>NC_142504.1:68006079-70506079 GCF_057876585.1 Rhinolophus sinicus
CCAAAAGATTCATTCGAGCTGATTGTCCAATTAGGTCTTATTTTTGGGGAAACACGGTATTAAAATCTTTTGCTTCAAATTATGGAATGAAAAGCTGTTTTCTGAGTTAAAGAGTATTTCAACAAGTTGGGTAGAGATCCTTACTGGGCTAAGCAGCCCCTGAGGTAAATGTGAGCTTAACTAGCTGACCCTAAAGGTAAAGCTGATGGACTGATGGGTCTGAGACACACTGAGACAACAGTCTCTTCCTCAGAGCTTCAGAACTACAATCTGCCAGGTGAGGTAGCATCCTTTTGTCTTAAAAGAAACATGTTTCTCCTTGATATGAAGAAATGCATCCCATTTTGACCACGAGCATTTGTTGAACTTTATGTGGAGTGGCATCAGAAAGGTTTACAAATTTTTAAAGAAAGAGCTAGTGAAATTAGGGCGTCTATTGCTAACATTGCCCAGCAAGTTAAGCGCCCAGGCCCTGCAGTGGGTGGGGTAGCGGAGGTTAAATTCTCGCTGCGTTGGGAACTCCTGCTGTCTGAGCTGGGTGATGCCTCTGGGAGGGACTTCCCATCTCACTGGGCTTATGTGGTGATTTACCAACAGCAGATGCATTGGGGCTGGTTTACACTCTTCTCAGTTTGTCAAACAGGGTTATTATTTAAGTCTATGCAACAAAACGGCCTGGCTCATAAATGGATCAAACTCATCAGCTTACCCTTGCTAAAAATCTGAAAGCAGATTTTCAGGACCTTTTCAGTAATAACTGTAAATTTATTGGAATGAGACATGATTTAGGTTTTGTGTGTGTGTGTAGATAGTTCAACTACACTTCTAGTAGTTACTTTGTTTCTATCACGAGAACAGTTTTAATCAAACATTTACAAGAGGCAGCCAAGTGTTTGGGAAGCTATAACCCATTGGGGCAGCTAGCAATGCATGCTTTACTATGTAGTCTATTCTTTCCAGAGGGTCCCTTTGGTTTCTGAACACACTGTCACTCATTTCTGCCTTGCCACCAGTCAGTAGCCTACTCAATTCCTGAAGGCCAAGGAAGACTATTCCCCCACTTTCCACTGTCTCTGCACTGGCCTTGGCTTTGCCTCTTCTGCTCCCCAGGACTCAGTATCATCCTTTCATGACAGAATCTCTGTCTCGTACTCTAGCTATGGGTCTGTCTGTCTCTGGCACTTGAAGAATTCCTAAAGGGCAATAACCATTGCATTTATCTTTGAATGACTGTTGCATTTATCTTTGTCGTATCCCCTACAGCATCCAAGCACAGGGCCTTGCATACAGCAACCACGCAGTACATTTCAACTCTGTTGACTACAGTATTGCAACAAAGAACAGGCCCATACATCATGTCCTGACCCACCTGTAACTGCAGTCTGTGGGCCTAGTTACAACTTCCAGGCAATAAGTAATTTATATGACAAATACTTTCTCTCTCTCTGGTAATGTATGTCACTTATGAAAAAAAAAAAACATACCCAGCTAATTTTAGGTAGTTTGTTTTACAGCTAGAGACAAACAAGACCAATCTCTTTGTTGTGCCATCAACTTATAGTCACCTGTTTCAAAATTCAAAACTGCCTACAAACTTGAAATAGCACTTCAAGATCCTGAAAGTAAAAAGAGGAAGGGATGGAGATTTGTACATACAGAATAACCCTGTTATTTCCTTATTGCTTTCAAAGTAATTCAATCCACAATTAATTCTCCAAGAAGGTGAACTCCAACAAAGTTTAACATCAAGTTCACAGACTGGAAATATGACTTTTGGCCGTAACGAATAGACAGATCCTAGAGTCTTCAAGATTTTCATTTGTACTTTTTTGGATTTTGTTCCTCTCCATCTACATGGATAAGTCAACATTTATTTAATACCCATCTCTACTCATCTCAGTTTCTGTGAGAATCAAATGAGACACTAATCTAAGACCATGAGCTATAAAAACAATGTATTATTTACAACTGCTTAATAAAGGAGAGTTTCCTTTAAAAACTGAAACTGAGTTTCAGCTTATCACATGATGGCCTATTGGGCCATGATGTGAGCAAGACAGGCCACCAGTCATGAGATCACCCACAAAACGGATATTAAATAACCAGCCCCTAAAATATTGTGGAGGATAATAGTATAGAAACCATTTAAGTCTTAGTCCTACTGTCACAAAATCCTACTTATTGGAGGAAAAAACCCTACAAGTATACTGGGAAACCAGAGAACAAATGTGTAATCAAACTCAAGAGCTATAAACCACAGTAAGACTTCTTGCAAAGTCCTGCATTTAACCCCAAAACTACTCTACTGAACAAGAATGGTGCTTTTGTTAGTACTATAGCTGACAGGCACAAATGCAGGAGCTAAGATTGAGTTGTAAATACAAAACAGACCACAGATTACTGCTTTAACCACAAATGCCCATGGCAAACATTTTTTTCTTAAACTCATCTTTCAGGATCTGTTTCCTGAGACCACTCCTGAAACCAAGTACTCTAGCAGTCAGGAAGAGACACCAAGGAGGCATCTTTAAACAAAGGGATTTAATACAGGGAACTAGCCAGAATTGTTAAAATGCTAAACTGACAAAGAGGTAACTCAATGACCAATAACCGAAGGAAGCAACTGCAACTCCCAGGCTGAAGGAGCAAAGGGAGATCAGGTGTTGCCAAAACTTAGCTCAGAGGAAGGATCCCACAGGCTGGCCTGAGCTTCTGGGGTGTGTGGCAGCGCAGGTGCTCAGGCGCTGAGCAGCAGGACTTGCTGGGTTCAGGACATAGTAGGGCAGCCTAGCAGGTGCTGGGATGCATAGTAGGGCAGCCTAGCAGGTGCTGGGATGCATAGTAGGGCAGCCTAGCAGGTGCTGGGATGCATAGTAGGGCAGCCTAGCAGGTGCTGGGATGCATAGTAGGGCAGCCTAGCAGGCCTGGGGGTATGGCCTGGCAGGCAGGACGGTGGGCAGCCCCAGTGCTCTGGTACCGCCAGTGGGGTGCAACAAGGCTGCAGCTGGGCGGCCACAAGAAGTTGGAAGCTAAAGCCGACTGTTAGGTGTTACCACAGGGGGCAGAGAGGAACGGAAACATGGCCAGTAAACCCCTTCCTTTCTTCTTGCAAGTCCCTCAAGTTTCTCCTATCAGCAGGTTTAACGGGAAGAGCAGGAGGGTCTAGCAAATCCTTTAGAGTCCCAGCCCAAGGGGCAGAGCACAGTCAATGGGTGTGGAGGAAAGATAATAGGTAAATTGTTAGCCCAATCCATAACTGTTGGATGACAAATGGTACTTACATCAGAAATTTTGTGCTTGCTCTGGCAGCACGTGTACTAAACAGAAAAATTTCTTGACATGATATATATTTAGCCATTTTAAAATGCAGTTCAGGAGCATTAAGTACTCATACCTTGCTATTATTGTGCAACCATCACCACTATCCAGGTCCAGAACTTTTCCATCTTCCCTAACTAAATCTCTGTCCCAATTAAACACTAATTCCCCACTTCCCCCACCCTCCTGGACCTGGCAACCACCATTTTTTTCAGTCTCTATCTCTATGAATTTGACTACTCTAGGTTCTTCATATAAGTGGAATCAGAGTATTTGTCCTTTTGTGACGGCCTATTTCACTTAACATGGTAAGGTTCATTCTGTTGTAGCATCTCCTTTTTATGGCTGAATAATATTCCATTGTTTGAACATATCACTTATTTATCCATTGATCTATTGATGGCCATTTTGGTATGTTTCCACTTTTTGCCTATTGTGAATAATGCTGTAATGAACACTGGTGTATAAGTATCTCTTTGCGTCCCTGCTTTCAATTTTTTTGGGCAAATATACCCAGAAGCAGATTTGCTGGGTGATATTGTCTTCTGTTTAACTTTTTGAGAAACTACCAAGTTATTTTTTCCACAGCAAAAGACACTGTATTTTTCTTGTCTGAAACAGTCAAAAGATTAAGAGGTGGCGTTTATGAAGAATGTTGTCAGTTATTCAGTTTATAATTACACAAACAAGTGTGGCAACTCAACTGTCATTCATAAATACAAAATTTTATTTGCACTTCATTAGTGTAGAAAGACCACAATGCTTTTCATATCACAACACTCAAGACACGCCAAGTTATTCAAATACGTAATTACTTATTTATCTTGACTAAACAAAACAGTGCAGTTTAATAAAAGATATACCAAAGATAGAGTTCACAAATTCATTATCAGACCAAAAGAAAAATTTGAACACAGTCTAGGCTTAATAGGAGGAATAAGCTTCATCATAAAGGGGAGAAGATTTATCATTACAAAGATATAGAATGTTTAGGCAAATACATGAATGTTCTTTGATATAGTAAAATGTATCTATTTAAAATTCCTTTAAACAGGATTTGTTTAGGACAGCAGCGTTGTTTTAAAATCTTCCACTATAGTTCCAAAACCATTTCTTTGTTTATTGAATCTTTCAGTTCTTAAAAGCATAAGGTATGTCCATTTGGAAACCATGAGAGAGACCCTGTGGCCTCAGGACCAAGTCAAATCCTATCCTCTAACCAGGAATATCCTACCATTACATAACATTAATAAATAACCTTCAATGACGGCTACGAATGGAGCTTTGCTTTGTGGCAGAAACACTCCGATACTTCAAAGATGCTACAGCTGGGGGGAAGGTCTTGTAAATAAAGAAAAACAGCACTTAAGATAGTATTTTCCCCCAAAAGTCTTCAGTTTTACAAATTTTCTTTAAAACAGTAAGCAAAGCACCACAATCTTTCTTATCAGAATATCTTCTGTCCTCGTAATATAATTAACAAGGACATTTATTTCAAGAAACATTATACCTTTCATTTCTCCCATTCTTCATATTAGAAGTACTATGTTTCCCAGTGTATGTACACTAGACACTGGGATAATGAATGAAATATAATAATTTGGAGGGAAATATGTAATTTATAACCAAAACTTACCCAGGATTGCTTATTTGCATATTTACAAGTTAGTGTATAGCTCTGACTTGGATTACAAAGTGCGAAAGGAAATTGTCAAAATGATTGTAGTGCATAATAGAACATTTTCCCCTTTCCAGGAATTATTTCCACTTTGTCTTCAAAGTAGCGAATCAACAGCATCGGACGTGTGGTCTTGGCGGAGGCAATTCTGGTGGAATCTCAGGTTCTGGTTGTAATGAGAGGATACTATTGGACAACTCATTCCTTAAGATATCCAGGGGCATCTTCAGGATAAACAAAAGACAAATACATTTTAACAATACAATGTATACATCAGTACTTTGCAAATCCTACAATTACATAAGAACAAAGCATTTTTATATAAAGCTCTCCAATCATCAAAGTTTAATTAGACATTCAAATATTGAGCCAAAAGACAAAAACCAGGTTCAAGGTGCATCATGTTACAACACAAACACTGTCCAGCCTACTTCATACCCTGTGGTGGAAGAGACAAGATGGACCTCAAACATGTACTTTCATAACCAACTATAATGGAAACTTAGTGCATTAACAAATGAAAAAACTGTTCTGCATTCTCAGGGGTTACATGATTACTAAAGAAAGAAAGAAACTCTCTTGGCAAGTATATAAACAACCATTTTATTAGAAGCTTCTGAATTATGTTTGAACTGAGCAGATCATATGTCATAATAACAAAGTTCTTAGTAAAAAAATCTCCAAATGTAAGCCTAAAGATGCCTGAAGAAATCGCTGCTGTAGCAATTTTCCTGGCACTTAGCATGATGGGAAGGCCTTGGCAATGGAATCAGGCTCCCACTAGAGACAAGAGCACCAAGTGAGGCAAGAACCAGGGGCTTCTCAGCTAAGATACCTGCACATTCCACTAGGTCTTCACCATCTGTATCTAACTTAATCCTTGTGGGAAAACAGGAGAAAAGGAAAAGTAAATGTCAAATAAACATGGCACATTGTACTGGCTTCAGTCACTCCACCAAAATGTACATAAGGCTCAGCAAATATATTGACATCAATACCAAGGACACTAAAAACTACTGGCAGGGAAATAGCTACCACTAACAGCAAGCTGGAGGCTTCTGGCAGAGCGGACAACTTCACCTGGTTCTTAAGGCTGAGAGAAACTACGGTACTTCCCTTTCAAAATAAAAAAATTCGCAACCAAGAAATAAACAATAAAAAAAAATTAAAAGGTTTCAGATGAAATACTTTCATGATTTAGATGATTATTATTTTTTACCTTCTTCAGAATGTCATCAACAAGTTTCAGAAATATTTCATCCACATTGAAGTTATCCTTGGCACTTGCTTCACAGAACCGCATCCCAGTAATCTGTTGTGCAAACTAAGACAAAAAATTATTTTTTCTCTGTGTGTGGTGCAATGTAATCTAACATACGAGCATGAGGCCTATGACAGGGGGAAGCACACCTTTAGGGCTTCAGCTTTAAGGAAAGGGGTGGACTAAAGGTTTGTAAAGTGCTGCTGACACTCAACCATAAAGTTCACAAGTACGGCAAATTCATACATTATAAGTAAATAACAAAACATATCCCAACGGTGATACTGAGACCTTCAAGTTAAATTACGTGCCCAAGTTTCTAAAACTAACGTATCTGACATTTAAAATGTGAATATCACTGCTTCCCCAAGTAAGGTTAAAATACATTAGAGTAAGAGAAAACCATAAAAGCAATTTTACACTTTAAAAAAATGTTTCTCTGTATAAAATGTCAGGTTAGATAACAATGCAGCATATACTAAACATGGTTTTCTGCTTCCATTTCAAAATGAATTTAAGGGAGCAGAAAGTTGAAAAGAGCGAACATATGAGAAGGACGTGATTAAGTGATAAATGTATAATTATTTTACGATTTAAAAAATAAGTAATTTGTTATAAGAAAGCGTATCCACTGATAAATGTACAAAGTGTGGGAACTGTGATTTCTCTCTTCTGCTCCCCTTATTTCTCTCACCTTTTCACCTTGCTGTCTGGTGATTTCTCTGTCAGTTTCACAGTCCAACTTATTTCCAACTAAGAGAAGTTCTGCATCTTCTGAAGCATACTGTGGAATTAAAAAAAAAAGCTGCATTTCACACAATGGGATTTATAGATGATGTAATACAGAATTGTACACCTGAAATCTATGTAATTTTACTAACAATTGTCACCCCAATAAATTTAATTAAAAAAAAAAAGCTGCATTTCAAAGACGGGCCTTGTCATATGGGGACAGGAAATGTAAACCAATCCAATTATTTTTCACTCATTTGTTCATTCACTCCACAAATCTTTGAGCATCCCCCTGTCCCAGGCAGGACTGGTTATTGTGTATATGACAGGTCTTACAGGACTCACAACATTTTAGAAAGCAACATGGTAAAAGGCACTACAAACCAGTGTGCTTAGTCCTTGACCAATAATTCCTTAGAATCTACCCTAAGGAAGTGATTCAAATACAGGCAAAGCCCTATACTTAAAATGATCATCAATCAAAACACCTAAAAGTCCAACAAAACAGGTAAAGAATGAAATAAGTTAAGGTACATAAAAGAATGCAGCCATAAACAAAACAAAACAAAACATGCTTTGGAGAACACTGAATGACACAGGAAGGCCTTCATGATAGAATATTTAGTGATATAAGCAGGCTGTAACACTAAATGGAGTAGGAAGCCAATTTGATTTTTCAGGACGGCAGAATTACAGATTTTAAAAATTTAGTTGTGTGCTTTTCTTGATTTTCCAAATTTTCTGTAATAAGGAGGCAGCATTAATTTTATAATCAGGAAAAGAGTCAAGCTACATTTCTAAGTTTTAAAATACAGGCACAATAGAATTTCTCTTTAAAAAGGTTAAAATCTCTTGAATAACTCATTTGATATTACGTATTCCAAAACATTACTTGAGATAGCCTGCAGCAAAAAGCATCTGAATGGCATGACCTTGGCCAAGTTATTCAGGGTCTTGGTCTCCTTATCAGTAATGTACAGGTGAGAGTAATAGACTGGTGTGGAGTAAGTATAGTGCCTGGTGCACAGTGAGCACTCAAGAAATGACAGTACTTCCTCAAAAACAGATAAAACGCAAGAGTCAAGTATGAAAGGGAGGAGAACACTAAACCTCAACAGGTTCACAAACTGAAGTACCTAATAGGGCCCCGAGGATTAAGGTCATTGTTTTCGGTTTTAAATTCGTTCCATTCTGAAAATTTTAACCAGCAATGAGGATTGCCCTTTCTAATTTCCTTAGTACACTCTATGGCTTTAGCATGGGAGGAATCACTCCAGGAACACGCCATCGCAAAGCCCAGAGCCCGGGCATGATGGACCGCTGAATGGGTCCTAAGGCGGGCTCTGCCCTCAGCCTGCTCCCGCTCATCTATGTCCCTTGTCCCTAACACATTTGAAAGAGGCACAAAACACGTTGATAACAGGCTTGGTAAAACTAGCAAATAAACATTCTCCAACATTATCTAACACATGGGTTTAATACAATTTGCAAACAAAAATCCAATTTATAATATATTAAATATGCTTGCTATGCAAAGGAACTAAACATCAAATTTTGTATAAAGGAAAGAAAACTCTCAAAATATCGTCACTGTATACATACCACCACATCTCACCCTCAACTGCTGTCTTCTAAATGTGCACAGGTTATCTATATATAGTCGGTCATAAGCCAAAGGGTAAAAATCTTCTCCTGTTTGAAATGAACTAAAGGACATCGACAATTGTAAGGGAAGATGTCCAGTGAATGGCTGAGGTCCTTGTAGTGTCCACAGGCCCCATGGAGAAGGCCATCTCCTCGAGGCTGTTACTCTGTGGACACTCACAAAATGCATGTCCAAGTGAACTTTCTGCAGAAACAGGAACGTCCGGCACCCAAATCCATGGAAGCAGCGCGATAGAGCGGAATGAACATGTCTGGGCTTTAAAGTCAGACAGCCCATGGTACCAGAATCAAAATCCTGATTTTATTCTTTATAAGCTGGTTTGGGGTAACAGGAATATACACCTACTTTGACTGTTGTAATATGGATTAAATGATGTTTAGTATGTAAAAGCAAGCTTCATAAACACATTTTCTCCTTCCTTTTATAAGGAAACACCCAGAGAGTTCACACCTGAGTAGAAAATGCAACACCTACCTTATCAATCATCTTCATCCATTTTGGCAAATCATCAAATGTCTCCTTCTTAGTAATATCATATACTAATATGATCCCCTTGGCACTTCTATAATAAGCTGAGGTAATGCTGTTGAATCTCTCCTGACCTGCTGTGTCCCTAAGAAACAGCAGCAAAAAAATCAGTTCTCCAACAATAACCATAGTAAGCAACTCCACATTCCAATGCAAACAGGGACGGTGGCCCCACCAGGCTACTTCCTTCAAGTTCCCAGGCAATTTCTCATGTCTGCATATTCATTATCAGTGGGGACAGATTTTCTGAGCTAGTTAAACCCTTAAACAAAAAAACGTAAAGTCCCAATTTCTTTCAAACCAATATATTGAAAATAAGAAAATGAGAATTTTTCATGACAAAAAGTCATAAAAGGGGGAATAAGGTAGATCCCACAAAATTAAAAGATGCTAAAATTCTGTACATAGCAGAATCTTAATTTTTTCAAATGAAATGTTTTTCCAATGTGAAAACTCATACAGAAATATCATTAAGCATAAAAGTAAGTTTTGATTTCTTAACTTGTACCTAAGTGGCCCACTTAAGTGAACAGTAGCGTTGTAATGAATTTTTTGACATTGTAGAGTAAAATTATACAAGTATAAGGTAATTATTACCATAAACTACATAAGTGCACTTGACCACACTTTTCTCCTCCACAAAACCATAAACTTTGTTCTAGAAGGCTCTAAGTCCCCAATTTACTACACTGTGAGGAAAATTGTTATGAAAGAATACCATGTTTCCCCGAAAATAAGACCTAGCCAGACCATCAGCTCTAATGTGTCTTTTGGAGCAAAAATTAATATAAGACCCAGTATTGTATTACATATTATATTACCCAGTCTCATATTATAGTAAAATAAGACCGGGTCTTATATTAATTTTTGCTCCAAAAGACGCATTAAAACTGATGGTCCAGATCGATCTTATTTTCGGGGAAACATGATAAGAGGAACAGCAAAGAGGAACAAAGAATCAGGTAGTGGGCTGATGCTAAACTGTTCTATTTTTAAATCATAAAGTATTATGCTCCAGTTGGTTTTTCTGGGTATTTTGCTTCTATAAAATGGTGTATTAACAGACATGTATGTTATTTCCCTAATTTCCTCAAAAACACTGACTCAAATCCTATCTGGGGGTGGACAAGAGCAGTTTCTGGTAAGTTCTGCTCCAGTAAGCGGGGCCAGGGCAGTGTCCTTAAGACTCCCAAGTATCTATTGGACTGTTCTTGCTTCTTTGGAGAACTCAATCTTTCTGAACTGAGCTGTTTCCTGATGTTAAAAAAGGTGGAAAGTGTAACACCCTCTATGAAAGGGCAGTTATTAACAAAGAAAAATGTATGGACAATAATTTAAACCCACAACTCTCCTTTAACCAACCTCAATAGCTAATATGTGATTTTGTTGGTAAGAATCCTCCACTATAGAATTGGTCTTGTTATTTTCTTAATTCTTCTAGAAATCTAAGAACTTCTTCTCCAGGGGGAGGTCACCATTTCAGCATGAAGAGTGACATAAGCACACGAATAGTATTCAGAAGCTGGCTGAGACCTATTTTCTCCATCTAATAAGCCAAGAAACTGCTTGAGACAAATGAGGCTCAACAGAGCAGGGCTTCTGATCAGGAAAACAATTTCTTGAAAGATGATCTATAATTTAGCTTTTCCCAAAAACTGTAACTCCTGGAATACTCCCAGGAGCTATGGTGAGTCATGGTGAAGTAAGCTAGGGGCAATGGAATAGCAAAAATAAGGTTCCTCACTGCAAGGTTATTCAAAGCCTATAGCAGAATATCATGAGTTTCCAAAAGGGGGACACAGTGTGCAACGTTTTCCAAATGCCACTTGCCTTGAGGTATACCGTGTGGGACTGTGTCTTTAAAACAATCTTTGGCAATGGCGCTATACTTTATGGCTTCATTCAGATTGGACTTGCCATCAATTAGTTCACATTACTGACATTATGCCAAACAAACAAGAAAGCTCCTTGGTAAGTTCATTTTCACATAAAAGGAAAACCATTTGCTTTGTTCCAGAGGATGTAAGAATCCCCTGCTGCCCTCAACTGGAAGGGCCAGGAGGGCCAAGGCTGGTCTGCTTTTCCCCACCAGGGTCCAGCAGTGTAACTGGCCCAGAGCAGGCCATCAATAAACATGTGCAGAACAAAAAGCTACATGTTTAAAATGTAGAAAGTTAATGCCACTTCGAGGCAAAATAAACTTTATTTTTTGACTCGGAACTGCCAAAGAATTGGAAAACTGAATATGATAGATGGGGACTGAATTCTTCAGGATTTCTAAAAACAACTTAAAGGTCACACTAATAAGCACCTTCAAGAGAGGTGCGCAAGATTCAATACGATTTCATTTACATCAGGAATCAATGAATAAAATTATTTCTGGAGGCATAATTAATATTTTCAAACCAATAAAGAGTTAAATCTTTCAGAGTACGGTTTGCCATCCTATCTCAAGTTGTGGCTTGTTCACATTAGGATTTGATCAAATATTTTTAATGTTTTAAAAAATATTTGAATACTATCAAGAACATCTCACACTCGTTTCTTTAAAAAGCAAAAATAATACATTTTTCTATTCTAAAATCTGTGGTTAGCACAATATAGCTACACAAATTTAAACAGCAATCAGATGTAAGATCTTCATTGAGCATTTTGGGAATTACGTGCTTTAATAAATCTTTATTCCAAGTAAAATTAAGCTTCACATTCATTTCTATACACATTCAACGAATTAGAATCCAGAAATTAGGGGCTCAGGAACAGAGAAATTAGAGATAACAGAAGTGTTTGAAAAATTTTTATTTTACTGTGGAAAGATACATGAGATCTACCCTCTTGAGAGATTTTTACGTGTAAAATACACTATTATTATCTATAGGCACAATGTTGTACAGATCTCTAAAGTAGTTTTAATAAAAATCCAACAATCAAAGGCATTTTTGATATAGTTAAAAAAAAACCTGTTGCATGAATAGCATACTTAGGGATCTTAGAAACATTAAGAAGTTAGCTGTCTCTGTTGGCTTAAGTCAGACACACAAAAAAAGACCTCGAAATGCAAAATCTGAGGCAATCATTCCAACACAAATAAATGAGCAAATTAATTTATAAAAATCCCAATGAGGAAACATAAACTAGTTCACTACTCTCCATTTAAGGCCATTCCTTAAATTCCATCTTCTTGTGCCTGAATCTGAATGCTTGAGCTATAAAAGCATCTTCCTTTGAGAGACTATGCCATATTCCCAAAATATTTGGGTTGTGAAAATTTTTATTTTCTATTTCTCTCAGCAGCTTCTTGACTTGATTTATTTTCCCTACTAAATTATCTGCTATCATATGTGGTCAACAGGATAAATGAAATGTTGATAAGTTCAATAAGTATTTATTAAATACCTACTATATGCCAGTACCATATAAATCCCATACAAGTCTCCACTTTTCAAAAATTTAGATGATAAGTACCAATCTTATCATGCTTTTAGCTTTCTATAAAGATGCAGCATCCTAATATTTCCTCTTTTTTACCTCCATGAATCCGAATTTTCACTGCAGTAATAAAGAGCTGATTTCTAGATTTGCAGTTTATTAATGTCAGCTAAATCATCATTTAGTGCAGCTAGCACGTGATCTTACTATTATTTCTCTCTCTGCTTTTGGTGCAAATTGAAAATTTCTTGTAATTTCTAATTCCTCAATTCGGTAATACAATGATGTTTTGAAAATACAAAGATTCTTATTTGTTGCATTTAATATATCCAGTTAAATGACACAATTACTAATCTGAAGGACAGGAACCAATTTTAGTGTATGAAATGCTCCGCCTCTTCCAAGCACAGAATGAAAGAAAAGGAGTTTGATGTCACTATAGGAACACTGGTGAAAACCCAATTCCTCAACAGTGAAGACTGGCACATGAACAGAATGAGGGGTCCTTATATGACTCATTTTAACTCTACGTTTGCCTAAAGGTAGGACACAGATTTCGTGGCTTCAAGTCCATTTCGACTCCATGACTGTAGTGACCGTGTATAACTTCCAGGGTAGCATTTGGATGTAAATTCATGAAACTATATTCTAGCAGATACATTTTAATTTTAGTCACGTAGAAACACTTTAAGTACAGAGATGTGAAAATGGTCCTTTTTCTAACCACAGATAATCAAGGAACTGAAAAATGTGGCAATGACATAAAATGTGACCTAAAAATGTGACAATAACAACTGTAGCTTTTGGTACCTTAAATTGTTAGGAATCTACAGTAAACAATATTTTTTTAGATTGGCTACACCCAGAAATCATCAAGAAAAAATGCACTTCTTCTAATAACACCTCTCTATGAAAATCGACTAGCAGTGCTCTCATGCATTGATGGTCTAAACACGGAGCACAGCTATTATCAGCAGTCTCTTTGAAGAGCTCTTTCCAATTACATTGGCTCCTCCTATGCCACCAACTGGTGACAGACAGTAAAGTGATGACAACATGCCCACGACAAAGCAAATTACAACGGACACAGCACAAGGACTGCTGCTAACTCCAAAATAAGCCACGTATGACTTTAAATAATGAACCATGACTTCAATACTTCTTTTCTACCTACTGGATAACAATAATGATACAAGTCCTACTTCCTATCTGAAACACTGGGATGTTCCCTGTAGAAAACTTGCAATCAACCTTTCAATAAATTCAATGAATCTTATCCCCCCCCACCAGTTATATTTTTCACCAGTGTTGTAGTTTTGAAAAATTTGAGGACGAAGTTTGAGGAGTGATGAACCAAGGAGAAGCAGAGGAGGAGTTATTTGGGGGAATGCTTTTATATCCAAGAGAGAAGTATTTTCCGGGTGTCCCATGTATTTCTCAGAACTGCACTATCATACTTTCCCCCGGGGACTGGAATTCATAATGTAGGGCCTTCTTAGATCACATTCAAAGGCACTGAAGTGAGATTCCAGAAGTATCCAATGTCACCAGCACAGACTTCAGTGGGCAGAGCTCCAGGGACATTTGGAAACACTTTTGTGTATCAGATTACTACTGCCTGAGATGAAAACTATAGTATTAATACATTAATTAAGGTCTGTCTTTTTAGACAGGCCACAATGTCATTTAGACACTGCTGTCATCCACTAAGCAAGCTTCACAAACATTCTAGTATTAGCTATATCTCCTTTGCGAGGCAAACTCCATCAAAAAGTGTCTCACCCACAGGTGCTATGCTATGTACAGAGGTGGACATACCCTGAATCCTTTTAAAGATGGTCTTTACATTAAAGAGCTTTCATTTAGAAACAATAGCTCATGTAAAAGATACTTTGTTGTCATTTCCAGAGTTCAAAAAATGGGCTGCCTTTCCAATCATGGGCTAATAAGAAATACCCATTTTTTTTTCCTTATCAAGAATTTAGGCAAGACTGTTAATGTTTTATAATCAAGTCAAAAACCAAAATACGAAAATGAAAAACATGAAAAAACTCAACAAAACCCAACAAACCCTTACAGTGGGTTACATAGTCACAGATGACCAAATGAAGACATTACCTCAGACCCCTCCAGTGGGCAAGCGATGCTGGTTCGGCTGCAGCCGTGCCCCAGACAGGGACACGGCACGGATGGAGAATGAAGGCATGGCACTAACACTCAAGCATTAGGTGACCGATGATGCCATAGATGAGGCAGCAATTAACGTAGATGAAAGCAAACACACACATGGTGGACAGACACTCAGAGCTGAGGTTGACCTGCCGAGAGGAGTTAGTAAGCTGAGTACACTGCAGCTGTGCCGTTAAAAACAAAAGGGCATTCTCAGAACACCTCAGCAGTTACTTTTAAACCATCACCAGACCTGATCCTTTCTCCACAGATGGGTTTTTGAATGCCCTCCTGTGGGCTGCAGAGAGCCTACAGAAAGCTCTTAGAGCTGGACACAGCTGTAACACAGCTGGTTTGGTCTCTCATACGATTACAATGTGAGAAAAGGGACTGTGGATTCATTCTCAGTTGGCATTAATGGGGCACTGTGCCACCAAAGACACCCCCGAACTGTCTGTGGGTGATCTGCCTTAAAACTGTGCAAATCTGGTTAGAAACATACTGGACTTTCTTTGAATACTATCAAACAAAATAACTTGAAAAACGAAGACAATCATTTTAGCAATCATTTTAGTGATGACAGTTTTCTCAAATGATTTGAAAATAGAGGCATAAAGGCTCCGAACTATCATTAAAGTAATGTTCTTCTTTCCACAACTCCCCATGTGCAAATGGAGCACGAAATAAGTAGTTTTCTAAATTCGACCTCTCACTGTTCATTTTATTTAAACATGAGCAAAGGAGAGGAAAAGTAGGAGAGGCAAACCAGCTCAAATGGTTAATTTTATTAGACAAGCGTATGGGCTGTTAAACACATAGGGCAATTAAAGGTGCAGATTCTCCACTCACCAGATCTGTAATCTAATTTTCTTTCCTCTTAGTTCTACAGTTTTGATTTTAAAGTCAACACCTGTAAATAAAACAAATGAAGATGAAGCAAAAACAATAAAGATGCAATCTGTCACAAAACATAATCCGATTTGTACATTTTCATACCCTTATCAGAAAAACAAACCAAAAAAACCCGATCACTAAATCCCAAAAGAAAAAAGCAGAAGTACACCAGTATTTGTGACTACCCAGTCATTCTACACATCAATACACAACTATAAAAGTCAAGCTATGTTATGTTTTATTCTGAAATATTTATGTAGCATTTGATATTCATAATATAATTTATTACTACCACAAGTTTAGCATAAAAATCATTTAAAATTATATTAACATGCCTTTAAAAGAATATTATCTTGGGGAAAATTCTTACACAGAACACTGGAAACTTAACATGACTTCTTTTATTATATTGTCAATAGTGTGGGAGAGGAATTATTTTTTAAAAATTTACTCACACAAAATAACATACCCAATGTTTATTTATTTTAATTTTAAGAAGCAAACCACCATGTCTCTCTGTCCCTTTCCAATTAATTCAGCCTTCAAAGCTTCAGATAGTTTTTAAATCAAATTTTCTTTTTCTTTCAATTTATTGGGTGACAATGGTTAGTAAAATTACATAGGTTTCAAGTGTACAGTTCTATAATACATCATCTATACACTGCTTTGTGTGTTCACCATCCAGAATCAGTTCTTCATCACCATATATTTGATCCCCTTTTCCCTATTCAATTACCCTCTTCCCTCCTTACCCTCTGGTAACTATTAAACTGTTGTCTGTATCTATGAGTTTTTGTTTCTTTGAAACCAAATTTTCATTTATGTATGATACCTTATATGCTTGTCAGTTACAGAAAACTTAAGTGTTTCAGAATAATATGTTTTACACAATTTTCACAACTAAGAAAAATAAACCAAAGGAATGCTGGCTAAATTTGAGAACGAGAAACACATTCTCTACAGGAATTACTTCCCGACTGCTCTGTAGGATCCCCATGCTGCCGGGCCTCCAACAGGCAGGGGCCGTGTCTGCCAGTTTGAGTGCCACATGGCCACAGGGAGAGCAGGGACACCCCACTTCCAGGCTCTGAACCTCAGGGAACTGATGCAACACTTCAAAGTCAGATGAGGTTCTTGAGGTGAAGCGAACAGCATGTGACTGGCTTTTATAATTAGTAACACACTGTAGACACCAATGCAATACCAAAAGACATGTTTATAACCCTGGGCGGGGGCAGGGCAGCAGCCCTCATCTATACAATACAGAAAAACTGCATGAATATCAAATGTCACAAGAAAACAAAGCTACAGCATACTCTACTACATTTCAATTCTTAATCTCTTACACCAGACATGATTTCAAATGTCACCGAGTGAATGAAACCTGGTTAATTCAATTTCACTTTCAGTTCTGGAACACATTTTTTCAGTCAAATGACACTTTAAAACAGCCTTGAAACAGGAAGCATGTTTGTGTACCACCGACACCCTCAGAGTTCCTTAATGACTCAACCCCAAGAGAAGAGCATGGCTTCAAGTGATATGCTCCAAGGCACAAACAGCAGCCTAGAGAGATTTCTGTTCTGATTTTAAAAAGGCATAGCTCAATGACAAAATACTGTATTCTGCATTTTAGCATCAAGTTGGGACCTTACCATGTTACTCTGTGGTAGTAATTTACAAATCAAATTCATATTTTGTCATGACTACTGTTCTATTTTACTTTTGTTTCCAGTTACTTTTTTTTTTAAAGTTTTAGTTAAGGGAGCTGTAACTTTTGTCTAACATGACTTTATTGAAAAGAGCTGGCAGATGATACTTCTCTTATGAGCTCTGCTTCAAATCAACTAAAAGAATCCTTTGAAACAGCCAGAGCAAATAATTTTTGTTTTGATTAGGTTGTTCTATCTGCTAAGAATTGTTCTGAACCTGAACATGTCAGATACTCTTTTTCAACCAACTTGAATAACTTATCCAACTTTAGCAGTCCTACACTAGGACTATTTTGTAACCACAAAGTTTAATGAATAAAAGTAAAAGGATACTAATACTCAAAATCAGGAAATAAGTGATAATGTTATCGCCATGTGATTATAAATACATGACTAATTTTAATAGGAAAACAAAGATGATAGCGAATAGGATTAATAATCTGTTTAGCCAAAATGAAGACTATCTAGCTTTAGGGAGTAGATTAATGACAAGATAACTAACAACAACAGAAAAATAACCAGTGGTTAAATCTAAAACTCCATAAAAGAAAACAGTTCATTAAATTACTCCTCTTTCTTAAGTGAAACATCCTTTATCACATCAAACAGACACCAAGTGGCGTATAATGACCAAAAACTTACTCCAATTTATGGCTTAAAACATATTCTTGTACCAAAATATACAACTAAATATTCTTAAAAACCTTCTTATATATCAAAAGTATCTCTTAATGTTGTCTACTTTTATTATTTGCATGTCACAGAAATTACAACGATCCTTAATGAAAGGTAACAAGTCATTAACAGCCTTAAATATTCATCAGATTAGTTTTGGGAAAAATCAGCACAGAGAAGCTCCTCACTGAGGAGGACTCCCCAGGCCCCATATTTATAAACAAACGGGGACCAAAAAGGTGGCAACTTTATTTCCATCCACAGCCCTTGCCGGAAACCCAGATTCCTATGGGTCTCTCGACTAACAGAGGGGAAGCTACTCATCCTCAAAGACTAGTCAACACTGACCTAAATCAACACCCGAGCATCTGGCAAAGAAACGCTCTTCTCTGCTGTCCTCATTAGAGAACCTCTTTGTTGGCCCAGAAACCTTTTAAGTCCTCAGGGACTTCCTGTGTGAACCTCTCTGAGGGCCTCACCCCTTACTTATCCTCATTCCTCATGTGTTCCCAGTTCTTGGACCTGAACTCTCTTTTGGCTCTCACACCACATCACTGCTCCTTTTTGTTGGTGTCCCCTCTGAGGGCACAGTCACCTTTGACTCCCGAAAGTCTATGGCACTGCCTGGCACACAATAGCAACTCAATAAATCTGAAGAATGGACACCCGCCCCTTCTTCTCCACCAAATGCTAGATATGTAAGGAGAAATGCTGACTCTTTTTGGAAAATTTAGGGAAATTCAGAACTCATTTCTTTTTTTTTTAAAGCCCAAAGAAAACACTTAAGTAGTAAGGGGGGCAGATGTTCATAGTGTGTTTGGTGGGCAGAGCGGTAGGATAGCAGCAGTGAAATGCAGGGGTGCCCAGCATACATACATCACTCCAGAAACAGAGTATTTCATTTCTCCTACAATTATGCAGTCACTTAGATGGGAAGTAGTCCACTAGGTGAATTATTCTGCCAACAGGAGCTTACCTTTCTTTAAGCTTACTAACGTTATAGAAGTCTTTCTAGAAATATTTTAATCAGAAAGGAAGTACATAAGTCACAGGGCTATAATCCCAAATCAACAGGTGTACACTGAATGCTCTACTTGAGTCACTGTGTCTTCTTCTTGATCTTAATTACCTTTAATAGTAACAACAGTGGATATTTGTCAAACATGCTGTGCCGACTCCAACACATGGAATCCTGCAGCAGTCCAATGAGTGCACTGTTATCTGCATCTTACGGAGGAAAACACCAGTGGAGAGGACAAGGTAATATGCTTTAAGGCCACAGCACATGCTGGTTGAACCTAGACTCAAATTTATAACAGTGTTCACAATGAAAAGTTGTTACAATGAAAGTCAGATGAGTGAAAAAAAGGAAAAGTGAAATGTTCTGCAAATGACCCAGAATCACCATCAAGCTGTTAAAGAGCAAAGCTTAACTTTGCAATTTGTCTTTTTTCTTTGTAGTTGTAGTTCATAAATCTTAGCAATAGCATCAAAAATAGGTATATTTAGTGCTGATAAGATCTGTAAGTTCTCCTTAAGACAAAACATTTCCAAAACATCACTGTATTTCTTTTTGCTGGGACATAAGAACTTACAAAAATGAAAACAACAAAAATAAACAGACGCTTCTTTCTGCACATTCCTTTCCAGAAAAAGCTAAATAAACGCAAAAATAACACCATGGTCCACGCCTATGATTACGGCTGAACAGACGTCCTACCCTTTTTCTTCTCTGCCCTACCCCATCACCAACGATTTTATTTTATTTTACTTAACATTTTCAGGAAGTTGAAGGATTTCAGACTTTGAAATAAATCTCAATTCAAACAGTGGTTGTGATTTTATTGCCACTTTATAACAACCATCTTAAATTTGTAAAGTGGCTTTTCTTTCAAGGATATACAGTGTCATCCAGTTTTGGATATCATATTTCTACTGAGAGAGGATTTCCAGCATTTTCACTGAGTTGAGAGAGAAAATGAAAGCACTATATAAAGGAAAAGAGGGTAATACAGAGACTTCATCAAAATGGCGGCGTGAGGTGAGCCTCTGTAAATCTCCCCTGGAATTTACAACGAATCAAATAACTATAACTCCACAAAGGACTCCCTGCACAGTGGACAGGCAAGACGAAGAGGCCCACTACTGAATGCATCTAAAGGTGGGCGAATCGCACAAGCGGGGGAGGACGGAAGGGGGAAGTGCGGAGCCGGAGCCGCGCAGGCGCAGGACGCAGACCTAGCTCAGTGCGCCAAGCTCGCTGCTTCCCGGAACTACCGCAGCTGCGGGAGAGGGAAGAACTCAGACTGCTAGGGCTCCGCTTATGGCCCACAGGGCTGAGGAGACAGCATATAACACGGCTGAACCCAACGCTCATGGAAGACCTCGGAGAAAAGACTGAGGGAAGAAGGATGAAAACGGTGGTTTAAACCCTCACTGCCCAGCAGAGAATGGAGCCTTAGGCACTGAGACTAGCTGCCCCCTCCTACCCTCCCAGAGCTCGCCCCGGCCCCACCTGCCTGGTGCTAGAAGCGGAACAGTAGCAGTGTCAGATCAAAACAACAGAATATTTGCTGTTCTGAGAACTGTGAACCGCAGATACAGATTCACAGCCCAACTAGTTCCGGCAAAGGGGAGGGAGCTATGGAAGCAGGACCGGCTGTGGTGGTGGGCCATTGCTCTGGGCCACCTCTCACAACTCACCCCGCCCCTGGCCCCACCTATCTGGGCGGATCCCTGCAGGAGTAAACAGAACTGATGAACTCAAGGCTCTGAATCTGGAGCAGGAAGAGCTTTGGAACTCCAAAAGCTCTCTGCATACCCGCACGACACTGCACCCTGTGACCCAGGTGAACTATTAACAGAGGAGAAGCCCGTCTCCCAGGGAATCCCCCCATTGTGTGAGAAGCTGGAATAGTGCAGAGAAAACATAGCACTACCATGTGAGAGAGAAAAAAAAGGCTGCATTCGGAGAGAAAATAAAACATTCTACCAACAAGTACTGGAAAACAAAAGAAAGACCTCTTCATATCAAGCTGTTGCAGAAGCCACTCCTGTAGATGTCTAGGAAGAGAAATAATAAATCAGCAATTGCCATGAATAACCAAGGCAACAAGACAACTCAGAAAGAAAGTGAAAAGTCTCCCGAAAAGGAATTTAAAGATATGGAAACACATGACTTAAATGACAGAGAATTCAAGATTGTAGTTCTGAAAAAACTCAATGAGATGGAAGAAAACACAGAAAGACAGTTTAATGAACTCAGAAACACAATCAAAGAACAACATGAGCATTTTACAAAAGAGATTGAAATTTAAAAAAAGAACCAAATAGAATTTCTGGAGATTAAGAACTCAATAGAAGAAACTAAGAATGAAATAGCCAGCTTAGGTAGTAGAGTTGACCAGATGGAGGAAAGAATCAGTGACATCGAAGACAGAAACCTGAAAATGACACAGATGGAAGAAGAAAGAGACGAGACTTAAAAGAAATGAAAGAACTCTACAAGAACTTTCTGACTCCATCAGAAAGAGCAATATAAGAATAATGGGCATACCAGAAGGAGAAGAGAGAAAGGAACAGAGAATATATTCAAACAAATTGTCGATGAGAACTTCCCAAACTTGTGGACAGAACTGGATCCTTGAATCCAAGAAGCAAATAGAACACCTAATTACCTCAATCCCAATAGGCCTTCTCCAAGGCACATTGTATTGAAGCTGTCTAAAATCAATGACAAAGAAAGAATCCTCAAGGCAGCCAGGGAAAAGAAGACAGTAACCTACAAAGGAAAGCCCATTAGATTATCATCAGATTTTCAGCAGAAACTCTACAAGCCAGGAGGGAGTGGAATCAAATATTCAAACTATTGAAAGAGAGAAATTATGAGCCCAGAATAATATATTCAGCAAAGATATCCTTTAGATATGAAGGAGGAATAAAGACTTTTCCAGACATACAGAAGCTGAGGGAATTTTCTAATACACGACCTGCACTACAAGAAATACTAAACGAGGCTATTTGACCACCATCAAAAGGGACAATTTGTGGCAACCAAAACATAAAAAGGGGGAGAGCAAAAGCATTAACCAGAATATGGGAATGGCAAAAGTAAGTGTGTTGAAGAAAATGGAATACCCTAAATAGGACTTTCTTTTACATAAACTTAAGGGTAACCACTCAAAAAAAATCCAGAACTGAAATATATACCGTAATAAAAAACAGAGGGAAACATGATAGAATATCACCACACAGGAATGACAGACAACAACAAAAGGCAAAGAAACAATGGAGACACAGTCTTACCAGAAAACTAAAGATAGCATGACAGTAAATCCTCACATATCAATAATCACCCTAAATGTAAACGGACTGAACTCACCAATAAAAAGGCAGAGTAGCAGATTGGATCAAAAAATTACACCCAACCATATGCTGTCTCCAAGAGACACATCTCAGCTACCAGGACAAGCATAAACTCAAAGTGAAAGGGTGGAAATTGACACTCCAGGCAAATGGTACCCAGAGAAAATCAGGTGTAGCCATACTGATGTCAGATGAAACAGACTTCAGGGTGAAAAAGGTAACACGAGACAAAGATGGACATTTCATAATGGTAAAGGGGGCTATACAACAAGAAGACATAATAGTCATCAATATTTATGCCCCCAAAATCAGGGAGCACCGAAATATACCAAGCAAATACTAACAGAACTAAAGGGAGAAATTGACCAAAACACAACTATACTAGGGGACTTAACACGTTTCGTACGGATCACGAGAATCTTCACGAGGGATTTAAACCCCGCCGTATGCAACGTGTTAAATACATCATTGACAGCTATGGATAGATCATCCAAACAGAAAATAAATTACGAAATAGCAGCCCTAAATGATGCATTAGATGAAATGGACATAACTGACATATAGAGAACTTCATCCTAAAACATCAGACTATACATTTTTTTCTAGTGTACGTGGAACATTCTCAAGGATAGACCATATATTTGGACATAAAATCAGCCTCAGCAAATTTAAGAAGATTGAAATCATAAATCATACCAAGCATATTCTCTGATCATAGGGCTTTGTAATGAGATATCAACTACAAAAAGAAAGCAGGAAAAAACACAAATACATGGAGATTAAACAACATACTTTTAAAGAACGACCGGGTCAAAGAACAAATTAGAGGAAAGATCAAAAGATACATAGAAACAAATGATAATGGAAATACATCCTACCAAAATTTTTGGGAAGCAGCGAAAGCAGTTTTAAGAGGGAAATTTATATCATCACAGGCCTATCTCAGTGAAAAGAAAAATCCCAAATAAATAACCCCATATTACACCTTAAAGAACTAGAAAAAGAAGAACAAATGAAACCCAAGGTCAGCAGAAGAAAGGAAATAAGAAAAATCAGAGCAGAACTAAATGAAATAGACAACAAAAAGACAATAGAAAAAATTAATGTGACAAAGACCTGGTTCTTTGAAAAGATTAACAGAATTGACAAACCCTTGGCTAGACTCACTAAGATAAAAAGAGAGAAGACACTAATTAACAAAATCAGAAATGAAAAAAGGAAGTTATCTCGGATGTCACAGAAACACAAAGGATCATCCAAGAATACTATGCAGGACTATATGCCACCAAATTCAATAACCTAGAAGAAATGGACAAGTTCTTGGAAACATATAGCCTTCCTAGGCTGAACCATGAAGAACTGGAAAATCTAAGCAGACTGATCACCAGTAACGAAATTGAATCAGTCATCCAAAACCTTCCCAAAAGCAAAAGTTCGCGACTCGATGGGTTCACTAGTGATTTCTACCAAACCTTCAAAGAGGATCTAATACCAATCCTGCTCAAACTCTTCCAAAAAACTGAAGAAGAGACAGTACTCCCTAACTCATTTTATGAGGCCAACATTACCCTGATACCAAAACCTGGTAAGGACAACACAAAAAAAGAAAACTACAGACCAATATCTCTGATGAATACAGATGCAAAAATCCTAAACAAAATTCTAGCAAATCGAATGCAACAATGCATTAAAAAGATTATTCATCACGACCAAGTGGGGTTCATCCCCGGAGCACCAGGATGGTTCAACATCTGCAAATCCATCAATGTGATACATCACATAAACAAAATAAAGGACAAAAATCATATGATTATATCAATTGATGCAGAAAAAGCATTTGACAAGATACAACATCCATTTATGATTAAAACACTTAATAAAATAGGTATAGAAGGAAAATACCTTAACATAATAAAGGCCATATATGACAAACCCTCAGCTAATCTCATAATTAATGGTGAAAAACTGAAGCCTTTTGCTCTACGTTCAGGAACACGACATGGCTGTCCCCTATCACCTCTGCTTTTCAACATAGTGTTGGAAGTCCTCACCAGAGCAATCAGGCAAGAGAAAGAAATAAAAGGCATCCAATCTGACAATGAAGAAATTAAATTGTCACTCTTTACAGATGTCATGATGCTATATATAGAAAACCCTAAAGACTCCACCAAAAAGCTATTAGAAACAATCAATGAATACAGTAAAGTTGCTGGCTACAAATTCAACGTACAAAAGTCCATTGCTTTCCTATATACTAACAATGAAATCTCAGAAAAAGAAATACAAAAAACAATTCCTTTTGCAATTGCAGCAAAAAGAATAAAATACCTAGGAATAAACTTAACCTAGGATGTGAACGACCTGTATGCTGAAAACTATAAGACATTTTAAAAGAAACTGAAGAAGACACAAAGATATGGAAAGACATTCCCTGCTCATGGATTGGAAGAATCAACATAGTTAAAATGGCCATATTACCCAAAGCAATACACAGATTTAATGCAATCCCCATCAAAATCCCAATGGCATTTTTAAAAGAAATAGAACAAAAAATCATCAGATTTGTTCGGAACCACAAATGACCCCGAATAGCCAAAGCAATCTTAAGAAAAAAGAACAATACTGGAGGTATCACACTTCCTGACTTTAGCTTGTACTACAGGGCTACAATAATCAAAACAGCATGGTATTGGCAGAAAAACAGACACATAGACCAATGGAATAGAACTGAGAACCCAGAAATAAAACCACATAAATATGGACAGATAATTTTTGACAAAGCAGCAGAAAACATACAATGGAGGAAAGACAGCCTCTTCCATAAATGGTGCTGGGAGAACCGGATAGCCACGTGCTAAAGAATGAAACTGGACTGCTATCTGTCACCATGTACCAAAATTAATTCAAAATGGATCAAAGACTTAAGCATAAGATCTGACACAATAAACTGCACAGAAGAAAACATACGTACTAAACTTTTGGACCTTGGGTTCAAAGAGCATTTTATGAATTTGACTCCAAAGGCAAGGGAAGTAAAAGCTGAAATAAACGAATGGGACTATATAAAACTAAAAAGCTTCTGCACAGCAAAAGAAACCATCGACAAAATACAGAGGCAACCAATTGAATGGGAGAAGATTTTCACAAACAGTGCCTCCGATAAGGGGCTAATATCCAAAGTACACAAGGAACTCATGAAACTCAACAACAACAAAAAACAAACAACGCAATTGAAAAATGGGCAGAGGACTTGAAGAGACATTTCTCCAAAGAGGACATACAAATGGCAAATAGACATATGAAAAAATGCTCAACATCAGTAATCATCAGAGAAATGCAAATAAAAACCACAATGAGATATCACCTCACCCCAGTCAGAATGGCTATCATCAACAAGACAAATAGTAACAAGTGTTGGAGAGGCTGTGGAGAAAAAGGAACCCTCATACACTGTTGGTGGGAATGCAGACTGGTGTAGCCATTATGGAAGGCAGTATGGAGGCTCCTGAAAAAATTACAAATAGAATTATCATATGACCCAGCAATTCTTCTCCTGGGTATGTACCAAAAAAATCTGAAAAGATTTATCCATAAAGACACGTGTGCTCCAATGTTCACTGCAGCTTTATTTACCGTGGCCAAGACATGGAAACAACCAAAATGTCCTTCGATAGAGGAATGGATAAAGAAGTTGTGGTATATATACACAATGGAATACTATTCGGTAGTAAGAAAAGATGAAATAGGACCATTTGTGACAACATGGATGGATCGAGATTATAATGCTAAGCGAAATAAGTCAGACAGAAAAAGCAGAGAACCATGTGATTTCACTGATGTGTGGTATATAAACCAAAAACAACAGAAGAACAAGACAAACAAATGAAGAAACAAAAACTCATAGACACAGACAATAGTTTAGTGGTTACCAGAGGGGGTGGGAGATGAGGGTAAAGGGGATCAAATATATGGTGATGGAAGGAGAACTGACTCTGGGTGGTGAACACACAATGGGATTTATAGATGATGTAATACAGAATTGTACACCTGAAATGTATGTAATTTTACTAACAATTGTCACCCCCATAAATTAAAAAAAAAAAAGAAGGTAATACAAACTGGCTGTCAGTAGACCATCTTTCTTTTGTTTTGTTTTTTAATTAAAGTTTATTGGGGTGACAATTGTTAGTAAAATTACATAGATTTCAGGTGTACAATTCTGTATTACATCATCTATAAATCCCATTGTGTGTTCACCACCCAGAGTCAGTTCTCCTTCCATCACCACATATTTGATCCCCTTTACCCTCATCTACCCTCATTCCCCTCAGTAGACCATCTTTCAATTCCTGTACTGAAGGCCCCTGAACTTGACAAATCCTATTATTTAATATTATCTGGCTTTTTTCTTACACTTCGTTGTGAATACTGAACGACATAAAAACTAAGTAGTATAACTAAAATAGTCTCATCGTCTAGAAGTAGGTACCAGTAAAATAGTAAAATAACTATATGCCATCAAAGCATGCTTATCAGGCCTGAGGATATCCGATGTCTATCCAAGTTTAATAAGATCTGCCTCTCTTCCAACCAGGTTGGACCTGCCTCCACTCCAGCACATAAAGACCACACAGAGTCTCTGTGTCCGACATGTGCAGGGGCACAGGAGAGACCCTTGCACTCACTGGAACACACACAGTGACACCACAAACTACATCAGGCAGGGAGAGGAGAGACTGAGGTTATCAAAGTAAATGTCTGGGGAACTGAGTACAAGCACCACCTCCAAGCCCATCAGAACAGGCAATTCCATTTCTATGAAGTATACGCGTATGAAAGAATTTTACAGAAAGGGGCTTTTCTCTTCATAATAAAATTATTAAGAACTCTTTTGTGGTGTTGACTATGCTTCACGTACTAGTCTAAGAGCTTTATAAGTATACATTAACTCGCTGCATGAGGCAGATATTATTATTGTCCTATAGACAAAAAAATGGAGTCAGAGGTTAATAACTTGCCCAAGGTCATCAAGCTGGTAAGTAATGGAGCATAGATTTGAACCTGGGCTGAAAGGCTCCAGGCTCTGCCCCACCCTGCACAGCCTCATCTGATGTGTAAGGAAGGAATAACTGGAAGGGAAGTATAACATATACTTTATGTTAAAAAAGAATTTTGCGGGCGGCTAGATGGCTCAGTTGGTTAGAGCACGAGTTCTCAACAACAAGGTTGCCAGTTCAATTCCTGCATGGGATGGTGGGCTGCGCCCCCTGCAACTAAAGACTGAAACAGCAACTGGACTTGGAGCTGAGCTGCACCCTCCACAACTAGATTAAAGGACAACGACTTGACTTGGAGCTGATGGGCCCTGGAGAAACACACTGTTGCCCAACATTCCCCAATTGAAAAAAAAAAAAAAAGAATTTTGCATGGCTAGGGAAATACTGTAAGAGTGAGGGATGCTGGCGGGCTTGGACAGACGGTTCCAGCAAGTGCAGGCCTTCCTCCGCTCCCTGGTTACAGACCCTTATCATTCTGACCTCCTGGTCACAAGAAGAGAACCTTTATGGGGAAGGAGGATCTGGGGAAAAAAATCAAAACAAAAACAAAACTCAGATGGTCAAATGCTGGGTCAGTAGTATTTTCTTCTTATGCAAAAAATGTAAACGTTACTACTACTCAGATTGGGTCCATAAAACTACAAGGACTGTTAAATGATTTTGTATTTTCTCGTCATGTTTTTACATTTTGGTATTTCATACTAACCTGTATATATTTTACTACGGTAGGCTAACAGGTTATTTTTTGGAGTGTTTGAGAGTTTTTGCATCTGTGATCTAAATTAGGAGAAGAGAACATAACTGACATTTATAATTGCCTGTTCTAGGCTAGGTACATTAAGATATTTTACCCCCATTTATTCCTCCTGTACCAGAAGATGGGAAAAAAGTGTAAGTCCTACTTATTTTTGTTTGTTCGTTTTTTTCTTTCTATGAATGAGGAAAATGAAGTTAAGCTGTTCGCTGAAAGACACTGATAGCTTGTGGTAGAGCTGGCACTTACATCCAGCACTGGGAGCCCACCTCTGAAATCCACACTCTTCCCATAATATCCCCTCACCTGGGGAGAACCTAGAATGCAAGTAGTGGCCAAGGAGAAGGTCAAGTGTTTTTCTTTTTAAGTGAAAAATTAAAAGTGGAAATTAGATGGTAGGTGTGTGATTCTTGGGCAGTCAATAAGAGCCGAGTTTGTGTAGCAAGCCTACAGCGGGGAGACAGCACATGGGAGACAGCAGAACAAACTCCTCATTTAGAAGGGCCCATTCCTTCACCTGAGTCCTGGCTTAGTGGGTCCTGAAGCTTCTGCATTAAATTGAGCTAGGAAACCAATTTAAGGCGAGTTTCATTCATCAGCTACTTCCATCATAAGCTTGCCTAAGGTGGAGTTTCAGGTTGTTGTTTTGTTTTGTAAACTAAGAAGGCATTATGTAAGCACCAGTAACCAAACAGTGGAGGGTGTCAGGTTGGGAGGGGCGGGGGGGGAGGGGGGGGCAAAGGTTTTTCTATGGAATGTAGTATTCTGTTAAGTCTGTGTTATTTTCTCATTTTAAAGGAAAGGATATTTTAAAAAAATAATTGCATTTAATTAAGGGCACTATTTTAGGACTGCAGTTTTGGTTTTCCAAATTATTTTCCAAATGTCAAAGATGTGCAATAAAAGAACCTAAGGAAAAATCAAATTTTTCCTTTGTTGAAGTACAAAAGCATAGCATTTTACCTTTTTCTAAACATTTTATTATGGCTATCTCCATGACTCACTTCCCTTTCTGAAAAGGACAAGCCAGGTGAGCAGGTGTTAGTTTTGTGTCCTATAAAATGGTTAGCAGAATGGTGTCTCACATAAATATGAACAGCCTCTCAAAAATATCTGCGGACTACTGTACAAAGCTGTTTTCTTTACAAATTGAAACAAATACTTAATTAGAACAATGTATCGGGCACCCAAGCCTGGTGAATAATTTGGACCTATCAGTTCTCAAAGGAACCAAGTCTGCCTTCTCAAGCCAGTTTCAAGATCTGTTAACAGACTGCTCCTGGAAGACTGCACAGGCTGGAGGGAGAAAAGCAATCTCTAAGAATCTGGATCTCTATCATGCATAATGAACTCTTTCTTCTTCAGTGCCAGTGCAGAAAAGTGAAAGCCTGAATGCACTTAAGCCAGGTCTTTAAATAGATTTGTATTCAACCTAAACAACCTCACCGCAACTACACTTCAATACTTTCTTTGAAAGACAGCTATTTTATTTCACAAAAACCGACACACTTCTCCACAAACCTATTGGTTTGCATTAAGATCATTGAATAAACCTAATTACACAACACATGGCATATGCTGGTACAAAAACTAAATGTTAACCAAGATGCATCAGTTCCTTTCACATTCACATCTCCCTGAGTCATCGTGTTACATCATTTTGGCAGGGGAGTGAAATGACACTGCAGAGCCCATGGTGCTGGGCTTTTGGAGTGGGAATTCTGGACGAATTTCTCTCTCTTTTAAGTGAAACACTCAGGCAGTTCAGCTACGGCTTGGAAGACTACATATAAATACAGAAGAGCAAAATAAAATACACAGCTTAGATAGAATTCAAATCTAGTTCTAGACATTCATTCCGGGTTTCCTCTGATTTAAGTTTCGAGAAGTACGACTATTTAATGTCCCTTGATAGCGGTTCCATTGCTTCTAGGTAAAGTGACCAGTCACTCGTTGGACTGCATTTCACTGATCATGTCACCTAATATTCAAAGCCAAACCCACAGGCCTTTCTGCCGGGGATTTACATTCACTTGTTCCGTGGACCTCTGGATTCTGCTTCCAGCTGAACTGCTGATTCTGATAAAATGCAGTCACCTGCATCACAGAAGTTTCCCCACCCTGGGAACAGGCATCCTGAGTGTACCCTCATCTCAACATAGGACTCAAAAGGAATGTGTTCTCAGAGAACACAGGGACTACAGCAGGTAACGGAGTGAAAATGGCTTCAGTAAAGCGCTATCATCTTCTAAGACCAGTTACTCTCAGGGGCCAGCCTGCGAAGTTCAACGCACTGCTGCAAAATGAGAAAAACAAAGACAGCGTACAGAGGGTCTCAGAACAAATTCAAAAACCTTTTAAATTCTGATTTTCTGTCTTTCCCAATTTTGCAGGGGTCTACTTCATTTCCAAATGTCCTTCCTTGGTGAAATAAAAGAACTGGTAATCCTATGTTGACCTCCAGCACTTTGGGGGAAATTTCACTGCCCAGGAAAATCAGAATTCTGGTCTAGACCGCCTTACTGCTACTTTTCCTCTGTTTAAAATACTAAATTTGGGGAAGTTTTTAATAAATATGTAAAAGGCTTAAGATATGTGACTCAATGTCCAGGTAAACAATTTAATTCTTAGAGCATTATTTTAATACCCAGTAGGCAAGTTGACAAGTGATGACAGAGCCATAGAAAAAGTCAATTTCATTGATACCATAAATCAATGACATCACGATTTTCACAGGGCCGTAGGGAGGATCAAATTAGATAAGCTGGAAAGGGCTTCATGATTCTGATCAATTAGAAATGTCACAACACAAAGTAAATATAAATCTCAAGGCAAGCTAAGGCACAAGACAGCTGGAATTCATTGTAGCCCTGCCCCTGACCACTTGCTGACTAGCTGTGCCACAGCGGCTAAGCTGTTTTCCTTTCTGGACCTTTCTTTCCTCATCTGTAAAATGAGGATAACTTTCAGGATTGTTGTGAGGATTAGAAAGTGTGCTTTTGCTGGTACATAGTAAATGCTCAACAGATTGTAGCTACTAATAGAACGCTATATTTTATATGTCTAACAACTAAATTACTTTGGCAGAGCCTAAATCAAGAGCCCAGGCGCCTCAATATTACTCTAGTTTTTTTTCTAGAATGCAAAGCTGCTGGAGTAGTGTTGGGTGCTGTCTGGTAAAACCATTTCAATCCAAACAAAATTAGCAGCTAGCTTCCAACAGTTACATAGAAATAAAACAAAGGTTGACAAACAATTTCATGTTTTTTTTTAATATATGCTAGTTGTGAATTTCTACAGCCAATTAGTTCTTCTTATCCATTTCTCAAACTTCAAAACACTGCTCCTGTATTTTTTAAAGAACCTGTCAATTATGCTGTCTATATCAGACTAAGTAACTCAATCCCATGAATACAAGACACCATTTGAAAATAATATTCCACCTAGACAATTTCCATTAGTCAATTATTAAAAACAGTCTTTTTAGCTTTTCTTATTCCGGTGAATTTTGTGTGTCTTATAAACCAAATCAACTTCTGATCTGATTAATAATTTTTAAAAAATCAACATTCTGCTCATTTAGTTTTACAAAATAGGTTCATTATCTCAAATCCCTTGGGATTTCCACTACAATCTTTTATAGAAGGCCCAGGTGAGTCTGATTCACTTTAAAAAGGCACTTTGGAGGCATTTTCTTCTTCTAGCCTCTGAATTACACAGGCCATCACTTCAGTGAAGCACCTTGGTCTGCATATGCTCAGACTCTTAGCCTCCCTGTTGCAAGGTGCATGGTATTTTCCAGATCCTGCTGTCATGAGCAGAGCACATCTGCAAGTCCAGACGGGTAAGGGTAGGTGCTACTGTGGAAGGGAATCTTTCTCTGTGTAAATCTGAGTGTACTACATGGAGATGAAACTCGACAAACTGGCCCCAGAAGAACCTATGAGTTAATTGCTCTGATGGCAGGCATTCAGGTGAGGTAATCACAATTCTACACCACGCCCAATGCCATATTTAAGTAGCATTTTTCTAAAGGAACTTGAGGAATGAATTTGTTACAGCACTCCAATGGGGAGGAAGCCTCCCCTAACCAGTCCTCACCCTACCTTTGGTTGGAGGGGCTCCCCAAATATTCTGTACACATCTCTACCCTTGGATCATCTTGTTCCCCAGGACTCTGGGCCATATCTGGGAAGATTATGTCCTTTGCACCACTGAGTCCCCAGTGGGTAGCATAGCACCCAAAACACATTAAGTGCTCATTAAGTGATCTGATAAGTGGAAGGAAAAAGCAATTCAGAGGCAGAGCTTGAAGGGGGTTAATTAGCTTTCTTAAAGTGCCTTCACACTCTGGATCAGACCAGAAGTTATCATTTTTCTCTCAACTTCCCACAATTAATAAACACTTACCAAGCCAAGTACTGTAGGCTACATATGGAGGAAACAAAAATGAGCTACATAGGAATCCAACTGCACAAGGAACCTCAAAATGGTAGTTGTGGAAGAGAGTATGTGGATGTTTAAGTGTATGTATTTGTTTGTTAAGAAGACGGAGGAAGAAAATGTCTGGTTTCCTTGCCTCCCACTTTCTTCCTCATTCCCAAATATCCTATGGAATCCTGGCCAATCAGTTGCACTGCCTCCATGCAAAGCTGTACTCAGAGACTTCATGCTGCAGTTGCCGTAGGATAAGGTCCATACTCCTTGGCGTGGCAGTCAAGGTCTTGAAGCATTCATTCCTCAAGTCCCCTAACGAGTCTTTTGCAGAATGTGGGGGTGCTGCTCCACTGTGGCCCCCCGTTAGAAAACGCCTCTCCATCTCCCCTCTGTCCCACTCTAAAGCACACCTCTGGCTCATCCATCTCTTATCTTACTTTCATCCACCCAAGCCCTGTTACCCACCCATTCATTAGTGCCTGTGCCGATTTCTCTTCATCACACATTTTTATACATTTAAAGTGTGGAGCCGAAACAGATGGTAATTCTGAACTACTTTTAACTCTTTTATTTATGTTAGGTACTAAACTAACAGTATAAACCCTCATTATATGACCCAAGACTGGATATCTGAAACAGGTATAGTTATGCTACTGAATTTTAATATCAAGGTCCCAAGGCCAATATTTAAAAACAAACAGGATACAGAGAGTACAAGTATTTCCAGAGTGATCTATTCCAAAAAAAGCTTTAAGGGAAACAAATTGTCACAAACAAAACAAAAAGACAGTATAAAATTTGGGGGATTAATTTTCTATTAAGACATTTTAAATGTAGTATTTTTTTTTGTTACATGGAAATTTAAAACCAATTAATTCCCAAATTGTACTGCTTTGGAACTACCTACAATACTAAATATATATACAAAAATGAGAAATGATACTTTTAATTCTGAATTTCAAAGTACTATTCAATGTTTTTTTGTACTTCCCCTCCTGGCCTACCAATGAATGTGACTGCCCTTTATTTTGAAGAACCACCTCATCTATGGGTTTCCCGCAGCTTTGACAGCTTTTAAGTGGTTTTCCATGGAAACAACTGTTACTCACACCCACCTGACAAACCTACACTGAGTCCTGTACATTTGATTTCATGAAAAAAATATCCCCTGCAGTTTCAATTTGAGGTCCTGAGGACACTATACTTCCTGACCTGGAGTGCTCCTGTATTACATCACTGCTGTACTTCACAGTAGCTGGGAGGTACTGGAAGACTTGTCTCCACTTTTGTGAGTCCCTGCGTTGAGGTCATGGACAAGGACAAGGACAGCTGAGGTCCCTCTGCCCTGCCTTTATAGTTAAGGCAAGACATTTTGTGTAGTTTTAGACTTAATATTCTCCATAGGCGCTCCACAGGGATTTTTAAACTTCGTTATTTTAGCGCCTTATAAAAGAGAGTTCAAAATTAGAAAATAAACCCTGGTTTACTGTAGAAATACTCTTCTGGAGGCAAAGCTAAGGCACCAAAACTCACTACAGATGACCCACTTTGGCTTCTAGCCAGGGGCACAGCTTCACTACACTACATACCTGCTGCCCACCTCGCACGACCTTTTTCTTGGGTGATTAATATTAGGGCTGGGAGTTTCCGTGGAGAGATGCTCACAGTGTCCCAGAGCTGAAAGGGACCAATGCATCAATCACCCTGGCCTCAGGACAGCCGCTGGAGGGTGCGAGAGGGGACGCTGAGACGCTCCGACTGGGGCCGTGCGAGAGGTTTGCGCCAGCAGGCTCCAAGGGCAAGTATGCGTGGAGATTACACCAAAATTTCTCCGTCTGGCTTTGGGAATTGGATCAAAGGGCTTCCAAGGGGCCGCCGCCCCCTCCCCCTAGATGTCACCGAGAGGCCCATCCACCTAATGCAAGGCCACCCAAGGCCATATAGTTGGAAAAAGGCTAACAGGCGATGCGAACGAGGCCGACAGAGAAAGCGCCGACGGCAGGAGGGCCCAGCCCCAGAGCCCTTACCCACGGTGGACTTGCAGGCCTCGCAGAAGGTGTCGTCGGTGAAGCGCTCCATCAGGCTGGTCTTGCCCACGCCGCGGGAGCCGATGATGATGACCTGCAGCTTGAAGTCAGCCGGCCTGGGGGGCTGCTTCCTCCGGCGGGCCTGGCCACCCGACAGCGCCGGGGAGCCCGCGCCCAGACCACCGCCGCCCCCGGCCCGCCTCTGCAGCGCGCTGCCCGGATCCATGCACGCATACGGCTCCCGCTCGGCCCGCCGCCCGCAGCCGCCCGCCCCCGGGCCGCGCGCCCCGGGCTCCGGCGCCCCTTGGGCCTCCGCCGTGCGCCGGGGGTCGGCCCGGAGCTCGGCGTCCGCCCGCTCGAGCGGCCCCGGTGGCCCGTGGACTCCGCGCTGCAGCTGCGCCGCTGGCCGGTTCCCCGCGTCCCCGTCCACGCCGCCGCCGCTGCCGCCGCCGCCGCCGCCGCCGCCAGGAGAGGAGGAAGGGAAGCAGCTACTCCGCAGCAGCGGCAGCAGCATCCCGGACGAGGAGGGGCAGGAAGCGCAGGCGCGGGGAGGGTGGGCGGAGCGGCTGGGCTCGCGCCGGGCGGGAGGTCCGGCGCACGCGCGCCCCTTGCGGGCAGGAGGACCGCGGTGTCCTGCGCGCCTCTGCCGTTGCCCACCTCTCTTCACCTCCTACGCTTCCTTGTACCCCTTCTGCTCTGTTTCCACTGCGTGCAGCTTGCCACCTCTTTTTTCCTTCTCTTTTCTTTCTGTCGGCTCTTTTGTTTTCCCTTTCTCTTCTACATTTCCCCTTCTCCCTGCTTTCACTGAGCAGTCCTAAGACACCATGCCCGTTTATTAGCCATCTGTTCCCCAGATCTATTACGCTCTCAAAATACTGACTCCCAAAGCACTGCCGCAATTCACAATGTTGCCAGGACGCCCGCAAGTCCCTCAGCCAAGTCTCCACCGTCACACCTGGCCAACTTGGGGCTCCTGTCAAGCCCCGCTCTCGAGCACACCCCCACTTACTGGTAGAAGCCCCGCGCACGTCTGATTGGTCTTTCCCTATCATGTGTATCTTCCATTTTCCACATGAAATACACGAAATCAATTATTTTTAGCCCCGATTGCTGCCTCATTCAAAGTTAGGAAGTTTTTGTTCTGTTTAACTTTAAAAATAATGGCATGCTCCTTGGGGGAAGCAAATGAGTTAGAACTCAAACTGTAGTAAGAAACTCCAAGATTGAAAGTCCAGAAGTTTAGGAATTATGGACTCAGTATATTTTGCCATTTCTATTTGAAAGGCTTTAAGGATACAGAAAAGCCCTGCTCTGATTTCCTTGCCAAGAATTTGTTTAGCAATTTCCTCAGTGTGAACCTGAGCACCTCAGAACACAAGGTTCTAAACATGATAGGAGCTGGCGCATTTGCGGAGAATGATCACGTAACCCACCAATTTCAGCTGCATTTAGAACTGGGTTTAGTAATGCATACCACATGTGGATGTTATCCTCCAAAACTGATTTGTATAACTCTAGCATTACCCGCAAAGTAAATTGGAAGTTTACACTTACAAGAGAATTCTTAGCTTTCCTAAAGCAATCACAACAGAAATTTTTTCAGTAGTTCTAGGGATATTTAAAATATTATCGGATCTCTATTATTTTAAACACAGCTCCGTCACTTAAAATCAGGGAACCACTCTGAGCTGTGGATTTCTCTGTTCTTCTACAGGAATGAGGGTAGTGCCCCTCTTGCCATTTAGCGTTGTCAGGAAAAAAATCAACTAACAATCTATGCAAAGTCTGTTGTAAACCATAACTAAGTGTGTAAATGTAAGGAATTAAACTGATTTATGCATGACTTTTTGGGAATACCACGATTTCACAAAGCAAAACACATCTTCAAAGGTAATCTCAAGATTTTTAATTACGTCCATTCTGATTTATAGCACTGCCTGTCCTAATAGGCAGATGAGGGTGGCATGGCTCTCCGCGATGAAGATGCTCTTGCCCAGAATAAAATATCTTCCTCATAAAGCAGCTCAGTCATTTCTTCTACTATAATAATTAATGGGTTAAATGGTAGAGGTTTGGGTAGTACCTCCAGAGGGCACAGTTAAAATTCATATATGCTGCTTTACACAAGTCTGTCACTACCTAATGTTCCATTATAAAGAACTGTACCAGATATATAGTACAATTCAGCAAACATTTGTGAAAGAATGAATGACGTTATCAGAGACATTCATGTTGATGAAGTTAGTTGGCTTCTCTGACTCTGTCCTAAATACAGATTGTGAAATAAAGGGGATACCCCACAGTCCTACTCCCCATTCCTTCCTACCATTTTGCAAGTCCCCCTTTCTTCACTATCATCTGAACACCATCGTCACCACCTAAGACAGAGAAGTTGCAACTTTTTCAAAAGGCTGGAACTGGAAGAGGATGTAGAGTAAAAAACAAAGAGTCAAGGACAGAATCTAGGGATCACTGATATTAACAAGATAGGCAAAGGAAGAGAGGCTTCTGCTCAGGGAGTGAGGGAGGACTCTGGAGATAATGGGGTACAGAGAAATGGGAGGATTGTGGTTTACAAAGGTGGGAATGATCAAGAGTCAAATATTACATAACAGACAAGTAGAATAAATACAGGTACTTCTCGCTTTGCATGGCATTGAGGGACCATAAAAATAAACATGAAAGCTCAAGGAGTGCAAAATGATCTTCATAATCAATGAGGAAAATATGATTGTTCCATGACCTTTACAAATTTTTGTCAAAACATTGGGAACCTCTAATTTTGGGGTTATAAATGTACAAAAAAAAATAAAAAAATAGTAAAACTAATATTTATTTAGGACACTAACTTAAAACATCAGAAATATTGAGAATTAAAGTGTTTTATATCTTGGTAGAAAATTTATCAAGAATAGCTTGAGCAGTGCTTGTCTTCTTGTCATATAACTTACAGTAAGGAGTAGACGTCTTTTCTATGCCGTGGTGAATTGTCATACTCCTTTGTAAGCTTGGATCTGCTTCCAACACTTTATTCTTTGAGCTTTCAATGTTATGAAATATCTCCAAAAGTTCATTTAATGTTACATTTTTTTCCTGGCATCACTTCCTCTGGATCATCTTAATCCTTTTCATCACAATTGTTTTGCTCCTTTATGTTGAGAAGCTGGTCTTCGCTTAGTTCCTCTGTCTGCACATCTAAAATCTCTTGGAAGCCGGCAGAGTCACCAGTTCCCTGGTCAGCTGGTTCTTCTATAACTTCACTTATGTAGATTAGAATTTTATTTTCAGCACTATCACTTTTTGTTTCTTTGCTGTATTTCATCTTTGTTGGCCAGTTTCCTCTTTTGACTATCCATTTTTTGTAAAACGTCTTATGGGTTTAGCACTGAGAGATGAGGAGGTGACACAGTGACACTTTGCTGTCTGTGTGGGAACTGAATAACACAGTGACCAGTTACCAACAGACTTTGAAAGGAGTGATGTTGTAATGAAGAATCTGACTCCATTTTTTAATGTTTTTGACTGCTAACATCTTTTAAACCTTGTGTCCAACATCTGGGCAAACTGATAAGAAAGCCCAGGTACTCCTTTGACAGTGGTGGGAGATTCAAACGACGCAAGCCCCTGCCTACATGCAGGAGCTCTCACCCTAGCCCACCCCCTGAGCACACTAACCCCTGAACTAGTCTCCTCCCCTCTGCTCTCAAGCAGGTTTTCGAACTGGCTTGGGAGCCTACCCTGTCCTCCTCAGAAAACTTCAATTATGTAAATAACAAGCACACATTCTTGCTGTGTGCGTAGTGGCATCAGTCTTGACATCCATACCAGACTTTGGTGGGTGTCCATGCTGTTCTTCAGTGTGTCCATGACAGACATGGTGGTCACTGAGGAAGATGCACACTTGGTATTTATGCAGTGATCTCTGGACTGAAGAGCTAGCTGTGAAGTTTGTACTTTATGCAATTGCTCATACTTAATATACCACTGTAAGGGAAATTTGAACTGCTGGGGAAATGGTGTTGTTTAACAAAATTGTGGTAACTGAAATTTCTGCTTATCAGAACCACACAGGGAGGACTGTCTGTATTGAAAAGCATTCATTACAATGAGGGTGGGATTCAGACTGCATTATTCTTTTCTGCTAACAGAACTCTGAATTTTATCAAGATACTCATATTACTCTGTGAAGTCATGTGCTTCAGATAAAACTTGCCCAAGCATCAGGACCAGGGAGAGAATGTTGATTTATCTATGCCAATCACTCAGATTCTATTCTCCTTGTCAGTAATTGGCTTAGGAAATGACAGATGACCAAAATCTGGTCAATGACACATACAGGGAAATCTTGGGGAGGATAGAGCTTCTGCAAAAAGTCTTTGCTCTTCAAAAAAGACCCAAGGAAGAGAGAGCCCATTTTCTGCTTCTGACCCTTTGTGTGAAGGGCATAATGCTTATAGGGGTTGCTGCCATCTTGTAATCTTGAGGAGAGCTAGTTGACAGGTTGTAGATGGCTAAGCAGAAGAATGAAAAGACCTGGCACTTTGATGTGGTTGTGAAGTCACTGAATTAATCAGCCATGGAGACGACCCCATGCTCCTAGGCATATTACCATAAAAGTGAGTATACATTTCCTTGTTATTTAAGCATTTGAGTTAGGTTTTTTCGTATTTGGAGCTGAAAGAATCCTGATAAATATAGGAATACATCTTTAAAAGTATGACATTATAGAGGTAAGCTTGAACCAGCCCCAATCTTTTTTAAAGAATGTAATCCACAAGCTTTGTTACTTTTATTATAAGTAACAAATTATTTGTGATATGCCTGACAACTGGTCACCGCACACAAGTGTTTCATGGTACGCAGCTGAGAACTGGGCTATGTATTATTTATGAAGGGAAGGCAGCAGATAGGAGTAGCTAGAAAAGAATACTAAATTCAATATAGTTCCCAATACAGGAAATCAATGTAACATTCTATTGGATATGGAGACTGATACAAAAAAGCATCATAAATAAACTCAGGGTGGATCCCACTTTTGTGGGGCTTGAAGCTTTTACAATTTTGATGTCCCTCTTTAAGAAAATAAATTTCAAATTACAAATACAAAACCACGAAGAACTTTGAAGAGCCGGAGATGTTACCTAGCTTGCAAGCTGACAAGTTAGCCTGCCCCAGTTTCATGGATGCTGGCAGTAGATATGAGGCTCCTGGGTCAGAGGCATAGAGACATAGAGAAGCAAGCAGGTCTCAATCTTGTTCCTGCCAAGACATATTTTTCCTAGTTTTATTGAGATATAATTGACATGTAATTATGTTGTACTCCAAGGTGTACAACATAATGACTTGATGTATGAATATATTGAGAAATGATTACCACAGTAAGTTTAGTTAACATGAGTTGCCTCACATAGTTACAAATTTTTTTCTTATGATGAGAACTTTTAAGATCTACTCTCTTAGCAACTTTCAAATATTCAACACAGTATTGTTAACTATAGTCACTGTGCTGTACATTAGATTCCAATGATTTATATTATAACTAAGTTTGTACCTTTTGACCCTATTCACACGTTTTGCACTTCCCCTAACCCCAACCTCTGACAACCACCAACCTGTTGTCTGTATCTATGAGTTAGGCTTTTTTTAGATTCCACATATAACTGAGATCATACATTATTTGTCTTTCTCTATCTCATTTAGCATAATGCCCTCAAGGTCCATCCATGTTGTTGCAAATGGCAGGATTTCCCTCTTTTTTAAGGCCGAATAATAATATTCCATTATATATACATATATATATATATATATATATATATATATATATATATATATATATATAATGGAATGGATAAATTAAGAAAATGTGTGATATATATCACACAATGTATATATAGATGTATATATAGATGTGTGTGTGTATATATATATATACACACATATATATAGGTATATATATATATATATATACACACACACATCTCTCTATATATACATTGTGTGATATATATCACACATTTTCTTAATTTATCCATTGATGGACACTTAGGTTGTTTCCATGTTTTGGCTATTGTAAATAATGCTGCATTGAACATGGGTGTACATATCTTTTTGAGATGGTGATTTCATTTCTTTTGGATAAATACTCAGAAGTGGAATTGTTGGATCAGATGGCAATTCTATTTTCAATTTTTTGAGGAACCTCCATACTTTTTTTCCATAGAGGCTCCATCAATTTACATTCTCACCACATTTTATTAGTTTATTTTATTACTTTATTACTCACAGCACAATAGGCAACATGAGCTTCATATTCATCTAAGTTCCTTTTGTCCCCAGGTCCACAGGTGCTGTTGGGTGGGACCAAGTGGATGATGCACACAGTTGGGTTTGCATTGCAGTTGAGGAACCTCAAGCTTGGAAAACCCCAGTCTTTAATGGGGCTGTGTAATGCAGGGCCTCAGATCCCACTCCCTGCACCAGAACGCAGGACATGGTGAGGCCAAAAAGGAACAACAACAGAGCCATGGATAGGGGGCTCACACCACTATATTCTCACTGGCGGCTCATTGAGACACAAAAGAAAACATCCACCAGTACCCCAACGATGGGTCTTCCTGCACCCCAGTCTCACTGGCAGCCAGGTGAGACATAGGAAGTAGGATCCACACAATCCGCAATCTGCCATCCATGTTTACTAACCCCACTTGCTAGCAGCAATCCACCGTCCACTTCTCTGCCAACAAACCAACTCCATTTGCCGGTGTAGTCATACCAGTTATATCAGTGGCTAATGGCTAACTGGTTACAACTGATGGCCAACTAGTCACAGCTGATGGCCATCTACTACCTGAGCCAGCACCTTTCTACGTGAGGCCGAGAGCCTGGAAACTGCTCTTTGGGGCTCTGTCCCCACAGGCTGCCAGCAAACCTGCCCAATATTTGCCAGGTGGGAGTCATTGTCTTTATTACACTGATCAGCAGACATATCTCCCTCTGCCCTGTGGGGAACAGAAACTCGTTCTTCCAAAGCTGTTCACCAAACAAACGTTCCTGAGAAGATTGTCCTGAAGAAAAGCTGTCTGTGCTCCTGCTCTTAAGATGTGCAGAAATGTGAGAAACCCATAGAGAACTGTCTCCCAACAAAAATTAGGTAGAAAGTGAATGTTTATTTCAAATGATAAAATAAATAACAATTCATAAATTTTAAAAAGCTGATAAATGTGCTGAACTGTCGTGTGGGGCGGCCTGCAGGGCTTCTAGTCCTGCTCCCCACATAAGAATGCAGAATATGGCTAGGCCAAAAAGGAACACCCATAGAGCCATAGATAGGGGAGTCATACCACTATAGTCTCACTGGAGGCTGGATTCACACAACCTGCAACCTGCTGTGCGCTTCTCTGCCTACCAATCAATCAACCGACTGACTAACCACCACAGCCGCAGCAGTTATCAGTGGCTAATTGGCTAACTGTTACAGCTTGATGGCCAACTAGCCACAGCTGACGGCCATCTACTACCTGAGCCAGCACCTTTCCACATGAGGTCGAGAGCCTGGAAACTGCTCTCTGGGACTGTCCCCACACTCCACCCCTACAGGGTCTCGGCTCACAATCTACATGACAAGCATCTTCCACGAGGTTCCCTGTGCCATATTAGCCTACAGGCACCTACGGACAGAAAGAAACAGTAGTCTTAGGAACCAACAATGGCAAATCCCTTCCATCTGGGAGGATACATGCTAGCTTTTTGTCCTGGGAAAAGAGGCTCGCTGCCACTGGCACCTTTCCTGGTTTGTGGTGCCAGACCTTTAAGGCAGTGCTTGGGGTCCCTTGCATAGTTTCAACATGTAACAGAACAGGGGACTCCATAATAGGCCATAGTGAGAGCACATATGTTCCCTGCAAAATCGTCCTGGTATCAGGACCTCCATATACTACAGTCACTTGTGGTGGCCACTCAGCCACCACCCCTGGCGTCACTTGCAAATCATGAGTCAAACTGGCCCCCCATGGGGGTGTCAGGCCCAACCACCAACAGTGGGGGCTTTTGACCTGCCAGGGCCAAGTCCATTGCTGCTGTTTCCCTGCTTTCAAGAATGTGGGTGCTGGCAGCAAAATGTTCCCATTTCTGCTGTAGCCTGGCTTTAACAGAGTCTCACTGGTGGAACTTGTAATTGAATGGGAGCGGCCGTTCGATGTAGCAGAGTTCTACTGGTGTGGGCCCTCCCTTCCGTGGTCTCTCATTCAGGATTCTCAGGATGTCCCATCCACGCAAGGCCCAGTCACGCATCGCGGGAGGGTGTTTTGACACCTGGAGGCCTTGCCTCAAAAGGCCATTGTAGCGTTCAATCATGCCAGCTGCTTGTGGGTTATACGGGGTGTGAAACAACCATCGCACGTCCATCCTGGCAGCCCAGCGCTGCACTTCTTGCCCCATAAAATGGGTACCCCTGTCACTTTCAATGACTTGGGGGTGACCATAGAGGGAGCATAGCCATGTAAGAGCGACTACTGTATGCCGCTGATCCGCAGCCGGACACGGCCAAGCAAACATCAACCCTGTAGCAGTGTCCACTGCTGTAAACGCGTATATTGCATTGCAGGCCTTAGGCAGGTGTCTAATGTAATCCACTTGCTAGCAAGTCAGGGAGATCCTCCCTCACATAATATGCGTGTCTCCCAGGGGAGCTTCCCCCTTTGGGGGCTGTCCTGGGCACAGACGGCGCAATTATAGCAGGCATCTGCTATCTCCTGCCATTTCAAAGGCAGACCCAGCATCTGCTCACCTGCCACATGGTTCGGCTTTCAGCGTACTGCAATTTCCTATGCAGCCAATGGCCACATCAGTGGCAGGAGCCCGTTCTAACCATCGGACCCGTTCTAGGGCATCTGTTTCATCATTACCTGGGGACACTAAGGGGGGAGTGACCTGTGACATGCATTAGGGTCACCTCCTTTCTCTGCCCTAGGTCCCAGAGGTCCTGCCACATGGCTTGACCCCACAGTGGACAGTGTCCTACCAACCAGTTTTGGTGTTTTCACGTAGGGAGCCACAACGTTAGGCCCCAGAACACCGCCCAGCTGTCAGTACAAGTAACTAGGGGCCTGGGCTCATCGCTGATTACCATCTACACAGCCCGTAGCTCAGCCCACTGGCTATTCTGGCCCGTCCCAGTATCAAACCAAATGGTGTCTGTTTTGGGCTGCACACTAATAGCCGTCCAAACGGCTGCAGCTCCTCGGCTAGACCCATCAGTAAACCAGGCATCCTCAGGTACTGGGAACTGTCCTTCTTTGTAGGGCGAGGGCTCCAATTCCTCCCCTCTAGGCAGAGCACTTGGCTCAGCCTGGGCTACAAGCTCCACAGGCCCCAGGACCTGTTGTAACTTTGTGCTCAAAGGGCTTGAACAAAGGGTGCTATGTTTCTCCAAGTAGGCACCCCACTTGGCAAGGATGGTGGTCTGCGCCACCGCCATTTTGGGTCCCTGGGTCCACGTACGGACCCACCCCTGGACAGGATAGGTTGTTCGAACCAACACCCGTGCCTTTCCTGTGATGGCGTATGTGGCCACTAGGGCTGCATATACAGCAGCCAGTTGTTTCTCTATTAGAGAGTAGCGGACTTCCGCTCTTTTCCATAATTGGGACCAAAATCCCACTGGCAACAGGAAATGCTCCAGCCGTTGCCAGAGGCCCCATCCGTACCCCTCTTGGGTTACGTGAACATCAAGTTCAAATGGGCGTCAGGGGTCCACTACTTGCAGAGCCTGTGCCTGCTGCACTGCCCGTTTTGTGGCAACAAAGTCTGGCTCTATAGCCTCTGTCCAATCCCATGAGGCCCCCTTTTTTATCATGTTATACAAGGGCCTTACCATTTGTGCTCAATGGGGTATAAAAGCCCGCCAATATCCTAGCAGATCCAAATATGTCTGCAGTAGGGAGACTTTGGTCGGCCGGGGAAAGGCTTCATTTTGTCAATAATTGCTTTAGATATGACCTTTGTCTTACCTGACCACACCACACCCAAAAACTTGACAGATAAGCCAGGGCCTTGGACCTTTTCCTCATTCACCGCCCAGCCACGTGACTTCAGGTGGCAGAGAAGAGAGGGAACTGCTTACTCTAAATCTGAAAGAGAATCAGATGTCAATAAAATATTATTGACATAATGAAACAAGGCCACAGAGGATGGGCGATCCCACTGTGCTAAATCCTGGGCTACGAGCCCGTGGCAGATAGTGGGGCTGTGCAAGTATCCTTGCGGAAAGACTTGAAAAGTCCACTGTCACCCATCCCAAGTAAAAGCAAACTGCTCTTGACACTCGGGTGCAATATCAATGGAGAAAAAAAGCATTGGCCAAGTCCACTACATAGTGATATGTTCACAGGCAGTCAGACGATCCATCAAATCGTGTATTGAAGGTACTGCCGCATGCAAAGGTGGCGTCACCTTATTTAACTCTCTGTAGTCCACATCTGGCTTCTCCCATCTGGCTTCTCGATAGGCCATACTGGGGAGTTAAAGGGGCTGTGCATTGGCCTCACAATATGTGCCTTTTCCAATTCCAATATTGTATGACCAATCTCCTCCTGCCCTCCTGGCAGGCCGTACTGTTGCACTGTAACCATGCGCCGGGGCTGTGGCAACACTTGTGGAGGGTGGTGATCATGCTCGCGTGTCACTGCTTTCACCACCTGGATCCAGAGACGGAACTCTCCTACTGACGTCTGTAAGCTGAGGTCCTGTAGCACGTCCACCCCTAGAATATACTCCAGAACAGGGGAGACATAAACCTTGTAGGTACGAGGGGGAAGCCTTCCTATACCCAGTGGTAAGGAAACAACTTTTACAGTCACAGTCTTTCCCACGTAGCCATCAATGCAGATTGCTGGTCCTGGGAAGAGTTCTGGGTTCCCATAAACAAGACTGCAGTCTGTGCTAGTGTCAACTAGGGCTAAAACCCTCTGCAAATTAGAAGGGGACCAATGTATGGACAATTCCATATGGGGCCTCCGGTCCCCGCTGGGGTACCTTGGCCCCACCTCTAATCAAGCTGAAAGGAGTTGGCCTCAAGTGTCCGCCTGAAGTCCTGGAGGGACACTGGTAGCGCTTTCCCAGACTTCTCCTTTAGTCTTCGCTGGAATTGCTGTTCTGGATGCAACTGTTTCCAAAGTTCCAACAAGAGTGCATTGAGTTGTCCGTCTATTTACCCCCCTCCCCCATCGACCCTGCTGCCCCGAGATTACGCCACATCTGTGCGTGTATTACTCTCTGAGGCCTGCAACCTCACCCCTTTACTTTTGATTTGGGCTTCCAGGTCTCAACTGCTCGGACCTCCTGTCTTAACTTCCTTTGCCTCTGGATTTCAACATCCCCTAGGGTGGCCATGGCAATTATAACTCCATGGATCTGCTGCCCCACATAGGGCATAAGAATGGCAAGCAAGGATCCAAAAGCACTCGCAGGTGCAGTATCCAAAACCAGATCTCTCATCTCTCATGCTGGCTGTAAAAAGCTCATCATCCGGCCCCCGCATATTAGGGTTGAAAATAGCATGTCTCATACCCATTTCATGGATGATTTGAGTAAGTTCCGTATATGACTGCCATTGACTCACAGTGTCTGGCAGCTCGCCAGCCTGTCCCCATACTGTGCGTACTGTAGCAGTGAGCCACTCCATTAGAGTGTAGTTGCCCTGGTCTTGGGCCAACCTATGGCAGTTCTGTAACCTTTGTCGCAGGGACGGATGCACTGTCACAAAGGCTAGCTTTTCCATCTCGCCTGGGGAGCAGAGAATGCTGTCTGCTCCCTCATCCCATAAACATAGTAGCCAAGCCGAGACTGGCTCTCCAGGGCTCTGTCGGTACCGCCTCCCCAGCTCCTGCAACTCAGTGGGAGTGTATGGGGTGTAGGTTGTGAACTCAGTCACAGCTGGGTTGCCGGCAGCAACGCCCCCAGGGCCCAAAGGTTGCTCACGTTTTACCCTTTGCTTCAAGATTGGCCGGACTTGGGGGTTGGGAGCTGCATTGTCTCCACTCGCTTCCTCCGCCTCTGCCTCAGAGTCTCCACTGTGGGGCCCCTTTTCTAAAAGTCGGAATCGAGCTTCCAGTGCCTCCAATCAGGACACCTGGTCCGACACCTGGGCTATTTCATGAAGTGCATTTTCCGTGTTGAGACTCAAGGCCTTGAGGAACATCCAGCCCACATAGCCGGCTGTAGTCTTCTCCTCCTCTGGCAACTGCTCAGCCAAAACCTGCAGGGCCCTCTCCACGCTGGCTGGAGAGCCATCCAAGTCCTCCCACCCCTCCTTGGGGGTCCAAATCCTGAGAACAGTGGCCACTGGGCACCACACACTGTGTGGGGGCCACCTGTCCTCCTGCCCAGAGTCAGACTCCATTCCTTCCTGGTTGGAATCCTGCTCACCGTGCAGGTGTCTGAATGGGTGGGGGCCTCCGTGTAAGATGTCCACAACTCTAGGAGCCCACGCCAGCAGCAGACCACCAAAAGAAAGATGACACTTGCTCTGGCCAACAGGGCGACATGCCATCCAGAGGTTTGAGTCTCCCAGGTAGACCGGGCCTCCCGTTACCGGTGTCGCTCCTCATGGGCCTCCCAAAGCTGAGCTTTTACACGCACAAACTGCTCCACCATCCTTCGGTAGGCCTTGGCCAGCACCACACCCTGCTCGCTGCACCATTTGTCGTGTGGGGTGGCCTGCGGGGCTTCTAGTCCCCCTCCCCAAGTAAGAACGCAGGATATGGCTAGGCCAAAAAGGAACACCCACGAAGCCATAGATAGGGGAGTCATACCACTATAGTCTCACTGGAGGCTGGATCCACATGACCTGCAACCTGCTGTCTGCTTCTCTGCCTGCCAACCAACCAACCTACTGACTAATCAGTGCAGCCGTGGCAATTATATCAGTGGCTAATTGACTAACTGGTTACAGCTGACGGCCAACTAGCCACAGCTGACCGCTATCTACTATCCGAGCCAGCACCTTTTCATGTGAGGCTGAGAGCCTGGAAACTACTCTCTGGGACTCTGTCCCCACATGAACATTACTTAAAAACTTGATATTTTTATTAATTAATTGCCTGGATCACTTCTGTAATTTTTTTTAATATGTTTGTGTAATGCAGGGACTCAGCTCCCACTCCCCACACAAGAACGCAGGATATGGTGAGGCCAAAAAGGAACACCAACAGCGCCATGGATAGGGGAGTCATACCACTATATTCTTCCTGGCAGCTGGATTGGAGACACAAGAAGCAGGAGCCACACAATCCACGATCCGCCATCTGCTTCTCTGCCTACCAACCAACTCCCTAGCGTAGCCACTGCAGTTATATTAGTGGCTAATGGGTAACTGGTTACAACTGATGGCCAACCAGTCACAGCTGATAGCCATCTACTACCCGAGCCAGCACCTTTCCATGTGTGGCTGAGAGCCTGGAAACTGCTCTCCCGGCTCTGTCCCCACAGTTTTTTGGCTGCATACATTTGGTTATAACAATGATTTTGTAATATCATCTCTTACAGAGAAAATTGAAATGTGGTCTTTCCTTTAGCATGGGTGATTGGAATTTTTTATTTTTTGTTATTGACAGTAAGAATGTATAAAATATGCGACTTCATATCAAACATATTATCTGTTTATAGTTCTGCTATTGGCTTATGTCTTACAAACATGGAAATTCTGATTCTTTCTCACACCATTTTCATCACAAAAGAAAACAAAATGCATGTGTTTATAATTGTCTACACTTCACTCTTCACTTACTGGAGAGAATTCCACTTCACTCAGGCATTGAAGAGGACCAAATTCTCCACTTAAAACTTTATGTTTTTGATAATTGGAAGAGTGTGCCACACATGAGCTTCTGCCTGGCTGCACTTGCCATTTCCTCTCCATTGGTCATATATTTTTAGTCCTGGTTTTAGGATGTGTTCTAATTGCAATACAACCTCTCAATATGAACCTCTGTGTCACAGCCCCAAGTTAGTTGATGCAGTGGACAGAAAGCTTATTCCTACCTCCAATTATTAGCAGTAATTGACTATATGTACATAAAAGTGACTTCAATTCACATAATATATCCCATTAAGCCTAAATTAAAAGTATGCCCTGTTCAATTTCCCCATCGGTGTGGCTACCTGACATATAGGTAAGTGTGATGGAGGGAGAGAAGGCATGGGAAGGGGCAACAGCTTTAACAAATCGCAGTAAAATTACTCTCTTACAAGTTTTATAAACACTTGGTCATGTAAACACAGAGTGAGGGTGAGTTTTTATTCTTTAAGTTCCTTCTCTAGTGGATTACTGCAGGTTATCTCCATCTCCTCTTAGTGACATGTAATTTGCATATTTTATTGTACTTTATCAGTATGTTGGTTTTTCAACATGAAAATATTTTCAGTTGAAATTTTTATACATTCTTTTTCATTTGACCTGACTATATTTACCTGCATGACATGGCTCAACTTAACAATGTGCTTGTCTTCATTTTATTATTTAATATATTATTTGTGGGGACAGAGTCCCAGAGAGCAGTTTCCAGGCTCTCGGCTTCACGTGGAAAGGTGCTGGCTCGGTTATTAGATCGCAATCAGCTGTAATCAGATGGCCATCCTCTGTGGTTGGGTGGTCATCAGCTGTTACTGGTTAGCCATTCACCACTAATATAACTGTCATGGCTACGCTAGCAAGCACGGATTGCAGCTAGCAAGTGCGGTTAGCAAGTGGATTGTGGATTGCAGATTGTGTTGATCCTACTTCCTGTGTCTCACAAGGCCGCCAGTGAGATGGGGCAGCAGGAAGACCCCTCATTGGGGTACTGGCTGATGTTTGCTTTCATGCCTCAACCAGCCACCATCGAGAATATAGTGGTATGACTCCCCTATCTATGGTTCTGTTGTTGTTCCTTTTTGGCCTCACCGTATCCTGCGTTCTTGTGCAGGGAGCGGGAGCTGAGACCCTGCATTACACATTGCAAGTTATGATGCTTAATAAAGTGACCGTTAGAATGAATGTGTGTGTGTGGATGTACTAGTTTAGCACCTACCTGTCAGAAGATGGGAAATCTAGACATCCTAATAGTAACTTATACAGTGTGACCTACATCAAAATATTGCATTCTAAAGTATGAAAAACATGTATATGCATACACACACGACGTGTTGAAAATAATTTTTTTAAAGATATTTATTAAAAGGTAGCTAACATACAATATTATGTTAGTTTTAGGTGTACACCATAGTTATTCAACATTTATATACCTTAAAAATGATTACTATGATAAGTCCAGCAACAATGTGACACTGTACCATGCTATCACAATATTACTGACTATATTCCCTGTGCAGTACATTACATCCCCATCACTTATCTGTTTTATACCTAGAAATTTTAACCTCTTGTTCCCTCACCTGTCCCCCACTTTTTAAATTTTTCTATTACAGTTGACATTCAATATATTTTATATTAGTTTCAGGTGTACAGCATATAGTTAGACATTTATATAATTTAAGAAGTGATCCCCCTGACTAGTTTAGTACCCATCAGACCCTATACACAGTTATTACCATATTATTAACCATATTCCCTATGCCTTAATTTATTCCCCCATGACTATTTTGTTACTCCCAATTTGTACTTCTTAATCCCTTCCCCCTTTTCACCCTGGCCCCCAAACCCCTTCCCATTCTATCATCCTGATAAATCTAATACCCATCTGATACCATACATATTTATCACAATATTATTGACTGTATTCCTTATGCTATACCCCATATCCCCATGACTATTTTGTAATAACCAATTTGTACTTCTTAATCCCTTCCCTTTTTTACCCACCCCCAACCCTGCTCCTGTCTGCAAACCATCAAAATGTGTTCTGTATCTATGAGTTTGTTTCTGTTTTGTTTGTTTGTTCATTTTGTTCTTTAGATTCCACATATAAGAGAAATCACATTGCATCTGTCTTTCTCTGTCTGACATACTCCATTCAGCTCAACACCTCCAGGTCCATCCATGTCATCACAGATAGCAACAACCCATTCCTTCCCGCTGAGCAATATTCTATTGTACATATGTGCCACTTGCTCTTTATCCACTGAACCACTGATGGACACCCAGGCTGCCTCCACATCTTGTCCATTGTAAACAATGCTGCAATGCACATGGATGCATTTGTTCCCTTGAAGTAACGTTTTGGGTTTCTTAGGATAAATACCCAAAAGTGGGATTACTGGGTCCTTTTTTGTCTCTTGTTATAACCTTTGTTTTAAAGTCTATTTTGTTAGTATGAGTATTGCTACTCTTTTTTTTTTTTCCATTTTCATGAAATATCTTTTTCCCATCTCTTTACTTTCAGTCTATGTGTGCCTTTCAATCTGAAATGAGTCTCTTGTAGGCAGCATATGTAAGGGTCTTGTTTTCTTATGCATTCTGCAAATCTATCTTTTGATTGGAGCATTTAATCCATTTCCATTGAAAGTAATTGTTGATAGATATGTAGTTATTGCCATTTCATTATTCATATTTATGATTTTTTTTTGTCTTAAAGAAGTCCCCCTCAGATTTCTTGTAATTCTGCTTCAGTGTTGATGAACTCCTTTAGCTATTTTTTTGTGTGTGGGAAACTATTTGTCCCTCGATTCTAAATGATAACTTTGCTGGGTAGAGTAATCTTCATTGTAGGTCGTTTCTTTTTTTTTTAATTAAATTTATTGGGGTGACAATTGTTAGTAAAATTACATAGATTTCAGGTGTACAATTCTGTATTACATCATCTATAAATCCCATTGTGTGTTCATCACCCAGAGTCAGTTCTCCTTCCATCACCATATATTCGATCCCCCTTACCCTCATCTCCCACCCCCCCACCCCCCACCCCCCTTACCCTCTGGCAACCACTAAACTATTGTCTGTGTCTATGAGTTTCTGTTTCTCATTTGTTTGTCTTGTTCTTTTGTTGTTTTGGGTTTATATACCACATATCAGTGAAATCACATGGTTCTCTGCTTTTTCTGTCTGACTTGTTTCGCTCAGCATTACTCTCTCAAGATCCATCCATGTTGTCACAAATGTTCCTATATCATCTTTTCTTACTGCCGAATAGTATTCCATTGTGTATATATACCACAACTTCTTTATCCATTCATCTATCGAAGGACATTTTGGTTGTTTCCATGTCTTGGCCACCGTAAACAAAGCTGCAATGAACATTGGAGCACACGTGTCTTTATCTCTAAATGTTTTCAGATTTTTTGGGTAGATACCCAGGAGAGGGATTGCTGGGTCATATGGCAATTCTATTCGTAATTCTTTGAGGAACCTCCACACGGCCTTCCATAGCAGATGCACCAGTCTGCATTCCCACGAACAGTGTATGAGGGTTCCTTTTTCTCCACAGCCTCTCCAACATTTGTTATTATTTGTCTTGTTGATGATAGCCATTCTGACTGGGTTGAGGTTATATCTCATTGTGGTTTTGATTTGCATTTCTCTGATGATTAGTGATGTTGAGCATTTTTTCATATGTCTATTTGCCATTTGTATGTCCTCTTTGGAGAAATGTCTCTTCAAGTCCTCTGCCCATTTTTCAATTGGGTTGTTTGTTTTTTTGTTGTTGAGTTGCATGAGTTCCTTGTATATTCTGGATACTAGCCCCTTATTGGAGGCACTGTTTGCAAAAATCTTCTCCCATTCAGTTGGTGGCCTCTTCATTTTGTCAATGGTTTCTTTTGCTGTGCAGAAGCTTTTGAGTTTCATATAGTCCCATTCGTTTATTTTAGCTTTTACTTCCATTGCCTTTGGAGTCAAGTTCATAAAATGCTCTTTGAACCCAAGGTCCATAAGTTTAGTACCTATGTTTTCTTCTATGCAGTTTATTGTGTCAGGTCTTATGCTTAAGTCTTTGATCCATTTTGAATTAACTTTGGTACATGGTGACAAATAGCAGTCCAGTTTCATTCTTTTGCATGTGGCTATCCAATTCTCCCAGCACCATTTATTGAAAAGGCTGTCTTTCCTCCATTGTATGTTTTTAGCTTCTTTGTCAAAAATTATCTGTCCATATTTATGTGGTTTTATTTCTGGGTTCTCAATTCTATTCCATTGGTCTATGTGTCTGTTTTTCTGCCAATACCATGCTGTTTTGATTATTGTAGCCCTGTAGTACAAGCCAAAATCAGGAAGTGTGATACCTCCATTATTGTTCTTTTTCCTTAAGATTGCTTTGGCTATTCGGGGTCTTTTGTGGTTCCAAACAAATCTGATGATTTTTTGTTCTATTTCTTTAAAATATGCCATTGGGATTTTGATGGGGATTGCATTGAATCTGTATATTGCTTTGGGTAATATGGCCAATTTAACTATGTTGATTCTTCCAATCCATGAGCACGGAATGTCTTTCCATTTCTTTGTGTCTTCTTCAATTTCTTTCAAAAATGTCTTATAGTTTTCAGCATATAGGTCTTTCACATCCTTGGTGAAGTTTATTCCTAGGTATTTTATTCTTTTAGCTGCAATTGCAAAAGGAATTGTTTTTTGTATTTCTTTTCTGAGATTTCATTGTTAGTATATAGGAAGGCAATGGACTTTTGTGCGTTGATTTTGTAGCCAGCAACTTTACTGTATTCGTTGATTGTTTCTAATAGCTTTTTGGTGGAGTCTTTAGGGTTTTCTATATATAGCATCTGCAAATATATATATGTCATCTGCAAAGAATGATAATTTAACTTCTTCATTCCCAATTTGGATGCCTTTTATTTCTTTCTCTTGCCTGATTGCTCTGGCAAGGACTTCCAACACTATGTTGAAAAGCAGAGGTGATAAGGGACATCCCTGTCGTGTTCCTGAACGTAGAGCAAAGGGCTTCAGTTTTTCTCCATTAATTATGAGATTAGCAGAGGGCTTGTCATATATGACCTTTATTATGTTAAGGTATTTTCCTTCTATACCCATTTTATTAAGTGTTTTAATCATAAATGGATGTTGTATCTTGTCAAATGCTTTTTCTGCATCAATTGATATAATCATATGATTTTTGTCCTTTATTTTGTTTATGTGATGTATCACATTGATGGATTTTCGTATGTTGAACCATCCTTGTGCCCCGGGGATGAACCCCACTTGGTCGTGATGAATAATCTTTTTAATGCATTGTTGTATTCGATTTGCTAGAATTTTATTTAGGATTTTTGCATCGGTATTCATTAGAGATATTGGTCTGTAGTTTTCTTTTTTTGTGCTGTCCTTACCAGGTTTTGGTATCAGGGTAATGTTGGCCTCATAAAATGAGTTAGGGAGTACTGTCTCTTCTTCAATTTTTTGGAAGAGTTTGTGCAGAATTGGTATTAGATCCTCTTTGAAGGTTTGGTAGAATTCACTAGTGAAGCCATCTGGTCCCGGACTTTTGCTTTTGGGAAGGTTTTGGATGACTGATTCAATTTCGTTACTGGTGATCGGTCTGTTTAGATTTTCCAGTTCTTCATGGTTCAGCCTTGGAAGGCTATATATTTCTAAGAACTTGTCCATTTCTTCTAGGTTGTTGAATTTGGTGGCGTATAGTCCTTCATAGTATTCTTGGATGATCCTTTGTATTTCTGTGGTGTCCGTGATAACTTCCCCTTTTACGTTTCTGATTTTGTTAATCAGTGTCTTCTCTCTTTTTATCTTAGTAAGTCTAGCCAAGGGTTTGTCAATTTTGTTAATCTTCTCAAAGAACCAGCTCTTTGTCACAGTAATTTTTTCTATTGTCTTTTTGTTCTCTATTTCATTTAGTTCTGCTCTAATTTTTATTATTTCCTTTCTTCGGCTGACCTTGGGTTTTACTTGTTCTTCTTTTTCTAGTTCTTTAAGGTGTAACATGAGGTTATTTATTTGGGAGTTTTCTTGTTTCTTGAGATAGGCCTGTAATGAGATAAATTTCCCTCTTAAAACTGCTTTCGCTGCATCCCAAAAATTTTGGTAGGATGTATTTTCATTGTCATGTGTTTCTATGTATCTTTTGATCTCTCCTCTAATTTCTTTTTTGACCCAGTCCTTCTTTAAAAGTATGTTGTTTAATCTCCATGTATTTGTGTTTTTTCCCGCTTTCTTTTTATAGTTGATATCCAATTTCAAAGCCTTGTGATCAGAGAATATGCATGGTATGGTTTCAATCTTCTTAAATTTGTTGAGACTGATTTTATGTCCCAATATATGGTCTATCCTTGAGAATGTTCCGTGTACACTAGAAAAGAATGTATAGTCTGATGTTTTAGGATGAAGTGCTCTATAAATGTCAATTATGTCCATTTCATCTAATGTGTCATTTAGGGCTATTATTTCGTTATTTATTTTCTATTTGGATGATCTGTCCATAGCTGTTAATGATGTATTTAAGTCCCCTAGTATAATTGTGTTTTGGTCAATTTCTCCCTTTAGTTCTGTTAGTAGTTGCTTGGTGTATTTCGGTGCTCCCTGATTGGGGGCATAAATATTGATGACTGTTATGTCTTCTTGTTGTACAGTCCCCTTCACCATTATGAAATGTCCATCTTTATCTCTTGTTATCTTTTTCACCTTGAAGTCTGTTTCATCTGATATCATTATGGCTACACCTGATTTTCTCTGGGTACCATTTGCTTGGAGTGTCAATTTCCACCCTTTCACTTTGAGTCTATGCTTGTCCTTGTAGCTGAGATGTGTCTCTTGGAGACAGCATATGGTTGGGTTTAGTTTTTGGATCCAATCTGCTACTCTGTGCCTTTTTATTGGTGAGTTCAGTCCATTTACATTTAGGGTGATTATTGATATGTGAGGATTTCCTGTCATTCTATCGTTAGTTTTCTGGTAAGGCTGTGTCTCCATTGTTTCTTTGCCTTTTTGTTGTTGTCTATTATTTCTGTGTGGTGGTATTCTATGATGTTTCCCTCTGTTTCTTCTTTTACTTCAGTATATATTTCAATTCTGGATTTATTTTGAGTGGTTACCCTTAAGTTTATGTAAAAGAAAGTTTGATATTTAGAGTATTCCATTTTCTTCAGCACGCTTACTTTCTCCATTCCCATATTCCGGTTCAGGCCTTTACTCTCCCCCTTTTTGAGTTTTGGTTGCCACAAATTGTCCCTGTTGATGGTGGTCGAATAGCCTCCTTTAGTATTTCTTGTAGTGCAGGTCGTGTATTAGAAAATTCCCTCAGCTTCTGTATGTCTGGAAAGGTCTTTATTCCTCCTTCATATTTAAAGGATATCTTTGCTGGATATATTATTCTTGGCTCATGATTTCTCTCTTTCAATAGTTTGAATATTTGGTTCCACTCCCTCCTGGCTTGTAGAGTTTCTGCTGAAAAATCTGATGATAATCTAATGGGCTTTCCTTTGTAGGTTACCGTCTTCTTTTCCCTGGCTGCCTTGAGGATTCTTTCTTTGTCGTTGATTTTAGACAGCTTCAATACAATGTGCCTTGGAGAAGGCCTGTTGGGATTGAGGTAACTAGGTGTTCTATTTGCTTCTTGGATTCGAGGGTCCAGTTCTGTCCAAAAATTTGGGAAGTTCTCATCAACAATTTGTTTGAATATATTCTCTGTTCCCTTCTCTCTTTCTTCTCCTTCTGGTATGCCCATTATTCTTATATTGCTCTTTCTGATGGAGTCAGAAAGTTCTTGTAGAGTTCTTTCATTTCTTTTAAGTCTCAAGTCTCTTTCTTCTTCTATCTGTGTCATTTCCAGGTTTCTGTCTTCGATGTCACTGATTCTTTCCTCCATCTGGTCAACTCTACTACCTAAGCTGGTTATTTCATTCTTAATTTCTTCTATTGAGTTCTTAATCTCCAGAAATTCTCTTTGGTTCTTTTTTAAAATTTCAATCTCTTTCGTAAAATGCTCATGCTGTTCTTTGATTGAGTTTCTGAGTTCATTTAACTGCCTATCTGTGTTTTCTTGTATCTCGTTGAGTTTTTTCAGAACTGCAATCTTGAATTCTCTGTCACTTAAGTCACACATTTCTGTATCTTTAAGTGCCTTCTCTGGATACTTTTCACTTTCTTTCTGAGCTATCTTGTTGCCTTGGTTATTCATGGCGATTACTGGTTTACTATTTCTCTTCCTAGACATCTACAGGAGTGACTTCTGCAACAGGTTGATAGGAAGAGGTCTTTCTTTTGTTTTCCAGTACTTGTTGGTAGAATGTCTTATTATTTCTCCAACTGCAACTTATTTTTCTTCTCCCACACGGTAGTGCTGTTTTCTCTGCACTATTCCTGCTTCTCACACAATGGGGGGATTCCCTGGGAGACGGGCTTCTCCTCTGTTAATAGTTCGTCTAGGTCACAGGGCGCAGTGTCCCGGTGGGTATGCGGAGAGCTTTTGATGTTCCAAAGCTCTTCCAGCTCCTGATTCAGAGCCCGTATGTTTCAGCAGTTCTGTTTACTCCTGCAGGGATCCACCCAGATAGGTGGGGCCAGGGGCGGGGTAAGTTGTGAGAGGTGGCCCAGAGCAATGGCGGCAACCACCACCGCAGCCGGTCCTGTTTCCACGGCTCCCTCCCCTTTGCCGGAACTAGTTGGGCTGTGAATTTCTGTCTGCAGCCCACAGTTCTCAAAACAGCAGATTTTCTGTTGTTTTGATCTGACACTGCTACTGTTTCGCTTCTAGCACCGGGCAGGTTGGGGCGGGGCGAGCTCTGGGAGGGGTGGGAGGGGGCGGCTAGTCTCAGTGCCTAAGGCGCCGTTCTCTGCTCGGCAGTGCGGGCTTAAACCACAGTTTTCAGCCTTTTTCCCTCAGTCTTTTCTCCGAGGTCTCTGCCGAGAGCGTTGGGTTCAGCCGTGTTATATGCTGTCCCCTCAGCCCTGTGGAGCCCTGGCGGAGCCCTAGCAGTCCGATCTCACGCAGCTGCGGTAGTTCCGGGAAGCAGCGAGCTCGGAGCACTGAGCTAGGTCTGCGTCCTGCGCCCACGCGGCTCCGTCTCCGCGCACTTCTCCCTTTCCTCCTCCCTCCACTCGCGCGAATCTCCCACCTGTAGGTGATTTCAGTCGGTAGTGGGCCTCTTCATCTTGCCTGTCTGCTGTGCAGGGAGTCCTTTGTGGAGTTTTTGTTGTTCGATTCGTTGTAAATTCCAGGGGAGTTTTACAGAGGCTCACCTCACGCCGCCATATTTCCGGAAGTCTCCTGTAGGTCGTTTCTTTTCATCACTTTGACTATTTCCTGCCAATCCCTTCTGGCCTGCAAAGTTTCTGTTGAGAAATCAGCTGAAAATATTTTGTAGGGTAACTAACTGCTTTTCTTTTGCTGAATTTAAGATTCTGTCTTTCTCTTTAACTTTTGACATTTTAATATGATGTATCTTGGTGTGGACCTCTTTAGATTCATCTTGTTTGGAAGTCTCTGTGCTTCTTTGGCTTGTATATTTACTTCTTTTGCCAGGCTAGGGAAGTTTTCTATCATTATTTCTTCAAATAGGTTTTCAATTCCTTGCTCTCTCTCTTCTCCTCATGGTATCCCTATGATGCAAATGTTGGTGTGGTTGATGTTGTCTAAGAGGTCCCTTAAACTATCTTCATTTTTTGGATTCATTTTTCTTTTCGCTGATCTGTTTGGGTGCTTTCTGCTACCTTATCTGCTAAATTGCTGATTCAATCCTCTGCTTCATCTAATCTTCTTTTGATTCCCTCTAATGTATTCTTAATTTCAATTATTGTATTCATCATTTCTGATGGGTTCTTTTTAATGTTTTCTACCTCCAGATACTGCTTGTTTGGATTTTGTGAACCTTTGAAAGATTTTTAGGAAAATCTGCAACATGAGCCAAGGCTGGCCGTTTATACAGAAGCTTCCGTTATACTGGAAGCTGGTTGGGTGGTCCCAAAAGTTGGGTGTGGTAGGGCTTCAGGGAATCAGGGTGAACAAATTATATTAACAAGGTTGATGGAGACTCAGCTATGGCAGCTGCCTGCATCTGAATGCCGGGATGGTGGAGGTGCTCAACAAAGAAACAATGACTCTACTAGCTCCTCTGTTTGGAAGAAAGCTGCCCCACCTCCAGCCCTTGTTCTGAAACCAAACAACTCACTTCCTCCCCATATGTCCCTGACACCTTTCAAGCTGTTGCCCAGCACTGGAACTCAGAGCAAGTGAGTCGATCAGTAGTAAGACTGTGCACATGCCGCCAAGAGGAGCTCCTGGGACTATAGCTGCCCTCTGGCTCACTCAGTCACAATCTTTGCTGGTTTTCACAGCCAGAAGTTAGGGGAACTTCTTTCCCCAGCACTGAAATCCTGGGTTGGGGACCCTGGTGTGTGGCTGGGACCCCTTGCTCCTCTGGGGGAGGGGGAACCTCTGCAGCTGAGATATCCCTCCTGACTTTCAATGGTCACATGCAGGTGTGGCACCAGCCTGTTTTGTGTCTCTGTCCCTCCTATCAGTCTTGTGGTGGCTTCTTCTGTATATGGTTAGTTGTAGGACTTATGTTCAGCTAGACTTTAGACAATTCTCAATGATGGCTGTTCTGTAGTTTAGATGTAACTTTGGTGTGATCCTGAGGTGAAATAAGGACCGTGTTTCCCTGCTGCACCATTTTGACCAGACACATGATGCTTTAAAAAAAACCAAAAACATAAGTGAGTACTTTCAAAGGGAACTGTCTTTTGATCAAGATGTTTTAAATGTGAGACTTTTTCTTCAAAAGGAATGAATATGGATGATATTCAAAGTTGTTTGTCTAAAGCTACTCAACTCTACCTAGGGAGTTTACTGAGTCAGAATTCATTCCTCTATTTAATCAGAAGTTCAGTAACAGTCTATTCCTTTTTCATTAATTAGTGTTTTTTTTTTTTTTTAAAGAATTAAATGTGTATTACCTACCTTCTCTTTCTCCTTCTGAACATCTCCTGCTTCCTTGTTATGCAAATGAGCCAAAGATGGCCTTGGTATACTAGCCCTTAGGTTTGTTTATTTCTTCATAGGAGACTGAGACTTGTGAGCATAAAAGCCTGCTGGTACCACACTCAAATTTTTATACATACTGTAGTCATAGCCTAAATAAGCAAATTTTTAGCCATTTAGAGCCTGCCTTTTTCTGTGTGTGAGTGAAAGAAATAGATTTAGCTTTATGTATAAAGCAGTCAGCCTGCAGGACCATATACAGTAGTTGTGCAGAATCCTAGAAGAATGCATCTCTCTAAAGGCAACCTAGAATAAGTAAGACATATCCTGAGACACTGTGCCTAATGTCTGCTAACCATAGGTAAGATAAACCTGAGGCTATAAAGACCCCAAGGTATTGCTGCCCTGTGAGTTTTGATCCAGAGACTCACTGCCACGCTATTGAACAACATGACCTACACATGTAACCCCTGCCCCCTCTGATTCCCTCATCACCTGGGGAGTTCCCTTGCTCTCGTCCTCTTTTGAGTGCTAGTTTCTTGCACAGTAACCTTAGCATGGTCTTATATCACAGTAACTTCCCTGAATGCAATACCGTCAAAGTGGCACCAGAGAAACTTGTATGTGCTACTGCCATCTGTGGTCATATCTTTTTCCTTGATGAACTCTGAAATTCTTCAAACCCACTATACTCTTTTATCCAAAAGCTATCCTCTATTTTTCCTTGAGAAAGTCAAGTATCTAACCAGGACTGTGCATCTAACATCACAAAATTCAGAAAGTGGGAACCACAGGGTGACTCCTAAATGTCTGTGAAGATAGCCTGTGATGGCAGGAATGCTAATGACAGCATTTTGGATTTGGCATATTATGTGGAAGTCAGAACACAGCTTTCAATTGGAAGAAGCTTCAAGAAGGTTGAGCTTAGTCAAAATAAAAACCCAGAGAGTTACTTGGAAATTGTTGCTGCTTAGAATCTGCATATAGAGGTAGTGGTAACATTTCTGGTCCACACATTCTGGAAAATTACACAGCAGTTTTTGCTTTAGAAGAATAATTATCTTTGTCAGGAGTATTTTGCCATGTATAATACACTTTTTTGCCCAAATTTGTGAAGGAAAAATAAGGATGCTTATTATACATGGATAGTACTAATTCCATATTTATATAAATGTTTTTAATTCCTTTATTTATGCATATGAGCTAAAAGTATAACTCTAGAACTCAATAATGATATCTGTGTGCAAAATAATATCCTGGAATATGGTAATTGGTTTTGTTGAACTTATGACGAACTTGCAACGACGAAGAGTTCTTGGTCTTCTATGATGCGTAAATATCATAAATTTGTTACTGGTACATAAAATTTCCTGTACCTTGTATCTGTTCGGTGTTTCATAATTATTTGTTACATAAAATTTCTGTACCATACTAGGTTAAAAATAAATGCTAAAATTCATTTATAATACAAAAATCAAGTACCTAAATGTAAACAAATAAAAACTTGAATTAAAAAATTAAAACGAAAGATTTTTTCCCTGAAAGTTTGGGCCAAACATGTGAGTGCTCATTATACTTGGGAGCACATTATACACAGCAAAATACTGTATTTGGTTGGAAGGAACAAAAATCTACTCAAATTATCACAAGTCAAAAGTTAGAATTTATTATCATGTACCTCTAGAATGGGAGGTACAACCAGGCCCTACGAGGTGCTATGCTCAAGAACTGGAAAGTCATATGGTGAAGTTTTAACCCCCAGAATGTGACAATATTTGGAGCTAGGGCCTTTACAGAGGTAATTAAGGTATAATGAAGTCATGTGAGTGAGCCCTAATCCAATATGACTGTTGTCATTGTAAGAGGAGATTAGGACACAGACACACAAGGCAGGAAGACCTTGTGAGAACCCAGTGAGGAAACAACCATCTATAAGCCAAGAAGAGAGACCTCAGAAGAAACCAACTCTGCTGACACCTTGGTTTCCAGCCTCCAGAACTGTGACAAAGTATTTCTTCTGTTTAAGCCCTCCAGTCTGGGTACTTCGTTTTGGCAGCCCTAGCAAACTCATACACAGAGGTTACAAGGTCATGCATGAGTCCACCTCTGTGGATCCCATAATCTCTTCTTTGCTCTTCTCAGTTCCATTGCTTCATTTATCTGCATCTACAGGTGAGTTTCTTTGACGTGATGCACATACAGCAAAGATTGTCTCACCAGCCTTGATTCTAGGTTTTCTCTCAGCTCCATTGCCTCAAACCAACTATCTGAAGTCTCCAAAAGACAGAACCTGATTAACCTAGTTCGATCAAATGTTCATCCTGGTATAACAAAAGCTGTAACTACTGGCAGAAGAGAGTCACATGTGCCAGTGTGGAAACCTGGCCCTCCCAATTTGCTTGAGATGTTGGTAATAAGTAACTGATACAAGGCTGGGGGAGGCAGGCATCCCAAAGAGTGAGCTACTCTATTATTCTAAGCAAACCTTAGAGGCAAAAGTATAACTATCAGACAAAGCCAACACAATATAGCCTGTTGGGGCTGGAGCAAACTTCTTGTATCTCCTTCCTTTTAGCTGGTAAATGGACAGTAAAAGGAAATGGGGGAGGACATGGCTCCAGCAGCTTATTCCAAAAAACCTGGATACCATTAGAAATATAAGAAATTGGTGATGACTTTAACCAAAACCAGGGAAAGAGCAGGATTGAGCTACACACACACACACACACACACACACACACACACACACACACTTGTATACACACATACACGCACAGACACATACATGCACACACACCCCTCAGCTGTCATTTTGTGATTTTTCTTCCCTCTTTTATACTGTTCTTTCATTTTAAATGCAAACAAAATGCACACACATGGGAGCAGAATGGAAAGGAAACATCCAGTGTGCTTTCTTTCTGTTGTGTTCCCTAAGAGTGGACACAGATCCCACATCTGAATAAACATAGGCCTATGTTCTTGGAAAATTCTGGTTAAGCAAGTATATGTGCTGTTTTTCAAAAAGGAAAATTAGAAAATGTAAAGATATTCATTAATGTACTTAGTTTCAGATTACAGAAATTTAACTGTGACAATCTTTAGCAAAAAGGGGAAATTTATTTTCAGGATATGGGCACCTCACAAAAAAACCACAGAGAGAAATGCAAGTGGACCACGGGAATGAATCAGAACCAGAGACTCAAATGCTATTAGGATCTTCTCTGGCCTTTCAGCTATGTCTCTCTCCAGTGTCAGTTTCACTGGTTATCTCTTGTTCTCTCTCCGTGTTCCTCAGTTCCAAGAAGAGGAAAACACTGTTATCTGCAGCTCCCAGAAAGAAAGAATATAAACTTACACATCTTTGTTCTGTTGCCAAATTCCCAGGGAAGACCTCTCACTGTTCTGGCATGGGTCTGTGTTCCTTCTTTAGACCAATGGAGAGTGGCAATGTAAGTTGGCATCACCTAAGAACAGTGTAGCTCTGTCGTACCCAGATTCACAGACGGTGGCTGATTCCAGAAAAGTGCAGACAGGTGGTTGGGATGGTGAGGGCAGTGAGCTGGGGAGACAGAATTATAGCTGTCTGCTTCCATGGACAGGTAAAAAAGAGGGGAAAGACCTATAATCACACCATTTAAATATAATAGTAGGAGCATTTGAATACCCCTTTCCCCCCTGTTTTTAACTGAGAAAGGACTCTTTTGATTCACACTTTAAGATAGAAATAGCGGTAGGATGCTGTGGATGTTTTTAAGTTTTTTAATATTTTTATATAATTTCTAAATTCTTACAAGTCTACTTTTATCATTTGAAAAAATAACCTATATTTAAAAGTAATAAGAGAGATATTTTGGGAGACATCAAGTTTTTCAAATTTTGTTGAAAACTTTAAAATAATTTTACTGTATCTGTCAGTAAAATTTACTCAGTGAGACTAGTTTTTCTCTATACCTAGATAAAAATTCAGGCAGATCTATGACTTTGCAGGTCACTCTTAAGTAATGCAAATTGTCTCATTACAGAAAGGAGCATTTCCAGGCCCCTGCAATTTTCTAAACTCAAACTTGAGTTAATTAATGGGTCTCTTCTCTACCAGGTGGGACACCTACAGTTGGGGAAGGAGTTCTTTCTTTCCCAATTGAATGTTTTATTTCTTCCCAAACCCTCCAGTTTGCTAACCATGGCTCCTGACACCTGCAGGGTTGGGGCTTCCATGGGGCTAATGGGGAGACTAGAGTAGAAATGATACTATCATGAGTTGGCTGCTAGATCTCTGGTGCTGGCAGATGTTTAAGGCTGATACTTTTTCTTTTGAGTATTTGCAGAGGTGCCTCAGAGGTCTTTCTCCAGCCACCCACGTGTGTAGGCATCTCCCACTTGCAGTTCCCTAGTTGGGGGAGATGATTTCCTTCTGGCTTATTGTGTTTTGTTCAGAGCCATGGGAATCCAGCAATACCTGAGGCTCTTTGTCCCTCCAGGTGATCCTCTTGGATAAGACCTAGACCACAATGGCTTTCTCACAGGTGGGCTCATGTCTGGCCCACAGGAAACATTCATGCCCCTTTTCTTGGGTATACAGGCCCCCCCCCCCCCCCAGCCTCCTCTCCCTCCCCTCAGCTATTGGCACAGCCAATACACCGCTCACATCTTAGATTTCTCAAGTGGGAATCAGACACCAGTTTCCTGGGCCCCCATTGCATAGAACAAAAGCCAGGCTTTCCATGTGGTTCTCTTCATGCCTCTCTCAGCAGCTGGAGTTGAAGACAGGTGTCCTCCGCCCCTGCCCCCAGGGGCTGGGACTTAGAGTCCATTAACAGTTCTCCCTAAAAGTCCTACTCACACATCTCTCCAGTCTCCACACAGTCTGACCTTGATATATGTAAGGGTTAAAGTTTCTCACCACCTACCCTAAAAGTTAGCATTCTCATTTGAAACCTCAGTTTGACCTATGATCTTCCTCATCTTAGGGTCTGAGCCAAAACTTGCATTTTGATATCTTATTATATATTGCTAAAGGTCTTCTTCTCTTTTCTTTAATTTAACTAACTAGCTAACTAACTAACTAACTAACTAACTAACTAACTAACTAACTAACTAAATATTGACTCACCCCACAAAGCTGTTTTTTGTTTGGAAAATTTTAAAATGTAACTATACTTTGTTCTCAATCCATCCATTCTTAAACATTAGACATCTGAGGGGTTACTTCACACTAGGTTTAGAGTTAAAACTGGAAGTGATAATACTTTTCATTTATACCTTTCATTTATATAGCACTTTAGAGTTTAAAAAGTTCCAAATTGCTTATTTCTACACTCAATTGTTCAGAATCAGAAGACAAAAGAACTGTTAGAAAAAAGATGGAGCTATGAATAATGTATTCCTTTGTGTCCACTTCAAGCAAGTAAGCAACTGAGCAAGTACATAAAGGATTTTACAACTTTTTAAGATTTGTACCTCAATCGAGATCACCATTTTATGGTTTGTTTAAAATGTTCTCCTGTATTTACTCATTGATAGTCACGCTATTAAAAAATACCAAATTTTTCTTGTTCTTCCTTGAAAAGAGGCATTCAAATTTGAAGGTTAAACTCCATGATACCGTATTTTAATATCAAACATGTTCGCTGCTGTTAATGGAGTGAAATGACTGCTCTGCCGGCGCTGCTGTCTTGCAAGGAGAGTTTCATACATGCATCGTAAGACCAGGTGAGGCTGCCCCAAGCAGGGTGCTTGCAAGAAGGTCAGAAGCCCAAGCCGCTTGTCATCCAGACAATACGTGTTGCTTTTACTGCTGCCTTAATTATATTTTCAAAGTCTGAAGCTATGGCTCCCCACTGGGACTAGTCATTTTATCTGGAATAATGGTTTGGTAATGATGGAACTGTGGTTTTCTGCCACAAAAAAAAGCCAGTTAAAAAAGAAAAAAAATCAGTCACCTTTTCCTTTTCTTCTTTTTTCTCCTCCCTCTCCCCCTCCCTCTCTTTATTTCCTTTTCTACAAAAACCATCCACTCCAACTTTAACCCAGCTAAATATGTCTATCTTAGCATTTGCCTGGTGACTGAGCATTTATGTTTCCCCACTGGGGAGAAAGAAGGCTAAAAGCCTTGGTAGTCACAGATGAAGGTCTGTCTGCCTTCTCTTCCAATCGTCCTTCCTCCTGGTGCCTGAGCAGGAAACACAGAAAGTCCCCTGCAGTCCTACCAGACACTCCAGACATGGTCCCTCACCACAGCAAGCCACCCAGCCTTTTTGAAGAAGTGGGTTACCTTTGTCTTTATCTCCTGAGGACTTCCTCAATTTCTTAGCTCTGGCTATATATTTAAGAAATTTCATGAGAGAAAATGGGTTTCTCTGTCAACAATATGGTGCCTATCTAAAGCCTCTTAGACCTGGGAGTCACCAGCCAGTGGCCTGTGCCGTATTCTTTAGTCTGTGTCAGGACAGATATCACTGTCGCCTGTCCCCTCCTCTAATCTCTGCCTGGGCACACTCTAGCAAGTCTGACTCAGCAACACTTTTCCTTTTAGGGTTGTTAGGCATAGCAAAATCCAACCTTGCCACATCTTTTAATGTGACCCGGATCTTTTCATCCAATGTGGTTTTATCATTTAATTAATTTATTAGTTTCAGCAACCAATAGACATTATTGAATAAGTCTACCTGAAACTCCTATGTTAGCTGATAAAGGAGGTAGAGAGAAGCATTATTGCCTTTAAAGAACTCACTGTCCTGAAGAGACTATGTCTCTTTCTGCATCTGTCTCCTAGCATGCTAAGTTTTCAGTTTCAGTGAATACCTATGGAACCACTTGAAGTCCTCCTGGCTCCACCAGTGTTCCAATTACAGCTGCAGCCACCCACATGGTGCAGCCTCTGAGCAGTTTTGTGAAGGAGCAAACTGACAGTGTCTTGCATCTTGACAAGCCCATGTCAATAGCCTCTTCATTCCTACCCCACGGCTTCTCAGATGCCAACTTCGGTCCTTCCACGGGTACTTGCTTAGCACTTATGCCTGTGTAACCTGGACATGCAGGAGTTAACCCGGGTGGGACACCCTTGAAGAATGGGTGACAGGTACTCCCCCTTTTCATTGCTTGGCCAAGAAAGTAATCAGAAGCAATACCGCACCTTGGGAGATATTGCAGCAACTAGCACGACCATCAAGGACAAAAGATGTAGGGGTTTGAGCCCTATCATATCCTGTTCAATTTCCTGTTTGGTTCTTGCGCAACCCAGATGTATTATGGTAGATTCCAGTGGATTAGTGTAAATTACACAAATGGTAGCCAATTGCAACGGCTGTCATACATACATACATACATACATACATACATACATACATACATTCATACATTTCTTGGAGCAGATTAGCTCCTCTTTTGGCACTTGACAGCAATTGATCTGGCAAATGAATATCTCTCAATGCCATCAGTAAGAAAAGAATAAAAGCAGTTTACTGTTATAGAGAAGTATACCAGTAATTTCTTGAGCTCTCCTATTTTTTGTCATAATTTATGCAAACATTGTTTATCTTGACATTCTACAAACAACCATGCTGGTCCGCTCTATTGATAATATTACGTGAATTGGACCTTTTGAGTATAAACTGGCAAGATCTCTAGATGCTCTAGTGAAATACAAGTGTAGCTGACGAGGAGAGGTAAACGTTAAAAAGATGCAAGAATCTGACACTTTAGTAAAGATTTTAGAGATCTTATGGTTTGGGGAAAGAAGGGAAATCCCCTCTAAGGGAAAGGGGAAGTGGAAGTGGTTGCACCTTGCATCCTCTACCAGTTAAAAAAAAAAAAGACAAGGCATTTGGTGAGACTGGATTTTGCAGACATAGCGTATATCACATTTGGGAATACTACTCTGACTCATTCATTGGGTGGCTCAGAAGGCTATCAATTTTAAGGAAGGCTCAGACAAGAGAGGGCTCTGCAGGAGGTCCAAGTTACGCTTCCATCATCCCATTTTACCCAGAAGAACTGACACCCATGGAGGTGTCCATGGGAAGTCCTTGCAGTTCTGAAGAAACGCCATTCTGCAGCAGAGAACGACTTGCCATTTGAAATACAACTCCTGGTGTGTTACCAGGCACTAGTAGAGACTGATTTCCTAACTAGAGACACCAAGTATGTGTGGGACCAGAGCTGACTAACATGAGCAGGTGTTATCAGACCTACAATTTATAAGCTCAGAAGGTAATGCTACCTTCAAGATCAGCTAGAGCAGGCTCAGAAGAGCCATGTATTATATAAACAGGTGTCCCAGAATCCCATGGAAACAATCTCTGTGACATCAATGCCTGTGCCCCAATTCAAATCTGTGACTTAATGGGGATAGAGTGAGGTGGGAGGAAGGGCTCCTATCATTAGCTGTCAGAAGAGGAAAACATTCAGGTCAGGTTTACAGATAGTTTATAACGATATTTTGGTGCTAGCCATAAATGGATTGCTGCTACACTACAGCCCTGCTTTCCTTTCGGACAATGGTAAAATAAATCCTCCCTGTGGGCAGAGCTGCAAGTGATATTCTTTTTTTTTCACGTGTGTGGAGACATCATCAGAGGTATGGATATACATAGATTCCTGAGCAGCGGCAAATGGCTTGACTGGTTGATTGGGGGCCAGACAGGAACAAGACTTGGACGCCATGTGAACTAGAGAAATTAAAGTCCTTTGAGATGTACAGATGGGCTAAAATAGTGAAGAGACACTGCATGAACAGGTATAAAAACTAAGAATGTATGATCTATACATTTAGAGATGAGATCCAGAGCTTGATCTGTGAACAGTCCTGTGTCATAACTTCCTGTTAGATAGCAGAAAACTTGGCTGCCTAATACCTACTGTCAGGGTAACAGGTTCCTGCCACTGAAAAATTGTTGCCTCAAGTGAACTATTTTCCCATAGAGTGGTAGTTGACGTGGGATTTCATAGAGCTTACAGGAGAGGTTTTATGAACTGCTTTTTGCCTGCTTACAAATAAATGTTAATTTTTTTCAATATTTCTATGCATGACAGAATCTGTTTTGAGTCATGCTTTCATTATAATCTAGCAGAAATGTTGTAGGTAACCTTCATACACCTTAAATGTTTTGGTGGCTGCCATTATGTACTCAAAAGCAACCAAGAGATCTGTATGACCATGTTAGCTTAGGAAGTTTGTGACACAAGTAACTGGGCAAGGAGTAGCGTCCTGTGCTTGAAATGGCCAAAGGGAGAGCGGATGGGGCTGTCAGAGAAACTTGATGAATCCAAAGTTTCCAGGAAAACTGGGGTTCATTAAAATTATTAGTCAAGATATGCACACATTCCTAATTTATTACTGTAAAATCAAAGTAATTAAAACAATGTAGGATTGGTATAGAGATAGACAAACAAATAGGGCAGAAAAAGGATCCCAGAAGCATGCATTATGGACATTTAATTTGTGACAGTGGTGCACCATAGGGCAGTGAGAAAAGGACTGTGTTTTCAAAACACAAAGTTAAGACAATTGGGCACCCATTTGGCCATAAAATGAAATTAGACACACCCCTCCCCCCCGCCATCTCACACCATCCATCAAAATAAATTCCAGGTGAATTATAGACTTAAATAGAAAGATAAAACTGTAAATGGCTTTTCAAGTTCATTAGGGAGAAAATCTTCATGACCTCAGAAAGGAAAGATTTCTTATACAGAACACAAAAAGTTCTATGCATACAGAAAGATTGATACTTTGACTACATTTAAAATGAGGAATATCTGTGTATCTAGAATATCTAAAATATGATTGTAAATCAATAAGAAAAAGATAGACACCCAATTGAAAAGTGGGCAAAAGACTTGAACATACATTTTACAAAAGAGGTATTTCAAATGTCCATGCTCATAAGAAAAGGCGCTCAACCTCCTTGATGATCAGTGAAGTAGAAATTAAAGCCATGATGAAATACCACTGCACATTGATCAGATGGGCAACAGTTAACTCAGTGAACTTGAAGTGAAATGTGCCCTCTGTCATTAATTTAAACACACACATCTCTTTTTCTGGACACTTTATTCTGTTCTAGAGACCCTCTATTTTACCTGCCCACAAATAAATCTGTCTTCTGTTGGGATGAGAGAGGGGGAGTTTCCACTACATAGAATTAAGAAGGGGGTTGGAATCAGAGAAATGCAAATAAAAACCACAATGAGATACCACCTCACCCCAGTCAAAATGGCTATCATCAATAAATCAACAAAACAACAAGTGCTGGCGAGGATGTGGAGAAAAGGGTACCCTTGTGCACTGTTGGTGGGATTGCAGATTGGTGCAGCCACTATGGAAAACAGTATGGAGGTACCTCAAAAATCTGAAAATGGAACTACCTTATGATTCAGCAATTCTACTCCTAGGTATCTATCCGGAGAAATCCAAAACTCTAATTCAAAAATCTTTATGCACTCCTATGTTTATTGCAGCACTATACACAATAGCCAAGACATGGAAACAACCGAAATGCCCATCGGTAGATGACTGGATTAAGAAACTGTGGTACATTTATACAGTGGAGTATTACACAGCCATAAAGATGAAAGAAATCTTACCATTTGCAACAAAATGGATGGACCTAGAGAACATTATGTTAAGTGAAATAAGTCAGACAGAGAAAGACAAATATCATATGTTGTGTGGGAGACCCTGCTCACTGCACCATGTGTCATGCAGGGTGGCCTGTGGGGTCTCTGCTCCTGCTCCCCACATAAGAATGCAGGATATGGTGAGGCCAAAAAGGAACACCCACGGAGCCATAGGTAGGGGAGTCATACCATTATAGTCTCACTGGAGGCTGGATCCACATAATGTGCGACCTGCTGTCCGCTTTTCTGCCAACCGACTGACTCCTTGCTAACTGCACTCTGCCATGCTAACTGCAATCCGTGCTTGCCAGCCCCCATCTTCTTGCTAGCCCCCCATTTTCTGCTAGCGTAGCCACGGCAGTTATATTAGTGGCCAATGGCTCACTGGTTGCAACTGACGGCCAATTAGCCACAGCTGATGGCCATCCAATCACAGTTGATGGCCATTTACTACCCGAGTGAGCACCTTTCCACGTGAGGCTGAGAGCCTGGAAACTGGACTCCTGGCTCTGTCCCCACACCATATGATCTCACTTATATGTGGAATCTAAAGAAAAGAATAAATGAATGAACTAATCAGAAACAGTTTCAGAGACATAGAGGAAAAACTGAGGGTTGCTAGATGGGGGGGGGGATAAGGGGGAAGGTGAGGGGAGTAGAAAGCACAGTCAGTAACCACAAGATTGCCACAGGATCACAAAAGTTAATTTGGGGAATATAGTCAATAATGCTGTAAAGGTTTTTTAGGGTAGCCGATGGACACTTGTCTCGTTAGGGAGACCACCTCAGGGATGATGTAGATGCCTGATCACTGCATTGTACACCTGAAGCTGAACAATAATGAATGTCAACTGCAATTATATATATAAATATACATATACATATACATATACATATACATATACATATACATATACATACATACATACATACATACATACATATATATAGTTACAAGAAGCGGAGTACAGCAGTAGGAACAGAGACAGTGGAAATGTAATGGCTGTGTGCGATGTCAGGGGGATAGTGGATGGGGGGAGGGGGGTTGACACAGTGTGAGGGATATAAATGATAAATGTCTAACTATTACATTGTTTTGTGCACCGGAAACTAATAAAAAAAAGAAAAAAAAAGTTTAAATGAAAAAAAAGAAATAAGTAAATAAAAACATATAAATATATATAAAAAAAGAAGGGAGTTGGAATTTTTTTATTTTATTAAATATACAACCACTCTCATTTATCCCTCACTTATGCTGCAATCCCCGAGTCCTTTGGAAGATTCTTTGGTGTACTCCTGGCCTGTATTTGTGGGTTCTGCATCAATGGATTCAACCATCTTGGATCAAAAATATTTTAAAACAACATTACGTTTATTGTTGATGTGTACTATGTAGTTAGATCTACGATGATTGTGTCTGTACTGAACATGTACAGACCTTTTTTTCTTGTCATTATTTCCTAAACAATACAGTATAACAGCTATTTACATAGCATTTACGTGGTATTAGGTATTATAAGTAATCTAGAGACGATTTAAAGTATACAGAGGATGTGTGTAGGTTATGTGCAAATACTACGCCATTTTATATAAGGGACTTGAGCATCTGTAAACGCTGGTATCTGAAGGGTCCTGCAACCAATCCCCCATGGATATCAAGGGATGATTGTATATCATGTTACTTCTCAGCTTTCTGTACTGCTGACTTAAGATTCAATTTCCTTGGGTTTACTGAGTCATTTATCACTCTTCCATTTGCTTCTAGCATCCAAATTTTGTTGTCTTTTTTTTCATCCTTGAGGGATTATTCCTCAAAAAGAAACTTAACCCTTTATTATTGTCTTAGTGGGATTTCAGAAAGAAGAGACATATATATAAAAATTACTTTCCTATCTCTGAACAAATGCTTAGACGAATGCTTTTAAAGTAAGTCAACAAAGAATCAAAATATGGTACCTCTGAGTCAGTTTCTCATTGTCAACAGAGTAAGAAAAAACTACATAAAAATAAAAAATAAATTATTTTATTATTCATTTAAATCAAATTTCCAGTCATTACTGTTTTCTTAGTTTTCCATTTCAGTCCTCACATATAGGAAAGCCTTAATGAGTGCCTGAGTCTCGTGTCAGAACCACACAAGAATAAGCCAGATTTTCTGATTACAGCCCTTAGGGTGGACTGTGATCAATCTTAGGGGGACCCTTCCTCTAGACTAAGTCAGAGAAAGTGAAGTTTTTCTTTACATGGACATGTAGGGAGGTTGAACATTTCTTCAAACTATGATTTGGATGTTTGTAGTACAAATGTAGTTTAGTTTTTTACTGACCTGGCCTTTCTGCATAGGGGAGGGAGATGAACTTTATTCAGTTCTATCCAGTCAACTTTGGAAATATTTAGTTTTTCCTTTCAATACATCCAGTCTAGGCAGACCTTTCTAGCCCCAGCTTTCTCTCCTTCTTCTCCAGAATTTCTGATCAGTGGAGGGGCTTACAGTGGCTTCACAGAGGGTGGCCTTGGATCTCCTGAGGTCTCTGATGTGGAAATCCATGATGAAGAACTCGGATCATTCATTCCTTTGGCCTACGTGATGCTTCTAGGAGGTATCAACAGCCTCCTTTTGGCTGGCCAGGCTTTAACTTGCCTCTCACTGGTTAATGAAATCTGGGTACAATTCCCAATGGGCCCCGAAATCTGCATAGTTTGTGGTTTGACTCAAAGACAAGGCTAATTCACAGTGTTCAGGCAGCTTCTTGAGCCATGCTACTCCACATGGTGCCCATGGAAAATATACCCCTCCGTCAGGTAAAACCTGTTAGTATTTTACATACTTCTCATAAATAAAATAAGCAATTACTTAAAAAATCATGCAAATCAAATAAATGAACATAAAAATATAACATTTAAATGATCAATAACAATTAGGAAGGCCAAGTCATTAGGCTATACTCAGGATTTTTATGGGTATGAAAATCTCTGCAGCAGTTCCAATTAATGCATGAACATTCCAGGATACCTTTTTCTAGAAATGATCATTCAGTTTTCTAGTGACATTGTAGATCTTGAGTAATTTTTTAAAACTTAATTTGGAGAAACTATATTCTCCACAGGTGACTGAAAATGGAAAAGTTAAATATACCTTGGGAGCTTCACAAATACTCAGAAATGTATCTGGTAAATTACTGCTACAAATACATTGCAATGCTTCAGTAGGATCATATTAGGTATTAGAAAATCACCCAAATTTATGAGTTCTTCATATGGATAGCCCATTAATTGAACATTCCTTGCCATTTTTATCAGCCAATTTCAACTGTAAATTTAATATAGTTGTAGGAATTAATTTTTATTATAGTCTTCAAATTATGTACGACATACGAACAATGAAAAGACTATGATTTTTCAATATAACAAAACTTTTTTTTAAGGATATTGTATCTAATATGGGAAAAAGAAAATTAATTTGGAAATTTAGTTTTGAATAAGAATGATAGAATCTATAGTCAAAATGAGTGTTCTTCCTTTTTCTAGTATATTTTATGTTTGAGAAGTTGATTTCAGTGTCAGAAGACTGCAATTTTTTTTACTTTAGTAACACTTCAAAATTCACTGCATTTTTCTTCAAATAATTTCTTTCCTTTTAAAAAAGATTTTCATTAAAATATAGCTAATTGGGGTGGCTGGTTAACTCAGTTGGTTAGAGCGCGGTGCTCTTTACAACAAGGTTCTCTCCATGACTAGATTGAAACAACTACTTGACTTGGAGCTGATGGGTCCTGGAAAAACACACTTTAAAAAAATTTTGTATATCTAATATACAATATTATATTAATTTTAGGTGTACACCATTGTCATTCAACATTTATACACTTAAAATAATGATTGCCATAATTTCAGCAACCATCTGGCACCATACTGTGCTATCACAATATTATTGACGATATTTCCTATGCCATACATTACATATCCATGACTTATTTGTTTTACACCTGGAAATTTGAAACTCTTATTCCCCTTCACCCTTTCCCCCCTTTTTCAATTGCAGTTGACATTCAATATTATTTTATACTAATTTCAGGTGTACAGCATAGTGGTTAGACATTTATATAAGAAGTGATCCCCCCGACTAGTTTAGTACCCACCTGGCACTGTAAATCATTAATACCATATTATTGACTGTATTCCCTATGCTTTACTTTACATCCCATGACTGTTTTGTAACTACCAATTTGTAATTCTTAATTCCTTCACGTTTTCACCCTGCCCCTCAACCCTCCTCCTATCACCCCGATAAATCAAGTATCCATCTGATACCATACAAAGCTATTACTGTATTATTGACTGTATTCCTTATGCTATACCCAACATCCCCATGACTACTTTGTAACAACCAATTTGTACTTCTTAATCCCTTCTCTTTTTTCACCCAACCCTCCCCCCCAAATCTCCTCCCATCTGGCAACCATCAAAATGTTCTCTGTACCTATGAGGTTATTTTTGTTTTGTTTGTTTGTTTATTTTGTTGTTTAGGTTCCACATATAAGCAAAATCTGTCTTTTTGCATCTGTCTTTCTCTGTCTGACACTCCACTCAGCACAACACATGCCAACTCCATCCATGCTGCCACAGATGGCAAGAACCCATTCCTTTCCATGGCAGAGCAACATTCCCTTTTATATATGTACAACATACTCTTTAGCTAGTCATCCATTGACAGGCACCCAGGCTACACCCACATCTTGGCCATTGTAAACAATACTGCAATGAACATATGGAAGTACATTTCCCCTCGAAGTAGCGTTTTGGGTTTCTTAGGATAAATACCCAGAAGTGGGAATCACTGGGTCCATTTTTGTCTCTTGTTATAGCCTTTATTTTAAAATCTATTTTGTCTGGTGTAAGTATTGGTACCCCAGTTTATTTTTATACTACTTTTTTCATTTCCATTTTCATGGAATATCTTTTTACTGTCCCTTTACTTTCAGTTTGTATGCATCTTTCAATCTGAAGTGAGTCTCTTGGAAGCAGCATGTGTAAGGGTCTTGTTTTCTTAACCATCCAGCCACCCTATCTTTTGATTGGAGCATTTATTCCATTTACAATGAAAGTAATGTTGATAGGTATGTGGTTATTGCCATTTTATTTTTCATATTTTTAAACTTTTATTTTTCATCTTAAAGAAATTTCTCTAAGATTTCTTGTAATATTGGTTTGGTGGTGATTAACTCCTTTAGCTTTTTCTGGGAAGCTGTTTATCTCTCCTTTAATTTTAAATGACAGCCTTGCTTGGGAGAGTAGTCTTGGTTGTAGGTCTTTGTTTTTCAGAACTTTGAATATTTTCTGCCACTTCCTTCTGGCCTACAAAGTTTCTGTTGAGAAATCAGCTGTCATTCCTATGGGGGCTCCCTCGTAGGTAACTAACTGCTTTTCTCTTGCTGCATGTAAGATTCTCTCTGTCTCTAACTTTTGGCATTTTAATTATGATGTGCCTTGGTGTGGGCCTCTTGTGTTCATCTTGTTTGGGACTCGCTGCACTTCCTGGCCTTCTGTATCTATTTTCTTCCTCATGTTAGGGAAGTTTTCTGTCATAATTTCTTCAAGTAGATTTTCAGTCCCTTGTACTCCTCTCTTCTCTTTCTGGTACCACTATGATCCAAGTGTAGGTATGCTTGATGTTGTCCCTGAGGCCTCTTAAACTTCCTTCGATTTTTTGGATTTTTTTTTTCTTTTTGCTGTTCTGATTGGGTGTTTCCTGTTACCTTATCTTCTCTATTGTTGGTTCTATCCCCTGCTTCATCTAATCTACTGTTGATTCCCTGTCATGTATTCTTTATTTCACTGGTTGTATTCTTCTTTTTTTTCTTTTTCTTTTCTTTTCTTTCTTTATTTTTTATTAGTTTCAGGTGCACAAGACAAAGTAATACTTAGACGTTAATCATTTATATCCCTCACACTGTGTGAACCCCCCTCCCCCCATCCACTATCCCTCTGACATCGCATTGAGCCATTACATTTCCACTGTCTCTATTCCTAATGTTGTACTCTGCTTCTTGTAAGTATATACATACATATATTGTAAGTATATACATACAATAATGTATGCCAACTATAATTATATATAATTATAGTTGGCATACATTATTGTTCAGCTTCAGGTGTACAGTGCAGTGATCAGGCATCTACATCATCCCTGAGGTGGTCTCCCAAATGGGACACGTGTCCATCGGATACCCTACAAAATCTTTACAATATTATTGATTATGTTCCCCAAATTAATTTTCAAAACCCCGTGGCCATCTTGTGGTTACCGACTGTTTTCTAATACCCTCACCTTCCCCCTTATCCCCATCCCCCCGCCCATCTAGCAACCCTCAGTTTTTCCTCTATGTCTCTAAAACTGTCTCTGATTAGTTCATTCACTTATTTTTTTTCTTTAGATTCCACATATAAGTGAGATCATATGGTATTTGTCTTTCTCTGTCTGACTTATTTCACTTAACATAATGTTCTCTAGGTCCGTCCATGTTGTTGCAAATGGTAAGATTTCTTTCTTCTTTATGGCTGCGTAATACTCCATTGTATAAATGTACCACAGTTTCTTAATCCAGTCATCTACCGATGGGCATTTCCATTGTTTCCATGTCTTGGCTATTGTGTATAGTGCTGCAATAAACATAGGAGTGCATAAATATTTTTGAATTAGAGTTTTGGATTTCTCCGGATAGATACCTAGGAGTGGAATTGCTGGATCATAAGGTAGTTCCATTTTCAGATTTTTGAGATACCTCCATACTGTTTTCCATAGTGGCTGCACCAATCTGCAATCCCACCAACAGTGCACAAGCGTTCCCTTTTCTCCACATCCTCCCCAGCACATGGTGTTTGTTGATTTATTGATGATAGCCATTTTGACTGGGGTGAGGTGGTATCTCATTGTGGTTTTTATTTGCATTTCTCTGATGGTTAGTGAGGTTGAGCATTTCTTCATACGTCTGTTTGCCATCTGTAGGTCCTTTTTAGAAAAATGTCTCTTCATGTCCTCTGACCATTTTTTAATTGGGTTGTTTGTTTTTTTGGAGTTGAGTTGAGTGAGTTTTTTTTATAAATTTGTGATATTAACCCCTTATCAGATATATCATTGGAAAATATCTTTTCCCATTCAGTAGGATCCCTTTTTGTTTTATTGATGGTTTCCTTTGCTGTGAAAACACTTTTTAGTTTGATGTAATTCCACATGTTTATTTTTTCTCTTACTTCCCTCATGTGAGGGGATATATCAGTAAAAATCTTACTCCGGGTAATGTCTGTGAGGTTTCTTCCTATATTTTCTTCTAGGAATTTTATGGTTTCAGATCTTACATTTAAATCTTTAAGCCATTTTGAATTTATTTTTGTATATGGTGTAAGGAGGTGATCCAGCTTCATCTTTTTGCATGTGTCTGTCCAAGTTTCCCAGCACCATTTATTGAATAGACTGTCTTTACCCCACCGTGCATTCTTGCTTCCATTGTCGTAGATTAAATGGCCATATAGGCATGGATTTATTTCTGGACTCTCTATTCTGTTCCATTGATCTATGTGTCTGTTTTGATGCCAGTACCATGCTGTTTTGATTACTGTAGACTTGTAGTATAATTTGATGTCAGGTATTGTTATACCTCCCACTTTGTTCTTATTTCTCAAGATGGCTGAGGGTATCCAGGGTCTTTTATGGTCCCTTATAAATTTTAGGATTACATGTTCTATTTCTGTGAAAAACGTCATTGGTAGTTTGATAGGAATTGCATTGAATATGTATATTGCGTTAGGCAGTATGGACATTTTAAGAATATTAATTCTTCCTATCCATGAACATGGTATGTGTTTCCATCTATTTGTATTTTCTTTCATTTCTTTCTTCAGTGTCTTATAATTTTCTGAATACACATCTTTTACTTCTTTGGTTAAATTTATTCCCAGGTACTTTTTAGTCTTTGGAGCAATTGTAAATGGGATTGTTTTTTTAATTTCTCCTTCTGATGTTTTATTATTGGTATATAGAAATGCAACTGATTTCTGAATATTAATTTTATATCCTGCTACTTTACTAAATTCATCTATCAGCTGTAATAGCTTCTTGGTGGAGTCTTTCAGGTTCTCTCTATATAGTATCATATCATCTGCATATAATGACAATTTTACTTCCTCCTTACCGATTTGGATGCCTTTCATTTCTTTTTCTTATCTGATTGCTGTGGCTAGAACTTCCAGCACTATGTTGAATAGAAGTGGAGAAAGTGGGCAACCTTGCCTTGTTCCTGACCTTAAGGGGAATGGTTTTAGCTTTTCCCCATTGAGTATGATGTTAGCTGTGGGTTTATCATATATGATAAATTATCATGTTGAGATATGATCCCTCTATTCCCACTTTCTTAAGGGTTTTTATCATAAATGGCTGCTGGATTTTATCAAATGCTTTTTCTGCATCTATTGATATGATCATGTGATTTTTATTTTTCATTTTATTAATGTGGTGTATCACATTAATTGATTTGCAGATGTTGAACCACCCTTGCATACCAGAGATGAATCCCACTTGATCATGGTGTATGATCTTTTTAATGTATTGCTGAATTCTGTTCGCTAATATTTTGTTGAGGATTTTTGCATCTATGTTCATTAGCGATATCGGCCTGTAGTTTTCCTTTTTTGTGGTATCTTTGTCTGATTTTGGGGTCAGGGTGATAGTGGCTTCATAAAAAGTGTTTGGGAGTCTTCCCTCCTTCTGGATTTTTTGGAAGAGCTTGAGGAGACTAGGTGATAATTCTTTTTTGAACGTTTTGTAAAATTCACCTGTAAAGCCATCTGGTCCAGAGCTTTTGTTTGTTGGGACATTGTTGATTACTGGTTCAATTTCCCTGGTGGTATTCAGTCTATTCATGTTTTCTGTTTCTTCTTGAGTTAGCCTTGGAAGGTTGTACGTGTCTAGAAAATTGTCCATTTCTTCCAGATTGTCAAATTTGTTGGCATATAGTTGCTCATAGTAATTTCTTAAAATTTTTTGTATTTCTGTTGTGTCTGTTGTCACTTCTCCTCTTTCGTTTCTGATTTTATTAATTTGGGTCCTCTGTTTTTTTTTTAATGAGTCTGGCTAAAAGTTTGTCAATTTTGTTTATCTTCTCTAAGAACCAACTCTTGGATTCATTGATCTTTTGTATTATTTTTCTGGTTTCTATTTCATTTATTTCTGCTCTGATCTTTTGTATCTCCTTCCTTGTACTCCCTTTGGGCTTATTTTGCTGTTGTTTTTCCAGATCCCTTAAAGTGTGAAGATAAACTGTTGATTAGTGATGTTTCTTGTTTCTTTAGGTAGACCTGCAATGTTATGAATTTCCCTATTAGGACTGCTTTCGCAGCATCCCATAGATTTTGGGTCATCGTGTTTTCATTTTCGTTTATCTCGAGATGTCTTTTGATTTCTTCCTTGATCTCTTGCTTGACCTATTCATTATTTAGTAACATGTTATTCAGCCTCCATGAATTTGTGTGTCTGCCAGTTTTTTTTCCTGTAGTTCATTTCTAATTTCATAGCACTGTTGTCAGAGAAGACAATTGGTATGATTTCAATTTTCTTAAATTTATCAAGACTTGTTTTGTGGCCTAACACATGGTCTATCTTGGAAAATGTTCCATGTGCGCTTGAGAAGAACGTGTATTCTACAGCATTGGGGTGAAATGCTCTGAAAATATTGATTAAATCCAAGTGGTCCAATATATCATTTAAGGCTGTTGTTTCCATATTGATTTTCTTTCTGGAAGACCTGTCCCTTGTTGTCAGAGGTGTGTTGAAGTCCCCTACTATGATAGTGTTACTGTTGACCTCTGTCTTTATGTCAGTCAATATCTGTTTTATATATTTAGGTGCTCCTATGTTGAGTGCATAGATGTTTACTAGGGTTATGTCCTCTTGTTGGATCGATCCCTTTATTATTATATAGTGCCCATCTTTGTCTTTTAATATTTTCTTCATTTTAAAGTCTATTTTGTCAGATATAAGTATTGCAACTCCAGCTTTTTTCTCATTTCAATTTGCATGAAATATCTTACTCCAACCCTTCACTTTCAGCCTGTGTGTGTCTTTTGATCTGAAGTGAGTCTCTTGTATACAGTATATACAAGGGTCTTGCTTTCTTATCCACTCAGCCACCCTATGTCTCTTGATTGGAGCATTTAATCCATTTACATTTAAAATGATTATTGATAGGTACATAGTTATTGCCATTTTTAAATTTATAGTTAGATTGTTTTCATCTTTCTTCTATTTACAGAAGTCCTTTTAATATTTCTTGCAATGCTGGCTTGGTGGTAATAAATTCCTTTAGCTTATTCTTTTCTGGGAAGCTCTTTGTCTCTCCGTCAACTTTAAATGATAGCCTTGCTGGATAAAGCAATCTAGGTTGTAGGCCTTTGTTTTCCATCACTTTGAGTATCTCCTGCCACTCCCTCCTGGCCTTCAATGTTTCTGTAGAAAAGTCATTTGATAGTCTTGTGGGAGTTCCCTTGTATGTAACCCGCTGTCTTTCTCTTGCTGCTTTTAGGATTCTCTCTTTGTCTTTAACTTTTGCCATTTTAACTATAATGTGTCTTGGTGTGGACCTGTTTGGGTTTACCCTGGTTGGAACTCTCTGCACTTCCTGGGCTTGTATGTTGGTTTCCTTCATCAGGTTAGGGAAGTTTTCAGACATTATTTCTTCAAATATGTTCTCAATCCCTTTCTTCCTCTCTTCACCTTCTGGTATTCCTATGATGCGCATGTTGTTGCGCTTGATGTTGTCCCAGAGGTCTCTTGAACCATCTTCATTGTTTTTTATTCTTTTTTCTTTCTGTTGTTCTGTTTGGATGATCTCTGTTAACTTGTCTTCTAAGTCGCCAATTCGATCCTCTGCTTCATCTAACCTGCTGTTAATTCCCTCAAGTGAGTTCTTTATTTTGGTAATTGTGTTCTTTAGTTCTAACTGGTTGTTCGTTATGATTTCTACGTCCTTCTTTATGTTGTCTCTAAGCTCCTTAAACATTCTTATCATCAGTGTTCTGAACTCTGTCTCTGATAGGTTGGTTACCTCTGTTTCATTTGGTTCCATTTCTGGAGGTTTCTTCTGTTCTTTTATTTGGGACATGTTTCTTTGTTTCCCCATTCTGGCTGACTCTCTGTGTTTGCTTTGATGTATTAGGTAGCGCCCCTAGAGTTCTTAGTTCTTGCTGGATTATCTTATGTAGTATGTGTCCTTTATATTTGACTTGCACTACTTCGTACTTCTCCTCTGCGTGTGCTCCAAAGGTGACTCTTGTGTTGTGTATATTGTCCTGTTAAAGAAGATCTTTAATTGTTTTTCGCTTGTGAGTAGGTGGGGTTAACTCCTAGACTGACTAGTTGTATGTAAGACTTGGCTCTGCCCACCTCAGGGTGTTCTGCTGTGTGAGGGTTGATCGCTTATTGTGGTTTGGCCTCTATGGGCTCTTGTGCCTGTAAAGAACTCCCTCTGGGAGTGTCACTTGTAGGTCAAACCTGGTAGTACTCTAGTTTGGTCTGGAGTTGGCCTCTGGGTATGTTGAGTCTTGTGCCTCTTAAGCTGGGCCCTGATAGGGCAATTTCAGAACAAAGCAAATCACCAAGCACAACAACAACAACAACAAAGAAAAAATCAAATATATTCACATGTAAAAACAACCAACAACCCCCACTCAACACAGGCAAAGATATCAAAGATATGAAGACAAAACAAAACAAAACATAACAAAACAAAAACTAGTGCCAGTCTTGGCTTAAGCCCACCAAGTAATCTCCAGGTTGTCCTCTGCTGTACCAAAGAGTCCCTTGCATATTGTGCAGGCAGAGCTGGCCACCTGGTGCCCAGATTGATGTTGGGACTGCAGATTTAGATGCGTGGGGCTGAGGGGTCTGGATGGTAGTTTCTACAAAGTCAGTGCAGCTTCTGCCCTTGCCTGCACATATGCACACTGAGAGTAGCACCACCAGCCCTGTGTCCAGTTCTCCTGAGTCTTAGGGCACTTCTTCCGTGTGTGTGTGTGTGTGTGTGTGTGTGTGTGTGTGTGTGTGGCGGGCAGGAGATTTCTGAGCTGCTGAAAGCAGGGAGCTGCGTCTGTCGCTTACTGCTAATCCCTGGGAGTGCTTCCGCAATTGTAATTGCCCTGCCCTAGGCAGGCCAGAAAGGGTGGGGGCTGGGGATGGATGGGTCTTCTCTCTCCCAGCCCAGCCGTGTCCCAATCTTCCTGCAGGCCAGAAAAGGGGGTGGTTGGGGGTGTAGGAGTCTCTTCTCTCCTAGCCCAGCAAAAATCACACTCTTCCCAGCCTTTTCCCTGGGTTAGAGCTGCCCGCCCCGTCTTCCCAGAGCCTGAGCACTAAGGCTCCTCTGTAATCTGACACTACTTCTCAGTTCAGGGGCCAGTTTAAGTCTCTGGAAGGGCGGGGGTAGGATTGGAAGAGCGGGGGGTGGGTGTGGGGGGGGGACCAGGTATGGAATTTTGTTCTTTGTCTGGCCTAGGGCCCAACTGGAGGTATTAGCTGAGGTTATTGCCTCAAATGCTGGATATGCTGCCCCCTCGGCGGGAGAGATCAGCTGTGGGACGCAGGGAAAGAGCCCACCTCCTGGCTTTTGTGTTCTCTGTTCCTTCCTGGGATCGCCTGCATCTCTCCAACTGTGGATGCTGGCTGTGTTTCCACAGCCGCAGATGTGGGCCGCGTCTCCACAGCCGAAGGTGTGGGCTGCGTCCCCACAGCCACAGGTGTGGACCGCGTTTCCACTCCACTCCCTTCCCTCTTCCCCTACTCGTCCAATTTGCCCACCTGCAAGTAATTCTTGCATAAGTCTCTTACCTATTCTCCTTGGTGAGCAGAGAGTCCTTTGATGGGTTATATGTCCCGTTTGTGATAAGATCCGGAGGAGAACTCATAAAGTGTGCCCCACTGCTGCCATTCCTATGACATCACTCGTATTCTTCATTTCTGACTGGTTCTTTTTCATGTTTTCTATCTCCATATTTATGTTTCCTTTCTCTTTTTTGAAGTTTTTCCTGAGATTGTTGAGCATCCTTATAACCAGTGTTTGGAACTCTGCATCTGGTAGATTGCTTTTCTCCAGTTTGTTTAGGTCTTCTGGAGCTTTGTTCTGTTCTTTTATTTGGAACATGTTTTTTTGTCCCCCCATTTTGGCTCCCTGTTTTTGTTTCTATGTATTAGGTAGGGCTGCCATGTCTTCTGGGCTTAGTAGAGTGGCCTTATGTAGTAGGTGTGCTGTGGGGCTCAGTGGCACAGTCTTCCTGGTCATTGAGCTGCATACTCCAGGTGTGTCCCTTGTATGGGTTGTGTGCGCCCACCTCTTGCAGTTGATCCTTGGTTGCCATTTGCACATCAATGGGAGGGCTTGACCAGTTTGTTTTCAAAGTTGGCCACTAGGGGCGCCAGCCCCAGGACAACCTTGGAGGAGATCTGCTGCACGTCAAGTTCAGCTGCAGCTCCTGCCCCACCTGGGGTCACTCAATAGGAGCCATAAACAAATCTGTAGATGGCTGCCACCTATGCCATACTAGAAAGTGCCTCGAGAGGCCAAGCTGCGAACCAAGGCCAGTTACCGCTAGTGTTGAGCTTAGGGCTGCTCAGCCAGAGGTACAGGACAAGCTAAAGCCAGATGCGGCTTGTCTATGTTCTACAAACCTTTGAGAGATTCTAGGAAAATCTGCAGCATGAGCTAACACAGTAGTTTGTACTAAAAGCTGCTGGAAGTGGCTTGGATGTGCCTGAAAGTTGGGCAGGAGGAGATCTAGAATCACTGGGGTGTGACAAACGAATGACATTAGCTGGCTTAATGGAGACTCAGATATGGCAGCCATCTGCAACTGCATGCTGGGAAGGGGGAGGGCTCATCAAAGAAACATTAGCCTCCACCAACTCCTCCATCCAGGAGAAAGCTGCCCCTCCAGCCCCCATCCCAAGCCAGATGACTCAGTTACCCTCTGCATGTCTGTGCCACCTCTCCAGCTGCTGCCCCAGCTCCAGAACTCAGAGCCAGTGATCCTTCAGTGAGTAAGTCTTTGCATGGTCTTTGTCAGCTGTCCTCTGTCTTACTTAGTTACTATCTCTGCTGGTTTTCACAGCCAGGAATTATGGGGACTTCTCTCTCCAGCACTGGAAACCTGGGTTGGGGAGGGACTGGGACCCTTCAGTAGTCCGGGGTGGGGGGGAGACCTCCACAGCTGATATATCTCTCCCTGTTTTTAATTGTCACACATGGGTGTGGGACCAGCCTGTTTCGTGTCTGCCCTTCCTACCAGTCTCAAGGTGGCTTCTTCCATATGTCCTTAGTTGTAGGGCTTTGGTTCAGCAAGATTTCAGGTGATTCTCAATGATGATTGTTTTGCAGTTTAGTTATAATTTTAATGTGGTCGTGAGAGAAGGTAAGCACAGAATTTACCTACTGTGCCATCTTGTCCAGAACCTGCGTCATCTTCTATCTTAAAATTTTTAACTTTTAAAAATAACATGTACTTTACAAGCCTCTTAACAGCAATTAATTTTTTACTGACAAAATTTTTATAAAAGGAAATTAAATAATTGCAATATTAAAACAGATCGTTTGTGGATTAGTAATGGAAAATAAAATTTTTTTTTCTGAAAGTTTTTTATCTTAATGCGTATGTTGTAGATTTAAATTAGAAACTCAGTTATACGATTCTGGTATAGTAAACAGTCAACAGGTGACTTAAATTGTAATACAAAATGCAAAATTTAGTTAGTACACTAATACCAGTAGGGAATGTTAAGTTTTTCCCCCTTCTTTCACCTCCCCCCTCCCACTCTGATTCAAGCCATTGTTTCTCAGTCTAGTTGTGTAGGACACAGCTCCCTGGCCCATGCTGGTATTATGAGTCTTACGCTCCCCCGCCACCCCCGTTGAAGCAGTTGGTCGCCGGTTGTCGGTCGGCTGCTCACAGTAGCTCACAGCAGCTCTTGTCTGCTGCTAGCTGCTCACAATGGCTGCCGGCCACTCATTCTGGCCACCAGCCACTCATAGCAGCACACTGCAGCTTACGCCAACCTCCGGCTGCTCACCGCAGTCCAGCTCCAGGGAGTGCTGTTGTTCACAATCTTAGCTGTAAAGGGCACAGCTCACTGGCCCATGTGGGAATCCAACAGGCGACCTTGGTGTTAGGAACATGGCGCTCCAACCACCTGAGCCACCCAGCTGGCCTGCGGAATTTTAAAAGTTTTAAAGACGTTCACAGATTAGTACATCAGACTGAAAGAGAGCTCCTTGTTTAAAAGCACAGATTTATTTAGATGAGTTAGCTCAACAGGTCTTTGATTATCGACTAATTCCCTTTTCAGAAGTTAATAAAGAATCATATACATTCTATACTCTTTGAAGAAGGCACTTTTCTTCTATCCATCAAAAATTATCAATGTATGAGTATACTGATTTTGTTAAAATAAGACATATTATTGCCGTCTCCTGGAAAATTGTTATAATAATTATGCAAATTACCCATCTTTGAAGTGTACAAAAATCCACAATAGTAAAGATGTCTCTCATGTCATCAGCTCCCCGCTTGGATGTGGTGTCTTTGTGCAGTGCACAGTTTGAACAACTGTACATCCTGCTCTTAGTTACCTTCTGGGTTCAGTCACATGGATTTTTCTGGATACCTTCCTTGTTAAAAGGGTGACTCTGAAGAGGAACCTGAGTTTCCCCTCTGCTTAATAATAGCAGAAGAGATGATGAGAGAGAAGCCTGGGGGAATATTTCCTTCCAGATTTGTAGATAGGACATGGGTAGTTTGTAGAGAGGAAATAGGCAGGTACCTCTATGTTGTTGAGTTATCCTATATACCCCTACATGTTCTAAAACTCACCCCTCACCAAGGCTTGGTTTCAAAAAGGAGGTTGTGAGGGGGATAAAACAGGAGAACCCAAGTGCCTACTTTTTCCACCTTTTCTGTCTCCCTCTTTCTCTTTCCTTCCTGCACTCTCTTATGTCTTCTACTTCATATACTGCCTTTTCTAACTGCCAAACCTTAAAGGCTGACAGTTTTCCTTCCATACCATGAGCAATCTAGTACTTATGACTGACCCTTGAAGTGAGAGCTAAAGGAATCTAGTGAACCTTTCTAGCCACTGGCTAGCAAGACCCATAGCTGCCTCTCCTGTACAGAGCTGCAATGGCAAGCGAAGATATTGATATTGTGGGGCATCGCTTCAGAGGAAAACCACAGAGCATCGAGTAGTGGTCCTTCTTCTTAATGGCTTTGAGGGACAAATTGTGTCCTGTTATTTTAAAAGGGAAAATCACACTGATTTCATTTTAGTTCTTGATCAAGACCATCTGAATATTGCACTTAAATCATCATAAGCTTTAAAAGAATTTCTAAGTAACTGACTACTCTAATTTGCTCACCAGAAAACTATGAGAACTTAAATCACAGGGTGGCCATCAAGTCTGGAAACATAGATACTATTATTTTGTCAAATGAAATATGATCTCAATAAAGCATTTAGTATATATTTAACTCTTGTGTTAGTTTCCTACTGCTGCTATAACAAGCTACCCACAAACGCAGTGCCTTAAAACAACACAAATTTATTATCTTATAGTTCTGGAGGTTAGAAGTTCAAAATGGGTTTTATGGGGCTAAAATCAAGTCCACAGCAGGGCTGCATTTCTTTTGGAGGCTCTAGGGCAGACTTTGTTCTTGTAGCCTCCAGCTTCTTGAGGCCCACCACATTCCTTGGCTCGTGACCCTTTCCTCTGCACCCTATCTTCAGGGTGCAATACTCGACTGTCTATTTCCATTGTCACATATCCTCTAACTTTGGCCCTCCTGCCTCCCTATGACTAGGATCCTTGTGAGACCATTGGGCCTATCTAGATAATTAATTAATCCAAGAGAATCTCCCCATCTCAAAAATCCATAAAGTAGTCACATCTGCAAAGACCTTTTTTGCCATGTAAGTTAACACAGTTTCAGGTTCTGGGTGTTAGAACATGGGCATCTTTGTGGGTGGGGGGGTGATGGTGGTGTTATCTGGACTATCACACCTATATTTCCAGATTCAATAGTCACTCTGGTATTTAAATAAAATCTGTACATTTAGAAATTACTAGGCTTGTCTGTAGACGCTAAGCATGCAATGATACGATGACACGCTTTCTGAATCTATCAGATATTAGTATGATAGGCATGGAGCCTGACAAACTTGAGGAAGAGAGCCACAGAATAACAATCCATAACTCACTACAAGCAACTACGCTCTTATCCGTGGTGTGTGTTGTCCAGACTCTGGGGCTGCTGACTAGCTTTTCCTTAAGAAACAGAGGGGGGCTTGTGGATCCTGCTGTCATGGAGACAAAACTGGTACTCCATGCGGACCCCCAACTATCTCTTTTTTCTATTTATGCCATCGCCTGCCTCCTTTACAGGGTTTTGCTCCTAAAACCCAGTGTGCCTCGTGCCTCGCTCTTCTTTAGCAGACTGCCTCAGACTCATCCCAGAGAGCCTGGGAATTTACACCACCCCTTCCCTGCACAGCCCTTGACTGCTGACCAGCAGGTGGGGCTGGAGGGGAGCAAAGATGCAAGTAACTCCCTGCAGGTAAGACTGACCCTCTGTTCTTGCTCAAACCTTCCTGGCCGTAAGGTCTCCACGAGCCTCATCACTTGCCATGAACCAGCCTTTCAGGGTCTGCTTCTGGGAAACCCCACCTTGAAACCCTCTGAATGAAACCTTTAAAAACATCACAAAAGGATCCAGGACAGATACATGCATCTTAGAGAGAGAGTAAAACTGGACTGTTGTCTAACTGTAGCCATAAAGCATCTCAAACAGCACTGTACTTTTCAATCTTCCAGTAGCCACTTAAAGAAAAGTAGAAAGAAACTGGTGGAATCTATTTTAATAATATATTTTCTTTAACCCAATATACTCAAAATTGCATAATTTCAATGTGCCATCAGTATAAACACTAATGACAATTGTACATTTGATCTTTCCTACCAAGTCTTTGAAATCCCATCTTTTGCACTCACACCACATTTCTTTTTTTTTTTTAAATTAAAGTTTATTGGGGTGACAATTGTTAGTAAAGTTACGTAGATTTCAGGTGTACAATTCTGTATTACATCATCTATAAATCCCATTGTGTGTTCACTACCCAGAGTCAGTTCTCCTTCCATCACCATATATTTGATCTCCTTTACCCTCATCTACCACCCCCAACCCCCTTACCCTCTGGTAACCACTAAACTATTGTCTGTGTCTATGAGTTTTTGTTTCTCATTTGTTTGTCTTGTTCTTTTGCTGTTTTTGGTTTATATACCACATATCAGTGAAATCATACTGTTCTCTTCTTTTTCTGTCTGACTTATTTCACTTAGCATTATACTCTCAAGATCCATCCATGTTGTTACAAATGTTCCTATATCATCTTTTCTTACCACCAAATAGTATTCCAGTGTGTATATATACCACAACTTCTTTATCCATTCATCTATCGAAGGACATTTTGGTTGTTTCCATGTCTTGGCCACGGTAAATAAAGCTGAAATGAACATTGGAGCACACGTGTATTTATATATAAATGTTTTCAGATTTTTTTGGTAGATACCCAGGAGAGGGATTGCTGGGTCATATGGTAAGTCTATTCATAATTTTTTGAGGAACCTCCACACTGCCTTCCATAGCGGCTGCACCAGTCTGCATTCCCACCAACATTTCAATGCAGTCACACCACATTTCAATTCAAACTAAGCATGTTTTGAGAGCTCAATAGCCACATGTGACTGTGGGTACTGTATTGGACCTCACAGTTCTAGAGCATAACTATGTCAGGAAGAAAATTTGTAAAATTAGCAAGGAGAGCAGAATGGTGAGGGGAAGGCATGCTGTCTGTGGGGTGGGGGTGGGGGAGGCATCTTTGCCACAGGTTACCCCATTCTCTTCCCACTGGGATGCATGGAGCTCTTCCAGGACCCTACTCACAGCCCCTTCCCATTCTCAATGAATTTACTTTGCAGGCTGTGCAGTAGGGGAGAGGCTAGCCTGCTCATAACACCTTCAGGTTTTAGGTCCCTGGGACTGTTCCCATGCTAGTGAACAAATAGCATTTTTGTTTTGTACATGACTCTGGCATTTGGTTTTATTCATGGGTAATCAGAGCCTGTCCTTGAGAGCGCATCCATACTTGGTATGAGATGAAATCAGGCTTCCAATCCTGCAAGGAAGAAAGAATGAGCCTTAGCGAGGAGGGAACGTGAGTGTGTAGGACTCTGCTGACCCTTTCATTGGTAAATGCATCCACTCATCTGTCCTGTCCCCAGCCTCAGCCTGGGGTATTCTACATGTATATGGACTTATTAATTTCTGCTGTCGCCTCACAGGTTAATGTCCTTGGTTTTCAAGCCCTTCAGGATTGATCCCCTATTTGCTTTTCAAGTCTCATCTTTCTTCCTTCCACTCTTACCTCTGAGCTTTTCACATACTTAGAAAACTCTTTTCCTTCCCCCCTGTGCTGCAACTCTAAGCCTTTTTTTTTAAGCATAGGCATAAGCTGGTATAAATCCCTAAATGTTTTTATTTCTATATTAGAAATAAGATAAAAATATTATCATCTAAATTGTGAACAAATGGCTCTAGCTTCCAACGATTTCTGTAGTGAATATGTTTTTGGTAATCTAAAATAGTTTTTGGAAGTACAATGAAGAAAACTTGGCAAGGTGCATGTTAATTCTGAAGTAGAGAAAAATCTTTGCTATCTGTATTGAGTGGTTTGAAGATCAAAGCATGAGATGGCATACTGAAGGACAGATTGAAATACTCTGACATCAGAAGGCCTGTATACAGCTTTATTAGCAGAAGCCGGTGGGCTCAAGACCCACAGAAATTAGGCCAAAGGAAGCCATGTTCCGGGAAAGTAAAAATTACTACAAATCAATTATGAACCCACCTGAACGAGAATTAAGTCGTTAAGTACACCTCCTCCTTTTAGGTCGCAGCTTTCCCCCTTTCCTGTGGTTACTGTGGCACACACGTGGACAGTGCCAGTGAAAATTTTGCAACCTACTGACAATGTGACCTGAAGATTTTATATTTTAGATTTATTTATAGGCTAAATACAGGATAAGTTACTAAGCTTTCTAATATTTTCAGACTGATGCTAACCAAGAGGTTAATTCCAGTTAAAAAAAACAACTCTGGAGATTTGTATTGGTTGATTTAAACTACTAACATCCCACTGTTTTGAGGCAGTGAATGCCTTAGATGAGGAAGCCTCCCAGCTCGAGGCCCTCCCAGGCAGTGCTGGGAAGATGGTAGGAGCTTCATAAATACATGGTGGCTGGACAACTATGCTCCTGAACTACACACATTTAAGGACCTGTGGGTGACACAAGCCACATGCAGAGCTGGTACACACCAAGACAAGGGAGAATAAAATCTAATGAAGACTGATACCCTGCAAATCATGTGGCAGCCAAGGCAGTCCCCAGCACCTGGCTTCAGCAAAAGTATACCAAATAATCTAGAAGCAAAGAGATAAAAGGGACAGAGACATACTTTCTCTAAGGAGCACATTTTTAGGCAACATCAATGGGCAAACAAGTAGAAAAATGAATCAGCAGAACCTTTGAAAAGGGGAAGTAAATTTGTTGCACAAATGGCCCCAGGATCTCCATTAACTCCCAAGGTTTCAAGGTCTCAGGCAACTGCATCTGTGGGTCAGGGTCTACCGTGGGATGGTTTCAACCATTGTTTCTTTCCTTTGTTTCCTTTCTCATTTCAATAACTTTTATTATTTTTAATCAATGTAACACATTCATTACAACAAATACTCAAAATGTTTTTTTAATTATTCTTAATTAATGGCACAAATACTCAGAGTGACAAATACTCAAAGAGAGAGGGAGAAATGGAAGAAGGAAGGGGGAACAGCTAGAGATAGAGAGAGAAAGGGAGAGGAAGATAAACTGATTTATTATTTAGTATTTCTGAATTTGTCTGCTGTAGACAGTATTTATTAACTGTCAGTCATAGAAGTGAGGGTTTAGTGTTCTAACACCTTCTCTGCTTTACTTCTCCTCTCCTCATCCTCTCTTTATTACACTTTTTTTTGGTTAAAATGTACTAACCAAATTCAGTTAAATTATACTACTGTTTTTGGTGTCATTGCCTCTCATGATTTTGTCTTTTCCTTCCCTGAAATCATCCCTGAAATCCTTGAACTCATCACACTTGGGTAGGTTTTTTTTTCATTTATTTTAGTAGTAATCAGTGGACTCTCTCTGGGAATAGTTCTTCATATACTGTTATGGTATGTGGATGTGGTTTTTAAATCCAGTCAGTCATAAACCTTTAATTTTTTTCTCCTACAATTAAACAACAACATTAAATAGCAACATATCCAAATGTTCTTTGACCAGGCCATTTACACTAAATTTAGTCTTAAAGAGCCTTCTTTTTTGCCCTTCACATTAGATATCATTCTACCCAGCTGTAAAGTGACAGGTTCACAATATTTAAGATTCTGTCTCTATTGCTGCACTAAAGCACTTGAGTAAACTGCTTGAAATCATAGAACTGGGCTTATTGGGATTATCAGTTTATGAAGAAACTTGATTGAAAATTTCATTCCTTTTGGTCAACAGCCAGCCAAATACAAATAAGCAAGGGAGAGTAGACACTGTTTGTTTCAGTGCCCGAGATATGAATGTATTCCCCCGAGGAATGGTGAATATGGGAGGGCTCTGTCCACTGCCCGCAGCCCGCAGAACATAGCCTGGTAATGTTCCATCAGTCGAGATTTCGATGCTTATATTCCAGTCTATAGCATGACTCACATTCCAATAGTTACCACAACAAAGATATCTGTTCTTGCTGCATCAGTTTTCCATGACAAACAGAATAAAATGCCATCAAACAATTGCCCGTCGTAGATGTATCATGTCTGTGGAGCCAAGCACCGATTCACCGTCTCCTCATGAATAGCCTGTCGGACTGTTGAACACAGTATCTTCCACCAGGGACATGGAATAGCAGGTGCTTTTCTATGTTTTTCCCTTAGAACAATAAACCCCTTTATTACATGAGCTAAGATAGGAGGGAGGAGGATTTATTTACCTTTCTGGGACCTTGACTTTCCTTAGGTGGAACTCCAGCTCCTTGCCCTCTAGCACATAACCATCTGCTTGGCCACACTGGCCGGGTCCTGAAAGCGATCCATGTAAGAAGCTTGCTCTGCTGGAGCTGCTCCTCTAAAAGACTGCTGATTTTGGCATTCTTTTTTCTTTCATCATGCTTCTTCTGAATTTTTTTTGGAGTCAGCTTGGCTCTTCTTCAGGCCCAGGCACAGCACACAGTGGGACTTATACCACCGTCCATATCACGTGCTGTCGATGAGCACGACGCAGTTCTTTACTAGGGTCTTGGTGTGGACCAGTTCATTGCTGGATGCATTGTAGGCAACATCAATAATCCCTGTTTTGTGTGTACAACACTCCGATCCCCAGGAGAAGTTCCGCATATCCAGCCTCAATGCCTGGTACTTCTTGCCTCCCTGCACATGGACTGTGTATGTGGCTGGGGCCAATCTTGCTGTTGGCAGCAGGGCGTCTCAGCTCATATTTTCTCTTCTAGTGGTAGGGCTTTCTCTTGCCCCTGTTTTGCAGTGCTTCTGCCAACTGTCAGAGAGATGCCCATGGCTTAGTGCCGGCTGCTTTTCTATGTTACACTCCATTGACACTATGTTATCCTCTACTGCATCCTTTGACAAAGGGAGATTCCAAGTAGCTTTTCTTTCTCTTTCTAAGCATAACTTTTGTCATTAATTTTAGCACTACTTTCCTTTTCAGGAATCCAGTGGTTTGCACCTGCTTTTGCTATGAGTGATGTAACTTTATGTGTGGTTTCTGTTGTTTTAGGCTTTTCGGCTCTACATAAACACTAGAATTTATTTTTACTAGAAATCATTAAATCGAGCTTTTTCTAGGGGAGCTTATTAAGTTCACCAAAGGGATCACAGGGCCTTAAAGATGATGTGACAGCTTTAGGGGTTTCATGCTTTTTCTTTGGCAAAGTTGATAGTAGACAGCGTACTACCCATTTGCACTCTCCAGTGTTGGCCTATAAAGCAGAATTATTGCAGTTGGAGACTCTCTTAGTTCTAGCACATACAAATTCACATTTCAGATTCTCACTGAAGTCATGCTCCACATTTATTTTGAGACATTATTCTGAGTTACGTTAGCACTAGTATTTTCAATACTAGTTCTATGTTAGATGAGCCAGTTTTCTTTTTTGTTGTTGTTGTTTTTTTAAACCGGATTTATAAAACTGGTTTAAAGTTAAGCTTTTTGTTTTTTTCTAAAAATTTATTGGGGTGACAATTGTTAGTACAATTACATAGATTTCAGGTGTACAATTCTGTATTACATCATCTATAAATCCCATTGTGTGTTTACCACCCAGAGTCAGTTCTCCTTCCATCACCATATATATTTGATCCCCCTTACCCTCATCTCCCACCCCCAACCCCCTTTACCCTCTGGTAACCACTAAACTATTGTCTGTGTCTATGAGTTGTTGTTTCTCATTTGTTTGTCTTGTTCTTTTGTTGTTTTTGGTTTATATACCACATATCAGTGAAATCATATGGTTCTCTGCTTTTTCTGTCTGACTTATTTCGCTTAGCATTATACTCTCAAGATCCATCCATGTTGTCACAAATGTTCCTATATCATCTTTTCTTACCGCTGAATAGTATTCCATTGTGTATATATACCACAGCTTCTTTATCCATTCATCTATCGAAGGACACTTTGGTTGTTTCCATGTCTTGGCCACGGTAAATAAAGCTGCAATGAACATTGGAGCACACATGTCTTTATATATAAATGTTTTCAGATTTTTTGGGTAGATACCAGGAGAGGGATTGCTGGGTCATATGGTAATTCTATTCGTAATTTTTTCAGGAACCTCCACACTGCCTTCCATAACGGCTGCACCAGTGTGCATTCCCACCAACAGTGTATGAGGGTTCCTTTTTCTTCACAGCCTCAGATGAGTCAGTTTTCAACCACTGTTTCACATTCATGAATTGTAGATGTAAAGTACACAACTGAAATAACAGAAAGTATCAATTTAATGAACAGAAATGACCAAAATAACAAGACTCTGTTAACAAAGACAAGCTATAAACTGATAGCTGAGATGATGGACCAACAGTCCTTGTAGCCAAGTAATTTTTTAGAATATGTGGAATTTCTTTGAAAATTATAATTAATTTTAAATTCAACATTTAAAAGTATATGAACAAATCCTCTTTTATTTTATCCTCCCAAACTGTCAAGCTGCCCAGAGGTAATTGGCAGACCAGCAGGGGTTGTCAGCAATCAAAGCGCTACATGTTGAGAGATGCTGCTTCATATCAAAGTACAAATCTGTCCAGCATTGGGCCTCCCTCATTCCTGCTCTGCTGTGAAGCTTGCAGCTCCCTTGGTCATGCCATACAGGCTTTTCAGCAGGGACGCAAAGGCTCTGACAAGTCCTCATCAGTTGACCAGCAAGAACATATTCTCTCAAAAGAAGCCAGATCTCAGCTGCATAAGGAGAGTTGACTGTGAGCTGGGGAACCCCCTCCACCCACTCCCTCAGAGACTTAGAACTCTTTGAGCACCAGTTCTCCCACATTTCCATCTGAAATAGAGATAATACCTCCCTTTTGGGATTTTTGGAAAGAAAAAAAGGAATTGAAATGTCAAACATGAAGTACGTAACATAGAGACCAGCACGTAGCAGGATTTGGTCATTAGTAGTTGTAACCATCTTCTATCTTTTAATATATGTTCCCATAGAATTTGGATATCAGATACTTAAGCACCACAGTAAATAAGCTTAAATTTGGTAATTACAATCCAAGTGTGAAGAGGAAGGATTTAAATAGCCTCCAGTAATACTGTATGAAGGCCTGAGAAATAGCAGTGGCTCATGGACACTCAGCACAGAGCTCTAAGAAGTGAGTTAATCCTCCTTCAGTCCCAGTATGATGCTGAGCCTGAAAGTCACCATCACAAAAGAGGATCATCTTGCCCTTCATGTCCTCATCTGTGTGAAGCAAACCGACACGCATAGTCGTTTACCCTTCCTGACTCCTCTTAGGGATTTTGGCTGGACACTGCTTTGCCATGTTATTTATGTGCTGATTAGGCTCATGAGTGGAGGGGAGCTATCAACAGGACAAAAGGGAAAAGATACAGAAATGATTTGGAAGGCAGGAGGAAGGTTAGAGGTGGGGAGGAGACATGGGGAATTGAAGAGAGTCATCACCAACTGGAATTCTGGGGGTGAGATAGAAAGAAGGCTCTGAAAGTTACCTTGAAGATTGGGACTCAGAGGATTTGGGTGGGTAAGAATAATTTCTAGAACATGTTTCTGCTGTGTGTTGTGCAATTTAATGTCTCTTTGGCAGTTGGATTTATGTTTCTTGTAGATGTGGCATTGTGCTGAGACGGGCAGCAGGGCAGATTGCAAAAGTTGAACGAACTTTTTATATTTGTGTTAAAATTTATTTGCAATATAATTATGCAAACATATGTGTAAGCACAGCCGTTGTCACATGGAGCAGAGACCAGCTGTCTCAACTGAGCTTAGCTCAAAGTGTTAATACTCAGAATTGCAAACAAATAAATAGTGGTTGTTTTAAACTACTAAGTTTTGGGATGGTTTGTTATGCAGCAAAACTAACTGATACAGGTAAGAACAAGAAGATCCAGTACTTCATAAGGTTATTATGAGATGATGATGTATACCTGAGTTAGTGCTTAGCTGTTAGTAGCGTATGAAAGAGCAGGTACAGTCAATTAAACAGCAAACACTAAAAAGTTTTAGCAGTGTTAATGCCCCTATAACTCATCTACTCCAACCACGCCCAGCTGGTCTTTTTCTGCCTGATGGCTTCCCACGGCAGACACCGCCCCCCAACTCTCCTTGGTTACCCATTCTACTTAGAGGGTTTTGATTAGTGACATGCCCTTTCTTATATTTAGCTAAAAGCAACAACATTGCAAGTAAGGAAGGTATTTTAAGTTTGAGTCCAAAGAGAATGTGAGGTGAAGGAGAGAGACCCACACTCCTTTGAGTGCCCTTTCCCCATCCCTTGTCTCTCTCCTGAAGACATCTGCTGGCTTCCCGAAATGTGAGAGCTTCTTCCCATGGGATGGCACAGTTAGCTGATCTTTGGTGATTCAACTAGTACCTATCCAAGAGTGTAAAGACTGGGAATCTGGGCTGTTAGGGAGAGAAGGGGAAAGAGAAAGGAAGGCCAAGGACATGGGCACAGCACAAGTACAGGAACAGGCACTGTGCTGTGTGTACAAGATGAGATGTGAATAGGATGATATGATAGATAAGGCATATGGTGTGGTATATGGCATGATATGGTATATGGTACATGGTATATGGTATGATATGATACTCATATATAGTATGGCATATGGTGTGTGGTATATGGTATGGAATAGTATATTTATGTGTGAAGGAGGAGACTCCATACTCAATAAGTCTGTTATGACATGATTTTCTGCGCTCAAGGGACAAGTTGAACCAGCTTTGTGTCTATAGGAAGTTGACCTGGGCCAAAGTCAACTACTGTCCTCAAAATAGAATAGTGGGATGAGTGAGCTTGTCATTTATTCATTCATTCATCTATTCATTTGCTCAGTGAACATTTACTGAATACTAGGCTCGGGAGATGCAGTGATCAAAATATGAAAAGTATCAGAACTCATGGAACTTCTATTCTGAGGGGGAAATACCCAATAAACAAGTTCTTATATAATATGATTTTGGGTACATAAAGCAGAATAAAGGGATACGGAGTGTTTGTGATACTTCTTTAGATAAAGTGGGCTGGAAAGGCCTTTCTGAGGATGTGAAGTTTGGACATAATGCTGAATTAAGTAGAGGGATGAGACACGTGGGCTTCTGAAGGAGGAGCACTGAAGGCAGAGAGCAGGAAGTACAAAGGCTCCGAGGGAGGCGACTGCTGGGTAAAGCTGAAGGGTGGAGTCAGGCTGAGATGGGGATGGTCAGGGGCTGGAACTGGGAGGAAGCCGGACACCAGCATATCACATGAGGCCTCCTAGCCAGGGAGAGAACTTTTCATTTGATTTATGGCAAGTGGGATGGGAAGCCTTGGCAGATTGAGGGCTGGGGAGTAACTTGATCTGTTTTACATCCTTACAGGATCCCTCTGACTCTTATATGGGAAACAAAAGACTTTGGGGGACCTTACAAAGACAGAGCTGTATCTGGGAGTTAGAACAGTGGCTCCACTGCTGGGCGACCTTCACAGGTAGCTTAACCTCTCTGAGTCCCAGAGTTCTTGTCCATTAATTGGTGATAATAATAACACCATTTACCTCATAGCATTGTTAAACAATTTAACAACTATATTTTGAGCAGCTGTTCTGTGCCAGTCATGCTGTGAGGCACTGAACTGTAGTGAGGACCAGATAAGTGGTACATGTGAGGGCCCAGGATGCTCCTAACACAGTGAAGTTCAAGCAATGGTGCCATGGCTATTAGTTTTATGGTTATTCAGTTAGTGTATTGGTCCCAATGGAAGAAGCAGCTCTGGGTCTCATACTGAGAGCTACAAAGAAACATGCTCCTAGGGTAGGAGTCCATCTGGGTTTCTTTCATTCCTGGAGACTCAGGCCAGGTGCTGTGGGAAACTTGGCAACCTCCTTGAGCCAGCTTTACCTCCCATTCCTAGCCCCCTGCCACGGTACTTTTTTAATTTTATGATTTTAAAGTGACTTGCATTTATTTGCTTTGTTTTGGTACATTTTATCCTTTGTACTATTAATATTTTAGTGTTTTATTTTGACTTTTTTGGGGGAGGGTATATGAATGATTGCATTGAGTCAAAAATATGCTTTCCTGTAGCTTCCAATGTGCAGAAATGCAGAAATACCAGTTGGTTGGCCTTGGTCTCCTCAATCCACGAGTTACAACAAGAGTGTATTGTGTTGTATTATTGTTTATTGGTTTTATTATTAACATGATTTCAGACAAAAATCACATTAAGGAACTCTAGTTTAGAAGGACTATAACTTTTAAAATTTTATTTTATTTTTAATTGTGATGAAATACACTTAACATAAAAGTTATCATCTTAACCATTTTTAAATATATAGTTCAGTGGCATTAAGTACATTCATACTGTTGTGCAACCATCACCATCATCCATTTCCAGAACTCTCATCTTGCAAAACTGAAACTCTGTTCCCTTTAAACAACATCTCCCCATTCTCTCTCTACCCAGCTCCCAACAACCACCATTATACTTCCTGTCTCTATGACTTTTACTACTCTAGGTCCCTTATATAAGTGGAATCATGCAGTATTTGTCCTTTTGTGACTGGTTTATTTCACTTAGCATAATGGCCTTCAAGTTCACCCATGTTGTAGCATATTGCAGAATTTCTTTCGCTTTAATTTTTAAGCTTTATTGAGGTGTAATTGACAAATACAATTGTAAGCTATATAAAGTGTACAATGCGATGATCTGATATATGTATATGTTATGAAAAGATTCTCACCGTTGAATTAATTAACACATCCATAACCTCACATATTCACCCCCACCTTTTTCTGAAGTGAGAATAATTTTTATTCTCAGCAAATTTCAATTATAAAATACAGTATTATCAACTATAGTCACCATGTTTTACATTATATCCTCAGACTTTATTCATCTTATAATTGAACGTTTGTACCTTTTACCAACCTCTCCCTATTTATCCCCCCACCCTTTACCCTGACCCTGGCAATCATCATTTTACTCTGTTTGTAGAGTTTGAATTTTTTTTTTTAAGATTCCACATATAAATGATACCATGTGGTATTTGTCTTTCTCTGTCTGACTCATTTCACTTAACATAGTGCCTTCCAGTTTCACCCATGTAGCAAATGATAGGATTTTCTTTTCTGTTTTTTTAAATGGCTGAATAATATTCCAGTGTGTGTGTGTGTGTGTGTGTGTGTGTGTGTGTGTGTGTGTGTGACCTTCTTTATCCATTGATCCATCAACAGACACTTAGGTTGTTTCCATAGCTTGGCTGTTGTGAATAATGCTTCAGTGAACATAGGAGTGCAGATATCTCTTTGAGATAATAATTTTGTTTCCTTTGGATAAATCCCCAGAAGTGGAATTGGTGGATCATATGGTAGTTCATATCAGATTGATGGAACCTCCTCCAAACTGTTTTCCTTAATGACTGTACCAGTTTACATTCCTGTCAACGATGTACAGGATTACCTGTTGTTGAAAAGACTGTATTTTCTCTGTTGAATGGTCTTGGTACCCTTGTCCAAAATCATATGATCCTATATGTGAGGGCTTATTTTGGGGCTCTCTATTCTATTCCATTGGTCTATATATCTGCCATATTCTAGTACCACACTATTTTGATTACTGCAGTTATGTAATAAGTTTTGAAATAAAAAAAGTGTGAGACCTCAGCTTTGTTCTTTCTTTTTAAATATTATTTTGGATATTTAGAATCTCTTGAGATTCCATATAAATTTTAAGATGGATTTTTCTATTTCTGCAAAGAACATCATTGGGATTTTGATAGGACTATATTGGATATGTAAATTACTTTGGGTAGTATTGATATCTTAACAATATTACATCTTCCAATCCATGAACACAGGATATCTTTCCATTTATTTATGTCTGCTTTCTTTCAGCAACATTTTGTAGTTTTCAGTGTATAAGCCTTTCACCTCCTTGGTTAAATTAATTCATAAGTATTTTATTCTTATTTGATGGTATTGTAAATGGAATTTTTTTTTAAATTTGTTTTTCATATTGTTCATTGTTAGTGTATAGAAACACAACTGGTTTTTGAGTGTCGATATCATAACCTACAACTTCACTGAATTCGTTTATTAGTTCTAACAGGGTGTAGTGTGTGTGTGTGTGTGTGTGTGTGTGTGTGTGTGTGTGTGTAATGGAATATAACTTTTGAATGCTTTCAAAACCATCCTCTCTTTATCTATTAGGAGGCTGTGCATGAATGCTCTTAGCATCTAACAAATACCGAATACAGATATGAAGAAAATCTTGACCACTCAATGCTGGTGTCAGTATGGATAGAAAAAGCATATCACAGTGATTGCCAAGTGTGCTTTTGAATCTGTCAGTTACACAAAGTCAAGTGTAAATGGCTGATATTCCAGATTGAAAATGTTGACAGAAGACAGGAATATTTAAGAGCTCTTTTTAGATGTTTTAAATTTGCTTAGTGTTAAAATGTGATCTCTGAATAAATTTAAATTGTGCTTATCCCAACATGTCAGAAATTTCACAGAAAATGGCAAATGTTTAGCATAAAATTGCTTTGCTTTCTGGGTTCTCCCACTACACCATAAATGATATGTAAATAGTTTTCTAATTTAGGAAAAAAACAATGAGATTTTCCTGATTTGAGAAAAGCAGTTTTCCCTACTCTTAAAGTCATTGGAATGCCTGATTGAAAATATCCTAATAGGAGAACACAGGGTTCAGAGAATTTCTGGAATGCCAAATGAGAGCTACAAATAGAGGATGTGTATGTTAGGCTATACATATAACTGAAAGGAAAAGGATGTGATTAAAAAGGTAAAATAATTTGCAGCTGCTTCCAGTGTTTAGGAGAATGTTCCAAGGCCAACTCTCCCCACCTCTGGGCCCAGTTATCTGGGGTGATGAAAGGGAAAAGAACCACATAAGCAATGGTTGCCTGCATTGCTCTGAACCCAGGACAATTCACCTGTGCCCCAGGAATATACACTTCAGTCTTATCCCAGACCAGGCTTCCCTGAAATGGTGAGGCCAGAGATTAGAACAGGTGGGACCACATGCATTTGCAACCTTATAGCTGATCTGCAAAGAGCAGGTCAGCAGAACCCAGTAGCTCTCTCAAGCACAGAGTTTCTGTAAATCAAAGCCTTCCCCTTCCTCCTTGGTCTGGGACAAATCATCACTGGACTCCTTCCTAGATATCTCCCCCTGTGGAGACCGGTGGACCTCTCATGGCCCTGCCTGTAATTATTGTTTACTTCATTTTCTATGACTCACCTCATTACAGTTCATTAACTTCATGAAAGGGTCTCATACCTAGCTAGGCAACCAGGGGTGGAACAGGTTCAGTTTAAAGTCTGACTCACTGTGCTTCACTGGGACAAACTCTACTTGTGTCTGCTCTTGGCTTACCTCACTTCTGTGGTCACAAGAATGCAAACCACTCCACAGTCTGCCAACTTATTGTCCCTGCCTTCGCTCCCCATCTGCCACGTCCTCCCCCACCTGAAACTCTGGCTGACCTATATAGTCTTTCCTGAGTATACTGAAATAGCTCTTTTTGTTTCTACTTGCAATCCTGAGGACTTTTCCTTTCTTTATGCGGTAGATCCATCCTCCCCTTAGTACTGCCCAGTAACAGTTACTCATCATATTTCTATGCCTTTCTAAATGGTTTTATCCCTCTGAAAAGCAACTGATTTTCAAATTTTTCCTTGTCTCTTTATCTTGTTTTACTTTCTTTGTACAATTATTTGACTTATATTAGTCTATGTCATAAGAATAATATGAATACCTCCTACTCTTTTTTTTCTTTAAGTGTAATTTCCATTTTATCTTTACCCCCAGAGAATATTTCTTTGGTCCTTAAGGACTTGGCTCCTTACATGGACTTTGGCAGAGGTCATGAGGCAGCACCCACAGGTCTAAATCGGGGTGGGGGTGTTCAGTCCTTCCGGGCTTCACGAGAACGATTCCTGACTACCTTGCTGTGAATGGCACAACTCCCACGGCAATGTAGTTTCACATACAGTAGGGAAGCACAAAGGCATTGAAGACACTCGCTTTGTAAATGTCCTTAAGGGCTGCAGCCTCTACTATGTTTCGAATGACGAACTTCTTAATAGCCTTGTCCTTGGGCATGCATCGGGCACAGTTGGTGCAATGAATGGGCTGCACAAGGCAGTGGCCCTTTTTGGCACCACCATTGTTCCTTCTTTTCTTGGTCATCCTGGAAGCTAGGAGACGAGAGCCGGTACCCCCTACTCTTATAACTCCCCATTTGAAACTGTGTAAAATATTAACTTTTTCAATTCCTTTTCCCACGAGGAAACATCCTTTTACCTATGCCAACTGATGAATCTGGAAAGATGATCTTTTGACCATCTTAGATAACTTTGATCAACTTATTTATCCCGTGGTTTTAAGTGGGCCATATTACTATTGTTTTTTCCTAATGCATTTATGTTTTAAAAAATTTGAAATAATTTCAAACTTAGAGGAAAGTTCTAAGTATAGTACAGAACTGTTTTTTCCTTAATCATTTGAGAATAATTTGCCCATAAGATGTCCCATCTCCCCCAAATTCTTCAGATGCATGGGTTACAAGGTTGCCTCTTATATAACTGCACTACAACCATTCAAATCCGGAAGTTAATAGATTGGTACAAAAGTAATTGCAGTTTAAAAGATTAAAAATAATTGCAAAAACCGCAATTACATTTGCACCAACCTAATAACATGACACACTACTACCACCTCAAATTCCTCTTAAATTTTGCCAGTTGTGCTAATAATGTCTTATAAAACAAAGGATCCCACCCCTACCTCAGGCAGACACCTTCTTTACTTGGCTTGACCTAATGTCCTTCAGACTTTATTGTTCAGAAAGGGAAGAAAGAGAAGAGAAAGAACCTGTGTATATTTAATTGTAGTGTCTACCTCCACAAAATGTAAACTTTCTTGCCACTTGACTACACATAGTCTAGGAAACAAATTCCATTGCTTCTGTTGCATTACTCTGGAGTATTAAGGGTAAAGTCTTTACCAGACAATTGAAATGGCTTATATTATCTGGAAGAAACAGAAATCACCTGTGGTTCAAAATACTGTGATTAATTGGCTCATTTTATTACAACTTTACACTGGCTGTCTTTGCCGGCATTGCCCTTTGATTGAGTCAATAAGTCTCCTTCTCTTGCCTGGAGCGTTAGAGCCCCTCTCCACCCCACTTCAACTCACCCCCGTCCCACAACCCCATCATATGGGGGTGGAATCATGGGGCCAATGTGAAATGACCACTTAGGGCCCATGCTTCTCTCTCCTAAGCCATGTTCTGACTATCTGGGATCCTGTATTTCTCAGACCAAATAGCCCCTGAGCCTGCCTCTAGGGCTGCACCAGCCTCCTCCCCAGTTCAGGTGGATGTCGTCTCTACTGCATTCACAGATGCCGGAGGGTAGCCAAGGGGCAGCTTTTTGGAGAAGGTGAGTAGAGGCTGGACATGCGGGCTGGGATGTCTAGACTAAGCACCCAGAAGGCCCTTTTTGTTGCAGAGTGAAGCTGAGGTTGAAAAAAGAGGAGTGGGTTGTGTGTTGCCATGTTTTACTGCAGACTTCTGAGGAGGCTGAACATTCTACATATGAAACTGGCCTTCCAGGTTGTTAGGGAAGAATATTTGTCAAGGTAGGGGGATAGTACATATTTTATTTTCCAGCTATTTGCTTGATTTATAACTTTCAACTATTTAGGCATATGGTATGTTGATCTATATTTGTATTCTTGCCCTAGTTCCATCAGATATAGACAGGCCTGGCCCTTGCATGCAGTAGGCACATGTGTGTTTTTCTTTTGTAACATCCCTGAGATTCCTTCCATCAGGATCTATTCTAACATGCTCTCAGGTGTACACTATTATTTGGGACACACCCATTCAAAGGGCCTACTCTAGACATCATTAGACAAATTCATATTATACTTTCACTTATGTCAGTATTGCCCAACCTGGAGAGAGTTGTCTTTGGGACCTGTTCTTAGACCTATAAGAAAGAGTCCTCATATGTGGGATATAAAACTGAAAGTAACAAAGGAACAAGGCAAACAAAGAAACAAAAACTCATAGCCACAGACAACAGTTTAGTGGTTACCAGAGGCTAAGGAGGTGGGGGGCTGGTAGAAGACGGTAAAGGGCATCAAATATATGGTGATGGAAGGAGAAATGATTCTGGGTGGTAAACATACAATGTAATATATAGATGATGTATTAGAGAACTGTACACTTGAAACCTATATAATTTTACTAACCAAGGTCACCCCAATAAATTTAATAAAAACTAATAAAATAAAAGAAAGTAGGAAAATAAGGCTTTAAAATAAACATAGGAGTGATTTCACTTGGAAAAATAAATAAAAGCATAGAAAAAGGTAAAAAAGCATAAAGAAGAAAAGAAAGAGTCCTGTTGTTAAGGTTACTACTCAAACGACAAGAAGCATTGTAAGAAGGCCTTCTCTTCTCCTCAAAGTGAACCAGATCAAAAGGCACGTAGTTGATAACAGCACTCGGACCAGGCTGCGCTTTGCTTCCCTCCACCTCTGCATGTGATCGGATCTTTTACAGCACTGTACCAAGTTCTGAGCCAGGGAGGGCTCCCAAAGTCTGGTCATTTGGGTGACCAAAATATAAGAAACTGTGGGGGGGAGGAAGAAACATTCCTCTATCTTTAAGATTCTTTCAGCTGATCTAATAATCAAATGGACATGAGACAGGACATTTCAAGAGAAAAATGACCAAATTTAATGACATACATATGTATGGGAATGCTATAATGCATACATGAGAGAGTTAGAGACCCCATATGAAAGGTTGGACAATTAAGTTTGTGAACTTGCTGCAACAACGTTGGTAACCTTTTTTGATAGCAGAGGGATTATCCATTATGAATTTGTACCAACTGGACAAAGAGTTAACCAAGTTTACTATTTGGAAGTGCTGAAAAGCCTGCGTGAAACAGTTAGATGAAAATGACCTGAACTTTTTGCCAACGATTCATGGCTGTTGCATCACTACAATGCACCAGCTCACACGGCACTGTCTGAAAATAAAGGAAATATTGAAAGGAAGATATTTTGATGACATTCAGGACATCAAGGGTAATATGACCACAGCTCTGATGGCCATTCCAGAAAAAGAGTTCCCAAATTGCTTTGAAGGGTGGGCTAGGTGCTGGCATTGGTGCATACCTTCTGAAGGGGAGTACTTCAAAGGTGACTGTAGTGATATTTAGCAGTGAGATATGTAGTACTTTTTCTAGGATTAGTTCACAAACTTAATTGTCAGACCTCATATATGAAAGGTTCAGAGACAGAAAGGGAAATTGAGGTAGACACGACATTTTTAGCTAGGGATGAGGTAAGGGGCTTCAGAAGGTAATTGCAGAGAGAGCACATGTTCAATAATTAGTAGTTTTCCCTGCTGTATAGATAGGTAAAAAGTCATTTTTGGTGACAACTCTTTATCATGGACTAAATCCCTAATTTAAATTCTTCTAGATAGTTGGGGGGCGGCAGGGGGCAGAAATTTCTCTTGAGCTTGGAGGGTCTCAGTTGTTTTAGCTCAAGACAATCTGCATATCACTGAAGCACATCTTGCGGTGGCTCATTCTGAACCCCTACAAAATCACAGTACTGTGAGCCACCAAGACTTGCTTAGAGAAAACATAAGGGCCAAAGACACTTCTCAGTATCCTCTTGTTTCTGCCAGCCAGGTTGTAGCAGCACTAGTTGTGGGGAGACGGGCCCATCATGAACAGGTTGCTTTTTGCATGTATGTCCATCTTGCCTGTTGAGTTAAAGAAGAGGTAGGTTATTCTGCACAATGAAGAACCAGAAAAATGCAATTTCTTCCTGGTGGGTGAAATTTGTTGATTCTGGTATGTGGAGAAGAAGAGACATGGGGGAAGAGTCAGGAGAGAGTAAGGGTGACACTGAAGGAAAAGATACAGGGTAGCTATAAGAAGAATGACCAATAGACTTTAATAGTACTGATGCTCCTCATATAACAGTGACATTTATTAATATCTGTATGCTGTAAGTCCTGAGAAAAACCATCAAGTTCATCTTTAAAGTATTTGTCTTTCTACGTTAACATGTCACTGTTACTTTAAAATTCTGATTTCCTAGCTCTTTTTTAAAAATAGTGACAACAGCTTGCATTTATATATTATTTTATACTTTATAAAAAGTTTTCACATGCAGTATGTCATAGAAAATTGAATTTCTGTATTACTTTTAAAGTTAAAACAGTTAATCACTTATTTATTTTACTTGCAAAATAATTTTTTGTTTTGGGGGGGCATCAGATATGTTCCTGAGTTGAAGACAATTTGCACAATTATTTTTCTCATTGTATTAATCAAAACAAGAGCCATGAGGTCATTGTTGGTAGGGTAGCTCCAACCTGCTAAGGATATTCAACTTTCACTAAGCAACTGTACCTCTCTGTATCAAAAGCTTACAGCAAGTGCACTTTCCTAAACCAAATATCTGTAGTCTCAGGTCCTACATCAATAGTCCTTGAAACTACTTAAACAAATCTTTTGATAATACAGGAATGTATTTTGCTTAAAAATATTTTTGTTAAAATATAGTTAATATATAACATTATATTAGTTTCAGGTATACATCATAGTTATCCAACAGTACTCACCTGGCACTATACAGAATTATTGCCACATTATGGATTATATTCCCTATGCCAAAGAAGTGATCACCATGATAAGTCCAGCAACCATCTGACACCACAATACCCTATCACAATATTACTGACTATATTTCCTGTGCTGTATATTACATCCCCAAGGCTTATTTGTTTTATACCTGGAACTTTGAACCTCTTATTCCCCTTCGTCTCCCCTCACCTCTTTTTAATTTTTCAAATACAGTTGACATTCAATATTAATTTCAGGTGTACAGCATAGTGGTTAGATATTTATATAATTTATGAAGTGACCCCTCTGACTAGTACCCACCTGGCACTATACATAGTTATTCTTATATTATTTATTATATTCCCTATGCTTTACTTTACATCCCCATTACTATTTTATAACTTCTAATTTGTATTTCTTAATCCCTTCACCTTTTTCACCCTGCCCTCAACCCCCTCCCATCTATGACCCCAATAGATCTATCTAGTACCCATCTGACATTAGATATAGTTATTACCGTATTATTGACTATATTCCTTATGCTATGCTCTACATCCCCATGACTACTGTTTAACAACCAATTTGTACTTTTTAATACCTCTCCTTTTCACCTACCCCTTCCCATCTGGCAACCATGGAAATGTTCTTCGTATCTATGAATTTGTTTCTGTTTGGTTTGTTTGTTTATTTTGTTCTTTAGATTTGATTTATAAGTGAAGTCATATGACACTTGTCTTTTACTGTCTGACTTACTACACTCAGCACAATACTCTCTAGGCCCATCCATGTTGTTGCAGATGGCAAGATTTCATTCTTTTTTATGGCTGAGTAATATTCCCTTGTATATATGTACCACATCCTTATCCATTCATCCTTTCAGGAACACCCAGGTTGCTTTCGTATCTTGGCTTATGTAAATAAGGCTCCAATAAACATATGGATGAGCACATGCCCTTGAAGTAGTATTTTGGGTTTGTTTGGATAAATACCCAGAAATGAGATTACTAGGTCTTTGTCTCGTGTTATAGTCTTTGTTTTAAAGTCAATTTTGTCTGGTATAAGTATTGCTACCCCAACTTTTTTGTTTGTTTGTTTCCATTTTCATGAAACATCTTTTTCCATCCCTTTACTTTCAGTCTTTATGTGTCTTTTGATCTGAAGTGAGTCTCTTGTAAGTAGCATATATAAGGGTCTTGTTTTCTTATTCATTCAGCTCCCCTATTTTTTGATTGGAGCATTTAATCTATTTCTATTGAAAGTAATTGTTGACAGGTACATAGTTATTGCCATTTTATTATTCACATTTTTTATTTTTTGTCTTAAAGAAGTCTCTCTAAGATTCCTTGTAATACTGGTTTGGTGGTGATGAACTCCTTTAGCTTCTTCTTCTTTGGTAAGCATTTTATCTGTCCTTCAATTTTAAATGATAGCCTTACTGGGTAGAGTAGTCTTGGTTGTAGATCCTTACCTTTTATCATGTTGAATATTTTGTGCCAGTCCCTTTTGGCCTGCAAAGTTTCTGTTGAGAAATCAGCTGACAGTCTTTTGTTGTTTTTGGTTTATATACCACATATCAGTGAAATCATATGGTTCTCTGCTGTTTCTGTCTGACTTATTTCACTTAGCATTATACTCTCAAGATCCATCCATGTTGTCACAAATGTTCCTATATCATCTTTTCTTACTGCTGAATAGTATTCCATGGTGTATATATACAACAACTTCTTTATCCATTCATCTATTGAGGGACATTTTGGTTGTTTCCATGTCTTGGCCACCGTAAACAAAGCTGCAATGAACATTGGTGCACACGTGTCTTTATGTATAAATGTTTTCAGATTTTTTGGGTAGATACCCAGGAGAGGGATTGCTGGGTCATATGGTAATTCTATTCGTAATTTTTGGAGGAACCTCCACACTGCCTTCCATAACGGCTGCACCAGTCTGCATTCCCACCAACAGTGTATGAGGGTTCCTTTTTCTCCACAGCCTCTCCAACACTTGTTACTATTTGTCTTGTTGATGATAGCCATTCTGACTTTGGTGAGGTGATATCTCATTGTGGTTTTTATTTGCGTTTCTCTGATGATTACTGATGTTGAGCATTTTTTCATATGTCTGTTTGCCATTCGTATGTCCCCTTTGGAGAAATGTCTCTTCAGGTCGTCTGCCCATTTTTCAATTGGGTTGTTTGTTTTGTTGTTGTTGAGTTGCATGTGTTCCTTGTACATTTTGGATATTAGCCCCTTATCAGAGGCACTGTTTGCAACAATCTTCTCCCATTCAGTTGGTTGCCTCTTTATTTTGTCGATGGTTTTTTTTTTTTTGCTGTGCAGAAGCTTTTAAGTTTCATATAGTCCCATTCGTTTATTTTAGCTTTTACTTTCATTGCCTTTGGAGTCAAATTCATAAAATGCTCTTTGAACCCAAGGTCCATAAGTTTAGTACCTATGTTTTCTTCTATGCAGTTTATTGTGTCAGGTCTTATGCTTAAGTCTTTGATCCATTTTGAATTAATTTTGGTACATGGTGACAGATAGCAGTCCATGTTCATTCTTTTGCGCGTGACTATCCAATTCTCCCAGCACCATTTATTGAAGAGGCTGTCTTTGCTCCATTGTATGTTTTTAGCTTCTTTATCAAAAATTATCTGTCCATATTTATGTGGTTTTATTTCTGGGTTCTCAGTTCTATTCCATTGGTCTACGTGTCTGTTTTTCTGACAATACCATGCTGTTTTGATTATTGTAGCCCTGTAGTACAAGCTAAAGTCAGGAAGTGTGATACCCCCAGTAATGTTCTTTTTTCTTAAGATTGCTTTGGCTATTCGGGGTCTTTTGTGGTTCCAAACAAATCTGATGATTTACTGTTCTATTTCTTTAAAAAATGCCATTGGGATTTTGATGGGGATTGCATTAAATCTGTATATTTCTATGGGTAATATGGCCATTTTAACTATGTTGATTCTTCCAATCCATGAGCACGGAATGTCTTTCCATTTTTTTGTGTCTGCTTCAATTTCTTTCAAAAATGTCTTATAGTTTTCAGCACATAGGTCCTTCACATCCTTGGTGAAGATTATTCCTATGTATTTTATTCTTTTTTCTGCAATTGCAAAAGCAATTGTTTTTTGTATTTCTTTTTCTGAGATTTCATTGTTAGTATATAGGAAAGCAATGGACTTTTGTACGTTGATTTTGTAGCTAGCAACTTTACTGTATTTGTTGATTGTTTCTAATAGCTTTTTGGTGGAGTCTTTAGGCTTTTCTAGATATAGCATCATGTCATCTGCAATGAGTGACAATTTAACTTCTTCATTCCCAATTTGGATGCCTTTTATTTCTTTCTCTTGCCTGATTGCTCTGGCAAGGACTTCCAACACTATGTTGAAAGCAGAGGTGATAGGGGACAGCCCTGTCGTGTTCCTGAACGTAGAGCAAAGGGCTTCAGTTTTTCACCATTAATTATGAGATTAGCTGAGGGCTTGTCATATATGGCCTTTATTATGTTAAGGTATTTTCCTTCTATACCTATTTATTAAATGTTTTAATCATAAATGGATGTTGCATCTCGTCAAATGCTTTTTCTGCATCAATTGATATAATCATATGATTTTTGTCCTTTATTTTGTTTATGTGATGTATCACATTGATGGATTTGCGGATGATGAACCATCCTTGTGCCCTGGGGATGAACCCCACTTGGTCGTGATGAATAATCTTTTTAATGCATTGTTGTATTCGATTTGCTAGAATTTTGTTTAGGATTTTTGCATCTGTATTCATCAGAGATATTGGCCTGTAGTTTTCTTTTTTTGTGTTGTCCTTACCAGGTTTTGGTATCAGGGTAATGTTGGCCTCATAAAATGAGTTAGGGGGTACTGTCTCTTCTTCAATTTTTTGGAAGAGTTTGTGCAGGATTGTTATTAGATCCTCTTTGAAGGTTTGGTAGAATTCACTAGTGAAGCCATCTGGTGCTGGACTTTTGCTTTTGGGAAGGTTTTGGATGACTGATTCAATTTCATTACTGGTGATTGGTCTGTTTAGATTTAGATTTTCCAGTTCTTCATGGTTCAGCCTTGGAAGGCTATGTGTTTCTAAGAAGTTGTCCATTTCTTCTAGGTTATTTTAATTTGGTGGCATATAGTCCTGCATATAGTCATTCTTGGATGATCCTTTGTAGTTCTGTGGTGTCCATGATAACTTCCCCTTTTTTGTTTCTGATTTTGTTAATTAGTGTCTTCTCTGTTTTTATCTTAGTGAGCCTAGCCAAGTGTTTGTCAATTTTGTTAGTGTTTTCAAAGAACCAGCTCTTTGTCACATTAATTTTTTCTATTGTCTATTTGTTCTCTATTTCGTTTAGTTCTGCTCTGATTTTTGTTATTTCCTTTCTTCTGCTGACCTTGGGGTTCACTTGTTCTTCTTTTTCTAGTTCTTTAAGGTGGAATATGAGGTTATTTATTTGGGATTTTTCTTGTTTCTTGAGATAGGCCTGTAATGATATAAATTTCCCTCTTAAAACTGCTTTCACTGTGTCCCCAAAATTTTGGTAGGATGTATTTTCATTGTCATTTGTTTCTATGTATCTTTTCATCTCTCCTCTAATTTCTTCTTTGACGCAGTCGTTCTTTAAAAGTATGTTGTTTAATCTCCATGTATTTGTGTTTTTTTCCGCTTTCTTTTTGCAGTTGATATCCAATTTGAAAGCCTTGTGATTAGAGAATATGCTTGGTATGATTTCAATCTTCTTAAATTTGCTGAGACTGATTTTATGTCCAAATATATGGTCTATCCTTTAGAATGTTCCATGTACACTAGAAAAGAATGTGTAGTCTGATGTTTTAGGATGAAGTGCTCTATATATGTCAATTATGTCCATTTCATCTAATGTGTCATTTAGGGCTGCTATTTCATTATTTATTTTCTGTTTGGATGATCCATCCATAGCTGTCAATGATGTATTTAAGCCCCTAGTATAATTGTGTTTTGGTCAATTTCTCCCTTTAGTTCTGTTAGTAGTTGCTTGGTATATTTCGATGCTCCCTGATTGGGGGTATAAATATTGATAACTGTTATGTCTTCTGGTTGTATAGTCCCCTTTACCATTATGAAGTGTCCATCTTTGTCTCCTGTTATCTTTTTCACCCTGAAGTCTGTTTCATCTGATATCAGTATGGCTATACCTGATTTTCTCTGCATACCATTTGCTTGGAGTGTCAATTTCCACCCTTTCACTTTGAGTCTATGCTTGTCCTTGTAGCTGAGATGTGTCTCTTGGAGACAGCATATGGTTGGGTGTAGTTTTTTGATCCAATCTGCTACTCTGTGCCTTTTTATTGGTGAGTTCAGTCCATTTACATTTAGGGTGATTATTGATATGTGAGGATTTCCTATCATTCTATCTTTAGTTTTCTGGTTAGGCTGTGTCTCCATTGTTTCTTTGCCTTTTTGTTGTTGTCTATTATTTCTGTGTGGGTATTCTATTATGTTTCCCTGTGTTTCTTCTTTTATAACAGTATATATTTCAGTCCTGGATTTTTTTTGAGTGGCTACCCTTATGTTTATGTAAAAGAAAGTTTGATATTTAGAGTATTCCATTTTCTTCAGCACGCTTACTTTCTCCATTCCCATATTCCGGTTCAGGCCTTACTCTCCCCCTTTTTATGTTCTGGTTGCCACAAATTGTCCCTTTTGATGGTGGTCAAATAGCCTCCTTTAGTATTTCTTGTAGTGCAGGTCGTGTATTAGAAAATTCCCTCAGCTTCTGTATGTCTGGAAAGGTCTTTATTCCTCCTTCATATCTAAAGGATATCTTTGCTGAATATATTATTCTTGGCTCATAATTTCTCTCTTTCAATAGTTTGAATATTTGGTTCCACTCCCTTCTAGCTTGTAGAGTTTCTGCTGAAAAATCTGATGATAATCTAATGGGCTTTCTTTTGTAGGTTACCGTCTTCTTTTCCCTGGCTGCCTTGAGGATTCTTTCTTTGTCGTTGATTTTAGACAGCTTTAATTCAATGTGCCTTAGAGAAGTCCTGTTGGGATTGAGGAACTTAGGTGTTCTATTTCCTTCTTGGATTCGAGGATCCATTTCTGTCCACAAGTTTGGGAAGTTCTCATCGACAATTTGTTTGAATATATTCTCTGTTCCCTTCTCTCTTTCTTCTCCTTCTGCTATGCCCATTAGTCTTATATTGCTGTTTCTGATGGAGTCAGAAAGTTCTTGTAGAGTTCTTTCATTTCTTTTAAGTCTCAAGTCTCTTTCTTCTTCTATCTGTGTCATTTCCAGGTTTCTATCTTCGATGTCACAAATTCTTTCCTCCATCTGGTCAACTCTACTACCTAAGCTGGCTATTTCATTCTTAATTTATTCTATTGAGTTTTAATCTCCAGAAATTCTATTTGGTTCTTTTTTAAAATTTCAATCTCTTTCGTAAAATGATCATGCTCTTCTTTTATTGCCTTTCTGATTTCATTAAACTGCCTTTCTGTGTTTTCTTCCATCTCATTGAGTTTTTTCAGAACTGCAACTTGAATTCTCTGTCATTTAAGTCACATATTTCCATATCTTGAAGTTCCTTTTCTGGAGACTTTTCAGTTTCTTTCTGAGGTGTCTTGTTGCCTTGGTTATTCATGGCAATTCCTGATTTACTATTTTTCTTCCTAGACATCTACAGGAGTGGTTTTTGCAACAGGTTGATAGGAAGAGGTCTTTCTTTTGTTTTCCAGTACTTGTTGGTAGAATGTTTTATTTTTTCTCCAACTGCAGCCTTTTTTTTCTCTCTCACACGGTAGTGCTATGTTTTCTCTGCACTATTCCAGCTTCTCACACAATGGGGTGATTCCCTGGGAGATGGACTTCTCCTCTGTTCATAGTTCGCCTAGGTCATAGGACGCAGTGTCCGTGTGGGTATGCGGAGAGTCTTTGAAGTTCCAAAGCTCTTCCTCCACCAAATGCAGAGCCCGTATGTTTCAGCAGTTCTGTTTACTCCTACAGGGATCCACCCAGACAGGTGGGGCGGGGGGGGTGAGTTGTGAGAGGTGACTCAGAGCAATGGCGGTGACCACCACCACAGCTGGTCCTGCTTCCACAGCTCCCTCCCCTTTGCCGGAACTAGTTGGGCTGTGAATCTGTGTCTGCAGTCCACAGTTCTCAGAACAGCAAATATTGTGTTCTTTTGATCTGACACTGCTACTGTTCCATTTCTAGCACTGGGCGGGGGGGGGAGGGTGGGGGAGGGCGGGGCGAGCTCTGGGAGGGTAGGCAGGGGTCGGCTAGTCTCAGTGCCTAAGGCTTCCGTTCTCCGCTTGGCAGTGAGGGCTTAAGCCACCATTTTCAGACTTCTTCCCTCAGTCATTTCTCCGAGGTCTCTGCCGTGAGCTTTGGGTTCAGCCGTGTTATATGCTGCCCCCTCAGCCCTGTGGCCCATAATTGGAGCCCTAGCAGTCCGAGTTCTTCCCTCTCCCACAGCTGCGGTAGTTTCGGGAAGCAGCAAGCTCGGAGCACTGTGCTAGGTCTGCGTCCTGCGCCTGCGATGCTCCGTCTCTGCACTTCTCCTTTCCCTCCTCCCCTGCTCTCGCGACTCGCCCAATGTAGGTGAATTCAGTAGTGAGCCTCTTCCTCTTGCCTGTCTGCTGTGCTGGGAGTCCTTTGTGGAGTTTTTGTTGTTCGATTAGTTGTTAATTCCAGGGGATCTTTACAGAGGCTCACCTCATGCTGCCATTTTGATGACATCTCCTGTTGTATCTTTTTAGTGAGTACTAAAAGATAATTATTAGAAATAGTAATCTTTACAAAGGATATAACAGATCCAGAGTACACATTCTAGAAAGAACAAGTGTTCTTAGTTGAATGGTAATAACGCCTTACATTGCAAAGCTAAAGCTTTTACAGCTGATATAGCTCTCACATTCACGATCTTCACTGATCCTCTACTACCTCTTGAGGCTGTCAGGAGAGCTATTACTATCTCCATTCTATACACAGGAAAATCAAGAATCAGATGGCTCCTGGGGGAATCAAATGGCACTCTCACAATGGGTAATTTGAGGAGAGTTTAATAAAGGGACTATTTTTAACTGCATGGTCAGGGGAGGGAGAAAGCAACATCTGGAAGCCACTACCATCGTTAAATCTGAAGATGCAAAAGGAGGCAGTTAGGAGATCAAGGAGCAGTTACCTTTGGGTAACGGTTACCTGATAGGAGCTTTGGGTAGAAGGACTCAGCCAACTACAGCAATTTGTTCAGTAATGCATTCCCTAGCCTCCCACACCTTAGCCCTCTTAGGTATCGTGGCCTCCCTTTCTTAGCTGAAACTAATCAGAAGTCGGACAAGAGAGGCTGGTTGATGCTTGTCTCCAAGGTCAGCCCCCTAGGTCACAGAGCAGGGCAGAGAAAGTGCCAGTGGGGCTCAATGGAAGACATTCTGCAGCGATGTTTAAGTGATTTGTGTCCTACATAGGAAGGAACAGACACAAGATAAACACTCAGGTCTTAACACTTAGTTAAATGTCTTTCTACTATACCTTCTGGAGGAGTAAATAAGAGTTAATCAGAGTGTGAATGTGGCAGCAGAGATTTCTCTTGCTAAATTCTCTGTGAAGATGAAAATTACAATGTATTGCTAAGGTTGTCATTTTAGGAGTACCTTGACACTGGCATTTAAGCCTCGGGAATTCTAAAGAAAATGGCTTTAAGCAAGTGCTAAAAAGAATGAACATATGTAGTATAATAAGCACCTGTCCCATCATCTCTCACTCTTTCCTTTTTAGGCTTTCATTAAAAAATTAAAATTTCAGAATTATCAAAAGGGACTTTAACTGTATGTGTCATTGTAATGCAGGGAGGCCTGTGGGGTCTCTGCTCCCGCTCCCCATACAAGAAGGCAGGATATGGTGAGGCCAAAAAGGAACACCCACGGAGCCATAGGTAGGGGAGTCATACTAGTATATTCTCGCTGGCGGCACTATACTCTCACTGGAGGCTGGATCCACACTGTCCGCAACCAGCCATCCTAACTGCAATCCGCACTTGCCAGCCCAGCCACCATCTTCTTGCTAGCCCCCATTTTTTTTCTCTCCTCTTTTTGCTAGCTTAGCCACAGCAGTTATATTAGTGGCCAATGGCTCACTGGTTACAGCTGACGGCCAACTAGCCACAGCTGATGGCCATGCAATCACAGTTGGCCATTTACTACCTGAGCCAGCACCTGTCTATGTGAGGCCGAGAGCCTGGAAACTACTTTCTGAGGCTCTGCCCCCACACTCCACCCCTACAAGCTCTCGCCTCACAATCTACGCGACAAGCGTCTTCCACGAGGGGCCCTGTGCGAGGAGCCTGGGGGTGAATGCAATATCCTGGACACAACTAGGCTCTCTGGGCACAGCCAGGGTTTCTCAGGGCACCACCAGTGCTTCTGGGCATGGCCAGACTTCCTGGACTTCTTAGGGTACCACCTGTCTTCCCGGACACAGCCAGGGTTTCTCAGGGCACCACCAGTGCTTCTGGGCACGGCCAGACTTCCTGGACTTCTTAGGGTACCACCTGTCTTCCCGGACACAGCCAGGGTTTCTCAGGGCACCACCAGTACTTCTGGGCACGGCCAGACTTCCTGGACTTCTTAGGGTACCACTAGTTTCCCCGGGCACAGCTAGGATTTCTCAGGGCACTGCCACTCTCTGTGGGCACAGCCACACTTCCTGGACACAGCCAGGGCTCTCAGGGCACTGCCACTCTCTGTGGGCACAGCCACACTTCCTGGACTCAGCCAGGGCTTTCAGGGCACTACCACTCTCTGTGGGCACAGCCACACTTCCTGGACACAGCCAGGGCTCTCAGGGCACTGCCACTCTCTCTGGGAACAGCCCGACTTCCTGGGCACAGCCAGGGCATCTTCAGGGCTCAGCCAGACTTCCTGGACTCAGACAGGGCTCTCAGGGCAATGCCACTCTCTCTGGGAAGAGCCCGACTTCCTGGGCACAGCCAGGGTATCTTCAGGGCTCAGCCGGACTTCCTGGACTCAGCCAGGGCTCTCAGGGCACTGCCACTCTCTCTCTGTGCCTCTCAGGATACCCTGCTGGACCAACAGCGACTCACAATCAAGGTGCTTACATATTCTCAATGGCGGCCAGTCAAGAGACAAAAGCAAATATCCCCCAGTTCCACTAACAACAGTTCCCAAACAAACAGTACCTCACCCTTATCTCCCACGGAGGACTCAGCAAGCGTTACCTCCTGGGACTATAAGTCCTGCATCCGGGCTGCCTGAGCAGGAACTTCCCCGGCCCACAGAGCTGCAACGACCTTCGCTTTCTCCGGCCTGTGCTGGTTGGGGAACCGTCCACATCTTTCCACCTCTCCACGGGGCTCCATCTCTGCAGCAGCTGCATGGCTTTTCCTGGGCTGGTGGGAGAACCGTCCACGTCCTCCCACCCCTCCACGGGGGTCCAGCTCTCCGGCAGCTGCTCCTCCTGGTCTTCCTCAGACTGGGTGTTCACATGCACAAACTGCTCCACCGTCCTTTGGAGAGCTTTGGCTGGCACCATACCCTGCTCGCTGCGCCATTTGTCGTGCAGGGAGTCCGGCAGGGTCTCTGCTCCCGCTCCCCATACAAGAACGCAGGTTATGGTGAGGCCAAAAAGGAACACCCACGGAGCCATAGGTAGGGGAGTCATACCACTATGTTCTCTCTGGCGGCACTATACTCTCACTGGAGGCTGGATCCACACTGTCCGCAAACCGCCATCCACGCTTGCCGGCCCAGCCGCCATCTTCTTGCTAGCCCCATTCTTTCTCTTTTCTCTCCTCTCTGCTAGCGTAGCCCCAGCAGTTATATTGTGGCCAATGGCTCACTGGTTATAGCTGACGGCCAACTAGCCACAGCTGATGTTCATGCAATCACAGTTGGCCATTTACTACCTGAGCCAGCACCTGTCTATGTGAGGCCGAGAGCCTGGAAACTACTTTCTGAGGCTCTGCCCCCACACCAAGTCAAGAGTATTTTCCACTAGCAATTTTTAGGAGTATCTTAGCATGGTCATTTAAACCCCTAGAGAAGGGGAGATGTTGAAAAGTGAGAATTTTCTTAATAAAACTCAAAGAGTATAACTTAGACATAAAATTCACTTGAGGAAAATATGGGAAACTGAAACAAATATGGCTACTGCAGATTGAGTCCATGATTTTGGAATAACAAACATAAAACACCAGGTAGAAGGGATGCAGTGGGAAATGAAGACCAATTTGGGGAGACCAAACTCTCCAGGATGGGAAAGTGAGGCCTAATGATCAGATTTGCTACTTCCTAGGTGTGATACCTCAGGCAAGTCAATTAATTAATCAAGGCTTTATTCTTACCTGTAAAATGAGAAAAATAGTTTTTTGGCCTGTCTCACTAGTAGTTTTGAAGATCAAATGAGACCAGGGATGTGAGTGTTACACATATTGTTTAGAACTTAAAAAATTAGGTACTATTTTTGCTCAACTCATAACATTTTCCCCATAATGTATAGAAATACACACTGCAAATCTGAAATCCCTGAATACCCAGTGTTTATTACTATTGGTGCAGTTCTAGTGGTGCCCTCAAATAAAAGACTTTCTGTGATCATATGAGGTAGGACAATTAAGTTTGCAAACGTGTTGCAAAAATGTTGCTAACCTTTTTTGATATCAGAGGGATTATTCATTATGAATTTGGCCCAACTGGACAAACAGTTAACCAAGTTTACTATGTGGAAGTGAAGAAAAGGTTGTATGAAAAAGTTAGACGACCTGAACTTTTCAACAACAATTCGTGGCTCTTGCATCACGACAATGCACCAGCTCACGCAGCACTGTCTGTGAGGGAGTTTTTAGCCAGTAAACAAATAACTGTATTGGAACACCTTCCCTTCTTTCCTGACCTTGCCCCCAGTGACTTCTTTCTTTACCCAAAGATAAAGGCAATATTAAAAGGAAGACATTTTGATGACATTCAGGGCATCAATGGTAATACAAAGACAACTCTGATGGCCATTCCAGAAAAAGAGTTCCCAAATTGCTTTGAAGGGTGGACTAGGCACTGGTATCATTGCATAGCTTCCCAAGTGCAGTACTTCAAGAGTGGCTTTAGTGATATTCATCAATGAGGTATGTAGCACTTTCTCTAAGAAGAGTTCTTGTGCTTGTCAGATGTATGTGGCTTACAAATATGTTGTTGGCATCTAATGCACAGTTCTTCTTAAATCTAAAATAAGTAGAGGCCTATTGTCTATTAATGACCTGTCTTTGGGTGCCATATTGGGATCCAGGACAGATGCCCTGACTCCAATTCCAGATGAGAAAGGACTGAGAAGCCAAAGTATCCTAGAGAGGCTGTTTGCACCCAAAAGAGGTACAACCTGGACCTCTAGAAAGAACTCTAGAGCCATCTGATTGGGGGTAGAGTGTGGATTCTAGATGAAGGGCACGGCAGCCTTTATAGTAGATGTGGCTAAGCAGGTTGAGCCTCAGGCATGGCTCCAATCTGACAGTCCTTGGACACCCAGCCCTTCAGCCACCTTTCCAGCTACAACCTGCCCTGCTTCCAACCAGTCCCAACCAGTCTGTTGCTCTCAGAACTGTACCCCCAACTGGAGACTAAGAGCCACGTTGATCCCTCCTTCACTAGACAGTCTTTGCCTTAAGTCCATGCCCCAGCCTTCCTGGACCTTGGTCACTAACAGGAGACCTCACTCCATTTGCTCTTTTAGCCTCATCTTTAACTTGAGGAATAGCAACTGTCTCAAATAGGAGCTGCCCCCAAGATCAGCCTATGAAAGGGCTCAGTTCTGACTCTTCCCATCCCTTCTTATTTACACCCTTCTCATTTTACTTCCTGACCCAAACACTCTTAGGCTCCCAGGCACTGACTGGCTCAACCTGTTCATCCACATTTTTGCTTTGCCTCCACACTCAGAAATTGTAGGTTTGAGTGTTTGGAGGGAGTGGGGAGCAGGAAGTGGGAAGGTAGGAGCAAGGCTTTGCATGTGCCCCCTCCCTCAGGAATCAAATAATAGCAGCAGCCCAAGGAGGAGGAGCAGGGTTGGAGTTCTGCTTTTGACCAGGGAGGTTCAGCTGACACACTGTGAGAACGAACTGTGTCCTGTAAGGTAGTTTTGTAGCTTTTAAGGTTTTAGGTGTGCCCTTTGATGCTCTCTCATACCATGCCAATAATTTAACCCAAGATTTAAAAGCCTGGTTCAAATGCAATGGTATACTTTATCTGTCAATGTCATTAATCTAGTATCATATTTTTAATAAATATCCATTCTTCTTAGTACAAATTATGGCAGCCCATATGATATAAGAATCTGAAGCTGGAGAAACTGTTCAGCAAGAGTAGTTTAGAAGGAAGAAATGAAATTCAATTTTAGATCCACACACCTCTTCTCAGGGATGCTTCTGGAATCAGTGGTGCATATGAGGAATGACAATTAAGTTTGCGAACTTATTGCAATGATAAACTTTTTTGATATCAGAGGGATTATTCATTATGAATTTGTACCAACTGGACAGTTAACCAAGTTTAGTATTTGGAAGTGCTGAAAAGGCTGCGTGAAAAAGTTAGACGAAAACAACCTGGACATTTTGCCAACAATTCATGGCTCTTGCATCACTACAATGCACCAGCTCTCACGACACTGTCTGTGAGGGAGTTTTTATCCAGTAAACAAATAACTATATTGGAACATCCTTTGATGTTCTGCTACCCAGAACATCAAGGGTAGCACGACCACAGCTCTGATCGCCATTCCAGAAAAAGAGCTCCAAAATTGCTTTGAAGGGTGGACTAGGTGCTGGCATTGGTGCATAGCTTCCCAAGGGAGTATTTCTAAGGTGACCATAGTAATATTCAGCAATGGGGTATGTAGCACTTTTTCTAGGATGAGTTCGCGAACTTAATTGTCAGACTCATATTAAAGCAACTGAACACAGGTGGGTGTATATCCTTCACCCTGAGGTCTCCTTGGAACTGTGATGCCATTGATGAATCACTTCTACTCCACTTATCATTGCTGGCATCATTACCCAAAAGATAGAGCAGAATGAGGATGGCAAATGGACATGAAATACTAAGACTTGGTGGAGTGTGGATTCGGAGGTACTTGTTGTCATAGTTAGCTTATAAATAAAGACATAGAAAATCTAATCAAGGCTTTCACTGGAAACTCCACAACTGAAAATACTAATAGTCTTGTCCCGCCATGAGGCTGAATTCATTTTTCACCAACATTGCTTCCTGGAAGAGATTTTTCAGTCAGCTAAATTTTAAGCCTGCTATAAATTCATGCCTAATATAACGTAACATTTCTTTTCTGCAAAGGAGAATAAAACCATTCAGTCAATGAATAGATAGAAAAGTGAATTGGAGTTTGATGTTCACGTGAAGTACAAATAAAGTCATAAAATTAATGTGTGGTGAGAGACTGGCTTTTATTGCAGCATATACGAAAAAGCACCGATAATAAATTTGCTCAAAGGATAAACTATTTTTTTCTGCCTAAAGCCATCTGGCTGTCACCTTGAAATGAATATTTATTAAGGGAATAAAATAAAAGCATTTTAAATCCACTAAAGGGGTGTATTTAAATATATATGATGGCAAAAATATAATAATAGATGATGAGATGGACTGGATTTTTAAAATACTAGAATAAATCACATTCTTCAGGAAGAATGTGTTAGGAATATGTGTTTGGCGTCTAATGCAGAATTCTCTTCAATCAAGATATGAAGTCAGCAAAGTAAGAGATGAGCATTTTTTGGAAATGGGAGCTCCACAGCTACTTCTGAAGAACCTCAATCCATCAATTATCCTGATGCCCAGGTTGGCACGTCAGCTAGATGATGTGTTTTAAGTTCTCGATGCAGATGCCACTGCATGACTTCTATAGGGCAATGTCCTCTCTCTCTCTGCCTATGGAACTGCTCCAAGCCTCTTACATCACTCACCTTGCAAAAGGGTCATCACCAAGCAACAGAGATGCAAAACTAGATGACCACTGAAGTGTTCTGGAAAAAGGGAACTAAGCAAGACTCCTTAGGCAATACTTTGCTGCCACCCTGATCTTGTGCTTCCTTCCCACAAGCAGCTTCTTCCTCCCAATGGTGTGGGTGGAACCCAACTGGTCTTCCTGGCAATCCTGGAACTGGCCCTGCCATCCATGGATAGGCACACACTCAGCACAGGTTTCTTCCTCAGGTCCTCACATCTTGGCACCTTAGCAGTCTCTTCTCTTGACTCTCTTCAAAGCTAATTAAGGACAATGTTTTCTCTTCCCGAGCACCATAGGTAACTCTGCTGTGGAGATGAGGACCATGTTCTGGAAGCAGGAAGGGTTTGTGTGGGTTATGTGCTCCTGGGCAACTGGGACGGAGTGGACAAAATCAGCCACGGTTTCAAATGGAACAGGGTCTGCAATCAGCTGGAACCTCCCTGCAGAAAACTAGTAGAAAAATGTGTTCAATAAGAGGCATTTATGAGTATGTGTTGGAAATTTTTTCCTTTAATACAGCTCTCTCCCTCACTTGCTAAATTTCAAGCATGCACCAGTACCCGTTGGTTCTCCCTCAGAACCATCCCTTCTCCATAACCCTCCTCCCACCCTAATTCATGCCTTAGTCTCTCTCCCCTCTGCTATGCCATCGTGCCCATGTCTTGTCTCATCCACTTCCCAAAGACTGCCACAAATTACAAGTTCAAAACTTCCAGTTGTTTCTTGTCACCCATTAAGATCAGGCCTTTGAAGCTCTGGTCACCTGGCCTCATTTCCCTCTTTGGCTTTGTCTCCCGTGCCTCTTCCATCACCAGGTCCCACCCAGACGCACACCCAGCAGTTCCCACTTAAACATGCCTCCCTCCCTGCTTCTGTCCCTGCCTAGAACATTCTCTTCCCTCTCCTCAGACTGTCAGAAGTCTCAGATGCCTGACAAAATCCTGTCCCCTCTAGAAGGGCTTTGACCCAGCAGTCACATTTCTCTGTGCTTGTACATTCGTTTTCTCAACTTCTGTTTAGATTGTCCTTGAAATCTTTAGAGTTTCTAAGTTTATAGTCCCTGAACACAAACCCATGGTCTGAGGAGTAAAGTGTTGATGCTATTGCTGTGGAGAGTCTGAAGGATATTAGCATCCATAACTATGGCTGCATGTAGGTTTGTCTGGGAGCTCTGGAGGGCAGGATGCCAGCCCCCAGCCACACAGTCATCATACAGTAGCTGCTCATGAAAAGTTGGTAAACCAGCCTCAAAGGGCTGATTTTTAAAACACAAAACATTATAGGTAAGTATATTCCCCTCCTTTCTTCAGTGCTTCAATGGAGAGAGAGAGAGAGAGAGAGAGAGAGAGAGAGAGAGAGAGAGAGAGAGAGAGAGAGAAAGAGAGAGAATATAGCTGCCTCTGAATCTAGCTATAACCGTTTTTCTTGTCAACATTTTGGTTACATGAGTCAGTAAGTTCCCCCTCCCCGTTTTATTGTTTTTGCCAGCTCTGTTCATTTGCCCAGAAAGGAAAAGTGGTTTATAAACCTTTTCCCTTAATTTTAAATTTCATATAATGGTGCTACATCATGTCATTAGAGTATTAAGGAAATCAAATGGATACTCATTAGGTAGTCCTCCCAGTAAAGGGGGAAATTAATTTAAATACATAAATACATTTTTAAAAAACACATCCATTTACTTACTTCTCAGATTAACCCATGTTAACATTTTTGTCATATTCACTTCAGATTATTTTTTAAAGACATGAAACATTATAACTAAATATATTCCCCTCCTTCCCCAGAAGAAGTTTCTTCTAGTGAATTCCCTTTCTATCTAAACTATTTTAAATTGGTTTTCTGTCACTTGCAACTGAAAGAGTTTTTACTAATAAATATGCCTCTCATTCTGCTTAGAACAGACAGCTCCAGAGCTGACAACTGCTTGTATCTCCTTATCTGGTTGTGTCTGATAAGTTGTTGGTGCATGATGAACACTCAGCAACAAGATTGTTGTTTAACCATGTGCCAAGTCACATGGTCAAAGCAACTAAATATTTGGGAGCTCTTACTTAAAAAAAAAAAATCAAGCAACTATTTCTAGAGGAAAGATAAGAGTGACTTTTATGATAGCAGGAGATTTGTTTGTTGTTTCTATGATTTTCACAGGTAGGCTTTTTTTCTGTTTGGATTTTAAAAAGCAAATAGCAGTGTTTCTCCCACCAAAAGCACATGCAGCAAAAGAAAAAAATAGATAAATTGGAGTTCATCAAAATTTAAAATTTTGTGCATCGAAAGATACTAATAAGAAAATGAAAAGGTGGGCTGGCCCAGTGGCTCAGGTGGTTGGAGAGCGGTGCTCCTAACACCCAGGTAGCTGGTTTGATTCCCACATGGGCCAGTGAGCTGCGCCCTCTACAGCTAAGATTGTGAACAACAGCTCTCTCTGGAGCTGGGCTGCAGAGAGCAATGGTAGGTTGGTGTGAGCTGCCATAGGCTACTGTGGGTGGCTGTGAGTGGCCAGTGGCTGGTGTGAGTGGCCGGCAGCCAATGGGAGTGGCCAGCAGCCATCGTGATCGGCTAGTAGCCGGAGAGAGCTGCCATGAGCTTCTGTGAGCGGCCCACCGGCGACCAACTGCCTCAGCCAGGGGAGCAGCAAGGCTCATAATACCAACATGGGCCAGGGAGCTGTGTCCTACACAACTAGACTGAGAAACAACAGCTTGAACCAGAGTGGGGGGGTGGGGTGGGGAGGTGGAAGAAAGCGGAGAAAAAAAAGAAAATGAAAAGGCAAACCACAGAATGAGAGAAAAGATTTGCAAATCATAGTTCTGAGAAGGGATTAATATCCAGAATATATAAAGAACGCTTACAACTCAACAACAAAAAAACCAAACAACACAATTTAAAAGAACAAATATTGCTGACTGCAAAGAACTTGAATAGACACTTCGCCAAAAAAAACCATGCAAATGGCCAATAAGCACATGAAAAGATGCTCAACATTAGTAATCTTTAGGGAAATGCAAATCAAAACTACAATGAGATACCACTTTACACTCGTTAAGATAGCTATTATAAAAAACAAAAATGAAAACCCAAACAAAATACCAAGTATCGGTTGTTGGTGAAGATGTGGAGAAATTGGAACTCTTGTTCATTATTGGTGGGAATGTAATTGATACAGCTGCTGTAGAAAATAGTATGGAGGTTCCTCAAAAAGTTAAAAATGGAATTACCATATGACCCAGAAATTCCACTTCTAGGTATATACTAAAAAGAATTGCAAGTGGGGACTTGAACAGATATTTGAATGCCAATGTGCATACCAGCATTATTCACAATAGCTGAGAGGTGAAAGCAATTCAAGGGTCCATCAATAGATGAATGGATAAACAAAATGTGGCATATACATGGAATATTATTCAGTTTTAAAAAAGAAGAAAATTCTGGCACACACTACAACATGGATAAACCTTGAAGACATTATGCTAAGGGAATAAGCAAGATACAAAATGACAAATAGTTTGTGATTCACTTATATGAGGTATCTAGAGTAGTCAAATTCATGGAGACAAAGGAGAATGGTGGTTTCCAGGGGCTGGGGAGAGGGGGAAATGGGGAATTATTGTTTGGTGGGTACAAAGTTTCTGCTTGGGATGATGAAAAGTTCTAGAGATGAGTGGTAATGATGGTTGCACAACACTGTGAATGTGCTTAATGCCATCGAAATGTACACTTTAAAATGGTAAATTTTATTTTGTAAATTTTACCACCACCACCGCAACAAAAAAGATGAATCTCAAGGCAAATCCATAAAGACAGATAGTAGAATAGTGGTTGCAGGGGCAGGCAGTGGGAATGAGATTAACAATCAATGTGCAGGAGGATTTTGTTGGCTAATGAAAATGTTCTAAACTGATTTATGGTGATGATTATACAACTTGGCAAATTTCCTAAAAGTCACTGAATTGCACACTTGAAGTAGGTGAATTATATGATAATATATGCTTCAATAAGGTTGTAAATAACAAGCAATGTTTCTAGAAATATTTCTCAGAAGAATCCTAATTCTACAAAGTGTTAATAGACATTCTTCAAAACAGGAGTTCTATGGTCAACTGTGTTGGGAAACACTAGGTATTTCCTGTTAAGAGGTTTACAAGGTACCTGAGAATGTAGAGGTCTGAGAAATCATTCAGTAAAGAAACCCGCTTAACCTAAGCCCCACCCCACAATATCCTAAATGTATTTCACATGCACCCGCTTCCTCCCTCCGCAGTGCTCTGAGTGATACCCACCCCCCAGCTAATGTTTTGTGGAACGCACTTTAGCAAACACTAATCAAAAGTTTAATAGAAATTACTCAAATGGCAGGTAGCTGCTTAAGATCATTGTAATTGTTTTGTCTGGATCCCTGAAGTTGTTTCTTGGCGTTGCCATCCACATAACCAGAGGGAATTTTTCAGCTCAGCAAGTGTGAAGAACAAAGATTGCTGAACGCTTCACCAGATTGTGTCTGTTTGCTCTGCCAAAGTCAGCAGTTCGTGGACATCTGTGAGTCACCCCAACCCCTCCGCAGGGTGGAGAAAGCCAGAGAGAGGGGAATGCACTAACTTAGCCCTGGGCTTTGCCCAGGCACAGGGCACTCCTTTTTCTAGCTCTTATAATAAAATATGTCCTTCCCTTGATAGGCTCATTGATGACAGCCTAAGGTAAAATCCCAGATAGAAACTTCTAAAGGGGCTTATAAAGCTAAGTAGGAAGTAAAGAGCATTTATTAAGCATCTATGCATGCCAGGCACAACACTAAGTGTGACTCTGTCTTATTTAATCCTCTCTGCGGCCCCTGGGGCAGGCATTATTCCACTACTTTGCAGGTGGGAACCTGAGGTACAGAGGTTAATGGATGCGCTTGTCACCTTGGGTCACACAGCCAGTCCAGGATTTAAATCCAGCTAGTTTTCTTCCCATGATACCCCACATTGAAACTCTGGCCAAATGAAAGTCACAGATAACGGAAAACAAGGTAAAAAAAAAAAAAGGTTGTATTGACAGGGAATAATTTGGTAGATGATCCCAGGTAATAATCTCTCTCAGTCTCTCTGTCTCTGTCTCTGTCTCTGTCTGTCTGTCTCTCTCTCTTTCTCTCTCTCTCTCTCACACACACACACTGTTACACAGTTGAGGTTGTGATCAGGAAATAGCCTAGGACACAAAGAAACGGGAAGGGCATCAGAATGCAAGCCTGCAGCCATTGTCTTGTGGAGGAGGCCATTGTGGGCAGGGACCCCCAGGAATGCATCTGAGCCCACACAAATCCGAGTAAGTCTGGACACAGACAGGAAGAGCTGCTGAGAAGACCACAGGCCCTTTTCTCCTGGGTGCAGGAACTCAGACTGTAATTCCCAAGAGAAATGAGAAAGCCCAGAACAGAAAGCAGCTCAGACTGACGTCAGTGTGTGAATAGGCCAGCAGTTCCTTCAGCCAAGGCAGGGAAAGGGTGGGGTTTCCTCCTCCGTCCCCCTGGCCAGTCCAGCAGCCCTGATGCCCTGTTGAGGCAGGAGGTCGCCTGCCCGCCCTTCAGAAGACCATGTATAAGGTGATCTCCGAGACCGAGGACAAATGGGCCTCCCTGGCTACTGGCTGAAGTTACTGGACTCAGAACTGTAACTGCGCTGGCTGGCCCCTGCACAAGCATTGACCTGTAGTTAGAGCTGGGTCTCTGCTAATCTTCTCAGATGGTCAGGCTATTATCATCACTGTCTTGTAATGCTCCGTGAATAACAAAGCCACTAGCTCATCATATAGGCTACCTCATTTAGTGTTAGCATCCAAACATCGCTGAAGTACGTGTCATTGCTCCATTTTATGGAAGCAGAAACTGAGAACACACAGAGGTAAGGCAACGTGTTTGAGTCTCAGAGCTAATAAATGCACTAGTAAACCCAGGGATCTGGGTGTACAACCCGTGTTCACCACCACTTATAGACAGGGCCAAACAAAGCCATGTGTTTATTTCATCACGATGTTGACGCAGATTGAAGTACTGAGATCCTAAGTCAATCCTCATCCCTATCTTGAGCGCTGCCGTCTGGCTTTTTGCTTCTGCACTAGTCTTTATCACTGTGGGCTCTCTGCTGCTTGCCTTGCATGGATCGAGTCAACCCTTGCTGGCTTGTTTATTATAGTTCTGTTGCTGGGGCCACATCTTACCTGCCCAAAGCCCAGAGGCCATGCTCAGTGTCTAGTAACAGCTAAATAAATACTTGTTAAATCTAGTGTGCTCCCCCAGAGCATCCAAACAAATGGACTGGAAGAAGTTCTAACTAAGAGGTGCTAATAACTGTTACAACTACCTGTTACTAGGTACCAGGAAGCTGCAGGTCCATCTAGTCTGGGCTGGGCCTGTAACTTGTTCGTGCCTCCAGCAATGGCTCCTGGGAGACCCTTCCCAGGACCCCAGCTGTTCCACACATTCACAGATAATTTAGAGGGTCTTATAATAAAATGTGTACACACACACACACACACACACACACACACACACACACACCGGGGGTGCCAGAAAAAATGTATACAAGTGGACAATTTTGTCACCTTTGCTCAAGCAGTACTTCACCATAATTAGAAGTGTCTGGACACTGATGGTAGCCATGTTGAGCACCTCTTGTAATTGCAGAAGTCAAACGTGACTAGTCAAACGTGACATCTTTTGTTATCGGTATATATTAAGTATTACAATTTTAATACAGTTTTTTCCTTTCTTAAAATGTATACATTAGGGAAAAACTGTATTAAAATTGTAATACAATGAATGACGCTAGCATTCATTTGATTAATGCCATCTTTTGAGCGAATGTCATGCTACACATTGCTACCATAATTCAACTTCGAAAAGTAATACATAGATAACATCTCTTAAAATGTGTACATTTTTTGGTACTCCCGATATGTATATATATAATTTAATTATCTTTCTTTTTTAATAAAGAAAAAAGAGAACTGTAAGCCCAAATAAGAAAATTAATGTCACCTTCAATAGCACAACTGAGCAATAATTAAGGCTAATATTTGGCTTTATACTCTGAAGTGTATTTTTTCCTAAGTATGTATATACATTTACAGTAATGGGCTCACATTATATTTTGTAATGTTTTTTAAAACTATTAATACGTAGTGAACATTTTTCTATAACATGAGGAATAGTTGTACAATATTATTTTAGAGGTCTGCCTATATTTCACAATTATAAGTAATCTCTATTTTTAGATGTTTGTAATTTTTTTTTACTATTATTGAAAATTATTTGATAAGAATTCTGTCACAAGATCTACATGCACATTCATGAATGTTTTCAAATGACAAATTACCAGATGTAGAATTCTGGGCATCACCTTACAACTGTTAGAATAGTTATCGTGTTTTCCCGAAAATAAGACCAAGCTGGACCATCAGCTCTAATGCATTTTTTGGAGCAAAAATTATAGACTGGGTCTTATATTATATTACATTATGTAAGACCGGTCTTATACTAAAATAAGACGGGGTCTTATATTATATTAATTTTAGCTCCAAAAGACTTTTAGAGCTGATGGTCCGGCTATGTCTTATTTTTGGGGAAACATGGTATCATCAACAAGACAAATAATAGGTGTTGGAGAGGCTGTGGAGAAAAAGGAACCCTCATACACTGTTGGTGGGAATGTAGATTGGGACAGCCACTATGGAAAACAATATGGAGGCTCCGGAGAACTGACTCTGGGTGGTGAACACACAATGGGATTTATAGATGATGTAATATAAAATTGTACACCTGAAATCTATGTAATTTTGCTAACAATTGTCACCCCAATAAATTAAAAAAAAATTAAGAATAGAATTACCATATGACCCTGCAATCCCTCTTCTGGGTATCTACCCCCAAAATCTGAAGACATTCATAAAGATATATGTATATATACTCTGATGCTCATTGCAGCATTGTTTACAGTGGCCAAGACATGGAAATAACCAAAGTGTCCTTCGCTAGATGATTGGATAAAGAAGCTGTGGTATATATACACAATGGACTACTACTCTGTCATAAGAAAAGATGAAATACTACCATTTGCGGCAACCTGGATGGATCTTTAGATTATTATGCTAAGTGAAATAAGTCAGACAGAAAAGGTCAAGAACCATATGGCTTTACTCATATGTGGGATATAAAACTGAAAGCAACAAAGGAATAAGACAAACAGAAACAAAAACTCATAGACACAGACAACAGTTTAGTGGTTATCAGAGGGTAAGGGAGGGAGGGGGGATGGTAGAAGAGGGTAAAAGCGGTCAAATATATGATGCTGGAAGGAGAAGTGACTTTGGGTGTTGAGCACACAATGTGATATACAGATGATGTATTATAGAATTGTACACTTGAAATCTATGTAATTTTACTAACTATTGTCACCCCAATAAATGTAGTTTAAAAATATTTTTTAAAAATACAATTTAAAAAATTTTAAGAAATAATTATAAAAGCAGCACACTCTTATTAAATGTAATGTAGAAAATACATAAAAGTTGAAGACAGAAAAGAGTCAGTATTTTTTTCTTAATAAATGGTTTTATTTAAAAATGATATGACACACTTGCTATTAACATATAAGGCATCAAAAGACCTAAGAAAAAGCCCATAACCTTAATAACTGCCCTTTTACAACATCAAATAACACATAATCAACATCAAATTATTTTTCTTGTTTGGCAAGAAGAGTAAAATTAAAAGCAAAATAAAAACCACAAAGTAAAAACTCTCAATATATTACATAATAACAACCCACCTCAGTTTCTTGTATGACATGTGTTGGGAGCCTGGCTAGGAAGTGTGAGGATGGCAATAGGAAAAAAAGCTGGCTGTTTCTGGAACACAGGAATATTACTAAAACTTGGAGCAAACGAAAATACTGTCTGCTGCCCATATTTCCCTAAAATAAAGTAATAATTCATGGTAAAGTAATTTCTAAATATGCCACATTCTAATGAGCATGAAATTGAGAGGTTAAAAAAATAAACCAAATATTTGTGGGATGCTGAACAACGAAAACAGATCTAATAATTATGGTGTCTCATTCTGAGGTTGATTCCAAATTCTTTTTATTTATTTATTTTTTGGTTTCTCCCCCTCAAAAAGCATACTTTTTTTATTTAGGAAAAATTTTGAATATATGTCAAGTAGCGAAATTACTACAATGAATCTCTATAACCTCAATGTAACAATTTTCAAATTTTGCCAGATTTGCTTAATTATGCCATTTTACACTTTTTTCTTTGCTAAATTATTCTAAAGAAAATTCTGTTTTTCACAATATAGCTCTTTAAAATGTGTTTTTAAAAGATTTTTATTAAAATATAATTAATATTATATCAGTTTCAGGTGTATACCATAATTATTCAACATTTATACACCTAAAGAAGTGATCACCATAAGTCTAGCAACCATCTGACACCGTACCATGCTATCACAATATATTGACTATGTTTCTTATGCTGTACATTACATCCTGTCATGCGGGACATCAGGCGGGGTCTTAGCTGCCGCTCCGGACATAAGAATGCAGGGCATGGTGAGGCCAAACAGGAACACCCATGGAGCCATAGATAGGGAAGTCATACCACTATAGTCTCACTGGAGGCATCCGCCTCTCTGCAATCCGCTCTTGCTAGCTCAGCCACCATCTTCTTGCTAGCCCCCATTTTTCTGCTAGCATAGCCATGGCAGTTATATCAGTGGCCAATGGCTCACTGGTTACAGCTGACGGCCAACTAGCCACAGCAGATGGCCATCCGATCACAGTTGATGGCGATTTACTACCTGAGCCAGCACCTTTCCACGTGAGGCCGAGAGTCTGGAAACTGCACTCCTGGCTCTGTCCCCACACATCCCTGTGATTTATTTGTTTTATACGTGGAAATTTGAATCTCTTATTCGCCTTCACCTTCCCCATTCATTTAAAATTTTTCAATTACTGTTGACATTCGGTATTATTTTGTATTAGTTTCACATGTACAGCTTAGTGGTTAGACATTTATATAACTTACGAAGTGTCACCCCGATAAGTCTATTATCCACCTGACACTATACATAGTTATTGCCATATTATTGACTATAGTCTTTATGCTTTAATTTACATCCCCATGACTATTTTGTAACTACCAATTTGTACTTTTTAAACCTTCACCTTTTTCACCGCGACCGTCAATCCCCCTCTCATCTGGCAACCATCAGCTTATTCCCTGATTCTATGAATCTGTTTCTGTTTTGTTTATTTTGTCCTTTAGATTCCAAATATAAGTGAGATCATATGGTATTTGTCTTTGTCTGACTTCTGTCACTTACCATAGTACCTTCTACTCTGTTTCCCTGAAAATAAGACCTAGCCGGACAATCAGACTTAATGAGTCTTTTGGAGCAAAAGTTAATATCAGACACGGTCTTATTTTACTATAATATAGGGTCAAGTATAATATAATATAATATAATATAATATAATATAATATAATATAATACCAGGTCTTATATTAATTTTTGCTCCAAAAGATGCATTACAGTTGATGGTCTGGCTGGGTCTTATTTTCAGGGAAACACGGTAGCAAGATTTCATTCTTTTTTACAACTGAGTAATATTCCATTGTACATATGTACCACTTCTTCTTTATCCAATCATCTATTGGGATGTAGGTTACTTCCCTATCTTGGCTATTGTGAATAGTGCTGCAGTGAACATAGGGGTGCATATGTTATATCTTTTCGAATTAGTGTTTTGGATTTCTTGGAATAATACCCAGAAGTGGAATTGCTGGGTCATAAGGTAGTTCTATTTTTAATATTTGAGGAACCTCCAACTGTTTTCCATAGTGACTGCACCAATTTGCAATCCCACCAACAGTGCACAAGGATTCCCTTTCCTTCGTGTCTTTACCAACACTTGTTGTTTTTTGATTTATTGATGATAGCCATTCTGACAAGAGTGAGGTATTATCTTATTGCGGTTTTAATTTGCATTTCTATGATGATTAGTGACATTGAGCATCTTTTCATCGTATTGGCCATCTGTACGTCCTTTTTGGAAAAATGTCTATTCAGGTCCTCTGCCCATTTTTTAATTGGATTGTTAGCATCTTTGGTGTTAAGGTGTATGAGTTCTTTATAACTTTTGGATATTAACCCCTTATTAGATGTATCATTGGCAAATATCTTCTCTCATTCAGTAGTATGTCTTTTCGTTTGCTATGCAAAAACTTTTTAGTTTGATGTAGTCCCATTTGTTTATTTTTTCTTTTGTTTCCCTTGCCTCAGGTGACATATCAGAAAAAAATAGTTCTATCAGCAATATCAGAGAGTTTACTGCCTATGATTTTTTCTAGGAGTTTTATGGTTTCTGGTCTCACATTCAAGTCTTATTTCATTTTGAGTTTATTCTTGTATATGGTGTAAAAAGGTGGTCCAGTTTCATTTTTTGCATGTATCTGTCTAGTTTTCCCAACACCTTTTATTGAAGAGATTTTCTTTACTGCATAGTATATTTTTGCCTCCTATATCATAGATTAATTGACCATATAAGTGTGGATTTATTTCTGGGCTGTCTATTCTGTTGCATTGATCTTTGTATCCGTTTTCATGCTAGTACCACGCTGTTTTGATTACTATAGCCGCGTAGTATAGTTTGATATCAGGTATTGTGATACCTCCAACTTTGTGCTTTTTTTTCTTAAGATTGCTGTGGCTATTTGCAGTCTTTTGTGATTTCATGTAAATTTTAGGATTATTTGTTCCAGTTCCTTGAAAAATGCCATTGGTATTTTGATAGGGATTGCATTGAATCTATAGATTGCTTTGGGTAGCATGGACATTTTAACGATGCTAATTTTTCCTATCCATGAGCACATTATATGGTTCCATTTATTTGTATCATCTTCAAATTCTTTCTTCAATGCCTTATAATTTTCTAAGTACAAGTCTTTTACCTCTTTGGTTAAATTTATTTCTAGGTAATTAATTAATTAATTATTTGATGCAATTGTTAATGAGATTGTTTTCTTAATTTCCTTTTCTGATAACTTGTTATCGATATACAAAAATGCAACTGATTTCTGACTGCTAATTTTGTGTCCTGCTACTTCATTAAATTCATTTATCAGTTCTAATAGTTTTTGGTGGAATATTTGGGTTCCCTATATATGGTACCATATTATCTGCAAATAACGACAGTTTTACTTTTTCCTTTCCAAATTGGATGCCTTTTATTTCTTTTCCTTATTTGATTGCAGTAGCTAGGACTTCCAATACTATGTTGAATAAAAGTGGTGAAAGTGGACATCCTTGTGTTGCTCCTAATCTCTGGAAAATGTGTTTAGCTTTTCCCAATTGAGTATGATGTTAGCTGTGGTTTTCCCATATATGGCCTTTATTATGTTGAGATATGTTACTTTATTCCCACTTTGCTGAGAGTTTTTATATAAATGGATGCAGGATTTTGTCAAATGCTTTTTCTGCATCTATTAATATGATTACGCAATTTTTATTTTTCATTTTATTTATGTGGTGTATCACGATAATTCATTTGCCAATATTGAACCAACCTTACATCAGAGGAATGAATCCCACTTGATCATGGTGTATGAGCTTTTTAATGTATTGCTGGATTTGGTTTACTCATATTTTGTTGAGGATTTGCATCTATGTTCATCAGGGATATAGGCCTATAACTTACATTTTTTGTAATGTCTTTGTCTGTCTTTGGAATAAGGGTAATTGTGGCCTCATAAAATGAGATTGGGAGCCTTCCCTACTCTTGAATTTTTTGGAATAGCTTGAGAAGCAAAGGTGTTAATTCTTTGAATGTTTGGTAAAATTCAACTGTGAAGCCATCCAGTCCAGGATTTTGTTTGGGGAAAATTATTTGATTACAGGTTCTATTTTTTTTTAGTAGTAATATGTCTGTTCAAACTTTCTGTTTCTTCTTGATTCAGTCTTGGAAGATTGAATGTTTCTAGGAATTTATCCATTTCTTGCAGGTTATTGAATTTGTTGGCATATAATTTTTCATAGTATTTTCTTGTAATCTTTTGTATTTCTGTGGTATAGATTGTCACTTCTTCATTTCTGATTTTATTTATTTGGGTCCTCTGTCTTTTATTCTTGGTGAGTCTAGTTAAAGGTTTATCAATTTTGTTTATCTTTTCAAAGAACCATCCCTTGGTTTCATTGATCACTTGTATTGTTCTTTTCAACTCTTTCATTTATTTATATTCTGATCTTTATTATTTCCTTCCTTCTACTCACTTTGGGCTTTGTTGTCTTTTCTTTTTCTACTTCCTTTTGGTGTAGGGTTAAATTGTTTATATGAGATTTTACTTGCTTCTTGAGGTAGGCCTGTATTGCTATAAATTTCTCTCTTAGGCTACTTTTGTTGAGTTCCAGAGATTTTGGGTTGTTGTGTTTTCATTTTCATTTGTCTCAATGTATCTTTTGATTTCTTACTTGATTTCATTGTTCACCCATTCATTATTTAGTAGATGTTATTTAGCTTCTATGTGTTTGTGTGTTTTTGTTTTTTTCTTGTCATTGATTCCTACTTTCATAGCATTGTGGTCAGAGAAGATGATTGGTATGATTTCAACCTTTTTAAATTTATTGAGACTTGTTTTGTGGCCTAACACAGGTCTACCTTGGAAAATGTTCCATGTGTCCTTGAAAAGAATGTAATTCTGCTGCTTTGCGTTGGAATGCTCTAAAAATATCAATTAAACCCATCTGATCTAATGTGTCGTTTAAGGCTACTGTTTCTGTGTTGATTTTCTGTCTGGAAGATCTATCCCTTGATGTTAACAGGGTGTTAAAGTCCCCTGCTATGACTGTCTTATGTTGATCTCTCCCTTTGTGTTGGTTAATATTTGTTTTATGTATTTAGGTGCTCCTATATTGGGTGCATTAATGTTTGTAAGGGTTATATGGTGTCGTTGGATTTATCCCTTTATCATTATGAAATGTCTGTTTTTCCTCTTATTATAGCCTCTGTTTTAAAGTCTATTTTGTCTAATATAAATATTGCTACCTCAGCTTTTTTGTTTTGTTTTGTTTCCATTTACATGAAATATTTTTCCCATCCCTTTACTTTCAGTCTATGTGTGTCTTTCTATCCGAAGTGAATCTCTTGTAGACAGTGTATGTATAGGTCTTGTTTTCTTATCCACTCAGCTACCCTATGACTTTTGATTGGAGCATTTAATCCATTTACATTTAAAATGATTATTGATAGGTACATAGTTATTGCCATTTTATTATTAATATTTATGTTCTTCCTCCCCCTCTTCTTCTTCTTAAAGAAGTCCCTTTAACATTTCTTGTAATACTGGTTTGGTGGTAATGAATTCCTTCAGCTTATTCTTGTTTGGGAAGCTTTTGATCTCTCCCTCAATTTTAAGTGACAGCTTTGCTGGGTAGAGTAGTCTTGGCTGTAGTTCCTTGCTTTTCATCACTTTAAATATTTCCTGGCAATTCCCTCTGGCTTGAAGTGTTTCTGTTGAGATATCAGCTGATAGTCTTATGGGAGCTCCCTGGTAGGTAACTTCCTTTCTTTTGCTACTTTTAAGATTCTCTCTTTGTCTTTAACCTTTGGCATTTTAATTATGATGTATCTTGGTGTGGGCCTCTTTGTGTTTTACTTGTTTGGGACTCTGCACTTCCTGGACTTATATGTCTATTTCCTTCACCTGGTAGGAAACTTTTCAGTCATTATTTCTTCAAATAGGCTCTAAATCCCTTGTTCTCACTCTTCTACTTCTGTTACCACTATGCTGTAAATGTTGTGACATTTTATGTTGTCTAAGAGGTCCCTTATACTGTCCTCATTTTGCTTTTCTGTTCTGATTGGGTGTTTTCTGCTACCTTATCTTCTAAAGTGCTGATTCAATCCTCTGCTTCATCTTACCGTGTTTCCCCCAAAATAAGACCTAGCAGGACAATCAGCTCTAATGTGTCATTTGGACCAAAAATTAATTTAAGACCCGGTATTATATTATATTATATTAAAGATCTGGTATTATTTTACTATAAGTAAAATAAGTAAATAAGTCTTATAGTAAAATAAGACTGGGTCTTATATTAATTTTTGCTCCAAAAGATGCATTAGAGCTGTTTGTGCAGATAGGTTTTATTTTCGGGGAAACACGGTATGTGCTATTGATTCTTTCCAATATAGCCTTCATTTGATTGACTGTATTCTTCATTTATGACTGGCACTTTTTTAGTTTCCATGTCTTTTTCTTTTAATTTAAAAAAAAATTTATTGGGGTGACAATTGTTAGTAAAATTACATAGATTTCAGGTGTACAATTCTGTATTACATCATCTATAAATCCCATTGTGTGTTCATCACCCAGAGTCAGTTCTCCTTCCATCACCATATATTTGATCCCCCTTACCCTCATCTCCCACCCCCCACCCCCCTTACCCTCTGGTAACCACTAAACTATTGTCTGTGTCTATGAGTTTTTGTTTCTCATTTGTTTGTCTTGTTCTTTTGTTGTTTTTGGTTCATATACGACATATCAGTGAAATCATATGGTTCTCTGCTTTTTCTGTCTGACTTATTTCGTTTAGCATTATAATCTCAAGATCCATCATATTGTCACAAATGGTCCTATTTCAACTTTTCTTACCGCCGAATAGTATTCCATTGTGTATGTATACCACAACTTCTTTATCCATTCATCTATCGAAGGACATTTTGGTGTTTCCATGTCTTGGCCACCGTGAATAAAGCTGCAATGAACATTGGAGCACACTTGTCTTTATGGCTAAATGTTTTCAGATTTTTTGGGTAGATACCCAGGAGAGGGATTGCTGAGTCATATGGTAATTCTATTCGTAATTTTTGGAGGAACCTCCACACTGCCTTCCATAGTGGCTGCACCAATCTGCATTCCCACCAACAGTGTATGAAGGTTCCTTTTTCTCCATAGGCTCTCCAACACTTGTTACTATTTGTCTTGTTGATGATAGCCATTCTGACTGGGGTGAGGTGATATCTCATTGTGGTTTTTATTTGCATTTCTCTGATGATTAGTGACGTTGAGCATTTTTTCATAGGTCTATTTGCCATTTGTATGTCCTCTTTGGAGAAATGTCTCTTCAGGTCCCCTGCCCATTTTTCAATTGGGTTGTTTGTTTTTTTGTTGTTGAGTTGCATGAGTTCCTTGTATATTTTAGATATTAGCCCTTTATCAGAGGCACTGTTTACAAAAATCTTTTTCCATTCAGTTGGTTTCCTCTTTATTTTGTCAATGGTTTCTTTTGCTGTGCAGACGCTTTTAAATTTGATATAGTTCCATTCATTTATTTTAGCTTTTACTTCTGTTGCCTTTGGAGTCCAATTCATGAAATTTGAACCCAAGTTCCATAAGTTTAGTACCTATGTTTTCTTCTATGCAGTTTATTGTTTAAGGTCTTATGATCCATTTTGAATTAATTTTGGTACATGGTGACAGATAGCAGTCCAGTTTCATTCTTTTGCACTTGGCTATCCAATTCTGCCAGCACCATTCATTGAAGAGGCTGTCTTTTCTCCATTGTATGTTTTTTGCTTCTTTGTCAAAAATTATCTTTCCATATTTATGTGGTTTTATTTCTGGGTTCTCAATTCTATTCCGTTGATCTATGTGTCTGTTTTTCTGCCAATTACCATGCTGTTTTGATTATTGTTGCCCGGTAGCACAAGCTAAAGTCAGGGAGTGTGATACCTCCAGCATTGTTCTTTTATCTTAAGATTGCTTTGGCTATTCGGGGCTTTGGTCGTTCCAAACAAATCTGATGATTTTTTTGTTGTGTTTCTTTAAAAAATGCCATTGGAATTTTGATGGGGATTGCATTAAATCTGTATATTGCTTTGGGTAATATGGCCATTTTAACTATGTTGATTCTTCTAATCCATGAGCACGGAATGTCTTTCCATTTCTTTCTGTCTTCTTCAATTTCTTTTAAAAATGTCTTGTAGTTTTCAGCATATAGGTATTTCACATCCTTAATTAAGTTTATTCCTAGGTATTTTATTCTTATTGCTGCAAGTGCAAAAGGAATCATTTTTTAAATTTCTTCTTCTGAGATTTAATTGTTAGTATATAGGAATACAATGGACATTTGTACGTTGATTTTGTAGCCGGCAACTTTACTGTATTTGTTGATTGTTTCTAATAGCTTTTTGGTGGCAACTTTACTGTATTCGTTGATTGTTTCTAATAGCTTTTTGGTGGAGTCTTTCGGGCTTTTTACATATAGCATCATGTCATCTGCAAAAAGTGACAATTTAACGTCTTCATTCCCAATTTGGATGCCTTTTATTTCTTTCTCTTGCCTGATTGCTCTGGCGAGGACTTCCAACATTATTTTGAAAAGCAGAGGTGATAGGGGACAGCCCTGTCGTGTTCCTGAACGTAGAGCAAAGGGCTTGAGTTTTTCACCATTAATTATGAGATTAGCTGAGGGTTTGTCATATATGGCCTTTATTATGTTAAGGTATTTTCCTTCTATACCTATTTTATTAAGTGTTTTAATCATAAATGGATGTTGTATCTTGTCAAATGCTTTTTCTGCATCAATTGATATAATCATATGATTTTTGTCCTTTATTTTGTTTATGTGATGTATCACATTGATGGATTTGTATATGTTGAACCATCCTTGTACCCCTAGGATGAACCCCACTTGGTTGTGATGAATAATCTTTCTAATGCATTTAATTTGCTAGAATTTTGTTTAGGATTTTTCATCTGTATTCATCAGAGATATTGTCTGTAGTTTTCTTTTTTTGTGTTGACCTTACCAGGTTTTGGTGTCAGGGTAATGTTGGCCTCATAAAAAGAGTTAGGGAGTACTGTCTCTTCTTCAGTTTTTTGGAAGAGTTTGAGCAGGATTGGTATTAGATCCTCTTTGAAGGTTTGGCAGAATTCACTAGTGAAGCCATCTGGTCTGGACTTTTGCTTTTGGGAAGGTTTTGGATGACTGATTCAATTTCGTTACTGGTGATCAGTCTGTTTAGATTTTCCAGTTCTTTGTGGTTCAGCCTTGGAAGGCTATATGTTTCTAAAAACTTGTCCATTTCTACTAGGTTATTGAATTTTGTGGCATATAGTCCTTCATAGTATTCTTGGATGATCGTTTGTATTTCTGTGGTGTCCGTGATAACTTCCCTTTTTCATTTCTGATTTTGTTTATTAGTGTCTTCTCTCTTTTTATCTTAGTGAGTCTGCCAAGGGGTTGTCAATTTTGTTAATCGTTTCAAAGAACCAGCTCTTTCTCACATTAATATTTTCTATTGTCTTTTTGCTCTGTATTTCATTTAGCTCTGCTCTGATTTTTTTTTTTTATTATTTCCTTTCCTCTGCTGACCTTGGGTTTCATTTGTTCTTCTTTTTCTAGTTCTTTGAGGTGCAACGTGAGGTTACTTATTTAGGATTTTTCTTGTTTCTTGAGATAGGCCTGTAATGATATAAATTTCCCTCTTAAAACTGCTTTTGCTGCATCCCAAAAATTTTGGTAGGATGTATTTTCATTCTCATTTGTTTCCATGTATCTTTTGATTCTCCTATAATTTCTTCTTTGACCTGGTCATTCTTTAAGAGTATGTTGTTTAATCTCCAAGTATTTGTGTTTTTTTCTGCTTTCTTTTTGTTGTTGATATCCAATTTCCAAGCCTTGTGATCAGAGAATATGCTTGGTATTATTTCAGTCTTCTTAAATTTGCTGAGACTGATTTTATGTCCCAATATATGGTCTATCCTTGAGAATTTTCTATGTACACTAGAAAAAAATGTATAGTCTGATGTTTTAGGTTGAAGTGCTCTGTAAATGTCAATAATGTCCATTTCATCTAATGTGTCATTTAGGGCTGCTATTTATTTATTTATTTATTCATTCATTCATTTATTTTCTGTTTGGGTGATCTCTCCATAGCTGTCAATGATGTATTTAGGTCCCCTAGTATAATTGTGTTTTGGTCAATTTCTCCCTTTAGGTCTGTTAGTAGTTGCTTAGTATATTTCAGTGCTCCCTGATTGGGGGCATAAATATTGATGACTGTTATGTCTTTTTGTTGTATAGTCCCCTTTACCAATATGAAATGTCCATCTTTTTCTCTTGTTACCTTTTTCATCCTGAAGTCTGTTTCATCTGATATCATTATGGCTACACCTGATTTTCTCTGGATACCATTTGCTTGGAGTGTCAATTTCCGCCCTTTCACTTTGAGTCTGCTTGTCCTTGTAGCTGAGATGTGTCTTTGGAGACAGCATATGGTTGGGTTTAGTTTTTTGATCCAATCTACTACTCTGCCTTTTTATTGGTGAGTTCAGTCCATTTACATTTAGGGTGATTATTGATATGTGAGGATTTCCTATCATTCTATCTTTAGTTTTCTTGTAAGACTGTGTCTCCATTGTTTCTTTGCCTTTTTGTTGTTGTTTATTATTTCTTTGTGGTGGTATTTTATGATGTTTCCCTCTGTTCCTTCTTTTATTACATTATATATTTCAGTTCTGGATTTTTTTTGAGCAGTTACCATTAAGTTTATGTAAAAGAAAGTTTGATATTTAGAGTATTCAATTTTCTTCAGCACGCTTCCTTTCTCCATTCCCTTATTCCTGTTGAGGCCTTTACTCTCCCCCTCTTTATGTTTTGGTTGCCACAAATTGTCCCTGTTGATGATAGTTGAATAGCCTCCTTTAGTATTTCTTGTAGTGCAGGTCGTGTAATAGAAATTTTCTTCAGCTTCTGTATGTCTGGGAAGTTTTTTATTCCTCCTTCGTACCTAAAGGATATCTTTGCTGGATATATTATTCTTGGCTCATAATTTCTCTCTTTCCATAGTTTGAATATTTGGTTCCACTACCTCCTGGCTTGTAGAGTTTCTGCTGAAAATCTGATGATAATCTAATGGGCTTTCCTTTGTAGGTTACCATCTTCTTTTCCCTGGCTGCCTTGAGGATTGTTTCTTTGTCATTGATTTTTGACAGCTTTAATACAATGTGCCTTGGAGAAGGCCTGTTGGGGTTGAGGTAATTAGGTGTTCTCTTTGCTTCTTGGATTCGAGGATCCAGTTCTGTCCACAAGTTTGGGAAGTTCTCATCGACTAGTTGTTTGTATATACTCTCTTTCTCTTCTCCTTTTCTTCCGCTCTGGAATGCCCATTTTCTTATATTGTTCTTTCTGATGGAGTCATACCGTTCTTGTAGAGTTCTTTCATTTCTTTTAAGTCTCAAATCTCTTTCTTCTTTCATCTGTGTCATTTCCAGATTTCTATCTTCGATGTCAGTGATTCTTTCCTCCATCTGGTCAACTCTACTATCTAAGTTGGGTATTTCATTCTTAATTTCTTCTATTCAGTTCTTAATCTCCAGAAATTCTATTTGGCTCTTTTTAAAAATTTCAATCTCTACGATAAAATGTTCATGTTGTTCTTTGATTGCGTTTGAGTTCATTAAACTGCCTTTCTGTATTGTCTTCCATCTCATTGAGTTTTTTCAGAACTGCAATCTTGATTCTCTGTCATTTAAGTTGAATGTTTCCATATCTTTAAGTTCATTTTCTGGATACTTTCCATTTTCTTTCTGAGCTGGCTTGTTGCCTTGGTTATTCATGGCAATTAATAGTTTATTATTTCTCTTCCTAGACATCTACAGAAGTGTGTTCTGCAACAGGTTGATAGGAAGAAGTCTTTCTCTTGTTTTCCGGTACGTATTGGTAGAATGTTTTATTTTCTCTCCCACTGCAGTCTTTTTTTCTCTCTCACACTGTTGTGTTATGTTTTCTCTGTACTATTCCAGCTTCTCACACAGTGGGGGGATTTCCTGGGAGACAGGCTTCTCCTCTGTTAACAGTTCTCCTGGATCATAGGGCGCCGTGTCCGTGTGGGTATGTGGAGAGCATTTGGAGTTCCAAAGCTGTTCCTGCACCAGATTCAGAGCCCGTGTGTTTCAGTAATTCTGTTTACTCCTGCAGGGATCCACCCAGATAGGTGGGGACAGGGGCGGGGCGGGTTTGCGTGAGGTGTTCTAGAGAATTGGTGGTGACCACCACCACAGCCAGTCCTGCTTCCACAGCTCCCTCCCCTTTGCCAGAATTAGTTGGGTTGTGAATCTGTGTCTGCGGTCCACAATTCTCAGAATAGCAAATATTCTGTTCTTTTGATCTGACACTGTTACTGTTCTACTTCTAGCACTGGGCAGATGGGGGTGGGGCGAGCTCTGTGAGAGTGGGGAGGGGGCGGCTAGTCTCAGTGCCTAAGGCTTCCATTCTCTGTGGCAGTGAGGGCTTAAACCACCGTTTTCAGCCTCTTCCCTCAGTCTTTGCTCCGAGGTCTTTGGCATGAGCGTTGAGCTCAGCCGTGTTTATATGCTGTCCCCTCAGCCCTGTGGGCCATAAGTGGAGCCCTAGCAGTCTGAGTTCTTCCCTCTCCTGTAACTGCGGGAGTTCCGGGATGCAGCAAGCTCGGAGCACTGAACTAGGTCTGCGTCTTGTGCCCGCGCGACTCTGTCTCCGCACTTCTCCCTTCCCTCCTCCCCCACTCGCGCGATTTGCACACCTTTAGGTGAATTCAGTAATGAGCCTCTTCCTCTTGCCTGTCTGCTGTGCAGTGAGTCCTTTGTGGAGTTGTAGTTGTTTGATTTGTTGTAAATTCCGGGGGAGATTTCCGGAGGTTCACCTCACGCAGCCATTTTTTTTTGAATCTAATAATTCTTTAAATGCATTAGTCTCTTACATTATGTAGAAAACAAGATTAAATTACAAATAAAAGTTACAATAGCTTTTAGAATAATTTTTTTCTTTAAATATATTAGTTACTTAAATCATGTCAAAACAAAAAGTGCAGTTACAGACTATTCTTGAATAATACTAGTTTATGTAATTGTTTATGTATTTACCTTTACTGATATCTTTATTTCTCAATGTGGCTTTGAGTTGCTGTTTAGTGCCCTTTTATTTCACCCTGCAGGACTCCCTGGAGCTTTTCATGCAGGGCAGGTGTAGTGGTAACAAACTCCCTCAGCTTTGGGGTTATCTGGGATGTCTTAGTTTTTCCTTCACTTTTAGAGGAAATTTTTGCTAAATATAGAATTCTTGGTTGATGGTTGTTTTCTTTTAGCATTTTGAATAGATCAGCACACTGCACCTGGCCTCCAAGGTTTCTGATGAGAAATCTGCTGATAATTCTACTGAGTATACCTTGTATGTGGTGATTTGCTTCTCTCTTGCTGTTGCAAAGATTATTTTGCCTTTGGCCTTTGAAAGTTTGACTACAATGTGTCTCACTGTGAATCTCTGAGTTTATCTTATTTGGAGTTCATTAAGCTTCTTGGATGTTTATATTCATAGCTTTCATCAAATTTGTGAAGTTTTCACCTATTATTTCTTCAAGTATTCTCTCCACCCCTCTTTCTCTTCTCCTAGAACTCCCACAGGTCCCTTCTATCTTCAAACTTCCTGATTGTTTCTCCTGCCTGCTCAAATTTGCCTTTGAGTCAGTCTAGTGAATTTTTGATTTCAGTTATTGTAATTTTCAGCTCCAGAAATTCTTTTTGGGTTCTTTTTAGGTTTTTCCATCTCTTTACTGATGTTTACATTTTGCTTATACATCATTTTCTTGACTTTCGCCACATCTTCCTTTACTACTTTGAACACCTTTAAGACAGTTGTTTTAAAGTTTTTGTCTAGTATGTTGGTCATCAGGTCTTTTTCAGGGACAGTTTCTATTTTTTGTTGTTGTTGTTTGTTTGAATGGGACATAGATATATGATTCTGTTTCTTTGCGTGCCTTATTTTTATGAAAAAAAATTTTGTGAAAGAAACTCATTTGATTTTGGAAGTCAAATCCTCTCCCTTCCTCAGGATTTGCTGTTCTTTAAATTTTATTTATTTTTTTTAATTGTGGACCTCTCTGTGCTGAGGGTCAGCCTGAGATGTAACCTTAAGGCCTCTGAGTTCTTTTCTGAGTCTTTCCCTGAGCATTCATGGTCACTTTCTCTTTTCCTGTCCATCATTTCCTGCATTAATGTCTTCTTTTGTGTTTTCCTTCATTTCTTGCATTAATGTCTTCTTTTGTGTTTAGTCAGTTGTTTTTGAATGTCCTAGTCTTCAATCTTTGGTTCCCAAAAGGAGGAAAAGAGAAAAATGAAGGGGGATAAAAAGATGCCAGTCCTTTAAGTTTCCTGGAAGTCACTTTGGCTGGACGGGAAGGGGCTTGCAACTGAAAGGTTTGGTGCAAAACTAATGGCTGCCCACCTCTTTGTCAGCATCTTTGTAATCAAAAAGAGAAATCAGAGAGTAGAGCACAGATCCCTTATATTTGGAGGACTGGGCCATTTTCCCCCACCCTTGCTCCCACACTCTGTATACAAGCTACTCCAAGAACACATGCACAGATGTCTGCTGCATGGCTGGGGTGAGGGATGAGTAACTGTTACTATGCCAAAAGCTGAAATTACCAAAATTAACTGTAATTCACCATCCAAGCCTTCCTGTGGAGGTTTCAAGACTTCAGTAGACTTCAGAGTTCCAAAATAGTTACACCAGATAGATTTCTGCCAGGGCAATTGTTGTCTAGATGGAAAGACAGATTTCTGGTGCATGCTACTCTGCCATCTTTTTCTACCTCATTCTTTTTGACAGATATACAAGTTTTAATTTCATGAATGTGACACGAATATATTTAACCAATCTCTTATTGATCTGTATTTTGATAGTGTAGTGGGCACTGCTGTTTGCTTTCCTAACATCAATTTTCTCCTCCTTCCAATCCTAAATCTCTTTGGTTAGTGATCCCCTCCCCTGCTCCAGAAGGGGATACTGACTAACTAAGCCCTTTGAAATTGGGCTTTATCCTGGTGACAGTTATTGGTCCAGGAATGTACACATAATCTAAGCTATCAATTAGATTGAAGGTTATGGCTTAGAACTCATGCTTCAAGGAGAAAGGCTAGCCTCTGCCTCTGTGTTCTTCTTCTCCCCTCTGCATAGGCGTAAGTAAACGTGCGGCTATCTTGCGAACATGAGAAGTATTAGCTGATCCAAGAAATGGCAGCGTTGAGGGAGCAAACACCCATCTCTTTGGTGACATTTTGAGTTTCTCCTCAAACCATATCTGGGCTTCTAATCTCTGGACTTGCAGTTATGTGAGAGACTAACTTTTTATTTTCTTAAATTAGTGGAGTTATTGTTTCTGAAATTTGTGTATCCTAACTGATATAAGTTTGTTAGGAGGTTTTAATCAATTTATATTTGCAAAGCAGTTAGAATGGTGCTTAGCACATAATAAGCCCTATATCAATGTCTGTTGAATAAATAATAAAATACAGGTTGGTTTCTACCTGTCTTCAATTACAAGTTATGCTACCCTAAATATCCTGTACATACATTTTTTTGCACAATTCTACCAGAATAAATATAGGTTAAATGATTAGAAGAGAAATTGCTGAGTCAAAGGGTATATACATTTTAAATAAAAATAAGTGTTGACAAATTGCCTACCAATGAAGTTGCTTGATTTGCATGTCCATCAACAATATATAAGAATACTTATTTGTCTACCCTTTCACCAACAAGTCACATTATAAAGCCTCTTAATCTTTGCTAATAGGATGTATTAAAGCATGGCATGTTACTGTTGTGTGTTTGAATGTCCTTAGTTATGAGGGTATGCATTTTTTTGTGTGTGTTGGCAATTTGTATTTATTTTTTTAAAACCAATATTTAGAAATTCTAGTTTCAAATAAACAGAAACAACTTATTTTCCATAGATCTGACTACATAAAAATTAAAACTTCTATATGTTAAAAAACAATAAAGTATCACCACTGAATACAGAAAGTAAAAGGCCATCTCTACACTAGGGAAGACTGATTGCAACATACATGAAAATGGGTAATATAAATATTTCTTTTAAATCAATAAAAGAAGGTAACACTCTACTTTAAAATAGGCAAAAAGCATGAACAGACATAAAATTCAAATAACCTATAACTATATGAACTAGTAAAAGTTACTAAAAAATAAAAATGAGGTATCATTGTCCAGCTATCAAATTGGCAACAATTTTTTTTCTTATAATAAATCTTAGTGTCGTAAGCATTCAGGGGCATGGAAACTCTTATACATACTAGTAGAGTATGAACTGGGTCACTCTAAGGTAATATTTAAATTGCCTTTAAAGTATGTATAACCAGCAGATTTTTAGCGCAGTGAAATTATTCTGTATGATAGCATAAAGATAGGTACATGTCATTATATATTCATTCAAGTCCTTTGAATGTACAATACTAAGAGTGAACCCTAATATAAATGGTGGACTTTGGGTGATTATGATGTGTCAATGTAGGTTTGTCAATTGTAACAAATACTACACTGTGGTGGGGATGTTGATAATGGAGGAGACCTTGCATGTGTGGGTGGAGGGGACATATGGGAAATCTCTATGCCTTCCTCTCAAGTTTTCTGTGAATCTAAAACTGTCCTAAAAAATAAATATAATAATAAAATATAATAATATTCTTATAATAAAAAAATTAATGTGTATAACATGCTCTGTGATACAATCATTCTACATTTAGAAGTTTATTGTAAGGAAGTTATCAGAGATGTAAACAATATTTTATATAAATAGATTATTCATTGTACCATTATGTTTAACTGGAAAAAATACACACCCAATGTTCAATAATCTGAGAATGTTAAATAAATGTTGGTATGGCTATATGATGGTATACTATATTGACATGAAACATCATGAGCAGACTATTAAAACACAAAAGAAATTGTTCATGATATATTAAGGAAGAAAATCAGAGTGCAGTTGACAATATGATCGTACTTTTGTGTGTATGGGATGAATTATGCATATGGGATGGAACACACAAGCACTCAGAGAAAAATATTGGAAACATGCACAGGAAATGTTATTCGTAGCTATCTCTAGGTGATACAATTGTAGATCATCTGTACTTCCTTTTGTAGTTTTCTGTATTGTTTATATTTTATTTTACAATGAGCATGTAATATATCTTTCTTCTAAAAGCAAAGCTTTCCAAATTATTTTCCATTGCATTAGTAATTTTTGTAGAACTTATGATATTCTAGTTTGCAACAAACTAAAATAATACCAGAGAGATGCTGTGCAACAGAAGTTAGATATTAATTTTTTTACAACAATATCTCAATTATTTACATTAAAAGTACACTCTTATTTATACTGGCTTCTGATATATTGGTGGAAGGTCTGATAATCCTTATTCTGGAGAGGGAAACGATGCATTATTCTGATGAACATAATACAGCTGAGGTTATTTTTAAACAAAAAGCAGCAGCAACACTTAAAGTCTGAAAAAAAAAGTCAGTTTTAAAGTTGCATTTTTCAGTCACAAATGGTTAGTTGAGACTCATAGTAAGAGGATTTTCCTGAGCTGAAAGCTATTGGGTTGTGTTTTTTAGAAACATGTAATTTGAAAATCAAAATGATCTTGTTCATTTTAGTTTAGCGATTTCAGAAATTAAATTGTTTAAGATGAAAGTGTGAGTAAGCACCATGTCTTCATTTTAATCCTATGGTAGTTTCTAAATTTACTTCTAATATACAAAGAAGCTGGAAATTAGCCTGATGCTCAATGGGGCAGAAAGCTTACTTATCTTGATGAGAAAAAGAAAGATACAGGGGAAGGTGCCCAATATTATATTAAAAACTGAAAAAACTGCTTACTGTATGAATTACTTAATTTGGACCTGTGCTCACTGTTGTTTGGGTTTATTGCTTTTATTCACGCTTTCCACTTTTCACTGTATGTGGGCATACTTGCTATTAGCTTATGTTTGGTGTCTCCTGAAGAATTATTGAGACACAAGTAAACATCTGTACTTCCCTCCTTCAAAAACGATTATGTTTTCTAACATTAACTGTTTTCTTATGCCTTACTAACAACACATTCTATCATGGAATCAACTGTCAGACTATTTTAAATCATATCTTCAATTTCCGGTGGTTTTAATAGAAACGTCTTTTCAAAAACCCTTTCCTTGGGGTTTGGAGTCTTTCTAGATTTAACTGGATCACAGTTCTCTCCTGGAGTAATTGCATGGTTTTAGCTAATAGCTGTGGTCTTTGTCCCAACTCCAGAGCAAGAGTGTCATTTACATTTTAACAAGTTTTCTATTGCTTTGTTCAACTTCTTTCAAAAATGCTAAGAGACTGAAAAAATCAGGTGTTTTTCTCTCCCTGACTACTTAATGTGGGGTTCCTCAGGACTCAGGCAGTCCTAAATCATCTTCTCTGTTCTTTCTACACTTTCTTCCCAGATGATCATGTAAGTTCTGAATTTAAGAACCATATTTATGCTGCTGTCTCTCCAATGCATGTCTTTACTCTAGACTTCTCCTCTGAGATTTAAACCAAGAAATCCAACTGCCAATTTCTGCAGAGAGACATTATTTTAGACTAGAGAGTTGGAATCAAGGCTGGGGGGCAGGTGGGGACGGGTAATGGAGATTATTTTACCCAATCTTTTCATTTCACAGAGGATGAATCCGAGACCAGAAAGGATTTAGGGTTATAGCTACTTGGCATTTTCAGAGAACCTCCAGTTATATTTGTCTGAAACATGGCAAAATTAACATGCCTGAACAATCTCTTGATTTCTCCACCCCTAATCCAGCTCCCTACTCCCCAGCATTTCCTATGACAGTAAGTGGCACCATGATTCCCCCAGTTACTTAAGCCAGAAGCTAGGAGTCATACTGGATTCCTCACTTTCATTACTAATCTATCTGCCAGTTCTGCCAGCTCCCCTTGCAAAATACATTTTACATTTGTCACCTTCTGTTTATGGCCACCATCCTTACGTTGTCCAGGCTGCTGTCATCTAATGCCTGGACCACTATGGCAGCTTCTTGTCTGATTCCATCCCATTTGCCAAAAAGCCACAAAAAGTGACCATCTTAAAATGTAACTCAGAACCGAAGGAGACTTAAGAGAATGGCACCTCAAAGACACAGAGCAGGAAAGGTGAGGCAAATCTGAAGAACTCAGGGGACCCGGGGGCTGGCAGGTAGACTGTGAGGAGCTGCCAGGGCACAAAGGGACAGCCGAGGGAACAGGGCAGCTGTGTGGGGCCTTGCCAGCTGTCCTGTGTGGTGCCAACAAAGCTCCTGGGCTGTAAGTGCTGTCTTCCTGTGGAGGGTACCAAAGCCGAGGCATTGTTAGTGACCGTACCTACCTGGGTTCCAGTCACCACTATGTCCCTCACTATAGTTACACGAACCTAGACGCAGCCCTGAATCCCTGAGCCTGGCAATGAAATGGTTGGATTGATGATTACTATGGTTCGTTCCAGCTTGGTCCCTTCATCAGTCTGTGACCCAGGCCAGGCTTTATACCTAAGGCTATGCCTGGTAGCCAGAACAATTGTGAATTAATGTCTTTTAGTTTTACTGAGGCCCTGGATGGCCTGATAAGTACTTTTGAAGTGACAGTTTTTCTTTGACACTCTCTCATCTTCCTTCTTTACCCACCTCTACCTTCCTGGCAGCCTTTATTCTCAGTGAGCCTGGGGTGTCCTGGCTGCTGCTTAATTGTCAAGGACCTCCCTGATTTCTGCTCCTCATGCCCTATGTGGGTAAGAATCAATGCTGAAAAAACGTCCCTCTTCCTGGTCCCATTAAAACTCTGACTCTTTGTCATGGAAAGGGCCTGGCTGACTCTCCCATTATATGTATAGAGTACAAACAAACAAACAAGCCCCTCTCCCACCACAGCAGAAGTCTACAAGGAAAAAGAAATCAGGAATGGAGGTGACAACAACAGAGCTTTGGCAGCTGGAAATTAGGATAAAAAGTGGTAATTGAGATAGCAGGCGAGAGAAAGCGGAAAACTATGCCATCAGTGGGGACGTGCAGAAGCAGTCTGATTCAGAAAACAAAGCACAACAAAATGAGGAAAGTCTCAGGAATTGTCAGAGACCTTGGAAAATGAAGGTGCAAGTGGAGCTGACAATAGGCTGTTTGAAAATCTGTGTAGGAAACAATGAGTCCACGTGCCCTCCCTGCTCTAAGCAGCTGAGTGACTCCCTCTCCTCAGTCACATCAGAATTTTATTTGAAACCTGAGGAAAAGAGAGTGATTAGTTGAAACAATATATACTGATTGTTGAGAACTCAAGCTCCTTTCCCCGACATGGGTCCAAGGTGTTCACAGTCAGACTCAACCTCTCAGGGTCCCTTTTTGGGGAACATGACCACGCCAAGAGAAAAGAACTAATGATACTGGCAGTTACAGATCCTCTAATGCAGAAGCCAACCCAAATCACTGCACAGTGAAGCCCATGAGTCAATAAATTATCCTCCCTACACACACACACACATACAGTTTCTAATGAACTCTTTTAGTGCCTTGCCCTTAAAGAAGGCAGCCAAGGATCACCAGACATTTGAGGAAATGTCCCTTACCATGAAAGATTGTAAATAAAACAAATAAAATAAAGAACTCAGATGACATCATGACAACACAAGGAACAGAATAAAAGTTTTAAAAAATTATAACTTATATAATCATGGTTTCATGAAACAAGAACAGTGGGTTCAGCTCTCATCAGGAGGTAGTAAAACTCTGATAGAGAAATAAAAATTTGAATAGAAGAGTTCGATAATAAAGTTGGACAAATCTTCCAGAATGTAGAACAACAACAAAAGATACAATATAGAAGAAAAGTGATAAGAAAATTACATTGTCATTCTAGGAGGTCCAACAAACAACTAATAAGCATTTCAGAAATGTAGAATAGAGAGAACGTAACAGAGAAAGTGCTCCGACAAATGATTCAAGATTTATCAAAACCGAAAGATAGGAGTGTCAAGCTTGAAAGCGTTCATTGAGTATTCAATCCAAATACGAAAAAAAAAACAACGAAAAAAAACCCATACAAAGACACATTAGCACTAACTTTCAGAATCCTAGGAAAAATAATAGATTCTTGAGTCCTCCAAATGAAAAGGTAATAGAAAATGAATCAGGAATGAGAATGGCAACCGACTTCCCAATAGCAACACTGGATGTTAGAAAAACAATGGAGCGATACCTTTAACATTCAGTAGGAAAATAATTCACAGCCTTGAATTCTATCATCTAGTCAAATTATCAATCAAGAATAAGAAGGGAAGGGGAAACAGATTTTAGATGTGCAAATTTCCCTTTCCATAATTCTTTCTCTGAAAACTACTGCAAAATGTCCTTCATTAAAACAAGAGAGTATGCCCAGAAGGGGAAGGCAGGGAGTCCAGCACAGAGCAGCACAGGGAAATGCCTAGGTTAGAGCAAGACAGGGGACTCCAAGAAGGAGGTCTTATGAAAAAAGATGGAATTGACAAGATTATCTGAGGTATTTGCATACTGAGAGATTATACAAGTGGTAGGGAATCTGATAAATTAACAATAGAGACAAAGAAATCTAAGACAACAGCCACAATAAATTAAAGTTGCAAAAGAAGATAAATTTAACTAGTGTACATATATGGCTCAGCTGTGAATAATATTTAATTGTCAAATGAATGTAAACCTTGACATGTGCTGTATTCATGTGGGCTGGAGTAAATAAGAGCTATATCTTCATCTTATGTAACAAATAAACTATTTAAAATCTAAAAGAAAAATCAAGAAATCATATCACCCACATTTTATTTAGAAACACGGAGGCAAAAACCAGAAGGAAAAGCTAAAAGACTGCCCTCTAAGGAGTTAGAACTGGCAGTGTGAAGGCCGGAGAAGAGGACTGTTTTTTGTTATAAGTTTTATAAACCGTTTGACTTTTTAAAGTGTTTATATACATAAAACTTTGTTTAGAAGGGAGGAGAGGAAGAAAGAAAGGACGGAGGAGGGAAGGACCTGATAAATTAGTTCATATTAAGATAATTATGATCCATAAGAGTTTAACACATTACCGTTCCCAGGAGCACACACATTTTAAAAGGTGACAAGAAAACCCATTTATATGTTAACACCAAGAAATGAATTGGGTCCCTTAACGGGTAAATGGGGGATATGTCTGGGAGCCATGTAACCTGAGATTACTCAGCACCTTGCAAACCACAAGTGGAAGAATGGGCAGAACTTTGATAGCTGGAGAAAAAAGAGAAGTGATTCCAGAAGGTAAGAGAACAACACAATAAGGATACTTTACTAATCTCCACATCTCTGGGGCCTAGCATATAGTGGGTGAGTGTTGGGAAAATGGAGCCGAGCCTGAGTGTGGGAAGCACCTGGCCTGATCGGAGAAGAGGATTGGGAATGCAGACAGAAACTACATCCGTTTGCTTATTTGTGTGTGTGTGTGTGTGTGTGTGTGTGTGTGTGTGTGTGTGTGTTGGTGGGGTAGGTACCTACTATGAAGGACCTGGGAATTCAAACTCAGGAGCCAGACATTTTGCTAACATATCAAGGACAGGATGAGGGTGATCTGGGGGGAAATTCTGAGTCCTTTCTTAACTTATGCATCTCATGCAGAGAATATGGGTAAGATAAGTCTTCTCAGGTATTATTTGTGGAACTGCCAATGGGTGCATCTTTTTGGAAAGCAATATGGTACTGGAGGCCTGTGAAAATACCCTTGATGAAGTCATTTTATTTCTGGGTCTGTATCCTGAAGCAAAAATTCTAAATCTAGACAAATTTTTGCACAAAGACTCACACTGCAGTGTTATTTATAATGCCAAGGAATAAGAAACAATCCTGGTTTACATATTTGCTTCTTTTTCTGTGTATTTTTAATAACAATGTAAATGTATGTCTGTGCCTAAATTTTCATCTATATTAGAATTGTTCAGCTGTTATTAAAATGAGGTTTATACACAAATTGTTAACATGGAGATACTATGTTAAATGATAGTGGGAAAATGAAACAATTTATTATTATCACAACCTATGTTTTAAAAAAAACTATATGAGAAGACACAAAAACTGAAAGCAACACAATGAAATATTAACAGCAATAGGAATGAGTAATTAATTTTTTATATTTATGCTCTTTTTCAAATTTATATATTGAACATGTATTGCTTTTTAATGGAAAGTATAATACATACTTGTAAGCAAAGCTCCTATAGCATTGACAGATTTGTATCACTGAAATCAGGTAATATACAACCTCTTCAAAGATATCCCAAGATTTTAAGTCCCTTCTAACATATTTAGCTACTTCTGTTTCTGAGCATCTATATCAAATATTGAAATTTAAAAAATTTAACAAAAGAATCATCATAATATCTTTCTGTCTTCAGAGTTATTGTGGGTCTCCAGTTATTCTGCATATTCTCTACTAGAGGTCTCAAGCTTATTCTAAGTGGTTCAAGAAATTACTATACTATTCGTTCTAAATGATTTGATAAAGATTTTTATTAGATTTTTCTCCAGGCTACACAACAGTCATAATTAACAAACCTAGCTGTCATTCAGGCTAGAATATATTAGTGCCAACAGTCACAGAGTGTGTTCACAGGCAGGGCTGTGTGTATCTCCCTGAAAGCAAGATAATGTCAGGCGAGAGGGAGGCCTATAGATACTGCATTCTAGAGCACCGACATTGACCTATGCTGCTTGACAGAAACATTAAAAAACGGAGAGATCTGACATTCTACTGAAATTTCTTTTCCCAAAGGTAGCCAGGGTTCAGGCCTTGAGAACTGTTGAAAAATTTGAAATGTCTCATATCTATTGTAACTGTTTTCTTGTCACATATAAAGGCTAGATAGATGGCTTTTTCTCCTGGCTTTGCCAGTAAATTGGTTGTGTAGGACTGTGGTAGATAGACGAACATGTTATTCCTAAAGCTTTAGAGATTTCCCAGAGCTCAAGTTCTCATCAGCTTTAAACCTGCCCTCTTCTTTACCTGTTCTTTCGGTATTATTCGCATTCCCCTACTCAGAAAGGTTCTACAGACATATACACAGTGCTGTGTGAAGAAATGGGTTTTATTGATTACAAACAAGAGTTTATCCCAAGTTGCATTTTAGCAGTGCTAATATACCGAGAGAGGCGGGCATCACTGCATTTCCTAGGAACTAATTCTGCAGGGAACCACAAGATGGCTCTGTAGCTACAGCAAAGGTTTTCCTGAAGCCCAGTGACCTTCCCTATGAAGGAATCTTTGACTGTGGCAAGCACTCACTAGGCCTACGTGTGGCGCTGTTGGTGGTGACGCTAACTATTCCATTCTAGTTAAGTTTTAGAGGCAGTCTCGCTTTTCCCTTTTTTTTTTTATAATGATTTCTTAATTTGTTACTAGGTGACTTTTGTGTTTTAACAAACAGGATACCAACACTATATAACAGCACATCTGTAAATAGATATTTTTTACACAGCTGTTCCAGGCACCGCTATATTTTTCTTATAAACTTTGTTTAAATGGGGGGAAAATAAGCTGTGCTTAAAAGCACAGAAAAATATTTGTTCTGTAAATCCTTAAGAAGATGTTTCTCATTGCAGTTTTCAAAATGGGTTGGTTTCTGCTATTAATAGGGAAGAAGCACACTGTTCCTTATAGCTCGATTCAATCGAAAAGCACTTAATTCAAGGTCTCATGGGCAAAGGCAATTTATGAGGGCTCAGGTAGTTCTCTGTTTTCAGTTATGGAAAACAGAACAAACTAAGTGCAGGGCTGTGGTAACATAAACAGTCATGTTTGTGCGGGTTGTTCTTGACAAAGTTACCTTCTCCACAAGACGTGACATGAGATCAAATACACGTTCACTAGGTCCAGGACAGCTGCAGAACATGAAGCAGGAGCTTTCAGACTGAAAGGGTGAGTGGTCATCTCTCCAAGTGGGTGTGACATGAGAAATTCTGAAAGGACCCAACATACCTTCTCCACCAGCCTGCCCTGGCAATGCCTTCCATCAAGGTCTTCAGAGCCAGCTGAGAGAAATGCAAGCTGGGAGGACCTTAGAATCACATCAGTTGATTCAGATGTGTGGATTTATAGTTTAGGGTGGGCACAGGCAGTGATGTTTGAAAGCTCTCCTTAGGTGATTATTGTGTGCTGACAGGGTAAAGAATCATTGGTTTGTGAACTAATTAGACAGAAGGTACTGGAATAGGAGATATGCCTTTCACCCCCCCACCTCCCTTAGACCCTTGATGATACTTGAGAGATTGTCCTGTAGTGCCTTAGACCCTCTGGAAGGCACAGAGAAGAGGGGATATGTAATAGCAGCTTGAGGTCATTAGAGATAGGCAAGGTAATTTCTACAGGAAGTGTTGGATCCCAACCAGCCCTGAATGTGGGGCAAAGGAGAGATAAGAAACAACGCCAACTGTCAGGATCCTCAATGTCTCAGATGCCTGGATTTATGCTCCTTTGTTTAATATCACCACTGCCCTGCAAGGTGAGTGTCACTCCATTTACTGCAGATGAAGATATAGTGTCTCTTGGTGATTCTCTGCTTTGCCCAGCCACATAGAAAATAAGTAAAAAAGGTCTCTACACAGAAAGCAAGCCCAGGATGACAGGAGGAGGAGGAAGCCTGGAGAAACAGCAGAGACTGGCGCCAACCAGCAAATGGACATGAGGCTCCAGCACCAACCAGCCTCTGTCCGCATGACTTGGAAGCAACTTGATCCTGGAGATGAGCAACTCCCACCGTGCCTGGGGCCACATAGCCTAGGTCCTGTTATGGTGGTGCCTGTTTTACAGGTGAAGAGACTGAGGCTCGGAGAGGTTAAGTAACTCTCCCAAGGCCTCACAGGGAGAGTAGTAGGGCAGGGAGGTGGCCCCAGGCACCCACTGTGTACACTCACTCCCTCCCTGCAGGGCCCGTGCTCTGCTTCTTCTGGAACTTTTGCTTCGTGGCGCACTCAGCACCTCTAATATCCACATCTCCACTTGCTGGCTTCTCTCCCCAAGGCCTCTAAGAGGAGCACCTGACCATCCTGTACCCCCAGGATTGCTGGGCCCAGAGGCAGGGTGGGGATTCGTCTGCTCCCCCAGCTGTTTCCCCTATTCCCCCTTCAAAAATCTCTGCTCACAGCATCTGACATTCAATTTTCTTTTTCATTTGCCCATGTCCTTGTGTACTGAGGCTCCTGCACGCTGGAAAGGCCGCAATGACAAACTGGCTCCCCAGCATCCCTGTGCCCTGCACTGCAGTGTCCAGTGACCTGAGCCTTGATTCCACATCAGCAATACACGATATCCTGGACCTTTCTAACACCCTTTCCGACATGGACTCCGAAGATCTTAAACTCCACTGTTCCCTGTCAGATCCTTTAAGCTGGTGGTTCTCAAATTTTGGGGCATATCAGAGTCTCCCAGATTGTGGTTAAACACAACTGGCTGGTCCTCACCCCCAAAAGTTCTGATTCAAGAGGTCTGGGATGGAGCCTGGAATATGCATTTCTGAGAAACAGCCAGGGATGCTGATACTGCTGGCATGGGACCACTCTGGAGGTCTGCTTTGAACCCTTCTCAGCCCTGAGCACATATTTGAATTGCCTGGCGAGCTTTATAAACCAGCTATGCCCAGGCTCCACCCTAGGCTAATTAAAACAATCTAGAGAAGGACATTCCTATTTTCTCAAAGCTCCCAGGTGATTCCCAGGTACAGCCAGCACAGAGATCTACTGCTCTAAGTATCTCCACCCACGTCTGTTTCCTCAGTCTTGTCCTTGCCTTGCTTAGCAAAACTGCAATCCTAGATCAGTCCAACTTTCTGCTGTTTCCGCTTCTAAACCTGGGCTGCTGAACAGGCATGATCACACAGATTCAGACCATTACAAGTGTAGAGTTTTCGGTCTCCATTGGGTACTCAACACTGCTCAGCAGTTCTTTGATGGATCCCTTGTGGGGTCTCTTCCAGGCCTCACGACACCACTGTCTTCTCCAGGCTCCTCAGACCCTCCGCCTCAGTCTGAGGCCTCCACCAGGTAAGAGAACCTCTGAACCTCAGTTGTCCTATTTGTCAGAGGGTAATAACAACTATCCAGCAGAGGGTGTTCCAAGGGTTAGAGGCAGTGGCGTGGTGCCAGCAGCCCGAGGAACTCACCCACATGGTCACTATTGTCAGGTTATGGTGGTTGTTGCTTATTCTCAATAAATGATCCCACCATCAACTGCATAATAAGCCATGAACCCCTCAATTTCCTATTTGCCTGCCTCTGAGTTTTTATGAAAGTGTCAGAGGAAATATTATCTCTTCCTGTCATTTCTGCATAGGTCTATCAAATGCGAAATGTTACCCTTCCAGAAAAATTCAGAAGTTGAGAAGTGGTCCTATGCCCTTCTCTCCTCACTTCTACCTGAGAGAGAGTTTTTTTTTGTTGTTGTTTTTTTAATTTTATTTTATTAAATTTATTGGGGTGACAATTGTTAGTGAAATTACATAGATTTCAGGTGTACAATTCTGTATTACATCATCTATAAATCCCATTGTGTGTTCATTACCCAGAGTCAGTTCTCCTTCCATCACCATATATTCGATCCCCCTTACCCTCATCTCCCACCCCCCCCAGAGAGAGTTTGAGAGAAGGAGTGAGCACAGTGGGTGTCATCGGGGCGGCCTGCGGGGTCTCTGGTCCCGCTCCCCACATAAGAACGCAGGATATGGTGAGGCCAAAAAGGAACATCCATGGAGTCATAGGTAGGGGAGTCATACCACTGTAGTCTCGCTGGCGGCTGGGTTGGAGACACAGGAAGCAGGAGCCACACGATCCACAACCTGCAGTCCACTTCTCTGCCAACCAACCCCACTTGCTAACTGCAATCTGCTCTTGCTAGGTCAGCCACCATCTTCTTGCTAGCCCTCATTTGCTGCTAGCGTAGCCACAGCAGTTATATTAGTGGCCAATGGCTCACTGCTTTCAGCTGACGGCCAACTAACCACAGCTGATGGCCATCCAATCACAGTTGATGGCCATTTACTACCTGAGCCAGCACCTTTCCACGTGAGGCCGAGAGCCTGGAAACTGCTCTCCTGTCTCTGTCCCCACAGTGGGCCAGCCTGTTTCTTTCTCTCCTTGGAGTGGCCATCCCTGGAAGCCAAATATCTCCTCCTTAGCCATACCTGGTAAGTGGCTTTCTCTGGCACAGGATGCTATGATCTGTAGCTTGTCCTGTGCCTGATGGGGGAAGTCATAATGCCTCTGTTAGTGCCGGAGTCAGTGGAGTGTGTGGGGTGGGGTAGAGAGCAGAGTGAGAGGAAAGGCCTTGACCGCATATATAAGCTAAGCTTTCTTAGCACAATAAATCAGGTTACTAGGTCTCTGGTACCTTATTTCTCAGTTGGTTCAACATAGGGAGGAAAGGAATGCAGGGCTGTGATTATCTTCCCCAGTTCCCATCACGTTGCATTTCCCTGTACACTTTCAAGCTAATTTTTCTATTTGTGTCCTGGATCCTCTCCCCTCTCCCTTCCTCAGGGACAAAGTTCTATCAGCCATCTCGTCTCCTAAATGCATCTTCATCCTCTCCCTTTCTGCAGGTTCCTCCTCTACAGCATTTATATCTATAATACTATATATAATATAAATTTATTAAAAATACCTAATTTATATAATTTAATTTATATAACATAATATAGATATTATAAATATATATAACTGTAAAATTTAAGTCTTTTCCCTCAGGAAAAAGGAACCCCAAACCAACTCATTTACTAGATGTGCCTCTTTTCCAGTGTGGCCTGGTCAAGCGTACATGCTGTCTATACTCACCTCCCCACTGGGGGAGATGAGGGTAAGGGGGATCGAATATATCCTCTCTTCAACCTGCATCCTGCATCCTGCCTGCGGTTTCAACCATTCAGCTGAAACTGTTCTCACCAAGGCCAGCCCGGGCTTCCTTGAGCTAAATTCAGCACTCATTTTTCAGCATTTATCTTACTACCAAGTCTGCAGCACTTGACACTGTTGACCAAACCCATTTGTTTGATAGTTGATGCCATTTATTTCCTTTTCTGGATTTTCTTTTGAAAACTGCTTGACTGCTCCTTCTCCGACCCTTTTGAAGCCTCTTGTGCCCCTTAAATGCAGGTGTTCCCTGGCATGCGGTCTGTTCCCTCTGCTCCCACTCTTCAGCCTTTCCCCGCACAAGCACAGCCTCCCCATGGTCTGATACAGAGGACAGGACTCTCTAATTTCTCCCTCCTGGAGAGCACTCTCCAGCCCCAAGACCACAACCCCTATTGCTGTGGACCACACTGCCTGGGTGTACTGAAGCACCTCAACCAAAGTCTAAAACCGACCTTGCCGTCTTCAGCCCCCATCTTTGAACCCCAACAAAAAAGAAAATGCTTCAGCACCTCCCCATCGCCTATATCAGCAAAGGATGTCACCGGAGGTGTGCCCTGACATTCCATCTGATTAGCTGTGTGGGCTCTTCTTCTGCCACTCTCATTTGAGCTTTCATACCCCAGGAAACAGAAGCCTCTGTGCCACCCACAGGTTGAGCTTTTGCACCTGTCCTGCTTTGCTCCTGTGGTTGACCCTGCCCAGCCTGGCCTTTGTCATGCAGCCTGAATGCTCAGCTTGTCATGTTTCCTCTGTGAAGGCCCCCAGGGCCCTACCTGGCTGGTTTGGATGCCCCTACTGTCTCCCCTAACAACAGGTACATGGATCTAACACATCACTTAAAGCACTGCATTGTAAACTGTTTCTGTCTCCTACACCACCCCCATAGAGGCTGTGAGTCCCTTGAACGCCTTGTGGATTCTGTATCCCCCATGTCTGACACAGAGCTTAGTACCAGGTAAATACTCACAAAGAGATCAGGCTCCACTCAAGGGGTTGAAGGCCATATGGGAGTATTGTATAACCCTGGTTGTGCAATTTAGCAGTTGGGTGACCTTGGTCTTCGTTTCTGTATCCATAAAAATGGGATGGGAATTTTAAATCAGTGAGTACTTGTTGAGCAATTAACTAACTGATGGCTGGCACTCAGTGAGCATTATTATTGATGGGGGTGTAATCTGGATACTGCAAGTAAGGATCTGTTTATCAGGCCACAGAGGCGAAGGGGGAAATGGCTGTTTCGCTCCATGGGGAGGTTAGAGGGGAGGGGAAGGAAGTGACCCAGAGCGATGAACTCTGGGAAAATGGGTGAATAGCATATCTTTGTTTCATCAAGAATAGCAAAAGCTCTCATTTCTTCATCCCAATGCCATATTGGTGTGTGTGTGTGTGTGTGTGTGTGTGTGTGTGTGTGTGTAAATGGCACCGTATATAGGCTTTTTTATATTGGGAATTTGAGCATGAGACTGTACAAGGATATGGCTTATTATTTAACTACTTTAAATCCTGGATTCCTTGTTTATAAATCAGAGATTACAATGCTTCTTTTATAGAGAAACCACAAGAATTAAGTTATGGTTTTAAAGATTTTTCTCAACTTCTTTTGAAAGGTGTTGCATAAGGATAGAGCATCATAGTGATATTATCATGAGTAAGGCCTATAAACCTCAAACTATGAACCTTGTTGAATTTTTAAACTACATTTTTAATTTTAATGTATTTGTTTTCAAATGTATTTTTCCTGATAGCAATCATAAATGCCCACAGAACTCTAAAATATAATGAACAAAGATAAAAATCAATGGAAACTGAGTCAAAGCTTGAGACAAATGACAAGAAGTCATTACATGTGGCTCTGTTATAAAATAGATCAGATACACAGGTATGTGGAAGTTGTTTTATTTCATATTCATGAATTATTTTTCAGATTAAAGACATTAACAACAACAACAACAAAGTCAAACTTCTTTTTTGTCTTAGATTTACTAGACTACCTGTCAAAATGCCCTATTAGAATCGAGGTGAGTAGTACTGAAATGACTGAAGATGCAATGAACTCACTTCCTTTTCCTTAATGGGATAATTATATCAGGACACACCAAGTTCTATTATTACCTTTTCCATTAGCCCAGACCACAGATTGGGTCGTCCCTATCATTCCATAAAAAGGGTTTATCTTACTTACCTGGAGAGGTAGGATTTATGCAGCCAGGTGGCTCATCACTACCAGTAACTAACTATTCCTGAAGGTTTCTTAGATGTGATTGAGTCTTAAACTCTGTCAGCTCTTCTTTTCACTCACCAATACTCAACAAAAGAGTAGCATAATGTTTCTAACTCCTTAGCATTCATGGGTTCTTTGAGGGACATTGATGATTGTCTTCGCTTCCTTCTCAAGTCATCAGTCCATCCTTGCTGATGGAAAGGAAGATGACAGGTGAATGTATATAGAGAAGAGTGACTTAAGTAAATGGTACAAGGATGCAAGTAAATGAGAGAGAAAGGGGAGTTTAGGGAGAAGCTCTGCTTTAGCATGGGGGGCTGGAATTACATCCCAGGCCAGCCAGTGTGGTTGACTAAAGCCACCTGCCCTGACTTGGGATTTGGCTCCTATTGGGTGTGTCACATGAGGGGAGACTGGGACATCATAGGGCTTTGCTGTCATCAACAACATTCACGGACAGTGAACTTACTATCTAGTTTTGAGGGTTAATCCAGAGATGCATTTGGTGTTCATCTATTTACCCATTCACTCCATCAATATTCCTGACTACCATGTTATAGGAATTATCTAGCAAAAATATAAAATTCAAACTCATTGGCTGCTCTGGATAAATCCCGATAATCCTTTTGTTCTTTGGGCTTTGGGTTTCTTTCCCTGCCGCTATAGCTCTCGCCCTCAGAACACTCAACCTGATTTTCCAAGATGATGACAGTGGGGTTGAAGATGCAAATAATCAGACCTAGCCTACGCTAGCTGACTAACTTGCATATTTGAAGATATAATATCACAGCCGCCAGTCTCTGATTAGTTTAATAAATCTAGTCTTTTGATGACTCTGAAGGAAAACGTATTCCTGAGTGCAAAGGATGGTGAGATTTTTCATTACCTCCTGGAAACTGGGTGCCCATTGAGGAAGGCTGCGTCCAACTGAAGAATTCACCAATGAAGAAAAGAAGTTTAAATTACCTGATACCATATTTGTCATCAAGGACTCTAGAAAAAAATCCAATACATAGCCCCATCATCAAAATTAGTGCCCCCCAATTTATTAGATCAGTCCTGCTCTCTCTTAGAAAGGCTCTGAACAATAGGTAACTGGCACTAACCTCTCTCTCTCTCCTACTTATTCCACTGCTGAAACAGACTTATATGGCCAGACTTGAACAAACTCAAAGTACAGATATCATTAATTCTAAGATGAAGGCCAATTTCCTAATTTTCTACAGAGAACTGTGTGGGTTTTCTATCAGGAAAAAAGTAATTTTTAATGTAAAACACTGAACAGTGTTTCCTGATACATCAAAGCAAAGCAGACTATATATGTATTACTTCAATAAAAAACATGAATGCCTACTCCAAGAAACTTAAAATTAGCTCCCACCTTTTGTCACCTAGCATTACCCGATAGAACTGTGGGGGTTTATGTGCCAGGAAAGCTGCATCAGACTTGCTGACCACAGGAGCTAAAGGGAGGAGAGCGACACGCACACACGTGTCTGAGGACCGTGTCAGCTAAGCAGAGACCAGCTCAAGTTTTTATAAAAGGCCATATTGTAGGTTTTTCTTCTTGATCAGTCGGAGTATCAGTAGTGGTTGAGCCCCCTAAGGCTTCAAAGCATGCGGTGACTCATTTGATCCTTCAATTCTGCTGGTGGGAACTCAGGCTGCCAGCTCTGGTCATGGGAATTATCCATGTGGTTTCTTCAGACATGGGAAGACTTCTCAAGCTTGGCAAGTCCTAGAAGATGGCATGGATCCACCAGAAAAGTGGGATTTTTCTCTATGGGGAGAATGGAGTTTTTGAAAATCACTGTGCTCTGAAACAATCTTCTTTAGATTATGGAAAGACAGGTCCCTTCATATATGCAGACTGACAGGCTATAATTTAGTGAGACCTGCCCCTGTGCTGGCCATTGTACTGTGTGCTTGATATGCATTTTCTCACTTAACCCACCCAACAAAACTGTGAAACTGGTGTCATTGTGTAGATTAACAGATGAGGAAACTGGGGTTTTGAGAAGCCAAGTGGCCAAATCAGTGATGCGCTGGAACACAAAAATGCACATAGAATAAGAAAACCCTGATGTGCAGCATTGTGGATTTCCACTATAATATTCCCCTTCTGGCCAGTTTCAAGGTACCAAGAGTTTATCAGTGACTCACTAAATTCGTACATATTTAACTCTCGAGTCGCCCAAGCTGTCGAAGCCAGCTCCAGCACAGCCCTAGCTGCTGCATGAAGGCACTTCTGAGTAATCCTTGGGCCCCACCGCACTGTACTGCTCTTTACATAAACAGATGTGGCTTCAGTGAGGGCAAGGGCAGTGTTTAGAGTAGTTCCCCTGGATGTAGGAATGAAAGCTCAGTCATTCACTAATTTATACAACACACATTTATTCTGTTTCTGCAGGTTCACCTGATAACCAAGGCCAACAGGATTTTATTTCCTGTGAAAGAGTTTTGTCTCATAGATAGATTTTACTGTTTCATAGAGAGCACCCCACAGCCAGCTACAATGATACAGGTGGCTGCCAAGCACAGGGGAACGGAGGAGGCCCACCGACAAGCCCTCGCTGTACTCTGTGCCTTTACCTCCTTCCATCCTGCCATCCATGTATTATTTTTTCCTTCACCACATTAGTGTCATTTCCTATGTTGAAAGCTTATCCCTCCAGCCAACCCCATCTTCCTTGACAGAACTCAGAGAATCAACCCTCTGAGCACACAGCTCAGCATCTTGCCCAAAGTACAGGCTCAAAAATGGTTTTGGACCCATCAAAGTACAGGTACTCATTTCAACAGCGTACTTCCAGTTTTGACTGCCCCGGATAGGTTTTGTGATGTTCTCAATTTTCTAGCTAAAAAGCATCATGCACAGAAAAATCTCTCTTCATTGTATTTAGAGGCAGATCACAGTGTGCAGAGATCATCCTGGTCAGACGAGAGCTTGGGTCAAGGTGACTTCACCAGTGTTTGCAAGTCCCATGCCCAGGCTGGCCCCCAGGGCTCACATGTTCTTCCCTAGGAACTACCCAGCAGAGCAATAGTCGGTTCCCAGATTAAAGTCAAACTATTCCTCATCGCAAAAGCAGTAAGCAGTGTTCTGGAACTTGCAAGAAGTCTGGTGCAATGAGGACTAAAAAAGCTTGGGCGAGCAGAGCTCTCTAGATCCTTTGCCAACTGCTAGATATAATGAGCTTGGTGTCAAAGTAGGAGACTGCTGTTAAAAAACACAAGTGCCTGCAGCTGGTCTCTGTAGAGATCATGGCAGGGTCTCTGCCCCTGGATCAGAAGAGAGCCTGGGAAAAGTGATTCAAACCTTGACATTGACTCAAGCCCTGACTCCTCTCAGTTCCTGTGGCAGAACCCAGGTTGTGTGTTATGGGGCTGATTTGTTTTGTATCTCATCTTACACAAAATATAACATTCCTTCTTCTGTTCAGATGACAAGGCTGAACCCATTTTGTTCTGGTGACAGCATCCAGAGTAGTGGCCAGAACTGCAGATTTGGGGAAAGTCGGTTAAGCCCACGAACAAAGTGGGCTCTGTCGCCAGGTACAAGTGACAGCACTTCCAAATAGAGCCTGGCCTCAGGGCCGGTAATAGTTACTCTCTCCCCAGGTATTTTATTTGGTTCATAATGCAGCAGACAGAAATGTGAGAAAGACAGATGTTGGGTTTTTCCATTCACAAGGAGTCTCATGGGAATTTACCAAATAGAATGGATAAAGTAGCTTTGGTGGCTCTTCCTTATGAAAGCTTCAAGGCAGAGCACATCAGGGCAAAGCAGAGCATTTCTTCTCCCCTATTTGCTCTAGTTAATATTGTTAGCCCACTCTGATCCCAACAGAGAACTAGATTGGGTAAGAAGACATGTCAAATCTGGTACGAAAGAAAGCACAGCTGTGATTCCATCATTTATTATGACTGTGACCCAGTGTCTAGGTTGGCATCCTGCCCGCCTCTGTCAGGGAAGCTGCCAGGGTGCATGGGACAGCCAGGTAGATGTCCTTCTGGAAGCTTCCAATACTTTCTGGGGAACCTTCAGGCTGTCTAAACTTTTGTTATTCCACCTTTTCTTTTGTCAGCATTTGGATCTCACAGAGAAACAAATCATCAAGTAACATATTTCCCACTTATTTTATCCTCTCTGCTTTGAACTGAAAAGAACAAGTTCTGTGAAGGACTCGTCACCAGCTCTTCCCACAATCTGGACTCACCTTAATAACACTAATGACAATGCAGACCAGCTGCTGTGAGGCATATCGTTTCGAAGAATAAAATACAACTTTGCTCCCTGGCATAGGTATCCAGGCCCGAAGCTTTGCTTCTGGTGCCTGTGTGTGGAAAGCTGCTGCATCCCAGACCAGTGACTGTCACTTTCCCCGCCTAGTTCCATGGCACCGTGTTCCTAATGTGTGCTCTGGGCAGATAACTGCCCTGTTAGCGAGAAGAGGCTATTCCAGCGATAATGCTAATATCTAGTGTGCTGGGAGGAACCGTTTAGTCGTTTCCCTGCAGGGTCTCCTTTCACCTGCTGTTCTATTTTACAGTCCACTTACATCCTATTGCAATCGATAGACACATCAGCACGTTCTGCTGCAACCAGGCACATCGGCAATCCGGGAGGTGGGCTCCCAGAGGTCCCTGGCATGGCGCATTAGGCAGAGGGCCAGCAGGTTCACATCCAAGAAAGCTCTCCATCTCATTAGTTTCTCCCTGTACAGCAAAAAGCATGGTCATCTAGGTTATAGCAATCAGGGCAGAATTGCTTGCAATTGTGATGGGAGATGCACTAGATTTCAGAGACTTTAGACAATGCTGTTCTGTGAACTGTAGAGTTTTAAAGCCGAGCTAATGCAGGGATGGGAAGTGAATTTATCCAGCTCAGAGGTTTTGGTTCTTGCTACCTTGTTCTGAAGGAGAAGCTGAGAAATGCTTCCAGGTGTCAGTATTAGATCATCAATAATCTCAAGGAAGCTCTTTTCTTGGCTTAACAGCAAAACACAACACGTTCCAGGAAACAGCAGAAAATGTATTTTGCTCTGCTGTGAATCCTAGTAGAAGCTTTAAAAGTCAAATAGGATTTGAGTGCTGAGAAATCTTTTCATCTGTAAAGTTAAACTGGGCCTGAGACTAGTGCTGAAATGTCCATGGTGTCTGGGCATATGTGGATGGATAAAGGATAAACTGTTTCACAGGCTATTATCGATCCTGCCATTCATCTCATTTTCGGTGGGTCATTCATTTTCTTAACTGAAAATAAAAGAAAACTAGGGAACCAAATGGGTGGATGGCAGTTAGACTTAACTTTCATGAACACAATATTTGACTTCTATGAAAGGTCAGTTCAACACATGGAGAATCTGCTAAATTTCAGTCACTGCGCTGGGCCTGAGATTGGTTCTTGAAACCTCCTCGTTTATGGGTTGGTGGGTTGAAGGGTAGATAGATATTTAAGTACATAATTTCAATAAAATGGGAAATATGATGGTGGCATGCACTGACGTCTCCCTCAGCCTACAGCCTGATGTAGGACTGCCAGGCAGACACAATGCCCTCAGGTGCTTAGTCCAGGTGGGTAGAGCCAGGTGTGGAGGCCTCTGGAACTGGACTTTAATCAACTTTGAGATCTAGGATCTGGGGCTAGGTGAGAGAGTTCTGGATAAATCTATAGGGAGGGTTAGGAACTATTACTAGCTGTGGGGAAAGTCAACACATGCAGATGAGACATCCACTATGCTACAATGAGCCTGTCTTCTTCCTGATAGGAACTTCAAACCTTGAGGATACTGTTTAGAACAGTTTATCCCCATACAGAATTTTAGGAGCAGTTTGCCTTTGAGCTTTTGAAAAATATTCACGGCTCCCTGGGCCTCCCTCTTCCTTCTTCTATGCCTCAGGGCAGGCTGTGTGTAGGCTGCTTAGTGTGGTCTGGGCACCGTCTGTGTGACGTGGTTGTCCTGGTTCAGGCTTGGCTTCCGTCTGCTTTCTCTCGGGTTGGCTTTCCTGAAGAATCAGCTCCTGGGATATAAACTTCACCCCAGGAAAGCTGAAGGAAAAGGCCTGGGCCTAGGTGTGGCAGCACCCGAGTTCCAGACCTGACTCACTGCACAGGGCTGCAAAGCACAGCTGAACTGTCAAGGAGCAGAGAACTGCTTTCTGCTTATTCCTCCCCCTCAATCTCCAAATCCAATTGATCACTGATATTGCCTATTCTCCCCTGTACCACTTCTTGTTTGTCTGGGTGGTGGGCACGCTGGCGCCCACGTGCCCTTCCCAGAGCATGCTGATTTCTGTTCAGGTTTTTGTCCCTCCTCCCGGCAGGCCACAAGCTTCAGGGAAAGCCAGCCTAGTTGACCTAAGGGTCAGCAAGTGCCTCTTGCCTGGGACTTGCCAGGAACCCGGCCACAGGCATTAGTTCAGGAATGGTCAACACGACTCAAGGGAAGTTTTCTCAGGCACTTGAGGGAAAGAATTGGCTTTGCTCTTAAGAGTCACACACACACACACACACACACACACACACACACACACACACACGAGTGAGCCCCAGGAAGGATGTCATTCTCCCTGAGGATGTGGCTAGGCGGTAAGGCCTAACCCACTCCAGCCTCCCAGCTGCCCACAATCCCAGCTTTGTACAGGACCCAGTGAGGTTGTGTGGGAGGGTGGAACCAAACTTGGACCAGCTGCACTTTCCCTAATGTGGGTTCCCAATAAAACCCAGTTATTGTTTAGGATGAGTCTAGCAAGCTTTTTGTTTCTTGCACCCACAACATTCTATCAGAAGTCATCTTCTTCTCACTGAGCCCGAGGAAGCTTCATTTAAGGTGTTATCATCCTGACTTACCTGAATCAGCCTGGTCTCCTCATGCACTCTCCACACACGGCCAGAGGGAGGCACCAACATGCACATCTGCCCTGCCCCTCCTCTCTCTAAAGTCCTACCCATAAGAGTGCAGACCATTCCAATCTGTCCCCCACCTTCAGCACCATCTGCCACCACCGGGCTAACCCCCACCAAGGCTTGGGAGGAAAAGCTGCATGTTCACCCACTGCTCTTCCTGGAATCCGTCTGCACTCCACCACTTGGGTGACCAACTATCCCAGCTTTAACTGGGCTGAGAGTGTTGCCTGGACAAGGGCCTCTCAGTGCAACCACCCAGAAGGCCTCAGATGACTTGGTTGCCCTAACTCTGTCTCTCAGACTCCTATCGCAAAGTTCCCTCTCCCATGTAGCCTAGACAGTGGCTCCAAAACATTCAAATGCTTGTCTATCTGACGCCAAAGCCCTGCTCTTTCATGTGGCTTCTTAGTAACGGCCTGGACTAGATCTGAGAGCAGTAAGAATGAAAGAAGACGCTAGAAATAAGTATAAGTTTAGAAAGTCTTATACATTGGAAGGTATTTGAAACTCCCTATCATGGACTTAATTGTGGTCTTGCTCAAAATGTGGGTATGATTTTTACCATGTTGTTAAATGCATCCATTTTCCATGTGATAAGGAAAAAAATCACAACTGGCAAGAGACCAATGTGGCTGCTTCTCCAATTTATATACAGACAACTCTGTGGTTGGCTGGAAGCAGTGGTCTGCCCCACAGTTCTAATATTCCCTAATCAGCAGAACAGTCGGGTCACATTAGTAAGTTCCGTTGGCACACTCCAATGTGGTGCAGATGTGGGTAACTGATGTCTGGGGTACAAAATGCCTATTTTGTTGGTCTATTACAAAATGCCTAAGCTGTTGGCCAAGAAAATATAAGAACATAAAACATGTTGCTTTACACAGCATGTTGAAAATTGAATAACCACAACCCTCCTTACTTCTTCTGTGACATTGTGAGGAGAACATTCCGGCCTCCTGGTGAGCCACTGTCTACCTTGGGAGGGACTGGAGATTTGTTTGTCCCATTCCCCCAAAGTGATCTAAAAATAGTAAAGGCTGTCAATAGTGATTGATTAATTTCAATAACATAAATAATGGTTGTAATTGCAATTGAAAGAGAATGCTTTCCTTTCTGATTAATCTGACCCTCTGGGCCACTATTAAGACAAGCACATTAGAATGCTAATCAGGAAATAAATGCAGAGTCTACCTCTGCTGGTCTCCCTCAACACTGTACCCTGCTTTCCATTTCCATTTCCAACCCTTTTATTTTTTGCATTGTAACCTGGAATATCCCTTTGGCAAATAGGAAACATCACACTTCGTCTTCAAAGCTGGCTCCTCTCTTGGAGCTGTTACCACCAGGAAGCATCTGGTTGGTACCTTGAACTTTGCTCTTGGTGATTTTAAGGTTTGTGTGACCATCGGTGGGTGGGTGAGTTGGCTAAGTGACTGGATGGTTATCCCCATTTTACTAGGTTAAGTGGCATCCCCAACCAGCCAGAAGGTGGGAAGCAATAAGAGAAGCAAACCTGTCCCTCCATATCCTACATCCCAACTGTCTCTCCAATAAACTATTGAGAGCGCTCCAGGGCCACCTCCTCTACTGACTAACCCTGCTGTCCTTCTTCTGGGTAATCCTCAGGGCTCTTGGACCACCCAATGCCTCCTCTCACCCTCTCCAGCTGTTACAACCAGCCTACAGAGCCAGTGTTTGCGATCAGCCATTTGAATCTCTTCAAGTTCCTTTTTCTATTGCAGTGGGCAGCTCTTAAGGTCTGGGACAGAGTCCAGGGGACTGATTCAGGAGGCCAGCCAGTTTTCATTGCCTGTGGTTCTGCTCAGAAACACAATCACTCTGTCCCTGCTCCCCATGAAAGCTGGGCCAAAGTGCAGTCACAATAGAGACAGGAAACAGGCAAATGTGTGCAGGAGAGACCTGCTACCTACGTGCACTCACATCTCCTTTCTCCAGGCTCCCTCACAAAGCCTGTTCCCAGAGTTTTCCTTCACAGGAATCTGACAGTTGTACTGTACTCCAGGTGGTGGCTGCAATTTAAAAGGAGCCCAAGTTGTTTTTCTATTTTTTTGCAAGTACCCAATAAATGAAAGCTTTTATTATTCTTTTTAAAATTTATTTTTGTTGAGGTATAATTGACATATAACATTATATTAATTTCAGGTGAAAAAAGAGTCTGAATCTTAAGCTAAAGAAATAGATCTCTCAATGAGAACATTCTGGACCTTACAGCGGAGAATGGGTCATGGAAAAGAGAAAGCCAGGGGAGCACACTGACCACTATGGGCTAGTTGACAAGCAGGAGCAGAGGAACATCAGCCCTGAGGAACATTCTGGCCTTCATGCACCCCTGTAATCCCATACCCAAGTGGACCTGATCCTAGAAATGCTTTTCCAGTATCTAAAAGCACTCTCTGCATAGATGAACTTTTGAAATGAGGTCTCAATCCAACATGCCTGAAGCATCTTCATTTGAATTCCAGGAGAATTGGGAAATTTGTGGTTTCTTAATCTGTTTATAGAAAACTGGGGCCTCCAGATCCATTTTGTAAAAGAATGTAGAGACCACTTGAAAAAGAAAAGATCTTTTTTCTACCCAGACAGTTTTCTTTATGTGTATTCAGTTATGTTGTGTCAATGTCTAAACACTCTAAATTTTATCTACAAATGGTCAATAGAAATTTCCTTTTGATAATTTGTTCACAACTTAGCAGCGTATACATTATGGTACCAACTAGGTTGCAGCAAATTCAGATCTCATTGGTTTTCAGAGGGTCGGAGAGAACTTTCTAGAGCTGTGACAGTTATGCAGGTGTTGCAAAATGGCAGGCCTTGGAAAGGTCTTACCAGGAGGTAGGTGACAGGTGCTGTTAGCTCTCCAACGGCCTGATGAGAATCCTTCTTACCTTTCAGTGATGGAGAGAGAAAGCTCTCACATCTTTGAAGTTTAGGCCTAAATTAAACCAGTTTTTTTTTTTTTTAAATTAAATTTATTGGGGTGACAATTGTTAGTAAAATTACATAGATTTCAGGTGTACAATTCTGTATTACATCATCTATAAATCCCATTGTGTGTTCATCACCCAGAGTCAGTTCTCCTTCCATCACCATATATTCGATCCTCCTTACCCTCATCTCCCACCCCCCACCCCCCTCCCCCCTTACCCTCTGGCCAGTTTTTTTTTTAAACAATAAATTCTGACAGTCCCACTTTTATATGTGTGTCTTCATCTTTCTCAGCCTGAATATTTCTCTGCATCTGTCTGGTTCACTGCTTTTCTCTTTGTCCTTCTGTTACTGACCCTTGTGGGTCAGAGACCTAAACTGAGGTCCTTCTGCCCAGTGGCGTTCATGCCAATAGAACGGACTAAGTTCGGTAAAGCAGAGTAGAAACTTTATTCCTTGATCAAGGAATGGAGACGGGGAAGCTCATGCTCTAATGGCACCTTCTCCCCAACTAGGGAGGAACTTTCTGCATTTTTAGGCTATGGCATAGAGTGATTAAATTCTTTTAGGCATACGTAGTTATTCTTCTGTTGCACTTGGCCGTTTGCACACAGACCTTTTTACACATGGTACCCCATTGCCATCTTAGTTTTTGCTCTCAGCTCCTTCACCCTTGATGTTGGGAATCCTTTTCAGTTCCTGTAAGCAAGTGCAACTTGTGACATAGTTTAGGTATTGAGAAATGTTAGGGTCTTTTGGATGATAACCCAATGACATGACTGTGTTCCTCCTTCCCATTATTATTCTCCTGTCTGTCACTCTTAAGTGATCACAAAAATAGATACACAATTTCATTTAAACTTTTGCGTTAGCTATTTGAAAATATTTTCTTAAATTTTAAAAGGTGAAAGGAATGTTTTTATTCCTTTTCGTGTCTCAAAAAACAAAGCTCAACAACTCCAAAATGTAACATTGTCAACATATGTGGCCCCTGACTGGGTCTTTACCCACAGTGAGTCAGCAGCTTTCTAAAGTCAGTTTCTTCACTTGCATTGAAACAAGTACTAAGTGCATCCAATAGGGAGAGGAAAAGCCTAAGATTTTTCTCAGACAGCATTATCTCCAATAAGAATGGAGTTGATGATATAACAAAGAAAAGCTGGACAATTTGTGAGATGTTCTCATTTTAATGCTTGAGGGCCATGAGGAGGAGTTGAGACCACCATTCAAGGAGCCAGGGAAGGACAGAGCCCTCTGCTTCTCAGGCCTGTGTTACTGGAGAGTATCTATTTGTTGCTTCTTTCCCCACTAAGCCAGGTTTTAGGAGCACTGTAGGGAGCTTACTTTCACAAGAACTGACTCCACCTGGCAAAACTAGACAAAAATTACCCTCCCCCACATACTTACACATATACTCATGTACTCCGTGAAAGTTCTTGAAATCTAAAAGGGGACATTGTGTCCTTTAATTTCATATCCAAGAAGTATAGAGACCCTCTCCAGGGCCTACTCACCATCAATCACTTTGGCTCTGAGGTCTGAGGCTGCAAGATTAACAACCATTGTTATGTCACTTTTGGAGAATGACAGCTTGTACAGTGACCATGAAAGAAAGTAATTTGCATGGAAGAGTTTTCAAAGGCTGAAGTTATAGTCAGAGACTTGTATCTAGTGCTTCTACTGGTAAATGAAAACTTAAAAAATATGTGTGTGTGGTTATTGAAATGTGTTTAATATAACTTAGAGGACAGATGAATTCAGCTCAAAACAAAACCAGAAAAAGAACACTAATTGGGTAATTCTATACCTTTTATAAAGAGGCAGAATTTTAATATGTCAGACATGTAATTTATCTTGAATTTAAAGTCATTTGAAATGATTTTCTTTCAAGAAATGACAACCATGATTTCCCTTGCCAAGTGGGCAGAATGGCTGTGCCCACCATTTTCCAGCAGTTAGCACCATTCTTTTCCTGTTACAACCAAGCAGACAAAGTGCTGTGCGGTTTTCTGCTGTACAGGCTGAATTCTCACTAGACCATGGGGAAATGCCTGCAGCACTGACTTTTTTTTTTTTTTTTTTTTTTTTTTTTTTTTTTTTTTTTGTTACCATCAAACCAACAAAAGACAATTTTTCAAGATCACACTTATCTATGCCTTAGATTTCATGTGTCAAATTGCAGTAATTTCTTAGGAGAGTGAAAAATATTCACTGCTCAAAAATAACTTTGGAGTGGCTCTATTCCCCCCCCCCCCCCCATTTCTGGGCAATCACTAAACTTCAAATAGCTGTTGATGAATAGCCTCCCTCTCTATCCCACTGTCAGATTAAAACAAAACAAAAAAAAAACCAAACCAAAACAAAAAAATACCTTCAACTAGCAGGAAGTATGACAACATACACTGCATTTAAATTCAAGCAAAGAGAAAATCTAGATATTTTATTCTGCCAGGGTTAATAAAAATACCTTTGCAAATAAATGTCTCACATAAACAGAGATTTTTTTTTTCTTTCTTTTCCAATAGTCTGCCTTCTTAGTAAATGTGGTCTTTTCTGCAGGGTCTCCTCAGACGTCCAGATTACATCCAGTCTAAACCAGCCCCAGGCCAGCACTCACCTGAGCCAGGTCTGCATGTAGACGTAGCCCTGGTCACAAGCAGCTGCTTCCTCAGCTCACCTCTTACTCGAGGACTTTAGTTCCAGGTGAGTGTAACTTAAGTATGTGTGCATGCGTGTGTGCAAGTGGCAAATTAGATGTTTTTCTTCCCAGTGGATGCGGCTCCATGGGAGGTGTGCAAGGCTTGGTGAGGGGATAGGGCTTGATTTCAGCCTCCACTTACATGTTCACTGGCTGTCCTCATACAGATTCAACCTGCACAACTCTAGAATGCAGCCCCAAGGATTAAGCACTCTGAGGATTCTTCATGAAGCCTCTTCACTAGATTTGAGAAAGGAAAGTACTTCCTCTCTCCCGCAATGCAAGCAGTGTCTCTTTATAGGAATCCTTTTTTCTAATCTTTACATTGCAACAACTCTTACCTTTGAAGCTGGTATTGAGCTAAGGATTGCAGGAGTATAGATTGTCTCATACCTTCTTTTGGAATGAGGAAGTTACTGAGACAGACACTCATTTTTAACTTCCTGCTACACATGTTATTATCATATGCTTTTTTCATTTTAAAGATAGATCTTCCAGCTGGTATTGTCTCTGAATGTCTTCCTCCCCCTCCTGTTTCTCAGCTGTTGCTTGCAGCCTAGGAGCTGGACTAGGCTACATGTCTCTTGAGAAATAAGCAGCTATCATAGCTTGATGTGAGCAGGTCTCCACTTTCAGCCCAAGAAGAAGGGTGAGGGGGATGGGGTCGGCATGCTGGCTTAGGGAGAACAACTGGTAAGGAGAATTTACCTGTCTTGGAGTAACAACTGGAAAGTGGAGAAGTCGTGGGGCATCAGGTCTAAATGACAGTCACCTAGGAGAGGAACTCAGTAGCTGCTTCTTCCTGGTGTTAAAGATCATTAGAAAGAAACAGAAATGACAGTCTTTGTTCCAAACCCTGCTGTTTTCATGCTTACATGTGAGAGACATTCTTCTGAGACCCTAACAAGGACCTAATAGAGGTAATGTCTATTTTACTGCCACTGGTAGCCAAAACCAGTGTAGGAAATTGTTAGGATTATGCCTTTGTTCTACAATTTAGTTTCTAAATGAATCTCCATGCTGTTTCTAATCATCACCAAAAGTAAAATCCTTTCTGCAGCAACCCCATTGACCTCCTATATATATCCTGGGGGGGGGGGGGGAGGTGAGGTCTGCAGGACTCCAGTGTGAGAGAAACGGGGAAGAGTGGCTTCCGGGAGAACAGAGCACTCTCTTTCTCTGAGCCACTTTCAGTGTGTGCTTTGTTCCAGCTCCCTCCAAAATGGCATCAGGCTTGTATGTTGATGATACATATCAGAAGACTGAGGGGGCTAAAAATCTCTCCACAAACTTCATTAACATCACACGTAGCTATTCAAGCAGCCATGAGCTTGAAATATAATATGGAAGTCTCAATTGCAGAAAGACCAGAGGAACTGGGTGACAAAACATCTCAGAGGCCAATGACCAACCATATCAGGTATGATATGCATTTCCATTTTGGCCAAATTTCATTCCAAGTCCCACAGGCCTTACACATAATGACTTTGGATTGTTCGGATAGCTAAAGAAGACCTGAAGCCTCATGTCTCTCTGGAAACTTGGAGTAGGGAAGGGACCCTTTTTTGTCCCTAGGCCAATGTCATCCCCAAAGAGGGAATTGCTGCTCTGGGGAGTCCTTTAACCTATAATGGAATTCCTTCTGTGGCTGTTACTCTATAGTAAATAACACTGGATGTTATCACATTCTTTGTCTTTTTTACTTAAATTTTCCTTTCTTGAAAGTTCTATTCTTTGTCTCTACTGAATCAACCCAATATATAGGTCCACTTTTCTTCTTTTAAACTGTTCTCAAAATCTTTGAGGACAGAAATAATGCTGAAATATTTTCTTTTCAACCTTAATATATGGAGTTTTTCAGCTTCTCTTCCCATGGCATGGATTCTGTATGTGCTTTGCAATCAGAAGGTACAGAGTTTGAAGACCTTGGGCAAATTACCAAGTCTGTCTGAGCCTAAGTTTTCTGTTTTGTAAAATGGGGCGAGTAATGCTGTGTTATTGTTGCATAGTATCATGGGTTTAAAAGCATTTATTTAGACTCATAATTCTGCTGGGTGGTTCTTCCAGTTTAGGCTGGGTTAGCTAATTCCAGCTGGGCCTGTACATGTGTGTGAGGTGAGTTGACAGGTCGGCTCCATGCTGCCTGGTCCAGGGTGGCCTCATTCATGTTTGGTGGCCTCATGCATGTGACTGGAAGACTGGGCCACATGTCTCTCAGGCTGGCCTGGGCTTGTTCATATGGTAATAATGATCCAAGAAGCCCCATTGCACACATCCTTTTGAAGCCTCTGCTTACATCCCTTTTGCTAACATTCCACTCACCAAGGTAAGTAACATGGTCAGCCAGATTCAAGGGCATGGGGAACTGGAGTCAGCTTCTTATAGGAAGGGTGGACAATTGTGGGCATCTTTACAATCTTTCCACATGTCAACCAAGTAAGATGGCACAAAGATTAAAGGGTAGAAAAAATGCAAAGGGCCAAGCGCAGAATTTGTCCCATGTAGGTATGCAATGAGTCTTGGCCTTCCCCATCATGGCATTTTCCCACAGACCTCATCTCCACAGAACCTACAAGATGATGATGGAATTAATTAGATTAAAAAATAGCCTGGTAAAACTCTATTAGTTCTTTAGAGATATGCAGGATGTAAAATTAAGGTGTTATTACATTATTATGACTTTCCCATCCTGGCTGGAGCTGCAAAATCAAGACTATCAAATATCATAAGCCTTTCATTCTACTTTTACTACAATAGCACTGGATAATAAATGTAAACAGGAGAGTCTGAAAGTAAGATGACCGCTTTCCTACCAGTTGTATTAGTGCAGAATTCAGGTCTAAACCTTGAGAAACTTCATGTCTTTTTCAAAGAGGAAACATAACTTAGTAGTTTAGATTCATGTATAAGGGTTTCTGCAAAGGTGGTAAAAATAACCTGTCTGTGGAGCTGGTCCCTCCTCGGGAAATTTTATTGAATGAAATTAATGGCTACAAGTCTTAGCTGAACTAGAATGGTTTTAGTTGTTTCTTACCATTGTGTCTAAGTCCGTATCTTTCTTTTTTTTCGTCTATTTCAAAGCATGATTTTAAAATATTGAAGTAATATTTCTCTTTCCCTTTAAATATGCTTGTTCCAAGCTGAGAACCTAAGGTTTCTTTTTTTTTTTCTTTTCTCCAGCATTTAATCTGTAATTTTGTAGGTTACACTCATTTGCAGATTTTTGAAAGTGCCTTTTATTCTTCTCTAAGTGTTAAAGCAATTTAGATTAATGGGCCTTGGACTCTTTGATACCTGTTTTTAAGGCATTTCAAAATGTGTGGAAGACGATACCCTTTCATATGTGATAAGCAAAAATCTTGGCAGATGAAAGACTTTTTTTCTTTTTGTTTTTGCACAAAAGAAATCTTTGGAGCTGCAGAAAAACTGCAAGAGAGGAAAGATCTTCCATATTGTACTCTCCCTCCACCCTCCAACATTTGACAACCCTGCCCTTTGCAGCTGCTCGCAGGAAATGGGAAAGGATGAAGCATGAGGCCAGCTCTGCAGAGAGGGACGAAGGAGAGCTAGGCTGATGCTTACCCTGAGCCAACCCCCAATTCTGCACCTAATGGTCATCCCTTGCTCCCGAAACAAAATGTTTGCAGAGCCTAATATTCCATCTCATGCTCCTTGCATTAGTGCATGATGACTCTATGAGGACCAATGCTCTCTAATGAAGATAGCGACTGTCCCCCACCCCTGCCCTGGCCCCCAGGGTAAGTTGGCTGTTAGAAGCCCAGAATGGCGCTGACAGCCAGAGGGTCAGGAGGGCCTTTGTGCCCTTGACCTCTGGACAGCGCTATGAGCTGGGAGCACGGTGCAGGGCAGAAGAGTAGTGACAGTTGCCTGTCACTCCCTCACTCCCTTTTGAATAAGGACTGTTAAGTCTTAGGGCTCCACTGTACTTGAAGGGGGCTTAAGGGAGTCCTGCTAGGCTGCTGGCACTGCTCTAGCTTGCTGTACATCTGTGTCTGTGTGTCTCTGTGCATGTATTTCTGTTCATTTGTCTATCTGGTAGGAAAGATGGCTAAAGGTGAGGAGAAAAAGGGCAAAGAAGTCACATCATTGTTTACTGCACTTGGTCACAGACTCACCCCCTTTTGTTTTCCTTTGAGACAAATGCCATGATGAGGGTGAGTTACAATTTATTGCCTATGTGAAGAGAAACACCACAGCCAGACCTCCAGCGAGGGCTGTAATCAGAAGAGACTGGGAGCTGCACATTGAGGAGGGGAGAGCTTCTGAGGGGACATGTTTACTACTTTGGCTTAGTGCCTGTGACATCCTCCAGTGGCATCACCGTGGTGTGATCAGAGTCTTGGAGTTTCAGAGTCAGGAAAGGTCACTCCAGAGGTGCCTGATAGTAATACCACCAGGGACGCATTTTATTGTGTTTTTTTTCCCCTCCAAAGATATCACATTTTGAAATATTTTATTTATCAAACTGCACAGTTAGGTTAGAACTGAAGACCTCCCCACCACCAGAACCTCCAAAAAAAAATTGAAAATCGATATACTCCATCTCATTTTGCTGGTAGGTTTTTAAATTTTAAAAATATCAAGTAAATCTTTTTCCTTTTATGTTAATCAAAAACATATCAAGAATTCTGGGTAGTTGAAGTAATAGGAGCTGTATAAATTTGGATCTCCACACTTAGCTTCTAAAACTCAATGGAGAACCACACCAAGAGCCAATAGAATCATGTGAAACCCAATCACAGTGGAATGGGAAGACAGACAACACCTGAACTTAAATTAACTGTGAGTAGAAAAGTAAATGCCAAACCCCAGAAGGCTAATTTTCATGTTCCTACTTCAAGACTGTGGAAGAAAGTCTGGTAAAAACTTAATGGAAGGCCGGCCTGGTGGCTCAGGCGTTTAGAGCTCCATGCTCCTAACTCCCAAGGCTGCTGGTTCGATTCCCACATGGGTCAGTGTGCTCTCAACCACAAGGTTGCCAGTTCAATTCCTTGAGTCCCACAAGGGATGGTGGGCAGCGCCCCCTGCAACTAAAACTGAAAGGACAATAACTTGAAGCTGAAGGGTACCCTCCATAACTAAGATTGAAAGGACAACAACTTGACTTGGAAAAAAGTCCTGGAAGTACACACTGTTCCCCAATAAAGTCCTGTTCCCCTTCCCCAATAAAATCTTAAAAAAAGAAAAAAAGAAAACTTAATGAAAGAGGGGAGTGGTAACCTAGTAATAGGACTAACATTGACCTAAAATCACTTAAATGCAAAAATGCTGAGTGAGCATGACTAGAGGGGGCAGTCTTCAAAAGACATCACTTTGGGGGGAGAAGCAATAAAGGAAGGAAGACACCCACTTTGGAGAATGGGTGTATGGAGGAAAGAAGCCCCGAGGAGAAGTTTTAGGGCTCTGAACATCAAGAGAGAAGCAAAAAACATTCTCAAAATCCCTCACACATGCTCCTTCAAAAAAAGCCATCCATTAAAGAAACCACATTTCCCTACACTGATGGAAAAGGTGCCATCAAATGAGGGATCTTGTAAGTCATTCAGTAAAATGAATAGCAAAAACACTAAATATGTACAAAACTACTGTAACAGAAAGAACCCTTCAGCTGCTCAAAATCTACTTCCCTCAATTGATCACAAAGCAGAGATAAGTATAACATAACACTCAAAACTGAATTAAATATTATCAAACAAGCATGTTAGGATATAAAATCCCAACTTGACTCAGAAATTCAAAAGCTAAACCAACAACAGACAGGAAGGATCAATGATAAAAAGCAGGGAAGTAGCTAAAAAAATAGAAATGATATAAAGAAAGAAGTAAAAAGGCTCAGAGAAAGAGAGAACATTTGAAACGCAAGAGAAGCATTTCTTCCATTTACATGATATTTTAAAGATTTTAATGTTTAATGTATCAAACTAATGCAAAAAAACAGAAAGAAATGTGTGTGACCTTCAAAAAAAAGCTGAAAGAAAAAGTCTTCGACAACAGGACTTATAGAGCTTATATATAATTGTAAATATGAATACAATAAGTTAGAACAAGGGTGGAAGAATAATATTTTATATGCAATATGAGGTCTGACAAGTTCACGAACTTGTTGCAATGATGTTGCTAACCTGTTTTGATATCAGAGGGATTATTCATTATGAATTTAACAGTTAACCAAGTTTACAATTTGGAAGTGCTGAAAAGTCTTCACGAAAAAGTTTGACCAAAACAACCTGAACTTTCTGCCAACAATTCATGGCTCTTGCATCACTATAATGCACCAACTCACACGGCACTGTCTGTGAGGGAGTTTTTAGCCAGGAAACAAATAACTATATTGGAACACCCTCCCTACTTACCTGATCTGGCCTCCAATGACTTCTTTCTTTACCAGAAGATAAAGGAAATATTGAAAGGAAGATATTTTGATGACATTCAGGACATCAAGGGTACTATGATGACAGCTCTGATGGCCATTTCAGAAAGAGTTCCAAAATTGCTCTGAAGTGTGGACTAAGTGCTGACATCAGTGCATAGCTTCCCAAGGGGAGTACTTCGAAAGTGACCGTAGTGATATTCAGCAATGAGGTATGTAGCACTTTTTCTGGGATGTGTTTGCAAACTTAATTGTCTGACCTCGTATGCCATATGTTATATATTCTCACAAAGGAGAAATCAACCAAATGTGGGAGGAGAAGGGAACAGAAAAGAAGAAAGCAGAATAATCCCATTGATTGCTGTATAGGCAATAAATGGGAGAGATGGTAAAAGACAAAAATAAAATAACTAGAGCCTAGTGGCAATTAAAAGGTATGAGTATAAAGGTAACTACTAGAACAAACTTTAAACCTTCCTAAATATCAAAAAATAAAAATGAAAGAACAAAGATAACACATCACATGGAAAAAGAAATATAACACCTTCAACATAAGGTGGTAATTTCAACATAAAATTATATGAAACAGTTGAGACCAAACACAGACTTCTAGCCTCCAGAACAAATATTAAGACATCCTTTGTTCAGGAAGATAAAGATGTTTGTTCTCTGTATTTTAATTTATAAATTTAACACAATCCCAATACTAATACCAACAAACTTAAAAACACAATAAGTTGATATTAAAGCTTATCTGGAAAAACAACTGTGCAGAGATAGCTAGAACATTAAAAAAAATATATGAAGGGAACTAGCTCTATCAGATATTGACATACTGTAAAACCTCTTTAATTAAAGCTGTTATACTGGTGCATGAACAGACAAAAAGAGCTGTGGAATAAATCAGAAAGACCAGAAATACACCCAACTATGTATGAAGATTAAGTATATGATAAAAGTGGCATTTTAAACCACTGGGGCAAAGATGAGCTTTTTACTAAATGGTGCTGGGACAACTGATTAACCATTTGGAAAAAGATAAAAATTAGATCCACACTTACATTGTACATAAGAAGAAATTGGGTCAGGGGTCCAAATGTAAAAAATGATACCACACAATAACCAGAAGAAAACATGGATGAGTTTCTTTATAAGCTATAATTTGTGTATAGGGAAAAGCTGTCATCACTCAAAATCTAAATGAAAAAAAGATTAATAAGTTCAACTGCATAAAAATAAAAATGACTTTTGCATAGCAAAAGAAAATGAAGATCTAGGAGAAAATATTTGCAGCATATAGAATAGATAAAGGGCTAATATTCCATATATATGATAGAAAGAATGCGCAAAGACATGAACAATCACAAAAATAAAATGCTACTTAAACATATGAAAAAGAGTTCAATATCACTCAATGAGAGGATGGCAAATGAAAACTAATGAAATTATACTGTTTTCACTTATCAGATTGGCGAAGTTAAAAAGTGTATGCTATAGTCTGAATGTGTGTCTCCAAAATTCATATGTTGTAACCTAACCCCCAAATTGATGGTTTTGGGAGTGTGTGTGGGGAGTGCTTTGGAAGGTGATAAGGTCATGAGGACAGAGCCCTCATGAATGGGATTAGCATCCTTATAAAAGAGACCTCAGCGAGCTCCCTCTCTCCTTCCGCCCTGTGAGGATACGACAGGAAGTCTGCAACCTGAAAGAGGGCCCTCACCAGACCAGGCTAGTACCCTGATCTCAAACTCATCCTCTGGAACTGTCAGAAATAAATTTCTGTTGCTTATAAGTCGATGATGTTTTGTCATAACATTCCAAACTGACTAACACAGTAGATACTGATAACAGCACATTCTGTTGGCAAGACCATAGGGCTGATTTGCTTCCAAGCTCATTCATGTGGTTGTTGGCCAGCTTCTGTTCTCATAAATTACCAGACTGAGGTATGGGATTTCTTTATTCTATTCTTGCAACTTTCCTTGTAAGTCTGAAATTATGTAGAAACTGTTTTTTTGTTTTGTTTTGTTTTGCTTTTCTTTTTAAAGAAGTGATTCTGGGGCTGGTTTGGTGACTCACGCAGTTGGAGCTCCATGATCCTAACTCCCAAGGCTGCCGGTTCGATTTCCACATGGGCCAGTGGGCTCTCAACCACAAGGCTGTTGGTTCAACTCCTCGAGTCCCACAAGGGATGGTGGGCTGTGGCCCCTGCAACTAGCAACGGCAACTGGACCTGGAGCTGAGCTGTGCCCTCCACAACTAAGTCTGAAAGGACAACAACTTGAAGCTGAACAGCATCCTCCACAACTAAGATTGAAAGGACAACAACTTGACTTGGAAAAAAGTCCTGGAAGTACACACTGTTCCCCAAGAAAGTCCTGTTCCCCTTCCGCAATAAAAATCTTAAAAAAAAAAATAATAAAGAAGTGATTCGGGGCTATCCAAAATCTACTGAAGTACCAAAGTACCTTTGATCCCCATTGATAAGCAGAGCTGCCACACAGGCTTGGTGTGTCCCTAGTACTCTTCTGGCTTACTGCTCCTAAATGTATGCTTTTTTCAAAAAGTACAATGTTAAGATGTTGAACATTGGTTGATTTCAGGAGAACCAGAGTCTCAGACTGTGAGCCATGATTGGTCCCCTTGCTCTGCAGATGAAGACACAGAGAAGAGGGGTCAGTCTCTGTCTTGGAGTAAGCCCCCTGTGATATTGACAGACTGGCTTACACCAAGGGCATGGGAGGAGTGGATGGTGCAGGGAGGGTGGGCACGGCTTTTATCACCTCCGCAGGAAAATGTTTCCACTTGCCACATCATTCCCCACCCAGACCGGCCTACCATCAGTTTTATTGACATTTGTGGCTTGAGTGATTAAAATGTAAGGATTATCCTTTTCTGTCCTGTGCTCAGTTGCACCTTTAGTTGGCCCAGTTCCAATATGTAGCTTGAGGTCAGGGCTAACAGATGCATAAACATAGTCTTTCCTGAATGAATAAAACAATCGGTTACAGTTGTTCTGTGGAGCCACTTGACAACATTGACATGTTATTAGGGAGTGAGCACAAATTTCTGATATTGGTAGTGATGGTTAGTTCCTCTGAACGTTCTCTCCTGTCCCATGATATTTTACTCATCATCTTCTTTACATTCTTCTCTTTCTCCCTGAACTTTCTGAACTTTACCCAAGTGAGGTAAAAAAACGGGGTAGGGTGAGGTGGTTGTTTACATCTACTTACCAAGAAATGGTGCAAAGCTCAGTGAATTTGTTTGAAGTAATCCCTTGTAAATATAACAAGCAATTTTATATTGAGAACCTGGACTTTTCCCAACTCCCTGCTCACCATCCCACTGCTCCCACATTGCCTACACCTCAGGGAACTTTGAAGGTGCTGAAAAGGAGCCAATTCTTAAAGCTGCCTGGCCTTGTGTCCCCGAGGGTGGCCTGAGATGGCCTGGGATGAGAATGCTCCTGTGCTAAGACAGTCATTTGGGAAAACCAGCCAGGGAAACCCAAAGAACCATCTTCCCAATTTTAGAGAACTGGTTCAAAAAGCAACATTTTTCTAGATTGCCCAGATGGCTAGGTGTTTGGGAATGTTCCGGTAAAACGTTTATGAGGTATGTGAGCTCTGGAACTGATTACCAAGGTTCAAATTTCAGTTTGCTGGGAAATTTACACAACTTTAGTTTATCTGTATAAAGCGGGGTAATACTTGTATTTGACTCAGAGGGGTGGTGAGGATTTAAACGAGGTAATAGATACAAGCAGACAGCTCAGATGAACACCAAAAGGCAAAAAAGGCAGGCTCTCCTCTCCCACCACAAACTGTATTTGGACTAGGCACAGCCAGACACATGGTGGGCTCTGTCTCTTTCTTATAGGGCCTTGGGGGAAGATAGCACCAGACCAAGCCAGACTGGTGAAGGACTTTATGGCAGTCGTCACTGGAAAAGACCCCCATTGCCTGAGGGGGCTCCTGCCAGTGCACATGGCCTCCAGAGACCTTGTGCTTGTGGAGAGTGGAGACCTCGTGTGGCCCCTTCTCTTCTCTGCAGAGAGAGGGAGTTCTCACTCCCAGTTAGCTCCCTGCCAGGTGAAGTCGGCAGAATTATCAAGATGTCCCCCAAGATTCCCGTTTGTGATTATCCAACCAAACAGTAATCTAGGTACGGCTCTATAGGGGCTTTGCAGTTGCAATTAAGTTAGCTGACTTTAAAATAGGAAGGTTATCCTGGATGGGTCTAATGTGATTATTTGGGCCCTTAAGAGCGAAGAAATTTCTCCATCTGGAGCCTGCAAGATTCGGTGAAAGAGGTCAGGAGGAGAGATGAGGATGGTTGAGGAGGTCGATGAGATTCATAGCTTGAGAGAAACTCATTAGCTGGTGCTGGCTTTGAAGGTGCCTCTGGAATCTGAGAATCACCTCTGGCCACAATCAAGGAAACACCCTACTCCAGCAAGGAAACAGTCCTACAACCACATGGAATTGAATTCTGCCAACATACCAAATGACCGTGGAAACGTGTTTTCCCCTAGTGTCTTCAGAAAAGGACACCTGCCAGCTAGCCGACACCTTGATTTTGGCCTTGTGAGAGCACTGGGGCACCTTACACCATGTCTGGCATATGGTAAACACTCAAAGCTCAGCCTGAAACCGCCTCTCAGTCTGTTGCCGTTCATTTCCATTGTGAGTGGAAGGAGCCCAGGGCTGGAGTGCAAGATGGCGTTATCCTCCCAATTTGGTCAAGTGGGAGAGAGAATTGACCACAGGAGGCCTTGCTCCCCACAGACCCAGTGAGGACTTTGAGGACCCTGCTCCACCCCACATTCTACACTTTCATTCTATTCCACCCATCCCTCCACAGTGGGTGCAAAAGCCAGGGAAACCTGAGAGGCAGTAAGACAGCCAGCACTGTGCTGGAAAAGGAACAATAAGAACAGCAGGAGCATGTGGCCTATGGACAGAAGCCTTGGCATGCACAACCCTATTGCACTTTCTGTCTCGCTTAGGAGCCTCCATCAGGCCCGGCCCTGTTGGCCCTGAGGCGTAGGGGATAGGCCAAGTCTGTTCATTCCTCCTTGTTTCCTAGCTGGCAACAGTCACTTCAGGGAGAACCTGTCATTGGCCATGGACTCTGCACCAGGGAGTTGAGGATGCCTGTCTGTGTCTGGGGAAACTGAGGCTCTGCTTTCCCAGGAGCAACATGATTGGGGAGAAGGCTGGAAACCAGTTCTGGTCTTGTTCCTGACACCTGGGCCCACACCTAAAGAAGTATTTTCCTTGTTTCCTTCTTTCTTTTGTTTCTTTTTCCTTTTTCTTTAGAATATAATAATAAGAGCAAATGCGTAATACCAGGCACAGTTCTAAACATGTTACGTGTATTAGTTCATTTAATCCTCTGTGCAGCGCTGTGAAGCAGCATGGTGGTTATCCCTGCTCTGCAGAGGGGAAATGGAGGCCCCGGGAGATGAAGTAACAGGTTAAGGTCACTCAGTAAGTGGCAGAGCTAGACTTCAAACCTGGCACTGCCTCTTGCGCCCCCTTCCTACTGGGGGCACTCTATACTTAGGCACGCAGCACCTTTGGCTCTGTTATTGTTGTTATTTTTAAATTGTATTAGCAGCTCATTTATTTTATACCAAAATAAACTGCTGCTACTTGATGAAAAGGGTAATGGAATTTCTGTGCCTCTGTAGTTTGCGATGTTTACTGGTTTGATTGAGATTTAATGAGTGGAAATAAAAAATACTTTCAGTATATATACATTATCAGGTAATATATATTCAAAACAGGATATTCAAAAATTAAACATCTGCTAAGATACATTAATTTGTGTGGGAATGTTAATTGCCTCATTTTGATATAAATTTACTGACAAAATCTATCAGTTGTATTTATAAATTGGCTTTCAAGTTCTGGACAGGAGCCTCCCCTGCATGAATGAAGTGTGTTATTGGCATCAGTAGGCTAAAATGCCATCAACCACAAGGAAGATAGGATTATAGCAGAGTCATGGGTACAAGGTAAAGTTATGAGCATGTTTTGTGCTTGTTGACAGAAGAATTTATATACTGGCAACCCTTCCTTCATGGTTGCTACAGTCAGCTGGGCTCCTCTGCTTGCCAGTTGAAGCCCCCACCCCAGCTCACTCTCCCCACCCTGTGGAATTGGATTTCAGAGCACACCAGTGACACTCACTGTGACAACTAGTGAACACAGAGTATGCCACTGTAACTAGTTTATCAAAGAATGCAATTTCATGAGTGAGGAGGGGGTCACCCATGCATCCCCCCCCCCCAAGATGGCAGGCTGGGCCAGGAGGTGCCAGCTCCTCCTGTGGGAATGCACTCCATGTTCTGAAGGCTGGCGAGAGCACTCTGCCTCTGCAGTGTGGCTCAGCATCCAAGCAGGGGCACTAGCAGACCCTGGAGAATGAAAAGAGAAAGTTGTGGATTCTTCTCTCCCTCCAAGAGAGGCAGAGCCAAGCCCAGAAAAGGGTGGCTCAGGAAGTAAGTCTGAACCTTCTGCTTCCTGGAGACCATGCTTCCCCCAAGAAGACTGATTTCAGACCTTCCTTTTCTGGAATGCCAACACCCAGGCCTCGGCTGAAAGAGCAAAGCTACAAGATGTCCAGTTCTGAGTCTGTGAGGAGATCTGGTGCCCTGGGGCTTTACAGAGGAGCAGAGGACTGCCTATTTCTTACATTTAATTTAGGGGAGATGAGGTTTGGAGTCAATACTTTATATTACTATCTATATTACAAGTTTGCCTCATTTAATGAGACACAATTAATTATAAAAAAGGCATTGGGTGCTCATTATGTGCCAAACATCCTACTTGGCTCTGTGGGAAATTAAAAATTAAATCAATATGCCCCCAATTTTAAGGAGCCCCAAGGCACACACGCACACATATGAACACTGAAGAAACAATGCCAGTGGAGCACACGCAACAAAGAGGGAAATGTGGAACTATCTGCTTGATGGCAAGTGGTGTGAGCTGAGAGGAGTGAGAGGTGATGGCCCAAGTAGGCTGGAGGACCTCCAGGAAGAGGTGGAACATACAAGGTCTGGCAATCAAGTTCGCAAACTTGCCACCGTGCACTTACATTGACAGCACTGTACAAACAGCTTGGTAAGGTTTCATAACCCACAGCTGTGTTCATGTCGACGGGTGGCGGGGTCTTGCTGAGTGGCGTTCATTATTGTTGTTGCATGTTTTTGTGTGCCGTCACGAGAATGTCTGAGCTTGAATTAGAGCAATGAACAAACATTACATTTCTTGTTAAACTTGGCAAGAATGGAAGTGAAATCAGGGACATGTTAGTCCAATTCATGGGGATAATGCCATGAAGAAAACAGAAGTGTACAAATGGAGCAAACATTTTTCTGAGGGGAGAGAATGCATCACTTCTAAAGAGAGGTCAGGGAAGCTAATGATGAGCAAAATTGATGAAAACATTGCAAAAATTTGTCGAATTGTGTGTGACAATTGTCGGCTGTGAGAAGCATAGCAGACCAAGTATACATTCATAGAGAAATAGGAAAATCTTAACTATAAATTTTGGCATGACAAAGGTGTGTGCAAAAATGGTCCTGAAGGAGCTCACCAATGAACAAAAGCAAAGGAAAGTCGAGGTTTGCCAAGACCTTTTGGAGAGGCAAGAGGATGTTTTGAGCCATGTTATCACTGGTGATGAAACATGGGTGTACCAATATGACTTTGAAACAAAGCGTCAAAGTGCACAATGGAAGTCAGCCAATTCTCCATGACCAAAAATTTCTGTCAGTCCAAATCAAGAGTCAAAATGATGTTGCTAAACTTCTTTGATATCAGGGATTATTCACTATGAATTTGTACCAACTGGACACACAGTTAACCAAGTTTACTATTTGGAAGTGCTGTAAAGGCTGCATGAAAAAGTTAGATGAAAACGACCTGAACCTTTTACCAATTCGTGGCTCTTGAATCACGACAGTGCACCAGCTCACAAGGCACTGTCTGTGAGGGAGTTTTTAGCCGGTAAACAAATAACTGCATTGGACCACCCTCCCTACTCACCTGATCTGGCCCCCAATGACTTCTTTCTTTACCTGAAGATAAAGGAAATACTGAAAGGAAGACATCTTGATGACATTCAGGACATCATGGGTAATACGACGATAGCTCTGATGACCATTCCAGAAAAAGAGTTCCAAAATTGCTTTGAAGCGTGGACTAGGCACTGGCGTTGGTGCATAACTTCCCAAGGGGAGTGGTGACAACCACTTCAAAGGTGACCATAGTGATATTCAGCAATGAGGTATTTAGCACTTTTTCTAGGATGAGTTCGCAGAACTTAATTGCCCTCGTACATTTGGAAAAAAATGCCAGGGAGGCAACTATCATTAAGAGGGTCTACAACATATGTATTATTTCAGTTAGTCCTTCTAACAACCCCATGGCATAGCCATTAGTTTTTTTCCTCTTATAGATGAAGAGACTAAGGCTTATAAACAAAGGAAGGTAACATGTGTAAGATCACTCCACTTACAAGTGAAGAGCTTGGGTTGAATCCATGTCTGCAACTCCCCAGCTCATCCTTTAATCCCTGTATCTCACTACCACCCATTTTAGAGATGGTTAAGTGCATGGTTGATTGAAATTAGAAGGCGTGTGATGTTAGAACTCATGCTGCCTTGGTAGTTTTAACAGAATTTACTGAGGACCCACAATGGAGTCTAGTGGTAGTGACAGGGAAGCATAAATTAGAAGTGCGTGAGAAAGAAATAAAAATCAAAGCTTGGAGTGTAAAACAAAACTGACTCTTGAGGCCAATAACAGCGTTATTCACAACAACAGAGAGAAACAACCCAAGTGTCCACCAATAGATGAATGGATAAACAAAATGTGGTCTAAACATACAATGGAATATTATTCAGTCCTAAAAAGGAAAGAAATTCTGATACTTGCTACAACATGGACGAATCTTGAAGACATTATGCTAAGTAAAGTAAGCCAGTCACAAAAGGACAAATATTGTATGATTCCATTTGTATGAGGAACATAGAGTAGTCAAATTCACACAGACAGAAAGTAGAATGGTGGTTGCTAGGGGCTGGGGGAGGGGAGACTGGGGAGTTAGTGTTTAATGGATACAGAGTTTCAATTTGGGATAAGAAAACGTTTTTGAGATGGAGGGTGATGATGGTTTCACAACAGCGTGAATGTATTTAATGCCACTGAACTGCATACTTAAAATGGATAAAATGATAAATTTTATGTTATATATATTTTACCATCATAAAAAAATGAAAAAAAACAATAACACAGAAAACCCAAACTCTTAGGGTCAATGTCAAAATACCAACATCCTATATACATGTTACGAGTGGATTACAAATTTAGTTCTAAGCTTTTCAGCAGCCAAGTCTCAAGCATTTTTTCTTGGAGAGTGAGGGGCTTACCTGACTTATGAAGCAAAACACTTTGTTATAATGGCCACTTAAGTACTGACAATTAAAACCAATACCTATTACACGGTCATTTAAACGTGTGACAATTTGCTAATGCTTTTATAAGCTAATGGAATTGGAAAGAGAAGGTGAATTATGTTTAAACTGATCTATATAATTTAAAATGAGGGTAATATCCGACAAACTGGTGCTTTACAAAATAGATGGAGACACCAAGATAGTGTGAGGAAGAGGGGGAGACTTGGTCAGATGGAAACAGATCGCTCATTAAATCAGCAGATGAGCCGAAAAACAAGCCTGCTGCCTGAGGTTGGGAGGGAGAGCCAGCCCTTGGGTCATGTGCACCCAAAATCCAATAGGTTTCCAACCAGGAGTATGTCTCTTCAGCCCAGGGAGGGCTGCCACTAGCTTCCCGGCTTTGCCAACCAGCCCGGAGCTATTAGTCTGATGACCCAGGATCTGATGATCCTGGAAGGATGCAGAAGCCCTCATGCACAGCCCCTGAACTGCACATTCTCTTTCCAGGCTGGAGCAGATCCCGAGGAACGCGCAGCTACCCCTTGAGTCCTGGACTCTCTCGTGGCCTGGCTCCAGCACTCAGGTGCCTGTAGTCCTGGTCCCCTGCTGAGGTGACCTCTTGGGAGAGTTCTAGGCTGATTTCTCGTGCTACCAGCTCAGACTCCCTGGAGGTAGCCAGTGGGCCCAAAATGCCATCCTGAAGCAGTAGTCACTCACTCGCCCAGCAAGGCCAAGCGTCACCTTCATGCTAACTGCACTCTGAGCCTGAACAGTCAGGAAAGGACCCCTTGCATCTCCTAGAGATGGCTCCCCCCACCCCCATCTCCAGGCGAGGCTCACTGTGATTCAGTGAATGCCTGGGGACCACTCTGTCAGAAAAACCCATCCTCGGGTGCTGTGACCTAGGTCAGGGCAGGGTTTCCCTGACTCATAGGTGCTGCATTCTGCTGGCCTGTGGGTAATAGGGCCAACCTACTATCCTCTGAGCTTCCTCCTACAAAGCAGGAGTGCACTCCAATGCATGAACTCAGCCGCTGGGGGCAGGTGAGGGGAGGAGGCCTCAGTCCCAGCACTCCTCAGAGGCCTACCACTTCTCCATCCTTCCCTCAGGTGAGCAGGGAGAGAGGGGTGGGTGTGGGGCGGGCGAGGTGAAAGCAGAGGGCAGTCTGGGCCTGTCGGGTATAGGAGGGGAAGCTGCCACTCAGCCTTTCAAGCCCCATGAAACCTCTGTGTGCTGTAGCACTGTGCCCTGAGAGGGCAAAGCTGGGTGGCCCAGTGAAGTGTCCGCCTGTTCCAGTGTTCCTTCCAGGTGGCCAGGGACTCCGTTCAGAGGCTCAGGAGTGTGTAAGGCACATCTCTGTGCTTCCTGGGCATGCCAGGGTCAGATCTGGCCCTGAGAGGCCCAGAGTGGGCTTTAACTTCACTACCACTCTGGCGCTTATGAGTCTTTCCATTGCTGGCATTGGATCTCCTCCTGGAATTCCAGTCCTCTCAGCAGTTTTCGCCTGGTCTGTTTCCAAGGCCACTTGGAGTTATGCTACAGCAAAGTGATTTTCCTGGGCTTCGTCCTGTGTTCACAGGCTCACTGATTGGCCTGTGTTTTTCCTCCACCTATGAATTAGCTGCAAACCTTCTGTCACCCACATGGGAGTGAGTGAAAGAGGCTCCTCTGTGGAAATGCCCTGGGGTAAGACTGCTGAGGCCAGACTAGTCACAGATGGAGATTCATTTTCAATAAGGTGGGGAAAAGGAAAGGAAAAGAACCCATGCATTTCCTAGAAATATGCCAGTTGCCGGGAAGCACATGATTGAGTTGTCCAGATGCAGAAATTGAGACAGAGATTAGATAAACTATCCAAAATCAAACAGCCAAAGAACTGGGTGGCTGTGGCTTGAACCCAGGAGATTGGCTTCAGAGCCTGGACCACCAGTGAGAGTGTGTGCGTGGAGCCAGCTTGAGTTCAAGTCCTGTGGTGGCCCCTTGGTGATGCTGCAGCCTTAAGGAAGCCACCTTCTCTGCCAACCACTGCCCCCATCAGTTTTTTCGCCTCATGATATTGTTTTGGGAGAGGAAACAGTGGGACTGGTGAGGACAAATGGCTCCAAATCCAGTCTTTCCTACACCAGGAAGAAGGGGCAACTTTCAGAAATGTTCTTAATTAAGTTAGCTGTGGTAATTACATTTTCATTGCATTATTTATATTAAATAGAGGGATAAAGGGGCATTTTAATGTCGCTTTAATGAACCAAGAGAAAACCTCCACGGACTTCGAAGCAGAGCATCTGCTCTCGGTGGTGGCATTACGTTTGTTTACAGCCCAGCCGCCTGCTCTCCCAGCTCATGGGCCTGGGGGCGGGGGCCATCTCATTCATGGAAACACCCAGAGCCCAGAGTCCACACTGGCATCACGGCCCAAATGCAGCAATGAAGAGCCCATTGTAGTTAGTTATACCAATTAAACATTTTATTTACCACAATTTTTACTTTATCCATGTGAAAATCTTTTGGTAGATATAGTTTCTTACTAGCAATACCCATAGCATCTGTATTTTACGTTTGTGTGGCTTTTTTAATGTCTACCACGCCTTCCTATTTCATTTTGTTCCATACCACAATCTTGTGGGAAAAATAGGGAAAATCCTGTCTTCAGACAAAAGGGAATGGAAGCTGGGAAGTGGCCGGCCAGTCAGGCCCCCTGGGTGGCTGCGCTAGGCTAGTTTGGTTTCATTTCCATCTTACAAGGGGCATCAGGGCTTTGAAACCCAGCCTCTGTCTGCTCTCTTACAGGAAGGGAATGTAGAGAAAACTGCTGTCCTGTTCTTTTACGAATCACACTTGAAAAGCCTCCAATGATGCCAAATTTCTAAGATAACCTGTGACTTAAATGGTGCATTCAGATTTTTACAACTAGAGAAGGCTGAGGGGGCTGCACCATTTCTCTTGCAGGAAAAGAAAAGGTGAGGGGGTTAAATGGTCATGCCCCCAATACCCGTCACTAGCACATGATTAGGTAGTCAATCAATTATATTAAAATGACTCTGATAAGCTGCATCTTTTATTTAGTGGGTCTCAGCTCACCACTAGCACTGTAACGAGAGCTGGAAGTTCAAGGCAGTGTCAGAGACAAGGATCTGGTCCATCCCTTTCCTTGCAGAAGCCTCCCCCGCCCTTCCTTAAGAGAGGAGACATGAAAGAGAAAACCCCACAGAGATGGGAAAGATTTATCATAAGACCTATGATCTAGTCTATTTTAGGCTAATGCTTACATGTGCTGCCTGATGCGAATGTTTACTGAAGGATGAAATCCCACTGAAAGACACAGTGGAGACCCTGGGGGGTTTTGTGGGCTGTGGCGAGCTGGAAGGATCCAGAAATGGTGAGGAGGGCTTAGAGATTTACACAAGCAAATGTTCCATCACTGTTCTACAAGTCATCTGCATGTGTCCCTTCATGTTGCTAAGAAAAAAAATAAACACGCTGTTTCCCACTTGAAATCTTACAAAGGCAAACCTAAAACCCACGGGAGTTATATGTAGAAGAGGAAATTCAGGGCCAGGGGTTTTTAGATGGTTTCTCCAGAGCCCTTGGGCTCCTGCAGAGGCAAAAGCTGGGACTGGAACTGGGTTTGGGGGAGGATACTGCAGAAGGTGGGGAGGAGAGGGACGATTCAACCTGTGCAAGAGGCCTTGTGTGGGCCGTGCAGGCATCAGTGGCTAGAAGATTCCTCCTTTACTAGGAGGCATTTACTTCACCTGATAGGGAAGGAGAAAAAGTTTTTTGTTTTGTTTTATATTATTGTGTTAAAATCTACATGACAAAATTGATCATTTTAACCATTTTTTTTGTTTGGTTTGTTAGAATTTGTAAATTCAGATTAATTTTTAATTGAGATATAATTAATACATAACATAGTAATATATTAGTTTTAGATATATATAACATAATGATTTGATTTATATATATATTGCAAAATGATCACCCCAATAAGTTTAGTTAACATCCATCACCACACATAGTTACAAAAATTTTTTTCTTATGATATGAGCTTTTAAGATCCACTCTTAGCAACTTTCAAATATGACTCACAGTGTTATTAACTATAGTCACCAGGTTGTACATTATATTCCAGGACGTATTTATTTTATAACTGTAAGTTTGTACCTTTTGATCCCCTTTTTAGCTATTTCACCCCCTTATCCCAACCCATGGTGGTGATGGCTGTACAACAATGCGAAACTATTTAATGCCACTAAACTGTGCATTTAGAAATGGGTAAGATGGTAAATTTTATATTATGTGTATTTTTCCACCACCAAAAGAAAAGATTAATATGCACAAGGAAGCAAACCTCGATTTGGGCACAAAGCAGGCAGTTGCACAAATGGTAAAATAAATGCAGCCAGAACTGTTGCGGAACGTGGTTCTCACGCTTTTGCTCAGAGGCCCAGGGTAACTCCCTGGAAAAAAGTTGGGAAACTTCTGAATTAGCCCAGTCTCCCCATTTTATAGTTGAGGAAACTTTCAGTTATTAAGAAGACCATTCTCTCTTCTTCCAAACTACCTCCCCCGCCCAATTTTAATTCTGATCAACCTTCTGCTTGAGATTCTGCCCTGATGACCAAAAGGGCAAAGCAGGTTTGAGGTCTGTTTGGTGCGCCCAGGAATCCTTTATGTTTGGAGCATTGCTGCCTTCAGTCTCCCATAGCCTCTGTGTTTGGTCACCTCAAGTGAAAGTCCAGGCTAGAATGTTCCTCAAGATGTGCTTGAGCTGTGCTTCCTGACGTGCCTATTGTTACGTTGACCTTTGGGTTGACCTGTGTCCCCGAAAAGATATGTCCAAGTCCTAACCCCTAGGACCTATGAATGTGAACTTATTTGAAAATAGGGCCATTGCAGATGTAGTTAGTTAAGATGAATTCATACTGGAGTATGATGGGCCCTTTATCTAATATGTCTAGTGCCCTTATAAGAAGAGAAGAGACACATAGACACTTAGATACAATGGAGAAGACTGCCATGTGGTGACAGACACAGAGATTGAAGTTCTGCAACTGCAAGCCAAGGAGACCCAAGGATGGCCAGTTCCCACCAGAAGCCGGAAGAGGCAAAGGGGGATCCTCCCCTATAGTTTTCAGAGAGAGCATGGCCCTGCCAACACCCTGATTTCATACTTCTAGCTTCCATAACTGAGACAATGCATTTTTGTTGCTTTAAGTCCCCCAATTCTGTGTGGTTTTGTTACAACAGGTGGAAGAAACTAATCTATTTGTGCTAGGTAAGTGGTCCTCACAGGTGGACATATCCATGGACAAGTTCACAGTTTCACATCTTTATAATCTATAGTCAGGTTGTGTGTCACATCCCAGTACTTTTATTTATAATGTATTTTTTAATTACCTCACTTTCTAATGTTAAATAAATATATTTTAAAAGGGAGCTATATATCCTATTGCACATCAATCCCAGAAAGAAAATCTTGGTGACTGATGGAAACATATGTTATTAGAGAGATCAGGTAATATAATAATATACAAAATTAGTGTGAATACATGGACTTAAAAGAAATATTATTGACAGTTCTGCTAGGGAAAAATATCCCAAGAACAAAAACAAACAACATTTCCTCCAACACTGGAAGCTCACGTACAATCGTGGGGTCCAGAGTTTGGTCTCTAATATTTTTATCCAATTAAAAAAAAGACTAAATTGGGTATTAACTGCATGTTTTGGACCAAGGGGAAAAAATGTCAGGACAAGTAATATAAAGTATAAAATGGAGTTATTCAAAGAAAGCGTGAATTTAATAGAATATGCCTCATTGTTGTTATTTTTAATAACAGAAAAGTGTTATCTATACTATCTGTGGATATCGTATTTCTTTGGTAAGCAGGTGTCTATTTATCAGATACAGATATGGACTAGTATAAGTAGGAAGAAGTGACTTGAAACTGGTAAATCAGCCAACATATTCCCAGTATAAAAAGGAATTGTGCCATACGCAAAAGTGTGTGGATGGCAAGTTGAAAGTGAAGTAGCCATTGGTGAACTTTAGTGATCTCACACAGAAGCCAATTAAAGACTATCTAACCATATGTTCCTAGATAACAAATTAGCCAAATGTCCTTAAAAGAAGAAAGAGCGAATCTCAGACTTACTCCATCTTTTCTCAAGGAATGAAACCTCTGGATAACTCCCCTAATTATAATGAGATACTAACAAGACATACATCCACAAGCTTCCAATTATGCTAATAGACCAGACCAACAAATAATAATTATTGCTCAATAAGTAGAGGCCACATGCAAAAGTTAGCAACCACGTCATTACTGGAAAAGACTCAAAGTCTGAAAGTCAACATCATTAAAGAAGATAGGAACATAAAAGTCCTGTGATATAACAACTGCAGCTTCCTTGTAATAAAAAGAAACTCATCCTGATGACGGGTGGCTAAGGTTTGTATTCACTTCGTCTGTCCAACTATGTCCTGACCAAGAATCAATAGGTCGCCAGCCCAAAGCCTGCCATCTCCCAGGGTGATCAAGGAAATATTCTCCTACTTTGAGGTCTAGTAAAATTTCTAAAATTCTAGACAGGTGTGAAATATCAGTTATTGAAGTCATAGAGTTATTGAAATCCTAGGCCAATGTAAACATGTGACAAGGGAAATATGCAAGAATAAGAGTAAAGTGCAAACAAGGAAGCAAGTTAAATCCACAGTATCAATATCATTATAATCCATTTTGGCATTGATCAATTTTGCAGTTTTTATATTTTTGGTGTGACCATTTTGCATTTAAAAAGTCTTAGAACATTGAAGGGAATTAATATGTTAGATTGGAGATTTAAGTTAAATGCCCAAGAGTGCTGGGATAAGTTTGTAATCTAGATATGTTATTTATTGGGAACATGTGTTTTGTTAGATCCACACTTTTTAATTTATTAGTTGTAATTAATTGTAAATATTTAGGGCAATATTCAACATCTAAAAGAATGTTAATTGTTTAATAAATTCCTAAGATACTAATTGGGACACTGCCAAATTACAATTAGTAGTGAGCATTTCTTTCCATGCACAAATGCCCCCCAGACACTGAAAAATCCATCAGTACTGAAAATGGAAAACCAGCACTTTTCTAATACAGAGTAAAATCAATTCAGAAATGTTATAAAAATAACATCTTTGCATCAGCTACAATCATCTTGGGAACCATCTGTGGTCTGTGTGCCACACTTTGGAAAATAACTCCTGGGCAGAAGATTCCAGAATCTGGGACATAATAAGGAGCACAGACCCACACGTTTTAATTTTTAAGTTAGAAGTACCTCTTTCTGGAAGCTCCAGTTAGGTATCGGAAGTGGAAGTAAGTTAGAAATACAGAATTATCTTTAAAACCTAGCAGCTGATGACGTCATAGAAATGGCAGCGTGAAGTGAGCCTCTTGAAATCTCCCCTGGAATTTACAACAAATTGAACAGCTATAATTCCACAAAGAACTCCCTGTGTAGCAGACAAGCAAGACTAAGAGATACGCAACTGAAATCATCTAAAGGTGGGCAAATTGGGCGAGCGAAAGGGGAATGAAGGGGGAAGTGTGGAGAAGCAGGCTGCGTGGGCTCAGGATGTAGAACTAGCTCAGAGCTCCAAGCTCCGAGCTCCCTGCATTCTGGAGCTACTTCAGCTGCAGGAGAGGGAAGAATTCAGACTGCTAGTGCTCCCCTTATGGCCCACAGTCCTGACAGAGGGATCCACATATAATATGGCTAAACCCAACGCTCACGGCAGAGACCTTGAAGCAAAGACTGAGGGAAGAAGGGTGAAAATGGCGGTTTCAGCCTTACTGCCTAGCAGGGCATGGAAGGCTTAGGTGCGGAGTCTAGCCGACCCCTCCCACTCTCCCAGAGCTCATCCCACTCCCACCTGCCCAGTGCTAGAAGCTTAATGGTAGCAGTGTCAGATCAAAAGAACAGAATATTTGAGGTTCTGACAACTGTGGCCTGCAGCTATGGACTCACAGCCCAACTGGTTCCAATGAAGGGGAGGGAGCCCTGGGTGCAGGACAAGCTGTGCTGGTGGTCGCCGCCATTGCTCACAGTCACCTCTCACAACCCTCCCCACCCCTGCCCCCACCTATCTGGGCGAATCCTTAGAGGGTTAAACAGAGCCGCTGAACACACAGGCCCTGAATCAGGTGCAAGAAGAGCTTCAAAATTTCAGAAGCTTTCTACATCCCCCAAAGGAGGCGGTGCCCTGAGACCCAGGCAATCTGCTCACAGAGGAGAAGCGAACCTTCCAGGGAATCCCCCCACTGTGTCAGAAGCCGGAACAATGCAGAGAAAATATAACACTACAGCGTGAGAGAGAATGAAAGGTTGTAGTTGGAAAGAAAATATAACATTCTACCAACACCTACTGGAAAGCAAAAGAAAGACCTCTTCCTACCAACCTGTTGCAGAACCCACTCTTGTAGATGCCTAGGAGGAGAAATAATAATTCACTGATTGCCGTGAATAACCAATGTAGCAAGGCAGCTCAGAAAGAAAATGAAAAGTCTCCAGAAAATGAACTTAAAGACATGCAAATATGTGACTTAAATGACAAATAATTCAAGATTTCAGTTCCAAGAAAACTCAACGAGATGCAAGAAAACACAGACAGGCAGTTTAATGGACTCAGAAACATAATCAAAGAACATTTTAGCAAAGAGATTGAAATGTTAAAAAAAAAAAACCAAATGGATTTTCTAAAGATTAAGAGCTCAACAAAATAAATGAAGAAAGAAACAGCCAGCTTAGGTAATAGAGTTTACCAGATGCAGGAAAGAATCAGTGGCATCAAAGAAGAAAACTGGAAATGACACAGATAGAAGGAGAGAGACTTGAGAGGTAAAAGAAATGAAAGAACTCTACAAGAACTTTCTGACTCCATCAAAAGGAGCAATATAAGAATAATGGGCATACCAGAAGGAGAAGAAAGAGAGAAGGGAACAGAGAATATATTCAAACAAATTGTTGATGAGAACTTCCCAAACTTGTGGACAGAACTGGATCCTCGAATTCAAGAAGCAAAGAGAACACCTAATTACCTCAATCCCAACAGGCCTTCTCTAAGGCACATTGTATTGAAGCTGTCTAAAATCAACGACAAAGAAAGAATCCTCGAGGCAGCCAGGGAAAAGAAGACAGTAACCTACAAAAGAAAGCCCATTAGGTTATTATCAGATTTTTCAGCAGAAACTCTACAAGCCAGGAGGGAGTGGACTCAAATACTCAAACTGTTGAAAGAGAGAAATTATGAGCCAAGAATAATATATCCAGCAAAGATATCCTTTAGATATGAAGGAGGAATAAAGACCTTTCTAGACATACAGAAGCTGAGGGATTTTTTAAACACATGACCTGCACTATAAGAAATATTGAAGGAGACTATTCAACCAGAGTAAATAGGGATGATTTGTGACAACAAAAACATAAAAGGGGGGAGAGTAAAATTATGAATGGGCATAAGGGAATGGAGAAAGTTAGCATACTGAAGAAAATGGAATGCTTTAAATATGAAACTCTCTTTTACATAAACTTAATGGTAACCATTCAAAAAAAATTCAGAACTGAAATATATAACATAATAAATGAAGAAAAAGATGGAAAACTCATAGCATACCACCACACTGAAATAATAGACAGTAACAAAAAGGCAAAGAAACAATGGAAACACATTCCTACAGCAAAACCAAATACAGGATGATAGGAAATTGTCATACATCAATAATCACCCTAAATGTAAATGGACTAAACTTACCAATAAAAAGGAACAGAGTAGCAGATTGGATCAAGAAACTAAACCCAACCATATACTGTCTCCAAGAGACACATCTCAGCTACAAGAACAAGCATAGATTCAAAGTGAAAGGGTGGAAATTTACACTCCAAGCAAATGGTATTCAGAGAAAAGCAGGTGTAGCCATAATGATATCAGATGAAACAGACTTCAGGATAAAAAAGGAAACAAGAGACAAAGATGGACATTTGATAATGATAAAGGGGACTATATAACAAGAAGACATAACAGACACCAATATTTATGCCCCCAATCAGCGACCACCAAAACATACCAAGCAGCGACTAACAGAACTAAAGGGAGAAATTGACCAAAACACAATTATAGTAGAAGATCTAAAAACATCATTCACAGCTATGGATAGATCATCCAATCAGAAAATAAATATTGAAATAGCAGCCCTAAATGACGCATTAGATGAAATGGACATAATGGACATTTACAGAACACTTCATCCTAGAACATCAGACTATACATTCTTTTCTACTGTACAAGGAACATTCTCAAGGATAGAACATATACTGGGACATAAAACTAGCCTCACCAAATTTAAGATGATTAAGAAATCATCCCAAGCATATTCTCTGTTCACAAGGCCTTGAAAGAAAGCAGAGAAAACCACAAATACATGGAGATTAAACTACACACCTTTAAAGAATGACTGGGTTAAAGAAGAAATAAGAGGAGAGATCAAAAGATACATAGAAACAAATGAGAATGAAAATACGTCCTACCAAAATTTTTGGGATGCAGCAAAAGCAGTTTTAAGAGGGAAATTTATATCATTACAGGCCTATCTCAAGAAACAAGAAAAATCCCAGATAAATAACCTCACGTTACACCTTAAAGAACTAGAAAAAGAAGAACAAATGAAATTCAAAGTTAGTAGATGGAAGGAAATAATAAAAATCAGAGGAAAACTAAATGAAATAGAAAACAAAAAGACAATAGAAAAAAACTAATGGGACAGAGTTCTGGTTCTTTGAAAAGATTAATAAAATTGACAAACCCTTGGCTAGACTCAGTAGGATAAAAAGAGAAAAGACACAAATAAACAAAATTAGAAATGAAAGAGGAGAAGGAATCACGGATGCCACAGAAATACAAAGGATCATCCAAGAATACTATGAGGTATTATATGCCACCAAATTAAATAACCTAGGAGAAATGGACAAGTTCTTAGAAACATATAGCCTTGCTGGGCTGAATCACGAAGAATTGGAAAAGCTAAATGGACCGATCACCAGTAAGGAAATTGTATCAGTCATCTGAAACCTTCCCCAAAGCAAAAGTCCAGGACCAGATGGCTTCGCTAGTGAATTCTACCAAACCTTCAAAGAGGATCTAATACCTGTCCTCCTCAAACTGTTCCAAAAAATTGAAGAAGAGACAATACTCCCCAACTCATTTTATGAAGCCAACATTACCCTCATACCAAAACCTGATAAGGATAACACAAAAACAGAAAATTACAGACCAATATCTCTGATGAATACAGATGCAAAAATCCTAAACAAAATTCTAGCAAATCGAATGCAACAATGCACTAAAAAGATTATACATCACGACCAAGTAGAGTTCAGCCCAGGGGCACAAGGATGGTTCAACATGTGCAAATCCATCAATGTGATACACCACATAAACAAACAAAAAAAAGACAAAAATCATATGATTATATCAATAGATACAGAAAAAGCATTTGACAAGATACAACATCTATTTATGATTAAAACACTTAATAAAATGGGTATAGAAGGAGAATACCTTAACAGAATAAAGGCCATATATGACAAACCCTCATCTAATATTATAATTAATGGTGAAAATCTGAAGCCCTTTGGTTTATGTTCAGGAACAGGGCTGTCCCCTATCACCACCTCTGCTTTTCAACTTAGTACTGAAAATCCTAGCCAGAGCAATCAGGCAAGACAAAGAAATAAAAGGCATCCAAATTGGGAATAAAGAAGTTAAATAGTCACTCTTTGTAGATGACATGATGCGATCTATAGAAAACCCTAAAGAATCCACCGAAAAGCTATTAGAAACAATAAATGAATACAGTAAAGTTGCTGGCTACAAAATCAATGTGCAAAAGTCCATTGTATTCCTATATAATAACAATGAAATCTCAGAAAAAGAAATTTAAAAAAATTCCTTTTGCAATTGCAATAAAAGAATAAAATAACTAGGAATGAACTTAACCAAGGATGTGAAAGACCTCTACACTGAAAACTACAAGCTATTTTAAGAAGGAATTGAAGACGACACAAAGAAATGGAAATACATTCCATGTTCATAATTGGAAGAATCAACATAGTTAAAATGGCCATATTACCCAAAGCAATATTCATATTTAATGAAATCCCCATCAAAATCCCAATGGCATTTTTTAAAGAAATGGGACAAAAAACCATCAGATTTGTATGGAACTGCAAAAGACTCTAAATAAACAAAGCAATCCTAAGAAAAAAGAACAATGCTGGAGGTATTACACTCCCTGACTTCAGCTGGTACTACAGGGCAACAATAATCAAAACAGCATAGTATTGGCACAAAAACAGACACACAGACCAATGGAATAGAATTGATAACTAAGAAACAAATCCACATAAAAATGGACAGATAATTTTTGACAAAGAAGCCAAAAACATACAGTGGAGAAAAGACAGCCTCTTCAATAAATGGTGCTGGCAGAATTGGAAAGCCACGTGCAAAAGAATGAAACTAGACTGCTATCTGTCACTGTGTACCAAAATTAACTCAAAATGGATAAAAAAACCTAAACATAAGACCTGAGACAATAGATTGCATAGAAGAAAACATAGGTACTAAACTTATGGACCTTGGGTTCAAAAAGGACATACAGATGGCAAACAGACATATGAAGAAATGCTCAACCTCACTAACCATCAGAGAAATGCAAATAAAAACCACAATGAGATACCACCTCACTCCAGTCAAAATGGTTATCATCAATAAATCAACAAACAACAAGTGCTGGCGCGGATGTGGAGAAAAGAGAAACCTTGTGCACTGTTGGTGGGATTGCAGATTGGTGCAGCCACTATGGAAAACAGTATGGAGTTATCTCAAAAATCTGAAAATGGAACTACCTTATGATCCAGCAATGCCACTCCTAGGTATCTATCCGGAGAAATCCAAAACTCTAATTCAAAAATTTTTATGCACTCCTATGCTTATTGCAGCACTATACACAATAGCCAAGACATGGAAACAACGGAAATGCCCATCGGTAGATGATTGGATTAAGAAACTGTGGTACATTTATACAATGGAGTATTACGCAGACATAAAGAAGAAAGAAATCTTACCATTTGCAACAGCATGGATGGACCTAGAGAACATTATGTTAAGTGAAATAAGTCAGACAGAGAAAGACAAATACCGTATGATCTCACTTATATGTGGAATCTAAAGAAAAGAATAAGTGAATGAACTAATCAGAAACAGTTTTGGAGACATAGAGGAAAAACTGAGGGTTGCTAGATGGGCGGGGGGGTAGGGTGGGGTAAGGGGGAAGGTGAGGGGATTAGAAAACAGTCGGTAACCACAAGATGGCCATGGGGTTTTGAAAATTAATTTGGGGAATGTAATCAATAATGTTGTAAAGATTTTGTAGGGTATCTGATGGACACTTGTCCTATGTGGGAGACCACCTCAGGGATGATGTAGATGCCTGATCACTGCTCTGTACACCTGAAGCTGAAGCTGAACAATAATGAATGTCAACTATAATTTTATATGTATATGTATATATATATGTATATATATATATATATATATATATATATATATATATATATATATAAATATATATGTATGTATATATATGAAATGTAATGGCTCTGTGCAATGTCAGAGGGATAGTGGATGGGGGGAGGGGGGTTCACACAGTGTGAGGGATATAAATGATGAACGTCTAAGTATTACTTTGTCTTGTGTACCTGAAACTAATAAAAAATAAAAATAAAAATAAAAAAAGAGCATTTTATGAATTTGACTCCAAAGGCAAGGAAAGTAAAAGCTAAAATAAATGAATGGGACTATATCAAACTAAAAAGCTTCTGCACAGGAAATGAAACCATCGACAAAATAGAGAGGCAACCCACTGAATGGGAGAAAATTTTGCAAACAATGCCTCTGATGAGGGGCTAAGATACAAAATATACAAAGAACTCATACTACTCAACAACAAAAAACAAACAATCCAGTTGAAAAATGGGCAGAGGACCTGAAGAGACATTTCTCTAAGAGGACATACAAATGGCGAATAGACACAGGAAAAAATGCTCAACTTCACTAATCATCAGCGAAATGCAAATGAAAACTGCAATGAGATATCACCTCACCCCAGTCAGAATGGCTATCATCAACAAGACAAATAGTAACAAGTGTTGGAGATGCTGTGGAGAAAAAGGAACCCTCATACACTGTTGGTGGGAATGCAGATTGATGCAGCTGCTATGGAAGGCAGTGTGGACGTTCCTCAAAAAAATTAAGGCTAGAATTACCATATGACCCAGCAATCCCTCTCCTGGTTATCTACTGAAAATAATCTGAAAACATTTATCTATAAAGGCATATGTGCTCCAATGCTCATTGCTGCTTTATTTATGGTGGCCAAGACATGGGAACAATGAGTGTCCTTTGATAGATGAATGGATAAAGAAGTTGTGGTGTATATGCACGATGGAATACTATTGTGCCATAAAAAAGACGAAATAGTACCATTTGCGACAACATGGGTGGATCTCGAGATTATAATGCTAAGTGAAATAAGTCAGACAGAAAAGTCGAGAACCATATGATTTCACTGATATGTGGTATATAAAACTGAAAACAACAAAAGAACAAGACAAACAAATGAAGAAACAAAGACTCATAGATAGAGACAATAGTGGTTACCAGAGGGTAAGGGGGGAGGGGAATGGTAGATGAAGGTAAGGGGAATCCAATATATGGTGATGGAAAGAGAACTGACTCTGGGTGCTGAACACACAATGTGATATATGGATGATGTATTACAGAAGTGTACACCTGAAATCTATGTAACTTTACTAACAATTTTCACCCCAATAAACTTTAAATAAATAAATAAATAATAAAAGTATTTGGAATGAAAAAAATAAAAAGAAATTACTTCAAGCTGAAAAATCAATCTGTTTTCATAAATTAAAAATAAAATGACTACCAAATTGCTCATCAAAAAAATAAAAAAGTAAAAAAATAAAAGCTAGCAGCTTAAAATAAATATTTATTACCTTACTCAGTTTCTGAGGGTCAGGAATCTTGGAGTAGCTTAGGTGGCTGTTTCTGGCTTAGCATCTCTCAAGAGGTCACAATCTAGGTATAAACTGGGTTTCTGTTATTCGAAGGCTAACTTAGGGCTGGAAAATGTTTTCCAGCTGAATCTAGTGACTGCTGGCTGAGAACTCAGTTCCTTACAGGCTGTTGGTTGGAGACCTCAGATCTTTACAGTTGGGCCTCTCCAAAGGGGTGTTCATCATTGCATCTGGCTTACCCCCAGGTGAGGGAAGCATGAGAAACGAGGACCTTGCAGTGCCTTTTCATGACTGCGTTCAAAAGTCACAGACTTGCACTTCTTCATCCCATTGGTAAGCAGCAAGTCATTAACTCCAGCCTTACTCAAGAAGAGGAGAATTAGTCTTCACCTCTTGAAGGGAGGCATATCAGAGAATTTGCAGACCTGTTTTTAAAACCACCCCAGCTCCATCTAAGCAGAAATGCTGGGGATGAAGCTAGGGCTGTTATTCTGAATGTAGAACCCAATAGCCCAGATGTTGCTCCCACACTTTGGATTTCTTTTTAGAGTGTGTGTCATGCAGGACTGACACACTCTGAATCACTGCAGTCATTTAAGCACCATTAGATGGAATAAAAACAGTGAAAATGACACGTCTGCAAATTGTTTGTATTTTAACTTCTACTCTTTTAGAACAAGTACACTTCCCTTTATTTTTTCTGTCTGTCAGGACCAAGACCTTTCCTTCTAGCCCAGATGAGCTGGGCTTTCTCGCAGTTTCTCAAGTACGAGCAAACTTTTTTTTTTTATATTTCAAAGTTTGTCGTAACCCAGAAGAGATTCTCCAAGTATGTGTGACTGGCTTGTGCATACCAAAGGGCACAGCCAGTCATTTATTTGTTGATTCTACCCTTCCCAATAAACATGATGTGGTGGGCCCTGTGTCAGGCTCCTTGCCATGGAGCCCTACTCTGGTGGGTGACACAGACGCTGAACCTGCAGACGCAGGTACACTGAGGGTTACAGAGGAGATGGCAGGAGAGGTCCTAAGAGATAGAAAAACCTAATTTCCAGGGCAAAGGAAAGCTTTTTGAAATGAGGCAGGACACCTTTTTGAGTTGGGGTTTCCTTCTGGGAGGTTACCACTTCCCTTTCACATAAAAGAAAGAATCAAAGCTCTACTTCCTACTTCCTGGCCTTGGAGGATCTTTGTGGGTAGGTGGAGAGTAGCAGTTGCTGGAGACCCTTTCATTTAAGCTGTTATAGGTGTCCTGGGGGCGGGGGAGCGTCCGGGGTGCAGAGTGACTGGGAGGAGCAGCACAAGAGAGAAGCAATGTCTTAGGAGTGGGTGGGGGGAGAGCGAGCGAGCTATGTATTTCTGGAGAGCAATGCACCAATCTGTGGCTGCAACCCAAGAAGGTGGCAAGACCCTAGAGGAGCTGGCTTTGCCGTGCACCCAGAGCACCGGGCCCTCAGTGCCTGGCCGCCCATCCTTCCTGTGTCCTGTGGTTCAGGTAGGTCAACATGGTCTGACCACCACGCGAGCTGAACAAGGGTTTCCTGACTGTCACAGTGGCAGACAGTGGGGTGCTCCTAATAACTTAAGACTGGAATTCTGTACAGTTTTGGGAGTGGGGAAGAGAAAATCCTGCAGCCTGCATGAGAGGGGCTTAGAGTCAGATGTGAGTTGATTTGAGAAAATAGGATGAAGCTTCTTGCATCTCCTGAATTTGTAGTCTGGGCCATCCTGCTACGTGAAGGGAGAGATGGTTAAAACAAAGCTGAGAGCTGAAGGGTGGACCCAGAGGAGGAGTCACAGGGTGGAGTCGCTTTCAAGGCTGAGGGAAGAGTACATGAGAGTGTTTTGAGATGAGCTGTGAGAGGACGTGAAGAAGACTGTGGCCCAGAGGACCAGGAAGGTTGGCAGAGTCAAAGTGACCTGCCACATGAGGCCAATTGGACAGAAAGGGCTTTGCCTGGAAAGCAATGTAATGAGAGGCAGGGAAGGGGTAAGCGGAGGAGGGTGGTGGTGATAGGATTACGTTTGGCTTTCTAAAAATCATTCTGGATGAAGCCTGGAGAATGGATTGGGAAGGGGTGTGATCAAACATTAAAGAGAGAAGTTTGCAGGCCATTGTAAAGACCAGAGAAATGGTGCTTTGAAAAGGCTTATTTTGGTGTTTTGGTGGGGGTACAGAGAAAAGAATGGATCTGAGAGATATTTAGCAGATAGTCTGAAAATGCTCAGTTTTCCTGATTAAGCAACTAGGAGAATGGGGTGTCAAATACAGGGGCAGTGAGAAGGATCTCCCAAGGGGAGAGCGAGAGAGCGAGAGAGGGAGAGAGAGAGATGAGAGAGAGATTGAGAGAGCATGAGAGAGCATGAGAGAGAGAGAGAGAGAGAGAGAGAGAGAGAGAGAGAGAGAGAGAGAGAGAATGACCAAACCTACCTGTCCTGATATGGTCCTAAACCCAGGGCCTCAGAGATGGCTCCTGCCCTTAGGATCTGTTTCTTGAAGGGTTGTGAGGATGGGTGTGAGGATAAATACATTTATAAGTATTAAGATGTATGAAATAGGAAATAAAGCCATTGTTGCAGCATAGGTAGCTTGAGTGTGGAGAGTCTTGGATTATCTGCCATGGGGAGTTGGAAGGAAAAGATGGATTCCATGAATTTATAGCAGGAATAATATGCCCATTTGTGTAACTTTTTTTCCCTAGCAGCTCTGAGCAGCTTGGATGTATAAAAGAAAGCAGATGGATAGGTTTCTTCACTTTTTTTTCGGTTGAAAATGGGTTTCTTGTAAGAAGCATACAGTTGGGTCTTGCTTTTTATCCAATCCAAGAAGCTCTGACTTTTTTTTTTAATTAAAGTTTATTGGGGTGACAGTTGTTAGTCAAGTTACATAGGCTTCAGGTGTACAATTCTGTATTACATCATCTATAAATCACACTGTGTGTTCACCACCCACAGTCAGTTCTCCTTCCATCACCATATATTTGATCCCCCTTACCCTCATCTCCCACCCCCTGCCCCCTTACCCTCTGGTAATCACTAAACTATTGTCTGTGGAATCTCTGACTTTTAATTAGGGCATTGAGCCCATTTACATTTTAATGTGATTATTGATATAGTCACATTTAAGTCTATCATCTTGCTCTTTATTTTCTATTTGTCACATCTGTTCTTTGTTTATTTTTTTTCTGGATTAATTGAGTCTTTTTATGATTCCATTTTTATCTCCTTTGTTGGCTTAATAACCATAACTTTTCATTGTGTCATGTTTGTGGTTGCTATAGTGGTTTACAGCATACATCTTTAGCTTACCACTGTTTACCTTCAAGATTCTGGAAGGTAGGTATTCTACCACTTTTTGTAAACTTGAAGACTCTTACAGCATTATACTTCCATTTCTTCCCTCTCTGCTTTTATGTTATTATTGTCATACCTTTTCCTTGTACTTATGTTATAAATCACACACTACATTGTTATTATTTTTTAACTTTAAATAGTCAATTATCTTTTAAAGATATTTAAGTAATAAGAGAAAGAGCCTAATATTTATCCATGTAGTTATGCTTTCCCGTGGTCTTCATTCATTTGCATAAATACAGATTTCCACCTGAGGCATTTCCATTATTTCTTGTGCTCATGGATCTTCTAGTGATGAATTTTTATCAACTTTTGTATGTCAAGAATTGTCTTTATTTTACCTTTGTTTTGGTAAATATTCTTGATGGGTATAGAATTCTAGGTTGATAGTCTTCATTCAGGATTTTAAATTGTTGCTCTACTATCTTTTGGTTTATATTGTGTCCCCAAAGAAGTCTGCTGTTATTCTTATCTTTCTTTGAACACAATGTGTTTTTTCTCTGGCTGCCTTTAAGATGCTCTTTGCCATTGGTTTTAAGCAATTCAATGATGCTATATCTCGGTGAAATTTTCTTCATGTGTCTGGTACTTGAGGTTTATTTGTCTTCTTAGATCTGCAGGTTTATAATTTCCATCAAGTTTGGAAAATTTTGATCATCATTTCTTCAAATATTTTTTCTGTCCCTCTTTCCCCCCACTTTGGGAAACTGCAACAGTTCACTGAGGCTCTGTTCATGTTTGTTCAATCTTTTCTCTCTGTGTTTTATTTTGAGTGATTTCTATTAATATCTTCAAGTTCACTAATTTTTTGTTCTCCAGTCTAATCTGATGTTAATCACATCTAATATATCTATATCTGTATTTATATCTCTATCTATCTATCTATCTATCTATCTATCTATCTATCTATCTATCTATATCTCATGTTTTGTAGTTTTCATCTCTTAAAGTACTATTTGGGTCTTTTAAAATATATTACATGTCTTTATTTAAATATGCTAAATATTTTTTCTAACTTCTTTTCATCTGGAATGCAGTTATAAAATAACTGCTTCTGTGTGCTTGTCTAATAATTCTATCATCCATGTTATTTTTGGGTCAGTTTCAATTGATTGACTTTTACCCCCTTCATTCTGTGTCATATTTACATGCTTCTTTGTGTGCCTGGTAATTTGGGATTGGATTCCAGACTCTGTTAATTTTACTTTCTTGGGTGTTGGATATTTTTGTAGTCCTATAAATGTTCTTGAGTTTTATTCTGTGATACACTCAGATTACTTGGAAACCGTTTGATCCTTTCAGTTTTTGCTTTGTAAGGCAAGACCACAGCTGTGTTTACTTTAGAGATAATTTTGCCCCACTTACTGAGGCAAAACTTTTCTGGGTTCACTATCCAATGAGAACAGGAACTATTCTGGCCCCATGTGAACTCTAAGTATTGTTCGCTCTACTCTTTTTTGTGTGGTTCTTTCTTTGGCCTCAGGTAATTTCCCTACATGCTTATCTTAATCCGTACTTAGCTGAAGACTCTGTAGATCTTCAGAACTCCTTTTCCAAGCAGCTCTCTGATCTTTGCTATTCAGCTCTTGCAACTCTAGATATCTTGGCTTTTACAAACTCTCAGCTCAAATAAGGGAACTCTCATTTTAAATCGAGAGACCATGGGCTCCAACTGGATTTCCTCTCCCTGTACCCATGGTCTGGAACTCTCACCAGGTTGTAAGCTGGCGCAGTCCAAGGGTACACCTAATTTGTTTCCTGTTCCCTTCATTACTTTATGTCAGTGTCTTGAAAATCATTTTTTAAAAATATGTATTTTCCTGAGTTTTTTAGTTGTTTCAGTTAGGAGGGTAAATCTGGTCTTTGTTACTCTAGCTTGTCTAGGATTGGAAGCCATTCAGAGAATGGACTGGAAGTTTTTATAAGTTCAAAGAACAAGGATGGCAGGAATAAGGCAAAGAGAAAGCTAGCAGTTGAAGAGGTTGGGGTAAGAATTTGGCATGTTTATGTTAGATTTCAGAGTTGAGGTAGTTCAAGTTGACAAGCTGCAGGGTATGACCATCAAGTGGAGTATAAAGGGCAGTTGCTGGAACTGAGGAAGTATTTGGAATGTAAAATGAGTTATCTCTGCTTGAAAGAGAGTTTCAGAGGGGGCTGTCTTGGGAGTAGGGGAAAGAGAGTCTTCTGTTAATCGAGGCTATGGGGCAAGTTTATTCACAATTGAACAAATGTTCCTTAATGCATAGTCAAAATGTCTGGAGGTATCGTGAGCAGAAGCTGCTAGGACAAAATTGTATAGCAGTATGGAAAGGGCAGCATAGGAGAGGAGTGAGCCTTGATTGAAAGACTAAGCATTCTAGGGGTAAGGTTTGTTATGTTCTAGATAACAAGCCTGCACAAGTTGAGGAGCCAGGTGATGTGGGAGGTCTGAAGCAGGCTGGCAGGTGGTAACCAACCTCCAAGATAGCCTCCAATTATTTGTCCTTGGATTTGTCCCCGTGTATTTACTCCCACATTGAATAGGGATGAATCTGTAGCCAATAGGATTTTGTGGAAATGACAGAGTATTACTTCCAAGGCTAGGTTTTAAAAGAAATGGTGGCTTCAGCTTTGTTCCTTCTTGGATCACTGGGAAAAGCAGGGTATCATTCTATAAGGACATTTAAGTAGCTCATGGAGAAGCTCACATGGGTAGGAAATGAGCCCTCTTGCCAATAATCAGCACCAACTTGCCAGGTGTGTGAATCACCTTGGAAGTATATTCCCCAGCCCCAGTTAAGCTCTCAGATGACTGCTGCCCTGACCCAACATTTTCACAATCACCTCATGAGTGACTTTCAAGTCAGACTCATCTAGCTAAGCTACTCCTGGATTTCTGACCCATAGAAATTGCATAAGATAATAAATGTTTATTGGCATTTTTAGCATTTAAATTTTGGGGCAATTTGTTTTTCAGCAATAAATAACTATTAATTTTGGCACCTGGAACTGGATGTCTTGGCAAAACCTAAAAATATGGACATGGGTTTGGATCTAGACATTGAGCACAAGCTGGAAAGACTCTGAGGAGAGAGAGCGCTGGGGGCGGTGGGGTGGTGGTGGTGGTGTCAGCTCACGTGCATTGTCCTGGTGGCTCACATTGTTGGCATGGAGCAGCAGCTGGGCCTATAACTGCCCACCTTCTGAGTATAAAAATAATATAGCTGCCACTTCTATTTTCCCTCTACATCTTGTATTAAATGACCTCTGGGGCCCACCCACTGGAAATATAAAGAAAGTGAATTCTGGGGAATGTAGTTCACTGACCCAATGTTGCTATATTGCAAAGCCGCCATAGCACCCAAATGGAATGCTGTTAAGAAGTTGTCCTTGAGCATAACCATGTCAGGAAGTCAGGGGACAGCATTCACAGGTATGGAAATTTCTGGGAGTTTGAGGTTGCCACAACAGATGGGAACCCAGAGTATTGAGAGAAGGCAGAGAAGGGACACTTAGCCAAGAGGTCAGCTTCTTTTGCAAGGGGCAGAGACTTGTTCTGTGTATTAAACGTAATAAGAATCTCAAGCATGCTGCATGGCCTCATGGAAAATCAGATAGCTGCAAAATGTCCCTTTTCTTCTTTCACTATTTCTGCTAAGACGTGAAACCAAGTGAAAGAAAGGTAAAAATCCAAGAGATCTAAAAATCTAGAGGTAACTATTGGCTTCAATGTGAGCCAGGGGTGGGGGTGGGGGCTGACAATGGAGGGATTGACTAGGAAATGGTTGCATTGTCAGACTCAAGATCACGTTGACAGCATGCTACAATGACTTCTATTTTACCCCAGCTAAAGGAATGAAGACCAAAGCTATGACTGTGTAGAGAACAGAGAGTGCCTAGCTGGCAAACAATGGGTGCAGCTTTCCATATGGATTCATCCTTATGGAGATGTTCACAGTAGCAGTTTTTAATCTTTTATCAAAGAGAATTGGGTGAGGATGGTGAGAGACCATTGTCCTGGAGGAGCCTGAGCAGTGAGGCATTTAGTCCAGCTTAAGCTCAGTGCCTGCCAGCTCTTCCTGAGCATGTGCAGAGTTCCACCCACCTGAGGGGCGGTGCTGGGAAATTCACATCAGTCAGGACAGTATGGACTGTGTAACTCAGCGTAGCAAAATAATGCAGGGCTAAGATGCAAATGCCAATTTTAGTCTTCTTCATGGACAACCTCCACTCTTGGGATCTTTGGTCACCAAGATCCCCAGAGCAGGCAGGAATACCACTTTCAAGCCTCTCCACTTTCCAGAGTGGGTGATGGGTCTCATCTCCCTAACTCAGCAGGCGTGAGATTTCCTACACCACATGTTTTAACAAGGGTGCCTGTGCTGCTGCTGCTGTCCCTTTGCCTCCCTGGGCTCTGGAGGCATCTGGCACCAACCACCTGGGATGACTTTGGATGGGTTATTTAATCTCTTCTAACCTGAGTATCTGCAGCTGTAAGATGGCTCCATAACTGTACCCAAATCATACTGCTGCGGGGAGGATCTGCTACCATTCGGGAAAGCACCCTGCACAGTTTCTGGCACAGAATTGGTGTTTGATAAAGGTTTGTCTCCATCATCAACTAGTCATCATTAAACACAGCCCGGCACTCAGTTTAAACCCATGTTGAAAGTCCATGGCATAGCTTCCTTCTTCTTCAGAGGTTAGGCAGAGACCTCGAGTAGAGCAGAGCAGGCCGCCCTGACATGATTTCCCTCCCCAGGAACTTTGTGCCCTGCATAAATGCACTCTAATCCTATAACCCTTTAAAAAGTGTTCCCTCAGCAAGATTCAGGTCTGAATGAGGCTTGGAGAGGACAGATATTACCGCAGTTGATTGAGGTGAAACAGAGAAAGGCGAGGTGGCTCCCAGTCAGAACATCACCATCCTGGCATCTGGCCCAGCGCCCTCTGTAATGGGGATTCTCCCATCAGGGAAAAATTCACTGTCTGGGCAGACTCTGTGGCTTCAGTTTCCTCAGCACCAGGTTCCCAGAATGGACCTATGTTTCTCACTGACAAAAGTTCTGTCTCAAAAAATTCAACTCCACTTGCTCCAGACCAACAGACCCCAGGTATAATCTCTCTGCCAGTGACCTGGAGTGACCGGCGCTCCCTCCACCACCTGGGCACTGGGACACTAGGAATACGCCATGACTGGTCACTGGTCTTTATTGAGTTGGGAATTCACACAAGGCAACATCATACAGTAAATCATTTCCTGGACTTAATAAAAATGATTGTCACTCATTGTGCTTCACAAAAATTTCTTTTAATGAATAAATAATTTGATGAAATCAAAAATATTTACAATATAAACAAATGGAAAAGCTTTGGATCTGTGAATCTGATCGCTGAGCTTTGCATTTTTGAACTGAATTCCTCCCCAGCTTTTCCCTTGGAAACAATACAAATCTGATAGAAACAATAACTCATACAACATATCTTTGTTCATTATATGTTTATCTGTTAGTCTTGGAAAGCTACATAAGCTTATATTATGCAACATGTTAAAATACAAATATTAACTAAAATAATATATTATCATAATGCCAGGTAGCATTCTCCACAGAACAAAAATGTACACTCAGCTGTAACAATAACAAAGGTTCACGGGCCACAAAATAATACCCCAAAGGTACAAATTCCTTCATAAGAATATAATGTGCTCTTCAGTTTACCAGATGTCTATGCTGCTCTAACAAGCTGATGCCTAGGAGTACAGTATTGGACGACTGTATGCTCTGTGTTCCTGCCAGGCAGCAGCATTACTGGGAATTGGGCAGTGCAAGCAGTTTTATACACACTTTCTTGGGCTCTTAAAAAGAGCCAATTATGCAAAGCAAAATAAGCATATTGAGAAGCCTTGATCTCATGTCCACAAATGCCCTGGAATGTATTGGCTTTGTGGGATGAAAGGGTTTGTTTGTAGAGCTGTGATGCTGTCAGCCAGAATTCAAGTATTCCAGGGCCACCTCGTAGCAGAACTTGTACTGATCCTGGAAAACAGAAGGGAAAAAATGTCAGCTCTATAATATCTAAATGCTGTTTCTATTAAAGCATTTATGCGAGATTAGGGATTTAATTAAAAGAAATCAAACTGAGGATTTGAAACCAGGATGAATCAGAAAGTCATGGTTCTGAACCACAAACATACCCATTGTTTGTAGATGTCCCCCACAAGGCCTGATGAAAGGTACTTTGATATCTGCGTTCACTAGAATTCCGGGAAAGTTCTAGACAAGTGGAACACATTTATATGTTTGCCCACACATATATGTTTACCTGTACATCAACATCCTGAGCACAAAGTATGGGAAAATCAAGTGGTAGAAGGAAAGGTAACGAGGGCTGGAGGACACGCTGTCATGACTTGCTCATATAAAGCTCTCAGTATATAAATGCAACTTCATCCCTGGCCCAGCTTTACTTTTTATTTTTGGTCAGCATCAGCAAGATTCTCTCCATTTCATGAGAATCTTTTAGGCACCTCCTAAGTGCCGAGCACCTTGACCTGGTCCCTGACTTTGAGAAGTCCATGGTCCAATGAGAAGTAAGGAGGATGAGATACATGACCCAAGACGACCTGTGAGGCAGACCTGAGCAGGGCCCATGAATGGTCCCCAACATGAGTGTGGTGGAGGAGACAGTGGAAAGAGGTAGCAGGTGATAGGACAGAGAATGAATGGGTGGAGCTGGGGTAGGTGGTACCATGCCATGGTTTGCCCAGGACTGAACTGGTTTATTCCTCTGATCCTGGCATAAGCATTAGTAATATCCACTTCACTCTCAAAAGTGTCCCAGTTTGAATGATAAAGTATATGGTCATCCTAATTGGGGTCAAAACAGGCATTCCAGGTAAGCAACAGGAGATGGAAAGGCAGAGAGAGGAAATGTTTGATACCCTTTGGGAACCACATACCAGTTCTTAATCAGGCAGTGACTTCATTTTTCTTGAGCACAGATTTCTCAGATCATGAACCTTGGCCTGAGCAAGCCCCGTGTGAGGTCCTGGTCCACCCAGCTGGGGTCTCAGGTGGCAGGGGAGGGCATTCTGCACCTGTGTTTATGCACTGTGCTGATGGATGCTCACCTGAGTGTGGCCTCTGATCCAAGCAGAGGGACACAGGGGTTGAGGATGCCTCCACCTGCCACCTGGTAGCAACCCAGTACCTGGGGCAGAGGGGCTCAGCAACTGTAAGGCTTTCTTCCCACCTCATAAGAGACAAGCTTTCATGAGTTCTGAAAGTCAGCACCACTTTCTTCACAACCAAGGAAACGAATCTTTTATTTTTGGGTTTGCCAAATTAATTAAAAACAAATTTCTACTTTTTTTGCATATATGCCTCCTGATTAGTCACTGCAATTTCCTTTTCTTCACCAATTATTTGTTCTCTAAATTATTTGTTCCCCACTAGTCTAACTTATTTTTTTGAAGACAAGGGCCATAGCGTATCTATCTGTATATAACACACCAGTCTTTGGCACAGAACCTGACATACAGTTGGGAGGAATCAAATGTTGGTCGTATATGTAAATGATGACAAAAGGTTTAGCAGCGTTTGATTCAACCCAATAAACATTTCAGGTTAGAGGTTTGGGGGATTTCAAAATATAGCCTCAGTCCTCAGAGAGCTTACAATCTAAAGGTGAAGACAGAAAGTAAACAGATATACTGAAGGTGTCACAAGATCAAACACCAATAGCAGTAACACCTACCAGGATGGCTAAAATAAAGAGACAGAAAATAGCAAGTGTTGGTGAGGATGTGGAGAAACTGGAGCCCTCATACACTGCTGGTGGGAATGTAAAAATGGCACAGCCACTTTGGAAAACAGTCTGCCAGTTCCTCAAAAGATTCAACATAGAGTTACCCTATAACCCAGCAATTCCACTCCTGGGTATATACCCAAGAGAACTGAAAATAATGTCTACACAAAAACTATCTGATTCCATTCTAGTATTTTTTTTTATTTCAGGATTCGATGTTTATTTTCAGAATGTTTAAAATAAATCACCTGAATTTCAGAATTCTGATGTCAGATCACTGAGATGACATATTGGCTATGAAGTGCTCCAATCATTTCTGTTTTGTGTGAATCACAGAAGACAATTTTTTCATGGAAATCTAAGAGATTCAATTCTTTATTGGATAAACATGATTTTGTACAACTCTAACTGTGCAACTAATTTCAGTGCCTACTACGAACCACCCTTTTAACATATGAAAATGTTAAAATTTCTTTTAGTGGGAAATGTGGCTGCTGGCTTCAGGCCACAACACAGGCGAGGAAACACCAAAGGGATTTCAGGCTTCAGTACCAAGGGGCTGCTGTGTTGGAGGCCGATGATGTTGTAGGCACGACTATAATTTCCAAAACGAATTCTCTCTCTCTCATCTTATGCCTCCTAAGCAAGCTGCTAATCCCCATATTCTGTGATGACTGGTTTCTGAATCAGAAAAGTAAGAAGAATGAGAAGGATGATCATAAATTGTCCTGTCCCCTCCCCCAAGCTCCTCGGGAAATGCCTGAAATCTTCCCACATTGGAGACTGACTACACTTGATCACCAGGTACAGGCCTGTCTTCGGCATTTTCCTCCCAGCTTGCTTGCTTTTGAACGGTATAATTAAGGCACACAAGCTCTCCCTGTGCTTCAGGGGAAAAAAAGAATGTTTATGCCTTCGTCCCAAGCTCTCCCAATTTGAGTGACATTAGCTGGCTTAGGACCTGAAGAAGTGACGTGAGCTGGGGCTCATCCTACCTTGTGTAGGATGGTAAGCAGGGTGACCGGCTATCCCTCTCCAAGACCCCAGCCCCACTTCCACTCCAGACCACATGTTTTACTCCCAAGAAGAGGAAGGAAGTGAGATCTGCAAGGGCACCTAGAAGGCAGGTTATGCACCAAAGCTCCTGCTCGCTTCGTGAGGGCATCAAGGCCACAGCCCCAGCGGACGATTTTGGGAGCCTCCCTGAGGAGCTCAAGCTGTGCCGTTGTCAGCACATGCTGTCTGTGTTAATTACCTCCATCTTGGTAACTTTGGCCAAAGTTCCCACCACATCCCAGGGGATAATATGCATCTCTAGGCAAGATCTGTCCCTTAAAGGCTGTTTGTTAAAACAGCCCTGGAAATCTCAAAAGCCAAGTGAGGAGCACAAAGGTGAGAGGGGAGCTGTTTGTTGAAGCCCCAGTGTTCTCACAACTATCATAGCTTCAAAGGAGCTCAAATCTCAGACTGTGGGTCTGGGTCTGCCTCCTGGGACCCAGTCCTCTGATAAGGACTGGAGGCTTGGTGAAGAGATGATAACTTAAAAAGTGGTCAGGAAAAAAATACCTCTGACCCAGCTGGAAAAAATAAAAATCTAGTCTTGTGTTATAAATTATTTTGCTTCCTGGCAATCAATTGGCTTTTCTCCAGAGCCCCCAGAACTAAAAATTTGAAGAAATAAATCTTTTAGGGCCTTCTGGATCTCTCTTGAGTGTGCCATGCTTCAAAACAGATAGATGGATTTTCAAACTCAGAAGTAATTTAGAAAAAGCAGAGCCTCAAAGGACGATGGAGACGGACATACTACCCTCTCTGCACATGCGTCCCACCCTGCAGGGAGGATGCAGTGGTAGAATTTTCATGCTCTGAATGCAAGGGGCCACTGCATGATTCAGCCTCTGCTCGTGATACGTGAGCAGATTCAGTAGGGTCCAGGCCAGGAGTGTTCCCACCCACCCACCTGCCTCCCCGGCTGGCCAGCACAGAAGTACACTCCAAAGCTTTCTGGCACACACTTCACCATTCTCTGAAGATACAGCTAAGAAGACTCAGTGCTTTTCAGCTGCTGGTACAACAGGAGAGATGCTTGGGAGACACTCAGGTCTCAGATGGTCTTTTATGCTCAATAGAATTGTACCAGATTTTATCATCCTGACTTGAATTAATCCCCTCAGCCAACATACATATGGATGGGTACCAGACTAAACAGGAACTGTACTTACAGGCAAAACCAAACAAACATGACAAGGACCCTTCTTTAATTCAGGAAGCTTCAAGCCCCATGCAAAGAGGACTGTGACATTTTTTTCTCTGGTCACCTGATGTTCTCTTGCTAACATTCACTGTGACAAATGTATCAGACATTTTTTTTTTTTTTCAGGGAATTGAAAAACTTTCCTATATTTCTCAGCCTGTGCCCTTATCCTAACACTGGTGTCGACCTTCTGAGTTCTGGGCATCCAAGGATTCTGTTCTCTCTATTTGAATTACACATAATGACAGAAACCTCTAAATAGTGAGCTGGGATCAGATGCTCCCTTCTGGTTCAACCATCCAGGTCTCCATTTCACGAAGAATCACCCTGTTCCACTGGTGTGGAAAAAGCCACATTGTTTCTGCCCATAAAAATTTGTGAGTGATGAAGCTGTAGCCAGAGCCATTAGAGGAAAGGCCTCGAAAGGGTCTATTCTAATGATCTGTTTAATTTAAGCTGCACTGAGAGGGAAATGACATTTTTTAATCAAGGTCAGCTTTGTGTAGGTATCAGCCCAAGTTTGAAAGCTACACCTCTGTCTGTGAATGAGGGAGATCAAGTACAGTCACAGTCAGAATATTTTAATTTATGCATTTGTTTTCATCCTGTGTCAGGCTTCTTATCTGTCTTAACCTCAGACCACCTCTTTTCCCAATCGCTTCCAGTCCAGGAGACTGAGAATTCTGTGGTGATAGAACCCTTTGAAATTCACAGTGGGTCCAAGGGAGTAAGCGAGTTCTCTGTTTCTGAGAGGGGTTGGTTCTAGAGATCATGGAACACAGAGTTTCAGCCCAACCACATAAAATCTGTGATTTGTGAAAGGCACTTAGAGTGGTGCCTGGCACACATTAAGTTTCACGTAAATACTAGCTGTTAGCTCCTCATCCTCATCCAATGCTTGGATAGAACCACCTCCGATCAACTGCTGGCTGCATGATGCCCTGTGACACCTACACTACCAAGAACCACCTCTCTCATCTTTGCGGTTTCCCAAACACTCTCACATATATCTTCACATGGGATCACTTCAATAAGTCAATAGTATCCATAGTTCACACAACCCAGGCCCAAGAAAGTGAAGTGCCTTGCCCAAGGAGGCCTAAACTGCCAAGTTCACTTGTCTGAGACCACAACTTGAATCTGTTTCCATGGGCTTCGCTAGGGCAGGGAAGAGCAGACAGTAGTTTGGGGTCACAGTCATTTTCCCCACAGAAGCCAGATATCTCCTGATGGCTGTGTGAATGTGCACCTGGCCAAACAGGCGCTCCGCCACCAAATCCCCTGACCAGCACCGTGCCTCTTGGATACAGAACAACTTGTCAAGCATGAGACACGTATCTGGGGGAAGCAGACGCTCCTAGAGAGGGATTTGGATGCGTCCCAGGGGTCGGTGTCATTGGTCATATCATTACCCAGCCCCTGGTGCTGCTGTATTGACTGGGGACCATAGCTACTTCTTCAACTTTAGCTTAAATCTCAACTCTCTCTTTAGTCCCTTTATTATATTTTAAATTTTAACCCCATTTCTGTAGTGCTATGTCCCCAGGAACACAGGCTTTCCAAGCTTGTCAGCAGTGGCCATCTCTTCTTCCCTGTCCCCGCTCCAGGCCATTCTCCTGACCTTGGGATCAGTCCGACTGTTTTCTTCAGATCTTTCCTCCACTGACAGAGAAGTACAAAAACCTAATCTAAAAGCTTCCTCCTTTAAGCTAGTCTACTATTCTTGAGTCACAGTGGTTGGCCAACAGCTCCACAAAAAAACAAAAAAGACAAAGAAAAAAAAAGAGAGAGGTTTCATGAAACACTCTAAGAAAATAATTGCACATAGTCCTTTGTTTCTCAACTCCTTTAATCCTTTTCTCAGCTATGGCCACCATAATTAAGTGCAATATTCTGGATGTCAAACTAAAATTCACAGCTTTGATAAATATTAGGTGATTAAGCTATTTATAAAATATATAATTTGAAAATCTGGCATTTCATGTGCTATGATAATTTCTTTTCTGTGAAGACTAGTGCTTAAGCCATGTGGAAAGCACTGCCAGGAACGGAAATTAATAAGGATGTTCACTTGTGAGTTTCAACTATTTCCACATTTCAAATGCATTTAGATGAAGTCTCCTCGTGACAAAGCAAAGTAAGAGGAAGAGGGAGAAACACCCTTGCAAGCAAAGAGATTACATTATACTTTTGAAAATGAGTCTCTTCCTCTGTGAATCAGTGTCACCACCAATCTGTGAGATGGCACCGAGTCTTCCACTAACCAGGAAAATGCCACATTTAGCAGGACAGGGGGAGGGCCTACCAGGAGGTCCACCATGTTGGGCTTGTTGTTCCTCAGCGTCTTCACCGCGTGGAAGACGTCGACCGTCCTCTGGTGACGGAGCATCTCGCAGACGATGCTGATGGCACAGAAGGTCCCACTGCGGCCTCCTCCATTCCTGTCAGAAGAGAAACCAGATGGTTGGACTATGTTTGCCCTTACTTTGCATTGCTCATGCAATCTTTTAGAAGTGCCGCCTGAACCCTAGAAAACGTACTGGTGGAGGCTTCAGAGGCCCAGAACATTCCGCCTGGGCCAATTCTTCTAATTAAAGCAGATGGAGTCGATGAGCTTCAGTGCTGGGTCCACAGTTCCCAGACTGGAGGCGATGAGAAACTGGCACAACCTGCACTCCCTGCCTCACCTCAGCCCTAGATTATATAATTTAATACAGCACCGTATTAATTTTTATAGAGAGGGCCCACCTAGGAAAATTTTCAATGGACAAACACCTCATTTAGTATCTGCCAGGAAAACTGGTGATGAGTGTGGGTTCTGTTCAAAGATGGACTTGGCCTTAAAAAGAACATCTATTAGTATTTCATTATTTATCTCTAAAACATAAGGGCTCTTTTTAACTAAAGCTTTTTTATTTTGAACAAGTTTAGACATACAGATGTTTGCAAAAATAGCGGAGAATTCCCTTGCATACCCACCTTGCCCTAGTGTGAACATCTTACACAACCACGGTACATGGGCAAAACCAGGAAATTAACATGGCTATAAAACTATTACCTAAACTACAGACCTTAGTCAAATGCCACTAGTTTTTTCATGAATGTCTGTTTTTTCTGCTCCAGGATCCAATCCAGGATCCCCCCTACCTTGCATTTAGTTGTCCTGTCTCCTTACTCTCCTCCAATGTGTGATGGGTCCTCAGTCTTTCCCTCTCTTTCTTGATCTTGACACTTTTGAAGAGTACCCGTCAGTTATTTTATGGAATACCAAACATAGGCTGTAGATGTGGAAAATAGCCATGATCCCTATCCGCAATTTGAGAAGTCATTGTGAAATACAAATTATAGAACGTCTCTTCATTTGGGCTTGTCTGATGTTTTCTCATGATTGGAAATGAGGTTATACATTTTGGCAAGAAAACCACAGAAGGGCTGTTGCGTCCTTCAAGGGATTCATGTTGTTGAACTGTCTTATTGCTGGTGATGTTAACCTTGACCATTTATTAAGATGGTGGGCATCTGGCAGATGTTGTCACTGTGTAGATGTTACTGTTCTCTTTGTAGTTAATAAATATCTTGGGAAAGATACTTCGGGATTATGCAAATATCTTGTTTCTCCTCAAAGTTTCACCCACTGATTTTAGCATCCATTGGTGGATCCTGTCTGCAGCAACGATCACTGCGGTGTTTACCTAATTGCTTTTCTACTTCCCTTGCTGCTCCAACATGCTACTATAAGAGAGAGCTATTTGTTTCTCTTCCATTTAAAAATTTTCTTTGCTTATTTTGTTTTATTATTTATGTCAGTTTAGACTTATACATATTAATTTCATTTTATGAGCTAAAATCCAGGTGTATCGATATTTATTTTGTTGTTGAAACTGTTCCAACTGCGGTCACTAGGAGCTCCATCAGTGTAGTTCCTGTGTTCTTTTGACAAGATTCCATCCTTTTTTGAGCATCTCCCTACTTTCTGGAACCACAAGATGTTCCACACTCATCCTGCATCTTCCCTGTACCAGCTCTGGAATCAACAACTTCTCCAAGGAACTAGGGGTCTTTTTAAAAAAAAAATAAACACAATATCGTGATCACACCTAAAATAATTAAACACTACTGTTTTAATATAATCAAATTTCTAGTTACTGTGCAAATTTCCCAGATTGTTTCAGACATTTTCTTATGGTTGCCTTTTTCAAACCTATATCCAAGCAAAGTCCACACATAATATTTGCTTGAAATGTCTTACAAGTTTATTTTAATTTATATGTTCCTCTTCGCTCTCTTTGTTTTCCTTGGCAATTTATTTCTAGGGAGAAATGGATTCATTTTTTCTGTTGAGAGCGCCATATTCTGGGTTGTTCTCATTCACTGTGTCTCTGTGAATCATTTAAAATGTTGCTCTCTAATCCTGTATTTCCTGTAAATTGGGAGTTAGCTCCAGAGCTTCATAAGAATTTTTTTTTTTGACAAAGATACCTTATAAGTACACTTTCATCAGGAAACAGGCACAGATGTCAAGTTATTTCTTGTTTTGTGATTTTAAGATTGATCATTGTGTTCAAATGTCAGCTTGATCAGTCCATTAAGTTCCAAATCAGTTTTAAATAGAATACAACATACTTACAATTAAGTCTACAAATGGTAAGTATATAGCTCAATTAATTTTTACAAATGCATATGTAATGTAATTACCATTTTGATAAAAATACAGAAGATGATCAGTCCCCTAGGCCTCCCTCTTACTCCTTCCTCATCAATACCATCAATTCCCTAAAGATAATCTCTGTTCTCACTTCTAGTATGATAAGTTTCTTTTGTCTGTTTTTGAATTTTGTCTCAATGGAATCAGACAGTATATGCTCTTTTGAGTTTTGCTTATTTAACTATTATCTGTGTGAGAATCATCCATGTTCTTTTCTTTTATGTTGCTGAGACTATAATTCCATTGAATGGATATACTACTGATAATTTATTCATGTAACAGCTGATGAATGGTCTGTTTCTACTTTCCAATATTATGAGTAAACCTGTTATCAACACGTCTTGTGGTGCATACACGACTCATTTCTGTAGTCATATGTCTAGGGGCGGAAGAGCTCAGAGAATGTATTTATATTTAGCTTTAGTATATGCTGTCAACAGTTCCAAAGTGTCTGTATCATATTTACCTCCTACCAGCAGGGTATAGGAGTTCCTATTACTCTACAGCTTCACTAACACTTGGTATTCTCATTTATTTATTTGTCTTCTAAATTTCAGCCATTTTGGTGAGTATGCTGTGGCATCCAATCCTGGCTTTAATGTGTATTTTCCTGAAAACTAATGGTGCTGAGGATTTATGCTTATTGGCTATTTAGATACTTAAAAAAAAATGAAGTTCTTGTCAAGTGTTTTGCCCAACTGGGTTATCTATCTTTTCTCTATTGACTTGCAGTAGTTCTTAGGCATTCTGGCTATGAGTCCTTTGTCAGATGTATGCGTCCCAAAACTTCACCAACTTCATGTCTTGTTTTTTCACTCTCCCTTGGTGTCTTTTGATGAATGGAAATGTTTAACGTCAATGAATTCCAATTTATCAATGCTTCCTTCATGGCTAGTGTTCTGTGTGGTTTGTAACACACCTTTGGTTACCTCATGATCATGAAGATTTTCTCCTAGAAGCTTCATTGTTTCCCTTTTCACATTTTGGTCTACAATCCATGTGGAAATGATGTCTGTGTGTAGTGTGAGGAGAAGACCAGGTATGAAGGCAGTTTTTTCCTGTTGCCTTGCAGTAGGCGTGTTGCTGTGGGATCTTTGTTGTAACCCAGGTGATGGTGTGGCTCAGTTCCTGGATTTTCCTTCTGCTCCATTAGTTAGTCTATCTTCTGTCTTTGCACAGATACCACACAGCTTCCCCCCCACCCCCAATTTGTTTTTCACCTAATGCTTTCAGAAGCTGTCAGCTACGGTTGTCTACAGACATTATTTTCATCAAGAACTGAAAAATGGGCATATCTTACATTTCTCCTGGTTTATCAGCTGGAAGACATGTATAAGAAGAAAACCCCCTATTTGCTCTGACAATTAAGTTCGTGAACTCATCTTAGAAAAAGTGCTACATCCCTCACTGCTGAGTATCACTACAGTCACCTTCAAAGTACTCCCCTTGGGAAGCTATGCACCGACACCAGTGCCTAGTCCAGCCTTCACAGCAATTTTGGAACTGTTTTTCTGGAATGGCCATCAGAGCTGTCATCGTTATTACCCTTGATGGCCTGAATGTCATCAAAATGTCTTCCTTTCAATATTTCCTTTATCTTCAGGTAAAGAAAGAAGTCACTGGGGGCCAGATCAGATGAGTAGGGAGGGTGTTCCAATATAGTTATTTGTTTACTGGCTAAAAACTCCCTCACAGACAGTGCCGTGTGAGCTGGTGCATTGTCGTGATGCAAGAGTCACAAATTGTTGGTTGGTGAAAAGTTTAGGTCGTCTAACGTTTTTACGCAGCCTTTTCAGCACTTCCAAATAGTAAACTTGGTTAACTGTTTGTCCAGTTGGTACAGATTCATAATGAATAATCCCTCTGATATCAAAAAAGGTTAGCAACATCCTTGAAACAAGTTCGCCAATGCAATTGTCACATGCTGTTCTAGGAACCATTCAGTTCACCACACCTGAAGGTCTGTCTCAGACAGCGATGCTCCGCTCACAGCCATTAGGTGGCGCTACGCGATGCTGAATACATGCTCTCACCTCAAGATGAGTAGCAGGGAGCTGTTGTGTAGTTCTACCGTAAGCTCTTTCCTGGCCTATACTGGAGGATACCAATTTAACCTAACTTTGTTTCTCACAACCAAAAAGTCTTAGATTTAGATTCATAAATCTAAACAATAAACATCCTCACCAGGCCTGGGTCTCATGCTGCCCTGATCCCAAGAGAGCAAGAGGCAGCACCATGGGAACCACAAGGACTCTGTGGTTCTCAAAGAAAAATCAAAGTTCTCTCACCAGAAGAAGGGAAAATAGTGCTGGGCTAGCAGGAGGGCACCACCATCGTCCACTGCAGTTAAAGAATAGCCCACTGTTTTAGATATCACATGGGAAGGTGATATAACTGTTTAGTTCTAGGGTCACAGCTTTGTCCAGGAAGAGTATAGTTGGCGGTTGTTTACAAGGTGCAGTGATGTAAGGGGTCTTTTTATCTTCTCAGGGCTGTCCTGGTGCCTCAGCTTTCCCACTGTGACTTGGTCCTTTGGGTTACAGACTAGCCATCATAAGGAAGCTACTAATCTAAGGGTTGCCATGCATTATACTCCTGGTTCCACATGTCAGTGAACTACAGATGCAGAAATGGGCATCTGCAAACTATTTTCAGTTTTTTAAAAAAAACTTAGACATAATACAAACTCTAACTAAAATGTCTATTTTCCTTGCCAGGATTGTATCAATTCACACAGGTGACCCTCTGATCTTTTTCTGATTGGAGGTTATACGTGGACTTAAAGAAATAAAAATGGGGACGTAAGATGTTATCATTCATTTTCTGGCATTTTCTTGGTAGAGATGTTTTTAATGAACTGAGTCCATGAGAAGGAAGCAGAAAGTAGTAAGGGTGGTGGTGGTGGGGGGCTGTTAATAAACAACTTTTCAGAGAACAAACAATTTGGACCTCTGGGTGAGAGTTAGGTGTGAGAAGGTTCATAAGACTCTTTCCTAGGAAACAGCAGGTTCCTGCAGAATGAGGCACTGCCACGTTTTGACTTGTGAGAGGCAGCGCAGAGTTCTGGGCGGCAAGGGAGGCCTGCGGGGGCCCTCCCTGGGTGGGGGCTGGCATTGTGTGAGATAAAGACATGAGTAGAAAGTAACCCAGCTTAGCCAAGCTTGTCATTTTAGTGAAGGTTGGTGGGCCCAGAATAAAACTTTATTTCCCCTTCCATTTGGGAGAGATCTCACTGTACACCTCTGATGACACTGCTGAAAAGAGACATAAGCTTAATACTTTAAGATTCCACAATTTCTCTAAACATCTTCCCTAACTGCCATGACTTTCTAATTGCCTGCTCCATTAAGCCAATTTCAGCTGGCTGATTAGCTACATATCACCACCAATGAGAAAATGCAGGTGAAAGTGCTTTCAAAAGCATGGAAGTCTATTCAGTAGCTCTCCACCTTGGCACTTAGACTATCTAGTAGCTTTAAAAAACTGATGTCTAGATCCACCCCCTCCCCCAGTGGTTTTGATTTAATGGGGTTTGGGTATGGCTTGGGCATGGATTTTTGTTTTCTTTTTTTAAAGCTTTCTAAATGCCTGAACTACTGTGCTTCCCCGAAAATAAGACCTAACCAGACAATCAGCTCTAATGCATCTTTTGGAGCAAAAAAATATAAGACCTGGTGTAAGACCGGGTATAATATAATATAATATAATATAATACCAGGTATAATATAATAGCTGGTCTTATTTTACTATAAGACTGGGTATAATATAATATAATATAATATAATATAATATAATATAATATAATACAATACAATATAATATACTGGGTCTTACATTAATTTTTGCTCCAAAAGACGCATTGGAGCTGATTGTCCGGCTTATTTTTGGGGAAACACGGTAGTAGCCAAGGTTGGGAGTCATGGCTCTGTAGCAGAGGCTCTCCCGTTTTAGCACCTGCTAAAAGTGATGGCCTGGAGACCACACTTTGGAGACGGTGACTCTAACCAAACCTTTACAATATATTCTTACATTCCCAGTTCAAAAACAAAACAAAACAAAATAAAACAAAACAAACATCCAAAACAAAACTCTTAAAAACCACAAAGAAAAAGAGACTTCTCTGACTCTGGGTGGTGAACACACAATATGATATATAGATGATGTTTTACAGAATTGTACACCTGAAACCTACGTAACTTTACTAACAATTGTCACCCCAAAAAACTTAAAAAAAAGAAAGAAAGAAAAAGAAAAAGAGTTCTCCGAAGCCTCTGACAAGGTTTTCAATATAATTATCAACTAGTGTGATGGTAAGTAAGCTAGCTTTGCTGGGTGGGAGGAAGCCCTGATGTGTAGCATTTGCTGATTTCTCTGATGTAAATGCTTCCAATATGGACGATTTCAAGTTACCAACAGTTTAGAAAATTCATCCAGCTCATAACATTCCCCCAAATGTAACAATTGGCTCTCAAGAGCCAGTGGGAGCCCACTGAACCCACCCAGGTGTTTTTTGGGGGGTGTGTGTGTCCCAATCACAAGGTCAGGGCTTGTTTTTATAGCAGTGACACCCCCATCCAAATGCAAAATGTGCATACCTTGTTTTCTGCAGAACAAAGCAAACCCTCACTGGGTCGACTGATCCTCTCCATTCACCCACACCTACTTAAGTCCTCTCCAGTGGTAGTGCAACAAGAGCTAGTGAACTAGGAGGTAACCGAGTGCCGGCTGGTCATTCTGAGAAGTAGAGCTCAATCTCACACTTACAAACAGTGCACAACCGTGCGGCCTTCACCGCCGTTGTACTCCTCCTGCCACTTGTCCACTTGGCGAATGAGCTTCAAGAAGGAGCGCTTGGACACCGGTGTGTCCCTGTACATTGGCCAGCCCAGGAACTGGAATTGCTGCACCATCCGATATCCATCTTGGGGCTAGAGAGAGTCAGGCAACAGTCAAGGAGTGGAAAGAAAACAGGCCTTGTTTACTTTATTGAATTCCAGTGGGCTGATTCCACTTACTTCCTCTTCTCATCAAAGCAGGGCATTAGGAAGGCCTGCCTGTAAATAACAAAGGAAGCTGCTACTGGCCTGAGAGTTATGAGATGTAATCTCCAGCTGTTATAAAAAATGAGGTGTTTTAAATGACGGGCCAGACCAATAAAAGTGAAGCATAAGGCTTACAATTTTGCAAAAGCTAAGTGAAAAATAACACACAACATGAGCACTGACTACATTGCACCGTAAGTGCTAAAATGGCTATACTTTAATTACAGGCAAATTAAAGGTAAAGGATAAATTACAATCAGGAGATGCTTGTGAGCTCAGGGTGATAAATAGACTGCACTGTGTTTCCTGTATTATATGGTTTTGCTTATTGGTGTGAATGTTGCTAAGATATCAATAGTTAATTAATCTTTAGTCATAATTAAATGAAATTGCAGTATTCAAGAAAGTGTTAGAAAAGACAACAGTTTTAACCGGGCCACGGCTAAATCACTTGGACTAAATCTTCCATGGCCCTCAGCAGCTTGATACAGGCGATCGCTTCTTGTCGACATACTTTCTTCACCCAGCGGTTCCTGTTCCCGTACACTCTCTCCCCTCTGCCTTGGCCTCCCTTCCTCCCAGACTTCTTGCTGTTGGAAGCCGCAGCCTCCGTCCTTGGGTCCCTTTCTCTTCTGTCTCTCACTTGATTTCATTCAGTCTTACGGCTTTAAATATTCCAATAAGTCATCAATTTATATCTCCAGTTCAGAACTATCTCCTGAATTTCACCCTCATAGATTCAAACACCTACTTGATATTTCCACTTAGGTGTCTAATAGTCATCTCAAACCTGGTATGTTTCAAATTGAACTCCTGACCATCTTTCCATGTGTGACTAACCCCACCCCCCGAAACAGTCCTGTTACACCCACAGCCTTTTCTAACTTGGTTAATATCAATTCCATCGTTCTAGTTCTCAGGACTAAAATCTCCAGAGTCACCATTGACTCCCTGGGATTCAACCTGTCAGCAAATCCTATTGGCTCTATCGTCAGAATATACCATAATCTCTCTACCTCTTACCACCTCCAACTGCTACCACTCTTGTCCTGCCATTGTGATTTCTCACCTGGATGGTTATAATAGCCTCCTGGTCGGTCTCTATTACAGTTTATTCAACATGGAAACCAGAGTACTCATTTTAAAAGGTAAATTACATCATGTGATTTTTCTACTCAAACCCTGTAATACCTCCTTATTTACTTCAGAGCAAAAGCCCAACTGCTTGCAGTGGACTTCTTGACCCTACATGATCTCTGCCACCCTCAAACCCCCCACCCTCACCGTTTCTCTCTAAGTGACCTTACCTTACTATGCTCCAGCCACATCAGCCTCTTTACTGTTCCTGGAACTCACCAGGCAAGACCCAACCTCAGGGCTTTTGCACTGACCATTACTGCTGCCCGGAAAGCTGACTCCAGAGAGACCTGAATGGCTACTTCCTCACTTCTGTCAGGTCTTTGCTTACGTGGCACATCTATTTAAGACAGAGCCTTTCTCTCCCTCCTGTTCATGGCCCTAGCATTTTCTACTTCCCCAGTTTTTTTCTGTAGCATTTATCACTTTCAAACATACTATATCTCTTATTAAATCTATTATACCTATTATTTATTATCTATCTTCTCCCATTAGAATGTAAGTTCCATAAGGTCAGGAGCTTGGTGTTGTTCACTGATATATTCCAAACTCTTAGAACAGTGACTGACACAAAGTGACACAATAAATAGTCAACAAATAAGAAAATAATGAAACTACAATATAAGTAATGTTGGCTGTGATTCTTACTCTGGCTGCATTATAAATACGGAATATCCTGCTGATGATGTCTTCTTCTAAATCAGCAGAAACAAATTCCACTTGGATGGGGCCATGTCTGTGTACTCCATTCTCTGGCCAGTACTGTGGACACAACTGAATTCAAAACACAGAAACATGAGGTTAATGATCAGAATAAGTTCACCATGGACAGTTTGAATGAGGTCACTATCGACATTCAGGAATTCTTAATACTTCCTGGATTCCCTTCATTTTCTTTCCTCACTGTCTTTTCCTTCCAGTAAGTGGATCTTAGGACTTTCTTGTTGGCTGACTCCTCAGCTCCACCTGTCCTTCTAGTATTTTTTCTTCATTTTTTTCAGAAAGCATCGTTAAGCCATGAGCAATTCTGCTTTGTGAGGTGGTCATGTGGACACTGTCCGACACACCCTGTTGTAAGAGTCCTTTTGCATGCTGACAAGCCTTGGGGAGATGCCACCAGCTGCCATTAAAAGAGCTAAGATACTTAGGGTGGCACACATATCTGCTAACACACAACTCTCCATCCTCCCATGGGGTTGCACTGTAATTTGTAATCACTTTGAGCAATAGGGCTATTTTGTGACAAGACACTGATAACAGTGTTGGGTTGCATTTTCATGCTCTGGTCCAAACCCTCTCAGCTCCGATCAAGAAAACGTGGTATAATAAGAGTGAATGTTTTACTGTTTTTTACCTGGAGATGCCTTTAATTAAAAACATAATTTCCTAGAGTCTCAAACTCCAGGTATTGGTGATACTGGGTAACTAGAACTTTGGCACAACGTGACACACAACTCAGTGTGGTAGGAGTGCTGCTGGGTATGGTGGCTTATCAAAGAGACATGTTCATAAACATCCCACAGATATACTAACCTTGGAGATAGGTGAGAGGACACCCAAGATCTTTTCTTCTTACAACCCTTTCTTAAAGCCGTAAGACCCTAATTGGCATTTCAAGTTGGAAGTTATTCTTTTGGGACTTGGTATTTCAGTGACTTGTTTTTGGAGTAGTGTGGTAGTGTGTAATTTTGATCTCTCTGATTGACTTGAGGGACAAATAGCTGTGGTGAGGCAAGAGGGAACTGCTAGATTATTTTGTAACAAGTTTCTATTGGGCCAAAAGCAGATGAAAAACATATCACCTAATTTTAAGCAGAATGAGATACTACAACAGGATAATCCACTAGTTGAATTTCCTTTTTTGATGACTATTATTTTCCAAAGGATGTAAAATCTGATTGTCAAAGTTTGTTAAGGTTGATTCATAATCAAGATCGCAAGACAGTTTTCAGTTAACAGTGGGACAACTGAAACAGCAATCTTCCTCTCTCTGTTATAAAGAAGTTAGAGGTTTGGACTTTATGATCAAGAATGAAAATAGGATAACTAAGGGTATTTTTTATGTTAGCGAAGTGTATATAGTATTTTAGAAATTACATTTATTTATTTTTAAGTAATGCTTTCATGAAATTTTTCCTTCCTCACCAGCACTTCCTGGTGACAAGTTATAAAACTGCTTTATCAAACTATAGCATGCTAATATTTATTTTCTTTCTGATACGCAAGTGTACCAACTGTTAAAATTAATAGGCATTATGATGGGAAGCCAAGATGGTAATAAAAGCTCTAACATGCACATTGGAACTGTTCTGCCCATTTTACTCCTGACTGAGCTAGCTTTGCTTTTTGCTTGCTGCCTCAGTGCAAGTCCTGATCAAAAGCTTGTCACTTACACCAGAGAAATATGAATGGCCTGGGCTGGTGCTTGGCTCTTGGCACACTGCATTCTGCACTCTGCCCAAGTAAAACGTGTAGGAAATGGCTTAAATGGTGCATAACACATCCATGAACTAGACCTATAAATACTTAAAATAGTTGAGTGCTATTCTTGTACAATTGGAAAGCCTTTAAGTTCAAATGCTCAGTTTAGTGTTCTCTAAAAGATGGACTCCCAGGAGCCTCTTTTCTCTCACTCTGAAAATCAGCTCTGTCTGCCCAATGGAATTGGAGTCTCTTTGTCTCTCCTACCATGGGGCAGGCAAGGCTTGGTTTGACTCCAGACAGCTTAAGTTTAGAATGCAGCTCCAGAGTTCAAATATTGTAGTTTAAAAAGAACATACAGTAATCACTAACGTCTGGCTAATTAATATGAACAAAACAGTATATCATTACATTTCAGGATTCCATTAGGGGGAAAAATGATTCTGAAGAGGAAACAAGTCCCTTATCCTATAACTGTGACTAAGAAATCTTGAATTAGTGAAATTTAACCCATGACATTGTGAGTTACAAAACCAGGATCCTTAGTCCTGTTTTGAGTTCCATCTTTGAAGCTCTCCAAGCTGTGGTGTCTTTATAAATGGCTGCAATTTATGTTTCAGAAAAGATCAATGTTATGAAAGGAAGACTTCCAAAATATCTAAGCTTCTTATGCAAAAAGAACTAGGTGAGGTCAAGAATTATTTATTATTATTTCATTAACTAGCTTTCAGGCTAGAGCTTTAACAATATAATGTAGTGCCTCAAACATAATTGAAAACATTATAGAATTAAAGTGAATGCCATGCCATTTATGGCAGATGATGGCAGTAAAATGGATTTTAGGAAGGAAATATTTTGTCTAGTTTGGATACTGAAATACTTCAGACATTTTTTATTTTAAAAATTTATCTCTATCAGATAGGAAATAATTCCATTCCAGAAAACATTTTTGTTTTTTGTTGTTGTTGTTAAAACATGCTAAGTTCAGATTTCCAGTCAAGGTGGTGTAGTAGGAAACTACTGTGCTTGCCTCCTCTCATGACCACATCAAAATTACAACTAAACTACAGAACAACCATCATTGAGAATCACCTGAAATCTAGGTGAATTGAAGTCCTACAACTAAGGACATACAGAAAGACCACCAGGAGACTGGTAAAAGGGATAGAAATGTGGAAGGGGTTGGTCTCACACCAGCATGTGACCATAAAAATGGAGAGGGATATCTCAGCTGCAGAGGTATAGCTCCCAAAGGAGGGAGGGGTCCCAGCCCCACACCATGCTCCCCAGCCCAGGGTTACAGTGTCAAGGAGAAAAGTATCTATAACTTCTGGCTGTGAAAACCACCAGAGATTGTGGCTGAGTGAGATGAGGGGTGGCTGGAGTCCCAGGTGTTCCTCTTAAAGAGCCCATGCATGGATTTACTCGCTGATGGATTCACTTGCTCTGAGCTCTAGCACTGCCTTGAAAGGCACCAAGCACATATGGGGAAGAACTGAGTTATCTGATTTCGGGGTGAGGGCTGAAGGAGCAGCTATCTCCCAAACAGAAGTGTTGGCAGAATCCATTGTTTCTTTGTTGAGATCTCCCCGCTTCTACCATGCAGATACAGGAAGCCACCATATGAGTCTCCATCAACCCGACCAACAGTGGTGGCCCTGCCCTGGTGATTCCCTGAAAACTTGCCCCACTCAATCTTCGGGCACACTCAAGCTGCTTCCAGTGGCTATTCCATACAAACGGCCTGTCTTGGCTCATTGGGGGGACAGAGCTAGGAGTGCAGTTTCCAGGCTCTCGGCCTCACGTGGAAAGGTGCTGGCTCAGGTAGCAAATGGCCATCAACTGTGATTGGATGGCCATCAGCTGTAGCTAGTTGGCCATCAGATGTAACTAGTGAGCCACTGGCCACTAATATAACTGCTGTGGCTACATTAGCAGCAAATGGGGGGCTAGCAAGAAGATGGTGGCTGAGCTAGCAAGCGTGGATTGCAGTTAGTGGCAGATTGCAGCTAGCAAGTGAGGTTGGTTGACAGAGAGAAGTAGAAGGCAGGTTGCAGATAGTGTGGCTCCTGCTTCCTGTGTCTCGAACCCAGCCACCAGCAAGACTATAGTGGTATGACTCCCCTACCTATGGGTCCGTGGGTGTTCCTTTTTAGTCTCACCATATCCTGCGTTCTTATGTGGGGAGCGGGACCAGAGATCCCGCCTGACACCCTGCATGATACTCATGCTGCAGACTTTCATAAAATCTCTCAAATGTTCCAAAAACCCTAACAAACAGCATCTGGCCTCAGTGTACCCAGTACCTCTTGTTGAGCAGCCGACAACCTGGCACTAGCGGCAGCTAGCCTTGGTTTGCTGCTTGGATACTAGAGGCATCTCCAAGCCCAGTGTGGTGATGGTCATCTGTAGATTGCTTTGTGGCTCATGAATGCCTCAGGTAGCCTCAGGAATGGCACAGGCTACAGGTGAACTTGGCCTGCAGCAGGACCCCTCCCAAGAGGTCCTGGGGTTGGCCAGCTTCAGACTGAACTGGAGCACCACCTGGCTGCCTTCAAGGATGACACACTCAAAGAGTAGACTGGGCAGCTACCAGAGCCCTGCTAAAGCGAATCCTGCTCTATAGGGCATTGCAAAACCGCTCCTCCATTGTAGTCAAGGCCAGTTCTCATAACCAATCAGCCTGAGGGTCAAAAACTCCCAGTGATGTGTAAAGAGCAACCAAGGCTCAACTACAACAGGTGGGCACACACAACCCTCACAAAGGAAACACCTGGAGTACCAGGCTCAGGTGACTTGGGAGACTGCACCACTGGGTCCCACAAGACGTGTACTACATACGGCCACTCTACTAAGACTGGGAGACATAGCATCCCTACTTAATACATAGAAACAAACACAAGGAGGCAACCACAATGGGGACACAAAGAAACATGTCCCAAAGGAAAGAAAAGAATGAAGCTCTGGAAAAAGAACTGAACAAAATGTATACAAGCAATCTACCACATGAAGAATTCAAAATGCTGGTAATAAAGATGCTCAATGATCTCAGGGAGAACTTTAACAAAGAGATAGGAAACATAAAAATGGAAACAGAAAGCATAAAAAAGAACCAGACAGAAATAAAGAATACAATAACTGCAATGAAGAATCCATTATTGGGAATCGACAGTAGGTTAGATGACGCAGAGGATGGAATCAGCGATTTAGAAGATAAGGTAGCAGAAAACACCCAAAGAGAACAGCAAAAAAGAAAAAAAAGAACATAAAAATATGAGAACAGTTTAAGGGGCCCCTGGGATAATTAAGTGTACCAAAATTTGCATCATAGGGATACCAGAAAGAGAAGAGCTATAGCAAGGCATGGAAAACATATTTGAAGAAATAATGATGAAAACTTGCCTATCCTGATAAAGGAAATTGACATACAACCCAAGGAAGCACAAAGTCCCAAACAAGATGAATCAAAGAAGCCCACACCAAGAACATCATAATTAAAATGCCAAAGATTAGAGAGAAAGAAAGAATTTTAAAAGCAGCAAGAGAAGAGCAGTTAGTTACTTACAAGAGAGCTCCCATAAGACTGTCAGCTGATTTCTCAACAGAAACACTGCAGGCCAGAAGGTATTGGTAGGAAATATTTAAAGTGATGAAAAGTAAGGAACTGCAACTAAGATTACTCTACCCAGGAAAGCTATCATTTAGAATCAAAGGACACATAAAGAGCTTCCCAGACAAGAAAAAGCTGAAGGAGTTCATCAGCATCAAGCCAGTATTACAAGGAATGTTAGAAGGACTTCTTTAAGATGAAAAAAAGATAAAAATATGAATAATAAAATGGCAATAACTATGCATCTATCAACAATTACTTTAAATGTAAATGAAGTAAATGCTCCAATCAAAAGATAGGGTGGCTGAACAGAAGAGAAAACCTTTGTATATGCTGCTTATAAGAGACTCACTTCACATTGAAAGGCACACACAGACTGAAAGTAAAGGAATAGGAAAAAGATATTTCATGAAAAGGGAAATGAAAAAAAAAAAAAAAAAAAAAAAGCTTTGGTAGCAGTACTTATACCAGACAAAATAGACTTTAAAACAAAGGCTATAAAAGAGACAAAGAAGGACTCAGTAATTCCTCTTCTGGGTATTGATCTGAAGAAATCCAAAATGCTACTTCGAGGGGATGTATGCATCCACATATTCATTGCAGCATTATTTACAATAGCCAAGATGTGGAGGCAACCTGGGTGTCCATCAATGGATGAATGGATAAAGAGTAAGAGGTACATACCGTGTTTCCCCGAAAATAAGACCTAGCCGGAGAATCAGCTCTAATGTGTCTTTTGTAGCAAAAGTAATATGAGACCCGGTCTTATTTTACTATAATATAAGACCGGGTATAATATAATATAGTATAGTATAGTATAGTATAGTATAGTATAGTATAGTATAATATAATATAATATAATATAATATAATATAATATAATATAATATAATATAATCCCGGGTATAATATAATATGATATATACCAGGTCTTATATTAATTTTTGCTCCAAAAGATGCATTAGAGCCGATTTTTCAGCTAGGTCTTATTTTCAGGGAAACACGTTATATACAATGGAATATTACTCGGCTAGGAAGGGAATGGGTTCTTGCCATTTGCGGCAGCATGGATGGACCTGAAAGGTCTCATGATGAATGGAGTATGTCAGACAGAGAGAAATAGAGGCAATGTAATTTTGCTTATATGTGGACTCAAACAAACAAGACAGAAACAAACTCATAGGTACAGAGAACATTTTGATGGTTGCCAGATGGGAAGGGGGTTATAGATAGGTGAAAAAGGGGAGGGGATTAAGAAGTACAAATTGATTGTTACACAATTGTCATGGGGATGTAGGGTATAGCATAGGAATATAGTCAATAATATTTAATGTAACTATGTATGGTGTCAGATGGGTACTAGATTTCTTGGCGTGATAGATGGGAGGAGGGTTTGGGGGGCAGGGTGAAAAAGGTGAAGGGATTAGAAAGTACAAATTGGTAGTTACAAAATGGTCATGGGGATGTGAAGTAAAGCATAAGGAATATAATCAATAATATGCTAATAACTCTGTATAGTGGCAGGTGGGTACTAAACTAGTCAGGGGGATCACATCTTAAATTATATAAATGTCTAACTATATGTTGTACATCTGAAATTAATATAAAATAATATTGAATGTCAACTGTAATTGAAAAAATTTAAAAATAGGGGAAGGTAAAGGGGAATGAGAGGTTCAAATTTTCAAATATAAAACAAGTCATGGGGATATAATGTACAGCCTAGGGAATATAGTTAATAATATTGCAATGGTTTGGGACAGTGTCAGATTTGGTGGACTTATCATGGTGATCACTTCTTTAGGTATATAAATGTTGAATAACTATGGTGTACACCTGCAACTAATATATGTTAGCTATAGTTAATAAAAATCTTTAAAAAATACACTAAGTTCAAATTTCTTGTAACTGTCATGGTAGTTAAGCCTATGACTGGTATAGCTGTACCCTAAAGCCTGACAAGTCCCTTTAAGAAAATGTTCCTAATTCCATCGTTAATATGAGTCATCACTGTCCATCTATCTCTTTTTACGTTTAAGAAGAGAAGCTATGCAAAAACCACATTTATCATTCTCAGCGCTCATACCTTCAAGTTGCAGTTTTATTTTTAATAACTTTATCAAAGAGTTGACAAAACTGATTGCTGTCCCTTAAATTGCCTGTCAGTCTCCACTGTTACCCCACCATGACGATCTCCCACATGGAATCAAGGGCTGTGTTAGATGCTGATGTCCTTTCTTCATGGCTCTCTGTTTGCTTGCTCTGATTTTGGCTTTGTGACATTCACATTCCTAAACAGATTCTCTTCCTCTGCCCATTCCCTCGCACCTCCCTACAGTCAGTATTTCCATCCTTTGGGAACAGCCCAATTTCTAACCCTGTCTTGCCCTGTCATTTCCACCGTTTTGATTTCAGCTTTTCTTTTTTGGTTTCAGACAACTTTTTGCCTCAACCCCTAATTCCAACTGATTTTTAACATTCATGTTTCAGCATCACTGGTTTACAACCCTTGCCTGGCTTTTGTGACCTGGCACTGGAGCCCACACTTCTCAATGTGCAAACAAAGCAAACACAGATTTGACCCTGGGCATAAGCTCTGACTGCAATAATTCATGAGTCTCACCTGGGCTGGATCCACGTCATTTAGCATAACTACAGACGTGCAGTGATAATCCAGGACCAGTCTCCAGAAGTCTTTCACTGTGTTTGGCAAAGGATGCTGGGTGACTATAAAAGCTGAAGGCTGTTTATAGCTCTGCAAACACAAATAAGAAAGATCCAAATATACCAGGAAAATGTGAAGGGAGGAAGCTAAGTTAGTTTGTACACATACAAATTTGAGACATAAAACACTGGCCATATTTAACAATTGTTGAATTCTATCATCACTTTCAACCCCCAACTACAGTAAATATAAACTTATCTTCAGAATAATGATGCTAAAATAAATATTCTCACTTTGATGCCAAGAAAACAATTAAGTATCGTATAATTTTTTTTTGCTATTTTTGATAGAAAAGCAATATTGGCCTTATATGTAATTATTTTAATAGAAAAAATTTAACTTAAAAAGTATGTGTAATTAAAACAGTTCTGCTTGTCTTAAAACTCTTCCCTTGTCATTTATATATGTGATGGTGTTGCTTATTCCTGACATAAAAGGATACACATTTTTTTGTAGCTCTGGAGAACTTCAAACAAGTTTAATACTCTTTTACTGATATCATACCAATAGAATTAAAATTTCCATATTAGCACTGAAAATATCCATTCACTTTTCCTATCATTTGAATAGCAAATATTCACTCAGTTAGAAGTAAATGGATTGACAGGAAGTAATGAGTTGTGTACTGTCTGTACTGACAGGCAATTTCCCCCCCATGTTAATTACTGCCTAAATTAGGAGGAAAGGGAACTAAAATAATGTTGGAAACCATATTATCCCACTTCACTGCCTTAGTGACTTAATGGCTGCCTCTTGCTCTTTGGCCAGCAGGTTAAAAATGTAAGTGCTCAGAGACATGTTTCATTTATCAATACTTTGGGACTGGTGGTTTCTGAGGCCAAGAACGGTGCTGACACAAAAACATATGTGAAGTCTGAAACGTACTCTGTTGAAAAAATAGTTCATGTCTTTAAAGAAACCAAAACGAAACAAAAACAAGGGCAGATGAGTTGAAGGAGAAGACCCAGACCACATTTGGCCATCTTCCCAGATCCTCCCCCTTGAGAAAAATCTTTGTCTCCTTCCGCAGGAAGGTAACCAGGCTTACGTCCATGAGGGCAGCATTGATGTAGTTGCTGCTCTCCCCGTCAATGGTGATAAGGAAAGGCAGGCAGCGGTCTGGGGGAAGGATGTCCATGCACCGGTTTTTTTCATGGTTCCTGGGCAGAAGCGCGATGCTACAGTCTTCCACACGCAGTGTCGGCGTTACCATGTTCAGCGTCTATGTGACAAAACACAGACACATGGGGAAGAGATCGCTGGGCAGACATTGTCCTGAGTTCAGACTTCAGTAGATCCAAGTTTCTTGCAGCTGACTACAAGATGGTCCCCTCCCCGCCTTCCCCATCCCTCTATTTGCACAGTTACATTTTTATTTCTCTTTTCTCTCATTGGATTTTGTCCACAGACAGCGCCCATCAGACATAAGGGCCATCATGGGATTAAATACCATCCAGTCTGACTAGAGCTAGATATCTGGATACTTGGGAGTAAGAGGTTGGGTAGAATTTGGCCTAGAGCTAGGTACATTCAGACCGAAAGTGAGTATAAGGAATCCAATAGCAAACTCTTGCCCAGCAAATACTCTGAATGCACTTGCTTGGTTTGTGGCATCCATGTGGCACTCTGGGACTGTCTGCTGTCTGCTTTTAAAGGAGGGAAATGGCTCTGCTAGACCCATGGCTCTTGACCAAGGTAACTTTGCTCCAAGGGGACACTGGCAATGTCCACAGACATTTTTGGTTGCCACAACTGGCATGGTGGAAGTGTCCTGGTATCCAGTGGGTAGCGCCTATGGATACCAGGACACGAGAGCCCCACAGCAAAGAGATATCTAGCCCCAAACGACAATATTGCCAAGACTGAGAAACCCTGTGTTGCCTCAAGGGATCAAGATAATGACAAACCAATAATAATAATACAAAAAATCTGACTTAGAGATATTTCTTAAGGAGCAAAGTCAGTCATTCACCCCTCCCTTTAGCATGACTTACCCGGAATTCCTCTTTAATTTGGCTTGAATTTGTCTGTGGATCCAGTTTGTTCATATCATAATACAGAGACCTGACTTGGGAAGCAGGGATGGACGTGTCTCCACAAAGACAGGCTTCTAGGATGGCATCATGGATAAACACATATTGCTCCTGGTGAAGCAGATGGGACGAGTTAGTATTAGGTTGGTACAAAAGTAATTGCAGTTTAAAAGGTTAAAAATAATTGTCAAAACTGCAATTAGTTTTGCACGAACCTAACAGAGAAGCCAAGGTAATCGAAAGATCTAGAGAAGGAGGGAAGACGGCCCCATGTGGTCAAGATAATGGAACAGGAGTCTATCACACAAAATGTGTTCTTGACCAAGGGAAATCAAGTGTGAGGACCTTACCGCTAGGAGAGGGGTATTCCCCACATGGCATAGCTGGCACGTTACTGAATGGCCATGTGTGTAACGGGAGGGAGAGACACATGGGCTCAATGCGCAAATATTATATGGACTGAGTAAAGCCAATCAGACACTGATAAATACCACAGCAAGCACTGTAATGCTAGAGTAACTGTGGCTAAAATACTTCTATCATTCTGATCCCAGGAGTCTGAAACTCAATATTTCATGTGAGGAAATGAGCAGAATCTTATCTATCTATAATGAAAAGAGAATTTGCTAACCAAATTAATAATGCAAAGGGAAACTTGACATTGCTGTGAAAATAAACAGTTCTGAGCACTTAGAACTACTTATTTTGAAACATTAGTTAATGTGATCATTATGAAAGTCCTTGTGTGTCCAGAAAAGAGCTCTTATTTGTATGTACAAGCTATCTACAGTGTAAAAATGGGTCCTCTAATTCACAATTGGCACTCAGTTTCCCCAAAATTAATTACTGAAGTTCTACCATATTTATTATTGACCTTTAATTACGAGATACAAAAAAGTCTCATTACTTTTTACTTTAATTTCTATAAATAACTAGGACTCAATTCTCAAAAACGCCCCACTGCTATTAAGCAACACCTCAAAAAACGTAAAATGAGAAAGGGGACATGGCAACATTTGATCACCTGTAAAGTACATTATAAATACATTATTATCATTGTTATCTAAAGAAAAAAAAGACCATAAGATGAACCACTTAAAGTGTACAATTCAGTGGCATTTTGCAACTTCACAATGTTGTGCAATTGTCACCTCCATCAGGCTTCTCCATTTACAGTATCTGCTATTTTTCTTTATGTTAACTAAAAAAAAGGAATTCCGTTTCCCTGTAGCTTGTGTAAACTATGCACAATCAAAATGTAAGGGATCCTTATTTGTTCCACTTTATGAATTTTTCCAGGTGGTGGGTGTAATGCTTACTTAAAACAATCAAACATTACTAAAATTATGAATTTCCTGGGAGCAGGATTTAATAGTTTTCCTCAAAAACTTAGATTCCTAATGTACTTTGAATTCCACTTGATAGAAGTACTAGTTGGTACAGAGTGAAATGGGTAAATTCTCACGATGTCAGGCCACTGCACAGAATTTTTAGGAACAGTAGAAGAACAAAATCTACAGACATTACCCTTGAGACACTTGGAAAATGCCTGGCTATTCTCAGGAGTGGTCTTGCTTTGGTTACTCGCTAGTTTAAAAGACATAATAAAAAGAAATGGTATTGAAACCCTGAAAGCCTAATGTAGAGACTCTACTAGGTTCCTTGACACAGAAGCATAAGCAAATATAGGCTCCTGGCTACAGATTCTGTTACCTGAGAGACTCCTGGCCTTTTTTAGTCATTTACGAAAGGAAAACAGAAGGAAGAAGAGGAAGAGAGCAAGGGAAGGAAGATTGCCAGGTATATCACTTCTTATTCCAGGGTGTTTTGAAGATAGAATTGCCAGTTTCTTCTCCCCTTGGCTCTGGGAGGTGGGGATGCAGGCGAGGCCGTGGGGACCAAGCCCGAGGACTGACGGGGTTGCCGGGGAGCACAGTACCTCCGTTTGCACCATGTTCACTCTCCGGGACCGCAGCTCCCTGACGCAGTTATAGATGTCCACCACCCCTTCCCTTTCCGCCATGTCCAGCATGATGTCGATGACAATGAAACAGCCAGTCCTGCCGGCGCCGGCGCTGGATAATGGAGACAGAGGGTTGTCAGGGGAGGAAAACGGATCCCTGTGCTGCTGCTGCTGCTTTTAGAACAATTTTATCTTGGTGAAATTCACCTCACATTAAATGAACCACTTAAAGTGCACAATTCAGTGGCATTTTGCACTTTCACAACGTTGTGCAACCATCACCTCCATCGGGTTCCAAAGTATTTTCAGCACCCCAAAGGAGACCCGTACCCACTGCCCACCATGCGTCGTCCAGAGCCTCCGGGTGTGCTGCTTACCTGCAGTGTACCACCAGTGGGCCTGCGTTGGGCGGGCTTTTGGATTTGACCTGCCGGACGAATCCCAGCAACCCTGTGGCATGGTAAGGGACCCCGTGGTCCGGCCAGCCAGTGAAGTGGAACTGTCTGATCTCTCGGATTTCATGAACGCCCCTCTGTCATTATCAGTCAGCACAAGAAGGAAGAGAACAAAGGAAAATACATGATGATCAACCAGGAGAGCGCCAAGCACCCTTCGTAGGTGAGTAAGCCTAGTGCTAGGAAACTATGACCTGCTGTGAAGAAGGTCATACTTAGATTTCACACGCACGTTAAAAGCCTCAGGCACAAAAGGGGAGGTGATGTTTGGAGAAAATGCTAATTGTCAGGTGCTGTTTCCAGCAAATGGATGGATCTCTGATTCCTTGAAATTCCTTTCTATAAAGTACCATGTTAACAGTTTGTGTCACTTAGATCCTGTGGTGTGAGGTGAGTTCACAGAGAAAGAGGCATAGAATAGGGACCTGAAGGAATTACAAGGTATCTGTGTTCTCAGGGTATTAGCTACTGAAATGCAAAAGCCTTGTTCTGTCTCTTCTGCATTCTGGTACCTTTGTCCCAGGTCCTTGAGCAGTGCACACACTGTGGATGCAGAGAGAATGTCACTGGACGAAAGCATGAGGGTCACTTTCTAACTAGATAGGTCAGAGAATTAATGTTCATTTGCAACTCAGTTTGTTAGATTTCTCTTTTTAATTTGGGTTAACACTTAATCCATTCCCCAATCATCTGATCAAATGCAATGCTTCAGACATGATGCCAGGTGCTGGAGTCACAGAGACATACACAATGCCTCTTGTCTTCAAGTGGCCATCGCAGTTGGCTTGTGGGAAACAGCCATGTAAGCAAATGTATATCATGGAAGTCAAATTTGGTTGTAATTCTATGTTTGATCAGTAAGTGAAGTGGGAGAGTTGCCTGCTGTTGAACTGACGGGAAGGCAGAAGGAAAGACTTCAAGATTTTAAATTTTTTTTATTTACTTATTTTGAGAAAAATTAAGTTGATTCATAGCTATCGTTTTCTTTTTCTAACTATGAGCCTATGTATTAAGACTTTGGCTTAAAGCCAAAGTCTGTTGGAAAACAAAAATTACTTCCAGAATCAAGGCTGGACGTAAATTTGGGATCAAATTTAATTTTCTTCCTTCTCTCATTTGATGACGGTTTACTGAATACCATTTTTGCATTAGGTCCTGGGTTTGGTTTTTCATATCTTAACATTAAATACCCACTAACCTTATCACATTACTATCAGTCATTGTTCACACATACTTAGTGAGCAAAGAAGAAATTCAGAATTTTTATGTGCTTTGAAAGACTAGAAGAGGCAAATGATTATAGATTTTAAGAAAGAATTGTTTGCTATCAGTGTATTAACATGTCTTAGTTTAATAACCCACAAATGCTGAAAGCTTTATTACTCTTTGAAAATCATGCTATTCTTTAATGGAGTTTAAACAGTAAGGAATTAAACTGTCAGGGAGTCACAGATGATAGTCAACACTGTTATCTGCTAAGTATGCTCTGTGACCCCAGGGTAATATTACTAGGTGCTTAGGAGCCCACATTTCTTTTCACTGAAACCATGGCCACGTTTGGCCTGTCCCAAAGTCTCCATGAGAAAATAAAAGGATTGATCCTGGGTCACCATTCAAATCCCTAGAGAGCTCCCCTGGTTTTATACATGCGGACTGGGTGTGGGGTGGTCCCATGAAGTAAGGAAAGCCTATGATACATATTTATTTATTCCAAAGAGAACCAGTATTTCTCCCATAAACTGCCTTTTTTTTTTTTTTTTTTTGAGAACTACCCCTTCTAGCTCTACTAGTTTTCAGCTCCAGCATCCCCAAGTCCCAAACTCTATCCATCATGAGATGGGCCCCCAACTGATCTCTCTAAAACTCACTTTTGGAGCAAGGTAAATGTCAGTTTCTGGGATGCAGAAAACCTTCTCCCAAAATAAATCTTCACTCTCTTATATACTCACTACTGACAAGATTAGTAAAGGAAATTGCCTCTGAGCCAACTCTCATTCTTGTTCATCGACAGGGCAGTTTCTCCTGTCGCTGTTTGTAACACACTTGGGGGAAAAATCATAGATGTGCTTAGTGATCACAGCTCAAATACTTTCCAATTTGATATCAATTAAATTTTTTGTTTATTTTTCACTATAACAAGCATTAATGCCATATAAAAAAGTGATATTCACTTCATATGTAATATAATAGGAAGGAAGAACCCAACACACACAATAGTACCTAGCCCAAAGTGGGTACTTAGTAAATATTTGTGGAATGAATGAATCACTCAGTGCATGCTTTGTCTTTGAGATAGAAAGGCCATAATCTCACTGCCTTCTCAGAGCTCAGGCACCTCCTGGGTAGAGGGAATTCAGTGGCCATTGTCAACTTACTTTTGAGATGTCTTCCTCCTGACACAATGGGTACTATATATTATTTAAAACTATGTTTAGCTTTGCGTCATCGACATAGGAAAGGAAAGATGACAATCCCATGCAGAACAGGACTTCAACATCAGTTTCAAACTGCAACATGCCTGCATCTTTTGCAGAGTAGAGCCCAAATCCATATTTTAACCTTAGGTTCCTTGATGCAACACACTCTCAGAATCAGAATTGCAGGATTCTCAAAAGTATATGCTTGACTATATTTTTCTTTCTCTTCTAATGAGAAAGTTTAAAATCTACAAGAAATGATCCATGGAAGTACTAATGATTTGTTGTCCTTAAGGATTCCAATTGCCCAGTTAGAAAATCACTAACATGTTATTTTGATTTCCCCAAATGCCTCAATAAGCAGCTCGTCCTTTACTTCCTCCCACCACCTCTTCACCGGTTGTCTGATGACTAAAATGAGTGGGTATTTTAAAAACATTTCTGTGCAGCTAGGGATGTAGGAGGGATGTACAATAAGAGGTTAAAAAAAGAGCAAAGAAACAAACAAACCCTTCCTTTAGCAACAGAGATGCATTTTCAGCTTATTAGAGAGCTGAGTACTGTTCAAAGAACTCCATGTTTAAGTGATGGCTTTTGGATGATTTTTTTTTAAGAAAAAATATTGAGAGTCCTTTATCATTATCTGTTTTAATGCAGTTATTCATGAGTACTCTTGCCAAGAGTCATACAAAAATCCTCCATATTTCCTCCCCAATCCTGCCTAAGAAGGAAAAAACTGACATCAAAGTGTGAGGTTCAGAACTTGAAGAATTGAGTCAACCAGAACTCTACATTCTTTGAAGTCTCCAAGCCTCCTGCTTGCTCATTAAAAAAGACAAGGTAAGAAAAAAAAATAGCATGAGAAACAGATTAAAACAAACTAAAGTCTTTTCAGCCTTGGGATTCTATGACAAATAATATATTTGAAACCCAAGATAGGTAGTTCAAAATTTAAAGGTAAATTAGCCAATAAGCAAATGCTGCAATATCCTTGATTTCCCAAAACTGGTCTCATTAGTCCAAAAAGTGCTGTGAGAATATGTAGTAGAGAGGAAGGCCAAGAGCCAACTGCCCAGCAGCCCACTTACAACCAGGTCCTCCAAGGGGAACTGCCACTGCTAAATGAGTGCAAGCTTTCACAGAACAAATTACCAACAGAATTGCTACATCCAGTGTAACTGTGCTCAGTTCTGGAGCATCCCCTCTTGTGTCACCACTCTCGGACCTCAGACACAAAATTGTGAATCCCCTTCATCTAAGGCAAGATGAGGATTGGAAGGCAGAATGTTTCTCAGCCATATCACCTCCACTTTCCCCACAGCCTACCTGTGACACTTCTCTGGATGGACTGCAGTTTGCTTCACTTCCGGCCCCTCCCTATGTCAGCAGAAAGAAGGGGAATAAGGAAATTCCCTGTTATGCCCTACAGTGTTTCCCAGAGAAGAAGCCCCATCCATGCACATGGGATGAGGCAGAGGAGAGCCAAAGCAGAGCATTCACGACCCAACACCAGCAAGTATAAAGGGCTAAACCAGTATGGGAGTGAGTATGAATGAAGGCACTGGTTCATGCAAGAGTATCCCATGTTTACTTATGTTTCCAGGTAGGTCACTTCTACCTGGAAAATCCATCAGTCCATATGAAACCACAGGCCTGAAAAGCCTCGGGAAGTAGAAGGATTCCAGGAGGAGTCAGGACCTTTGTCTCAACACTGATACTAACTCACTACTGGGAAACCCATATAAACATACAACATGAAGGCATTTATCAAACTGTCTGTAAATGAGAAAGAGAGAGATACGGGCTAAGCAATATCAACCAGGTTAAAGAGAAAAAGGAAACAGATAGGCAACTTTTGGTTTAGTTGTAAAATATATTCTTATGAAATGGGAATGATTTGCTTCAAAGATGAAACTGAGCTATTACAGAATCAGAGGGCAAGATGTAATTTTGAGAAATCACTAGATAGAGCCTACCTGCATTCAGGTGTGACCACGTATAAATTATCCTAGATAAGTTAATGAGGCTAGTACCACCAATGTCTGACCATAGCTTTTCAAAGTACGTAGTGTGAAAACTTACCTTTTCAACAGCAAATGTTCTTATCACATATTCTGCCAGTAGTTCTGTTTCTATTAGGGTAACTTTAATGTCTTTATATATCTCTGTGTCATCTGGCCAGTATTTGCAGCATTTGACCTTTAGAAAACACAAAGGAAATAAAGGGTTTAGGGTTTTTTTGTTTTTTGAGTTCCCCAAATGATGGGTCACAGTATGATTTATAGGATAAAATTTGCACACAAAAACAGAAGTTAAGCTGTACAATCCAGAGCAAGGCTTATTTTTTTAGATCATGTATGCTTTTTTTCTCCCCCTGGAAAAGAACAAAATTTGAGTTATACGAGGAGTCAAGTCTAGGAAAATGGTCTAAAGGTAACAAATTGTATTTATACTGCAAATATCCCAGTTAGAGTAACCGTTCATTTCCTGTTTATTCATGGAATGGCCTGGAAAAAAACTATAAAAGGTAGTTTGCAATATTTTAGCTTTTCTGAATTTTAAATTCCTTCTAGTTTCAGAAATCGACTGAACATTTTTGAGAAGGAGTAGGCAGGAAATCAAAGCCAAAGGTAAGATTATATATATATATATATATATATATATATATATATATATATATATATATATATATATATTTATCTGAAGAAGGAAGTAGCTATGTGGTTTTCCCAAGTTAGAATTACAGATACATTTTAATCTAAGTAAAGTCAATATACAAAACTTGGCAAAATGTGAACACAATCTTTCTGTATTACTGAAAGCCTCTAATTTAAGGATTTTTCAGGTAGAAGAAATTTGTTAGACTTGGCCCCTCCGAGCAAATTGATTTTTCATTCAGTGGCTCTTCCAGACTTCAGCAAAAGCTTGGGATGAAGGAAGAGCAGGAGGAGGCTGGGCAGAGCCATGCGGATGTCCCTGGGGCTCTGTCCTTCGTTTCTGTTCCTTTGTCCTGAATTCCCGGCAGCTTCACCTACTCCTGTCACCACTTCTCCGTGGATGAACTTGTGTACTTCTGGCCCTATTTCTCCAAGTGCTAAATTTGATTTCTAACTTCTTTTGTGGGTATTTCCTAAAAGAATTCTGTCTTACATCAACTGCTTTCCTCCTGACTCCCTATGTTAATGACACTACGATTTCCCCAATCACTCGGGCACAAAAACTGGTGATTCCTTCTCCAAAATCCAACCAATTGCTAAGTCTAAGAAGTTTATGAAATCTCTCTCAAATGTTTTCCAACTCTATTCCTTCTGCCACAAACCTGTTTCAGGCTCTGGTACCTTTCTGAATGGACATTCTATACATATCAGTACCAGAAAAACCATTCTCAATGGCATTTACTTGCTCTGCTCTCTAAGCTTCTATTTCCAACTATTACTCATGAAATTAACTAGAAATTAAATTTGGCCCAGCATGTAAGGCTCTGTTTTATTTGGCCACAACTAGAGTTTTCATCCTTATCTTTTAGTACTCTTTCTATCCACATATATCTTATGTGCAAAGACAAGTGGTCTGCCTGGTCCCAAAACAGATCTCATGATCCAGACTCCTACTCATTTCATTCCTTTTGTTTATGTTTTCCTCCTACCCGTATCTTCCCAGCTAAAAGTTTTAACCATTCTTTAAAGTATATCTCAAATGCCACACCCTTCAAAGTCTTTCCTCCATAGATGTGAGCTCTCTCTTTGATCCTCTGATAAAATGTGCGTGTTCTGCTAGTATGACACCCTTCTTACACTATCTGAAACCTGCTTATTACCTGCCAGCATGTAAAGGGCATTGTATTGGTTATTTCTGCAAATCCTGCAACATCTGGCAACTCTAATTTCACTTATAGAATGTCTAGTTACTTTCACAATGCTAGTTAACAAAGATGCTTCTGTGGTACATGATGGAGTCTCCTTTATGTTGGTGGACTTGCTTTTACCTTTTTGTGACTTCCATTATGCCAGGAGGGGTAGTGGACAGATATAAAGCTACCAACAGAGCATGTAAGTACACTTCTAAAGTTAAACAATTCTTGATGGAATGAATAAACAAGTCAAAAACCCATGTATTTCTCCTAAAATTACAAGAGAACAGGACACACACCTGCAACCTATAGAATACTAGGTAATCTTATCTAAAACAAAAGTATCTTTTTAGGTTGCAATTGCTATAGGACATATTGTATGGTCACCTTCTATTTTATCTCCTTACCCTCCCTGTCCCCCAACTTTCAAGAAATGAGTGTAGGGGACTTCTTGGAGTCAGGAAGAGCAAAAACCCCTCCAATGTATCGAAAACCGAGTTTCTCTTTGGGATTGTTCTTCCAATTCCCTTGGGCAAGCTTGGGTTCCTTGGGAAATCTGATCCTGTCGCACCCTCCCCTCCGGATGCAGCCTGGCGTCCCCTCGCGTTGGCGGCAGGAAGCGGTCGCGAGGCCCAGAGGTTGCAGAGGGCCAGCCGCGTCCCTGCAGGACAGGTGCCACTGCTCTGCCAGTGAAGAGAATGAGCCATGAAAAGAAAGGCGGTCTCCCAACCGCTCCGCAAGATGCTAACTCTGCTCCCGGTTGCCTAAAATGAGCGGTAATTAGAAAGGAAGCCTAAGGGTTGCTTCCTTCCAGAACGTGTTTACAGGCTCAGCCTTCTGTGCACAGCACCTGGGCGGGCGGGCCCAGAAGTGGCCGACGAGCCATTTCCAATCCTGCCCTCCTCATCTCATCTCCCAGAATATCCTGAAATGTTTTGCCACATCTGTTTTTAGCCTACTAAAAACCTTTCTAAATTGGGTTTTTAGTATCCTTTTAACAACTTGAATTTGTGTCAAGTTATAATTTTGCTTAAAAAAAAAAAAAAAAAAAAAAGAAGAGGAATGTGTGCTTCTTCCTGGATGCAGACTTTCCATGCCTGAGGAGTTTGGGACTTGAGTCACCTCCTGGCTTCGGAGGTCTACACGCAGAGATAAGACCAGTGATTTGGGGGCGCCTGTTGCAGAAGGACCAGGCACTCCTCTCTTCTGATAATGTGCCTCCCACTCATTCTAATCACTTAAGGCATCAACCTTCAGGCCAGAAAGCAAGGCCCTGATCCAGCAAATTACCTGGATGCCCCAGCGCTGGTTCCATCGGGCCATCCATCAGACACCCACTAACTGAGACCTGCTGTCTGCCATCACAGGGGAGGGCTGCAGGGGAGCATGATGTGGTCCCTGCCTTGACTGGGGATCCTCGTTGGCTTTAAAATTCACATACATGAAGCAGTATAGAAAGTATAACTCCAGGATTTCTAACTGCCTGAAAAAAACTCGTGCAGGTGGGTCATTTTTAACTGCAGCCGAGATGATCCCCATATACAATAAAGTCAGAGGACCCCTGGTGGGCGGGAACTCCAGCTCCCCAGGATGGCAGCACATTACTGTCATCTTCGGGGCATCCCAACATGGCTGGAGCAGTGGTTCCCAAACTTCAGAGGCATCAGAATCCCCTGCAGAGCCTTTTACAACAAGCTGCGCCCCACCCTGGAGCTTCTGGTCCAGCAGGTCTGAAGATGTGGGGCCCATTTCAACTAAGCTCCCAGATGCTGCGGCTGATCTGTGGACCACACTTTGAGTAGCAAGGATTTAAAAACAACACAATTTGACTGCAGAGTCTGGCTTCTGTTAAGGCTGATATGAGCTTGGGTAAGTCACTTAAGTTTGCTTAAGGTGTTTCCTCTGTAAAGAGGGGATGATGTTAGTTCCTATCTCAAAGTGATCTAAGATTAAGTCAGGCATTGCCACATTTTTCTGCACATTAGCATCACTTGGTGGGGGAGGAGAGTGTATTAAATTTCCAAGCCCAGGCCACACTCCAGACCAAATAAATAATAACTTCTAGGGTAAGATAGAGGCATCCATAGTTTCCCATACCTCCCCAGGAGACTCCCAAGGACACATAAGTTTGGGAACAACTGGGTTATGTGATAAAATGCAATTAAAACATCTGACCCAGTGGGGGTTCATTGTAAGTGCTCAAAAAATGGAAATTCTTATTTTTATTATGGGATAATTTTGTGATCTGGACTCTAGGTGACCACAGGAATTCAGAGGGGAAGGGGCCCACAGGGCCTGGAGAGGTGACAGGCTTTCTGGAGAAGGAAGAGGGAAAACCAAGTATTGACAACTGTGCCTGCTTTATGCTGGGAAAACCACAGGTGAAAACAAAACAAAGGGAAACGCCAGCACTTCCTTTAAAGCTCTTTTCTGCAAACCTTATTCAGGGACGGAGAAGATCTGTTGGCAGGTCTATTTTCCCCCTAGGGTGGTTTGATGAACTCCCAGAAGAAATTAGGAAATGGTGTCTGTGATTTGTGGGGAGGAGATTCGTATCAAATGGAGCTGTGAGGCATCACAGAGACAGCCAGTTTCCAAACACTCATTTTCAAGATCATTACAACTGCCATACATAAGCCTTTCATGCTTGGATTTCGCCATTTGGAATCACTGCGTTCTCACAACTATGGCCTGCCATGGGCTGGTAACCATCCCCTTTTCTTCCATTTCTTCATGTCCTTAAATGAAGAAACAAAAGGCAGACCCAAAGAGGGCAAGTGACTTGTTCCAGGGAATAAGCTAGAATGTGTGGAGGGAGAGGCTACAGACCCAGGCTTGGCTCCAAGTGCAGGGCTTGGAGGATGGAACTGAAGGTGAATCATATTTTCTTTAGTCTTGCCAGGTCTGTCTGGTTTCAGGAACAGACGCCAAGTAGGAAGTCTTGAAATGACTTCAGCTTCCTTGACTTTTGGTGGGTGAGAGAGGGTATGAGGCGGGAAGGGGCAGGGAGAACAGAAGCACACTCTGGAACCATCACTCATTTTTGTCCCTGATCAGAAATTGTGATCACCTTCCTCGTCACCAACCCCACCGCTCAGCATGAAGGCGCCTGGGGTAGAAGGCGAAGCTTTGTTTACATGTATGGTCCAACGACTCATTTTGCTAAGAAACCCACGATTAAGAAGGATTAAGGAATTGGTTGTTAGCTCTTCGGCTGGAGGCACCATAGTGTGATCTAACAAACATAACTTTTAAGGGACAGTAGGGAGGAAAAAGAAAAAGGCACTAAATTTTGATTCCTCAGGGTTTTTCAACAGTCTCTCTCTCTCTCTCTCTCTCTCTCTCTCTCTCTCTCCTCCCTCCCTCCCTCTCTCTCTAGAAAGAGACATCCAAAGAGAGAGTGATCATGGTTCTATTAATAGTTGTGCTCAGGGCCAGCTGAGTGCAGCTTTGATGGACATACTGGAGAGCAGAGCAAAAATGCTGCTTGCTATGAAGTGCAGTTACCAAAAAGAGCCCCAGCCAAGAGCAGCTGCCAGTGAGGTTTCTAAGAGAACAGATTTATTGTATCCCTCATTTTTTTCCACAGAGCTCTCACAGCCATAAAAACATCCACTCATTTAAATATCCTGAAAATACTGATTGTTTTGGTCTCTGTGTGATGAAGTAGATGGAAATGCATTTGCTTTTTTCTTGCTATCTTGTGATGTTGCAGCCAGTGACATACCCCTGAACCTTAGTTTTGTCATGCATGATATGGGATGATAGCATTGCCTTCTTCCGGAGGTTGTGAAGATTAATTGAGATAATATGCATAAAGGGTTTGTGTAAGGAACTACCTGGCTTATAATAGATTTCCTAGTTCCTCCCTCCCACACCTGCTTCATTTGGCCCTGTGGCCTCCCTTGGGCAACAGCCTTGAAGATGATTTCAAAGCTGGCACTAAATCAAGAGCTTCTGAAGGTCTGAATAGTTTGAATTTGGGAAACTCACTGCATAGCCTGAGTAAATCCCATTTCACACCTTCAGGCTCCTGTCTGAAGTTCCTCCCACATGGTTTCTGGTTTTCTATCGGTCTTCCAACTGCATCTATTAATTAGTATTATTAATTGACGGACATATCATATTTACGATACACACAAGGTCACATCCATATCTATAATTTTTGTTTTCATCAGCTGTAGAGAAACATGTAGCCTGATGCCTCTTGTGGAATTTTAGGCATCATCTTACAAACCACCTGAGAAATTTATCTCGTTACTTTTCTCTCTTAACTCATGTGGACGAAAGGGGTTCCATCCAATTAGGTGAGAAAGAATCAGCACTTTGAAGAAACACGTTTATCCAGACTGCTTGTTCCTCAGCTTATTCAACAGATTTGGTTTTGACTTTTAGCCATTTCCCAAATGTAAATCCTCATGCCAAAGGAGGGAGATTTGCCAACCATCGAAGACAATAAAAATTGTCACATATTCTAAAGATTATTTTGAAAGAAGAGTTTCAGAAATCTTTTGAGCAGTGACAACATTATTTGGATACATGTACTGTATATGTATTTCCTGAGATGTATTAGAGGTGACAGTTCTTCAGAGTGATATCTGATATGTCTTTGAGAAAAAGGATCTGTATGTTCTCTCACTGGCAGTCTTCGCATGTATTGGGGTAACAATTTAGATCTGCATAAGACGTTACAGTTTATCAAGTTTTAGATCTGTTGACTTTGTGCAAGTTGCAGAACCGCTCTGGCTAGACCACGAGGAAGTTACAATCATCCCAAGTCCTAACATTATCTGACCACATGCCACCTCACACTAATTTTGTGGGGGACATAGTGTCATTCCTATTTTATAAAACATAATCTGAAGCTAGGAGAGGTTAAGAGACAGGACTGGAAGATTGAAGGGATCGACATCATGGCTGCAATGCGGCAGAGCCTGTGTATAAGCTCAGGGAGGTGCGCATGGGCTGCCTGCCATTTAGCCGGGAAGGCCCATGATTACCGGGGCCCAGTCCAAGCACTGCTGGGGTACAGAGAGGAATGAGTTAAGCTTCTGATGCTCGTGAAGAGACAAATGTATAAACAAACTTAACTCAGGGAAGAATGAGAGGCAAGCTTAGTGGTCAGGAGCACACTCTTTAGTCACAATGGCTGGATTCAAAGCTGGCGCCATTTATTGGCTGTGTGACCTTGGGCACCTTATTTAACCTCTCTGTGGCTCCATTTTTCCATTTGTGGAATGGGGATCACAATGGAGTTAACTAAATTCTTGGTTGTAAAGCTCTTAGAACATGCTTGGCAAAGGAGACTATGTTATAGAAGAGATAAAAAAGATGAAGTATTGTTTTTATAGGTGGAAGGGGGAGGCATTCTCCATTGAGGAAGATAGCAGAGGGCATCTACCAGAAGCCTGAGTGGTCCTGGTCCTTGTTGGGTGGGAGCCTGGAAGAATGGGGTCCTCCCGACAGCAGTAGGACACAGTCCCATTTCATGATTTCTAGCTGCTTTTGCACTGTCCTTGCTGATCTTCTTTTGTGCTGTTTTAAAATAACAGGAATGGTTGGGACAGAAAGTGTGTAGAAGAGGTGGAGAATGCAGTAAATGGATTTCTGCAGGACCAGCATTTTTAAAGGGTACTAGTTCCTTTGTGTGAGTGCCCATATTCACTGGAACCCCCTTGGGGCTCTCAGCAACCGGGCACACTGTCCTGCGGTGGTGGGCTGCTAAGAGCAGAGTGCAAACTGGGTGCTGGAATGCATGTGTGAGTGGGCTGGGCAGTGGGCAGCGAGGAGCCGCTGGCTGCCCAGGTACATGTGTGACGCATCTCTGTCACCAGCTGTTGAGTAGACAGCTGTGGCCTGCTGCCGCCAGAAGCAAGGTGGGGTGATCGCAGAACAGAACACCTCAGGGTTCCTAGAGCAGGTGAACTCAGGGGCTGGGCCTTTTGCATCTCTCAGGTTGCCAGGATGTGACTTCTCAGACTGAGTTATAGACCTGGAAATGTTCTCAAAGCACACCACCCCGAACTCTCTCTCTCTCCTCTCTCTCTCTCTCTCTCTCTCTCTCTCTCTCTCTCTCTCTCTCTCTCTCTCTCTCTCTCTCCCCCCCCCAGTAGAGGGATAACATTTTATTTTTAAGGACCACTGATACAGGTTTCCCCAACCTCTCTTAAAAACAAACTTGATGACACAGTGTGGTGTAATGGAAAGAAGACCGGTTGGTGTTTGGGAGGGCTTAGGGCTAATTCTAGCTGTATTACAATCTATCCATGTGACCTTCTGCAAGTCACAGAACCATTCCAGTCCTTAGTTTCCTTTTTTGCAAAAGAGGATAGTAGACCACATGACTGTCAAAATGATTCCAAATCAGAGAATTATCCAATTACATGGCTCTAGAACGAGGTTCTTTGGAAGCCATATAGCATAATGGCCAGGAGAGGGGTTCTGGAGTTCCAATCCCAGGGGTGATACTTACGAGCTGCACAACCTTGGACCAGTTTCTTAACCTCTGAAAGCTTCAGTCTATTATGTGGGAAACTGGGATAACAATAATGCCTATATCATAGGGTCAGCATGAGGGTCTTAAGACCCACCACGTCAGCAAGAACGTGAGAAATTTCCACCATTAGTAGTAGCTGCCATTGGTGCCACCTGACCATTGCGCCAGCACTTCTATTATCAAGAAGGGAACGGTTCACAGAATAGAGCTCCAGGCATTCTGTTTATTATAAGATGTCACACTTTATGATCTGCACCAGGATTAGGAAGACAATTACCTTTAAGTTCAGAAACTCTAATTTCGGTTAAATCCCCCTGAAATAGTCTGAGGTGCACGCTATCTCTTTGGGGAGGTGAATGGCTCTAGGGTTAAGGAAGCATAAAAGAGGAACAAACAAAAGGCACAAGTACCCCTGGGTCTCAGTACCTTCACCTACTGTATTGCCCTCTTCCTTAGGTTATCACAGGGATTGCGAAATAGAGCAAAATATGGAAGAATATAGTGACATGAATAGCTGAATTGCCTAATTCTTGACTAAGCATCATACAAGTCATTCTAAACATATTAAGTATGTGATTCAACCAGTTGACTGGATTAAAACTCCTACAGATTTTCTTGATTTTGGATTCTCTACCCTACACTATCAGAAAAGAATCTATCTTTGGTGAGGTAAGGAAAGTAACAACTTTTTCTAAAACTAAGAATTCTCTGTCCATCTGGAATTTTAAGTGAAAAGGGTTCTGCTTTTGTTTCATACTACACAGCCCAAAGCTAAAAGATGTAAACCCAGTGTTGGGTTCCTAAATATCTATTTCACCCCTACTTCTCACATTCCATACTATGGGCATTATTCTCTACTCTGTCACAGGTCTTCTTCAGCACTTTCCTGGAAGACTTGGCTCCTTTTTAGTAACTCCTAACAGGTAACCCAGTGAAATCCTTGATAATTCACTCATGTCACTCCCTGTCCTCACTGCTGGCTATGTGACCAGTCAGTCCACTTCTGTAATCCAGCAGCACCTCCACAGTTTTCAAATCATGTTACTCAAATGCACATTGCTTGACCCTGAGGTTTACAGGATAAGGAAGCAGTTTACTCGACACCTTCGTGTCAGGTGTGAAAGGGCTTCTTTTCAAAAAACTAAAGTTTATTGGGGTGACAATGGTTAGTAAAGTTACATAGGTTTCAAATGTACAGTTCTGTAATACATCATCTATATATCACATTGTGTGTTCACCACCCAGAGTGAAAGGGCTTCTTTAATTGTATATTTTACATTAGAGAAGTGTTCAGAGCTGCCTGCGTTCTCATTGCTAGAAACTTGTTCCCAGAATGAGGCAGTGCCTTAAGCCATAAACCGTTGTCCTATTCTAGTCTTACACATATGGCAGATACTTTCAGAGGAAACATTCTGAAGCAGTGAATTCTGGTTGTCTGTTAGTCTATGGAATTAAAATATTCTTTACTTAAATTTCTTAATTACTTAAAGTAAAGCAGAGATACTGATATCTTGCCACTTGGTTAATCTGAAAGGAACTGTATAAAGACTATAAAACCATGCAGTGGATTATTCTGCCTTCTTGGCCTTCTTCTCCTGGGAAGCCCCTCGCATTTTCTCACATATTTACTTAGCCAGATAACCTCAGGCATCCAAGAAGAGGCAGAGCAAGGCCTTAGAGGATGAAGACAGCAGAGCTGGAAAGTGAAACAAGGGAAAAAAAAATCTGCATTCAAGACAGGACATCATTTGCTGTTTTCCAACACATTATTCAAGAATAGGCTATATCTATAGTGTACAGTGAAGCAAAAAACCCAGTGTTCAAGAGCTCACGTGAGCAGTACAGAGGCGGGGTATTGCAGCTCTGAGACCCTCTCATATTGCATCCAATTACACTGCCAAGAAACTACAGATGCACGCTGCCCACGCAGGTACAAATGTGACTGGGGCTATGCTATAGAAACTCAGGCTATGGCACATTGGTCCCAGCGCACTTGTCCATCTGCTACCCATCAGGCCCCCTACTTCTTAAGCACTTTCTACACAGACACTAGGGCAGGTGACCACCGACATGCACCCCAAAGACAATGGCAGATAAAGTGAGAAGTGACAGAGTGGGTACAGAGGATCCACGCCCAGACCAGTGAAATGGTGACCACACAGCAAGTCCAGGCACCGGTGGACATGAGGCTGTTTCAGGGCTAGGCAACTGGCAAAGCAACAGGTCTCGACAACGGTGACCACAAAAGCTGTGCCCCCGACAGTCATCTCCAATGGGTTCAGCTTGAGAATGTTGTAGAGCTGATCTGCACGCAGCTCCGAGCTACCTGGGGCACCAGGAGAGTGTGTTCTGAGAAACACTTGTGATTCAGACTTGCAGATTTGCTTTGATCCTGCAATACCCTCCGACTGTGGCAATATTAGAGTGACTGCTACGGAAGCATCAGGTGACTTACAGTACAGAAAGAATTGTCCCCGAGGTCTATTTTATAATTTATCGATATTTGGGTAAAAATAACTATGCTGTTTTTTTTTTTTTTGTTTGTTTGTTTTTTTAAAGAGACATAATGGATTAGTCTAAATTGCCGAGAACTTAATTCAAAAGGGTTAATTAGGTAGGCTAAGTGTAGATTTCTGTCATATAAACAAAGCTGTATCACACCATTAATGACCATGTTATAGATATATGTGTGACTTTAGATTTCAGTCTGTTCTCTCAATGTAGAATAAACCAAGGGAAGGAAAACAGTAAACAGAAAATTTCCTTGTGTGAAGTAGCTTATTTTGCACTAGCTTAAATGTTCTTTTGTAATTATTTTTCCACCTCTTCAAAAACATTCACCAAATACTTTCCATATGTCCAGCCTTTTGGGATTCACAGATAAACTAACCTAGTCTTTACTAACAGAAATGGAACCAAAGGTGTTTGGTTCCTTCTTGTATACAACTGTATGTCCTTCTTCTATAATTGTATTATAAATGTCTTACAGGCAGGGATCCTCTCTTCTGTTGCTCTGGCCTTTACCTGCAGGAGGTTGGGAGGTCACCTGACACTACTTAGCAAGTTGCACGTGTACCACAAGAGCCACGAGAGAGGAAGAGGCTTCAAGGGCTTGACGTTTCTAACACTGACAATAGCAAAGACCAGGGAGGTGTGAGAAAAAGATATGAGACTAATCCTGTTTTCCCCACAGGAAATTCATTAATTCACTGTGACAACTCATGCAGAATTCAGAAGAAAAGAGACAATGGTCTGCACTCAGAACAAATAACAGTTTGCTATTCCCAACAAGGCAAAGAATATATCTGAAACTGAGGTAAGGCTGTGTGACCAAGGGAGTGTGAGTGTGTGTGTGTGTGTGTGTGTGTGTGTGTGATGCACACAACTGTTAATAAATTTTTATCAGGTACAGGGAATGCCGAAGGATCTAGCCTGGTTATATCCATGTAAGCAAATGTGAAGGAGGGGAATACCCAGCCTTAAAAAATGCACACACACACACACACACACACACACACACACACACACACACCACATTTATTTTTCAGGAACACTATCAGAATAAAGTTTATAAAAGTTGGGTTTAACATTACAGATAGGAAATTTTATATAAGAAACCTCATTACTTTAAGCTTAAAATGCAATACTTAGTATTTAATTTAAAATACTTAATAAGATTAAAGAATAAAGTTAGGTGATCTCCTCCTGGCTTTATTTTGAGAGTATCTGTTTCCCTTTAGTCTCACATTTTGCAAAATCACCACCCAATTTGGGAGTCAATGGAGTGTTTCCTAGGTGAATGAATTTGTTTTACAATTGTATCTGTTTTTGGTTGTCCTTTAAACCACAGTTTACCTTTCCATTAAATAGATTTGCTATCAAAATTGGATTGATGGACACTAAGTGACAATGATGATTCTCTATTGATTTTTTTTGGAGGGGAGGTAAAATAACTACTTCTGTACACAAGGAGTCTTCCAGACATAAAAGTTACACCTGCAGTCACACAGAGCACGATGGGTGTGCGTAGATACTTGATTGAATGACTCCAAGAGTTTTTCAAAGGAGCCATGTTGTCCCCTAGGAGTGCTCCCCACAGCAGGAAACAGATGTGCTGCTGCTGATCATCGGTTAAAGAAACAAACGTGCTTGGAAGGTAAGATTGCTTGATTGTGCCGTTGACAAATCAGTGGATTGTTATAAGCAATTTTGAGAACTTTTGAAAGGAAGATGTTTTCTCAAAGTCATAATTCACTGTATTCAGATTAGCGCACTTTCAAAGGAAAGTCTATAAATTATAGACTAAGCATCTTTTATGGTCTGCATAAATTAAATGTAGATAGAACACCGACAGAATTAATCCCATCGGTACATAATCACACATGGCAATGTTCTGTTCTATATCTACAAAATTCGGGTATGATAGCGCAGAAGAAATAAGACTGGATGGCTCTTTCTTAAGGAAGCGGCACACATGTCTTTTCACTGACCCACTCCTTTTTGAAAATCCAGACTCCATACTTTTCTCCTATGGCTGGTATTCAGAGTAGACACAGTGAGTGCCAGGAGGGTCCGGAGGCCACGGGATTAAGGCATGTCTGGGCTGCAGATGCATCTGTTATTCAAATGGATTGCTGAGCCAGAATGGAAGCAACAAACAGGAAAATAGTCTTCATATAAACATGGAATTTGAGAGTTCATCTAGCCAATTTCCCTTCATTTCGGGGATGTGTAAACGAAGGCTCAGAGGTGAGAGTTCACTTAGAAATGCTCACAGCAGCTGAGTCGTGGTTACCTGCCTACCTCAGAGTCAGTTCTGTGAGAACTCTGGCTATTGGTTGTCCCAGGATTCCCATGCACCCAGGTCCTGCTGCCAGCAGTGGAGTCTTGCTTGTATCACCCTTGATTCTTATCTTCTCCTCAAGAGAGAGGCAGGCAGCTCCTGCTCCGGGCTAACCCCTTCACGTGTGTTCTTGATGCCCCTCTAAAGCAGCTATTTCTCCAGTTTCCACAAGTGTCTCAGCCCACGGCATTGCTTTTATGGAACCGATGTTATCAGGAGAGGGTGCCATTCCAAGTCTTTTGTTCATGTTTTGGTTATATATATTTAACTGCATCCTCATCTGACTCTGTTCTCCAAGCTGAGGGAAAGATGTCATCCTTCTAAGGCTGGACTGAAGAACTGCACTCTGGACCCTTCCCTCCTGCCTCCTTGGAAAACACACTCCCTTAGCTGTCTTCTTTCTAATGTCTCTCTCTCTCTCCTGATTCTTTCCTTGACACGTAAAATTTTCAAAGGTCTTCCACCTTTAAAACATCCTTTAATTGTAAACGCTCCTCTATCTATAGCTCTATCTTTCTCTCTTCCTTTTCAGCTAAGCTTTTGACAAGTTTAAATTCAGTCTGTACATCCTCATTTTCTACTCTTGCCTTGACCCTGCAGACTGCCTTCAGTCCTCACCACATGTTGTGAATGCATGTTAGTTTTGTTCACTCAACATCCATTCATCCATCCATCCATCCTTGATTCCCCATTTTTATGGACAGGAACACGCTAAATTTATCTTTGTAGCCCCAGCCTCTTCTGTTTATTCACATTGCCTGGTGTACAACATATGCTCCTTAACTGAAGGACCTTCCCACCTTGGCCGTGATGCTCTTCTGTCACCTTTCCCCTTTCTTTTCTGTACTTTCAGTCTCTGCTTCCAATGGCATCTTCTCTTCAGACTCCCAATTATGCTCATGTCTACCCTACACACACACACACACACACACACACACACACACACACAAACACACACACACACACACCAACCACTGCAATCACATCTCGACCCTGCTTCCCTTCTAGGTATTGCTCCACCTCTTTCCTTCTCACTTCTCCAAGAACAAGCTACACTATTGTCTTTACCACACATGAAGCCACAATTCCATTGCCATTGGGTTCATTGTTCTATCATACCAGTAAAACCTGGTGTGTACGAAAGGCCTCTTAGGTGTTATCAGAAAGGCACAGTGGAATTGTGGAGAGAGCCTGGGCGTTGGAACTAGACAGACCATTTACATTCTAGCTCTATGCCCTTGGCCAAATTATTTAACTTCATTGAGCCTCACTTTCTTTATTTAAAAATAGGAATCTTTCTATGAGTTTCATAGGATAGCTAAGATAATTAAAAGAAATAAGGCTTGTTAAATCATTTAGCAGAATGCCTGGTACAGAGTAGGTGCTCAATATATTGTATCTCCCTCCCTCTCCTAAGTCCCAGGTACCTGGCCTCTCCACAGCTTTTGTCACACTGCTCACCTTCTCCTTCTGATTGAAACTCTGTACTCTCTTACTTCTTATGATTCTGGCGTCTCTTAGTTCTCACCCTATTTCTCTTGCTCTCCTTCCCTGACGCCATTTCTAACTCTTCCCTTATCTGCCCTGATATAGATATTTTCCAGTGTTCTGTCTTTAGCCCTTTTCCTTCCTCTCTATTTTCTCCCAAGAATGCCATGCTTCTGTTACAGTGGTTATCACTTGGCATTGTAAATTTTTTGTTTGCCTGTCTTTCTACCCTTTAGAATGTGCCAGGTCTTTTCATCATGCTATCATCAGTGTAGCCCAAAGCTTTGGCATATAGTAGATAGATGCTCAGTAAATGGAGGGACTCTCTCACATTTAATAGTTTGTCTCTATGTCTTCAGCTCGCATATCCCTCCTGAGCTTTCTGAAAAATCCCACATTGTTGTCCATTCAGTGTTTCAAACTCAGCATGTCCAAAATGAATAATGTTGCCTTTTTCTTAGACCTGTTCTTCTGTTTTTTGGAGGGTGGGTGGAGTAGGTGGGAAAGGATACTCATTCTTGGTTTGTAGCCTTTACATCAATCCAGGTCACAGTGGTAGAAACCTGGGTTCATATTCCAGTTCTTTTCCCTTATCAGCACCTCCGATAACACCCACATTATGTATTCCCATAAACGCCCGGTGCCAGTGCACAGTTCCAGCCCACATCATCTCTCGCCCAGAGTCTTGCTCTAACCTAACTTGTTTCCATGCCCTTCTGTGACCTTTCTAAACCTTTCTTTAGTGGCCACTAGAATTGTCTTTCAGCAATACTAATTAGAACATATGATTTACCAGCTCCATGCCTTCCATTACCATAAGCAAACACACCGTCCATTTGTTGCGTCTACCTTTGCCTAATCCTAGAAAGAGACTGCGGACCCCCATTGATAAGCCCTCAACCAGCTTTCCAGCCTCACAGCTCACTATACTTCCCCAACAACGCTCTAACACAGCTGCACCAGGCCACTTGCTCTTTCCCCATCTTGCCAATTGCTCCCCTTTCTCTGTGTTTTTCCTAAGGTGGTTATTATTTCAGTCTTGCGTTTAAAGTTCTTTCTCTTATTAAGGTCCACCTCCTCACCACATTCTCCATGAAGTCTTCCGAGATTCCCTCAGGCAGAACTTGTCCCTTCACTACTGCTGTGATCATCTGGACTCACATGTATTATAGTTAATTGTTCATGTGGTTTCCTACTACCATGTTTTATATTCTTTGAGGACAAGTGAATTATACATATCTTTGTATTTCTTCGTGTCAGGTATATAATAAGTGTATCATTAAATGTTGGATATACTGTACTGAAAAGGAATCAGAAAGCCTAGTTTTGGGTTAATTTGTGAACAAGACAAATCAGGCTTTTGGTTGACTTTCTAGCTTTTTAGAGGGGAACTGAGCCCTTCGGGCAGAGAGAAGCTCAAAGATTCAGTGGGATAGCTAAGGAGTCATCTTTTATGGAAGAGCTGGTTGCCACAGAGAGTGCTGTAGAGGGTTCCTCTCTTGCTGCTGATAGCTCAGTACCAGTTAGGGCCTCGTTTCTCATGTGATATGCTGGGTGGAGGTGACATGAAGTATGGCAGTGCCTGGTTGGGAATCATCACAGCTACAGTGCTGAGTTCTTCCCCCCCCCCCCCCTTGTTTAAAATGATCATTGAAATGGTTGACAGTAGAGTGAAATGGAGAGGAATTGTTTGAATAAGTATAAATTAATCAAAGTTAGGACTATAATTACTCAGGTCACAAGATCTATGAAAGTAATAGTGAAGTTCAAGAAAGAAAAATTTCAGCAACGTGTACAAAAATAATTTGTCTCTTCCCTTTGATGGATGAGTTTGAGTCTCGGAACAACTCAAGAGATTTTGCAGAAAATATTATTATTATTTTGTACTGTTATTCTTACTACTAAGCAATATTTCCACATTTTTACAAAGGGGCAACCTTGCCTCTCTCTTGCTGCTTCCACTGATCCTAGATCTGGTGGCTTTTGTAGAAAAGCTGACATTCTTTGTTGTATGTGACAGGGACACTTGGAATCTTAATATACCTTCCTTGCATGTGAATTAGAAAGTTAATTCTGTATCTCATTTTAAACTGTTTTCTTTCATTACTCTTTTAGTGACAAATGTTGTGAAAGGAATTATTGGTCAACCTCTGTGAATAGATAATAGTCTTTACAGCATCCATTTAAGTGGTTCCCGCCCATCCTCTATATTGATAGAGATTAACGTCATGGTCCCTCCTTCTCTTAGCTCCAAAACACTTTATCACCTTTTATCAGAACTGTTTAGAACAAGTCCACAATAATTTTTCTGCATGACTATGAGATCTCATTTGGATTATTAATATACAGTCACATTCTAATGATGTCTTCATAAAACGGACTAAATATGTCTAGAAATTATTAGCTTAAATTACCAGTGCAAAAATCTCCTTTGGGAATTCCACAGATTTGGTTATAAGACTTTTGGCAGATGGATTAGCACAACAACACAACAGAGTTTGTGAATCTCCACACAAACGGTGTAAATGGGAATGCCTGGGAAACAGGCGACTGGATGAAAAGCTAAATGTCCCTCAGGTGGGTTCATTAAAGAGGGAAAACAATCACAACACATTCCAGTGCAATTTAAATGCCAGGTGTGCAGCCATCGGCAGGTGCCAGGCAAACTGACAAGGGTCCCTTCCCAGAACACATGGGCTGAAAGGGGATGCTCAGTGGTGACAAGGAAGTCTTAGATAATGACAGGTTCTGGCAGATGTACTGGGGCCCCGCTGGAGGGAAGTACAGTGTCTGTGTCTTTTGCACCAGGTGCTGCGACAGGGAAGGGCTCCCAGAGGCTCCAACACTGGCAATTACAACTGCCTGATGCAGAGTGCTTCAGGGCAAAAATCAGGGGAAAGCGGGTTCCCAGCTCTGACTTAATGACTCGGCAGCAAGTCTCTGTAAACAAACAAGCATCCGCCTTGCTCATGCCTCTCACGAAGGACACACCATGTGCAGTAAACATGTAAATATGTAGTTGTTGCCCTTAAAAACCATGTTATCTTGATTTCTTCGGTGGTTTGTTTTTGCTGTTTTAGGCATGGAAAATGGGGAAGTCGTCTCTAGACAAATGTGCAGGATTAACAATGGGAAATGGCCTGGAATAAGTCAGTACCTTATCCTGGAGGAAATGTGACCTCTTGTCAAAACCCCCAAATCACGCTAGACATTTCAAGGACACATGCCATTAAAATCATTATTAATTGAAGACAGACCCATCCAAGGGGCTGATGGTAATGAGGTGAGAACACCTTAGAGCTCACCACATCCCCACAAACCTGAAAAACATTTGGAAGGACTTTTTTTTTTTTAAATAAGCTTACCAGATCTAAAATTACTGAGTTACTTTAAGCCTATGGGCTTCTATTTATGGGTAAACCTGAGCCCTAGTCAGTTACCTTCTCCCCTTCAGCTCTATCCTGTTAGTTGAAATTTCTGTGGTTATTTGTCAGAAGGAATAGCTTCCAACCAAACAATCCACAGTGACCACCCTGTATGGGACAAGTCCAAGTGCCTGATGAAAGGAATAGAGACGACTACTGCATCACCTTTTTGTTTTTTACTTTTCGAAAGCCAGGTAACTCGAAATGGAACCTGGCTCCCTGCAAAATGTGCCATGTCCAAGAGACAGCAGGCTTTAGTGTAGGAGGTTTTTTTTTAATTGTAGTAATTTTACAGCACAATCTTCTTAGACCTTTTAGCCAAAGACTACATTGTCCTCATCTTTCCTCAAAGTAAAAGAGTTTATTGTTTGAAAATAGTTCACCTTGTAAGTCAGAGTCTAGAGACAGCATACTTTTGAATTTTAATTAAGCAACAAATACATGTGTGCCATTGTTTCTAAAAAAATCCAGTAGAAGTTGTTATTTTTAATAATTTTCTACTTTTCAATATACTTTACCTTGGGATTATTTTGAGTGAGCTCTGATGTAAATATGTGAAATTGTGAGGGAGCAAATAACTTTTAAGGAACACAGTTATTGTGAAAGTACAGTACTGAGAGAGCAGTCTCCAGGTACCTTTTTCTCCTTATCGTATGTAGGCATTCAACAAATATTTGTGAAATGAATGAAGGATTCAGACTTAATCATATGTATCAGGGCAAGAAACCCAGGTACCTGAAAACAAAATACTGAGCTCTTCACAGTCAACCCACCGTCGGCTAACTGCTCTCTGACAGTAAGCTGGATGAATTCTCATTCATTCCTTTCCTTGGGTATTTACTGAATGCCCAGAGGGAGAGACCAACAATTCATAAGGCAAGGCTGTAAGACTGTCTCTCCTTAAAGGAGCCTGCTTTCTGGTAGACTTGACAATATTCTCCCCCAGTAGTCAGTGCTGTTTGCACAGGAAGAGAAGGTAGATTTGGGTGGGGAAAAAAAGGTAATTGTAAACACCAATGTAGATCTTAGGTTTGTTGGTGAAAGGGTAAGGGTTACATTAATACCTATATTTATTAAGTCCTTAGAATGGGGCAGGAACTTCTCTAACCACCCAACAGAACACGGGAAGTAGGTCCCCAGGTGAAAGGTTGGTGGTGAAGAGGCTCAGCGACCTCCTCCAGACCCGTCATATAGTGAGCACCTGCCACCCCAGACTCTGGGCCAGCCCCCGTTCCCACTGTCTCCCAGCAGAATGGATGGAAATACATGAATTGTTTTTATACTTTTACAATTTTGTATAAAATAAAATTTTGCTTTGTAAGTTTTTATATTTTGCATAATAGTCCCATAACATCTTCCCTCTTGTCACTTTACTGATATCCTCTAGCATACAGCAAATTTTACATTTTAATACAGTCAAATTTCCCCATCCTTTTGTTGAACATGTTGACTTTTGGTATCTTTGAATCATTCTTAAAAAAAAAAAAAAGGTTGCAAATATTGTCCTCTCAGATTTAAAGCTTTATTTATTATATTTTTGTCTTTATCTGGTACTCATTTTGGGGTGTTTTATGAAGGAGGAATGTTTTTTGTCCACATGGATACCCAAACGTTGCAGCTCAATTGATTGAAAAACTCACACTTTTCCCACTAATTGCATATTTTTCCCACATATGCCTACAGTCAACATCTGGGCTCTGTATTTTGATCTGTTGATATATTTATCTTTTCTCAATTTGTGGTACCTATAATTTTCCCTTCCCCTATGTCCATGTTTGGTTTTGATATTAACATTATATTAGCCTTGTAAAATAAATGGGGACATGGTCTTTCTTTTTCTATGCTCCTAGTATAATTTTTATAAGATTTAAATTATCCATTCCTTGAATATTTAGTAGAACATACCTGTAAATACATTTGGAAGTGGTATTTTTCCATGGGTCAATATTTAACCATAATTCACTTTAAAAATAATTACTAGAGACGTCATCAAAATGGCGGCATGAGGTGAGCCTCTGTAAAGCTCCCCTGGAATTTACAACTAATCGAACAACTATAACTCCACAAAGGACTCCCTACACAGCAGACAGGCAAGACAAAGAGGCCCACTACCAAAGTCACCTAAAGGTGTGCAAATCATGCGGGGGTGGAGGGAAGGGAGAAGTACGGAGACAGAGCTGCACAGTTGCAGGACGCAGACCTAGCTCAGTGCTCCGAGCTCGCTGCTTCCCGGAACTACCGCAGCTGCGGGAGAGGGAAGAACTCGGACTGCTAGGGCTCCGCTTATGGCCCACAGGGCTGAGGGGGCAGCATATAACACGGCTGAACCCAACGCTCACGGCAGAGACCTCAGAGAAAAGACTGGAAGAAGGCTGAAAACGGTGGTTTAAGCCCTCACTGCCGAGCAGGGAACGGAGCCTTAGGCACTGAGACTAGCCGCCCCCTCCCTACCCTCCCAGAGCTCGCCCCGCCCCTACCTGCCCGGTGCTAGAAGCAGAACAGTAGCAGTGTCAGAGCAAAAGAACAGAATATTTGCTGTTCTGAGATCTGTGGACCGAAGACACAGATTCGTAGACCAACTAGTTCTGGCAGAGGGAAGGGAGCTGTGGAAGCAGGACCGGCTGTGGTGGTGGTCGCCGCCATTGCTCTGGGCCACCTCTCACATCTCACCCTGCCCCTGGCCCCACCTATCTGGGCGGATCCCTGCAGGAGTAAACAGAACTGCTGAAACATACGGGCTCTGAATCTGGTGCAGGAAGAGCTTTGGAATTTCAAAAGCTCTCTGCATCCCCACACGGACACTGCACCCTGTGACCAGGTGAACTATGAACAGAGGAGAAGCCCGTCTCCCAGGGATTCCCCCATTGTGTGAGAAGCTGGAATAGTACAGAGAAAACATAGCATTACCGTGTGAGAGAGAAAAAAAAGGCTGCAGTCAGAGAGAAAATAAAACATTCTACCAACAAGTACTGGAAAACAAAAGAAAGACCTCTTCCTATCAACCTGTTGCAGAAGCCACTCCTGTAGATGTCTAGGAAGAGAAATAATACATCAGCAATTGCCATGAATAACCAAGGCAACAAGACAGCTCAGAAAGAAAGTGAAAAGTCTCCAGAAAAGGAACTTAAAGATATAGAAATATATGACTTAAATGACAGAGAATTCAAGATTGCAGTTCTGAAAAAACACAAGATGCAAGAAAACACAGAAAGGCAGTTTAATGAACTCAGAAACACAATCAAAGAACAACATGAGCATTTTACGAAAGAGATTGAAATTTTAAAAAAGAACCAAATAGAATTTCTGGAGATTAAGAACTCAATAGAAGAAATTAAGAATGAAATAGCCATCTTAGGTAGTAGAGTTGACCAGATGGAGGGAAGAATCAGTGACATGGAAGATAGAAACCTGGAAATTACACAGATGGAAGAAGAAAGAGACTTGAGACTTCAAAGAAATGAAAGAACTCTAGAAGAACTTTCTGACTCCATCAGAAAAAGCAATATAAGAATAATGGGCATACCAGGAGAAGAAAGAGAGACGGGAACAGAGAATATATTCAAACAAATGGTCGATGAGAACTTCCCAAACTAGTGGACAGAACTGGATCCTCTAATCCAAGAAGTAAAGAGAACACCTAATTACCTCAATCCCAACAGGCCTTCTTCAAGGCACATTGTATTGAAGCTGTCTAAAATCAACGACAAAGAAAGAATCCTCGAGGCAGTCAGGGAAAAGAAGACGGTAACCTACAAAGGAAAGCCCATTAGATTATCAGATTTTTCAGCAGAAACTCTACAAGCCAGGAGGGAGTGGAACCAAATATTCAAACTATTGAAAGAGAGAAATTATGAGCCAAGAACAATATATCCAGCAAAGATATCCTTTAGATATGAAGGAGGAATAAAGACCTTTCCAGACATACAGAAGCTGAGGGAATTTTCTAATACATGACCTGCACTACAAGAAATACTAAAGGAGGCTATTCGACCACCATCAAAAGGGACAATTTGTGGCAACCAAAACATAAAAAGGGGGAGAGTAAAGGCCTGAAAGGGAATATGGGAATGGAGAAAATAAGCATGCTGAAGAAAATGGAATACTCTAAATATCAAACTTTCTTTTACATAAACTTAAGGGTAACCACTCAAAAAAAAAAAAAAAAAATCCAGAACTGAAATATATACTGTAATAAAAGAACAAACAGAGGGAAACGTCATAGAATACCACCACACAGAAATAATAGACAACAACAAAAAGGCAAAGAAACAATGGAGACACAGCCTTACCAGAAAACTAAAGATAGAATGACAGGAAATCCTCACATATCAATAATCACCCTAAATGTAAATGGACTGAACTCCCCAATAAAAAGGCACAGAGTAGCAGACTGGATCAAAAAACTAAACCCAACCATATGCTGTCTCCAAGAGACACATCTCAGCTACAAGGACAAGCATAGACTCAAGTGAAAGGGTGGAAATTGATACTCCAAGCAAATGGTATCCAGAGAAAATCAGGTGCAGCCATACTGGTATCAGATGAAACAGACTTCAGGGTGAAAAGGTAACAAGAGACAAAGATGGACATTTCATAATGGTAAAGGGGACTATACAACAAGAAAACATAACAGTCATCAATATTTATGCCCCCAATATGGGAGTACCAAAATATACCAAGCAACTACTAACAAAACTAAAGGGAGAAATTGACCAAAACACAATTATACTAGGGGATTTAAAAACATCATTGACAGCTATGGATAGATCATCCAAACAGAAAATAAATAACGAAATAGCAGACCTAAATGACACATTAGATGAAATGGACATAATTGATATATATAGAGCACTTCATTCTAAAACATCAGACTATACATTTTGTTCTAGTGTACATGAAACATTCTCAAGGATAGACCATATATTGGGACATAAAATCAGCCTCAGCAAATTTAAGAAGATTGAAATCATACCAAGCATGTTCTCTGATCACAAGGCTTTAAAATTGGATATCAACTGCAAAAAGAACGCAGGAAAAAGCACAAATACATGGAGATTAAACAACATACTTTTAAAGAAGGACTGGGTCAAAGAAGAAATTAGAGAGATCAAAAGATACATAGAAACAAATGACAATGAAAATACATCCTACTAAAATTTTTGGGATGCAGCGAAAGCAGTTTTAAGAGGGAAATTTATATAATTACAGGCCTATCTCAAGAAACAAGAAAAATCCCAAATAAATAACCTCATGTTACATCTTAAAGAACTAGAAAAAGAAGAACAAATGAAACCCAAGGTCAGCAGAAGAAAGGAAATAACAAAAATCAGATCGAGTACAAAAAGACAATAGAAAAAATTAAGGTGACAAACAGTTGGTTCTTTGAAAAGATTAACAAAATTGACAAACCCTTGGCTAGACTCACTAAGATAAAAACAGAGAAGACACTGATTAACAAAATCAGAAATGAAAAAGGGGAAGTTATCATGGACACCGCAGAAATACAAAGGATCATTCAAGAATACTGGGAAGGACTATATACCACCAATTTCGATAACCTAGAAGAAATGGACAAGTTCTTAGAAACATATAGTCTCCCTATGCTGAAACATGAAGAACTGGAAAATCTAAATGGACCGATCACCAGTAACGAAATTGAATCAGTCATCCAAAACCTTCCCAAAAGCAAAAGTCCGGGACCAGATGTCTTCACTAGTGAATTCTACCAAACCTTCAAAGAGGATCTAATACCAATTCTGCTCAAACTCTTCCAAAAAATTGAAGAAGAGAGTACTCCCTAACTCATTTTATGAGGTCAACATTACCCTGATACCAAAACCTGGTAAGGACAACACAAAAAAAGAAAACTACAGACCAATATCTGTGATGAATACAGATGCAAAAATTCTAAACAAAATTCTAGCAAATCGAATACAACAATGCATTAAAAAGATTATTCATCACGACCAAGTGGGGTTCATCCCCGGGGCACAAGGATGTTTCAACATCCGCAAATCCATCAATGTGATACATCACATAAACAAAATAAAGGACAAAAATCATATGATTATTTTTATACAAAAATATTTATTTTTTTGGACAATATTTATTTTTGGACATATTTTTTGGACAATATTTATTTGGCCAAAGAAATTTTTGGACAATATTTTATTTTTGGATTATTTTTGGACAAAAATCATATGATTAATTGATGCAGGAAAAGCATTTGACAAAATACAACATCCATTTATGATTAAAACATTTAATAAAAGAGGTATAGAAGGAAAATACCTTAACATAGTAAAGGCCATATATGACAAACCCTCAGCTAATCTCATAATTAATGGTGAAAAACTGAAGCCCTTTGCTCTACCTTCAGGAACACGACAGGGCTGTGCCTTATCACCTCTGCTTTTCAACATAGTGTTGGAAGTCCTCGCCAGAGCAATCAGGCAAGAGAAAGAAATAAAGGTATCCAAATTGGGAATGAAGAAGTTAAATTGTCACTCTTTGCAGATGACATGATGCTATATATAGAAAACCCTAAAGACTCCACCAAAAAGCTATTAGAAATAATCAACGAATACAGTAAAGTTGCCGGCTACAAAATCAACGTAGAGACATCCATTGTATTCCTATATACTAACAATGAAATCTCAGAAAAAGAAATACAAAAAACAATTCCTTTTGCAATTGCAGCAAAAAGAATAAAATACCTAGGGATAAACTTAACTCAGGATGTGAAAGACCTCTATGCTGAAAACTATAAGACATTTTTAAAATAAATTGAAGAAGATAGAAAGAAATGGAAAGACATTCCGTGCTCATGGATTGGAAGAATCAACATAGTTAAAATGGCCATATTACCCAAAACAATATACAGATGTAATGCAATCCCCATCAAAATCCCAATGGCGTTTTTAAAGAAATAGAACAAAAAATCATCAGATTTGTTTGGAACCACAAAAGACCCCGAATAGCCAAAGCAATCTTAAGAAAAAAGAACAATACTGGAAGTATCACACTCCATGACTTTAGCTTGTACTACAAGACTACAGTAATCAAAACAGCATGGTATTGGCAGAAAAACAGACACATAGACCAATGGAATAGAATTGAGAACCCAGAAATAAAACCACATAAATATGGACAGATAATTTTTGACAAAGAAGCAAAAAACATACAATGGAGAAAAGATAGCCTCTTCAATAAATGGTGCTGGCAGAATTGGATAGCCAAGTGCAAAAGAATGAAACTGGACTGCTATCTGTCACCATGTACCAAAATTAATTCAAAATGGATCAAAGACTCAAGTATAAAACCTGACACAATAAACTGCATAGAAGAAAACATAGGTACTAAACTTATGGACCTTGGGTTCAAAGAGCATTTTATGAATTTGACTCCAAAGGCAAGGGAAATAAAAGCTAAAATAAACGAATGGGACTATATCAAACTTAAAAGCTTCTGCACAGCAAAGAGACCATTGACAAAATAAAGAGGCAACCAACGGAATGGGAGAAGATTTTTGCAAACAGTGCCTCCAATAAGGGGCTAATATCCAAAATATACAAGGAACTCATGAAACTCAACCACAAAAAAACAAACAACCCTATTGAAAAATGGGCAGATGGCCTGAAGAGACATTTCTCCAAAGAGGACATACAAATGGCAAATAGACATATGAAAAACTGCTCAACATCACAAATCATCAGAGAAATGCAAATAAAAACCACAATGAGATATCACTTCACCCCAGTTAGAATGGCCATCATCAACAAGACAAATAGTAACAAGTGTTGGAGAGGCTGTGGAGAAAAAGGAACCCTCATACACTGTTGATGGGAATGCAGACTGGTGCAGCCGTTATGAGAGACAGTGTGGAGATTCCTCAAAAAATTATGAATAGAATTACCATATGACCTAGCAATCCCTCTCCTGGGTATCTACCCAAAAAATCTGAAAACATTTATACATAAAGACACGTGTGCTCCAATGTTCATTGCAGCTTTGTTTATTGTGGCCAAGATATTGAAACAACCAAAGTGTCCTTCGATAGATGAATGGATAAAGAAGTTGTGTTATATATACACAATGGAATACTATTCAGCGGTAAGAAAAGATGGTATACGAACATTTGTGGCAACATGGATGGATCTTGAGAGTGTAATGCTAAGTGAAATAAGTCAGACAGAAAAAGCAGAGAACCATATGATTTCAGTGATATGTTGTATGTAAGCCAAAAACAACAAAAGAACAAGACAAACAAATGAGAAACAAAAACTCATAGACACACACAATAGTTTAGTGGTTACCAGAGGTTAAGAGGGGTGGGGGTGGGAGATGAGGGTAAGGGAGATCAAATACATGGTGATGGAAGGAGAACTGACTCTGGGTGGTGAACACACAATGGGATTTATAAATGATGTAACACAGAATTGTACACCTGAAATCTATGTAATTTTACTAATTGTCACCCCAATAAATTAAAAACAACAACAAAAAGTATATATATTGCTAGAAGAAAAAAATAATTACTGTCTATTCAGAACTTCTGTTTCTTAATGAGTCAGCTTTGGAAAATCATTTATTGAGAAAATTACCTAATTTATCTACATTTTCAAATTTATTGTTAGTTATCCATATTATCTATTTTGATAAAATCCTTTATTCTTTTTGGTTTTCTTTCTCTTACTTCTGCTTGTCAGATGTTTGTCTATTTCATTAGTCTTTTCACAAAACCTTTTTTGATTATGTTGATTTTTATTATTATTTCTTTGCTTTTTATTTAATAATTTTCTGTTTTATTTATTATTTAGTCTTTTCTATTCTTCGTGTATCTTCTTGAATTAGATGCTTAGTCGTCTTTCCTCATAACATTTAAGAATATATATATATATATATATATATATATATATGTATATATACATATATTACACACACACACACACACACACACACACACATATATACATCCTTTTAGGTACCACTTTATTTGCATCCTACAAGTTTACTAACTTTATGATTCAGAGTTCTAAATATGTTTTGATTTATATGAGGGTGTTTTACTTTGACCCATGAGTAATAAGTGGAAGTGCTTTCTCACTCAGATCCTAAGTGAAGATCAGTTTGCTTTCTTGTTACATATTTCCTTGTTCTGGTGCCTGGCTGATAGTCCTTTTCTGCACCCTCTCCCCTACCCCATCTGCTCTTTCTCTGAGTACTTACCCTTCGGGGGCTTAGGTTTTATGTGACAGTCTCAGTTCAAATTTCTAGCATGTCACAGGTCCAAGATGTTGTCTTCTGTTCTTGGTGGGCTTTAAGACTCAAGATCCAAGATCATGAAGACTGAAGACCCTCCTTACTCCCCGCCAAGACTGACACACATCACTCTGGCCCGACTCTGAGGGGCAGCTGCAGTGTCTATTCTCTCTCTGATTTCTCGTCTTTGTTTTTTTCTGTTATCTAGTACTTTAGTTTTTTGAGAGCTAAGCTAAACATTTTTAACATATATATTTACATATACAGGTGATATACACAAACATTAAAATGCATATTTATATTTTATCTAGAATTTGTAGATTTTTGTAGGAGGAGGGTTTTCAGGTTATTTAGTTTGCCATTTTTGCTAGAATTTAAGTAACTCTAACTGGTTAATGTCTCTCTTATTCCTGGTGTGTGCTTTTTGATACCTTCTGAAAATGCTTTTCTAAAAAAAAATCAGTGTTATTAAAGTATAATTGATATACAGAGAACTGCATGTGTAATGTGTACAATTTGATGAGTTTTGATGTATGCACACAACCTTGATACCATCACCACAATCAACATAATAGACGTACGATGTCTGACTATTAAGTTTGTGAACTTGTTGCAACGATGTTGCTAACCTATTTTGATATCAGAGGGATTCTTCATTATGAATTTGTACCTACTGGACAAACAGTTAACCAAGTTTACTTTTTGGAATGGCAGAAAAGGTTGCGTGAAAAGGTTAGATGACCTGAACTTTTTGCCAACAATTCATGGCTCTTGCATCATGACTATGCATCAGCTCACACAGCGCTATCTCTGAGGAACTTTTTAACCAGTAAACAAATAACTGTTTAAACACCCTCCCTACTCACCTGATCTGGCCCCCAATGACTTCCCTCAAGGAAATATTGAAAGGAAGACATTTTGATGACATTCAGGACATCAAGGGTAATAAGACGACAGCTCTGATGGCCATTTCAGAAAGAGTTTCAAAATTGCTTTGAAGGGTGGACTAGGCATTGGCATTGGTGCATAGCTTCCCAAGGGGAGCACTTTGAAGGTGACTGTAGTGATATTCAGCATGAGGTATGTAGCACTTTTTCTAGAATGAGTTTGCGAACTTAATTGTCACACCTCATATTCAACACCTCACAGTTTCCTGTGTCCCTTCGTTTTATGGGTTTGTTTGTTTATTTATTTATTTTGTGGTAAGATCACTTAACATGATATTTACCCTTTTAACAAATTAAGTGCACAATACAGTATTGTTAACTATAAGCACTATTTGTACAGCAAATCTCTAGAAATCATCTAGCATGACTGAAACTTTATACCCATTAAACATCAACTCTCCCTTTCCCCCTCTTCCTATCCCTTGGAAACCACTACTGTGTTCTCTGCTTCTGTGAATTTGACTGTTTTAGATAACTCATATAAGTAGAATCATGCAGCATTTGTCTTTCTATGATTGGCTTATTTCACTTAGTATAATGTCCTCCAGGTTCATTCATGTTGTAGTGAGTGGCAGGATTTCCTTCTTTTATAAGGCTGGCCAAGAATCTTATGAAACACACCCTTTATGGTTTCTGCCCCAATACTTCAATTCTAGGCTGACCTCTGGGCTGCCTTTGCTGAAGGTAAATCTCATAATGTCAAGTTCTGTAAGAAGTAATGGGTTACTGAGTTGGGTAGAATCATGGAATTGACCATACCATAAAACAAAACAATTGTACCCTGTGTATTTTCTCATTTTAAACATCACTTTGGAAATAATCCCACAGCATACCAGCACACCATTACCAAGATTGTAACTACTTAAGAGATTCCTGGTAAAATAAAAATAGCACTTATCAACAGTTAAGACAGATAAAGCAATCCAAGACTCCAGGGGTAGACTCTGATCTCCATTTTGCAGGTTAGGAAATGGAGGCACAGGAAAGTAAAATCTGAGCAAGAAGAAATGCTGGAATTCTCATCTAAGCATTGAATCCAATGCTGCACACTGCTTTTAGAGTCAATTTTCCTGAGTTAGGGAATGTAGTCATGTCTAATGTGGCACCCATTGAGTTTTGACACCCAACAACTAGCATTCATGCTTAGAGGTATTTTTGTGTGCTCAATATAGCCAGATAACAACTGCTTTTAAATCTTGAGTGCCTTTCCTGTCTGTTGCTATTGCAACAGATGACAGCAATTCAGACTATGTTTACCGATAATTTATAAGTAAATGCAGCAAACGGTAGGAGAAGCTGTAGTAGTTAATGTTTTCTGGAGTACACAAAATACTACTTCAAAAGCTTGCTCTTGCCTTACTTCATATTACCAATAAGTGAGGAACAAATGGACATGTAGGTGGACAGCCGACTTACCCTCCCCACTTCCACAAGGTTGGTCACCATTATTATGCTTGCGGTGTTTTCGTGCCACACCATCCTCCAGAAGTCGTAGATGGTCTCTTGCATTGGTCCTGCAGCAAAACAGATCAGAGACTTTTTTTTCCTTTGTAGGTTTGCAACTGGAAAATTCCTGGGTTTGCACATAAATCTACTAATACCCACATGCAGTTCTCTCACTTTTCTAGATGGACATAGCTCTCCTTTCTAGTGTTGATGCAGAAAGGTACTCTTTCTAAAACAGCACCTATAGAAATACTGAATTTTTCATTTATGGCTCAATTTTCTCATGTCATCAAACATATCTGCATTTGAGTTCTTTTTCCCCTCTTAAACTACTGCCATGAAAGAAAGTTATTTCTCCATCATTTAGCTATTTATCTCCATAATACTCAAGAGTGAAATTTTAAAAAATGGATAACATTACTCTTCCTGCTAACAATTGGCAGCTATCCCAGGGAAATGGTATATAGAATGAAATGAGCCTCTCTAGGAAAAATGGCTCTTTTTTTGTTTCTAATATTTTTCTTATTCTGTGCCATCTGTCAAATTAATCCATTTTTTTCTGACTTCCTAAAGTGAGAGAGAAGTTAAGAGTTTTAAGTAGTTGTACTTCCTGTCACTGAGCATGATCAGCATCTCCTTCCTCGCTCTTGGGAGATATGAGTATTAAAAAACACTTTCTAATGGACTGGGATAAAAAGGTGGGAAAATATGCATTACAAATGCCAGTGCTATAGACACTACAGGTATAGAAAGTTGAAATTTAAAATTTCTTTGAATCCAGATTTTTAAAAACCTCAAAACTCTATTTGATACTCATGCATATTTGAGGGTGTAAATGTAACAGAATAATTCTTTATAAGAGAAGCAGAAATACAAGGAAATGAGAAAAATAAAATTTCAAAGGCATGGTGAGGCACATTCTATATGTGAAAGCAGACAAATGTTCAGGTCCATGCTGGGACCAGGACCAAGTTCTACTGTAATATCTTGACATTACATATTACTGGATTTGGAGCTCGAATATTTGAACGTGAGATTTGCCTCTGTCTTTTAACTCGTTGTGTGATTTTGGGCAACTTACTGAACCACTGTGAGCTTCAGTGTCTTCCTCTTTCTTCACTCACACATTGATTTCAATAACACTTCTCAGGGTTATTTTGAGAATTCGTGAAATTAATGCACACTTAGGAATTTTATAAAGAACAAAACATTAGAACAAAAACAAGGAGCATTTAAAGATATTTATTAATGGTTATTCCTTGGCTGCGGCCTGGAGACTGAGCAATGGTAGCATACCTGAGGGGCCCCTTCAGGCACCTCTCTTTTGTATAATTTTCTTCTTCCTCACTGTCAAAGCCTCCTTCCTTTCTCTCCACAACACAAACTTCTACCATTCCTCCTGGCTGCTTCTGGCTACATTCTTACCCTCCCTGTGAAAACTGACTCCACTTCCTGATATATCTGTGTCTAGTCCCTTAATGGGACCTTGTACTCCACTTGCCAGGAACTTGCACCTGCCATTTTGGCCCCTGTCTCATGATGTGTGCATGCCATTCTCTGATGTGTAGGCTGAAGATTTCAGTGACTTAAATCTAAGGTTACAGAGGAGACAAGTAAACATCGGATCCCATCAATCATGACATTTCTGGTTTGCAGAGAGGTACATCCATTGTGTACTTAACAGCTTGTTAGTTATTCACACACAAAAAAAAACCCTGAGTCCATCTTTGTGCAAACAGATTGTCTTCCCAATGTGACCCGTGAAACAAAAGGATGGCCCAGGTACATTCTATCTCCTTCTCTAGATACACAGATTTGTGCCACTCTGAAACTTCCAGAAATAATTCTGATAACAATGACTACTGTGACTGTGTCAGATGTTCGAGAATCATGGTGTGTACTGGCAGGAAAAAAAAAGCTACCTCTCCCCTCAGTGTCCAATAGGAATCTTCCCAGAGACCTTGTAGGTGAGGGGTAAGTTGCAAAGTGCAACTCACTTGCCCTTTCTTAGGTTTAGACCCCCTCGTGATTACTTCACGTTTCCTTCAGGGGAACGTGGCTGTTGTGGTTTACTACACTTTCCTTATGGCACATCTGGCACAGAGCATGAACTCAATGAATAAATGAATGAATGAATAAGTCTATATGCATATGTGTAACTTGTATTACTTATAAAAATGTTATATTTAATATATATATAAATATTAAATAATATTAATATATATTAAATATTTGTATGGTTCCCTTTCTTGAGCTATAGTTTAGAGATTATCTGTAGTTTAAAAGCACATTGCCTTTACTCCTTTCCAATTCGTTGAGGGGAGGTGTCTTTTGCAAGATCTGAGTTTCCCCGCACCAAGGTTTTGCCTCCCAACTTAACTCCATCCATTTCCGTAAATCACCGGAGTGCCATCCTAGTGTCCCAATAACTGCTCTCTATTGAGGGTAGTGGTTCTCAACCTGGCTGCATCCTACAATGACTGTGGAGCTTTTAAAAAATTGTGATGTTCTTACCCAAAAGACTGATTTAATTGGCTGGGATGGGGGTTGGGTCTGAGCGTGTTTTCAAATCTCTCCTGGTGGAGAACCACAGAGCTACAGCATCAAGGGCATTTGACTCCACCTTCAGACCTAACCACCAGGTGGTCTGGTGTAAAGTGTAATTGTGGAACACCAGAGATTTGTTTATTTTGAATCTACTGATTACTCTAATCCTGTACACAAGCTCGTTGAATCCAGGAATCCCACTTCTTTCTGATTTAGAAGAAACTTTAGTCATAAAATGTCATCTAGGAACATGGCTGTACCACTTCACCATCGGGCTGAGTGTCAGTTAAGGTGACACAGATATTTTTAACATTTACATAAATTTGGGTTATCTGTAAAATAAAGAGTGTTTATAAGCCCTAGTGGTTCACTTGGGTGATAATGTATATCTCAGTCTTGATGATTTTCTTACCCACTGACCTGGACTAAAGAATAAAAAACAGATTAGGACAGAAAAATGAATTAGATGAGGTTCTTTTCAGTGCTAAAATTGGGCACAGGTATCTAGAAGAACTAAAACAATTTGGGGTTAAAATCTGAAAAAGACTATTTTTAGTTGATCCCAGAAAGAAAAAAAAAAAAAAAAAAACATGCTAGGAGAGGGTCCCCATTTCCCCTAGTACAGTTTTGCTTTCTCTTCCCTCTTTCTTCTCTCCTTCACTTGTGGGGCACTGTGCGTGGTCAACATGTGAAAGTGGCCCCCTTCTGCCACACCACATGGCCCTCTCCCTGACCTGGTCACCATGGAAGTTCAACAATAAAACTGCTCAGGGGCGGGCACTGGAGATTCTTGGATGATGATTCAAGATATTTTTGTGAATTTTCATTCAAATCTTGCTTTTTTTTTTTTGAAGGGTGAGAAATGGAAACAGGAAGACACTCAAATTTAAGGGATTTTAATGCAAAAATTGTCAATCCCGACTTTTTTTTCTTTTTGACATGTTTCAGATTATTTCCTGAGATGTGAATAAATTATGACTCAGAGATACAGGTCTCCCAACAGCACACTGAAGATTGAGGTGGGCAGATTTAACTGACACCAAGGCTACTCCATTTGATTTTAGCAGCTCCTAGTGGGGTCTGAGTGACTGTGGACAGTGTGAGCAAACCTTACGATCTACAGATGCGTGCCTGGTACACAGGGTGGGTACTGTTAGCAGCCATGCCCTCACGGGGCTGAAATTTGGCAAGGAAGACCACTGAGAGATCCAGTGGTCTCTCTGGTGAGAAGGCCAGTATTCCTCTGCCTTATATGTCCGTTTCCCAAAAGCTGGTATGGCCAGCACCCTTACCATGAGGAGAATAATCGACAGAGAGGTCACTGGGGATTGCTCACAGAAAACAGGCAAACAACTAAACTCTCAAGACAAGGAATCTAAAACAGCAGGCAAAGGACTCTGAAAGACCTCCCTCCCTCCAGGTCTGAACAGCGGCAATCGACAGCCCCAGGATTTGATTTCTCCAGTTCCTGGCTGAGTGGGAGCCACGATTGCTGTGCCTGGGCATTTACAGATGGTTGCACAATAGGCAAGAAGGTTCTTCTCAGTGGTTTTCCCCTTGTGGGACTAAAGTGTTTGAAAGGTAAGGTCTCAAAATTTCAATAATATCAGATCAGTAATACATTATTTCCCTCACAATAGTTGGCACACACAGACCTCTGCTGAGAAGGAAATGTGCAGAGGGGCCATTCTTACCACCACCAAGCCCTCAAGGAGCAACAACAACAAGCAGGAAGAACTAGAGCACAATAAAAAATTTAAAAGCCATGAAAAGCGTAAGTGAAAGACATTCAAAGATGGACTCTATTGTGAAAGATAAGTTCTCTAGTTCATGGGAAGTGAGATATTAAAAATTATAATTTCAAACCTTGATAGATGACTTGTACCCCTTCTTTTCACATTCTAATTTCTATGCAGTATGTTTTCTGTGTTAACTAGAGCTACGGAGAAGTCAAGGTCCTTTAAGCTCACAGTAGCATATTAGAGTTTTTTAAAGAGAAGATAGTGTAATACGAACTGGTATTCAATCATAAGTAGAATAATACCTAACTCCTTTTGTGCACTTAATATTTATTTCCCAGGTCCCCTTTGAAGTATTTTACATGTATTAACTCTTTGAATTTTAAAACTTCAATCCTGTGTAATGGGTGCTATTGTATTTCCCCATTTTACTAAAAGGACATTGAAGTAAGGTGTCCCAGGTCACAGGGCTAGTGGATTTGAAGCTGACTTCTGAGGTCTGACCCCAGTGCGTCACACTGTCTCCATTTGAGTGTCAGAAGTGTTCTACTTGATGGTCTGTGCTATAGTCATCACGTTCCCGGCAAGAATAAAATAGAAGAAAAGCCATGTTAACCACTGAAAACAACCTCTTTAAGTGTGTTTTTGTATCAGATCAGTTTCCTCCTTTAAACCTCTCAAGGTCCCACTGCTACAGAATAAAATCCAACTTCAGGAGCCCAGCCAGTCCCCTCCTCTGCCCACTCCAGCCTCTCCACATTTCCTGAACACAGTATGTCCTGTTTCACTCCCTCCGTTTCCATGCCCAGTGGTTTAGCCCCAGCGGCATGGCCTTTCCCCGAATTACCAGAGTAGCTTCACAACTTGCCAGAGCTCATCTCTGAAAAATGTCATTTTCTCATTTAAAAGTTTCCCAAGGAGTCTCCATTTCCCCTAGAGTAAAACCCACATTCTTTAATAAGGCAAATACACCCTGTGCCTGGACTGGGGTCTCCAGTCTTGGCTGTTACTGTCCCAGGTGCCACTGCTCCTGGCCAATTCCTCGAGACCTCCTTATGGATCCTCTGCCAGAAGCCCTCCTCCCACTCGTGTTTCAATTCAAGCCCACATGTCCTGCTGGTTCAGCTGGGCAGACTAAATGTCACTTCCTCAGGCAAGTTTTCCAAGACCCGGGTCATGGCTCCCATTTCTTCATAACATTTGATGTTGTGGTGCTCGCGTGTTTTAAATGCATGTCATCCTTAGCGGGATGGGAACGTGGATCTGCCCATCCAGGCCACACGGTTTCTACGCCTTCTGGTCTCATATGTAGCTTGCTTTGCTCATGGCCCTGGCAGGAATTTGAGGGTGCAGCCTATATCCATAGGGAAGCACTAACCTGCGCTGTGCCAGACATTCTGTGAGGTATGGGAAGGGATGCAAAGCTTGAGTCATAGAAATAGAGCCCCTACTTTTAAGAAGCTTGTAGTTGTATAAGGTCGAGCTAAGGCAAGGACATATAACTGCACTGTCATGTAAAGTGCAGTAAAAAGGTAAGTGTCCTAAGACACTTGAACTGCAAATTGAGATGTGCACACCTCTGGAGACACATGGAGACTTTCCAAGGGGTATGAGTAGTCTTAAAAGTAGGAAATTCCAGATACTTAACTTCTACATGGACTCTACCCAAACTGATCTCCCGGAGGAGCCCCCATGCATGATGGTCTTTCTCACACTTGAAAAAACTCTCACCCATCTCCAATGTAATGATGGGGCACTACTAAGATGAAAAAACCTACAGGTCTAAAACAAAGCTTTCTGCCTTTCCTGTCTGAAACATACTTATTTCTGTTAAGGGTAAAACCTGGTGTTAGAAATAGGGTGTTTTTTGGCTCAGGTTGGGATGCTCTGAATTCAGATCACCCAAAGTGGGAGAAAGGCTGGTAATGCTTATTCTTACATGGAACCAGCAAGATCGCCAAATTTTTTGGATGAAACCTATGCATGCAAGTTTCATTTGTTTTCCTTCAGGTTTGGTATGCTTTCATCTGTAAGGTAGTTAAAATACATTTATAGCATATCATAAAATATTTATCCTAATTAATCAGTATTCATTTTATCTTAGAAAATATTTAATTTAATATTATATATCTCCTATTAACAAATAAACATATGCAAACATATGACAAAAATTTTAGGTAGCAACCTAAAATGTTCAGAAGTGGTACATAATTTTTTCAAACTTCTTTTGGGGATACACAAGCAAAACTGTTTGAGGGCCACTGTCAGTAAGTGATGTATGTCTATGTTAGCTAATATCAGGAAGAAATTGTATTTCACTGGTGAAGAGGCAGCAGGAAAAGCATTATTGAGGATGGTCCTGTGCAATGGGCCTTAAAGAGTGGATATGACTGACAGGTAGGAATGGGGTAGAAGGTGGGGATGGCAGGTTCTCCAGATGGAACATCCAGTAGGTGCGACTCAATGCCACCTAAGAGGGAAAGGGGACACACATGGAGCCATCTTGTGAAAAAAAAAAAAAAAAAAAGAAGTGAAATGTTTATAAAAACCGTGGGTTCAGATTTTATGAGTAGAAGAAGACAGATATTAAAAACACAACTAGGAAGAAATTTTTTGGACTGAAAGTTTGGGCAAGTCAGATGAAGAAGTGTTTCGTAGTCTGAGCAGACCCTGCGGGAGATGCATGAACTGCAGAGGTTTTCACAGGTGTGGGCTCAGGTTTTAGAGGTGAGTCCACAGCAGGAAGGGAGCGAGAGGAGGGAGGAAGGAAGTTAGAGGGAACTGGGTGGGCCCAGTGGTTGGAAAGTGAGGCCAGCTAGCCAAAGTTCAAGTCAGAGGGAGCCGCAGAGCTCTCCTGCTGGTTGCTGACAGATGTCAGTGTCCAGAGGGGAAGAATCTACTCTACTGAACAAAAGAAACAGGAGTATGTTAAAAGTGAATAGTAAAAAACAGTAAATAAAGAGATCATGTTCTGTATTGATTAATGAGAGGGAAAACATTTAAATATTTTTCTCCAGATATATTAACAAATGTTAAAATAACCTATTCTGAGGATAGGTCCCTGGGCATCCAAATGGCCAGTGGAGAACAGCAATGGAAATGTCTAGGCAGTGATGTCTGGAATCCCAAGCACAGCGGCCGTGTGGCTCCAGGGCCTGATTCTGTCTGATTGGCACCGGGAGGAAGGTCAGAGCTGTGCTGGGCAGGGTGATAGGCCCCCCAGCTGGCATCACACAGCTGGCGCACCCAAGGCTTCCCTGGTAGGCCAGGGCCAGGCCGGCTCAGGAACTGGTGGGTCATGGATGGGCTTTCATTTGAGTCTGACTGGGGAAGATCGAGGCTGCCTTTGGAAGGCAGTTTTGAATGAAACCCAGCAGGACTTGCTGCCCCTTGTGGAAGACTGTTGCTTTGTCAGCAAAGGAGCTGAGAGCTCTCAGCTGGAAAGTAAGGGGGATGACAAGGATGGTGGACAAATAAGGCGTAACGTCAATAAGCCGTCGGGCCAGGTAGACTTTATGCGCATGGTGTCATTTATTCACCACCACAGCTGTGTACGTTTCCATCCTAGGATGACGAAGGCTTAGGAGACTAAGGGACTTTGAAGCTGAGATTCCAGCCCAGGTCAACCCACTATACTTCCTAAATTTCAGAGTGACCCGAACAGACTAGGGGCCTTGTTTGTGCACATCAGTCCTCTAACCACCTGAAGCAAAGCAACTGGTCCTGGGAGCGGGAAGAGTAACTGTGTGTGGTGTGGCATACACGCTGATTGGTGCAAGTACAGAGACGGAAGGGACGGTGACCATATGGGCTAAGTAGCTGCAGCGAGCCTAGGAGTCCTTGCTTTAGGCACTGGCCTGGCTTGGGCTTGGTCAAGTTCTTTGGCATCCAGTTTATTCCATCGGAACTGAAGATCACTGAAGGTGGAATATGAATGTGGAAAAAGATGGATTTATGCATTTATTTTAAAGCTCCTGCTCATAAATAAAAATGGCCCTAAATTTTTGATCTATCATTATTATAATTGCTGCTGGTGATAATCTTGAATAAGTATTATGAAGCCAGGTATTCAGCATTCAGAGCATTAGATGTCTCTTCAGTAGTTTTTGAGTAAGTTTTTATTACAAAACTTTATGTGTTTTTTCAATATGATGCTTCCATAACATTTACGTCTATAATTTTACATTTAGTAGCTTTTCATTTTTGTGGGAGTGAAATGTAGAAGGTAAAATATGTCACCATACTTTACAGACTGAATCTGCCTCATGTGTCATAAAAGCGATAACGGTGACACAGAAAACAGCTGGCTTCTGCATTAATAATCCTTAACAATACTTTTTTGATAGGTGCATTTGCTCTCCCCTGAGGCTACTGATGTTAAACTCATGGATTTTTTATGAATAATTTTTGGTTTCGGCTGCAGAAAAAGAAAACCAAAGCTGAAATGGCTGGGTGCATGAGATGTGATTTGCTCATTGTTCTGAATAGCTAAAAATTCCTCCCCCCACCCAATTTATCATTTCAAAGGAACAATAAAAAATCAACTCAGGAATTAGAAGCAAACACTGAGAATTATTCTATGATGGGGAAAACGTTGGAACGCTTTATTTAACCTAAAGTTAAAACAGCATTTTCTAAGGATAGCTCTCATGTGAAGTACCCTCCATACTCAGAATTACAGGGTGGGAAATGTTCACCAGTCCACTGGAATTTTAATTTAGTGACAGTAAAAGAAGAGAGAATAGGCATTGGAGCTATAATAAAATACACCTTTTTAGAAGCAGTGTTAAAAGCGATGACTTAAATAATGATGTTAAATGGTGTTCTCAGGTAATAAATTTCAGTGGTTCCCACACAATGACAAATCCTTTCTTACACTGGAGTAGTCTTTTCCCTTCACCTGGCTTGCTCTGGTGAGCAGCTACTTGCTGATTACCCTATTTCGTCTAAATTGGCTCACAGGTGTGTGCTCTTCTGATAACCTAAAACTAGGCTCCACTTTCTGCGCTATCTATGAATAACATTTCCTCTCAAACACAGAATCCACATGTTGATGTTTACATTTCACTCATACCATTCCCTAAAATTCCCCTTTCAGACTGAAATAAGAAAGTATGTCAATATTAACTGTGCAAATATTAGTGGCTTTCTCTAGATAATTAGTTTCATGGAATGTTGGTTTCTAGGTGTGTTACTAGAACATATGAAATATGGACTGGACTCCAACAGGTCTTGTCAGTTTTAATTATAAGAAAATTGGTATAAACCAAGCACTAAATGACAGGCTGCATATAAATTCTAAAATCACCTGTCTGTAGTGTCAGTCACAACCCTTCAACCATTATCTCTTTTTTGGTTAATAATCATCTTATTCACTTATTCATTTAAAATAATGATGAAATATTTAAAAACAAAAGAATAAAGAATAACATAGTAGGTATTATTTAATCTCTTAGTAAATATATATTTAATCAATAGCCATTTTCTTCCTAAGAAATACAAGGAACTTAGTATTTCAAAATTCTAATCTTCCCATTTTTCATATTCATAGTTTTTAGATTCTTTGTCCCAATATGAGTTCATCCTACCTTGATTAGTCATTATTATAGTCTCTTTTTTTTCTGTTGTAAATTTTTATATACCTTCATAGTTTTTACTGTGGTTTTTCTTAATTTATCTTTTCTACCATCAAGTTCATGCATTTCCACACCACTCTTAACTATGTCTCAAGTCACAACAAAAATAAATAAAGAAGCACATTTAAAAACAAAGTAAACTAAAAGCAAAATGAATCAACTATTCTGAGCACTTCTTTTTCCCTACCTGGAATTTTAAGATGTTTAAACAAGGAAATAAATGAAAATAGTGGCTTTGAGATATAAAATTTGTCATAATATTTTTAGAAATTTTCTTTTTTATTAAACAAAAGTTATATGTGTTAAAATTAATTCAAGCAAAGCATTTCAAAATAAAAATCTGCAGGACCACCCTTGGGAGCTTTCAAATAAATTACTTCTGATACACAAACATGTACACACTCCTAAGCATTTAGATACATTTATGTGTTAATCCCAAATAAAGATTAAAAAAATGTCTTTTAAAAGTAACTGGTTGCTCTCATACCACATATGCCATTTGATGACTTAAATCATAATCATGGGTTTTGTTAAAAATAAAACCACAACATATTTTTATCTATAAAAACATTGGCACACAAACTCAAAACCAAAAGATTCTTCCAAGTGATATAAATGTTCTAAATGTTAAGAAAACTTAGGAAAAAATCTTTCTATTTGTAAAATAGAAGCAGAATAAGATTGGTCTGATTGTGTTGCTAGGAAATTTGTTAATAAATTATTGATGAAAAATCTTAATATCGTTTTCACTTTCCCCTGTGTGAGTAGTGAGGCTTTGGGTGTGGACCAGGATGGGAGTCACCTGCAAGTACTTAAAGCCGTGGGCACGACTACTCACTAGTGTAGTGTATATAGTTTATTGCTTGCGCATAAATATTTTACTGGGTATCTATTTTTTAAAGAACATAAGCATGATACTGTCTACCACTTTAAAAAAGAACAACAGGGCCGGCCCGGTGGCTCGGGCGATTAGAGCTCCATGCTCCTAACACCGAAGGCTGCCGGTTCGATTCCCACATGGGCCAAGTGGGCTCTCAACCACAAGGTTGCCAGTTCAATTCCTCAAGTCCCACAAGGGATGGTGGGCAGCAGCCCCTGCAACTAAGATTGGACACGGCACCTTGAGCTGAGCTGCCGCTGAGCTCCCGGATGGCTCAGTTGGTTGGAGCGTGTCCTCTCAACCACATGGTTGCTGGTTCGACTCCCACAAGGGATGGTGGGCTGCACCCCCTGCAACTAGCAACAGCAACGGCAACTGGACCTGGAGCTGAGCTGCGCCCTCCACAACTAAGATTGAAAGGACAACAACTTGACTTGGGAAAAAAAAGTCCTGGAAGTGCACACTGTTCCCCAATAAAGTCCTATCCTCCTTCCCCAATAAAATCTTTAAAAAACAAACAAACAAACAAAAACAGTTGTTTAAAATCATTGTATACCCATCAAGTGTTTACTCTGTGCTCCTTTCCCTAAGCTGATATGCAGTGCTTGGGCGACACCTGCATTTCCTGGGACTACACTGTGTATAAGTAATCTCAGAAGTGACCCGGAGGAATTCCTTTCAGTTCAGCCCAACTCTGTCTGCTACCTCCCATGTGCAGGTCACCACTGGCCTCTTTCAGGCATCTGGTTACCCTCTAGCCAAGGAGAAGACAGTGCCTAATCAGTCCCACCCAACAGAGAGGTCGCAGAAGCAGGCCAAGAGCACACATCGTTCCCTTTACTTCCCCTCTGCTCCTCCGCTATGATATTCTCTTTTCCAGAAAACAGTACCTCAGCCCCATTTTGTTCTCCAGTGGTTTCTTTGCCTTCCAAAGCTACTCTCTAAAACACCGTTGTGCAATTCTTACCTTACAAACTGGTTTGGACTAAGCCTGTTGGGAAGGAACCTGTCTGGCCTTTGGAATTAAGCTGTTTTCACTTACATGTAATCCAACTTTAAGTGTGCATGAGGGAAGCCTTCAGACACAAGCCAAAAGAATGTCCTTTGCTGCTAGCAGAGCTGCCCGGTTCTACAAGACTGCAAAATTGGAAGGGAAATATGCTTCTCCCAGTTAAGGATATAGCTTATTGCCTTTCTAAGCCATGCTTATTTTTTGTTTAAAAGTTTACAACAGTGATGATCATCTTTGTACTGTGGAGAAGGATGAAGGATGTTGGTGAAAACATACGTGTTTCCCTTTGAAACATCCTTCTGGGAAGAAGCATGAACACGTGTAGAATGTATTAGCTTCTATGCAAATTGCGAGTATACACTACACTTGGGTTAAAGCCTGTACTGCCTGTGTGCCATAGAGAGATGTATCTTTTGGAATCCACATAATCATAATGGTAATAAGAATTGTAGCTGATATTTATTGAGAGGGTACTTGCAGAGCTGGTGTCTGAGCCTAGCCAGTCTAACTCTATAGAGTCTACAGTCTAATTAACCACTCTGCTCCATAGCCTCTTGAAGGGAAGAGGTCTTGTCCTAGTTACTGACATAAAACATGTTTGCATATGGAATGAATTTTAGGGCCATGTTTCAAAGATTTTATTGTGATCATGCTGCATAAGCAAAGGAATGTTTATAAATAAAACCAATAATAGGGCAATTCCTAGCAGGACTCGAAACTGTAACGTTCCAAAGCATTTCTGAAAACACCATCTACCTAAAAGAACGATTGCTTAGATTTTGTTCTTTTTGGACTATATTCAGCCCTCCTCTAGAATCATGCCTCCTTAGCAGTTAATAAGCATTTCCAGATTTCAGTGGTACCACTGTGAACGGAAATACCAAGGCTGCTATTATTCTTGACATGGAAAGCAGAATAATAAAGGCAAGCGAATCAAATTTGAGTGATGGGTAAAGATTAGGCCTCCAAAGAGAAAGTCTTCTATAGCAAAGAATTAAAGGGTTGGTAGGCAGTGTGTGGCAACAATGTGCTCTACGATGTGAAGACAGAGACACCACTACCGGAGGGACTTTCAGTCCTTGATCCCTGGGACAGGTTGTATAGCAATATTGCATGAAGAGCTGGGAAGAGGTGCATGAGAAAGTGACTGAAGCTTCGGAAGGGAGGAACACGACAGATGTTCACACCACAAGAGCTTCCTGCAGGCTGAGTCACAGAGCATTCATCAGCCCTGTCTCCAAAGAGAACCCTCATAAACTCATCCTGAGTACTTGTTCATGCTGTAAAGAAGGGAACAGAGAGAAGGCAATCAAGGAGAAAAAAAAGAATGGCATCCTTGCGAATGGTGACCCAAAGGATCTGCCTGCCTTCTGTCAAGGAGAAGGAAAGTGAAAAGAAAAGCCTATATTCACATGCTTCAGGGGCCACTGCCAGCAAAATAAAAGCTTTCATTAGTTTCTATCTTCTTTAATTAAGCTTTTCTCAGTATACAAGAGGGATCACTTTTATTTAAGAAAAAAGAGAATAAATCTAATAAATGAATAAAATAGAGATAAGTTGACTCCCTAGACATTGTTCAGTGCAGGCAATCTCAAATTTTCAATGGCAGTATGGGGCATTGCATCAGGAAACTTCCAGAAGCATCCTTTTGAGTGAGAAGGCAAGAAACAGAAGTAAGTTGCAATGGCCAGAGCTTTCTAAATTGTTTGCTACCTTGACAAACTTGTCCAAAACTGTATCTGTGTGTGATAAAGGAACCTGGTCAGGAGAGTCAGGAAGAGTGGTTCTAAGTCTTCATCAGGTCTCACATTTTACCTGCTAAATGGGGTAGAGATGGGGGAGATAAATAGCCTAACGCAGTTCCCAAATCTGGTGTTGCGTCAACAAATTAGTAATGATGGTTGTTTATATAGACACCACCTCTGTGTAAGTCTTAAGGTCACCACTGTATTGCTGACGCCGCACTGTGTGCTTGGCAGGTGCACAGAAATGTCTGCTCAGTTTTGGATGAATGAGGCCTGACAGGAATGGTTTGCTTTGCAGGGTCCATGATGCTGGAGGCCTGGGGAAGCCAGCATCCGGGAAACTGCTTGGGTCCTTAGCTCTATCCTTTCAAAGGGCTGAAACTGGAAGACAGATGTGACCTCATGTTTTTCCTCACTAATGAATACTAGGCCTCTTAGGAAACCAGAAACACACCATTTTACCTAAGTCGAATATTGCATACACTCTGTTAATAATAAATATGAAAGTTAGTCCACACATTTTACAAATACTTTTGCATATATGACTCATTTGAACTTACATGGGTGGAGGTCACTTAAATTTGTGCTTTAAGTTTCAGATGTTTCAATTACAAAACGGGAATTGGACTTAAAGGTTTTTAAAGTTTCTATCCTCTCAAAAAGATCTTATAATTTTCTACTTTAAATGAGGAAGACCTCTCAATGACTCTTAAAGATTTACAAAGCACTTGTTTTAAGACAGTCTAAAACTGGGTGCCTGATTAACAGCAGGACATCATTTGTCTTTAAATTACTCTGTATTAATTTAGGATCCATTACTTGATGGCTATGTTCCCATCATGGCACCTATAACAACATGGGTGGTTGTTATCTAATGTGATTGATTTTTGGTTTTATCTTTTAATTTGCAACCTGTCTTTAAACATTCTCACTACTAATGAGCCAGTTTATTAAGAGCACAGGAATGAGGGATGTCTATAACCTGACTTTTCAGCAAATTGGTCAGTATCTTTTAAAATTAATCTGGTGAAGAGAAATTATTGTTTCAAAGGAAGTTTGTGGATTAGCTGTTAATTGCAATTTGTTCATTTTCCCTTGGAAAACTAGACATGGAGCGTAACAGGTGCGCAGGCCCTGCATGGAGACTTGGCACTATTACTTGGAGTGAATAGTTAGACTTCATGAGAGTCGGTTTGCCTGCGTGTAAATCACACTTCCTCCCAGCCTCCCTATTTACATTAGGAAACTAGAGAATACTTCACTTTATGGGGCAACACTTTTAAATCAATCTCAGATAGGATCTAGTGAGTTAATCCAAACATAACCTGCCACTGACAAGATGGGGACAACTTAGTTGGGAAGAGCAATGTCAGCTAACAGAATTTGTACTTGAGGTGCAAACTGCACTGGGTGCTTGGAGGAATAAAAACAAATGTTATTTACTGAAGGCTTAGCTTTTGATTTAAAAACATGTTTTCTTTCACTTCTACTGAGAAATAAGTTCAAGTGTTCATCTCTATCTGGAGGCCAGAACGCAGGAGACAGAAGCCTCTTTGCAGAGGGCGGGGAACTTGCATAGATGCTCTGACAAGTCTCGGTTACAGGAATGACTTGCTGAGGATAGCTAAGCGTCCTGTTACTTGTTGCTTCAGAGGCCTGACAGGGAATTTTGAGCTACGAAAATATAAAGCATAATTATCTCTCTGAAAATCCGTACTAAAAATGTTCATACCACACAAAACACATGGAAGAAATGTAGAAGAAAAACAGATGAACAGCAAACAGAAGAAAGTCATTAAAGCCAAGTATCAACTCTTGTGCGGTAGTTGAGGTTCTGGAGGTATTTCCACTATAAATCTTCACTCTCCACATTTTTATTATTTTCACATAAAAGTTTGCTCAAAGTCTCTGGAGGAATTTTTTTTCAGGTTTCTCTTTTTCAAATTATCAGCAAATGATAATTATGAATAAATAAAACATTATATAAGGTGTCTATGGAAGGGGGGATATGCACAAACAGGTCAGCTCAGAGATAAGCAAAGTTAGTTTAACAAGATGGACTATCTCCAAAAACAGTCCCTTGATTTACTGACATGTCTAAAGAAGAAGTGTTAGTAAGAACAGATGACCGGCCCTTAACTTAGAAAAGAAATAATCACAGGTGCTCGAGATAACGATTCTCAAATTCACCCAGGTAAGTAGATGCTTTGTCGGGTCAATGTGAGATATCCTTTTTTGCCTATTTGGGTCATACCACTGCCTCGCTCGAGCTGGGCATACAGTAACTCCCAATCCATTCTTTCACTCACTCACTCACTCACTCACTCACTCACTCACTCACTCACTCTTGTATTCTCATCGAGCATTTGCTTCTAGCCAGCTCTCTACCAGGCAGTTGGGGGGTACTTGCTTAATCAATGAATGAACTCTGTGGCCTTTCTTCTAAGTGTCAGGTTATGAAGCAACTTTCTGCTGAGGCATCTTTCTCTTTAGCTGGTCTGTGACACAGAACATCCTTGCCAGGCTGAGGGCAGTCTTGTCTGATGGACAGCAACATTTCTCATTGTAAATAACTATCTGGTATCTGGTTTTCTGTATCAATACCTGTGGTCTATGCCAGTGAGACTTGGTGTTCTAAAATACGACACTGAGCATCCAGAGTCACTGAGCATAAAAAATATAACTTTAATTCTACATTGTTAAAAGCCACGCATTTTACTCTTCTTGAGTATAGGTGCCTTGACACCCACTTCATCATTTCTATTGTCTGAATTGTGCTAATGTGGTGGCCAGTTGGCAGCCGGTTTGGAGTTCTGAGCTTAGCCTTGATCTTGCCATGGAGGGTCTCTTTTTGTCTCTGCCAGTGAAGCGGTAGCTGTGAGCTGCACCCTTGTGGCACCCTGGACCAGTGGGTCTCCAAACGGGTGCCCAGATGCCAGTGTGGGAACAGGGAGACTCTGGATGCTCAGTGTCATATTTGAGCACATTTAAGGCAATTTCAATTAAGAGGTATTTTCAGATATGGCTGTGTCATATAAAATTTTCTTTTTTTTTTTTTTAAGAAGTATCATAACTTAGGAGGAAGGTGTTGGATCCTAGATTCATTTTATTAAAGGTTAGCCATGTGACTTTGAGGGGTGTGCTTCATAAATCCTGTAAGAGGCAGCAGGAAAAATCACTGACATAGAAAGGAGCAGGAGCCCTGAATATCTTCTCAAGGTGAGAATCACATATGATCATACAGTACTTGACACGGAGGAGCACACAGAGCCCCCCCACACACACTGCAGGCTCTCAGCTACATGTTAACTCTGTTTCCAACCCCTGCTTCTCCTCATGGGTCTCATTTCTTCTATTTATGAAACGAGATGAGTAATACTAAAAATAAAATGGTCAGAGGATAGAAAATATATTAAATTGGTTATAGAATAAAGCCTAGTACATAATAATAGGCACTTACTATTTACTGAGTAAAAAATAAAAATACTGTATTTCAGAAAGAAAAGTATTATATCAACCCAAACTACTAATGTAGAAAGAAAATGTCTTCATCACTTTTTATTAAATGAGAAGAAAACATAGTTAAAAATCACCAGTTTGGGACACTATATTTAATATTAGAAAACATATTTTAGTCATATGCAACCTAGATTACTGAATAAAATAAAAACTACACTGCCACTGTTATCTGAATTATTCATTTCTATCCCAGATGTTTTTGTGCTTACTCCTCGTTACCTTTGTTTCACGTTTTTTTGTCCAGGATAATTCCACACTAATTAATCTTCTCAAAGCACTGTTTTCATCACAATGTAGCTTAGAAACATCTTTTTTCTCTTCCTACCTCTTTGCCTTTCATTAAATAACACCCCTTATTAAAAGCCTTCTAATAATTGTCTTCACTTTACCTCTCAGTCCATTGTTCTTAGCCCTTCTGACTCAGAGGTTTTTATCTGAGGTGTATAGGTTTTTTAAGAAAGATTTTTATTAAAATATAGCTAACATACAATATTATATTAATTTCAGGTGTACACCATAGTTATTCAACATTTATATATCTAAAAAAGTGATCACTATGATAAGCCCAGCAACCATCTGACACTGTACAACGCTATCACAATATTATTGACTATATTCCCTATGCTGTACATTACATCCCCATGACTTATTTGTTCTATACCTGGAAATTTGAACCTCTTATCCCCCTTCACCTTTCCCCTTTTAGTTTTCAGTTACTGTTGATATTCAATATTATTTTATATCAATTTCAGGTGTACAGCACAGTGGTTAGACATTTATATAATTTAGGAAGTGATCCTCCTGACTAGTCTAGTATCCACCTAGCACTATACATAGTTATTACCATATTATTGATTATATTTTCTAAGCTTTACTTTACATCCCCGTGACTATTTTGTAACTACCAATTTGCACTTCTTAATCCCTTCCCCTTTTTCACACTGTCCCCCAAACCCCATCTCATCTATCACCCCAATAAATCTAGTACCCATCTGACATCATCCATAGTTATTATGATATTATTGACTTTGATTCTAAATGATAGCTTTCCTGCATAGAGTAATCTTGGTTGCAGGTCCTTGCTTTTCATCACATTGAATATTTTATGCCAGTCCCTTCTGGCCTGCAACTTTTCTGTTGTGAAATCAGGGGACAGTCTTATGGGAGCTCCCTTGTAGGTAACTAACTGCTTTTCTCTCACTGCTTTTAAAATTCTTTCTTTGTCTTTAACCTTTGGCATCTTAATTATGATGTTTCTTGGTGTGGCCTTCTTTGCATTCATCTTCTTTGGGACTCTCTGTGCTTTCTGGGCTTGTATATCTACTTCCTTCATCAGGTACGGGAAGTTTTCCATCATTATTTCTTCAAATAAGTTTTCAATTCTTTGCTCTTTCTCTTCTCCTTCTGGTACTCCTATGACACAAATGTTGGTATGCTTGATGTTGTCCCAGAGGTTTCTTAAACTAGCCTCCCCCCCTTTTTTTTTTGATTCTTTTTCTTTTTGCTGTTCTCATTGCATGTTTTTGATACCTTATCTTCCAAATCTCTGATTCAATCCTCTGCTTCATCTAAGCTACTGTTGATTCCCTCTAATGTATTCTTCATTTCAGTTATTGTATCCTTCGTTTGTGACTGGTTCTTTTTTATGTTTTCTATTTCTATTTTTATGTTTCCTGTCTCTTTGTTGAAGTGCTCCCTGAGATCATTGAACATCCTTATAACCAGTGTTTGGAACTCTGCATCTGGTAGACTGCTTGTCTCTGTTTTGTTTAGTTATTTTTCTGGAGCTTTGTTTCATTCTATTCTTTGGAACATGTTTCTTTGTATCCCTATTTTGGCTGCTGCTCTGTGGTTGTTTCTATGTATTAGGTAGGGTTGCTATGTCTCCCAGTCTTAGTAGAGTGGCCTTATGTAGTCAGTGTCCTATGGGGCCCAGTGGCACCATCTCCCTGGTCACCAGAGCTGGGAGCTCCAGGTGTGTCCCTTTTAATTGATTGGGTGTACCCTCCTGCTGTAGTTGAGCCTTGGTTGCATCTCCATGGGAGGGACTGACCCTCAGGCTAATGGATTGTGAGGACTGGCTGTGACTACAGTAGAGGAGCTGTTGTACAGGGAGTGACCATACAGAACAGGATTTGCTTTAACAGGACTGTGGTGGCTGCCCAGTCTGCCCTTTGGGTGTGTCATCCTTGGGGTGGCTGAGTGGTGCTTCAGCGTGGGCCACCAGGTGTTTAAGCATCCTCCTGGGAGGGGACCCACTGAGGCCAAATTCAGTTGCAGACTGTGCCCTGCCTGAGGCCACCTGGCATGAGCCACAAAGCAATCACAGATGGCCACCACCCACACTGAGCTTGGGAGGTGCCTTGAGAGGCCAAGCTGCTAACCGAGGCTGGTTGGGACTAGTGCTGGGCTTAGGGCTGCTCAGCCAGAGGTTTTGGGACATACTGAAGCCAGATGCTGCTTGTTTGGGTTTTGTGATCCTTTGAGAGAATTTAGGAAAGTCCACAGCATGAGCCAAGACAGGCCACTTGTATGGAAAAGCCATAGAAACAGTTTGGGTGTGTCTGCAATTTGGGTAGGGCAGGGTCTCAGGGAATCACCAAGGTGTTGTGAACAGTGTTATCCAGGTTGATGGAGACTTAGATATGGCAGCCGTGTGCATCTGCATGTCAGAAGCGGGGACTGCTTAACAAAGAAACCATGGCTTCCACCAGCTAGTCTGTCAGGAATAAAGCTGCCCTTCCAGCCCTTGCCCTGAAGCCAGACAACTGAGTTCCTCCCTGTATGTCCCCTGTAGCCTTTTGAGCTGCTGCCCCGGTGCTGGAGCTCAGAGTGAGCTAACAAGTAAGTAAGTCCATGTGTGGAAACTTTAAGAGGAATGCCTGAGCTCCAGCTGCCCTTTGTCTCACTCAGCTACACTCTCCACTGTTTTTCACAGCCAGCAGTTATGGGTACTTCTCTCCCCCATACTGAAACCCTGGGCTAGGGAGACTGGTGTGGAGCTGGGACCCCTCATTTCTCTGGGGCTTAATTCCACAGCTGAGATATCCCTCCCAATTTTTAGTCATCACTGGGGGTGTGGGACCAGCTCATTCAGTGTCTCTGACCCTCCTTCCAGTCTTGAGGTTGCTTCTTCTGTATGTCCTTAGTTGTACGGCTTCAGTTCAGCTAGACTTCAGGAGATTGTAAATGATGGTTGTTCTGTAGTTTAGTTGTAATTTTGATGTGGTCATGAAGGGAGATAAGCATAGAGTTTATCTACTGAACCATTTTGACCAAAAAATGGTGGTGGTAGGGGGTGTATATATTTTTCAGGCTGCATTTTATTAAGTCTGTGAATGCCTGAATGTCTACGTAAAACTTTGTGTAAATGTGACTTTTTCCTAAGAGAAGATCCATTTCAACAAGTGACCAAGAAGACTCAAGATGCCACAGAAGTGAAAACCCTTCTCACCTCAGTCAAGTCTCCCTCACACCTTCTGCAGGAGACCATGTTCCTCCCTAACTACAGGAGGCCTCCCATTGGCCTGTCTACTAACAACAGAACCCTTCCCTTCAAGGCTTGTTGAAGACCTGCCTCCCACACAAATCCCACTGATACCCTCTATCTCTTCTCTGGTTCCTAGAAATTCCAGCCAGTGTTGGCACACCACCACATGCTTATGATTTGCCCTCCATATTTCATGATGCACATCTGCTACCCTTGAAGGAATTACAGGCAAGTTCCTTCGGGAGGTTTCTCCAATATTTCTGTGCACCTCCAGCCCACAGACAAGCTTAGAAGTGATGAAAAGGGACTTGGCGTTCGGCAGTCCATGAACATCACTTACAGTGTTTCCTTCCACAACTATCTCGCACTATCTTTACTGAGTTCTCTAAAGCAGGACTCTTGAAGTCAGCTTTAGAAATGACACTAAACCATAATAATAAGAACACATCTCCAGGGCCCCCTTGTTTGCATACCATGTGGCTGGCAGGTGTTCTCCCAAATCATTCTGGAAGACTGGTTCTAAATGAGTACCTCCAGCTCAGGGCCCATAGTCCACATGGGATATATTCTCATTGTGAAATATGATCAGTTCTGGGCAATTCTACCCAACTTCATACTCATCTGCCACTCGCCATGAATCCCACTTTTGAAATCCCAACTTTGCCCTGGTTCTGAGAGTGGACATACAGTAACAAACATGAATTCTTCTCCTTTGATCCCTGGTGTGCCAAATCATAAATCCTGAATGTTATAATTGTATTAATGGCTGGTAAGGCAGATGTGATGAAGTGAATACTAGATCATCAATGTATTAGCCATCAGTCAGAAAACAATCAAACAGGGGATGTAGGAAGAACACACTAAAAATGCCACAGATCTGGCTTGAATGTGGTCCCTTCAACTTGCAGAAACATTATCATTGTTATCAAAGGTCAAAGTCAGTTACTGGTAGAAAAATCAATAAACTCAAGGGAAAGGGAGAGACCGAATAAAAAAATTCGTAACATGCCCTCTGTATTTAAGAAACTTGGTGAAAATCTATGTATTTCAAACTCTTGGGAATAAAACTCGTTGTCGGTAAATTGGACCATCCATACAGTCTCATGGGTTTCTGCTGTAAACAGATTTTAAAGAATTGTATCAGTGCAATGTAGATGGAAAAAAAGAGCAAGGAGAGATTTTAAAACTGCATTTCTCTGTTAGTCTTTATCACCCATTTTGTTGGACTCAGAATCAGGTGTTTGTGTTTTGGATTCTAATGAAGGTGATCCATGAGCATGTTCTACCTGTCCATATCAATTAATGCAATTAATCAGAAGTCTTCACTACCGGCAATCTGAGGCCATCAGTGACATTATATTTCTGGATAGTATAGGTCTGCCTTGTTTTACTGCACATCCGAGATATTGTGTTTTTTGTTTGTTTTTTAACTAAAGTTTACTGGGTGATAACTGTTAGTAAAGTTACATAGATTTCAGGTGTACAATTCTGTAATACATCATCTATATCTCACATTATGTGTTCACCACCCAGAGTTAGTTCTCCTTTCATCACCATATGTTTCATCTGGTTTGCCCTCAACTACCACCCCTCTTCCCATTTTCCCTCTGGTAACAACTAAACTATTGTCTATGTCTATGACTTTTTGTTTCTTCATTTGTTTGTGTTGTTCTTTCATTGCTTTCAGTTTTATATAACACATACCAGTGAAATCATATGATTATCTACTTTTTCTGTCTGATTTATTTCACTTAGCATTATAATCTCAATACATCCATGTTGTTGCAAATGGTATTATTTCATCTTTTCTTACGGCCAAATAGTATTCTATCGCGTATATATACCACAACTTCTTTATCCACTCATCTATTGAAGGACACTTTAGTTGTTTCCATGTCTTGGCCACTGTGAATAAAGCTGGAATGAACATTGGAGCACATATGTCTTTATGGATAAATATTTTCAGATTTCTTGGGTAGATACCCAGGAGAGGGATTGCTGGGTCATATGGTAATTCTATTCTTAATTTTTTGAGGAACCTCCACACTGCCTTCCATAGCGGCTGCATTAATCTGCATTCCCACCAACAGTGTATGAGGGTTCCTTTTTCTCCATAGCCTCTCCAACCCTTGTTACTATTTGTCTTGTTGATGATAGCCATTCTAATTGGGGTGAGGTGATAGCTCATTGTGGTTTTTATTTGTATTTCACTGATGATTAGCGATGTTGAGCATTTTTTCATGTCTATCGGCCGTTTGTACGTCCTTTTTGGAGAAAGTCTTTTCAAGTCTTCTGCCCATTTTTAAATTAGAATGTTTAATTTTCTTGTTATTGAGTTGTATGAGTTCCTTATATATTTTGGATATTAGCCCCTTATTGGAGGCATTGTTTGCAAAAGTCTTCTCCCATTTGGTTGGTTGCCTCTTTATTTTGTTGATGGTTTCTTTTGCTGTGCAGAAGCTTTTTAGTTTGATATAGTCCCATTCGTTTATTTTAGCTTTTACTTCCCTTGCCTTTGGAGTCAAATTCATAAAATGCTCTTTGAACCCAAGGTCCATAAGTTTAATATCTATGTTTTCTTCTATGCAGTTTATTGTTTCAGGTCTTATGTTTAGGTCTTTGATCCATTTTGAATTAATTTTGGTACATGGTGACAGACAGCAGTCCAGTTTCATTGTTTTGCACATGGCTTTCCAATTCTGCCAGCACCATTTATTGAAGAGGCTGTTTTTTCTCCATTGTATGTTTTTGGCTTCTTTGTCAATATCTTTCCATATTTATGTGGGTTTATTTTTGGGTCCTCAGTTCTATTCCATTGGTCTGTGTGTCTGTTTTTCTGCCAATACCACACTGTTTTGATTATTGTTGCCCTATAGTACAAGCTGAAGTCAGGGAGTGTGAAGACTCCAACATTGTTCTTTTTTTCTTAAGATTGCTTTGGCTATTCAGGGTCTTTTGTGGTTCCATACAAATCTGATGATTTTTTGTTCTATTTCTTTAAAAAATGCCATTGGGATTTTGATGGGGATTGCATTAAATCTGTATACTGCTTTGGGTAATATGGCCATTTTAACTACGTTGATTTTTCCAATCCATGAGCACGGAATGTCTTTCCATTTCTTTGTGTCTTCTTCAATTTCTTTTAAAAATGTCTTATAGTTTTCAGTATATAGGTCTTTCACATCCTGGGTTAAGTTTATTCCCAGGTATTTTATTCTTTTTGTTGCAATGCAAAATGAATTGTTTTTTAATTTTATTTTTCTGAGATTTTATTGTTAACATATAGGAATGCAATGGGCTTTTGACATTGATTTTGCAGCTGACAACTTTACTGTATTCGTTTATTGTTTCTAATACCTTTTTGGTGGAGTCTTTAGGGTTTTCTATGTATAGCATCATGTCATCTGCAAAGAGTGACAATTTAACTTCCTCATTCCCAATTTGGATGCCTTTTATTTCTTTCTCTTGCCTGATTGCTCTGGCGAGGGCTTCCAACACGATGTTAAAAAGCAGAGGTGATAGGGGACATCCCTGTCGTGTTCCTGAACATAGAGCAAAGGGCTTCAGTTTTCACCATTAATTATGATATTAGCTGAGGGTTTGTCATATATGGCCATTATTATGTTAATTTTCCTTCTATACACATTCTATTGTTTTCATCATAAATGGATGCTCTATCTTGTCAAACGCTTTCTCTGTATCTATTGATATAATCATATGATTTTTGTCTTTTATTTTGTTTATGTGGTGTATCACATTGATGGATTTGTATATGTTGAACCATCCTTGTGCCCCTGGGATGAACCCCATTTGGTCGTGATGTATTATCTTTTTAATGCATGGTTGCATTCGATTTGCTAGAATTTTGTTTAGGATTTTTGCATCAATATTCATCAGAGATACTGGTCTGTAATTTTTTTTTGTGTGTTATACTTACCAGGTTTTGGTATCAGTAACTTTGGTCTCATTAAATGAGTTAGAAAGTATTGTCTGTTCTTCAATTTTTTTGGAAGAGTTTCTGCAGGACAGGTATTAGATCCTCTTTGAAGGTTTGGTAGAATTCACTAGTGAAGCCATCTGGTCCTAGACTTTACCTTTTGGGAAGATTTCAGATGACTGATTCAATTCCGTTACTGGTGATCAGTCTATTTAGATTTTGTAATTCTTCGTGATTCAGCCTAGGAAGGCTATATGTTTCTAAGAACTTGTCCATTTCTTCTAGGTTATTGAATTTGGTGGCATAGAGCCCTTCATAGTATTCTTGGATGATCCTTTGTATTTCTGTGTCATCTGTGATAACTTCCCATCTTTCATTTCTGATTTTGTTTGTGTCTTTTCTTTTTATCTTAGTGAGTCTAGACAAGGGTTTGTCAATTTTGTTAATCTTTTCAAAGAACCAGCTCTTTGTCCCATTAATTTTTTCTATTATCTTTTTGTTCCCTATTTCATTTAGTTCTGATATGACTTTTATTATTTCCTTCTTTCTGCTGTCTTTGGGTTTCATTTGTTCTTCTTTTGCTAGTTCTTTAAGAGGTAATGTAAGGTTATTTAACTGGGGTTTTTCTTGTTTCTTGGGATAGGCTTGCAAAGATATAAATTTCTCTCTTAAAACTGCTTTCACTGCATCCCAAACATTTTGGTAGGATGTATTTTCATTCTCATTTGTTTCTATGTATCTTTCTTTTCTTTTTTTTTTTTAAATTTTATTTTATTAAATTTATTGGGGTGACAATTGTTAGTAAAATTACATAGATTTCAGGTGTACAATTCTGTATTACATCATCTATAAATCCCATTGTGTGTTCATCACCCAGAGTCAGTTCTCCTTCCATCACCATATATTTGATCCCCCTTACCCTCATCTCCCACCCCCCACCCCCCACCCCCCTTACCCTCTGGCAACCACCAAACCATTGTCTGTGTCTATGAGTTTCTGTTTCTCATTTGTTTGTCTTGTTCTTTTGTTGCTTTTGGTTTATATACCACATATCAGTGAAATCACATGGTTCTCTGCTTTTTCTGTCTGACTTATTTCGCTCTGCATTACACTCTCAAGATCCATCCATGTTGTCACAGATGTTCCTATATCATCTTTTCTTACCACCAAATAGTATTCCATAGTGTATATATACCACAACTTCTTCATCCATTCATCTATGTATCTTTCGATCTGTTATTTCTTCTTTGACCTAGTCATTCTTTAAAAGTATGTTGTTTAATCTCCATATAGTTGTGGTATTTTCTGCATTCTCTTTGCAGTTGATGTCTAATTTCAAAGCCTTGTGGTCAGAGAATATGCTTGGGATGATTTCAGTCTTCTTAAATTTGTTGAGGCTAGTTTTATGTCCCAGTATATGGTCTCTACTTGAGAATGTTCCATGTACACTAGAAAAGAATGTATAATCTGATGTTCTAGGATGAAGTGCTCTATAAATGTCAATTATATCCATTTCATCTAATGTGTCATTTAGGGCTGATATTTCCTTATTTATTTATTTTTTGGACGATCTATCCATAGCTGTCAATGATGTATTCAAGTTCCCTACTATAATTGTGTTTTGGTCAATTTCCCCTTTAGCTCTGTTAGTAGTTGCTTGGTATATTTTGGTGCTCCCTGATTGGGGACATAAATAATGAGGACTCTTATGTCTTCTTGTTGTATAGTCCCCTTTATCATTACGAAATGTCCATCTTTGTCTCGTTACCCTTTTTGTCCTAAAGTCTATTTCATCTGATATCAATATAACTACACCTGCTTTTCCCTGGATACCATTTGCTTGGAGTGTCAATTTCCACCCTTTCACTTTGAGTCTGTATTTGTCCTTGTAGCTGAGATGTGTCTCTTGGAGGCAGCATATGGTGGGGTTTAGTTTTTTTGATCAAATCTGTTACTCTGTGCCTTTGTATTGGTGAGTTCAGTCCATTTACATTTAGGGTGATTATTGATATATGAGGATTTCATATCATTATATCTTTGGTTTTCTGGTAAGACTGTGTCTCCATTGTTTATCTGGCTTTTTGTTGCTGTCTATCATTTCAGTGTAGTGGTATTCTATGACTTTTCCCTCTGTTTCTTCTTTTATTATGTTATATATTTCAGTTCTGGATTTTTTTTTTTTTTTTGAGTGGTTATCATTAAGTTTATGTAAAAGAACGTTTCATATTTAGAGTATTTCATTTTCTTCAGCATGCTTACTTTCTCCATTCCCGTATTCCAGTTCAGGTCTTTACTCTCCCTCTTTTTATGTTTCTGTTGTCACAAATTATCCCTATTTATGCTGGTCAAATAGCCTCCTTCAATATTTCTTGTAGTGCAGGTCATGTGTTAGAAATTTGCCTCAGCTTCTGTATGTCTGGAAAGGTCTTTATTCCTCCTCCATATCTAAAGGATACCTTTGCTTGATGTATTATGCTTGGCTCATAAGTTCTCTCTTTTAATAGTTTGAATATTTGAGTCCACTCCCTCCTGGCTCGTAGAGTTTCTGCTGAAATATCTGATGATGATCTAATGGGCTTCACTTTTTTGGTCACCATCTTCTTTTCCCTGGCTGACTTGAGGATTCTTTCTTTGCTGTTAATTTTTGAGAGCTTCAATACAATATACCTTGGAGAAGTCCTGTTGGGGATTTAGGTAATTAGGTGTTCTATTTGCTTCTTGGATTTGAGGATCCAGCTCTTTCCACAAGTTTGGGAAGTTGTCATCGACTACTTGTTTGAATATACTCTCTGTTTCCTTCTCCCTTTCTTTTCCTTCAGGTATGCCCATTATTCTTATGTTGCTCTTTCTGATAAAGTCATGAAGTTCTTGTAGAGTTCTTTCATTTCTTTTAAGTCTCAAGTCTCTCTCTTCTTCCATCTATGTCATTTCCAGATTTCAATCTTTGATGTCACTCATTCTTTCCTCCATGTGGTCAACTCTACTACCTTAGCTGGCTATTTCATTCTTGGCTCTTTTTAATGAGTTTTTAATCTCCAGAAATTCTATTTGGTTCTGTTTTAATATTTCAATCTCTTTGTTAAAATATTCATTTTGTTCTGTGTGTTTCTGAGTCCATTATACTGCCTGTCTTTGTTGCATCTTATTGAGTTTTTTTAAGAACTGGAATCTTAAGTCACATATTTCCATGTCATAAAGTTCATTTTTTGGATACTTTTCATTTTTCTTTCTGAGCTGTCTTGTTACCTTGGTTACCCATGGCAATGAATGAATTATTATCTCTCTTCATAGGTATCTACAGGAGTGGATTCTGTGACAGGTTGATAGAAAAATGTCTTTCTTTTGTTTTCCTGTAGGTGTTGGTAGAATGTTGTATATTTCTCCGACCACAGACTTTTATTTTCTCTCATGCTGTAGTGTTATATTTTCTCTGCACTGTTCCGGCTTCTCACACAATGGGGGGATTCCCTGGAAGGTGGGCTTCTCCTCTGTGAACAGGTCACCTGGGTCACAGGGCACTGCCTCCGTGGGGGGATGTGGAGAACTTCTGAAGTTCCAAAGCTCTTCCTGCACCAGATTCAGAGACTGTGTGTTTCAGCAGCTGTTTACTCCTGCAGGGATTCACCCAGACAGGTGGGGACGGGGCGGGGGTGGGTTGTGAGAGATGGCCAGAGCAATGGTGGCGACCACCACCACAGCCAGTCCTGCACCCAAGGCTCCGTCCTCTTCGGCAGAACTAATTGGGCTGTGAGTCTGTGGTTGCAGGCCACAGTTCTCAGAATTGCAAATATTCTATTCTTTTGATCTGACACTGCAACCGTTCGGCTTCTAGCACTGGGAGGGTTGGAGTGGTGTGAGCTCTGGGGAGGCTGGGAGGGGGCAGCTAGGCTCCATGCCTACGGTAAGCCTTCCATTCTCTGCTTGGCAGTGAGGGCTTACTTACACCACCATTTTCACCCTTCTTCCCTCAGTCTTTGCTCCAAGGTCTCTGTCGTGAGCATTAGATTCAACTGTGTTATATAATCTGATCCTTCAGGCGGGACAGTGAGTCATAAATGGAGCACTAGCAGTCCAAGTTCTTCCCTCTCCTACCACTGCAGTAGCTCTGGAATGCAGGGAGCTTGGAGCTCTGAGCTCCAGTCTGTTCCTGCGCCCATGTGGCCCACATCTCTGCATTTCCCATTTCCCTCCTCCCGAGCTCACCCAATTTGCCCACCTCTTAGTCTTCCTGTCTGTTGCTCAGGGAGTCCTTTGTGGAATTATAGTTGTTCAATTCATTGTAAATTCCAGGGGATATTTCAAGAGGCTTCACCTCATGCCGCCATTTTTTTTTTTTTAATTAAATTTATTGGGGTGACAATTGTTAGTAAAATTACATAGATTTCAGGTGTACAATTCTGTATTACATCATCTATAAATCCCATTGTGTGTTCACCACCCAGAGTCAGTTCTCCTTCCATCACCATATATTCGATCTCCCTTACCCTCATCTCCCACCCCCCACCCCCCACCCCCCTTACCCTCTGGCAACCACTAAACTATTATCTGTGTCTATAAGTTTCTGTTTCTCATTTGTTTGTCTTGTTCTTTTGTTGTTTTTGGTTTATATACCACATTTTTATGACATAATTGATACTGTGTTTGTTTTTTTTTATAAATTGAAGGTTTGTGGCAACCCCGTGTTGAGCAAATCCATTGGTGCCATTTTTCTAATAGCATTTGCTCACTTTGTGTCTCTGTGTCAGATTTTGGTAATTCTCACAATATTCCAAATAATTTCATTATTATTATACTTGTTATGGTGATCTGTGATCTTGATGTTACTACTACAATTGTTTTGGGGGGCCATTATTATTATTATAGTATTATTATCATTATTAGACATTACTATTATTATAAGTAGAACCTGAAAATGTGATTGTATTGCTGCAATCTCATGATAAAACTTTTAATGAATGAGGTGTTCCTTCTATGGACGAGCAAAGAAAGTGGTTTCTTGAGATAATATCTATTCCTGATGAAAATGCTGTGAAGATTGTTGAAATGACAACAAAGTATTTAGAATATGACATAAACTTAGTTGATAAAGCAGCAGCAGGGTTTGAGAGGAGAGACTCTACTTTTTAAAGTTCTACTGTGGGTAAAATACTACCAAACAACATCACGTGCTACAGAAAAATCGTTTGTGAAAGGAAGAGTCAATCAATGGGGCAAACTTGACTGTTGTCTTATTTTAAGAAATTGCCACAGTCACCCCAACCTTCAGCAACCACCATTGTGATCTGACAGCAGCCATCAACATCAAGGCAAGACTCACCACCAGCAAAAAGATTATGACTTGCTAAAGGCTCAGGTAATAGTTAGCATTTTTTAGCAATAAAATATTTTTTAAGGTTTGTACATTGTTCTTTTAGACATAATACTATTGTTTGTTTATAGTGTAAACATAACTTTTAAATGTACTGGGAAGCCAAAAAACTCATGTGACTCAGTTTATTGCAATATTCACTTTATTGCAGTGGTCTGGAATCAAACCCGCACTATTTCCGAGGTTTGCCCATACTAGAAAAGATATTTAGCTTTTTAATATGAATATCATGGTCTGAATGTATTACTCTTTTTTTAAAAAACGTATTACTCTTAACATGACGTGTGCTGCCACCTTGACTGAATGTTAGATAAAAACTATTTGCTCATTTCTTCCCACTCCCTCTGTACCAACAACAGCGATATAAGTACAGCCAGTTTTCAAAGTCAAATCTGGAGCCCACCCTGCACTGGAAAAGGCCCCATGCTCTGGCAAACAGGGCATCAGGCAGCATCCTTCTCCATGTAGTGCACATAGGTGGTCTACTACAAACTGATTACATCTGCCATTTCTTAGCTGCCAAGAAATGTATTTGTTCATTTAACACTTGATAGTTGAATGCTGCTGAAGAGGACTACTGAACAATTAAGTATCATTCCAACCAATACTGTAGGGGCTAGAAAGGGACTTCTCTAATGGCATTTTTTTCTTCAAAGAATAATCTCCCTCAGAGAGAGAGGGGCAGAGAGTATGAACAAAGGGAAGCCAGGTGAGGGGCCATATACAGGACTTAGGGGGGTTTCAATCTCTACCTTTAACTGGGTATTTAGTCACATTAATCTAGAGGTCCTCAATTTTGAAAATCCAAATAAGATTTCACTTTATGTTTATGTTATCTATGAAAACATGGGTTGCTCATCAATAACCCAGTGGTATTTTGTGTATTTTATGATCAAATTATCACATAATTTTATAAAAACTAATTTCAAGCTATCACCAAATTTATTTAACCAGGTCTTTTGAACATTCTGAAAGCCGTTCCTATGGATGTAAAGAATTAACAGAGGGTTTCTCTAAAGGTATCGATTAACCCAGGTCAGAGGCAGCAGGGTACAAAGAAGGTGCCCTTGATTGGACTCAGGGGTCCTGAGGATATGTCCTTGTTCTGTTCCAGGTATAAGAGCTTGCGCCAGGTGCTTGCTTTCTGAAGACCTCAGCAACCTATGAAAGGGCCTGCTTCATGCCAGGTTCAAGCTGGACACTCTGCATGTAATGTTTCTTCTGACTAGCAAAGTGACCTTGGTAGGAGTCATTACTACTTCATTTTAGAGGACAAAACACATTTGGTGGTCAAGCGGGTCGCCTAGGCCCTGGTGTAGAGTCTGTAAATGATGACTCTGTATGGTTCTGGCTGAGGCTGTCAGCATTAGGCTCCATAGCGGCTCCATTTCAGCCACAGATAGAGCTTTTCCACCCCAGAGCTTTGCTGCCTAACACTACCAGTAGGGAACAGCCAAACGCAGCTATTTATTAGGTTGGTGCAAAAGCAATTGTGGTTTTCTTTTTTTTTTTTTTTATGTTGAGCTGAATGAATATCTTATACATTTTGGATATTAACCCCTTATCAGATGTATTATTGACAAATATCTTTTCCCATTCAGTAGGCTGCCTTTTTGTTTTATTGATGGTTTCCTTTGCTTTGAAAAAAACTTTTAAATTTGATGTAATCCCATGTTTATTTTTTCTTTTACTTCCCTTGTCCAATATATCAGTAAAAAATATTACTTAGGGTAATGTCTGCAAATTTACTCCCTATATTTTCTTCTAGGAGTTTTATGGTTTCAAGTCTTACATTTAAGTTTTTGATCCATTTTCAATTTGTTCTCATATATGCGTAAGGAGGTCATCCAGTTTCACTTTCCTGTACGTGTCAGTCCAGTTTTCCCAGCACCATTTATTAAATAGACTGTCTTTACCTCAATGTAAATTCTTGCTTCCACTGTCATACATTAAATGAATATATATGAATATTATATTGGATTTATTTCTGGGCTCTCTATTCTATTCCATTGATCTATGTGTCTATTTTTATGCCAGTACCATACCGAAGGGGAAGGGATTAGACAGTATAAATTGGTATTGATAACTACAATATTGCCATGGGGATATGAAAGACAGTTTGGGGAATATAATCAATAATGTAAAGATTTTGTAGGGTGTCAGATGGGCATATGTCTTATTAGGGAGACCACTTCATGGATGGTGTAGATGCTTGACCACTGCACTGTACACCTGAAGCTGAAGCTGAATAATATTGTATATCAACTATAATTATATATATATAGTCACGGTATATGGAGTACAGCATAGAGAATAGAGTCAATGGAATTGTAATAGCTATATACAATGTCAGAGGGGCAATAGATTGGGGAAAGGGGGTTATCACTTTGTGAAGGACGAAATGTCTAACTATTGCATTGTTTTGTACACCTGAAACTAATAAAAATAAAAACAAGGACAAAAAAGTAATTAAGATTTTTGCAATAATTTTTAACCTTTCAAACTGCAATTACCTTTGCACCAACCTAATAAATCAACATAAAAATTTTAAATTCAGTTCCTCATTCACAGTAGACACTTTTTGACTATCAGTAGCCACATATGACTGGTGGCTACCATATTGGGACAGCACAGATAGAGACGATTTCCACCCCTGCAGGCAGTTCTACTGGACAGTGCTGCTAAGTGTTGGCATTCTGCTCTCTGACTACAGCTGCCTCTTCTGTCTTCTCATGCTCTCACTGAACCTGGACTCAATCCTTTACCTCCTTACCTCTTCCTGCAGTCCATCGGACAACTCTGAACCCCCTGTCACCAAGCCTAGACTTTCTAACCAGGATTTTCTTGGCATGCTTGACTCCCTTGCTCCTTGACTTTCTGTGTACAACCCCTGACCAATTTCTAACCATTGGCAGGTCACATTCTTTTGATTTCCCTGCTCCTGTTTTTGTGATATGATGCATTACTGGATATAATGATAAAATAACAAAATGGAGAGAATACATGTTCTTCAACCTTAACTGGGTCCTCTCTGCTTCTTAGTACTTCTTCATTTCATCTCATATTGACTCATTAACTCATGTCTTGTTCCCCAAAACCTAAGATCTCTCAAGATCCTCATTCTCCACAGATGAATCCTCCCAATTTCACCTTTGCCACAAACCTGTTTTTGGATCCCTGCATCTGAAAACAACCTCTTTCTTTTCCAAGTTTCCCTAACATTTGCTCTGTACCTCTCACACAGTGTTTAGTTGGTATCGACATACTAATAAATAGGGCAGCTCACATCTTTCCCACTAAACTGCAACCGGTGTGAGAAGGAGTTCGTGCTGGGTTCAGCTCGCGTCCCTGGCGGCATCCGGCACAGGTCTTCATACAGAGCTTATTCAGTACACATTTATTTAATGAATATCTACATATCTATTTTTGCAAGTGTCAGATTAATTCGTAAGATAGATTTAATTCAGTAATGAATTGATGAATACAATTCTTCTAATGATCTTCTTCTAATGCAGTTCTAACTAAACCATTACATTACCAGAACTTCTGGTGGGAAAACAGGGTGTATGTGTTGATGACTGGAACTGCAATAAACAGTGCTAGGGAAGTGTGCCAATATCTCTCTGAGGGAGGGTGAAGTAGGTACAAAATGATAGAGAGTGGGCAAACAAGCGGAAATGAACTTACCTTGGGTAGCAATATAATGATTGGGTCGATGATAGCCCTAAAAATAAATGAGAAAGAATATTTGACAAACTTAAAATCGATAAGCAGCACAGAAGTCACATGCTAAGTTTGCCAAAACGAATGCACTTACAATGCCCACAGTTGCTTCACTTGAAAATGAAATTACCAGACTGAGTACTACTGAGTTCCTCTTAATAAGCAAAGGTGCATCAAATATAACAGGTCTGATGATTGCATAGGGGGTGTAAGTGAATTATACACTGGCTATGAAATGATGGATGAGCAATGAACACTAACAACTTATGGATTCTCTGAAACAACATGACCGAGACTCTTATTAGAATGCAAACAGGCTAGGAACGTACAATAGAATTTCCTTTGTTATTGGCAAAGTGCCAAGGCTTTAACACATATTCTGTTATATTGATATAGGCAGGTATATCAATAATAATACCAAACATCATTCTTAAACACTGCTTACACCATGACATGATGCTGTAGCGAGGGCCAGGAATTTAAAGAGGCAGACACTCTGCAAGACCCCTTCCTTTTATCATGACCTTATAAGAAGGGGGAAACATGAAACTTGAGACCACAGAAAGAAGGGAGCAAAGAACGTTGGGGAATTGATATCTGGGAAATATAAAGGCAACTTACAGAAAATTACACACAGGCAACATATTACCATGGACCTTAAAATTTTCCGTATCTGTCCCCTGAAATGACCCAAAACTATGCCCAAAGCCACACAGAAAATAGAAACTTAAAAAGGAAATTCAGATTTTTCAGACAACTTAAATACATATCTGTTAGTTTTTTTTCTTCTCTTAACACCAAGTTGATGATAACGAACAAAAAAAAAACACATTCTTTGATACCACTGACCGCAATAGGTCTCAAATAGAGAATCGTGACACAGATTAAATGGGATTATTTAGATGGTCATTCACTTCTTGCCAGCTGATAAACTTCACAAGGTAAGACCCTGCTCTGACTTATTCGCTCTATATGTCAGTACTAGAAAGGTGCTAGGAGATAGAAGGAACTCATTTGTTAAATTGAAATAATCCACACAGTCCATGAATGACCTGTGTTGCTAAACGCAACGGTCATTTCTCAGTTCTCATCTACTTGACCTATCACCAGAATGAACACAATTAGTCCCCTTGAAACGCTTTCTTCTTTGGTTTCCAGGATATGACACTCTCCTGGTTGTCTTCCTCCCTCCCTGGCTACCTCCTCATTCATTTGCTCATTCCTCCCCTTCACCTTGATGTTAATGTTGGAATGTCCACTGTCCACACTCACTTCCATGTTGATCTCATCCAGTTTCATGGTCTTTAATACCATCTGCACACAAGTAAGTCCTGCATTCTTACTTCTAGTCGGGGCCTTTGCCCTGAAATCTTGATGTGATATCAAGCCTACTTAACATCTCCACTTGGATGTCTAATACATATTTAAAGCTTAACACATCTAAAACTGAACTCATTTCCTCCTTACCTCCCTCACACTTGAATCTGCTCCACCGACAGTCTTCTTCTCAGATAATGGCAACTCCATCTCTTAAAGGCATCCTGACCCCTCTTTTTCTTGTACCCCATAGCCAAGCTGTCAGCAAATCCACTGTCTCTACCTTCAGCATAAATCCAGGATTCTACCGTTTCTCACCTTCTAGTGCGGCCACTCAGCCAAGCCACTATCAACTCCCTGATTCCTTCCACAGCCATCTAACAGGTCTCCTGGCTTCTACTCTTGCCCACCTACAGTTCATTCTCCTCTCTGCTGCCAGATCATGTCACTCCTTTGCTCAAATCCCTGTAATGACTACCCACCTCACAGTAAAAGCCAAATGTCTTTACGACTGTTTCCATTACCTGGCCCCACAACATCTCTCATCTCATCACCTACGACTCTCTCCCACTTCACGTCACTCCACCAACACTCACCTGCTTGTTTTTCTTCAAATTCATCAGGCATCCTCCATAGCAAGGCCTTTTTACAGCTGTTTCTCAGCCTGGAATGCTCTTTCCCTAGAAATCTACATGGCTCAGTCCCTCATCTTCTTTGTTCAAATATTACCTTCTTAGTGGACCTGACTCCAGCCACTTTATTCAAAACTGTAATCTACTTCTGAACCTTGTCTCCTTATTCCCCCTTTATGGCTTTGGTTTTCTCCCCAGCACATACTACTATCTAATATACCACATGGAATTAACTGACTTATTTCACTTATTGTCTCTTTCTCTCGACTGGATCATCAGCTCCATTAGGTAAGAGGTTTGTTTCTGGTATGAATTGTTCACAATTATAACTCCAGTACTTAGATCAGTAACTGAAACATAATAGGTGCTCAATAAAATCTTATTGACTAAGTGAATAAAGGGGTCCTGAAAATTGACTATTTTTTTTCTGTTAAAATAAAAAGTAATTAATTTGGTATTTTCATTACTTGTATGTTCCCTCCTCTGTATCTCTACCCATTCATTCTTTAAAGTTTAGTCCAAATGATCTCTACTACAATGCCTAATCTGATCGCATTTACTTCTTCTGTCAGTGGTTCATCAAATACTTATTAAATGCTGACAACATTTCAGGCATGTGCCAGGTGCAAGGGATACAAAAATCAGTAGTTCACTGTCCCTGTGCTCAAGGACCCAGTAGGAGGTGTAGGAGCTGGGGCCGGAGCATGAACAGGATTCCCTTTGAACCTTCCAAGGGCTGGAGTGTTATAGAGAAGACATTTCTTACTCCAGCTTCTAAATTGTGAAGCCTTGGGGAGAAGATAACAGGTCTGGAACACCTCTGAGTACTCCTGTAAGGTACTCATTCAACATTTGCTGAATTAAGGAATAAGTGCAATGCACTTTAGGAAGAAACTCTGCTTTACTCAGAAAAATCTAACTTGGGTTGAGTATGTTTTTGGTTATTATTGAAATGGTATACTTTGAAGAATGACACACGAATTATTTTTGAAATAATCACCCCCCAGACCTTACCCTCAAATCTATAACCAAACTGTCAACCCTTTCCAAGTAGCACTAAAAATAACATTCTTACAGCTATTTTTGATAACTTAGAGATTATGATGCTAGTAATTTTAGTGGTATCTGAGTAATACTCAACCAAAAAAAAAAAATCACATATATATGGATAAAACCTGTCCACGGAAGTACTGATGGACTAAGAAATAGTATGACAGCCAGAGAGGATGTCTTGGGAACTGCAACATGGCTGAAATCTGTTTAATGTAAACCTGGGCCTGGGCGATAACAGCAACTTTCCCTTGATTTTCAGTTTACTTTTGATTTCATTCATTCTTTCAACTGAAAAATGCTGCCTCCTAAAGAATTTATTCTAATGTAGGACATTAAGTGAACATGATGCATAATGAACAAAGAAACAGTCTTCAATAATTAAACAGCCTACATATTTAATGATGTGTCTTGCGTGCATTAGAAGTCATGGTTAACAGCTGCAGACTACTTTGAAGGCAGCTTAAAAGTGCAGTGATGACAAGAGATGGCAAATCATCGAAGTAGGAATTGGAGAGTTTTGTCCTATTAATATGCAAACAGTTTTTTTTAAGTGTCGAATAATCCAAGTTGTTGACAAAAAATGGAAATAACATTTTCCGAGTCCATAAGCATGGAATGGTATAAAAGGCACACACTGTTACAGAGGAGTTATCAGCAAATAGGCTGACTTAGAAAAGGAGTGGCCATACCCTCACTGTAAAGGGCTGTGGTGTATACGGCCATGTTACTGTATTTGCTTCTGGAGCTGGACCAACACATGCCCACCAATCTTGTAACAGACACACCAGTTGGTATATGTTAGAGCAGTTGAGCTTACTGACAGTTTCAGGGTACGTACATCGATGTAATTTCCATTGATATAGTCTGAGTTGGTGTCTCCTTCTATGGTCTGCAGCCTCACCCGGGAATGGTCATCTGCAAAGGAAAAGGAAAAGAAAACAATGATTAACAGAAGCAATCTGTTGGGCTGCTCAGAGCCCCAGAATATAAGCACATTAATTTCATTGAGATTGCCCACATCCGTGCTGCTTTAAAGATAAAGAATTAAATACTACACACTTTCTACACTTTGTATTTTGTTATTAAGACTGGGAAGAATTTAATTCTTTGCATTTTACAGCAAATCTCATTAACTTATTCTTTGATCAGTTACAGATGTGCAGTGTTGGCAGAGGTTTGCAACTCCTACATAAGTGTCCTGTGAATCACAACAGAATTATTTGTTGGATTGGAAGTTTAGCAGCTTCACTAAATCACACACAAGCTCTGGGATTTTGAAGGTTGCCTATGACATCTACCTTGACAAATGATGGTTATAAACCACAGCCCAGCCTTCTGGGATCTGTGAACATGGTTCTAACCTCAGTCATACGCCATGAGTTCTCACAGCCTTCCCTCTGCCCCTGAGGCATCAGCAGGTAGAGGAAGGCTGTCTCCATCAGTCATGTGACTATATGCCACCCAATTATGCCAGTAAGCCTTGTGATGCATCTGGAGAAGGGGATCACAGCATCTGCCTCAAACTGGACTGTTTAAAGGATTAAATGAAAAGAATGCCAAATGATGTCCAACACAGCAAGTACTGTATAGGGGTCATGAATGTGGTATTGATTCGCTACTGGTATAGTTAAAATTTACTCTGAATAAAAATTTTTCTCCACAAGTACTGCTGAGACATCTCAGTTATTTCCTTGAAAATCTATATTTTAAAAATGAAAGTTCAGGGATTTTCCAAAGTAAGGACAAGGGTTTTCCTGTTTTGCTCACTGCTCTACCCCTGATCCCCAGATTAGTGCCTGGGACATAGTTAATTTCCCCTAAAATATTTTTTAAATGAATAAAAAGTGCACCTTTTGTGTTTTTTTTTTGAAAAAATACGTGCTTTAAAAGTTATTTTCCTGAATTAATGGTTTTTAACAGAGGAACCCTTTCTTTCAAATAAAACTTATGCTCAAACCCAATATTCAGAACAGATAAAAGCCAGCGGCTCTGAAAGGGGAGCACCTAAGGTTTCTGAGTGGTGGCCTGAGAGAAACTTTGCAAAACTTAATTTCCAAAGGTGCTGGAGCAGTGGGAGGTCTTGGAGTAGTAGAAGATCCTGCCTCTAAACCGTGAACTCTCCTCAACATCGGTTACTGGGTGAGAAACAATATTCCCAGTTTCAGGCAAGAGCCAGGAGGTCTGCAGGCGACAGACCATTTTATCCACCATCACTGGAGGAAATACTGATTTGGACTTGTTCCTTGCCTTGACATGCTAATGGGTGAAAGTCAACATTTCAGACTGGTCCCTCAAGTTCAACTCTGTGGGATAAATGTTCTGCTTGCGTTCAACAGTGTGGTAGAAGGAAAATGTGTATGTTTCTACCCTTTCTTCATAGATGGGATTTTTCACTTCAGTTCCTGGCAGATAGTCATTTTATTTCATGATCAGAGCCTTACAATTAGTCGGGGAACAATAAATTGATCTGGAATGTGGTGACAGAGGGGGCCAAAGAGAAAAACGTGGAGGAAGCCGTGTCTTCCTGCCCTGCTCAAAAGACAATATGGGCAGTGGTTATGTGTGCGAGCTCCGGGGTCAGGTGTGCCTGTTAGAATCCTCCACTTGTGATTCTGGGCACGTTGTTTAATCTCTCTGTGCTTTAGTTCCCTTATCTATGAAATGGGGATTAACAGTGCCTACCTCATGGGATTATTGTGAGCATTAAAGTAAAACAAAAAGAGATTAGATAAAAGCCCAGTATGTAGTAAGTGATGGATAAATACTGGTTGCTGCTATTATCTTGCGCTGTGTAATAGACATCCACATTTTTCTTCTCACTATCTTTATAGTCGATGCCTAAACAGATGATAGCAATGCAGGAATGGACCCATATGCAGTCAGGATTCTTCCTCATGGTGACCTATTTAAGGATTATTTTCCTAGAATACATTTTACTTAAAACCTGAGGCTCCCTATCGATAGTTTGCTCGTGCTGTGGTGGGGGAGGTGAGACAGTGGGGCATAGGGTATGTATGGATTGTTACGGCTTTTGTATTTGTTAGGAGGATCAGTGCTCACACACAGCATCTTCAGAGTGGAGCTATAAGCAATTCTGCTGGTAAAGCCACTTGAGCCTCCCGAATGAAGGATGCTCCCATAGAACTGAATCATGGCCATTCTATACACATCAGACTGTTACTCAGCTCCTCTGGAGGGAGATTAGGTTTACCTTCCTGTACTCCTTGACTTTCCCTGGGCAGTTTTTTAAAAGGCAGGCACCACATTAGAGCCTCCCAATCTTTAGAAGCAAGGCTGTCTTAGGATCTATTGCACCTTCTTGTCAGAATCCCCCCGCTTTCACAGTTTATTTCTGTTAGACCCTCAGGATAAATGCCGCCCATTCCCCATGATTTACCACCTCTGGGCCTCTCAAATTGTTCAGAAATGTTCCCATTAGGGACTTCTATCTCTAACAAGACTGCACTCTCATATTCCATAAACAGAGCCTTTGAAATAAGAGTCCCATCATCTCCTACCATTCAGCCGGTTACTTCCCTCAAATTTTTAACTTGGCTACTACTTCTCCAAATTTATCTGCTCCAGTCCCCTCATGATGGAGCAAGACGCATGTATAGCATATTTCCTGAGCAGAATGAGATTGTTTTATTTTTCCTTATGTACATGGTAGTATCTTTTCTTTATTGTAAAGTTGATTCTACTAGATTGTGACCTCTTATGGTCAGAGACCATATAGTGTCCATTCTGAATATCCCTAAGAACACCTTTCAACAAGGCCATAGGGTCCAACTCCGGAGGCTCCATTCACAGCACAGCCTGCACTGCCATATGCAGCGGTCCTGCGTAAACACAGCACGTGTGCACAGAGTATTTAACGCTTCACACTAGTAAATACGGTGTCATGAGAGTCACTGTCTCAGTGGAAGAAGTGACACGTAGTGATCAGGTGAGGTCCACTGGGGCTTTCCAGGGTGATGGCAATGGTCCTGTTGTGGACTTGGTTAGTGGTTTTATGAATGCTTTACAGCAATCTATTAAACTGTATATGGATGTTTTATGCCCTTTCTGTACCTATATTTCACTATCTAAAAATAAAAGAGTCCACCCTGAGGACATTATGCTAAGTGAAGTAAGCCAGACATAAAAGGACAAGTACAAGTATGATCCCTTATATGAAGTATCTAGAGTAATTCGATTCATAGAGACAGAAAGTAGAATGATGGGTGCCAAGGGCTGGGAGGAGAGGAATAGCGAGTTGTTGTTTAATAGGTACAGAGTTTCAGTTTGGGAAGATGAAAAACTTCTGGAATGGTGGTGATGGTTTCACAACAGGTGAATGTACTTAATGTCACTGAACTGTACACCTAAAAATGCTTACAATAGTAAATTTTATGTTACATGTATTTTTACCACAATTAAAAAAAAGAGTCCACTTTCTCCATCTCTCCCTGTAGAATACCTCTTCATATTCTACTCTAACCTCAGCTATCCTAGGAAATAGCGCTTTCAAAGGTGGGAAGGGGAGAGGATTTCTAGTCAAGATGGTAGAGTAGGTAAACACTATACTCAACTCTTCTCAGGACCACGTCAATTACAACTAAACTACAGAACAACAATCATTGACAACTGCCTGAAGTCTAGCTGAACTGAAGCCCTACAACTACGGACATAGAAATCACCTTGAGACTGGTAGGAGAGGCAGAGATGTGGAAGATGCTGGTCCCACACCCACATATGACCATTAAAAATCAGGAGGGAAATATTATCTGCAGAGGTGCCCCCCACCCAGAGGAGCGAGGGGTCCCAGCTCCCCAGCCTAGGGTTCCAGTGCCAGAGAGAGAAGTACCCATAACTTCTGGCTGTAAATATTGTGGAGGTTGTGGCTGAGTGAGCTGGAGGGAGCCTGCAGTCCTAGGCGTTCCTCGTGAAGGGCCTGCACATGGAATTATTTGCTTACGGGCTCACTTGCTCTGAGTTGCAGCACAGGGGAAGCAGCTTGAAAGGTATCGGGAACATACGAGGAGACACTGAATTGTCTAGCTTCAGGGTGAGGGTGGGAGAGGCAGCTTTCTCCTGGAGGAAAGAGCTGGAAGAAGCCATTGTTTCTTTGTTGAGCCCTCCCCCTCCCAGGGTGAAGACCCAGGCAGGCACCATATCTGAGTTTCAATCACTGGCTAACACTGTCAGCCCCACCCTAGTGTTTCCTTGAGACTCTGCCCCACCCAACTAGCAGGCACACCCAAGGTGCTTCCAGTGGCTTTTTGGTACAAACATTCTGTCTTAGCTCATGCTACAGACTTTCCTAAAATCTCTCAAATATTTATAAAACCCAAACAAGTAGCATCTGGCTTTGGTGCGTCCCAAAACCTCTGGCCAAGCAGCCCTAAGCTCAGCACTAGTGACAGCTGGCCTCAGTTCACAAATTGGCCTCTCAAGGAACCACCCAGACCAATGTGGGCAGCAGCCATGTGCAGATTGCTCTGTGGCTCATACCAGGTGGTCCCAGGCAGGGTATAAGTTGTGGCTAAACTTGGCCTGCAGTGGGCCCCTCCCAGGAGGCCCCAGGACTGCTACACTTGGTGGCCAGCTTTGGACCAAGCTGGAGCATCATCTGCTGCCTCCAAGGATAACACCCAAAGGGCACACAGGGCAGGCACCAGATCGCCGCTAAAGTGAATCCTGTTCTTTAGGGTGAACCCTTGCACCATAGCTCCTCCACTGTAGTCATGGCCAGTCCTCACAACCCACCAGCCTGATGGTCAGTCCCTCCCATTGACATGCAAAAAACAACCAAGGCTCAACTACAACAGGAAAGCACACACAACCCACACAAGGGACACACCTGGAGCACCCAGCTCTGGTGACCAGGGAGACTGCACCATTAGGTCCCATAAAGCCATTCTATGAAGACTGGGAGGCATAGCAGTCCTACCTAATACATAGGAACAAACACAGGGAGACAGCCAAAATGGGGACACAAAGAAACATGTCCCAAAGACAATGAAAAAACAAAACTCCACAAAAAGAGCTAAACAAAATGGCGACAAGCAATCTACCAGATGCAGAGTTCCAAACACTGTTTATAAGGATGATCAATGATCTCAGGAAGAATTTCAATAAAGAGATGGGAAGCTAAAATTGGAGATAGAAAACATTAAAAAAAAAAAAGAATGAGACAGAAATGAAGAATACAATAACTGAAATGAAGAATACATTAGAGGGAATCAACAGTAGATTAGATGAAGCAGAGGACAGATCAGCAATTTAGAAGATAAGGTAGCAGAAAACACCAAATCAGAACAGCAAGAAGAAAAAATACAAACAAATGAGGATAGTTTAAGGGGCCTCTGGGACAACATGAAGCATACCAACATTCTCATCATAGGGGTACCAGAAGAAGATAAAGAGCAAGGAATTGAAAACCTATTTGAAGAAATAATGACAGACAACTTCCCTAACTTGGTGAAAGAAATAGACACACAAGGCCAGGTAGCACAGAGAGTACCAAAGAAGATGAACCCAAACAGGCCCATACTAAGACACATCATAATAAAAATGCCAAAGATTAAAGACAAAGAATCTTGAAAGCAACAAGAGAAAAGCCGTTAATTTCTTACAAGGGAGTGCCCATAAGACGGTCAGCTGATTTCTCACCAGAAACTTCGCAGGGGAGATAATATTGGCAGAAAATATTCAAAATGATGAAAAGCAAGGACCTACAACCAAAATTACTCTACCTAGCAAAGCTATCATTTAGAATTGAAAAACATATGTAGAGCTTCCCAGACAAGAAAAATCTAAAGGAGTTCATCAGCATCAAGCCGGTATTACAAGGAATGTTAGAAAGACTTCTTTAAGATGAAAAAAAGATAAAAATATGAATAATAAAATGGCAATAACTACACATCTATCAATAATTATTTTAAATGTAAATGGAGTAAATGCTCCAATCAGAAGATAGGGTGGATGAACAGATAAGCAAACAAAATCCTTACATATGTGGCCTATAAGAGATTTACTTCTGATCTAAAGGCATAAACAGACTGAAAATAAAGGGATGGGTAAAAGATATGTAATGAAAAACAAACAAACAAACAAACACACAAACAAACAAAAGGGAGAGGTAGCAATACTTGTGCCAGACAAAGTACACTTTAAAACAAAGGCTGTAAGAGTCAAAGAAAGACCCAGTAATCTCATTTCTGGGTATTTATCCAAAGAAACTCAAAATGCTACTTTAAGAGGACAAGTGCATCCATATGTTCACTGGAGCATTGTTTGTAATGGCCAAGATGTGGAGGCAGTCTGGGTGTCCACTGATAGATAAATGGATAAAGAGGAGGTGGTACATATATAAAATGGAATATTCCTCAGCCATGGATAGGAATGGGTTCTTACCATCTGTAGCTGCATAGATAGACCTAGAGGGTAATGTGCTAAGTGGAGTATATCAGACAGAGAAAGACAGATGCGATATGATTTCATTTATATGTAGAATCTCAAGAGCAAAATATACAAACAAATAAAACAGAAACAAACATAGATACAGAGAACATTTTGATGGTTGCCAGATGGGTGGGGTGGGTGGGGGTGAGTAAAAAAGAGGAAGGACTTAAGAAGTACAAATTGGTCGTTACACAGTAGTCATGGGGATGTAGGGTATAGCATAAGGAATATAGTCAATAATATTGCAATAACTATGTATGGTGTCAGATGGGTACTAGATTTATTGGGGTGATAGATGGGAGGGGGTTTTGGGGACAGGGTGAAAAAGGTGAAGGGATTAAGAAGTACGAATTGGTAGTTACAAAACAATCATGGGGATGTAAAGTACAGCATAGGGAATACAGTTAATAATATGGTAATAACTATGTATAGTGCCAAGTGAGTACTAGAGTAGTCAGGAGGATAACTTCTTAAATTATATAAAAGTCTAACCACTCTGCTGTACACCTGAAATTAATATCATGTTGAATGTCAAAATAAATACATAAATAAAGTGTAAAAAAAATATGAGAAGGGTATCTGATGGACTTGGAGTGTGAGAGCCCTGGGGAGTTCCTCTCTGGGCTGCCTCTCCTGAGAAGGGCTGGTTCCCTTTCCCTGGTAATGACTCTAGAGTTTGTTACTGGAGGACAACTGTCCTACATTATTTATGTGTACTTGGTAGATATATTTAAGAATCATTGAAATGAGGTTTATGAGGTATTTTTTTCTTTCGGTGATAAAATAAATGAGTATTGATAAGTTAATGAACTGAAGGCAGGGAGATAGAGATTTTAGCACTGCAAATGGGTAAGTCTTTTCGAGGAGGAGTCAGCTGTGCAGGAGAACACAGGAACATGAGTTTCGTCCATGGAGAGGAGGCTGGTCATTGCGTGACTGTCCTTTTGGTGAAATGGGTCAACACTTACAAGTTAATCCTCTGCCTTCTGGCATGCCAGTGTGAAAACCATCTTCATAAACAGCAATAAGATAAAGAACAAAGTATCACCATCAAGCACATCGAGTCAGAGACAGTAAAAGCAAAAGAAGTGAGATGATGTGTCCCTCTAGCCACAAGAGTCTTCTCTGAATGGCTGCTTGGAAATCTGAGAGCGCCTTGGAGCTAGAACTGGGATTCTCAGGCATCCTCTGTTAAACCAAGCTCTTAGGTGGCTATAAAAATAATAAATCTAGATTGTTGGAGGCAAATAAATCGGCACATGGAAGCTCATCGCCATGTTTTCTTGAACTCTTGTTCACCTTGAATCAGATGCCAATTAGGAAGACTAACATGTGTCACTCATTCTTTTAGGAAAACTCAGTTTCTTCTCTTGGGCACTCTTGAGACTAGCTAGTATCAGATGACTACGAGGAAATGCTAGAGGACATTTCTGGCATGTGGCAAATGGGAGTCACTCAGAGAAAGGGTCTACAGAAGTGCCAACTGCCCTTTGGCTGGGTCCTGTCCTGCTTTTCCTTGGAGACTGACCAGCTGGGAGAGGGCCTTTCTCAGTGCAAGGGATGAAAAGAGGAAAAAATTTGGAGAACTCAACTATTCAAGTATAAAAATTTGGAAAATCCAATGGGATTTGTAGCTAACAACAGGTCAATTATTTACTATGAAAGCCAAGGGGTCAAGGACTTGCTGTTCTGCCAGGTCAGGCTGAAAAGATGTGAGATCGAGAGTGGTAACTTACCATTCTCGTTTCTCTCCCAATATGGGAGTTTTTTCTAGATTACTGCAAAGCCATTTCATATTGATATTGTGTAATAAGTGAAAATAATAGGGCTTTGGTGTCTCTGAGATCCTGATTTGAATGCTGGTGCTACTGCTCCAGCAGCAGCGAATTCTGAACTTAGACAAACTCTGAATCTTGCTGAGGTTCATCTGTAAAGAGGGGGTACCTCTGGGCACCCCCAGGAGGGTTAGGAAGAGCAGGTGAGATAATACATGTCAAACACCTGGAATACAGGACAGGTAGTTCTCATTAGAAAGAAAACACACTCTTTCAAGGTGAGTAAAAGAGACATCCTTGGAGAAATTTAGCAATTCAAACCACAAAGAGCCCAGAATGTTTGTTTGGGGAACAGGAGAGCAGGGTAGAGCTCTAAGCAGCCACCCTTTGGGGAAGACGAGTTGGAACAAGTTTTAAAGAGGAAACAGGAAAAAGGTTTGGAAACAGGCTGGATACTCCTCAACAGCGCCTACACCTTAAACCCGCGGCGTCTATTCAACTTCTCTTTTCTGTCCCTATGTCTGCACAGTGCAGCGCAGAGGTAAAGACCACAGGCATCAGAGTCAGAATACCTGGGTTTGAATTCCAATTCTGTCACTTTCTAGTTGTGTGACTTTGGACAAGTTATTTAACTTCCCTATGCCTCAGTTTCTTCAGTTGTAAAATGGGAATAAAAGTAGTGTCTACTTTTAGTTTTTGTGAAGATTGAGTTAACATTACTAATGCATTGTAAGAGTCTGGTACATAGTAAGAACTAAGTAAAAGTGAATTGTCACTTGTATTGTTACTGCCAGTGACTTCATTCAAGACCAGATAATTTTTCATGACTATCTCAGTTTTGCCTCCAGATTCCTCCCTCTGTAGTGAATCCATGCTGAAAGTTGCTTTTCTAAAACACAATTTATTCTATCCTCACCTAGTTTAACCATTTAATGATATCAACGGGGAACTGACCAACAGTGGTCTTATAAAACAATGGAATATGATACAATCATTAAAAAGGATTATTACAGCTTGCATTTCTTTACCTGGAAACTACTCTGTGACATATTGTAGAATGAAGTAGAACAGGGTACAAAGCGGCATGTCTCATTAGAGTCTATTTATATGAAATAATCTATGTATTTGTATACGTGTGTGGGAATGCATGGTGGGGTAACTGAAAGGATGGGGTTTCTGCTGGGTGGTAAATTTTGGAGTGATATTTATTTTCATTGTTATGATTTTATGTACTACTTCAATTGTCTATACAGTTTATACTGTCTTTATCATCACAAAGAAAACAATAAACCTATCTTTATTTTAAAAAATAAAGCTGACAACTTCAAGACATAGAACAAAAAGAGATTTGAAGGAAGCAGAAAAATAATGTTAGCAGGGTTTGAATTTCGTTGGTGAGGTTCTGGGCAATTTTCCCCAACTTTTCATTACTGCACAATTTTTCTTTAATGTGTATGAATTGCTTTTATAATTGGGAAGAAAAGAAACCTGTTTAGCCATGGATGACTGGTATATGATCAAAATCCAACTAAAATTTATATTATGATCACAACTCAATGTTACCCCATCAAGAAAGGTAACAAACTGACATTTTGAGAAACTCAATCTACAGAAAGCCTTGTTGCCATTCCTCCCATTTCTTAAAAAAAAAAAAAAGGAAAGAAAGAAAAGCCTCTACTACATGAAATAGGGCAAGAATAATAGTTTTGGATGAGAAACAGGCACATAAAGACTTGGCATAAAGCATAACAAATCTTTGCTCACTGTGAAAAATTATAATCTGCTGGTGCTTTTCCCCATGTTTGTATATGTGTATGCATGCATGTACTCATGTATGAGTATGTATGTATGTATATATGTATGTATTTATGTGCAGGAATGCATGTATGTATTCATGCATGTGTGTATGTGTATGCATTCATGTATACCAGCATTGATACATCAGAGGTGGGTAATTAGGACTTAAGCATGTCTCTATGCTCTAAATTCCTAAAACATGTTACTTATGCTCTTTTCATCAAATAACATTATGTTTAACATACTGCTAAGAAGTTTCAAATATTTTAACACTTTCATATTAAACACAATGGATATGGGTAATAGGCTTGCTTGCATGTGATTAGATATTACTACAGCAGCAGAAGTAGAGTATGTCATTGATAATCTTTCACCTCCAATCAATTCTATCTTTCTGCTAAATATTGATGACATATTTAATTGGAATCACAATGATCTAAGCAACATTTGCCCTCTGAGACGAGACTTGAAATTACTTTTAATTATAATTGATCTGCAAATAATGGCTTTGCTCCTCCTGTGGTTACATTCTTGCCGCTGCACTGGTTTCGTGGTACAAGATGCTGAAGAGCCAAGTTAACTGTTGGGAAGTGCTCGGGATCCTACCCCTCTGTGATCCCTCCTCCAGGATGGTGTCCCTGTTTGTGCACACCTGGCGCTCAGGCTACGCAGGTTCTGAGCATGAAGAAAATGAGGAAACTTTGAGTGCAGTGGTGGCTGGCTCCGTGTTAAGTTTGCTCTCGTTGTTAGTTTTATGTATTACTTAGGTTTTCCTTGTTCCTCTTTTTTACTTAGACCCTCTGTCAGAGACTCTTAACTCTTTATTCTCCTGAATCCCGGCAGGACCCCCGACTTTTTAAATTTTACTTGATTTTTTCTAGATTTACTCTTTGCCTTCCTAAACATGGTGTGTTGATGTTTCTCCCCTACTCTCATCCACCTGAATTTTAATGCCAGAAGCTCTCCAGGAAGACCATTCTTATTAGTTAAACCCCCTCCTCCCTTCTCCCTTCAGTTACCTTTATACCTAAGCCAGATAGGAAAATGGTAGATTCCTCAAAAGTGACACTCTTGGAGTGCCTCAATTGGCAGAGAGAAGCATGTTGCTATAAAACAAATCCTTTTGAAGTCTTCAGCAGGGGCCAAGATTGGGTTATTGGTTAAAAGTATCGGGTAGCATAGACTGGATCAAAGGTTTCACTCTCCTCTTAGTTACCTCACTATTAGCTGGGAAAACGGAGTAGGAGGGCATAGGTAACCCAATCAAGATGAACACCAAAGCTCAGAAGGGACCTCCTGTCTTCCTCTTCATAAAGTTGTCTGTCCTCACTCAAGCCTCCTCACCCCTCACCCACGCCATTCAATGCAGCTCTTGCTAAGTTCATGGATAATCCTCATGTTGCTCTGTCAGTTTCTTCGCTGTATTAGATTTGCCAGCAGGACACTATTGACATGCCCTTTTCTCCAGAACACAATGCTCCTTTGTACGTGTACGTCTCGGAATTTCCCATATTAAAACCCTTCCAGGCTGGGTCCTAGGCTCTGGATGCCCTCTATGCTTCCTGTGCACCTCTGCGCATAATCTTACCACACCAATGGCTTCAACCACCACCTATATGCCCCAAGATTAACTAATTTATATTCGACCCAGACCCCTCTCTATGGGGTTCCAAAGCAATCTATATACACTGCCTACTTGACGTCTCATTTGAATGTTTCAAAGGCATTTCAGTATGTCTCCAGATTCAACTCATAAGCTTTCCCTATTACCACCAACCTCACCCCTACCTCTGAGCTCCCCTCTGAATCTGATTCCATTTCAAGGTTACCTATCTGAGTAAATGTTCTGTCCTTCCACCTGTCCATCCACCCAGCCACCCATCCTCCTGCAAGTCACAAACATGGGAGTCACCTGACTCTTGACTTCCTGACCCCACATTCTGTCGATTCAGTTTGACCTATTATATCTCTTGAATCCATCTACTTCTCTTCTTTATAGTCTACATTATCATTGCTTCTCACCTGGGCTACTGAGAGGCTCTCTTAACTAGTGTCCCCTTCCAATTATTTTACTTTACAGTTAGATTAAATTTTCCAAAGGCAAATTTAATTAACAACCATCACCCCCTATCCTCAAAAAAAACCCTTTTATGAGGTTTCCCTTGTTCTTATAATGAAGACCAATATCCGTAATCTTCCCTAGAAGCCCTGCAGATCTGACTTCGACTCCCCCACACCCCTGCCAACCTCCCCCTCCCACCCCTCCCAGCTCCGCCCACCTGGCCTTCCTTCAGTTCCTCAAACTTAAGGGTGTCCTCATGTGAAGGGTCTGTTCACAATGGAAGTGGTCCTCTATTTCATGTCCTCAGGGAAGCCTCCCACACCTCCTGAATATGCGAACCCCCACATTATGGGGTTTCACAGTACCATGTACCTCTTCTTTGTGGCCCTTAATTTTATTTCACTTATTTGTATAATTATTTAGTTCATTTGTACAATCATTTAATTCTCTCCTCCCACCCACAGGAAATGTCAATTCCCTGAGAGTAGGGACAGTATCTGTTTTGGCTCACTGTGGTCACCCCATTGTTTTCACATTTCTCACCTCTCCCTTTAGTCACGCTCACTCTGCTCCAGTGACGCGGCTCCTTGTTGACCCCAAGACCACGCTGACGCAGGGTCACCCCCTCATGGCCTCTGCCTGCACCCGCCCCCTGCCTCACCTGTGTCAGGTCCTGCTTGCACCTCATCCTTTCAGGGAACCCTTCCTTGACCACAGCTTAAAAGCTGCAATCTTTACCCCACCCATCTCCCTTCTCTGTCGCTGCTGTATTTCTGTTACATGCCTCACTTTCTAACATACATATTGTACAGTTTACTTAGCGGGTCTTTCTCTGTCAGCCGTACACACATGTTAAATGTTACATGGGCAAAGAATTCTGTTTTTTCCCCTGCTGTCTGTCTGACACCCTGGCATGTAATAGGCACTCAGTATATATCTATTGAAAGAACTCCTTCAGCTTGGCATGGAGGCTGGTACATGTCAGACACATACATCTTTGTCAACTGAACCACAGAAAGCGGGGAGGAACCTGAGGAGGGTCTGCAGATTCTGGCTATTATCTCCAAATGCCTGTCCTCCCCCCTACCTTCCACCTTCCAAAGGACCCCAGGATGTAAGGGGCCGCTGTTAGTCAGGAGATTTAGTACATGTTGTAAACTCAGAGTTAATTATATACATAGGAACTGCTGAGAGTATCAGGAGGGCTATGTTTGTGTGTGTGGTGAACTGGGCATTAGTTTATATTTGGAAAGGGCTAGCTCAGCATCTTTGTAGTGTAAATAAGGAAAAAGTTTAACTTACTTAAGAGCAAAAGCCAACAAACAGTTTTTAAGCACCATTAAAAGTATTTTATATGCAAACACTATTGCAAAACAACAAATGTGATCATTACAAGCACTTCTTATGTTCTCTGAAAAGCACTAACAAGAATCTCTAAGATGTTGGCTGAATCCCCCTGCCATTGCTCATCCTATAATAGTTAGTGGTGTTGTTCCCAAGGCTTGGACGCTACGAAGCAGGATTCCCAGTCCATGGAACCATCTATCCACAATTCCATGCTTTTTAGGGGGGTGGGGAGGGAAGATGGTAATACTCTTCTCTATGCCTATAAAGAAACAGCCGATAAGGGTGTATACGTAAGCTTGATTTAGGTAAGTACTTTTATTCTTTTTACTCCTCAAAACCTTCCACAACTGTAACAACAGACTTATTTTTACTGCCGTAACTAAAGACACACAGTCTCAAAGGAAGCAGCTCCAAGTGCCGATTCTCAGTGGTCCTAAGCACTGCAGTGGCTCCTCTGACTCACCTGGGGCGCTCACACTGGACTAGGGACCCTATAGTGAAACAATGTTCAGTGTGCAAGGTCTAACATGAAGACAGGGCAAGGCGGGCACCGGAGACCTGCTGTGCAAGCCAGCAGTAGTGGTACTTCTGCAGCCCATGTGTGGTATCAACTCAGCCTAGTTAGCCTAGTAGCATCTATGGATTTGGATGCCTGATTTTAAAAGCATTAAGAATAGTTTGGCAGGTGGTCTACCTGATGTCTCAGGATATGCCAGCATCAAGCCTTATATAGAATCACATAAATAACCACAGACAACTGTAGAGGGGTTTTAGAGAACAAACAAGAGGAAAAGAACCATTTGCTACAAAATGGATAATCCTGGAAGGCATTATGCTAAGTGAAATAAGATAGACATAGAAAGAAAAAAACAACAACAACAAGAAACAACTGCATGGTCTCACTTATATGTGAAATCTAAAGAAGTCAAATATATAGAAGCAGGGACTAGAACAGTGGTTACCAAGGTTGGGGAGGTGGGAAAATGGGGAGATGTTGGTCAAAGGGTACAAAGTTGCAGTTATGTGGGATGAATAAGTCTAGAGATCTAATGTACAACATGATGACGATGGTTAATACCCTGTGTTTCCCCGAAAATAAGACCTAACTGGAAAATGAGCCCTAGCATGATTTTTCAGGATGACATCCCCTGAACATAAGCCCTAATGCGTCTTTTGGAGCAAAACTTAATAAAAGACCCGGTCTTATTTTCGGGGAAACATGGTAATACTGTACTGAATACTGAAAACATGATAAGTGAGATCTCAGGTGCTCTCACCACCATACACACAAATTGCAACTATGTACAGAGAAGCTATATTCATTAGCTTGACCGCAATAATCATTTCACCATGTACATGAAACCATGTTGTGCACCTTAAATAAATATACAGATATATATCATTTTTATTTTAAAAATACATGGAAAAGAAGGTAACATGTGAACAGGGAAAGGCTTCTTGATGCCACAGAAACCGAGAGGTCAGATTAGGAGACTGGGTAGAGCAGCAGGGGCAGAGAGGCCTCTTTTTGACACTGTCCCTAGAAAAGCACAAAAACAATGTGCCCTGATGAAGAAACAGTGAATGAGCACAGGAGGGAAAGAACGGAGAGCAGGTGAGAGCTAGACAATCAGCCCCAGAGATCAGGAATAAAGGCAACGGCCATGCAAATCAACAACACGTGATGAGCTGGATTGCTGTGCAGAGTCTTGCTAACAATTAGGGAGCAAGGTGGAATCTGCGATTACCTACCAGCTTTGAACCTGAGATTTCCAAATTTCCTGATGTTGGTTTCCATTTTAAATGACCTACTGAATGTGCTAACTGAAGAAGAGTAGGGTAATGCAGTAGTAATGAAGAAGAAAATATGTCATTTGTTTTTCAGGTAACAGTGATCAATGTTGTTTTTACGTGGCGTTTCAGTTCATTTCCATAATAGGTGGTTGTGGGGACAGAGTCAGGAGTGCAGTTTCCAGGCTCTCGCCCTCACATGGAAAGGTGCTGGCTCAGGTTGTAAATGGCCATCAACTGTGATTGGATGGCCATCAGCTGTGGCTAGTTGGACATCAGCTGTAACCAGTGAGCCATTGGCCACTAATATAACTGCCATGGCTACACTAGCAGAAAATGGGGGCTAGCAAGAAGATGGTGGCTGAGCCAGCAAGTGCAGAGTATGGATGAGTGTGGATTGCAGATTCTGTGTCTCCTGCTTCCTGTGTCTCCAACCCAGCCGCCAGCGAGAATATAGTGGTATGACGCCCCTATCTGTGGCTGCGTGGGTGTTCCTTTTCGGCCTCACCATATCCTGCGTTCTTATGTGGGGAGCGGGACCAGAGACCCCGCCTGGCGTCCCGCATGACAGCAGTGTTCTCAGGAAACCGTGCCATTGAGCAGGTTCATGACTTACTCACGGTCACTTGGCTAGCACGTGGTGGGGCAAAGGCTCCAAATTGAATCTTCTGATTCCTAATCCTGTGTTCTTCTCTTCTGCCTAAAAGGTCTTTCCTCATGAGTCTACCCCCTAGTCATTACCCTTGTCCTAGTATTCTCGGGTGCCTTTTAGTCTGGGCTAGCCCACAGACCGTAAATTCATGGGGTGGGAGCTAGATTCAAACCTTTTCAGCCTCTGACAGCATTCTGCTAGATGCACAGACCACATCGCATCCAGTGCCCACATCCAGGGTGATGAAATCATCGGTCCTAAGGGCCGGGCTTGAGAGTTGGATGATATTTGTGGTGGAAGGAATGGACTCTGGGTGGTAGAAATGACAAGTTCTCCTGGTGGGATCTGTTATCTGCTAAATGTGGAGTCAGGAATCTATAGTCTGTGCGCTGAATCCAGCCCACTGCCTGATTTGAAAATAAAGTTTTATTGGAAGGCAGCCTATTCATTTATGTATTGTTGATGGCTGCTTTTACATTCAACACCAGGGCTGAGGAGCTGAGCTGAGACAGGCAGGTCTGCAAAGCCTGAAATATTTATTATCTGGCCTTTTACAGAAAGAATGTGCCAAACCTTGCACTGAGCTGTACTGCTAGGTGGGCAGCACCCAATTAGGGTTAGTTGTCTTCAGTAAGGGTCCTGAGCACAGTGTCTGGCCAACAGTAAGTGGTCAATAAGTATTTGTGGAAGGAAGGGATGAATTATCGGCTGTATTTAACCACATACTCTCGGACTAGCTGCAAGGAGAAATAAACTAGACAGATGGGATTCAAAATTTCTGTGGAAAACTGCACACCTAGTACCCAGAAGGTCCAGGCTGGAAAGGTGAGTGGGATGTCTAGAGGCTGAATAGAATTCGACACGAGAGAAGCTGCTTGGATGCTTTTGTGAGCGTGCAGGCTTTTCACAGAAAGGAAGCAATCCATGTTTGCCTGAGGGGTGATGGTTCTGTCTGAATCTATAAAAACAAACTTTTCTAAATAATTAAACAAGAAAATCATTTTTTAAGTCACAAAGGACAACTACCTATGCATGTGATCACAGACAAGTCACTTTGTCTCCCCATATCTGAACCTGAAAATGAGGACAGCACTTAGTAGAATTAAAATAGTTATATCGGTATAGAATTTGTGGCTTTGAAATATCTTCATGAGAAAGACAGTATAAATTTTGATCAGCAACGTCAGGAGGTAAGTTAGGCTGTGGTTCTCTTTGGGTGGGTCCCCCTCCCACCCCATATTCCAATGTGCTGGCCTGTGCCCTCTGTGAGCCGTCCTCGCAGCACCAGCCCAGTAGGTGCAGGCAGCTCTGTCAGCTGCTGCCTGCCCCACACCTAGCCCGTTATTAAATTTCCTATGTCATCCTGTTGCCCTTGGAGCTGTGCTGAGCTAGGTGACAATGACTGATAATGGGTATAATTAATACATAAATTAGACACTCGCCCCAATACTTTCTTAGACAACAGACACGAAGCCATCAAAAAAAAAACTGTCAAAGGCCCTTACCAGTGGCAGCTCCCTAATTTCTGCACAGGGGGACACAGGGGTCAGCCTGGGAACTAGAGGACTTAGTTTGCAGCTGCTGTTCAACAGCGAGTGCAGTTTTTACTTAGTTTGTATATTTATTTGGTGTGGCCTAGGGAGGTAAAGGATGGGGAGGGAAGGGGCGAAAGTCTCCTTAAGTTGCCTCTTGTCACCGACACTGGCCTGTGTAGACTATGATGGTGGCAAAAACTTCGGGCATGGTGGCAAGCAGGTAGGGACCAACTGTTAGTGGTTATAAAAGCTGCTTCTGGCTTGGAATCCTGTCTCCATATCTTATTAACTGTGTAACTAACTCTTTTACCTTCTTTATACCTCAATTTCCTCTCCTGTAAACTAGATACAACAATATTATGTATTTCATGGTAACAGGGAGTGAGTTGATATGTATAAAGGACACATAGTTAAGTGCTCAGCAAATGCTAGCTTTTATTATTGTTTTCATTAATCATTCAAAAATATTTCTCAAGTGTCTACCAAGTGCAGGAATTAAACTGTGCAGCAAGAAGTAGCAGACTCAAAGCTGTATTGAACAAAGGCCAGTTGGCTCTCTGAGCACACATGAACTCACACCCCACTGATGCTGTCTTATGCTCAGCACAAGGCTTATCAACATCCCCTGGCACTTGCTTTGTGTGTGGGGGTCCCCAGGGCACTGCTGGGAATTCCTCATTTTACCTTGTGAATCCTCTTGGACTTTGTCACAGAGCTGAAGTGACTCCCGGGAAAGGTCCTGTAAGCCATTACAAGATTCTTTTAACAGTGCAAACCTTCAGCGGGCTCCCAGAGAATATGAAGGAATTTGGAATGATCTGTATTAGTCAACTAATGCTTCTCGAGACCATTCTCTGGCAAGAAATAACGTTTTCCTTCTCTGCGCCTTGACAGCACTATACATACAGCTCCAGCATAGTGCTGTGTTGTCACAGAGCTCTTACTGCCTGGTCTGCTCTGTCCTGGGGGCAGGGACATCGTCTCCATCACGTTGGAATCCTCAGTGTGGGCCAGCATCTAGTGCTCCATAAAAGAGTTGACTAAATTCATGGAAGCATCTACTATCTAAAAAAGACTCACGGGAGACATCATCAAAATGGTGGTGTGAGGTGAGCCTGTGTAAATCTTCCCTGGAATTTACAACTAATCGAACAACTATAACTCCATAAAGGATTCCCTGCACAGCAGACAGGCAAGACGAAGAGGCCCACTACTGAATTCACGTAAAGGTGGGCGAATCGCACGAGCAGGGAGGAGGGAAGGCAGAAGTGCGGAGACAGAGCCGCGCGGGCGCAGGACGCAGACCTAGCTCAGTGCTCCAAGCTCGCTGCATGCCAGAACTACCGCAGCTGTGGGAGAGGGAAGAACACGGACTGCTAGGGCTCCGCTTATGGCCCATAGAGCTGAGGGAACAGCATATAACACGGCTGAACCCAATGCTCACGGCAGAGATCTCGGAGAAAAGACTGAGGGAAGAAGGCTGAAAACGGTGCTTTATGCCCTCACTGCCGAGCAGAGAACAGAAGCCTTAGGCACTGAGACTAGCCGCTCTCTCTCCACCCTCCCAGAGCTCGCCCGACCCCCATCTGGCCGGTGCTAGAAGTAGAACAGTAGCAGTGTCAGATCAAAAGAACAGAATATTTGCTGTTCTGAGAACTGTGGACCTCAGACACAGATTTGCAGCCCAACTAGTTCTGACAAAGGGGAGGGAGCTGTGGAAGCAGGACCGGCTGTGGTGGTGGTTGCTGCTATTGCTCTGGGCCACCTCTCACAACTCATCTTGCCCCTGGCCCCACCTATCTGGGCGGATCCCTGCAGGAGTAAACAGAACTGCTGAAACATACGGGCTCTGAATCTGGTGCAGGAAGAGCTTTGGAACTTCAAAAGCTCTCCCCATGCCCACACGGACACTGCACCCTGTGACCCAGGCGAACTATGAACAGAGGAGAAGCCCGTCTCCCAGGGAATCCCCCCATTGTGTGAGAAGCTGGAATAATGCAGAGAAAACATAGCACTACTGTGTGAGAGAGAAAAAAGGCTGCAGTCAGAGAGAAAATAAAACATTGTACCAACAAGTACTGGAAAACAAAAGAAAGACCTCTTCTTATCAACCTATTAACTAGGAGTTGCAGAACCCACTCCTGTAGATGTCTAGGAAGATATATAATAAATCAGTAATTGCCATGAATAACCAAGGCAACAAGACAGCTCAGAAAGAAAGTGAAAAGTCTCCAGAAAAGGAACTTAAAGATACGGAAATATGTGACTTAAATGACAGAGAATTCAAGATTGCAGTTCTGAAAAAACACAACAAGATGCAAGAAAACACAGAAAGTCAGTTTAATGAACTCAGAAACACAATCAAAGAACAACATGAGCATTTTATGAAAGAGATTGAAATTTAAAAAAAGAACCAAATAGAATTTCTGGAGATTAAGAACTCAATAGAAGAAATTAAGAATGAAATAGCCAGCTTAGGTAGTAGAGTTGATCAGAGGGAGGAAAGAATCAGTGACATCGAAGATGGAAACCTGGAAATGACACGGATGGAAGGAGAAAGAGACTTGAGACTTAAAAGAAATGAAAGAACTCTACAAGAACTTTCTGACTCCATCAGAAAAAGCAATATAAGAATAATGGGCATACTAGAAGGAGAAGGAAGAGAGAAGGGAACAGAGAATATATTCAAACAAATTGTCGATGAGAACTTCCCAAATTTGTGGACAGAACTGGATCCTCGAATCCAAGAAGCAAATAGAACACTTAATTACCTCAATCCCAACAGGCCTTCTCCAAGGCACATTGTATTGAAGCTGTCTAAAATCAATGACAAAGAAAGAATCCTCAAGGCAGCCAGGGAAAAGAAGATGGTAACCTACAAAGGAAAGCCCATTAGATTATTATCAGATTTTAAAGCAGAAACTCTACAAGCCAGGAGGGAGTGGAACCAAATATTCAAAAATTGAAAGAGAGAAATTATGAGCCAAGAATAATATATCCAGCAAAGATATCCTTTAGATATGAAGGAGGAATAAAGACCTTTCCAGACATACAGAAGCTGAGGGAATTTTCTAATACACGACCTGCACTACAAGAAATAGTAAAGGAGGCTATTTGACCACCATCAACAGGGACAATTTGTGGCAACCAAAGCATAAAAAGGGGGAGAGTAAAGGCCTGAACCAGAATATGGGAATGGAGAAAGTAAGCATGCTGAAGAAAGTGGAATACTCTAAATATCAAACTTTCTTTTACATAAACTTAACCACCCCCCCAAAAAAAAAATCCAGGACTGAAATATATACTATAATAAAAGAAGAAACAGAGGGAAACATCATAGAATACCACCACACAGAAATAATAGACAACAACAAAAAGGCAAAGAAACAATGGAGACACAGTCTTACCAGAAAACTAAAGATAGAATGACAGGAAATCCTCACATATCAATAATCACCCTAAATGTAAATGGACTGAACTCCCCAACAAAAAGGCACAAAGTAGCAGACTGGATCAAAAAACTAAACCCAACCATATGCTGTCTCCAAGGGACACATCTCAGCTACAAGGACAAGCATAGACTCAAAGTGAAAGGGTGGAAATTGACACTCCAAGCAAATAGTATCCAGAGAAAATCAGGTAGCCATACTGATATCACATGTAACAGACTTCAGGGTGAAAAAGGTAACAAGAGACAAAGATGGACACTTCATAATGGTAAAGGGGGCTATACAACAAGAAGACATAACAGTCATCAATATTTATGCCCCCAATCAGGGAGCACTGAAATATACCAAGGAACTACTAACAGAACTAAAGGGAGAAATTGACCAAAACACAATTATACTAGGGGATTTAAATACATCATTGACAGCTATGGATAGATCATCCAAACAGAAAATAAATAACGAAATAGCAGCCCTAAATGACACATTAGATGAAATGGACATAATTGACATATATAGAGCACTTCATCCTAAAACATCAGACTGCAGCTTTGTTTACGGTGGCCAAGACATGGAAACTACCAAAATGTCCTTCGACAGATGAATGGATAAAGAAGTTGTGGTATATATACACAATGGAATACTATTCGGCGGTAAGAAAAGATGATATAGGAACATTTGTGACACCATGGATGAATCTTGAGAATGTAATGCTGAGTGAAATAAGTCAGACAGATAAAGCAGAGAACCATATGATTTCACTGATATGTCGTATATAAACCGAAAACAACAAAAGAACAAGACAAACAAATGAGAAACAAAGACTCGTAGACACAGACAATAGTTTAGTGGTTACCAGAGGGTAAGGGGGGAGGGGTGTGGGAGATGAGGGTAAAGGGGATCAAATATATGATTATGGAAGGAGAACTGACTCTGGGTGGTGAACACACAATGGGATTTATAGATTATGTAATACAGAATTGTACACCTGAAATCTATGTAATTTTACTAACAATTGTCACTCCAATAAATTTAAAAAATAAAGAAAGAAAAATAAAAAAATATAAAAAGGACTCAACATAACCAAATGAAGCACTAAGTAAACAAACAAATGAAACACTCTAAGCTAGTACCTGTCACCCACAAAGCCAGAGGTTTGGCTTTATGGGTGGCCGAAGGGAAAGCAGGGCATGCTCAATCAGGAAGGTTCATATTATATGCAACACCCCCCTTCTTCTTTTAAGTAATATTGTAGATCTTTACTGCCAATTTGGGAGCCAATAGTGTTACACACTATTTAAATTCAAAACAATTAAAATTAAGTACAATTTAAAACTCAGTTCCCATCTTAAAAAAACTAAAAATAGGACTACCTTATGACCCAGAAATTCCACTTCTGGGTTTCTATCCAAAAAAACGAAACTAATAATTCAAAAATATATATGCATGCCTACATTCATTGTGGCATATTCACAATAGCCGAAATATGGAAGCAACCTAGGTGTCCATCAATAGATGAATGAATAAAGAAAATGTGGTACATATGTGCAATGGACTCTTAGCCATAAAAAAGAATGAAATCTTGCCATTTGTAATATGGATGGACCTAGAGGGTATTATAGTAAGTGAAATAAGTCACACAGAGAAAACAAATACCATGATTTCACTTATGTGTGGAATCTACAATGAACAAACATAATAGAAACAGACTCATAGATATACAGAACAAACTGATGGTTGCCAGAGGGGAAGTGGCCTGGGGAGCTCGGTGAAAAAGGAGAAAGAATTAAGAAGTACAAATTGGTAGTTATAAAACGGTCTTGGGGATGTAAAGTACAGCATAGAGAATACAGTCAACAATGTTGCAACAACTATGCATAGCGCCAGATGGATACTAGACTAATTGGAACCACTGCATAAATTATATAAATGTCTAACCACTATGCTGTACACCTGAAACTAATATAAAATAATATTGAATGTCAACTGTAATTGAAAAAAATAATTAAATAAATCAATAAGTCATGGGGGTATAATGGACAGCACAGGGAATATAGTCAGTAGTACTGTAATAACTGTATGGTGATGGATGATTACTAGATTTATCAGGGTGATCACTTTGTAAGGTATATAAATGTTGAGTAACTATATTGTACACCTGAAACTCATGTAATCTTGTATATCAACTACACTTTAATAAATAAATTGAAAAGCTATGGTACAACTATACCAGGGAATATTACTTGATAATTAAAAGTAATGAAATATTCATATATGCAACAACCAGGGTGAATCTATAGAGAATTTTGCCAAGTGAAAAACAGCCAATCCCAGAAGGTTACATAATGTATAATTTATACAGCATGCTCAAAATGGCAAAAATATAGACATCAAGAAGATATTAGTGGTTTCTAAGGATTAAGGAGGGGGAAGCGGGTGTGGCTATAAAAGAGCAATTTTAGGGATTCTTGTGACGCAAATGCACTGTACTTGACTGTATCAATGGTGATATTCTGGTTATAAACTCTACTATATACTATACAGTATACACGATATACTACATACTATATGCTATGTACTATATGCTATAGTTTTGCACGATGTTACCATTGGGGGAAAATGGGTAAAGCATATATAATTTCTCTGTATTATTTTTACAACTACATGTGGCTCTGCAATTATCTCAAAATAAGAAGTTCAATAATAAAAAAAACAAAGACAAAATTCAGTTCTTCAGTTGCCCTAGCCACATTTCAAGTGTTCACATGGTGAGTGACCACTGAATCGGAGAGTGCAGACACAGAGAATACTATTGGGTAGTGCTACCGTGTTTCCCTGAAAATAAGACCTAACTGGAAAATAAGTCCTAGCATGATTTTTTAGGATGACACCCACTGAACATAAGCCCTAATGCGTCTTTTGGATCAAACCTTAATATAAGACCCGATCTTATTTTCGGGAAAACACAGTACTACAGACTCTCCACTGCTCTGCTAAGAAATGTTAACTCAGGCAAGTACAATTTAACTGCACTCTCACAATCAATAAAGCTAATATATTGCTCCCCTGGACTGTCCAAACCATTCAAGTTTGTTCTTTTGTAAGACATGATGAGCTAGATGCTCTCCAGGTCTATTCCCACACTTTGTAGTTGTTATTGTTTTAATTTACGTATATTTAGAAACAGTATTAATTCTGTTAGGACCTTGTCAGGACGTGGTGCAGCATGTATGACTTAGAGCGGTTTAATGCAGGGGATGGATGGCTTCAGCCCTGGGAGAAAGAGGCTCATCAATCTACCATGCGTCTCAGCATCGTTACGGAACATTAATGAGGTTGGGCTCAATTTAAAAACCGTCCAAGGCATTATGGATTGGTAACATTCAGTTCCACAGGAACCGGGAATTTCTGAGATATAAACCCAGCTCTTTTGCTAATGAGTGCTGTGATAGCGGGACTATCATTTAACTTTTGAGTTTCAGTTTCCTGTCCTTAAAATGGGGCTATTACTGACCTACCTAACCCAAGTGTCCAGAGGATTAATGAGTTAATGTTCACAGAGGACTCTGAGCTCCTTGTATCAAGGCGTGCTGCGCATCATTATTCTATTCCTTCCCGGGTAGCAGCTGGCAAACATTAGGACTATTATGTTTTCTCCTTCTAAAATGCATTTTCTTTCTCAGCATTTTGACATTACCTATGTTACCCACACCTTAAATCTAAAAGTAAAACTAGTCCCATAGCAAGCCACATTGATGTAGTGGGGGCATTTAGGTAGTTTTTCCTTTCTTTAATATGAACATGACAGCAGCTCTTCCAGCAGGATAAAGGCAGTAATTTCACTGTAAATTCTCACCACATGAGGCTGGTGGTCAATCTTAGCAGATACGAAAAGAAAGCTATACCACAGCACAATCACGCTATCAACACTTACATGCAATGATATTCCCATATCTGTTCTTCATTCTGTTCTCATCTTTCTTAGCGGAGTCCCATGGTGCAGACTGCCCTTCAAAGAAGCTCTGGAAGAAAGAGAAAAGTGACACGAAGAATTACAATTTGGTGTAGTAAACAAAGGACCTTAATGATGGCGGATGTTCTTAAAAAAACATACAAGGGTCAAGAAGGAAAAGGAATGTTCACAGGAATGAGATAATGGATTATTGAAGTATTTTGTATCTTGCATATTTCAGCTTTTTGTTTTCCTTTAGTTAATATGTTACAAACATGGATGGGGCTGAAGAGTAATCCCACAATTTATCTGTACAATCCAATCCATTAAAAAATGGTTGCGTATTCATCCCTATCCTAGTTTAATATTTAATACAGAAAAATTGAACATCTCTCTCAATTTATGAATTATATTACCATTTTCAATATTCTAAGAAATACAAAATTTTCATTTTTCTTCTCAATTGCTAACTGAAAGAAAGTTATTTTTGGTTAAAACTGTGAAAGTCGGTAAGCTAAGACTTCATGACTTCAAGGCTAAAATCCTGTAATAAATTCTGCTAGAGTTTTCTTTTCATTTTTAACGGAGCTTAGATGTCCATTTATTTAAGGATTTGGTATTATTATACCCAGGGTCTTTAATCTTCCTGTTATTAGTCATATATATATATATATATATATATATATATATATATTTTTTTTTTTTTTTTTTTTTTTCTGTTCAAGTTATAATGAAAATGTCATTTGTTATCAGTTGACAAGTGAAAGAAAAATCTGGGACTTTTATTTCTACTTTAGTCTATGCTCCATTTTACCTTCATGTGGTCAACTATATGAGGAGGTAATGAGAAGGATGGTAGCAAGAAGTGTTTAGTAAAACTGATTTCTTGTCTTTACCACAGCTACTCTTATACTTCTGGGCACCAACTGGGAAAGAAGAGGAGAAAAGAAGGAAGATGACATAGATAGAGCAGACGAATGAGCACCATTCTGAAATGCTTTAGGGCCAGGAACTCACATCCTCAAACATGCTCCAGATGGCTCTCCAAATTCTCTCTTTAGATCTGAAGCTGTTGTTTATTTCCCTAATCTCCATTCCAGCAATGGTGTTTGGCCCTCTTGGTCACTTCCACCAATTACCAATACTTAGTGATTAGTCTGTGGTTCAACAGAAACCGTTTATTATTCTTTTTTATGGGCCAAGTTATGCCTTATTAGTTAAACTGCTCCTTAGTACTGCTGCAGTAGGGAGGCCACACCTGCTTACAGACCACACGGTCAGCCCTGCCCATCTGCATGTCACACACACCTGACCACACAGTGGATGGTACTCAGCACATTCTACTGTCTCTGCCACCAGACTGTGGACTCCCTGAGGACAGGACCGGGTGGTCGTCATATTTGTTTGCACAGAGCCTATGTCTCACGGTAAGAATCTGATCATTAATTACTGAATGAATGAACAACTTCGGTATTTGGGACAGTCTGTGTGGCATTGATCTCAAAAGAAAACTTTACTTCTGAGGCTTAAGTGTGTGAGGTGTTCAAATGCTTAGAAAACCGGCATACCCACAGTTTGCAGATTTCATTTTGCCACGGTTGTAATGCCTACATTTCCTTCATGACCTGCTGTATATTGATATTGTATAGCTCAGTGCTCATCAGAAGCTGGTTGGAAAAGAGCCCTGGCCCCGCATTATCCTGCACCAGTATTTCCACGCAACAAAACAGCAAGGAGGACACAGCAATATATGATACGCAAGAGCTTCTGAAAAGGTAACACCACAAGCATAAGGGTGACAGTTTTAAATTATTCATCGTCATTTAAGGTGCCTTAGTCACAATTATCATCGATACCTTATTATCATAATAGTTTTTACATTATATTCATCATTTGGAAAAAAACATGGGGGCAGATCAGGATCCAATGTACTATGTACCTATAGCTATGGTAATAGATCCACAGCATACTTTGCTAATTGAAGGGGAAAATACTGTACAAGTAAAAGCATTTTCAGGTTATTAATAAATTCAGTAAATAGAAATACTAGCAGTAAACACACTAGTTAATTTAATCTAGAACAAGACCATTATATCGTCAGGGGATTTATTCAGACGTGTAATTTCTGTTCTGCTATAAAATATGCATTTAAAAATAGCTTTAGGGATTTTAAAGTCATACTCTTTTTCTGAATAGTGTCTTTGTTACTCTATGAATGACAATTATTTTACAGTTGAGTAATAACTATTATTTGACTTCTCATATAACAATTTAATTCTACTCTGATTTTGTGGTGATGTAATTACCAATTTCATTTCCCTCTGTCTTTTCCACCCATCTAAAAGTTTTCAGATTTCTTTTCTTTTTTTTTTTTTTTTGAAGATGAAGAAGGTAAGTCACTTTGAGGGAGAGCTTGACATCTTCCAAAAGATCCATGGCCCCTAGTTAACATTATCACTGTGTGTGTGTGTGTGTGTGTGTGTGTGTGTGTGTGTGTGTGTGTGGAAGAAGGGAGGAGCAGGGTCAATGATGTATTAGGGTAAGAAGCACTTGTTCAACTAGTAAAAGATAGTGTTCCTAGGTCACCTGAGGCAAATCCACACCAAGCCACCTGAGTCTCTTCCCAGTCTTGAAAAACAGATGCTCTCCTGTGGAGGATGGTGTTCACATCACAGCTGTGTTTCTTTAGCATTTGTGGTAATCATAGGACTTCTAATAGCCCCTGCTTTTAAAAACAGTTCTTTTAATTTGATTGTTTTCATTTAACTGATGACCAGGAAACAGACACAAATCAACAATGAACCCACAACCCATCTCCTTATATTTCTGGGACTACCTGTAGTTTCCAGCATGTTTTCATAAGGGTGGGGCCCCAGGGCTATCCATTTTCCAGCACTAATTATGGTGAGTATCAATAGGTGCTTGCAGAATGAACCAGTCCTTTGATTCAACTAATCCTCACGAGTATCAGACACAGAGGGACGGCCTCCTTGCTTTACAGGGAGGGACATGAGATGCAGAAAGACCACAACCAGCCCATAATAGGCCAACCTGGGGCAGATTTAAGATTTTCTGACTCTTAATCCACTGATCTTTCTGTACCACCTCTACCCTCATAAGGACTTTGAAGAGGAAACCAGTGTTAAATCACCTTACCTACACATGACCAACAATGGTTTTCATGCCTTGATCCTATCTCCTTGTTTCTAAATGAAGTTTTACAATAAGTGAATATGAGAGGTGAAGTAAACTTCATTTAACTGTTGATTACTTTTACAAAATAGGAAATTTTCTTATCTCGTTACAGGGAAGCAATAGCAGGAGAGCAATAGCAGAAGTGAGAGCTCTTGCCAGGAGCCTCCCCAGCTTCCTATCTAGGAATTATGAGTCACTTTAGTGGCAAAATGTGTTTTTTCCTTAAACAAAAGCAAAACAAATGAACAAAGAGCTGTTCCAAAAAAAAGATCAGATGACTAGTGCCATCCGTAGTCTCCTGACTCCCTACAAATATGGTGACTGAGTCTTTCATTTTCTGGAACAGTTCTGCTTGCAATTATGTAGCCAATCTCCCTATGAATACATTTGCATTATTAAGCCCATGTGTCTTTCTTTATCCTTGGCTTGGAAAATAAGTAATATGCCTATGGGGAGCCCAGAAAGAGGAAAGAGGAATTTCTGGATCAGTTGGCTTTTGTTTCCTTTTGATATGGAGATTTAAAAAAAAAAATTCTAAGACGGAGCCAGTTTTAAATGTTGTGGCTTTCTATTTAGCATACTGAAAATATCTGAGAAAATATTAACCTTAGACTTTAGACTCCCTCTTATGCCTAAAGTAGGACAAAAGTCAACTGTTTACATTTCGAGTTAGAAAATAAAACTTTATCTATAGCTCTAGGACTCTTGGGCACTCAGAGAAGCTATGAATGACATATAGGTCTTTTTTTTTAAATAATAGTTTTTTCAATTACAGTTGACGCACATTATTATATTAGTTTCAGGTATACAACACTGTGATTAGACAGATATGTAACTTGCAAAGTGATCACCCTGATAAGTCTAGTACCCATCTGACACCATACAGTTATTATAATACTACTGACTATATTCCTTATGCTGTACTTTATATTCCCATGACTGTTTTGTAACTACCAATTTATACTTCTTAATCCTTTCCCCCTTTTCACCCACTCAAGCCCCCTCCCAGCTGGCAACTATCAAAATGTTCTCTGTATCTATGAATTTGTTTCTGTTTTATTTGTTTATTTTGCTCTTTAGATTCCACATATAAGTGAAATCATATGGCATTTGTCTTTCTCTGTCTAACTTACTCCACTCAGCACAATACCCTCTAGGTCCATCCATGTGGTTACACATGGCAAGATTTCATTCTTTTTTATGGCTGAGTATTATTCCATTGTATATATGTACCACCTCTTCTTTACCTATTCATTCATTCAGGGACACCCAGGTTGCCTCCATATCTTGGCCATTGTAGATAGTGCTGTAATGAGCAGACATATGGGTCTTTTTCACTGTGAGCCCTTGGTTGCACTCTGGTTTGGGAATTTTAAGCAAGAATAATAGGGCAGGAACACAGGTCACCAGTGCTATAGAATACTGCTTCCTGTGTGGTTCACAGTGAGGCCTGGCACAGATGTGAGGCTCCAGAGATAGCACAGATGCTTCCTCCATTCCTTGTTCTCCTGACACACTTGCCTTCCCTGACTATCCTGTGATCCACCTCCTTTATTTATTTATTTATTTATTTATTTATTTATTTACTTACTTACTTACTTACTTATTTATTTAGGCAGACCATGAGATGAACAGATGGTCACTAAGAAACCCACCAGCAAAATATGCCTTAGAAAGATTTCGTAATTTTACTAAGCAATCATTCTACTATGTCCTGTGTCACATCCTTTTTGGCTTTTAAATATCTTCTAATAAATTAAGCAATTTAATCAAATTAATCAACACATATTTTATACAATTTTCTCCTGTGCATGTTTTCTTTGGGCATGAAGAAAAGGTTCTTTAGTTATTTTTTCTTTATCTTCAAGAAGATAGGAGAACTTTGAGGAGAACCCAACTCTGAACCAATATTCTTGGGAAATAAGTAATTGCCACATAATTTTTGTGGTATTTAGAGAAGAGCGGTTCCTATCAGATTTGTTGGAAGTAAAGCCAACAGGATTTGGAAACCTAGAGGTAAGAGAGAACTGTGTTCCCGAAAGGAATTAGATAAACTCCTAAGCATGTGCCAATGATTGGCTGCTGGCCGCTCGGGGATACTCTGCTTGTCTGCTCCTTACATTTCCCTATGCCAGAAACAAACTTTTATGTTCAAGTTTAAGGACAACCTCTAACTCTTCCTTAATTTCTCAAATTTTTGCTTGACAAAAGTATGAATAGATTCACGAAAATCAAATTCAACCAAAGCACAGGTATGACTTTGAAAAAGAGGCCGACAGAGAGAGAAGAGGTGAATACTGAAAGAAACATGGTGAAAATAACCACGTGACATCTGATGACTGACTTCCTGTCCTGGGAGCAGCCACGTAAGGACAAGCTTGGGAGACAGACCGTGATGGCCCATGATCCCAGTACACATTTTATAGGAGGCATTTTAAATATAATACGCACATTTAGGCAATATTTAGTGTTTAGGGCAGATTTTTAATATGCAGATACAATTTAACACACCAACTATGGACTTTTTATTATGAAAAAACCACTTTATGCATTTTGGGGATTTGAGTTAATGGTCTCACTGTACCCTCTGCTAGAATTTTCATAAATATACTTATGGTTTAACTCTACTTAAAATGTAATTAAAGTGTTTCCTCTGACTACCTTAGCTCATATATACTGAGAAAAGGCAGCAAACCTGGGAACAACTGTGAAAGAGTAATAAGCCTCTGAAACAATAAAAATGAAACAAGGCAAGCTCCAGTGAATACCAATGACTTCTCCTCTTTAGGATGCTGCACTCTCCATGGGCACAGAGCAGAAGGAAATCGAACATCCCTCACACAGTCATTTTTTTCTGAATAGGAAACATGTTTTTGTGATTCAATCACCTCCTCCCCCACCTCTCATACCACCATCATTTTCCGCAGGATATAATTATACATCTCGGTTGCCCACCTCAAGAGAACATTACTCCAAAATGATACAGTCTGTTAAAAATGCCACAGCTCCCAGATATTAAAAAAGGAGAAAAAAATTCTATTCAACAGAAAAGCTGCCAGGAAGAAAAAGATGCAGGTCAAGGCTATACAAAATGCGCCGTGTGTTGTCAGGCAGGGCAGGGTCAAGTTTTTTCAGAAGCTTCTAAAATGGAATTTTCCCTCCCTTTCTCAAATGAATAAAACCATGCACATAAAATGACTAAGATCTTCACCCTGAAAGAAGGAAGAAGAACTCACTGGGGCATGCAAAGTCTCTGAACTCTTTGTTTTCTGCTCATACTTCTCTTCGGGTTCTTCCAAGAGCTGCATTTTATTAGGTCCATATAAACTATTTATTGCTATTGTACTAAAGCAACTGAAGACACCTAAAATAGCCTGATGGGCCAGAGTGGAGTGCCGATAGGAAGGTGGCCGCAGAAGCTCAGACCCAGTGGCAGCACTAGTCACCAGTCACTATCATTATCCAATGTTCTGGACAGAGTCAGCCAAAGGGACCATGTGATGCTTTAAGGACAAAAGTAGTGAGGATGGGACACAAATAAGATTCTAGACACACAAACTGTGTTGTTTCTAAACCAACCAAAATCTAAATATGGACATTCTGATATTTTTAAGAAGCTGCTAATCTACCTCAGCACTTCAGATAATCATATTTTATTGCAACTTAATCCAACTGCAAATTTTGCAGAATTTTTCTATTTTGCAGGATCCCGGCGGGTGATGATCTTGGCAATGGTTGTCACATTGCCTCCTTCACCTAACATCTCTTTCTCTTTTGATAATGGAATGGAGATTTGCAGCCCAAAAAATTATGCGATGTTTTTGTCCCAGAAACATTCCCCCTGATGTTTGGCGGAGCTTTAGATCATGGTATTTTATTCTGTTGAATATTACTCTGACTGAGTGACTTTTTATGGCACTATCTTACATTTCCTGTATCATATGCTTATGGGTTTTGAACCTCCTTCAGGTAAGTCTTTTTAATCCTGTGGCTTACATAAAGAAATTGAGGATAAAAGGCACCAAGTGGCTTGCCTGAGATTATGCATCCAGTAAGCAGAAGAGCTGGGACCTGGAACTGAGGCCGCCCAATTCTGAACCCAGTGTTCCTTGCACTTGGCGGCAAAGCTGGCTGAGAACACGTGACTGTGTGTCCACTGCATTGCATTGTGCATGCAACGTTCTCAGGTCACCCTTGCTGTGGGTCATAAGCCACCAAGCACTTCTGGTTTCCCCTCTGTATAGAATAAGCCTGATCAGTCACACACAGCACGTTACTGTCTGTGCAGTGATTTTCCCAGGGATGTGAGCCACGTGCACCCGGGAGGGACCCTCAATCTACCTGTTTTTTAAAAATTTGCCCAATTTCAAAGCTCCCTTTCTTTCCACCTACAGAATCACTGCAGTAGTAAGCTCTTGCTAATGACGTGACGTACCCCTCAAGTGTATCCAAGCAGAAAACATCTGCAAACCACTGATCAAGTGGCCAGAGAGAAAAATATGACTCTTCTACTGAGTGACAGAGGAAAAAGTGGTGAAGGCGGTAACCGTGGAGAATTGGCTATTGCTAAACTCTCCTCGGACAAGGGCAATATTCTGTGGAATTATTGAGACTGGTGCACAGTAAGGCAGCTTTAAAAAGGGGGTTATTATGATATAATTGGGGTGAGATCCAGTCGAGCAGAGAGCAGCTGTTTGGGGATATTCAACTCTTTCCTGGCCTGCATTCCTCCTCCCTTTGTTCCCTAGAAGAGAACTTAATGACCAAGATGCCCCAGTTCCCAGCAGTGCCCTGGCTCCTCAGTCCAGGATGCCTTCTCAGGGCTGGATGCCTCCATTTCCTCCATGTGAAGTTCTCACCCATGATGCTGCAGAGGCAGCTGAGAGTTTGGGGGAGTCCCTGGTTCCCTGTCACTTGCCCCTGCAGGGATTTCAAGGGCCCAATATAAGAAGGATATTTCTTAGTTTGAAACTCAAAGGCTGCCTTTTCAGACTCATTCTTCTAGATGGTTCTGGGGTCTGTGCTTCTCATCACGCACTGAGGACTGGGGTAGTGGAGGGAATGGACTGCAAGGGATTTGTGGCAGTGTTTATATTCATTATATAAAACTTGGTCGAAGATTTCTTTTTTGGGTTGGGCATTGCCTACCTCTTGATCATGGTGTACATCACAAGATTAATCAATTCTGCCAAGATGCTGGAACTTGGACCTGGCCTGTCCTCACTGCATTACCCTAAACCCTAAGCAGGCCACAGTGATTGGACGGGCATCACTGTAGTGATGTCAGTGAGCTGCTTGTCACAGACGGTACCAAAAAGAAGACTGCTCTGTTTAAAAGGCAGGTGAATATATCTGATTCAATTGCTTTGCAGTTTCTCTAAATCACCCTAGGACTGGGTCCTACCTCCAGGATTGCCACCCACATTTCAGAGAGGGAGCAATTTTCATTTCCCCTTAGATGCAGATATTGCCAGGGTTTGAGATGTTAATATCACTCGAGAAATGTAATTTCTTCCACCTCTGCACCTGCTTTGGAAGAGTAATTTGTCAGTGAGCCTGTGCTAACGGTGCTGAGATCTTCAGAGATGAGCAAGAATTCCTCCTTGGAAAAGGCTTCGCTAAAACATCTAGAGAGCAAATGGATGTTTTTGTAGAAATGTAGCTGCTCCTTTCCTTCTGAGAGCAGCCAGAAAAGTTTAATTCCTAGTTATCATTATTGCAGTAGCTTCCTAACTGGTTGCTTCACCGCCCTCCAGTTGCACACTTCTCCCAGCGTGAGCTTTTAAAAACACACCTGGACACCTGCCACTTTCCTATTTGAGAACTTAGCAAGTCTCTCTATTGACAACATGGCGGTCATAAGGACAGGGAGACTCACCTGGTGCAGCACACCTGGGGCACCGTAAGTGCTCAACTGGCACTAGCAATTACTGCCCTTGTTCTAATATTAAAGCTTGAGACTTTGAAGACAATAAATCCTACTGACTTTGCTGCCATTTTTTGTTACTGTTTCCCTGACAATTTTTCCTCTATGGCTCTATTCTTTCCCCACTGATTCTAAACAGTATTTAGAAGTGGGGTTCTTGCTGTTTTGTGCTTGCCCCTCTGTTAATAAAATATCAAATATCCTTTCTAAGGCATTTCTTGGAGAGTTGTGAGTTTTAAAATGCCCTTTCCTCAGAAATCAAGCATATCAGCTTCATCAAATGTACGTAAAAATCTAAGGATACTTTTTTAGACATGACAGGCATGGAAATGAATAAGTGTAACAGAAAAAGAAATTTTAATGAGAGATTTGTGACTATCTTTTTGACAATGATTAATTTATAAAACCTATCAAAATAATTCCCAGGCTCTCTCTGTAGTACCTAAGTCATGGCAATTAAAGATAAAAATTTAGAAGGAAGAATTATTTTAGAAATTTTGAAATCAAGGTTAGAAATACCTTTTCAAATAGTTTAGTGAAGAATAATTGGATTTCAGTTTACTCTGTCAGAGTTCAATTTCTACTCTTTAAAAAAAAAATTATTGCGCCGGCCTGGTGGCTCAAGTGGTTGGAGCGCCGTGCTCCTAATGCTGAGGTCGCTAGTTTGATTCCCACATGGGCCAGTGAGCTGCTCCCTCTACAGCTAAGATTGTGAACAACAGCTCTCCCTGGAGCTGGGCTGCCGTGAGCAACAGGAGGTTGGCGTGAGCTGCTGTGAGCTGCCACGGGATGCTGAGTGCTGCCGAGGGCTACTGTGTGCCGTTGCAAGCGGCTGGTGGCCAGTGTGAGTGGCCGGCAGCCAGCAAGAGCTGCTGTGAGCAGCCGACTGACAACTGGTGACTGACTGCCTCAGCGGGGGGCGGGGAGGGATAGGGGTGCGCAAGGCTCATATTAGTGGGCCAGGGAGCTGTGTCCTACACAACTAGACTGAGAAACCATGGCTTGAACTGGAGTTGGGGGGAGAGGCGGAAGAAGGGGGGAAAAACAGAAACAAAAAACTATAATACAACTGAAATAATAAATGTATAATGGCTATAAATATTAAAAAAAACTATTAAAATGTTAAAATACAATATTATATTAGTTTCAGGTGTACACCATAATTATTCAGCATTTACTATATATCTAAAGAAGTGATCATCATAAGTCCAGCAACCATCTGACACTACAATGCTATCACAATATTATTGATTATATTCTCTATGTTGCATATTACATACCCATGACTTATTTGTTTTATACCTGGAAATTTGAACGTCTTACTCCCCTTCATTTTTTTTCCACCCTTTAAAAAATTTTCAATTACAGTTGACATTCAATATTATTTTATATCAATTTCAGGTGTACAGCACAGTGGTTAGACATTTATGTTATTTACCAAGTCATCCCCCTGACTAGTCTAGTACCCACCTGGCACTATACATAGTTATTACCATATTGTTGACTATATTCCTTATGTTTTACTTTATATTTCCATGACTATTTGTAACTACCAATTAGTACTTCTTAATCCCTTCACCTTTTCTACCCTGCGCTTAACCCCCCTCCCATCTACCAGCCCAATAAATCTAGTACCCATCTGATACCATACATAGTTATTACATTATTGACTATATTCCTTATACTGTATCTCCTTATACTATGCTATACTATATATACTATATTGTTACTGTGTAACAACCAATTTTTACTTCATAACCCCTTTTTCTTTTTCAACCACGCCCCAAATCTTCTCCCATCTGGCAACCATCAAAATGTTCTCTGTATCTATGAGTTTGTTTCTGTTTTGTTTGTTTATTTTGTTCTTGAGATTTCACATATAAGTGAAATCACATTGCATATGTCTTATGTCTTTCTCTGTCTGACATACTCCACTCAGCACAATACCCTCTAGATCCATCCATGCTGTTGTAGATGGCAAGAACCCATTCCATTCCACGGCTGAGCAATACTCCATTGTATACATGTACCACCTCCTCTTTATTCATTCATCCATCCACAGACATCCAGGCGGCCTACACATCTTGGACATTGTAAACAATGTTGCAATGAACATATGGATGCATATATCCCTTCAAAGTAGTGTTTTGGGCTTCTTCGGATGAATACCCAGCAGTGGAACTACTGGGTCCTTTTTTGTCTCTTGTTGTAGCATTTGTTTTAAAGTCTACTTTGTCTGGTATAAGTGTTGCTATCCAAGTTTTTACGTTGTTGTTATTTCCATTTTCATAAAATATCGTTTTCTCATCCCTTTACTTTCATTTTGTGTGTATCTTTCAATCTGAAATGAGTCTCTTGTAGGTAGCATGTGTCTGTAAAGGCCTTGTTTTCTGATCCATTCAGCGACACTATTTTTTGATTGGAGCATTCACTCTATTTACATTTAAAATAATTGTTGATAGATATGTAGTTATTACCATTTGATTATTAATATTTTTTTATCTTTCTTTTTTTTGTCTTAAAGAAGTCCCTATAAGATTCCTTGTAATACTAGTTTGTGGTGGTGAACTCCTTTAGGTTTTTCTTGTCCAGGAAGCTCTTTATCTGTCCTTTGATTCTAAATGATAGCTTTGCTGGGTACAGTAATCTTGGTTGTAGGTCCTTGCTTTTCATCACTTTGAATATTTTGTGCCAATTCCTTCTGGCCTGCAAAGTTTCTGTTTACAAATCAGCCGACAGTCTTATTGGAACTCCCTTATTGGTAACTAACTGCTTTTCTGTTGTTGCTTTTAAGATTCTTTCTTTGTGTTTAATCTTTGGCATTTTAATTATGATGTGTCTTGGTGTGGGCCTGTTTGGGTTCATCTTGTTTGGGACTCTATGTGCTACCTGGCATCGTATGTCTTTCTTTCACCAGGTTAGGGAAGTTTTCTGTCATTATTTCTTCAAATAGGTTTTCAATTCTTGTTCTCTCTCTTCTCCTTCTGGTACCCCTATGATGTAAATGTTGGTGTTGTACCAGAGGCCCCTTAAATTACCCTCATTTTTAGCATCTCTGAACCTCCTACCAGTCTAACGTGGCTTCTTCTGTATGTCCTTAGTTGTAGGACTTCAGTTCATGTAGACTTCAGACGATTTTTGATGATGGGTTTTCTGTAGTTTAGTTGTAATTTTGATGTGGTCATGAGAGAGGCAAGCACAGTGTTTACCTACTCTACCATCTTGACTGGAAAGCCCTCAATTTCTACTCTTAAAAGCAAACATTTTTGTTGAAAATTGAACATATGATTACATTAGAGTCATAGCTGCTCTCCTTCATTGACTGGTGCTTAGCTAAACCTCATTTCTTATTGAAGTTTTTGGACACTGTCATTTTAGAAGTCCATAGACTACTTCTTGTGAGAAAAGTGTTGGCTCTTAGTCTTAGTCCATGGCATGAGAAGGAGATTCTGAACAAAGTCAAAACTGTGAGCTTGCCTCAGGCACAGAGCAGAAATCCTGGCATGGTGGGAGTTTCTATATGTTGTTGATCACCCCTTTAGAGAAACAGAGCTACTGGCAGCCTCAGAACTAATTCACCTCTCAAAACAGATCAAACATTAATGTTAAAATCATCTTACTATAGACCTTGGGTAGAATGCCTTATTCCTCTGAATGTGCTCCCTATAAACTGTTATCTTATTAAGATGCTTTCGGACTGAGAAGTGGCAAGTAGGTGAAAGGCAAGATGAAACAAGAATCCTGAGGACAAGTGATGATGACAGGGGAATCAGCAGGAATACACAAGTCTTCCCAAATTTTATGACTTTTGTAACACCTTCACCATTTCCTTCAACTCTTACCATTTCCCTCTAATTTATTTAAGGATTTAAATTTAACTATTGTACATTTAAATACATTTATTTGGAAATGAAATTTCGTATCATTATAGTAAATGGAAAGCCAACAAACTTACCACAGGTAAAGAAAATAGAAAAAGTGAATAAATGAAAATAAAACAATTGTATTAATTCCAGCCTGGCTCTACTGCTTGGCTACGTTCTGAGCCTGAGTCCTCTTTGTTGGGTGGAAGAGATGCAAAAGGCACTCTAGAGCCAAACCAAAGCTCAATGATGAATCAAAGGATTGAAAGAAGTAACTAGAGAGGCAATCACTTTCTCACCCTATAATTCAGTGCTGTTTATTCCTTTGAGTGGACCTCCTAAAAAATCACTTTGTACAGCACCAGTTGTTTGCCTAGCATATATGGGGAGAACTCTGTATTCACCATCAATCTTGGCCTCACAACACAGCGTGTAGAAGAGGAAAGAGCATGGTATCTAGGACTAGAAGACTTGGGTTCAAATCCAGCTTGATTCCCAAGCATGTGTCTATAGGTCACTTACTGAATTTGTTTTGTTAACTTATACAATAGAAACCCTATAATAATTTAAATTCTCAATAGAATTGCCTTCAGTATTAAAACCAATGAACGTCAGTGAAAAGATCATGTGATGGTAGGAGAACTGACTGTGGGTGGTGAACACACAATGTGATATATAGATGATGTTTTACAGAATTGTACACCTGAAACCTATGTAACTTTACAATTGTCACCCCAATAAACTTTAATAATAAAAAAAGGCAGAAAAGATCATGTAAGGAAATTGTACATATAAAGGTCATACAACTGTCATGTTACCAGTATAATGCATGTAACTTGTAGAACTTCTATGGAAATGCACATGGCATTACAGCAGGAACACCTGCCTCCTCCTGGACCACAAACCCCACAGGGGAGGAACTGAGCTTCTATGCATCCTTGGTACCAAGCACCTGCCTGTCATATAGAAAGAGCTCTGTAAACATTAGTGGATAAATTGGTGACAATTATAAATCAGAAGATTTCTACATCATAAATTGTATTTGAATTTAATACTTGGGGTGCCAAAAAATGTATACACATGACTTGCATTCATGTTTGTTATCGGTATATATTGAGTATTACAATTTTAATAGTTTTTTCCTTTCTTAAAATGTGTATACATTTTTTTTTTTTTTTTTTTGGCACCCTCTGTAATTCTGATGCCTGGTTCTTAAAAGGGGTTTAAAAAATTATATGATTGGAAGGAAAATAGGAATGGCAGCAGCGAGGTGGGCTTCTTGAGTTCTCCTCTGGAATATACGACAAGTTGAATATCTATAACCCATCAAAGGACTCTCTGTTCATCACACAGAACAGCTAAGAGATTCGTTCAAGGATTACTTGAAGGTGGGTAAACTGGACGAGCAGGGGAAGGAGGAAGGGAGTGGCGGAGTGGAGACATGGCCCACATCTGTGGCTGCAGAGACGCAGGGGGCCCTACGATGGAACAGAACCACAAGAGCCAGGAGGTGGGCTCTTTCCCTGCATCCCACAACTGATCTCTCCTGCTGAGAGAGCAGCATATCCAGCTTTTGAGGCAATAACCTCAGCTGAGACCTCCAGCTGGGCCCTAGGTCAGACAAAGGACATAAACTCCATACCTGGGACCCTCCCCCCACTCTCCCAATCCTACCTCTGCCCTTCCAGAGACTCAAGCTGGCTCCTGAACTGAGGAGTAGTGTCAGATTACAGAGGAGCCATAGTGCTCAGGATTGGGGAAGACCAGCGTGCAGTGCAGCTCTGACCCAGGGAAGAGGCTGGGAAAAGTGTGAGACAGCTGGGCTGGGAGAGAGAAGACTCCTCCATCCCCAGCCCCCTCCTAGGGCAGGGCAATTACAACTGCGGAGACACACCCAGGGGTCAGCAGCAGGTGGTAGAGGCAGCTCTGAGCTTTCAGCAGCTCAGAAATCTTGCACATACACACACACACACACACATACACACACACACACACACACACACACACACACACACACACACGGAAGAAGTGCCCTAAGACTCAGGAGACCTGGGCACAGGGCTGGCTGTGTTACTCTCAGTGTGCACATGTGCAGGCAAGAGCAGAAACTGCACTGACTTTGTAAAAACTACTATCCAAACCCCATAACCCCACTCATCTAGAACTGCAGTCCCAGGGTCACTCTAGGCACCAGGTGACCTGCTCTGCCTGCACAAGACGCAGAGAACTCTTTTTGTACAGCAGAGGACAACCTGGAGATTACTTGGTAGGCTTAAGCCAAGACTGGCGCTGCTTTTATTGCTTTGTTTTTGATATTTTTGCCTGTGTTGAGTGTGGGTTATTGGTTGTTTTTACATGTGAGTGTATTTGGTTTTTTATTTGTTGTTGTTGTTGTGCTTGGTGATTTGCTTTGTTCTGAAATTGCCCTACCAGGACCCAGCTTAAGAGGCAGAAGATTCAACACACCCAGAGGCCAACTCCAGACCAAACCAGAGTACTACCGGGTTTGACCTACAAGTGACACCCCCAGAAGGAATTCTCTACAGGCACAAGAGCCCATAGGGGCCAACCCTCATTTGAGCGGTCAACCCTCACGCAGCAGATCATCCACTGTGGGCAAAGCCAAGTCTCACAACTAGTCAGCCTAGGAGTCAATCCCACCTACTGACAAGCCAAAAGCAATTAAAGCTCAACTTTAACAGGACAATATACACAACACAAGGGTCACCTTTGGAGCACATGCACAGGAGAAAACGGAAGTGGTGCAAGTCAAATATAAAGGACACATACTACATAAGATAACCCAGCAAGAACTAAGAACCCTAGGGGATCTACCTAATACATCGAAGCAAACACAATCAGCCAGAATGGGGGAAAGAAAGAAACATGTCCCAAATAAAAGAACAGAAGAAATCTCCAGAATTGTAACAAAATGAAATAGAGGTAACCAACCTATCAGAGACAGAGTTCAGAACACTGATGATAAGAATGTTTAAGGAGCTTAGTGAAGACATAAAGAAAGATAGAGAAATCATAATGAACAACCAGTTAGAACTAAAGAACACAATTACCGAAATAAAGAACACACTTGAAGGAATTACCAGCAGGTTAGATGAGGCAGAGGATCGAATCAGCGACTTAGAAGACAAGTTAGCAGAGATCACCCAAGCGGAACAACAATAAGAAAAATGAATAAGAAACAATGAAAATGGTTTAAGAGACCTGTGGAAGGACATCAAGTGCAACAACATGCACATCATAGGAATACCAGAAGGTGAAAGGAGGAAGCAAGGGATTGAGAACATATTTGAAGTAATAATGACCGAAAACTTCCCTAACCTGGTAAAGGAAACCGATATACAAGCCCAGGAAGTGCAGAGAGTTCCAACCAGGATGAACCCAAACAGGTCCACATCAAGGCACATTCATTATAGTTAAAATGGCAAAGGTTAAAGACAAAGAGAGAATCCTAAAAGCAGCAAGACAGAGGGTTATATACAAGGGAACTCCCATAAGACTATCAAATGACTTTTCTACAGAAACTGTGCAGACCAGAAGGGAGTGGCAGGAGGTACTCAAAGTGATGAAAAAACAAAGGCCTACAACCTAGATTGCTTTATCAAGCAAGGCTATCATTTAAAATTGAAGGAGAGATAAAGAGCTTCCCAGACAAGAAAAAGCCAAAGGAATTCATTACCACCAAGCCAGCATTGCAGGAAATATTAAAAGGACTTCTGTAAGCAGAAGAAAGATGAAAATAATCGAACTACAAATAAAAAAAAATGGCAATAACTACATAGTTGCCATTTACATAGTTGGCTCTTTATCTCTCCTTCTATCGATAATCACTTTAAATGTAAATGGATCAAATGCTCCAATCAAAAGACAGGGTGGCTGAATGGATAAGAAAGCAAGACCCTTGTATATGCTGTACACAAGAGACTCACCCCAGATCAAAAGACACACATAGGCTGAAAGTGAAGGGTTGGAGTAAGGTATTTCATGCAAATAGAAATGAGAAAAAATCTGGTGTAACAATATTTATATCTGACAAATAGACTTTAAAATGAAGAATATATTAAAAGACAAAGATGGGCACTACATAATAATAAAGGGATCAATCTGACAAGAGGACATAACCCTAGTAAACATCTATGCACCCAACATAGGAGCACCTAAATATATAAAACAGATATTGACTGACATAAAGACAGAGATCAACAGTAACACTATCATAGTAGGGGACTTCAACACACCTCTGACAACAAGGGACAGGTCTTCCAGACAGAAAATCAAGATGGAAACAATGGCCTTAAATGACACATTGGATCAGTTGGATTTAATTCATATTTTCAGAGCATTTCACCCCAAAGCTGCAGAATACACATTCTTCTCAAGTACACATGGAACATTTTCCAAGATAGACCACATGTTAGGCCACAAAATATGTCTTGATAAATTTAAGAAAATTGAAATCATACCAATTGTCTTCTCTGACCACAGTGTTATGAAATAAGAAATCAACTACAGGAAAAAAAGTGGAAGACAGACAAATACACGCAGGCTGAACAAAATGTTACTAAATCATGAATGGGTCAACAATGAGATCAAGGAAGAAATCAAAAGATATCTTGAGACAAACGAAAATGGAAACACGACAACCCAAAATCTATGGGATACAGTGAAAGCAGACCTAAGAGGGAAATTCATAGCAATACAGGCCTACCTAAAGAAACAAGAAAAATCACAAATCAACCGTACATCCTTACACTTAAGGGATCTGGAAAAAGAACAGCAAAATAAGCCCAAAGGGAGCACAACGAAGAAGATAATAAAGATCAGAGTGGAAATAAATGAAATAGAGACCAAAAAACAAAAAAAAAACAAAAAAAAAACAAAAGATCAATGAATCCAAGAGTTGGTTTTTAGAGAAGACAGACAAAATCGACAAACCGTTAGCCAGACTCATCAAAAGAAAGAGGACCCAAATTAATAAAATCAGAAATGAAAGAGGAGAAGTGATAACAGACACTGCAGAAATATAAAAAAAAAAATTAAGAAATTACTATGAGCAACTATATGCCAACAAATTGGACAATCTGGAAGAAATGGACAATTTTCTAGAAGCATACAAATTTCCAAGGCTAACTCAAGAAGAAACAGAAAACCTGAATAGACTGATTACCACCAGGGAAATTGAATAAGTAATCAACAAATTCCCAACAAAAAAAGCCCTGGACTAGATGGCTTTACAGGTGAATTTTGCAAAACATTCAAAAACAAATTATCACCTATTCTCCTCAAACTATTCTAAGAAATCCAAAAGGAGGGAAGGCTCCCAAACACTTTTTATGAGGCCATTATCACCCTGATCCCAAAATCAGGCAAAGACATTACAAAAATAGAAAACTATAGGCTGATCTCCCTAATGAACATAGATGCAAAAATCCTCAACAAAATATTAGCAAACAGAATTCAGCAATACATTAAAAAGATCATACACCATGATCAAGTAGGTTTCATTCCTGGTATGCAAGGGTGGTTCAACATCCGCAAATCAATTAATGTGATACACCACATTAACAAAATGAAAAATAAAAATCACATGATCATATCTACAGATGGAGAAAAAGCATTTAACAAAATTCAGCAGCCATTTATGATAAAAACTGTTAAGAAAGTAGGAATAGAGGGATCATATCTCAACAAGATAATTTATCATATATGATAAACCCACAGCTAACATCATACTCAATGGGGAAAAGCTAAAACCATTCCCCTTAAGATCAGGAATAAGGCAAGGTTGCCCATTTTCTCCACTTCTATTCAACATAGTGCTGGAAGTTCTAGCCACAGCAATCAGACAAGAAAAAGAAATAAAAGGCATCCAAATTGGTAAGGAAGAAGTAAAACTGTCATTATATGCAGATTATATGATACTATATATAGAGAACCCTAAAGACTCCACCAAAAAACTATTACAACTGATAAATGAATTTAGCAAAGTAGCAGGATACAAACTTAATATTCAGAAATCAGTTGCATTTGTATATACCAATAATAAAATATCAGAAGGAGAAATTAAGAAAACAATCCCATTTACAATTGCTTCAAAGATTATAAAATACCCAGGAATAAATTTAACCAAAGAAGTAAAAGATCAGTACTCAGAAAAGTATAAGACACCGAAGAGACAAATTAAAGAAGATACAAATAGATGGAAACACATACTATGCTCATGGATAGGAAGAGTTAATATCATTAAAATGTCCATACTACCTAAGGCAATATACAGATTCAATGCAGTTCCTATCAAACTACATTTTTCACAGAAAGAGAATATATAATCCTAAAATTTATATGGAACCATAAAAGACCCCAGATAGTCTTGGCAATCTTGAGAAATAAGAACAAAGTGGAAGGTATCATGATACCTGACATCAAATTATACTACAAGGCTATAGTAATAAAAACAGCACGTACTGGCATAAAAACAGACACATAGATTAATGGAACAGAATAGAGAGCCCAGAAATAAATCCATGCCTATATGGTCATTTAATCTACGACAATGGAAGCAAGAATTTACGGTGGAGTAAAGACAGTCTATTCAATACATGGTGCTGGGAAACCTGGACAGACACATGCAAAAAAATGAAGCTGGACCACCTCCTTACACCATATACAAGAATAAATTCAAATGGATTAAAGTCTTAAATGTAAGATCTGAAACCATAAAACTCCTAAAAGAAACTATAGGAAAAAAGTTTGCAGACATTACCCGGAGTAAAATTTTTACTGCTATATCCCCTCAGGTAAGGGAGGTAAGAGAAAAAATAAACATGTGGGATTACGTCAAAGTAAAAAAAATTTTTCACAGCAAAGAAAACCGTCAATAAAACAAAAAGGGATCCTACTGAACGGGAGAAGATATTTGCCAATGATATATCCAATAAGGGGTTAATATCCAAAATTTATAAAAAAACTCACTCAACTCAACTCCAAAAAAAAAACAACCCAATTAAAAACTGGGCAGAGGACATAAAGAGACATTTTTCTAAAGAGGACATACAGATGGCAAACAGACATATGAAAAAATGCTCAACCTCACTAATCATTAGAGAAATGCAAATAAAAACCACAGTGAGATACCACCTCACACCAGTCAAAATGGCTATCATCAATAAATCAACAAACAACAAGTGCTGGCGAAAAAAGGGAACCCTTGTGCATTGTTTGTAGGATTGCAGATTGGTGCAGCCACTATGGAAAACAGTATGGAGGTATCTCAAAAAACTGAAAATGGAACTACCTTATGACCCAGCAATTCCACTCTTACATATCTAGCCAGAGAAATCCAAAACTCTAATTCGAAAAAATTTATACACCCCTATGTTTACTGCAGCACTATGCACAATCGCCAAGATATGGAAACAATTGAAATGCCCATCGGTAGGCGACTGGATTAAGAAACTGTGGTACATTTACACAATGGAGTATTACGCAGCCAAAAAGAAGAATGAAATCTTACCCTTTGCAGCAATATGGATGGACCTATAGAACATTGTGTTAAGTGAAATAAGTCAGACAGAGAAAGGAAAATACCGTATGATCTCACTTATATGTGGAATCTAGAGAAAAGAATAAATGAACTAATCAGAAACAGTCTCAGAGACATAGAGGAAAAACTGAGAGTTGCTGGGGGCGTGGGGATAAGGGAGAAGGTGAGGGGATTAGAAAGCACAGTGGGTAACTACAAGATTGCCACAGGGATACGAAAGTCAATTTGGGGAATGTAATCAATAATGTTGTAAACATTTTGTAGCGTATCCGATGGACTTTTATCTTATTAGGGAGACCACTTCAGGTATGATGTAGATGCCTGATCACTGCACTGTACACCTGAAACTGAAGCTGAGCAATAATGAACATCAACTATAATTACATAAATTTAATATATATATGTATATAGCTATATATATTTACAAGCAGTAGAGTACAGCATTAGGAATAGAGAGTGGAATAATGGCTGTGTGCGATGTCAGAGGGGTAGTGGATGGGGGGAGGGGGTTATCACTTTGTGAGGGATATAAATGATAAATGTCTATTACATTGTTTTGTACACCTGAAACTAATTTAAAAAAATTATATGATTGTATCTAGTTTTAAATAAATTGCTGTCATGATTGAAAGGGTAATAATTAAAAGGTACATTTTATGTGATATGCATTGAACTCAGAATTTTAAAAATCCCTCTAATGTTCTATAGTGTAGTTTTTGTTGTTGTTTTTCACAATCACCATCTGATGAAAGGATAACAATTAGTTTAAGTGAATAAGGTCAGATGCTAAAAGGAAGTAGACAAAAGTTGTATTTAGAATCTGCTGATGTTTTAAAAAAATGAATAGTTGGCCCCAATTCAAGGAACCAGATATTAGATTAAAACCTTGGGGGCACATGGTTCAATTTTTTTATTTAGAACTACAAAGTTTGGGACTAAACTGAAATAAGATGCTTCATGCTATTAGAAGTATTGCCTTAAAACATTTCACACCAGGCGAGAGAGTTGAAAGTAAATTAAACTTCAGGGTCGATTTTGAAATGCAAACAACAAAGATCTAATGCCCTTGGAGGACCTATAGTACCATTTCCATCATAAAACAGGATGAACTTTCACACAATACACAGAGACTGTTGTTTCAGCAAAAGAAAACTCCTGAAAAGAGATCTCAATTTTTGTCAAGAAGTGTAATTAAGAAAAGAACTTTAGCTCAAAAGATTTTTGATTACCTAAGAATTCTTTTCGTGAAATCACAATAAGCTATCAATTTAGTAGCATTAATAAGAACAGATATTAATAGTAGATGACCTTAGTAACAAAAGATAAGCGTAGCATACTTGATGTGTTCTAAATATTATTCTAAATATAGATTCTAAATACTATTTTAACTATATTAAGTATAAATTCTAAATACTATTATACACTATCGCATATCTGTTATTTATCAATGTTGCATAGATGACTCTTCTTAACAGACATGAATCCTTCAGTTATTTTCTTGTTATAACTGTAACTTATGCTCATAAGAGATTCCAGCATATTTATAAAGGTTAATCTTATAATTATTGCTTTATAATCATTATCATCACAATGAGTTAAGAAATCATTATGTTGGTAACTAATACATTTGAAATCAATTTTAAATTACATCAGAGAATAACTTTTTAAAACTTTCTATTTTGAGATTCACAGAAGTTGCAAAGATGGTATGGAGAGATCCCATATACTCCTCAATTTTCCCCAATGGCTACTAATGGTTACCACATCACTGCAGTTCATTATCAAAACCAGGAAGCAGAAATTGGTACAATGTGTTTGTACAGTTCTATGCCCTTCTATGGGGGGAAGGGTGAAAGTTTTCACTTCACTGTGATAAACGCTGGGGAGTGTGGTTGCTGGGTTGTATGGTAAATATACGTTTAATTTGAAAAGAAATTGCCAAACTTTTTCCCAGAGTGGTTCAACATTTTACATTCTCACCAGCAATTTATGATAAAGCCAGTGTTTCCCATTCTTGCCGGCATTTGGTATTGTCCCTATTTTTTACTTTAGCTGTTCTAATATGTGCATAGTGACACATACAATTGTGGTCTTCATTTGCATTTTCTTAATGGCTAATGATGTTGAATATCTTTTCATGTGTTTATTTGCCCTCCCTATACCCTCTTTGGTGAAGCATCTTTCAAGTCTTTACCCATTTTCTAATTGGATTATTTATGATTTTCTGTTGAGTTTTGAGAGTTCTTTATATTTTCTATATGTAAGTCCTTTGTCAGATATGTGGGTTGCAAATATTTTTTCCCAGTCTAGAGCTTGTCTTTTCATCCTCTAAACACAATATTTCACAGAGTAAATATTTTTAATTTGATGAAGTCCAATTTCTTGATAATTTTTCTCTTATTGATTGTGCCTTTGGTGTGATGTCTAAAAACTCTTCACTAAACACTAGGTCCCAAAAGAATAACTGTTATTTGATTTAAAATACTGCAAAAATCTATAATGTCCTAATTAAACGGAATAGTAATTGCAGGGTTAGTACTTAAGACATTAAGAGACCTAGTCATAAACGCATCTGTGGAACCTCCTCACACAGGTTCTCCAAGATGACTCATAGGTGCCCTTCCTTCCTTACTCCACTTCTACCTCTGAATGAATTAGGAGGTGGCATCAATTTCCCAGGTTTACTGAATGTGTCCTGCATCTTTTAGAGCAAGACTGGAGTTGTGGAAAGGGCTAAGGCAAAAGAAGCTGCTGAGTCTCAGTTCATGGCTCTTTCAGGTTCCCTAAGCAACCCCATGGAGTTCCAGCCCTCACGCTCTGTTCCTCAGTCACCGCAGCCACACTGCAATGCTCAATAGCAGAAGTGACTAGTGGCCATGGTATTAGATAGGGTAGACTTCTGTCCATATAGGAGGGCTGTGCTCAGTGGATTTGGTATTCATGAAGCACTCTACTGTAGGCTGAAGAACAGAGGACAGGAACAAAACAGTTCTAGGGGCAGACAGTAGCATGAAGGAAATCTTTGTGGATGTGCCAGGATGTATAAGAGCCCAAGGTTGTGCCAATGAATGAATAGGAAAGACTGAGTGAGGAAGGAATAAGAGAAGCTAAGAAGTGAAAAGGAGAGAGTGAAAGAATCCACATTAATGTAGGTCCAAGATAAAGGGCATAATGACAGTTGTCACCTATGCCTTTCTATGTTCTAATTTCTGTGAGATATGTTGCTCTAGCAAGGTGGCCCCTCATTCCCTTGCCTTGCCTTGAAAAAATGATCTATTATAACTCAGCTCAAACTTACTTCTCCCATGTGTTTTCTTCTCCAGTTCCATTGATCTTTTCTTTTTCCTTCAAAGTTCTATTTTAACTATGGGTATGACATTTTCTCTACAGGTCAGATATGTAATATTCTGTGTCTGTTTGTTTGTTTTTATCACCACATTTAGATTATGTGTTGCTTGAAGAAAAGGCTCACGTCCCCACTTTATACTTGCACAGCAAGGAGCTGAGTACAAAGCAGGGACTTCCTTAATAACCGCCAAAGCCATTGTGCATGGCCCTTCTGGAACATGAAAGGTAATGGCAGTTCTGCAATGATGTAGATGTTCAACATCTGTGCTATCCACTATGACCACCAACCACTTGTGGCTACTGAGCACTTGCAATGAGCCTAGGCTGGCTGAGAAATTGAATTTTAAATTTTGTTTCAAATAATTTAGAATGAAGGAGCCACATGTGGCTAGTAGCTACCATATCGGACAGCTCAGGTTTTGATTTACGGGAACACACTAATGGGGCTGATAGACAGGAGTTGCCAAAGGATCGCCTGACCCAACCTATCAGGGAAAGTCCCTTATTTGGGTCTCAAATTGCAAGATTCCTTAGCTTTCCTGAAGAAGAAATATGATCTTCTCAGGGTTAGGGGCTGAATTGTGTCCCTCCCTCCCACCACCCACCAAATTCATATGTTAAAGCCTTAATCCATAGCCCCTCAGAATGTCGTGACTATGTTTGGAGAAAGGGCCATTAAAGAGGTAATTAAGTTAAATCAGGTCATATGGGTGGGCCCTAATCGAATATGACTGCTGTCCTTATAGGAGGAAATTCACACAAGAGACGAATTTATGAAGTTGCACCAAGCGGGTGGCCACCTGCGAGCCAAGGAAAGAGGCCTCAGAGGAAACTCACCCTTTGGGCACCTTGATCATGGGCTTCCAGCCTCTAGAACTGAGAGAAAATAAGTATCTGTTATTTAAGCCACCCAGTCTGGGGTATTTTGTCATGGCTACCCTAGCAAACTACTACACTTAGCACACATAGAGATGAATAGTTTCCAGTCATGGATGCACACATATTAAATGGAAGTGACTCTGATGTATAACCTAAATGCTGACATAGTAATTTAAAATGGGGATATTTTCTTGTAAGTGTCCATTATGCCCCTGGTGCAGGACACAGTGGCATTACTGGAGAGCTAAGTCATTACGCTGACGCTAGTCGGAGAACGCTGGGTTGGAGTAAGCGAAGTGGAATGTGTTGTGGGAATGAGTTACATAAACAGAAATCCTGCCTCTGGCAGACACAGTTCTCCTTCTGCAGGCTGGCATCCAGTGCTGGATGTACACATACAACTTCTGCTCCTCTGAACAGCTTTTCCATAGTGAATATTCAGAGTCTTCACTTCTTGAGGTGTTATTATCACTGAATTCTCGGTCAAGCATAGTTCATGTAAGCTTCCTAGGGAGACGTTCTGTCTCACGACTACAGTCCTGTGATGTGTAGATAAAACGGACCCACTCAGAGGCAGACACACCCCATTGCCAAAGCTTCAAGACAGTGTCAAATGAAAGGAAATGTGGTTCACAGGCTTACCACAGCCATTAACCCACTCCTTAGGTAGGGCTTATTTTGTAATGATTTAGTGCGGGCAACCCCGGCAGCTAGAATTAATTAAGAACTATATGGGATGCTGAAGAGCCAGCAGCAATCTGCAGTCTTGGCAGTTAATTAAGGGTCAGAAAGGGTCTTCCTGCTTTCTCCAGTGCTGCCTGCTCTGTCGGGCCTCGCAGCTACAAAGTCGTGCTCATACGCCGATTTCATGCCTTTTCCATTTCACATTCCTAGCGGGAGAAGGCAACCTCAAGAGAGGTCATTATTGCATTGCCAGCCTTTCAAAATGCTCATATTTAGATCATCCTTGACAGACGAGAATATTTTCCAAGATATATGACCTTTGAAAAGGGGATTTCACAACCTTCCTAAAGAATTTGTCTACTTAGATTTGCTTCGAAAGGAGGCAGTTACAAAACCACTTTGAAAAAAAGTAAACGATGCACGCTATCTACAAAAATACATCTCTGGTGGAAAACCAGGTCAAGCAGAAGAGTGAACATTTCAATAGGAGAGTTTGGGGCTAAGCAGGCCAGGCGGTTAGATATCAGCATCAGTGATGAGTCTACTTCTTCCCTCCTACCCCCTCACACAGAGGTGGGTACTCAGAGGTTACAAGGATGCTGTGTGACATGGCCCTTTTCTTAATTTCAGCAGCTACACACAATTTTGCACGTACCCAAGAACTTTAAGTGAACTTATAAGCAATTACATTTCCACTGAAGTGTGTAATGTGATCAGGTCTTTCATTTATTTATTTTTTCATTTTGCCTCTGCTCTCACGGACTACTGCAGCAATCCCTCAATCAGAAGTGAAGGTTGAGGTTTAATGACTTTATGTATAATTTAGTTTTCTGCAATATGCCTCTTCACTTTCTGTTTTGCATAAGCTTAGGAAAGTATGTCAGTTTATCAGATCTACAAGGACACCAAAGATATGCATTTCAGCTCTACCTTTTTATCCTACAACTTCTTTTGTTAGAATTGTGCACAATTAGCTGCTGCAAAATGTTACAGAAGTTCAGCCCAAGAGAGAGTGGATGCTTTTGCTTTTTGCGCTTCTCTCCAAATAAAAACTTTTAGGAAACTTTGGCTAGTATATACATATTCTCTTTACACAACAGGTATAGGCCTTTATTTTTCATTAGATCATTATAGATTGATTTATGTAGTTTCTTAGAGGAGGTTATGTACTAAGAAGCACATATGGGGGGTTGGCCAAAAAAAGAGCTAAAGAAACACCTATTCAGAATACAAAATGAAATATTATATATTAAAAAACCAAAATCCTACTGTGCAGACATGCTCGTGTTTTTCCATAGATTTTTTTTCCTATCTTACTTTTCCTCCTGCTCACATAAAGTTACAAGCACATAGACTATATTGGCTTTTCCATGTAAATCATTGTTATCTGAAGTCTTTAAAAGCACCTATTGTGCTAAAAACAAAACAAAAAATATTTGAAAATGTATATAGCTTTCTAGTAGCATACTTCTGATAATCAGTGGAATACTTTCCAGCTCACCATGCCAAGAGAACTTTAAACATGCAGGACAAACACACACACAAATACATGCACACAAAACAATAAGCTTTTATAAATCTTGATCACTTTTTGCTTTGCCTTAGCCTCTAGAGGTTTTTTATTAGTTAGATTCTGAAAGTCTGTATAAATCAGGAGACTGATTTTTTGAAATATTTTATTTCCACATATTGAACACTGACAAATAATTTCAGTGTTTCTTTTCCACTGTTCCTTCACTTGATCACCCATATTGCACTTATTGCGAAAAAGTATCACAATGTTCTAAGTGCAACATGGCATCCCATTGGTGGCCGGTACCAAAGGACAAAAATACTAGGTCTCTTTAGCCTTCTGCCACCCCTCATCAGTGCTAACTGGAGTAAATCTACACTTAAGACTGACTCTCAATGCTCTCAAACAAAGTGAAAATTGTACGCACAAAAGACATAAAACAAGGTCAGTGCACAAGATGAAAGATCTTACATCAACACCATATAATCATGTAGTCAATAGTTAATTTCTAACATTTCTACCATTTCTTTATATTCTAGGAAGTTATAACCTGTTATTTACAATTAAGAGAAAGCTGTCAAGCTTTTTGACAAGAACCTCTTTTCCAATCATCTGATTGTCTCCACTACTTCAGGTTTTATAGACCCAAAGTATGGGGGAGATTGTGAGGAAGATTCTACTTTTTTTGTACCCAGAAGGCGGCATGAGCCCTGAAGTCAGCTGTCTGGATTCAAATTCCAGCACTCCTCATAAGCTTTGTGACATGGGTGAGAGATTGAATTCTCTGAGCCAGTTTCCTTATGTCTGTAGTGGAAAGGGTGTGGCAAGCTTCATATGAGATAATGCACAGAAGTGCTTAGCGCAGTGCCTGGCCTATGGCGGATACTCAACCAATGTTAGTTGCTATTATGAAAAAAAACGCTGATTACTCTGATTGCTACCACGAAGACGCCCACCATCTGGTTCTAATAATTTTGAAAAACATGGTATTATAATGATTGGTTGTTAAACTTCAGCATCACTGGTCTGTGTTGACATATTATAAGAGTTCTGTAAAGAGTTCCTTGTCCCAAACTGGCAACCACCATGCCCACTAGGTGCTAAGCGTAGGGTTGGACACTGTGAAGAGCACACCGAAGAATAGAAGCCCTCGTCTTTGGAGAAGATACAATGCAATTGTAACAGTCATGAAACAGCAGATGGTACAGAGCAGTATATAAACAGAGGCTGAACTTTGCAGCGTGGACTTTGACAAGCTGTAAAGTTCGGAGAAAAGAGAGATCAGTGAGGGTGAATGGAGCGAAGGCTTCACAAAGACAGGACTTGAGCTGGCCCTCCAAGAACCAGCTAGAAGGACTGGAAAGGGAGAGGGAGATAGGAATGGTCTCCAAGCAGAGACAAGATATGCCTGCAACAAAAACAGAGGTATGGAATGAGAGAAAGGGAAGAGATGGTTTGAACTGAATAGAAGATTGTTATCACGGAACGAGGTGAGTTGAAGCTCCCTGATGGGGCGTCAGAACCACCCAGTGCTTTGATTTCTAAGCACCAGGGAGTGACTAAGATTTCAATGTGACACAGACAATAGTTCAGTGGTTACCACAGGGTTGTGGGAGACGGGGGTGGTAGATGAGGGTAAAAGGGATCAAATATATGGTGATGGAAGAAGAACTGACACACAATGTGATATATAGATGACGTATTACAGAATTGTACACCTGAAACCTATGTAACTTTACTAACAATTGTCACCCCAATTAACTTTAATTAAAAAAAAAGATTTCAATGTGACTCAAGAAAGCAAAGCCTGGAGGTGTTATAATAACTGATTTGATCAGAGATGTTTGCTTGATGCCGTTGGCAGTGATCCAAGAATGGAAAGACCCAGTTCTGGAACACAGTGAAAAGTCCTATTGATACATTTATGCACACACATAGGTGTGAACACAGAATATTGTCTTCACATTAAGCCCCTTTTCTAAACAAGGACGTGGAGACTGTGAGAGGCTCACCGGAAGGGCATCCACAGCTGAGTGTGCCCTCAAGTCGGCAGCGTAAGCACCCCGGGAAATGTCTTTTTAGGTTTTAAGTGGGTGTGTTTCGTGTTTAGTAATCTTCATAGCAAAGTTGATTGAATGAGAGAGTGGATGATGAAGAGCCTGAACAAAAGTTATCCTTTCGAATATTTTGAGATTTCAAGACTATCTGCCCTCATTTTTGCCTCATCTAAACAACAGAACAATTCTTTTACTTATCAGCTCTTATATTTGCTTCCCTGCAAAAGTCTGAATGTAAGTGTCTCTTGGAACCACTAAACTCTTTACTTTTACATTATTAGCCTCCTCATAAATCAAGTGGACAAATTTGAAAGAGGAGCCTTTGATTTTTATTATCCATTTAATCACAATTTTAAACTCTTGCACTAATTTTTTATGCAGTCACTTTCTGACAATGTTTACCAGTTGCAGGTGGCAGAAGAAACATGTTTTCCACAATGACTGCGGGCTGAAGGATAATCACATATGTCCCATAAATTTTGGCGAGAAACTCCACCCCCCCCGGCCCCCCCACCCCCCCTCCACGCCCTTGATCTTTCAACATGCAATGTGCTGGAATGGTGGTGTCTGAAGTCAATCAAAGTCCCAATGCACTCTTCCTCGATTAATTACGTATGCAAACTTTTGGCAATAACACTGCAGGAATGTTTCCTGAGGACAAGAACTCTGACTCTTATCCACCCTTGCTCAAAGTTTTCTAACTTTCCTTAATAGGCTGCTCTGGCACTTACAGTGGTGAACAGGCTCTGTCCCTAAGGCTCGGAATGTCCAATTTCTGAGGGTCCTTGTGGGAAAAGTGTTTATAGATCTAATTATTTAACAAATGCTTGAAAAATGGTTTTCCAAGAGCAATGCCAGCACAGCTCAAGTACTAATTAAGTTGTTTTGACATAATTGCCAGTTCACAAGAATCAGGACAGCCATGACTTAAACAATTTTAGAGGGAAAACTATTGGAAAGAGTCACATGGGAAAAGCATTAGAAAAGTAATCATAAAGAATCATTTACTTATTTTATGAGAACAGTGATGTCACATATTAGCATTAAAAAAAAAAGTTATCTGACCAATGCCGTAACCATGGCTAGAACTCAAACACATAAATTTAAATTTTTATTTAGTGCAAAATAGATCAAATTCCATGTTCTGCAACCCACCAATGCTCTTTAAAATGGTTAAGAGGTCAGTAATATTAATGAGACCTGTGCCAAGCTATAAACAAAAAGTTGGACAAGGAAACTAGTTATCAAGATCCTAAACTAAGCATAAACCACTGAAAATTCCATGAAAGATTTACTCCCCACCAACAGAGCATGAAGCAGCATAACAGTGAGCAGTGCCAGCCAGCTCCATCTACTAGCGCCACCCGAGGCTCTGAGCACAGTGACATGGTTTCGAGCCCACTGGGAGTGGGTCAGCTGCCACCCTGCCGCAGAAGTGCTGCAGGACTAAAAGGAAAATATCACAGGACTGCATGCTGACAGTCAGAACTATTAGTCAGGAATTTCAAAAGAGTGGAGGGAAATGGGCAAACTACGGGAGGCTTCTCAGCAAAGTATTTCTCCATCAGTTTAAAATTGTTTATCCAGCTCCATTTTCTCCTTCTTTCTGCTCATCAGACTTACAGTGCAAGTTGTATTGCTTCTAAACACCGGTAGCTTTGAATTGCAAGTACAGCTTACCGAAGACCCATACTATTACCACTATATCTACTGATTCCCCCTAACCAGTGAAACCAGTGAAGGTGTTTTCACTGGGACAATCTTGTTTAAAAATTAGAGCTTTTAGACAAAGATCCAAAGGCTCAGGAGTGGAAGGAAGGGAGGAAATAGAAGCTACGATGGGCGATGTGTGCGCCTGCCTGAAGTGCGGGCTTGGGGGCAGTAACAAGAGCGAAGATTGATGAGTCCAGGGAAGCATGAAAGAAGAGGTAACTGAGCAGAGGGAGTGGAACATATAATCCCATTTTTGAAAACCATTGCAATTCATAGAGGGAATCAAGCTGGCAAGGGGCTCACACAAATGATCAAGACTAGAGAGGCCATGTAATAATGGGAAATTAATAGGAATGTTCACTCCATTTTACAGGCACACCCTATGTGGAAAAGCAAAGAGCCAAACTGGACAGAGGTGAGGGGTATGCTGTCAGATGGGAGAAATGTGACAGCTGGCTACTGTAGAAAGCACCTCTGATAATGGAAGGATGGCGGCCAAGGACAAGTATCATCAGTTATCAACAGCAAAGGGTAGCCGAGGCACGTGTTGCAAGGGAAGCGTGGTCACCATTGTTGTAAGCCTGTAGCCCTGCAACTGTTGGGACCAGGTGACAACCAGGTTGAAAACAAGGTTTTAGAATGTAAGAAAGATATGCAGCCTTTGGTAGGTTCCTAATCACGCCTAAGGGAGAAAACCAAAAGGGTGATCTTAAGGACAGAAACCAAGATTTAGTCATCTTCTAAGTCCTAGGGCCTAGCATTGAGGCTCCTTAGTAAACACCTACTGAATGCATGAGTGAGCAAATGAAAGAAGTACTGCCTTGCAGATGCTGCAGATCCCAGGGAAACTTTGCTATCAGGGAATCTCCTTATCATGAGATATTCAGAGGGGAAAAAGATAATTATGTAAAAAATATTAAGCAATTAAATTAATTCTAATTTTTTATATATGCATGCTAATATTTCTGTAGTGACTGGTAAAAGATAAGAGAGTGTATAATTTCCAAATTAGTAGAGGGAAAAATAGAATGAGACAAAAATTCAATTAATTAAAAATAGGCAAGAAAAGGTGGGGTGGAGGGAAGAAGCATAAAGAAAAGTACAATAATTCACAAAATAAGGTGATAGAAATGAATTCAAATATATCAGTAATCACAACAAATTAAAAATGGAGTAAATGGTAGATTAGTAGAGTTTAAAGGTAAAAGCTGTAAGACTTGACAGAAATAATAAAACCCAGCTATATGCTATTTACAAGACACACGATTAAAACAAGAGAGCTTGAAAATATATTCCAGGAGAATACTAACTAGAAGGAAACTGGCATACTTATATTAAAATTAGACAAAGTAAATTATAAAGCAAAAGTATTACTACAGACAATGGTATCACTGCCTAATGATGAGATGTTCAATTCACTTGGAAGAGATGACAGTTCTAAACTTGTATTACCTTATAACTTAGCTTTTAATTAAAAAAAAATATTTTTCAATTACAGTTGACATTCAATATTATTTTATATTGGTTTCAGATGTACAATGTTGTAGTTAGACATTTATATAATTTACAAAGTGATCCCCCTGAATAGTCTAGTGCCCACCTGGCACTATTCATAGTTATTACCTTACTATTGACTGTATTCCCTATGCTTTACTTTACATCCCCATGGCTATCTTGTAACTATTAATACCAATTTGTACTCCTTAATCCTTTCACCTTTTTCAATGTATCTCTTTTAGTAACTGATAAACAGACAAAAGCTAGCAAGAATACAGATAATTTGAACAACAATATTTTTTTAAAGCTTGATCTAAAGAATATATGGAACAATTCACTCAACAATGTTTTTAAGAATATGTAAAATATTTCAGAAAATTGACCATGTGTAAGACTCTGAATAGTGTCCACAAATTTCAATGAATTTTCTCTGATCATAATGCAATTAAGTTAGAAATCATTAATAAAAAGACAACAAAAAATTTCCCCATGCACTGAGAAATAAAACAAACACTCATGCATTCACATGCTCTAAAGAACTTATGGGTCAAAGAAGAAATTGTAACGAAAATTTAAAAATACTTAATACTCAATGAAGCAGTACTGAACTGTTAGAGGAAAAAGTAATAGTTTTAAATAAATACTTATATTAGAAAATAGAAAGATTGAAAATTAAAGTCTTTAGAAGCTATTTAAGAATAAGAACAGAACAAACTCAAAGAAAGTGAAAAGAAATTAATAAATAGCAGGAATAAAATAAATTTTCAAAAACGCAATATGAAAGATCAAGAAAGCCAAAAGGTATTTCTTTGAAAAAACTAATAAAATAAAAGAAACTGCTGGCAAGAGTATTCAAGAAAAAAGAAAGATAAAAGGCACAAATAAGCAATATTAATGATGATAAGGATAAAAAGGAAAATTAGTACAAATCAAAAAGATAATGTATACCTCTAAAATTTCGACAAAGAATTAGACAAAATGTACAAATTATTATGAAAATATTCAAACAATTAACTCAAGAAAAACTAGAAACCCAGAATAGTACTATAACTATTTAAAAATTTAGTAATTAAAATTTTTGCCATGAGGAAATGGCCAGATCTAGCCAGTTTTAGAGGAGAGTCGTAAAGATAATTTGAATCGTACATGAACTCTTTTTTAAAAATAGAATGAATACAAATGTTATCTCATTTATAGCGGATTTAATTTTCATTCTAAAATGAGCAAATGAAAACATAAGAAGGATAAGAGACTAGTCATGCACGAATATAGATGCAAAAATCGTTAGTAAACAGTATTCAGCAATGTTTAATATATATCATATCCAAGTTAGGTTTATCCCAGGAATGAAAGGTTGGTTCAGTATTAGAATACTAATTAATTAACTCACCACACTAACGTATTAAAGAAGAGAAATCAAATTATTTTGTATAACAATAAATGCCGAAAAATCATTCTATCAAATTTAATATCTATCCATGGTAAATAATATTAATAAACTAGGAATGGAAGGGAGTATCCTTAATTTAATCATAAGTTATTGTTAATCATTAAAAGCCTTTTCTCTGAAAATCAGGACCAAAACAATGATGCTTGCCAACTTAAGTTCTATTCAACATTGTACTGAAGATTCTAGTCAGCTTTATAAATAAAAAAGCATAAGGATTAAAAAGAAATACAACTGCCATTAATGATAATTGACATGATTTCTCCATAGAAAACTCCAGAATAATCTACACACAAATGACTGATATAAAGACTGCTGAAAAGCTTTTCTGTATAAAGGAGTAATATATAAAAGGCAATAGTATATATGTGTGTGTGTGTGTATATATTACATACATGCAATAAAAAGAAAATGTAACTTTAAAAGATACTATTGCCATAACAAGAAAAGTACACATTACTAAAAGATGTACAAGATTTTATGAAGAACATTTTGAAATTTTATTGGAAAATATAAAGAAGAGCCAAATAAATGGAGGCAGAAGCCATGAACAAATAGGAAGATCCAATATTGCCAAGAAGTCAATTCTCCCAAGCTTTATAAATGGATCCCAAGCAAAATTATATAAGAGTTTTTCATGAAGCTGACTTTATAAAATGTCCACATTTTCCATGGACAAGGTGATTCTAAAATTATGGAAGCAGAAAGACTAAGGATTTCTAAACATATTTCTAAAGAAGAGCAAGGCAGGCCATAGAAGAGGTCATACAAGTCAACAAGAGACATTAACACATTAGTGAAAAAAAAGAGGCCAAGCCCATGAACAATTCACAGAAGAAAATTTTCTCATAGCTAGTAAACATATGAAGATACGTCAAATGGAACAATGAGATACTCTTTCTTTCACCTATTAAACTGGCAGATATGAAAAAACCCACAAAACAAAATTAATGCTTATTTCCATGCTGGTGCATTGAGGCAAGCATTCTCATGGAGAAAGCTAATGGTTGGTGAGTATGAGACAGTACAACCTTTCCGAAAGCAAGTTGTCAATATGCATAAAGAACCTTAAGCATTTCATATACATTTTGAAACAGTAATTCTACCTTTTGAAACCCATCTATAGAAAACAATGAAGGTAAATCCAAAGGATTATTCATAGCAGTGTTCATGGCAAAGACATAGGAAACATTTAAGATATAATATCAAGTGGGAAAACAAGATATGAAATGATTTATATAAACATTTTAGTGCTATAAATTGGATGGAAACTTACTGAAAATTGGTAAATGAGGGATTTTTATCATTTTTTTCTTTATGCTTTGCTTAAATTTTCCAAATTTCTTTCAAAAATTATGTGAACACAGAATGTGATATATAGATGATATATTACAGAATTGTACACTTGAAACCTAGGTAATTTTACTAACCGTTGTCACCCCAATACATTTTAATTAAAAAAAAGTGTTGCTTTTAAAGGAAAACAATAAAAACAGAACTTGGACACCTTTAAAAACATATTTTATTACTTTCTATCCTTACCACTGTTTTTCACCATTAAAATAGAGAAAAAATAAAAGCAAGCATTCTCTTTAGGCAAATAAATTATGTTAATTGGATTCATAGTATATTCTCTTCATGTTTCAAGAAGTAAGCTTAAAATATGCTTTTAGTAATCAGCCAAGTAAAATATTTTGGCCATAAAATTGTCAAGGAACTCAAATGCATAATTACCTAAAGCATATAAATACAATACATATAAAAACATAACCTTTGTATTTATAATTAACACTGAATACGTTATAATTATTCAGTATCTCTTGTATAATTTCCTTGAAGTAAACAGATAAAACGGCAATAATAGAAGATGAAGGGAATGAAGTTTTTAAAATTTAAAATATATTGAATAATATGGGTGAATTCCATCATGGACATACAACTACTTTTACTTCAGAAGATGCAATAGAAGAAATTGGAAAAGTCAGCATATTCTCTTTCATTTCAGTGATATGACAGGTAAAAAATATTAAGGGCTCTGATTCGATATTATTTTGGTTTGAATAATACATGTGACAATAATGTGAATTTATATAATATACAATGTGAAATAAATTAAATAATTTGAAATATTTAATCCATAAGTTTCCTTATTATTCATGATCCTTAAAAACTGGGACTGTGGGGATCAGAGATATAACGGAACTATGATCATAAACACATTTCAGACATTGTGAGGGCTCAATACAGAAATGTATTACCATTACCATATCCTCTCAACTCAGAGTTCCCAGTGTTTTGGGGATGAGGTGGGAATGGGAAAGGGCTGAAATGGGAGAGAAGAGGAGGAAAAGATAGAAAGGGCATGTTAGGATAGAAACCACCTTATTCAGAAATGCTGAGTAAACACAAAACTGGCAAGAGGAATCCAGAGAACTGGTTGTGGGTCCTAAGTGATGGCACTTTATACAGCAATGATGGCCAGGCTGTAGTTTTCAGGCAGCTACTCAGTACCATCCACTGGAAAACACCCCATCCCCGGGAACATATCAGCCAAACAGAAAGTGTGGCATCACTGAGGTGCTGGCACGACTAATATCAGAGACAGAGCATTCGGTCTTCACAACTGATTGAGTTGTTTCAGGGAAGCTGAGTGATTTGCTCAAGGGTCCACTGTTAGAGTCTCAGCAGAGACTCTTCAATGACAAGACAGGTCAAAAACTTGGGACCCAAGACTTCTGATTGCCAATCTCCTGTCCATTGTACTATACAACACTATTGTTTGGAAAAAAGAATTCACTTTTCAACTGGTTATGCTTTGCATTATTTATTCAAAGCTTAAATGTGTTATCTTGGCTCTGCCTGGACATCAGAGATACAGTTAACATGATCCAGGTAGCAGAGGATATCATGTTATCATGGATAACAGAGATCCAGGTAACATAATTGTTACTGTCATGTTGTACCATCTCATTGAATAAAGATTAAGCATCTTCCATTAGAAAACCTTAGCTTTAAGACACAACTCAAATTTACACATTCATTTTTCTCCCTTCCTCCTTCTACTGGGGTGGCTGGTAGTAATAACCCAGAGAGGTGACTTATAGAATCCATGCTCTCAAGAGCTGTAGCTTGATTTTAGCTTGTAATTGGTCCTAGTGGGTTTCGATGAGCTGGCAGATATCTGCAGGATGATTTTCCTGCATCTCTCGACAATGAAAAACTAGAACAGGAGAGAAGCAATGTCCGAGTGACCTTACTCTCAGAGCTGGGGCACTGAGCGAGGTTAATAGGCAGCATCTGTTGCTGCTGAGATGTAGAAAAGCACCAGAGTTGGCGCTGTCAATGGAGCCCTCAGGGCTGGATGGGTCTTCTGCCAAAGGACAGAACAGTTCAAAGCAAACGAAACCACAGAGCAAAAATAATACCCTTGCCATGCAATCACAAGTCAAATCAATAAAACACAAGGTTCATTTCCATAGGTCTATATCACCGTGGGGTTACATGAGGAAGTGATGTGGTGTAGTGGAAAGAGTCCACAGATACAGAATAAATCCTACCACTCCATAGCAAGATGGCTTTGGCAAGTTACTTAAATTCTTAGTCATCTCCTCAAAATGGATATGGTAATAATGCAGTAGCCTTGTGATTAGCAATATATCTCTCTGTGTGTGCATCTTTGTACAGCGCTGCCACATTAGGTATTAGACAAAGGTAGGTACCATCAACATCATCATGAAAATTGTAGGAGTCAAGCAAGACTATGAAAAGTCTAATCCTCAAAATCTTGCTCCCCACTAATACATATCCGTGATAACACAAATTACCTTTATGAGCTTTGAAACTGTGTATGATGATAAATAATTTCTCTCTTGGAATAGTCATGTTATGAAACGCCCTGAATTTTCACTTAAATAATTATCTATTATTTCTATGAGGGGTTATATAAGAAATTTAAAGAATATATGGATTACAAATATTTATCTTAAAATTTTAAAACATGGTGTGCATTTAATGGGAAAAACGATCAGACGGAACCATGTCCATTCTTACTATTTTTAAACCATCACTATCGGGAAGGTTCAAGTTGTCACAGTTTTTTTCTGGTTGGATGCCACTAACCCACTTGATTCTACCTGATGATTTGAAGCAATTTGAGCAATGTGTATTTTTTAATAGTTTTATCCATCTTTAATTTCATTTTTCTTACTAGGGGTATATGTGTTTAAATACATAGAAATCAATTCAGTAAACATAAAGTAACAGTGTTTGACAAATATCTATTGAATCAATCAATATATAGCCTACTATATTATCAGTTAATATACTGCCTACTGTATTTTCAATTAATACGTTGTCTGCTGCAGTATTAATTAATATGTTGCCTACTATGGTATTCAAACACAGACTTATGGGACTGTGAAGGGAATGATTGTTTCTGATTGGATGATCAGGGAAAGCTTCAGGAGGAGGTAATATGCAAGTTGGATCTGAAGGGACTTAGCAAGTAGAGAAGGAGCTAGAAGTTACCCTAGGCAAAGCCACAACATGAAGCATGGCCCAGAGACACAAAAGCGCTGGAGTGTGAGAGACGGTGAGTTATTCAGAAAAGCCACACCATAAGGTTCATGAAGAAAGTAGCTGCGATTGATAATAAAGCCTGAAATACAGGCTGAGGTCACGTCATGGAGGGCAGAGTATGCCATGCTAAGAAGTTTCTTAGTTTTGGAATGAATCCACAGCAGATTTTGGAGCCTCATCAAACACGATAACATCTATGCGTTACAAAGAAAACTAGTTTGCAGAGTGGAGGACAGATCTGAAGGGGGAGACGAAGTGTTGAGAGGTAAGTTAGGGAACTCTTACAATGGTGCAGGCAAGAGATGAGGGCCAGGTGAGTGGGAACTGAGACGAAGGGATGGAGCTGAAAATGGTGGGGAGAGAACATGGTTAGGACTTGTGACCTGCTGATGTGCAGGTGAGGGAAAGGGAGGGGGCAATGACAACTGTGCCAAAGCTCGCTAGACCAAGTTAGTGGGAAGTGACACCATTCAAATAATGCCAGCTACTTATGAGGTCAGCAAGTGCAAGGTCGTGGGCACATTTACAGTCCCTTCAGGGCAAGGTCCTGTCACTAATGGCATCTGACATTAAAAAGTTGACTAGAAGCGCGTCCAACAAATCGGACAATGTCTACTGTCATGAGCTATCATCAGAGGGAGGATGGAGAGTCATAGGAAATAACAATTTTTAATCAAATTTTCTGAAGTTTGAGCTTCTACTCGCACATGATATTATCAGGGGCACGGGCAAAAGGAAACTGGATTTAAAAAGTCAGCTAACACCTTAGAGGTCCTGAAAGCTAGCATGACCAAATGGAGCATGCAACAAATAAAACAGACACTTTTATATTTATAGTTTAGAAAAAAATAAACCTGATATTGACGGTAAAATCAACTCCCTCTATTGCACCATTTAAAAACATGCAGAAACTTTTATCTACTAAGTATCTTTTATCTACTAAGTATAAGCACATACACTTGACTTGCCCAAACAGTTTGAAGCAACCTCAAAAATCAGATAGAAGTTTTTACCATTTTCTTATGGACATGGCTCAGCATCACCATAATTATAGGAAAAATCATGTCAGAACTCACTTGGCTGCTACAGCCATTGGAGGCACAGCTGTTATGAGTCTTAATACATTTACAGCGCTTGCCAATGCTCCCCCAACTCCCCTTCCTTAGCTTTGAGTGGTTTTGTTTTGTTTGGTTTGTATCCTGGGGAATAGAAAATAACCTGCACTGATTGTGGCAATTGATTGACTCAGCTGGTGCCTGAGACTATGAAATGGGAACTGAAAAGCACATCTGAAATGTGTGTGGGCCGGAGGTGAATGGCAAGGGGGTGTCTCCACCCCGGATTGCACCCAGAAGCACGGAACCAGCTGTGTCAGGCAATGGTTCTATCAGCTAAGTAACACAAAGTACCTTTTATTCCACCTGCTCTAACGCTGTTTTCTAAACAAAGGGACTGATGTGCTCTGCTCTTAAAACTTTTCTAGAGGTACATGCAATTCTCTCTGCCAACTAACCTCCCACAGGGGAGAGCCCAGGCACCCCCGTACTGTCCTCTGCTCTGCTGCCAGCCCATCTAAGGATCAGGGCCTGTCTTCCCAACTACGGGCCTGTGCCATCTAAGGGCTTCTGAACAGGGAATTTTAACTGCAAATTCCAGACAGGAGGTGGTTTTCAGGGAGTGGGTTTCTTTATCTTCCTTCCTTCCTTCCTTCCTTCCTTCCTTCCTTCCTTCCTTCCTTCCTTCCTTCCTTCTTTCTTTCTTTCTTTCTTTCTTTCTTTCTAGGTTTTACTGCTTCCCTAAGGTGGGAGGCAAGTAAATAAAAAACAGATTTTGGAGGGCCAGCGAGACATTTTAATCATCTCTTCTTAATTTGTTACAAATTTGTCAACTATATGGGCTATCTGCAGTTTTACTTTCCGTGGTTTCAGTTTCCTGTGGTCAACTGTGGTCCGAAAATATTACATGGAAAATTACAGAAATAAACAATTCATACGTTTTAAGTTGCATGCTATTCTGAGTAGTGTGATGCAATCATGTGCATTCCTGCTCTGTCCCGCCTGGTATGTGAATGACCGTTTTATCCAGCATCTCCACACATGTATGCTCCTGGCCACTTAGTGGCGCTCTCTGTTACCAGATCTCCTATCTCAATATCTCAGTGCTTGCGTTCAAGTAACCCTTATTTTACTTACGAATGGCCCTAAAGCCATTCACATAACTTTTATTAGTGTGCTGTTATAAAGTCATTCACATAACTTTTATCACAGTGTATTGTTATAACTGTTCTATTTTAATTATTAGTTATTGTTGTTAACCTCTTACTGTACCTAAACTTTATCAGCGGTATACATGTATAGGAAAAAACACAGTATACATAGGGTTCGGTATTATCCATGGTATCAGGCACCCATTAAGGGTCTTGGGATGTAGCCCCCATGGATAAGGAAAGGACACCTCTAGACAAAGGCATCGAATATAACATTGTGCTTGCATTTAACAAAACCAGCTGTTTTACTTAGAAAACAGAGGGAAGGATGAGAGAGGAAAATATATAGCCCATACATTAAAAAAAATTCTACATATTTAAAGAAAATCCAGATTCCTTAGGAAAAAAAAAAAGGATACTTGTATTTAAGCCTGAGATTCTGGCATAATATCTCAATTCCCCAATTTAAATTGAACTAAAAAACAATCTCCATGTTCAATGACAAAAGTAATCACCAGTGTTTGTACCCTGGAGAAACACATAGGAGAAAAGTAGATGGGGTAAGCATAGTGTTTTTCTAAATACATTTAGGTAATTACATTGTATTTAGATACACACATAGGTATTTTTTGAAGAGTCGGCTACCAAGAGTTACTCAGGCTTAGAAGACTCAGCTCCAGTAACTGGAAAACAGATTTTTGTGCCCTAGGGCAGTATCGTGAGCTAATGAAACAGTACCATCTGTGTTTCTCAGGATGCCCTACCTGGGAGGAGTTTTAAATTGCTGTCCTTCCTTTAATTTTACAATGATAGCAAAACATATTTTTTCAGAATCACATGCCTGTTTTCCCACTTAAGGTTAATGGTCTTTCTGCTTAGATCACCAAAGAGACGGTGGATCAGTTAAAAAACTGAGGACCAAAGAAGGCCTTTTGGGGACTAGAGAGGGAAGGAAATTCACTTTCCAACCCTGCAGGGCCACCAGGGTGTTGTGGACCGCCCTCCTGTCTCAGTTTGTATTGCAGTGGGAGCAGCTTACAGCTGTAACGCAGAAGGAACGGTGAGAAGTGTTCCTTGTTGATTCAGGGCAGAGCTGCAGTGTCATGGCCGATCTCCCTTTCTGACTCCAGGTGATAAAGGCCCAGAAGTCTGCAGCGGCAGGACAGCTCAGTCCTACACTGTTTTCCTTGAGTGCAGCTACCTTCTTTTTTTTATTTTTGGTAAACGCACAGATTTTCCCTAAGGGGTTAGCACAAACTGCTTTTTGCTTGCTGGGGGAAAAAAAAAAAGGAAACAGCTCCTCTTTTTCAACAAAGTAAACAAACTTGCCCTTTCCACTTGGTCTTTCTCCAGAGATCCCTGCTCCGCTCTCCACTGACAACATGCCATTTTCTGTTCAATTCAGCATGTTTACTTTTTTATTGTGATTCATGTCTGAGTTTCTTTTGAATCAAATTATTGCATTTCCCTGGAGAGATATGCCATATGACCATCCTGTTAAAACAAAATCAAATACAAAATTTGCACTGAGCGCTGTTCTGTCTTATCCCCACCACGTTTTCCCTTTTGTTTGGACACTCTTGTGTTGTGTACTTGAGCAGTAATGAATCTTCCCAGTGTTTAGGCCAATTTTCAGACACTTCTGTTTTGGAAAAGATAAAGATGAGCTGGTTGAAACACTGTCAACAGAAAAAAAGTCACTATTTTGCAATTTAGATGGTTGGTCTTCCCAATATACATAGATTGAAGAAAACCAGAAAGACAGACTGGATGATTATGCTGAGTCACCGTAGCAACTAGAGACTTTCTTGATATTTTATCCCCAGATATGCGTTAGTATTGAAATAACTTACTGCTTCAGTAAGTGTTGAAGGCAAGCATTCCATAGCATTTTTTGAGCAGAGACAGAGGAATGCAATTCATGTCATACATTTTCGGTAATACATTTTCCCTCTCCCCTTTATTTTTTGGGTGTTGATTATCTTTCAATCAATTCCTGTGTGCCTTACATAAGTAATGTTTAAAAATCTCCATCCAAGTACAGCAACAAGACTCATGTTATCTGAGTGTTTCTTCTCTTCCCATGGCTTCCAGAATGATGTCCAAGCTCTTCCATAGGACACACGGGGCCCTTTGATTGGAGTCCTGACTGTCTGCATCTGCCAACCCCTCCTAGGATTCACGCCAATTTCCCAGTGCACTCCATTCTCTTGTTTTTGTGTCTGTCTACCTGGAATCTGTCCTCTCGCACCTTTTCTTAGCCAACTCCCACTCCTCCTTCAAGGAAAAAGTCATCCTTGTCCAGTCTTGCACCCTAAACCAGCTCAGGTGCCGCCCAGCGGCCTCTGCAAATCTCTCTTGTGGGGTTGAACCCCTGACGCAATTGCTACGTGGCTGCTTCCTCCTGCAGAGTGAGCTTCTTGAGGACAGGGCATGTGGGTCTCCTCTGTATGCCCAGAACCGAGCTCTGTGTCTGATTCACAGCATGAGCTTACTGTTCTCTAGTGCCTTAATGAGTGCAACTTATTAAACTTCTGCTAAATCCTACCTTGTCAACGATACCAGTATATATATATATATATATATATATATATATATATATATATATATATATATATGAAGAGCATTCTCTGGTCTACAGTTACACCGTTCCTTAGGACTTTCCTAACTTACGAGGTCGGACAATTAAGTTTGGAAACTCATCCTAGAGAAAGTGCTCCATACCTCCTTGATGAATATCACTATAGTCACCTTTGAAATACTCCCCTTGGGAAGCTATGCACCGACGCCAGCGCCTAGACCACCCTTCAAAGCAATTTTGGAACTCTTTTTCTGGAATGGTCATCAGAGCTGTCGTTGTATTACGCTTGATATCCTGAATGTCATCCAAATGTCTTCCTTTTAAGATTTCCTTTATCTTCGGGTAAAGAAAGAAGTCACTGGGGGCCAGATCAGGTGAGTAGGGAGGGTGTTCCAATCAGTTATTTGTTTTCTGGCTAAAAAGTTCTCAAAGACAGTGCCATGTGAGCTGGTGCATTGTCGTGATGCAAGAGCCATGAATTCTGGGTGAAAAGTTCAGGTCATTTTCATCTAATGTTTTCACACAGCCTTTTCAGCACTTGCAAATTGTAAACTTGGTTAACTGTTTGTCCAGTTGGTACAAATGCATAATGAATAATCCCTCTGATATCAAAAAAGGTTAGCAACATCGTTGCAACAAGTTCACGAACTTAATTGTCATACATCATAGATATGAAAATACTATTTTAGCAATCAAAGGTGATAGCATATATTTAAAAATACTTATTTTTTCAGTTCTCAAAATTTATCCACAGAATAAAACCCACCTAGTTATTTAAGTTACTTTTTAATGGGAGCTTTTCACGGTGTATGATACATGGTAAGGGAATTACCTAGTCTATAGCTGAAGCAAAAATGTACTGAGCCCCTTCCAGACAAGGACTGGTTCACTTTACCCTCAGAGTGCTGAACACAAGAGATGACAGAGATGTATTGAAACCGCAATATGACATAGTTTCCCTATAAAGAAGACGGTGTGAATTTCTGTTCTTGGATCTTATTATTGGTCATTATTTTTCTTTTACTAGGTAACTGGTCAACTGAATATCAGATACAATTCCAGCACTTACGATGCATTAAATGGGTTAATCCTCACACAACCGTATGAGGTTGATACCATAGTTATTCCATTTTACAGATGGTGAAACCGTGGTCCAGAGAGGTTAGGTAATGTTCTAAAGGTCACGGGGCTAGTAGTAGGAAGCAGAGTTGGGTTGGAATACAGGCAGTCTGGCACCAGAGCCTGTGTTCCACACCACAGCCGTTCAGTATTTGCTCTGTGAGGTTCATCCCACACCAGGCAGCCACAGTGTTCCTGACTCGGTGGGGGTTAAAAGGAAGGATGCATACTTCACAGTGCGATTCAAAGAGGTACCTTTGGTTAGAGTTCTAAGAGCCAATTGAACTTTAAAAAAAATAACTGTTTGATGATTTTCCAGATTCATACTAGAATAAATATTCCCTGGGGTTAGAGAATGTAGAGCAGAGTAAATACAGCCTGGGACCTTTCGCTGCCCCGTTAATTCCCATCAGCTTGGCTATACCTCTTAGATCTGAGTTTGTAATTCAGCGACATGTGCAGGCGAGGATGGGGAAGGAAAGACTTCATGCTGGAGGTGAGGCACTCCTTAGCAGGAGTGCCCCTCTCCCTGAAGCCACTGCACAGGTTTACCTGTGTACCAAGATCACTCCTCATGTCCCACTTACTCCATTCTACCATGGTCCTCTTGCCAACATTAGCACCCTACCTCCCGGGGTGGGGGTAGTTAGTAACCTGAAATATACTGAGTGCTAAGATAATTCCCAACAGAATTTGCCATTTCATATTTCTCGCAATAATACCTTTCTAGTTTTTCCTGCTTTTCTCTCTAGTATATGTTCTTTCTTCATTTTTTTCCTTATTTATTTTTTTTAAACTGATAATGGCTTTGGTGTTTAAAAGTATTTACTCCCCTCCAGCTATATTGAGATATAATTGATAAATAACGTTATGCAAGTTTAAGGTGCATAATGTGATGCATTTATATACGTTTCCTTTAAGCAGTCCTCTCTGATCCACTGATTAGCTAGAATGAGAAAAACACTATTTTGAAATGTAATTAATTAATAACATTTTATTTCAAAGTATAACAACTCAATAAAACATCAATTATAATATGCTTAAAATTGGTATAAACTTTCAGTTTGCACTTATAAATCTTATTTCTTCTGGAAATCTGAATAGGGTACATATTTTCCAATATATATATCAGCTATAGTGTTAACAGGAAGTGCCAAGGTAGGTATTTTTAAGCAGTCTATGAAAAATTGGTATCAGGTTATTCTATGAATTGTTATTTGATTCTATAACTAATCTCCTTGACATTAATATCTTTAATAAACATTTGAGCAATATCTGCATTCAGAATATTGGATAGAACTGAGATATCACCTCTGTTCATTAGGCTTATATTTTTTCAATAACCTAATTTTGTCTTTCATAAGATTATTAATGCTTTTGGAAGTCTTACTCTTAATCCTATTAATTCCTAAACTAGCCTTTAAAAGTGCATGGGGACACATGCAAAGGCAGTCAATTATAAGTTAAATTGCTAAAGGTAAATCTAAGAATTTCAAGGTTTCTAAAATGCAGAACTTCATCTGAAAATATTTTCTGGACTTAAATCAAATGCTTAGGGCCTAGTCTGAGTTAGTTTCCTTGGCTTGTAGTCTTCTGAACTGAGGTTATTGGCAACACATGAGAATGCACATGTCAGCAGACAGAGTGTGTCTATTTGTGTGCGATGGACCAAAGATCTAGTCTTAAAAGGCTAGCTATCACAGTGGCATGGTTCTCAGTGCTGTAATGAATCTTTGGTCATTAAGCTCAGACATGAAGCTCAACCCAAGACAACACAGCATGTGGGACATAAAATGAAGTATCATGAGTGTTCCTCTAAGAGGAGAAAGAAGCAGAGTTTGAAACTCGTAGGATATTGAGATGGTAGAAACTCATTTCAAACATACTCTCATTCCTAGATGGTGGATTAGGTAAATGCTATGACTGATGCCTGCCAGGATCACATCACAATTACAACTAAATAATAGAACCATCAACATCAAGGATCATCTGAAGACTAGCTGAACAGAATCCCTATAACTAAGGATATAAAGAAGAGGCCACATCAAGACTGGTGGGAGGGGTGGAGACATGAAATGGGCTGACCTGAAACCCACAGGTAGTGGTTGAGCACTGGGCGGGACACCTCAGTGGTGGATTTCCCTCTGAAGAGGGAGGGGAAGGGTCCCAGCCCCGTACCGCGCACCACAGCCCAGGGATCCTGTGTCAGGAAGAGGAATTCCTACAACATCTGGCAGTGAAAAGCAGCAAGAACTCTGTCCATCTATACTGGTGAGATGGAAAGTGGCTAGAAATCCAGACATCCTCTTGAAGAGCTTGTGCATAGATTCACTCACTTGCAAACACTCAACTGCTCTCGAGTGGAGGGGTGGCAACTCAAGAGGTGCTAGAGACATACAGGGAAAGACAGATTGTGTAGCCTTGTGGCGAGGGCTTTGTCCCTATGTGGAGCCTTCCTCATGTGTAGCCTATAGGAGGGCACCATCTTTTCTTTGTTGAACCCTCCCCCAAAAGGGCCAAATCCGAGACTACATTGGTCTGATAAAATCTGTGCATGCGCACCAGAGGCCCTGGGTCCCTGCCCCACCCTGCAAGTGTTGCATCATCCTGAGTACTCTCACCTCCTGGGCCCACCCCACTCTACAAGATGCAAAAGCCTTTCATAGCAGCAGATGGCCCACGGTGGCCTGGTGAACTCTTAGTGTGGGCAGTTAATCACAACTTGAGCTGCAGCCTCTGTTGGGTAGCTCTCGGGGATCTGCAGGCCTAAGGCGAGCAGTGGCTCACTGCAGTGTTCTCAGGGCATTTTGCAAGGTGTTCAAGGGCCTAGCACTGGTGCAAGAACTGACTCTGCATTGGATTTGTGAAGACAACAGCCCACACCCCGTGACTTCTTGGAACCTTGCCCCAACCAGCTGGGGCTGCATCGCCAGGGGCACTCTCAACACCGGGTCAACTAGTACGGCTGAAACCTAAGGAGGCTCTTTCAACAACTGAGCCTTATGGGCAGCCAGCCAGTGGCAAAAGGCTTAGGGGGACCCTGGGACTTCTGTTAAGCTACCCCAGGCCCAATACTAGTGGCAGCCAGCCTCAGATCACAGAGAGGCCACCCCACATGCCGCCAGGTCCAGCACAGGCAGCAACCAAATATAGCTTTGTGACTCCTGTGAGGTAGCCCTGGGCCGGTCACAGGCAAGGCTGAAATTGGCCTGCATGGAAGCCCTTCCCAAGAGATACCAGAAACAATGCACCCCAAGGCTGGCTTCAGACCCCACAGAGCATTACCCAATTGGCCCCACAAGTGGCACCCAAAGCGTGGTTTCAACAGGCACAAGAGCCTGCTGGGGCAAATACCCCTGTGAGGGGTCAGCCCCCATCAACAGCTCATACATTGTGGGCATAGTCAATCCTCACAGTCAGTCAGCCTTGGAATCAGTCCCACCTACTGATGTGCCAAAAGCAATCAAGCCTCAGTTATAGTAGGAGAATACAAAGAACACACACTAGGGATACTCCTAGAACACATGCACAGGTGAATAGGGAGACTGGTCTACTGGATCACATAGCCCAATCAACATAATATACAGAAGCAAACACAGAGAGGCAGCCAGAATGAGGAAACAAAGAAACATGTCCCAAATAAAAGAATAGGAGAAACTTCCAGAAACAGAACTAAATGAAATGGAGGCAACCAATCTACCAGAGGCAGAGTTTAAAACACTGGTTTTAAGAATGCTTAAGGAAGAACTTCAACAAAGAGATAGTAAGCATAAAGAAGGACATAGAAACCATAAAAAAAGAACAGTCAGGAATAAGAAATCAATAACTGAAATGAACAATACATTAGAAGGAATCAACAGCAGGTTAGCTAAAGCATAGGATCATATCAGTTATTTAGAAGACAAAGTAGCAGAAAACACTCAATCGGAATAAAAAGAAAAACAAAATAAAACAAAGATAGTTTAAAGGACCTTGGGACAACATCAAGCATAACATTTTCATCATAGGACTAACAGAAGAAGAGAGACAGCAAAAGATCAAGAACCTATTTTAAGAAATAATAACTGAAAACTTCCCTAACCAGGTGAAGGAAAGAGACATACATGCCCAGGAAGTGCAGAGGGTCCCAAACAAGATGAACCCAAACAGGCCCACACCAAGACATGTAATAATTAAAATAGCAAAGGTTAAAGACAACGAAGGAATTCTAAAAGCAGCAAGAGAAAGACAATTAGTTGGTTACAAGGGAGCTCCCATAAGACTATCAGCTGATTTCTCTACTGAAACTTTGCAGGCCAAAAGGGAGTGACAGGAAATAGTCAAAGTGATGGAAAAAAGGGCCTACAACCAAGACTACTCTACCCAACAAAGCTACCATTTAAAATTGAAGGAGAGATAAAGAGCTTCCCAGACAAGAAAAAGCCAAAGGAATTCATTACCACCAAGTCACTATTACAGGAAATATTAAAAGGACTTCTTTAAGAAGAAGAAGGGGAAAACAAACAAACAAACAAACAAAAGATCAAGAATATAAATAATACAATGGCAATAACTATGTACCTATCAATAACCACTTTAAATATAAACATAGCAAATGCTCCAGTCAAAAGACATAGGGTAGCTGAATAGATAAGAAAGCAAAACCCATGCATATGCTGTCTGCAAGAGACCCACCTCAGATACAGATAGACTGAAAGTAAACAGATGAAAAAAGTTATCATGCAAATAAAAATGAGAAAAATCTGGGGTAGCAATACTCATATTGGACAAAATAGACTTTAAAACAGACTATTAACAAGAGACAAAGAAAGACATTACGTAATGATAAAGGGGTCAATCCAACAAGAGAACATAACCCTAGTAAACACCTATGCAGCCAACATAGGAGCACCTAAACAGATAAAAAAGTATTGTCAACATAAAGGCAGAGATCAACAGGAACACAAACATAGTAGAGACTTTAACACCCCACTGATAAGAATGGACAGATCTTCCAGACCTAAATCAACAAGGAAACAACAGCCTTAAATGATACACTAGATGAGATGGATTTAATTGATACATTTAGAGCATTTCACCCCAAAGCAGCTGAATATACATTCTTTTCAAGTGCACATGGAATATTTTCCAAGACAGACCATATATTAGGGCACAAAACAAGTCTCAATAAATTTAAGAAGACTAAAATTAAGTGACTTCTCTGAGCACAATGATATGTAACTAGAAATCAATCACAAGAAAAAAACTGAAAAATACACAAACATTAGGAGGCTAAATAACATGCTACTAAATAATGAATGAGTCAGTAATGACATCAAAGAATAATTCAAAAGATACCTTGAGACAAACAAAAATAAAAACACAATGACCCCAAATCTATGAGGTCCTTCAAAAGCAGTCCTACAGGGAAATTCACAGCAATGCAGGCCTACCTCGAGAAACAAGAGAAATCTCAAATAAATAGTCTAACTTTACACCTAAGGGAACTGGAAAAAGAATAGCAAACAAAGCCCAAAGTGAGTACAAGGAAGAAAATAATAAAGATTAGAGAGGAAATAAACAAAATAGAAGCTAAAAAAAAATCAATACAAAAGAGCAATGGAACCAAATGCTGGTTTTTTGAAAAGATAAACAAAACTGACAAATCTTTAATGAGATCCATCAAGAAAAAAAAGAGAGAGGATCGAAATAAATAAAATCAGAAGGGAAAGAAAAGTGACAAATAGATATAAAAAATACAAAAAAAAATTAGGAAAATACTATATGCCAACAAATTGGACAATCTGGAAAAAATGGATAAATTCCTGGAAGCATATAACTTTCTAAGGCTGAATCAAGAAAAAACAGAAAATCTGAACTGACCGATTACTACTAATGAAATTGAATTGGTAATCAACAAGCTCCCAACAAACAAAAATCCTGGATGAGAGGATCTCACAGGTGAATTTTACCAAACATTCAAAAAAGAACTAACACCTATTCTTCTCAAACTATTCCAAAAAATTCAAGAGCAGGGAAGGATCCCAAACTCATTTTATGAGGACACCATTACCCTGATTTCAAAACCAGACAAAGACATTACAACAAACGAAAACTATAGGGAGATATCCCTAATGAACATAGATGTAAAAATCTTCAAGAAAATACAGCAAATCAAATTCAGCAATACATTAAAAAGATCATATACCACAATCAAGTGGGATTCATTTCTGGTATGCAAGGTTGGTTGAATATCCGCAAATCAATTAATGTGATACACCATATAAACAAAATGAAAAATAAAAATCATATGATCATATGCAGGAAAAGTGCAGGAATAGATGCAGGAAAAGTGACTGACATAATTGAACACCCATTTATGATAAAAACTCTCAGAAAAATAGGAATAGAGGGAATATATCTCAACATAGTAAAGGCCACATATGACAATCCCTCAGCTAATATCATACTTAATGGGGAAAAGCTAAAAGCATTCTCCTTAAGATCAGGAACAAGACAAGGATTTCCACTTTCACCACTTTTATTAAACATACTGCTGGATGTCCTAGCCACTGCAATCTGACAAGAAATAAAATGCACCCAAATTGGAAAGGAGGAAGTAAAACTGTCATTCCTTGCAGATGACATGGTATTATATATAGAAACCCCAAAGATTCCACCAAATAACTATTAGAACTGATAAATGAATTTAGTAAAGTAGCAGCATACAAAATTAATACTTAGAAATCAGTTACATTTTTATACACCAATAATAAACTATCAGAAAGAGAAATTAAGAAAACAATGCCATTTACAATTGCATATAAAAAAATACATAGGAAAAAATTTAACCAAGGAAATAAAAGACTTCTACTCAGAAAATTATAAGACATTGATGAAAGAAATTAAAGAAGATATAAATAAATGGAAACATACACTATGCTCATGGATAGGAAGAATTAATATAGTTAAAATTTCCACACTACTCAAAGAAATCTATAGATTCAATGCAGTCCCTACCAATAAATGATTGGATAAAGAAGATGTGGTACATATATACAATGGAAAATTACTTTGCCATAAGAAAAGTTGAAATATTGCCATTTGCGACAACATGGATGGATCCTGAGATTATCATGCTAAGCAAAACTGGTCAGACAGAAAAGTCAAGAAACATATAACTTCACTCATATGTGGGATATAAAACTGAAAGCAACAAACAAACAAGACAAACAAAGAAACAAACACTGATAGACACAGACAACAGTTTAGTGGTTATCAGGGGTAAATGGGGGAGGGGTGTGGTAGAAGAGGGAAAAGGGGTTCAAATACATGGTGACGGAAGAAGTGACTCTGGTAGGTGAACATAGAATGCAATATATAGATGATGTATTATGGAAATGTACACTTGAAAACTACATCATTTTACTAACCAATGTCACCCCAATACATTTAATAAAAATTTAAAAAAAAAGAAAAAATACCAATGGCATTTTTCACAGAATTAGAACAAATAATCCTAAAATTTATATGGAACTGTAAAAGATCGCGGATATCCATGAAAATCCTGAGAAAGAAGAACAAAGCTGGGAGGTATCGTGCTACCTGATATCAAATTATACTACACGCCCATAGTAATCAAAACAGCATGGTATTGGCATTAAAAACAGACACATAGATCAATGGAACAGACTAGAGAGCCAAGAAATAAATCCATGCCTATATCGTCATTTAATCTGTGACAAAGGAAGCAAGAATATACATTGGGGTAAAGACTGTCTATTCAATAAAGGGTGCTGGGGAAACTGGACAGATACATGCAAAAAAGGAAATTGGAACACCTTCTTATGCCGTATACAAGAAGAAACTGAAAATGGATTAAAGCCTTAAATGTAAGACCTGAAACCATAAAACTCCTAGGAGAAATTATAGGAGGTAAACTCTCAGATGTTACCCTTAGTAATATTTTAACTGATCTATCTCCTTAGGCAAGGGAAACAAAAGAAAAAGTATACAAATGGGACTACATCAAACTGAAAAGTTTTTTCACAGCAAAGGAAACCACCAACAAAATGAAAAGACATCTGACTGAATGGAAGAAGAAATTTTCCAATGATACATCTGATAAGAAGTTAATATCCAAAATTTATAAAAATCTCATAGAACTCAGTACTCACACACGCACACAAGAAATAATCTAATTAAAAATGGGCAGAGGACCTGAATAGACATTTCTCCAAAAAGGAAATACAGATGGCCAACAGACATAAGAAAAGATGCTCAACATCACTAATTATCACATAGATGATGTGATGATACAAACCACAATGAGATATCATCTCACACCTGTCAGAATGGCCATCATTAATAAATCAACAAACAAATGTTGACGAGGATGTGGAGAAAAGGGAACCCTCGTGCACTGTTGGTAAGATTGCAAATCCTACCACTATGGAAAACATACGGAGGATCCTCAAAAATTAAAAATAGAACTATCTTATCACCCACCAATTCCACTTCTGGGTATTTATGCCAAGAAATTCAAAACACTAATTTGAAAAGATATATGCACTCCTATGTTTACTGCAGCACTATTCACAATAGCCAAGATAGGAAAGCAACTTAAGTGCCCATCAATAGACAATTGGATAAAGAAAATGTGATATATATATATATATATATATATATATATATATATATATATATATATATATATATATATATATATATATATGAGTACTTTACTATGAAAAAGAATGAAATCTTACCATTGGCAGCAATATGGATGGACCTAAAGGGTATTACGCTAAGTGAAATAAGTCAGACTGAGGAAGACAAATATGATATGATCTCACTTATGTGTGGAATCTAAAGAACAGAACAAATGAACAAACAAAACAAATAGACTGCCAGATACAGAAAACAAACTGATAGTTGCTAGAAAGGAGGGGTGTTTGGGGGATGGGTGAGAAAGGTGAAGGGATTAGGAAACACAAATTGGTAGTTACAAAATAGTTCTGGGGATGTGAAATATAATATGAGAAATATAATCAATGATATTGTAAAAAATATGTAAAGTGTCTGACTTATCAGGGGAATCACTTAATAAATTATATAAATGTCTAACCACTCTGCTGTACACCTGAAACTAATATAAAATAATACTGAATGTCAAATGAAAAAAAAGTTATGGGATGTAAAGTATAGTACAGGAAATATAATCAATGGTATTGTAATAGCTATATACAGTGTGAGATGGGAAGTAGACTTGTTGGGGTTATCACTTTGTGAGGTGTGTAAATGTCTAACCACTATGCTGTTTTGTATACATGAAACTAATTAAAAAAAAGAGGCCAGAGACTGGAAACAGCAGAGGCTTGCTCTCTCTGTTGCTGGTATTAAAGAAGTAAGCTTCCATGAATTCTGTCAACCACATGAGGGTGTTTGCAAGCAGATCCTTCCCTAGTCAAACCTCTAGCTAAGAACAAGCTATTAGGTTTTGAGTCATATTTAGAAAGACTTTCCCTATTCTAAGAGTATAAAAATTTTCCCCACGTCTTTTTCTAGAATTTTTGAACTTTTGTTTTTCTACATTTAAAAATCTTTGATCCATTTGGAATTTAATTTGGCTTCAGGTATGAGGTATGGATAAGTTTATTTTCCAGATGACTACCCAGGTATCTTAATATTTCTTATTTAGCAGTCTAACTTATTCCCTCCCAACCCCAGTCTGAGAGCCTAATTTTTTTTCAAGAATTCTCTTATATATTTGGATTATCTTTTAATATTTTGGTAGCATTATTTCTTGAATGTAATTTGATACATTATTTCTTTGAACACTTTACAGGGGCGTTATTTCTTAGAAGTCAGAAATTTCACATTATTTATCTTTGTATCTCCATCACTTAGACCATTGTTTAGATTGGGGTATAGTAGACTCTCGGTAAAGGCTTGCTGAATGCATGAAAAAAAGTACTCTCCTTCCAGACAAGATGTTTTCCAACTGTGAGCTAGTCAGGTAGACAGATGATGAGAAATACATTCTAAGATTAAAAAAAACACATATCTATATAATACTATTTTTTTCCTATAAGCACTGTACTTTATCTTCATCAATGACTGTGAATTGACTTTAATAAGGTAAAAAGAGAAATCCACCCCCCCTCATGTGTACACTCAAATCATGGTGGACTTTTTTGAATCAGACTTCTTCAAATCAATTCTATTCTTTTTTCAGTTCTTGAATAACTTTTCAACAGAACTAGTTAATGAGAGGCTGTGAAAGGGGTGAGTCCTAAATTTTATATAGGGTCAGAGAATATCGCTGCTCCTGGAAATGCCCCTGAAAACTGTCTGTACTAGATCCCACGATGGCAACATGCTCTCTGGGCGGACGGGACAATAACAGCTGTCAAAGCCATGACACTAGCCAGTCACTCTAATCTCCAACACATGACATCACTGGTTGGTCTATAATTGTTTTAAGTAGACTACTCTAAAATTATTAGGATTTAACAACATAGTTAATTACAGGAAAAGCCAACAAAGTGATCATGAATGGGGAAGAGAGCCTGGTATGCTTCCGTTTTCATTGCATATTCATGCAGAATAAGGAAAAAGGTGAAGGGGCCCTCCTTTTCACATGCAACATATGTTGGTTTCCTGAATCTCACTGCCAGTTGTAAATGGCTCCACGGCTGAAGTACGGTCCCTTTCTGACGGCCCTCATGGGGCCCCACTGGCTGGCTGAGTGAGTTGGGAGCACAGCTCCTGGCATCACGTGAGACCAGGAAGGCAGAGAAGGTACCCTGGTGCAGAGCTCATGCTCACCTCATATTCCTCCTTGAAACCGTAGCCCTCAGCACACTTCATCTGCGTGATGTGTTGAAGCAGGTCTGCCACTCGGATGGCAGGGTGGAGCTGCCCCGTCTGGTAGGGCACATCGGCCGGCTCCCGCTTCTTGTATGTGTGGGACTGCACCAAGCTGCTGGTGTCGCTAGCCATCGTGTGGGTTTCGTCTAGGAGAAGAAGGCATGGAAAAGTGAGGGAGAATTAGCAGGCTATAGCAGAGTCAACGAGAATGCTAAGAAGCTGCTGCTGACATCCCCTGAACCTGCAGCTGCGATAATCCCTACGATGGCTCAGCAAAAAGAAAAGTTAAATGTTTAGAAATTTAAATGGGATTGGCAATACTGATAGGAATGAGGCAGACATTTTTTATTTTTTTATTTTTTTTAACAAAGCAGTCCAAACGATATATTGCTTTCACAAAGCTGGTTGAGAAGAACCCTTTAGCCTTTCGGTGCTAAAGTTTATGGAAGTTTCGGTCTGAAACTTCGTCAAGGCCCGGTGCAAAACCAGTCTTGTGTTGCTAACAATGATTAGTTACCTAGCTTGTATGATGAAGTAAATAAACTCTGTACAAATGTTCTGTGAGCAAAATAAAATTGCACAAAATGGGTTGGCTTATAAAGCGAGCAATGAGGATGTGGACTTGATGCATGAAATCCAAGAAAAGCAGAAAAAGAAAAGGGAACTTGGTTCAATGAGTCACTTTGCATGCTCCAGTATCAGAAAACTTGACAATATATTGTGGACCAACACATCACACATGGAATGTTCTACAAGAGCTAACATGCAGGGCAACACACAGCAGAACCAGCTGGCTTGTCAGGATCTACAGATGAGACACACACTCCCATTCCCTCCACAACTTTTCCATGGGGAGAATGGGGGAACTTACCATTTATTGGCACTTTTAAGAAGATACATATCAGGAGAAAAGAGGAGGAGAAAAAGGAAACAGGGCATAAGCAATAGTACTGTGTGAATAATTACAGGTAGTTTTTACTTTGTGCTTTAGTTTTACAGTTTTCTATTCATAGGGAGTCAGAGAGCAAAGCCTCCATTCTCCCATCATGTTAGGATGGAGGTGTTTAATTTAAGTGCTCAATAACAAAAAGGAGGTTAAAATCGTATCATAATTGCTTTTCATCCCCCATGAACCAAGTAATGACTAAATAAGTATTCGACACATTTTCTCATTTGAAGTTCTTGAACAAGTCAACCAAATTGTGCTACAAAATTAATGTCAAAATTTGGTCAAATGCATAAAGAGTCTATATTTTAATGGAAGACTACTAGTAAATTAGATTAATGAACTGAAGAAATTGTAGCTATTAAAAATGTCTTATGCAGGAAAGTGCTATTAGATTAAGAGTTCCACGTTCTACAGGTTAACTCATTATAATGCTGAATCCCTTTAGCTATTTTATGATTAAGGATGTGTCTCATCAAAATATAATGCTAAAGTCACTTAAAATGAGGACATTAAATCAAAACTGATTTGAGGTAAAAAATAAATTAAAACATATAAAGGATATGGTCAGGTTTTTTTTTTTTTTTTTTTTTTAAATTAGCACATTGTTCATCTATAGGGAATTCAGCTGTGGAGTTTGTTTTTAAACTGAGAAGTTCAGCTTCAAAGGAAATTTAGTTTAAGGGCACTTGGTTAGCTGGGTCTGGTTTGAAAACCTCACTTCTATCTGCATCGCAAAGCACCTGGGATGCATGGCATGAAAGGTGGTACACAAGTGTGTAGCTATGTTGCTGTTGCTGAAATGGCACCTGGATCACTACAAGGTGGCTAAAGACACAAAGACAAAATAAAAAAGGGTGGTAAGTTGATTTTATGATTCTTTTTTTCATTTGGATTTGCTTTGAAATTTAGAAATTCGTAGGTTCCCATTTTTTTAGAATAGTCACAAAGAAACCAGGAAATTTTCACATCAGATTTGCTTGCTGGCAACTGCCAAGCTCATCAAGTGGGATACAGGATCCGTATTAAGTACTGAATCCACTGAGCGTTTAGCTACTCCATCAGGAAGTTCTGTTCTCTATACTAAAATAAATGGAACATTAATTAGTTTCCTCCCTGTGCCTCTCTCGTTCCCTCAGTTTTGTACCTTTTGGGATGAATATAATTAAATGTCCTCCATTGTGGCCTGACCTTCTAAACTTCCCCTAAAAGAATCACTTGGGCCTTTCTCGTGGATCCACAGGCACCCAGGCAGTGCTGTGATGCAGGGCCAGGCATTCTCGGAAGTTTTCACCAGGTAGAAGCTGCAATCACTGTCCCCATTGTATGTTATCATCTCCCACTGCCTTGGCCTCATCTTGGCCTCATTACTAGTATGGACGTGTCTCAAAGCATTTAAACACCACAGAGACTATCTAAGAAAAGTACTATTATCCAGTGCTTAGATATCAAAGAGGGAATAGAAAGTTTCACGTGTGACATCCGTTACGAAATTGGGTCACCTAACCTAGTAAAATTCTTGCTTCCACCCAAATTAGTGATTAATCAGTTTCCTCTGCCTTCTTAAAAAAGAACTATTACTGATAAAGCATATCATTCATCATTAATTTCCTATTATTTGTTAAAAATTACTCACCAACATTTTTTTAAATTGAAAGTTATGCCTAAGAGGAAATCAGAAATAAAGCTTCTCACTGACAGTCCCGATGGTTTTCTAAGAGCTGAAGATAAATTCTACTTATATTCTTCAATAAACTTTCTTGAATTTTCAACAAACCAGCTGAAAAATCTTGAATTGTAATGAAGGCTGTGTTTTTTTGTGTTTTTTTTTTTTTTTTTTTTTTTTTCTGGGGGGGGGGGGCGGATTCCATCCATCTATCCATCAATTTTTTTTTATTTTTTTTTGCAAGAAAATAATATAAAGGCATACTAAAGCTCTACACATTAGGGCTGGGCACCTCAGCCTGCAAGAATAAGAGGTGAAGTATTTAATTGTGCCAAGCTCCTAGTCACAGCAGACATTTCTTGTCTGAATGGAAATATGTTTTATACAGCTTAAGTTCTTTCGTTTCAAGTGATAACCTCACTAACCCTTGCTATGCAATATACAGATTCACATTTGTACCAGGTAATGTGGAAAGAACAGTTTCCAAACATCACCATTTGTTATGTTGGTGTGTGTGTGTGTGTGTGTGTGTGTGTTACACCTGATACCAGTTATTTGTCTATCTGGCAGACTTATTTTTCACTATGGGCATCATTTTTGCTCCTTGAATTGTCTGCTCAAACAATTCTCTCTCGGTAAAGAAGCCTAACCAACTTTAAAAGATGTCATTAGTGTACATAATAACAAAGCAGTGACTTTAAAAAATGGTATTTGTTTAATAAGCTTATCTAAATCCTGCTGTGAAATCTGAACATTTTCTTCCCTCTGACAATACATGTCTTAGCCCTCCCCACTCACAGCTCCTCCAAGGTCAGAACATCTACTAAAGGAACTGAGGAATGAATGCCACAGCACACAAAGAAATCGCAAATCTTCGCCTATCAAAAGATTCTGCAAATGTCATCTGCATGCAGATTGCATTGTTCAGGTGCCCAGGATTAGGCTGTGCCCCTCCCTTATGGGAAGAGTGAAAATGCAGTTTTTTCCCCTTACTGTTGGTATTAAAAGGTGAGAGCTTTAGTGGGTTTTATTTGTTAGCCACCAAGATGATGCAAACTCAAAAATTCTGGTTTATGTCCATTCTTAAACTTCTGAGTTTTTTCCTTAGGCAACAAATTCCTCAGGCAAAAACACCATCAGGAAAAAAAATCTCCCTCTTTACAAGAATCATAACAACTTAGAGGAAAGAGAAGCACAGGGGGAAAATTATGTTGCAAAGATATAGACGCTTGTAAAGAGAATTAGAAGGCAGAAGTCACACAGCTGTGAGGGTGGAGCTCTCGCTACGATAAATTGTTATATACCTGGAAGTCATTTGTATTGGGCTCCTTGTTGGAAAGGTTAGTGGTAGAATGAGAACACAGCCGTGATACACTCGGGTTATATATGCGTCTCAAATGCAATAGCAGCTCATGCTTGTTTGGTAATGCCATTTCACAGCCAGGGAATGCCATTTCTCCTCACCCTTCTTACACTGGACAAATGGGATTTATCTTTATTCTTTTTTTTCTTTAGCTCCCCGCTGGGAACATTTCATGTTTTCAGTGCATTCTGCCCCACATTTTATTTCAAACATTTGATGTCATTTCTAGTGACATCTGATACATAATAAACCATTTGATTATAAAGTGCCATCTTGTCATTTTGCTGTTGAGAACATCAGCTCCTTTGAAATTCCACTGTGTGACATACACTTTGGAATACTGGGGGTGCCCTGAGAGGTTCTGAGAAAGGGTAGGGGGCCTAAACTCTATTGTGATTATTTTCTGCATAACATTGAGCATAATTAGAAAAATGCTGTTTTTGAAATTGAAGATTTTAGTGCTTAGCAATAACTGAAAATAACAAGCTATTTTCACTTTTATGACTATCACATTGGACAGAATTCAGCTCTTGGAAGTACACAGCTGAGTGATGACATACTGTAGTTTTTCTCTGGGATCAGACCTGACTTTAAATTCAGAACATAGGAAGGGAGATTACTGGAGCTGGGATTGTTCATTTGAACCTTTTGGTATCATTTGCAACATGCATGAGGCAAGCCCTTCTTATCAATGGAGACTGTTTGGAGAACATCTTTTTACTATCTACGCCCCACCCCACCACCCCAGGCCACCCACCACCCCGTGGTGTCTTGCTTACAATCACTGCATCGTACAGAATTAAAACTCCAGTCTCCTACAGAGTGGCCACTGACTTTCTAAATTACTCCTGCAATAAACTATGATAAAGGGAAATGTTCTCACCTAAAATTGCAGTTGGCACAAATGGGTCTGTCATACATCATAAGCAGGTCAATGCAGAGAAAGTAAAAAGAGAAAGAACAGTAAATGATTGATGAAAGGCCCCCCAATATCACCATAGAAAGCCACAGAAAGCATCGGGTTACAAGACATCAAACATATTAAGCTCCTAAAGCATTATGGACAGCAAAGTGAGAACTGATTGAATCTGATTGTTAGGGGTTATGAAAAAATGAAACAATGGAAAAATCTGTTACCTGGGTAATAGGAATTAGGCACCGATGTGCTCAGTGTATTTGTTTTCATTGTAAAGGATGATGGTGAAGACACAGCTGTAAATAAGAGAAAGGCTAGTCAGCGGTTGTAGAGAGGCAACATTTGAAAATATGGCACTCTGAGATCACTCACAGGGACACCATGCTGGTGTCGACTTGACTGAAGAAACATCAGAGGGCTGCTGAAGTCGATGTGGTATATGTTACAATTCCCCACTGTCTCTAGGGGAACTACTTGTATTTTAGGGAACAAGCACCCTTTTATCACTTAAAATATTTTCTTACCCCACCAATGAAGAAAAACACCCAATAACCACAGCTGCCATTTTGAATGAGAAATTCATTAGCGTTCTAGCCTTCGCTTGTACATTCTAGTATCACACCAAACTGATTTTGCACAACTAAGAGTATGAGAATGTGTCTCCACGTGGTTTTTATGGTTTGGTAAATCCTCCCCTTCTTCAAATTTTGGATATTCAGAGAATTTTCCATGATGCTCTGACCCAGGTTATGAAAAATGAAGGTGATGCTTCATGGGTGCTATACTTAAGGTGAGAGCTGCATGTCTACATATTGTCCCATTAGTCTTTCAATCCTTCTAAAAATGCTTACTTTTATTTGGAATATTCCTTGGAAGCACTCAAGAGTTAACTACTATACTTTTTATTCTTCCCTCTTATTTTTTTATATATTTTTCTTTTATTTACATATTTTCTATTGTATTTTTCAATTACAGTTGACATGTATTAGTTTTAGGTGTACAACATAGTGATTAGATATTTATATAACTTATGAAGTGATCACCCCATTAATCTAGTACCCATGTGACATGATATGTACTTATTACAGTATTATACCTTAAGCTGTACTTTACACGCTGATGACTATTTTGTAACTACCAACTTGTACCATATATTTTTTCTATAAGCTTAATTTTTTAGAAGTTTTTTATTTATGGAAAAATTGCTAAGATAGTACAGGGAGTGTCGTGCGGGGCGGCCTGCGGGGTCTCTGCTCCCACTCCCCATACAAGAACGCAGGATATGGTGAGGCCAAAAAGGAACACCCACGGAGCCATAGGTAGGGGAGTCATACCACTATATTCTCTCTGGCGGCACTATACTCTCACTGGAGGCTGGATTCACACTGTCCGCAAACCGCCATCCACGTTTGCCAGCCCAGCCGCCATCTTCTTGCTAGCCTCCATTCTTCTCCCTTCCCTCTAGCGTAGCCACAGCAGTTATATTGTGGCCAATGGCTCACTGGTTACAGCTGACGGCCAACTAGCCACAGCTGATGGCCATGCAATCACAGTTGGCCATTTACTACCTGAGCCAGCACCTGTCTATGTGAGGCCGAGAGCCTGGAAACTACTCTCTGGGGCTCCGCCCCCACACTCCACCCCTACAGGCTCTCGCCTCACAATCTACGCGACAAGCGTCTTCCGCGAGGGGACCTGTGCGAGGAGCCTGGGGGTGAATGCAATATCCTGGACACAGCCAGGCTCTCTGGGCACAGCCAGGGTTTCTCAGGGCACCACCAGTGCTTCTGGGCACGGCCAGACTTCCTGGACTTCTTAGGGTACCACCTGTCTTCCCGGACACAGCCAGGGTTTCTCAGGGCACCACCAGTACTCCTGGGCACAGCCAGACTTCCTGGACTTCTTAGGGTACCACCAGTTTCCCCGGGCACAGCTAGGATTTCTCAGGGCACCACCAGTACTCCTGGGCACAGCCAGACTTCCTGGACTTCTTAGGGTACCACTAGTTTCCCCGGACACAGCTAGGATTTCTCAGGGCACTGCCACTCTCTGTGGGCACAGCCACACTTCCTGGACACAGCCAGGGCTCTCAGGGCACTTCCACTCTCTGTGGGCACAGCCACACTTCCTGGACTCAGCCAGGGCTTTCAGGGCACTGCCACAGCCACACTTCCTGGACACAGCCAGGGCTCTCAGGGCACTGCCACTCTCTGTGGGCACAGCCACACTTCCTGGACACAGCCAGGGCTCTCAGGGCACTGCCACTCTCTCTGGGATACAGCCCGACTTCCTGGGCACAGCCAGGGTATCTTCAGGGCTCAGCCAGACCTCTCAGCGCACTGCCACTCTCTCTGTGCCTCTCAGGGTACCCTGCTGGAACAACAGCGACTCACAATCAAGGTGCTTACATATTCTCAATGGCGGCCAGTCAAGAGACAAAAGCAAATATCCCCCAGTTCCACTAACAATTCCCAAACAAACAGTCAAGCGGTCCATTAAATTAGGGATGGAAGGCAATTCCCCATAGTCCATAGTCATTCACCAGGGCTGTCCTGGGGTGAAGGACGACCTTGACCTCACCCTCATCTCCCACGGAGGACTCAGCAAGCGTTACCTCCTGGGACTATAAGTCCTGCATCCAGGCTGCCTGAGCAGGAACTTCCCCGGCCCACAGGGCTGCAATGACCTTCGCTTTCTCCAGCCTGTGCTGGTTGGGGAACCGTCCACATCTTTCCACCTCTCCACGGGGCTCCATCTCTCCAGCAGCTGCATGGCTTTTCCTGTGCTGGTGGGAGAACTGTCCACGTCCTCCCACCCCTCCACGGGGGTCCAGGTCTCCGGCAGCTGCTCCTCCTGGTCTTCCTGAGACTGAGTGTTCATACACACAAACTGCTCCACCGTCCTTCGGGGAGCTTTGGCCGGCACCATACCCTGCTCGCTGCGCCATTTGTCGTGCGGGGCGGCCTGCGGGGTCTCTGCTCCCACTCCCCATACAAGAACGCAGGATATGGTGAGGCCAAAAAGGAACACCCACGGAGCCATAGGTAGGGGAGTCATACCACTATATTCTCTCTGGCGGCACTATACTCTCACTGGAGGCTGGATTCACACTGTCCGCAAACCGCCATCCACGTTTGCCAGCCCAGCCGCCATCTTCTTGCTAGCCTCCATTCTTCTCCCTTCCCTCTAGCGTAGCCACAGCAGTTATATTGTGGCCAATGGCTCACTGGTTACAGCTGACGGCCAACTAGCCACAGCTGATGGCCATGCAATCACAGTTGGCCATTTACTACCTGAGCCAGCACCTGTCTATGTGAGGCCGAGAGCCTGGAAACTACTCTCTGGGGCTCCGCCCCCACAGGGAGTTCCCATATACTCCACACCCAGATTTCCTTATTATCGACATATTACATTAATACAGTACATTTCTTACAATTAATGAACCAAATTGATGAAAGTCCATAATTCATTCAAATTTCCTTAGTTTTTACTTAATGTCTTTTTGTTGTTGCTTTAAAGTCAATCCCATCCAATTTATCTGATTCTATTGAGAGTGGGTATTTCCTATTTCCAACGTCTTAATTGATTAGTGCTTTAAAAACACTTTAATTTCATTAAAGTGTAAAGATAAGTGATTTGAATGTGCTCAAGTGGGTTAAAAGTAAGTCTAAATCTTAACTCATCTGATGTAGGTATATAATTTATTAGATACTGAGTTCCTGACCCAATTACATCATTGTACTATGGGAACCACTACCAAATCCCTACAGGTACTATGTTATCTTTATTCCAATGACATGTTAATATATTTTAGCTCTCCTAGAGAAGTTCCTATAGGACACTGTTTTACCTGTGTTTATATTTCTAAAGTGTAGAATTAGTAAATAACAGAACAAGAACCAGAACCCAGGCTGCCTGTCATTTATGAGCTATTTTTCTAAAACCCAGAAGTATCACATTTATAATGCATGTTTATGGTAAGCTGCCAGGAACAAAAGAGAGCAATTGATGAAAATAAAAACAAAAAACCCGAGTACCTATAAAATATGCTGGAGTCAGCAAGAATAATGTCGATTACCTGCAGACATTTTTATGCGGTTGGTAAAAACGTGCAAAGCAGATACAAAATAACTATGTTTATTTTCACTGTTTAAAAAATATTTTAAATACTCTGTCTTTTTAGTTTAATAAAAATCAAACCAATTCCCACTATATATATATCTATTTTCCCCCTTTTATGTACAACTCCCATTTGCTTTGGTGGACAGAGTATCCCCCACTCTCATAAATGTGCTGGTGCTTATTTTTAAAATCTCATCTCATGTCTCATTGTCTCATTTCTAAAAGCTACTCTCCTCGCAACTGCTAGCACTTTCTCCCAACCCTAAGAGATCTCAAACATTCCAAGACTTGTAACAGGTTGGGGTTGGAAGCCCAGTGGGCTAATGAACACTTTTCCTCCCTCAGTAAGTGCTCTCTTATTTTAAAGGCATTAAGAGAGCATTATGATAAAATTTACCACTGGGGTCTGTCCTCCTGGATGAAATCTGATGAGACCTACTCATTGTTCAAAGAGTGGGAGGAAAATGGAACGTCTATTGATGTTTCCTCTGTTGGTTTTATTGATGGGAGGCACAAAATAATGCCCAATGGCAGATGAACCATGGAAGCTGTCGCCAGTTTCTGCAATAGTCCTCTTTGCATGAGCATTTTTGGATTTCCACAGATGCATTCACTTTTTAAAAAGTAGCTGCCAAGTTAAATTTCCTGTCCAGAGGCAAACATCCCCTGTTGTTCAAACTTCAAAAGCCCAGAAATGGCTAATATAAGTCTGTGCACTTTGAGCAGGCAATTCCAAGGAAATTTATTCGTGAGGAATTTCACCATGAAATAGAAAACTTGGAACATTAATGGGTTATCCTGCAAAGTGAGAACATACATCTGTGTGGTCCCTTTCATACTGACATTCAAGAAACAACTGCAACTACAAAAATTCTAACCTTGTCTGTGTCGTCACAAGGACTTCTCCCATCTCAGCCCACAACAAATGCATCATAAGTTGCTTTATTTTGGCAGTTGAAACATGTGCTACAAAAAGGCAGATAAAATTCTATGAAAAAGTAGGATGTAATTTGTGGTGTATTAAAGCACCACAGATTCTGTCACCTATATTGAAAATGACAGGAAAAGGGCAAAGAACAATGACCAAGGCTGAGGGGTGATGGGCTGCCCACTGGGGTCAAAGCTGCGACTCCTGAACTCCCGCTCCACGGGGCTAGCAGTGCATGTAGAATAAATAAATGTAGCACCTCTAAGTTGGAACAGGTGGACAACTGTAACCGCCACAAACAGAAAGAAGTAGGCAACTGAACTCTCCGAAGGCTTGCTGAATGTAGGAGAAAGACACGGCATGGAGAGGCATGTGCGGTGACCAGGTGGTGACTGGACAGAGGAGGAGTGGATGGGCAGAGCTACAGAATCAGAACAGGCCAAATGGGCGTCAGGACACAAGCACACGCTGTCCACACTGGTATCAGTCCTCTCCCCGCGGAGGGAGCCGATTCCTGGGCTTCTCAGTCAGGAGGGCCTCAGCACGTATGCATTTTTATTAGTAACCGTGATAGCTGCACTTTTATCCCATCCCCATGCTGTCCAGCATCCTGACTGCACAGCCAGGGTGCATGGCAGTCTGTGGCACGGATTTTACACCGTAAAGAAACCTCTGACCTTAAACCCAGCAGGGTCGAGAACCACAGTCAGGCATACATCATGGAATTTACTTCTGGTCTCTGAGAAGATCAGCAGGGACACGACTGCTCTTTTTGTATTTCATTTAATCAATGTAATTGTTACTTTCTAAAATCATGCCTTGTACCTGGCTCACAGGTGGTAGTATGAGAAGGTATCAGCTGAGCTCAGTTTACCCACCTGGTGTGAAATGTAACACATGTGAAGTGGAAATACAGTTTAACTTATTAATTGCCAGTGATAGCCCTATAATAAAGGCAGAACCTGTCAGCTAAACAAATAAACAATGAACTTGCTACTGCCATTTAGTGAACAGTTTTATAACAGGTTTCCCTTGTGTAATTCCACACCTGGCTGGATTACAAATAGGATCTAAACAACAAACAGGATGATGAGAAGCAGGTGCCTTCCTCTTGGAGAGGAGAGAAGCCTTTGTCTCATTGTTCTCTAAGTCTTTACAGAAACATAATTGTGGCTTCCTGTGTTCTCTGATCTGGCTCTGTCACCTTTACACTGTATCTCACCTAAGCAACCTGTGGCACAGAGAAGTTGCCAGGACCATTTAAAGGAACTAGAGAAACCAATAAGGCATAAGAATTATTTAGAAACTTTTTGTTTTTTAATCCCCCAGTACCATCCGGAATTCTGGAAGACCCCTGAGATGCAGTAGAAGCCAAGAAACGCGTGCACTTACATCTCCCGTTCAGGTTGTGTGTGTCCATGAATGAGAAGGCCTCGTCGCAGTTGGTGCCTTGTTCCGCATAGCTCTTGTCCATCGAGTTCACCATCACAGTCATCTCTTGCCGGGTGTTGCTCATTGTCTCCTTCCGCTTCTTGGCTAGTTTCCTGAGAACAGAGTTCATTATATATAGACATGCATGTGAATAGAACATGGGGTGCTGACATGTGTAATGACAAAGAATCTGGAAAACTTCTACTGAATGAATCGTTTTCATCCATTATTGTGCCTCTACCATAGACATCAGGTTCTCTGCCAGCTGCAGAGACAGACATGAAACACATCCACTCCCCCTCACATAAATCCACAGCGATATCAGGAAAATGTACAGCCTAATACATTAGTTTCTGTTCTTCCTACTATACGCTAAATTAAAATGGCCAATGACCCTTTTAATTTAGTATACAACAAAATCATTATCTATTTACTGATATGCTTCTAGTTAGTAACCTTTTACTAAACTATTTTCTACACTTCAATATTCAGTGTCAAAAAGTAGATCCCCCTAGTAAATATTTACCAAATGAAACTAATAATCTAAGGATGAATCTAAGAGGCATATGGCAGAATTAAAGAACAAAGCAAGGTGAGGAGTGAAGAAAGTATAATTGGGGTGTGTGCCTAAATGGAGCAGGCTGGACACAGAGGCCACACAGGAGAGGGGAGCTCAGGCTTCAGGACTATTGGAGGGGCAGATCCCAAATTCTCAGATGGCTGTGACACTGGACCAAATCCCAGGTGAAGCCAAGTTAGTTCCCCATTGAGGTTTGTCAACAGAGCAGAAAGTGGAAAATCTCAAGTTCTTGCTTTCCCTGGAAAGTTTAACAGAGATGTGTCCTTGTTCTCTCCCTCAGTGGAAGATAATGCAAAAGGCTGAGCAAGGCAGAGAGATTTCCAGTTCTTTTGGAGATGTAGTTTTCCACACCCTTTTCACTGACCACGGAAAGCTCATAATCTAAAGTTAAAGATACCTGGGCAAAAGCCATAAACATAAGGGAAACTGAGAAACAAATAAACAGTTAAAACACATTTTATAGCTCTTACTACCGGAGGTTGTTTTATGAACCCAAGAAAGACAAGAATAGGATTAGAGATGCTTAAGGAGAAGGTATAAAGTGAAGAGGTTTAAGAAGACTGTGGCACCATAATACCAAAAATATTATGTCCTAAAATATTCTAATTCTGCCTAAGCACCTAGCAACATTTACAAAAGAAAATGGCAGCTATTTCTAGTAAATCATCTTGACTCTGATTGACCTAGGACACAGCCGAATTTAAAATAAGCCACATAATCAAAATCACCCCCATATTAGGTAATTGCTAATGCAATGTAAGGCATTAACAACATTAGACCATATGGATAATCTTTATTATCATTTCCAAATGCCACATAATCCAAATGCTTTCTTGCCTGTAGTTATAATAATCTTTTAATGTCATACTTTGAAGGCAGAAGTTTTCATGAATAAGTTGCCCTTTTTATTGTTGGAGAAAAGATACACTTTTAAAAACAACAACAGAAAAATAAAAATCACTTTCTATGACAGTGTTAATGTTGTAAAGATTTTGAAAAGTGAGCCCGAGTGGCTCTGGGCGCTGGTGTTCCTTTCTCCCCAGCACGCAGACCACGATCATCTTCTCCAGAGCCCCTTGTTTTCTAACCCACATGCTAGTCTGAGAGGCAGAGCGTGCACTTGGGTGTTCTCAACAGGTGTGCTGAATAGAGACGGCTCCAGGCTCGAGCTCCACAGCTGTGGTTACAATAATACATTTTCTCTCCACTTCTGAATCTGCCAACTCATTGGAAAAGCATTCTAAGGCCAGGTCTCCCCAGGAACACCAGAGTAGAGAACCGAGATAATTAACTCTATAATTCAGGCCAAAGAGCCCCATTTTGCTGGAATTTCTTTGACTTTCTTTCGACTGATTTATGCTGATAACTGCCTCAATATTTTCTTTTGTTCTGCTATGAAGAAAGGCATAGTCAAGTTCATCAGACTGCCCTCTTTGTCATTTCTTGCTTGTATCCCTCTAATCCTTACAGGTTAGGAAATGACAGTGAATGTGCTTTTGGTGTTGTTGTTGGTGGGAGATGGTGGGAGATGAAGGGATGTGTGCACCAATAAAAGCCAAGCTTGTACTGGAAAAACTCTTCTCCTTTCTAATTCTCCAAATGTGTGAACTAATTTAAGTGATGTCATGCTACATACTTCACTGGTGATCTCCAAGCACAAAAGAAGCCCCTGCAGGACTCATGAGAGCCTGTTTAAATCAAACGGTGGTCCTGACAGAGAGACACAGCTTTAACCTCATGTCCATTAATCATCACTTACCAGAGGGTTCATGAACCCTCTGCAAAGGTCAGCTCACAATGTTCTCAGCAATTCTTCCTGCATTAAACTTACCTTCTCACTATTTTTATTTGCATCAGATATCACAAACAAAAAAACCTCACTGGGGCCAGGCAGGTCATGTAAATGAGTGAAATAGGTATAAGACAATAAGGAGTGGTAGAGACTAGAAAAAAGGAATGGGGAAACAGCCACTCATCTCCAACAGACTGAAGCCTCAAGGAGGCTTCAGACGTTGTAAATTTCAGGAGAAACCAAAAATCAAAATTTATGTGAATTCTTTTAATGTTTAAGTGTCGTCATATAATTCAAATAAAAAAATACTATGTGGCCCAAATAAAGCATGTTTGTGAGCACTTCCGCTCTCCATTAATGACAGCAATTAGAAACTTGTATTGGAATGGAAGGGAGTGGAAACTAACACACAGTGCACAACTACTATATGGCCGTACACTACAAGTGTTATCTCATTTACTCCTAGTAACCTTGAAAGAGGAGTTCTTACTTTCTGTTTTACAGATGAAGGAACTGAGTGTCAGAGAAGTTAGGTAACATGTCAAAATGGTGGAGCTGAGATTGCACCTCAGATCTCTCTGATCCCAAAGGTATTTCTAGAACAATGTACTATCTTTGGTAAAGTATTTCATTAATTTACATTTCCTGGCAAATTACATTACAAATATTACCAAATTGCTTTCAAGTATAAATACTCGTATGGCCCCATAACTAAATATTAGGCTTTGAAAAGGTAGGATTAATTTATTAGCACCTAGCCAATGCTTTACACAAAACAGGTGGCATACAATATGCTTGTTAATGGAATTAATCATTGTTATGCCAAAGCATTAATAAGGAGAGTTTTTCTATAATCTACTTATCAAAAGTACCTTGCCTGGTTATGAAGATATTGAGTTGTGGCTTGGAATTTTCACTTATTATTATACACAGCTAAATGCTGTAGTCCATAATTACAGATAGCTGAGGAAGCTTACATTTGGAATTGAGGCTTGGGAAAGACTGGATAAATAAGAGTTTTCTCTTTTGCTCTGTTTCTCTTATGGGCTTTGTGTTTCAGATCTGTATTATTATTTTTTTTTCCAAGTGAAAACTTTGAAAACTGTCAGAAAAACTTTGTGAACTTAATGAAATAAGTGTTGTATGCAGAGGAATTCATAAGGTGGAAGTAATTTTCTTTGCAGTCTTATCTAAAGACACAAGTAAATTTATTTTCCATTTTGATTTTTAACAAATGGTTTGCCTGAAATATTTTAATTGCAAATTTCCAAACTTGGACTGCATAAATCTAAAGGCCCTAGAAATAAAAGAAAAGTAAAAGTTCCTATAGACATCTAAAAACGGATCATAAAAAATCAGAGGGAAGACTTCTGGTTTACAGTCCAGCATGTAAGAAGCTTGGAAGTCATCACCCTGTCCTAACAACAAGTAAAAAGCTGGACAAACTGAAAATCAACAACTCTTCTTAGATTCATCAGATAATTGAAGTCATAGGACAAACCGCTGCCCCCAAAATAACAGAAACAAACAGGTGGATACATAGAATCACAACTCACCAGAGCAGAAATCCATGAGAAGAAACCTCTGTGAGAACCAGCAATGGGGTAGGGAAACTTAAACTGTAATTGACGAGTTACTGGAGGCTCAATGTGGACAAGTCTGAGACTTACAAACTCCAGGGGCGTCCAGGCTTAGGGGGACTGCCACACTTTTGTTAGTTTTACCTCCAGGAGCTCTACCAGATCCTCACAGTAAAGACTGAAGAGAAAAATCCCTTAGGGCTTCTGGCAGAAGGAAAAGGGAAAATAGCTATTTTGAAATACACTCAGAGAATTCTATGCTTTTTAAATGGGCTTTCCCTCAAGAAAAACTTTTTACTAGAGTCTAACTTGCTGTGGTTTCATCAGAGACTAACTAAATTGGGGGCAGGAAAATACCCAGCTGTGGGGGCAGAGCCCCAGAAAGAAGTTTCCAGGCTCTCGGCCTCACATAGACAGGTGCTGGCTCAGGTAGTAAATGGCCATCAATGTGATTGCATGGCCATCAGCTGTGGCTAGTTGGCCGTCAGCTGTAACCAGTGAGCCATTGGCCACTAATATAACTGCTGTGGCTACGCTAGCAGAGAGAGAGAGAAAGAACGGGGGCTAGCAAGAAGATGGCGGCTGGGCTGGCAAGCGTGGATGGCGGTTTGCGGACAGTGTGGATCCAGCCTCCAGTGAGAGTATAGTGCCGCCAGCGAGAATATAGTGGTATGACTCCCCTACCTATGGCTCCATGGGTGTTCCTTTTTGGCCTCACCGTATCCTGCGTTCTTGTATGGGGAGCGGGAGCAGAGACCCCGCAGGCCGGCCCGCATGACACTAGCTCCAGGTCCCTCCAGCCATTCTGTTCAACTGAAGTGGGGCCACTGGGAAGGAAGCACTTACGAAGGTCATAGTCCAGGGACCCAAGTTCACTAAAAGACTGAGACCTCATCATAGCAATAGAATGCCTTCCCCTCCTCTGACACTTTACTATACCACATTACTAAAGCCCTAGTTACAGCAGTTTCGTTTACTCAGTACATCAATTCTGACTTTCAGTAAAAAATTACAAGGCACACTAAAAGGCAAAAAACACAACTTGAGGAGACAAAGCAAGCACTGGAATCAGACTTAGATATGACAAGGATGTGGAATTATCAGCCTGAAAATTTAAAATTACTATGATTAATATGCTAAGGGCTCTAGTGAGAAAAGCAGACAACATGCAAGAACAGATAGATAACATAGAGAGATGGCAATTCTAAGAATGAATCAGAAAAAAATGCTAGAGAAAAATGAGATAAAATGCTAAGAGAAAAATTAGATAAAATGCTACAACAAAAAGAATTCCTTTGATGGGCTCATTAGTAGAGAGGACACGGCTGAAGAAAGAATCTCTGAACTTGAGGATGTGACAACAGAAACTTCCAATACTAAAAAGCAAAGGGGAAAAAAAAAGACTAATAAACAAGAGAATAATCCAAAACGGTGAGACAACTACCAAAGGCGTAGCATACATGTAGTGAAAAAGGGAGAAGAAAGAGAGAAAGGAATAGAAGTAATATTTGAAGTAACAATGACTGAAATTTTCCCCCAAATTAATCTCAGACACCAAAACACAGATCCGAGAAGCTTAGAAAACACTAAGAAGGAAAACCCAAAAAATCTAAAGGCATACCATATTCTAATTTCAGAAAGACAAAGATAAAGAAAAACTCTTGAAAAAGTCCAGAGGAAAAAGCACCTCCTGTCATGAGAGGTGGCTTGTGGGGTCTCAGCTCCCGCTCCCCACATAAGAACGCAGGACATGGTGAGGCCAAAAAGGAACACCCACGGAGCCATAGGTAGGGGAGTCATACCACTGTAGTCTCTCTGGTGGCTGGGTTGGAGACACAGGAGGCAGGAGCCACACGATCCACAATCCACACTGCCACACTACGCGCTTGATAGCCACCTCTTCTTGCTAGGCCCCCATTTGCTGCCAGCGTAGCCACAGCAGTTATATTAGTGGCCAGTGGCTCACTGGTTACAGCTGACGGCCAACTAGCCACAGCTGATGGCCATCCAATCACAGTTGATAGTCATTTACCACCTGAGCCAGCACCTTTCCTCGTAGGCCGAGAGCCTAGAAACTGCACTCTGGGACTCTGTCCCCACCCCTCCCCTAAAGAGAAGCAAATATAAGAATTATCTCTTTCTCCTCAGAAACCACATGAGCAAGAAGAGAGTGAAGTGAAATACTTAAATGTTGAGAGAAAGACACCACTAACCTGTGGAATTCTGTACCCTGAGAAATTATCCTTCAAAAGTGAAGGAAAAATACTTTTTCAGATAAGAATTGAGGTAACTTGTTGCCAACAGACCTGCACTGCAAGAAATGTTAAAAGAAGTTCTTCAGAAAGAAGGAAAACACATGGGTCAAAAATTTGGATCTATATATAAAAAGGAAGAACATTAGAAAAGGAGTAAGTAAAAGAAAAATGAAAACTTTTATTTTTCATATTCTTAATGGATCTAGCAGATAATTTGTTTAAAATACTAATAGCAACAATATACCTATGATTATAGTTTATTTATAAGTGAAATGAATGACAGCAATGATATAAGAAACAGGAGGGAGGAATTAAAAATACTTTATTATTATAAAGTACTTACACTATCTGTGATGCAGTATAGTGTTATTTGAAGGTGGAGTTGGATTAGTCATAAGTGCATACTGCCAACTCTAGGGCAACATTTAAAAAAATAAAAAAGAAACTAAGAAAGGAGAAAATAAAAAGGAATAATATAAAAATGCTCAATTAAAACCACAAAGGCAGACAAAGAGTGGAAGACAAATATAGGAACAAATAAAAAAATGGTCAATGAATCAAAAAAATATGGTAGAAAGTAACCCAACTATATAAATAGTCACTTTAAAAGTCAATGGTCTAATACAGATGGCAAACAGACATATGAAAAAATGCTCAACCTCACTAATCATTAGAGAAATGCAAATAAAAACCACAATGAGATACCACCTCACCCCAGTCAAAATGGCTATCACCAATAAATCAACAAACAACAAGTGCTGGCGAGGATGTGGAGAAAAGGGAACCCTTGTGCACTGTTGGTGGGATTGCAGATTGGTGCAGCCACTATGGAAAACAGTATGGAGGCATCTCAAAAATCTGAAAATGGAACTACCTTATGACCCAGCAATTCCACTCCTAAGTATCCATCAGGAGAAATCCAAAACTCTAATTTGAAAAAATTTATGCACCCCTATGTTTATTGCAGCACTATACACAATAGCGAAGATGTGGAAACAACAGAAATACCTATTGGTAGACGACTGGATTAAGAAACTGTGGTACATTTATACAATGGAGTATTATGCAGCCATAAAGAAGAATGAAATCTTACCATTTGCAACAACATGGATGGACCTAGAGAACATTATGTTAAGTGATATAAGTCAGACAGAGAAAGACAAAGACCATATGATCTCACTTATATGTGGAATCTAAAGAAAATAATAAATGAACGAACTAATCAGAAACAGTCTCAGAGACATAGAGGAAAAACTGAGGGTTGCTAGATGGGCGGGGGGGGATAAGGGGGAAGGTGAGGGGATTAGAAAGCACAATCAGTAACCAAAAGATGGCCACAGGGATACGAAAGTCAATTTGGGGAATGTAATCAGTAATGTTGTAAAGATTTTGTAGGGTATCCGATGGACACTTTTCTCGTTAGAGAGACCACCTCAGAGATGATGTAGATGCCTGATCACTGCACTGTACACCTGAAGCTGAACAATAATGAATGTTGACTACAATTATATATATATAGTTACAAGAAGTGGAGTACAGCATTAGGAATAGAGACAGTGGAAATGTAATGGCTCTGTGCAATGTCAGAGGGGTAGTGGATGGGGGGAGGGGGGGTCACGCAGTGTGAGGAATATAAATGATAAACGTCTAACTAGTACATTGTTTTGTGCACCTGAAACCTAATAAAAAAATGTTAAAAAAAAAAGTCACTGGTCTAAACACACTAATTAAAAGACAGAGATTGTCAGACTGGATCACAAAACAAGACCTGTCTAACATGCTGTCTGCAAGAAACCCACTTTAAAAACAAAGATACATACAGATTAAAAGCAAAGGGTTAGTAAAAAATATAGTATGTTACCATTAATCAAAAGAAAGCATGAATAGATATGTTAATTTTAGACAGAGCAGATATTAGTGCAAAGGAAGTTTTCAGGGCAAAGAAAGGCATTACATAATGATAAAGGGATCAATTCTCCAAGATTTACCATTCTTTAATGTGTGTGTGTGTGTGTGCCTAAGAACACAGCATCAAATTACATAAGCTGAAAACTGATAGAACTGCAAGGAGAAATAGACAAATCCACTATAATAGTTAGAGACATCAACACCCCTCTATCAGTAATGGACAGATCCATAAGGCAGAAAATCAGTAAGAAAATGGTTGAACTCAACAGAATCATTAATCAACCCGATATAATTGACAGCTACAGAATACTTCATCTGAAAATACTAGAATCCACATTCCTCTTAAGTTCACAGAGAACATTCACAGAGATAGACCATGTTCTGGGGCATAAAACACACTTTAAAACTTCAAAGGAGTAGTGGATGCAATGCATGGTCTCAGACTACAATGGAATCAAATTAAAAATCAGTAAGAGAAAAATACCACAATATGTGGAGATTAAACAACACACTTCTTGACACATGAGTCAAAGAATAAATCTCAGGAGAAATTAAAAACAAATAGTTTAAACTACATGAAAACGAAACATTAAAATTTGTCAAATGCAGCAAACACTGCTTAGAGGGAAATTTATGGCACTGAATGTAAACATTAAAAAGGAATAAATATATAAAATCAATAACCTAAGATTCCATCTATGGAAAACTAGAGCAAATTAAAAATAAAAAGTAAACAGTATTAAAAGGTAAAAATTATAGCAGAAATCATTAAAATTGAAAATAGCAAATATACAGAGAAAAACAATTAAATCAAAAGCTGGTTCTGTGAAAAGACCAATAACGTTGACAAGCCTCTTGCCAAGCTATGCAAGAAGAGAAAAGACACACATTGCTAAAATCAGAAATGAAAGAGAGGGCATCACTATAGACCCCTTGGGCATTAGAAGGATAATAAAGAAATGCTACTTACTATTCTATAACCACAATTTGCTAACAGATGAAACAGACCAATTCTTTGAAAGGTACAATCTGTCAAAAGTCACACAAATAGAAATAGACAATATGAGTAGGCCTATTTCTACTAAAGAAATTCAATAAATAATCAATAACATTCCAAAAACAGAAAGCAGTTGGCCTAGGTGGGTTCACTGGTGAATTCTACCAAACATTAAAGGAAGAAATACCAGTTCTCTGCAGTCTCTTCCAGGAGATAGAAACAGTAGGAACACTTCTTAAGTTTATGAGGTCAGAATTACCCTAACACAAAAATCAGACAAAGAGATTAAAAAAAAAAGAAAACTAAAACCCAGTGTGGGGGCGGAGCCCCAGAGAGTAGTTTCCAGGCTCTCGGCCTCACATAGACAGGTGCTGGCTCAGGTAGTAAATGGCCAACTGTGATTGCATGGCCATCAGCTGTGGCTAGTTGGCCGTCAGCTGTAACCAGTGAGCCATTGGCCACAATATAACTGCTGTGGCTACGCTAGAGAGAGAGAGAAGAAGAGAAGAAAGATGGCGGTTTGAGAGAGTAGGGAGAAGAAGAGAGAGAATGGGGGCTAGCAAGAAGATGGCGGCTGGGCTGGCAAGCGTGGATGGCGGTTTGCGGACAGTGTGGATCCAGCCTCCAGTGAGAGTATAGTGCCGCCAGAGAGAATATAGTGGTATGACTCCCCTACCTATGGCTCCGTGGGTGTTCCTTTTTGGCCTCACCATATCCTGCGTTATGTGGGGAGCGGGAGCAGAGACCCCGCAGGCCGCCCCGCATGACACCCAGTATCTCTCATAAACATAGATACAAAAACCCTCAACATATTGAATCCAACAATGTATAAAAAGAATTCTACCCCATAACCGAGAAGGATTTATTCCAGGTATAAAAGGCTGGTTAAACATTCAAACATCAACTAATGTAATCCATCACACCAACAGGCTAAAGAAGCACGGAACCCCAAGCCCTATGCGGCTGTTGTCTCTCAACTTGGCCCCTTCTCCCTTAGAACACATTGTAATAAACTTTGCTTGCTCCATACTTCATATTTGCTGATCTGTAATTCTTTATTGCATCAGCAAAAGGACCAAGCAGGTACTCCGTTAACAATCATTTTTAATGCTTATTTCATAACACTGGTCTAGCCTTTTTTTCTAAATTTCATTTTTTATATGGCATATTATACCACAAAACCCAGCCTTATAACTTCTTTAGGTAATTTATTCAACAAATATGTTAGAAGGCCATAATTGCTAGAGGGGCAATTGGGAGAAGGGAAATAGAAAGTGCATATATGTGCACGCTGAGTGGAAGACATCATTTCAGATAGGGCTGGCCAGGGAAAAACCAAAGACAGAAGACCTGAAGTTGCTGAGATAGGTGCCATGATTATATTTGGGTGAAGAGCTTTTCAGGCAGAGGGAAAGCAAGTGCAAAGGCCCTGAGGAGGAATGTATTTAAAGATGTTGGGGAAAAGCAAAATAAAGCTGCAGAGATGTGACCTTCAGGGAGATTTCTTAAGAGTTTGTATGCTGGGCTAAGATGGATATTTTAGGCCATTCTAAAAATGGCAGCTTGCTTTCTGGTCTCTCAGGCATCTAAATCTGTAACTTTTATATAGAATGCTCCCTACCACCCATATACTTTCCCATCCCTAACCAACTCTTCTGTAATTACTTCATCCCTCCCTATTCATGCCTCACCACACACACACACACACACACACACACACACACACACACACGCTTTTGTTTTGAATTTCTGTAGCACCCTATAATGGCCTATCCTTACAAGTACATTGTGCTGCTGTATGCTTGCCGGACTGCCCGTGACTCTACATTCTGCAGGCTCCGGACCATTACTGCTAAAGTCTATCTTGGTTCTCACCACATATGTAGAGTCTAGTCAAGTGCCTGGCATATTATGTTTGTTTCTAGAGAAACAACATAAATGTTTGTATCTCACACATTTAGCTTATGCCATAAACCCACATGATTAGTACAAGGAGCACTATCATCTATAATTAAGCTTAATATGAATAATTGTATTGAGTTGAATTACATATGGCATTCAAGTGAGTGGCTTGCAGCCACTTTTTAGGAGCAGCATATTAAGAGCCTGAGTTAAATCCCTACACTTCCATGTGATCTTAGCCCAGTTACTACTTAGCTTTAGCTATCTGTAAACTAGGAATCATGATTACTGAAGTTGAGTTTATATTAGGTTGGTACAAAAGTAATAGTGGTTTTGCAATTGTTTTTAACCTTTTAAGCTGCAATTACTTTTGCACCAACTTAATACATAGTACATCTAATTACCTGGTGAGTAGAAGCACTCAGTAAATTTCATATTTATTGGTAGCACTATAGGATCACTTTTATAATTCTGTATGGTTCTTGTAGTATTAGAACAAAATGACAGTACTGGTATTTAGGATTTATATAATACTACAATGCTGGCTTTAATGTTCAGTAAATAATAGAGCACCTACTATGGGCGAAGTACTATTCTAGGTATTGTGAACACATCAGTGAACAAAGCAGACAAAAATCAGCGAATTTGGTTGTGATTGATCATTGATAGAGGCCTCCAGTGTAAAGGCCTGTAAGTTTCCTTAGCTGAGTGCTATGACCAGTTAGCAATGTGGGACAGGAAGTTACTGGTAGGCCCTTAAGCAGTGACTTCAAATGCCAATGAGATAGAAAAACCATAGGCCATCAGGGACATGGCCACGGTGGAGGGGATTAAGGCCGAGACCATAACCAAAGCCAAAGAAAATAACTTTAAAATAGCTAACAAACAAATTCAAACCGCAGAGCTCGCCAGAAGTATCAGCCCGGGTGCAGAGGGCCAACCCAGCTCGTAACAAATGATTCCAAATGACAGAGCCCGCCAAAATTAACTGCCCAGGTACAGGAGATCAATCAGCTCTGACTCAGAGACATTAATAGGCCCCAGCACAGCCCAGCTCGGGATCATTCCACTTTCATATCCCCCCTCTCTTTGGAGAGCTGTTCTTTTGCGCTTTACAATAAAACTGTACTGATTAAACATTGAAAAAAAAAAGAAGGAAATAAATGGAACACTGTTTGGGAAGGAAGAAATAAAATTGTCTTTGTTTTCAGATGACATGATTATCTATTTATAAAATATGAAAGAATTGACCAAAAAAAAAATCCTCAAATTGTCAAGTGATTATAGCAAGGTTGCATAATTAACGGTGCATAGCAAGTTTAATATAAAAAAGTCAATCATTTTCCTATATACCAGCAACAATATGTAATGGAATTTTAAATAAAACACAGTGTCATTTATGTTAGCACCCTCTGAAATGAACTACTTAAGTATAAATTTAACAAATATGTACATGATCTACATAAGAAAAACTATAAAACTCTGAAGAAGGAAATCAAAGGAGAACTAAATAAATGGAGAGATAATCAATGTTCATGGATAGGAAGCTAATATTAAGATGTGAGCTCTTGCCAACCTGGAATCAGTGTAATCCCATTCAAAATTCTAGCAAGCTATTTTGAGGATATCAACAAAGTGATTCTGAAGTTTATATGGAGAGGCAAAAGACCCAGACTAGCCAACACAATACTGATGGAAGAAATCATGCTTGGAAAACTGATATTACACAACATCAAGACTTACTATAAAGCTATAATATGACAGCGTAGTACTGGTGAAAAAACAAATAGATGAATGGGACAGAATAAAGAGCCTAGACACCTACAAATATAGTCAACTGATTTTTGACAAAGCAAAAGCAATACAATGGAGAAAAGACAGACTTTTTAACAAATGGTGATGGAACAACTATACATCCACATGCAAAAAAAAAAAAAAAAAAAAGTATAAACACTAGACCTTAAACCCTTCACCAAAATTAACTCAAAATGGATCATATACCTAAATACAAAAAGTAAAAAATGTTAAGTTGAAGGTAACAAAGGAGGAAATCTAGATGACCGGGTCTTTGGCAACAACTTATTAGATAAAAATATCAAAGGTTTGATCCATGAATGAAATAATTGATAAGTTAGACTTTATTAAGAAAGTTCTGCTATGTGAAAGACACAAGAGAATGGGAAGACAAGTCACAAACTGACTAAAAATATTTGCAAAAGACATCTGATAAAGAATTGTTATCCAAAATATACGAAGAACTCTTAAAACTCAATAAGAAAACCAACCTGATTAAAAAATGGGCAAAGGACCTTAACAGATACCTCACCAAATAAGATACATAGATGGCAAATAAGCATATGAAAAAATGCTCCATATCATATGTCAACAGGGAAATGCAAATTAAAATCACAAGATACCATTATGCACCTACATGAATGACCCAAATTCAAATGCTGGTGAGGATGTGGAACAACAGGAACTCTGAATCTTTGCTGGTGGAAATAAAAAATGGTACAGCCACTTTGGAAGACAGTTTGGCTGATTATTACAAAACTAAACACACTCTTACCATATGATCCAGCCATCATGCTCATTGGTATTTACCCCAAAGAGTGAAAAACTTACATTCACACAAAAATCTGCATACAGAAGGTTACAGCAGCTCTATTCATAACTGCCAAAACCTGGAAGCAACCAAGATGCCTTAGTAGGTGAATGGATAAATGGGTATATCCTGACTATGGATATTATTCAGTGCTAAAAAAAATGAGTTGTCAAGCCACCAAAAGACACAGAGAAAACTTAAATGCGTATTACAAAGCAAAAGAAGCCAATCTGAAAAGGCTACATATTGTATGATTCCAACTATATAATCTTCTGGAAAAGGCAAAACTATGAATACAGTCAAAAGATCAGTGATTGCCAAGGAGGGAAGGAGGTCTGATTAAGCAGAGCACAGAGGACTTTTACGGCAGTGAAACTATTCTGTATGATACTATAATGATGGATACATGCAATTATTCAGTTGTTAAAAACCATAGTATGTGCACCAACAGCGTGAATTCTAATGTAAACTATGACGTTTAAGTGATAATGATGTTAATATAGGTTCATCAACTGTAACAAATGTACTACCATTCTGGTGCAGGATGTTGATAGTGGGGGAAGGTATATGGAAACTCTTTACTCTCTTGTACTTTCTGCTCAATTTTGCTGTAAACCTAAAACTTCTCTAAAAAATAAAAATAAAAACTTCAATAATACCTGGAAAAATATTAGAGGGAGAAAACATAGTTATAGCTTTAAATTTCCAAACTAGTATAAAAGTGGGAAAAGAAAGAAATGTAGGATGATTTCAAATTAAAGGAATGGTCCTTCATGCTCATTATACTCCAATATCCCTTCTATTTCTTTCCTAGTGTGAAAAGCAAACAAACAAACAAACAAGAAAAACAAGCAACAGGGGTGAGGAAAATGGAAGAAAGTTTCTTGGTAAGTTATTATCTATATGACAGATATGAATCAGAACCAATAAAGAAAACATGGTGAAGAAGTAACTCTTCAGTAATGTCTCTTAAGAAAGGAGGAGCTGCAGGACAAACGGCTGCCATTAGGAGACCCAAGTGCAGCATGGCTGGAAGGAAGGCAGAAATAACTCCTCTTTTATTTTCTTGGAGACTGAAGTGATGACAACTGTAAGAGGATCTGGATAAAAGAGTCATGGGCACCAAGCATATTCAAGAGGAAGGAATCCAAGAGTCAACCTCAGCATGGACTCTAGTATTGCGCCTAGAATGAATGTGCCTGTTAAGGACTCTTGGTGGCTAACCAGGTTCAAATTTATGAACAGAGTTTACTAGTCATTGTTAAACAGGGGTCTCTCATGCTCTCTGCGCTTCAGGGAAAACTGCACTGAGCTAGCCGATTCCTGCACTGTGTTCCTGCCATCTGAGCTGATCCTTATAAAGGAGCTACTAGGCTCATAAATTAACCAATGGGCTGAAGACCTGCCCCAGCTAATCAGGGTGGTGTAGTTATATCTTCATTTGCATCTTCACTGACCAATCAGAGTGGCTCCATCCAACCAATAAGGATGATGCTATTTGGACCAATCAAACTGTGAGGATTTGGAGTCCTTATTTCCATAGAAATGGACCAATCAGGGATGGGGAGCAGGCACTCTTTACTATGATAAGCCAGCTTTGCCTCTGCCTCAACAGAGTGCAGTTTCCGTTTTCAACGAAGATTGCATTTTCCCAGCTGGACCTGTAACACCTGAGCTGGAGCTGTAACACCTCAGCCAGAGCTATCACACCTGAGCAGCTTTGCCTGAGCTGCCTTTCCCCACCTGCCCCAACTGAGCTGTCCAACAGCTGAGCTGTTTGACAACTGAATTGTTTTCACTGAATAAAGTCTCTCTCCATCTCACCACATCCCAAATTGGTTACTCCTGTTGGTGTTGCATTGGTGATGATGACTTTCGGTTGACACTAACCACACTCTTGGTTTCTTGCAACTCAGGGTTAAAGAACATGCATGGTCCACCAAAGAGCATGACCACCCCTTCTCCCACCGTCAGAGACCCTGGGTTGTGTCAACAAAGATCGTGTCTGAAAAACAACTTAGTAGCACTTACTGGCTACAGAAAAAGTGTCTTCATTTTTAATCGGCATTTAAAATTCTACAGGAATGGCCCAATTTGAGGATTTGCGAATCCTATGTAGACATAAATATGAAAAGGCAAATGACTTTCTGGTGTTGGCCTCTAAAATTAACTGTGTACTTAGACTTAATTAAGGACTGGGGCAGACGCTGGAATGACGAAGAAGTATTTAATTTTTCTTACCGTAGGGATGCAATAGAGTCAAAAAATGCATACATTGTACCAAACTGCCAAGATTCAGCTGAATAAATCTAAATGAACAAGGGCTTATCACCTTAGAGGTGGATCTGTGAGTATTACCAGATCATGTTTTAAAGGTAAAATTTTAAGGAAAAAACCCCCAGTGGTCTGACATTTAATGATTTCAACTCAAAAGAACTACGTAGCAACACAAACACTGACAGAGAAACAACGAGAATACAGAAACTGATGTAGAACTTCAGAGAAGCCAGGCACTTCATGATCATTAACTCTCTTTATTCTTACACAGCCGAGTGAGGAAATTACTATGATGTCCCCGATTTTAGATAGAGGGAAACTGAGGCACAGTGACATTAAGTTGCCCAAGGCCATATAGCTATTGAACTCTTGACATCTGCCATTGTTTTCCTATTTGAGACAAAAGCATCTCCATGAAATGATTGTTAACATCACTAACCAAAATTTGATTGATTAAGTGTGGACACTCAAAATAAAGGCTAGCTGGGACTTTATATTTGTTGATGGGGGTACGAATATTTTTCTAACATTACTGCTAACTGTCTCATCACTTAAGAAATCCATTCAACCAGCCTTTCATAGACACAGCGCTATGGAGTGTACTCATTACCTACCCACCTGCTTTCTGGTTTTCATTGACTAGTAAAGATGGCACGTGTTGATCACAAAGAATGTAGTTTCATGTTAAGGAAAGTGAGGCTTTCGATCTTTGTTGGGTCTGTGTTTCAGTTCACCTCTTGACCTATCATTAGATGAAATGATAGGCTGATATGGGTAAAGAAAGATGGGAGGAGGGCTTAGATATTTGCCTTCTTACCCTGCAACTGAGAACTGGGAACAGATTTTATTAACATATCACTTTATGCTACAGCTTTATATTGGGTGACCTAGTGGCAGAGATGTCCCAGAATGCTCCATTGGCAAGTCAGGGTGTGTGCAAAAGAACACACGCCAGGGCAAGAAAAGCAAAGAACCATGTGGACCTCTGAGGCAAGTAGCTGTCAGGCTATCTCTTTAGACTCATGTACACACACATACATGTGCATTTCATGTTGAAGAGGCTCAAATAACAGAGTTAAAAAGTTAATAAAAATCAGTCTTTCTCAAATGTAGAAGTTGAAAATGAAACATTTAGAAAAGATTTTCTTTTAAAATAAGGTGAAATTACATGTATTACAATCTATGATTACTTCACAATCATGCCACATACCTTTTGTATGACTGTGATGATAATCATTATTATCATGAGTTACAATAAACAAGGGGATTGGGATTCTTATGCTATTTATTGCAACAAAGGTCATGGCTCATAAGTCAAATCAACATGTGAGAACAAAAATAATTTCAGTGTCATCATATATTAAACTATTTTTATTTTTGGAATTAACAAAATTAAGAATAGAGCCTGCTATTTTCTGGAGGGAGCCAAGTATCTAAAGCTTTTTAATAGTACAGTGTTAGACAGATTAAAAGGAAACTTTTCCTCACTCTTGAATTTCAAAGGAACCTCTGATTAGAAAGCATTATTCATATTTGTTTAGAGAGCTGCTATTTTTATTCTCAGCCAATAGGTATTTTACTATGCTTCTAGGCAAATGTTAGCGTCACCTGGATGTGGGTGGGGATTTGGCCTTCACTGTGTCTTCCGTCTCATAACTGTGGCTGGGACATGGCAGGCACTTAAATATTTCTATTTTTCCCTATTATTCGGATTAACCACAATACCTCATTTCCTGAGCATAAAAAAATACTTGATGAACATCACTGTGTGCGTGAGAGAGACAGAGAGTGACTCTGACGCACGTCGAATGAATGTGGTTGGGTCGATGCTTGGAAAGGACATACACTCCCCATGGCTTAATTACTTGGTGTAAGCTTTTAAATTTGTGGAAATAATAAAAAGGGCCCTGGAAGTTGAAAACACATAACCAGTTCATGGATGCAGATATTTCATCTTTGAATTTTTCTAAGTGATAAAGAGGAATTTTAAAACTGCAACCTTTTTTTTTTTTTGTAACCTTGAATTTCACATTATTCATATAACAGCCTTGGAGGAAAAGCCTTTGGGTCAGTCCAGAAATGCCCTTAATTATCACTCTCCTTCATTTTCACCTGTGTGCTCAGGCACATTCCCGTTCCCTTGGTTAGCTTTCCTACCAAGGAGAAATTCCTCGTGGGCCCTGCTTTTCCCCTTTTCTCCCTCATTCTACATTTGGCTCATATGCCCCAAGGGTGAGAGTTCCTGTCTTCTGTTTGATGCTGTTTTAGGCTGGGTTCCTGCGAACACATGCTGCAGCAAAGAACTAGAAATGCACACACATTCTGCTCCCCGAGATCCAAATGCACATAGAGCCCTCCTGACAAAAGCATCCTGGGCTTTGGGGGTAACTTATAGCTCATAGGAGCACCTAAGGTAATTTTCCAAACCAGCCGAAGAGTTTTAGACACACACACAAAAAAAAAAAAAACAGCAGTAAAAATAATAGATGCAGTATCTGTCATCCTTAGTAACATTTTGTTTAGTTTTATTTCTCACATCAGGGCAATATGAACCCAGAGGGATTGGAACCAGCGATGGCACAAAAAATATGAAATGGGTACAATCCACAATAGAGCAAAATGGGAATAAAGTGACATTAGTGACAGTGGGTCTCCGCTCACAGTCAGCTTATGGTGCTGAATTCCGTGTGCGCACATTATCTTGAAATTTAATGGTTTCAAAAATGTCACTCTGCAGCAAGACTAAATTGGTATACTGTTGATCCTCTATCAGGCTATAAATACAAGTGAGAAAGAGGAATTTTTAATGCATGTCATATTGGAATAATACCTCCAGTTTCCTTTTGATGAAGTTTGTTAAGCTCACTAAAAAGTTGGAATGCCTCTGTCTAATAAAAACAGAGCAAGCCATTGGTGTCAGCACACAGGGACATCGGAGCCCAATAAAGAAGAAAACTGCATGTTCTGTATCCTAATTTAAGCAGTGACATTATCATAAAATCCAGGTGACCCTTTGGATATGCAGAGCTAATTATCCAGAAAGCTAACAAACATATAGGATGAAAATTTTAAAAATCATTCATTCTATTCCAAATTTACAATATAGTTGCTGATTAATTTATTCAGGGGCAAATACAAGCTGTTTCTTTAGGGGCTCTAGCAACCTGCATGGAACATGGAAACTAATGAGACTGCTCCAGAAGCACTAGCTTTAACCCAGGACAGCATGTCCCTATGTGCTTGGATCCAGCTGGCATCCACTAGGCAGAATGGCCCATGGAAGACATCCACCTCCTGATCTCAGAATCTGTGACATATGTTAGGTTATATGGCAAAGGAAATTAAGGCTGCTGATGGAATTCAGATTTCTCATCAGTTGATCTTACAATAGGTAGATTATCCTAAATTTTCTGGGTAGCCCTGATGTAATCACAGGATATCTTCAGCAGCAGAACAGTAGGTCAGAGCAATGTGGTGAAAGAAGGACTCCATCCACCATTGCTGGCTTTGAAGATGGAGGGTGGGGCCACAAGCCACAGAATGTGGGAAGTCTCTAGAAGGTGAAAACGTCAAGGAAATAGATTTTCTGCTAGAATTTCCAGAAAGGAACACAGCCTTGCTGACACCTTGGTTCTAGCCCCGTGAAACCTGTTCGGACTTCTAACTTACAAACTGTAGGATAATAATTTGCATTATTTCAGCCACTAAACATATACAAATGGTTACAGCAGCAATAAGAAACTAACATAACTGTATTTATCAGTGTGTAGAATTTTAATATTTTAGCACTTGCAGGCATTCCTATGGTCATTTGACTGACCACTTGGTCTTTCTAAAACATCTATTTATCTATCAACCATTCTTCCCAACACAGGCCTACATTTTCTTATTAACTTATCCTAAATGATTGTTAGTTTAGTGTCAAAAATACCATTTTCTCTGTGGAAAATTATAAAAATCACACTTTAAAAATCTTTACCTCTGATTTTGAATATTTTCTCTTTTTTACAGGTAGAGGTATCAAAACAAACTAGATTTTAGTACTTTAGAACACTGGTAGTGAAAGGTGCTTACTTTTTAAATAAAGATGTGAAAAGCAAATAATTTGGCTTTTATATGTTATTTATGTATTGTGTATGTGTCTGTGTGTAAGGGTGTGTGTGTGTGGGGGGTGAATGATGGGCAACATAAAGTATCACCAAAGTTTTTAAAGTACTAAAATCTAGTTTGTTGTGTTTGTAGCATATTTAACAAGTTGTATTTTCCCACACACTTTCCAATATTTGAGATCAGTTACAAAAATATTTGCCAATCTGATGGATGGAAAAATAGCATCTCATATTGTGTTGATTTGCATATACCTGGTTACGTGTGAGGTTGACTATCTTTTCAAATGTTACTTAGCCATACATTAGTATTCTATAAATACAAATTATTATGTTTTATATCAATTTTTCTGTATAGGTTGTGTGTCTCATTTCTGTCTAGATTTTTAAAAATATTTAGGTCACTAATACTTTGATATATAAGTATTAAAAACATTTTCTCCTAATCTATACCTTGTTTTAAAATTTTGTTTATGGTGTCTTTAGGTATACAGAAGTTTATAATTTTGATTTATTCAAATTTATCAATTATGTCTGTTATGGTTTTAAGGAATTCTCTACCTGAGGTCATAAAGATATTTTCTTATATATTATTATATACCAGTGGCCTTTCTCTTCCTAGTGACAGAGACAAAGGGACTGAGTCAGGTTTGTCAGATACGGCAGAAAGACAAGCAGACAGCAGGGGTAAAGATGGTGGTGAGAGTAGCTGACACAGATCCAGAAGCAATGGCTGACCAGGTTCAGTGATTAACCCTTGCAGCCAGACTGTGGTTTTGAAATGCCATTTCCCAGTAAGAGGAATCAGAGTTTCTTAGAGAAATGGCTGATTCTAGTGATGGGGTTAGACAATGCACAAGCTGAGGTGAGTACATCCTCGTGTATCAGAAATGGAAGAAATTCTCAAAGTGTTCCAGAGTCAGGTCAAAACACAAGAGACAAGTTGAAGAGGCCCCTGTTGGACAAAGTTGAGATACTCTGAACATCCAAACATAAATTACTGTAAAGTACTCAAACATATCAAATACATTAAAATCCCCAAGTCCATAATACTGTTGGTCATTACATTAGGTTGGTGCAAAATAATTGTATTTTTTGCAATTATTTTTAACCTTTTAAACCACAGTTACTTTTGCACCAACCTAATGTAAAGTCATTACGGCATCAATTCATTCTGAAACTGGAAAGTAAAGGAATAAAATAAAATGAATCAAACAGGTTCAGTGCTGGGGAGAGGAGTCCCCATAATTTCTGGTTGTGAAAACCAGTGGAGATTGTGACTGAGTGAGACTGAGTGTAGCTCCACTCACAGGTGCTCCTCTTAAAGGGACTGCACACGGTCCCTACCAATGGAGTCACTCGCTCTGAGTTCCAGTGCTGGGGAAAGGCGGCGGGGACAAGTGATGGGGAGTTGAGTTGTCTGGCTTGGGATGGGGGCTGGAGAGGTGGCTTTTGCCTGGACGCGGGAGCTGGCAGAGGCCATTGTTTCTTTCTTGAGCCCTTCCCCTTCCCAGCGTGAGAACACAGGTGGCCGCCATTTCTGAATCTCCACTGTTAGTTCCCCACACCTGGCGATTTGAGATCTGTCCCTGCCCAACTTTTGGGCACACACAGGTGACTTTCAGTGGCTTTTTTGTGCAGACCACCTGCCGTGGCTCAAGCTGCAGACTCTCCTAAAGTCTCTCAAATGTTCGCAGAATCCAAACAAGCAGCATGTGGCATGAGCATGTCCTGTACCTCTGGCTGAGCAGCCCTGAGCCAGCACTAGTGGCAGCCGGCTATGGTTTGTGGCTTGGCCTTTCAAGGTGCTTCCAAGCACAACACGGGTGGCAGACATCTGTGAATTTCTTTCTGACTCCTGCTAGGTGGCCCTGGGTAGGGCACAGGCTATGGCTGAAGTAGACCTACAGCAGATCCCCTCCAAGGTGGTCCTGGGGCTGGCACCCCAGTGACCAGCTTCAAAGTGAGCTGGAGCGTCACCCAGTCGCTTCCAAGTACAACACAACCATGGGGCAGATTGTTCAGGCACCAGAGTCCTGCTGAGGCAGATCCTGCTCTGTAGGATCAGCCTCTACACAAAAACTCTTCCACTGTAGTCAAGGTCAGTCCTCAGAACCAGTGAGCCCAAGGGTCAGTCCCTCACACTGATGTGTAATTATCAACCAAGGCTCAACTACAAGAGGAGGGTACACACCACCCACACAAGGGATGCACCTGGAGTGCCTGGCTCAGGTGTCCAGAAAGACTGTGCCACTGAACCCCACAGCACACCTACTACATAAGGCCACTCTACTAAGACCAGGAGACATAGCAGTCCTACCTAATACATAGAAACAAACACCTGGAGGCAGCAAAATGGGGAGACAAAGAAACATGTCCCAAATAAAAGAACAGAACAAAGCTCCAGAAAAAGAGATAAGCAATCTATCAGACAAAGAGTTCCAAACACTGGATATAAGAATGCTCAATATGTCAGGGAGAACTGCAACAGAGAGATAGGAAGCATAAAAATGGAGATGGAAACCATAAAAAAGAACCAGTCAGAAATAAAAGATACAATAATGGAAATGAAGAATATATTACAGGGATTAGATGAAGCAGAGGATCCAACCAACGAAGTAGAAGATAAAGTAGCAGAAAACACCCACCAGAACAGCAAAAAGAAAAAAGAATCCAAAATATTAAGGAGAGTTTAAGGGGCCTCTGGGATAATATCAAGCGTATCAACATTCGCATTATAGAGATACCAGAAGGAGAAGAGAGAGCGCATGGAATTGAAAACCTATTTGAAGAAACAATGATAGAAAACTTTTCTAACCTGGTGAAGGAAATAGACATACAAGCCCAGGATAGACAGAAAGTCCCAAACAAGATAAACCCAAAGAGGCTCAATCAAAACACATCATAATTAAAATGCCAAAGGTTAAATACAAAGAGAGAATATTAAAAGCAGAAAGAGAAAAGCAGTTAATGACCTGAAAGGGAGCCTCCATAGGACTGTTAGATGATTTCTCAACAGAAACTTTGCAGGCAAGAAGGGAGTGGTAGGAAATATCCCAAGTGATGAAAAGCAACGACCTACAACCAAGATTGCTCTACCCCAAAAAGCTATCATTTAGAATTGAAGGACATACAAGGAGCTTCCCAGACAAGAAAAAGCTGAAGGAGTTCATCATCACCAAACCAGTATTACAAGGAATCATAGAGGGACTTCTTTAAAATGGGAGGGGGGGTTAAAGATGTGTGAAAGGGGAAGGGATTAAGAAGTACAAATTGGTTGTTACACAGTAGTCATGAGATGTAGGTTATAGCATAAAGAATATAGTCAACAATATTGTAATAACTAGGTAAGGTGCCAGATAGGTGCTAGAGCTATCAGGGTGATAGATGGGAATGGGATTGGAGGCTGGGTGAAAAAGGTGAAGACATTAAGAAATATAAATTGATAGTTAATACAGTATGGGGAATATAATCAACAATGTTGTAAAGATCATGTAAGGTGAAAGATGGGCACTAGACTTATCAGGGGGATCACGTCACAGACTGTGTAGATGCCTGAGCAATGCATTATACACCTGAAGAGCTGAAGTAGAATAATATTGAACGTCAACTATAACTAAATATATAGGCATATGTAGTCACGGGATGTGGAGTACAACATAGGAAGATAGTTGATGGTTATAACAGCTATATAAGATGTCAGAGGTGTAGTAGCTTGGGGGGTGGGTTATCACTTTATGAGGGGTTTAAATGTCTAACTATCATGTTGCTTTGTACACCTGAAACTAATTTAAAAAAATGAATCAAACATTTATCTCCCGTTTCCTATATGAACTATTTCAGGGTAAACAAATATTTGAGAAGAAAATAGCACTGAATAAATACTGAAGAATGATAGAATTAGGATGTCACCATTTTGAAATCCTAAATAAAATAACAGATCTAGGCACTCATCATCAGTAGCTTAAAAAAACATTAAGTGATGGGCTGATGTGGAACTTTATAATGGATGGATCAGGTTGGCAAAAACACCACCCACTAATCAATCTGAGCATGATATGCTCTCTGATGCAATGTAAGAGGAAGTAGAAAGCATCACCTGTGAACAATTCTTACCCAAATAAGAAATTTGAATCTGATTAAGCCTCTACTTCTTGCCCTAGTTCATAGGGAATACAGATAATAAAGAGGCATGTTAAACAATGACAGTACAAGAATGCAACAGCCAAGCTCAGAATGTGGGAAATTCTATAGGACTGATGGTTTTGTTCAACAAATAAATGAGGTAGGGCTAGACCTCATTATTCCATTTGTAAATGACGAATCGTATATGAAAGGTTAGGTGACTTGCTGTAAGAACCAGAGAAAAAATTCAGATTTCCATGACTAATTCATTTTTCCCAGTACATTCTGACCACGACTTCTGCTTGACAAACTGATAGAACTAACCTTCATATGGGCAATTTGGTTTTTCCATGTTTCAATGAAAATTTGCAGAAAAAATGAATTGAGATGCAGATGCCCTATAAAACCATTCAAAAGATTTCCAAATGCATAGTTCAAAAAGTAACAATAGGGCAGATTTTTGGAAATAAAAAAACAGCTTTCCTTTTCATTGTTTCATACTAAAAAGGGTTCTCCTTTTCTTCATTGACTGTCTTTACCCCTTTCTTGTGACTGAAGAGCCATATGATTTAAATAAAAAGGGAGAAACTGAGCCTACTCAGGTGATAGCCTTGTGATACCTAGGAGCAAATGACACAGACATGAAAGACATTTCCTGCAATTTATGACAAACTTTCAAATTATCTTTCTCTAACTAATTAGCATGTTAGAAAAATTGGGTTTAATCATTAAAGAAGCCATCTGCTTATCTGGGAGTTTTCTGGTGAATAGTCCCGGCAACTTTCAGGGGATATGTACCCAGCAGGTACTGTACTGTCTTTCTATTTCTGAAGCAAAGAGAGAAAGATTCTACCAACCCCCTCAACACTAGCAACTGATTCAAACACAATGACCTGTCTGTGTCATGCTATGGTGTCCTTCACTCACATCAAAGAGTTAATAGACGCTGAGTAGAAGGTACCTACAAGCTCTACTCGCATATACTATGTACAGTCATCGTCCCTTCATATTTGATTGGTTCCAAAACCCATCACAGATACCAAAATCGGAGTATGTTCAAGTCCCTTATATAAAATGGCATAGTATTTGCATATAACCTATGCAGATTCTCAGGTGTACTTTAACTCACTTCTAGATTGCTTTTAATACCTAGTACAATGTAAATATTATATAAATACTTTTTATACTGTATTGTTTAGGGAATAATGACAAGAAAAAAAATGTCTGTACAGGTTTAGTACAGATGCAATCATTGTAGGGCTAACTATATAGTATACATCAGCAACAGGGGAAAAACATTGTTTTTCCCCTGAAGTATTTTCCATCCAATGTTGCTTGAATCCACAGATATGGAGAGCTGACTGTATAGAGAGAAGAGTTTTATGGCTTTGTTTAATTTCTAAAACACCTGTGTTTTTTTTTCTCTCTATATCAAATGGCATAACAGACACATATTGGCATTTAACATAAATCACAATTCCTAGATTGTGCGAGGTGTTATCTTGAGCAGTTTGAACACTTAAGACTCCTGGAGGTGGGCGTAACAGGAAAAATGGGCCCAAATCATCCTCAATGACATGCAAAAATTTTTTTTTCAATCATGTAACTTTGGGTTGCTTTGGTGGCTGTGCAAAGGCATATTCTATTGTGAAATGTCTGCTCATTGGATCATAAGGAGAATGCTTATATGTACATTATTCCGCTAAAGATGTTGAGAACTAAAAAAGTTATCTGAAAACTATCTGTAATATTTGAGACTGTCTTATATTAAGATTAATAGAGTTGAAAGTCTTTCGTTAAACTATCCATTAAACAAATTGGTTGAATTTGTATCTACTCACTCTACGCCACTGACTTGAAGCTCCCTTAACACTTTATTCTGACTAGATACAATAATGGATTCTTACAATTACTATCACACGGGTATGCATTTCAGAGTTTATTTTAAACAGTCAAGCAAATTTTAGGAAAACATATAAGGTATGAGATGCCCTGGTATCATTTTGTGGAAGGCTTTGGAGGTGAAGTTGAGAAGTTGGGATGTGATGCTCAGAGAAGAAAAGTTATGCTGAGCAAATAAGTAATATAATAGGGAATACATTTTAGGAAAATATATTTTCCATTTTGTCTTATCTCCTCATACCTCCACTAGCGCAGCCCCCTTCTCTGTCACACGAATACTTCTTATTTCACTGAGTAAATAGCAGCACCCAGAGGAGATACCCATCTCCTGCCCCCTGCTCATTCTCTGCCAGTTCTGGCTTTCTGTATGAAAGTTTCTGAAATTATCACTCACAGTTTCCACATTGTCTAGGTCTTGTTTTTCTTTGCCTCTCTAAATGTTTATCTCCCTTAATTCTCATGGTTTCTTTAACAATTTCATATTAAAGGTAGCAGTTCTTCTTGATAATAATCCAGCGATCGTACTATGTAACACTTCCTCAGTGAAGTACGGGTGGGCATTAGAAGATCAGAATTTGCATGAAAACTGAAATAAAAAATAATGCCTTCTTGAGAGTGTAATGCTGAGCGAAATAAGTCAGACAGAAAAAGCAGAGAACCATGTGATTTCACTGATACGTGATATATAAACCAAAAGCAACAAAAGAACAAGACAAACAAATGAAGAAACAAAAACCCATAGATACAGACAATAGTTTTGTGGTTATCAGAGGGTAAGGGGGGTGGGGAGTGGTAGGTGAGGGTAAAGGGGATCAAATACATGGTGATGGAAGGAGAACTGACTCTGGGTGATGAACACACAATGGGATTTATAGATGATGTAATACAGAATTGTACACCTGAAATCTATGTAATTTTACTAACAATTGTCACCCCAATAAATTAAAAATAAATAAATACATAAATAAAATAAAAAAAAGAAATAATGCCTTCACTGGAAGCAAGGTTGACTTCAAATGTCCCATGAGGTTCGTATTGCTGAGTATGAGAAGCAACTCAGGTGCTCAGCACCCCTTCCAGACTCTCAACACGCTGGAGGAAATCCTGGCTTTGATCATCAGAGTTTTTCTCTTTCTGCATCTTAAGAACCAAGAGTCAAGTTCTCTTCTCAAGGATAGGTTCACGGCGACCTGAATTCTACTTATTCTTTGGAGAGCAGCATACCACTCACTGTTCTACGCAAGAACAGCCAAGAGAAATGCCAGGGAAATACCACTCCTCAGTGCTTCTCCCTTAAATCCCCAGAAGGCTGACAACCATTACCGATGCTTCCGGTATAAAATGGTGAAAGCAGAAGACAAAGGAAAATGAGAATCAGAAAAATGTCCTTTCCATTGAGCGCCACACTGCCTCTTTGCCATGGCTCTCGAAGTCCCCCACCAAACAACAGTTAATCTGCTGTTTATTCAAAATCACCCACAGAAGTTAATAGACAGTTATAAACTAACTGAGTGAGTCTGTGGGGCTCTCTCCTCATTCATCTTGCTTATTCAATTTAAGCCCCTCAGTCTTCCAGAGGCACACTGTCCCTGCTGCTCAGAACAGTCGCTTGCTGCAAGAAAAAGCCCTGGAACAACAGGAAGCTAATAGTTTAACTGTTCCTCTAAATTTGTTTGACAAAACTGACATTTAGTGCGTTATGTCACATTGTTGGTAATCTGCAATTTACCCCTGGGCGTGCAGTGGATGCTCATTTTATTTACCTCTCATAGTTAAAAGCGTAATTAATATTCCACTCTGTAACAAAGATTAGAGATTTGACAAACATGTAATTTAAATTCTCCATTATAGCAAACATTAAAGTCAAACATCTTCCACATGCCCCATTGCATAAAGGACACGTGTAGCTGTAATTTAACTTTTTAGTTTTTAATACCACAAACTAATTTCTGCTGTCAGTTTAATGAGCTGGAAAACACAAATCTTGCTGCTCTTCGTGTGGGCACAGGCTGTGAGAGATGAACCAAAGGGAGAGAGAGCACCACTTTCTTTCACATGTATTTCTGAATGCACCAGGCAAATTGTATATGTGTAATCCAGTAAATGCAATATGATACCATAAATCCCTGAAACTAATTTAAAGATTTAAAAAATAGCTGTAAAAACAAACATTTCAGGAGAGAAACATAGAAATCATTCTTGTATTTCTTTTTGACGTAAAGGTATGTGTGTATGAGGGTTAAATGGAAACATATACAGACACTCACTACAAACAAAACAAGGTGATAACAAAATCACATTTGTACATACTGAGACTTAGCAAGAGCCAAGGGGGCTATCACCTGTACGCAGCCCCTTCCTAAAGGTGGAACAAGGTGGCCAGCCTGCTGAAGGAGTTCTCAAAGAATCATTACCACTATTCTAATTCATGCTAATTTTCACTAGAATGTCAGCTTCATAAATTTTATGTGACTGATTAAAATTATTGTATGTAGAATACCTTCAGGCAGCTAAAATGGCTCATTAAACAAGGAAGCTAGCTGGGAATTATCAGTAATGTAACAAATTTGTATACTATGAATGTGATGTCTTTAGAAAGAATGTAGGAGGAATATTTAAGTCCCCCTCCCTCACTGCAGCTGGGCTCAGGAGGGAAGGGAAGAATCGCCTTGATCTCAGAGCTTCTGGCTACTCCCCCTCTTCCTCCATGATATGCAGAAACCCACTGACTTGCTGACTTCTTCACAAGACTTCATTAGTCACTGCCAACTTCAATCTGCTTCAGTTATTTTACATTCAGATCCCAGGAGGAAACATACTCTCTGAGGCAATTTCGGGCTAAACCAAAGACAAACTGATTCACTTTGGAAAACGAAAAGCCAGCATGTTCCAACTTACACCGACATCTCACAACACAGAGAAAAGTATGTGTAAATATCATTAACCTTTCCACAGTATCAAACAAAAACGATATATATTACCAATGCAGAAGGCTTCCAAATGGCCTAAGAGTCAAACACTCCACACACACCTGTTTGCATTAACAATACAGTTCTAGAGTTAAGCACATCCATTTTCTTTCACACAGGGTATACACAAGAGCCCTTCAAGATTGGTTTTCCAGAGCCAAGTCCATTCTTCTTCCAAGCATCCCATTTCAGCTGTTTTGGAGGAGTTACTTGATCACCCTTGATGCATATCAATAGTAGGCTGGTTTATAGTATTTAAAATGAAAATCTTTGCTAGTTCTTTGGAAAAAAAAAGAAAAAAAGCATCCGTTTCTATGAAATGCCTGTAATTTTCCACAAAATGCTTAGGCCTGACCCATAGAAATTATACGTTAACATGTGACTCAGAGATGATTTGTGGGGCAGAAACTGTTGAGCAAAAACTTAAATCGGAACATACCTGGTACTTAAAAAACAAAATTTTGGAAAAGAGTAACCAAATGAGAGATTTGGCCTTTCAGAAAACAATTGCCCCCCCACCCAAAACAACAAAAACAAACAAATAGGAAAAATGATTGAAGACAAACTAAAACAAATACGTTATCAACATGATTACACTGAATCTGAGAAAAAGTATCAGAAAGAATTTAGCAGAATGCATTTTCTTTACCTTAACAGGATATTATGAGCATTAATAATAGATTTTACAAATCTGAACTGTAATCATTCTTATGTGTAGATATGACTATCTGTGTTTCTAGAAATAATTTATTGAAATTAATTAAAATAAGATAAGATGATTTTTTTTCTACCATAAATTCTCTTTACTCAAAAATTTAGCGCACATAAATTTGTATCTCCAAATACTTGAAATAATTGGGAGAATTCTGGATACATAGGATATGAATTGCAGACAATCTTATTGGGAATAAGTAAAAAGACAAGAGATTGGTCAGAAATAGAAAACCAAGGTAAAGTTAAAAATGGAGCAGGAAAAGAGGTTTTTGCAATAAAACCAATCAACATGAAGGAAAAACATGAAGAAAGCAGGGCCATAGAAAAGGATGCTTATGCAAGGAGGAGACCAAGGCATGTGCTGTAGCTGAGGCTAAATAACTGGTTATTGGGAGAGGGTAAGAGATTATGTGAAATATGTTATATTGGTAAAATAAAGGTTACTCCAAGCCTTTTTTATTCAAAGCAGCCAAGTTACTCTTTATCTCAGGGAACCAGATAAGAAGGAGGAGGAAAGCTTAAGGAAATAATTAAAGCAAGGAGAGAATAATTAAGTCTTAAAATCAGAAAGACTTTGGAGAATTGTCTAAGATACAAGACACATGGTAAAATGGCTCTTAATGTGCATATTTCCAGGAATAAGAGAAGGTGCTTTCACAAGTATCTTCCTGAAATTTTGGGAATGGCAGATCTTAAAAAGTTTCTACCAAGCGAGAGATGGTAAATGGTAATTATTGCATAATATTGATTATTACTATTTTAAAATGTTTATGTGTTTGATGGCCCATTTGTGTGGCGCTTCATCTATTGTATTATAGCATGCAGGTATGACTATTTTCGGGATGCTGTAGATCTCTTCCATTGCTTCTCAATCTTGTTTCTCAACCATGAATTTTGCTAAAACATGACTTTTTAGAAACCCAGTTTTGGAGGTAGGGAAGTTACTTTAAAAGAGTATAACTTTCAAATTTCATCCTATTCCCTGGGGTTAATGAGGTGGTTAAAATGGAGCTAGTCAAAGAAAATTAAGCTTGGTCCTACAGAGAAATGTATTTAACTCATTAGCAAGGATATTCTGAATTTCATATGAGAAACACAAACCAACCCCTGAAAACCCAATTAAAGTCTGGATTTAAAATTGAAAGAGACCTCACTGCACATAAGAAGAAAATCCATCAACTGATAAAGAAAACACAGAATGCTAAAAAAAAATAAAAAAATTATCACTTAAAGCAATCTGCATTTTCTTGTCCTCATGGGTAATAACAAAACTTAACAACAATTTAAAAAACAAAATTGGAAACAACCACTGCTCAAATTTTCAAAGCTGTGGTTCAGAAACTGCTACCTAATGTTGTTATTAAGACTGTCACTGTGTTGGTGCAAATATACCCAAACAGAAAAGCACACCCTTTCTTATAGGTAACCAGGGTTCGTAATTTCATCTAGTGACGTGGTAAGATCTACTTTCTACATTACTCAGAACTTCTGTGTACCTTTCATGATAGGCTATGCCTAGAGGACCCTGGCTCCTGCTGTACCAACTGTCACCACCCAGAGCTCTCTACAGGAAGGACCTGGTATTCCAAATGTGGGAGAATTCCAGTGGCTTTGGGAGGCGTTTCAGTCTCCAATATATTCTGGGTGTGAATTTATAGTGGGTTATGACTAATGTCCATTTCAAAGTTTAACCCAGTCAAAAGTAGTATCAACTTGGGTGACAACTATCTAAGTCCAAGGACTCTTTTGTTGATGACCTCTGTCATTTGCGAAGTACCAAAAGAATAATGACAAGGAGTCCATTTTATGATATTTTCTGTCAAAGGCCTGCCATAGAATGTGTGCTTAACGAATGCTAGGTGAATGTGAAACTGTCCAGAATATTTCATATTGAACAAAGCCTCATAGATATTAAGGCTTGTTTGAGGCCAAGAGTAATCATTAATCATTCTCTATCCCATTATCCCATTTCAATTTTCTGCACGGGATATACCACCACTTTATATTTCTTTTATACACTCATTTGTTTGAAGTTGTCTTCCCTCACCAGAATGCAAGTTCATCTGGTTCACTATTGTAATCCGAGTCACTAGAACCATGGAGGCATTCAATAAGCATTAGTTGGATAAATGAATGAATGAGAAAGGTGCCACTCTGACCACCCTCTTCCTTTGCGTTTAGTCTATTGCTCATATCCTTTACTATTGTTATCAATAGATTCCTTTAAGAACTGCTGCAGACATGCTGCTTTTAGAGAATGTGCTTCAACAGAAGAACACCTGTTGACCCCTCACACCACATACTTCTGCCCAGTGAGGGATGTTCAGCCCCCCTTTACAATAAACCATCTCTGGTCCATAGGGTTTTTAGTAAGACGGATTTCTTTAGGTTTATAATTAGTGAGGACAAGTGCTGACCAGGTACAGTGTCCATTCCTGTACTGGGTGTGAGCTTTCAGAACACTGTAACCAGCATGCTGTGGGTGCGGGAGAACTTACTCATGTTATAATTACATGTTGCAGCCTGTTGAGTTTTTACTATGCTGAGGTGTTACCATATTAAGTCATGTCGTTACTGCTTAAGCATTTAAGAAAACATTTATGTGTAAGAACTATCCTCACAGAATATACTTAGCATAAGTGACCTCTGTTATCCTTGTGATTAAAAAATCTAAAACAAAAAACTTTAAGCCCTAATTGAAATGTTCATGATTCATAGCCAAGAGATTAGGACCCCTAGTCCTACTAACCTCTGTCACATCGTTCATAATATTAGTGTGAGTTATTTCCTGGGAACCCAAACTAAACATACTAGAGCCTGAGTTTTGTATTTCAAGTTGGATTTCTGGAATATTGCCAGAGTAGCATGAAGACCAGAAAATAAGGGATTGGCCTAAAAGTGGCTAGGAAGAAGGTTTAGGAGATCAGAGGAAGGAAGCTGGAATGAAGGTGGCTGGTGGGCAGAGGGGGAAGTGAAACAAGGGAATTTTGTTTTGTATTTATAAGATGTACATGTTAGTTAAAAATCTTATACATAATACATTTTATATGTATTTATAAATCATATGTAAAAATTATACACACACACATATACACACACACACACTGGGGAGTAACAAAGAAGCATTAAATTTGTAATTAATAAATATATTAATCCTACACAGTGAAGAAGGTAGTTTGAACGTCTGTTAATAAGTGCATTAATTGTAGACCACACACACATAAATTGTTTATCCCTGAGGTTTACATTTGCACATGACATTCACTCTTCATGTCTGTCCATTTCTTACCTGCCCACCTGTCAAACTTCCATTCATCCTTTATGACTTTCTGAAGTCCTTTCTGGCCCTCCTACCTCTGGCATAGGTGATACTTCCTCCTCTGGGAATGTTCCCACTGTCTCTTCTGAGGTCCTCTTTTGTAGCCCTGATCACTCTGTTTTTATGACTCTTTTCTTCACTATACTATACTTAAATTTCTTGAGATGACAGATTTATTCTCATTCTCTCTTTTTTTCTCTCTCCCTTTCTCTCTCCCTCCCTTTCTCTCTCCTTCCCTTCTTTCCTTTCTTAAAAAAAAAAAAAAAAAAAAAAAAAATCTTGGCCAACTCATTCAACAAGGTCTTTATATCTATTCATGTCCTCACTTCCTGTGATACACGTCCCTCAAGGGAGTCACATATCTCCCCTTTAAAAAACTTCATCATGACAATCATTCCCTTATGAAACTCTCAACCCCCCAGCTTCTCCATCACATAACAAAACCCTGCATTGAGTCCACTCTCCACCTCTTTGGCTCACATCCACACTGGTGGACATGGTCTGAAAAACATGCACAGCCATTCTGGTGAGTTCCATCACTAACCTCCAGCAAGCCCTTAAAGCCACCTGTCCATCACACCATGTCCCCCTGGACTGTTTGCCTTCTCTCTGCTTCAAAACAATTTCACAACCTTGACCTTTCTCCTTGAATCTTTATCTTCCCCATCTTCAATCTCAGCTGATGACTTCACTTTCTATTTCACTGAGAAAACTGAGGCAATCAGAAGAAACCTACACCATGCACGTCTTCCCATATCCTCTGCCTTCCATCCTATTATGAGGGATAAATGACTGATCACGAGGTGAACCCTCCCCGTTGTGCATCATGTCCCATCCTTTCCTATTACTCAGTGACACTGCCCTAGCGATTCTCCCCTTTCCCTGCCCAATTGTCATTCTGTTATTCATCCCATCTTTAGTTCGTATCCCCCTCCAGCTGGATTCCATTGCCCTGCTTCTTTTTATAACAAAACACCTCTAAAACGTTGTTGATAGTCACTTGTTGCCACGCAGCAGCCTACCCATCTGTCTCCTTGTACCTGCCCCTAAAGAAAAGAGAGTCTGTGAGACTCTGCTTCAGGGACTTTGTGCTTACACCTTATGTCTCCCTGCTTGGTCCCAAAATATGGCTGGTCAGCCAATGAAGGGTAAGATTCCCCATGGAGGGAACAACTCAAGCCAGGCAGAGCTGCGTGGGGACCAACAGGAGAACCCACGGGGTTGAGAGAGGTGGGCACAGCCCCCCACCTTCCCCCAGCTAAGGAGAGCCTCTGCCTCTGTGGCTGCATTCCTTCCCACAACCTGCAGGGGAAGACATTCAATGATGTGCTCTCCCTCTACTCATATGCATAAAGGTTTTGTCCCTTGGGGAAGTACATACATCCTGAGACTTCCTGCAGGCAAGGGTGATTGGCTTGAATCAGTTTCCTACTAAAATGTATGGGATTCACAGATCTTGAGATTGAGAAGCTTTATCTCCTTTACTTCCTCACCTAACTAATAAAAGCAATGCTTGGGGCTCAGTCCTTGAGGCTGGAGTCCCTTGGCCCCCGCTTTCACTCTATTCCTTGGCCCCCGCTTTCACTCTATTCATGGCTACTGTCTTAAACGTGCACCGCCCTCCTCGCTCCCCAGGACACTCTTCGCGGGATGTGACAGTCACAGTCTCTAATTTCTCTCCAATTTTCTCTTAAACCCATTACAGTAAGGATTTTGCTCCTCCATGAAATCATTAGTCAAGGTTTCTTGTGATCTCCATGTTGCTAAATCCAATGGTCTTTTTTTTTTTTTTTTTTTTTTTGTCCTCATCTTTCATAACCTACCAGCAGTTTTTGATGAAGATGACCACTCCTTTCTCCTTGTTTACTCGGGAACTATCCTTTCCTGGTTATCCTCCTACAAGTATATAGAAACGCTTCTGTATTAAAACAGAAATTAGAATGTCACTCCTTTTCTTAAAATTAAGAAAAGCTAGTCTTTACAGCAGCTACCATGCCCTAGATGGTTTCTTTAGCTTTCCTACTTACTCTCAGACCTTGCTTCCCAACATGGGCCGGGCCCTCTTGCTCATGCTGTTCCAGATACACGGAATCTTTGCTTTTCTTCACACGCCAGGCATGCTTTCCTGCAAGCTCTGCATTCGCTGCTCCTTCGGCCTGAAATCTCTTCTCCTATCAGGGCTCACTTCCTCTCCTTTAATCAGAAACTCAAAATCAAGTCCTTCTCTGCCCACTCTATTTATAAGTCTAATCTCTTCCAACTTGTCTCCCTCCCTTCCGTGCACTATTTACTTTCCCAGCTTCACTATTTCTTCACAGTACAAATAAGTTTCTGATTTCTTTATGGTCTATCTCCTCTCATCAGAAAGAAAAACTACACAAGGGAAGAAATTTTGTTAATTCTATTCTCCAGAAAAAAAAAAAAAAATCTGTTGTCTTGAACTTGGAACACTGGCTCCTAACAGCTGCTCATTTGGTATTTTTTAAATGAATGAAGAAACATTTTCAGCATCTCTATAAGTCCTAGCCTACGTTTGAGTGCTTATTATAGGATTAAAATAACTCATTTGCATTGTAAATGTGTTGTATATTGAATGAAGTGGCTGTATGCGTGGACACACATGAAGTCTATACCAGCATGAATTTGAAGAGACGTTGGCCTGTAATTATGGTTGTTAACAGTGCCTATCATTTGTTGTTCTTGTAGGTTCTAACCCTTTGCTCATTTCCTGTGAACTTGGCACTTCTGTTTTACTTCCCATAGGTACGTAAGGCTTAAGGATTTTAGACATAATATCTAATTTCTAAATAGTTGCTGATCAAATGCATTTCTCTCAAATTGCCAAAATTTTTTTAAAGGTTACATTATTTATGATAAATTTTATTATTTGTTGTGAAGGCTAGCAAACAAAACAATGGTACAAATATTAGAATTCCATTCTGCTGTTCATTATCATTTTATTATTTATAAATACTTGCTAGAGCAAAAATTGTAAGTTTTGTCCCAGAGTTATCACTTACCTTTAGTTTTTATCTATCTGAAAGTTTTAAATTGTTTTTATACAGTGACAATGTTCACAGTAGTAATTAGGATCATTTTTTTATTCCTTTATAATAAATATACAGGTATATTTAAAGTAACAGGTAGAATTCCAACCAAAAGAGCCCCCAAAGAGATGTTCACTCATCTGTCATCTAGGATTTTGCTGATATTTGATGGGGACTACTTAGAAGCAACCAATAAATATGAAATGTGGGCCTGAATCACTTCACCAGTCACTGATGTTGTCACACTGATGAGATGTGATGATGACATGTTGACATATGGGAAGACCAGGCCAAGTGTGGGGAGGCCAAATACGACCCCGAAAAGGGCACGTAGGTCTCAGGATTGACATTCATTTAAATGTGTTGTTTGTGTGTGTGTGTGTAAATACACAGCATTAATTTCTTAGAATAAGATGGGTGCCATTTTAGCCATTTCTATTCTCTATTACGTCTTAGTTATTTTAAACAATGCTGGCTTTTGTTAATCTTGTACATCAATTCCCAACCTATTCTGACCCCCACTAACATTTTTGGTTCCAAGGGTATAAAGGTGCCTCTTTAGCCCCAGACTGTGAACCAGACCCAGACTTTCCTCAGCACAGGCTCGCTCCAAACATTTCTCAGCCTTACAATACACCAACACACACACACACACACACACACACACACACACACACACACCCCTTTTATTCAGCAACTTCATTTCATTAGCTGATCCGGGGATAACACTGGCATTTATTGATTTCTAAAATCCTCTCTTTGAGCCTTTACCCTGTCTTATTTGTCCTGTTTCAATAAATTTTGTAAAAATAAATGAAAGTTTAATATCATTTTCTAAAAATGATTCATTTTCATTAAAGAAAACCTGAAAAACAGAAAATTTAAGAAAATACAAACCATTCATAATTTCACCATTCAGAATAACTGCTAACAGTTCAGGATATTTTAATCCAGTCTTTTTTTAAACACATACTTATTTTAAATGAAATTCGGATTTTACTGTACCACTTATTTCTATGATTTCCATGTCATCAAATTTTTCCTGAAAATATAGGTTTTAATGACTAAATAATACTTAATCAAATAAATATATCATTTACGTAATCATGTTACTATTTGAAATTTGGATAGCGTCCAAATTTTTCACTGTCATATATATAACCCTGTGATAATCATTATCTATAAATCTGAAAATTCCATTAGAAGAAATTCTAAGCAGTTTTGGATTACTTGGCATGTCCATTTAAGATAGTAGTGATGCAAACTATAAACTGCTTTTAAAAATTTTGTACCAATTTCTACTCTCACCAGAAAACGCAGCAGGATACTCTTCTCCTTGTACCCTATTGGATTTTAAAAGTAGTTGTCAATTTGATGTGAAAGTTAAGGGTATTTTACTTTCTAAATTTGCATTTCATTGCTTATTCATGAATTTGAACAGCTTTTAATACATATATTGATCATTTGCATTTCCTCTTCTATAAGTTGACTGCTCATATCCTTTGCACATTTTTCTCCTAAAATCTTAGTGCATCATTCATGGATTTGAAAGGATTATATTAAGAATAGCAATATAATATTTATTACTCTCAAAATGCTCAGCTTTGATGTCAGCCTCGTGTTGCCTCCACTGTTTTCTCTCCATTATCTCATCATGCATTTGCTCTCTTCCTCCACTACACTAATTCTTTCCCATCCTTCAAGGCTCAAAGTTCCTTGCTGCATCTAACCTTTTGGTCAACAGTGACTTCACTTTTCTCTGTACTCCAAAGCAATCATTATCCTCTCTTCATCCTGTCTTATTTAATTATCTTTCAATATGTATAATGTCTAAGAGACCCATGAGGTAAGAAACCATTTCTCACACTTTCTAGCCTTAGCACATTCCACTCAACAATAGAGATCCTAATGACGAGGCCCTCCAAACACTGCAATGCCAAAACAATTCTTCACGGGTTTTAAAAATGTTTGCAATTTTCCTCTCACTGACATATAGCTTCCTAAAGAAGGAAAATGTTATCAAATATAAACAACACTTAGATAATAGAAATTCATTATGCATCTAGATGAGATTATTTTATATTACATAGTACAAGCTGACATTATTTCCTGAGATGAACAAGTAAGCAACTATATTTGAAAGCTAGCAGTGTACAAATGGAAATATTTTTGGCAGACATGATACCCACTGAACATAGTAGATGTGTCAAATTATTTTTATAACTTAAGCATAACATATCATTCCAAATATAACTATATATGGATCACAGCAATACAGCATATTACTGTATTATAAAATGTCAAAATACTGAAAGTTGTAAAGTAAATGACGAATTAAATGCATAATATAGAATAAAGAAAGCAAATCCAGAGAACTTGGGTGTAGTTTATTCTTAGTAATGGAAACCATCTGCATGTTTGATAAACATTTCTAAAAATGATATCACATAAACATGACCTAAGGCCATACATGCATGTAGGAATAATGGAATTTTTTTTTTAGTATCAAATGGTTAAGCTTGATATATTTTCCTATTATAAACATGATCAGAATTTATAGCCGTGAGAAATTATGTTTTTTTTAGCATATTAAGTGACTAGTTCTTAAAGCCTTCTACTAAGTGGTTTAATATTTCATCTTTGAACTTTAAATCTCATTCTTAATTTTTTTATGATGAACATATTTTGTTCCCAAGGCTAGAATGATTGTCTAATTGTCAGGCAAATTAGATAGACTGCAATCATTTAGCCACATAATATTTTGCTGATAACAATGTAATAGCAACTCTATAAAAAAAATCGGAGTGCTTAACAGAATCTTGAACAGTAAAATATCATTTATGTTTGCAAATGCATATGAAACAAGTAGAGCATAGCATATACTGATAACTCAACACTTTTTCCATATTCTGACCAGAAGAATCACAAATCTAATACATTTGAGAGAAAACAAGAAGATATAAATTCTCAAAAAAATTTCATTTTTATGATGGGAAATATTTGGCTCTGATTATTATTATTTTTTTAGTTAACATATAAGGATTACTTAAAGAAGAAGAGCTCTCAATCCAATCATTTTCTGTATCAAGTTCAAATGCAGCTTTAGACAACTCTTAAGTGGAGAAAAATATAGGCAAAATGGACCTCATGTCACACTACTTTTTCACTGGTGCATTAATGCTGCCCAGCATGGAGGCAGCTATCAAGTTATGGGCCATTTCCCTTACTTCCTCTTCAAAGCTGTAACTGGCATCAAGGCATAGGTTTCATATTTTTTTCTTTCTCTTTTTATTTTTATTTTTATTTTTTTTTGGTATTTTCTACAATGGCATTGTGCTGTCAATGCTAATCTTCCTTCTACTTGTATACCAATAATTCCTTCTATTTGTATACCAACCCCACTGAAGTATTTCACTAACAACTAGAGGGATTTAAAAAGAAAAAAGAAGCCTACTTTATTTCAGAATCTGAAGACTCAATTCACCTCCCCACACAAATCAACATGCACATAAAGAAGGGGGTAAATACAATACATCCCCAAATCCCCCCCAAGTGATGATAAAAAGTGTCACATTTGGGCTGGGGAGCTGCTACTGCAAGAAAGAAAGAGGTGTACAATAGTGACTGCCATGTACCCCTCCCCCATTCCATTTCCTCTCACAAGCAAGAGAATGACACGCAAAAGTTGGCAATCTTTTCTAGATCATTTGACATCAAGTGATTTAAATTTCTTGGGTTCATTTTTTCAAGAGATCGCCAAGCAAACCTCTTGCAGTTAGCATGAGATTTGGTCCAATTCTGGAACCAGCAACTCTGTGGAGGCCACGGGAGAACCGTCAGGATGTGTTTTCCACCCCCCACCTTGAAAGGTAAGGTCTCAGGTGTGCTGGTCTCTCCCACCACCCACATTCTCCAGTTTGCCGCACAGAGTGTAATAAAAACCTTTTACTTATCATTAGGAAAGTTAATTTAGAAACCTATCTTTTACTCAGAAGAAATAAGGAATGACAAGAATGAATCTCTGCGACTTATATCGTCTCTCTCCATGTGTGTGTATATACACATGCATACCAACACACACACACACACACACATATCTATATACTTATTTTACTGGACTGTTTGAAGGTTGGTTGAAGACATTATTACAATTTACCCCCTTTGCATGTATTATCTAAGAACAAGGACTTCTATATAACCACAGTATTATTACTTAAGAAATATAACAATACAAAAGTATTATCTAACATATATTCATATTCAAATCTTCCAAATTGTCCCAATAATGTCTTTTGTTTCTGAAGAATCAATCAAGGATCATGCACTGTGTTTACTTGTCAGGTTTCTTTCATCTCTTTAATCTAGATCAGTCTCCTGAATTTTTTCCTTTCATGACATTGAACTTTTTGAAGATACAAGCCAATTGTTTTATAAAAACTTCCTGAAACCTATGTATGCTTTTTTGAGTATGATGTATATTGAGGAATTGACTCCACAGTAGTTTTTTACCATGCTTCTCTGAGTTCCAGTCATTTTAAAGAACAAAGGAACTCTATGAATGTTAATACGTATAACACCAGTTACATTGTGTTACCTTCACCACCGAGAACAGTGCTGTACCAGATAACTGAATCAGATCGGAGTCCTGCCCTGCATTTCCCAAGAATAATCTAAACTAGCAGTAATTACAGATGCACATTCAGTTTAATTCACTGTAAACAAATATGTATATTTTACATCTGCAAATTAAAGTGCAAACTCATTTTTAGGGGTGATGAATGGGAAAGTAATCACAGCTGTGTGCTGTCTGAGCTGAGGTGAGCAGGTCCTTCCCTCAGGAAGAGGACTCCTGCGGGGGAAACAAACAGGTGAGCTAGACTGGGAAGTTTTTCAGGTATAGAGGAAGGCCTACTGGACTTATGTGCAGCTTTAATTATATTTTATTAAGATAAGGTGATTGCCTAGAAGAAGGGGGAAGAGCAGGACAACTGAGACAGAGTCGAGGAGGAAAGCACTAAACGTACTAAGAGGATGGTCTTGATCTGTGAAGAAATAAAAGTATGGGACAAAGAGCTGATCTGGTAGACAGGTTACATGCATTACCATCAGCATGCTAAATGTAGGGACCTTAGTGAAAAGTCTGCTAATTTCTTATCATTTCCAAAAAATTAAGAGGAGAACAAATGAAAGAAGGAATTAAAATCTGATTGAGACCAGACATACACATATTAAAGGACAGGGTTATTCTACATACATACCAATTTGTAAGGTTCTTTGTTTATTTGTTTGTTTTTTTGACATATAGACACATCTTTGGATATGGGCTAAAAGATAGGTAAAAAAGTAGAGGTGCTTAATGACTGAATGTATATTATTCAGTCCTCTTTAGGACTAAATTGAATACAGAAAAAAGAGAATATGATAAATTCAATACAGCATCAAGAGGCACCTCCTCTTATTAGCATCATTTCAAAATATGGCTATTATAAAACAAGTTTGTGTAATATTTTAAAATATGGCCACTAGGTATTGCCATGGGAGGGTTGGGAAAATGGAATTATCATTATTATTACATAAAAAAGAAAAAAATCAAGGGAGTATGCTGGTAGGCCTGGGAGAAGATGAGATGGCTGGGACCGGGGCAGGCCTGGTTTGCTCTTTACCTTGACGCAGCCATACATACGAAGGGGGGTGGGGATAGCATCCTGTTCCTCCAGGTAGGCTCTGGAGCTCGTGCCTCAGATCCTCTTTGGCTGTCATCACTACACAACCCAATAATAAATGATGATTTGGACTGGTCAGTCCAGCCAAGCCAATTACATACATCGTCTTAATGATCTAGTTACTTAATTGATTCTGAAATCCAGCATTTTTAGGGGCTGTCATTATTTCAGCCCACCCAACCTGGCAGAGTTATGTTCAACAGAGACTATGCAGAAGCAGGCCATCTAAGCGGTTACAGCCACAAGGCCCAGGACGGGAGCACAGTTTCACTATTCAGGACAACAGGTAACCCTTCGTACTACTTTATGTGTAGAAGGTTCCTCTCACCACTCCTGAACCAGCACTGAGCAGAGTGCCCAGCACAAGTTGGCTGCTCAGTAAATATCTGTTGAAGGAATGATGATTTCAGCTGATTTATTGTAAGTCTAGGGGCATGTCTTTAATTAAAAAGACACAATTTCACTTTCAAATTGTGATGTAATTGCTAACAATCAATGGCAAAATTTTTCTTTAGCAAAATGAATACACCAATCTTCCTAGTTCACAGTCTAGCCAAAGGAATGGATCTTCCAACAGATATGCAGTTACTTAAAATTCCAGACACAGTGTACATACAGGAAAATGTGGGCAAAGAGCAGGGATGACCTGTTTTCATCTATTAGACCTGAACATTCTCACTCCACTAGGCTTCTTAGTGATTTCTTAGAGGCTGGAATTCCTGGAATGAACTTCTAGCAACTGGTGAAGTCCGAAGTGAAGTTTCAGTGAGAATGTTTTTGGCAGCCAAATGCCTTGGCTCTCTCTATTTTCCTATCATACAGTTAAAGAACATTATCTTGTTCACCAACCACAACAGTAAAGCTGAACTTCATCTTTAATTATGTCTAAACATTTGCCTGTTAGGATGGCTTACATACTGCTCTGTAAGGCGTTTTGCGTGTGGTGTGAAAAGAGAAAACGCTGATGTAACTGAGAACTATATTAGTGAAACCACAGGACAGCATGTGGCCTGATTAATCTTATGAACTCAGCATTAACATATTGCTGGAACATAATGCAGATTATAAATTTATGAATGTACAATACCAACTCCCAATAAACAGAAAAGCTTACTCCTAAGCAACTTCTTAATTCTATTTCTCTTAACCTTGTCCTATGAACAGAAACTAAAGTGAGAAAGTAGCGACTCATGAAATTCCACATAGTAATAAAAGTAACTTGTTTTGAGTTTCTCCATCCTTTTATTGTAAACACGTCCTTCCAACAATTTAAGTATTGATGATCACATTAAAATTTATATGTAATAGTCATCTGAGTGATTATCAGTGATGTTCCACAGACGCTTAGCTTAGTGACACAGCTTCTGTGTAACACACTATTTTTCATGAAAACATACACTGGATAAATAAAAACGGTATTACCTAAAATAATACAGAACAATAAGCTTGAAGGATTTGCCTCTCTATATAGAACACTGGCCTTAAGCTCATAAAGATCGTGACTGCAACGTTAAATAATGTCTTGATATTCATTCAAATACTCAACAGTTCTGAGCACTTATTATGTGCAGGAACTATTCTAGTCTCTCAAAACAAACCAGAATCAAATATTGTCCTTGCCTCCAAGTACTTGAAATCAGCATTTATTTGGCTTTCTACATAATACACTTCCAATTAACTACCTGGACATGATAAAAATTTCGTTGTTAATGTCTCTCCAGTTTGTCTATTTCCATACCGGCAGGTCAAGTGTTTGCCCAAGGTAGACAGATATACTGGGGGCCAATTTTGTCCCACCACATACCTCACGCAATTCTGAATTCCTGAGACTTACCTGAGAGTTCCCTCAATGACATTACGAGTCAGAAGGACAGTGGCTTCTAACCCAAGCTCATGACAGGGACATGGCAACATGGCACACCATTTAGAAACATCAGTGTTGGCATCCCTCCAACTGACAAATGTTTCTCCAAACTGTGTTTTGATGTAATCTAATGGTCTTTCTTAACATACTGGCTGCCACATGTGAAAAATAATCTGAAAGCCAAGTACAATAAGAATTTTCCTGTCAACTCCACACTGGGCACTAATCCTAGATAGTGGATGCTGTGTGCACACAGGATAGTTTCTCAGTATTGCAGAACCAGGATACTGGTGCCTTGTCTACCTGCACAACCTTCTCTTGTATCAACATAGCACTTTTCTTTAAGGAAATAAACACTGCTTATTTCATTCCCTCCTACTCCCGTCTCTGTACAGTAATAGCACTAAGGAACAGAGGTATAAGACTTCATCTGGAAAACAGCGAAGTTATCTGACAGGTTTTGTTACATTTGTAGTAAAAGCATTCGACTAACCGAAGGTATCCCAAGGTACACAGTGGAAAGGACTGACGGGAAAGGCTCATCCCAGAGTTCTTAAGAGATGCTGATGCAAGGTAATCCTACTAACCTCCCTGACCACCAGACACATCCAACCCCAGTTGTGGCTCCAACTCTAGAGGACAGCTAATCCAATGGAAGCAGAGGCTCAGTAATTCCAGCTCTTGAAGACCTTCCTAAAAATCTGCCACCAGCTGGTCAAGGTGTTAAGCTGGAAAGGAACACTAACTAGTAATAAGATACTACTCCAGTTTAGGTGAGGATCCAAATGCGTGCTTTTTATTTTTCTCTTACGATGTCAGATTGATTTTATATTTCTTTTTTACTGTCCCTTTGCTCATTAAAAATGGATATGCTAGTGTGGTGTTGGTAGAGTCTGTCCACGTTACAGCAACTGTGGAGCTTTGTTAAAAGGCTCTCATCACTTAACAACCTTACGCCAATTTCATGTGCGATGGAACCACAGAGCAAATATACACGTATATGTGAGCCAGAGATCCGAATCTCATAATGGAGTCATGTGAAAGGCCTCTAATTTTGGTTTTCCTGGAACTCATACACACAAAAGAAATTCTATGAGTTCAGAATTTGGACTCATTTCCACCCTGGCGACTTCCCAGTACCCCTGGCCAAAGCGTGAATGACAATTCTGCAACTCCTGAGAGGTTTCTGTGCAGAAATGTCAGAGTCGAGATGGAATACGTTCAAAGGCAGGGTCCTGCCCTGGGGTGGTTGGGGTCTCAGGTGTCTGAAAGGCAGTTTCACAGGAGAACTGTGACTCCTGGCAGGAACGCTTTGTATGGCTGATCCTCTCAGTGACACAAAGGGCTCTTGCAGCTCAGATCTGACAAACCAGATAAAACAACTCACATCTTGGGCTGACTGAGTCTATTTCGTTCGAAGTATGTGGCATTCCCAAACAGGAGTGCCCAGAACAGCACGCTATTTCAAAACCAAGAAAAATAAAAAAGCAGCACAAAAATGTCATTGAGAAGTGGATTTCTACATTTACTTTGAACAGACAGGAGATGTTGGATGAATGCATACGTGCCTTCACTATTTCCTGCTCCTATAATTTCCAGCAGCCCATGCCATAAATTGCCCTGATGCTGCAACAATAAATAAGGCCTAAGGAAGGATACCCAGTGTTACCACAGATGAAGCAGAAAGTTCCTATCCATAAAGGGGTTGGTTTGCCTCTAACCTGGAGTCCCGAGTGCTTTACTGTTGCTCCTACAGGGCCCGGAGCTCAGTGTTCCTCTGCGGATAACTCTCCACACACAGAACTTTCTAGAGACAGCTAGAACCTTGCCATTTTAATTTTTCTTATTTTGTACATATGATGTCTTTGTTCTGAACAACTTTCTCATATTTCTCCCACCAATCTCAAAATTCTACTGCCTAAAACTCCTTGTACAATGGGTTAGCGTGGGTTATCTCATGGACTATGCAACTGTTGTGGTTGCAACAAGCTTTTAAAACAGAGAAACAAATGGCTGGAAATATAAGTTGTCATTTGGTTTCATCATAACAAGGATGAGTTTTGTAGGAGTGTTACATTATAGAGAGTCACTAAGAGAAAATATTCAATGTCAATACAAACCATTCGTACCAGTTCAATATGACCATCAGAATAGTTCCTGAATTATTATAGCTGCTTTTCTTAATACAGCAGCTATGATAATTCAGGATTTAAGACCTGGTATGTCTGAAACAATTTAAAAAAACCCACAGCATTTTTGTAAGACAGGCCAGGGTGTAGAGAGTGGGCCACAGGCCGAGGGCCTTGTCCTTCTGACCACTAAGCTTCTAATAGAGACAGCTCAGCGCCCTCCCTATAAACCTTGGCAGACAGCCCCAGTCTCTAACCTCCCCGCCATTCTGCATCTTCATCAAAGCAGAAGGCTGCCAGCTGTGCACTGATACTGCTCTCTGCCTCCCCACGCCTCACAAGCGGGGCCCTAATGGCAAGAACACCCTGAGTCTGCACAAGAGGACGCTGCAGGGAGGGCGTCTGGCCACAGGCTGTAGGACGGCAGCCCTGAGCCGCTCACACTCATTACCGCTGACCATAACTCACTGGGGGAAGGAAACCCTTATCCTGTCATCTAATCATATTTTTTTTAAAGGGCTTTGGGAGTTACACACATTCTGTTGACTTAACTTTCATACTGGAAAGTATAAAACTGGAAGTAAGAAGAAAAATAACATTAAATCAATTTATAAGCATCTGGAAGAGAAAATGCAGCTGTTATTACTGTACTACTTAATAGCTTTCTCCCCCACAACTTTTTATCTTGAAAATTATCAAGTCTACAGTAAAGGCATAGTACAATGTACATCTGAATACCCTTCACCCAGATTCAGCAATTGTGAGCATTTGCTTTCTCTTGCTCTTTTTTGATATGTACAAAGGGTGCCAAAAAATGTATACACATTTTAAGAAAAGAAAAAGCTGTACTAAAATTGTAATACTCAATATACACCAATAACAAAAGATGAATACAAGTCATGTGTATACTTTTTTTGGCACCCCCAGTATAGATAGATAGATCTTACATGTTTTTTCCCAGAAGCATTTAATAGTTATAGGTATTATTTCTATCCCCAAATACTACTTTAGCATGCATCGCCTACAATACTGTCATCACAATAGAAAAATATGATTCTACAATGTCATTTAAAATATGCAGTCTGTAGCCATTCAATATAGCCAATACCCCCAATTGTCCTCCAAATGTTAATGCTTATTCTTTTACTCTGCATCCAGGTTCAAACAAACATTGCTTTTGGTTATGTCTCCTTAGCCTCCTTTAGAATCGTCTACCTGCTTCTTCTTTTAAAAAAACAAAACAAAATAAAACAAAAACCCAACGTTGACATTTTGAAGAGCCCAGGCTAGTTGTATGGCAAAATGTCTCACATTCTAGATAGACATTTCTGATTGTTCCAGATTAACAGTTACGTCACAACTACTAAAGCTGATTCTGTACCCTTCTAACTGCATCGCACTAGGAGGCACATAATGTTACATTGTGCACTATTAGCTTTGCTAAATTTGATGAGTAAGACACTGAGCACCAGATCCTTCCATTGTCAAGTCTCAGTTTTCCTTCATAATAAGATAATCTGTGGGGTGGCAATTTAAGACTGTATGAATATTCTGACTCCCAGACCATCCTTCACCCAGTCTGTTATCAAACACTGATTATTATCATCTAATTATTACATTGGGCTTTGCAAAATGGTGATTTTCTAATCCTCTCATTTCTATATTTACTCACTGGTATAACTCTGTAAAGAAAAACTTCCCTCGTCCCCTTTTCTTTATTTCTTTTTACCATTTTTGGTTTTTAAAAGTTCATAGATGGAAGAATTTTTTAAAATTCAGTGTGTTTAATCAATTACTGTCACCATCCTTTTGGGTGGTCAAACTGTCCCAAATTTGGCCTGTCATAGCCCTTTCAAGATGGCTCCTGTGTCCTTTGCCATCATTCCATCAGTCGCTGAGTACACCTTGCTTTCTGGCGTAAGATGCTACGAGCTCACCTGGTCTTTCCCTGACCTCAACCTGGAATTAGTCATTTCTCCAAAAAGTGCTAGTACTTTATTGGGGAATAGCATTTGGAAATCAAGATCTCAGTGTTATGTATCTCATTGCAACTTGAGTTTCATTGTTTCTAGCTCATTTGACTGAAGAGAGCTTAGGAAATTTAGTATGTAATACACACACACACACACACATATATGTATATACATTTAAATATATACTATATGTGTATGTATAGTATATATTTAAATCATGACTTCATACTGATATGACTTCATACTGATACTTTCAATTTAAATTCAACATTACAGAGACTTTCCTTTTTCAAATAAATTGCATTTCATTTCTTATAGTGTAAACTTTGATCCCTAATTACATTAATGCATTGTCTTATTTGCTTTATCCTACTATGTAAATAAAATAATTTTAGGATAACAATGCCAATATTACTATGAAAAATAAGTCTACTAAAAAAAGTTTAAGATTTCATTTTAGTTCTATTTGTCCTTTGAATATATGCCACTAAGAATATATAGTCAGACAGTTGTGTTTAAAAGTTATTTGAATTCATTTTTTTTCCTATGGGTGGTAAAATTATTAATTTAATATATTCTTAGACTCACCTGTTTCCATCTACATTCAATCTCAGGGTTAGCTTGCTTCACATTTTTCATTTAATTAAATTTTTAAAATATGCAAAACACTTACATGCTTCAAAAGTAAAAGATATTTAATAATTATACTCGGAGAAGTCTGCTGCTTATCATTCTTTATTCCCTCCATCCTGTTCCCACCCACTTATCCACATAGGTAACAGTTTTCAGGTATTTGGGTCTTATCCTTCTTGGGTTTTCTTGGTAAAACTGTGTGTGTGTGTGTGTGTGTGTGGTGTGTGTGTGTGTGTGTGTGTGTGTGTATGTGCGTGTGTGTTACTAGACAAACTTATACATATAGTTACCATTCCCCTTTTTTTCTTACTCATAATGCATCACTCCATATATGGTCATTTGCACTGGCCTCTTCCAAATGGTGATATTCTAACTCTACCATCCCTTTCATATTTATGAGCTGGTATCCTTCTATAAAGGAGAGATTTTTTTTGTGCCTGTCTCCTTTCACAGGAATCACTCTACTTCTGTTCTGATAAATCCTTTTCTATCTCTTTTATAGCTGTATAGTACTCTAGTGTGTCTTCCATCATTTCAATAAGATGGGTCATTTGGAGGTGTCTCCTATATTCTACCAACCTCTACTTTAAACTCCAGGCACGTGGATTAAGTATCAAGTGACACAGACTACATTTAAGAGCAATAACTTGTAGAGAACCCTACCAAAACTGAGACCACAGATGAACTCAGGGTGGCTACCCAGGCTGGTCGGGAAAAGCTGTAAACAGGCTTAGTCTGACTGTAGCCATTCTCACCAATCCTGTAACTTCTCTGGTAATTCCTTCTACAGCAAATGCACACTACTCCAGAGACCTGCCCAATTTCCTAATCGTGCTGTTAGTAGGCTTCTACCTAATAAGACATGAATTAATCTTTTCCATTCCAGCCTATAATAGTTAAGGTATGACCTATCCCATGTGACATCCCAAGCCCCTAACAGATTTTTTTCTCATTAAGAGAAAATTCATATGCCTCTACAGTCGGAAAAAAACGCCACTAAAATATCTTCACCAGAAAAGTCAGCATAAATTTGTATTACATGGGGTGAACTTTTCCAAAGTTTTGAAAGCCGTTAGAATCAATTCTGAAGAAATAAAGACATGAACATCATTTTATTGTGAAATGGACTTTATAAATCTCTGCTAAACTTATCTTTAATCCTTTTCCTATACATTTTTTACATCTGTTGCTTCATGTGAAGGAAATATTCTCAAAGTAAAATTAATAAAACGTGCCCTAACAAAAAATAACAACAACAAAAAACAAAATAGGAAATTTAGTCTAGTTATATTGTTAGAAAAAAAATCTGCCATGACTAAGTAGTTTTCCACATATATTGAGCGGAATTACAATAATCTGCACTCAACAAAGCAATCATCTTCTCTATTACTTTTAACACTTATATACTTGAAATCTAATTTATCTGTTGAGTTAGTCGTATTTTATACGAAATTACTACAAATAAACAGTAGAACATAAATTTATTATTTCAAATAGGGTGTACTAAATTATAAGATATTCAAATAAAATTGATTTAGTTGCTGATTCTTAAACACTTTGTATTATCTCTGTCTGAAAGTCAAAGAAGTCTAGAACAACCACTAGAAAAAGCATGTTAGCAGTTGTAACTGTGAATTCATTTCAGAAAAAATGAGGTAAAGTAAATCCAGCCTTACTGGGTTGGTATTGAGTCTGTGTTTAAAATATGACATTGTTAATTTTAATTTTTAAGTAAATAATTAAAAGTAAAAAAGCAACTGCAAAGAAAGATGGACATATTCCCAACAATTTATAATACAACCAACTTACATGGCAGTAAAATAATTTACTAACAATATTTTTTTGCATTTTAAAGGATGATTCTTTAAAGTCCTAGGGTGGTGGGCAATCCCGTAGTCACTCTAGGGTCAGGTCTCCCAGATGAGAATTTCCCCCTGGATACGCCAGGCCAGCTGTGGAGGTGACCTGCAGACAGTGGCAATCCCCAAACTCATGCACTGGGTTACCTGCCCCTCCACTCCACTCCAAGGAATGAAGAAACAAAGACCTCACACATTAGCTCTGAAGGATGCTAATCTCAGACATAGATAAACCGTTCTCAAAATGTTTGTTATTATCTCACTTTGGTTTGAGGATACAGTAAGAAAATCAGCTTACTTAGCAGCAGGAATGTTTTAGCTTTTACAAGGAGTAATGTGACAAGGCACTGTTGTATAGAGCATATAAAATGTATTATATATGTTAGATTGAGGTTTACAAAATAAGTTATTTACTAGAAAGGACAGGACTATGGCCACATATGTGTGAGACTGATAAGAATAAAGTGAAGGTAAATATGTTTATGTTTTTGTGTGAAACTGAGCGTAGCAAAATTGAGTGATAAACATGTTAACCTAAGAGGTAAACAACTGGCAAACAACTTATGGTTATCACAAAGAAGTAAACAAGTCCAAGGAAAAGAGGATAAAAGCAGAACTCCAGAGCAATGCCATGAGAAGTCTGACTGGGCACTCCCGCTAAGATCCTCTAAGAGGTGCAAGCTGCGATACTCCGGGACTCTCCGAAGTTAAGTTCTTCCTTGCAAGACCAGCTCGCCTCAGACCCGTCGTGGGCCCAGTTGCCTCACCCGGACCAGGGACCTTCACCACCTCAATTGACTCTGGGCCTTGGTTCGTTATTAAATTCTATTCTATTCTGTACAACCTTCTGTGTTTACCAGAGCATTGGCCTCTGGAGGGACATTGGCTCCCAAATAAAGCTGTGTTACTCACTCTATCTGAACCTGTGTGCCGGGACTTTGTTCCCCACTCACGTCATGAGTACCATGCAGGGACATAGGCCCTGTGGAAGGGTTAATGTCCCCCGGGCTTTCAGGAAGAGACTGAAATGTGGCGACTTCATTCCAGGGGCTCACAACAACTGTTCACAGTGATGCCCTGCTGAGTCCTGGGTCAGTATATCCTCGCCTTGACCACTTAGAAATAATAGTAACCACCCCTGAGCTGATTTCTCCAAAAAAGATGGGATGAGTTTCCACTGACACTCCAACTGTGAGATCTCTGAATGAATTAAACAAACGTAATTCACACCTAGCAATCTTCAGAAAGGCATTTTCGGAAAAATTGGTTGAATGTGGCCACTATTCTGTCTTATTAATCCAATGGCTTTTAATTGGAAGTGGTGTAACTTTTTAATGTTATAAAGTTTAAAAGTAAACATGTTTGTACATCGTCTCTGAAGAGTCTTAGTAGGTTTGGGGTAGAATCTGAATCCCTGTAATTAAAAAAAAAAAAAAAAAAAAGCTCTCCAGGTGCATCTGATGTATACCTTTCATTTTACGACAATTATATTTTGTCCATTAAGTTAGTTAGAGTGAAACTAAGAAAAATTTCACAGTAAAGAAAATCAACTTAGTGGTCTTCACTGTGAAGTCATTTGTTGCTTACCAAATTTAAACAAATAGAGCATTACTTATGCATTGTCTTTTAAGGGTTGAACATAAACAATATGTGCAAACCATGATGGCCTGAGAATCCTTAAGATGGACATTTTCTTTAACATTATGGTAATGCACTGCCTATTACATACAGCAAGCATTTGGCACTCACTTCATTATAGAACAGCATTATTCACTTAAATATTTCCTACAGAGTTTGCTTCAAAATTATGAGTTGTTTCAGTGTTATATTATGCAGAAAAACGTTGGCTGCTGCTACAAAGAAGAACTGTAAAAATTCCAGCTGTGCATATCCTTTGTATAAATTGCATGAGGAACCTTCCTCTGACTACATGGTATTTAAATTTTGTGCACAACTGTGCTTAGCTTTATGTGGAACTATAAGCTTTCTGGACTTATTTTTGCTTTGTTTATTTAAAAAATGAGACACTCTGCTGAACATTTCCTTTCCACCTCTCCATCACTATCTGAGAAATAATTAATGTTAGCAAGTTTAATTTATTTTTTGGATTTAAGAACCTACGCTTTCTGACAGAATTTCTTCTATTTATGGAATTAAATATATTTTTAGCTCATGGAATGAAAAGCAGGTATGCTTTGAAGAATGGATGGAAAGAAACAGAAAAAAAATATTATGTTAAATATAAGCATCTGAAATTTCCATGTGCATACGAATCTCCAAAAGGCAAATGGAATAAAGCACGATGTTTTGTCCAACACACACAGGAGAGCTGCTCTTCAAGGGTAAAGTAGCTCTCTAAGAAACACCTGTGAATCTTCTGACAGCCCACATGCATCCACACACTCTCCAGGTGGGCGCAGGTCCCACACCTGGTGTTCTACTTCACTACTGTATTTTGGCCAACTATGTGAACGGTACCACCACGCCTCCTGCACATCTGCCTTGCCATAACTGCCTAATACCCAAGTCCTGTTAATTTACCTCATAAATCTGTCCACTCTTCTCCATCTCCTCGTTGCCAGCTGGTCTAGGCTTCCGTTTTTCTCTTGCAGTTGCCTCCCTGTAGGTTTCTGGAAGCCACACTGGCCCCACTCCAATCTGTTCTCCATACCGTCACCAGAGAGAGCTTTGAAAACACAAATCTGATGACATCGTGCTCTTACTTAAAACACAACAGTGGTTTCTAGTTCTCTTCCACTGAGATTAAAACTCTTCCCTACCTAGAAGGCACCCTGTGGTCCGTTTGTAGCCTGTGTTTCCGGCCTCCTTGCCTGCCAGGCTCTGCCTCCTGGCCTGAGAAGACTTTCTCTGTTGGCCTTTTCCTAGTCACTCATACTTGCCACGTTCCCTCCTGCCACAGGGCCCACTGCAGCTGTTGCTTCCACCGCTTACAGTGCTCTACCGTCAGCTTCATCTCATTAGCTCCTTTCAACCTGTAGATCTCACTGGAGTCTCTTCCCAATGGAAGCCTTCTTGGACCACGCCGAGTCACACCCTACTATGGGCTTATAGATAGAACAGCGTGTGCCCCACCTTCTGTTACACCTGCCACAGAGCATTTGCACATTCATCCTGTGATTATTTTATTAATACCTGTCTTGTCAACTACAGTGAAAGGTCCATGAAGGGAGGCATGAGGCTGCCTTAGGTTTTCACTGTATTTCACCTAGCGCTGTACCTGGCTAAACAGACATTCTGGAGTTGGCTGGCTTTAGTTCAAATCTTAGTGCCACCAATTATTAAATGTGTGACTTTGGGAAGTTATTATATTTAACCTCCTTGCATCTAAGCTTCTCTATCTGCAAAATTAAAAAAAAAAAAAAAGAGTTGTTGTGAGGACTAAATGAGTTAATTGCATAAAGGGCTCATAACGGTGCCTGGTCCAAAGTCTTATATAAGCCTGTTATTACTATCACTACGACCACAGCTATTATTGTTTAAGGCACTGAAATATTGAGCGAATGCATGATTTTCTAGGGAATGCTAAAAGACCACAGAATGTATTTTGGTCCATATTCCTGCAGAGGGGAACAAAGTTCACTGCCATTGAAATGGGGGTCAGAGGTGTCCACAGGGATCAGCTTTGAAGGCCACACATGAGAGTGGTCAGGGCAGAAGCAAAAGAATATCCTGGTAATTACCTGCATTCCCACTAACAAAGGAATATTAAAACACTGAGCAATGATTTAAAAGAATAACGTAGATCAATATATCTTGATAGATATGGAAATAGCCCTAAGACAGAAACTAAATAAAAAGTCATAGACTATAAATATGGATTAATTTAATTCATAACAAGTTTGACACAGAATACTATATTGCTCATATATAGGAACCAATTCCCTCTCTGGGGGATGGGTCTGTGTAGGGAAGGGCAAAGCAGCAACCTGGGGAGATGCTTTATGTCTTTACTTTATTCCTGTACTTGCTGATTATTATTATTATTATTATTATTATTATTAATTTTACAAATGAGCTCATATTCATATATTGGCTACAGTTGTCAGATATTTAGCTACGTTTTTATGTTAGTTTGATTCCAAGTAATTCTCTGCCTCACTTTCGTTGGCTAAGGAAAATGAAAAAATAAGCTAATAATCATTTGATTTATATGTTAACACAGTCCCTAAACATTTTATTTTACTTTATTTATTGTTTTGCTCTGTGCTACCTAAGAATCCTCTGTCTCTCTTCAGATGAGGGTCCTGGGCCCTATGTGGTCAAATGACTTCTATACTCTGTCACGAACCTGCAGAGAAAGTTCATAGACATGACATAAGGAGGCATATGGCTATACTGATACTCTGTTTCCTCGTTTATTTTCAGTCTCCTCCCCAAACTGTAAGCTCCATGAGGGCAGCACAGTGCCTGGACCGCTGCAAGCCCCCATGCATGCCTTCCTACTGAGCAGGTGGAGGCGACTCTCCGGGGGGCTCCTGAGGAGGCATAGGAGCAGAGAGGAGCAAGTAAAGATGGAAAAAACAGCAGGGAAGCTTTATTAAAAGCAAAACAAAATAGATTTATCTTAGGACAAATAACTCAGGATACTCAGCTACTCTTCCTTTATGGAATCACAGCTTGACAATTTTCCTCCCTCTTTTTTGTCTCATGAGTATATTAATATTACGGACAACAATAGGGTCTCTGGTAAGAAAGCCACAATGTCACATCTTTTGAAATAATATTAAAAATTAGGATTTAAACCATAGCAGAATTTAGTTATATTTAAAGAACTTGTAGAGTTGTTTTTTTTTCTTTAATCGAGAAGAAAAGCTAACTATTTTTAGAACACTTTTAATGTTCAAAACCATTTAGAAGCTATATTTTATTTTGTTAAGGTTTTAGAACTAAGAAAGCTAATGACTTGAACTTAGCACAGAGAAAGTTTATGTCGACAGAAGGAGTTTTTCCAAATGTTTTCAGATATTAGTATGGGAAGTTTAAAATCTGCTAAAAATGAACTTTTTGAAAGAAATGTAAACTTAGCTAATCATAAGGACTGTGTGATTACAAAGTTAATTTCATGTGTGGAGATTAGTGATTGATATTATACTGTTAAATATGACTCTTCACATGGGAAGATGTTTGTGACACACTGTGTGAAAAAAATGAGCTGTAGAATAGCACATACGGCACTGTTCTCCTTTACACAAGACCTATAGATGGACACATGTATGTACATGTATGTACACATATGCACACACATGGTGATATATGAAAGGATGGTCATCAGAACAATCACAGAACTTGAGAACGAGAGGGGGGAAGAGATTAAATTATTTCCTTTTTCCTTGGCACTTTTCTACTGTGATTAAATTTTTTATAATAAACATGTATTAGCTTTCCAAAGATGATAAAGCTACCAAAGCTATCATTTAATCAGTTATTTTACAGCTGTAGCATTATTTTGAGTAGAGTGTAATAGTAGTTCCCAAATAGGATCACCTGTGATGCTTTTTAAAAAATAGTGATTCCTGCTTATTCTCTATTTGGGGCAACAGGGAGCTAGATATCTGTGTATCTGAAAAGTCCCTCAGATGCTTCTGATTTGGAAATAAGTTTAGCAAGAGGGAAGTTTAAGAGAAAAGGGTACTATAATTGGTGCAACATCATAACAGTTCATGTTAATTGTAAAATCTTTAAAATGCACCAAAGTTCAGCTAAAACATTATCTTAGAGCCTTTGACCTGCGTTAGAGGTGAGACTTCTTTAAAATAAATGATATAAATGAGATTCTTTAATATATTCACCAACTATAAATATATTCATACCCTTGTTCAATTCTGTTCTTACAGTGAACAATGTGAGGAATTGCCTTTCATGATGTAATAATGGCACATTAAATAATTAAATTAGAATAAGAACTGAAAATATCAAAGGCAGCTCATAAGGTAAGCCAGAGACCCGGTATAATTAAAGCCCCAGAGTTACTGTTACTCATCTTCATCCTAAAACTGAAACTAACATTTAAAAGAACAGACTCCCTTTGATGTCCAGTTTTTCTTTTTTAGAAGTACTGTAAGGCTGAACTACTTTTAGGATGTCCAGCAACAGAGAACTCTCCCTGCCCAGATGCCAGCTCTGATGGAGGAAAATAGGCTCTAAATTATTAATGTGGGGAAAACCTGATGCAGGTTCACATTCCCTGAGGGGCCCTCAGTTTGTCTGATTCCAATCAACCGGATGTCATGAGAAGCGGCCAATGGAGATATTTCACCGTACAATTTTAGTCTTCAGAAATGCACAGGCAGCACAAAAGAACATGAACTCAGGCAGAAGCCCAGCTACCCACTCTGGCAGTCACCCTTCTTGCACTCGGCTGTGTGCCTTCTCCACGTAGTCCCGTCAGCCTCATTTCCCTTCACTTCCTCAGTCCAGGCTTGTGTGGACTTGGGAAGGGCCAATGCGTTCCAATGGACAGCTGCCAGCCCCTGCAAGGCCGCACATCTCCTGGGGAGGCTCAGCCCAGCTCCAGGTTGCACTGCTCCTGTGTCCCTTTCCACAGAGGTCGCGGCTCTGCCCATGGACTCTTGCTCCTCATGCCTCCCCTCCATTCCTGTGTTCCTTCCCATCCCTGAAGAAGCTCTGACTCATCTTTGCCTCTAGCAACTTCCATGTCTTCTATGAGCTGGTTTAAGCAGACTGTGGTTATTTAACCATCGTTAACCCAAAATGAAGACGATGGGGTACACCTGGAAAAGACAATTACACTCTGGCTCTCTCACTTTCCCTCCTTGATTATTGCTCACAGAGTAAAATTTCTGAGGCAATTTTTGAATCTCCAGAAAGGTCAAGATTTCTGTTTATTTTGTGCACTGCTATATCCACGGTGTCTAGAATAGGGTCTGGCATGTGACAGGTTCTCAGCAATGTGTTGCATAAATAAATAACCAAAGAGGTATGGAAACCGTTAGAAAGAATTACTACAGAGACTACATATTTTATTGGGTGGTTGATGGGCTGACAAAATAGACGCTGCAAGTCTAAGAAAAGCTGCTCATACTTTTAAACAGGTAAAACAAAACAAACAAAACACTTAAAATTATTTAGTTTGTTCCAAAGGCTATGAATATTTGAATGAGTAATAAGAAAACACATCCCCTTACACAGGCAAGAGAAAATGGAGATGATAGAAAAAATATCAAAAGAAGTAAAAAATAATTAAGAAATCAATGCGCATGCAAACAAAAAGCAAAAAAAAGAGGAAGAGCAAAAAGAAAGGCTGGAAAAAAAACAGATGTATATTTCTGTTCAATCTGATCCACAAATAATTAGAAATGAAACTGTCAAGAGGGCTGTCAAGCCACAATGAAGGATATTATGAATCAATTCTGCCTGGGTTTGGAATAGATAGATAATGGCAGCCTTTGTTTATTACTGAGGTTGGCATCCCTTTCAGAAGGTTACTGGCCTTGATCTTTTCTCCCTGACTGGCTATTGGTGTTTTGCTAATCAGGGCAAAATCCTTCTTAACAACTGGGTACATCTGGAACTAATCTTCGCATGACCTTTCCCTCAGCCCTTCATGCAATAGTCATTTGGACGTTCAAAAGACATCACAAATTACCATCCCATTGGTGATGATGTGCTGTTTGGTTCCCTTTATGAACAGAGATAGTGCTTTGGGGTTAAGCTGAATAATGGACAGCCATGTTCTGTAACAGGAGTGCTGAAGTCTAGATTTCTGTTTTTCACACAGTGAAAATTGGAATAAAGGAAATCACATTGTCTGTATTTATATTTGCGTAAATAATTATAGGAATTACAAAAGTGGAAGGGACTTAAGAATCCACCACATCCAACTCCCTGCCTCCAGGCACATCACTCTGGAATCTCTGAAGATAGATGGTTATCCGATGTATTTTTAGAGATTGCAATTGATAGAGATTACACAGCCTCCCTTGTTAGCTTGTTTCCAAAAAGAACTTCTAGATTATGCCTGACTGTACTCTTTCTCTCTATTATACTGCCATACAACAAGCAATTCATTAATCGCTCCAAATGCTGGATGAATTTGCCCTCAGGAAACTATTAACAATATAAGCTCATAAATTTTTAAATTTCCCAATTTGACCCTAGATGGACTAAATCTTTAATTTTTAATACTTTAAGAATATTGCTTCTTAATTAACATGCAAAGCCCTTAACTCTTAAAAATGCTGCTTCTCCACCTTTTTAGTTATAAGAACACATGCTTGTCCTGTAGTATTCAGTATCACAGAAATGAGAAACAAGTAAAAAAAAACATGGAGCAACCAGGGGTGGACAGCTCATAAATAAATCTGTTTTATTTTTTCAGTGAGGAAATGCAATTTTTGGCCTTTGAAACAATCCTTGCGCTAAAACATGTAACACTTCAAAGTAGAAACCCTTGCAATTCTAATTCTAAACTATGTGCAACCAACAAAATTACCTTAAAGATACTTATTTGACTTAGCATGCTATGCCAGGCCACCTTCCTTAAGGCTCTTTCCTTCACAGAAGCTGAATATATAACCAGTCACAGTTCACTGATTTTAAACATTTTGCCTAAGGTATTAATAGGTTCAGACCTTAAAACAAGAAAATTATACACTGTCTAGTTAAACTCCCAGTTACAAATGCTGAAAGTTGGTATGGGAAGTGGTATTTATAGATTGCTAGTATGATTATGCTATAATATTGGCATAGTAAAAAAAACAGCACCTTCTGGAAAGAGAATAAAAATAAAAACAAAGTAAGTATATATTAAAGCTTTTACAGGATTTTTGGAGTCTTTTTTTTTATTTGGCTAAAATTTCAAATGTATAGCTTTTCTCTCCAATTTTCTCATGGGGTGAGTATTTATTAACTACAGTTGTAGAAGTCTTTCTTGAGCAGAAAAAATCACTTCCTTATTTAGACTTCTGCAGGTCACTGAAAAGTCAAAGAATAACATTGTAAATTAATTTTTCTTGACTATAGTATAACAACCATAATTAGCAGCAAATTCTTTTGCCCTATTTGCATGTGCTGAGTTTTCCTTAATTACCCTGCAGTGTAATTATGAAGCTCAATCTAGAGGAGAACTCACAAAAGCCAGTGATGCAGGGAGAGAAGACCGCTTATTCCACCTCATGGATTTACTGCTTTGGAATCTTATAGGAAACCAGTTGGAACAGACTCTATTTGTGAGGGCATTAACATGTAAACAGTGTCAGACAGAAGACACATGGCGCCGCCTGGCCATGCTAATGCAAAGTGATATTGAGTTTACTAATTCAGATAAGGGCACACAGATTGCCTTTTCTCCAAAGCACAGGGGCTGTCAGAGAAACAAATGCGTGGCCCATGTTGCAATTAATTTGATTCTTGTTCTTTTAAGGCTCTACTTGTAGATTTAATTAAAGCTTTCACACACTGGGCACATTCAGGAAGTATGTGAGTTTAATGGCTTCTTTTGAATGAAAGCAGCAGTGGAAGTTATGATTCAAACAGTAACAGGCAATCGTAAGACAAAGATATTTTTAATAAGAAAATATGCTCATTCTTACTCATGTAGCAATTCATTTTTTGTTTTAATAAGAGATAACTAATAGCATTTTCTCCATGGGTATTTCTCCCCTCTTCTTACTGTTTTACTATTTCTGAGCTAAATAGTTTTCTACATTCCATCAGTACTATACTTCCATCGTTAGGTTGATAACTTCTTTAATCAAATTAACTATAATATATTACTGATTCTTATGTTGTGAAACCCCAAAGCCATCTGTCTTTGCTTCAATCTTTAAGATTATTTCCAAAATCACACTTATTTTGCTTGCTTTGTAAATGGACTAATATCCTTTGTTAGAAAGCAGTCTTCTGACCAGACTTGTTTCTATCACTCAGCACTGATACTGATGTGAAATGAGCAAACTAGATTCTCTGTTATAGCACATGCTATGAAATACTATGAAAACAATTACTAATAATGATAATACTTATTCCAACAACACATACCACACCATCTGTTTTACATTTTTTCCCCTAATCCTCTCTAGGAGGAGATAGTTATTATTTTAGTCTTCTTTAGTCTTAAGTCTATTTTGACAATTTTGTAAATATAGGCAAAACCATGGTTTTTTTGTTTGTTTGTTTGTTTTTTAACATTTATATCTCTCACACTGTGTGAACCCCCCTCCCCCCATCCACTATCCCTCTGACATCGCACTGAGCCATTACATTTCCACTGTCTTTATTCCTAATGCTGTACTCCGCATCTTGTAAGTATATACATTTATAGTTGGCATTCATTATTGTTACTTTTTTTGTTGTTGGAAAATTTCAACATAATTGCCACCACTTCCTTGAAGTTTTCCTGATTCCTCCAGGAAAAAGCAAGTTTTCCCTCTGAATTTGCACAGACATTACCCATGCATGCCATGGTGTTTTATCATTTTAAACCTAATATTGTCTTTACGTGCATGGCTCTCTTTCCTACTAGACTATAATGCTCTTGAGATCCTTGGGTTTGTACAATATGTGCTGTCCCCATGAAACCTAGCTTAGTACCTGGAATAAGCAGGCACTCACATATTCACTGAATGAATCAATGTGTCACTCTACCACTCCTAACCCCTGAACTGAGCACAATCCTTTATTAAGGATGATGAAATAAACATATAAATTAAGGAAAAAGCATGTGTGTTTGTGTGTATATATACAGGCATGTACACACATACACACTTTGTTTTATGTATTATTGCACTCCCATACAATTAATTATAGTGCCAGGGAGTCCATTCTGGGACCCATTCAAGGCTAGTTAATGCCATAACAAAGGCGTTTGCTATAGGATGGTCACACAGCACCAGCAGAATCAGGACCACAGAATGAGGTTCCCTGGAAATTTTCCTTCTTTTCCTATGGGCTTTCCTGAGGTTGAACGTCTCATTTTTGTGGTGATTAAGCCAACATTCTATGGTTGAGAACCTTCCTCATCTTCAGGGTTGTGTCAAACACAAGGAATGTTAGCAGCAGTCCCACCCCTCTAGGGCAGTGGTTCTTATTATCAGTAAAGATGACTATATCCCCTAAAACTCTTTATACACATTCTCCCCTCCCCAACTATGCCTGGGGGTATGACTCAGAAATATTCATTATCATAAGGACTGCAGGTGATTCTGAGGCACAGGGTACGTGTACTAAATGTTCAGAACACAGTTCTGTGTGGTGAAATAGCTCTGACCTGCATAACACTAAACTTCCCAGTGAGCTGAAGACTGAGCTACTAATTGGCTATAAATACTAGCGGCAAGACCATAAAACAAGGCTGGGATGATCTACACCTTGCATGTGTTACAAGGAGTGGGTTAATCTATAAAGTAAAAAAGGGTCACACTTGAAATGTTATGTGATAATAGCCAGGTTTATTTGCACCAGTTGCCTTCTTTCATCCCGCATATAACTCCGAGTAACATGAGGGAAAATGTCTAAAAATGTAGTTGTCAATCTTTTTTTAATTAATTCATGTTTCCCCTTTAAACCAATGAAGCGATGTGTTATGATGTTGGGGCAACACTAAGTCCTTCTTACTCTAAAGGGAGTAGCTAAGGGCAAGATCAGGTTCATAGGAGAATACAGTTAACAAGTTTCAAACTTTATTTGTAGCTATCACACAGAAAAAATATAACAGGAAACCAGTTTCCCTATTCATTTTAGGCTACAGATCTGACAGACTGGAGTGATTGACATAGAAATAAACAAATCAAGTAATTGGACAAGAGTTCTCACAGAAGCAATTTGATTTTTGGTTTATCCAATTTATTTCTTTGTTGTAAAGCTCTGACTGGTGATATCAGAATCAGACATAAGCAGTGCTAAAGAACTTGAAGCCTTATGGGCAGTTATTGTATAATCAAACAAGGGAGGCCTGGAGAGGTCCCAGGACTGGCCAAACGTCACATGCGGACTTATTGGCCCTGCTGGGCTATAATCTAGCCCTCTGGTCACAGCCCAATGCCTGTTCTTCCGAAGAAGGATGAGCCTGTTTTTCAGAAGCACCTGAACATTCGTACTCCGCTAGGATTCTCTTGAATGGTCTGCAAGAAGTAACTACTTTTTTATAAAATGGGTACAAGTAAATATATACAGAGCAATCACCATGGTTTTTACAGGGAACTTGACAAGAACAGTTATCTTCTTTCCTTTACCTTTCACCTCTTTTCTAGGATCAGTTTCTAAGGATTGGCCTAGGACCAGATGAAATTACGTTAAGTAAGGTTTCCAACTAATTGTCTACTTCTATTCAAAAGTATTTAGAGAAAACTGAGGCCTTTCAGTTTCCCATTGTTAAAAGCTACTCCAGGTTATATCAGACATTAAGTTATCTAGACAGAGAATGTCCCCATGGACATGGATCCTTATGGAATTTATCTTTAGAGCCACAGTTTTTGTACATTTGCACGTTTGCCATAGGACTACGCCAGGACACTTTGTCTTGCATGTGGTTCTCTGCTGAGTGCTCTTAGCCTCTTGCTTAGGATGGCCATCAAGAACCAAGAAGGCGCTCTAAAATAAACAACTAGAGATACATTTTTTAAATGCCAACTTTTAAAGTCTTAAGCAAAAAAACCAGGTGATGCTCACAAAAATGTTCAAAGTTGAAATAATTGCTTATAGAAAAGAGGAAATATCTCTCTACAAATATTTGTCTTTCTTAAAGATAAAAGTCAAACTTCGAACTCACAAGTTGAAAACTTTTTTTTCTTTGAGTAACAACCTCTTATCCTGATGTTGGAAAACAAAAAAAAAAAGAGGAGCAGTCCTAAAATGTTAGGAAAAGAGTTTAATTGCCAGAGCCCTCAAAATGACACATAAGAATTTCATTCTGAAGAGAGTATTTTCTTCGCAAAAATCTTCTAGTTCAATCCTGATGTTAATTATCTGATAATACTGTTGAAGACGGGAATACAGCAAAACTGAGTCCGGTGTAATTATAGGGAAGTTCAGAAGATTAGCACTGGGCAACAATGATGACACAGAAAAACCTCAGCCCCTATTACTTACCTCCAGATTTACACAATTTTAATGGCTAATCAAAAGGATCCCAGGGCTGGACACCTATTCTAAATGAGCACAGGACATAGATGCAAACTCATTTACATGAAACCTGCCGTGTTTTTTTCTTGGCTGTGATCGTCTTTCACTAAGGCCCCAACTTGTTTCCTCTCACAGAGGTCTGAGCTCTTTCCAAAGCAACGTTTCCTCATTTCTCATAGTCCCACATCCATGGCAGACCAGTGGCATCTGGTTCAATATTTCATTAAATCCTCCTGAAAACTAACAGTTCAATCTATTAGAAAACTACAGTCCCTAAGCAACATAAATTACCTAGCGGGCTGTGGTTGTAGCACGACGCACAGCCCATTTGCTGTGGAGACATTTATAGCTGTAGACTTCCTACACATTCTGGATGCAAGAAGCATAACCTTTCCAAGCCTCTCAGACAGTAAACATGGAACTTAAAAAAAAAAAAAAAAAAAAAAAAAGGTTCTTAGCAAGAAAAGGTTATTTAGGTCTAGAATGAATGATTTTTGTGTTCTGCCTTAATTATCCATGAATTTAATATAGAATCTTTTCTTAGGAAAATGAAGTGATTTTTTTTTTTTTTTTTTTTTTTTTTTTTGTGCCACTCTTGTAGCCTGAGGATTTTCCGCTCCTCTCATCATCCTCAGCAAAACGACTGAAGAGCTTTCACATGGGCCCCATCGGAAGTCTCTGCTCAACAGAAAATTTAGAGCTAATTTATTTTGGCTGTAGGGCATCTGCAAGTTATGTGACTCAGAAGTAAGTATGGATGAACAGTTTCATTCTGGACTAGTTTTGACAATCAGCGGTCAGTCCACACAGCCTTCAATTGTAGTTGTCATTTTAAAAGTAACAGAAGCATGGACACCTTTGGTAGTTGTTGGGAAGGATGGAAAGGCTTTCTCCAGTTACAACAACAATGCTGGGGAGACAGAAAGTGCCTGGACTGGCTCAGAGATTGCTTCTGCAGGAAAATTCCTGTCATTTGCTCCTTTAATGAGTTTCTCCTCCTACCCCAGGCCACGAGTCTGAACTTTCATTTGTAATAATAAACAGGAAGGTAGCCAAATCTTTGTATACTACTTTTAAGGGCCCCAAACAAACTAGCATAGACTGAAGACTGCCTATGTGTAATTGTGAGGGCTGCTATGTTTTTCTTGAGTGAGTTTAATGTGAAATGTTTGTTGCATAGAGAAAATAGTAAAATGAAGCTTTAATAAAAACAAATGCTCAGCTCATTTACAAATTCACTGCTTGGTAGTTTGAGGGAGCAAAGACTGTAACTGACTATAATTATGTGGCTGGCATGCAATCAATCACACCACACCAGGGCCTTTTCCAGGCTGAACACTTTTTCCAGGCATCTGGGGACTGTCACACAGTATGACTTCTTGCTTAGTGGAGCTCACCTAGCTGCACTAGAAAATTACAGACGTTCTCAAGCCTGTGGTCCTTGCATTGTCAGTGATGTCATGAAATGAGCATAGCTGACATCATTCAGTTAAGCAGTTACCAGAAAAGTCACATTAAATCAATCAGTGTAGAAATTACAAATTGGGATTTGCAGCTGTGGGCTCCCCGCCTCCCACCGAAGCACTTAACTTATCTGGGCTTCTGTTTTTTCATCTATAAAATGAGTAGTTAGGAATAGATGAACTCCAAGGCTCCTTGCAACTCTTGAAGTTCTATGCATCATTTAGTCTGAACAATCTGGTGCATTAAATGCATCCCAAATGATAGGAGTATAAAGTGAATACTTGCATACTAAATCATGTTTCTAAATTACTTAGCTTGTTGTTTCAAGAATAAGTACTTACAGAAAACAAAAAATGGACCCATTGTGAAAAAAAATCACATTTTAAGGAATTAGCATCCATTCAGCCTGTATGAATATATATATATATATATATATATATATATATATATATATATACTCATGTGTCTTTTTTCCCCTACAAAATATATATATATGTATATATATACACATATATATACATATATACATATACATATACATATATATATATATATATATATATATATATATATATATATATATTGTAGGGGAAAAAAAGACACATGAGTAATCAACATATGATTCCTCAAGACTAAATAAAAGTATACACGTATACCGAACCAAATTCCTGCCTTGAGTGAAATTCTTACCAATCCTATGAATTGTATGGAATCTCATGATAGCTATAGATTAGAAAGGTTTTCTTCTTCTTTGTTGTTGATAATGTTTTTATGTCTAAATCAATGCTACCTCAAAAAGTTACATGGAGGTACACTTGATGAAGTATTCAGAGAATGTACGCAGCAGTGGGAGAAGTAGTTCTAAATAAATGTTACTTTTACCCTTCCCTCACCCCCTAAAAACTAAACAAAAAGTTTTTCACATTAATTTGATAAACGATATTTGCCTTATTCAACATGGTATTTTTGGAGATGTAATTTTGGGGGCAGCCATTGCTAACATGTGTCTGTTATACCGTGCAATAGGACTTTCTCAACTTTTGGGGGAGATGGGAAAGAAAATACTGAATAAAATGGTAGGAGAAAATAGGGCTCTTGTCTCTTGTGTTTCTCACTGTGATATGTCAGTGACATTTATCCTTTTCAGTCTTCATTTTCTTTCCATAGACTCACAATATTTCTTTAGGGAAATGATCTCTAAGGAGGTTGATATGATATTTATAGAGAAATGTAATTCAAAAGTCAAACAGGGATGCAATATATTTTATTTAACGTCTTCTACTGAGTCTAGGCAGAGCTTACATATATGATATTAGGATGAATCTGGATTAGGGGGAGCAAATATTACTGTTTATAAAGTATCTATGGTGACAGGGCTCTGTGCTGTCGTGAGGTGGGGCACAAAACTGTAAGCACCTATTAAGGAGAAATCCAACGCACTGGTATCTGTCATTATGCAGATTTGCATTGGTTAAATCCTACTCCATGAGATTTAATAACAGAGGAGTAAATGGTGTATAAATCAACTTTGTTCCACAAAATTCAGCACTTTCCCCCTGTATAAACAATTTGTGATTACCTATTGCTTTATTTGTATCCTTTCTCTCCTCCACTAACACAAATAATTGAGTGTTGATTCTACTTATAAAGGGAAGTTTAGAAAATAGTTATTTTAAAAAATGAATATGGAACTAACTTATTTTTCTCACTAATAGAGAGAAAAAAAAACAGTCTGTAAATTACCAAATTTAGCAAATTTGCTAGTGAGAGAGGGAAAAAAATAAAACCAAGTATAGAGCAGGCATTAAATGTAGTCTATGCATTTATTTTTGCTAAGTTTAATTTCCTATATTTATGATGATACTTCAAAGCATTTTACGGAAGAATTACAAAAGATGTTATAAAGACTTTACCACAGTTTCCTATTACTTAGTCGTGAGTATAAAGTGGTCTGAGGCTGCCAGGGTTTATGTGAAAACCAAACAGTTCAGCATAAAATTGAGATTAAGAGGAGATCAAAAATGAAAATGTCTTTGTCAATTCATTAAAAAATATATTTAATAGTTCTCAAGAAATACCTTCTAGACTAAGACCAAATCATGCTAAGCAAAATAAGTCAGACAGGAAAAGTTGAGAACAGTATGAGTTCACTGATATGTGGCATATAAAACTGAAAGCAACAAACAAGACAAATAAACAAAGAAACAAAAACTCATAGACACAGACAACAATTTAGGTTCCCAGAGGGTAAGGGGGAAGGAGATGGTGGACGAGGGAAAAGGGGGTCAAATATGTGGTGATGGAAGGAGAACTGACTGTGGGTGGTGAACACACAATGTGATATATAGCTGATATAGCTATATTATAGATACTGTACACTTGAAACCTATATAATTTTGCCATCTAATGTCACCCCAATAAATTTAATAAAGATAAAAAAGATTCATACTGTAAAATAATGTTGAAATAGATGAAAAAAGCATACAGATGCCAGTAAATATTTTTAGCTGAGTGCTAGAAACACACTCAGCGTTGTCCAGAACTGAGAAGCTGAGACCATTTCCCACCCAGTAGAAGATATTATCATATGAATTGGAAATACTTAGGACTGGGAATAAACAAGCAAGGACAGAAAGGGGTATGAAAATCAGTCTAGAGCCCTAATGCCAGCCAAAACGGCAAGGTGTAAATCACTTTAAAGGCTTAGTATCCCATTTCCCTACATCACTGAAAGTTAATATTTATCTTGGTATCAGATGCCATACTATGTTAGCAGAGACAAAAAGTAAGAGCTGCCCATTTGCCCTTCAGGTATGGGTAAGAGAAGCAAGAGGAGAGGGTGTCCTGCAGGGTGTCAGTCTGCCCAGTTCTTCCCTAGTAATGATAGGGGGCGTCCCTGTCTTAAGTTGATTCTAGCAGTGGAATATTTTACCATTAAATGTGTTATTGACTACTGGCATAAATTCTGTATCTTTTATAATTTTAAGGAAATACTTATCTTCCTGGCTCACTATGCATTTGTTTCTCTTCATATGGACATTGAATTCCATCAAAATTTTATCAGAATTCATGGCTATAATACTTGCACAGTATTCTTTCTTGGCTCTTGGGATAAAAGAGCTTGTAAAAAATGGCTGCAATTATTCCCCTCACTGAATGGACGCTTCTTTCAATGCAACTTTATAGATCACAGGAAGAGAGTCCGGGGCAGCTGAGAGCCAGGCAATCCCCAAACATGCAAGGAAGTTTCACCAAGTGAAGCAGTGCTGCCTACCCGACTGACCTTGGACCCCTTGACTCCTGAGCAATAATAAATGTGTATTATTAAAAAAAAAAAAAAAAAAAAAAAAAAAAAGTAAGAGCTGCTGTATCACATTCCTCTTACTCAACTTTCCACATATCAGAACCACATGCCCGCCCTGTGTTTTGAAGGGAGGGTTCCCAAGCCCAGGTGGAGAGCCTGTATCTGGCTTGCTAAAGTTCAAACCTCACACTGCATGGCATCGTTCCACTCAAGACACTAGACTCCTCGCCTTTGAAGGGCAGAGCTCGCCCAAACACAAGCCAGCGACCCTCCTCATAGTCCCACGGAGGCACAGCACTGATGAAATGTAGAGCGTGTGTGCCATCCAAAGACTGGCCGCCTGACGTTCTCCTCTCAGACTCTAACAAGTGAGTGTATAAGAAATGAGAACACAGCTGGGGTTTCAAGTTCCAGTCTTTTATGTGGGCTGGGAACAGGGTGTTAATTATGGACTTCTGAGTCACGAGGTGAGCCCGCAGCTCACGGCAATGCTGAGATGCAGCCTTCTTGGATAAACAGTCCACACACAGCAACAACAGGCTTTGTTTGTTGCACACACGGGCCTGACGCCAGATGGTGCTAGAAGAGGGGGAGCCATCCTCCACTTCTACATCCCAATCAAGTATTCACTGTATTGGGATGACAGAGGCTGCCGAGCCAACTTGGAGTTTTATAATGTGTACAAGGGGCTTGAAAATTATCTATGAATGAAGGTGGCCATTCATTTGTAGCAAATTTTAAGCCTCCTGAGATGCTTGATTTGTCAAAGGCTTCTGAAGGAGCCCGAGTTGCCCAGGCCGCCTCTCTGCTTCTTGCTCTTAAGTGAGCAAAGCTGATGTTCTGGCAGTTTCCAGACAGCCTGCCTGGCTGGCTGGCAGGATTCCTCTTCCACACTAGGTATGATTTTCTTTTTTCACAAAATGTGTGATATGAGAAGTACGGGAATGCTGGGTACAACATAGGTCATGGGATTTTCTTGTGGCTTCTTTCCAGCTCAGTGGGTAGATATTGTGTCCATCTTTTTCTGTTTTTATTCCATTTCAACATAAGAACCATAATGATTCAGGATGGCAGCTCTGGACATAGGTGGGCTGGCTTTACCTCGGTCTTGTGGCTTACTGACTGTGCAACTGTAAGCAGCTTACTTTCCTTGGTCTCAGCTTCCTGGACTGTAAAAGCAGGGTCTCAGTACATATGTCATTGAGTTCACCAAGGCCTAATTGTGATAATACTCATAAAAAACTTATAGCAGTGCCGAGTATGAGGCAAATGCTGAATATATAGCCTATCGGCATCATCATCACTATTAAAGAAGTAACAGGTAATATAAATGGAAAGACTATTCAGAAGAGTCAATCCATGTCCATTCATGGATGTGTTATTAGTAATTTAGATTATTCAGCGTAAATCTTGCTTTTATTCTCTTCGGAGTCACTATCATCCCTTTTGGTTAATAAACTTGTTTGGAGGAAAGATGGGCTGTATAAGAAGCTTCTTACAGATGCCATACATAATACACATAAATGCACAGTGCTCAAAATAGGGCAGTGGAGCAAAATTCCATTCATGGGGCACTGTCTTCTTTATGGTGACTCCAATTACACAAAGAAGGCCGCAGGTCAGAGAAAGAGGTTTTGCAAGAAGAGAAGGAGGTAAGAACAGGACTTGTTCCTTGCCTCAGTAATGACATGAAACAAATAGTCTGGAGTCACCTAAGCCTCTTTTAGCAGCTGGAGGGGGGAGGAACACAAGGGGCTCACGTATGGTAAGACCTGCTGCTTATTCAATCATTTATTCAATGATCCACAAATAGGTATCTGGTCTGGGTCAGGAATGCGGGAGACAAGGTTGATTAAGCCACATTCCTGCTCTCAAAAAGTTCCAGTCAACTCACAGCCACCAAATCTGCTCTGTATAGAAAGTCTACTTAGAAACAGGCAACCCAGAGAATAATTCAGAATCCAGTAAATGAAGCTTCATTTCACTGAAAGGAAGCTCAGCCCTAAGTTTTAGATAGCATACACTGAATCTATTTTTTATTTAAAAAAAAAAAAATCGAACCCATGACACTGAGATTGCACACACTCTGAGGTCTGCATGTGGGGAGCTATCTGGATTTCATTTAAAGCACCGTGAGCTTCTAGGATTCTGGACACATTCATATTCTATTTGTAGATGATCTGTGCCACAGTCACTGTTACTAGGAAAGAAAATAAAAATTGACAGCTGTGAAAACCATCAGCATCACGCTACCTATATTTCCCTCTCTGGTGTCTAAAATAATGCAGCAGAACATATTTTTCTCTTTACTTATGATTGAAATAATCAATGGCTCACCAGTAATCTGACCACATGTGTTTCACTGGTGCTAGGTTGATGGCCATCCTGCCTTGCTTCAGGGGTATTATGGCAACAATTCAGGAGGTTCTTTTTGGTGGCTGGTTTTCACACTGTCACCACTGTCAGTAGCAATGCTGGAAAACTTCCGGCTGCAAGCATCCAATGTGGCTTGATGTATTTCTCTGGCCCTCCTCGCCTCAGGTAAACATGTCCCAGGCTCATCAGTGTTCCTCTGCTGTGAACTGGACACAGTCCTCTCCTAGCCACACAGACCTAATAGTCCAAAAGGCACACACTCCCTGACAAGGCCAGTCTACAATTACCATAGGCTGGTCTCATGCTTTGAGACTGACCATTGATTAGAATGGTGAGGGCAGTAATGAGAGTTCAAAACCTGTCTAAACATCATTTTGTCTAACAATATTAACACATTTGTGAGATATAGGTAATGTATTACAAAATTGTATACCTGAAATCTATGTAACTTTACTAATAATTGTCGCCCCAATAAACTTTAATTTAAAGAAAAAAAATTGTGATAAAATAGACATAAGACAAAATTTACTAACTTAACCATTTTTAGGTGTATAGTTCAGTGGCATTAAGCACATTCGCACTCTTGTGTAACCATCACCACCATCCATCTCTAGAACTTTCTCATCATCCCAAACTCTGTGCCTATTAACCACTAACTCCCCATTCCATCATTCCCCAGCCCCTGACATCCACCATTCGACTTTCTGTATGTATGAATTTGACTACTCTAGGTTCCCCACATATGTGGAAGCACACAGTGTTTGTCCTTTGTGACTTGCTTATTTCACTTAATGTAATGTCCCAAACATTAATCCATGTTGTAGCATGTGTCAGAATTTCCTTCTTTTAAGGGTAATACTCTGTTGTATATACTACCCGATTTTGTTTATCTATTCCTCCATCGATGGACATTTGGGTTGTTTCGATCTTTAGATTACTGTGAATAATGTTGCTATGAACACTGCTTTAAAAATATCTCTCTAAGACCCTGATTTCAGTTCTTTTGGGTAAATACTTAGAAAGATATTTTTGTAAATAAAAAGAGTAGTGCTTCATTTCTGGGTCCAGTTTAGTATGTTTTTCATTTCATGCACACCTGAAAAAGGGACTGCATGTTGTTAGAGAAATAAGTTTAACAGATTGTGTTTACCAAATAACAAAAATTAACTAAGTAGGAGATTTCTTGGCTAACACAGCCTCCTCCAGTGGGCTCCTGAAGTCATCATAATAAACAAGAGCTAAGAATTCAAAAATCGACTAATTTGTTTTTCTATATTCTACTTAGTTTCACTCTTAATTTATGGCTATTTCATTTACCTTAGCTTAGTTTTTGTTACTTGTTCAGAGCTCCAGTTTAATTGTTGTAAGTTTGATTTGTTATTTGTTCAGAGCTCCAGTTTAATTGTTGTAAGGTTTTCACATATTATCACTAAAATTAGCAGTGTAACATCTGAAACAGAAATGATTGCTAAGTGCCCTCAAACTAAACTAAATAATGCTATAGCTAATGCGGTGGTCAGAATAGTAATTAAAAGATATTTTGAGAATTCAAAATTTTGTAAGTCATAGAACATATAGTATTAAAATAACTGTTGGTAATGTCCTTTAACTCTGTTAGGAAAAGGACGTGAACATCAATGAAGAGTGTTGCATTGTACATAATCGGATCTGTAATTCTGACCTTTGAAACTGTGAACTCATTAATGATGCTCATTAATCAACCGCATTCTTCCTAGAGTTGGTTTCTCCCCTCACATAATTAATTATCATTTTACTTAATGACTTATAACTTCAGTTAAATTTTGTTGCCATTGGGATGTCACAAAAATGGTGGCGTGAAATCTCCCCCAGAAGATACAACAAATTGAACAGCTATAATTCAACAAAGGATAACCTAAGCAACACACAGGCACATCTGATAGATCTGCTCATCAAATCATCTGAAGGTGGGCAAATCCGGCAAGCAGGGGAGGAAGGGGCAAGTGCGGAGACACAGGCCGTGGGCACAGGAGGCAGCCCAGGGCTGCAGTCTTGGGAGAGGGAAGAATTCAGGCTGCAGGTGCAATCCCTGTGGCCCACAGTCCTGCCTGAGGGATCAGAATATAATACGGCTGAACCCAGCATTCAGGGCAGAGACCTCAGAGCAAAGACTGAGTATAGAAGGGTGAGAACTATGGTTTCAGCCCTCACTGCCAGGCAGAAAACAGAAAACAAAGACATGGAACTTGGGAGACATGCAGTCGATTCCCCCCACCCCTCCACAGCTCCCCCCCAGTGTTAGAAGCGGGCTCCAGAAGAAACCGTTGCAGTGTCAGATTAAAGAACAGAGTATCTAAATCCTGAGAACTGGAGAGACAGTCCCATAGCCGCAGATGTACAGTGCAAGTAATTCCTGTGATAGAGAAGGAACTGCAGGGGTGAGACAGCTGTGGGCTGGAAGTCGCTATTGCTCGGAGCCACAAACACACCAGCTGCCTCTCACAGCCCACCCCGCCTCCACCTTTCTGGGGGGACCCCTTTGGAGGATCCCTGTGGGGGCATCCAAAGCCTCTGAGACACACAGGCTCTGCATTGGGCTCCATGGGCAGCACTGGGGTTTCAGAAGCTCGGAATTCTATTGCACCATGAGACTCAGGCGACCTGCTCACGGAGGAGGAGCCCACCTTTCAGGAAAACCCCACTGCATGACAAGCCATAACAGGGAAGAGAAAATAAAATACTACAGTGTGAGAGAAAATAAAAAGCTGCAGCAGAGGAGAAAATAAAACATTCCAGCAACACCTACTGGAAAGCAAAAGAAAGACCTCTTCATATAAACCTGCCGCAAAAACCACTACTGTAGATGCCCAGGAAGAGAAATTATATATTAATTGCCATGAATAACCAAGATAACTAGGCAGCTCAGAAAGAAAATGAAAAATATCCAGAAAATAAACTTAAAGACAGGAAAACATGTGACTTAAATGGCAGAGAATTCAAGATTGCAGTTCTGAAAAAACTCAATGAGGTGCAAGAAAATTCAAACAGGCAGTTTAATGAATTCAGAAACAAAATCCATGAACAAAATGAATATTTTACCAAAGAGACTGAAATTTTAAAAGAGAACCAAATCAAAATTCTGGAGATGAAGAACTCAATAAAAGAAATGAAGAATGAAATAGCCAGCTTAGGAGATATAACTGACCAGAGGGAGGAAAGAATAAGTGATATCTAAGATAGAAATATGGAAATGACACAGATGGAAGAAGAGAAAGACTTGAGCATTAAAAGAAATGAAAGAAATCTATAAGGACTCCATAAGAAAGAGCAACATAAGAATAATGGATATACCAGAAAGAGAAGAGAGGGAGAAAGGAACAGAGAGTATATTCAAACAAATAGTCAATGAGAATTTCCCAAACCTGGATCCTCGACTCCAAGAAGAAACAGAAAACCTAATCACCTCAAATCAACAGGCCTTCTCCAAGGCATATTATATTGAAGCTGTCAAAAATTAATGACATAGGAAGAATTCTCAAGGCAGCCGGGGAAAGAAAGCAGTAACCTATAAGGGAAAGCCCATTAGATTATCATCAGATTTTTCAGCAGAGACTCTACAAGCTAAGTGAGAGCAGAATCAAATATTCAAACTATGAAAGAGAGAAATTATGAGCCAAGAATAATATATCCAGCAAAGATATCCTTTAGATATGAAGGAGGAATAAGGACCTTTCCAGACATAGAGAAGCTGAGAGAATATTCTAATACATAACCTGCATTATAGGAAATACTGAAGGAGGCTATTCAACCTGAAACAGAAAAAAATCAAAAGAATACAAAATCATGAGCAATATTACAAACAGACAGACAGAAGCAGGAAACGGCAACCCCTACACGAGATAGGGCACTATACACTTAAACGTAACATAAAGGGTAAAGAAGAATAAGCACTTAAAACAAAAGGAAAAGAAGTAAAAGACAACTTGTTACTGCAATTCAGAAATCAACTTATAGCATAAGTAAGGGTAATTTGTAACAACAAAGACATAAAAAGGGAGATAGCAAAGGTCTGTACCTGCAAAGGGGAATGGAGATAACAAGCATGCTGAAGAAAGAGGACAACTGTATATATGAAACTTTCTTTTACATAAACTTAATGGTAACCACTGAAAAAAAGTCCGTAACTGAAATATACAACATAAAAATAGAAGAAACAGAGAGAAAAATCATAGAATACCACCACATGGAAATAACACACAGCAACATAAAAGCAAAGAAGTAATGGAGACACTGAGCCACCAGAAAACAAAAGATAGAATAATAGTAATTTCTCAGATATCAATCATCACCCTAAATTGTAAATGGACTGAACTCACCAATAAAATGGCACAGAGCAGCAGAATGGATTAAAAAACAAAACCTAATTGTATCATATGCTGCCTCCAAGAGACACATTTCACCTACAAGGGCAAATATAGACTCAAAATGAAAGGTGGAAATTGATTCCAAACAAATGGTATTCAGAGAAAAGCATGTGTATCCTTACTGATATCAGATAAAACAGACTTCAGGATAAAAAAAGGTAACAAGAGACAAGATGGACATTTCATAATGATAAAGGGAACAATACAACAAGAAGATATAACGTCATCAATATTTATGCCCCCAATCAGGGAGCACCAAAATACACAAAGCAATTACTAACAGAACTAAAGGGAGAAATTGACCAAAACACAATTATAGTAGGGGACCTAAATACATCATTGACAGCTATGGATACATCGTCCAAACAGAAAATAAATAAGGAAATATCAGCCCTACATGACACATTAGACCAAATTGACATAATTGACATTTATGGAGCACTTCATCTGAGAACATCAGACTATACATTTTTTTCTAATATACATGGAACATTCTCAAGGATAGATCATATATTGGGACGTAACACTAGCCTCAGCAAATTTAAGACTGAAATCATACCAAGCATATTCTCTGATCACAAGGCTTTGAAATTAGCTATCAACTGCAAAAAAAAAAAAAAAAAAAAAAAAAAAGGCAGGGAAAACCACAAATATGTGAAGATTAAACAACAAGCTTTTAAAGAACGATGAGGTCAAAGAAGAAGTAAGAGGAGAGATCGAAAGATACATAGAAACAAATGAGTATGAAAATACATCATATCAAAATTATTGGGATGCAGCAAAAGCAGTAATAAGAGGAAAACTGATATCATCACAAGCCTATCTCAACAAATAAGAAAAATCCCAGATAAATCACCTCACGTTACACCTTAAAGAACTAGGAAAAGAAGAACAAATGAAACCCAAAGTCAGCAGAAGGAAGGAAATAATAAAAATCAGAGCAGAATTAAATGAAATAGAGAACAAAAAGACAATAGAAAAAATTAATATGACAAAGAGCTGGTTCTTTGAAAAGATTAATAAAATTGACAAACCCTTGGCTAGACTCACTAAGATAAAAAGAGAAAAGACACTAATAAACAAAATTAGAAATGAAAGCGGAGAAGTTAATCATGGATGACACAGAAATACAAATATTCCAAGAATACTATGAAGGACTAATAGCCACCAAATTCAATAACCTAGAAGAAATGGACAAGTTCTTAGAAACATACAGCCTTCCTAGACTGAATCACAAAGAACAGGAATATCTACATAGATGGAACAATAGTAAGGAAATTGAATCAATGCCCAAAAACCTTCCCAAAAGCAAAAGTCCAGGACCAGATGGCTTCACTAGTGATGTTAGGGGGCAAGCCTGTCTTGTTTTTGAACATAGTGCAAAAGGCTTCAGTTTTTTACTGTTAATTATGACATTAGGTGATTCAAATATTCAAAGATGATTTAATACCTGTCTTCCTCAAACTCTTCCAAAAATTGAAGAAGAGGTAATACTTCCTAACTCAATTTATTAGGCCAACATTACCCTGATACCAAAACCTGGTAAGGATAACACAAAAACAGAAAATTACAGACCAATATCTCTGATGAATACAGATGCGAAAATCTTAAATGAAATTTTAGCAAATCGGCTACAACAATGTGTTAAAAAGATTATACATCACGATCCAAGTGGGTTCATCCCATGAGCACAAGGATAGTTCAACATATGCAAATTGATCAACGTGATATAGCACATAAACAAAATAAAGGACAAAAATCATATGATTATGTCATAGATGCAGAAAAAGCATTTGACAAGATACAACATCCATTTATGATTAAAACACTTAATAAAATGGGTATAGGAGAAAAATATCTTAACATAATAAAGGCCACATATGACAAACCCTCAGTTAATATCATAATGAACAGTGAAAAACTGAAGTCTTTTGCTCTATGTTCAGGAACAAGACAGGGTTGCCCCCTAACATCACTGTTATTCAACAGAGTAATCGGGGAAGAGGAAGAAATAAAAAGCATCCAAATTGGGAATGAAAAAGTTAAATTGTCATTTTTTGCAGATGGCATGATTCTTTATACAGAAAACCCTAAAAACTCCAACAAATAGCTGTTAGAAACCATAAACAAATACAGTAAAGTTGCTGGCTACAAAATCAATGTACAAAAAGCCATACTTTTCCTATATACTAACAATGAAATTTAAGAAAAAGAAAAATTTCTTTTGCAATTGCAACAAAGAGAATAAAATACTTAGGAATAAACTTATCAAAAGACATGAAGGATCTATATACTGAGAACTATAAGACATTTTTAAATGAAATTGAAGAAGACACAAAGAAATGGAAAGACATACCATGTTCATGGATTGGAAGAATCAACATAGTTAAAATGACCACATTATCCAAAGCAATACAGAGGTTGCCAAAAAAAAATGTATCCACATTTTAAGAAAGGAAAAAAACTATTAAAATTGTAATACTCAATAACACCAATAACAAAAGATGAATACAGTTACGTTTGACTTTTGCAATTACAAGAGGTGCTCAAAGTGGTACCATCAGCATCCACACTCCTGATTATGGAAAACATTGTTTGGGAGACTTCTGTGGCAAGCGTGTAAACTCATTCAACATCACAGCAGAAGAAGCAGGACTTATTGCTGTGCAAGACCTCCTGGATCTTCCCTTGCACACGTCACACAAAGAACCATGCGTCTCAAATGTGTGCAATTGTTAGGTGTCTTGGAGGTTCTGTTGTATATCCACGCCTCCATTGTCATTGTACTTCCACAATGTTATGGAATTTCAAATACCACTTCAAAATGGTCTTGCGCTACTCTAACAACAACCGTGCTTCTGCCGTTTTCTTTGACTGTCCTGCCTGTCGTATGGTGACACTAGCATTCATTTGATTAACACCATCTTTCAAGGGAATGTCATACTACACATTGCTACCATAATTTAATTCAACTTGGAAAAGTAATACATAGGGCCGGCCTGGTGGCTCACGTGGTTGGAGCCCCATGCTCCTCATGCTGAGGTCACCGGTTTGATTCTCACATGTGCCAGTGAGTTGCGCCCTCTACAGCTAAGATTGTGAACAACGGCTCTCCCTGGAGATTGGGTGCCGTGAGCAGCCGGAGGTTGGCGTGAGCTGCCGCAGACTGCTGAGTGCTGCCGTGGGCTGCTGTGGGCTACTGTGTGCCACCATGAGTGGCCAGTGGCCATTGTAGTGGCTGGCAGCCGATGAGAGCTGTCGTAGGCTGCTGTGAGTGGCCGACCGACAACTGGCAACCGACTGCATCAGCCGGGGGTAGCGCAAGGCTCATAATACCAGCATAGGCCAGGGAGCTGTGTCCTACACAACTAGACTGAGAAACAAAGGCTTGAACTGGAGTGGGGCGGAGGTGGAAGAAAGGGGGCTCTCAGGAAAGTGCTAAGTGACATTGAGTAGAGGGTGGCAGGACTGTCAGATGTGCTGCCACGTATCCAGTATTCACTGCAGCCAAAGCACAGCATTTTCATAACTGCAGCCTGATGTCAAGACCAAGTGGGGTCACCAGGCTGTGGATTGGACACTGGGGCAGCTCAAAAATTTGAATTCTCTTTCTTAAAGACAGGTTGCAAAGTGCTCTCTCTCTCTCTCTCTCTCTCTCTCTCTCTCTCTCTCTGTGCACGTGCATGAGTGCGTGTGTGTGTTGGGGTGGAGGCTAAAGGATCTATAGGGAAATATACTACCTTCTTATTCTCAGATTATAGCAGGTTGATCAATCTTCCTCCTTCTCAAACCCAGCAAAGTAATCAATAGCCACAATGCTAGCAAAGAGCCTGTTCCCACACACTGGCCAGGTTGCCTGGCTTGGCTTCCTGGGCTGGACTAAACAGCAGGAGAACCCACAGCACTCAGGGCTCTGCTTGGTCATCCAGGCACAATCTATCAGGAGGTCACCTTAGGAAGGAGGGCCACACTGGTGTGGGCCAGCGTCCCCTCTAGAACCCATCCACAAAGAAGAGCATTGCCAGGGGCAGCTTAGTACTCTCTCCTACACTGGCGGAACTGTTTTAAAAGACCACAAAGATGATTAATATGGACAGAAATGAAGAAATTTAATGTTAATCATATTAGTGAAAGCATTCTAATAGATACTACTATCTGCGGCTCATCCCAAGTTCAGAGATTCCCAACTTGTACTAGAGAGAGACGCAGGCGTCAACAGCAATTGTTAGTATAGAAAGCAGGGGATGGGCTCTGGTTATAAACTGGAATCTGAACATGCAGTCCGAACCACCTGGCAATATCACCAACAAGGTAGCGAAGCTTAAGTTATCGTGTGCTTCCAAGTAGTAACCACCTATTCACAAAATATGTTGTAAGCCAGTTTTGCTATTTGATGGGATCATAGAGAGGCAGGATAGGTAGCCTAGGAAACTGACAACCCCCTTCAGGGTACAATGTGGTTACACAAGTAACAAGTGACTATCCAGTACCTGCACCTGGAGAAAAACAAGAACCAGTTTCATCCAGCAAGGCTAATCCCTATGACAGGAACCTGACCGTTAGCTAATTATAATGTCATTATAATCTCATTTGCATTGCAGTTACTATGATTCCCATCATGAATCTGATGACATGACAGTTCCAGAGGAACCAGATAAGGAAGAAAAAGCGGGAAATGGACGGTCCTGGCTAGGGGGAGGAGATCAATGAACCCTGTCAATAGGATGTCACCAATTCCCGCCCCAGGAGGGATAAAAACCCGATCGTGACTTCCTTGGCATGACTGGTTTGTTCTCTGAGTTTGTCCGCACTTTCATTTTTAATAAATCACTTTCACTTTCCGGCATCTGTCTCATTCTTGAATTCTTTCTTGTGCGGAGACAAGAACCCAGTCACTGCTGCTCCTGGTTGAGTCCTCTCTTGGACATTCTGTGAGCCTCTGGTGACAATAGGTAGGTACTAATGAGCTCGTGGGTAGAGAGGAAGCTTGGTCAAGGAAAGAGTTTATTATCTTTTTTCTGGTATGAAATGATATCTATAGCTAGAAACATGTAGGTGATAAAATAATTTTAAAATGTCATCATTTACATGTCTCCTGCTTAGTTTATTTTATAAACTAGAATTAGGAATCAGAAATTGGTTACTAGATACCGACTTTATGTGGCTAACATAGCATTTAAATATTGATTAGTTGCCAATGATAAAAAAAATAGATTTAATAAAAGAAATCAAGATTCCTCGCTTCCCTGTGGGGGGTGGGGGGGCGGGGACAGGATGATCTGTGACACTGGAGTATCACCTGACTGAACATGCACAACACACGGGCTCTCAAGACAGGTTCTCAAGACCGGCTTCACCTTTACTTGGCTGGATCATCTTTGCTGGTCCCACAGACAGCTCTGATTATGACTCTTAAAATGACTTTTAGGACCAGAACGCTGAGTCAACCCTAGCTTGACAATTATAAAAGAAAAATCTTGACTATTGTGACAACAAAACTATGCAAACAATGGGTGCAATTACAATGAAGCAATTCTCAGTGAAGATACCCTCATGCATTTTCAAGTGTCCCCTTAGTGGGCAATACCACTCTCAGACGACAGCCACTCAGTTGAGAATTTCAGTTAATGTCATGTCACCACTTCATTTTCAAGATCATAATCTATTTCTGAGATTTCTCTCCCCTCCCTTTGACCACACCTAAGAATTAGGCATTAATAACTGACCATTCTCTTTGAGGAGTGGCCAGTGTTTTCAATGACAAAATGCTGACTCCAAACCCACAACCCACAGGCTTTTAGACAAAAGCAGGTAAAAAGATAAAGGACGTTTTGATAGCTCCCAATAACTATACACTTACACAAAGCTGTTCAGTTTATGGCTTTTTCCTGATTTTGTTTCTATTAATATTTTTCTTTATGACAAATGGACAGTGAACCAATGTTTATCATAAATAACATCCTTATCAAACACATACAGTCAAAGGAACAATTCTATGCACGGATACAGGAGGAGAGCTATTAGTGGTCCAAGGGCTGGCTGGAAAGTGAGAAGACCGGGATGAATTACAAGAGGCCTGGCATAGCTAGACATCAGCCTGAACACTTCCAATGTAAACACCCTGAATGGAAACCCTGAAAAACTGAGTCTATTTTAATTGCTTTAGGACCAATGCTCACAGCATAAAGAAAAATTCATACTGAGGCTGTTTATTCACTTTTTGAATACAACAATTTTTTACCTAAATTGGTATTGCTTATGAAAAATATGCAATAGAGTACACTATTAATAAAAAAGTGTCTCAAAGATGTTTAAAAAAATCAGTGATAATTTAAGTAAATGATAGTTATGAGCATATTTTTCTTTTAATTAAGCTGTATCTGAATTTAAATATATCTCTATTCATTTAAACTATTTTAATATGTATCAAATTAAAGCCCTAAAGAATTGAAGCTTTTAAAAAAACATGCTATTTGAAATACGGAATCTGTCCACCAGAATGCCTTCAGAACAATTAATAAAATATCTTATGATATTATAAAATTATAAAATTTACATCCCTCCAAATACATAAAAAGCCAATTCAAAGTCCAGTGTTGCACTGAAGGGTTTACATTAAAGAGGTGTTTTTATTCTTTAATTATTAAATATGTACATGTCTACTATGGGCAAATCACTGTGCTCGGTGTGAGAGTGGGGTGTCAAAGATGATTAAAAAGGATCATATCACAGCACTTAACATGCTAGCATTTAATAGAAAAGACAGATGGTACCCAAATATTTAATTCAAGAGCCTAATTGAAGGAAAGTGTGCTGTGAGTGCTGTAATGAGGGGGTGCGTAAGGAAAGCATCAAATCTCTGGGTTCAGATTGGAATTCTGGGATTCAGGCAGGTGGTGTTTGAAGCCATCTCAGGAACATACTTAACTTTAGAAAGTTGTATTCATGCCTGTGTGTGTGTAGGAGAGATAAAACGGGTCATTCTTAGATAGGATAACCTGGGCTATATTTTTGCCATTTTTTTGTTTTCTGTTGCTTTACAAATAGAAGGATGTTGAATTTAATAAATGAGTCAATTTTTACTTGCTGCAGTAAAACCATAAAAATAGTTTTATTTTAGTTCCACCATGGCAGTGCCAATAAGGAAATAGTATATATGAAAATAACAACAACAAACACTACTTCCAGATCTAGTGAAGCATTATTCACTTTCAACGGCACACTCTGGGAGGACACTGGGCAAAAATATGCCTTTCCTGTTGAAGTCAACATATTATTTAATACCGTGCTGTACCTGGTAATGCTGAGATCTGCCAAAAACAAACAAACAAACAAAGCATCCCTCCCCTAATTAACACTGTACTTCCTGTCTATCCTATTTAACAATTAACTTTGTGATTTTCTATAAATGAACCTAAGTTAAAGATACCAGATACAATTCCTTTCCTTATTAAAAAGAAATTTAGATTTATGTTAGAAGAGGGATCATGAACCTTGCCCAAAAAGTCAGGTTAGAAATTGGACTATTTTTTTAATGTGTGTGTGTGTGTGTGTGTGTGTGTGTGTGTGTGTGTGTGTGTGTGTTTCCCCTTATACTCTGAAGTATTTTTCATTACTGTTTCACTCATTAATACACACAGAAAAAAACTAGAAATAATTGAAGATGTGATACTGTTTAGTTTGAATTCCTGGAGTCACTAAATAAGATGACAGGTGTAGACAATGATCCCAGATAAAACACCCTCAGTTTTCGGGCCCTAGAAGGTGAAGCCACGTCAACATGAACAGAGATAAACACCCTTTCAAGAACATGAAGAACAAAAAAGATTACGCCAATTATATTTATGCTAACAACAACAACAAAAAAAAAAAAAAGAAGGAAAAGAACAAGAAAAGCCTGGGTGGAACTGAACTGGGAATGTCAATACATGCTATCCGCTGACATCAAGTGTGGAAAACCATCAATTCAGTGGTAAATATGCAACCCCCTCTTAACTTCTTTATGTGTATTGTTAGACTGGAACTTGAGGTAAGATACCCTGAAAGAACAAGTTTTAATAAGCTATGCTAATGGATGCAGGATAACAATGAACTGTGCTGGAAAGTTAGAGGGCCTTAAAAATAAGAATCAGCAGGACAACTGTGCCCCGAGATGGCAGGTGACAGCCCTGCTCAGTGTGTGCAGACTCAGGGCTGGTGCCTGGTCACAGGGCAAAAAGGTCCACACTCCAGATTGCTCCGGAGGCCTATCCTGACCTCTTGGAGTTGAGATAGTTGACTGAGCAGGATCTAAGACAGCTCAGGGAGGTCCATATAAATGCATAATATTATTAAGGGAGTAATGCTGTCCTGTTCTGACCCCAGTTGGCCCCTTTCTAGATCTGGGTCTGACAGGTTGATACCCAAAGGATTTGAGTTGAATGCCAAGGCCATACTCACTCAGACAAAATTGGAGCTTAGAAGGAAGTGTGGTAGAGGACTTTGGTTTACTTCTCTGTAGAGACTGTTTTGCCATCTTCCAGCCATCCCCTTGCCTGAGCAGGAGCCTCTGCATAGTGAATACTGCTGATGCGGGAGTGTGGCTAGAGGAGGTCTCCTTCGTACTTTCAGCCATAGTACCTTCACCAAGGCCTGGTCTCAAGTGATGGGACAGTGAACTGTTTTACTCCAGGTAGCCGTGTTCCTAGCTATGCTCATCATTACAGACCCATGGTCTCCATGGGCGAGGAGAGGTGTACTCTCTCTAAAGCAGAAGCATCTCCTTGTCTTCACTCTTCTGAGTATGGAAACAAAGACTTTGAGGCATCACACAATGGACACTGAAACTATAGTCAGCTACAACTCATATATTAAAGTAGTATACTATGTATATTGATGATATAGTTAATATTTATCAGGCCAGCACCTAACAGTTTTCCTTCTAACACTGTTATGGGGTGAATACTATTACTCTGCCCTTGATATACCTGGGGAAAATGAGGTACACAAAACTATGTACCTTGCCCAAGGTCACACAGCTATTAAGCCGCAGAACCAAGGCGAGCATGTAAGCACCTCCATGGCGCCCAGACTCCAGGGTTTATGTCTGAGGAGGAAGAGACAGAGCAAAGATTCCTTTGCTTCACAGATGACTATAAAACTTCACACAGTTTTCTCATTCACTAAATCAGACAAAGATAGAGCATCCTCACAATTGTGAGTCATCAGAAGTAAACTTATGATTCAAAGAATATACAAAATACACATATTCGAAAATATTTTAAAAACGCATCTGCAAGGGAGGAAGTGGAGAAAGCTTTTATTTAGCTACTTCTCCGACGATAGCACAAAAACAAGATAAAAATATGCTGGTAGTATTTCAGATGTTTGTAGACTTACAGCAATAGTCAACTGAAACCACTGATAACTATATGGTGTTTCCCAGCAATGGTTACAAAGCTTAGAGGCATCACTGAGTTTTACTGCTGTGACCAGTATAGTGGATGGTTAACCGTCAGACACACTTGAATTTATCCTGGGACTTGCATATACTATTTACGTCACCTTGAACTCCCCAACTTCCAATACCAGTCTTTAAACTATTATTTAATCAAACACCAACTATGTTTATGAATTATCTCACTTTATTTTCATGCTTCCCCTATGAAGTACACATTATCATCACATTTCACAACTGCAAACTGAGTTCAGAGAGGGTAAGTAACTCATCTAAATTTACACTGCTACCAAGTAGAAGCTGGGATTTGAACCAGATTTGTAAGATTCTAAAGCCCAAGCAGCTGTTCCTCATCATTCTCTGACATTTTCCTCTTATAAAAAACAAAACAAAACAAAACAAACAAACAAACAAAATGGTGCCTATATTCCCCTTACTCTTATTTAAAATAAAATCTTTCTCATAAAGAGCTCTCAAAGAACCCTTAATGGAACATAATAGAACTTAATTAAACCATTAGGTTAAGTCCAGAAATAGTGGCTCATATAGGAGCTATTCGGGTAATCATATGAAATCCAGGTTAGAGGAGGCCTTAACAAGGTCAGTTTATTTCACTTACCTCTATACAACAACCCATTCAGTGTGTCATCTAGAAAACTGACAGGCATTAGCTAGATGATAGATTAGAATGACATATCCATTTCTATTTGTGTGCACATATATCCTATTTCATGCATGCCAAAGCATGTGCTAGAGTAGAAAAGCCTCAGTATTTGGTTATTATTTATATGGCTGCATTTTAAGCACATATCCTAAGTAATAATCACAAGAATTGTCTACATGAATTTCTCAATGTAGTTTCCAAAAATGTGATTTTGAAATAGAACTTTGAATAAAGCATCCAGACTTAAAATATTTTCCACATACTCACACTTAGCTACAGTGGAAAAGAAATTCCTATCTCATAGGTAAACAGGTAGAGCGGGAGAACTATATAGTTCATGTCAACTTGCCTCCAGCCACAGGCTGTAGGCATCTCTTTGAAAACAGGGGCTTTCATCAAATTTTCTCTCTATCCTTTTTGTTTCATGATGTGTTCAGAAATACTTCCTATTTTTATTGATATTCCTTTTCTTGGTAGTACCAGTATTGTTATAAATATAATAGAATGGGTGTTAAATATTTAATGATATTTGCTACATTTGCAAAACGTACCTCTTAAAATGTTATGGAGAGGAGATAGAGGTATAATGCTTCAGGATTAAAATAGTTATATTTACCTATAACAAGTGTATATGTAGTTGAATAGCTAACATTTGCTATTTTGACCAAGGTTGCATATCTCTTTAATTATTTTCAAATAGCCATAACTTCTGTAATTTCTGTTTACCACAATGGTTTAGACAGGAATATTACTGTAATTAAGACAAATGTTCTCAAATTTCTAAAAGATCTATAGCCATTTTAGAAACAATAGTAAATATAATTAACCAGGATAAAATTGATGGTGCTTGTATGTTAAATTCTGTCAGACATGTTATTGAGATAAATTATTCCTTATGAAAAAGGTTGAAAATTCAGGTATTTTCATTTATACAAATATATTTAATTACACATGGATAAAACACAATAAAAATTAGGTATCTCCTACTCAACTTATTTTATATTAATTTTAAGAGTATATTGCCGTATAGCTCTGTATGAAACTTTTATTGTATAGTTATTCATCTTACACCCTTTTGAACACTTGCCACATCAAAACATCGTACCCTTGAAAGAACACACTTTTGGGACAGAGAAAATAGTAAGAAATTGCTTTGCTTAGAGAATAAGATAAAAATAAATGAAAAGGTTATGCAACAGTGTTTAAGTAAAAGAAGGTTTCATGTAATATTAGTCCAAAAAGGCTCAGATAGATTAATATTTATAAACAAATTAACAACTAGTCATTAACTTCTGATAGGTTTATAAAACATTCTAGCCAAACAAAACTGATGGTCAGCTCTGTTTTCAGTCATTATTGCCTAGTTGTAAGAGAGTTCCATGAGTTAGTATGAGTTGAGCAGATTTTCCATTTTCTATCAGAGACCTACTTTCAGCGACTATTTTTTATAGAAGGCTATTCCTTCAGAAGGCAACATGATCTTAGTTAAGTTAATAATTGGGGATGCCTCTCCCAAGATCTACGGCCCACCTGACCTGGCATGTTGATAAACACTAATGGTAAGTACTGCCTTTTCCTCAGCAGGACAGACTTCCAATTGTATAATACTTCAAGAAATATTAATGTATTTGTTTTGCCCACACCTTCTCTTGGGCCCAGTCTGTCTTTATGACCAATGGCGTACATTCGCAGTGGCTGACTCTGCCGTGAGCAGAGGGAAAACAGGCTAACTAGTGCATACAGGAATGGAACTTGAAGTTTGATTATCAGCATTAGGCTCTAACCAGCTAAATGACGAATAACAGACTGAAACCCACACCTGAGGCAATTCTTTTCCTTCCCTTTTTCCATTTCCCCATTGCTCCCTACTTTTAATTGAGTACCTCCTGTGTGACAGTAGGAAACGTGGCTAAAAGATAAACTTGCTCACCAACTAACACTTCTAGACTTGAATTGACTGAACAAAGAGAGCCTTTAGAAGAACCACTGAGTATGTTTAAATAATGAAATGCAGTAATGAGCCACCCACTATACTTCTTGAATAGCAAATGTATAGTACTGTAACCACAGGCTGCTACAGAATACAAAACTTGATATTTTGGAATTGGGAGGGACTTCAGAGGCCATCTAGTGTAAATTTCTCAATTTACAAATGAGGAAACAAAGGCCCAGAGAAGGTCAGAATCACAAAGTGAGTTAAAATACAGATCTAGGAATTTCCCATCTGAATTCAGTATTCCTCTGGGGGTTGGGAGGTGCCGAAATGGGTGAAGAAGGTCAAAAGGTACAAACTTCCAGCTGTAAAATAAATGTCATGGGGATGTAATGTACAGTATAGTGGGTCTAGTTAACAATACTGTATTTCATATTTGAAAGTTGCTAAGAGAATAGATCTTAAAATTCCTCATCACAAGAAAAAATATTTTTGTAACTATGTATGGTGGCAGATGTTAACTAGATTTATTGTGGTGATCACTTTGCAATGTATGTTGTATACCTGAAACTACATAATGTTAAATGTCAATTATACCTTAATAAAAAATAAATTCAGTGTTCCTTCTAACCAAAAAATGTAGCTTATTACATATCAATAACACTCCAGCAACTTATCCATGATTAATATCATGTTTTAACCATTCTATTAAAACATAAAACTTTTAAAATATAGATTTCAATTTTGGGGGGAAACCCTGAACAATTAGAAGTTTTAAGAATTTTTTATTAAATATGACAGCTTGTATCACATGACTGTTCAGGTCTAAATCAGACAATTTTTGTATCTATAGGCATAGTATATTGGAAAATTTGCCTTACAAAGAACGTAATCTATATTTTGGAGAAAGCAAACACAAAAGCGGCACACGCTGTGAAAACAACACTTTTAAGATTATTATCTAGTAAATAATCATGTAAATTTGATATGCATTGTTGGTATTTAGTCTAAAGTTGTATCAAGGCCATATGTTACCATAGGCAATCTCTTCGAATGCATAATTTATAACATAACTTCCATAACTACCTGAGAGACCCAGGTAGAATCATGAATTAATGCAGCAGAAATAGACCCTTAGCGTTAACATTTAGCTAAGGTCACCAGGGCAACAGGATTAGCAGCTTCAGCTATTCCTTAGAGAGTGCTTACCAGATGACACAAAAATCCACATATTCTCACAACTTAAAATAAACCTCACCAAAATGTTTAGTTAGAATATCCAGGCATGGAAGGCCCTAGTGATGCCTTAAATTTACATTGGCTCATATTAAAACAAAACCAAAAACACAACAGTGTTAGATGTTTAACTATTACAGTGTTTTATACACATGAAACTAATAAAAAAATAAATAAAACAAAAAACAAAACAAAAAAAAAACCCTATCAAGGTACAGCGAGATGAAGAACATCTAGGAGAAAAAAAACATATGAGAGCTGAGAGACAAGTAAAAGAGAAAGAAAACAAAAAATGAAAGAGATGTGAGGAAGACAGAAAGAGATAAATAGCTAAAGAAGTAGAAAAGAAGGGTAAAGAAAAGAGGTACAAAGAAATGAAATGAAAGGAAAAAAAGATTTAAAAATGAGGAGAGAAATCAAACAATGGGTGAAAAAAGACAGAAAGGAACAGAGGATGTGACAAGTGGAAAGGATGAGTTGAAATGATGGGGACCCATTAGTGAGACACACAGCTACGACAGAGCAACAGTTTGTCCTGAAGCCTAGCTGGGACAACAAGCATAAGGCAGAAGTGAGAAAAGAGGAATATGTATGTAACTCACCCCTTTAAATATCGCTGTTTCCCAAGGTTTTACCTTCATCTGTGACCTCCTTCTTCTCACTCTACAACAACTTTGAGTGACCTCATCCAAACCCATGGCTTCAGCTCCAGGATATGTTTATGACTTTGACTAAGGAAAGTATTATTCCTAGTCCACACCAGCATATCCAATTGCCCAGTGGATGTCTCCACTTAACTTTAACGGGGATAGTAAATTTAAAAAGTGCAAAGCTCAACTCTCCATCTTCACGCCCCATATATGTTCTACTTCCTATATTCCGTATTTTGGTGAATGGTGATATCACCACTAAGTTGTCTAAGCCAGTAACTAGGTTCTTTCTGTATGGTTCCATCTCCTTCAGCTTCTGCCTCCAAATGGCTACTAAAACTTACCTCCTAAGTTTCTGAAGTTGCCCCCTGTCTTTATTCAACTGGTCTTCCTGACTCTAGTTTTTTTCCTCCATATTGTGCTCAGAGTGATCTTTCTAAGATAAAAATGACATCATGTTACTACCTCCTTAAGGGCCATCAGCAGATTTTACGACCAACTCCAGCATCCTTAGATGACCAAACAAGACTTTCAAGACCTCATTTTTCCAACCTCTCCATTCTCACTCCCTACCATCCACAACATTATTCCCACTCTATAATTGTTTTAAAACTACATAAAAAAGACACAAGATATGCATATTTTCTCAGTTTGGGAAATTTTACCCTATAGCTCCTTGCCATCTATATCAGGGGTGTCCAAACTGCGGCCCGCGGGCCAACTGCGGTCCGCAATCCATTGTTAATTGGCTCGCAGCAAATTCCAAAAATATATTTAGTTTACTTAAATAAACCAGGTGAGGCAATACGTACTTCACCTCGAGTGAGTGGCCCGGCTGTTGTGCATTTTACCGCATATGGCCCTTGGAAAAAAACATTGAAACAAGTTTGGACACCCCGATCTATATTGTTATGTTGGTAATTTTTATATAAATTGAACATTGTATTATTAAGCAAGTTTTTGCTTATTTTCACAAAACAAAAGACACTGTATATTTTTCAAGTATCTGAGGAAAGGATTGCTTGTTATAGCCATATCTGTTTTTCTCCTCCCCTAGACCACCACTTGCTTAGACATCCAATCTTACAATATCCAATGTACTCAACTTCTTGCCCTTAACCATGTACATGCCTTTCTTGTGCTTTCATCAGGCTGTTCTTTGAGAGTCTCTTTCTCAAGGGTGCTGTGCTGATTAACCCCCCACATGATGCCTGTACATTGCCGGGCTCAATAAATTCTGCCATTATTTTCATTATAAAGAGAAAGAAAAGTTTTCGTTTTGCATCCCCAAGAACATCCAATATGTGAAAACGTCAGTAATAAGTACTAAAAATTTCCTGGTGAATAAATGACTTTAAAGATTCTGCAGTTTTATGTACAAACTTGTGGGAAAACACGTGACTCGTACATTAACTTGGAATGGCATGCTTTGCATATTCATACAACATCACAGCCATTTACTCTAAATTTTGTCCCATACCCTTGAATGCAATATGATGAAAACTATCAACATGCAGAGTCACAGATGTGTCTTGGTCACTAAAGCCAATTCAATAACTGAATGTTTTCACACACATGAAGCAACTTGGCAACAATGGGACAGAACCACATCTTTGGCAATAGCGAGGGGCTCACCTTTTCTTCATTACCAGCACAACTCCAAGAAATATAATAACGAACAGCAAGATGCCAGCAATGACTCCAGCAATTTTCACTGTATGGTCTGTTTGTTTCTCAGGTTCTGGGACGGGTTTTGGAGTGGCCGCTCCTACCGAGGAAAAGAAATGAAAAAGGAGAGAGGGTGCGTAAGACAGAATAAAGATGTTACGTTTAAAAATGTTTCGTTGCATGTAACAGAGAAATAAGACTTATCAGAGCCTGCAGACAGACAAGCTTTGACTTTTGCATAGCTTTCATGTTCACTTAAAGGAGTGTAACTGTTCACACTGTTCTTCAATATTTTTCTAAATTATAACAGAAATTGGATAGCACACCCACAACTGACCCTTTCATAAGAGACTCATCTCAAACAGTTTTTAGTATTTTTATTACCTTTACTGGCCCCCTACTCTTTCTGCCATTTAAAAATTTGCTAACAACACAATAGCTATCCTAAGCCTTTAAACAAATTTGACTTGCTGGAACATTTCCCTCAATTATTTCCCATAAATAAAGCAGTAATTCCATTACATATTAGCCCAAACACCTGGAAAAGTGAGATAAGCTCATTTACCATGCATTTTATCAGCAATTGCTTTTTTTTTTTTTTTTTTTTTTTTTAACACAATAGAGATTTTTCCCCCTTCCTTTGAAAATCTAAATCTAGGTCACATCTGGTAGGCAAAAGACTCCTTCTAAGCAATTTATTCACAAAGTAGGAAGCAGCTGATGATTACACTACTGGCACCCACATTTAATATTTGTTTAAATAAGATAACCAGAGCCTTACAGTGGCGACTGTCTTAGCCCTCCTGTTTTCCCATTTCCAAAACCCCGTTTGTCCTGTTTATGGTATAATGTGATGGAAAGTCATATCCGCGTCTGATGAAATATCCATTTCCTCTGCTACATAAGTTCAGGATGAAAAATATTAGGAAGGCAATGTTCAACCACTAAACAGAATCCATTTGTTTGTAAAGGGCTTCTACCTTTTTAATCAGAACAAGAGAGTGCTCAGCATGAGCTATGATGTCACCCTCACGAGGTAGACAGATCATTCTGAAAGGAGAAAAACTGTATGTTCCAATTGCTCACCTTTGAATTTTCTTCTTATTTTTGTTGGTAACATGTAATTAAAAACTGAATGTTGCTACCAGCCCTTTCTACCCTTTCACTGGGTTTTCCATTCTTGCTGCACCTGGTTCCTGAAAAATGTGACCATCATTGTGTCTTGTGCATTCCAGACTGGGATTATTCTCAGAGAAATATGAGTGTCAAGCTATACCTTTCCATCTGTTTCCATTGGGAACATATAAACAATGTTTCTTTCCAAAGGTACTCATAGGAAGGTTTCATAGGAGACTCTGCATCCTGAGCACGGCTGTGGCCATCAGGCTGGCAAAGCCAGTGAAGGTCGGGAGAGAAACATGAGCAGATGACGGGCCATGACATCTGAGTTCCCGCTCCGTGTACATTCCAACCAAAGTGAGAACAGTAGTGAGAGCAGTGAGGTAAAAACCACACCTTACTAAATATAAACCTTTCTGGATAAGGCTTTCTAGGTCATTTTTATTTCTGACAACTTCATGAGGGGATGCCTGCTGTTTTGTTTGATTGACTAGCTCTCAAACTAATTGTCCAGATAAACCTTGAAAATATTGATGTTTACTATTTTTTATTGTAATTACATCTTATGTATACCACTCCAATATGCCACTTGGGCATGCACCCAAATGGAAGATTTGGAGGATATTGTTACATTAAATAAATTGCGAGAAAATATTTGAAGACAAAACATGTATGTTACAAAAACATGAATGAAAGTAAAAAAGAAAAGAAAAAGCAAACCATATAAAAATGACGTATTTCAAATTCACAAAACTGAAGAAAAGGTCCAATATTTTTAATTTTGGTTTTCTATCCAATTAAGAAAACTTAACTTAAAAAAATCCAATTGGTTTGATTCTTCCAAATGTTAGAATATTGGGAGCCATTCCATTTATCTCAATAGTTATAGATTGCAAGTTCCCCAAATATATTTTCTAAATAAATGATTCACTAAGTTTTTTTGTAACTAAATTATGTCAGTAAATGCAACACTTGGGAAAGGAGTTTTTTTTTTAACTTCTTCTTTTAGCTTAACATTTTTAATATAAAAAAAAAGCACGGCCACAACCCATGCATTGTAAACACTCAGTAAGAGAAGAGCTTGTCCCGCTGATGGTCACACATTTGCTTCTATGAACTAGGCAACTAGTTATGTTTTACTTTGACCATTTACCTGTGTTCTGTGAGAACTAGTGAGTAATTCTACACATCTGTGGGTCAGGAAGAGACATCACCCTGCAGCCTCTCATTTCCTTTCGGAAGCAGGCAAGCCCATTGCTATGCAGGCAGTGTAACCTCAGTATTATCATTCTTTAGCACTTACTTTTAACGCATTTCACATTGCAGGTCAAGAAAATGAAATGTTCTATCTCTGCAGGACACAGCTGCTATGTGATTAGGGTAGCAATCGTACAAAATGGGAGAGCAGCTCAGAAGAGGTGAGGAGGGCTGCCTTGCGCTGTCTGTGAGCCACCCACCCTGGCCTGCAGGGCACGGCCACTAGATCACCGTGATGTGCCTGCACGAAGGGACTGATTCAGATGTCTGGGTTTAGCACCACTCCTGGAAAGCATGAACACAGACACAAGTTGGGATGAAATAAATCACGGCCCTGAGATAGCCTCATAGAGGTGTGTCATTAACTCCAGGTTCACTCTAGATATTTGTCATTCATCCCTGCCTTTCTCCACCTGCTCTGCCCCTAGCCCTTCCTGAAGTGGATATCTTTACGGTCTTCCACAGGATGCTCTGCGCTCCACTTTGTTTCTTTGGAAACACATGGTTGTGAGCTGTCAGCCAGCCTCAGACAGAAGACAATTTGTGACTGACTGAATATGATTGAAAACGATAGCGTGTTCCCTCCCCCTGCCCCAAATCTCTGAATTTAACATTACAGTTTACAAACTGCTTGGCAAAAGAGTTGTTTTCATAATATTTTCCCTTCCGTCTTGTTATTTTCTTGCCAGGTTTATAATGGTATCAACTTTTATTATTTTTTTAGGGGGGTATAAATTCTAATTCTTCGTGGAAAGGCAATTTTTTCACCTTCTACTGTGCATTCTGTTTAGAGTTTACTGAACATTTACTTCCTTTGAAAGAGAATAAATTCAAATGTATGCGTTTAACAGTGGACATTATCTACATTTAAACATGTTCATTAAAATGATGAAGAAGCTGAATATCTCTGGGAGACTGAGGATAGAGGCCGCTGCAATTATGGAGCATTATCTGCACAGGTGCCCACTCTACTGACTCCTAGTGACAGCTCTGTGCTTTTTGTTTTGTTTTAATGACTGAAAAAAATTAAAAAAGGGTGGCATTCTCACGAACCTGAATTATTTAAGGTTTTTGATATAACGTCTAATATGAAAAATCTCAAAAAAACAACAACAAACAAACAAAAGAAAAAAGAAAACAATTACCCAACGCAATATTTGGTTGGTTTTCAACTTGGCAGAAAACAGTCAGTCTTGGCCCAGTGTTTGTGTTACATTAAACAGCTGCACGCCAGGCTGAGGACACGGCACACTCAGCCCTGGCTTGGGGTTAGGGCCCAGTTTGACTACTGAACTGGCTGAGGCCATGAAGGCCATCACTGCCTCCAGGGCTACTGAGCCCGCTGCCCACAACATCAGGGCTGTCTCATCTTGAGGAAATGGGGAGCCTTCCAAAGGGAAGGAGGGGCAGATGAAGAAGCACGGAGGTGGCAGCTTGGCCACCTAGAAGCTCTGCTTAATAGTGAGTAGTGCTAGGCTGTCCGTGAACATGGGGGAAAATCAGCAACGATTTTCATGTATTCAATGTATTCAACAAGTGTTTATTGAGTACCCCGTTATGTGCCATGCACTATTTTAGGAATACAGCAGTGAACACATGGGTACAACAAAGACCTCTGTCCTCTTGGAAGTTACTTTCTTGCCAGGAAAGACAGACCCAGATGTAAACAAATACCCTATGCCCGATGTTAATATGTGGTCTTTGCTACAAAGAAACATGCACATTGGGGTGGGGACTGTGAGGGCCAAGGGCGGCAGTTGCTACTAAGATCAGAGATGGGGGATCAGAGAACGTATTAGAGAGAAAATAATATTTGGGCAGAGACCTGAAAGAGGAAAAGGAGTGAGATATACTCATATTCAGAAAGGAGCATTCTAGGCAGTGGGAAGAAAAAGTGAAAAGGTACAAGGTGAGACTGAAATACTGAGGTTATGACTGGAGTGGAGTAGCTGGGGGAAGAGGTGGGGCAGAAAGTCAGAGTGCGGGGCATCTCTATAGACCACTAGAAAGACTGTTTTTTCTCTGCAGGAGATGGGAGCTACGGGAGGATTCTGGGTGGAGCAGTGATGTGATCTGGTTTATGTTCTAAAAGAATCACACTGGCGGCAGTGTTCAGAATAGACCGTGGTGGGGGAGGGGTCAACAGTGGAAACAGGAATATCAGTTATGAGACTATTGCAATAACCCACACAAAAGATTAGGATGGTTTAGAATAAGATGGTAGCAGTGGTGTTGGTAAGACGTAGTCAAACGAGACATTTGCCCATGCACTGGAGGTAGAGTGTGTTGGTATAACTTCTAGGTTTCTGGCATGAGTAACTGGAAAGACAGAGTTGCCATGTATTGAAATGTAGAGAACTGAGAGGAGCAGGTTCCGAGAGGTAGGGGGTTGAAATCAGTTAGCTTTGATACGTTAGATATCCGAAGGAGATATCAAGTAGGCAGTTGGAAATAAAGGAAAGAGTTCTAGGTTTAGAGCATACACTTTGGGGTTGTCAACAAAAAGATGGTATTTAAGCCACGAGATGGCATGAGGGCACTTAGGAGGTGAATAGAGACTGAAGTTACGTCACGAGAAGGAACCAGTAATGGAGACAAAAGGAGCAGCCAACTGAGGGAGGAGGAAGTCAGTGTGAACTCAGAAAAACGAGGAGCATCAACATGGAGGAGCCAGAGAGCAACGTGGGGATTAAAATAAGTTCTTTTTTTAATATGGGAGAAATTGGGGCATCTTTGAATATTAATGGTGATGATCCAGTAAAGAGGGGCAAGATGACTGCAGAGCAATGTGCTTGAAGGGACAGAAAAAGATGGGCTCTAGCACACAAAGGAGGGACTGGCTTCAGTTCTAGGACAGGTGTCGCACATGGGCATGAAGACTTGAGGGTGAGTAGATGTGGTGGTGTGGTACTGCAACATTTGAAAGGTGTCTTCTGATTGCTTCATTATCCCAGAGATAGAGGAAGCAAGATGATTAGGTGTGACTGTGGATGAAACAGGAGGTGAGGGAAACTTGGGGAGGGAGGAGAAGTTTCAAAATCGTTGACTGGGACAGTGGGAAGGTGAATGGACGAGGCTGTGGATGTATGGAATTTGCTGGTGACTGACCTTGAGTCCTAGAGGACACAGAAGAAGGGTTTTGAGAGGTGGAGAGAGAAAGCAAATAAGGTTGTACAGGATGCTAATGGGGTAAAGGTCTAGGGGAAGACCTAGACACCTGGGCTTCTTGAGAAAAAAGGCCCGAAAAGATGATTATAGATGATCTTGAGGCAGATAGTGATGATGATGTGTGAGGGCTGGGGTAGGGGCTGTAGGTTTATTCAGGAGCACAGAGCTCTAGGGCGTACTCCTTACTTCTCATAACTAGGATGAAGAAGGAGAAGCGGAGGAGAAAAAGGCAGAAGGTCATGCTACTTAGAATTACATCCTAAAGGTGGGCGGGAATGATCGCTGATCAAATTAGTGGGGGAAGCATTCCTGCAAAGGATGCCAACTTGAGCAATCCTATTCAGATGATACAGCTAGTCTTGGTTTTCGCAGGCTTCAAATTACCAGCTCATTATTGAGTATTTTTGATGCTCAAGGCACTGTAACTAATTAAGCTTTGTGGTGGAACTGGAGCTGAGTAAGAAGACTGACACCTCATCCTTCAGGGCATAATACAAAAAGCCATGTGAAGTGTTATGGGTGAGCTACAGAACCCAACCGAGGAAGAGTGGAGAGTGAGATTAGGAAACGCTCCTTTGCTAAAGTTGTTATGGGCTTGAAGGATAGGGAGGATTTCAACAGATGGGTGAGAGGACGCTTCATAAGCCAAGGCAGGTAGGGAGCACAGAGATCTCTGCCATCATACCCTCACTTAGCTTGTCTGGAGCCTGGTGCAGGTGGGGAAGTAGTGGAGGAGATCGCTTGGGAAACTGAGGCTTTATGGTGTAATGGGCCCTGCTAACCGGCTAGAACAGCCTGTGCTAGATTTAAATGAGGAGACACAGAAGGTAACAGAGCTGTGTCTTGAGGATAACTGGGCAGTACTACCCAGGCTCACTGAAGAAAAGAAAGGAAGGATATTCGGAGAGCCACGGGAAGGCCAGGAGCCTCCACGGTCTGATCTAACAGGGCACCTAGAACTGAAAAGATACAAGGGACTCCCGGAAGCCACCACACTGGCTGCATGCAGGAGCACTCAGGTCTCAGAGGACAAGGGCCTGGGTGGATGCTGGTGCCATTTGTGGAAATATGTGGTTCGGGGACATCTGTCTTTGGGTTTGATGTTTGAACTGAATCCAAACAACATAATATTTCATTCTCATTACATGCAAAACATTTTCGTGGCAAACAAAATACCAAAATACTACTCCTAGTATGTGGGGGGGGGGGGGGAAGAGAGAGAAAAGTTGGGGACAGCAACCGTGGTAACTGCTGAAAAGAAAAACTGAGAAATTGAGGAACCTTATGAGATGAGACACAAGAAAAAAGTATAAAATAAAATGGAAGCTATAGAAATATGTAAAAATATTGCTCCTCCACGTGTGCGTCAAAGAGCAGTGGTCCCAAAAGATGTTCTAAAATTTCTATTAAGGAAGCCTTAGATACTTTGTACTAGCATTTTTATGACTTTATAGAATAGATAATCTATTTTAATTTTCATAGGTTTTTAATTTTTACCTTTTGCAGAGGTAGATTTTTCTTTTTCTTAAACATAGCGTCACCTGGTTTTAAAGATTAATGTGAGACAGTTCATTCATGTCTTGTTGCTCAGAGAATTAGAATTCTTTGCAGGCTGTGTTTAGTTTTCTTCAGTTGTATCTTAACATTATACATAATCACGAAACATCTCCAAGATTTTTCATTTAAATTACGTATCATTGTTTTTCTTCCTGGGAATGCAGTCAATCACTACTCCTGAAATAATCTACACTCACACTTTATGTATTATCTGTAACCTGATTATGCTTTCGAATTTCTAAGTCTTCCTTTGTCCCTAATTTCCACTGTAGGGCATGCAGAGTGTGTACAACTTACAAGTAATAATCAGAAACATAATTTTTCATATAAAACTGAGATACCCAATTGTTTGATATATACTATCTCTAAAAAATTAATCTACTTTTTTATTCTTGTTCTAATTTCACGACAGTTACTGCTCCGATTTATTGATGTGGCCAACACCCGCGGTTAAGATCTATCAAAGTGTTACCACTTACGGTCTGGGCACTAAAAGTCTCAGAAGAATTACTACGACTGTTACTATGCTGATGAAATAGCTTTATTTTTTCCATTTGCATTTCTCAAATCGTGGTCAAGTAATAAAATGAGGAAATAATTTGTCAGTAATAAGGTATCAACTGTGTTTACCTTTCATATAAAGTGAATAATGAATAAAAGGGAGTGGATGTTTTGGAGGATGCGCCAGTTAAGAGTGGACATTTCCAACAGTTTGCTTGAACCTAACTTGAAGGCATTAAAATAAAAACCTACTGTCCCTCAAATTTTCTATCAGACTTTATACCTTGGGTCATGCTATGTTTAGCTCTTAAAAATCATTTCTGGTAGGAAGGATCACCCCAGCTTCCTGAACAAAATAGCTGTTTGCAAAACTCCCTTTTAGCTTTTTCTGCTGCCTGAAATTGGTCATTCACTATCTTATAAAAAAGTAAGTACATATACCTAATAAATTCTATATGCTTCCTAGAAGAATCAATATTTCTGAGGTTTAAAATATGAACAGAGTTTAGCAAAATGTATGCAGAAGTGTGACATGTCTTTCTTAGGCTAATGAGCCACAGACACAAAAGGTGGCCCTTAGAGATGTACTGGGGATTTCTGGAGTCTTAGGAGAGAGTGGGGTATCATAATCCCTTGACTCTCATTTAGTAAGCATACAATTTTTCCTCAAACAATTACTTTTTTTTTATTAAATAAGGCTGATATTAATTGTGTCATTCTGTTTAGTATATTCGAGAACAAAGGTTTTCCAATTATAGAGAATAATTTGGAAAGTTTTTACATGCAGATGTCCGGGTTCCCCACTGACTCCAGATCCAAGGCCTAAGGTAGGACCCAGGAATCTATGTATAACGCCTTAGGTGATTCCCTGTACAACACAAAGAAAAATCCAACCTGAGAACCATTACTCCTAAAAATATGTGAGGAAAGATTTTATAGACTATGGCAAAATGGGAAAAATATTTAATTGGGCTAATTTTAAAACACCTCCTGATATATTAATATATGTATCATTAGCCAATTTCTTTTATTTCATTACTTAAAAATATCCCTTCATACAAAGCAAACCTGGTGGAATCAAACCCTAGTTTTTTGATTAGCTACAGTAGTAGAGATTGGAAGACATTTTTAATTGTCAAGGAATTTAAAGTATGCTGACCAATTGCCCAGATGCTGCTAAATTAGATAGGAAGGAAGAAGGCTGACCTTTTGGAAGACCTACTTTATATGCCAGGCATCTTATACAACTCTTATTTTATATTGCACCATGGGGTGTAATTAATACCATTTTACAAATGAGGAAATTAAAGCAGCAGAAGCAAGCAGGATAAGTAGCTTGTCCTAAGTAGTGATACAGGAAATGAGGGGGTTATACTCTGGATCTAGGTGTGTCTGTGAAGCCCACCCTTGTTTCACTGCATCACAACTTTCTCCAATAATACAGTAAACTCAGGTGATTATTGCTAACACTTTGGAATATAAGACTCATTTAAAATCATCTTGACCAGTTGTAAAGAGAAGAGCCTAACAAAAGAATGGAACCAACCAACCAACCAACCAACCAACCAACCAACCAACCAGCAACCAACCAGAAGTACAGAACAGTGCAGTAAGAAAATTAAAATCCTGAAAGAAAAATAAGATAAATGTATGAGAACAAAGACTTCCTGGGCCTAAGCACAGAAAATAAAGGCCTGGGAGTGCAGTCAACGTGATTCTGAAATGTACTAGAGGAGTGATATGCACATAATCCTTCCAGGATATAAAATTCTGGTCAAGGTAGAGATGCTGAAAAAGAATCAAAGAAAATAAATAAAAATGATCTATAGGGTAGAAAAGAAGGGGTATGAAAAAACAGAAAATAAATTAAGGTCATTTATCTAACCAAGGAGAAGACCAACAGGTGCCCTGATACTATCTTCCACTGGAGCTTTTCAAGAGTAAGGATTATTTCTTCTCCATACGTTTGACTTCTAGTGATTAACACAATGTCTCTGACATAGTGGTAAAATGATAAGTCTTCACTGAACAAATGTCATAAGACATGTAGGAGGCATTTATAAAGAGAAAAATGACCACGTGTAATTTGTGTATGTATGTGGAATATTTTTGAACATATATACATAGGCTTAACCGAGCAGAAGTTCAAGTTCTTACAGAGGAAAGTTGCATCTTTTTCCTTTCTGTATCCTTAGTGCCTAAAATGTATTATGTACGCAATAGAAGTCAGAGCAAGTAAACAAATTTTGGTTGCACATAAAGGATATTTTGACCCTCAGCACATAAAAATGAAATATATTACAAAGGAGGAGTTTTATTCATTCTCTCCTTGGGTTGAAGAGTAGTCACCTGACATCAGACAGGTTACTTTTCACCTCTCTGCCCAGTCTCTAAAAAGTCAAAAAATGCTATGCTTTCTTTATCTCTTCTCCACTCACACTACCATGAATCTGGTTTATTTCTCTTCTGAATATTAGTGCTTGACTCCCAAGTAGACATTGCATCCCGTCTCTTTTACATACTGCAGCCAGATTGATCTTCCTACAGAATAGGTCCAGTCAGGTCACTCTTTCATTTAAAACAAAACAAAACAAAACCTAAGAGTTTCCTAATGCTTATTTCAAAAGGCAATCAAGGTCTTCCATGAACTGGCTTCGTATCCCATTCCTAACTCTGTGCCTCTTCTCTTTCTACTTTCCTTTATTCACCTATGTTCTAACCAAATGGAAATGTTCCAATTTCCCCATACATCCAACATTCCCACTTCTCAGGGCCTTTGCTTCTGCTGCTTCTTCTCCATGCAAGCATTCCCCTACTCACTTTTTGTAAGTTTAAATCCCACCCATGCTTCAAAGGGCTCTAGCCCAAATACTGTTCCTGATTTTGTAGAAAGTATTCTCTTTTCTATGGAATTGCTGTAGCACCTTGTTTGGCCCCTCTTGCATAGAACTTACTATTTTTGACCTTGCGTTCAGTTATTTTGGTAAATCCGTTATATACTAACCTAAGTTCGTTGGGACAAAGCAGGTTTTACTTTTTGGTCCTCACATGACCTGGCCTAGTATCTTATTATGTGTCCACAGAGCTTGCAGAAACACATTTGCTAACAACAAATCTCACAATAAATCTCATTTAAGTCTTTCTGTCATTCTCATTTGCACTCTTTTCATAGCCTACCTTTTATTTTTCCATTTGTATTACAATTCACAGACATAGGACAATGGGTATAAAAAGACAGAAGAAGAAGGAGGAAAAGTAGAAGTGGAAAATAAAAACAGGTTCTATTTTGTGGTCTTTCCTCCACCACTCCCCAGAATTTAGTGAGGGGGTTACTAAGAAGAGAGGTGTCTGAGGCTATTTTTGGATGACCTTATATGGGCATCAAGACAACAAGATGAGAAAGAAGGAAAATATCTGAACATTGGCTCCATTGAGCAGGCAAAGAGACAGCCAGGGTGCAGAGGAAGGATTTTTCTCAGTATGTTGATGACAGATAAGTCTTTAGCGGTAAATTTACTGACCAAACTTTGATCAATGATAAAATGAGATTAACAGAAAGAAAGAGCATGGAAATAAATACTAGTGGCAAAATGTTATATCTCCAGCACCAAACCAGTGAAATCTATATCCATCAATGACGAGAAAGTTAACTGGGTATATATCAGAGAGAAAGGAAATGAGTATCTGACAAGAATAAAGTGTTATGAACTCAATACTTGTAATGATTAAGTGGCTATAAACCATTTTTCATGAACACATATGGAATTTGTTTTAGAGGTCTTTAAACTAGCCCACATTTCTGCTGGAGGGCAACTACAACGGCCTGGGCACTTTAGAAAAAAAGGAGAAACTTCTAATAAGATAATGTTAATATGATTCAAGCTATTAAGAATCATTTAATAAAATGATTATATCATTCCCATAACCCTGCTTAGAAATCATTTTCTAACTTCCTTGTTATCATAGAAGAAATAAGGTAGAAATCTGAAAATTGCTTTTATTAAAACCCCTACACTGGTTAAAAGACACATATAACTTACTGTAATGTGGTCTTTACCTACGTGTGTGTGTGTGTGTGTGTGTGTGTGTGCGTGTGCATGTACATTTGTACATAAATATACCCCAATAGCTAAAGAAATGATTCAAAGACATAGAAGAACCCACCAAACTGGTTAATAGTCTTGAGTAAAAAAAGACAGCACCTAGGCAAAATCCCAGACAAAAACTGGTCTTCCAAATGTGTTTTGACTAAGAGCTCCAACTGGAAGAATAAACTGTTATAATTAATAATGCACCATAATTAATAATTGCATCATTAGCAGTACCAATAAGTAAATTATGCATATTAAACTGAACATCAGTTACATTGCTGAAGTGATGCATTGCTTGGATATTTACTAGAGTAAATGGGAAAACTCATCAGAGATGCTGATAGATGTGCTGAGCAGATGACATTTATTAACCCCAAGGCAGGTGCCAGGCTTATTTTCAAAGATTGTTTCTCAGCGATAGTTTTTTACTCTTCCAAATGAAAACAACATGTTGAGGAAAGCTTGCAATACTTTGCATTCCCTTATACACGGCTCTATATTTTCCAACTTCATACCCGGTGTCCCAATGTCTGAAAAAAGTTATTTAATGATATCATCTATAATCCTTCTTAATAGAATTTTATTAAAGCACATCTTCGTAGGCTCCCTTGAGAATTTATGTTACTGAAGGACAAACACAAAGAGAGGTGTCCACATGTAAACCAAGGACAGTAAGGGACAAAGGAACCCCAAATGGCCAGGACAACAAAGACAGCCAGGCGCTTTATTCTGTGTGCTGGGCTACAGGAAGCACAGAATAGGTTATACACTGCTTTGGGCTATTACTGCTTCAAATACAATAGTTGTCTTTGAAAATGCAGAAACTTTTTTCATCATTCTCATCATCACCATCACTGCCAGTAGCAAGATAATAGCCTGGGTCATGCTGCTGCTGTTCATATTGCAAAGATGGGCAAATGGAAAATATCATCCGTGTGGGACTCATTATGGGTCTTGACATATGATAGAATAATAACGTTCCTCTCACGCTCCGGTGCTCCTGGAGACCACAGCATCCAGAGTGTTCATGTAAATAACACCCTGCGTAGCATCAAGAAACCCATTCATTTTTTCAGAATCTCAATACTGAACCTCTCTGAAGGGCTGGAACATTCAAACTTTGGAGTGGCAGTGGCCAGGATTAATTACCTAGTTCTCTTGAAAGCCCTAAGGGCCATAAAACAATTCTCTATTAGAATAATAATAAAGCCACAAAAAAAGTTGCCAGCAACTGCCATGTCCTCTGCCTTTAGTCTGGGTCAGCTCTGTGTGAGGTCCATTATATATGTATATTATTGTATTCATTCTTACACTGCCCACTATGAAAAGATGAAATAGCATTCTCTGTTTTACAGATACAGAAGCTGAGATTTAGAGTGTAAGATATGTGCCCAAGAAGCCTGGACTTTGACTCACTACCTTCTCTCTAAAGTAAATGGTTTCTAAATTACATGCACTGGGATCCAGAGTGGCTATGTGAACCACCCTATGGAAATCTGGTGCAGAGAACTGTCAGACCCAGACTCTTGTCTGACATATTTGAAAACTGCTCTAGGAAGTGTGCCAGGTAGTCTAGAAAATGATCTGGAGTCTAAACCCGAGGGTCCTCACTGTCCCTATGAGCTGGTCATTCGTACCCCTAAGGGTTGAAGACAGGAGACAATACCAGCACAATCTGAGGTTTACCCAAAGTGGCCTTCCACGAGACTGAAATTTCCTTTAAGTCTGTTGTTTGATATTTTTAAATAAGCACACAAATATTTCACTTTACTCCACGATATATTGGATTTAATGAAAACGGTATTTTAAAGATTTACCATGAAGGAAAGTGATATTTTCTTCCTGAAGGCCTGGATTCCAGTCTGGCAAGCATATGAAATGGAAAGTGGCTAGACAAGCACTACCATTCCACAAACGAGAGCAGCCTCCCTCTTCCCATTTTCCTTAGGAAAACTTTCCCAGAGAGAGAAAGGTCATTTGATTAAGAGTATATGGTAGCTAAGCTAGAAAAGCCATGACTTGAGAACAAATCAGATATCAAAAGCCAAATCCAAAATCCCGTCACATTAGAAACAATGACAATTCTAAAAGTAGTATGCATGTGTGTGGTGTGGGAAGGGAGGTATATGTAATTTTAATGTGCCAGAATTTTAGAAGTCAGTTTTTTAAAAAGCTTTGGGCCTCCCTCTCATCCTGCTGGAAACACTGATGAACAAGTGTTGACACTGATATTGTCAAAAGGGCAAATAAAAAGAAATACTTCTGTTGAAAGGACTGTTTTTTCCTCCTTTCACTTGCTGGTCTTGACTGTCCCTTGATTCTTTTATAAGGGCAGTAAAGTATTTAAAATAAGAATTCTTTCTTCAAAAAGGAGTTTTGTTTATTATAGGCATAGCCTTGATATTTTCTTGATCTGCTGCCTTCTCAACATCCTGCTGTGTTAAGATAATGAAGGAAATTTTCACTTCCTTTCCATTCCAATTAAACACACAGTGTGATCAGGAAATATGGTGAATGTTTAAATTAAATAATAATTTATTACAGTAAAAGACACATTGACATTAATCCCCCTCAAAACACTCTCCCTCATTTTGAACACACTTATCCCATCGTTCTTGCCACTTTCTGAAGCAGTTCTGGAAGTCCTCTTTCACGAGTGTCTTTAGTTGCACTGTCATGGCTGCCTCAATCTTCTGAATACATTCAAAATGTTTTCCTTTCATGGTCATTTTGACCTTGGGGAAGAGCCAGAAGTAGCACAGTGCTAGATCTGGTGAATGAGGTGGATGAGGGCACATCGTAATGTTTTTATTTGACAGAAATTGCTGTATCAGAAGTGGTGTGTGACATGGAGCCTTTATATTGTGATCACAAAATACAGTGAATGCTGCTGCTGAGTGTCATCCAGTGGAAAAGCAGGGCTCTTCAATATGGGAAGTGCTGCGACGAGCCTTAGTAACAGCATGTGACAAGTTTCAACTTGTTCAGTGCAGTCAGTCAGGTGTGAGCTATAGTTGAGAGAAGGTGTGTTTTAAAGTTTGCCATGAATAATCCTCCATCATGACAATGCTCCGTGTCACACATTGCTTCTGGTACGGTGGTATCTGTCAAATAAAAACCTTATGGTGTGTCCTCATCCACCTTATTCACTGGCTCTGGCACCGTGCAACTTCTGGCTCTTCCCCAGAGTCAAAATGATTCAGGACATTGAGGTAGCCATGACAGCACAACTACAGACACTCACAAAAGAAGACTTCCAGAACTGCTTCAGAAAGTGGCAAGAAAGATGGGATAAAAGCATTTGAAGTGATGGGGAATATTTTGAGGGAGATTAATGGCAATGTCTTTTACTGTAATAATTTTTTTTAATTTAAAAGTTCTCCATATCGTTTGATCACACCTCGTATATTAGAACACACCCATAAATATTTAAAAAAATACTCTCACAAATACTAAGTATTTTACAGTATTCTAAAAATACTTATTTGCAAGAGACTAATCTAAAGTCAATCAAAAAAATATCACACAGCAAAGCAACATGGCCTTTTGCCTACAAACTCTGAATGGAATTCACTGGTCTTTTAAAAATATAAAGAGTTGGAATTAATCTTGATGCCTTACATTCTGAATTGTAGTAACACTTTTCTAAAGCAAGTAAGGGGAAGATAATAAAAATATCACAATTGCAACAGTATTCAATGAATAGCTACTACATGTATAGTTCCATGTTGGCCACTTGGGTAAAGAGAAATACCTAGTGAAACAGATATTGTCACTCAGTTTTGATAAATATTTTTAAAACATCCAGGTCTTTTCCATGCTTATTAATATCAAGGATGAATTAATTTATTGTAAAATTGAGATACCTTTCATTATAGAAAAGGCAAGAATAATTTAATTCATCAATATAAAATCTTTCATGTAAAGATCTTTGACATTTTTTAAAACTGCAGGCACATCCTTTATACCAGTATTTTGCATCCTTTACTGACATTTTGGTTTATTTTGAGCTCAAAACTTTAGTTTCGGCATTCTTTTTTGGACATGCACAATGCACCAGATTAATAATAAAATTAAAGAGTATATTTCCTAAAATATAAAATTTTAATTTATGCTTTTCAAGACAGAAAGCCTTATGCCTTAAGCAATAAAAGGCAGTTAAATACATTGTTTTGTTTTCCTTTATCACAGAGTTGATAGAAAGAGAAAACACAAAAGAATACTGACAAATTATTCTCTTATATTAAAAAACTTTTACATAGAAATCCTAAAGTTTACGAAGTAAAAATGGAAAACAATACTATTACAGTGCAGTATACATCTTCTAAAATATATTATTTCTGAAACCAAATGCTTGACATTTGACTCAGCATTCCTTCCAAAAAATGATAAGAAAGGAACAGAATCTCCCATGGCAGTCCTGTATCCTCTCACCATTTTCTTGTAACTATACTGTTTTATAGATGAAACTGCCATAGCAAAATGACAAATATAACACATAAAAGAACAAAAAAGGGCAATAAATCACCAGTGACACTACAGCCCATTAAAATGCATTCAGCTGGTGTTGCAGGAAGAATAAAAATTTCCCCTCACTTTACATTCTTTCTAGTTGAAAAAGAATTTTAGAATCTTCAAACAACCCTTATGAGAAATTCCAACTAAATTTTCCTCATACTAACTTTCTATATTGGCCCCCATGGCCCAAATATATAGCAGTGTTATCCCTGTTCACTATTGAGTAAGAAATGCCCAGGATAGGGTATATGAATTGTTAACCCTCCGTCTACATATGACATTGCTGAAAACACCAGCATACCTAGTCAGAAAATGGTAGTTCTAACTCAGCCATTATTTCCAATAAATTGATTGTCAGCTTAAATGAAGAGTTTGACCACTGTTACTTACAAAGAAGCCAAAAGAGGGATTTTCTTCCCTTAATATTACCCAAAGTTTACTCAAAAGGTCAAATCAAAGCTCCTGACACTGCAAATAACTCAGGTATCATATAGATATTACATTTTAGAGTACAACTGAATTTATGTTAACTTACTTCATTACGCACTTATTATTACAAATAGCTCAAGATATTGGTAAATCCGTTCAAGTAGAGTATTTATCGAACTGTTTATGTTAGTCTTCCTAAAGATGATAAATGCAAATTCCATGAGAGCAAAGAGCACATATTACACTTCTCGAATCCTCCTCTCTTAACACAGAGTTAATCGCACATCAAGCTCTTCAAGTTCAGGATGACAGAATGAACCAACCCTTCCCTCCTAAAGCAGAGACAATGAATACCCTTGGCGCAGTGCAGAACACAGCTCCCTACAGCTAAGTATTTCAAAGATGGAAAGGTCGTAACTTATTTCTATTAGAACTGAACTGTGTGCACTTCCTAAAAGTGTCCCCTGGGAGGATGACCATCGGAGGACTAGGTGACACTCGGTCCCGCTGCACTTCCCAGAGTCCCACTAAGCCTGCTTGACAGCAGTCACAATTGGGAACTCCTCTGTGTTTGGAAAAAAACACACAAAAACACACACAAGTGGTGTGGAAATTAGTTCACACCTTTAAGGCAATTTTATCTTTTTACAAATGAATTCATTCCATTGGAAATTATAGCTGGTCTCTGAGTGCCTTTCAAGTGCCAAGGGCTGAGTGGCAGGTTGTGGAAAGTATAAAAATATATAAAATATGGACCCTGTAGTAGTAGATAAGAATATTTCTATACATATTTCATAGTAGACACAATAAAAAATCTATAATACAACACTTTATGAGTCTAATGACTAAACTCTTTGAAAGAGCAAAATATAACTGTCTGCAGCTAAAGGTGGTAAGGTTTTATCTCAGTGCCCATAGATTCAAACAATATTTCTGAGTTTTATTATCCTTTCTGTGCTTTGCCAGTTTTGATTCATATACATACCCCAGTAAATAGCTCTCAAAATAAATGACGTGGATATTTCAGGGAAGAGGTTGAATGAAACCATTCCATCTCTAAGGCACTCAAAGTTCTTTTGATATGTTTGAACCTGTCCCTTCAGTCCCTTATCATGTGCTCTTCCATGTTGATTGTAGATTATGAGTAACCCAGGGCCTGCACTTAAACTGTATTAATTTCCTGGCATTCAGCTCTTCTGTTCATAAACACTCACTTTGTTCTTTTTTTTCTGGTGGGTGATTTTCCATTTCTTAGAGTTTACTTGCTTCAGCCTTTTGGCCTCTTTCATCTCTCCTCCAATGTTTCCAGTGTGGTTGGAGTATATAGTGCAAACTTAAACCTCCCTGCCCCTCTTGAAAACATCTCCACTGCTTCCCACTGCTCCTGGGATCGGGACCAATGTCGTTAACGTCAGCCTCTGCCTGCTTGCACCCCCTGACTGCTCACCATACATTCTTACAGCCATGATGGCCTTTTTTCAGTTCTTCATTTTTGGGCATGCGACTCCCCACTGCAGGACCTCTGTATTTGCTGTTCCTGCCACTGACTAAGCTAAAGTTCGGGGAACGATCCTACCATCTTCAAACCATATCCAGTTGGCTGAGCTACTCACTGTGGCTAAGACTTGATTTCAGTTTTATCTTCATTTTACAAATGGAGAGCCTTGGGTCCACAGAAGCACAAACGCCACCTATCTGCATTTAGCCTTGTCACAGCCCATTGCTCACAGAGTCCCAAGGACCTAGTGGCTGGGTCTGACAGGTGAAGGAAGAGCAGTGGGCAGTCTGACAGTGGGAGCAGAACACAGATAATGTTGGTATGAGGGGGTGGCCCACTCTTTAAAACAATTAAATTAAAATTAAAGCTTTCTTATGGTTTTTGCGAAGAGAAATGGCTGCTTAAAATTGTGCTTTTATAAATGGGTTGAAAAACCACGGGTCTATTTTATTTGCAATGGAAAGATATACTAATTTAAAAAACACACACTATAAAGAAGAGACATATTTTTCAATTGAGTAATACAAAATCAGTCAAAAGTAGGCAAAATAACGAATTTGAAAAGATTGTTGCCTTCATTCAAAACTTGTGCAAAATTTACTCATGGCAGTGATTAAAGCTATACAATCCCTAGGAATAAATTTAATAAGAAAAATCATCAGCGTTCATCATTCCGTAAATAATTTTGAATACCCTCTGGGTGCCTAAGGGAGTACACTGGGATGAAAACAGACAGTTAAAGCCCTGCTCCAACCACATTCTGGGAGGGATACACAAAGTCATCAGAGAACTTCAAAAAGCAGCAGAGTGATGGGCTAGACGGCGGCTGGGGGGCATCCAGGTCCACTGCACTTCAGGGATGTGGTCTGGGGAGGCCTCTGGGGAAATGATCTTTGTGCTGAATCCTGACTGTTGAGAAGGAGCTGGTAATAGGAAGACTGGGGGAAAGAGGCTTCAGTCAGAGGGAACAGCAGTGTAAACCACTGGCTCATGATCCAGTTTGCTGTTTTGGAGAAACAGAAAGAAGATCAGCACTGAAAGTGAGAGCGTGATATGAGACGAGGGCTAAGTGCAAGATCAGGGCCAGATGGTGCGAATTCTTTATGCTGTGATACGAAGTTCGGAATTTATTCCAACGCAGTAGGAAGCTATTCGAGGGCTTTAAGAAGAGGAGTGATGGAACCAGACCTCAATTTCAAAAATGTCAGTCCAGCTGCTCTGCACCAAATGAATGAATAGGGAGCCATGACAGTAAGTCAGAGACCAGTTAAAATGTTTCTGCAGTAGTCTATGCTGGGGTGGTGGTGGTGACAGAGCGAGATGGCATTGAGCCTGGAATATATTTTGGAGGGAGACCTGACAAGACAGGCTTATATAAAAAACTCTAACTTTGTATTAGAAGTCTTATGACAAGATATGAATAAACGGAAAAATTTATCATATTTTCCACAGTTACAATAATGTACAAATTTAGTAAGATTCCAATGAGAATCTCGGGTGTTTTTATTTTGGGGCTTTGACTGCCTAGTGTGCACTGACCAGGCCACCTTGTTGATGCCTGGGATATATCATAACACAGCAGACGGAGATTCCTGCCCTCGGGGCTTATATTCTAGGAGGGGGGAGGGAAGACAGTAGCAAACACAAGTAAGTACAGAAGGAGAGAGTGCCATGAAGTAGAGAAAGTAGCAGCAGCAGCGTAAGGGACAGACTGTGGGGAGGGGATGGGAGGTGTCATGGCAGGTTGCAGTGTTAAGAAAGGTGGGTACTCAGGGAGACTTCAGTGAGTAGGTGGATTTGAGCAAAGGCTGTAGGAGGTAAGGGAGTCAGCCAATTGGTATCTGGGGAAGACCATTCCCAAGCAAGGGAAAAGTGGGAGCAAAAGCTCGAAGGTGGGAGTGTGGCCAATATGTCTGAACAACAGGGAGGTCAGGGTAACTTGTGTGGAATGAGGCAGAGGCAGAGGGAAGCGAAAGAATTAAAAAGGTGAGAGGGGACCCCTTATATAAGGCTTTGTAGGCCATTGAAAGAAGTGATAAATAGACATGGAAACATAATTTGTGAGGTATTTTTGACAGAATTAGGAGATATCTCTAGTTTTAGCATATAATAAAATATGATAAAAGCCAGTATAATCAAAGATTATGATAGTAGTGTAGAGAGAGACAAAGCAGATCATAACAGAATCTATATGTGAGAACTTAAATATGACGATAAGGCATTTCAATTCTGTGAGAAACTAATTGTTTATTTAATAATGAGACCTGGCCTAACTGGTTGTTTATCTGGAACAAGGCTACACCTCTACCCTGGCAACATTCTATACCATATCAGTGGTAATTCCTAGATGGATTCAAGAGCTAAAATTCAGGGTGATGGTTGAATAGTCTAAGAGATGTGAAGACCTTTTCAAGCAAAACAAAAACCTTGGAGAAACAGAGGAAAATGGGAACATATTTGATTATCAAAAAGTGAAAACTTCTTTATGCCAAAAGACGCGATAAGCACAGTCAAAAGAATAGTGATTGACAGGAATACGGACGAACATATACAGAATAGAAAATGCAAATAGCCAATACATACAGGCAACACCACTCAACTTGAGGAAAAGTCATTCAAATACCGTTGCACCCATCATAGTGGACACATTAGGTAGCAAACATCCAGTGCAGGTGGAGCTGTGGGGAAGAGGCTCTTAGCAGACACAGGTGGGAGGGCAATAGGCTACAATTCGGGAGGAATGGAATCTGGTCAGTTCTATATAAAAACAAACTTGCCTTTTGACCCCTATTTGGGAATCACTTAGAAATAAAAGTTATAATAGAAAGAACACATATAGAAGGCTGTATATGTATTCTATATATCTAAACTATATATTATAGTTTGTTGTTGTTAGGAAAAAAAACTGGTAAAAATTAGAATGTCCACAAATAAGAGATTGGGTAAACTGTAATTTCCATTTCACAGATGAACAAACTGAGGTACAGAGATGCAAACTAACTTGCCCACAGTCACTCTGCTGGTAAGTGGCACAGCTGGGATTTGAACCTGAGCCCATGCACCTACCTACCATACTAACCACAACTATTATAGACTGAAGTTGCTGCCCAGCCCAGAGGCCTGTGTTAAAAAGTAGCTCCTGAGGCTTTTCCAAAGGACCCCACAGAGCACTATTTGAGAACCAATGGACCAGTCACTTTATAGGTTTCCACTTCTGATGGTCTATAAGATATGGCAACTGATTAACGAGCATTTGTGAAATGAAGGATTTGAGATCTTTGCCTTCCCTAATATTAACCGCCTCCCACCCCACAAGTAATCACCACCAAATGTAGATTCTGATTTAGCTTCCTTGCCTAGGCTAAAAATCCTTAAACGGGATATGAATTGGATCTAGCACTCTACTTCATCTTTGTAAAGACGGCCAGATAAACTTGAGTTCTGGAAAGACAGTGTTAAGGCTTTCGGGTGTACTTAGATTTGGTATTTGATCTAGGCCCACTCATCATTGAGAGTCCCAGAAATCAACCTGGGCTGTTGGTGGTGGACTTCAATTGTTTCTTGTTCTTAAGGAAATGATGTCCTTCTCTGTGATCCAATGGCTATGACCACCAGGGGCATAAGGAAGACCTAAGGTGCCAAGGCTGGGAAAGGGCTGCTTACCCAGGAGAGAGGGCACAGTGACAGAAGGGGAGACCTGGCCAAACCACCTTAGGGCTTAGGGCTGAGGGAGTAGTTGAGGTGAGGGTGGAGGGCAGCGTTATACCATTGCATAAGCAGGAGACATTCACTGGTCTACATAAAACACCAAAGTGCATGTGCGGGGGCAAAACATATATCTCTAGTAGAATTAATCTGCCTGTTTCTGACATTTCTTCAGCAATGGCTGGAAGCATGGAAAGAGGAGCCAAGAACGCAGGTGACGGGATTTCCTCAGGACTGGGGATCAGCATTATGTGTGCTGGAGGGCAAGGCAGCAGGAGCCAAAGGGGTTCAGGGGTTTGTAAGAACACAACTGAAAGGTAGTGTAGGCTGTCAGGGCTGGGTGGGCCTGGGGGGCCCAGGAGGAAAGAGGAGACCGGAGGGTGAACAGGGGATGTTCAAACAGACGCTGAGGTCAAAGCATCCCAGGGCTCAAGGCACAAAGCCTGGACTCAAATTTATGTCCCTGACTTGACTGAGTATCAGACCTCTGGACCTATGGGAGGTGAGTAGCATCCCTTTCTGTTTCTTTTCTCAACTGAAAAATACGTATTTCTTGCAGGTGGGTGTCGTGAGGAGTCTGTGAAGTAACGCATGTGGAAATCTCTAGCACAGTATCTAGAACATGGACGGTTCTCGGTAAATACTGTCGTTGCTTTTCTTCTTCAGTGCGGATCTAGTTCAGTGACTTCCATGTTTTGTATTTTACACTAAAAAATCTCTATATTTGCTTTAAGAGCCACATTAAGGAGAAAAAGTAATTCCTCGGGATTTATTTCACGATAACTTTGCCTATATACTGACAAAGACTCTGTGTGAGCAAACTCTAGCCAGGCTCTTAAGAGCCCTTCTGACACAAAAGAACATTTGTGTCCTGAGGACAATTCCCAGAATCTGATCAAATACCCTCAATTCCTTTTTCAAATGTCATCAATCCAATAAGTCCTGTTTTTCACATGGGAAGGAATGAAAAGTGACGAATAGTCTCACCAGGACCAAACTCTAGCCAGGCTTCTCTGAGCCGTTTCTCACTTAGGCCTCAACCCTAGCCTATCAACACTTGGACGTTAACATAGTTTCTAACAGCTCAATATCGCATCCCTAGGTGACCCTAATCTCCCTTAAAGTGCCTGCCTGAGAAAACTCCAGGCTGCCCAAAGAACTGACTGCTTGCTCCAGCTGACACCTGAAGACAGGGACCCTGTCTCCCAGCCTCGGTGGGACACAGGGGCCTAACTCAGATAAGTGCTAGTTAACAAACCCAGATAGATTTCACATGCACCAACACACTCTTCCAGCTTTCATAATTTTTCACTTCCCTAATTCTACGGAGTCCCCGCTTGCCTCCCTCCCATCTTCATTCTTCTGTTAAAATGCCCAGTCACCTCCACACAAATCGGAATGGAGCTCAGCTCCATCACCAACTGTCAGCAGTTACCGAATAAAATCTCTTTTCACCACTTGTTAACTAATGCGCGGCTGTGTTCGTCTTTCACAGTACAGACATATGCTACGTGTATTTTTCTCAAAACTTGAAACTATGTGGGAATAATTGTTGGCTAGTTCTCCATTTTTAAAGTACTAATTATATCTAGGCAAATAATTTTACATGCTTTGATATATCTGATTTTTACTTGAATCCCAGGAGTTACTTTGTGTATAAATATTGTAGGGTACAGATCTTATCATATTAGATGTATGGGCTAACCAAAATGGATGAGAAAGTTTGTTTAAGGAAATAATTCTCCATAGTAGCTCAGAGTTGGCTATGTAATTAAATCATAAATAGAAGTAACTTAATATAAAATAAATAGCCTAGCCATATTTGTAAATTAACTAGAAAATCTTGAGGTATTTCTGGCATGTACAGCTTTTACTATTCTTCCCAAAGCAGTCCTATATTATAGACAATCACAAAATAAAAGGAATAAAGTAGAAACCAGAAGCATTTCCAGTTTCTAGAATTTTCTCTGTGTGTACTCTTTAGAGCTGGGTTTTTGAAGGTAGACAGGATTTTTATTCCAATTATATATTCTGTTCCCTTTCATAATCTCCTAAATCTAGTGGTTTATTAAAGTATTTACAAACAAAATAAAACAAAACAAAACCTGTGGTTATAACACATTAGTGGGAAATGAATCAATTTAGTGGGTTGCAAGAATAATTTATTTTTTAAATGAACAAGATGAAATGGAATAGAAAAAAATGAGAGTGCATCTTATTTAGTGAATGGCGTTGGTAGTAGGGATTCTAACCTTTTGCTACAGTTAAGTGTGTGTGTGTGTGTGTGTGTGTGTGTGTGTGTGTGTGTGTGTTGGGTGATGACGTATTCTCATTCTAGGACAAAATAGTTTCAGAAACACTCCCCAGTGCAATAACAGCACTGCTTATCAAGTACACTAGCATTCTGCAGTCTGAGCTGCAGCATTTATTCAGTGAATTAAATCAGCCAATATTTATGAACACTTTTTGTTGTGTCTGGCACAGTCCGTGCGCAGAACTCACGTCACCTGCGTGCTTGCTCTCTTTGGTGTCAGACAAGAGAGGGAGGTCCCATTTATATCAAGGCAAACCTAACCAGCAGGTACTGCATTCTGGGACAAAAGGAACTACAGAGGACTCACTGTCTTGTCCAAGGTTCCTAGTGTAAGTATAGCCTTAAATAGCATTTGGAGGAGCATGAGGTCAGCACAATCAAAACAAAATGAACAAAAACAGTGCTGAAGGCATTTCAGAATATATCCCTCATGTATCTCTTGTTTGCTTCTGGAAGGCAGTGTGTTGATAAAGTAAACAGAACTACAACTGTTCAATGGGTCACAAGATGAAATAGTGAGGTTGTCCCACTGACCATTCCTAAGCTGCTCAACACCATGAGAAAGGTTTTGAAATATATGTCCTTTTTCCCCCCATTAATTACAAAACTTGCCTTTTCTTAACTGCTAAATGACAAGTATGATAGTAATTTTTCATTTATAAGAGCATGTGTACATGTAGGTTTTGATATTACTAATGCAAATAAACCTGTTGCCAAGAGTCTGGGCAACCACAAAATGAACCTCTTTATAAGAGAACATCTATACTTGGCACACAAAAAAGATGCTCAACAAATGTCAAATTAGTGATTGAATGAATTAAGTGTCAAGCTTGCAGAATACATGTATTAAAAAAAAAAGACAGTGTTACTGCTATCAAAGTTGATGGCTGATACAATTGGAAAACTTGAATTTGCATTTATCTGGGTAAGACTAACCTTCATTAAAACCAGCAGTGAATACTGAAAAAAAGAACAAGAACAGTTTTTTTTTCTTTTTTTTCTACTGGTTTTTGAGGCTTATTCTAACACTCCATCATCTTCATCTCTAATAAACCAAGGTAAATGATGGAGATCCTCTGCAGCCCTTAAAAGCATGGCGGCCGTCTACCTCAGCTATGCATGCACCTCCGCAGAATAGTTCCAAAATAACGACACACACTGGATCGGAAAGCTTTGTGAAGGAGGTTGATTTATGAGTATCTTCTTGATCTTGCAAAAGTTTTAGAAAGAAAGCTGTCTTCAGAAATTTCACTTACTTCATGTCTCATAAACAACAAGCTTAATCTGAAGGTAGCACATTATAGGTAAAGCCTGAGAAAGTACTTATATTTTCCGTAAGTACTCATTTTATGATAGTGAGGCCAACTCATTTTTAATGACTGGCTGGCAAGACTGGTGCCAGCTCAGACATAATGGGGTGCAGACTTGTTGAAGAATCCCAGATTACCTTCAAGGTCGACACCTAACCCTACGCAGGGTGCCAAGGGCCAGTCCTGAAATGTAAAGGTTTTAAAGGGGAAGACCTAGGTAAGAAAGACGATCCCTTAAAGTACTTCTGTTGGGAAGAACACTTCAGAAGTTCAGGATAAGAAAGAATCTGTAACAAGCAGAACTTTAATCAGTAAAAGAAATATGCTTAAAAGAAACTTGAAAGCAAGGGAAGCAGACCTGTTATAATAAGTTTATAGCTTGTAGGCCTGAAACAGAGGACTGAAAACATGCAGAGAATTTCAATGGAGAAAAGCATGAAATTATCCTACATTTCTTTACCTTATAAAAATCAGTCTATATTTTCCTGAGTCTCAGTTGCATTACTTTCCAAAATAATAAGCTCAAAGAACAACCTAAACATTTATGAATTTTTACCGTGAGTTAAGCTTTACTTTTCTTCCTTAAATGTCCAGGTCTATTCCTTAGTTTCACACATACAAAACAATTAGTTGCTGGAGTAGGAATGACATGGAAAGTAGCTGAGTGTTGCTTATTCACCTTTAATCACGCCTACACTACATGCAACAAACTAGTCTTGATGATCCTTCGGAAACCAGAATGTGAGTCCTGCCCTTACAATTGTTAGAAATCATGACCATGGCTTGCTTTGGTTGCAGGACAAAGTCGTTCTTCTGGTTTTCTGACCACTCACCTTTGACCTGGAGTAATTTACTGGATTTTTTTCCTATATGAGTTTATACAGATGTCCATACACCGTTAGAGGCAGTAGGAATGGACAAGCGGATTTGTCTTGGTGTAAAGAAGCACACAGTTCAAGTCCATGACTCTAAGTAAGCCATCTGGTTTTTTAAAAACTTCCCTAAATTATTCAACACACTTGACTTGCAGAGGTGCCACTGCTTTATATAAGTACTTTGCTTTGAAACAAAGAACTACAAGGAACGCCATCAGCTGTGCTCTGGTTGTATGTAGACGAGAAGCTGTGTGAACAGTGTCGTCTCAAACAGCTTTGAGAGGCTTCAATTCATAACACGGGCAGACAAGATTGTGAATTGCTAAATGTCTGTGCAAACGAGACCCTACAAGGTGAAAATTAAACCTTTCTCACCCTCAAATTGCAAGGCCTTTTTAGCTTAATTCGGATTCCTGGGAACACATCTTTATGTATTTTGTTTGAAACCCTGTTTGTTGTCATTGCTATTTTAAGTCCAGCAAATTTCATTTCTATATAACATTAGGCTAGAAAGGAACATACCAACAGACAAACACACAATGGAAACATGCAGCGGAGTTGTGTTTGATGCATGGATATAAGTGTGCACAGAGAAGGGGCCAAGCACATCACTTCATTTAATGCGGGCACAGGTCTGTACCAAGAGTCTGAAACATTGTAAACAAGCCTTAAGCAAAGGAGGAAATGTAGAGGGGAAACAAAGCTGAGAAAAATGAGCAGGAAATGGGCAAGATGACTCATCTATACTTGAACATCTGACCTGTCAGTTGGTCGTCGCCTGCAGCAGGGGCGATGCGAATGTAAGGTGTTGTAAGCTGAGTCACGATTATCGCAGCTATGGCAAAGGAAGATTCCCAGGTCAGCATGCATGAGGGAAGAAAAAGCCAGACTGAAGCTAGGCTAGCAAGGAGAATCTCGATCAGTATATCACATTGTCTCAACTTTGTTCCAACAACAACAAAAAGAGAAGGAGAAGAGAAAACAAAACAAAACAAAACAAAACCCCATTGCAAGGCGTTGAATTTTCTGAATTCTTTTCCCTTAAACAAGCTTTAGTCAGACAGTTAGATTTCTAACTATGACACAATTGTAAGCTTTGGCTGCGATTTTTGGATAGATCAACTGAAGAAAAAAAAAAGTAAAACAAGTAAAAAAAAAAAAAAGTCCTAAAAAGAGCTCTAGACTGAAGAGTGTTTCCAACTGCTTTACAGTGTGATGTATAAAGATGCATTGCTAATTCTGATCATCCAAACTTTCAGCTTTTAAAATTTTTTAGGTTATTTAAAATTCTGCTTGCTTAAGTCACAATATTGTCTCTTCTTGCTAAAATCACCTTTGTGAAGTGTATTATCTTTTTTCACTAAAAACATTCTTATGTAGAGAAACCTCTCTGATAACTACATTTCATATAGAGCATTTCCATTTAGGAATCTCACTTTGTCACATTAAGGGAATGAAAAAATGAATCTCAAAGCTTCAGTTTAAAGAAAAATAAAGCTAATCACTGCCTTTGCTGTAGTTGTCATGGTTAACATGTGATCAAAGAAATGATTTAGATTCTTGAAGTGGACCAGGTGGGTTTCTCGGTTTGCCTGCAAAGCTCAGCAGTTGTGTTTAAATGGTTCACATTTATGACACACAGATATTGAAAAAAAAAAAAAAAGAAAATTAAAATGTCAGTTCTAACATGATACAGCTGGAAAATGATGCAAAGAAAAAATACTGAAAAATTAAGGACAGGCTTTCATGAAAGATTACTAATTTACATGGAACAGCCTGGGTGCTATTAGAAATGTGGCAGCGAGTAAAGAAAATAGATCATCTACCATCTGCAGACAATTAAATCCAAAACTGCTGCTGCATAATATTTTGAAATATCCCTCTGCACCATTCAAACAGTGCTGCTCCTTGTAACTAGACAACTGCAACAACTGGGTTTAGAAGTGGTATAATCGTCTTTCACACATTATTAATGAAACTTTCTAGTCTTGCTAAGTGAGATGAATAAACCAACAGTTTGGTCAGAGAATGGAGAATTCCCAGGGTATTACAGGGATAATTTTCTTGATATGTCATAGTATGCAACTTTGCATACTGATATAATAAATTGTGAACAGTGAAATATTATTTCTCAGACTCGTTACAAAGTTGGTACCAATTCCAAGTTTATACATATAACATTTGCTTGGTCATAGACTACTGTTGTTCAACCAACATTCCTGTGTGGTTTTTCATTACTTATAGGAAAATCGTACCTACTCTACTTTTGAGAAAAATTATATAGCCTTATACAAAACAGAGCAACTATCGAACACTGAAAAAAATAAACAATATAAACAAAAAGTTACTTGAAAATAGCTATGTTGGGCAGCCATTTATTCACAACTGAAAAGGAAGGCTAACTGAAATCTAATGCTCAAAACTCTCATGAACAAAAGTACGTTAGGAAGGATTTTTATATGATCTCTATATTCTGCCTTGCAAAATGTTAATTTGTCACTATTATTTCTACTTACAAGGAAAAAACTTGATTATGTCATGAATTACTTTAAAATACAGGTCAGCTGGCCCTCTGCCAGCTTTTGCAAATAAAGTTTTATTGGAACACAATCATGCTTATTTGTTTTCACACTGCTGATGGCTGTTCTTGCACAGCACTGGCATAGCTGAGTAGTTGTGAAACAGACCATTTGGCTCACAGAGCCTGAAATGTTTACCAGGTGCCTGTACATAAAAATTTGCTGCCCTCTGTCTTAAAATAGCTGTAAGAATGCATTAAAGAGAATATTGCTAAATTTGCTAAAATAAAATCAGAAATTCCTATATTGTGCTTTGAAGATACTTCTGGTGCCGATAAATTTAGGATCTACTCTAGGTACAGAGTTATGCATGAAAGAGTAAAAAATGCATCCAGTGTATCAGACTTCCAAAGTGTCATTTCAGTTGCATGTAATGGGATCTTCTAGAATTTGATGAACCTGTATTTGCCAAACTGTGTTTTACATGACTCTAGGGTTCCTTGAAAAATGAGTCTGGGTCAAATTAATTTGGGAAATATAGGGCTGAACAAAGTTAAACAGGTTTCTTATCCTTAGGAACTTCTCAGGGGCCCTAATGTACTCATGGCGTATATTATGAAGACTGTTGCAGATCAAGAAAAGAAAATATTGTCTCTATAAAATGCTGAATGAGAAATGTATATCGCATTGTGTTTCTATTTCTAAATCCATAGCTCAATGATAGCAGATTAGCATGTGTGAGTAGTCTTACTATATAATTTGTTTTCTCCTGCATTGAATATGAGTAATTAAAAGGAATCTTAATTAGCTTTACATCTCAACAGATATTCTTTTTAGTTCTTTTGTCAGTGTACTTTTATTCTGTAGCATTGTAGCCTAGAAAGGATGGTATTTCTTTGAACAAAACAGTGAACAGAAAAACAGTCCAGAGGAACTTCTCAAAGAGCCTAGTGATTAAAAAAAGAAACATTCAAATTTCTGAATATAGTTAAAAATTGTATCAAACAATGGAAATCCTTCAAAGTTTCCTGAAGGTCTTCCAGCAAAGTGTATGCACATTTCAATACAAATGTACATTAAATAAAATATTAAACTTAAAAACAGTGAAGCATTTTTGCATAGAAAATTTACCTTAAAATATAACCTTAGAATAATGGTTTGTTTTCTTTTTGTTTAAGGTTTATAATCTGACTACTATAATACCTTTGGAAAGAATTTAGCATATGTTCTTATGCAGTTTTTGTTTTGATTTCTAGCTACACTGCTGTTAGCCAAATCTTAACAAGGAAAGGAACAAATTAACACATATGACCCCACCCACCCCATACTCTAAAATCAAAGAACAAACAAACAAAAATCCCCCAAACTATTATGAACTCAAAATCCTCAAAATTTAAAAGGTAATATATTTATGTATCTGTACTTGGAAGTCTCATAGATTACACTATGCCTATCATATACTAAGCACTCAAATATTTTTTTAAATAAATGTATAACAAGAAAATTCCTAAATGGCTACATTGTCAAGGAAAAACACAATAAGCACCATGTTATGGAAAATATTATTTTATGGAAGATTGATGCAAACTATACAGTTTAAACTGATTGTGACATCAATTAGAATGAATATACCTCATTTAATAGAAGACATCTAATTTACTAACAAGACAGATTTTGATTTTTACATGTACCCTGTCAGTTTAGAATTGATCATCAATGAAGTCTTCTAAAACTAGCATAAAAAGTATTTCAACTCTACCAGTTACCATAAGGCAGCCATAAGTTATGAAAGTTAAAGAATAAAAAAACACATATACTAATTTCTAAGATACAGCTGGACCAAGTGGTCCTGAAAAGAATTCAACTATAAAAATGTGACAGTGATTAAAAATAAAAATAAAAATTAGATTAAAAAAAAATAGTTAAAAGCTACTATTTACTCCATTGTACAGATAAAAAAGAATCTTACATTTGGGAGGGTAATATCCAAACAACATGTGTATTCTGTCATTGTATGGTGTCTTTATCTTTTGACTCAAGGGATAGAATATTCTGTCATGAGTTTACCTACAGTGAATAATCAAAATGCAGTAACATATACCTATGAGGAATCTAGACATATAAATTAAAGGAGGATACATAAAAATATAGGCAATCCCCCATACATATAAAGATATGTAATAACATACCTTAGTTTTCTTCCTGTGTCTACTTTTTATGAGGCTTTATATTTGAGATGATTAGTATCAAAATATACCCTTGGAATATGATTAAAATAAGCACAACATTAAATTTATAAATAGTGTGACATATATCTTTAAACATACCCGTACTCGAAATTACAAATTATTTTCTTGTGAAGAAATATCCACCTCCATACTTTTTCTATGAAGATACTCGTCAATAATTGTTTCATGAGCACATTGAAATCTTCATAAATTTAAAACACTGCATAGGAAAGTAATTTAGTACCTGAAAATTCAATTAAGCCACCACACTGTCAGCAATGTGTGGAAAAAAACCAGTCAGGATGTTTGAACTCTTTTAAATTTCAAACATCTTCATTATATGATACCAATAAAATTATTAGAGCTGCCTATTTCTCTGTTCTGACTAAGTAGTCAAGATGGAATTGCTTCCTACACTGCAAAAATATTTTTCAGTATGTATGAATAAGGAAAAATGATGTTATTACAAAGGTGGTGAAACATTAAACTGCTGTAAAGGGAGGTTGCAGAATCTGTACATGCAGAAATTAATAAAAGTAAATAGTACCAAATAGTGCAGTTTGCCTGGAAGGAGAATATCTCCCAAAGTTTCCTCCTATACTGATTTTTATGAATAGAAATGACAATGTTATGTAATGAATATTAAAATTTGTTTCCCCTTTTCCCGTAAAGAGGTTATTTGGACAGAGTTTGTGCCTGTGCAAATATTTGCAAATGACTCAGAAAATGTGAGTGGGACATATTTAGTCAGTCAGGTCATCTAATTGCCTAATCATCCTTTGGTGAATTGAAAAACAAATTACAATATTGATTAAATCTAGCTGATGGAAGAAAATGATTCAAATCACCATGTAATTCAATCTATTGTGAAAACACCAAACATTAGATTTCCTTATTTACTAGTGTGTTATTTATATAATATTTAGCTATGTAAATGAACATGATGACAGATATTTCATTGTTTTCAGAGTAAACTGGGCAGTGATTCAATTCTAATAAAGAGGAGGACAGATACTTATACAGTGCCATACTATAACTGGCCAGAGGTTCAGCCAGGTGAAAAGCCATAGGATATAGTGAAACACTGGAAGTAGGAGTCCAAATGCTTGGGATCGAGCCTTGACCCATAGATTATTAGCTGAGTGACCTTGGTAAGCCAATTTGTCTCCAAAACCATGCATTTTCTTCATCTTCAAAATACAAATAGCAATACCTATCTCCTTTCTCACAGTAATGTGAAAGAAAGAAATAAGAACATGTGTATGAAAGTGATTTTCAGCTGTGATGGTAAACAAGGCATTATAAATTAGGCACTGTAGAACTGGATTTACTTTTTGAGACCTCAAGGGTAAGCAGAATTCAATAAAGCAATTTGAGCATGGGCGATGACCTGGAGGTCTAAGAACATCAATACTTCATTCAAGGGCCTCATAATACTGTAATAATTAATAGTTAATAGTGTATTACAGTTTACAAAACACATCAATGTCTTTAATTTCATTTGTTATTAATATATTTTTATAAATAAAGGCACTTAATCAGGTTATACAATATAAAGAATTGAGTTTTAAAATCAATATAAATAGATTCTTAGAAATAGAACTATGAGCCTATGAAGTCAAACAAAATACAAATGAGGTAAGCACCTCACATGATATGTGGCATATAACATGAAAGCAAGAAATGTTTGTCAAGCTAACTGAATAAAGAGGTCATATATCTTCATAAATAAGAATTCAATGAGAATTTTGAAACTGCAGATGGACACGTATGGTATATTCAGACTATGTTGCCTGAAAGTTAAACAATAAGATATTTTTATCCACAGAACTCATCAAGTGACTAGCACCTGATTAATTCTAGTGCCACAGACCCAATGATACCTTCTTGCCATCATGTCTAAATTAAATCACATAAACTTCCTCATTGTACACATGGTTACTCTAATGGTCTGAAAGAATGTATTTAACTACAACTGTTAATTTATAATGCCTCATTTTAATGCAGCATTTTTACATTTCTCAAAGCATATTCTCATACACTTCAACATGTGATAGTTAATACCACACTGCAAGGTTGACAAGATGACATGACAGCTCGGGCAGACACAATTACACTTTCTTTTTTTAGGAAGCACTGTGTGGGGAGCTAACTGTGGTTTGCCCTAGACATTTCTACATCTCATCCTTGATCATATTTTCTCCAGATTTGAACCAGGCCCGGGAAACAGAAGTTCCACAATATCATTTCCTGGTTCCTGAGTTCAAAGAGGCACACACCATCAGTAAAAAAAGCCCATGTAGACTCTATAGAGCCATTATAACTAGATAATCCCTTAAAAATGGCGGGCAATATTTTACTACCTTGCATACGAAGATTCACTAGATACAGTATTTCCACATATGGTACTATGGTTTAAAAAACATGTACTGAGATCATATAAAAATTTACTTTAAAAGAATTTTTATAAAGATAACCATTGAAAACTACTTGGAACACAGCAATATGACTTCTTATTTTAAAAAGTATCTCCACGAAAAACAGCCGGTCAGTGTTAACTGCCATTAGATCCTAATACATACATGCATACACACACATGCACACACTTACTTCAGTTAATATTTCAAGAAGTTTTGAAATATTCTCTAAAATCTTAAAGGGCATAAATTAGAACAGCATCCTACAATTTCAACCTACCTTTTGTGGCCACCTGGACACAGTCTATTTTGGTTTCCTGTGTCAAATAAAGAGAGGAAAAAAAAATCACTATTCATGTTTCATTTAAAACAAATAAAAACATCTGCAATTCTATTTAAATGCAGAAAAGGAAAGATCTCATTGTTCCAAGTATGGCATTAATCACACCATAGTTACTCCATGAACCACGCTCAGATAAACCTTCTGGCTCGAGTGCCGGTGGTGGCGGGCATTTCTGGAGCAAATGATGAGTGAGAAGCCACACACAAAATGTCCCTGCCTGGTGGCCCTGGCCTCCTTCTCCCTGTGCAAACACTACTAGAGAAGAACTCTGTCCCAGATTTCCCCCTTTCACAGGCAAAAGTCAAGTCTGGTGATGACACCCAGACCCATGCTGTGAACGAGGGAAACCACTGTCATACCTGGAAAACCTGTCCTTCTTTCATAGGAGGCTTTACTGTCATAGAGCTCTGGGTTGGTCTGAACTGGAAAGGAAAAAAAAAATATCAGAAATGCTTCCATAGTTTTTATTCTGTTTCCATCTCATATTTCTAAAGCTGTTTTCTCTTAGGGGAAAAAAAAAGATGCCTAATTTAGTCACAACTATAGGAAGCATAAGCTCATGTGGAACTAAAGAAATGGGATAGAATATGCTGAAAAGACAGATGTTGTGAATCTCACACAATTTTAAATGAGCTGAATGTATGTATTGTAGCTATACTATTTTCCTGTAAAATCGTAAGCTAAGCAGAATTACTAGCCAACTTTTGGTAACAAGTAAAAACTGAAAATAAAAACCATCATGTTGACAATATATTCTTTCTACTAAAACACATATGAATATATTCATTTCTTTCCAGTATTTCTCTAGGTGAAAATAATTTTCAAAAGCAAAAAACAACCCGACATTTGTTTAAAGTAAACAGACACAAAAGCATGACTATTTCTCACTACCATCTTATTTAATCTATGTCCACATTAATAACAGTAAACAGCCTATGTAAACAGCCATCTATAAAACTTACCCCATTGGCTCTACTAGCAGCTTGGAAATAAATTCTGTAACTTTTATGGGGTAGGAGGGGAGTGTTCCAGTATCCATTGTATGTCTTGTTATCACCAATAGTAAAAGGCTGAGCAGCTTGCAGGCTGTTTGCTGGGAATTCTGCAGCAAAGTAGTACTGAGAGTTCAGGATGGAAGCATTCTGGAAGTGAATTGGCACTGGGTAACACTTTAAGATTTCTGTTGTCTTTTTAGTTCTTCGAGGACGTTCTTCCTCAACAACTATTTGGTAAACACTAGAAAAAAAAGAGTATTATCAGTGATATTTTCTGATAACTGAGCTGATCCCCTTACCTTCAATTGCATGGACGCACAGGATATCCAAAATAAACCATACACTGGATATAGTCTATAGTAAGTGCTTAATACCTAATGGACACTCATACAACACTTGCTCAATGAAAGAGAGTTAAAGTGTTTGATCTTTCACAAAACTCTCTCACCCCAAATCATACAATTTATTGAGGGAAACAAAATTCACCATAATTATAAAAAATTTACATAACAATCTCTGCTGTGTATGTAAACAGGACACTAAAATAATGTTTTCCTCACATGTAACTAAAGATGAATTTGTAGACAATTAACTCAGTTTACCTAATAAATGAAATTGTATCGACTAAGTTTACTTTTTAAAAGGCAATGTATTATTTTCTTCAGTGACATCGGTATGAACACGTGAAGTTTCAACAAGTCACAAAACACGAAGTGTAATGACTCATACTAACTAAGGTTTAACTTCTTCGATATTTTCTTATATTCCTTTGCCCTTCACCATATTCAGTCAGGGGAAAGAGATGACATAAGAAAAGCACAGAAAAGGGATTGGAATTTCAAAAGCCAAAGCCTTGGAGTTACAAGCAGTTTCTAAGAGTAAATCATGAACAGGGCTACTTGAATTACAAAAGAAAGATAAGATGGAAATGATCATCCTTTGAAGACATCTGCAAGGACAGGTGTCCCCACAGAGTAGGGGATTTCCCACTTTTTCCTCCCCACCCTGCCAATGTCTTTGAATTCTGAAGTAACCTGAGGAGAATGGAAGAAGCCTTGAAGGGACGAACTTTTTTATTTATTTGTTTTTTATGAAGATATATACATTTACTAGAATGATGAACATTCATGCAGTTTCGTTGAAAAAAAAAAAGTTTGTAATACTGAGAAAAACAAAACCTTGACAACAGCTTTCAAAACTGAAGTCACATTAGACTGAGAATCCTTCTAGCAAGGAGGTGTATCTTTTTCTTGCCGCATCAGAAAAGAGAGACCACCTCAGGGATGATGTAGATGCCTGATCACTGCATTGTACACCTGAAGCTGAACAATAATGAATGTCAACTGCAAATATATATATAGTTACAAGAAGTGGAGTACAGCATTAGGAATAGAGACAGTGGAAATGTAATGGCTGTGTGCGATGTCAGGGGTAGTAGATGGGGGAGGGGGGTTGTCACTGTGTGAGGGATACAAATGATAAATGTCTAAGTATTACATTGTTTTGTACACCTGAAACGAATAAAAAAAATGTTAAAAAAATAAAAAGGAAAAGCACCACTTATCCGCCGGACAAGGCTGTAATCCTACCGTCCGCACCAGCCTGGGGAGGTCCCTCTCTGGGTGCTTGTCCATGTGAACTCTGCCTTTGCACTCAGTGAAACCACCCATTTCTGGGAGTACAACCACTTAGCACATTATCTATTACAGTAACGCAATGCAGCTACCATTCATCTTTTAATTCCGTCTAAACAACAGTCAACTGTTGTAGGACATCTGAATGATTGCTTAGTAGACAGATAGTCCAGCAGGTTTACAGTGTAATAATGAAGTGAATTCTGAGCAGTGATGTAAACGTCAAAGACAAAAAGGGAAATACAACTCTTACATCCTAACGTCAGAGACTTTCTGTTGGTCACATAAGATGCTACACCAAATCTGGTAGAATTCTCATTGCATGATGGATCTGACATGAAAAAAAGTATTTAGAAAGAGTGTGTTTTTCCAGGACCCATCAGTTCCAAGTCAAGTTGTTGTTTTTTCAGTCTACTTGTGGAGGGTGCAGCTCACTGGCCCATATGGGAACTGAACCGGCGATGTTGGTATTATAAGCACTGCGCTCTAACCAACTGAGCCAACCGGCTGCCCTAGGAAGAATATTCTTAAAGGGAGGACAAGGAACATGTTATAGAGGCAAAATGGACTTTGACTTCTCACCCCCTTCTCCCTGACTTCTTACCTCTCCAACCAGATATGGCTATTTTAAAATATATTTGCAAATTCTTTGACACTTCTACCATCAAGAATAGGGTTGGCGAATCTTCATGACTACATGCAACCAACAGAATGTAACACAGGGACGACGAGTAAATCTCAAGGATTTGCTCAGAGAAGGCCATGCATCTTCAGCCTGGCTCCCCTGGGGAAGCTAGCTGGGAGAAGAAGTGAGCCACTGTGTAAGGGGTCCAACGATTGTGAACCTGCCACACTGGAGAGGCCACATGCAGGCAGTCTACTTGGCAGTTCCAAAGAGTTCCCAGCCAACAGTGGGCATCATGCAGAGCCGGGTACATGGGCCATCTTGGAAGACCACACAGCTGAGCCTTCAGATGATGGCAGCCTATAGGAGGCCACAAGCAGGAACTGCCCAGTGATGCTTTTGTTGACCCACAAAATCATGGCAAAATAGAAGGGTGGCTCTAAACTACTACGTTTTGCAGTAGTCAGATATGCAGCAAATATTAACAAGGCTATCAGGTCATACAATAGCAAGAGTAAAGGGTCAAGGTCAAAGCAAAAAACCACTGCAGATGGCAGTTGACCCATGAAGAAGTTTAATCCAGTATGTCATTAAATACAAACAACGTTGACAAAGTGTGACGTTTCTCTTGAAATGTCTTTAATAGTGGTGGGGGACAGTGACATGTGCTCTAATGTGCATCTAGGCTCTAGTCCTAATTCTGCTAACTGAGGTTTCAAATTATTTTTTTGGGTCTTATTTTTTTTTCCCCTATGAAATGAGAGAATTATAGGGAGCTCTAAGGTGCATTTTATACTTTCTATTCATAATTTTTATTCAGCATAGAAGAACTACTCTCACAAACGGATACATCCATGGAACACTAAATTGCTTTGCAAAGGGAGTCTCCATTAAGTAAAATAATTTTTAACATTGGCGTCATCCTATCAGTCAGCTTTTCCAATTTATTTGCTATATGACATGATTTTTGAAATTTCACATTAAGAACAACTTCTCGGAAACCCATGTACTAGACAAAGTAGAAATATGGAGATAAATGGGAAAACATTGCAGGATTTATTTCACACAGGAAGTGCTAGGTCAGGTGCCTTGCACATGCAGGTTTTATTTCCCCACAGTACTGATGAGAAAACTGAGGTTCAGAGGTAACGTGCCCATTCTGTCTGGGGCACAAAGCTAATTAAGCAGCAGATGTGGTCTCCTGACCATCAGACAGGACAGCACCAGCATCGCCTGTTAAACATTCTTGGTTAAGGCACGCATGTGAAACGTGCAGCAGGGGCATCTTCACTTGCTTATGCAAACACACCCAGCACATACACCAGTCCTGTCTACTTCCCGTAATCAATTTAGTTTGAGTATTATATAGAGATTCTCACTTTTCACATCAAAGGAGCTATTGATGGTGATTATAACTTTGACCTCAATTCCTTCTTCCATCTGCTTCCTTGTCATTAATGCTTCCCAGGAAGGACACTGTCCTGGATTCTGCAGTGACACCAGGACCTAGCTGGTATCCTCTCCAACCCTTGATGCCTCCCAGAAACCTCCTGAACAATGGCAATGAGGACAGTGATCACTCCTCACCGGGAGAGCGCTCCCTCCTTATTCTAACTCTGCTAGCTAAAAGATTAGCAAAGCCACTTTAGGACTTTCCAAGTGCCAAGATCTTGAATTCTCCTACCACAAACATCTCTTCCTCTATTCCTTCCCCTGGCTTGGACTGAGCTTGTTATTTAAATGCTGTTCTCACCAACACACTGAGATCTTTTGTCATTCTCAGAAGATGATCCTACTTCATAAAAAGACTGAGATCCTTTCATGAACTTTCTCTCAGGGGATTACATTCTGTTCCCCCATTTTGATGTATTCTTGCTCTGCTCCAACTCACAAAAACATGTCTTCTGTGAAGATTTATAGTTATTTGTGCTCTTTTGTCAATATCTTAAAAAATCTAAGTTTGGGAGAAGAGGGGCTACGATGCAATCATTTCTGTATCTCATGATACTTATAATGAGGTGACTGTGAAATACATATTTTTGAAAGCATAATATAATCCAGAAGTAATTTCTGTTTTCTCTATGTTACATATAGTACTAGGGAGGAAATACACTGGTATTCATAAGTATGCTGTGCTTACTAAAATTTAATACTAAGTTTATTTTGTATTCATTTTCTGAACACCCAAGAGCTAACAGAGGAGGAAATTACCATAAAAAGGTTTTGTGATAAAAGGATGCTGGTATGATTGTTAAGTTTATCCTGGGTAACCTACAATTAAATAATGAACCTCGATAGAATCAGAAGCTACGTCTGCTTTCTCTACCCTCTTCTCTCATTTCCATCTCTCACTTTCCATCCCTCTTTTCCCGAACTTTGCTAATATATATGTTGTGTTGTGTGTTTACTTATTAACTCAACAAATATTTTTTGAGCACCTACTATGTGCCAGGCACTACCCTACTTGAACTAGAACAAGACGATATTTGACATTGCCTAATGAAAGAAAACTTTTCTTTTGCAATTTAAATACCATCTAAGTGAATATGGATGAAAAAAATTAATTTTTTGAAGCAGCAATTTTATGAGGATTAGATGAAAATTAGAGAATTAAATGATCATGTAATGGGCCTCCATTTTAGCTGGTAGGTTATATTATATAGACATATTACTTTTAAATGGCTACCATCTACTCATCTTCAGCTCTATTAAAGAACTAAGTTGACTAGAGCACTTTCAAACTCAACATGTCTTTTCATCCTTGCTCCACAAGACAAATTAGATTTGTAAGCATCTAGACCTCAAATCTATTTGCTCTTTAATAATTTAAGCACTGAAAGGTCAAGCAGCTCGTTTCTATTCCCCTTTATCAAAGTCCAAGTGCTAATGAAAAATAGCTAAATTCTATCTGCTGACCAACTGCCACACATTGCTGTCTCCCTGATGGAAATGAATAAGTTTTTGGCACGTAGGTCAATGGTACCTTGTCAGAACTTGATGACTGGTAAGTTTGTCATTTGTACAAATAATATTATTTCACTAATGAATTTCATAAAATCTTTTCAATCACAATTGTAGTCTCAAAAGTAGCTTTGAAAACCTCAGTTTGAATGTTTTGTTTTCTAAAAAGATTGTTAAAAAATCCTCAAGAATGGAAAACCAAGCAGAAGTTTCTATCGTAGTGAGTTGAATTAAAATTCTATTATCCTTTTAAAGTATTACTCACTGTCCTTTTGTTTATTAAAGTGACACCATTCCTAGCCTTGTTCCACCACTACTCTGGAATTTAAAATAACATAAAATCTTCCTACGGAATTTGCAATATGAAGGCACAATCCATAATGAAGATGAATCTGCCAAAAATGTGATATCACTATATCATACCCTCCTTATGGAATGAAATTTAATTTAAAGTTTAATTTATGCTATGCTTTTCTACAACAAAACTCTAAGGCTTTTACAAGGAAAATAAGAAACCTGCATTTATATAGAATATCACATGAAGTATACGCTAGAAAAAAAACATCTGAACATCTTTCATTTACTTTGTTAAACTTGAAAGTTCAAATGTGATAAAATGTTTTTGGTCTTTTCTAACTTTGAAGACTTTGAGGGAAAGCCTGCTGCAGATTTGAAATTGACTTAAATTTTTTTTTTCTAATTTTTTCAAGATAAACCCTTAGTTATATGTCCATTTTTCTTATCAACTTTTCAATCTCTTATCAGCATAAACTATTGGAGGGTTATCCAACTGTATAACAAAACAGGGAGAGGGGAGAGGCAGAAAAGTAATGACCCATTTCATTGTTGCTTTTGCTAATCCTTTAAAGTTGGCACTTCTGATCATTTCAAAGACTGAGAGTATTGTTCATTTCATGGTACCTACTAGTGACTTTTAGCTTGATTTGCAATTTTTGGTAAAAATAATCTATTTTATATGTATAAAATAGATATTAGTATTAACATATTTCTGAAGGTTAATTTTTGGAGAACAAGGAGAAATGAAAATATAAATTACATGCAAAGCATGTAAAATGCATGTGTAATTAAGGTTTATTGACATGAAACAACACAGAATTTATTTCCTTCCTGTTCTTTGTTCAGTCATACCCTTTTCCTAAACCTATCAGCATTTACTGAAATGATACCCTAATAATACAAAAAAGCCTGGTACAATTGAACTAAGGTTTAAAAGTATTGCCACCAGTTTAAAATTAGGGGAAAAAAAGGTCAGTTCAACATGTTCAGTGTGTTTGTCATCATGACGAGGATGCCTGAGAGTCCTCCATGTAACACTGGTGCTGAGAGTAGCTGACCTGACAAAGTCCTGTTCATTTAATCATAAATGAGAACTGGTAACTAGTTTTACACAGACAATGGACACTGGGTAACACACTGCACAGCATAAATAGATCTGTGAGATTGAGTATTCTATTTTAGCAACTTTAATTTCTCTTTGTTGTGCTCTGTTCTAGAAAAGATTGGCCATAAATTGCTATGGAACATTTGCAGGACAGCACAAATATATTTTATGTTATCTCAGCCATAATTCACCATAAAGAGCTTGCCTAGCATCCATAAGTTACTATTTTTATGTGTGTGTGTGTGTGCATGTGTATGTAAGTGTGTGTGCATGTGTGTGCGTGTGTGCATGTGCAAGCATGTCTGAGCATGCAGGCCAATATCCTGTGGCTCTGCTAGTTAGCGATAAAATCTGACATAATAAAATATTAATTACAGCTGAAAGGTGGGGTGAGAAATATGAACTCAATTACAATTCCATACAGTGAACAAAGGGCAAGAAGAAAAAAATCCTTTAGCTACGGAGGTTTGGGATAATAAAAGAACAACTAGAACATTAGACTCAGACTGAGAAACTCTGTAAAAGGCCACCTGTTATTAATCTTCACAACAGGCACCAAATTTCAAGTAAATTAATCTTAGATGCAACATCTTTAAGATTGATTTTTTCCCCATTTCAACAAATGAAGACATTTTTTCTTTGAATATTTTATTTCACGTAAGTTTATCATAATTTAATCATCACAATTTCATAACAAACATGACTATAAAAATTATAATTCAAGGTCAGCTACTATTATTAAAGCATTTTCTCTTAAATAGCTCTAATAATTTGAATAAAAAGAAATTGAATACATCAAAAGCACATTAAATATCTTAATTATTATATGCTTGTATTATATTCAATTCAGAATCTTTCAGTCCCTAAAAGTAGTGGTTCTGCAAGCCAAGTGAGCTGGAATGCAAGTGCCACCATCAAAGAGGCAGGTGCACCAAAGGGGGTGCTGCTGAGAGAACACTGAACTGGGAGGTACATACCATAGGCAATTGGTTCCAGCTGTGCCACCAAATCATTGACAAACCACTAAGGTCCTTTCAAGCTCTAATATTTTATCCCTCTCGGTATAAGATCAGGCAAATTACGACATCAACAAATGAGAAGAAAATATTTCATTTATGTTTCTTCCATTCTTCCTTTCTGCAATGCTTACCACATATCAAGCCCTGTGCCAAGCACAGGGGAAGAAAAAAAGAGCAATTAGGTATAGACTGTCCTTGTCCTTGAGAAGCCCAGCCTAAGGGCATTATAAACAGGTCACACAAACAAAGAAGTACTGTGACAAGGATTTGTACTGATTGTCCGAGGAGAAACAGGCTCAGGGGAGGAGTGTTAATGTCTACATCAAAATCTCTTGCAGCATCTACCTCACTGCGTGCATCTGGAGTGGGCCTCATGCCCAAACATTCCTACAGCCAGTAGGTCCTGAAGGCTGCTTCAGCACTGCCTGCAGCCACCAACTTTCTCCCCAAACTGAAGATGTCTTTAGATTCCCAGTGCAGCCTCCATTTACTCCAACCACTTGTGCAACCAAAACCCCATCAAAGTTCCCAAAAGTTTTTCCGTCAGACTCACTAAAACAGCTGAGCTTCCAAGAAAGAATCCATGAGGACACTTTATCAACAGTAGAGCAGACTGAAGGTCTAATGGGCCGGGCCTTGACTCAGATACCTATCAAATCCTGGCAGGCATGCCCCAAATGTTCCCAAGTCACCCTAAAAGGAACCCCAGGGTAGCAGGGTTTTCCTCATAATTTCCATACTGCCCTGCTCCTGGCAGAGCCACACTATGGGGAATGACAAGCAGGGTTAATTGTCTTGGCTCCCACAGCTGCCTATGACGCCTGAGGAGAGGAACAAGAACGAAGTCAACTCTGCTCTTTGGGGGTTGGTAGGGGAAGAAGACAGCAAGCATGCAGAGTCTTGGTCTCTGTTCCTCTCTACCTATCTCCAAAGCCCTGTCAGACAAATCTTGAACTATTATTTCTACCTTCTGAAATCACTCTTTGAGTTACAAAGATCTGTAATTTCTCAATTTTAGTATTGCATTGATATCTGTTTTAATCATTACGGTCAAATGAAAATACTGCAGGTGTGTTTCGGTGGCTTTGGGGGAGGTAGTGGTGTAGAATCTGGCTCCGAGAGCCATGCCTAGCCTCTCCTGTCTACAGGCAGCCTCTCTGCTTCACCACAGCAGGCCTGACCCACCTGTGTCCCCCTGAGTAAGGGGACCTGTGCTTGCTGTGAACCTGCCCTGGAGGCCCTGCTAATAAGACCGGAGCTCTGATCAAATACATATAAGCCTGCAGAGGAGATTATGTTGAAGAAAAAAAAAAAAAATAAATCGGGAAAGGAAAGCTATGCAGCATATTTTCATGCACAGAAGCAAGGCTGAAATGGAGTTTGTGGGAAAGTTAAATTAAGTTTCATTGTATAAGAGCTCAAATACATCTACTCATTATTATTATCTTCCCCTGCCATTTTTAAAGCTTCTTTTCAAGGTTTCTTGAAGAACAAACTTAGTTTCCAAAATGAATTTTCAAAGAGATGACTGACATTGTCATCCTAGAGGCAACATTAATAAAAATGATCTTTTTTTTCCTGGCAGTAAAGGAATCCAGAGTATTATTTGTTAATACAATAAAATTAATCTATAATCAGGTGGTCATGGTGGTAATAAGGGATTCAGCACCTTTTGTTAACACACACTAGAGCAATTCAGCTACAATAAGAAAAAAAAAGCCAATACAGTAATATAAAATTGAAGTTTCACCACTGAATGACATTTTGGTCTTTGTGATTGTGTGTACCCCAATGAAAAAAGGAATAATTTTAGGTTGGAAGTCAGATGTTTTAAACTCCTTTCCTTAAACAATTTTAGCCACAGATAGAACCTTTTCAAAAGGTTCAAGAGCTATGATAAAAGAACATTTCGCCTGAAAGACTTAAGATGTTCCTACAGCTTGCATTTTTTTTTTAAATAAATAAGAGGGGATAATTAAAAAGCTACTAATAAGTATTTCAAAAGAGCTGGTATTTTCTTTCTTGACTCTCTGGATACTATTAAAAATGGTCAAACATAAAACAACATACATATCAACAACAAAAAAAGACCAATTGATTTGATTAAAACAATTCAATACACTAAAACAAATTTGTTTAATCCGAGTTCTTCAAGTACTCAAAATTTTGTTGCTAAACGTTGAGAAGATTGTAATGGAGCCGGACTACTAAAATACTCCCCCCACAAAAGAGTCTTAGCTTAAAAATAGTACTGAAGAAATAATGAAGAAAACAACAACAACAAAACATGCCTCTAACTTCTAAGAATTAAGTAGTAGGGATAAACCCCAAAGATTCCAATGACCGTAATCTAAAAACAGAGGTGTAACGTGTTTTTTATAACACTAGAAAAGACAATAAATAAAGGATTTTAATTTACGGAATAGCCTATGTCTACAAAAGAAGGTGTAACCACCTCAGTTCCAAAGAGACGTCTGTGGGCTGAGGGATGTGAGTGGGGATGGCTTCCAGGAGGGGGCAAATTCCTGATGGCTTATGTGGCCTCCCAAGACACACAGTGTTTCCCAGGGAGAGCAGAGCTGTGGGGTCAGAGCAGGCATGCCTGAACCTCCCCAGACCTCAGTTTCTTTATCTGTGCATCTGACTAGGAAGTCTGCTCTGGATGGTTACACACCGTTTCATAAAGGACCATTCTTGGACCTACCCAATCCAAGAAACACAGTTATTTATTTTTATTATTATAGTTATTATTCCTGCTCAGAAGATTAAAACTGAGGTTCAGAAATATTATACTAGGACCTAGAAATTTTCCCAAGACAGACAGCAGGGGACATGATGTTACCTACATGTTATTGTCATAATTCCAGGACAGAATAGCATCAATGATAATAAATGAGAAAAGCTTTCCTATATGGAGCAGATAACATCTGTGTTAGATGCTGTCCTGAGAGCTTTGCTTACATGTCATTAATTCTCCCCGCTACTCTTTGAGGTACATATTAGTATTATATACATCTAATTGATGACGAGAATGAGACTCAGAAAGTTTACACAACTTGCCCAAGGTTACTGAACAAGTAAGGGTAGGATTTAAAACTGGGATCACCGAACTCTGCATTGTGGTTAGTTGCATTTTTGTGGTTTTAACCTCTGAAACGAGCTATTGTTTGTAACGACTCCAATTAAATTAACAATGTCTTCTTGTCTCCAAGATGTTTGATGGAACAAAAGATCTTCTAAAACTTCGATGATTTTACAGAATGAATATACAATATTAATACAAAACACACATTTCTTACAACTTCCACAACATTATTGTCAAAATACGGGTTACTGTTAGAACACAGGTCCTATTTAAGTGCTAATCACAGTGTATTGGCATAAAAATTAAAGGGCAGTAATGATTAGAAAATTTAAGCACAGTACAAAGAATAAGGAATAAAGGGAATAAAGACTGAAGAGCAATCTAGTCAACGTGTTTTGCTAAGCAAATACTGATATTATAGTTTGGCCCTTTTTGAGCACTTCGGTTTACGAAGAACTTTCAGTTATATTAATTATCATGAAAACACTGTGAGATATGTGTCTTGGCATAGCATTAAGACCTGGTTTTTTACAAAATGTAAAAGGATTTACGAGACTCTACAAGAGTAAGAAAAGATTTATGGAAAATCAAAGAGAGACAGAGTTCTGTGTGGAACAGGCAGAAGTTTGCCAGGCAGTCTGAGAGGGAGCGCTGCGGAGACAGAGGGGTAAGAGAGAGATACTGGCAGAAGTTTGCCAGGGCAGTCTGATGGAGACAACTGCACCAATAAGAAGGTGTGATGTGGTTTTACATTTTTCCATGTAGGATGTAGGGTACTTTACATTTGCAGGGGGCTGCCGTTATAATTGTCTTCTCCCGGGAAATGTTCTGTTCCCATCTGTGATGGATATCAGCTTGCAAGGGGTTGCTGCTGCGATTAGGAATTGTTCTGTTCTCATCTATGATGGGTGATTGTTAGTTTGCAGGGGGCTGCCGTTGTGATTGGGAACTGTCCTGTTCTCCCCTATGATAGATGTAAGGTTCTTGTCAGCTTGCAGGTGTAGTGCTAACCATGGGAGTTAGAGCTAAGTAGTTAATGTTTAAGTTTGTTCCTGTTAACCCACTAGCTAGCTCGCTCCTGTTAACTCTCTGCCTGTCCCATCCTGCCAGCTCACAAGCTCACAAGCCCGCTCCCGTTCATTCTTTATTTGTCTCATCAATACGTAGGGTGTGTACTGAACTCTGATTTTAGAAATGAAGAAAAACTCAAGAGTCCACAGGATGGCCCAAGATAACACAATAACAAACAACACAGCCTAGATGCCAACCCAAGGCTTCTGATCCATGCCACATGTTCTTTTATTTGCAATACCATCTTCCTAAAAGATTAAGTCCTATGATTATTTATATCAGAAAGATCAGGTTTCATTTATTCTAAGTAAAACTTCAATCATTTGGAGAGAACTCAGAGAGAGCACCACACAATTACCTACCAGCCTCCTGGGGTTTATGTGGGCCACAGCCCTGAGCCCCCACCTGGGATAACCCATTCAGCATCTATCAGGAAGCCACACGGGCCCATTTACTTCCTCCATGTCCTTGCCCCAGTGGGTGACCTAAGATGAAAATCCAGTCATATCTTTGCCCCATAAAAATCCCTCTGCAGTCTAATCACTTATTTACAAACAAAATAAGACATAAATTGAGGTCTGTGCCTAGCATAGAGCCAGGGATGGAAATACAGATTACATCACACAGGGCAGCCTTGGCCCTGAAGGAGCTAGCCGTTTAGCAGAACATGCAATCACCACACAGCCTGATGAATTTGGGTCTGTGGTAGGCCTGGGGAGCGGCAAGGCCAGAGAAGGGTGTCCCAGGAAGCAGACATCTGGGCTACACCTCAGACGGTGAGTCAATTAGTGAGAGAGAGCGGGAGTGATTGTGTGTGTGTGTGTGTGTGTGTGTGTGTGTCAGTAAGTGTGTATTGGGGTAGAGGAAGGAACAAGAGAGAAGACTCCATGCTAAGGAAGCATCAAATGCAACCTGGCATATTCTAAGTAGTGAATGTATATGACTTCAGCTGGAGGATGGCTTGAAGGGGAGGCTGACCCAGGAAGTGGCTAGATGATGGACACCAGACATTATAGATGAAGTCTGGATCCACTTGGGAGCAGTGGTAAAACACTGACGGATTACTAAGTAGGAGAGTGAAAGATCCCTGCAGCCACAGTGTGTGGGGTACAGATTGGGGAGCTGAAAAGGCACAAGTGTGAACTAAGGCAGCGATGGGGGTGATGTAAAGTAAAGGAGAAAAGGCGGGTGTTAGTGAGCTGGAGAGGTGAGAAGCAGGGTAAGTTTTCAAAGGAATCAGTACAAGTGTAGAAGATTTTAGTCGTCTTCCTAACGTAATCTGAATTTGTAGCAATGGTTTATTTAAGTAGTCTTTCTGAATTTCTGTTCTCATTTAACAAAACATAACAGATTGATTCAAGAGTAAAGACTGGGTATTCTTTTAGGCATATGTATTATATGGAAGGGGCAATGTATTTAACTTTTAATTAGGGATGAAAACATATATTTAAAACCCTTCTTGTTCTTGATATGTCTGACTAGTTAAAAGGCAGATTTAGACCTTCAGATTCTTATCTATGAATGTTTCAGTGATAATTATTTCTGCTAAGAAAGAGAAGGGGTTCAATTCAATAAACATTTATCGCACACTTAATTTGGTTTGAGGTACTAAATTTCAGAGACTAAATTATGAAAATCAATTTGTGATCATTTTGCATTTCCTATTATACACTTTACATAATGATTAACCAAGGAAAATGCTCATTTTTCAGCATTACATGCTTAAATCTAATTAATACTCCTGAGTGCTGGCCATACCTCATTTACTATGTGTGTGTTTTTAATTGTATTTACTAGGATGACTACTGTTCACTTCTCTTTATTTTTTCTTATCCCAAGCTTTTCTATACGTTGCTCCTCTCCTTTTTGGACCCACAGCTGTCTTACAGCTCCTGACTGGCCACTTCCTACTTCTCCTTTGGGTTTCAGCTTAAATAAAACATCCTGATTCCCTTACTGAAATTTCACCCTCTGTCATATGCTCTTAGATTACCCTGGACTTTTCTAAGCAGCATTGATCACCATCCTTGTACAGTGACTTGAACAGAAAAATATTCAATAGCTATTTTTGTGAATGAATGACTAATACCCAAATTTTAACTCTAAAATTTCCTGTAACATTTTTCAATGTTATAAACTTCAGAATTTTAGTGACATATTCATAACTGCAGAGAACTCTTAGCACTTCTTATTGAGCAGAAAATACACTGATGCTGGACAGGAAAACACTTTTAGGTAAAACTAGAGAAGTGAAGAACTGGGACATAGAGGACAGTTTAAAAGGGACCTGGTAATATGGAAAAAAGCTAACATCCCTTTCTAATCGTTTTACTATTTATAACGTTGAATAATTGAATGTTAATTTCACTAAGTAGCTGAAAACTAAATACAGGTAACCATTACAAGTATAATATAATAATACATTTATGCATTACATTTTCTATATAATAGAAAATGTAAAATGTATAATAGAAAATTTAATATATAATATATAACATTTACAATATTCTTAAAATATTTTTTGATGAAACAGAAGGTGAATCAGCATTTTTATGTGCTTCAGTTTTCTCATCATACATTGTATACATTTGCAAGTGCTGGCTGATAAATGTTCTGTTCAAGAGAATGATATAAAACAGAGTTCATTATATGGCTGTGCCCTTTCCCCCTCCCAAGTAGGACCAAGAAGTACTGTAACATGAGGAGAGTGGTCAGATCCTCTGAGCTGTTACTAGGCTCTGAGAGGCTGTACCTCTAAGCAACATACTGGGTTTGCTTTCACTATCTGTCTGCCCCATAAGTGACTTTGTCTGTCTCTTAGAACTTGTAATGTTTTCTTGTGTATATATTTGTGATCTTAACACCTGAATCAACTGAAAGTGAGGTATCTATAGTCAAATCAGTTAGTCTTTGGCAAATTTCGAAGGCTATTAGTCTTAGCTTGGAACACCTTTGGAAATTTATCCCTTAAACTCTCTGGAAGCAATAATTGTGATTAGTTAGACCCAGTAATTCCTGAGAGCAAACGGCATACAAGCTTTGAAATTCATAAAAGCTTTGAGGCAATACGTTGTTTATTTCAAGGTATTTGCAACCTTTTGGTGCTCTGGGTTTATAATTGAGACTACTTTGAAATAATTCCCCTGTTAACATTTACAGATGGCCCAGAAAGGTGGGGAGAAAGAAGCAGCATGTAACTTTCTCTGTTGTCAATGGAAAATGAAATCAACTTGTAAGTCCACCTCCGTTACCCTGACAGATGGCTTCTGGGCTGCTGGTCCCTACGATGGGGGAATGCACAGCACCATGTCCTTGACCTCCAGGGAGGCAGTGGTGTATAATGTACGGCCTCTGCTGTAAATGACACTCAAGGGTGTTCATGTAATCTCTCGTTCCAATCTCAGACATTTATCTTTTCAGCGACAAACATGGGTTCCTTTGGGCATGGCAGAAGTAAGAAACAGTATGATCAAAAACTTGGTTTCTCCCTGGCCACAGTCAAGAATTAGCCACAATCGTACACTGAGTGTACTGACGGCATTCCTTTAGAAGCTGAGAGAAGCATTTGCACTCTGGCTTTCAGTAAACAAAAGCACTGCCATATCCATGCAATAGGCATTGCATACACACCTCAGTACATATGCTATTGACTACAGCAGTGATTAGCACAGGCTAAGGGCAAAGGCGTTAGGTGATGCAGTAAAGGGAAGGTGGAAAGGAGCAAAAAGAGAGATATCCAGATGGTTCTTCTGAGCAAGAGGGACTGATAATGCCACATATCTACTACTTATGAAAATCGGGATTTAAAAATATTCATACAATTAGTGATTTCCAATAAATTATCAGTCATTGCTAAACTAGATTTTTCAATTTCTAGTGTTCTAGTATTCACTTTAACAATACTTTAAACGGTTAATATCACCAATCACTTTGATTAGTATTATTTTTTTCTTTTAAAAAGGACCAAATAGTTTTGATTTCTCTAAATCCTGTTTCTAATGAAAATTAGCATTTGGCATTTATAAGACCCCTCCCCCTCCTGCCCTAGGGGTTAGCTATACTTTAACTGGGCCAAATGGAAAGGAAGGCTGGGAGGGCTTCCATGCCTGGCGCTCTAATCCATCCGGAACTGCTGCAGCTGGGCTGATTTTCCTTACATTTTTTTCCTTCCCTAAATCCTGGGAATGGCTTACTCACCGCCCTAACAAGCTGTTGTGCATCCCCACTGCTTAGCATGGTGCTTGAAACCTGGTGAGCATTTAGTAAACGTAATCCTAGCAACTCCATAGGATAAAATGGTATCTTTGTTTTGGAAAGATGAGGAAGGAACCCGAGGCTCAGAGACATTAAGAAATTTGCAATGGTCACGTAGCTAATGGTGGAGAGAGCTGGGATTTGAACCTAGGTTTAACTCCGAAGAGGATGTTCTTTCGCTCCACCCTGGGGCTCATTACAAAAGTTAGGTCCACAATTTATGTGACCCAGAGTTAATTATTTCAATATTAGAATACTTTCCTCCTTAGAATATGACAAAGGAGGAAAGAGTGATTCCGCCTATCTAACAGGCTATGCATGACACCAGACACTATCTTGTGTTTTAGGCCATAATTATCTTGATTATTAATTATTGATAGATTCAGTAGTTTCTAGTTAATTTAGAGCACAGCATTGTTTAGTCATGGAAATTATATATCAATTTATGATAGGATAATTTAAAATAAAGCTACTTTTGGATCTGAAGGTAAATTTTGCATTGTGAGGTTTTACACTGTAGCTTTTGTCTTTCTCAAAATAATACTGTCATTACAGCAAGAAAATAAAATAAAGGGATGAACTTTTTTATGAATTAGTAATAATACATATTTTCAAATCATTATTTAACTGGCTCCTCTGAGCCAGGATCAAACTCTTGGACAAAACTATTCTGATTATAAAGATAATTTGTAGAATCTGGAGATTTAATTCTAACATAATTATTAAAAGGGCATTTGAATCACAAATATCTTTCTCTAAAGAAAGTGGAAGAAGAATGAGGTTCTTCAAGGATGCACAAAACATTAGACTTCATTGAGAAAAGCAAGTGACATGTCTCGCTGAGTTTTCATTGGTATACCATTTTGTGAATTTTACTTTTAAAGTAGTTATTAGATACAGATCAGTTTCCTTTTGTTTTATGGTTAATTTTTTTTTTCAGTAGAGCTGATAATAACTGTAATTAGCTAATGATTCAGGGGTCAATGGGGAAACCTAATCTTTTTATAGAGTTGTTATACAAGCATAGGGAATGTAGTCAATCATATTGTAATAACCATGTATAGTGCCAGATGGGTACTAGATTAATTGGGATAACTTCGTAAATTATGTAAATGTCTAACCACTATGCTGTACACCTGAAACTAATATAAAATAATACTGAATCTTATAATTGAAAAAATAAATTAAAAAAAGGAAAAGAGTTGTCCATAATTGAAGCTTGGATAGAGTTCATTACCCATTTATAATATCAGTTCCTAAAAACTTGCGAATGCATAAGTAGAAGTAGCCAGATGAAATGAAAATTTAAAAATGCTGTAGAGATATCAGAATTTACCAGAAATTTATCAGAAATTCTATTTATTTTATTGATAGAAAAAATTGTTAAATCCATAATTTAGTTTTCATGTTAAATTAATTTTTAATGATATTAGATTGGAATAATATGGATACACAAAGGAAAGTTAGATGACCAGATCTGGTCCTCTGAGAAGAAGCAATGCAAACTACCTACTGACATGGTCTAAAGAGAGCCATACAAGAAAAAAAACCACTTACATAGTATTTACAATGTGAGAGGTATGGTTTGAAGTGTTTTTCAAAAACATTACTTCATTTAATTTTCACAAGAACGTTATAATGTTGATATGCTCAAAGGTTCCCTGCATGAAGAAGAGAATGGAATGTCCCAAAGGTGGTGTTAATGGAGTGAAAATGTCTTTGCTTGGACCTACAGACAATAGACAATCAAAAAGATTGCTGCTGCTTAATTTTTTTTTTTAAACTTGGTATATACTTCATAATATCAAAATTCCAAATCATATTCAATCCCATACCGACAATTGTAATTCATAAATAATATAGAAAACTTTTTAAACCAAAATGTATGATTATCTCTAACTTTCATTAATAATAATAATCTCTTTCATTAATATTATTATCAAAAGATTTATTTCACTGTCCCATCTGAAGTGGTACATTTTACAGACACTCTGACTTCCACTCTCATGCTGAGTCCCTTCAGCAAAAACTGCTGTGTGATAACCATCTGGGGACATGAGTGTTAGGCTGATGGCCCACAAGGAGAATAAATCTCATTTCTCATATAGCTCCAGGATCAAAGCAAACATTTTTTTGGACGTGTAAGAAATTTTCTTAAATACAATTACCTTACTGTCTATTTATTTCAATGGAATGCAAACTTGTCCTTCACTTTGCTTAAGAATACAGCATGAATTTTTCAAAGGACAAAGAGCTTGATAATGAGAAAAAACAGCATCCTTTAATACATTTCTAATTTGTTACAAAAGAATAGTTGATGAGTGGTTTGAGTAAATCAGGTATTAGAAGTTAACAATGAGGCTTTAATATGAGTATACATTTTCCTAGTTAACAAAGCAGCATAAGGAAAAAATGACAGAGAGGAGTAAATGAAAACAGCAGACATTTACAAAGTCTACCACAATAATCAATTCAAGGCAAAATCAATTTAATAAAAACATGGACATATTATATAAAGATAAATTCTTGATTTATATATGAACCTGAAGTTACTATACAATTCTTGTTTTCATCAGAAGTGTTTTGGGTGAATAAAATATCTATGCTTGCTTTTTACGAACAGGAACTATTTCCTATCTCATTTGAAATCTTACCTACCTAGGAAACAACCTTAAAAAGGTAACGCAAAATATTTCTTCCATTCCTTATACCCTCATTGCTTCCCTATTCATAAGAGAATGAGGTTACTATTTGCTTTAAGATTTTGATCCTGATTCTCAGCAACAGAAACTATTCACAAATGGCATTGCTTTTTAAATATAACTGTTGAGGAAACATTGAGTTGCGAGGACAACCATAATATTAGAAGTTACCAATGACAATAAAAGCACAGACATTAAAATAACTGGGGCTACCTTTATTAGAAGAACAAAGTGGCAGCCATAAATAAAGTTACATTCACATGTTTAGACATCAGTTTTAATGTTTTGGTTGTTGATGTGATTATTGCCCACCTTCTGTCCCCATGGACAGACAACAGTAATAAGTGTTTTCCCCACTCAATAATTTCTCCTGAATGAATCAAAACATGAGTACTTAATCTTTTAACATTTCACTGAAATAAATATCAGAATGTTTAATTAATTAACATATTTAAGCACTGAGTTTTAATTAACAAGACACATGTAACTCCAAAACATCTATCAACAAATTTCAGCAATAATGCCTAAAGAACAAAAATGAATCATATGAAAACACAATCACCTAAGGTTCAAAATGTGATTAAGTCTCAGGCATATGGACCATTAGAAGGTGTAAAACATGATTAGTGGGGAATATTACATGCAGTATGAAATATACATAAGAATAAAGTCCCAGAGAGAATTTTTGTTGCACACAAAAAGCACAACATTTTGTGTAAAACTCATTTTTTATTCAGAGCTGCTCTTTTCCTGGCAAATTACAAAGGTTTTCACTGCTGGATTGTGTCTACATGTAATGAACAGCGGAGAGGAAAAGACAGCGAAAAGAGGTGATTCTAAACGAGTAAAAGAAAATTAAGCTTTTACCTGTCTTATTAAAGAAAAAAATAAATCTATGAACAGATATTAAAATTCTATCCTATGTGCTGGTTTACTGGCTGGAATGATGGAATCTGGGTTCTTCCTGGCCATCTCAGGATTTAAATAATTTTATGTGACAGAGCTGATGTGTTGATCAATAAAAAGACAACAATCATTTACATTGAGAGTTGAGTGCAATTTCAAGAACCTGCATTAACCAAGCTGAGTGTTTGTAGTGAAATCAATACACACCCACCTTACTTAGTGAAGTGCACAACTGAAGTACAACTGAATTTTCAACACCAATGAATATGATTGAAGAAAAATAAAATGAATTGAAAGAATGGGTTTTGGAAATCACACAATGACATAATATTGTGTAAAATCCAGGAAAGCAAACAGATGTTCACTTCCATTTCCCCTCTTTCTTCTAGGATTTATCTTATCACTTGGGAAAAGCTTTCTTGTATCGTAGTCTGATTACATGTGCATTTTGCAAATTTCCAGATGTGTTCAAATGTTTTAATCTACATTATGGCTTTATATTTTAAATCCCTATGATTCCCAAATCAGAGTTCTTATTTCTCTAAACATTAAATGAAATTGAAAATTTTCATGTACCCAATTTAGTTTGAGAGTATTATAGAATTTTTTTCTCTCTACATACTTATCTTTCTAGATATATTGGTCTTCCATATCTATTCAATAGACAATCAGTGCCATTATGCTGTACTATAATAATGAACCAGTTGAGCATATTCACTTTTTGGCAAAAAAAAAAAAAAAAAAAAAAAAGTCTTTTGACAGGTGAGGTTGAGATACTTTCCTGTCTTAAATTTGTGCCAATAAAATTTACCCATTTAGGAAAAGCATCCTTCCAGTAAAAGTGATTTCTGTAGTGGATTTCCCTGTAATGCTTACTGAATAGTGTCCCACAGGAATTGATCTTGATTCTAGCATTATAGGTTTAGATGATGAACACAGATAATAAATTTATTAATTTCAAGATGCTAACATTGTGGAAGAAGGTATGAAAGAGGCAGAATGAAGTGACCCTGTCAAATTCAAGGGATATTTGGCCAATAACAAGATAATGTTTAATCAAAGCAAAGCAATGCTGAACTTGGAAAACTGTGAAAGAGGATGTGACAACATAAACTGAGATCTTAGAAGAGGTAGAGAGCTGTGCCTAATGAAATGATGTAAGACCTGTAGTGAAAGCTATGTATTTTGGACACTCTGACGAGCATTTGAATGTGTATTTTTATAGACAGAAGAGTAAGAAATCTGAGGATAGCTACACGTAACTAACCAGTAAGGCTTCAAAGTCTCCAAGAAGAACTAGAAAGGTTTAAATGAAAACAGTAACAAAACCATGCTTTAGCAACACATATGATAGAAAATATGAACAGGAGTTTGGAATGCAAGCGACACTTTAAAAAGATATGGGAAGGGGGATTGAGAAGAATGCTAATGTAGATTGCCCAAAGGAATACTATTTGAAAACTTAGAAAGATCTGTACAAAGACATGGATGGAAATCTAACTGAGAGGGTTTGAAGGAACAATGAAACAAGAATAGAAAATGTGTAAAAGTAGTTTACATAAGAATAAAGTAGAATAGGGAATAACTGGCTGGAGAAATGGTTAGGATTTCAGCTTTCTTGCGTTTTCAGGCACTGAAAGTGAGTGACCTGTGCCCTTTCATTTTATTGTGATCCTTCTGCAGTAGAACACTGACTCCTGTTCTAATGGCCCATGAATGCTGAGTCTGGGCAACTGTCGGAAAAATTGATGCTCCCAAGGCCAAGGTCAGAGCGTCAATTTTCATTTAATAATAATTTCAGCTTTCTGGAATGAAAAAAGTCTAACTCTTGGCCAGGTATACTTGGGTCTTGCATAGCAGTCTCATGAATGTGTATGCCTTGGGTCATTCAGATTAATGCAACTTCTAACACCACGCACAAATCAACCCAAATCAACCGAAAGTGGTGTCAGTGGTATCACTTTTCCAGCAGTAATAACGCCTTAAATTTGGAACAGAGCTCTTACATATTTCACAGTGTTCTCACAAACTAGACTTATGAATGGCAATCATAAATGCCTTACATGAGCTACTGTGTTGAGTAAGTGAACAGAGTCAATTAAAAATTGTTTCAGGAAATTTTGTAGATTTTTCAAATACAAATTTCTGTGATTTCACCCTAATTTGACTTCATTATCAACTAATGTTATTTTGTTTTTACTCTTGACTCTGTGGGCTGAAACTTGTATATTTTTCTTATCAGAGAGAAAGAAATCAGAGAGAAAGCAATTGATCACCTTACGATACTATAGTGAAAACATGACCAAATAGAGCCAAGTTTCAAAAAGTTAACGAAAAAAAAAATCTACAAAAGGAATATGAAAACAAACCCTATATAGTCTTAATTGTGAATGTAAATGTTTCCTTGGAATATGCTATTGAAAGTAATAGATTATTTTGAAGGGAATCACTTCTGTTAGTATAAAATATCTAAATCCCTTGGAAACAAGTAGAAATTTCATTTATATAGATTAACGAGTGTTTGACAAGTTCATATTCAAGAGTTATTCAGGCATTTCTTTGCTCCTTCCTAAGAAGAATCATTTATTTTATTCACTCACTGTAAAAGTTACACTTTGTAATTTCTTAGCTATATAAATCATCAAGGAATGAGAAATGAGACCTACATGCTGGTAATAAACTTAAATCTATTCAAATAAGGACTTCACAATACTCTTTCCAATCATCTATTTCTTTTAAAAAAATTATACACCACATATTCAATTGAGAAATTAGCCAATATACTAAACGTTAAGTGACTTAAAGCCTCAGGTAAACAAACAAACAAACAAACAAACAAACAGGTCCATTTAGAAAATAGAGCTCAGGATAAAAATGTCAGGTGCCCTTGAGTAACTACATCGGAGCTAGCTAGCAATTACCTTTTAGAAGTAAAGTCACTTCTCAACATCCTTTTGTTCTTTATCTTCAAAGAACAAGCCACTTACATCAGAATCAAACTCTTTACACAATACTTGATCACCCCACATCAAAGCACTTTCCTTTCTCTCAGTTATTTCTTTTAATTAAGAGCTAATAAAGATATCGGTTTACATGCTGACTGAGGTTTATAGCTAATCCGGAGAAAACACATTTAAGAAATTAATCAATTTGATTTTATTTTCATCTCTCTAGAGCCAGCCAGCCCACCCCTTTCTCGGCTCATTACCTGACAGGTGCGCCTCGGCTGTGTGCAGGTTTCAGCATGACTGTCACTGTATTGTCAGTTTGATTCAAAGGGGTCTCAAGTTCATAAGCTGGCATAGACGGTGCTGGGGAAAAATACATAAGATGGACACTCATTATTTCTGGTTTATCTTTTCAGTTTTTTTTTTCAACTTTCATTTACAAAGATCATTTAGAAAAACAGTGCTCTTAGATGAAATGGCAGCTCTCAACTGACCACAAGCAGCCTCTAAGTATACAGCCTACAGAAAATATCAGGGACAACTGCAGAAACCAGTGTTAGTTGATTTCTTTGATCTCAGAGTTTAAGTATAGAGAGAGCACGAGAGGGGCTTGTGAGGCCTTAGTAATATTCTGTTTCTCGAATTTCTGTTTGGATTCTTGCTAAATGGGTGTAGTGAGCTTGTGAAAATTCATCGAGCTATACACTTATAATTTGTGTGCTTTTCTGTACATATACTTTTCTTAAAAATATACTTTAAATGCATATTTAAGAAATAATTACTAGGATCATAAAATTGAACTTTACAGTTTTTCCAAGAGGTTTCTTTTCTCTCTCTCTCTCTCTCTCTCTCTCTCTCTCTCTCTCTCTCTCTCTCTCTCTCCCTCTCTCTCTCTCTCCCTCTCTCTCTCTCTCCCAGAAATCCATCAGGGGGTCTGAAAAAGACTTGTAGGAGCCAGAGAGGCTTGTTGAAATTGGTGACTACTGATGGGTTCTCAGGGAAAAACTGACTGGAAAAGATATGGGAATTGAAGTAAGAAAGGCACTAGCTTGACTTTTTGTTGCGTTTTGTTTTAGCCAGCATAAGAGCTTAGGCACATTAATTATCTCTGCAGCTTTAGTTTACTTATCTTTTGAATAGGAGAAATTACCCTCTAGAGTTATTATGAGAATTCAAAGAGGTAATAGATAAAGAGAACCAGGCAAATATAATTCTACAAATGTAAGTTCTCTTTCCAATGTGAATCCTATTCCCAAGGTGATTTCCTGGCATTTTTTGTTTATAGATTGTTAAGTCTTATTACGAGACGATAACAGCAGAACTCTATGGTAATTCTGTCATCACCACGGACAAGAGAAATCATTTCATGACGGCTGGGATGTGAGAGGGCACACGGTCTTTTTATGACCCACAGGTATAGGTACCTGATGAGAGCACTAGAGATTTTTTGCAAATATAGTTTTTAAAAATCTCTTATATATATAAAGCTTTCATGTAAAAGACACGAGTAATACCTCAGTTCCATTTATTGGATTTTCTCAGCATTAAAAATTAACTCCAATTCTATTAAAAATTAACACCAATTCATAATACAGAATTACATTTTGTACAGAGAATAGCTCTCTATCTGAGGTCCACAAAAATATTAATCTATGGACCTTAATCTGAGGTCCAAATAATAATCTATGAAATATGGTACCCATAGGAGAAAAATTACCAAAAAAAAAAAAAAAAAGGAGTGGGGGTGGAGGTATACACATTGATATACATTTCCTCTTTAAATCTGCACAATAAATTATGCACCAGATGATATCATCTTAATTTACATCCAGAGGTCAATTCACTTGGTCAGAGAGGAAGTACATGAAAAAAGTTATAACTAGAGCCCATATTTTCTGATTCCAAGCCCAGTGGTCTTTCTACGGACTCATCCGTACGATCTATTTCATTTTCCTAACCAACCAAGGCCTTCTTCCTCTTTTCTAACTCTCCATATTGTTATTATAACCCAATGTTTTATATCAAGTATCAAGTGCATATTAAACTTCAAGTTAAGTTTATGCTCATAAAAAAATCTTACCTAATGAAAGCTTTTCCCTTAAGTTATAATTCCTTAAAAACAAAATCCCAAACCTCCCTCTGTCGAAACCTAGTGGAATGCTTACAGTACTTTAGTTGTGAGCATTTCCCTTCCTTTGCTTCCAAATAAAAACTTTTGTAAAATTAGGAAAGAGGGAAAATATATATAAAAGTCAGGATAAATATTATCTAGCTACCCCTGATTAAAAGAGTTACCTCCTTCGTCCACCCAAAGGGGAAAAATGGAAAAAGAAAATGCCATGGAACGTGTTTATTGCTGTCACATATCCCATACCAGATGGCAACTCCATTTCCTCTAGTCTGAAGTGCAGACATTTTCTGCACAGTTGCATATGCCCAGAAATATTTCTCAAATTATATCTTTTGTTGGATGGTGTAATTGAGTCTCCATAAGCAAAAAGCTGGAGGCTATAAGTGCCTGGTGCCCACCCCTTCTGCCGTTGCCTCTCTCCTTAGGATGTGAAACTACTAATGGATGAAGGTCCCAAGGAAAGCTGATCCTTCTGGCAGCGAGCTCCATAGAATGCTGTCTTTCTGTCGAACACTCAATCATTCATGGCTCATTACAGAGATTTTTCCATCACTATCACTCTGGTAACTTGGGAATGTGAAGGGGATAAGAGTGCACAGAACAGAACTTTCTGCTCACGTCCAAGTCCTCCAATGCATATTGTTGAAACAGTGGCTACTTCTTAACACAGGAGGATTGTAAGCTCCCAAATTATAAATATTTATACTATTTCATTTAATACTATGAGTTTGGTTTTCAGACATCCAAAAGTATTCGTTTGAATATAATGTGTAAGTTTGGGTGAGCTTTGCATACCTGACAATCGGAATGAAAAAGGACAAAATGCCACTTCTGATAAAAGTCATAATTCATAACGTATAATACCTGATATTTTGGTGGTGAACTGATTTGTTGTTGGAGGTCCAAAACCCTTAGCTGTGCTAGCTCGGATGGTAAAGGAGTATGTTGTCCCAGGATACAGTCCAAAAAACAGAAAATGCGTTTCATTTCCTAGTTTTGAAACTCTTCCACTTTGATTGGATAAGTCTATTTCTGGGTCAAAGGAACTGACTGCTTTGTAGGTGATCTGCAAGAGAATAATAAGAATGTGATAAAATATCTGGAGCAGACAGTCCAAGATTGCATCTTTATCCAATAACCCCGTATGATGTATACACTGTCAGACACTTTATGATAAGCTCTCCCATTCACTTAGACTCTTCAAATCCTGGATCCAGCGAAGTGGCGCAGGAACTCAGCCAAACTGTTATGAGTTATTACTTTTATAGACAGAGGAACTTATAGAGCCAGTAGATTAGAACATAAAGGATGAGTTCCGGTTTAAGCTAATACCTTGAGGTTGTTTGCTTTCAAAATGTCCTTCTGGAAAACTACATTACAGTTGGTTTAAAACAAAATAACAGAATATACAACTAGCTCAAATAGCTAAGAACCTGACAAGGGTTAAGACTGCATCTCTCATGTAGTGGCCACAGTTTGATTTAGCACTGAATAGGATGATTGTCTACAGGGAACAAGGGCACGTAAGTGTTTTCATCAACGTGGGCAAAGATATCAGCTCCCACAATAAATCCCAGACATGTGTCAGTAGCTCCTGATGCTATGACTGTGGTCTTCATGATGGGTCATATTTACATCTGTTCTTTACAGCTGTCTGAAAGAACTTTCTGTCATGAGGGAAGTGTCCTAGTCTGCACTACTGAATATGGCAGCCACTACCCACAAATGGCTGTGGAACACTTGAAATGTGGGTAGTGAGAATGAGAAACTTAAAACTTAATTTAATTTTAATTAACTAAAATTTCAATTTAAATTGCCTCCCGTCACCAGGAGCTTCCATTTCAAACAATGAAACTCTAGAAGCTTTCATGATATTGCCACATGTGTTCAAAACATGTTGGATAATTCTGGAATGTGAGAAAATAAATATAGCATAGGTGCCTTTAAAATTTGCCTTTTCAAATGATTTTTAAAAGAATTTCACTATAAGTAGTTCATCAACTATTTAAGAACACGTGTTTTAGTGGTGATTACTAACTTCTAACGGTTATAATGACATAATTTTTAAATGTGGCATATTCAAAAGTTTTAAATTGCAAAACTGAGCACTTTCTTGCTATTAAACAGGTAAACTTACTTATAATTTATGTGCATGAATACTAACACTGTTATTATACGAAGTGATAATTGACATTCTTTCTTCTTATATTTATACCGTATCATTATAATTAAGGAGACCTCTCTGAAAGAGTATTTAGATTGAATCAACTAAGTAAGCCAGGAAAATGTTTGCTGTGTATATTAATCACCGCGGTGCATGCCGTTCTCACACTCAGGCAGCAGAACTGTTGTTAACCCTCTAGCACATTTCCCTCACGAGGCTACTCTGAGTCAAGAGATAAGACCACGTCCACCACTGCACTGTCATGGGAGGGCCTGCAGCAATGCCACCGCTCACTTGGTCCTCCATTCTGATACACCCCAGAGAAGAGGGTAGTTCAGAGAAGGAAGATCTAAGCTAAGGCAGCATAATGACACCCCCAAAGTTTATTCATTCAGTGACCCATTTGAAACATACTAATTGCAGGTCTCCTTATATACCAAGCACTGTGCTCTGAGCTGGGGTCTCATATGGTGGTGATCACACATGGTACCTGCCATGTAGGAGATGACAGTTTTCTGGGGAAGGAGAGAAACAATTCAATAAGTATGATACAGTATAATTAAAATAAGGACTAGCAGTGCCCACCAGGGCGAAGGTAATGTTCTTGTTCATTTCATTGCCTTACTAAAAGCTTCAATGGGACACAAATGTATATGGGACAAAGTCCAAACTCCTTAAATTTGTGTTTAAGACCTGCCTACATCTTTCTCAAACTTGTTCCTGAATACCTGACATGAGGACATTATATTACTTTCTGTCCCAGTTAGGGGATAAAGATTTACTCTACCACAAACACTTACTGGGCTTTTCTGACACTGCTTTTGCTCATTAACTTTCATCTGCCTGGAACATGGTATGGTTATCTCTATCCCGTTTTCCCCACCTACTCAGATTCATTCATTCCATTCAAATATTGATGCATTGAACACTGACACTTTGCCAACACTGTGGTCAGCATGTGGACACAGGCCGTGCCCTCAGATCGCTGAGAATACAGAGTGGGGTGGGTGAGAGACAATAAGTAAATTAATAATTAAAAACCATGAAATTCCATAGAATAGAAAGGATGCTAAAATACACAATATTGTGGGGAGCAGGGTACACCCACAGCCTTTAGAATGGTTGGGGATGGCAGTTAATTTCAGGAGAATTGAACTCTGTGAAGGAGCCAACATGCCAAGAGTTTGGGAAAGAACAGCATGAAGTAAAGCCATGAAGTAGGGGCATTATGGGCAGTTAATGGGCAGAAAGAAGGCCTGTGTGGCTGTAGCCCAGCAAGCAAGGTGAGTGTGGTCCCTGGGGGCGGGAGAAGTGGACGGGGGCTATAGCACCTAGTGCTCTGTACCCTAAGAAGGGCTAATGGGTTTGTCCTCCCTCTCACCATGGCCATGCAGGATAAGCTAAACTGGGGCTTCGTAACTGGATTTCAGTCACAGCCCTTTCGTAATTTGTTACAATGAATAGCTTCTATCTCCTCCGCCCATAAAAACGCACATACACACTAATTAATGCACTCCTACAATTATGAATCAGCTCCTTCACCTCTAACAAATCCTTCACACACATGTATGTTGTATGTATGTGGGCACAATGTCAGAAAGCTCACAATCTCCCTCAAATCCATCCAGAACGCTGGGGGTTTGAGTACCAGGAATAGAGAAAAGCTCCTCAGGAACAGGGTCAGTCTAACTCTAGAATTCCACTGCCTTCCACAGACTTGATGCTCAATAAACACCTCTTCACCTGAGCACCAAAATATACCTCCACACTCAAACCAAAATGTAACATGTCCTTCTGGCATTTAGTTTTTTCATTTGTTCATTCAACAAATGTTTGTTACCCTGTTCCCTTGAAAATAAGACCTAGCCAGATCATCAGCTCTAATGCATCTTTAGGAGCAAAAATTAATATAAGACCGGGTCTTATAACATATAATATAATATAAGACCCGATCTTATAGTAAAATACTTATATTATAGTAAAATAAGACTGGGTCTTATGTTAATTTTTGCTCCAAAAGATGCATTAGAGCTGATGGTCCAGCAAGGTTTTATTTTTGGGAAAACATGGTAAGTGCATATTAATTACTGGGCTATGGAAAAGCAATAGGCAACTCCCAGAAGGAAAGGGTGGGGCTGTTTTCACACTTGCCAAGGGCAATCTTAATAAAGTCTCTATAAAGGACACCGACAGTCCAATATCAGATCCAGGTAATTTTATGGGATGCCCTAAGTCAAAAGCAAACTGACATGGAACCAACATACGTATGCGTTCCATTTAGGTGAGATGGAGTCAACTGCTGCTTATACTCGATGATTTCTGATTTATACATCAGTGCCTAAAATATTCCAAGACTATCTTCCCCTCCTCTACTTAAAGTCTCAAATCATAAAATGAGAGATTCACAGAGAAGCAAAAATGGAATAACATGCAACCTTTGACCAGGAAGGGAATCAAAGTCTTCTAGGGGGTGTGACTTGATTGTAATTCTAGCCAATGTTAAATATAGCTCTTTAATGGAGGTTCAAGCAATCAAAGGAATGAATAATTAGATCTGATTTCAGGTGAGGAAAGGACCTAGGATATTAGGGAAAAGTACTATATTTGCATGAAATACTAAAAGATAAGTAGAGGTCCAATAGGAGGAAAAAAGAGGGGTGGGCATCAGGAGGAAGAAAGGATACAGTAGTCTCCCCTTATGCTCAGTTTTGCTTTCTGCATTTTCAGTTACCCAAGGTCAACCACAGAAAATAGTAAATGGAAAAATGTAGAAATAAGCAATTCATAAGTTTTAAATTGCACGGTATTCTGAGCAGTGTGATGAAATCTACGCCCCATGCTCCTTTTGGCCCAGGGACGTGAATCATCCTTTTGTGTAACGTCTCCACACTGTATATGCTTCCCGCTCCTTAGTCACTTAGTAGTCATCTCGGTTATCAGAGTGACTGTCATTGTATCGCAGTGCTTGTGTACAAGAAACCCTTACCTTACTTCACAATGGCCCCAAAGTACAAGAGTAGTGATACTGGCAATTCGGATATGACAAAGAGAAGCCATAAAGCGCTTCCTTTAAGTCAAAAGGTACATATGTTAGGAAAAAACATAGTACATATAGGGTTCGGTACTATCTATAGTTTCAGGCATCCACAGGGGCAGTCTTGGAACTTATCTCATGGATAAGCGGGGACTACTCTATAAGCAAAAACAAGATGATGTAATGGTTCAGAAGGTTCTTGGAGAGAAAAAAATCCCATGGCTTATTAAATTTGAGGAGAAAAATGGGAGATGAAGTAATAAATATAAATTGGGATTAGAACAAGGAAGGCCTTGAATATTGCAACCAGACTTTTTAATAGGGGCCCTAAATTCTACTTTCTACACTACTACCGAGCTCAGTCAATAGCGGTTACCTGAGCCCAGTTATTCATGCTTGGGATCTTGGAATGTCCTTCTTCAACTCTTGATCTGCCAATGCCCCCACTCAGCTGACAAGTCAGGATCATCCTACTTTACTATGTATGCCCAAGCAACACCGCACTCTGTATACTCTAGTCACACGTTAAATTGATTTGCATTTGGTACTTATTTCATTCTCTCTATAGTTAGCTACTGTTAGAACTGTTACTTCTAGTACAGAAGGAGCAGTACTTTTTATACTTTTGTCTTCTTCCAATACTTTACACATACAAAAATTTTTAAAAAGCTGGTTGATGTATTACTCTCTTGACCAGGAGTCTGGAGTTTACTCACTAGGCAATTTAGAGCTATATAAATTTAGTGAATTACAAATACTTGGATATATATCCTTGTGCATCTGGGAATATTATGATTGATAAACTTCTAGAAATAAGCTTGATAGGCAAAATTTAAATTTTGATTCATACTTCCAAATTGCCTACAAAAAGAAAGAGGCTGCAAAATGTATGTTCCCATCAAGAGTCTATACACACACACATTTCCCCACATCACTGTTTAACACCTGAAATTACACAAACTTAAACTTTCTGTAACACTTGTTTGATTTCATTTCTCAATCATTAATAAGGTTGGATAGGTATCTTTTCATATGCTTACATGTCATTTGGATTTTTTTTCCTATGAGTTGCCTCCTCTTATTCTTTGTTTATTTTTTGGGTGTCTTGTCTATTTTTTGTTAATCTGTATGAAGTCTGTATATTTTAGCCATCAGCCTGTTGACTGTGATAAATGTTGAAAATAATTTCCCCAAGTCTTCTGTTTGTATTCAAACTTTCTTCATGGTATCTTACATTAATTCAGAAGTTTAATTCTTATATAACCAAATCTGTCAACCTTTTTTTAATGATTTCTGGTTTTTATGTTAAGCTTAGAAAGACAAACAGTTGCCTCTCAAACAACACAGGTTTGAATTGCATGGGTCCACTGATGCACACTTTTGTCAATAAATATTCCGTCGGCCCTCTATATCCCCAGGTTTCTCATCCATGGATTCAAGCACGCAAGGATTAAAAACAATATTTTCAAACTATGATTGGAAATCCATGGGTGTGGGGGCTGACACTACACATTGTTTTATGCCATTTTATATAAAACTTGAGCATTTTTGGATTTTAGTATCCATAGGGGGTCCTGTAACCAATCCCCTATGGATACAAAGAAATCACAGTTAAGTTTTGGGGGAGTTAAAAATTATATGTGGATTTTCATGTGCACAAAGATTTGTGCCCCAACCCCCACATTGTTCAGGGTTCAAATGTATTACAAAAACGTCTTCCTTATATATTCTTATAGTTTAATTTTTGTGTCTCGATCATGAATCTATTTGGTATTTATTTTTGTATGATGTGAGGTATGGGTTTTACATGGCATATTATTGTAATAAAATGCTAGGTTTGTTAATATTTATTAAATTTTATCCATTTGTATTCATAAACAAACATGCACTAAAATTTCTACCTTGTAAAATTTTGCAAGGACATGCATCTATTTGTTAGCAGTAATTAACTCTGCATTTCTGGTCAAGATGAAGGAGTAGGTAATCGCTCTGCTTGCATACAATCATGACCACATCAAAATTACAACTAAACTAATGAACAACCATCACCTGAAAATTGCCTGAAGTCTAGCTGAACATAAGTCCTATAACTAAGTACATATAGAAGAAGCAATTTTGAGACTCGTAGGAGGGGCAAAGATGCAGAAGCGGATGGTCCCTCATCAGCATGTGGCAGTTAAAAATCAGGAAGAACATCTCAGCTACAGAGGTCCTTTCTGTGGAGCAAGGCTTCCCAGCACCACACCAGGCTTTCCAGGCCAGGATTCCAGTGCCGGGAAGAGAAGTCCTCAAACTTCTGCCCATGAAAACCAGCAGCAATTGTGGCTGAGTGAGATGGAGGGAAGCTGGAGTTCCAGAGATTCCTCTTAAAAAACCCACACACAAACTCACTTGAGGCTGGACTCGTTCATTCTGGGCTCCAGCACTAGGGTACCGGCTCGAGGGGGAACATACGGGGAGGAACTGAATAGTCTGGCCTCAGGGTGAGGCCTGAGGGGCAACATTCTCTAAGACAGAAATGCCAGCAGATGCCATTGTTTCTCTGTTGAGTCCTTCCGCTCTCCCAGTGTGCAGACACTGGCAGCCACCATATCTAAGTCTCCGTGAACCTGGCTAACAGTGTTCTTCCCACCCTGGTAATTCCCTGAGACCCTTCCCCACCCAACTTTCAGGCACATCTACGTCACTTCTGGTGGCATTTCCATACAAACAGACTGTCTTGGCTCATGCTGAGGACATTTCTAAAATCTCTTAAAGGTTCACAAACTCCAAGCAAGCAGCATCTGGCCTCAGTGTGACCTGTACCTTTTGCTAAGCAGCCCCAAGCCTGACACTAGTGGCAGCTGGCATTGGTTCACAGCTTAGCCTCTCCCAGGCACCTCCAAGACCAGTGCAGGTGGAAGAAGACATACAGATCACTTTGTGGCTCATGCCAGGAGGACCTGGGGGCTAGCACGCCTGGTGGCCAGCTTTGGACCATGCTGGAGCACCACCAGGCCACCTCCACAGATGACACACTCAAATGGCAGACGGGGCAGGCACCGGAGCCCTGCTAAAGTGAACCTTGCTCTGTAGGGTCAGTCCCTGCACGACAGCTCCTCCACTGGTCAAGGCCAATCCTCACAACCAATCAGCCCATGTGTCATTCCCTCCCATTGATGTGCAAATAACAACCAAAGCTTAACTACAACAGGAAGGAAAACACAACCCACACAAGGGACACACCTGGAGCATGTGGCTCAGGTGACCGGGGAGACTATGCCACTGGACCCCACAGGACAGCTACTACATAAGGCCACTCTACTAAGACCAGGAGACACTCTACTGAATACATAGAAAAAAACACAGGGATGCAGCCAAAATGGGGAGACAAAGAAACATGTTCCAAATGAAAGAACAGAACAAAGCCCCAGAAAAAGAACTAAACAAAATGGAGAAAAGCAATCTACCAGACGCTGAGTTCAAAACACTGGTTATAGGATTTTCAATGATCTCAGTAAGAACTTGACAAAGAGATAGGAAGCATAAAAATGGAGACAGAAACCAAAAAAATAACCAGTCAGAAATGAAGAATCCAATAACTGAGTTAAAGAATATATTACAGAAAATCAATAGTAGATTAGATAAAACAAAGGATTAGATCAGCTATATAAAAGATAAGGTAGCAGAAAACACCCAATCAGAACAGCAAAAAGAAAAATAATCCAAAAAATGAGGATAGTTTAAGGGGACTTTGGGATAACGTCAACATTCACATTACTGGAGTACCAGAAGGAGAAGAGAGATAGCAAAGAATTGAAAACTTATATGAAGAAATAATGACTGAAAACTTCCCTAACCTGTTGAAGGAAATACTAGATATACAAGCCCATGGAGTACAGAGTGTCCCAAAAAAGATGAAACCAAACAGGCCCACACCAAGACACATTATAATTAAAATGCCAAAGATAAAGACAAAGAGCGAATCTTAAAAGCAGTAAGAGAAAAGCAGTTCATTTTTCTAACTGCTTTTCTACAAGGAAGCTCCCATAAGACTATCAGCTGATTTCTCAACAGAAACATTGTGGGCCAGAAAGGATTGGCAGGACATATTCAAAGTGATAAAAAGAAGAACCAAAATTATTCTACCAAAATTATTCTACCCAGCAAAGCTATCATTTAAAATTGAAGGAGAGATAAAGGGCTTCCTAGAGAAGAAAAAGCTAAAGGAGTTCATTACCACCAAACCAGTATTACAAGAAATGCTAAAAGAACTTCTTTAAGAAGAAGAAGAAATGATAAAAAGTATGAATTATAAATTGGCAACAACTAGATATATATATATATATAGATATAGATATAGATATAGATATAGATATAGATATAGATATAGATATAGATATAGATATAGATATAGACATACAACTACTTTCAATGTGAATGGATTAAATGCTCCAATCAAGGCCATGGAGGTGTGTGTGCTGAGTGGATAAGAAAAAAGACCCTTACATATGCTGCCTACAAGAGACTCACTTTAGATCATGAGACACACAAAGACTGAAAGTAAAGGGATAGAAAAACATAAGCTGGGATAGAAATACTTACCAGACAAAATAGACTTTAAAACAAATGCTATTACAAGAGAGGAAGAAAAATTCACTAATGCCGCATCTGCATTATTTATCTGAAGAAACCCAAAACAGTAATTCGAAAAGACATATGCCTCCATATGATCATTACATCCTTATTTACAATAGCCAGGATATGGAGGCATCCTGGTTGTCCAGCAATAAATAAATGGATAAAGAAGAGGTGGTACATATATTAATGAAATATTACTCAGACATAAAAAATGAAATCTTGCCATCTGCAACAACATGGATGAACCTAGGGGGTATTATGCTTAGTAGACTAAGTCAGACAAAGAAAAACAAATACCACATGATTTCACATATATGGGGAATCTAAAGAACAAAATAACCAAACAAAGAAATCAGAACTAGACTCATAGATACAGAGAACATTTTGATGGTGGCCAGATGGGAGAGGGGGTGGGAGGGTGGGTGAAAAGGTGAAGGGACTAAGAAGTACAAATTGGTAGTTACAAAATAGTCATGGGGATGTACAGTATAGCATAAGGAATATAGTCAATAACATTGTATTAACTGTTTGGTGTCAGATGGGTACTAGATTTATCAGGGTGATCACTTTGTAAGTTACATGTCTAATCACTATGTTGTACACTTGAAACCAATATAATATTGTATGTCACCTCTAATTGAAAAATAAAAAAAAAGATATTTAAAAAATTGTAGTTACCTCTGAAATGTGAAATTTAGAAGAAAGCATATTTTCTTTAAAATATTCTTTCAGAGAGCAATATTACAATTTCAACTTCATAAAATAAAAATTTTGATCATTATCAGTTCAGGTATCAGAAAATTACTTCGATAAAATTAAATGACTGATTGGGAGGTAAGGCCTGGAGTTAAAACAAAGGTGGGGAGAAGGGAAAGGAAAGACTAGTTTGAGAGGCTGAAGATGCACATCAGGGGAATATAAAAGAGAAGGCAAAGAATAAGACCAAAAGAATGTTTTCCTGCTGTAAATTGTCATAACTCCTGGCAAAAATGACACTGTCAGCATCTTCCAGTCAGTAATGGTTGGTGTCTCTTTTCTAAGAGGTACGGAGAAAAATCAAGAATATAAAAATCATTGTAATATCTACATAACTCAATCTATTTTTCTTCTCTCCTTCAAAAACTATCCAAGTGTGCTCTCTGTCTAAAGAAACCACCTCTATTATGTGTCACTAAGCTTTTTTCCAACTACGCATATGATAATTTCTCTCTCCTTCCAGTTTTTGCCTATAGTCAAATGTGTTTCTATGACAGAATACACTGTTCCTAAGGTTCCTGTTTCCTTTTGGGAAACTGTTCTATTTCCTTAGCATGATATCTGTCCCAGGAGACTGTAGTCTTTCAGAGAGGGGAACGAGTCCGGTTCAACATCAGTCTTTGGCTCTAAGAGGAAGCCATGTCTATTGTCGCCTTTGGTACAGGCTGCACGAATCACAGTAGGCAGTAATCTTAGCTAAAGAAGAGCTCCCTCCTAAGACCCCATCTAAGGCCTACCTTGAGCAACCTGGAACTCCCTACTGTCTCCTTCTAAAAAATATGGAGAAAGGAGAGAGAAAGATTAGGTGATCAGAAAACTTATATTTAATTAGTTAAGCTTCATTCACACATTTGACATTTTTTCTTTGGTATATAGAAAAGTGGAACAAACCTGTATCTGATTTTTAAAACTCTGATTTATGAAACATTCCCACCTCCCCATTGTCATAGCTTTTCAATCCATGTACAACTGGGAGATCCTGGCTGCTGAAGTCTGAGACACCAATGGGCTCTTTTATTATTATTGTTGTTATTATTATTATATTGAATTATTGTTCCTATTGTTTCCATGTTACAGTTACTTATTACACAAAGATACATGCTCAGTGGGATCAGAAAGAAATAATCTGGCTATTATTTTCTGTCTGTCTAGATACCAACATGTGGCTTTTAGGACAGGTGGACTTATTTCTTGGCATTTAACACTGATTTCAAAGATTATATCTTTTCTGGTAAAAAAAAAAAAAAATTCTGTTTTTCTTAATGGCAAGATTCCCAAAAACTAAGACCTGAGAATGGTCATGGGGTCAAAAATGTTCACTGTGAAGAAAATATGAACTTGTTTGATTTAATTATAAAACTTAGCTCTAGAAGCTGAGCCATGAGTTTTCATAATACTCGATTCTTTTACAATGAAGCAGTCAATGAACAGCATCAATAACTTAACATGAAAGTCATTTTCTTTTGTCTTTTTTCTTGCTTTTTTTAGCTTTCAATTAATAACAATTTTTTTTTTTTGAATTTCAATACCAATTTTCAAAAGGTATAGGGAAACATCAATGTGAGGTTAGTTGGGTCAGGAGAGGGGTTTACCAGTGATCACTGTCTGACAGCTTTTTCTCAGGCTTTTGTCAGTAATTCTGAAAGGTATTCAAGTAGGGGTGCCACAGGAAAACTGTCACGATTTTTGAAGCCTAACAACATATAATTCTGTTGAATTTGCATTCAAATAAATGCTAGCTTAAAAAAATGCACCTGCTTGTTTCTATGACAATAGGCACAGTGAAATGATGCTCATAGAGATATGATGACTGTCACCCTGCTATTGCTATTATTTTCTTCCTTGAACAATTCATCAAATTCTTCTCTGCTAGCTATCATTCAACCATTTGATATGCCTCAGTAGACAAAACTATGTCACAGAAGTCTAAAGTATGTTTTGCTAATACTGAGAAACCGAAAGACATTATTCTATTGTTATTTCTGAAACAACATCTATTGACTTTGCTAATTGGAAAATCAGCAGTCTTCTATAATTCAGTAGTGAAATATTTTATAGTTAGCAAGAATAGGATTCTATGGTTGCCTCCTAATCAATGTACAAAATACTTATTGGTTTTAATAAAAGCAATTTAAAAACATGTTACTTGTATCTTTACAGATAATAACACGTAATGTGGAAACATCCATATCATTATAAATGTGCATCCTGAAAATACACATAATTCAAAAACTTATTTTTAATTTTTTCCTTCTATATAGTAATCATTATAACTATTGAAAACATTAAACTTCTTAAAAGACATGATGCTGTTATGCATTTTTAAATACTAGTCTAGCTATCATAGAAATTATAGTAAGAAATTAAATTACTAACAAATGTATATACTACCTCATATAAAGTGATAACACCATATGTTTGAATTGGTTCTCTCCATTGAAGAAATATTTTCTCTTCAAAGGTACTTCCTTGGATGGATTCAGTAGGAACAGCACCTGGCACTAGAAGGGGAGGAAATCAATAAATGTTATGTAACAAACAAACAAACAAACAAACAAAAAAGATTTTTCTAGACTTGATAGGTTTTTAACTCTCTGTTGAGGCACAAGATATTAATAATCCATAGATACACTCATATTTCTTTTAGAAATATGAAATCCAAAACCATTTTGGCTATACTGTATTTTTAAAGAAAATAAAATTCCTCATTTTTTTCTTTAAAGTTTGAATCAATTAGATGAAGCTCAGTAATCATATTTTAAATGAACTTTTTTGTCTTTAAAAATAAATAAAGAAGGCTATAGAGCAATGAGAATTCCCACATGTTGCTTGTGGGAGTTAAATTGGTACAACCACTTTGGAAAATAATTTGGTCGTATAGTTAAAGAGGCATATATCATATGACCCAATAATCCCACCTCCAGGTATATTCCCTAGTAATATCCTTGCACATATGTACCAGGAAACATTTGTACTAGGATGTCAACAGAGCATCATTTGTAAATGAAACCAATAAGAGACAAACCAAATAGTTCAATAAATTGTTTTATATTCACACAATCAAATACAAAGAAGATTGAAAATAAATGACAGCTATACACATCATGATGAGTGAATTTTATAACCATACTATTGAGTGACAAAAGTATGTCAAAGAAGAATATACATAAACTGTACTTATATTTAATATCTCTAATTAAAAATATACATTAAATATAAGGTTTACAAAGATGTGATATAGATGAAATAATATATTTTTAAAATTGTTTTATTTATTTATTAATAATATAAAATATTTGGGAAAGTTCGATGCCATTTTTTAAAACCTAAAATATGTAACATTGTTTGATTAGTTTGCAAGAAAATCTAACTGACATAAGGGAAAATAGAAATTTATTTGCCAATTTTCTATAAAATAACATTTAATATTGTTTTAAAAATATTATCTCATATTCATTTAAATTCAGTTTTTCAGTATGCTTCATATTATATACAATTTAGTGTATTAATATGTCTACCTATTTATAAACTAATATATTAATACTTCTTATAAATATACATATATTTGGGGACACAGGATCAAATTTTTTTGGTGATGATGTGAGTCATCCAGAAAGTGGTTGAAGAGGAGTCACACTTCTGAATTTCAAAACTCATTATAAATTTAGTTTCAAGACATTCTGGTACAGGTAGTCCCCGTATGACATGGTTGTTGAGTTCCTAAAAAATGCCATGTTATGCGAATCCATGTTATACGAAATAAAGAACTAGTACAAAAAAGGGGGGTAGGTTCCAAAAATAAAAAAAAATTAAAAAAAATAAAACTACTATATTTTTATAATTAAGAGAAATATCTTTATTAAAGCAATTTTCACCAAAAGTATAACATATTAATATGTATTAAATAATACTTTCTTCGTTATAACTACTAAGCACCATTAACCAAGGGCGTTTTCTTTTTGACAAGATATCTTCATCCTCTGAACTTAATACTCCACGAACAAAATGGATTTAAAATTGTAATAAATTTTAAAAGTCTGCAGTCAAATCTGATATGACATCCATGCTCGAATGAAAAATTTCAAATGAGATGTCTTTTGCTCTTGAAAGCTTTTGTTATGTTCCGTGTTATTCGGGGATTTCCCTAATTTCAAATGAGGTATTTTTTGCTCTGAAAAGCTCCATTCTCTAATTCTCAAACCATGTTAGAGTGCAACCGTGTTCTAGGATGCCGTGTTATATGAGGGTTTTCCCCAATTCTCGAATGGTGTGAGAGCAAAACTGTGTTATAGGAAGTGCTGTATTATATGGGGGTTACCTGTATTAGCATAAAAATAGACATACAGATCAGTGGAATAGAACTGAAGGTACAGAAATAAACCTCTACTTTTGCAATCAGTTGATTTTCATCAAGGGTGCCAGGGAAAGCCAATCGGGAGAGAATAATCTTTTCAAAAGTGGTTCTGAACAACCTGTAGAAGAATGAAGTTGGATTCCTGCCTCACACCATATATAAAAATTATATCAAATAGATTAAAAGCCTAATGTGGAAGAGCTAAAACTACAAAACTCTTAGAAAAAAACATAGGTGTAAATCTTCATGACCTTGGATAAGGCAATGGTTTCTTAGGGAGAATATAGTACCTCACAGGAACTTAGGTCTAGTACCTGTTTTAGAAGTTCTAGGAATTCAGGACTTGGGATATACAGTCTTAGTATCTAAATTTGTAGAATTGAGGCCTATTCTGTCTAGTGATACTTTAAACAGTAATAAAAATAAATTTATTCCACACTTTCTCATACAAAACATTATTTCAATAAAAATACTGTACTGCAATAAAACTCACAGTGTTCAATAAATTGTACCCTTTGTTAATGGTAGATAAATAAAGTGACCATCCTTTTTTCTTCAAACTAGTATCATTTCACAATTATTTCTTTTCTGTCTTCCTTTTTTCTATCTTTTTTGAAGTATTTTTTGTTGTTGTTGTTGCGAGAAAATATAATTTGAAATGAAAGTTTTTCTAACTAACTGGATGCCGGTGTGCTATAAAAACAATAGATTTTTATTTGGAATGAATGCATACCCCAACTTCAGGAACTAACAAGATTATTTAAACAAACAGAAATAAATAAGCTATTTAGATCTCATGTTTTGACAGAATTTCTAGCTTATGTCTGTTCTCAATTTGAAACCCAAAAGTGTTGAGTGGATTCATGCTTTAGTAAGACATAGCTGCTCATCTCTAGAAACGACTGCATTTATCTCTCTCACTGATTAAAACATTACTGTTGATTAAAACATGAATTAAATTATTATCAACAAACTTTATTGTCTTATTTAAAGACTAATCAAATATTTTGAGCGTTTATTAGCTACTCAATGTCATGCATATTGCTCTAGAAGAAAAACAGACAACTTATTGTCTCAAGTAGTTTAGAGTTAAGAGAAAAAAATTATATACTCATAACATAGTGAAAGAACAAGGAAACGTTACAACAAGTTGCTTTGAATTGTTACAACAATAACAATCATGTTCACCTATTAACAGCCCCTCTCTGGCAGCTACAAATAGCTCACTATTTTAATTTTGTCTAACCCTAAAATGCCTCAAGTATTATTTTCAAACTTCTCAGATGAGGAACTTAAGGCTCAGAGATTTAAAAACCTTATCAAGCAAATGAGGTCAGAAGGATGAGAGGAATATGGGGGTTTGGGGGGAAGAGTTGGAGACATGAAGACCCTGAAAGTTGAGGAGAACTTCGGAGGGTAGCAGAGGAGATGGAATTGAGAGACGGCCAAGTAGAAGGGCAGGTTGCAGAGGACAACAGACAACAAGGAAGAGCCCAGGATATAAGGAGTGTGGCATAAAGGAATGATCCTGACGTGACATTTTTGCAGAACGAACTGCAGTGGGGGAAAGTTATTAGTTCTAGAGTATGAGCCAAGAATACATTAGACCTTGAAAGTCAAGACTTGGATAAAGAGAGTCATTGAAGGCTCTTTGTGGAGAGTGACATGATGCAAATGTATTTCAAAGATGAGTTTAGTGAGTGTGTAGGGGGGCTTTGGAATGGCAAAGATGGAACCACAAAGAAAGGTTAGAAACTATTCCAGAAATTTCAGTGTAAAATAATGAGGATGTGAATACAGATTGTAGAGGTTGAGAGGAAAGAACAACGTAGAATCCTGGAAGTAGAAATAACAGTAGTCAGAATCAAATTAAATACTGAAATGCAGGGGAGGAAGGGTCCAGAAATGACTTGTTGACAATGATGACATCTTTCTTATTTCCTGGGAGATGAGAAAGAGTTGGAAGAAATAGAAATAAGGATTCCAATCTCGGCCCTGGCTGAGTGACTTGTATCAAACTAATACTCCTAACAAAAATAATTGTAATAAAACAACTATTTGACAGCAACCGATTATTTGTAACTATGGAAGGACTTAAAGGGCTACAAAAAAGAGAAGAATGTGGGCTGAGCACCTCATTTACTCTGGCTGTTTCCATGTTTTCCTTCTGTAGCAATATGCATGGTATTGTATAGGTAATAAATACTCAAAATACTTTGTTAGCTCTTTAAATTAAATAGTAAAGTGTTATAAATATTTAATTTGTTACAATCAATGATCAAATATCATAATACACTACATGAAGAAACAAAAAATTAAACATCTATTTTTTCCAGGAATAAGTAAATATATTCATTTAATGGGCTTCCCAAGTTCTTTGCAATTTATTTTGATGTCTGGCAAATTAATTTTAGGTCAAACATATAATACACTACCCTGTATTTTATGTGCTACATGAGCACGTGATTGTACATAAGAATCCCCTCTATAATCAGTGTAAAAGCCCATTTACATCCATGCTATGGGATTCAAATAATATTTTCACTATTTTACATTATTTTAGGGATTTATTACAATTGCATATTTGCTTTTATTGATGAGTTCCTGGTAACATGCGTGGTTTACTTGTTAAATTCTTGTTTATTAAGGTAATATCCAATTACAACATTGTTCCTATGGGAAAATATGATCTATTTCATGACCACCAACCTAATGAGGTAATTTCTCAGCTCTATGCTGAAAAGCAAGAGCCTCTATTTGGTCTGAATTTTTATCTGAACTATGAAAAATATTTCAGAATACCTTTTACATATATTTAAATAAGCATTTCATGTAAATAATCTAATGCCTCTTAGTCCAACATAATAATAAAACAACTCTCAGTTGAACAAAGAGCGATTTAGAGAAATACAGAAATACAGAAACATAGAAAACTGATTTTATGACTCTTAAAGAATTAAAAAGACGTGTACACCTTCATTCCCTTTACCCTTATCAGCTCTTAAGTCTACAGAAGCACAGGTGCATGTTTGTATTATTCAACGCAGTGACTAGTTCGTGCTTCCATTTTTATTGTAAAGGTCTCAGTTTACAAGAAGCAAAAGCTGCTTTTTTGAAAGGATATAGATTTCATAAAACATCATTTGAAAGTACTCACAATCTTCATCTGTCTGTACTATGAGTTCTTGACTTTCCTTCCGTCCCTCAGGATTCATGAGGATGAGTTTCACACTAACATTGGTATACGGTGAAAGGTTAGTGATCGTATGTTGAGGGTGTGAATTATCTGTGTCCCAGCTTACTTCTTCTCGAACTTGCTCTTGTCCTCCGACTTGGTAGCAGTAGTGGACTGTGAGATTGTAACTATGGCAACGAGTCACATTATATCCAAATGGCTCCCAGCGGATAGTGATTTGACGAGATTTGACTTCTACTACTTCCAGTTTTCTTGGGCCTCGCATGGGATCTATTCAGAAATAAAAGAAAAGAAGGAAGAAGAGAAAAATTTTAAAGCTCTGGTGACACCCAGATGTCACAGATAGTCCTACTTTTCCTCAATATCTGGTGTCCTCTTCTTCCAGAATAATAAAATCCTTTAATCTTATGAGGGTATAAAGCCACCCAGAATAAAGACTAAACAAAATTTCCACCTCTTCTGCACTGAGATGTGGCCATGGGCCTATGTTCTGGTGAATGGCATAAAACTCTGCACCCAAGTCCTAGGTACAGACTTTCAGGTTTAGAAATCTAAATGACATGCAGGGAATATTAGCATTTTGAATGGTTTAAAAGAAAGACTATATACAGAGAAAGCTTAAACTTGTTTATGAAATGATGATGAAAATGTAATAATACTGAGTACATAACATTTATTGGGCACTTGCTATGTGCTATATAGACCTTTCTAAGAAGTTTACCTTTCATGAGTTTTGGGAGAACCTAATCTAAAATGCTCTGCATTGGTATGTTCATAAACACATTCAATACACACATTTTGATTTTTATTTTCCTGAATTGTGGTCATCATATATTAGTGCAAAGAGATCAAAAGATGGTAAGGGAAAGAAAGCATGAAAACTTGAGAAGTAATAAGTACCATTTACTGTGTGTACTTACTATGTGTGAGTTCCTTTATATATATTTACTATTCCTGAGAACAATCCTGTGGATTACGTACTGTTCTTCCCAATATAAAGTTAAAAAAATTGTGGCCAACATCAGTTCAATGACTTGACCAGGGTCAAGGTTTGAAGTGCCAAGTGAACACATGCTGCTTTAACTCTAGTGCAGAGTTTCTACTAAAAATACATAAATTAAGATTAAAAGAAATTAGGATATTAAATGTACCTAAAACTCCACCTAAAACATGACCAAAGAATCCATAATGTACTGAAGACCGTATATATTTAATCTTGGGACAAAAGTGCTGGAAAGAATCCTTCTCCCTTATCCTGATTCCAGAGAAGAGAGGTTCAGGCCATGTCCCCCAGTTTAGCTTTCCAAGACAACCCTATCTACACTGCAAATTTGTCTGGATAATTATTGAAGTTCATTTTTTTCTTCAATTGTGCAATAATTCCTTCTTTTCCCATCATTTAGGACCTAGAGAGAACTTAGAACCAACAACCTCCAACAAATGAAAACATTTAAAGTGAAATAATGTTTTGGTTTTATATACGCTAGACGGGATTGATCAGCTAGATATCTGCTAAAACCATAAAATGAAGTTAATAATGATTGTTCATGCTATGCCATCCTGTAATAACTCCAGAAACCAAGGACAAATAAGATGAAAACTCTCCCAGAGAATCTTGACTGGCATTCCTTATTTATTACAAAATTGTTGTTTTATAGTTAAATTACTAGTGTTAAGAAAAATATAAATTATTTCGAAATAACATTGAAGGTTTTTTTCCCCAGTCTAGAGACTTTTCACACTGTAAAGGAAATGTCTAATTTTATATAATGGTTCATTAGCTGAATGTTTGCAAAAACTTTTAATAAGCTCCAGATCACTTATACATAAACAAATTAACATGCATCTCTTTACTTCTTATTAATCACACGTCTCCACAAGGACTGTTCTAAAGCATTTTCCAAAGGTTTTCATCAATTTTACTTACTATTAAAATGACTAAATGCTTCAAATATTAGTTTAAACAAGCAAGGCAGTTCTAACTTAATTTCAATAGAAAACGACTTTCCACTGCATAAATAAGCCGTATTATTTTAGTATTCCTTAGCCAAGAAAACATACACATGAATTAAACACAAGGATTGAAAAAAAGACAAAAACAAAGGATGTGCTTACTGGTCAAGTTTTCTGAAACGCATGCTCCCTTCCTCTCTGTTATTACCTCTTACAATTCCATCATAGTAAAATTATGTCTCAAACTTCCCATAAATTTCCCAACTAAAGTAGGTAAGCCTAGCACAAAACAACCACTTCTATGACCAAGGTTTCAGAGTCCCTGTGGTCATAAGTGGTAATTAACAGGTTAGAGAAAAGAGGCTTTATGTGCTCGTATGATGTCTAAATTTTAGACTGAAAAACGGTTGTACTCACTGGCTTCATCTTCAAGCTCCCACTTAACCAGAATAAACTATTTCACATAGGGTTTCCAGGTGGGAATTCCTGCCTGTTCTCAGGAATTCTTTTTGTTTTCCATTCCCAAATCCTGAGATATAAACTGTTTTCTGTTCTCATGATGAATCATTTCCACAAAGTGACAGCTGATACTACCAACCACCTGGGTTCAAGGAGCCAATTTTCCCGATTTCCCGACCAACTTTTCTCAGGATTCGGGAACGGAAAAGCGAAAATAATTCCCGAGAACAGGCGAGCATTTCCGCGCGGAAACCCTAGCAATAAACAGGAAAAATGTCTGAGATATACTGGGAGTAGTACGTTTATTTCCCATTGTGGGTATTACCCGGTTCAAGTAGCCAATTTCCCCAATTTCCCGACCAACTTTTCTTGGGATTCGGGAACAGGAAATAGAAAGAATTCTTGAGAATGGGCGGGAATTCCCACCTGGAAACCCTAATCTCACAGAAGCATTTCCAAACAAAATATTTCCACTGTGCCCTTCACGGGCCTTCGCCTATCACACAGATCTGTTGTGTCTCCTAATATGTTGATATCAACATGGCAGGGTCAAATCATATCAACAGGGGGAAGGGATGGATTCCACTTTGATTTGTCCCATTAGTCAAAAGCTGAAGTTGAATCCGTACCACGATGCGGACAGTGTGGTCCACCTTAGAGGGAGAGCTATCATTTTTCTCTTGCCAGGGACCAAAGGCCACAATGAAGTGAGTTGGGAAAAAGGCATCTGATAACATAAGCTGAATGTCCTGTGCTACCAAGTACCTTTGCTAACATGCTCCTTTGACAATCTCTCTGATAGGCTAAGTCTAATGATTAAGGGAATCTGATAGTCTTTCAGCTCATTCTAAGCAAACTGCTCAATTTTATCGCTTTTTTCTTTTCTTCTGCCATTCTGCAAAATTGAGCTCTGATCCAGCAATGGTTTATAATGGTTATGTCTTAAGTTAGTGTTTTATAGTACCTTTATCTTCACTGTTTCTGCCAGAAACATTACTACTAGTGTGCTACTAACTGTGAATGAGGGATTCCACAGGGACGTTTGCTCTAGTGAGTTATACTAAAGATCGCTAAAAACTCTGAAGGGCATCCTTGTAGAAATATATCACACTGTAGGAAAAAAGTGGCAACTTCATAACCAGAAGTGTCTAATTTCAGTAGGCTAATTACAACTCATTGCATTTCTGGTAGTTGAATACACATGGCCAAAAATTCTTGGCATACTATTACTATCATGCTATGTGCACAAAATTAATCTCTTGGAGTTAGACAACAGGGTAATAAATTATATTCACAGGACAACTAATTGTAGGATATTTGCTTCTCTTTCCTTACAATCCTGAAGATGTACTAAGGAAGCGAGTTGATTCCAAGGCCATGTCTCTTCACACTCACATTCTTGGCCCACACTGGGATGGGCACTGTGACAGGCCCCACTGGCATGAATCACGAGGTCAGCCATCTAATCTGGGCCCAATGACTCAGGATAAGAGACTAGAATAGCCTCCCAAATGAGTGCAGTGGCTGTGGCACCGGAAGCTTAGTCAGCGAGTTCTTACCAATTCCCCTGTTGGTCAGCAGCATTTTTCATTCTGTTCTCTTTCTGCCAGTTTGAGCTAGGTTTCAAGCAGAGACATCTGACACTTGCAGTCCTGACCCGAGGGACCAGCAAGTATAGTTGTAGCCTCTAGCACTTTAGCCTCCTATTTAATCAGCGATCCTGGCTCCCTCTACATTCATTCCTGTTTTTCTATGAATCAGGGCAGAAATTGACTGATAGGATCAATTTCCATTGCAGGTTTAATTCACAGCTCATTTCTCTGGAACTCTGCACTTTACCTTCTATTAGTGCTACAGTGCTTTTTCAGAAACTCAATTTCAGAACCTATGAGAGAGATTTGGGTGTAATTTTAGGATCTTGTCATTGATAATCAAAAACACAGACTATAACCAATGTTCCCACTAACAGGTTTTTCTTTTCTCCCTCTTCATGAATTATCCGGAGGCTTATTACAATAAAAGGAATAGCCACCAGAATGGCATGGTGGACCCCCTTTGGCACCTTCAGCTACTATATTTCTGCCTTGCCAGTTACACAAAGTAGGTGACAAAATAATAAAATAAGAAAGTAATTTACTTTACTATTCAGTTCAATCATAGCAAAAACCTGATTAACTAATAATATAATGGTTTCCCAGTCCTTCAATATTCCTAAGCAGCAAAGATCCCAGGCCTGGCACTGTTTTCAAGTGAAATTGCGATAGTTTCTGAATTCGTCAAAGTTTTCCAGGGTTTAAAAAGTGCCCTTTGTCAGTGAAGTTGAAAATTCTGAAACATATCAACCCTTAATTTATGGTACCCTATAGGTATCTCTATATCTGTAATGTAATTGAATAAGTTAAATCTTGTCATAACAATTATATGAATTTGAATAGTCCCTTCGACTAAAATACTTTTCACATATATTACATTAATAGTGTCCACATTGTATCATAATTAGAATCAAGATATGTACTTGAAAACACTCTGGTTTTCCTCAACTATAGCACATAACCCTATATAAAAGAATAGTTTCTTCCTGAACAACAAATTTAATTTCAAACACAGTACTAATTCAACAGATGAAAAAGTCTTATTGAATAAGTGAATGAAAGTGTAGCAATGCCAGCCAAGCCTTACAGAGAGTCAAACATTCTATTCTCTTTCTTGGTTTAGATGGACATTCAATTGTCTTGTGTTTTCCAAGTGCTGGATTGAACTTGGCCTAAATCATAAAGATAAGTAACCCCATGTTGCTGGGAAATGGACTTCCATATATAACCATTGGTTTAATTTTGGTCCCAGTAGAAAGGTAGAATTCCTGTTTATGTTTGTTTTTTTTCTGAATTAAACTCTTTATTTTTAGTTAATACAGGATGATCCTGTATACCCTTTAACTCAGTTTCTCTGAGGAGTAATATCTTGCAAAACTATACGACAGTGTTAGAACCAGGATATTTATATCGATACAGTCAAGACACAGAACATTTCCAACCCTTATGTTATCCTTTTATAGCATAAAGGATATGTTATCCCACTTTCCTCATGCTCCTATCCCTTCCTTAGCCCCTGGTAACCACTAATCTGTTCTCTATTTCTATAGTTTTCTCATTTCAAGAATATTATATAAATGAAATCATATAGCATGATGATCATGTGCTTTTTTCTTCAGCCTATTAATATGGTTGATTACATTTATTTTTAAAATATTGAACCAGCTTTGCATCCCTGCAATAAACTAACTCTATTTCTGTTTATGTTTTAAGGGAAGTGTAAAGGATTGCCTTATATAACAAAACGACTAAGACCTACACTGGCAAAAATGCAGACCTCTCAGACAAGAGGCTAAGGTTGCATATGTATGTACTCTAAACCCTAGGACCACTGATATCATTGAGGGAGCATTCTCTAGTGGTGTTAGGTGACCCTGAAAGAACAGTAAGTACAAAAGCTTTCTTTAGTTTACTTTTTACACTTAAAAAACACAGTAAAAGACTACATCTAAGGCCTTAAGAGTAGTCATCTGAAGGTGCCTGGTTTCAGGATAATTTCACCAAGTCTTTCGGAATAATTTTTTAAAAGAATTTTTTAGCTTAACGTTCTTAAGTAAAGAGTTTGTTAGACGGAGAAAGACAAATACCATATGATCGCACTTATATGTGGAATCTAAAAAACAGAATAAATGAGCAAACTAAACAGAAACAGTCTCATAGACACAGAGGAAAAACTGATGGTTGCTAGATGGGAGGGGGGTGGAGATGAAGGCGAGGAGAGGGGATTAGAAAGCACAAATTGGTAGCCACAATATTGCCACGGGGATATGAAAGACAGTTTGTAGAAACTTGTCTTATTAGGGAGACCACTTCATGGATGGTGTAGATGCCTGACCACTGCGCTGTACACCTGAAGCTGAATAATATTAAATGCCAACTGTAATTATATATATATTTATATATATATTTATATAAATTATATATATATATATATTTATATTTTATATATAAATAATTTTATATATATATATATATATATATATATATATATATATATATTGTCACAAGATGTGGAGTACAGCATAGGGAATAGAGTCAGTGGAACTGTAATAGTTATACAGGATGTCAGAGGGATAGTAGATTGACGGGGTTATCACTTTGTGAGGGGTGTAAATGTCTAACTATTACATTGTTTTGTACACCTGAAACTAATAATAAAAAAAAAGAGTTTGTTGAAAAAAAGAGGCAGTAAAAAATTTAGAATTGACACCTTCCAAAATAAAGAAATGTGGGCATTGATAAGGTACTCAATGTCAATAACATTTGTCATATTGTATTCTGCCTGAATTGATTAATTACACAAAGTAAGGCTGGAAGTACCATGATAGTCCAAAGATGTTATTCTGTTAAACATGAAGTACTCTTTTTTTCTTGGTTTTAATGTAAGGTTTTTGAAATTTTAAGTAATAAAACCTTTAAAACACATTGAAAATTACCAAAAAAATCAATTAACAGTGTACCTACTAATGTCAAATGTTAATATTCTGTGTTTTGCTTCAGACCACTTCTTATTAAAGAAATAAAATATTACTGGTATTTCCATGCTCCTGCATACTCCAAGGTTATCATGTATAATTCCCAGACATGTTTTTATACTTGTATTACATATATCTGGTTGCTTAAAATTTTACATAAATGCTACCATTCTTTGCAACTTGAGGATTCATTCAATACTAGCCAAGCTGAAATATATAGATCTAGTTTATGTCTATAGATCATATAGATTATTTTACTGGTGTATAGAATTCCATGAAATACATGAAACATAGTTTGCTTATACATTCCACGATTGAGGAACAGATAGGTCGAGTCTACTTTTTCTCTATTACAAGCAGTCTACAACGAACATCCTTTATATGTATGTTTTCTTGGCCACAGTTTCCCTTGAGTAAACACAAAAAGTAGGACTGTTGGCTTGTAGAGTTTGCACATCTTTAACTCTTTTAATTAAAGATTATATCAAATTGCTCTCTAAAAGGAAAACAATGTCCAGATGTTCCTTTCCCCCAAACCGATTCTATTTCAAGGCTATAAACTAATACTAGTTCCCAAGGACAGATCTTAAGTTGACATATATATATATATATATATATATATATATATATATATATATATATATATATGGTCAAATACATTTATTTGACAAAAATTTATTATGTACAGAACTATTTCTTTCCTTAGCTATAGCAACTCTGTTTAATAAGTGTTTACGTTAAGAACCTCTGCCAATAAACCACTCATCATACCACATCATTACATGTATTTTATTTTATTACACAAGATGTGATGCCTCCCCAGGGGCACCTTACATCGTGTTCCTTGTCTAAGACAAAGTGTGAGCTCAAATGATAGCTCTGCAATCTAATGTCTAAACTATATCAGCTCTGAAATCTAAAGACTAACTCTTGGGCCAGGGACAGCATAGAAAAGTTAAACCTGATGTTGCCTGATTAATACCAGATACTTGGAGGTGTCAAAAGTATCTACAGCCAGTACTATCTCCTAGATCCCAGCAGACACAAACACAATCTCTGAACAAAATCATCCCTAAATTAGACCCTCGTTTTCAAAGATAAAGACAAACCAAATATAATGCTTATTAGCAGAAACCACCAAAAACACCACAAAACAAACTACCATGAGTGAGAGTCAGTAGAAATAAGAAACAACAGATTTAGATACCAAAAAAAAATCAGATGTGTAATATAAAATATTAGTAACATTTTCAAACTTAAAAATGTAATCACAAAAATGAGCATGCAATCAGGTCTATTAAAAAACACACAAAACTAAACATAACTTTTAGAAATTTTTAAAAAAATTAAATATAACAAAAACTCAATGGATGGATGGGACAAAAAGATTGGATACAGATTAGGAGAGAATGAATGAACTAGAAGATAGATCAGAGAAAATTATTGGAATGAAGCACAGAGAACTAGAAAGAGGAAAGAAACAGAAAAAAGGGAAGAGGGCTGAAGGACAGAATCTGAGGGTCTAACTTATTTCTAATTGGTATTCCAGGAGAACAAAGAGAATAGAGGTGAGGCATTACCTGAAGACATATGTCTGAGAATTTTCCAGAATTGATAAAAGATATCAATTAAATATATATAAAAAAGGGTAACATATACAAAAAAGGGTAAATTAAATTAAGTCCAAACTTAGACATCCTATAGTTAACTATGGACACCAAAACTAAAGAGACAATCTTAAAAGCATCTGTAGAGAAATGATATATTACTTACAAAGCAACAGCAATTGGATTAACAGATTTCTCAACAGCCTCCATGAAAGGCAGAAAATGGGAACACTATATCAAAAGTGCTGAGAGAAAACATGATAACTTAGAATTGTACATCTAGTAAAACTATCTCTCAATAAAAGATGAAATACAGATGGTTTCAAAGAATCAAAACTGAGTGAGTTTACTACCAACTACCTATAATAAAGGAGAAACTACAGGAAGATTTTAAAAAGTTATTTGGAGGAAAGTCTGAGATGCAAGGAGAAATGATAAGCAAATAAAAATCTATACTTATAATTATAAAATAACAATAGTGTCTAATTTGAGAGGTTTGAAAAATAATATAGAATTAAACTACTGACAACTAGAACAATACAAGCCGGGAAAGAGAATAGTATGAAATCCCTATATCATTGGGAAGGGGGAGATTTAAAAGATTAAATATAGACTTTGTTAAGTATGTATGGCAAATTTTCTGCATAACCACTACAAAAGGAGAATGATAATTTTTGTAACAATAAAGAATAAAATAATAATAATTAAAATATACATTCAAAGAAAAAAAGTCTTAACTAATGCTAAATGAAAAAGTCTAATACTAGCAGATTTGGATTTTTGGGGGTAGAAAGAAGTCCAAATATATTATTAATCACAATAAATTTAAATGGAACCTTGTAAATTAAAAAATCCAGAGAATTACACCCAATGTAAAATCAATATCCTGCTATATTCTGCTTATAAAGAATAAATCTAAGTCATATGTACATGAAAAGTTGAAAGTAAAACAATATAAAAAAGATAATTGGCAAATTATTAACTAGAAGAAACAGAGTAGTTGACCTAAGGAACACAGAAAATCATTACATAATGATAACACTTTCAATTCATCAAAAAGATAATAACGATTGTAAATTTTTATGTACTTAACAATATAGCCTTTGACTACATAAAGCAATTGACATCTTAATACAAAACCAAGGAAGAATACGTGTGAGCAACATATTTAATTCATAAATAAACATCAATGAATAAATTCTAAGAAAAATAGTCAAATCCAGCCATATATACTCATATATGAAATGATGATAAGTGCATGACCAAGTTAGATCAATTAGGATGGTTTAACAATTAAAAAAATCTATGAATGCAATTTATCTAACATTATCAAACTAAAGAAGAAAAACATATGATTGTTTCAATAGATGCAGAAAGATAACTAATTATACACAGACAATGTGAATGTCAGTACACATTCAGGATCTACAAATGTTTAGAGTAAATGTTTAGCAAGGTGGTTGAACATGGAATGAATATTAAAATCCTTTGTATTTCTACATGTAGATAACAAACTGAAACACTAATTTAAAAAAGATACCATTTACAACATGACCAAAATATATAAGGTATTTAGGAATAAATCTTACAATGCAGCAATAATAAATAAAAATCCAAAAATAATTATTGAGAGGCATTTAATGAGGATCAAAATAAATGGAGAGCTCTACAATGTTCATGAATAGGAAGATTCAATATTGTAAAGGTATCAACTCTCCCCAAGGTAACCTGTGGAATAAATGCAATGTCAATCAAATCTAACTAGAGTTTTTCAAAACATGATGAGTTGATTCTAAAATAAATAAAGAGCAAAGGTTAGTCCTTCATACTCCTGAAAAAAAATGGAATTGAGAAACTTGTCCTATCAGAAAGCAAGAGTTATTAAAAAGCTATACTAAGTGTTGCTGAAAGAATAGACATAGAGCAGAATAGAAAGATAATACATGACAGAGGTGGCAATTCTGATCCTGACTCCTGGGGAAAGACAAATGGTGCTGGAGAAACTGTATCCATATTTGGGGGGGAAAAAAAAAAAGGAAAGAAAGAAAGTGAATTCCTACTCTGCATCTCACATAAAAATCAATTCCTACTGAATTAAAAGCTTAAACATAAAAAACCAAATTTAAAATTTTTACCAAAACATGTTGGGGGTTATCTTTCTGATTTTAGGGTAAGGAAATATTTCTTAAACAAGAAACAAAAAGCACCAAGTATCAATGAAATGCTTGATAATTTATACTCATTAAAATTAAGAACTTAGGTTTACTAAGTTGTGCTATAAAGAAAGTGAAAAACTAAGACATAAGCTTTTTCTTGGAAGGAAAAGAAAAAATAACCAAATAAAATAAGGACAAAATATATAAACTGGTATATCATAGAAAAGTAAAAAGGCAAGCCACAGGGCAGAAGACATTGGCAACTATTTAACAAAAGAGATATATCTAGAATTCATACAGAATGTCTACAAATCACAAGAATGACTCAAAAGAAAAAAATGAGTGAAAGCTAAGAACAGGAATTTCATGGGAGAAAAAGAATGGACCATAAACATATGAAAATATATTCAAAGTTAATATAAATCCAGGAAATGCAAATTAATTAAGGTTGTAGTGAGGTCCCATTTTAATCCAATCAGATTGCCAACAATTAAGAAGTTTGATCATACTAGCTATTGGCAAGATGTAGGTGAATGCAAAGTGTCATATATACACACCATAATCAGGGTGTGAACTGGTACAGCCACAATGGGAAACAAGTCGGTATATCTGGTGAAGTAATCATTTGAACACCCTACAACCCAGCAGTTATATTCTTAGGTATATATCCTGGAACAGCATTTTTAAACTTCTCTGATGGTAAGAGTAATCTGGAACACTTTTTAAATATCAGGTTTTCTAGGCCTTTTCATCAGAGACTCTGATTTGGTCATCCAGTTATGAAGCCGTAGAATTTGCATCTTTAAGAAGCAGCTTAAGTGATTGTTATTCACCAGAGAAGTTTTGGGAAAGAAACCTCCAATTCCTTTTCATCTTGGTTCAAAATCAATCTCTCTTATGACTGTTTCTTCTTAGTTAAAATAACTCAAAGGTTTTCAAATACCCACATGGTCAAAATCCTAATGTTCATATGTTGATTATATTTCTACATGTTTTATTGTGTTCTGTGACAGTCAAGTTCACTGAATACTGATTCCAGGTCTAATATGAATGCTTTCTCCTGGAAGATGTCTATATTTGCTAATCAACACATTTGGTAAAGGATGCTAACACAGAATAATAAATAGCAAGCATCTGACTTGGTTCCTTTGTTCTCGTAAGTCAATTCAGGAAACTACCTCCTTTTTTCCAGTATTCACCAATTTTCTATGAAAATCCTTTCCAAATTCTGTGTTGTGCCCTGCATCTCAGTTTAACTTTACTGCTTTAAAGAAATCACATTATAAACATGGCTTCCACTAACCACTGATATGGTCCACTTTTGCCTGAGCTCATTTCCAAAGAGTAAAGTTCATGACTATAGATGGAACAGTAGTGCTATACAGCAAAACTTGAATCTTCAATTGTTTCAATGCACTGGGATGAACAAACTGCAATTCATTCTATAGGTGAACTTTACAAGAAAACTGTTGTATGAAATAAAAATGAGTCTGCAGTAAAAGACTTCCTTGGTATTTATCTCAGACTGTCTAAAATAGGAAGAGGCAAAATGATTTCCACAGAGTTGTTAAGAACTGTCAGAAATTGGTTTGGGACGGGTTTCGACCTTTTCTAACCCTCATAAAGCTGTGATACCCATAAAAAGCCTTAGAAGTTTGGTCTGGTATTTTACCCAGAGCAAAAGAGTATCCAAACCATTTACTGTTTGTTACAGAAGTCATGTGATTCTTGTTAGAAAAAAGCAAATCAAATACAATTTTAGTTTTAACTATAGGAACCATTATCTCTAGTTAATACTAAACATATAAATGTAATCTAAAACATTTTTTTTTCCTGTTTAGAGCCTCCTATTTTGGTATTTCCAATCTTTTTATGATTGCATAGTTTTTTTGTTTGAAGTTGTTTATGACTCTGGGCAAATGGTTTCACAAAAGACCACACTCAGTGATGGTAGATTAATCACAATACTATAATTATTCTTCTGTGTTTTCATCAACAACTTGCTTTAAAAAGAGCTTCCCTTAATTTAAAATCGCACATGATTGATAAGTTTGTTTTTAGAAACCCAAGTTTTCCATCCTTTGAATCACCTAGGGAAGGCTGGAGAATGAGAGTGTAAAAACATCATTCCAGGAATCCCACTCAGGACTTTAATATCAGGACAGAAAGAGGTATGGACCAGTTGCTTTTATTTTAAAAACACAAGAAAAAAGAAAACAAAGGTTCTGACTTGAAATTTTTCCTGTTTCCCCAAACAACAAACAACTTAAAAAAAGAAAAAGAAAAGCTTGCTCTTTTTATAAAGAGTAGTTTACCTCTCTGCTGAATTAGCTCCAGATTTTGGTATCACATTAGCACTGGGTTAGCATTAATTTTACCCTAAAAGTAGTTTTTGTGTGGAATTAACTCAATTTTCCTACATTTCTGACTGCAATTCTCATTTTCTAACCTTTTCAAATATCAAGGCTAAGGTAATGTGAGAAAGCTCAATTTTCAGACTTAAAAAATGGTAAGGCAATGTGAATTTTTTGTTGTTGTTTTCTTGGAAGACAGAAAATCAATCATTTATTTACTGAAGATGTACTGATTCATAGGCATTTATTCCAACACTCTTGGAGGCCTGTCACCTGCACCTTACCTCTTCAAGAGTAGTCTAGTACTTTTACTTATGAACGACTACCCCAAACTTCTCTTTCAAATGAACTTTTGTCTCCTGATTTCATAGCACTCAACTAGAAAAGGTTCTAGATATCCTCATCTTCAGTCCATAAACATGAGGAGAGCACGGGGTCACAAGCTCCTCAAGAGCCTCTCACCATTTCATGCACTGACCTCACCCCTCCCACATCCCTAGATTGTAACATTCCGCTAGCTGGGGGATGGTGGAGGATGGTGCTTAGGAATCAGGGTAAAGCGGAGTTTCATAAAGCTCCCCAAGTGATCTGGAGACCACCCTCATCCCACATGGTAAAGAATCCCTGAATTACAAACACATACACACATATAATATTAATTTACCACCTGGAGAAAGTGTGCTGTGTGACCAAGATAATGATACAGCACACTTCTGTTCTTAAGTTGTTTCGTGCTATCGTTTCACGTTTTTTAATTTGCTGTGTTTTCCAGGCATCACTTTCTTGGATAAAGTAAAAGGGGAACTATCACAAATAAGGATTATTATAACAGCTAGTTACTCACACAACTTTTGAAAATAAATCGCATTTCACTGGTATACATTTCTTTCATTTTAAATTCTATTTATTTGCCACAGAAACTTGAAAATAAATTCTGACAGGTATGCATCCTTGGAATATTGCTTAGAAATGGCTTAAAAACTATGGAATATATTAAATAATATTAAGAAGGTAGATCATTCATTTACCATCTAGTGTTCAGTTAAGTTTAAAATTCTCATGATTCTTATACTGGAAAATTAACTCAACGTTTTCATGAGGATCCACATATAATAATTCTACTGGCTTACTGATATACTAAGCAGTAAAAATAGCTGTTTTTCATCATTTCTGAAGTTGAATTCTCAGTGAAGAATAAAATCTTCCAAAATTAAAAATCTTTATTTGATTTAGTGCTCATTTTCCTGCATTTCTAGACACTTCCGAACACCTTGTAGCAAGAACACATGGGGAGTTTGATGTACCTGGATGTGGTGAGGAGGTGGCAATGCTTCGCTCTGACATGGAGGCTCAGGAATCTAGATTTCGAGGAAAGCTGTTCAATTGATCCTATGCTTTGAATGTATAAACTTGACAAAGTCAATTGATGACACTGGGAATACCGACAGGTTCTGGGTCCTAAAACTAGAACTCCTTGTGGGGTAGGGGGAGATGAGCAAATATAATAAATAGTGTCTATGGCAAAAGATAACAGATTCAAGCAAGGAAACCACGTGATGGAGGGCCAACAGACGCACAGACTGGGGGTACTGGGGAAGGGTGGTGATAAATAATCATACTTCCTCCCCAACTGCTCCCTCCACACTAAATTGGGAACCAACTAAGAAAAATAAATATGAGTCTAGATACAAGATGGATACAAGATAAAACATAGCTGCAAAATAGAGACAAGATATGAGATATGTGATGTTCTCAGCTATGCATAAATTTGTTGAGGTTTTGGAAGGCCAATACATAATTGTCTTCCCTTTCAGATTTTCAACTGAGACGGAGAGACCTACTGATTTTAGATAACTGAAGATCACACTGCCAGGTTTATTGCTGATAAATGACTGAAGAAAAAGGCTTACATCTGTGGCCAAATAAACTTGCTATTACATTCATTCTCACTATTCCTCACTTGAGCTCTTTTCTTCAACATTTTTTTTGGAGCTCTAATTCACGTCATAAAATTTTCAGTATTTTCACAGAGTTGCACAACCATCACCACAATCTTAAGTTTAGAGCATTTTCATTACCTGCAAAAGAGACTCCATATCCAATAGCATTTACTCCCCACTGCCCACTAACACCACCACCTCCAGCCCTGGGCAACCATTAATCTACTCCCGTCTCTACTGATTGGCCTATTCTGGATATTTCACACAAATGGAAATATACCATATGTGGTCTTTTGTAACTGGCTTTCTTTTATTTAATATAATGTCCTCAAAGTTTATCCATGTTATAGCATGTATCAGTACTTCAATCCTTTACACTGCCAAATAGTATTTCATGGTATAGATATACTACTTAAAAAAAAAAAAAAAAAAAATCAAACCATTCATCAGTTGATGGGAACTGTGGGTTGTTTCCACTTTTTGGCTATTATGAATAATGCTTCTGTGAAGATTCATGTACAAGTTTTGTGTGGCCATATGTTCTTATATGTTTTAGGTATATTCTTAGGTATAAAGCTAGGAGTGGAATGACTGGGTCATATGGTAACTGTATATCTAACCATCTGAGGGACTGTCAGGCTGTTTCCGTAGTGCCTATACCATTTTACATTCCCAGCAGCAATAAATGAGGGATCCAATTTCTCCACATCCTTGGCAACACTTGACAACTTCTTTGTTTTTTTGTTTTGTTTTGGTTTTTAATCCTTTTGTTACAGCAATGCTGCTGGGTATTAAGTGGCATCTCACTGTGGATTTGTTTTTCATTTTTCTAATAGCTATTGATGGTACGCATCTTTTCTTGTGCTTAGTGGTCAGTTGTATATCTTTTTCAGAGAAAGATCTATTCAAATCCTTTGCCTGTTTTTAACTGGTTTGTTTGTCTTTTTATTAAGTTATGAGTGCTTTTTATATTCTAGATGCCAGTCCTTTATCAGACATATGATTTGCAAAAACTTTCTCCATTCTGTGTGTTGTCTTTTCATTTACTTAATGGTGTCCTTTGAAGCACAATATTTTAAATTGAATTATGTTCAATTTATCTATTTTTTTCTTTTTCCACTTGTACTTTTAGTGTCATATCTAAGAAATCATTGTCTAACCCACAGTCATGAAGATTTACACTTAAGAGTATGTTTTCTTCTAAGAATTTCATAATCTTACATTTAGGTGCATGATCCATTTTGAGGTAATTTTTGTAAATGATGTAATAAATAAGATATACAACTTTATTCTCTTGCATGTGGATATCCAGTTGCCCAGCACCATATGTTGTAAAGATTACTGTTTCTCCATTGAATGATCTTGGCACGCTTGCTGAACATCAACTGACAATAAATAGACGAAGGGTTTATTTCTAAACTCCCAGTGTGATTCCATTCATCTATATGTCTGTCCTTATGCCAGTACCACACTGTCATGATTACTGCACTTGTGTGTTGAATCTATTCTTGAATTAAATTTATACTTCCCCCTTCATTCACTGAGAGATCCAAGCACCCTTCAGCCTCAACTAGGGGAGGTCAAGTTATTTGCGGCTGTAGAAAAGAACATTTGTGTCTTGAGAAAAATGCCAAGAAGTTGATCAAATGTCCTCAGTTCCTTTTTCAAATGTCAGCAATCCAATGAGACACTGCTCTTCACACGGGGAAGGGTAAGAAGTGACAAAGTTTCTCTCCTTAACCAAACTCTAGCCAAGCTTCTCTGAGCCCTTTCTCAACTAGGCCTTAATATTGGCCAATAAAGACTTGAACAAAACATTAACATAGTTTCTAACAACTCGAGTCTGCATCTCTAGGCAACCCTAGATACCCTTAAAGTGCCTGCCTGAGAAAACGCCTGGCTGCCCAAAGAACTGACCATTCCAGCTGACACCTGAAGATAGGACCCCTGTCTTCCATGCTCTGTGGGAGAGCAGGAGCCTAATTTGTGTGAGAACCAGTTAGCAAACCCAGATGGATTTCACCAAGACTGACATACCCTTCCAGCTTTTTATTTTTTTCACTTCCCTGACTCTACTGAGCCCCACCTGCCCCCTTCCCTACTCGCTCATTCTCCCTTTACAATGCCCTGCCACTTCTGTACAAATCAAAGTTGAGTTCAGTTCACACTGCACTCTTTTCCCTAGTGCAATAGTTACTACTTATTAAAATCTGTCCTTACCACTTGAACTAGTGTCTGGCTTCATTCTTCTTTGATAGAGGGCAGGAGAGGGAGGGCTTGGGGAGGAGGTCATCTCCCAGCTATGGAAGCATCAGGGATAGAGGATAAGCATTCCCCCAACACAGATGATGTGAAAAATAACTCAAAAATATTTAACTAAATATCATAACTTAAAAAAATAGAAAACCAACATAGCTATTTCTAATGTAAGCCAGAATAGCAAGCATATATTACAAAGTATATATTACAGGACCAATTATAATAATAGATAGAGAGGAGACATATTCCAGGTGGAGTGAACCATCTCCATGAAGACAAATTGTCAGGTGATCACATAGCATGCCTGTTCAGCTGACTAAAACAATGGTGTCAGGTTAACATTAGGAAATGCTACCAGCCACTAGCAAGGTGCTAGGCATAGAATGCAAACCAGGAACACATTTGGCATGGTATTAAGAAAAAAGCTAAGGTACTGCAATGGACAGGCATCTGGTTGCTTGCCATGGGATACACTGGGGTTTGATCTGCTCAGTTATCACTGGGGTAAAATAAAGTTATAAGGCAGCCGGAAGCAAAGAGACTCAGTGCTGAGCCACATGCCCTCTTCAAATATCCCCTGCCTGATGTCAGTAAAGGTCCTGGAGATGGTACAGGAGCAGGTCTACATATGGGCTCAGGTGGCCCCAGCTATGGTGGGAGGAGATCTGATGAGCTGGTGAAGCAGACAGATAACCAGTCTGTCGGCAGCAGAGGAACAGACTGGAGGGGAGCAAGCCTGGAGGAAAGGGCACAAGGCGGGAGGACCTCACAGGAGGACTGCACAGGCGATGGGAAACAGCCTGTACCAGGAAAATGACAATGTGAGAGACATCTTGGAAATACAAGTCATGTGATGTGGTTAATTAGATGGTCAGAAGTAGGAGTGGAGGGAGGGAAAGGGACAGGAGAGAGACAAAAAAATGACTGAAACGGAAGACAGTCTTGCCAAGACAGAGCACAAAGGGAGAAGGGCTTGGGTTGAGATGTATCAGACTGTTGGCTGCCTGTGCAATATCCACCAAAGGATACCCACATGGCAATTAAAGCAAATTTGAAGCTGAAGGTCAGGGGCAAGATTTGGAGGTTATGTGACTGTTTAAGCCACTGAGTTAGATGGAGGTTTCAAGAAAAAGCATTTTAAAAGAAGAGTGGGATAATGGGAAAGACCACATTAGCTGAACTTCATTTTACTTTGATTTTCTGTTTTTTTCCTTAAGATTTTTCAAGGCATCTGCCCTCCTATATGAAACTGACAGTAATAAGATATTAAGAGTTATAATTTTTAAACCATTCATTCTTTGATACATGACATTTTAAATATAATATTTTACAATAGATTTTCCTTGAATTTTAAAAGAAGATAAGTAAGTTTTTAGTCAAGTGAAGAATTTTCAGCTTTGAACTAGTGCCACTGGTATTTGGATTTTTATATTTGATACATATTAATAGTTATACATTTTAGAGAATGCCTCATTTAAATTCTAATGTATTTTAATAAGGAATGAAAGAAAATATCACCCAGTATATTTTTTTTTCTTAAATTACCCCTAGAGCTTGATTACTCCTCCACAATCAAAATCATGTCTTAAATATGAATGATACAAAACAAGACTTCAGCCTGAATGTCTAACAGAGAGATTTTAGCTGCTTGTTTAAAATGACATACCTAGCTATTCAGTAATCACTTTATAATAACCCCTTTCATTTCCAAATCTACTTAGCCATCAGGCAGCAGTGAGGAAAAAGCTGGCAGCAGTTTTTACAACCACACATTAGTTTTACATTTCATGACAAGCTAATTCTATAGCGTTCTAAAGAGGGACAAGCATGGGTTCTTGTGATTTTCTTTCCTTTGCATGAAGGAAACATGTGTCTAGCTGCTAAATGAAAGTTAAAAGACTACAGACATATATTTTTCATTTCACCCTTATGTCAGTGACAATTTGCCCCAATTGCACCCCAGGTGCTATGTTGCATATTTAAGTCAACAAAAAGTAACTATGCTGACAATTACTCTTCAATCCAAGCCAAAGAGTTGTACTGCAGAGGTTCAGAATCCCAACCACAACTGGACTTACTATGATGGTAGGATCTTCATAAGAGGTCTTGGATTTAAATGCTGTGTAAACATAAAAAAGAACTTCAGCTTACACATGTTATAAGGCAGAAAATATAACCACACTGTATTAGAAATGACGAATAAGCTTGGCCATCTTAATTTGGTCATACAATAATATTCCGATGCAGACTCTCAAGGTCATGCTTCATGATGCCTGCTATCAAATTCAAAACCCCACCGAATGCCAAATGTGTGTCCATGTAGCACCAAATAGCTAAAAGAGTAAACTAATTTTCAAGGCATTATTTCAGCCAATCTATGGCCCACACCTATGCAATACTTTAATCTCCTGGTTTAAGCTTTTAAGGTTGCCACGAAAATCACCTGGTAAGATGATAAACCACGGTTTAAAGATTTTAGCAGCTCCATCCTCGCCAGGAAATCACAGGCACAGATGTTGTTTATAATGTTGTACAAAAATAAATGGGATCTGCTATTTCATACATCAGTCTGAAAAAGACATAACAGGACGTTCTTGCTATCTCTGTAGTCTGGCTGCTGACAAACTGCATTAATTCAAAGTCATTATCCCCAACAATGTCAGCTAAATCAAGAATATAAGACAGGGCTTTACTGAGCCAAAATGACAGGACTGCATGACCATATAAATCGATGCTAAAGAAATGTTTTCAATTAATGCTACATGGCTAAATAGCAGAGTTAATTTATTTAAAAATGGACACAATCTAATACGTATAATCAACCAGAACCAAACGATGTAGAATGAAATCAACTTTGGAAAATTAATGATCAAATTCAGGACTTAATAAATGAATATTCTCCAGATCAACTGGTGAAAGAAACTTTGAACTGTTCAGTGCATTCCAGCCCAGAATGAACAGAAATAGCTCTCTCACCAAGCAATTATGCGTTCACTGTTTTAAACATCTGGCAACAAGACAGAATAGAACACAGATGTGAACATAGAGAAACTTGAGATAAAAGGTAACAAATGAAAAGAAATTCACTTTTACTTTTTGACTGAATCTTATTCTTTTTAAATTTCCCCACACAAATAATCCATATCATTTTTCTCAAAAAGCCCATGATTAATTTCCTTTACGTCCTACCACTACCAATGACCTTGAACTATAAATTATTCCTTCAACTCCAAGTCAGCTTTTGGTTGACTTGCTACATGATTTTAATAATATCACATGCAGTGCTAGCCCAACGCAACCTTGTACTTAGCTGTGCCCAACCACAATGCAGGGAGCAGGAGTGGCCGGCTCTGGACCTGGGCATCACACAAGTACAAAAATAATTCTGAATGGGAATGCTATTTGGGTGAGAATGAGGAAAGCAAGAGTCATGCTTGGCTGCCATACAGCAAAACATATGGTACACACTCAGAGAAAGCTGACCAGCCAGCACCTGCCAACTTTTCACAAGCTGAAATGCACTGCCTTGAGTTATTGCTGAAATATGGAAGCTTGGACTGGGTCACTCATGAGGCTAAAACTAAAAGTGATAGCAATAGGTAGCAAAGACCCACATCATCACTCATCGGGGCTCTCAGGGCAAGAGGAAGTTGAATTGAGTTGGGGAGATGGGAGAGGTGTCAAAGGTCTCACTCAGGAAGCTGTACGAGAGGAACAAGTGGTCCAGCTGGGGAGAGGTACCCAAGCCGTGTGCATCCAACCCTCACCTTAGAGGGAAATCACCCACCAAAGATTTCATTGTTTCCATCTCATTAAATTATTACTTCTATGGTAAATCTATGAATAAAAAAATTTAAGTCATTAACCCTAATGTTCTATCAGTTTATAATATATCCAATTTGTAACACACCTAACCAGTTTTTTCTTTTTTAATTGAGGCCTTCAGTTATTATTTTTGACCAGAGTATGGGTGTCCACAACTATGGGAAGGTTTTTTTCAACAATCTCAAAGTCTCAAGATTTTTTTCTAGCCTATCTCAATTACACACTATCTCTGAAAATCTTATACCCCGGAAAACAATAAATATGGATCTAACCATGTATCAAATATAATATTTTAAATAATAACATTAAAGATAAATAATATCTATTATTTTTGAATACTTATATTCAAGCATTATTCTAAGCATATATATATATATATATATATATATATACACACACACACACACATATATATTTAACAAAATTATTACTCAAATATATAATGATTCTAAAATTACACTTAAAACTTTGTGGAAATATAATTTAATTTCAGTAATGAGGCAGAATTGAACAAGTATCAAATTGTTGAGGAGAGAAATACAGTAATCTTAAAAGTTCCCAGAACTTCTTGTGAGGCTCCATTTCCTCATGATGGTTTATATTCACACACAATAATATATAAGATTTAACGGGTATTTGCAACACTGACAACTACATTTTATTAACTTCGAAGGCTGGCTTCTAAACAATAAATCTGGTGTGTTCTTGTAATGTAGGTATTACAAATTTTCTACTTACAGAATTATAAATTTGGTAATTGCTTTTGAGTTGCCTGAATCATAAAATGTATCAGATTTTCTTTAACATAATTCTGATAAAAAACAAACTAAAGAAAGTGGTTCCAGTTTTGTATTAATATTAAGACCTTTTCAAGATGTTATAAAGACATGTTTTACCACAGATTTTATTTCCTAGAACTAACTCTAGCAAATATCCTAATCTGGGCTATGTGCATAACTTTAATCACTTTGCAGTTTCCCAGAATTCAAAGTGGGAAGGCAGGAAGCCTTGCCTGATAAAAATCAAGAGGCTGACAAAATGGCTACTGAAAATACTACTAATACTGTGACAATATTATGGTTAGAAATAGGGCTACCCGCTAAAAATTGAAGAAGCTAAGTTCAGAAGGGGGAAAAAAGCAGAAAGCTAGGGTATAGTTCCTTCTATCCATGCAGCCATTTCCCTCCTGCCAAAACCAATACAATTTTGAAGAATCTGACAATTAACCTTATTCTAAATTCTAGAGACGTTATCAGAATCTGGTGTAAAACAGAAGTAGACACATCTCTCTATTCTAAAGATTCACATGGAATATTTAGAGAGAAATCTTCATTAAACAAATGGTGATTGAACATGTATTGTGAATTTAAGGGTACATAAATATGAAGAATACAAGGAACTCAGAGTCCATGACATTAGCCATACGTAAATAGTTTCAATACAGTGCAAGAATTTCAAAAGTAGAACCATGTTCTTTCAATGGTGACACGCAACAAAACAAAAATATTAAAGGGCAAATGTCAGTGATCTTGAGCTAACAACGCAGCTGTGGACTCAGGATCATTCTAGATACTTCTGGAGTGTGTCGGCTTCTCCACTTGGTCCAATCACTACTTCAGATCTCCTTTTCTTCATATTACAAGCAAACCACTAGTAAATTCACACTCAATTTTTAAAACACACACCAGAATTAACTGAAGAAAATACAACCCATTTAAAAGTTTTACAAATCTGAATTAGATTGAGAAAAAAAGTAATGAGATAATTAGAACCTAAAAACATTTGCAAAGCTATTATATTACAGGGGTGGAGAATTCAGACCGCTTTTTTCACATATACAGTTAACTCGTTTCTCAAAATGAGAAATTTAATACCTAAAGGGAAATGGGTATTTTTCAATAACTGCAGTTAACTCAACATAGGCTTCTCATACTTAGTAGATGTTGAATCCGCAACAGTATTCTGTCTCAGTAATTAAACAGTAAAATCATATCTAAAAATGAAAGAAGAAATTTTCAAGCATCTAAAGAAGCCATTATCTGAGGCACAAAATATTTTTCCTCACAAGTATGTACTAAGAGCCTAAAACATTAGTAAGTAAGAAATTTTCCTGTTAAACGGATTAGTAATATGGTAATTCTAACTACTGAAGGTATTAAGTGTGGGAAAGGTACAAAGCTACTATGCACAAAAGCACACAAACTTTGAAAAAGGTCTTTATTCTGAGAAGACAGATCTAATAATGGGATTTTTCCTTATCCTAGGCAGTTTATTCAATTTAGTTTTTTATTTATCTACAATGCTCATATTTTGTTTAGATCACTTATCTGGTTAGAAGACTCTCTCTTTAGAAGGTATGTGTTCTTTCATAAAACAAGGAGTTCATAATGCCAGTTCAGAGAAAGACCATCAAGCACAATCTCAGGATTGATAAACTCCCTGTAAAGGGCAACTTACTCTGCATTATGAAGTTATAGCACTCTGTAGACACAAGGAGAACCATATTTAGGTTATTGATTGCAAATACGGCAATCTTTGAAGTGGGACAGCACATATCCAATTTAGACATACCCATAATAATGTGCACTCAGGTGAGGCATCTGATTATCTCTTCAGTGTTGCCAGAACTCAGGTAACAGTGAAAGGAATAAGCAAAAGTCAGACAATGCCTACTATGTCTGAGAAACTAGCCTAGATCTTCAGTGTGAACTGCTATTCAATCAAACCACAGTTAATAATATCTCTAAGAAAGCATAACTTTTAATTTGTGTATATGTGAGTGTACACAAACTACCTTCTGTCCACAAAAATTAATGCATTATGCACTCAGAATAATAAAGTTATTTTGAAACAAAGTGTTTTCTATTTACCATTTTCGCCCCTTAGCTGTTCCCTCCATCCTAGAAGAAAGTATCAAGTTAGAGAAACTAGAGAGTTCCGGTCAAGATGGCTCAGTAGGTAAATGCTGTGCTTACCTTCTCTCATGACCACATCAAAATTACAACTAAACTACAGAACAGCCATCATCGAGAATCACCTAAAATCTTGCTGAACCAAAGCCCTACAACTAAAGACATGAAGAAGAAGCCACCTCGTACTAGTAGGAGGGGCAGAGGCATGGCATGGGTTGGTCACACAACTGTGACCCAGTTAAAAATTGGGAGGGCTATCTCAGCTGCCGAGGCCCCCCTGGAAGAGCGAGGGGTCCTAGCCCCTCCCCAGCCCATGGTTCCAGTGCCAGGGAGAGAAGTCACCATACTTTCTGACTAAGAAAACGAGTGGAGATTGTGGCTGAGTGAGGAGAAGGGTGGCTAGAGTCCCAAGCGCTCCTCTTAAAAGGACCACAAACAGACTTACTCACTGATGAAATCACTACCTCTGAGCTCCGGTGCTGGGGCAGCAGCTGGAGAGGTGACAGGGACACACGGAGGGCAGGGGGAGAAACTTATTTGTCTGGATTCAGGATGAGGGCTGGAGGGGCAGCTTTCTCCCAGATGGAGGAGCTGGTGCAAGCCACTATTTTTTTGTTGAGCCCTCCCCCTTCCTTGCATGCAGACACAAGTGGACGCTACATCTGAGACTCCATCAAGCTGGCTAACTCTGTTCGTTCATTACTCCTGGTGATTCTGAGACCACACCTCACCCAATTTTTGGTCACACGCAAGCCACTTCTAGTGGTTTTTTATACAAATCACCAGCCTTGGCTAATGCTGCAGACATTCCTAGGGTCTCTCAAAGGTTCATAAAACCCAGACAAGCAGCATCTGGCTTGAGTATGTCCTGTACCTCTGGCTGAGCAGCCAGCCCTAAGTGCAACACTAGCAGCAGGTGGCCTTGGTTCCTGGCTTGGCCTCTCAAGGAGCTTCTAAGCATGGCAAGGGCAACAGCCATCTGCAGATGGTTTTGTGGCTCCTGCTGGATGGCCCTGGGTGGGGCACAGACTGTGGCTGAACTTGACCTGCAGCGGGTCCCCTCTCATGTAGCCCTGAGGCTGGCGTGCCCAGTGGCCAGCTTCCAAAAAAGCTGGAGGATCGCCCAGCCACCTTTCAAGATGACACACCTAAGGGGCACATTGGGCAGGCACCAGCACCCTGCTGAGGCAGATCCTGCTCTGTAGGATCAGTCCCTGCACCACAACTCCCCCACTGTAGTGATGGCCAGTCCTTACAACCAATGAGCCTGAGGATCAATCCCTCCCACTGACGTAGAAACAGCAGCCAAGGCTCAACTACAATGGGAGGGCACACACAATCTACAAAAGAGACACACCTGGAGTGTGCAGCTCAGGTGACCAGAAAGACTGTGCCACTGGGCCCCCCAGCCCACCTACTACATAAGGCCACTCTACTAGGATGGGGAAGCATAGCAGCCCTACCTAATACATAGAAACAAACACAGGGAGGCAGCCAAAATGGGGACACAAAGAAACATGTCCCAAAGAAACGAACAGAACAAAGCTCCAGAAAAAGAACTAAACAAAATGAAAACATGCAATCTACCAGATGCAGAGCTCCAAACACTGGTTATAAGGATACTCAGTGATATCAGGGAGAACTTCAACAAAGAAATAAGAAACATAACGAAATGGAGATAGAAAACATAAAAAAGAACCAGTCAGAAATAAAGAATACAATAACTGAAATGAAGACTACATTACAGGGAATCAAAAGTAGCTGAGATGAAGCAGAGGATCAAATTAGCGATTTAAAAGATAAGGTAGCATAAAACACCCAACCAGAACAGCGAAAAGAAAAAAAAGAATCCAAAAAATAAGGAAAGTTTAAGGGGCCTCTGGGACAACATCAAGCATACTAACTTTCATATTATAGGGGTACCAGAAGAAGAGAGAGAGCAAGGAATTGAAAACATACTTGAAAAATAATGATGGAAAACTTCCCTAACATGGGGAAGGAAATAGATAGACAAGCCCAGGAAGAACAGGGAGTCCCAACCAAGATGAACGCAAACAGGCCCATACCATGACACATCATAATTAAAATGCCAAAGTTTAAATACAAAAAAAGAGAATATTAAAAGTAGCAAGAGAAAAGCAGTTAGTTATCTACAAGGGAGTGCCCATAAGGCTGTCGGCTGATTTCTCAACAGAAACTTTGCAGGCCAGAAAGGATTAGCAGGAAATATTCAAAGTGATGAAATGCAAGGGCCTACAACCAAGATTACTCTACCCCGAAAAGCTTTCATTTAGAATTGAAGGACAGATAAAGAGCTTCCCAGACAAGAAAAAACTAAAGGAGTTCATCACCACCAAACCAGTATTACAAGAAATGCTAAAAGAACTTCTTTAAGAAGAAAACAAAAATTATCAAAAGTATGAATAATAAAATGGCAATAACTACATACCTATCAATAATTACTTTCAACATAAATGAATTAAATGCTATAATCAAAAGATAGGGGAACTCAATGGATAAGAAAAAAAGACCCTTACATATGCTGTCTACAAGAGACTCATTTAAGATCGAAATACACAGACTCAAAGTAAAGGGCTGGAAAAAGATATTTCATCAAAATGTAAACAAACAAGCAAAAAGCTGGGAGAGTAGCACTTATACCAGAAAAAATAGACGTTAAATCAAAAGACTATAACAAGAGTCAAGGAATGATCTAGTAATCCCACTTCTGGGTATTTATCTGAAGAAACCCAGAATACTACTTTCAGGGGACATGCTCATCCATATGTTCATTGCAGCACTATTTACAATAACTAAGATATGAAGGCAAACTGGGTGACCCTGAATGGATGAATAAAGAGAAGGTTGTACATGTATACAATGGAATATTGCTAGGCCAGGGAAGGAAATGGGTTCTTGCCATCTGCGGTTGCATGGATGGACCTGGAGGGTATTGTGCTGGGTGGAGAAAGACAGATGCAATGTGATTTTACGTATATGTGGAATGTAAAGAACAAAATAAACAAACAAAACTGAAATAAACTTGTAGATACAGAAAAGATTTTGATGGTTGCCAGATGGGAGGGGGTTGGGGGTGGATGAAAAAGGAGAGGGTTTAAGAAGTACAAATTGGTTGTTACGCAGTAGTCATGGGGATATAGAGTATAGCATAAGGAATATAGTCAATAACAATATTGTAATACCTATGTATGGTGTCAGATGAGTACTAGATCTATTGAGGTGATAGATGAGAGGAGGGTTGGGATCAGGGTGGAAAAGGTGAAGGGGTAAGAAATACAAATTGGTAGTTATAAAATAGTCATGGGATGTAACATAAAGCATAGGGAATATAATCAATAATATGGTAATAACTAGAGTGCCAGGTGGGTACTGTTGAATAATTATGATGTACACCTAAAACTAATATAATATTTTATGTTAGTTTTATTTTAATACAAATCTTAAAAAAAATAAAGTTAGGGAAACTAGTTACAAAAGGAAGTCCTCAACTTACAGTCTGGGTTCCCATTGTTTTAGCATTGAAAAGGGATCAGGGACAATTTAATACAACTTCCTACCCAATGCATGAATAACTCTTAAAAATTTCTAAAAGATTCCTTTGTCTTCTGTCTCAACATGCATTGCCTCGAGGCAGCCAGATTCTATTCAGGACAAAAGTAAGTGTTGAACATTTTCCCATTGTGTCAAAACAGCCTCCTAGAATCAACCCATTTCTTCCTTTGAAGTCAGAGGAAACAATTTTTATGCTTCTGCCACCCAGAAGTATCCTGTCACATGTGAAAGGCTATCATCATCCTGCAAGTCTTATTTTTAAAACTGTTGAATGGGTTGACACTTTGGGGCTAATGCATTTTGCCCATGGGATGGGCATTAATGTTTTGGGGCCAGAAGATGGATAGGCTGTGGTGGACTGAGGGGTGGGCTTGAAAAACATGTCCATATCCCAAAACCTGTGAATATGACCTAATTTGCAAAAAGAGTCCTTACATATTAAATTAATTTAAAGATCTGAAAATCATCCTGGATTTGTGGGTTCCCCCCTAAATCCAATAGTCAATGACTCTACAGCAGATAACGTAAGATTTGCCAGACGAAGAGAAGGCCATGGGAAGATGGGGGCAGAGGATGGAGTGATGCAGCAATGAGCCAAGCAATGCCAACAGCTCCCAGCAGCTGGAAGAGGCAAAGGATGGAAGCTTCCCTGCAGCCTTTGAAAAGAGCACAGCCCTGCCAACACCTTCGTTTTAGACTTCTGTCCTCTGGGTTGTCAGAAAATAAAGTTCTATTGCTTTAAGCCATGAAGTTTGAGGTAAGTTTTACAGCATTCAGTATCAGGTTACTGTAACATAATACAGGTACTATTATTATTTTATTTAACTGCCAGTTTGATATACATCAAAAACTACAACTTAAATCTTTACTTTTTAAAATTTAGAACTTGTGTTAACTTTTTTTTTTTTTTTCAGTTTTTTTTATTTTTTTATTAATTAGTTTCAGGTGCACAAGACAAAGCAAAACTTAGACATTTTTTTAAACATGTTTAATAGGCATTCTTACTTCTGCTTTCATAAATTGCCTATTCTAATCCTTTGTTCATTTTTATAGCATTCATCTTTTTCTTACTGATTTCTTTATTAGTTTCAGGTGTACAAAACAACATAGTGATTAGACATTTACACACCTCACAAAGTGATAACCCCAACAAGTCTACTTCCCATCTCACACTGTACTTAGCTGTTATAGTACCACTGACTATATTCCTTATACTGTACTTTACATCCCGTGACTATACTTTTTAAAATTGCAGTTAACACTCAATATTTTTTATATTAGTTTCAGGTGCACAGTGTAGTGGTTAGTCATTTATATAATTTATGAAGTGATCCCCCTATAAGTCTAGTAACCCCATCTGACACTATACATAGTTTTTACAATATTATTGATTACGAGTATATTCCCCATACTGTATTTCACATCCCTGTGAATGTTTTGTAACTACCAGTTTGTACTTAATAATCCCTTCACCTTTTTCACCCATATCCCCAACCCATCCCTTCTAACAACCATTAGTTTGTTCTTGTATCCGTGAGTCTGTTTCTGTTTTGTTTGTTCAATTATTCTGTTCCTTAGATTCTACATATCAATGAGATCATACCATATTTGTCTTCCTCAGTCTGACTTAGTTTACTTAGCCTAATACTCTCTAGGTCCATCCATGTTGTTGCAAATGGTAAGAGTTCATTCTTTTTTATGGTAGAGTAATAGTCCATTGTATATATGTTCCACCTCTTCTTTATCCAGTCATCTCTTGATGGGCATTTCGGTTGCTTCCCTATCTTGACTATTGTGAATAGGGTTGCAGTAGACATAGGTGTGAATATATCTTTTTGAATTAGTGTTTTGGATTTCTTTGGATAAATACCCAGGAGTGGAACTGCTGGGTCGTAAGGTAGTTCTATTTTTAATTTTTGGAGGAATCTCCAAACTGTTTTCCATAGTGGCTGCACCAATTTGCAATCCCACCAACAGTGCACAAATGTTACTTTTCTCCACATCCTCGTCAACACCCATTTGTTGATTTTTTGATGATGGTCATTCTGACAGGTGTGAGATGACATCTCATTGTGGTTTTATTTGCATTACTCTGATGATTAGTGATGTTGAACATCTTTTCATATGTTGAACAGCCATCCATATGTCCTCTTTGGAGAGTCTATTCAGTTCCTGTGCCACTTTTTTAAACTTGTTTGATTTCTGCTGTTGAGTTGTATGCGTTTTTTAATAAATTTTGGAGATTAGCCCCTTATCAGATGTATCATTAATGAATATCTTCACCCATTCAGCAGGATGTCATTTCATGTTTTTTTTATGGTTTCCTTTGTTGTGCAAAATCTTTTTAGTTTGATGCAGTCCCATTTCTTTTTTTCTTTTCTCTTCTTTTCCCTCCTTGTCCAAGGAGATATATCAGTGAAAATATTACTAAGTGTAATGTCTGAGTGTTTACTTCTTATATTTTCTTCTAGGAGTTTTATGGTTTCGGGTCTTACATTTACATCTTTAATCCATTTTGAGTTTATTTTTGTACATGGTGTAAGACAGTAGTCCAGTTTCCCCAGCACCATTTATTGAATAGACTGTCTTTACCCTAATGCATATTCTTGCTTCCTTTTTCATAGATTAAATGACCATATAGGCATGGATTTATTTCTGGGCTCTCTATTCTGTTCCATTGATCAATGGGTCTGTTTTTATGCCAATACCATGCTGTTTTGATTACTATGGCCTTTTAGTGTAGTTTGATATCAGGTAGCATAACTCCAGCTTTTCTCTTCTTTCTCCAGATTGCCATGGATATTTGTGGTCTTTTATTGTTTGATATAAATTTTAGGATTATTTACTCTAGTTCTGTGAAAGATGTCATTAGTATTTTGATAGGAATTGCGATGAATCTATAGATTGCTTTGAGTAATATGGACATTTTAACTATATTAAATTCTTCCTATGCATGAGCATGGTATGTATATGTTTCCTTTTATTTGCATCTGCTTTAATTTCTCTTTTAAATATCTTACAATTTTCTAACTACAGACAGGTTACATTTATTTCTAGGTACTTTTTTGATGCAATTGTAAATTGGATTGTTTTCTTAATTTCTCATTCTGATAGATTGTTATTGGTGTACAAAAATGCAACCAATTTCTAATTATTAATTTTGTATCTTGATACTTTACTAAATTCATTTATCAGTTCTAATAGTTTGTTAGTGGAATCTTTGGGGTCCTCTCTATATAGTATCATGTCATCTGCAAATAATTTACTTCTTTCTTTCAAATTTGGATGCCTTTTATTTCTTTTTCTTGTCTGAATGCTGTGGATAGGACTTCCCGCATAGTGTGGAAAAAAGTGGTGAAAGTGGACATCCTTGTCTTAGTCCTGATCTTAAGGAGAATGCGTTTAGCTTTTTCCCCTTGAGCATATTAGCTGTGGGTGGGTCACATATGGCCTTTATTATGTTGAGATATGTTCCCTCTATTCCCATTGCTGAGAGTCTTTATCATAAAGGGATGCTGGATTTTGTCAAATGTTTTTCTGCATCTATTGATATGATATGACTTTTATTTTTCATTTTGTTTATATGGTGTATCACATTAATTGATTTGTGAATACCATGAGTGAATCCCACTTAATGGTGGTGTATGATCTTTTTAATAAATTCCTGAATTCAGTTTGCTAATATTTTGTTGAGGGTTTTTCCATCTATGTTCATTAGTGATATCAACCTATAGTTTTCTTTTTTTGTAATGTTTTTGTCTGGTTTTGGAATCAGGGTAATGGTGGCCTCATAAAATGAGTTTGGGATCCTTCTCTCCTCTTGAATTTTTTGGAATAGTTTGAGAAGAATAGTCGTTAATTCTTTTTTGAGTGGTTGGTAAAATTCACCTGTGAAGCCATCTGGTCCTGGACTTTTGTTTGTTGGGAGCTCATTGATTACAGTTACAATTTCATTAGTAGTAATTGGTTGGCACAGATTTTTATGTTTCTTCTTGATTCCCTCTTGGGAAATTGTATGCTTCTAGAAATTTATCCTTTTCTTCCAAATTGTTCAATTTGTTGGTGTGTAGTTGCTCTTAGTATATTCTTAAATTATCTGTATTTCTGAGGTGTCTGCTGTCACTTCTCTTTCACTTCTGATTTTATTTATTTGGATCCTCTTTTTTTCTTGATGAGTCTGGTTAAAGGCTTGTCAACTTTGCTTATCTTTTCAAAACACCAGTTCTTGGTTTCATTGATATTTTGTAGTTTTTCCCACCCTTTATTTTGTTTATTTCCACTCAGATCTTTATTATTTCCTTCCTTGTACTCTGGGATTTGTTTGCTGTTCTTTTTCGTTTCCTTAGGTGTAACGTTAGACTGTTTATTTGAGATTTTTCTTGTTTCTTTAGGTATCCCTGCATTGCTATGAATTTCTCTCTTAGCACTGCTTTCACTGTGTCTCACAGAATTTGAGTTTTTGTGTTTTCATTTTTTTGTCTCAAGGTATCTTTTTATTTCTTCTTTGATCTCATTGTTGACCCAATTGCTATTTAGTAGCATGTTATTTAGCCTCCAAGTGTTTGTGTTTTTCAGGTTTTTTTTCCCCCTTCAAACCATTGTGATCACAGATCACAGAGGACATTTGATATAATTCCAATCTTCTCAAATTTATTGAGACTTGTTTTGTGGACCAACTGGTGGTATATGTTGGAAAATGCTCCATGTGCACTTGAGAAGACTATATATTCTGCTGCTTTGGGATGAAATGCTCTAAAACTATCAATTAAATCCATGTGGTCTAGTGTGTCATCTAAGGTTGCTGTTTCCTTTGTTGATTTTCTTTCTGGAAGATCTGTCCATTGGTGTCAGAGTAGTGTTAAAGTTCCCTACTATGATTGTGTCACTGTTGATCTCTCCGTTTATGTCAGTCAATATTTGTTTTATATATTTAGATGCTCCTATGTTGGTTGCATTGATGTTTAGTAGGATTATGTCCTTTTGTTGGGTTTATCCCTTTAACAACATGCAAAGTCCTTTTTTGTCTCTTATTATAGTCTTCATTTTAAAGTCTATTTTGTCTAAGTATTGCTACCCCAGCTTTTTCTCATTTTCATTTGCGTGAATATCTTTTTCCATCCCTTTACTTTCAGTCTATCTGTATCTAAGGGAGGTCTCTTGTAGACAGCATATGCATAGGTCTTGTTTTCTTACCCATTTAGCTACCCTACCTGTGTCTTTTGATTGGAGCATTTAATGCATTTATAATACATTTAAAGTGATTATTGACAGGTACATAGTTATTGCCATTTATTATTTATATTTTTGATCTTTGTATTTTTTTTCCTTCTGCTTAAAGAAGTCCTTTTAATATTTGTTGTAATATTGGCTTTGTGGTAATGAATTCCTTTAACTTTTTCTTGTCTGGGAAGCTCTTTATCTCTCCTCCAATTTTAAATGATAGCTTTGCTGGGTAGAATAGTCTTAGTTGTAGGTCGTTGCTTTTCATCACTTTGAATATTTCCTGCCAATCCCTTCTGGCCTGCAAAGTTTCTGTTGATAAATCAGCTGATAGTCTTATGAGAGCTCCCTTGTAAGTAACCAGTTATCTTCGTCTTGCTGTTTTTAGGGTTCTCTCTTTGTCTTTAACCTTTGGCATTTTCATTATGATGTGTCTTGATGTGGACCTGTTTGGGTTCATCTTGTTTTAGACTGTCTGCACTTCCTGGGTTTGTATGTCTATTTCCTTCCTTTGGTTAGGGAAGTATCCAGTCTGTATTTCTTCAGAGAGGTTCCTGATCCCTTGCTCCCTCTGTTATCCTATTGGTATCCTATGATGAGAATGTTGTTACACTTGATATCCCAAAGGTCCCCTAAATTATCTTCATTTTATTTTTTTCTATTCCGATTTTCTTTCTGCTGTTGTGATTGTTTTCTGCTACCTAGTCTTTTAAATTACTGATTTGATCCTCTCCTTCATCTAATCTGCTATTGATTCCTTCTAGCATATTTGTCATTTCAGTTACTGTATTCTTTATTTCTGACTGGTCCTTTTTTATGGTTTTTATGTTCACTTTTATGCTTATTATCTCTTTGTTGAAATTTTCACTAAATTCCTTAAACATTCTTATAACCAGTGTTTTAAACTTTGTCTCTGGTAGGCTGGTTGCCTCCATTTCATTTAGTTCTTTTTTCTGGAGGTTTCCCCTGTTTTCTTTATTTGGGACATGTTACTTTCTTCCCTCATTCTGGCTACGTCTCTGTGTTTCCTTCTATATATTAGGTATATCTCCCATGTGTCTCAGTCTTTGCTGGGTGGACTTAGGTAGTATGTGTCCTATGTGGTCCAGTGGTACAATCTTCCTGATTACCTGTGCATGTGTTCCGGGAATGTCCCTTGTGTGTTCTGTGTGTATTTTCCTATTATAGTGGAGCCTTGATTGCTTTTGGTTTGTCAGTGAATGGGACTGATTCCCAGGCTGACTAGTTATGCAGACTGGCTATACTCACAGTGTATAAGTGACTGTGTGGGGTTGACCCCTCATAAGGGCATTCACCACAGCAGGCTCTTGTGCTTGTTGAGACTACCCTTTGAGTGTGCCGCTTGTGGGGTTAACTGGGTAATGCTCTGGTTTGGTCTGAAGCCAGCCTCTAGGTTGCATTGTTTCTTCTGTTTCTTGGGAGGGGCTTCCATGTAGGCCAATTTCAGCCTTGCCTGTGACAGGCCCGGGGTTACCTGGTAGGAGCCACAAAGCTATTTATGGTTCACTAGGGCCTGTGCTGGACCTGCAGGCCTGTGTGGGTGGCCTTGCTGTGAACTGAGGCCAGGTGCCACCAGTTTTGGGCCTGGGGCATCTCAGCAAAAGGCCCAGGGCCCCCCTAGGCTTGTTGCCACCTGTTGGCTGCCCGTAAAGCATAAGCTTTGAAAGAGCTTCCTTAGGTTCTCGGGCATGGTGGTTGACCTGGTGTTGAATGTCTCCGGCTATGCAGCAATTAGTGGGGCAGGGCAGGGTCCCAGGTAGTCATGGGGCATGGGCTGTGGTTTTTACAACATCAATACAGATTTGATTTTTGCACCAGTGTTAGCCTGTGACCACTCCACAAAATGCTGTGAAAACACAGCGACCAGCTACTGCTTACCTTAGGCCTTCAGATATGCGAGAGTCGCCCAAGAGAGGCTATGGCTTAAGTTCTGACTGACTGCCCACCTCCGAAAGTTCTGTAAGCTATCGTGGGCCATCGCTGTTGTAAAAGGCTTTTATAACTTGTGGAGGAGAGCTGGCTATCCAGGACCTGAGAGTGCCCTGGGTAATGCAGCACTAGCTGGGAGGGGACCCAAGGCATCACACCACGGTGGTGTGCACATATGAATTTTACCAGACCAATGCCATCTCAGATTTTCCCCTTTGGGAGAGGGTTCAACTTAGAAAAGATGGCACTCTCATGTAGGCTACATGTGAGGCAGGCTCCCCACATGGATAATGGCAGCTGTACATCTAGCCCTCGCCCCACAGCCATACAACTCCATCTTTTCCCGTATGTCTCCGGCACCTTTTGAGTTGCTGCCCCTCCACCAGAAACCAGGTGAGTGTTTGCAAGTGGGTGAGTCTATGCACAGGCCCCTTAAAAGGACATCTGGGTTTCCTGCTACCTTTCATCTCACTGGGACAGATGGGCAGAATCCTTGCTGCTTTTCACCACCAGATGTTGTGGGGACTCCTAATCCTGGAACAGGACCCTTGGGCTGGGGAGCCCAGTGTGGGGCTCCTCCCTCTTTTGGGGAGACCTTCACCACTGAGGTGTCCCTCCCAGTGCTCAACCACTACCTATGGGGTTTGGGGGCAGTCTGCTTCGCATCTCCACCCCTCCTACTAGTCTCGATATGGCCTCTTCTTTATATCCTTATTTACAGGGGTTCTGTTCTGCCAGTCTTCAGATGCTTCTTAAGGTTGATTGTTCTATAATTTAGTTTTAATTTTAATGTGATCCTGGCAGGTAGCAGGCATAGTGTTTACCTAACCTGCTATTTTGGTCTGTTTCCTCTTATTGATTTTTAAGAGCTCATAATATATTGAAGATTTCATTCTTTTTACTGTAGGTTTTAAATATTTTCTTGGCATTGTCATTTGCCTTTCTGTTTTTTATACTTTTTGTGGTAAGAAACAGAAATCTGTAGTCAAATGCAGGAATATTTTCTATAATGGTCTTGACTTTTGAGATCATGCTTAGAAGAAATTCATGTTTCTCAATGCCAAGAGTACAAATACATGTACCTATCCTATTTTTTAGTACTTCCAAGGCTTCACCTTTTTCCATTAGGTCTTAATTGATCTTAAATTTATATTATTGGAGTGAAATAAACAGCTAATTGTACTGATTTCCAAATGACAAATCTATTGTCACAAAACCATTAAATAATTTTTGTTCATCTAGATTTGAAATGCTACTTTTATAAATTTAACACGCTTACACTTTCTATTTTTATTCCCCTGAATTGTAATATTTTTATTGTAAGTATATAAAACGTTTTCATACATTTAGAGCAGCTAACCCTCTCCTGAATGCTTGTTTCAAATTTTTAAAATGTTTTCAATAGTTTCATATGTCTATAATTCTCCAAATAAATTTTAAAAGTATTTGGAACTCCCTAAAAATTATTGGGATTTTAATTGAAATTATGTTTAATTTACAAGTTACTTTTGTGAGAACTGACATCTTTAAAATATAAACATTTCTTCCATTTATGACAGTATTTCTTATTAGTTTTTTCTTAGTTATTGTGTACATTTTAGTAATATTGTAAATTAAATCTTAATTCCATTTTATATAAAGAGTATAGGAAAGATAGGAAAGCAATGAAAACATCACCAGTAAGAGCAGACACTTATATTGTACTAACCATGTAGCAGGGACTGTTCTAAGGCTTTACATATAATAATTTATTTCATTCTCATAAGAATTCCCCTCTTTACTGTTGAAGAAACTGAGGTACAAACATTAAGTGACTTGCCCAAGTTTACATGACTGATAGGTGATTGAGCCAGGATTTGGATTCAAGCAATGTGGCTCCAGAGTTATTTTTATATATTTCGCTTTATAACTATGTATTTTAAAGGACACTCATAATAGTTTTAATCAATTTTCAGGGAATTATTCTACATTTTCCAATAAAAGGATACCATGGAAAAAAATAACTGATAATTTTATTCCTTTTTCAAAATTTTATACTTCATCCCCCAAATTTACTAAATTGACAAACAATTCCCCAACATTGAATAACTGAATCTTTTTTTTTTTTTTTTTAGAAAAGCAATGGTTATTGTATTTGTAAGTTTTCTGCATATTATAAACGTGTTGTTAGTCATTTATTTCTCGTTCCTTGTATCTTTGAAGAACTCAGACCTTGGTCATCCTTCACCAACTTCAGAATGAGGCCGAGCTTGACTAGCCTAGCAAAGACTGCTGATTTGCAACTTCCAAATTCAACCACAGCACTCTGTTAACACCACTCTCCGCATCTTCACACATCTGCCAGACACTTATTATAGCCTCTTTGATGGCAAGGCCACCTATTACTCTTTTGTCTACTTTTCTTCTTTGTATTGGAAACACAACAACGCAAATATGCTTCCATTTTCACTCTACTATATTGTCTTTCTGTAATGCATTCACTTTGGATGCAAGAAGAAAACACATTTTTGCTCTGACTTTTTTGTAGAACTGGCTTGCTGTCCAGACTGCTTTGTTTCTGGCCTTTTCATTAATTCCACGCATATTGCATCTGACAGAATTACTGCTGTGTTTGTTGACAGGACCCTCTGGCCTCCAAACATCAAATGCATGATGTTGCTATCAAACTTGACACCTGTTTTTCATTCCTAGGCATTGATTTTCCACCCACAAGCCAACATATTTCATAGAAAATACTGTTAGCACTATCTGCAAAGTATTGATTGCTGTAACACTGAAATCCCTACCTGAAAATTTACAGCCTTAATTTTCAGTGGGTTATATCAGTTATCTTCAAGTCGGTGAAGATTTAAGAATGTGCTCAGGATGTGCTAACTAAAATGTTTACTACCGAACAGCCTATACAACCTGCAACTTATGACGAAATTGAAAGAGAGAAGTAAATATTAATTGCTTGATTAAGTTTCTCAAAGATCAGATGAAATGGCCACTATTTTCCAAAAAGAGAATCAAAAGAAAAAGGATCCAAAATGGAAAGAAATTGCAGTATTCAATGTTGCAATTTAGGAACAAAAGACTGGGTAGTTCGCAGGTGATTTATTCAAAGACTAAGACTATAAAGTCTGTTGCAAAATGTTATGACACAGAATTTATCACTTTATATATAAAACATATAGCGTCTTAACTAGATTTAATGGTCTTATTCATCATTCAACAATAATATATTGAGGAACTATGTGCTAGTTACTATATTAAGAATTTCATTTGAATCACCTCATATTGTCCTCACATTATTTGTAAGGTTGGTACTATTTTCCATACTTTTGAGAATGGAGCCCTCACTTCAGAATGTATAGAACAGAGGAGATACAGACAAAAAGTTTTCAGCAATGTAATTGAACAAACACAATATTTAAAAATTTACTATATTAAAAGAGACAGATGAACTTTAAGAGAACCCCACGGTCAGCATGCTAACCTATTGCTATAGTACACTACAGAAACACCATTAACACTTATATACGAGGTGTGATCAAACAATAGTGAATCTTTAAATTAAAAAATGTATTACAGTAAGAGACACATTGCCATTAATCCCCCTCAAAATACGCCCCCCTCCTTGCTTTGAACACACTTATGCCATCATTCTTGCCACTTTCTGAAGCAGTTCAGAAAGTACTCTTTTCAGAGTGTCTTTAATTGCGCTGCCATGGCTGTCTCCATGTTCTGAATTGATTCAAAACATTTACCTTTCATGGTCATTTTGACTTTGAGAAAGAGCTAGAAGTCACACGGTGCCAGATCTGGTGAATAAGGTAGATGAGGACACAACGTAATGTTTTTATTTGACAGAAATTGCCATATACCAGAAGTGATGTGTGACACGGAACCTTTCTGTTGTGATAAAAAGAAAAAATATGGTAAATGCTGCTGAGTGCCATCCAACGGGAAGGCAGAGATCTTCACTAGGGGAAGCAGTGCATCGAGCCTTAGTAACAATGTGTGACAAGTTTCAACTTGCTCAGTGCAGTCAGTCAGGTGTGAGTTATGGTTGAGAGAAGGTGCATTGTAAAGTGTGCTGTAAATCATCCTCCATTATGACAATGCTCCATGTCACACATCGCTTCTGGTACGGCAATTTCTGTCAAATAAAAACATTGTAGTGTGTCCTCATCTACCTTATCCACTGGATCTGGCACCGTGCAACTACTGACTTGCCCCCAAAGTCGAAATGATTCAGGACATTGAGGCAGCCATGACAGCACAACTAAAGACACCCACAAAAGAGGACTTCCAGAACTGCTTCAGAAAGTGGCAAGAATGATGGGATACGTGTGTTCAAAATGAGGGGGAGTATTTTGAGGGGGATTAATGGCAATGTCTCTTTTACTGAAATGAAAAATTTTAATTTAAACATTCACTGTATTTTTTATCACACCTCACACAGTGATCTATACATGCAGTTTTGAGTAAGACAACATGGCAAGGGAAGAATTATTGGGCACTTATTTATAAGTGACTTTATGAAGCCAATGTATCAGGTTTTAGGCCCCCAAATCACTTTCTATTTTATTCTCCTGTAGCCACAATGACTGATTACCCAACCAATGAGGCCCGATACTGTGTTCAGTACTGCTAGGAACACAAAAGAGACATAAGGTACAACTCTTATGCTCAAAGTATTTGTTATTTTTGTGGTGGTTATGAATCTAATGAAAATGGCACATAATGGACACAACGTATAGTACAAAACAGATATAATTCATCTTTGAGGGTTCTGAAAAGAGATATGACACAGGCAGTAATTGGCTATATACTTTTGAAGACAGTGGCTCTTAAAGGGATAAATTGATCTGAACTATTAGGTGGGAAGAAAGAAGACAGACATTCTAGGCAAGCATGATGTCATTAGCAAAAGCTTGTGGGATGAGTGTGTCTGGATCAAGGGCTGAGATCATGTGGACAGGCTGGCTCAATCACAGGTGAGATCAGTTCACCCAGGGCTGTAGCAGAGTTTGAACTCCATCCCTTGGATATCAGGAAGACATAAAAAGGAAAAAACATTCAATTCAGTAAGTATTTCCTGAGGGTTTACTGTGTGCCAGGCACTATACTGATGCTGGAGACACAAAATTGAATGAGAAAAATCCCTACACTCAAGAAGCTCACATTCAGTGGTGAAGGTTGACATAAACTGATAAGAATTACAAAACAGTATATCAGGACAATAATAGAAATATATTCAGAGTATGACAGAGCACAGGGAAGAAAGGAGTAAATTCTTAATCAGGGCATGAGGGAATAGAATAGTGGTGGGGATCAGTGCAAGGAAGGCTCCCAAAGGAGGTATCATTGGAGCTAGGAGGAGAAGAGGAGACAGATGATGGCCAGGCAAGCCAGACTGGGAGAGGCAATGCATGAAGGACAAACATGTCAGGAAGGTAGAGGAAGACTTGACATGAGGGAAACCCTATGAATGGAACCAGGTAGGAAGTCACTTCATACTCCATTTAGGAAATACATGCATAATCCACTGGATAATGAAGGCCTGGTACAGGGAATTGCGGAAAAACAGAATAAAGGATTTATACTCTTATTTCCTGGAGAATTTAGCTGGGTTACAATGTCCTACAACCTAAAACCAAAGAGCATGAATTAAAATATTGACCTTGCCAGCATTTGAGATGTTACTGCCAAATTATTAAAAGACATAATGGGGAAGGGGGCTCATTTTCAAGCCTAAATGCATGATCTCCTTTGCACACTTTGTGTTCCATCATATCCCCTTGGTAAATGCTATTGCCATTTAACCAGTTGAATATGCTAGAAATGTAGAAGTTGTATTTGATATCTCACTTGTGTCCCTCCACTCTACCCTCTGTATGCAATTCCCCGTCAAGTTCTGTGTTTATTTCCTAAATATCCTTTGAATTAATCAACTTTTCACCATGTCCACCTCCAACATCACAGACTAAGTTATCATATTTTACCTAGATTATTGCAATGACTCCTAAGTCCAGTATCTGATATAGTAAGTACTTAATAAATATTAACTTAATTCAAGAATAATTTAGTAATTAAGGGGACTGCTAAGTAGGGCTGTAGGAGGCAGAACAGACAATAGTGCACATATGGTTTTAAGAAGCAAGTGATGGACAATAGTTCATATTGATCATGCCTATGAATTAAAAACATGTTGAAGATAATATCTGTAAGTATAAAAAGGGACATGTTGTATCTACATTTAATAAATGTTCCTGTAGTAATACTAAGAGCCAAGCATTGGTCCTCTCCAAGAAGAAAAAATAGGTTATTAGATTAGGGATCTGTACATCTAAGAATGGTAATCAGGATGGATAATCAGATTGGAAGGTGTTTAGAAAGAGTGAATGGCCTTGTCAAGCAGCATAATGACAACCAACCAGGGGGCAGTGGTACAAGATCAGAGGAAGGGGTGGGGTGGGGAAGTGAGAGAGGAGAGAGGATGGGATTAGAGGTAAAGGAAGTGAAGGACAAACGGACAGGAACCCAGAGATAAATTTGATTGTTTTATTTGTAATTTTTTACAATATAAGGCATCTTTCTGTCTAGTCAATCATTCTCCTAAAACTGTAGCAAACTTAGCACTTTCTCCTTGGTTCTACTTTGTCAAATCTTCCATACTAATTTAGAAATTATGTTTCCCTTTTAAAATAAAATTTTCACAGGTTCAACTCCTTCCTGTTTCAATGTTTTGCTGTTTTTGTTTTTGTTTTACTTTCCTATGTGGGAAGCCTCTTTAATGTCTGACTAATAAACATAATTTTATATACACATATATTTGGCTATGAAATATGTTAGCAGAAATGTGCAGAATCAGATTAAATAGAAATTTCAAAATGATTTACAAAGGTTATTACCTCATAAGTGCACACATTTCCATACAAAATATATTCCAGAGGAATGTAAAATCCTAATTATTTTCATATGCTGCAGTGACTTCCATTTTCTTAAGGGATAAATTATCCCATTGTAGAATATAAGAGAATTAATAATCAGGCCATCTCTCTAAGTAAAAAATTGGAGGTAACTAGGAACACAATATAATTGTCAATCTAATTTATTTATATTAAGATAAAAAGATTAAGTCATATGTTGCTCAAATACTTAAAGACTAATCCTTAAATGGACAGATCAAGAGTTAATCAACTTTAAGAATATTTTATAATGTTTCGTTAGAAGTAAATTTTGTTTTTTGACGAAGAAATGGGTATTAACAAACTCAGGCAAAAGCTCTTTATTTCATGTAATACAGAATATAAATCAGTGAATATCTATTTGTGCACTAATAAACATTAATAATTTGCAACATTTGATATCTATATTTTAAAAAGATTCTTCCACAGGGAAGATAGTTTATGAATAGATCATCAGCCCCAGAAATTCAGTGTCTTATAATACAAAACACTCAGCAAATACTATATATCATATTTTTAAATGACATGCTTTGATTTGAAGTATGCCAAAATTTGGAAACATGATGACTGAAATGCTATTTAAATATATTCCATATGTTAGGAAGTTAGCATGAAATTAAGTAAACATAACAACTATTATCGTTCCTTTTACTTCTCTTGACACTCAATACTGTATGATTTTTTATCCTTATTTGTACTTAATATATTTTTATATCACTATACAATACTAACAAATATTACTTTGATTCCCACATGCCATTGAATTTAGAGTTCTAACACATACAAATACTGGGAAAGGTTTTGAGGCCTTGTATATGTCTAAGCAAATGGAAAGAGAAGTTGGTGTTTGATACCATCTGCTTCCTTTCTCTAAGACCGCCCCCCCCGCCCCCCATGATGGTAACGCCAGTCGTACACTGCACCCACCATCCAAAGAGGCAAAAACATCATATGAACTTGTAACCTAGAGGTCAGCTGAGTTAGAGGTCAGCCTCTTAAATGCCAGAGAAATTGTCTTCAACACTGTGCTTTAGTCCGGGGGTGCCCGGTGTCTGTAGCTAGCTATTGCTCTACAAATTTAGTAGGTTGAAATGTATTTTCTTTTCCTTTTGGCTCTGAGCTCTTGGTAAATTCCTTCTGTTGATGAATCTTGTGACTGTTTCCAACTGCACTAGCATTGTACAGCCATTCACTGAACAAGCACTTTTTTCCCTCTGCTTGCTTGAAAATCCTCTCTCATGCAGGCATTTACATGTGCAGCAGATCTTACTGAAGTTCTCAAGTAGCAAACAGGAAAGATTTTATAACAGATCCATGTAGTAGAGAACTAAAGATTAAAAGGATAGCCTTTGGACCTTTTTTACTCTGAAATTTATCCCCATCTCCTCTCACTGCTCTCATCTTCAAATCCCTGTTTTTATTTGGAATGGTTTAGCTATCTTTGTTTCCTTGGCACCTGAAAACCCGTGGCTTTAGGTTATATGTCATACCAAGCAACTTACCAAGGCATTTTCCCAAACAAATCAAGATCCTTTCCTAATCTCGTGCCAGTTGTTGAAATAACTTATTTCTTATGTTTATGTGATTGTAAAATACTTCATTTATATGAAATACCAACATAGCAAACACACACATGATGCTTGTTAAATTAATACTTTCCTTTCATGCATTTACCTTTTATAGAAGCTTAAAAGGATGGCAATGATTAACACAAAAGAAGAAACCTCCTGTGGTACCACATCAGGCAGATTTTTAAGAGAGACACCAGGGTAGGCGGCCTTCCCATCCCTCCTCCAGTCATAACCTTCATGATTCTGTTAGAGGTGAGGGAAGCCATAGGAGTGTGTCCAAACGTTTTCAGAATAATCAATTTTTCTCATTTTTAAAATTTAAGGTCACTTAAGTCAGTTATTCTCACACATATAGACAAAGGTACCCTAACAGTGGAGGAGAGAGAATAGAGAGGTCTGGGGAGGCCGTATTAAGCAACGTGGTGTTTCTTTAAGACTCAAAATTTGCTTTGTAAGAAGGTGCCACTTCTGTCTCATAGCTTTGCATATAAAGTCGGATACAGGTTTCCTGGTTTGAAAAGTGCAGTCTTAAGTAAGAAAATGATCTGCTGAAATATGGACAAATTTAAGACTTTGAACAGAAAAAGGATTACTCGTAAGTAGAGTGCTCATATGTCCTGGTTTACAATGGATAGTCCCAAGGTTAAGCTGTTGGTGTGGCATAATTATTATTAGCCAAACATGCTGGGGTTTGGATGACAAAGTAGATGGTTACCTTGCCTGTCAGACACGAACTTGCCACCAGATGCTAGACTTACAGTCATCTTTGGCAGGAATGCCCACCAGCCATGGGACAATAAGAGTGATAGCCTAAATTGTGATTATTTAATTCAGGCCCCAACTAATGAAACTAATGAATGGAGATCAACCAAATGGTAAGGTTGTCAGAAATTTGACATTTAAATACTTCATTAAACTATTTACTTGAAATGAAAGGAAAAATCAACTGGCAATGCTGAAATCAATGAATAAAATAACTAATACTAAAAAGAGGCAGAAATAAAACAAAACAAAACAAAGAAATAAACAAAAAAAGAGCTTATCTCATACCAGTTAAGAAAATCATTTTTGCCCTCATAATACACAAGATCAACGTGAGATTCCCTAAGGGAAAAGTATAGCATCTTCCATGGTTTTTGTTATTATTTAAATATGAACCCACCCAACATAAAGGCATGCAATCTAGACCACTGATCAATAAGACATAATGAGCTGAAGCAGTCATATTGATTACTGACTTAGCTATCATTTTATTGATAAAAAAAAAATTAAAAAATGCCTTCACTAAAGACAGGATAAACCCAAAGTCAGAAAATAGTTCACTTGTAGGAGATGTGTACATGTGTGCATACGTATGTGTGTACTCTGATAATTTACCATTATACATTGGTAAATAATTATCAGTTATTCCCTTTGTACATTATCCATTACACTTTTGTAAATTTAGTGCCAATAACTGTGTTTAACAGTTGCAGGGCTGCTTCCTAGCTTGACTCCTTGCCTGAGTGGGTCCTAAGATGTGCTCTACTACTGCTGTGGCCCATTGGCGGGGGAGCCAAATCAGGCAACGCTGCCAACTCAGCTCCCTGGAGGGACAGGGCCACTGACTCAGCTCTGCAGATGGGTGCAGCCACTGGCTGGGGTTTCTGTTCAGGTGCCACTGCCAGCAGGAACACAGTTTGCCAAGAACTGGCTGCTGGTTGCTATAAGTCCCGCCCCCTTTCTCTCTATCTATCTAATCCCCAGTGGTCAAGCTCTGTAGATTCCCCCAGTGATCTTTGTGAAGTGAGACTCAAGTGTCTCCCAGAAAGCATCCCATCATGCTGGGGAAGCTGCATGTCCACCTGGTTCTCTTTTTCCCACGAGAGAAACCAGTCCTAGGAGGCCCTGTGGGTGTGATGCTGTGCAGGTCCGAGGGCAGGGTGTTGTAGTCAAAGTGTAGCCACTCCCGGCACCCTTCTAACACAGTCCTTCCATGTCGCTGTGGTCCAGACGAGTGCTTCAGCCTCACCCTTGGGGTTCTGGGATTTTCACAATGGTGTCTTGTCTATGGATAGTGGCCAGTTGATCTTGTGAGGGGCACTGAAGTTGGGAATGATCTATTGATTGTCTCCGTCTTGATGCTATTACTACCCTGAAGTTTTTCATTTAATTTTGTACAACTCCCCTCACATCACTGAGTTCAATTCTGAGAAAAACACCAGAGTGCTCTAAAACTACTCATTTATATAGAATTTACTGCAATAAACTATTAAAAAAATAGTTTCTTAGAATAAAATCCTTTGTGTCAAATTATGAATGCGAACTTAAATACATCTGCTTTACTTAAAATAAAACTATTCCTATTATTATCTTAAGTTAAACATATTAATAATGTAAGTACAAAATTTTTTGAAACCAATCAGGTATTTTGCACCAGTCTATGATTTGAGTAATCCATGCTCCTGAGAAAATATAAGTACTTTGCTATACCTGGAATCACCATCACTTCCAAATCCAAACTAGACAGAATCTTCAGCTTCTGCAATTTGTCTGTTTCTCCCAGGCTATCCATCCCTTCCCTTCCTCAATTTTCCCTCTCTCACTCCCCACCTGGGTGTCCTGGCTCATGCCATCGAGGACTCACAGTCACTACAACATGCTGACCCTTGTCTTTCCATTACCTCACACAGCAGATCCTACATTCCTGAGTTAGACTTCTATATCCTGACTTATCATTCCCATGGCGAGGACTTTGTTAAGCGCTGAACAACTCTGAGTAAGAGGATGATGCTACATGAGATTGAAGATATCCAGTCTTCCTGGGGCTGAGACACCATTGGGAAGCTTCCACTTTTCTTCCGTCCTCTCCCATTCCCTCAGAAAATTGCCCAGTATATATTCCAAATGTTTGCCAAATATTTTGCACTAATAACACTTAGATAATACCCCGTAAACATTTTTTTTTTTTTTTTTAAGGAGAGCACAGCTCACAGTGGCCCATGTGGGGATCGAACTGTCAACCTTGGTGTTATTAGCACCATGCACTAACCAACTGAGCTAACTGATCACCCCTACCCAGTAAACATTCGACACTTAAATACCTTTCAGTGAATGACAGAATAACTTCTTACATATTAAGAAATGTGAAGGTCGTTCACATGGCTGAAGGATATGACTGATTTTATATTGCCCCAGAGGGAAAGTGTGGACCTTGGGAGGAAGCTATAGAAGGATGGACTTCAGATCAATAGGAGGCAACGAGGCTCTGCCTAAGCGTTACGAACTTCATGAGGTGTGAACTTCCAACCCAAATTTGTGCTTTCATAATGGTGGGTGGACACCTTTTATGGTTTTTGTACAGGTGACTGTGGCTGAGTTGAGAAGATGATCTTTACAGGTCCCTTCAAGATTCAGATTCAGAGAGATGTGCCATGAACTGTGAAATGATAAGGATTATGTACAGAGAGTAATGAGCAAAACTTACTTGTAACAAAAGAATTCTATGCTTTTTCTGAATTGATGCCTCAAAAACCTCAATACTAAGCTCTTACTTATGTTAAAGGCAGAAGAAGGAGAAGTATCAGGAGGAACGTATCGCCATATGAGGATGGCTTTAGGGGTTTTGGCCAGCTCACAATTAGTCTTTTTAACTGGTCCTCTTATCCATAGAAGTAAGTGCCAGAAGTAATTTCTGTTAAAGTATCCCTGTCCCTGGCGACACAACCTGGGAGCTGTGGACAGCCTTTTAATCTTCCATGGGACCTACAGGGCAGGGAACAATGGCCGCCAGAGAGAAGAGAAAAATGAACAGAGGAAGCAGCGATGCAATGATGCTGGTTTACATTTCCGACAGAGTTTCAGTCCTCCTCACGAGGCATGCATTACCACCATTGCCTATTGTTGCCATCTATGTCTCTTTCATGCTTAAGCATGCATCACTTCGTTTCTGTCACCTGGAACCACAGCAGCTTAACCAGGATACCACAGCTCTGCATGAAGCAGCTTCCTCACATCAACCAAGGCCTAGGGCAGAAATGCTAAATTGTCAGCATGTACAGAAAGTGTAAAAAAAAAAAAGAAAAAGAAAGTGTTCCTTTGGTGCCCAGTGCAATTTCCCAACACACCATGTGACAGGATGGTCAGTACATATTGCAGCTCAGAAGACTGCCTTCCTGACAGGTGTTTCTGGCCAGGATCTCTACACTTTTATTATCAGTATGTATCTAGTTACAACTAAGTCCCGTTACTGCAGTGGAAACAAAAGGCTCAGAGAATGCCACTGGAACTGTGCTTAGGAAGCTTCCGTGATCACAAGTGTGAGAGCTTTAAAAAAAAATCATTGTCCTATACAGAACTATTCCAAATGATACTTTGTTGAGCACAGTCAGATTCTGTGCTCATCTGCTGCACAGAAACAATATGCAAAATGGGTGTTACTGTGTGGGGTGATTGTCATCTTTTTCTTTTAATACCACCAATGCACAAAACCATCCAGCGAGAGTAAAAGAAAACAAACCCTGAAAGATTAGCATGCAGCACAATATAAATATACCATAATTGGGCTGTCAGTGCACCAAGTAAGTACTAAGAGACCAAGAAGCGATTCAGCTGATTAAGCAGACACCTGAAACCCTATGCAGTACAGGAAGCCCCTCATGTGCTAAAATATTTGTTTTAAATTCTCATGATATCTATAAATATTTTCAAAAGTATTTTCATCTTGTGAAATTGTCATTTTTTTTTTAAAAGCATAATATGGAGCATTGCATAAGTCTTAGACTTATTCCCCCCCAAATTCTGAATATTCACAAGACCGGGAAATTTTTTTTAGTCACATGCATTATCTATCCTTCAGACACATAGTTTACAGTAATACTGAAAAGACTGCGCCTTGACTCTCTCCTTTTTCATTCCATGAAGACATGTCAACCCACAATGAGAATCCCACTAGTGTGATTCAAATTAAATGAATGTTTATTTGGACAGCAGATTGGGATGACTTTGCCATATGCATGAAACAAAAGATGGGGTGGGGTGGGTTTTTATTAACTGGAGAGTAATGAATATAGACACTTCAATAAAAACAGCTAATGAGGATCAGTGTCAACAGTTAATTATAAATGATTCATATATGTGAAAATTTGTCTTCAAGGCTTCTCTTTAATAAGATTTTTGAAAGTATTAATTCTTGTTACCCTAGAATATTAGAAAAAAGTAATAGTGCCCCCCTTATTAATAATCGAGTTTCTTGGGAGGGTCTTTTCTTCAGTTACTCTGAGTTGCAGGGATTCAACTCATGAGAACAATGTCAACGGCTCAGCATTAGATATATAATGAACTTGAACTACGTTTTACAAAGGTAAGACATGACTTCTAATCCTCCTAGTTTAATTCCATGATACTCAATAACGGATAAGAAATAGGAGGGCGAGTAAAGGTGTTTTATTTTCCACTGCTGCATAGTTTTAAAATATTCAATAAGGACTAGAGAGATGGTGAAATTATTAGAAATAATCACCAAATTAGAAATATGACGGAAGCATCCTGTCATCTCCGATACCATTTTGTCAACTATACAGGACAACAATGCATTGGACGTATTTTTCTACGTGGGCCAAAACTTAAACAGAAATTTAGGTAGACTTTTCTGATTGTGAATGCCACTAAACATTATAATAAAATAACTATCATTTAATTCTTACACGTCTGAATTATGCATATCTCTAATTATAGAGGATGAAACAGACTCAGTCAAATTAAGTTGTCTAAGCCACACAAACAATGAGAGGCAAGTTCAATCCACTTTGCCTTCCGCTGAACTTCCTCCTTCACTAACCTTTTTTTTTTTTTTTAATTTATTTTTAAAACTTATTGGGGTGACAATTGTTAGTAAAATTACATAGATTTCAACTAACCTATCTTTCAAATGGGATGTACACTGTATAGAGTTGAAACGTGCTCCTCCTCAGAAGAGTGAAGAGAATTGATGGTATGCTCTCTGGAAGGCCTTCCTGTTGTATTTTTATGCAGTACTATAATAAGAAGTCTAAAGCCTGTCATACATATTACCTTATTCACCTTTTCCATTTAGCAGGGTACACTGGTTTTGGACGTCATTACTATTGTTATTTTGGGTGGAGAAATTAAAGTGATCATTGGTGAGCAGGAATGTCAGCAGGTGAGTGGCAGTTTGGACTAGAAGTCTTGCCACCTAATACATAATCCAGAGCCCTAGCCACTAAATCTTGCATTTTGTGATATGGCAAAACACACAAGGCCATGCTGCTATTAATCTTTAATGAAACCAAATGTCAACTATACTATTTTGAATCATCATTCAGTTTCTAGCCTAATATCCAGTATATATTCAATCTTAAGACCACACATTCATATATAAAAGTTGAAAGAAAATCCAATTTCCTTCTATAATTACAAAAATTATTTTTAACATGTCACAATAATTTTACGTGAGAAGGGAAAATGAATTTCTGCATCAATTTACACTCAAATTTTTTTCTCTCTTTAAGGAGTTGATCCCCTAATAATGTAGATTAATTATTTTTTTCCTTAAAGGATTCTTAAAAAGAATGATGCCATTCTGATAAAGGTTCCCTTTCCTAGTCATCAGTAGCAGATGTCTACTTCTGTGCAGAGGACAAGTCTAATGCTCTGTGACCACAGTCGAGAGCACAACAAAATACCACAAAGCAACCTGTGTGCCTCTGCTGTTTCTTCCTGTGTCACCACGCTGTTTCTTCCTTTTACCAATGCACAGCAAATATAAAAACTGCCATTTAAAAGGGATCCTGTAGGTTTCCCAATAATCTCTAATATTATTAATTATCATGCTCCTATTCTAGTTGGATTTTAATCAAAATTATCTTTCATGTGGTCTCTTAGCAAAAATAAAAATGATTCCAGAAAAACAGAAAAAGTCAAGAACCATGTGATTTTACTCATATATGGGATATAAAATTGATAGCAACAAACAAGACAAACAAACAAAACCCCATAGACACAGACAATAGTTTAGTGGTTACCAGAGGGTCAGGGGGGAGGGAAGCTGGTGGAAGAGGGTAAAAGGGATCAAATATATGGTGATGGAAGGAGAACTGACTCTAGCTGGTGAATACAATGCAATATATAGATGATGTATTATAGAAATGTACACTTGAAACCTATGTAATTTTACCTAACCAATGTCATCCCACTAAATTCAATCAAAATTTAAGAAAAAGAAAAACACAACACGCCAAGGTCAGGTTGTAAGCTCTCAAAATATGACACATCCGTTTAACTCAATGAATTCACCTGGATGGTTCAAAATTAAAATAAAAGTTAAAAAATACATTAACCTCCCTGCGTCTCCATGAATGCCCTTCCTTCATCTTGGAGTACTGTCCTGCTTTTCTTCTTTATCAAGACCAATCTTGGTTATCCTTTAAGGCTTGACAGGAAGTCTACCTCCTGAGCGCAGCCTTTGCTGGCACACTATAGGCTTGAATACGGCCTCCTCTTGGGTCATATAACATTTTAGTGGCTCCTCTGTTAAGCAAGCATTTCCAATTTGGTACCTGAGGATTTATATGCCCATCCTTTCTAAGGCTCCTTGGGAGGTGGGCCAGGGTTGTTTTAGCTCTGCATTCTCCTGTCACATTTCTCTACTTACTTTTCAAATAGCTGAGCCATGAGTGTTGGTCAAATGTAATACAGAAACCTCTTGAGCTGCAAAACGATTGGGTCGTCAGAGCTCCAATGGTCTTGTAAAGGTGATACCACCCACCTCAGCTACCTCACTGTAAAATGGACCAGTGACTCCTGTTTCTAGGAACCTGTTTTCCTGACCCCAAAGCATAATTTAAAATATGCTTTGTAAAGTGTGTTTTGCTATATGAGTATAAAATAGCATACCTATATGGTGTGTACTTTTGTAAGGTTAAAATGGTGAATATTGTGCAAAACATCTGAAATAATCAATACATACATGGTCTGTATGATAACATATTTGATCCACCTGTTAAAAACACGCTTAAAGAGAACACTCCAGAAATCAGCAGGAAATAGAGCTACCCAACAGGTATCTAATTTGTAGACAAATGTAGCAAAAAAAAAAAAAAAAAAAAAAAAATCTGTATATATCAGTTTATATCATGAACATCCAAACACTTTACCATAACTAGTATGCTGACTGTGTAAATATAGGGAACAGAGAAGTAACCATATCTACCAATGCATGAAAATTGGCCAGCCACATAGATGAAAAATGAAGATGGGCAGAATCATTACTTAAAGCCCACCCTCATGTACACTCTTCGTTTAAAATGTGTGATCATCTTCAGATTTATGTGGACAGAAATATATTTAAAAATGAGTATACATTTTTAGTGATCAAATGGTATCAACAGCTATATTGATTACATGCTGTTTGTCTAAGTCACCCTGTGATCAACTCTCTTCTTATCCTGTTGCTTTTGCGATCACATGTTTAATTTCTGTTTTATCCTGTATCCACTGAATGCCGGAACCAGTGGCTTTTGGATGCACGAGAAAGAATTTGCTTACAGAAGGAATTGATAATACTCTGATATTTTTCTGAAGTTTTTGTTTTAAGGCAGAGAAATTAGGGTGTTTGTATTAAACACTCAAGATCAAAAATCTAATCATCTGTTTTCTTTCATTGGGCAGCAGAGTTCTAGTTTTCTCTCCTTTCCCTGTCTATCCACCCCCTTCAAATATTTCTTTTCCTAGTAACAGCATCTTAGGACCATCTCAACTTTACTGCAAAATCTCATTTCATTGTTTACACACAAAAAAGGGATCTTAGTTAAGAGTCTACACTTCTTACGGCATTCTAGGCACCATCTTTAGTTACTTGATTATACCTTGAGGTTTTCCTCCACCTCAGCAGCTTTTCCAACTAACTTAGTATTCATTTCAAAATTAATGCTGATAAATTCAAATTTTTCCTATCTCTAGGTACCTAAAAAGTTGTGGTTTTTTTTTTCTTCTTTTTTGGGGGGAAGGTGGCATTTTCAATTATAATTCCAATTTAAAAGGTTTTTAAAAAAACAAATGCTCAATTCTACACTTACCTTGAAAATAATTAGTAATAATCCTTCAAAGTTTAGGAATATCCATATAAAGATCACTTCCTTCTCTGACACTTAAGTATTTAAACATTCCTGCCACAGATTCTCTGGAAAATTTCATTCTAAATCAATTTTAGAACTATCATACTAAATCAAGTAAACTTTACCAAAATAAGCTAGACCAATCACAGTGGTCAGAAGGCCAAAGATTCAAGCTCTAATGTGTTATTCAAAAGGTTAAGAATTCGAATTTGAAGCTATGTTTCGTATTTTGAATTGAGTATAAATAACTTTAAATGAGAAGAGGACTTCATTAAAAAAACACAGGTTTTAGAAGCATATTTATTCTCTGTCATCTTTAAAACAAAATGAAATAAAAACAACTACAGAATTACTATAAGCAACAATTTTTCATTTTGTCTTATACCTGTTCTTTGGAGAGTGTCTTCGAGTTAGGGCAGGAATTGGGTCAGTGTTGGACGATCGGTACCTGCGTATTTGTTGTCATAAAGACATGTGCTGCCCTTTCTTTCTATAATTGAGTCAGCAGTAGGCTCCCTAAACTACATGCATATGTGTGGATTCACTGAAAAGGACAATTTCTGAAATGCAGTGATTTATCAACAATGAGTGCAGCTGATGAACCCCAACATTCCCAGACATCAGAATTAGGGGCAGAGATGAGAAAAGACCTTTTCTTTGAGGCACCAGGTAACTATCAGAGCACGAAAAATAAATTCTACAATTGACAAACCTTCTCTGGATTTACAGCAATGCGTTACTGGAATGCGACTGAAAGGAGGCGCTATTACAAAGGATAAATCCCTGTTTTGTCAGCACCAATTTTTGATGCTTAGACTTGTTTCAGTGTATTTGGTGTGCATGTGATAAGTGTATTTGTGTGCATGTGTGTATAAATATACACACATACCTCTCTCCCTCTCACACACACATGCATGTATATATGTATGTACATATGTATTCTTCTTAATTTAATTCTTAATTTAGACCCATCTACTTTTCAAATAAAACACAATTTCCCTTCTATTTAGCTCTATTGTGTTCATTATTCTTTAGTCTAATATACACTTTTACATCTCATCGAGCAGTAAACAACTGAAGTATAATGTATCCATAAAAGGCAATTTCCTAACAGTTCTAATTATCCTGTAACACTTGCTCTTTTTTCCTTAAGTGTGTGGGTACATAAATGTTTACTTTCCTCAAGAAAGAAAATAAAAAACTTAGACAGAAAAGACATTCTGTTTACCAATTCACTAATTGAGGAGAATGTCACCTTTGCAAAAACAAAAAATATTTGAAATGAAAAAATTGAAAAATAAAATTTCCAGTCAAAAGATTGCTTAATTACCATAAATAACTGAATCCTTGGATTTTTATGTGATGTTTTTAAAATATTGTCTAAATTCCTGGTGACAAGTAATTATTTGTTTCAAAAAATTGGCGCAATATTAATTTCTTATATTCTAACAAGAAAAAAAAGTTACCTAATTACCTCAAAATCTAATTAAATAATCTACACCAAAATAAAATCTCATTCTAACATTGATTGCGTTAAAGATGAAAAACTGGAAGCGATACTAAAAACCTTAGATTTTTTCATTTTAACTTGAATTTGTTTATGAGGAAATCTTGAATTTGAGGATGACATGTTTAGATATAATTTTCACTAATGGATGTAAGAGAACTCTGCACCTAAAATATGTATTTGTAACTTTTCTCTTGAAAGGCTAAAATTTTTAATGCTAAGAAGTATAATCTCTGTAAGTAGAGTGATATAACTTCTACAGTTTGATATTTTTGAAACTATAGAAAAACTTTTAGAAGCCCAAATTGGTTTTCTCCTTCAAATGAGTACGTGCCCATTTCAACTCGGCCATCTACCTGAACCAACGGCATTTCTGTCAGAGGGGATCACAAAGGTGGTAGGTGGCTCAGGAGACAGCATTTTACAAACTAAAAGAAACTGAAGTCTAGCATTCTGTTTGCTACAAACTAAAATATCCTGTTATTTAACACTATTTTCACACTGCTGTCTGAAGGTTTTCATGCTGTTAAAAACTGAAACCGTCCTTATAAACATAAATACACTAAGAACAGTGTTTTATGTTCACCTTCCCTGCCCCTACAGAGCAGCTGGAGGCATCCCCCATCCACTCTCGAGTGGTCCAACTCTTTCTTGAGTTTCCCACTCATCCACACTTTGGGTCAAACCAAAAACATGCTTTATTTGAGAGACGCAACATGTTTTCCTTTGTTAACTGAGGGCATTTCCAAATAGCAAGAAGTGCTCACAGGAAGAACAAAGACAATATAATTGGAAGGCTGTGATACGCCAGAAGGAGAACTTGGTCGAAGCAAAGTGACCATTCTAGAGAAATTCTCCACAACTAGTCAATCTATCACAGAAATGGAAATCTTTGGAGTTTCAAGAAACAAACAAACAAAATTCATTACTAGAATAACTCAAGTTTGAAATAAAAGCAGATGTACTACTTCCCAGAGTTGTATGGAATCAATAAAGAAACCTGTGTTTAAACAAGTAAACTACCAGAGGTCTAATTACTATTTTGAAAGAGGAGAGCATTTACTTTTGTGCCATAAGTCATACAGATTAATGTTACCTCATGGTCATGTCTCCTTACCCAGGGCAACCGGGATGACATATACCGATCCAATAGAGAGTAGCAGAAATAAAGAAAAGGAAACCACAGCAATTGAAAAATAATCCTGATTTTCTTCTCTAAGGGAGGGAGGGATGAAATATGAGAAAGGAAAATGTACAAGAAAACACTGTATTTCATACCTGCTTATACCTGTAATTTGGTTGTTTTACTATAAATGACTTTAAAATAAGTACTAATAAATGTACATTTCACCCCTTAAAGGTAAAGGAGGTGTCCCTCATAAAACCAACAAAGCAGGATTACTTTCTCTATAGGATACCAACCAGAAACAGTGTCACCATTTATTTGGGAAAAAACAATATGGTGTGTGGGATGGAATGAAGTTATGGTAACTACATTTTCTTAAACCTAAATTGGGCTGTGTTGTTTTTTTTTTTTTTTTAAATTAAAGTTTATTGGGGTGACAATAGTAAGCAAAGTGACATAGATTTCAGGTGTACAATTCTGTAATACATCATATATATCTCACATTGTGTGTTCACCACCCAGAATCAGTTCTCCTTCCATTACCATATATTTGATCCCATTTACCCTCATCTACAACCTCCTCCCCACTTACCTTCTGGTAACCACTAAACTATTGTCTATATCTATGAGTTTTGTTTCTTCATTTGTTTGTCTTGTTCTTTTGTTGTTTTCAGTTTTATATCCCACATATCAGTGAAATTATATGGTCCACGTTTTCTGTCTGATTTATTTCACTCAGCATTATAATCTCAAGATCCATCTGTGTTGTCACAAATGGTACAACATGGTACAAATGGTACAAATGGTACAGCATGTTTTCTTATGGCCAAATAGTATTCCATTGTGTATATATACCACAACTTCTTTATCCATTCATCTATCAAAGGACACTTTGGTTGTTTCCATGTCTTGGCCACTGTAAATAAAGCTGCAATGAACATTGGAGCACATATGGGCTGTGTTTTGACTAAGGGTTTTACAGGGCAAAATATTTTAAATCAGTAGAGTCCCAGAAAACTCAGGATGTATGGCTGCCTTAGTTTTGGTGCTAAAATAGAATTGCTTACTTAGTCATGATCTTCTCAGTAAATTAAACAGCATTACCCCAATTTAAAACAAATAAACAAAAAATAAGAGTTAATGTTAAATGGTTGTTATGTTAAAAACATGGTACTTTAAACTTTGTTCTTCATATTCCTGTTGAGTTCATTAGCCACCACAAATCCTGCACAACATCTGTAATAATTTTCATGAGCAATTATCTACTAATAATTGCATTTGCATTTGAAAGTTAAGATGGAAGGAGCATAGTAGGAAACACTAGTCCCAACAAGTTTCATATTTCTGCAAAGTCCCAGCCAACTCTAATCTACGTGTGCTTAAAATTTAATTCTCAAATAAGTATTTCATTAACACTATTATTAGGAATGTAAAGTAAGTTTACATTCAAATAAATATTATAGTTTAAATGAAAACTACAAATCAGGAAGAAAATTGGCAAAATAGTTAAACTCTATTGGCTCCAGTCCCAGTTTCTCTCACTTATCATAGCAAAGTAAATTTGCTATAGTTTAAAGTGAAAGGTACAGTAGATATCATTTAGTCCAACTGATATATTTAACATAGAAAAAAAAGTGAGGCTTAAAGCATTATTTAATTTCTTAACTACTTTGTGGCAAAATCAGGATTCTAACTAGAGTGGATAACTGACTTTATTTATATTTTAATCCTAGAGCCTGAGTCAGTTACAATTGCTTTATTCATTATCTCATAATACCTCATCTTTTAACCATAATTCTTCAAAACAACAGTTAATATTTATTGCGCACCTTATATGTCAGGGCTCGCACTCCATGCTTTACACATTTCAGCAGGAAATCTCACCTAGCGCACAAGACCAGTTTATCAACAAGGGAGGCTATTGTAGAGACTCCCTTGTTTGAAATGCCCTCGCTTCCTCCCCTCCATTTATCTTGCCCGTACTTCTCCAAGTATTGCCTGCTGTTCAAAGCTAAGCCTAAGTTCCAAACATGCTGGGAAGCCTTCTCCTGTGGTCGCTACTAACCTAAGTATGGCCCCTGAAGTGCTGGAACCCAAACCTGTGTGTAGTACAGTACCATTCATCCATTTGATTTGAAGCCTCCTTACATTCTTATTAAGCATTTAATTTTTTTCTCTCTGCTTTTCCCTCTAGACCAGGGGTGTCCAAACTTTTTTCAACGTTTTCCACCAAGAGCCATATACGGTAAAATACACAAACAGCCGGGCCACTCACTCAAGGTGAAGTACGTATTGCCTCACCTGGTTTATTTAAGTAAACTAAATATATTTTTGGAATTTGCTGTGGGCCAATTAACAATGGATCATGGGCCGCAGTTGGCCCGCGGGCCACAGTTTGGACACCCCTGATCTAGACTCTAAACTCTGAGTGGGCAGGATTTAGCTCTTGTGTCTTTTCACATTCCCAGAGCCTGCGGAATAGTGTAAGCACAGAAACTATGGCAGTGGCAGGGAGTGACGTCAGTGCAGATCTCTGAGCACGTGCTCGTTTCCATGGAGTTGAGCAGCAAGGAAGAGGGGCTTCCAGCAACAACACTTTTCTTCTACTGAGCCTCCACAACTTCAGAGGGAATGAAAAACAACATTCTTGTCCAAAGCTATGTGGAGTCAAAGAGAACAAGCCATTATTTTTTTTCTCTGTCAACGAACCACATTATTAAACCTCAGATCGTCCAAAATACAAAGAAATAACATTCCTAGTTATTTAAGTTTTGAACCAAGGCATTCAAATTCTAGGATAGGGAATACTTTCTTCTTTCATTCTCTAATTATCTATTCCTAAAAACAATACGTAAAGATGTTTTATTTAAAAATATAAAACAAAAGGGGGCTGTTCTTTTAAGATTTTTTAGCTAAAAAATTTAAGCTTTTACCAACCTTCTTCGTCAGCCTTTAATTTTCCCACAGTTAGTCTTGTCAGCTGATTTACTTATTGATTTCTCAGAAATTTATTCTGTACGGTACAGACCTCAACTGCCGACCTCCCACTGTACACATCTGATACTCTGCAATTTCAGGGTGAGGAGGGGGAGGCCCCGAGATTCGCTGGTAGCAGGGCAGCTAGATTAGCAGGTGATTACGTGCGCACTGCTGTTAACACTATGCCACTTTAGTTGATTTTCCATTCTTCCAACAACAGCCAAACTGCAAATACCTCATATGTAGTTCAGGAACAATTTCCATAGAAATATGTTTCTTAGCTATTAAGTGGACCCTAAAGAATAGGCAAAGATGTGCTTTCACTTTAAAAGTGAGGACAGTCACACAAAAGGAAAAGCACCTGTGAAGGGAGTTAGTTACCTAGAGGAATTCAAATGAATAAAAAGGTTCAGGATCAGTTACTCTCCTCACATCTTGAACCATTAGATAAGAACCGAGCACCGGAAATAATCGTGATGTATGAAATAATTTAACATACAGGTTTCCACTCAATGTTAACATTTCAATTTTTAGAATTAAGACTCTCGGTGGCCAATGGCAGACATACTACTGAATGGCAAACACTGGGTCCACAGCACTAGTTCATCCTGTTAGCTTGCTTTGTCCTCTACCATCACAGACCTCAGTGTCTCAAATCTTTGACCAGTTGCAGATTTTTCCCAGTTGTTAAGTGAGGTTGAGCACTGGTCAAGAAGGCCCTTTTAGGATCTAGTCCCACCTGGGGGCTTGCTAGGTGCACCCATAGGCAAGTCTCGTGACTTTGCTGCCTTTTAATTTCATCTGAAAAAGAGATCGACTACTGACTTGACTCATTCAAGAACGTTCCAGTATTAGAGACACAAAACAGTGCCAAGTGCTTTGAGAAACATTAAGTTAGTAGGAAAAATTAAAGGTAGGATTCATACAACTAATGTTTGTTTAAGAAACTAGTTCCATTATCAGACTTTGCCTCATCATAAGACTAACTCCCACTCGTGACAATGCGGAGTCCTAGATCCCACCCCTGAGATTCAGAACTGGCAAGTCAGATTCGGACTAGGGTAACCGTGCAGGGGACAAGTACGCTTTTGTTCAGTTTCCTGGTTCTCATGGAATTTAATACACGGTCATCCAGTTGGAGTGATACTGTTTAATTTGGGGAAGGAAAGGTTAGGATCCAGTTTTCCATTCGGGTAAAGTTGAACGGGAATTAAACTCTTCCGGCATTTTGAGAACAAATTATATGTTTGTTATCTGAGGTGACTATCACTCATGAAGACTTCAAACAGCCTCAAATAGAGTCAGATGACTTCTCAGAGAATATCCACATTACAATCCACGCTAAGAAGCAAGAAATGATACAAAGACACTTTTGCCCATGGACCATTTCTGGTCCATCTTTTGAGGAACTGCACGGTGTTCTGGATGAAGAGAAGAACCAGGGCACTGTTTGGTGTGACTCAGAGGCCTGGCACTTCCCTCAGGTGGCCCGAGCACACCATAGCAGTCCTAAACACCTGACTCTGTCCAGGGCTGCCATGGTTTTAGGAAGACGAGATCCTCCGAGATCTAGCTCTTATTTTCTGGAAACAGGGCCAGAAACATCCCAGCTTCCACTATTGGGAAAGCCAACAAATAAAGAAGTAGGAGGGAACGGCCTCCACCACATGATCTTTGGCACTATCCTTACAATGATGTTTTTGATGCAAGGACTTTCCACAATACTTTGTAATTAATCAAGTGTTCCAGACAGGAAGCCTCATAATGTAATATACAAATGTTTTCTGTTAAACATTTATTATGCCAACAAGACTATAGCAACTGATGTGCATCTCACTCATAGAAACACCGATCTTGGCTATTTGTTTGTTCTGCACATGTATACCTATTTTTCTTAAAATGAAGTTTTATAAGGAAGCTGAAATTTCCCTGACATCTCTTCCAAGTATTTATAAATGTTTACTTGAGACAAAGGACACGAGCTAGTAATTCACGGAGCAGTAGCTATTAGCCATGTAAAACTAGACTTTTCTAATTAGTAATCAAAACACATATAAACCTGTGCTGGTTGGCGGCAGGCGTAGCAGGAGCTAGTCCGGAAGGTCTGGAGTTCATCTCTCCAACAGCGCTTACCTGGGCCTTCAGAAGCCACAAGCAACCATAGGAAGACGATGAGATTATAACTCTTTCTTTTACCTCACATTCCTCTAAGTCACCGTAAAACCAAATAAATTAGGTTCCTGCTTACAGGTAGAGCTCCATAGATCCAGTATGAGTCAGGGGATTCTCGGGAGGATATCCACCATCCCCAATACAGGTTTATCCACTGTCGCTCATGAAATAACTTTTAATAAGGAAAAAAGCCATTTATTCCATAATTAGAAATTAAAAGGCTTAAAATACAAGAGACTGATTAAGGCAGTGCTTACTTAAAAATGAGTTTCAGTTGTATAATAGTCATAATAATAATAGAATAACAATAAAATTATTGAGAATTGTAATTAGAGGAGAGGAAGAAAATGAACACCATGGGAAATACTAGGCTTCTGAAACGTGAGAGGCAACCCCCAAGGGGACAAAAAGACATTTGACTACAATCACAAATGCCATTGGAGGTGGGGGCAAGAGTCTTGGTTACAAACATGTCCTGCTGTTTACTCTTGAAGTAAAATTCCAGGAGAATCTTAAATTTGCTGAACCACACACAGTTTACCCATCTATAAAATGGGAATTATGTCAACCTCAATCATCGCTCTGGGTTTAAAAGGGATTAATTACGCAAAAGCATTTTGGAGCTATATAGCCATGTATCAAAGTAGTCATTTGTGCATTAGAAGCCTAAGGCCAGAAAAGCGAAACCTCCCGGAGACAGGACTTTGTCCAAAGTGAGGCTGTTTGCTTTTTTAGCAGGATAAAGACAAGGAGATACAGTACGTGAAGCTGTTTTGGTGATGCAGCTACGAAATCAGGTGGCTCTCCTGGGGAGGATTTATGAATCATTTGCTTTGTTTGTAACACAGCTGACTTGATTATCAAAGGGGATATCTTGATTGAGATATACCTTTTTCACAGCTCTACTGCCCTGCCTTTTAGCCATGCAACAATTCACCAGTCATGCCCAAAGGACCATTCTTTAAACAAGCTCAGAAATAAATTTAACACCCAGCTATACAAGATGCAAACATACTTTTGGAAAATACAATATACTGTACGCTTATCATTTACATAACCAGACAGCTGGAGTCTACAGAAATGCAAATTCTGTCACCACTTAAATGCACTGAAAAAATATCCTGTACTGAAATGCTAGGGTGAGGGGGAACCATTTGAGGGAGAAGAGTTATCAATAAATCCAAACCTTAAGTAAATGAAAACCAAATTCAAGTTTTCTATAAAAGCAGAATGGGGACTGATTTTCTTTATATGATTCTATGTTTATTCTGGCTGATGCCATGAGCTGAGCTCTCCTCATCATTCCTTCCAGTTTTGTGAAACCCATGGTAATTAGCTGTCGTAGTGTCTTTCTTTTTCCTGGTGCTACAGGCTGTCCCTCAGTTTGATTTCTTTTGTCATGCCAGAGGACGGCCAGTTTCCAAACTGAATTATCGGGGGCTGCAAAGGCTGCTAAGTCAGATCCACGCCCACCTTGTCTTCGCATCACTCAGCTCCAAGCCTGTTAGAACACCTTTTTCTTTTTTTTTTCTTTAAGTCCACTAGACAGGCAGGCAAACAGCCAGTCAAAATATGCTAACTAGTGCCAAATGTTATCAGTAGGAATTGCTTGAGCAATTTTTCTATCCAATTCCCTACAAGATAGACTACCACATGGAACACACACACACACACACACACACACACACACACTTTACATCAAACAGGAAAAATCCACAAACTGCAAACTTACAGTGATTCTATGGATGTCTTTCATTGTTTTAAAACAAGGGGCTTGTCCAACACGCCACTTCTCAGCCCTCCCTCTAAATGAGTGGCTGCTTTCCCTTTAAAGCCAAAATCACTTTTAGCCTTCAAAATGATCCTCAATTCACTCTCAAATCAGAGAAAGTGATTTGGATTAGAGAAATTCAGTGCACAGCTGAGCATTCCCCTGTCACTTTCTCTCCAAACCACATGGGCTCATGGAGGTTAATAGGTCAGTTCATGATGAAAGAATTCCCAATTCTTTCGAGAGGTATACACACCTTCTGTACCCGCAACACCAGCCATTAGAAAAGTTAAAGTAAGTGCTTTTCAAGGCTGGAAGAATTCACTCAGCTTCCATTTGCCAGAACTATCATTGCACTCTTGGAGCTTTTGGCAGGAAATGAGTGACTGAACTCGGTGCTCCTATGGAGAAGGAAAGGGACTATTTCTCTTCCTTCTTCTCTAAGTTTCCTTAAATAGAATGGTCTCAGTCAGGCCCAGCGGCAGCACAATGACAGCATAATTAAGGAATGCCACCTCGTATGTAGTAGGCCCTCACACATGCGTCAAGTGAAGCTTTTGAACAAACGGTACAATTATATAAAAGCAAAGAAATACACACTCTCTTATAATCTTTAATGTACATAATGTAATTAACTCTTGCAGATTCAGTTTAGGGCTTCGAGCCACAGCTATGACTCTTGCAGAAGTTAAAATCTTGCTTTGTTTCTGCAATCTTCAAGATGGCATGAGGGAAGGGGCTGGTCCGTCGTCCATTCAGTAGAGGTGAGAAGGCTCGGTAGAGACCTTCTGCGAGTGTAGAAACCACGTGCTCTGGCAGAGGAGCTTTGCCCTGTCTTTGTAATTACTGTTCAGTCCTGTACACCTGAAGTTGGGGGCCCACTTTGCAACTCTCTTCACCAGCCATGCCAAAGTGAGAAGCACTCTGGGTAACAAGGCACAAAAGCAAACATCAGACCGTTTCGTGTTATTCATTTTAGTTTTGGCCCTACTACAAAAGTTTACAGAGGATTCTTTAATATTTCAGTTTTTAATAGAAGAGGAAAACCTGGGATTATAAAACAACTACTGCCCAAGCCTGTTAGTCTCTTGAGTTACATGTCATGTTGGTGAGCAGAGATGTATCAGCATTTCTTAGCCCTCATCTCAGCCTGAGGATCACAGTCATGGAGCGACAGAAGAGAAATTCACTTTATGTCACCCCTGTTGGGAGACGATTATTTATTGATTCTCAAACTTGGAAACACATCAGAATCACCTTAAGGGCTCGCTAAACGAGACTGTTGGGCCCCACCACCCAGAGTTTCTCATTCAATGCATCTGAGCTGGGACCTGAGAATTTGCATTTCCAGCAAGTTCTCACACATTGTTGATGCTGCTGGACCAGAGATCACACTTGGAGAGTCCCTGACATAACAAAGTGTATAGGGCAGGTCCTTGCAAGAACTGAGAAACAAGTCTAACCAGCTCCTCTCAGATGCATCCATCTTTCTTACTAGCAGTTTTCACCTCACACCAGGCATCCAGTGACTGTGCTGTGTTTGCTGCCAGTGACTCTGACTCCTCCCTAATCAGTAGCGGTGCTGTGGTAGGTGCTGAGTTAGCGAAAGTAGGGTCAAGTAACAGATAAGGAGTTATGTGCTCTGCTACCTGAATGCATCACCCTGACAGCACAATATTAATTTCCTTCTGAATACTCGCTCTTCGATGTCATCAAGGTTTTTAGAAACCAAGCTCAAATAAGAAAAGAGGATAGAAACTATGTGTATATATGTATACTCAGCATCCAGACACCTAAATGTCTGAGGCGTCCATTCCTGGTGTGAGGTTTTTCTGCCTTGGGGTAGGGCGTCATAAATCTAAATACAGCTTGTACGTAACTGAACAGATTACCTGTAATTTTTCTGTCTCATCCCATGAGGTCCACTGATGGCCAAAATAATCAGAAGCCGTTTTTAACATTTAACCACAACTCTTTTTAAATTTTGCATCTTACTGACATTAGCTGATGTAGACCGTCTCAAGGAAACCAAAGGAAAGCAACAATTATAATGAGCAAGAAGTGCTGATGCTAATGAACTTGGTGCTAAGGAGACATAAATATATGTGCTAACATTAGTAGAATACTATTTGATCAGTAAGGTCAGTCTTCAAGCCTTTGGACTGTAGGTTTTCCAAACACCTGACAGAGCTACCTGACATTAGTCAACTTCATCAGGCCCACTTGCAGCTGGAGTTCAGCAAAAAAACGGCACTGTCAGGCATCTACACAGTCAACGAAGTGATCCCCTTGGTAAGTCCAGTGCCCATCTGGCACCCTACATAATCTTTACAACATTACTGATTATATTCCCCATTCTGCACTTCACATCCCCATGACTATATTTGTCTACTAATTTGCTCTTTTCTAATCCCTTCACCTTCTCTCCTATCCCTTCCCCTCTCCCATCCCTTCCCCTCGCCCATCCCTTCCCCTCGCCCATCTAATAACCAACAGTTTTTTTCCTATATCTTTGAATCTGTTTCTGTTTTGTTTGCTCACTTATTCTATTCTTTAGATTCCACATACAAGTGAGATCATATGGTATTTGTCTTTCTCAGTTTGACTTATTTAACTTAGCATAACATTCTCAAGCTCCATCCATGTTGTTGCAAATGGCAAGATTTCATTCTTTTAGTATTGTAACAGCTATATAAGATGTCAGAGGCGTAGTAGCTTGGGGGAGAGGGGTTATCAGTTCGTGAGGGGTGTAAATGTCTAACTATTATGTTGCTCTGTACACCTGAAACTAATAAAAAATAAATAAAAAATAAAGTTACATGAGCAGAAAATGGCACTGCACGGAGACACTGCCTGGCTTCTCACTGAGGAAAGATCAGTGCACAGAATGAGACAGAAGGTTTACGAGCAGTGAGGACCTGACTATTGGATGCTTGGAATCATTTCATAACTATTCCTAACTTTCAAATAGCTATCTGAGGGTAGCCCTCTGAAGTCAAAAAAGTCAGTGTGTATGAAGGCTGGTACAAGGGCAAATCAAAACCACACCTTTCTCCAGCCTTCTCACTAGAATACTTTTAGCCTGAGTCCAATCTCTCAGCAGCATTTGTGAATTTTTGGTAAAACTTCCAGTAAACCTTTCAGGACACACACACACACAATTTCACTATGTTTTTTGGTCAATGATCAGGACCATTCAAAACAGAGAAAGTGGCAGCAATTATCTCAGCAGTTTTGGCAGCTAAGACACCAGCAGCTACAGCATGAGCAGAGCTCCATCCTGGGGTTCTGAGGTCTACAAGTTAGAGAACATGGGATGAAACGTGCCAGCCCTGCTCAGCAGTTGTGATGATTCATTCCCGAACCACACTGTCAACGGTAGTGAGTGATGGATGCAGCTGCCTGGCCGACCATTTCAGGCACGTGCTGAATCAAGTACCTTAGTCTGCTCTCTTTTTAAGCTTAGGCTGCTCACTCTTCTGCTTCAGAACAGACATTTTCAGTTTGCTCTAAAATGTCATTTTTCACTAAACATTTTGGAAATGGTGTTCTTTTTCCTAGGTGCCCAGAGTGTTTCACCAATTTATCCCAGCCACCATTTTTCATCTGTCTTGAAGTCATTTGCTGTGTTCTGACTTGAGTAGTTTAAGTGCCTGCCACCACTGGAGAAGGTGAATAAGTCTTTGGAAAAGCACAAAGAAATGTTAGCAGTTGTGAAAGCCCGCTACTTTGCTGACTTCCTTTACAGGAACATTTGGCATATGCTGCCATCCACAGCTGATTGTTTTCTTTTCTTTTCTTGTGGCTTCATGGTGGATAGTTGGCCATGGACGAGGCAGCTTTTGTAAGGTACATTTCTACGTTTTGATCAGACTCGGTCTACAAAGGTAGGTCTATGATCCCACTTTAGACTAATGTCCATAAACATGAGTATTTATTCCTAAAAGTCCTATTTCCAGCTCAGTTACGGAAACTGATTATTTCTTTGCTTAACTAAGTGTTTGTACCATGCCAATAATTATTTTTGCAGAAATATGTGAAATGAGGCAAGGCTCTCAAAAGAAATGAGAATTCTGTTATTCAAATATACTGGTACTTGTAAAAATCTAATTGTATTATTTCTTATTGACAGATATTAAGACCAAAGTAAATCAGAGAGTGTCGTAAACAAATGGACTTGATTAATAACATATATATGTCACTTTAATAAATACATACATTTACTAATAGTTTATCCCATGTAGACATTTGCCTAAAAAATAGCACAATTTCCAGGTACCTACAAATTAAATTTAAATTTCTGGCATTCACGATTGTGATGGTTAATTTTGTCAACTTGACTGGGCCACAGGATGATGACCTTCTAAAGAGGTTGTTAATCCTGAGAATCTAAAATGTCACCCATATGTCCCATGATAGGTCCCTTCCTACATGATTCCCACCAGTTATGGGCTTCCTACATACGTCCCGTAAGTTATGAGCCTTTACAACTTTCACTGCTATGTTTTGCTGGGAATCAGGAGCCACATGGATCATCAGTGAAAGCTTTAGTGTCAAAATAGAAACAAGCTCTTTTGAATCAGGAATCTAATATTTTATTAGTTTAAAACTGAACCAAACCAAAGATGTTCTGCATAAAGTTGCTAGAAAGGGTTGCTACTAAACAATATAAATCTACCTGGTACAGCTGGTTCTTTTCTTTAAGGAAAATTATTTGCTGCAATGATGTTAATGAAATTAAGGCCCTGGGAATCTATTATGTGCCATTACCTTGAAAACAAATATTTCTGCTTTACTTTAATAATTACCTCTGAAGACTGCCTTAGATTTGCCTCTGTTTCCTTCCTTCCTTCCTTCCTTCCTTCCTTCCTTCCTTCCTTCCTTCCTCCCTCCCTCCCTCCCTCCCTCCCTCCCTCCCTCCCTTCTTTCCTCCCTTCTCTCCATACCTCCCCCCTTTCCCCAGTCATAGGCCATTTTCCAGTCACAAGGAATAGCATTCCATTAACATTATTCTAACATCACCACAGTCCTCAAGTAGTTAAAAGCACTGTGTTGCTAGAACAAAACCTACACCCTCTAATTTGCATTATTACTAACTTAAAGAATGGTGACCAATGAAAATGGCATTTAATAGTAGGTGGGTTGAGAAGGGTTTTGAAGGGTTTTTTTGTTTGTTTGTTTTTGTTAGCTTTTTTTAATTTCCCCAATGCTTTCATAATATTCTCCCTGAGGTCAGGGCACAAGCAGAAAAGCAAATTAGGAACCTCATTCATGGTTTTTTTTTCATTCTCAAGAATACATAGATATTAACTGTAGGAATATAAATTCACTGATTCCACTAAATTACACTCAATTATACTGGGTCGGTAAGCTTCAAGCAAACCAGAAGCTTAATCTGAATCATTTCCACAAGGCCTCCATTAGCTACAACGATCACTCATGTAAGAAACCATTAAAAACAGTCTGTCGCCTGTAAAACCTGGCACACTGAGACACGCTTCCTGAAATCAGTCCATCCTCCTGCCCCCAGGGTCCCACCATCATTTATATACAGGGACCCGGGCTGACATGAACACAGAGCACATTCCTGAGGAGAAAAACAACTGATATTAATGGAAATGCAGTGCGGAGGGAGAAGGCACGCCTGGTCTGGGTGAGCAGTGCAGGTTGTCTCCTGTGAGCCTCCTGTGCTGCCCACTAGGGCGGAAGGCAGACACCTTCCTATCTACCAATCAGCGCAGTCAGCACTGCCCACCGAATGGGAAGAATTACAGCATCTTGAAATAACCCAGTTGAAGCTTTTAACCCTAAAATATTTTGGCTGTATACTGAATAATTTTTATATTCATATTTTTTAATGATTATAAGTAGTTATCACTCAAAAATACAATCATTGAAACCATTTACCAGACAGCAATCTATATGGAACATTATGCAGAGAAAGTCAATGTGGTCTGCCTTATTAGGAGATTATAATCTAAAATGAAATGGCTGTGATGAAATAGCTAACGAATCAAACAACGGAACACATGTACCACACACATAATCACACACATACAGAGTTCTTCACACTGCTAAAATGCAAATGCACCGGTGCATTTGGAATGACAGTATTAGAATAAAGGTGAGAGTATATACTCAGAAAAGGTAAGATCAGGAGAAAAATCACCTTCAAAGTTAGAGAAGGCTTTGAAGGGCTGCATGAAGGAAAAGAGAGTAGTGAGGCCTGTGGGAGGGCAAGTGAGGACTAAGAGTAAATAGCTTTCATATTCTGGGCATAAAATATAACCTCATAGAAAGTGTGTAAGTGAATGAATTTGACATTAATAAAGTTGACGGACACACAAATGGCCAACAGGTACATGAAAAGGTGTTCAACATCACTTATCATCAGGGAAATGCAAATGAAAACCACAGTGAGATATCACCTCACGCCTGTTAAAATGGCTATCATCAAAAGACAAGAGACAACAGTGTCGATGAGGATGTGGAGAAAAGGGAACCCTTGTGCACTGTTGGTGGGAATGTAAATTAGTGCAACCACTGTGGAAAACAGTATGGGGGCTCCTCAAAAAATTAGAAATGGAACTACCTTATGATTTAGCAATCTCACTTCTGGATATATATCCAAAGGAAATGAAAACAGGTATCAAAGAGATATCTATACCCCTATGTGTACTGCAGAATTATTTAGAATAGCCAAGATATGGAAACAACCATCTGTCAACAAATGATTAAATAAAGAAGATGTGGTATATGTAAACAGTGGAATATTATTCAGGCCTGAGCAAGAAAGACATCCGCCGTATGTGACGACATGAGTGGGGGTTGAAAGTACTGTTAAGTCAAGTAAGCAAGACATACAAAGACAAACACTGCATGCTATCACTTATATGTGGATTCTAAAACAAAAAAAGTCAAATTCATTGAAGAAGAGAGTAGAAAAGTGGTTACCAGAGGCTGAGGTTGGGGGATTAGGGAGAGGTTGGCAAAAGGGTACAAAGTTTCAGCGATAAGATGAATAAAACCTGAGGCTCTAATGTAAAACATGGAGGCTATAGTTGATAACACCATATGATATAACTAAATTCATTAAGAGGGTAGAACTTAAATGTTCTAATCAAAAACAAAAGGTAAATACATGAGGTGATGGATGTGTTTAATTAACTAAATGGTGGGAATCCTTTCACAGCACATACATACAACAAATCACCACGATGTACACTTTAAATACCTTACAATTTTATATGTCAATTATACCTTAGAAAAGCTGAAATTAAAAAACAAAAAATGTTGACCAAGAACTGAGTGGCTATGGTGGGAAACTGAGGTAACCAGGGCACAGGTTATCCAGCAGGATGCAGTGAAGAGACACACACACGCATAATGGGTGGTGAGGAATCCTGCAGCTTCTACGCAGCAGGAGGTAAGAAGACACAGAAGTGCTTCTTACGGTGCTTGAAGTCAGGCAGCAGGAGAGTCATGGTTAAACTGTAAGAACTGAAGATCGATATGCATTGTAAAGAAAGCACTGTGTTAAGATGGATCTAGAGGGGTTACTTTAGGGATAAGAAGAGCAATCGGCAAGCAAGGTGAGTACAGATTTGAGTTGAGCCCATGGCCTCCTGCATACAGCTCACGGTTCACTGCAACGCTCTGGCTACTAGAGGCATTCATTTTCCCTGTTACTTTGCTTGCAATTGGGATGAGTTAGCTACATCAGTCGCACTGTTCTCTCAGGTTGGTGTTAATAGTCACTGTAATAATAACTCAATAATTCAATAACCACAAAATAATAATCCCATCATGGGTAGTTGTGTGTCTGCTGGAATCCAGAGTATACCACATGCTCTATATTCACCATCTTATTAGGTTTCACAGGATCCCAATAAAGAGGAATTATTTTTAAATCCATGTGATGGGTTAGGAAACTAAGGCCTAGACCGGTTCAACAACTTATTCAAAGTTAGGGCTTGGCAAACTTTTTCTGTATAGGGCCTAAGAGTAAATACTGTATAGACTTTGCTGGCCAGTTTCTGTCAAAATAACTGCCTTTTAAGCACAAAAACAGATACACAATATGTAAAGGAATGAATGGGGCTATGTTCTAACAAAACATTATTTATGGGCACTAAAATTGACTTTAATAATTTAATGTGTCACAAAATATATTGTCCTTTTGAATTTTTTCCCAACCATTACATGGTTCTCAGGCCATACAATAATAGGAGGCAGGCTTTCCTGACCTCTGCTCAAGGTTATCCACTGAGATAAGTGGCAGAGCCAGGATTCAAAGCTGGTTTCTCAACCTGCAGAAACGGTGCCACCTCCTGTACACTTAAGAACAAATTAGTATAGGACAGTCCAGCGCCGTAGACAATACACTGCACTCTAACTGTTAACTCCACTTGGTCTATGAGACAGATTAAGTTACAAAATTGGCTACCCCAAATATTACCTAATATCAACATACAGAATAATAACTGATAAACAATATCAAGTGAAACTTTCAACTTATTTAAATCTAAAAACATATTAATATAATAAGCAAGATACACACACACACACATATATATATATAAAACATCTAAGAAAAGGTGCCATTTTTTACTAATCTTTAGATGTTAGTGATAGTTATTTACTTGGTGGTTGATTTTCCCCATGCTTCCACTCCACCTCCATCCTAAAAATTTCTGGCACCTAAATTCAATTTGCATCAAAAGCCCTTAGAATTCGAATGGATACTTTTATGTGAATGTTCATAGCAGCTTTGGAAACAACTCAAATGCCCATCAACAGATGAATGGATAAGGTCTATGCATACAATGCAATATTATTTAGCCATCAAAATAAATGAAATTTTGATATATACTGGATGGAATTTTAAAACATTATACTTAGTGAAATAATTCAGACACAGAAGGACAAATATTGCATGATTCCACTTACAGAGTACCTAGAATAGGCAAATTCAGCGACAGAAAATAGAAGAGAGATTACTAGGGGCTGTGGGGGGTGGGGTGGGGATGGGAGTTATTGTTTAATGACTGTAGTTTTATTTACGATGACGAAAATATTTTCAGTATAGACAGTGGTGATGGTTATACAACTTTGTGAATGTATATAATACCACTAAACTGTACACTAACGAATGGTTAAAATGGTAGCTATTGTTATGCATATTTTACCACAATTTAAAAAAAAATTAAAGCCCTCACTAGGGATTCCTATGACTTCTTTCAATCAAAAATAGAAAGGTTCTATTCATTCTTTTCAAACCATAAACTAATGAAAGGATTACATTTATTTTACCAGAATGAAAAGTTTTTGTTTACTTACAATTTCCAAATAAATCAATAGGCATTGTGAACAAAACCAAGTGAACTATAATAATGTTGAGTGTGAAAACTTTGTTTTTAATATTTCATGACTTTCTTCAAAAAATTAGATAGCATGGTATTAATGAAAGCTTGAAATGTATTCACTTTTCATAGGTTTTTAAAAACCGGGTAAAACAGAAATCAAAACATCACCCTCTATTTCAACATCAGCCCTCACTGGGTCTTGGAGTCCAGTGGACCCCACTTCCCATCCTTTGTCCCCGGAGAATCGCTGACAGCTGTAGGCTGTTGGTCTGCGCTCTGCTCACTGCAAATCGGTTGCAAGGCAGAATGTCAAGGAGGCTGCTGAGAAACACTCAGGATTGCTCTTCCCCAATCACTGATTTTCACATGTATTATATAGTAAGTATTCTGATGTGAGAGCTTATGCTATTAATAATTTAAGAACAGTTAAAAACAGTAAAGGCTTCTCCACTTGTCCCTTTACCAGTGGCTCAGCCAGCTTCAACTGACTCACAGAAACTCAACTGAGTCAGCCTTCTTCTAAGTACAATGTAAAAATAATCCCCATGAAATCATATTTAAACACAACATAACAAGGGTTTACATAAACTTGAACACATGTTTCTCAGAAAACATACTGTTGGGAGTAGGGAAATAAAGATAGATTTTGGGGTACAGCCATAGCTTGAAAGGGTCGTGTTAAACTGACAGTCTCCATGTTGGGGTTCACAACTGTATTCGTTTTCTAGGGCAGCCATAGCAAAGGATGGCAGACTGAGTGGCCTAAACAACAGACATTTATCTTCTCACAGTCCTGGAGGCTGTAAAGTCTACTAAGATCAAGGTATTAGCAGGGTTATTTCTTCTGAGGTCTCTCTCCTGGGCTTACAGATAGCTCTCTTCCCCCTGTGTTTTCACATGGTCTTCCCTGTGTGTCTGTGTCCTAATCTCCTCCTTTTATGAGGACACCAGACATATTGGATTAGGGCCCAACCTACTGGGCTCATTTTATCTTAATTACTTCTTTAAAGACACCATTTCCAAATACAGTCACATTCTGAAAAATGGTTGTTAGAACTTTAACATACGAATTTTGGGAGAACAGAATTTTGCCAATAACACTAACTCAGAACACTACAAATTACTGTGTACAAAAATATTTTCCAAGGTTAAAAATGTGCTCAACTTGGACCATCTCAACCCCCACTTAACTGCCGCTGCTTACTGATGCTGAGTTAACTGCAGCCCCTTCCTGCTGCTGAATGACGAGCAAACCACACCACTTTCATGCAGGGACCTTGGCCAGGGATGCATGTCCACTGTTCCCAGGGTTGAGCCTGAGCATCCTATCTCCGCTGAAACAATGCTGGTGCTTTCTGTCACCAGAGATAATGTGAAACACTGCCCGGGCGATGTCTGGCCACTCACAGATTTGAATAAGTGTCAGCGGGTTTCTCTGTGCTGCCCTAAGAATGGACCCTAACCACAGAATATAAAATATTCCTAGAAGACCAGGTACATAAAAGTAAAGAATCGGCTTTTCTCTACCCTGAGAAAATGAAAACACATTTCAAAAAGTCTACAAAAGACTTTGATTCTGTGTGTGTTAGGCTGAGCTAAGCTGCTTTAAACCCTGTTACACGGTGCTGAGGACTTGAACTATAGGGGATCTGTTATCACATTCATTTCACATTCTGATAAGCTCTCTAGGTTTGTTTCAATGTTTTTAGCCCATCTATCTGAGCATTTGGTCTTAGATGGCTCTCCTTTTATCTTCCAACTTCAAAGTATAATTTTGAAATAAAGATTTACTTCCCTGTGAATTCTGAGAGTTTTATACTGTCAGGGACAATGGGTTCAAGTTTTTAGACATGTCTCCCCAACTCTGAAGGAACTTTCATTTGCCTTCCAGATTTTCCGCCTTAGATGGCATTTAGGGCTACAACTATTCTGGAGCTCACCTACCCCCAGACATTACATGGCGTTACCCTTTGATTAGTAAACATGATGGTAGAGTTTTCTAAATGTATTCTACATTTGCATCAGTTTGAATTGGTACCAAAAATTGTATCAATTTTTAGTTGCCTGGCAATCAAGTAATAATGCCACGACATAAAGAACTTGATCTGGAGTCAGACACACTTGGAATTGTATCTTAGTTCTCTGTGACCTTTAAATACCCCTTAACCTCTCAGAACCTCAGCTTCCTGACTTGAAAAATAAGGATTCTGTTCTTTACCTCCCAATCGTTTTGGGGATTAGGTAAGAAAATGGATGTAGCAGTACCTTACAAATTATATACAGTAACGATGGTATGCCAAAGGGCATTTTTCATTTTTCTTGATTCTTCAATGACTGATTCCTGATCAGCGGTCATCACTGCCCTTTCTTTATTTAAAAGCATTCGATGGCCTCGTGGCATGGGGCTACTTCATATCCTGACTTTATTTGGGAAATATTCCATAGAGAATACTGAAATGTACTGCTTTCTAGACCAAACTACATTCTAACAATTTACGTTTTTATTCATCAAGTTAACAGTATTTCAAGGCAAATTGATTGCCTACCAACCTTGATAATGCCGATTTACTATTACGGATGAAAATCTGAAATGTCTCTTGCTCTTTAGCATTAAATACGAGTGGAAGTGGAGCTTTTATTGACAGCTTTATTACTTTACTTTACTACCACACGTTTTTATGTGACAGTAAAGCAGCTAAATACACATTAAATAACTGCTGAGATAACTTGATAATGACCTTCCACAGATTATTTTCTCCAAGAAGGTTGGTGGCAAAGAAGACGGGGAAATGTGTTAAAAGGAGAAAGTAGCCTGACCCAGACAGAACTATGTCCAAACATATCTGAGCCCCTCGTGTGTGCTGGGCACTGCTTCACATGAGAGGAAAAGGAATAAATCTATGTTTTTGTCTCCCTTATGTTACAGACTAATGACGGAGCCAGAGACAGAAAACATGGTTAGAGGATATGAGGCAAACACCATTATAAAGATCTGTTTAAAGTGTGATGGCAGGATAGGGGACAGGGCATTGATTTTGTGTGGTGAACAGGACAAGGCCTCACAGTTCCTGCGCACAAACGACGTGTTAAGTGTTAGACAAACAGAAAAGAAGAGTAAAGGAATTTCTGAGAAAGCGGACAGCATGTGAAAAGACATGGGTGGAGGGATGACAGAGAATGCTAGAATAATGTGCTCAGGGAAGTAGAAAAGGTCCAGTGTGACTGAAATCTCAGCTGTTGGGGAAGACCTCGTCAGGTGTGCTGAGTCCTGAATCAGAAGCCTGACGCGCCTCACTAAAGCCCCCTGATTCTAACCCCTCCCCCAGAGAACTATGCATATGAGTATACTTAATACTCATTTATACTTAAGTCCTGCACTATGGCAGCCACTCCACAGGAGCGTGCCTGGAAGTCAGAGACCTTCAGCTGGCAGATCAGGTGGGGTAGGTGAAGGACGGTTGGAGGTGAGTATAATACTGTGTCATGCGGGAGACCCTGCTCGCTGCGCCATTTGTCGTGCAGGACGGCCTGCGGGGTCTCTGCTCCCGCTCCCCATACAAGAACGCAGGATATGGTGAGGCCAAAAAGGAACACCCAAGGAGCCATAGGTAGGGGAGTCATACCACTTTATTCTCTCTGGCGGCACTATACTCTCAATGGAGGCTGGATCCACACTGTCCGCAAACCGCCATCCACACTCGCCAGCCCAGCCGCCATCTTCTTGCTAGGCCCCATTCTTTCTCTCTCTTCTCTTCCTCCATCTTTCTTCTCTCTCCTCCCTAGCATAGCCACAGCAGTTATATTGTGGCCAATGGCTCACTGGTTACAGCTGACGGCCAACTAGCCACAGCTGATGGCCATGCAATCACAGTTGGCCATTTACTACCTGAGCCAGCACCTGTCTATGTGAGGCCGAGAGCCTGGAAACTACTTTCTGGGGCTCCGCCCCCACACTCCACCCCTACAGGCTCTCGCCTCACAATCTACGCGACAAGCGTCTTCCGCGAGGGGACCTGTGCGAGGAGCCTGGGGGTGAATGCAATATCCTGGACACAGCCAGGCTCTCTGGGCACAGCCAGGGTTTCTCAGGGCACCACCAGTGCTTCTGGGCACGGCCAGACTTCCTGGACTTCTTAGGGTACCACCTGTCTTCCCGGACACAGCCAGGGTTTCTCAGGGCACCACCAGTACTCCTGGGCACAGCCAGACTTCCTGGACTTCTTAGGGTACCACCTGTCTTCCCGGACACAGCCAGGGTTTCTCAGGGCACCACCAGTACTCCTGGGCACAGCCAGACTTCCTGGACTTCTTAGGGTACCACCTGTCTTCCCGGACACAGCCAGGGTTTCTCAGGGCACCACCAGTACTCCTGGGCACAGCCAGACTTCCTGGACTTCTTAGGGTACCACCTGTCTTCCCGGACACAGCCAGGGTTTCTCAGGGCACCACCAGTACTCCTGGGCACAGCCAGACTTCCTGGACTTCTTAGGGTACCACTAGTTTCCCCGGGCACAGCTAGGATTTCTCAGGGCACTGCCACTCTCTCTGGGAACAGCCACACTTCCTGGACACAGCCAGGGCTTCTCAGGGCACCACCACTCTCTGTGGGCACAGCCACACTTCCTGGACACAGCCAGGGCTTCTCAGGGCACCGCCACTCTCTGTGGGCACAGCCACACTTCCTGGACACAGCCAGGGCTCTCAGGGCACTGCCACTCTCTCTGGGAACAGCCCGACTTCCTGGGCACAGCCAGGGTACCTTCAGGGCTCTACTACTCTCTCTGGGAACAGCCCGACTTCCTGGGCACAGCCAGGGTATCTTCAGGGCTCTACTACTCTCTCTGGGAACAGCCCGACTTCCTGGGCACAGCCAGGGTATCTTCAGGGCTCAGCCAGACCTCTCAGCGCACTGCCACTCTCTCTGTGCCTCTCAGGGTACCCTGCTGGAACAACAGCGACTCACAATCAAGGTGCTTACATATTCTCAATGGCGGCCAGTCAAGAGACAAAAGCAAATATCCCCCAGTTCCACTAACAACAGTTCCCAAACAAACAGTCAAGCAGTCCATTAAATTAGGGATGGAAGGCAATTCCCCATAGTCCATAGTCATTCACCAGGGCTGTCCTGGGGGTGAGGGATGACCTTGACCTCACCCTCATCTCCCACGGAGGACTCAGCAAGCGTTACCTCCTGGGACTATAAGTCCTGCATCCGGGCTGCCCGAGCAGGAACCTCCCGGCCCACAGGGCCGCAACGACCTTTGCTTTCTCCGGCCTGTGCTGTTTGGGGAACCGTCCACATCTTTCCACCTCTCCGCGGGGCTCCATCTCTGCAGCAGCTGCATGGCTTTTCCTGTGCTGGTGGGAGAACCGTCCACATCTTTCCACCTCTCCACGGGGCTCCATCTCTCCAGCAGCTGCATGGCTTTTCCTGTGCTGGTGGGAGAACCGTCCACGTCCTCCCACCCCTCCACGGGGGTCCAGCTCTCCGGCAGCTGCTCCTCCTGGTCTTCCTGAGACTGAGTGTTCATACACACAAACTGCTCCACCGTCCTTTGGAGAGCTTTGGCCGGCACCATATCCTGCCGACTACGCCATGTGTCATGCGGGAGACCCTGCTCGCTGCGCCATTTGTCGTGCAGGACGGCCTGCGGGGTCTCTGCTCCCGCTCCCCATACAAGAACGCAGGATATGGTGAGGCCAAAAAGGAACACCCAAGGAGCCATAGGTAGGGGAGTCATACCACTTTATTCTCTCTGGCGGCACTATACTCTCAATGGAGGCTGGATCCACACTGTCCGCAAACCGCCATCCACACTCGCCAGCCCAGCCGCCATCTTCTTGCTAGGCCCCATTCTTTCTCTCTCTTCTCTTCCTCCATCTTTCTTCTCTCTCCTCCCTAGCATAGCCACAGCAGTTATATTGTGGCCAATGGCTCACTGGTTACAGCTGACGGCCAACTAGCCACAGCTGATGGCCATGCAATCACAGTTGGCCATTTACTACCTGAGCCAGCACCTGTCTATGTGAGGCCGAGAGCCTGGAAACTACTTTCTGGGGCTCCGCCCCCACATACTGACTGCCTCACTTTGATGTAACTGGCTTCTTTGAGGAAAAACAAAAAACAACTTATCATTCACTGCTCATTAGATGCTAATCCACGCTCTGAATGACACGGTTCACTCATTAAATATTTGTTGAGATCCCACACCGGGCAGGTGCAGTGAATGAGACAGACATTATTCCTGAAAACTAGAGGCTTCCAGTGTAGCAGGGATATCAGACGTTTAAAAAAGAACTACCAGGGAATGCATGGTTCCCTTGCCCAGAGACAGTTTAGGAAAAACCTCCCTGAGGAAGGGATATTTAAGCAGGGATCCTGAAGGGGAGGCATGCAGAGGCGAGAGTGGCAGGGGGACCACCTTCCTGGTGCTTCTTAGGCAGGAATGACTGCCTGAAGTTGAGTGAAATGAAATAAATACAATAAAGCTCAAGTGGCAACAGCAAAAGAGCCAGTGTGGGGAGCTGACAGAGAAGAGGCCAGGGCCAGACAGCAGGGGTATGCAAGCCAGTCATTCATGCAGGAGCGCCTTTGATGGCCGAATACTGCAAAAGGGACCAACAAAATGCCCTGCCCTCCAGGAGGGTGACGAGTCAACACAGGAAATCTACACCTGGTATGTCAGATTGTGAGAACAGTGATGCAGGAGAACAGTGATGCAGGGGGGCAACAAGTGCTGGGGGCAGCGGCATGTTAAGGAGCCTGTATTTTATGGTCTTTGTGCTTAGACATGGCATGGTTACATTTGCATTTTAAAAAAGAGCTCTGTCTACAGGACAGAGGACTGTGGAGGGGAGCATATGGCATGTTGTGAGAAGCGCACAGGAGCCATGGTGGGTGGCTGAGGCAGTGCGTGTGCAGCACTGCAGACACTTCCTGAACACAGAGGCATCTGGGGAAAAGAATGGGTCGGATTCAGCGACTGGTTCAGCAGAGGCCGTAGTACTGGAAAGAGCCAAGAATGAGTCATAGGTTTCTGGGGCAAATGAGTGGGCAGTTTGTGGAATTATTTATTCAACTAAGGGACACTGGTAGAAAAATATTTATTTGGGAGACATGAGGGAGGGCTGTGGGGGGAGGAGAAAGATGCTCAACCGTATTTTAGGGATGAACAGTTGGAGATACACAGGTAACCCAAGCAAAGATGTCAGTGAACAGCATGCCTGAGGCAGCAGCAGGCCCAGCAGACAGCCCCCGGCACTCCCTCTGCACAGGTGAGGACAGGGAAGCGGACGTGTGGGCACACACGCTGGCAGTGACTGCACCAGGGCAGCGCTGAGCCTACCCCTTACCCCACAGTCCCCAGCTGCTTCAGGGGAAACACCAGTGCAGCCCATTCCACACCCTCCTAAAACCCCATCACAGCCTCTCCTGTGTACCCTCCACACTCTCAGCAAACTGCAAAATTACGAGGGGACTAATCATAAAGCCAAGACCAGTGGTTTCCCAGTCTCAGTTTTAGTTTATATTTCAATTCTGCTATTAATTATTCAAAATGATGTCATTTTCTGAGCACAAACTGCTGGAAAAAGATAAGTAATGCAAATATATCATGGGCTCTATCATTGGGAAAAGAAGGTGTAACTTATTTTTCATTTGAACTAATAAATACATCATGTAACGTGCTAACCATTTGTCACAAATGAAACACCTTAAATTCAAAATCTATCCAAAAGAATAGTTTAGGTCACCTTTCTAAACCTATTATTAAAATGTTTGTAAAAGTGCCCGACTGATGAACTTATCAGGAAGAATTATAAATTGCTAAATGTTGGAATTTCTGCTTCCCAAATCCTCAATAATTTTATATACAGACCAATCTATACTGCTGATTTCCTTAAAAGTTATTCTTTAGAAGCTCCAGATTTTACCCTAGAATTGGACGCTTGTACGTTTTATATACTTAGACAGGGTTAGACAAAGGTGGCCAGAAGAGGAACCTGCGATGGAGGGTCAGTGATTTCCTCTGTTGGCTGGTTACAGAGCATCTGCAGAAATCATTTCTCTGCCCTCACTTCCTTTTTCACTTTGGCTACAGTGACAGCTTCAATAGCTGCAATGACATTAAAGACCCAGCTTATAGATAGGTCACCCAGGTACCATTCAATTTTCTTTGCCATGGGCGTATGGCTCGGTGAAAACACAGGTGTGGAGCCCAGAGCCATGTCCTGTCAGCTTCCAGGGCAAAGCATTATTTTTCAAGTCGTTACAGGCAATTCTGAGAGTGGTAAGATGTTGTCTTTGTTTTCAAAAAATTATGAAACAATATTGGAATTTATATGAAAGATACTCTGTCACCTCATCACAGACTTTTCATAACAGTTAATGTCCTAACCTTACTCTTATGACACAAACCTTTTTAATAATTAAAGCTGAGATGTGATCACTATGCTATGAAGGTCAGGTATAGCATTGCTAATATACAGAACAAGAGTTACGATTTTACACTACTACAAAGAAATTCTGTTTAAAGAGAAAAAGATACATGTAAGTATGCCAAAACAAAAAAATGTTACCAGTGTACACATAATACATGAGCAGGTGGAGCTGCTAATGTGAGAGCACAGCTGAGGACAACAGCTAATGGGACCCCCTTGCTAAGTCTACACACCTTGTTAGCTGGGAGGCACATTGATACCTAGTGCTCAAGCAGAGTCCTACTTTCTAATGCCTTATAAGACAGACACCAAGCCTCAGATCGGCAGCAACAGGCAAACACACAAATAGAGAAATAATAGAGAAGGTCAACTAATCTCACATTGTACTTAGTAGAGTTACAGTTAAATGACCCTGGCAGATAATTATCTTTTATTCCTCCGACCATGTCTTAGGGCTGAATAAAGCTGTCAGGTTATATCTATATGTTATATACAACTAACCACCTCACTCAATTTATGTCAATTTTATCTGGTTTTATCTTGAAATGTGAAGTTCTTATTGTCTAACCACATCCTTAAATCAACTCTACACCAAGGCTATAGACATTACACACAGAGCCACCCAGGTTTTACAGTAAGGCAAACATCCAAGTGCACAGGCAGCCTCAAGGACTGGCCTTGAGAGCTGCTTCTGCAGCAACAGACTCCTGTGCACATGTGAAAATAGACTCCTGTACACCCGTGCAAACAGACTCACTGCACACCTGTACAAACAGACTAGCTGTACACTGCATGACTCAACTTCAGTTACCCACGTCTCAATCTCCCGGTCAACAAAATGTAGGAGTTAGATGAAGTTATAAAGAACTCATTTTTTTTTCTTCTAAGTATATTCTGTCAAGAACTGTGAAGGGTCTAAGATGTTTCACGAATCTAGTTTCACGAATGTTGGCAGAAGATGTGAGACTCCTAGGTCAGAGCCAAAGGGTTTTATTACTAACAACGCAGCAAGGAGCATGAGCTTCAAGTTCCTGTCAGTTCCCCTTGCCTCCAAAGCCCCATGGGGACAACATAAAGGGTCCAAGTCATGCTGCACATGCAGTAGGTTTGTGTTACATGTGAGGAATCCTGCGTTTAGGGACGTCCAGTCTTTTATTCGGGTGTAAACAACCCTGCCTACCCTTTGCTCCAGAGACATATTATCTTGTTATAATGAACAGTAAGACAGCTCGTCCTCCGCTCCAGTGGGAGGCACTGTCTCTGTGTCCAAGGCTGTTCACTATACAGACATTCTTGAAACGACAGCCCATCATCAGTGCCTCTGCTGGCAAGATGTGCACAAGTATGAGAGGCCCATGGAGAACTGCATCCCAACATCCTCTAACAGATTCAGGTATAAATGTATCTCATTGTAACTGGACTTAAGGGTAGATCCACACTGAGAAGGAAGAATGGATTTCCAGCTAATCCTTATAGTACATTTTTCTAGTACGTATCTCTACTAAAACCACGGTGTTTGTGTTTTGTTTTGTTTTTTAAAGAAAAGCAAAGTTCTTTGAAGATCTCAATTCTGATTCATAGATAGTACTTAACACTCTCCAACATGTTTACTCCAAATCAGAAAAAGAACTTACCCAATTTCTCAATCGTAATTTGATTACAAATACTGCATTTAATTCCTATCAACTTTATAAGGGACAATCCAGTTCTTATCCAGCAATGATTCTTTTCTCTTCCTTCCTAGTAACTCCCCAAATCCCTGATTTCATTCTACCATTTAGTTCTCCACATCTTGTGGTTCACGGATGGCTCATCCCAACCCTAGACACTAGGGTACACTTTTTTAAAGAGCAGTTTTAGGTTCACGGCAAAATTGAGCAGAAAATGCAGAGATTTCCCTTGTACCTCCTGTTCCCCCATTATCAACATCCCCACCAGAGTGGTACATTTGTTACAAATGATGAACCTACTGATAAATCATCACCCAGCATCCACAGTGTACATTAATTCACTCTAAGTGTATAGTCTGTAGGTTTAGACAAATGTGTAATGACATGTATCCACTATTATAATATGCAGAGTATTTTCACTGCCCTAAAGATCTACTGTGCTCTGTCTATTCATCCTTCCTTCCCTCACCCTCAGACAACCACTGATCTTTTTACTGTCGCTGTAGTTTTGCCTTTTCCAGAATGCCATATAGGTGGAATTATATAAACTTAGCCTTTTCAGATTGGCATCTTTCACTTAGTAATATGCATTTAAATTTCCTCCATGTCTTTTAATGACTTGATAGCTCATTTCTTTTTAGCACTGAATAATATTCCATTGTCCAGATGTACCAGAGTTTATTTGTCCATTCACCTACTGAAGGGCATCTTGGTGGCTTCCAAGTTGGGGTAATTATGAATATAAAGCTGCTATGAACACCCATGTGCAGGTTTTTGTTGAACATAAACTTTCAACATAAGTTTCACTCCTTTGGGTGAATACCAGGTAGTGCTATTGCTAGATTGTATGTTAAGAGTGTATTTAGTTTTATAAGAAACTGCCAAGCTGTCTTGAAAAGTGGATGTACTCTTTTGCATTCCCATCAGCAGTGAATGAGAGTTCCTGTTGCTCCACATCTTCACCAGCAAGTAGTGTTGTCGGTGTGCTGCATTTTGGCCATTCGAATAGATTGTTGTGCAAAGGTGCATTTTCACTACCCCAACTCAGTAATTCTCAACCAGCAATATCAGCATCACTTGGAAATTTGTTAGAAATGTAAATTCCTGGAGTCCAACCCCAATCCTATTAAATCATTTACTCTGGGGTGGGGTTCAGGAATCCATCATTTAACAAGCCACCCAGGGGATTCTGATGTACACTAACATCACTAATGTACATTAAAGTTTGAGCCTGAGGACACGTAAGTTAATTACTTCATACAAAATTTCCCATTTGTTATTATTGGCCTAACAGATTGAAAAAAAGGAGTTATATTCCAGGTTTCGGGAATTGTTTCTCTCTCCCTTCCATCAGATTTCAACAAAGCATGTTTTCCTACTTGCTTCTAACGGCCACCTTACGACCACAAATAGGACCGGCTTTGGGTTGAAGCCAATGCAGGAGAGATTTAGAAAGAACTCATGTCCCTGGCAATGTTACAGAGCCACTAAATCAACAAACTGTAAAGTATGACTTATCTATGGACTTCCTGTTACAGCAAGTTAATACATTTCCTATATTGTTTCGTCTGTATGGACTGGCTTTATGTTACTTGCAGTCTGAAACATCCTGATGAAAACAACTGATTTGTAAAGTCTGCCTTAATGTTTATGTTTACTTTTAGAACCTCCTCTATACACTGTTCTGGGAATCTCTGCAAGCTTTGCTTCATGTAAATATGTGCATATATTGCAAACCAATGGAGGACTTTATAAATTAGAAAGTGATGTTCATGAGGGCAGGGTACTCATTTGTTTTACTCACCACTGAATCTCCAAAGCCTAGTAGAATACCTCTCCAATAATAGTCTCAATAAATTGTTATTGAATAGATGAATAAAATAATAAGTAAGTGAAACAAACAAAAATGAGGTGTGGATGGTATTTTAATTCAGTTATGTCTACTTTCATACTGGTTATCTTTTTAGCTGGCTTCCCTGTAGTCCCTTGATGTCTGCTAGTTCCTGGACACCACATCACGTAACAAAGGTAGGAGAGGGCCATTTTAATTTGTTCACCATTAAAGAGTGAAGCGACCTTTCCCAGAGACCTCCCCAGCTCTGTAGACTTCCCCGCAAAACTTTCTGACCAGGATTTCACTGATTGAAGATCTAAGTGTTAAAATAAACTCTTTTAAATATATTCGAAGAAAATTTGGAAAAACCTTCTAAAACAAGACTGGAAAATGAGAAGCCCCAAGTAATGAATGATGGTTTAATTAGCAAATGTGACTGTACACCTGGCCATCTAACTGGACTATATTAATTTGTTTGGATTGAGTTAAATTCTAATGACACTTTTATTATATATTCATATGCATATAGGTAGCCCTAAAATATATGATTGATATATTTAACTATATAATATGTAAACATTTCTCTTTAACAAAGTGCACCATGAATAAAGTCAAAAGGCAAATGGAAGAATGAGGGGAAATATTTAGAAACACAAAGATAAAAAGTTAATAGCCCTACTATATAAAATGCTCCTACAAATTAAAAGGAAAAGATTAGAAAAGCATCCTGAGGACAGAAACAGATAATCTAATGAAGAAAAACTATGAAAAGTCAATAAACACATTAAAAAAATGAAACGCAAATTAAAATAGTAACATATCTCTAAACCGATAAATTGGTAACGAAGTTTAAGCAAGAATTAATATTCAATTCTCAAAAGCATGTTTGGAAACTAACATTGTCACACCTTGTTAAAGGAGTTTAACTTGCTAGAACCTTCTGGAAAGTAATCAGGCAACATCTACTAAAATCTTAAATGCACATATCTTTGGCTCACCAATTCTACTTTAAAACTGTAATCTAAACAAAAATATCTTAATATAAGGAGATTTCTTTACAGATATTTATTGAAATATTACTTTTAATAGAAAATAACAAAAACCTATATATCAAAAGGGGAAGGGCTGAATAATTAGGGCATCCATATTCCAGTATAATAAATAGCTACTCCATATATATATATATATATATATATATATATATATATATATATATTCCATATATATATATATATATAGCACTAGATTCTAGCAACTAGAGATATGCTTAGAGAATACTGACAGATGTAAAATAAATTTGCAGAATATCACGTACAATATGATCTCACTTTGTTAGAATTAGTAAGGAACAGAACTGGTATATGTACTGATATTTATATGTTTAAATGGGCATAGAGAGAGACGCAGAAGGATAAACACCTACATATTGTCCATAGGAAAAGGACTGAAAGAAAGATGAGGGAATCTATTAACTATTCATCACATATTTCTGTATTTTTTGCCTTCTTATATAAATGTTATTTAATGCTATTTATAACTTTAAAATCATATTTAATAATTATATATCGATACATAATGTACTAATAAATGATTAATTAAATAAATAACATTTATTATTTATTTAATATAAAATACTATTTATGATGAATTCATGACCCAAATTAAGAGCAATATAGTCTATCTAAAGAATAGTAAAATAACAATATAAAATATTTAACAGAAATATATTTTAACATCTGTATCTTCTCTAATGATTATGCTAGAAATGGTTTTGAATGCCAAGTATAAATATATGTTTACAGTCACTTGTCTAGATCTATATGAAAGAAATATTGCTATTTAGGCAGTAGAAATATTTCACCTGAATAGCTACGTACTTACATTACTCATTCTACACAGGTAATAACATGGATGGAAGATCAGCAATTTTGATATCAAACAGTTCTATTCTTATTTTAATAATAGCTATAATCACACTTCCCAATAAAATTTCTTGTATTTGTAGTTTTAATTTCATTTATATGCATTATTCATTTTTAAAGCTTTCTATTCACTTGTAATTTATTCTAATAGGTAATGTAATTATCAGTTCTTTATATTCTTAAAATCAATTTATAAAAATATTGCACAAACAAAGGAACATGGTTAACCCTCATAACTGAAATTTTGACATATCATCAAGTTTTCATAATCTGTTGTTATTACTGTGGAAGTTTTAGTTCTCATCTATTTTACTTCTTATTAATTTAGTTTCAACAACAGGAACAGCATTATCCTTAGAGATGAAGTAGGCAAGTTGTATTCAGAGGCCACATGTCACCATATGTATTCAGATATAATACCATGTTTCCCCGAAAATAAGACCTATCCGGACAATCAGCTCTAATGCATCTTTTGGAGCAAAATTTAATATGACCCGATATTATATTAAATTATATTATATTATATTATATTATATTATATTATATTATATTATACCAGGTCTTATATTAATATTTGCTTCAAAAGATACATTAGAGCTGACTGTCTGGCTAGGTCTTATTTTTGGGGAAACAGGGTAAATCACCCATCCACATTAATGGGGGCAAATAAGCTGAGAGCAGGTTTAATAAGCGAATGAATCTGAGCATGCTAAGGAGGACTGAGTAGAAGCCCACAGGAAGTGTGAGGTCAAAGATAAAATCCATCTATTTCCCAATTCATGAAATTGGTTTTGGACATGCTGTACTTGAGTTTCCAGGCACAAACAAATAACACACCTGGTTGGTTAAGAGCGAATGAACTTTTTCTAATATGTTCTGAAGACCAAGGCCATTCTGAAACTGGTTCTTTCTGCTCTTGAGTCAGGGTCACAGAATACAAGCCTGCCTCCCAAGCAGCCCTCAGAATGGAAGACTTTACCCGTGCACTTCAGCTCCTTAGATCCACAGCATCAGGACCTCATCACCAATCTCAGTCAATAAACATCCTCAACCTGCCATAGGTCTGTAGGTAAATAAGCAAAGGGAACAATTTCCCCCCAAGACACCTCAGTCATACCCTGTAGGCTGCCTTGCAGCTCAAATCAAACTGTTGTTGTCAAGCTTTGTGTGTTCTGGGCAAACTTAGAGGTGTTAGGGTATGCGACAGTACTCTCCACTCTCTAAAGGGTTAAAGTGTCAAAAACATCATCAAGTCACTAAGAGTTGTAATGCGTGCGCTACCACAGAGTAACAAGATCTCACAGGTGGACACAGCAGGCACATTCCGCTCTCTTTGCCACCCTTTAGTGATTCCAGGCTGCTATGCTGGTTTCCATCCTGACAACACTTAGAAGAGTCAACAGGCAATGTTCTCCTAGGTTCTAGGGAACATGTAATCATTTTTGATATTGGCTTGAGAACATATAGTTCTTGTTTTACTTAAGGCAAACTGCAACTTGGTGTGTGTGTGTGTGTGTGTGTGTGTGTGTGTGTGTGTGAAACCAAACCCAAGCCACTCAGCTTAACAGTGCTATTGGGAGATTTTGCCATATTAGTATGTATCACTAGTTGTAATAAGTTTATTAATTTTATAAACTGATCAGAATCTGCTAGCAAGCCAACTTTGAATTCAGGGTGCACCACGTGACTAAAGTATCCGACTCACCATTTTTCATGCATTAGCACGTTTAATTCACCCAGCAACGCTATGAAGAAGGTGCTAGTATTGGTAGAAAACTGACTAGAATTATTAGAAATCTTAGATTGAGGGCAGTTATGTAATTTTTTGAGGTATGCTCCAGCTATTAGTGTCAGAATCAGCACTCACCTCAAGTCAGTCAGACTTTAAAATGAAAGAAGTTAACTAATGGACATTTGTCTTCTCTGGATATGTCCAAAGTATTCACAAAGGTAGTGATAAAATGACAAACCTCTATGATAATTTAGAACGTTCAGTCACACTCCAAGTTCTATACAAAAATCTAAGTATGCAGCCCATGTCGCTTATGCAGGGGACCCCAGTGTATTGTAAGTGCTTATGCAGAGAACATAAAAAACAATTCTACTGCATCATAAATTTGATAAGGGAGTAAGGTATTTGCTCTAATAAAAACCAATAATTTCATTAACAATACTTTTTTGATAAATACATGAGATTTGGAGAAATATTTAGGTGACCCAAGGTATCTTTAAAACTTGCACAAAGAAGATTTAGTAGGCGTCGTCCTTTTTCTAGAAGATATTGCTGTGGGAAGCAGAGGCATCCCAGGGCCCTCCAGTGGCCTCAGGACCACACAACCTACTGTAGTTGGTGCTCACTAAGGGACTCATCCCGGTAACGCGGATGTTTCTCTACAACAGCAAAACCCCTCTGACAGAGAAGAACAAGGAATTTGCTCAAGCCCCTAATTGACAAACATTCACACATGGCCAAAAATGTTTTGTGATTTTTTTTTTCAGTGTTAAATGGCCCATCATGGGCACAGCTGGGCCAGGCCATGGGCTACTGACTGATAATTTCCAGATCTTTCTCTTAATTTTTTTTCAAACTCCTCAGCTTATTCAAAGCTACACAGGTAGTGGCCTACAAAGGCTTCAGAATGAGGCCTGGAAGGAGTTCTGTCAGCATGCTCATTCTTCACAGCCAAAGGGCTTGCTTGACATCCTTCTGAGAACTATCATGGCAGCTAAGAGTCAGTGGATGACTCTAAAAGCAACCATGTCCATTTGTCTGGTCTGTTTAGAGGCACTTCTAAACATCTCACACAAATTCCTCTATCCTATCCTCCCACTGTCATGGCCTTGGGGTTCAGGCTTGGATGCTGACCCACTGTTTAAAGGGAACAGGATTTGAGGTGCAGGGATTACAAAGCCTCTGGGGCATGAAGATCTGTAAGAAAAAAATTGAATGTATTGTAATCAAAGCGATGCTGCATTGCTACTGTGTTCTTGCTCTCTGCCCAAATGCAACGCTACCCAATGAAATGTCTCTACATCTGCAGTCTAATAGCGAAGATACCTTTTATGCCCTTTTAATGTTTATAATTTTAAAAGATTCTTAATGGTTTAATGTGTTGGAAATGCATTAAAAACACGTTGCCCTTTGGCAGAGCTGTTTTAGAATTAGAACACTTTAATTTTTTCCTCTGGTAAATAAACTTAAATTAAAAATAAATTATGTTCCATTCAACGAGGTTCTTGGCCTGTATTCATTCTGAATAACAGCCACTGTTAGATCTTAAATCGGTTCCCAACTGCCCCCAAGTGCCTATGAGTCAGCCATGTAAATCTAAATACATATTGTAATGATGGCGGCAGTTTTGCACAGAAAAGATAGATCTGGCTATCCTTGATTTAGGAAGAAAACAAATCCGGTTTTGGCAGGGTTTAATTTCATATCAGCCCCATTCCAACCACAATGTTTCTTTTTGTCCTATAAGAAGAACTAAGAATAATAAATAAAGAGACACAGGACAGCCTTCAGTGGAACGGCATCATGCAGTTTGTGCTTCATGTAAGGCCTCCTTGCCAAGAAAACTATTCACTACTCATTTCCCATATGTGAATCTCATTCAGGCATATTTAAGACGAGTCACTCTAGTGTCACATAGCAAACATGGTGAACTAATATTTCAAAACCAATAATAACCTAAATCTCATGAGATTTAGAGTGGACCTGGTAGGGGAGTGTGTGCTACCACACAAAACATACTGAGAGTCGTTCTCAGGGTATATGATAAAAGACAATGCAGAACTTTAACCCTGTAGTTAAAACATTCCCACAGTCAGGGATGCTGGGCCTCTGCCCTGAAGGGCTGCTGACCTTGCTCATGAATGCATGTGTTCATCAAAGTGCATCACCAGGATACAAGAGAGCTACACAGATACACCTGTTCCACTGCAACAGTGTAACTAGCACGTTGGAGACGAGGACAGGCGATACATGAAAATGCCCACCACAACATGTTGGCACAAATACAGTCTCTCTCAGACCAAAGAGCATTGGAAGGTGAAGTGACTGGAAATAGATGAAAAATATGTCCCGCATCTTGTGTCATTGCAAGTACTACAGTTAAAATGGCTATAACTGCATGTTATCAAAGCAACTGAGTAAAACAATAATGAATTTCAATGTCGCACATAATCAAAGTTTATATTAGTTATGTAAGAGGTACTAACTAGGCATATATAAAACAAATACACACCTCTATGCAAATAGATATTAAATTCATTCATTCTTACTAATTTAAAAGAACGATACATAATTTTTTTTAATACCTCTAATTTCTTATATCACTCTTTGTTCTTGACAAACATAAAAGCTGACTGTTGATAAAATGGCTCTACCACTCTGATATAGTACTTCTAGGTACTTATTTGTACTTTGACTCTGGAAACACAACAGAACTACCTGCTTCCATAGGCAAGACTTCCATAACTCATAAAGATGAAGCATTTTTTAAGCTCTGAGAATTAATTTAATTGCATGCCCAAGTTCATGCTTAAAGTCTCAAAATAGTTTACAAAGACTCACATAAGCTAAGTATATGCAATCACACATGGTATAATATGAGTGAACCTTGAGGACATGCTAACTAGAATAAGCTAGATACATAAGGAAAAAATCTGTATGATTCCACTTATATGTGGTACCTAGCGCAATTAAATTCAGATACAGAAAGTACAGTGTTGTTGAAAGAGCCCAGGGAAGGGGATGTAGAAAAGTAGTATGGGTGTGGAGTTTCAGTTTTGCAAGATAAAAATGTTCTAGAAATTGTCTGAATGTACTTAACATTATTGAACTGTACCCTTAGAAATAGTTAACATGCTAAATTCTATGTTATGTTATTTTACCACAATTAAAAATTTAAAAAATAATCTTATAAAAAATCTCCTGCCTATCCACTCTCTCTTTCTCTATTTTTCTTCATAGCATTTATCATATTATATATGCGTGTATACATATTTATTTATTGCCGGTACATTTGCTCCCTCCAAGACTCCCAAATTTATCATTTCTGAATGCAGGATCTTGTTATGCCTTCAGGGCCTGGGACACAACCTTGCAAATAGGGGTGCTCAATAAATATTTCATTAATAAATCTTTTTAAAAGTGCAATCACTCTTTTTTTTCAAAGAGTTTTTAGTTGTTATTAATTCTAAAGAAAACATTTCAGTTCAGCTTTCTTCATTGTCATCAATCTTAATCGTTAAGTCATTAGTTTGTCATCATCCTTCTTTAACTCCTGGGGCCAGTTATTAGCAAGCCACTTAACCACAGTTAAACAATAACTAGGATACATAAAAAGCAATATCCCAAAATAAAACACATAAAAAGTCCGCTGTGAAAATTAATCTAATAGCATCACCAGTTTCTCTTTTACAAGTAGCTACCACTTAATGGCTTGTGATATACAGGCTGCACATAATTATAAGAATATAAGATATAATAGAAAATATAAACTAAATTTCATTTTGCTTAACTGGATACTGAAGTAATTTCAACTCTCTGAGGGTACCCAACTATAGCTGAACTGCAACACTGGAAAATAACTGGATATGTGTTTAAATCTTGAAACTAGCTCTTGACTATAATAATTTAAAAAAAAAATCCCATATATAGGCAGAAAATTTTTATCATTTGTAAAATAACTTTCACAGGTAATATCTAATCTGATCTTCAAAAACACCTCTGATATACACAGAACAGGTATCACTCTCCTTATTTAGAGATGAGGAATGGAACCAGAGAAGCTAAGTGATTTGATCAAGATCAGATGTGGAGAGCTTGTGCACATATTTGAAAAGTTTCAGAGGCATAGAAAGCAAGAACTCTGGAAGTGCGCTGCAATACAATTTTTCAAAGAAATTTGAGCAGGTAACGAGATTGTGTCTACAAGCCACACATGAAAATCAATTCCATTGCATGGAGAAGGACAATAAATAGTGACCTTGCCATTTGAATGCAAAAAGCAAAATACATTTTCATGATGTCACCCAAACATGATAGGACAGGTCTCTCTGGTACAGCACAGAAATGAAAAGAGAGCTTGTCCAAAAGAAACAGATTTAATAAAAGAAAGGAGAGAGTGATATGTGTCATGAATGCAATGCTGAATTGCCGGGAATCCTATGAGCCCGTATTATTTATAAAACAGTGGTCCCTAGATTTTCAATTTACCAGACAAGTAATATTTTTAAAACACCTAGGATAATGAAATCAGGTTGCCAACATCTAATTATTTTGATTGGAAATGTTAAAAGAATTAAATTTTTTTTTTACATGGTAGTTAACTTTTGACCATTTGCTATATGTAAGGTTCTCTTCTAGGCACCATATTCAAATTAGCCCGTTAAAGTTGCACAGCCACACTACAAGGTGCACATTATTATTTTCACCCATTTTACAGATAAGGCAACAGGGGTCCAGAGAAGGGGCACAGTTTTCCCAGGTCACATATACAGCTCCGGGTAGAGGCAGACCTCATCTGAGCAGCCTAGTCCCAGGGCCTGTGTTCTCAACTGCTGACTCTGGTTCTAGTATTCTCTAGCATCGTCATTTTATAAAAGGGATATTTTAGCAGGACGTCTCAGAATAAGAGTCATCCTCAAAAATTTAACCTATTTAGCAGTATTAAAAACTCAGTATTTTTTCCCTTTTAGCTCAGGTTTCTGTAAATGTCATCAGACCTCCAATGGCTTGCAAAGCAGGACTGGATATGCACGATTATGGAGTATTTGGACAAGGATAACATAAAAGTGAAACTCAAAGACTTTCAAGAAACATACAATGGATCATCTCATCAGAAACAGAACGACACATGAATCATAGAAACTTCATGTTGAGGAGATCAGGGCCAACCAGCTCAATCCTCTTCTGAGCATAGAAACCACCTCCTACGCTGGCAGGTTCTGCTGGAACGCATAAGCCATTGGGAATTCCCTATTCGTGATTGAGCTCTTGACAAATTTGCCCAAACACTGTAATCTCCTCCATCATTCCTCACTGGTTGAGCGAGTTTCCAGAGCTCTGGAGCACAGTCGGTTTTGTGCTCTTTCTCTTAAAATGCAGGAACAGAAATAAATGTAATAGTTATAGCAAGGCTAACTAGCAGTGGTAGAGTAAGACTATCACCTCCTTCAACATAGCCGTTTTGCCTTCTTAAAGCAACCCAAGATTATATTGGATTGGAGGGGGGTGAAGCAATAGTATTATAGAGTAATTAATACCATATAGATCATATTGCAGATTTACATTCAATTAGGCCAAGTCGTCAATCTCTTTGTTATATGTGCTGCTGCTAAATTTTATTACTGTAATTCCATACTAGCAGTACTCTTGGCTTTTTAAACCATAGTGGATAAATGTACGATTATTTTTACTACATACCACCCTAATAGATGAATCCACTGCTGAAGCCTGGCCCATGACATTTTCCATCTGCTTTGCAGAATGATTAGATTCCTCCTCACCCCCCCGCCCCCCAGGTTATGAGACCTATGACTTGCTCTTGATGAACCCTAAGTCCTCACGCACGACCTGAGTAAAAGTCTGGGATCACTGTTAAATTGTTCAGTCTATAGTTTGCACCAACTGTCTTCTTCCTTGTAACTCAGCCCGCTTTCCACAATGTCCCACTTGCAAACCAACAGCAGTCGCCCGTCTTAGCTTCAGATTTTCTCAAAAGCCTCAGGTCAAGAAAGGGTGAAACTGTATTTCTTCCTACAGTAAAAAGTCTCATTTGACTTCACTTTCCTCACCCACCTACCACACCTCCCTCTCTTATTTCTAGCTTTGACTCTCACGTAACATACTTCTATTTCCTAATATTGACTTGTTCAACTAGTGATTTCAAAAAAGTTCAGTGCCAGTGCGTGACACGCCGGGAACAGTGGCAACCACAGGTTGCAAATGGTAGGAGGAAAAGTATGCTTTATCAGTAGGTTTCCTTGCTTAACTGAGGCTTAATACTTTGAGACAGTGTTGGCATGCAAATATCAATTCAAAATTGCTTTCAGTTTTTTGAAAAGGACTGTCAAGCTAATAAAAAAGGTGCACTGTCTCTTTGAGATTTATATATTTGTACAGCATGCAGTAGTAACAAAAAGGCTTCCTGAAAACAGAAATACAGGCATTGTATTCAGAGGAAATGTATATAGTAATTGTGTCAATAGCTGAAATATACAGGCAGCAAACCAAGAGAAAAAACAAAATATGTAAAAAAGAACAGATCTAGAAACATAAAGTAGGTGGGGTTGTTAGTGACTAGAATGAAACAGCTTGTATTCTGTCTCCAGTCTAGACAATGGAATTCTAACCTTCTTTTGGAGACAGAGGGGGACTATATATTGGCACAGCCCAAACAGGATTCCTCAAAACAGCACTGAAGTGTAGTAACATTAAGCGTATTGCTTACAGAGCATGCTTAGAGAAGGGCAGAGACAATGTGGGCTTCCATCGCTGCCCATAATAAGGGGATCACAGTATCTGTCCTGGAGATTCACAAGGCAGTTACGAAGTAAATTACAGATTTGAAAGGAATTCCTATATTGTAAAATGAAATGTAGTTTTCTCCATAGCTATTGTTTGCATTACAACAGATGACAAGATAATATAAGAAATTATTTCATAAAAAGAAAGGGAAATTTATTCAACTAAAGGGAGAGAGGAAATGGACATGGTTTACAGAAGTGAGGGAGAGAAAGGCTGATCAAACTCCTTTCTCCCTGGAACCGCCAGACAGGGCTGTTGGGATCAGTAGTCCAACAGCGCTCATTCCAGAGGCTGCACTGAGGGTGGTATGAGTACGTGGAAGTGCATCTGGGAAAGAGACGCAAGCCGACTGAAACAGAAGAAGGTACTTGTTCCCTTTTCTAATGAAAACCTTTTTTCAAAAAAAGCAAAACAGAACAGAATTTTTCCGTGAATTTTGAACTTGCGGAAACAGTATACTCCAAATCACGAAGAAAAAAATGAAACATCTACAACTGTTAAGGTATAATCATTTCTCTTACTAGCCAGGGCCAGACTGTACTGAGTACTTTTAAAACTTAAAAAAGAAACAGAACATATTGATATGTGTCTTCTTAAATAATGCTGTCTGAAGAATCAATTAACTCTATAAAAAATTACGGACTCTCCTCACCTCAACTTACAATTCAATACAGGGATTCTTCATTTAAGTGATAAAAGAACACTTCAGTATCCTAATATATCATTTCTCTCTACTTCTGATCAGAGTGTAGCCACACAGAAACAGCACTAAAATCTCTAATGAGAACTACCTTTAAGTTTCGGTTTTGACAAGACTCGACAGTTCTCTGTCCATCAACCCTACTTTTATTTAAGCTGCAGAGAGGGTTTAGTCAGTCAATTACAACTTTATAATCTAAACTTAAAGGCTGCATGCAGCCCACAAATCACCCTGGCTTATGTTACAAATGGGTCCTATGTCATTGGCAAGCAGCCCCTCCATTAAATATCCATCAATAAAAACAGCTTTGAAGCTATCTCTAAGATGGAATCTATTATTCCAAAGCTCCTCCAGGCTACAAGCACATTAACTGTGAACATAAAACAAAGAGACTGGGATGAGAGGATCTGACCTACGAGCAGACATCATTAAAGTAGACGGTTTCTGTCAACTTCAGGGATAATTCCTACTTGAACTGTGTGATACTCATAGGAAGGTATAAATAAATAATAGAAGAGAAAAAAAAGGATGGAAGACGCCCAGAGATACCAAGTCTTGAGGTCCCAAAGTCCATAGGCTTTGTAGAATTCCCTACTGTTCACAGGTGAAGGGAATGATTTGTTCCTCTACAGGATGCTGATAGCGCTGGGGAAGCTCGTTAGCCACCTGATAAACACCAATGCTTCATGTCAACACCCAGAAACACAATGTAACTAGTCCCCGGTTTCCCACACTCACCTGCACACTTTGTTCTTGTTCTGAGTGCTGGCCCAGGAGACCCAGTGCCACCCTCCCCTGGCCGGGTGAGGAGCACACTGATCTCATACTCTGTATCCGGGTCGAGGTGCCCAATCTTGTAACTTGTTGAATCCACTGGTTGACGGTCATTCCAGCTCCCACTTGCTGTGCAGTATTCCACCTCTCGGGCGACAATGGGCCCATCCCCGTTGATGGAGTTGGCGTTGAGTTGTATCCACAGGTAGGTTGCTCCCACGGAAGCCAGCTGAGGTGGGGCAATGGGAACAGGTGGTTCTGAAAGGCAAACCCAAGAGCCACCTTTCAGACACTCTGGTCTTTGGTTTTTAAAAGAGCTAAAAGCACATCAATTATTAAAATATAGAAGACATTTCTGGAATGAATTGATGAGAACAGTTTTATTTAGGTTATTAGGAAAAAGCCTACTGATAAAGGTTTTCACATGTTCAAATTTGTAAAATAACCCATCTTTAAAGCCTAAGCTTGCTCAGGTAGGTATACTCCCAATTTGTTTCAGCACACCACTCATTTTTCTCAGACAGCTACACAGACATCAAAGGATTTTCTTTTTTTACCCCACTAAAAGTAATTTGTTAAAGCTCTCTCAAGTGGTAGTATTTAAACTCTAGGAGGCACTCTATTGTCAAACTCCTTATTGAGAATGTCTTTGAAATCATCAAAGGTGCTAGTTATTTATGCCATTAAATTCAGTTTCCTTATATTTATATTCCAAAGATATCATCACTTTAAAAACATGGCCGAAATTATACTTTATCTCATCATAAATGCATATCCAGCAGGACTCGTTTCCCAAGAAACTATCACAATGGACTCATTTAGCTTCAGGAGAAGTGAGCAGTCTGGATAATAAAGTCCACCACTGCTGCTGTTCAGGGAACTGCTAGTAACGAGTCTTATTAAAGCAGTGAATAGATAAAAAAGCTCTGAAGCAAAGCACCAGCTATGCCAGCTTGATAAAACTCTAAGCAATCGATAGCAAACACTCTTTACAACCCAACAAAGTCTCTCATTGTTTAAAACCTGAGACAGACTCTTTTTCCAGGTCATTGTGTGAGAAGGGAGACATACTATACAGTCTAGTTTTAAATAGTATTCCCAGCATATTATTGAGGTGCTAGTTGAATGCCTCTCTAGGCAGCAAATGAAGGCATTCCATATGCCAATATCACTGTGAGTGGCAGCACACATGATATTAAGAAAGGAGATAATTGTACAAAATAACATATTTCTATCTTAATGAATCTCCATCTGAGAAAAAAGTAAGATCCAGTGATTTTTTTTCAACAGTGTTTCTGCAGGTGGTGTGTACCTTTTTGGTGGTGTGTTTTGTTTTTAATTCCTTATTTAACTCACATGAAAGCATGGAAAATAAAGCCTGCTATGTTCTATTATTGGCTGGCATATGCTGGCTTGTATGCTACAACTTCTGTCTGCTCCATGGCAGACACAGCCAATTGATCACAGCCATGTTTCCTGCTGAATGGGACCTCAGGGCAGCTTTACCATCTGACCTTGGCCCCTGAGATGATACCAGGTGATCTCTAGACTGACTAAAACACCAGCAACATGAGTTCCCTTGGTAGGGATGGGGTGTCTTTGTTCTTTTCTGTATTCAAGGTGCAATAAGTCATACTGACATTCTAAAATAGCTGGGAAATCTCATTAGACGGAGTCAAAATAATACACTAAAGGATGAATTTTATTTGAGAGACTACAAATTTAGTGTAATTTACTAAAATATAGTTCCTATTGTTTATAAACTACAATTTTGTGATAGCTTTTTATTTTTTAAATAGTTCTGACTCACTCATAATGATTTAACATCAATTTATTTCATTAGGCGATTCCTTGAAGCAAGACATGAAATGGGCCTTTTATAGCACATCCTAAGGCATTTTTGTAGCCAGGCTGAAAGAGCAGTTAATTACTTTGAAGTTGCAAATGGTAGCAAGGGTTGCTGAACTGCCATTCAAGATACAACTCAAGGGCAAGGCCACAAAGGCTAGTGAGTACACCAATTCATTTAGGATATTATTACTCCTATCCTAAAATAGACGTAACTTTAATGCTTGTTTGCCCCGAGCATATTTTCTCTATTAATTCCCCGTTAAGAATAGAAATATGTTCAATCAAATGAACTATTCAACTAGAACCTGCAAATAATTGAGACAGATATTCAAAAAGAATTGTGGGTTGCTAGAAGAATCAGTACAAAAATAAGTCAATATTTAAATTTTGAATAAATTCTGGCAAAGGGAAGGAAGAAAGGAAAGAAGGAAAGAAAGAAGGAAGGGGAAGGGAGGGAACAAGGAAGGGAGGGGGGGGTGGAACTCAATCCATACTAAGTGATAAAAAGCAATTTAAAATATTTAATTCAAGTGACAGTGAAAGGACACAATGAAAGTAATTCTAAATAAAACCAGAAATGAAAAAGGTTATACACATGTAGCTACATAAACATATATGTAATTGATATACATATGTGAATGCATGCTATGTCTCATATAATTAAACATGATATTGATATAGATGCATATATACACGCACTTTAGAAATTATATAAAATCTTTTTATGTCGTTGATTACCAAAAGCAGCGGTAGACATGAGGAAGATAAGAGCAACGTTAAAAATGGCTTGGACTTCATTTGAGGAGCCAGCACCAAATCATTGTGTGACCTTAAAAAAGTTATAAACTCTATGGACTTTAGTTTTTCTCATTTAAAAAAAAGCAAACAAACAAAAACAAAAAGTAGCCTCCAAATATCACATGCATATAAAAAAGTATTAAATTATATACAGGTGGCCTAAAAATGTCATCGTATATTTTAAAGTAATCATCTCAAGGTAATATCTTATTAAACTAGTAGAATCCAGCATGTTATCTCATTTTAAAAAATAAAATATATGCAAAATATAGCTATACAATTGTAAACGGAGGAAAAGTCAAGTTTCAGATTTGCATCATGACTGCAAGCCAGCTGTCACCAGCTTTGGCAGTGCGCAAACAGAAAGAGGCACCTGGACATTTTTATCACAATGAGCCAAGGTATCTCCACCCTCTCACAAGACAGGAAAATGGGCTGCATAAGTGTGAGTAAGAAGCCATTCATTCTTTGTGTTTACGTTTGTTCTGCCGGACTAGAAATTTCTACTTCACTTATACGTCCCAACAAATTAACTTTTCCACGAGGCAATTTTTAGAGAAGTGACTTGATTTGCATCACATTGATCATGAAGCACGATGCCTCCAGAACGTGGGGCTGGCTGGTGACAGTGACGCTAACGTAGTAACCGTACTCAGAAAAGGAACAACAATCACAAGGAACTAAGCCAAGACGGAAATTAAGTAATAATAATGACAATAGGGAACTCTGCTGAGGGAACACTGAGGCTGCTCTCCTGGGTAAATGGTGTCCATTTTCTAAGGGGAGACTCCTCACCTCCCAGAGAGCTACAGCAGGGTCAGGTGCGAATCATTAAGAAGTTTCAGTTTCCTTATAGATATTAAACCTAAACTCAAATACTAGCCAGACAGGCTTGTTCAAGATTCACTAGATACCAGCATTCACGAGGATATGATATGGCAAAGCATATTATTCAAGCAGGCAGTTCGATGTGCACTTCCTCACACAGAACATCCCTGAGGCAGGTTAACACCTTCTGAGGAAGGCTCAGCAGTGAACATCTTCTGTCATAAACCAGGCAGGGCTAACCTGGCAACAGTGATTCCACAACAGATTATACCCAAATCACCTATAGATTTTACAATAGACTGTACCCCAAGATTTTGAGTCAATACGGGTGTGGCAGGGGAGGGGAGAATAGGTGGACAGGCATCTGTATTTTTAAAATCTGGAAAGGTGGATTTTAAAAGGGAATACTGACCTGTATTCCCACTAAGAAGACCACTAAGGAATTGGAGCAGAGAGTAAGCATCACACCCCTCCCCCCCCCCAGCCTCCTCCCCGTCATGGCACGAACGGGTGCTGGCTGCTTATTGGCATGAATGTACACTGTTCTACCGTGTTTCCCCAAAAATAAGACCTAGCTGGACAATCAGCTTTAATGTGTCTTTTGGAGCCAAAATTAACATAAGACCCGGTATTATTATATTATATTATATTATATTATATTATATTATATTATATTATACACAATCTTATATTACAGTAAAATAAGACTGGGTCTTATATTAATTTTTGCTCCAAAAGACACATTAGACCTAGTGTCCAGCTAGGTCTTATTTTCAGGGAAACACAGTAAGGACTGTTCATATACGTTTTGCATTTGATCCTCCTGATAGACCTATTGGGTAGGTAATATCATTATGTGTACTTTATACATGAGGAAATGGAAGCATAGAGAGAATGAGCTACTGACGCAAGCCCACGTAGGTAGTGCTGGGGTTTGAACCCTCAGTCTTTAACACTGCCTGCGTAGAAAAAATAAAAATGCTTACAAAAGGAATAGCTCATTCAAAAGAGATCAGTTTTATGTCCCATATTTAACAAATGTAGGGGAAAAAATTTGAAGCAGGCATCATTCTGTTTTCCTAGGTTGAACCAGCGATGGACTGCCACAAGTTCTCTAAAAATGCATCATGGTATATCTAAAAGTCCAAATTATTCTGTCTGAGACCAATAATTGCCTTAGCAGTTTGATACTATAAAAATAGCGTTAAACCAGGTAAATAAAATTTATTTCTCCTCTCTTTTTTCCTCATCCTCAACCTTCCTGAATATAATGGCTCAATTTTTCAGTCATGCAAAATACAGTAATAGAACCTAACTGCAACATTATCAATGTTAACTCAGAGTTATCAACATGGCTTGTGTGATATGCCTAAGCATTTTTATACTGATATCGCTTCTTTTTATTAACCACCCTGCTATCATAAACACACTGGCTGGTGAACATTTGCATTTTAAGTGATTTTCCATCAGTAAAAAAATTTCATTCCTTAAACAAATTTATAGGTTGTAATCTCTGTATACAGAGTATTGCGCAGAGCACATTTGTTGCTTTGTATGCAACTAAACCAACATAAATAAAATACATTTTTCAAAATATTGCTCACGTGCAAAATTTGTACTTAAAATGAAATCTATCAATATAGCCTGTCACCAAACTACTGTTCAAAAAAATACAAGGATAACTTTGAGCTTTAAACAAATAATGAACTCATAACCGTGTCACATGTCTATCATCATAGAATATTTGGGGGTATAAAAATATATTAAATACCTTTAACTACCAATTCTGCATAGTTTGATATTCCAACACCTCCTTCTGTGCGAATCATGCAGCGGTACTTTCCAGCATCTCGTTTTGTCGTATTCACGACATTAAATGAAGCTATGAATCGTCGGGAACTAGTCACCTTTATTTCCTTCAGAGGAGCATCTCGTACATCAATGCCCTGTACAAATGGGGGTAAGGAGGACAAAAAGAAACAATATCAGCTGTCATATCGAAACAGTACCTGATAGCATATCATCGATGCTATTTCCATGCAGACCTTCGTTCTGTTGTTTATTATCCATGGGTTGTTGTTCCAGGAGAACAGCTGGTCAGGAAACTGAAATTCTGATGTGATCAACACTTTCAAGATTGAGGGATGCAAAATTAAGTGTGCGGAAATGTCTTATTTTTGCCCCTTCAAGGTATTAATTATCTTAAATTAGCTCAACAGGAAGAGAGAAAATGCATATGGGAAAATGCTTTATTTGGCTCCCAAACTATCAACATTTGATCTTTCCATAACACTTTATCCTTGTTTTTATGCTTGGCTAGGGAACAAAATTAACTCACACACTACTCTATTACTGACCTCAAATTTTATATGAACAAATAAACAATTTATCAAGAATTACATTAAAATGTAATTAAGTATTAGTGTATTCCCTAAGGAGCAGGTCTGAAGGACTAGTCTAAGCTTTACCATGTTCCTCCTGAATATACAAAAATCAAGCAGAAGTAGATGCTTAATATTACCTGATACTGAAATGCAACAGAGCAGTTCCTCTCTACATGCCATAGTCCCAGGACCGCACAAAGCAGGTTCCACCACTGGTGCAGTCTGGTCTTACACTCTCCTTGCTACATTAAGTAAGTCCTTAGTTATGCACAGTTGGAAACCCACTCTGTACTTCCTATAGTTTTAAGTCCAAAGGAAGGTTACAGATTTTAGTTCTATAATTTCTTTTACAATTATCAGGAAAGACACTATCTTTTAACATGTTATTTGCAAGTATTAAATAGAAAACAATGAGCAGAGACCTTGAGGTTACTGCACCACGCCAAACGCTATGTCCATTTACTCACCCAGCAACCAGTTTTGGGTGCCAACCTTGGAAGTATAGGCTTGAATACATAATCACAAATGGTGGCCAGAGCGGTGAAGGGACAGACCAGGTGGCTGGCAGAAATCACAATGTGGACCAACGTTAGACATGGTGGCCATGGGAGGCCAGTTTGGAGAAGTGACATTGGAGCTGAGATCTGAAGAGAAAGTAGGAGCTAACCAGGCAAACGGGGAGGGTGGGAGAGGTGCATTCTAGCCAGAGGAAATAGTACAGGAAGCCCAAGGTGACTAGAAAGAGCTGGAAGCTTTGGATGTACTTAAGGCAGCCAGTGGAACTGGGGAGGTAGACAAGCGTCTGTGCATTCAGGGACTTATAGGCTATATTAAAATGTTTTTTATTTATAGGTATGAAAATGTTAGGGTTACAAAACAATAAAACTCATCTGTATTTCTTGTGGATTTATATTATGCAAAATCTTTAAGAGCTTTTATCTGTGATATTTGTTTTGACAATAGGTCCTAATGGACACGAGTTTGGGAGTTAGACTGACCAGGGTGCCAAACCTAGCTTCAAAGTGACTGACCTTCCTAGAGCCTCCCCTGGCTCAATTTTAACAAGAAAATGATACAATTCACTTTCAGTGCTGTCTTGAGAATTTAGAGATCTGTGCAGGGAAACTGGCATGCTGCATGCTGACTGGCACTACACATGACTTCAAAGAGAAAGGCAGACAGACTGTCAAAATACCATCTTTTACTGATGAACCTGATACTGCAGAATATGGCTGATGTGCACTAACAATGAGCTTGCAACACTGAAGTACAGAATGAAACGCACTCACCACACAACCACAGGCCGCACTAGTAAAACCACAAGGCCTTCTGTAGGATGGAGGAACAGGGTTCATATGGGGAGTTAGTTTCCGAAGAAGGGGTGGGGCTGTGTGTGCTCAGAGATTCCTTCCCAGGCAGCTCCTGCTTAAGCAGAGCAAAGGCATCAGGAGTGCTGCACTAGTACAGTTCCTGCCACAGGGAAGGAAACATCAGGAGTGCGAAAGAAGAGTTCCATCAGTATCATCTCTAGCATTATCTGTCAAAACAGCCTTGTTAAGAGTTTAAAAAGTCATAATTCAGAATGTGAAGTTACATAGATTCCTTACATGTGGTGTGTGTGTGTGAGTGTGTGTGTTTATTAAATCCTCTAAATTTGGTCTGAAGAGAGCACCAAGAATTTAGAAAAACAAAACAGAATCAATCCTGTATTATTAATTACAGTATTCCTCTCTGTATTGCATACATTGTCCCCCATCTTCTCCCCCAAATAAATAATCAAATTCTACCCATAGGAGTAATCTTAGACCTACCATTCTATAAAATTAGTTTGTCTTTTTTAAAACTGAAATAAAATCAAATCTTCAGCTTTGAGGGAAAAAAAAATTAAGCCCTAAAGAAAGGGGGAAAAAATCATACCTTTAAGAATTTGTTTTGCTTATTAATGATAACAACAACAAAAGGGTTATCTACTTATTTATTTACTTACTTGTGGCATGAATCTTATAAGAATATACTTCTATAGCAATCCTGTAATATCTGTCCTAATAAAATAAGCCTGTCTCAAAAGAATGTTTACTCAAAAGAATTTTAAAGTATGCACTTAATGATCCCTCACAACCATTCAAGGCTGTACTGAGGGCCCTCAAGTTTAAGAAAACCTCCTTTTTGAATTTATACATATGCTGAGAGGACTATTACTTGACAGTTGTTATCTTCATGCCACAGATTCGTCCTTTAAAATGAACACCTTCAAACTAACAACTCTACACAACTGTAATGAATCACGTCATGAACTCTCAGGAATAAGGATTTTTTGTTGTTGTTTTTTGTTTCGTTTTGTTTTAATCCTATGTATTTAATCACACCAAAAGTTAGATTTAGCTTCTTCAAGAGAAATAGTACGTAGGAAGGAGAGACCAAGAGCTAACTAGCAATCATTTTAGCTTAGGGTCCATACCAAATTATAAATCTTACTCAAATCTGCAGGTCACTTTGTATTAAATCATTCACATGTATATGAATCCAAGAATTCATTCAGCCAACACTTAGTAAAAATGTTTTATGAGATAGGCACTCTATCAATATACAGGGGGCATAGAATTAAAAGAATAATCCTTTACCTAACTGAATTTATAGTCTGGTTAGAAAAACAGACAAGTAAGCAATAATACCGTGTTTCCCCGGAAATAAGACCTAGCTGGACAATCAGCTCTAATGCTTCTTTTGGAGCAAAAATTAATATAAGACACGGTCTTATATTATTTTACAATATTATAGTAAAATAAGACCGGGTCTTATATAATACAATGTACGATCGGGTCTTATATTAATTTTTGCTCCAAAAGACGCTTTAGAGCTAACTGTCCAGCTAGGTCTTATTTTCGGGGAACATGGTAGTTACAGTATAGAGCAATGAACTGCCTAACACAGCAAACCCAGGAAAAGGGGACCTCCTGGAGACGGGTGTGAGGGTTGACTTTGTAGAAAAGCTACTCAAGGCCAGGCTTGAGGATGCACAGGAGTTTCTCAGGCAGTAAAGGAGAAGAAATGGAGCCCAATAAGCAAGAATGTTACAAGAGTCAAGAGCGAAGACAGCATGGAACCATAGAAGAAAATAAAACTGATACAACATGGCTAGAACAGGAGTGCTTCCATGAACAGCAGGTGATGAGGCTAGAAAGATAAGCACAATATAGATTGCATGAAGGAAGGGCACATGTTGACGATTACATTTTATCTTGATGCCAGGAAAGGAAGGATTTTAGGCAAAAGGGTGACATGAATACATCTATGGGTACAGTAACAGACTGAAGGAGAGCGTATGGGAGCCTAAGTGATGTCAAGGGAAACTGGTTATATATTTTTCACAAATCATAGTAACAAAGGACAAAAAGAAGGATGAGAAAGAGGAAGGGAGGATTCTAAATATATTTAAGAAAAAAAGTCAACAAAAAGTGTGTTATATTGCAATAACATCTTTCTTTTCTAGCAAACTATAAGGTCCACAAGGTCAAGAAACAGTTAACTCATTGTATGTACATAGGTGTACAAGAAACAGAACCCAGTAAATACAGAGGGTGCCAAAAACTGTATATACATTTTAAGAAAGGAAAACTATTAAAATTGTAATATTCAACATATACCAATAACAAAAGATGAATACAAGTCATGCTTGACTTCTGCAATTACAAGAGGTGCTCAAAGTGGTTACCATCAGCATCCAGACACTTCTGATTAAGGCAAACTACTGCTTGAGCAACATTGACCAAAGTGTCCACTTGTATACATTTTTTTTTTTTTTTTTGGCACCCCTGGTATTTGCTGACTCTAAGAATCACAGCCTCAGGGGAAAACAAATATTCCAAAGGTAGAAGAGAAATATGAGGTTGTTAAATTAACAGATTTATAACCCCGACTCTAATATTTGGCAAGTCTTTATTTACAAAAGGAAGACCAATAGAGAAAATTAAAAGTACATTTTAGAGGTTCTCTGTGTCTCTCAGTCAGAAACATCACCCACCTATTGTGATTGTGGTAGGCAGCAGAATGGCCCCCAAAGATAAGTCTATTCCTTAGTTCCTAGAAACTGTGAATGTGTTGCTTTACACAAAAGGGAGTTTGCAGATGTGATTAAAATAAGGATCTGGAGATGGAAGATTATGCTAGATTAACCAGGTGGGCTCAATGTCCTTACAGTGTAGGAGGAGGGTGGGAGGGTCAAATGCAGAAGAAGGAGATGTGACCACCGAAGCAAAGGTTGGAGTGATGTGCTCTGAGGACGGAGGAAGGGACCATGAGCCAAGAAATGAAGGTGGTCTCTAGAAGCTGTAAAAGGCGAGGAACAGATTCTCCCCTGTAGCTTCCAGGAGGAACCAGCCCTGCCACCACCTTACTTTAGGACTTCTCATCTGCAGAGCTGTAAGATAACAAAGCTACTAAGTTTGGGGTAATTTGTTATCTCAGCAATGGGACACTAATAAAATGACCATCAGGATAATGAAAAAGCCTAGGGCTTTTCGAAGATGTACAGTCATGAGCTGTTTAACAATGGGGATACATTCTGTGAAATGCATCATCAGGCAGTTTTGCCATTGTACAAACATCAAAGAGTGACTTACACAAACCTAGATGGTACAGCTTACTGCACACCTAGGCTCCATGATTTAGCCTATTGCTCCTGGGCTACAAGCCTGTACAGCATGTTACTGTAGTGAATACTGTAGGCAATTAAAATACAATGTTAATTATTTGTGTATCTAGAAAAGGTACAGTAAAAATACAGTATAAAAGACAGAAAAATGATTCACCTGTATAGGATACTCACCATGAATGAAGTTGCTCTGGTGAGTGAGTGAGTGAATGGTGAGTGAATGTGAAGGCCCAGGACATTACTGTGCACTTCTGGAGACTTTATAAACACTATACTGAGGCTACACTAAATTTATTAAAAAACAAGATTAAATCAAGAAAGAATGATGCAATCAAGAAACGCAGTAAACAGGAGATGTATGAGGCTGCTGCACCATAACATGGCACACTGTTTTAGAGCACACTTTGTTTTTGTAAGTAGAAAGACTACACTCTAAAATAACAATTAAAGGTACAAGATAGGAAATACATAAACCAGTAACATAGTTGTTTATTATCATTATCAAGTATTAGGTACTGTACATAATTGTATCTAATTATGCCAATGTTTACAGCACCATTATTCACAATAGCCATAAGGTGGACAACAACCCAAGTGTCCATTGATAGATGAATGGATAAATAAAATGTTGTCCACACATACAGGGGAATATCATTTAGCCTTAAAAAGGAAGGAAATTGTGACACATGCTACAATATGGATGAACCTTGACAACGTTATGTAAAGTGAAATAAACCAGTCACAAAAGACAAATATGGTAAATTCCATTTCTATGAGGTATCTAGATTTGGCAAATTTACAGGGACAGAAAGTAGATGGAGGTTACCAGTGACTGGGGGAGAGGGTGAAGGGAAGTTATTTCTTAATGGTTTTAGTTTCGGGTGATGGAAAAGTTTTGTCAACAACAGTGGTAATAGTTAACACAATTTTGTGAATGTACTTAATGCCACTCAATTCTACACTTAAAAGTGGTCAAAATGGTAAATTTCATGTTATGTATATTAAACCATCACTATGTACTGCAGTTCAAAAGCATAAACTCCAGCTTTTGCACCTACATTTGAAGACTACTCTGAAGTAACCTGGTGTACAGGTAAAGAAAGCACAGGCAAAATACACTTGGTGAGCTGAATGGAGAACGGAATGGGAGACACAAAGCAGATGTCGTATGTCCAAGCAGGGGCAGAACACACGAGAGAAAGGCTTTATTTAGGTGGGGTCGAGCAAATTCACAATCCAGACAGCAGAGGATTATAGATGTCTATAAGAGAATAGACATACCTGTACACTTCAGATCTACACAAAATATATTCTTAAGAGAATGAAAAGGAAGCGATTTTTAAATTCAAATATTTACTATAGAAACTTATTGTTTAAATACAGGAAATAAAAAAATACGGACATTTGAAAAAGTGTATATAATCCCATCACTTAGAGATAAATATTTTGGGATATTTCAGTTTGCTTTTTCGGTTCTGTTACACATTATTTTATTCAAATAAAATTTGAAACGGTGGTCCAAAATATATAAAAGGTTTTATTTCTTTCATTAAACTTCCTGTGATATCTGTACAATTTTTCATACCATTAGATCGTTTCAAAAACATGCTTTTTAATGTTTCCCACTTTATGGCTAGAGCGATTATTTATGTAAAATCTCCCTATTGCTATACATTTAAATTATTTATATTTTTCACTATTATAAATGATTTTAGGACAATCCTTACTCCCTAAAATTATTATATTAAAGGGAAATAAAATTTTTAAGGATTTTTAAATAACATAAATGCTCTACAGCAAGTTAGTATCTCTTTACAACAATTTGTGTTTTTTAACGAAAGTTCAAATGGTTCCTAAGATCAAGTCATTTGAATATTTTGAATATTACAAACAGATTAAACAGGACAGAGAATTGACCTAAATCACTGACCTTTTCTTACTAATATTTCATAAACAGTACATAACAGAAAAAATCTAAAAACAAACACACAAAAACTTCACCTTATCTTGGGAGAAAGATCAAATATTCAGAAGAATATTTTTATTTATTTTGGTGGTACTGTATGGCTTCCACAGTGTAAATTCAGTTATTCTCTTACTACATAGCATTTTAAAATTAAATGAATCCCATTTTTAATTTTATCAACTATGATAAATTCCCTGTAATATTCTGAATTGCAGTCTACACTGACCTCTTTCCACAGGACAAAGATATTCCTTGAAATTCACATCTTCAATATCCATAAGTGGATATTTCTAAAAATGGAATATGCAAACCAAACTAAGTAAGATTAAGTGTGCTTAAGATAATTTAACTGAAGAGCATGTAGCGCTACTAAAATGTACTCGTATACTTAGAATTAGGGCTGCATGGCACTATTTAAGTATCTGTAAGATGAATCATTTGAATGACGCATATCACTTAAATTTGTGACATGTCCAGTATTTCAGACAAGCAGGGAATTCCACTTTGCAAGCACGAGCTAGAATAGCTGACTAAAGACTGTCAGCTATTGAGGACTTAAGTAAGATGAATGAAGTGAGCAGAGAACAAACCACGGAAGTCTAAAGGAGGCAGGAGAGCAGCAAGAGAGGGTGGGAAGACTGAGAGAATAAAGGAAGAAAGCGGAAAAAGTGAGACATACAAAGGAGAAAAGAGGGGGGAAATAGTGCAAAGACAAAGTCATGAAGGAAGGAACGCAGAGGCGTTGGGCGAAGTGATAGGAGAAAAGGGGAGCATAGCAGAGGAAAGGCTCAAAAATTGAAGAGAAAGAGATGGAGAGGCACAGGAATGAGAGCAGACCAAACGCCCAAACACGTGAGAAAGACTAAGTCACATGGGGAGAAAACAATATTGAATTGGACAATATTCTTTTTCTTTGAAATCGTGACATTTATATTGTAATAAGAGTCCCCTTGTTTCTTGATGCTGAAAAAATGTGTTATATCCAACAGTGACTTTACGTTCTATGTTAACTCAATTATCAGATAACATGCATAAAGAGGCTGGGTTAATGGAGGAGAAATGAAGGGATGTCCTCCGAGTACTGATAGGGGAAGAGAGAGCTCACCCTTCACTTTGTTAGTGTCAAATCCTATTTCTGTGCCATTAGGAAAGAGGAAGGCACAGCGTTTGTGGCCACTGGCCAGGCATCAGGCATATCGCTTATGCTATCTCCACGGACAGGAGGAGAGCGACATGGACAAATGCCGGGAAAGTTGGGTGGGCTAGAAATCTGTGAATGACCAGAGTCTGTGGCTGCTTGTCAGCATAGAGGTGGAAGGACATTTCTGGAGCTTTGACACAGGTTATTTCTTTGGTTCCAACATATCTAGTAATGCCTTTGATAAAGTCATAGATTTGTTTGTCAAATGTATAGTTGATAGTTAACCAGCACATGAATGAATAAAATGGGAAAAAAGTAAATGACTTCTACAAAGCCTAACAATGAATTTAAACCAACAAGATAAACATCAAGCAAAATAAATGTAAACAAATCCTGTACTTCCTTCTTGTAAAATCAGACTTTACAAGTAAGTAACTGAAGATGTGACTAAGGAGCACTGTCAACACTTAAAGGTATATAGGGATTGAAAAGTGGAGGTTTTTAAAAGCTAATTCAATTTTTAGTTGTCTAAATAGAAATAAAGTATCTGGAGAGGTGGTGCTGGGCGACACCCCCAGGAGGCTGCAGAAGGCCACAATCCCTTGCGGCACCCTACTTTCTGAGGAGCATATGAGAAGGCTTGCTCAGAGGAATGTGAACAGGACATTGAAGCATTTATCTTCTCCACAGGTGAAGAGCTGGTAAGCACCTGGAAACAGGCAGCTCAGGAGGGAAGAGGGCAGCCGCCTTCCAATATTGAAAGACCAGGCCTGTAAAATGGGAGCGGTACCTGAATGTCATGGCCATGAGGCTTGGTAACTATCTGAAACACTTGGGGTAAAATGTGGTTCAGAATTCAGGTTTGTTTTTAATTTAAAAAAAAAAAGTGTATATACTGTGTATTACGTGATGCCCCCAGGAGAGCCTGGGTCAGCACCTCATAACCGGAAATACTGATATTTCTGCACCAAAACTTAAAAATATTAAGTATAAAGAGGAAAAACAGAGGTCATAAATAGCTGCACGTCACTTCAGTCAAGTTTGAGCAAATGAATTACAAAAATGGCAAGTTTTGCTACTAAATTAGGTATGAAGAATTGTCAGTTTTTAGATTTTGGAATAAAAGAGTGATCTCTAAGAATGTACACAACTAGTGTTACCCACCTGCACATACAATCACCACCCCTCCACCACACACACCCCAACATCACTCTGCCATGACCCGCCACCACTCTGCCAGTTACCTGTATAGAGCATATAAACTGTATTATAGATGTTGGATTGAGGTTTGCAAAACAAGTTGTTTACTAATAGGGATAAGACTATGGCCACACACGTGTGAGACTGATAAGAATGAAGTAAGAAACATGTTTTTGTGTGAAACTGAGCATAACAGAATTGAGTGATAAACACGTTCACCAAAACAACTTCTGGTTATCACCTAAGACGTAAACAAGTCCAACGAGAAGAGGATAAAAGCAGAACACCAGCAATGCTGTGCGCAGTCCGACGGGGCGCTCGGCTAAGATCCTCTATGAGGTGCAAGCTGCAAGAACTTGCAAGTTCTTCCCTGCAAGACCAGCTCGCCTCAGACCCGTCGTGGGCCCGGTCATCTCCCCCGGACCAGGGACCTTCACCACCTCAACTGACTCTGGGACTTGGTTCGTTATTAAATTCTATTCTATTCTGTATAATCTTCTGTGCTTACCAGAGCATTGGCCTCTGGAGGGATATTGGCTCCCAAATAAAGCTGTGTTACTCTATCTGAACCTGTGTGCTGGGACTTTGTTCCCCACTCGTGTCACGAGTACCATGTAGGGACATAGGGCCCTGCGGAGGGGTTAACTGTCCCCTTGACTTTCAGGAATAGACTGAAATATGGTGACTGCCTTACAGGCACTCGCGACATTACCTCGACTCCAGCCACATTGGGCTCCCTGTGTCCCTTCACCACCCAGACAAGGTCCTCCCTCCAGGAATGCTCTCCCCAACTTGTCCCCATAGCTAACTCCTTCATCCCTTCCAGTCACACTGCTCAAGTGTATTCTCAGTGACCCTAGATTTAACACTGAAACCTGCTCCTGTATGGCACTACTTACCCCGCTCCTGCCTAGCTTCTCCTGCATGCCACTGACCACTTTCTAGCACACTGCATGGCTTACTTATTATGGCATTGTCTAGCCTCCACCTCCTGTGAGAATACAAGTGCCACAAAGGCAGGGATCTCTGCCAGGATTTTTATTTCTGTTTCTCTAGCACGAAAACCTTGCCTGCTGCGTCCTAGGGAAGGCTGGTAGTAATATGAAAAGGGATTTAGGCATTGAATGGGTGACTAAACAAATTGATTTTTAAGACGCCTTTTGGTCCTCCGATACCATTCCTCAGGTCAGAATTAAACAGGGAGTTGCGGGGAATAGCGACCAGCTAGTTTTTTCTGAGGCAAGAAGGTGTGAAAAGGCACTAGCGTCCCTTTCTCCATGACAGGGATGATCAGACAGGGCAATGCGTTTAGAACCGCCAGCACTCCTGAGCATCTAGGAGCCAATGGGGAAACGTTGTTATTCTAGCAGAGCAAAATGATAAAAATGTACATTTGGGTAGAGAGAGCGAATTTGTCAGCCAGTTTTCTCTCAATGTTCACAGGGTTGGAAAGAGGCAGTCCAGCCAAAGACGGGAGCTCTATGTTCTTAATAACCGCATTACAGCAGGACGATGAGAAATCACCAAGGGTGGGCACTCCGATCGCTCTTTACAATATTAGAGTTAACTGGCACAGAGAGCCTAGAACACAACTGTCGGGAACAAAACTCCATACTCCATGCGAAGCGTGATGCCTGAAAGTCCAAGGTTGTTAGAGAAATTGCTGACCCATCTTAGTTTAACTTAATGAAACCACCAATAATGGCCGTATCTGAGAGGAAATGACCTTAATGGAATAAAATACAGCTTTTTATAAAAGCACGAGTATCTTTAAACACGCATGTATTTCAATTTAAGCAAGCTAGAAAAAAAGTACTGATAGTTATTTAAATTAGGCTTACAATCTTCTTTATGCAGTGGACTAAATCTAGGACTTCTAAATGAGCAGTCATTTACCAGCAAAAAGATACATATTAAGTCTTTCAGAAATAGTTTCATAATAATCAGAGCAATGATTGAAAGAAATTGAGGTCTGGGAAGGTAGCTGCACTTGGAACAAATTAATCAATCCCCAGGCATTCTGTAGTTGCTGTTAGTGCACAAGCTTGGAGGAGATACGGCCAGTTCCTCAGCTGTACAGGTGGGGATCAAACTGCACTGTTATTTTATTCAACAGGGAAAACAGTCCTGATTATCCCACTTTCAAATATGCTCATTTGTAAGGTACTGATTGAAATTCTTAACACTGGGATCACTAATAATATTAGCAGGGCATGGACTAATTTTGTTTAAAACCTTTTATGTAATCTAAATCTAACAATAATCGAATACCTCAACAAATCTACTTTCTGGAGCTCATATAATTTTTTATTTCAATAACCAAGATAGTACTGACCATTGCTTTCTAGGCTATAACCAAGTTGAAAATTTTTATCAGTTTGGAATATTAGAACCAGAAGTTCTTACTTGTATTATCATACACTATGAATATATATTAAGTATACTTTAATTGGCAAATAGATATAAAGACAGTCAAAGTAATATGCAGATATCTAAAGTAATGTATTATTTGAACACATAATAGTCTTATAGACATGTTAAAGTAAAAAATTGATTATGGGAATTTAGAACCTCATTGTAATAGACAGACATACCACGTTTCCCCAAAAATAAGACCTAGCTGGACAATCAGCTCTAACGCATCTTTTGGAGCAAAAATTAATATAAGACCCGGTATTATATTATATTATATTATATTATATTATATTAGACTCGGTCTTATATTATAGTAAAATAAGATCAAGTCCTATATTAAATTTTGCTCCAAAGGATGCATTAGAGGTGATTGCCCAGCTAAGACTTATTTTTGGGGAAATACGGTAGTCCATTTCATATTTGTAATACTTGAATAATATTATTTAACTAACCTGTGTTTAAACTTTATTTATAAATTCATCCAAATAATATAGGCTATACACAATAAATGCAGTAATTAGATATATCAATGAAATTAGAAGTTCTTTAATCTTAAAATCAAATACCCACCTGATGACTGGATTAATTCAGCCCCATCAAACTAAGGAGCCTGACACCGACTGACATTTCCTGTTTGGTTAAAGTTTGGGTTTGGAAGGCAAGGACTTGAGCCTGTTTATTTCAAAACTACAACAATGACACTCTAATCTGAGGAAGATGGCAGTGCCTGTGTAATCATTCATGATCTAAAAGACTAGGCTCGTCATAAACATGGCTGGCTAAGCACATCACTTTTCCAAATCAATATGCCTTAAAATACATAACTCTTTTTGAAAACACAGTTGAAAAAAGATAGAGATAAAGATAAAAGAGGCAAAAAGCCTGGTAGTTCTGAATTGGAATTGGAATTGCCACTATGGTCTCAGGACATGTTTTATTTTTAAATGTGCATATGTGTGCAAACATATACATCCTAGCTCTGTCTGATGGGAAGACCCGGAAACATTAAATAGCAGTAATGAGTACCTCTGTGGTCAGATTATAATTTCTAATTACCAGTTCCAACTAAAAAAGAACCAGGACTCCCTGGAGAAATGGCTGATCCTAGGACACTGAGGTGGAAAATGTAAAAATGTAAGCCTGGGACATATTGTCATGCTAGAAAGCAAGAAAGCAATTTGAGATGGCCCAGGACAGGGTTCACCCAACCTTAGTAAGCCCCACTGGGTAGGGGTGAAAGATTTGAACAGTAATAAAGGTAATAAGTGTGATTAATCAAAATGTGTTTAAATCCACAAGTTGACGGTAATGACTATGGCAATAGTGACAATAATACTAAAACCTCCTTGGTCACTTTTAGGGGATTCCAGTGAACAAGCTCATTATTTTGAAAACTTGCTAAAAAAGACAAAGCATCAAGTATTTGTACCATCTTCCTTTTATGATTTATATACCAGGGTAACCAAATAGTTGATATGAAAGAACTTTACATTTCAGAAGTATTCTATCTATGAAACAAAGAAGGACTGATATCATTGAGCCATTCTGCAACCCAATCCTTAATGAATTCGTAATCTAGGAATAATCATCAATGGCAGGTAACATCACAAACAGAGACATAATTTGCTAGAAGCACACTACTAGTCAGAAGAACACATTAAATGACACTGTCAGAAGGCAAAGAGCAAAATTCAAAATGTGGGAAACTATAGGACAAGCACAGTTTCAACAACAACCACCACCATAAATGGGGAAACAAGATGAAGAACCTAAAGATACAAAGGACATACGACACTCATCATCCAGTTGCAAAGTATAAACTTTACTGCAATCAGAATTCAAACAATCTGCTAAAAGGAATAAAGTTATAAGACAATCAAGGAAATGTGAACACTGACTTTTCTAGGGTTTATACAGTTACTATTATTATTATAAGGGCTCTTCTCTTTTAGAGCAGGGGTCTGAGGCTAAATCCAGCCCCCTGACTGTTTTGTACAGCTCATAAAAGCTAAGTACGGTTTTTACATTTTTTAAATGGTGGAAAAAATCAAAAGAAGAGTCACACCTTTTGAAAATGAAAATTACATAAAATCTGAATTTCAGTGTCCATACGTAAAGCTGTGTTGAACACAGCCACACTCATTCTTTGTGTGTTGTCTGAAGCTGCTTTCCTACTATAATGGCAGATCTGAATAGCTGCAACAAAGACAACTGGCCCGCAAAATTTGCTATCTAGCCCTTTGCAGGAAAAGTTTGCCAATCCCTGTTTTAGAGAAACATTTACAAGTTAAATTGATAACATGACTGAGATTCTTTCAAAAAAATCACGGGGGGAGCAGGTGGAAATATACATGAAGCAACTGGCCACATATTGTTAGTTATTCAAGTTGGATGCTGAGTATATTAAGTTCATTATATTATTCTCTCTACCTCTGAATATATTTACCATTTCTATAATCAAAATAAAAAGAAACTTTTCTTCAAAGAAGCAGTTAGAAAATAAGCTCCCATTTTTGCATTTTTGAATGACTATTTTAACTATAATTATTTTCCCAGGAAAACAGATGGATTTGCTGCTGGCTTATAAAAACTCCAATGATATATGAATCAAAGAACCATTTTGACAACATGTCATTCACTTCCTGCAAAAGAATCAAGTCATTTATATGGTAAAGGTACCACCATAGTAGAAGAGAAAATACAGTTTGGCGAAGGGGGCCATATCCTAGGGGTAGCAGCCTTCTTTTGCAGCAACATTTGCATACCTAACAATCACATATCTAGCTCATGGTAAGTGTGTAATATACATTTCTTGAATGAAAGTAATAATAGGCTTCCAAATTTTAAGAAGAAACAGAAACTCGATTAATTTGTCATTTGTCCTTTGTGTTTAGTGGGCATCACTTCTTATAACAGACAAACAATTTTATTACACTTGGACAATAGCCAATTCCTTTTCCTTTGAATGAGGGAATGAAGACTGGCATTTTTATAAGTAGGAGAGATGCAGAAGAGAATAATGATCTGCTTTATGATTTCAAAGTTCACCCTCTGTAGGAACTTCCTGTCTGCCACTGTGTGCCAGCCAGAGATGTCTACGGCTTTGTCTCAAACTGGGTCATGCTAGAACTAAACGCAGCATGATTTGTTCTCCATTCCACTTTTATGCTCCAAAAGATATTTTTGAAATTAAAGTCCATTGAAAGTTGTCAAGTTTTCTTTCCATCTCAAGAAAGGACCTAAGTAAACTTTCCTCTCTCTTTTCTAGGTATGAAATTCCAGCTTACCAGACTGAGATCTTCTAGAACTTTCAAGGCCACTTCTAAGGTACATACGTAAACCTCCTAGCTAAAACATTTTCCTTTTTTTCCTCCCCTTCCAATAAAAAGAGACAGAGAAGGAAAAAACTAGCGATCCTAATAGTGTCCAAACTTGTCAGGACCCTTGTTCAAGACTTGGATCACTAAAAGGAGACAGACGAGGCAGAGTATTAGTATCCTAAGCCCGCAATCACCAGAATTCCGGAGCATGGCTATCTCCGTCTTTTCTTCTTATGACAGCTGTAGATTCTTGAAGCAAGAAAAATAAATGAACATTTTCATGAATATGATTTTAAAAAACCAACAGAATAAATGCTTTCAAAGGATTTATGGTTCTTGGGTCCAAAGCAAGCAGTCCTTAAAATTACTAGTTGATACCTTTCCCTTCTACCCTCCAAATTGAACCATCCTGACCTGTACTTTTCAAAGTTCACTTGCACATCCAGGCCCAGAGACCTTTAGATTGCCATGGAGGAAAAATCCCACTGCTGCCTTAGCTTTACCTGGTGCAACCTACTCAGACCACCAGCTGCTTATGATATCTTTTTTGACTGAGTTAGGTAATATCACAAAGTAAAATTTATTAATTAACTTCTTCCAGAATCTCCCTAGACATGTAATATGGTTTCATCAATGTAAAATAAATCTTTACCTTTAAATTAATGTAATCCAAAATCATGCTAAATTAAAACACATGGTATATGCTTTGAAGGCTTTTGATGGTTTCTGTCTGAATGTTAAATATTGTATTATATATATGGATATTTAACTGACCAAAATAATAATGAATGTGATTGCAACTGCTCAAAATTTGAAGGAGCAAATGGTTCCTATAGCAACTAAAGACAGTCCTTTATGTGCATTCCTGGTATTTTCTATGATGTTATATTTGTGCTTTAATATATATGCTGTAAAATACCCAAGTTAAGCTTGCCCAGGGAACCATAATTTTTCTCCTTTTCGAATCATTTTATGGAATTTATATATAATAGCAAAATTGTTCTGATATACAGTTGTGATTTTTTTCCTCAAAATCTAGAAGTGAAACTAAAAGTCACCAAGAAAGGTTGAGCATATGTATATCCTGTAATACAAAAGCCAAGGCAACATTCCACTCACATGAATATAATTTTAATTTTAAATTCTGAGAAAAGCAATGACTTAAACTATACATGGTATTTATGACTCCATGAGGAAATATCTGTGTCCCTGGCTATGTAAGAGGCATTATGGTTAAGGATGTAGCTTCTGCATTTAGATGGCTTGGTTTGAAGTCCAGCTCTTGTTACTAGCAATGGGCCACTGAGAGCCTCAGGTTCTTCTATAAAGAAGAAAGGGTATATAAGAGAGTTCTCTTAGGGATCAGTTCAGGGGAAAAAAAAATGCCTGAACATAACCTACCAGAGTACCCAGCATGCAGCAGTGCTCAGCAAATGGAGTTGTAATTACTTTATTTCAAACATATCTGTTGAAGTCAATAATGGACATACTATTAATACAATTTCTAGCTTATTCATTCATGAGCCAAACTCTATAGTAGGTCAGAAGAGTTATTTCTATAAGAATCATTTTAAGTTACAAAAATGTCAAGATTTTCCTTTGTCCCTCAAAAAAAAAAAAAAAAAAAAAAAAAAAGCCTACAATTATCTTAGTTCAGAAAAGGAATGTGAGAAATTTATTAGGTTGGTGGACAATACTTCTTCACAATTGGGTAGCTCATACCCAGTTAAGTGGAATTATATATCAAACTCTCAACAAAAAAAAGAAGAAGAAAAAAAAGAAACAAACCTCTGGGCCAACAACTAAAATTGATTGATCCCAAGTGAATATTTTAGTTGGGATCCAAAAAAGTTTTGATCCCAAGTGAATATTATTTTTTGAAAATCAAGGTTCCCAAATTAATAGCTCATACTGAATTATATTCCATATAAAAAAAAAGGAGTGCGGTAGGTTTCATTCATCAGTTACTATGACACAGGTCTGTCTGTTGTCATGTGGAGAACTCAAATGGATTAATAGAGGTATATGAGGTCTTATGGCAAGGAATTTTATTTTTGAAGGGGAGATTTAGAGAACAAAATTTTACAAAAGAGAATACAAATACTGAGGAAAAGGGTACAAGAAATGAAGGCTTAGGAAAGATGATACATTGAAGACATTTGCTTCTGAAATTACTCCAAGTCTGAGTGATGTTTTTCTGTATATTCCGAAACAGCAGGAGATACTACTAGGTTTTACAGGTCACTCCTCTCCTCAAAGACCATCCCTTTGGAGATGCACCATAGGCCTAAAACAAGCATCCCAGAATGATAGACAGTGTTTGCCTGTTTCGTGTGCCTGTTTTCCTGGTCCAGTTATGGGCCTTTGAGATTTACCTGGAGGAGATACATGATTTGATCAGGCCGTCAGTGAGCCAAGTGCCATGAGCAGGTATTTGCTGAGCATTTGTTATGTGACAGGTACTAGTCTAGATGCTGTGTTGCAAACTGTTTCTTAATAGAGGACTCCACAGTAACACCATCTGATTTATTTTTCTATTTCTATGAATTGATCTATGTTATTAAATCACTTTGAAATGCTATTCTGGTGCGTGGCTTCTAATAAACACCAAGCTCTGTTTGCCAAAAGAGTAAAACTCAGCTATATTGTACTATGATGGTTCTAAAGTTAACAGGTTTGTGTTGTTGTTTTTTTCCACAAGAAATCTGAGAATATTTGGTTAAAAGGTCAATATTATTTGAAATGCAAGGTTACTCAGTGACAAAATTTACTAATTTGTAAATAAGCAAAAAACAATTTATACTTATAATTGACTTCTACTAGCAAATGGAGTTACCATTAATAAGTATCATAATAAATACATAATATATGACTGTGTTAAAGCTTCCGACTTTTGCTGGGCTTCCGTTTTCTCACTAATAAAATGAGGAATTTAAGGTGACGATGGTTCCAAATTCAGATGTTACATAACTTTGTGATTCTAAAAAGTAAGCCATTTAAAAATCACAGAGGCCTCTCAGAAATATCAAGAGTTAGTGATTATTTTCCAGGTTTCTTTCGCCAGCTGATTAATCCTTGGCTTGATCGAAGCTGCCATTCATTTACTGTAGAAAAGGCAGCTCTACTGCCTCCTAGCTTTCTGCCATTTGCCCTGGAGACTGAACCACTTTCATTTCCCACCGACTTCTGAGTTTGAAGTGGTAGTTGAGGGCTGTAGACTGAATGTTTGTGTCCCTCCACAATTTATATCATGAAACCTAATCCTCAGTGTGATGGCCTTGGAGGTGGGGTCTTTGGGAAGTGATTAGGGTTACAACTGGTCATGAGCGTGTCCCCTCCCTTCACCTTCATGATGAGATTAGTGCCCTTATACTGGGATTACAAAGGCAGAGATCTCTCTCCTCGTGTGAGGCTACAGACAGAAGAAGGCTGTCTCCCGGCAGGCAGCGGCCCTCACCTAGAACCCTGCCCTGCTGCCACCCTGATCTTGGACTTCCAGTCTGCCAAACTGTGAGAAATGAATGTCTGTCGTTTAAGCCACCCAGTCTATGAGAGTTTGTTACAGCAGCCCAAGCTGACTAAGACAGTAAGATGAGTAAGGAATGGAGGAGCCTCTGCAATGTAACAAAAATGAATTGAATAAAAGTTACAAAGATGCCCAAACTGGACCAGATGCAGAAGAGGGAGAGGTGCCCATGTTCCCTGGAAAAGAATATGCACCAGCAATCTTCAGATTTACAAGCATCAGTACTATTTCTGGTGATCATCCTTATTATTGAAAGGCTGAAACCGGTATTAAATTAAAATTTTATTTCTCAAGAAAAAGAAGCATATGTACGAAAATAAAATTTTAAATATTTAAGAAAGAACTTAGTCATTTTAATTCAATCATACATGGCTTAAAGGGTCAAGGACTGCATAAAAATATATAACTCAGCAACTGCATCAGCAAATAATACATACATATAAAAAAGAACACTAAAATGCCATTTTCTCTTCTCAGCATCTTACATATATACTCTATTTTCAAACTGTAGGCTCCACAAATAATTGGAAAGTTAATAATCACAAGAAATATGGTCATGTTTTGAGTACTTGAATGATTTTACAAATACATTCCATTTGAGTATTTCCATGGTTACAGTCCATATTGTATGCATAAATTGCCGTATCTGATAGCATATAGCAAGCATCTTCAACAAAGCCATTGTACATCAGTTTTGTACTATAAAGAGTAGTTTTATAGATGCTGTCTTCCTACTGTACATTGTCTGGGAGGTGTTTTAAGTACTTTGCAGCTATAATAATACTCATGAACTATGTTTTATTTTGTTGTTCTGTATTCTAGAAAGACTGATTCCACTTTGGCAATAACCTGTGCGGCCCACAGATGAGACAGAAAAAACATAAGCAGATGGGACACATCTGTTAATCATAAACATTTCTTCATTAGTGTCATCATCAGATTTACTTGTATTATGCTTTTGTGAAAGACTCTGACAGTATCATATTTAATCTATATTTTAAACAATCCAACCACTGGCCATTTTTCATAGAGGTGGATCAATATATACGTGAAATAAATATGGACTTTTGTTGGGTCAGGATGGCTCCTTGAGGTTAATCATGTAACGTTGGTCACATCCAAGTTCTTCTAATGAAGTGGGAAGTGCATATCATCTATTCACCTAGCACCAGGTACGAGAAGACATCATAATATAGTGGAATTAATCAGTGGTAAAGTGAAAGTAAAGACACAGAGGTGTACTATTCCCAGCTATGCCATTTACCTTTGTGACCTTGGACAATCCTGCACCTCAAACCTCTCATCTACAAAACAAGCAACAAACCATTCAATACACCCACAAAACTGTGCAAAATGACTATGGGAGAATTCAAAAGATGGTAACACAATTAACACAATTTACTGCAAATGATTATGCTCCCAAACACTGATGTTCCCCAAATAAAAGATGTACTCTTAATTTCTAAATCTTGACTTATTATTACAAAGATTTATATTATAGAAAACTCTTAAAATATTTTTTCTCATTCAATGTTCTGCCTGGATCTCAGAATTATTTTGAGGATCCAAGTGAATTTATATGCAGAAAGGCATTTTTGAAACTGCTATAGCATTAGTGTAATAAGGAAGAAATGTCCGTATTGATACCTCTAGACTAGCGACAGCTAGTCCATGATTCCAGGTTTGCTTCTCCCCGCAACTTCTAAAGAATGGTCTGAGGTGAAGGGCTGGGGCTCAGGCAAAGGGACAGGAGGGCTCCATGACCCCATCAAGTGCTGCATGCCTTCCTCACAGCTGGAAGCCACACCTCACTCATGCAGGTTAACAAAGCCCATCCTTGCAAGAATGAAGCACACTATTCTTATTTCATCAGCTATCAATAAAATAAACATCTCGCCACACAGTGCCTATCCAACCAGAGGAAATAAATCATTTAACGGTAAAATTATTCTAAAATCAAAAAGATTCACAAGGCAAATAGCATACCAAGTCCAGGACAAACTAAGTTTCACTTAGAATTTCAAAGTCACAACAGTTCTATCTTTATCATCCCCTTCTGGACACGACCACCATGTGGAAATCTGCAGAGCAGTATCCAGTCACCGATGACAAGAAGGGCGAGAAAGAATGGAGCGATAAAGAAAGGCATTAATGGATTGACTATAAAAAACAATTTATCAACGCTATGAGCCAATTTAATAGAATGAAAACAAGAGAGACATAGTACAGGAGAAGTTCAACATTAGAGTCAGATCAAGGCTACTGAATACAGGTACCAGTTATACCTTATGTTTGCCTTTTTCTTTCCTGACTCGGAACACACGTTGCACTTTGTTTCAGACGTGGCAGGGGTGGGGGTGAGAGGTGTGAACCCTGGGCACACACTGGAATTACCAGGGAAGCCTTTAACAAAATACTGAATGCAGGGCCCCACCCTGACCTATTAATTCAGAGTCCCCCAAAACAGTAGCTACTAGCTTCCTCCTTGCAATGTGATAGATCCTCTTTAAAACACAGGCTACCACTTTGAAATAGAAAGTAGTTACAGATCCCCAACCCCCAAGGAAATACTCAAATTTAAGCATGAGTATCCCAACTCCAGGATATTTGCAAAAACATAAAGAGCAAATTGTATCCTCATCTTGCCTGAAAATTCTTGGAAATACCTAAGGCTCTGTTGAGGTGAGAGCTTAGACTTGGTATTGTATTCTCTCAAGTAACATTAACATAAATATCAGGAGTAAAAATAAATAAATAAATAAATTTTCCATGAAAAATTAAGATTTCTAGAGATAAATCAAACATGACAAGGATGGTTTCAGTTTTAAAGGGTAGTTAATGCATTGTGAAGAATGCCAATTAAAAATGTCTGTCTCATCAATTACCATAGAGAGTCAATTTTGATCAAGTTTAATAAACAACCGCTAACTAAGAAAATAATTCCCAATCTCTAACATCAAGAATCTAAAATAATTGAAAAGTGGGATAAAGAGAAAGGTTGACTACTGAAGAACAGGGTCAAGCACAGGCTTCACATACTGCAAAAGCTTTTAAAGTAGTGATTACACAAGTAATAGAGAGAAGAAAATAATAAGGATGAATTTGTAGATGCAATTCCTGTCCTCTGCATACATTCCTCCTTCCTGGCTAGGGGACACTCTCATGGGGACAGGAGGATATAAGAAAAGAGAGTGACATCAAGGAGAAAGGTGAGGAATGATGCAGAGGATCCAACTATATTTAAGAAGCTGCCTCCACCATATGACCCAGCAATCCCTCTCCTGGGTATATACCTCAAAAATCTGAAAACATTTATCTGGAAAGATGTATGTACTCCGATGTTCATTGCAGCTTTATTTTGTGGCCAAGACATGGAAACAACCAAAGTGTCCTTCTGTAGATAACTGGATAAAGAAGTTGTGGTATATATACACAATGGAATACTACGTTGCCATAAGATGAAATAGTGCCATTTGTGACGACATGGATGGATCTTGAGATTATTATGCTAAGCAAAATAAGTTAGACAGAAAAAGTCAAGAACCACATGATTTCACTGATATGTGGGATATAAAACTGAAAGCAACAAAGGAACAAGACAAACAAATAAAGAAACAACAACTCATAGACACAGACAACAGTTTAGTGGTTGGTTACCAGAGGGTAAGGGGGGAGGAGGGTGGGAGATGAGGGTAAAGGGGGTCAAATAAATGGTGATGGAAGGAGAAATGACTCTGGGTGGTGAACTCACAATGTGATACATAGATGATGTATTACAGAATTGTACACTTGCAACCTATGTAACTTTACTAACAATTGTCACCCCAATAAATTTTAATTTAAAAAAAAGCCACCTCCAGAACATACTCCCCACTTGTCAGCACACTGTTGACTAATAAGCAATAGCACATTTGGCTGTCTGCCATTGTCCCCAGAAATGAAGGAATAAAAATGACCATTTATTTCAGTTGTGATGATTAAAAGGGATACGGAATTTAAAAATTATAGAGTGTCACGCAAATGTGACACATCACAGTCATTATTACTGCAGAAGAAGAGGTGCAATAGGAGGTGGAGAGGTGATATGTGCAGAGGAAAGTCAGCATGCCAAAGTGGAAGCCAATGAAATGAAATAGCTACACGGAAGGGTTAAAACACGAGCAGCTCAAGTAGCAGACAAAATAAGAAATAGTTAAACAAAACAAAACAACTTTAGGATCTGTAAGGAAAGAAGGGGGGAAAAATCAACACTAGTCAGGGTGAAGAATGAGCTGCCTGAAGATCAATGCTTAAAAGGAAGAAACAAGAATGAAACTGGAGAACCCTATTGGGGGGAGGGTATGAAACCTAGAGCCTAAGGTAGTGGGTAGCCTCTGGTTAGAGGGCACAGGTCACTCAGCCCCATTCATTGTCAGAGTTCCTGAGACCATGAATCTATCCATGAAAGTATTTGCAATGCAAAATACACATGGTGAAATTTGAAGGATTATAAAACACACAAATTATGATTACACTAAAAAATGTCTACTTAAATCTCAAAGGTAAAAGACGTGTTATTAACGTCTAAGTTTAGGCTTATTGCTGTGAAATTCAAATTACAAAGAGGCCCATAAACATACATTTGCGTGTGTCCGTGTGTGTGTGTGTGTGTGTGTGTGTGTGTGTGTGTGTCTGTCTGGATTTTTCTCTAGAAGAAGAGTAGGGAAAGGGAACTCTATTTTGTACTTTAATATATTGCTCTGAAAGTAATTTGACAACCAGATCTTCAAAGCAAAATGGCGAAGCAGACACAAAGAGAAAAAAGCAGAAATTCAAAACAAGGCTGTAACGAACAATAATTAGCCCATCTAGTACTCTTAGTAATCTGGCCAGTAGGGACCCGGCACTAACCCAGGGCATGTATCCTTCCCTGGGATTCTCACTGAACTGGTGAAAATGAGTGACTGTACCTGTAACCAGAGCCTGTCGCCTGCCGCGGTCCTGCCGATGGCACTGCACTGGAAGGTGGCAGACTGGCCGGCATTGACTTCCACATTCTGAATCCTCAGGAAGTGGGGTGTTCTGGCTACATGGAGAAAATAAGGAAAGACATTAGAAGTGGAGATCTGTAACGAATGTGCGTCTTTTTGAACCTATCTGTAATTTTCGGCCTTTCCATTATGTTTACCTTTGAAGAAAATCATGCTTTTTCCTATCAGAGCTTTAAAGACGCCATTATGATTATGAAAGAGGTCATGGAAGGCTTTGGTGCGCTCTGTAAAAGAATAAGAAAGCCAAGTGTTCTGGGATAGAATCAAACAGAAAGAAGATAGTTTATTGTTCCTGCTGTGCAAATTATCACAGCTCAGCAGTCTTCTTGTAATAACAGATCTGTATTAATAAAGATTATGCTGAAGCCTAATTGATGTTTTGAACAAAAACATATTAGATATTTATGCTAGCAACATGAAAAGAACAGTAAGAAGTTAAATGATGTTGTCAAGGAAACTTTTTAAGCCAAGTACAGAGCTGTACATAATATATATTTTAATACAACTAATTGGTATGCAGCATTACTAGTGTAATATTTCCCAGCTACCAAAAATACTATCCCTGTAGACAGACTGTGAAATTACGCTGGGACTGCCATAGCATGGCAGTTTTTGCTGATTCTTATTTCCAATTCAAGAGGAAAGAATGACTCCAAATGCTAAACAGCATTAAGTCTCATAACACATATCGTCCATAGGGAACAGCTGTTTAAATAAAGGATAATTCCATTTGATCAGAGAAGCACAGACCAATTTCTGCAGCACACTGAAAACATGTCAAGGAACCGGAATGATAGGACAGGAATTAAATTTTATGATAATTCCTACTTTTAGAAAATAAATTCTCTTATAACAACAATGATAGACTGGTAGAGTGGGGGGGGGGGATGTTAGGGAATAGAAAAGAAGACAGCAGGGCTCCAGTATTTTCTGTGACAGATGGAAAAATCTGGACAATAACTAGGATAAATATTTTCTGCCTTGCCACCTTTTCCCCACTGCCAACGTGTTTTTAGGCCATGTCTAGACACTTTCAAAGAATGGTGCCCCATGACTGGGTACCGAAGGATGATAAACTAGCACTAATATTAGCATGTGCAGACCAGAATTTGGAATGGAAGTGGGTGACTCTCCAAGAACAAAGAAAAATGAACTGTAATATCTATCACATACAGGAAATCCCCATCACTAATTTGGAGACCACTAATAATTCAGACAATGTATTCTTGATGTTTATTATGCAAAAATACCCTGAAGAACTTCTAAAAAGGCAGTATAACTATGGGTTATTGTTTGTAGTACTAATGTATTAATTTAAAGCCCTATGAACTATTTTTCACTCACGTAATCAAATTACCCTCGGTCAAGAATAACATGCCTCTATGGTTTCTTCAAAAGTCCCTAAATCAAATTTATTTTCTACTCTGTTTCCAAAATGCTGAAAGACCAGTTGCTTTTAGAAAATGGAAAAAGGTAGCATTTTTTGAGCATGTCTGTGCTGGAAACGTTTCCATTGAATACTCACAAATGTTCTGTGAGGTAGGCATTTTTCCATTTTACAGATGGGGTGGGAAACTTGTGGGTACTTAGCTAGTAAGTGTCAAAACCAGAGGGGACACTGTGGTCCACCCAGTTCCAAAGTCCAGGCATGGTGCACGGTGCCACATGCCTCTGCCAGCCTTGCCACCTGTGCCTTCCCTTCCATGCACATCTTTCCACTGGGAGTGGCTTCCTGACTGACAGTTGGAATTTTAGTTTCTTTCAAGACCTTTCTCAAATGCTATTTCTTCTGTGAAGCTTCCATGGATTACCTTATCTTGTTGACAGACCTTTACAATATCACACATCCTCCATCTTATATACGGTAGTGCCCCTCATCCGTGGGGGTACACGTTCCAAGCCCCCCAGTGGATGTCTGAAACCATAGACAGTACTGAATCTTACCTATTCTATGTTTTCCTATACATAATACCTATGATAAAGTTGAATTTATAAATTAAACACAGTAAGAGATTAACAATAATAATATATGAAAATTATAACAATATATTATAATAAAAGTTATGCAAATGTGTTATCTCTCTCAAAATCTCTGATAACTGAGACGGCTACTAAGTGAGTAAGGGGCAGTAGCATACTCAGTGTGGATACACTGAACACAGAGATGGTTCACATCCCAGGTGGGGCAGAGTGGGACTGTGTGAGGTTTTGTCATATTACTCAGAACAGTGCACAATTTAAAACTTATGAATTGCTTATTTCTGAAGTTTTCCATTTGATATTTTTGGGTCACAGTTGAAATTGCAGAAAATGAAACCATGGATGGGGGACTATTTTATTATAGTTATTGGGATGACATTCCTTGTTGGGATTCTTGGGATGAATCCACTGTTGTCTTAATCACTTGTACGTTCAATAAACAGCACTTGATATTAATGCCTCCCATGTAGCAGACACTCAATATTATAATTAAACTCAATTCATATTATTTGAAATTAATAAAACCATACACATACCTTTGAAAATTGCTGACAGTAAACCCTTGCACACGGGGGCTAGCGGTGCCAACCACCAGTGCAGTCAAAATTTACATACAGCTTTTGACTTCCCCATAACTTAACTACTGTTGACCAGAAGCCTTACCAATAATGTAAACAGTCGATTAACACATATTTTCTATGTTATATGTATTATATACTGTATTGCTACAATAAAGTAAGCCAAAGAAAATGTTATTAAGAAAACCATAAGAAAGAGAAAATACATTTATAGCAGTTACTGAAAACAATGCACATATAAGTGGACCTGAGCAATTCAAACCTGTGTTGTTCAAGGGTCAACTGTACTTGCAATTTCAATGTCTGTAGAATTCTACTCTCGTACCTCACTCACCTCTGATACAAATGAACAAACTTTTATACAAAAATTCATTTGTAACAATTACTGTTTTACATTTAACTACATCAGAGCTCCCCAACATTAATAGAGATAGTTAAGAATTTGAGATTTGACTAAATTAATAGGACTACATTGGAAACCGAAAAGCTGTTCTCTTGTCAAGGAAATTCAAGCAAAATTGATTATTCCTCTTCTTTTAATCCAATACAGTATGTCCATTATAGTACAAATGTAATCAATTGGAAACTTCCAACCGTTTTTTCTCCTTGTAAAATAATTCGAAGTACATCCCCGAGCCACATGGGCACTGAACTACTCTCTATAATCTACACACCATCAGAAAAAAGAAGAAAAATGATGGAAGTGGAAATTCCTCAGTTTACCAGTGTATTTGTACAACAGGTTTTAGGTACTTCACAGGAATTCTAAGGTAGCTGATCAGAACAATTTGTGCTCTGCAACCTTTCAGGACACACCCACACCCAGCTACACACCACCCCACATTGCTGACTCTTTAATGAGCTGCTAGATTTATTTCCTGCCAACCATCTGGAGCCACCAGGGGTCCCCTTTTTAAGGGATCTCCCACTTACTCACAATCTCAGCCTCCACCCCTCTACCAAAAGTGTTCTCCTCAGACCTCATCTCCCAGCATGAGAAATGCTTTCAGCCGCACTGATCTTTCTTCAAAACTTCCCCAAAACTTCAAGCTCCACATTTTCCTGTAGCTCTTCCCTGTGTTCGTTCTTCCCGGCACTCCTCCCCTCCACGCAGATTTGTCCCAGAACTAGAACTGGGCTCATTTCCCTTCTCAGAGTGTGCGTTCTCCCTGGTCCTGTCTTCTGCCTTCATAGAGTCAACCTCCCAGAGCACATTGAGAACTCTCCAAGCCATATCCCCAGTGCTGTCACTAAACACACAACGAAACAAAATAATTTCTGAGGCTATTAGAAATAAGGGATCTGTGGAAGTCCCACTGGGCTACACTCCTGGCAGCCACAAGGGAAATGATTATTAGAAGTCTTGGAGCCACTGCAGTCAACTGTGTGGCCCTGCCAGGGCACACAGGCCCTTCCAAAGTCAAATCTGACAATACACTGCACTCCAGACAAAAGGCATCCAGACCGGGGAAAACAACAGCCATTGATATCTCTGTCCTGGAGCCAGAGTCCACATCTGGAGTCACAAGATGAAAGCTGACAAGCCAGGTGTGGTCAGAGAGTGACAGATACTACAGGGAACTGCTGTCCTATGAAGAACAGGTTTTTTAAAAGCAGACCCTTCAGTCTAGCAAAGGGAAAGCTGGGGCACAGGGGAAGGATGGGGGCAACTGAGAACGATAGCTGAATTCAAATTCTGTGAGATGGACACAGCGTGCAGAAGCTATGGGGATGCATGTTCTCCTGGAGGTAAAGAAGGGCTTCCCAACACTTACCACTGACAAACATGGTATGAGCTGGCTAGTGAGGGCGCCATTTGTGGAGGCAGAATTTGCAGTTTGCCAGGTAGAAAGCTGGGTAGCCTGGCATCCCATTTGCCACTGGCATCCTACTGACTGTTGCCAGCTCTCAGAACGTTCGATCAAGTCTAAATAAAGGGTCTCAGGCCATAAAGGCGTTTGTCACTTACTCCCCCACTACCTTGGTCCTGCTCCACCAGTGGCAGTGGGGTCCTTGCTTCCTTCTTCCTTGACTATTTTTTCCTGCACCTTTTTTGGGGGCACCTCTTGCATATGCGTTTAAATCATAAAAACACTATGGTTCGAGTGACATTTGGAATGAGTACAGTCCTCTGATGTTTGGTTAGAATCCCAGCCTTCTTTGTTTGGAAGGTGCCTCTTGGGCTTGGAATTATTCTGCCTTGTTTGGTTTATAAGGCCTGTCTGTTCTCCCCACTTGACCCCACTCCTGTTGTGAGAAGGGCTCAGTGAACTGAAATCCCCCCTTCTCAAAGCCCTGCTGACTATGTGCTCCACCAGTTCCGTGCCACCTCTGTCTGCTTCCTTTCTTGTGGCCATGACTTTACCAAGGATAATTTAGAACTTCAATGGCTCATTTGAGAAAACAAATCTCTCAAGCTGGCTCCCACATACACTGACCACCCGTTCCCCCTGCTTCCGTATTCCTGTGGAGTGCTAAACACTTAGATTATCCTGCACACTCAGATAACAGGACATCTCACTAATGCTGCCCTCTCCTATCCATCTCACGGCCTCCTAATTCTGTTTGCCTCTTGCTGCATAACAAGTCTGGGTGCGTAGCCATATTTCATGATAACTTGGGTAAAACGGGTGTTACACCTGAGGCTGCTTGCTATTCCAGTTTCACCCCGATTTGGTTAAGCCCAGGATCAGTTCTGAGCCTGTGCTGAAGGGCTGTTGAATATTTTCATTATCACCCCTAGTATATCCCCACATAGTTAGGTTACTTTTAAAACTTAAAAGTATCCCCTAAAAATCCATTGCAAAATGTCCATGTGCTACTGATGTACGTCTCAGGCTTTGGCTACTTACCCTGCACCCACCTATGACTCCTCCTTCCTCCTTTTTCTCTCCCACCCACCCTGAAGCTACCAAAATTCTCAAAAATCCCTCTTGCTTTTCTTATGCTTTACAGTTGAATTCTCTGAACTTTTCTCAAGCACAGGGGCCATCAGGTGTTATGAGAACACAGCTCTGCATCTACCTCTCCTCCCATAAACGCAGAAATGCTGGAAAGATTTTCTTTCCGATAGAAAACTTCCACTTCCTACTATAATCATTAGAAAAATGTTTGCAGCCCTTCCAAAGCTTCTACACTTTCTGCGGGGCACATGGAGAAAGCTGAAATATATCTAGTTTGGAACATCAAGAGTAAGCTTCCCTTTGGACTAAAACCATTGATGAAAAAAGTATTTCAAATCTTGAAATTTTTAAGTTCATTCTTTTTCAAGTGTATCAAAAGAGTTATTTTGGAAGAGTAAGAGTGGGCTAGCCATACAGTTTTCTTTTCTTTTCTTTTAATATTATAGCATGTTTCTGAACTGTCTGAGAAATAATATAATTAATCTTCCCCAAAATCTGAATGGCTTCCTGAAACAACTTACCTAGACAGTCTTCATTTACATATTCCTCCTAATATGATTGATATATTAAAAGATGTCCAAGATATTTGAAATAAATTTAATTCCTTCTCCTAAGATTTGTGATTTAAATGATTTATTTTTCACTTTTAAAAAGATTTTCAATAATAAACATTAAAAAAGAGTACTTAATTTTTAATCATATAAATTTAGCTCTAAGAAGCAACTTTTGAAGTATGCGTGCATTTCTGCATACTTAATGTATTATTATATTTTTTAATGGAAAGCATCCTGCAACCTGTGGAGGAGATACATAGCATGCTAACCTAAAGCTTACGCCTCTTCAGGAAGGCTGGGAAATTAAACTTTGATTCATCTAGGCTTAGAATGGATTCAGGAATATTCATACAGATTATTTATTTCCACTAGGTGAGGAGGCAGATGAAAAGCTAAATCATGACAATAGCTGAAAAAGGGGTGGGAATGGGGGGTGGGGAGGCAGTGAAGAAAAAATTTAAAAATCCCTATTATAACCCAAAAAGGAAAGCTTCCAGCACCTGGTAGAATCCTTTCTCATGTGGGCATATTCGGTGCCTGTGTTATTCATGGTCTGCTCTTAGAGATCTGGTGGGAGTATCTGGCTTTGCACAGAACTATTAGAACAATCCTTTTCCACTAAAGAAACTTTACATCCTCTAAATTCATCTATTGATATCTTTTTACATTTTTGTGGCAACATGTACCCTCCGTTTTATTTTAGTTATTATTTCTTTTGAATATTTTCAATTACAGTTGACATACAATATTTTATTATTAGGTTGGTGCAAAGTTTCAGGTGCATAACACAGTAATAAGACATTTATATAACTTACGAAGTGATCGCCCTGATAAATCCAGTACCCATCTGACACGCAGTTATTATAATACTACTGATGCTATTCCCCATGCTATTCTTTATATCCCCAAGACTATTTCGTACATCTTAATCCTCTCCCGTCTTTCACCCATCGCTCCAATCCTACCTCCAATCTGGCAACCATAAAAATGGTCTACGCATTTATGAGCTTGTTTCGGTTTTGTTTGTTTATTTTGTTCTCTAGATTCCACATATAAGTGAAATCATATGTCATTTGATTTCTCTGTCTGACACCACTCAGTGCAATACCCTCTAACTAGGTTCAGCTATGTTGTTGCAGATGGCAAGATTTCATTTTTTTTTTTTACAACGGAGTAATATATCATTACATATATGTGCCACCTCTTCATTCATCCATTTATGGATACCCAGGTTGCCTCCATATCTTGACTACTTCGGCAAATAAGGCTGCAATGAACATACAGATGTACATGGCCCTTCAAAGTAGTGTTTCAGGTTTCTTCGGATAAATGCCCAGAAGTGGGATTATTGGGTCCTTTTTTATCTCTTATTATAGCCTTTGATTTAAAGTCTATATTGTATGGTATAAGTATTGCTACCACAGCACTTTTTTATTTCCATTTTCATAAATTATTTTTTCCATCTCTTTATTTTCAGTCTGTGTGTGCCTTTTAATCTGAAGTGAGTCTATTATAGACAGCATATGTAAGGGTCTTGTTTTCTTGTCCACTTAGCCACCCCATCTTTGAATTGAAACATTTAATCCATTTTATTGAAAGGAATTATTAATAGACATGCAGTTATTGCCATTTTATTATTCATGTTTTTTATTTTTTTTTTAAATATATATATCTTATAGAAGTCCCTCTAAGATTACTTGTAATTCTGGTTTGATGTTGGTGAACTTCTTTAGCTTTTTCTTGTCTGGGAAGCTCTTTATCTGTCCTTTGATTCTAAATGATAGCTCTGCTGGGTAGAGTGATCTTGTTTGTAGGTCCTTGCTTTTCATCACTTTGAATATTTTGTGCCAATCCCTTCTGACTTGCAAAGCTTCTATTGAGAAATCAATTGATAGTCATATGGGAGGTCCCTTGTAGAAAACTAACTGCTTTTCTCTTGCTGTTTTTAAGATCTCTTTATCTTTAACTTCTGGCATTTTAATTATTAAGTGTCTCGGTATGGCCTCTTTGGGTTTATCTTGTTTGGGACTCTCTGCACTTCCTGGGCTTGTATGTTTATTTCCTTCACCAAGTTAGGGAAGTTTTCTGGCATTATGAGGTCTGACAATTAAGTTCGAGAACTTTTTACAACAATGTGGCTAACTTGTTTTTGGTATCAGAGGGATTATTCATTATGAATTTGTACCAATTGGACAAACAACAAAGTTTACTTTTTGGAACTGCTGAAAATAACTGCATGAAAAAGTTAGATGACCTGAACTTTTCGCCAACAATTCATGGCTCTCGCATCACAACAATGCACCAGCTCACACGGCACTGTCTATGAAGAAGTTTTTGGCCAGTAAACAAATAACTGTTTTGAACACCCTCCCCACTCACCTGGTGTGGCCCCCAATGACTTCTTTCTTTACCCAAAGATAAAGGAAATGTTGAAAGGAAGACATTTTGATGACATTCAGGACATCAAGGGTAATATGACAACAGCTGTGATGGCTACTCCAGAAAAAGAGTTGCTTTGAAGTGAGGACTAAGCACTGGCATCAGTGCATAGCTTCCCAAGGGGAGTACTTCTAAGGTGACCATAGTGATATTCAGCAATGAGGTATGTAGCACTATCTCTAGGATGAGTTCGCAAACTTAATTGTCCGACTTTTGTATTTCTTCAAATAGGGTTTCAATTCCTTGCTTTCTCTCTTCTCCTTCTGTTACCCCTATGATGCAAATGTTGTTATGCTTGATTTCATCCCAAAGGCCCCTTAAACTATCCTCATTTTGGGGGGAATCTCTTCTCTTTTTGATGATTTACTCTAACGTATTCCTCATTTTAATTATTGTATTCTTCATTTCTTGCTGGTTCTTTTTTATGGTTTCTATCTCTATTTTTATGTTTCCTATCTCTTTGTTGAAGTTCTTATTGAGACTATTGAGCATATTTATAACCAGTGTTTGGATCTCTGCAACTGGTAGATTGCTTGCCTCCATTTAGTTTAGTTCTTTTTCTGGAGCTTTGTTCTATTCTTTTCTGTAGGACATGTTTCTTTGTGTCCCCAGTTTGGCTGCCTCCCTCTGTTTGTTTCTAAATATTAGGTAAAGCTGCTATGTCTTCTGGTCTGAGGAGAACGGCCTTGTGTAGTAGGTGTCCTATGGTCCCAGTGATGCAATCTCCCTGGTGTGCCCCTTTGTGGGGTTCTTTTGTGCCCTCCTGCTGTAGTTGAGCCTTGGTTGTTACTGGCACATCAATGGGAGGGATTGACTCTCAAATTGATTGGTTGTGAGGACTGGCTGTGACTATGTGGAGGAGCTGCAGAACTGAGGTCAGCTGCTTCTAGTGCTGGGCTTAATGCTGCTTAGTCAGAAGTATGGGGCACAGTGAGGCCAGATGCTGCTTGTTTGGGGTCTGTGAACCTTTGAAAGATTTTAGGAATGTATGCATCATGAGCCAAGATAGGCCACTTGTATGGAAAAGCCCCTAGAAGTGGTTTGGGTGGGCCTGCAAGTTGGGTGGGGCGGGGTCTCAGGGAATCACCCGAGCCAGTGAACAGTGTTAGCCAGATTGATGGACTCAGATCCGGTGGCTGCCAGACTGGGTTGTGGGGAGGGCTTAATAAAGGAACAATGGCTTCTGCCAGCACTTCTCTCTGGGAGAAAGCTGCCCCTCCAGTCCTCAATTCAAAGCTAGACAACTCAGTTCCTCCCCATAAGTCCCTGGTGCCTTTGAGCTGCTAGACCAGCTCCAGAGCCCAGAGCAAATTGAGTGCATTAGTGAGTAAGTTTGTGTGCAAGCCCTTTAAAAGGATCTCCTGGGACTGAAGCTGCCCTCTGTCCCACTCAGCCCCAATCTCCACTGGTTTTCACACCCAGAAGTTATCGGGACTTTTCCTCCTGGCACTGGAGCCCTGGGCTGGGGGCCTGGTATGAGGCTGGGACCCCTCGTTCCTCAGGAAGGATCTCCACAGCCAATATATCCTTCCTGATTTTTAACTGCCACACACAAGTGTGTGTGCAGCCTGTTCCGCATCTCTGCCCTTGCTATCATTCTCAACATGGCTTCTTCAGTATGTCTTTAGTTATAGGACTTCTGTTCAGCAATATTTCAGGTGATTCTCAATGATGAGTATTTTGTAGTTTTGTTGTAATTTTGACGTGGTCGTGAGAGGTGGCAAGCACAGTGTTTACCTGCTCCACCATCTTACCCCACCCCTCTACAAACTTCGTTTTCATTTACCAAGATATTATCATCATTTCCCCTTGTTAAATATTCATCTAAAACTATTTGAATTATCTGCCTAATATACATCAAAGGTTCTCAGTCAGGGGCAATACTGCCCACCCAGGGGATATTTGACAATGTTTGGACACATTTTTGGCTGTGGGGAAGGTGGGGGTACTACTGGTATCTAGTAGGCAGAGGCCAGGGATGGTGTTAAACATCCTACAATGCACAAGACAGAACTCTCAAAAAGGAATTATACGCTCAAAATGTCAATAGTGTCAGAGCTCAGAAATTCTGATGTACATTATATGGACATACAAAAGTTTACTAGAACATTCCCCTACTGTTGAACATTGAGTTTCTTATACATAATACCACCAAGACATAAGTTTTCACAATTAAATCTTCATGTAGATTCTTTGTTTCCTTAGGATAAATTTTTAAGAAGTCAAATTACCAAGACAAAAAATATGCATTTTAAAAAGCCTTTTGACATGAATTGCCAAACTGCTTTCCTTAAAGTGTATAACAATTTGCATTTCTATAAGCAAGGTATAGAAGAAGACTCTTTTCACTGCCCCCCTCAAAAAAACTACGTATTAATTTCTATAACATTTCTTGACAAACTTATGAAAAAATATGCACTCTGCTCTATCAGATAAATTAATAACAATAAATAATTTGAACATTAGGATTGTCACTGGGTCTACTAGCAGTCTGTTCGCACACAGGAAGTACGCCCTGGGACGATTGTTTCCTAAGGGCCCTGTTTCTAACAATGGCTACCTGAATCAAAGAGAAAGACACAGCAAAACTCATTCATCAATACAATCTCCTAATACTAACTGGCTCCACGGGGTTGTCTATTAGTATATAACTTACATTTTTAATTTGGAAGCCAAAGATATGATTGTGTTATAGTCTTTCTTTTTTCATCCCCATTCTTAATACAGATATGTTGCACTGAATGAAAGTTATCACTTCTCCTTTAGAATTGTTTTGATCTTCAATATAGCTTTCTCAAAGCCTGCCAGTGCATATTACTTGCACAGTGAGGTTCAGGGTCTAAGGAATTTATGCCTCTGTTCAAATTGTATTTGGGGGAGGGCCCTTCTCCGCAACAGATTGACTGTCTATGCTTTGGAAAATAGTGTTGCTTGGTTGAGAAAAGACTGCCAGAAAAAAATAATCTAGCTAAAACAAAAAAGCCACACCCCAAATGGAATCCAGATAAAGACATGCAAACACATTAAGTGTAAACACTTCTATAATCAAATCATCCTTGTCAAATGCAAGATAATTAATTGATGTGAATGGAAGCCAGTTAACTCATCCATCAGGATAAATAAGACAAAGGAACTATGGGATTGTATTTTCCAGGTCAGTTTGCTCTAAGAACATTAAAGTCAAAATTTCTACTAAGGGTGGACTAGGCACTGGCATTAGTAAGTTTTTTTACAATGGCATTAGTAAGTTTTTTTCAATAAACATTAAAAGCCTATATAATCTTTCCAAAGTTCTAGGATGCCTGGATTCTCCCTGTCTAGTGTGGTAAACCCTAGAATTGTTTTCAGTTGGGAAGCAGTGTAAGGCTGACAAAAATTTCAGATTTGAATTTTAGCACATATGTGTTCAAGCATTAATACTTCAGCCCATTACTACATTTGAATAGAAGCAAAAGTTCCTAAACCAAAGTCTTAGTGGAGTTTGTTTTGTTTTTTGTAAAATATGGATTTTAAAAAGTACCTATATCATAGGATTGGGATAAAGGTTAAACAAGATGATCTTGGGAAGGCATACTGTATGCCTGGTACTTAGCCTCAAAAATATTCATTACTATTTAAAATAACTGATTTATCACCGGAAACTGTAAAAGATCCCAAGAAGAAAAGCTCTATGGCCAGGAAAGTTTCCATCCCATGCTGAGCTGTATGCTCTGAAACTTGCCAAACTACCTTAATTGTAACACCAGGTAGAGCACAGTTAGAGTGGAAAATTTCAATCTATTCCATATTCAACAAGAAAAATTCTCTCTTTCCAAATTTATAGGCCCATTTGTCTCCTGGATACCCTTTCAAAATGTTATGCCAGCTTTCTTCTAAAATCTGCAGGAGTCCTAAAAACTATCTTCAATGAATATCAAACAGGTTTTTAGTACACCGCTCCTGTTTTTTTCATTTCTGCCATATTCTCTTGTCACTAAGAAAACAGTTTTTCATAGAATAGAGGTTTTGGGGTAGTAATTGATCTCAAATTAGCCTTTGATCCCAAAGTCAGGAATTATCATTGACCAAGATGTAAATCTTTTTGTAAATGTTTCATATTATTTATTCTTCAAAGCCTCCATCAAAATACTAAACAAAATCAGAGAACAACAATTAATGAGATCAAAGGTCAAACTGAAATGGGACAAAAGAGTTCTGTGTTCTATCCTCTTTTTATTTTCATTTACATTTTTATGTAAAGGCATAGGTTGAAATGAACTGGAGGCATGCCAAACTATAATACTAAAATAAACAGTCAGTGTTTCTCTCTATTTGTGTAGCATATCATCACATACAAGGAAGCCAACTTCTTCTAAAAAGCACAGCCTAGTACTGCCTACTGTATGTTGAAAAACAATATATTTGCAAACTTTTTTTAACTTTAAAATGGACAGTGCTAAATTATCCCATCTAAGAAATCAATCAATTTAGCTACTTAGGGTTACAATCTGCAGCTAACTCATTCTAGTGGGCCTATTAAGATATAATGCTTAATAATAACAATAATAACAACAGCAGCAGCAGCTAACATTTACTGAGCTCTTAGAATGTACTAAGCACTGTTCTAAATGCTGTATATACAATAATCCATTTAATCCTTACATGTACCCTGTGAAGAAAGAATTATTATTAATATGCCATTATGTGTGAAGTTATGGGGCCAAAGAGGTTAAGTAACTCCTGGGATAGAAGTGAGAAGATTTGCTCTTAACATATTTTAGGACAAAACTTTTTTTTTTTTGCTTGAAAGTTAGAATGGATCTTAATAGAATAATTTTTCAAGTGGAAAAACATATTCAACATTCTTATCACAGAAAAATGAGTTAGCCACTATATACAATAAGTTTTATAAGTCACCTGTATCTTGAACAAGATTGATATTCCTTTGGAGAAAAACCCAAGTTAAGTTCCTACATGTTTAAAATGAAATGTCAGTTCTGAGGCCTATGCATCTCTTAACCAAAGCACGTGGATCTGTCTCTATTCAACAGAACATAATTGAGAAACCAATTCTAATTTTTTATTTGTCACTGTTATTCTTATTTTAATCACACTGTTTAATGTCTTCAAAAGAAAATCTAAACTTGGAAGTAGGCAAGCAATGTTTGGATAGACAAATAAATCAATGAGTGAAAAAAATCATTTTATTTTATAACATGAGAATAATTTTGAACCTAGAATATTTTGAACTCAGCATTTCTTAAATATTTAAAGAAACTGGTGACTTATTTCATATTGCAAAGTAGCAATACAGAATAGGCTTGGATTTTGTATTCACTTTATACAATATATGGCACATGAGTTTATAAGTGTTTTGTTTTCAATCTTTTTCATTATATTATGTTGTTGAATTGGCAGAATAATAAGGGAGCATCATTCGGTGTAATCTAGATTTCAGAATCCAAGGCATCAGTTAATGTGTTATATGACAACATATAGAACAGATTATACCCCATAACCAAGTGAGATATATCCTAGGAATGCTGCGTTGGTTTAACATTTAAAAATCAATCAATATAATACACCTCACCAACAGAATAAAAGACGAAAACCACATGACAATCTGATGGATGATGAGATACAGGACACACTACCCCAAAATATGGCACGTTGGAATACTGAATATTTTAAGCTGAAGAAGTTTGAGAAAAATAGCAGAAGCTAGAAGGTCCCAGTTAGGGACACTAAGAGGGCCAAGGAAAACTTTTACCTCCCCTACATAGACAAAAAAAAAAAAAGCATTTGCTAAAATCCAACACCTTTTCATGATAAATAAAATCAAACTAACAAACAAACATAAAAACCACCCAACAAAGCAGGAATAAAAGAGAACCTCTTTCCTAACAAGGAACATTATTTAATATGTTATATGACAACATATAAAACCCCCAAACCATAGCTAACATCACACTTTATAGAAAAAGACTGAAAGCTTTCTCCCTATGATCAGGAACAAAACAAGGATGTCTATTCTTTCCACTTCGACTCAATATTGTACTGGAGGTTCTAGCCATGATAATTAGAAAAGAAAAAGAATAAAAGACATGCAGATTGAAAAATAGGATGTAAAACTATCTCTACTTGAAGATGACATGGTCTTGTATATAGAAAATCCTAGGGATCCACAGAAAGCAATTAGATCTTATAATAAGTAAACTCAATAATGTCTCAGGAAATAATATCAATATAAAAAAATCAAGTGTATTTCAATACACTTGCAATGAACAATCCAAAAGTGAAATTAAAAAACAAAACAAAGCAAAAAAAAACAAAACAAAACAATTCCATTTGTAATAGCATCAAAATGAAATACTTAGGAATAAATTTAACAAAAGAAGTACAAAGTTTGTACCCTGAAAACTATAAACATTACTGAAGAAAATTTTTAAAAGACCTCAATAAAATGAAAGCCCATGTTCATGGATAAGAACACCTACTAGTGTTAAGATGACAATAAGTCTTCACCCAAAGTGATCTACAGATTCAATGCAATCCTTATCAGTGTATCAGCTGGATTTTTGGCTGAAATTGACAAGCTAATTCTAAAATACATATAGAAATGCAAGGGATCCAGGAAAGCCAAAACAATATTTAAAAAAATAAGAATAAAGTGGGAGAACTCACAGATCCCCATTTCAAACTTACTACAAAGTTATAGTAATCAAGAGAGTGTGGTGCTGGGAGAAAGACAGACATATAGATCAATAGAATAAAACTGGGTATCCAGAAATAAACTTTTATATTTACAGTCAACAAAGATGCCAAGGCAATTCAATGGGAAAAGAACAGTCTTTCAAAAAATGGTGCTGTATATCATATGCAAAAAGAATGAAGCTGTGGGGCAGCCAGATGGCTCAGTTGGTTAGAGCATGAGCTCTCAACAACAAGGTTGCCGGATGGGTGGGCTGTGCCCCCTGCAACTAAAGATTGAAAATGGGGACTGGACTCAGAGCTGAGATGCGCCCTCCACAACTAGATTGAAAGACAATGACTTGGAACTGATGGGCCCTAGAGAAACAAACTGTTCCCCAATATCCCCCAATAAAATTAAAAAAAGAAAAAAAGAATGAGGTTGTACCACTACCTTATCTCATATACAAATATTAACTCAAAATAGGTCAGAAAGCTATGTGTAAGAGTTGAAACTATAAAACTCTTATAAGAAATCATAGTAGTAAACCTTTATGATCTTGAATTCGGCAAAGCTTTCTTAGGTAAAACAGCAAATGACAGAAATGGCCTAAGTAATAAAATAAAAAATAGAAAATTGAACTTTATCAAAATTAAAAACTGTGCTGTAAAGGATGTCATTGAAAGGATGAAAAAATAACTTGCAGGTTGGAGGAAAATATCTTCAAATCATTTATCTGATAAGGTACTTGTATCCAGATATATAATAAACTCTTACAGCTCAAAAATCACAATATAATAACTCAGTGACAAAAATGGGAAAAGGATCTGAACAGTCATTTCTCCAAAAAAGGTTTACAGGTGGCCAACATGCACATGAAAAGATACTTAACATCATTCACCATTAGGGAATCAGAACCACAAAGAGATACTACTTCAAATCCACTAGGATGGCTATGATTAAAAAGACAATAACAAATATTGGCAAGCATATGGAGAAATTGCAACCCTCGTACACTGCTCTTTAGAATGTAAAATGGTGCAGGTGATTTGAGAAACAATTTTACAGTTCCTCAAAATGCTAAACAAAATGGCACAGGTAACCCAGCAATTCTACTCCTATGTGTATACACAGGAGAATTGAAAACAAATACCACACAAAAGACCGTACATAAATGTTCATAGCAGCATTATTCACAATAGCAAAAAGTTGGAAACAATTCAAATGTCTATCAATTGATGAATGAATAAAGAAAATGTGAAATATCATACAATAGAATATTACTTGACTTTGAAAAAGAATGAAGTATTGATACATTCTACAACATGGACTAACCATGAAATGTTATGTCGAGTGAAAAAACAGAGGCAAAAAGGACCACATATTATATAATTGCATTTAAATGAAATAAGAAGATTAAGCAAATCTATCGAGACAGAAAGTAAATTAGTGGTTGCCTAGAGCAGGCGGTGGGTGCTCAGGGAAATGGACAATGTCTGTCAATGGGTACAAGGTTTCTTTTGGGGGTATTGAAATGCTCTAAAATTAGTTATGGTAATGTTTACAGAACTCTGTGAATATACTTAAAACTACTGAATTGCACACTTTAAATTGATGAATTGTATGATATATGAACTCTATCTCAAGAAACCTGTTAATGCTGCATGGCTTATAAGATATAAAAATATATATCAGCACCACAATAGAATAATAGAAATACCCATATTTAGTTTATAACCTACTTTAAAATAGGAGACAGCATTACGAAGCTGATAAAATGCTTCTTCAGTTTCTCTGACTAGGATTACTGAACCAAATTCAGAATATATTTTTAGCGTGCATACCAAATTCAAAAATTATCTATGTGCATTAGAAGTGGTCTTAAGCCTTTTCCACATTTCAAGCTGATCCTGCCTCTGACTGTCACTACATTAAAATCAATTTTATGAGCAACTGTATACTCGTAACAGAACAGCTACTTTAAAAAAAAATGTTGTAATGTTTACTCATAAACCTATACGAATCCAAACAGGAGCCTTTAGAGTGAAGTAAATAAAGTTCAGCAGTTTTGCATCTTTTGGGAAAGAACACTTTTGGATATGAAATATTTATGCTCCTTTATGATTTAAATTTAATGAGTATAAAAATTTCAAAATAATTGATTGTTATTTAGAAATCTTGATAGGAAATGCTTTAAAATATTACCTGTAAAGCTTTCCATTTAATGGCCCAACTATCGCCTTCTTTAAAATCTTTATTTGCATGTTTTCCCCATAAACTTAAAAATTCAGGAAAAAATAACTACAGAAGGGCTATCATCAAAACCATTTAAAGCTTACAGTTCAAAAAGCTATTGTACCATGCATCACCAGGGTACAGAGACTGTTTTGCAATTCTGTGTCTCCTAAAAGCAGTCTGCAAAGCCAATTAGGTATTAGCACCAGTATTCTCCAAAAGAGAGACCATAAACACCCTTCCATGGCCACAGGCACCTGGGCTTAGAAGGAATGAACAAAACTGAAGGAGTTACATTTCAGGAAGGCTCTGACAGAATGACAAGGGTTGAGTCTTTTTATATTACTGAAGGCAGAGACTCAAATCCTATGGAACGGGAAAGGCTCCACTACATAAGCCATTTTGTTGGCAAGAGGCCAAATGTAAAAGAAGGAACCCAGGATACAGAACAAGGAAAACCTAATTAAACTTGGCCTTGGCCACTGCATCTGCACCCAGGGCAGCAACAACATCTGCCTAGAGGCAAGGTTTGCTCTAAGAAACATGAAGTGCTCAGCACATAGTAGGTATGCAGTATTACTGTCTCTGATTTTTACCTCCCAGTAAGTGGTGAATCAGAGTCTGTGAACATTTATGCACATTTGAGGACCCTACTGGTCTCTAAGCCTGAGGCTATTACTCCAAGGATTTGGCCAAGTTCCAACTCAGGTAATTATGAGGAACTAAATGTGCCTTGCTGTTCCAATTAGGTACAGCATTGTTCGTTTTCCTGGCTTTTCAGTAAAAAAGGGGAGAAATTCTTCTTGAACTCACCCAGCTTGCTGACAGAAGAAAAGGCAAATACAGCGTACTACAAAAGTAACATCTGCCTAAGTAAGGAACAAGATGATGGCCGTGTTTGAACTTCAGTGTTGCGGCAAATTCCGAGAACCAGATAAAGATCTCAGAGGCAGCAGAACCCCTGGGATGGAATCAAATGACTGTGTCATGACCCTCATCAGATAATAATCACACAAGGATCCTGTGTAACTACAGCGAGTGATCTCATGATCGATTCAATCCATGCAATAAAAGCAGCATTTATACCGGGGGTGCCAAAAAGATGTACACATTTTAAGAGATGTTATCTGTGTATTACTTTTCAAAGTTGAATTGAATGATGGTAGCAATATGTAGTATGATGTTCACCAATACGATGGCGTTAATCAAATGAATGCTAGCGTCATTCATTGTATTACAATTTTAATACAGTTGTTTTCCTTTCTTAAAATGTGTATACATCTTTTTGGCATCCTTTGCTTTTCTGAAACCATTGTGGATAATAATCTTTCTCTCATGCTTTTGGGTAGGGACCACCAGCACAGATCCAAGAATGTATGAACTAGCCAGTTTCATACATTTCAAGGCCAGGGACCCTGAAAATAAACCAGGCTGATATCCCTTAGCTGGTCAAAGATTTAAAGTCTGACCGTATCGATTGTGGGCAAGGATACAGAGAAAATAAAACTTCCATGTTTTGCTGGTGGGAATATAAACTGGTTCAGATACTTTTCATAGTGATTTGACAGCATCGAATAAAACTAAAACTGTTCTACCCTTCATCCCAGCAATTCTGCTTCTAAGAACATCCCGTGTCCTCGCACATTGCACCCAGAGATACACACACGAATGGTCATTGGAGCAATGTTTGCCACAGAGAAACACTGGGGAAAACTAAATGTTTGTGGAAGAATAAAAAAAATAAACTGTAGTATAATCGTATGCTAGAATATCATGGATAAACCTAAAGTATTGCTAAGTGGGGTCGAGGAGGGGAGGGAAGAATACAACGTAATTTGTACAGTTTAATACCATTGATTAGAATTTACAAAAGGCAAATATTACTTTCTAACACTTTATGAACACATAATGATTATGGGAAATACAGTGAACACACACACACACCCACACACACATACACAGAGACATCTGCAGCAGTCTGGTTGCTCAGCTCTCCAAGCTCTATCCTGGGGTTGGGAAATTCTCCACTGTTATATCTCTTGGTAAAAGTCTAGGCCTGGCTCCCATGACAGAAGCTGGAAAGGCCACAGTTTGCTTTTCTAGATCACCCCAGAGGCCAGCGGGCGATGAGTACATGATTTAGCTTGCTTACCCTGATAACCATACTGGAGGTTTTGGGCCTAACGGTGAAGATGCAAAGGCACAAAGAGGGTGACAAATGTTCAGGCAGGTGGCAAGGGTCACCCTCCAAGGATCAGGTGGCCAGAGGAGCGGGCTGCGGCACCCCTGCCTGTCTGGCAGAGCCATCACCATGGTGGTACCCACAAAGCCTCCTTTTTAGTTCCTGCCAATTTCTGAGCCGAGATCACCGATGTTCCATGATTCCATTTGCTGTCAATTCCCTTCCAATACAAGCTCTTATGCAAAAATCAGCTACATCTGTTTCTGCTGCTTATGGACTAGAAACTTTCCAGACGGAGAGGGACAGCGGCAGGCTCAGCCCTGTGGTGGCCTCTGCGAGGTGGGGGAGACACAGGACTGGCAATCTGCAACATTTTAGTGACTTAAGAACAAGGTTCAGATGCAAATATGAGAAAATATTAATAGTTGTTCGCTCATACTGGGTGGTAAAAATAAAAGTGTGTGTGTTTATCACCCATTAGACTTTTTTTTTAAATATACTAATTCATTAAAGATGAAGAACAGGCTATTTCTGTGGTTTCCCAGGTGGTTTAAGTAGATTTCTTATATTCGCGAGACCCCAGGCCCGTTTGCGGCTATATTGTTTGAAATTATGCCAGAAACATACTGGATTTAGGAACAAAATGCACAGACTCTCAATGTTTAATTTGTGCTACTATTCAAAAGGGAAATCCAAAGACCTTTGCAAGGATGTTTGAGCATACCAAAATATTCGGTTACTCCCATTTCTGATTCTCATTTTAAAGACACTTAGATTCATTCAATCACATTAAACACGGAATACATATTTTTGGACTTTTGGGCTAGCAAAGCAACACTTTGACAGGGAACTCTCTCAGCAGGACTACTGCTCCCCAGCTTTTAGTGCCTTCCCTTAATTTGTAATGTACACATTCCCCCAATTATGTACCCAAATGTTGAAAAGTTGAGACAACTTACTACATGGATGTCCTAACACCTTCACTTCATCAATAGCGAGATAGCCTTGATGTCCAGAAGTTATTACTTCAAAAATCACCTGGAAAATTAAGAAAAATTTACATTACTGATTCATTTTGTCAGACTTATACCAAACATCTGTATAGAGACAGGTAGTTTCGTTCGTTCATTCGTTCATTCATTCATTTATTTATTCATTCATTCATTCCTTCATGTTCCTACAAACATGCATAGAGCACCTAATACCTGCAGTCAGTGTTCCAGGTTCTAAGCTACAAAGTAAATGAGACCGAGACCCAGTTTTCATGGATGTTAATGGGAAAGGGTGGCTCAGCAGCACCCCACCTCAATAACTTACCTAGTAAAGGGGTGATACCATGGTTAAGAGCTGGTATTTGGAAGACAGAGTCTTAACGTCATTACCAGAGGCAGTGTTAAGATTTGAATTACTTCACGATACATGTTTTCTGGTCAACTTCTTTGAGGGGATTCTATGACTAGACTGAACCACGTGGAGCCCTAGGTTTTATACTACTAAATTTTTAAAACTACCATCAGTACTATGAAAGGCAAGTACAGAGTAACTAAAAGAGCATATACCAAGAGGACCTCGCATGAGGAGGTAGCATTGCAGCTGGTAGCTGAATGTGAATGAGCTAACAGTATGAAGAGGGTAAGGCTCCTTCAAGGGCATATGCAAAAACCACAAGGTGAACATGACCATGGCCGTGAACAGGAGAATTGGGATTTACAGCTATAAAGGTCAGCTGTGAGCAGCTGACAGAGGCTCTACTCAGAAGGCAGAGATCAGGAAAGACACTATGTTAATAATACAGAGAAAAAGCTTTGCTAACTGAAATTCGGATGGAAGAGAATGATTTTAAAAAAATCTCTGCATTGGTGAAAACAAGAGGGCTTTAACAACTCCTCGATCATGGGAAAAGCAGGGGAAGAGAAGAAGGGCAACACGCTCTGAGGTTCTCAGAATGAATGACATCTTTGAGATGGTAGAGCCACTTAAGAGAAACTGAGGCTTAAGGAGAAAAAAGAACCAGTAAGAAGGTTATCAATTTTCTTCATATATTATCTAAGGTGTCCATTGTTGGGCTATTATTAAAAAGGTCCACATGACATTATTTTAACCTCCATTTACCCATAGCAGGAAGCAGTTTCACCAGGGAGACCATGGCTCATGCAATATAAAGACGTCTTAAAACACAACACAACAAGTGCACTTTGAAGAAATGAAAATTTTCATTCCTATCAAATCTGCACACAAATGTTTATAGAAGTTCTATTCATAACAGCCAAAAACTGGAAACAGTTCAGATGTCATTCAAATGGCAAATGATTAGACAGATTGTGGTATATCCATGGCATGGAGTACTACTCAGCAATAAAACAGACGAAGTACTGATATACCCAACAACTTGGATGACTTTCCAGAGAATTATGCCGACTGAAAAAGCCAATCACAAAAGATTACATATGATTCCATTTATGTAACATTGTACAATGTCAACATTTTAGAAATGAAGGACAGATTAGTGGTTGCCAGGGGTTATGCATGGAGACAGAAGGGACAGGAGGGAGATGGATGTGGTTACAAAAGGGCAAAATTAACACTCCTCGTGATGCTGGAACTGTTAAGACCTTCACTGTGACGGTAGATGCACAAACCTACTCAGTAATAAAACTGCATAGCTCACAGCGGCGTGATTCACAACAGCAAAAACATGGAAGGCACCCAAGTGTCCAACAAGGAATGAATGGATATGCAAAATGTGGCCTATGCATACAAAGGAACATGATCCGGCCTTAAAAAGGAAGGAGGACATTATGCTAAGTGAAATAAGCCAGACACAAAGAAACAAATACTGTATGATTCTACTTATATAAGTTACCTAGAGTAGTCAAAATCATAAAGACTGAAAGTAGAATGGTGGGCACTAGGGGTTGGAGGGAGAAGGGGGAGTGGGAAGTTATTATTTTACAGGGTACAGAGTTTCAGTTTTATAAGATAAAAAGAGTTCTGGAGATGGCTCTGCAACATTATGCTTTTATTTAACACCACTGAACTGTGCACTTAAAAATGGTTCAGATAATAAATTGTATGTTATTTGTATTTTACCACAATAAAAAAGTGAAAAAATTGTGTAAAACTAAATACACACACACACACGCACAAGTACAAGTAAAACTGGAGAAATTTGAAACAGCTCTGTAGTTTTAACAATGTCAATATTCTGGTTGTGGTAATCTATACATTAAGTTTGCAAAATGTTACCATCAGAGGAAACGGGGTAAGTGTACACAAGAATCTGTATTATTTTTCACTAATACATCTCATTCCACAATTATCTCCACAAAAACTTCAGTTTAAAAAAGTAATCACAAGCTACTGTTTACTGAGCACATAATATGCCACATACACTGGGTAGATTTCACTCCATTACCTTATTTAACAGTTCATGAAAAAACTCTTCAAGGATTGACTATTTCAAGAACAAAGACTTACATACAAAATAATTGTCCAAGAACATGCCATGAGACTACTGTAGATATAACTTCAAACCCAATTTTCTGATTCCAAATATCATGATGTTTTTGCTACTACATATTGCCTGAACAAACACTTCAACCGTAAGTCTGCACCGTTTTTTTCATTTATTTATTTGTTTATTTATCTATTTATTTATTTTGCGATGAAGGCAAAAATGGAGAAAACAATCCACAGAGCCCCACAAATGGAAAAGCTCAGGTGGCCTCCTGAGACAAGATGTCATCCAAGAGGCACCTGCCAAACTAGACGACACTGTGCCACAGGCCCCCACAATGAAATACAAAACATGCAGCGGGGAGTAGAGGTCCAATGGTAGAACAGAAATGAAATAAAACTTTGTCTTGCTCAGATATTTAATTTATTTTTTCACTAAGGATACAGAGACAGGGAGACATGCGGCGATATTCCTGCAATTGGGATGTTCCTGCAAATGTGTCTCTCTACTTTTAGAGACACTACTATAAGAGGATAACTGAGGGCACATAAAGCAGATGAATACTGAGAGCAAATAAAGGAAAAGGTCTTCCAGAGGCCCCCAAAACAGGGTCCATGAGTAACAGCCATATCCTGCCTGGTGGGGGCAGAAGCGTAGACAGTGCAGGAACCTGCCAGCTGCTCTGGTCAGAATGGCCACTGCACAGACCAGCCCACGACCACAAGTTACCCAAGAACATTGTGGCTCTGCTCATGACAAAACTATTTTGAAAGCTGAACCCAGAAATCTTCATCCATCGTTCCTTCCTCCCATCTGCCCTCCCTTCCTCCTTCCCTCCTTCCCTCTTATTCTTTCATTTGTTCATTCCATGGCTTCATCAAATGTCATCTTTATTCCAGGCCTGAGATAAGCACTTAGAGTATGTCACGAACAGAACAGATGAAGACATCTTTCCTCATCAAAACTTTCCTTCTTATAGAAAATCATATTTTTATTTTACCAACTTCAAGGGATGAAACTTCTCATAAAAATGGAATCGAATCTTTATAGTTACACATAAAACATGCTCATGTGGATCTATTTTTGAAGTTGACATATGTAAATTCAACACACAATGTTTTATTTAAACCAATACAGGGCCGCGGCCCAACCAAAGAAAAGGAGAGAGAAAAGAAGAAGGGAAAGAAATTAGAGACCTTGGAAAGCCATCTTAAACCTCCGAATCTGTTTTCTCGTCTATCAGAAAATACCCAAAGGCTCTAAATCTTTTTGTCCAAATATTTATAGAATATTTATTATATGTCCCAGGGGGAATCCAAAAAATTAGACAATTTAACGAAACTTAAGCTTTAGTTGGTGAAAAGATAAGGGATATTTTTAGTTTGTGAAAAAATAATGGAAGAACAGAACAAGACAACACTGGCCAAACGACAGATGGGAACAATAAGGAGCTCATAGGACAGTGACACCTCTCCACCACAGGAGTGTCACCTTTCCTTACCAACCAGGAAGCCTATGATACAGCCAGCAACCTTCAACCCACTTTTCCAGGCTGCTAGTACAAACTCACAGATGCGTGAGCAAGGACGTACCTACCCAGCGTCCCTACTAGACTGAGATATTGCAACGAGGCAGTGCACTCCCAATTTCCCAGCAAGATGACTTACAAATGAGGCCTCAATGAAAGAATTAGACACATGCCTATTTTTGAAACTCGGTTCCTCTCAGTCCAACTGGAATACCAGGAAGCAAAGAAAAAAAGCATCTGATTATAAATACACTAAGAGAATAATGGACTCCCCTTTTTAGTTCATTACAAACTTTCAAAAGTAAACTTCTGGGACTTGATAGGTGCCAGCTGACTTACAGCTAACTAGAGATAAAAAGAGGAAAATAATCTTTATAGATACGCTTATGTGTGTGTCTACACACATACACACATGTGTATACTTATATATAATATACGAGGTATAAATTTTAAAGGGCACATTTGTTTATACATAAGACAGTATATTATATGTTACAAGTTTAAAGTAATAACTTCAGTGTCTCCTTCAAAAAAAATTAAAGCAAGTTTTACAAAAGACCATTTTCTAGCTCTTTCTTAGGAATTTCAACTAAGGTATTTTTGAGTACAAGTTTTATTAGCTGATTCAAGTTTATAATTCAGTATATAAATGTTTCAACACATACCATAAAAAGTAAGTATAATTTGTACTGAAAAGGTTGCTGTTTTGAAATGAATATAATTAAATGAAGAGATCTGAATTTAAGTGCTGTAGTACAATCTTAGGTTGACTGACTAGTAACTTGATTTGAACCGCTGGCCATTAAGAAATTTACTTTGTTGTTTCTAACAAACAGAGGGTTAAAATATGCCACTCAACAGATGAGGCCTATCTTAAATCGGTTTCTTAAATGCATATTTTTGCATCCCATAAAAAGCTTACCTTGTCATCTGAACTCTTGCTACTGGCAAGTTTTACATTTTGTTCTCTTTTCTAACCAGTGCCTTTACCAAGAAAGCTTCAAAAGCAAATACATTTGTGTCAAATAAGAGACTACTCCATTGAAAGTCCAGCGATTGCTCTAGTGAAGTATACCAAGGATATATACCAAGCAAAACCCAGTGGGAGTCCCTGCAATGTCTGAAAATGCCAGCATCTGGAGCCAGAAAGATTGAGGTCAGAGGAAACAATAACACGAGATCATTGACGGTACCACTGGAAAAAGGCAAAAGAAAGGTGTAACCAATTGATTTGGGATGTGGCCGTGCTTATCATCAGAACAGAATATTGAAAATCTGTATTAGAAGTGAGGCTTCGCTGTCCTTAGGGAGCCACACAAAGGCTTTTCGTTTAAAAAATTCAATAATTCAGAAACCATTTATATATTGTATACATCCATGCCCCAGGTTTCTTCTGTATATATTACCTAATTTTCCTGTCAACCATACAAGGTAGGTGATATTAACTCCACTGTAGGGATAAGTATGAGTAGGCTGATTCAGATAAATTAAGTAACTTTTCTGAGGTCACACAATTAGTACACTGCAGAGTCAGGGTGTCATTCTAGGTCTATTTTACTTCCAAGTCTGGACACTTCATGTCACCGGTCTAAACTCGCAGGTATAAGAGGCTATATATACATAGAATACATACACGTATACACATACATATATACATATATATACACAAGGGGTGCCAAAGAAAAATGACACTGTTCAACGTTGCTCAAGCAATAGTTCGCCGTAATCAGAAGTGTCTGGACGCTGATGGTAACCACTTTGAGCAGCTCTTGTAATTGCAAACGTCAAACATGACTTGTATTTATCTTTTGTTATCGGTATGTATTGAGTATTACAATTTTAGTACAGTTTTCCTTTCTTAAAATGTGTATACATTTTTTGGCACCCTCCATATATAACACGCAACCATTCATACACACATGTATACATCCTTTAATGCATTTTCTTACTTCCAGATTTTTTTTCTACTTCCAGATTTAATAAGAAATGTTGTAAGCATCTATTTGACCTATAAATGTAGATGTGAGGCATAGTTATATGGCATACTTTTGTCAACATAAATTTTAAGACAAGGGCCAGCAAACTATAGCCAATGGGTCAAAGCTGTCCCAACTTCCGTTTTTGTATTGCCCATAAACTAACGATGGTTTTTATAGTTATAGTGGTGGGAGAACATCAAAAGAAGAATATTTTGTGATACAATTTTATGACATTCAGATTCCAGTGTCCATAAGTTAAGTTATATTGGAATACAGCCATGCTCATTCATTTACTTATTGTCTATGACAACTCTCACACAACAGCAGAGTTGACTAGTTGCCACAGAGACCATCTGGCACATAAAGCCTGAAATATTTGTTATCCAGACTTCTGCTTTAAGAGAAAACTTTCCTCCTTGGCTCCCCAACACACTGCCATTATTCTGTATAACAAGAAAGTACTGATCAACAGCAATAGTTTGTCACAGCCAAATACAATATGCCTTGCACTTTGCGTGGGAGTCCTGGATTCCAGCAATGGCATAGATAAAACCCTCTCCCTGGCTTGTGTGTTACAACTGTATCACAGGTGGTGTTTTAAATGCTCACTTAAATGTGTTGTATTTTTATCAATTTTTTAAAAAGCATAATTGTAATATACCAAAACAAAACCATAGAAACTAATTACATTATAGACCTCAAAACAATGCATAAAAATAAATTAAATTAAATATTAAACAAAATCCAACTCATTTAGCAGTCAAATCTTCTATAAAAAAAACTGAACTACTGAGAATTTACAACACTTCAATATTAAAACCTGACCCTCAGATCTCATTCTACACAATTTTTTTTGGCTAAATGTGAGATTTCAGCTACACATTTTTGTTTGTTTTAATTGAAACACACAGATTTTTAGGAAAAATATCTTTGCCCAGTAGCCCAATCTAAATTGTGATAGTCCCCTCTCATCCACAGGGGATATGCTCCAAGACCCTCAGTGGGTGCCTGAAACCATGGATAGGACGGAATCCTGTACATACTGTTTTTTCCTATGAATACATATCTATGATGAAGTTTAATTTATAAATTAGGCACAATGAGCAGTTAACAGTAGTAACTAATAATAAAATAGACCACTTATAATAATATACTATAATAAAAGTTATGTGAATATGCTCTCTTCTCTCTCTCTCCCTGATAACCGAGACAGATGCTAAGTGACTAGTGGGCATGGATATGCTGGACAAAGGGATGATTTATGTACTGGGCAGGACTGAGCAGGAAGTTTCTAGAATTCATAATGCTACTCATAACAGCAGGCAACTTAAAACTTATGAATTGTTTAGTTCTGGAATTTTCAGACAGTAGTTAACCATTGGTGACTGAAACCTCAGAAAGCAAAACTGTGGATAAAGGGGGACTATCTACTGTATTTGAAAAGTTGAAAGCTAAAGTGTTGGATCCATATGATAGAATCAGAGAGCCACCTGATCTTATTCTGGAATAATTTTGCCACGACACAGTGTTTAATCATACAAAATCTTTTTCTGGATTTGGCTTACCAGGAAATATAATTAAACCTCACTATTTATGGATTTTATATTTGTGAATTTGCCTACTCCCTATTTAAATATTTTTTGGATGTATCACCTCAGGTAAGGGAAACAAAAGAAAAAATACACAAATGGGACTACATCAAACTAAAAAGTTTTTGCACAACAAAGGAAACCATCAACAAAATGAAAAGACAACCTACTGAATGGGAGAAGATATTCACCAATGATACGTCCGATAAGGGATAAATATCCAAAATTTATAAAATACCCATGCAACTTAACACCAAAAAAAAATCTAATAAAAAAATGGGCAGAAGATCTGAATAGATATTTCTCCAAAGAAAATATACAGATGGCCAATAGACATATGAAGATACTCAACATCACTAATCATCAAAGAAATGCAAATTAAAACCATAATGAGCTGTTGCTTCAAATCTGTCAGAATGGCCATCATCAATAAACCAACATACAACAAGTATTGGTGAGGATGTGGAGAAAAGGATACACATTTGTGCACTGTTGGTGGGATTGCAATTGATACAGCCACTATGGAAAATGTACAGAGGCTCCCCAATAAAATCTTTAAAAAAAAAAAAAAAAAATTAAAAACAGAGCTATCTTATGACCCAGTAATTCCACTTCCGGGTATTTATCTTAAGAAACCCAAAACACTAATTCAAAAAGATATGTGCATTCCTATGTTCATTGCAACATTATTTATAATAGCCAAGACGTGGAAGCAACCTAAAAGTCCATCAAAACACAACGGGGTAAAGAAGAAAGGTACATATATACAATGGAATATTAGTTAGCCATAAAAAAAGAACAAAATCTTACAATTTGTGACAACATGGATGGACCTAGAGGGTATTATGCTAAGTAAAATAAGTCAGATAGGGAAAGACAAATACTTTATGATTTCATTTATATGTGGAATCTAAAAAAACAAATAAATGAACAAACAAAACACAAAGAGACTCATAGATACAGGGAACAAACTGATGGTTGCCAGATGGGAAGAGGTTTGTTGTACTGAGTGAAAAAGGTAAAGGGATTAAGAAATACAAATTGGCAGTTACAAAATAGTCATGGTGATGTAAAGTACAACATAGGGAATTTAGTAAATAATATGGTAATAACTATGTGGGGCGCCATGGTGGTACCACACTTATCAGGGGGATCACTTAGCAAATTATATAAATGTCTAACCACTATGCTATACACCTGAAGCTAATATTGAATATCAACTGTAATTGGAAAAAAATACCAAAAAAACACAAAAAACACCGTTTTTGCATTTGTTTAACAGTAAATATAACTAATCCTCATTATTTGCAGGGTTCTCTATTTGTGAATTTGCCTACTCACTAACTTAATTGAAACCCCAAAATCAATACTTGCAAAGCTTTCAGGGTCATTTGTGAATATGTACAGTCGCAAAACTTTGGGTCGTCCTACACACACCTTGAGTTCCAACAAGGCAATGCTCTGTCTGCTTTCTTGTTTTAGCTCTCATACTATAAACAAGTGTCCTTATCCCAGGATATTTAGGGCCACATTTTTTTTTCCTGCCTTTTATTGGTGATGCTGCTGTTTAACATGGCCCCAAATGTAATGCTGTAATGTGTCTAAATAAGACTGTAATTTTGCTTATGGAGAAAATATGTGTGTTAGGTAAGTTTTATTCAGGCATGAGCCATAATGCTGTTGGCTGAGTTCAATGTTAATAATCAATTTATCAATTACACACACACACGTGCACACACATGCACACACGTGCACACATACATGCATGCGCATACACACACAACACACACACACACGGTGCCAACAAAAGGTATATACAGTTTAAGAATAAGAAAACCATTCAAATTGTAATATGATAACAAAAGACAAATGCAAGTCATATTTGACTTCTGCAATTACAAAGTGGTTACCATCAGCATCCAGACACTTCTGATTATGGAAAACTACTGCTTGAGCAACATTGACCAAAGTGTCCACTTGTATACATTTTTTGGCACTCCCAGTAGAGAGAGAGAGAGAGAGAGAGAGAGATAGATAGATAGATAGATAGATAGATAGATAGATAGATAGATAGATAATGTAATAAGCTGCCTTTAACAGAAACACACATAAAACAAAGTTATGTATTGATCGGTTGATGAAAATGTTCTGATCAGAGGCTCGCATGACTAATCCCGTGTTTCCCACAGAAGCAACAGTTCAGTATTCAGTAATTCAGTGCTTGCTGTGACTTTACAGAACATAACTGAGAATAATGAGAATCGACTGTATTAGTGTGTTTTGGTTCATCCTGAGTCCCTATTTCTATCAAAATACTTGGGCATAAGGACTCAATACCCACTTTTGCTGATAGTTCCCAGATATTATTGTAGCCATGGGATGTAAAGAAATGTAAGATTAAGAGGATCAATATTCATTCAATCATTCAACAAATATCATCTCAGGAGACAAGATGCTATATCCCCATAGACTTTGGAGTCTTGGGGAAAATCCATTGCTCTTAGGTAGGAAATGTCAGCGACAGTGGTGTTATGCAATAAAACTGACAAGCTCGGGGGGGCCACATGACAGGTCTGACAAGCTCAGTGACCTAAAGTCACTGCACAGTATGGTCTAATCATAAATCCCTAACTGGGTCGGCCATGGCAGGTAGTCAGGTTCCACTAAAGGTCAATCTTTACTTTAAGCGAACCCTGTCTACTGTTCTTATGCATCTAGGATAACATAACTTTGACATTTTAATTTTCTTTTCTAGACTCCTCGAAGGTATAACCACAGGCACCAGAGCACCAGACAACCAGAGCGTGAGACCACAGAACCCCTCATTGTTATCTTGTTCCCTGTATAGCATCTCTATGTGCTGTGGATGTTAATTATTAACTATCCTGTATGCACCAATGTAAAGTATGTGTTTCTCCATTTCACTTTTTATCCAGTCTTAGAGATTTCCGTGCTTTGTGTTCTCCCGCCTCTTTATTCTACCACCAGTGGATTTCGTGTACCTTCCGTACATTTTCTTCTTTGATACTAAATACATAAAAGGTCATTCCTCCAGAGCATTTTCTCAATCCATGGAGATCTTGCTTCCAGGTATGTCCTCAAAAATTTGACTCCAATAAATTCTTATAAAACTTTTCTATAGGTTTGGATGTCTTTCATCTACCGAAACAACCAGTTAAACTACTGACTTCCATTTGCTCAGAAAAAGCCATCCTGGATGTTGGCCTGTGCGAGGGTTGACCTCAGGTTATGCTTCCGACGCCTGCCAAACAGGAGACAGGAAGCAGCTTAACACTGCAGTATCTCTGATCCTCTGTGCTTCAGTGAAGAGCAAAATTAATAGCTGTCCATGCTGCCACTTACCCTTGCTGTGTGTGAGCAAAGAAAAAAAGTTTGCTTACCAACGCAAATACGCACCACAGAAAATGGAAAACGTGTTGGTGGAAGTTATTTGTTAATTCCCCAGAACAAGGGAAACTAAGTGGTGTATGTCTTTTTCCCCACACATAACCTAGTAGACCCTTTCTGGTTTTGATTTAAATAAAAAGCTAAGGTAAATTCTACCCATTCACAAAACCCACTGTTTTTTTCAAATGAGTTAAGTAACAACCAAAAACATACACAGTAAAATAAATGTTTCTATAATGATAAAGAGGCAAAGCAAAACCACAAACTATGTGTCCTTAAAAACATCAGGAAGAAAATGTGGAAGCATTGGCTTATATGGACAAGTTATCAAAGTGAAAACCGACTTTCCCAAAGTTAAAGGCATTCAAAGACGACAGGCTTCACGGTGGAGCTAAATATCAGTGCTTTGTCATGCCTATTCCACTCAATCTTACATGACTTCATCTGTTTTTTCTACCAATAAACATGACTTTCCTCACTTTTTGTTTTCCCTTGACTTTGAAAAAAATTGTCTTTTCAAATCTTTTCTAATCATAGCTCAAATACTCATTCTATTAAAAAAATGGGATACGGAAGAAAATTAAGGTAAAGGAAACAGAAAACATAGGAAGGCTTTAGGGATAAGTGTGGTAACCAAGAAGCAACAGACAGCAGAGGAGAACGTTAACTCAGAAGAAACACTTATCTGTGATCACCAAATAATGAGCACAAGCTGAGAATGAAACTTGGACATATGGTTAAGTTTAAAATAAATAAATTTTTAAAATATTATCTTTGAAGATAAAAGAAACCATCAGGTGAATCGATCTACTTACTTCCTAAATACAGCACTGTGCCCATTCTAAAGTGACAGCCCAGTGTGCCTCCACTGATTTCTTAAAATATACTGTTAGTCTTTTTTAAGCACAAAATGCAGAGGACAGCAGCAACTGCTTAGAATAGCTTTCCGGCTTGAGACAGAGTTCTATTTCACTGCCACATCTAATTCCCCATGTCATCCTAGAAGAATGCTGCAATTCAATTGTCTTGCACCTGGAATAAGGACCATAAGCTAAGGAATTTACGGAGCAGGGAATGTTCTATTTTTCCATTAGTACATATCACTTTTTCCCAAGTGTGCTCCAGGGAACACTAGACTCAAGAGATGCTCTGCAAAAGCCTAACCTGATGCCCAAAGTCTAGTGGGCATCTGTACCCAGCATTTGTCCCTCCTGGAGTTTTGGAAACAGCCTGGCTCTGAAATGGCTTGTGGTACAGAATGTGTTTAAATCGATGCATCTTCCCATTTGTCAACTAATGCGTTTTAACATCCCTTGGATTTGTGGACCACAATTTGGAAAACACTCACCTACTAAGTGTAAAACACTATCTCTGAGCAGCCAATGTATGCAGAGGTGCTGTCACTCAGGGTGACTTTACGTGACAGTCTAGTAAAATAAGTGGGCTGGAGGTCAACCCAGTAAAGAAACTGGGCAGGCAGCAAAGGCTGGAGCTGAACGTGCGGAGTTGGGTATGATCAAGTGATTCCTGTTCCCTCAACTCCTCATTTACTGGGACAGGTGTCAGGCTGGGAGAGGGTAATTCTGGGTGTAGCCCCCCAAAGGGCAAGCTCCTCCGTGTTCTCGCTGCACAGAGAATTTTGATCAGGCTCCGCTGGAATCCAGTGCACATTTTCTCCCAGGACCTTCAGTACATGAAGGAATCTGTTTTAACACGGAGGCTCTAGAGAACAAGAAGACCCATCACTCCATGACTTTAGCCTCACATGCCCTCTTGTTACTGCCCACATGCTCCCAGCCCAGCTCCTTGAGAGGCGTACGGGAGGGGATTTCAACACCACCTATGCATTTTTCTCTTTTCAGAGCAACCATTTGTATTTGAAATCACTGCCTTCTTGGCCTCTAACTGGACTCAGAAACACTGTATTCCAAAGCAGGGAGAAACGATGTGAGATTCCAGCAGCCTCTCTGGTGCACGCAGGGTTAGGAACCCAGAGAAACTGATGGGTGGCCTCTGGAAAGTTGTGGGTACAGGAGAAAGGAGAGAGGAGGGGAATAAGCAGAATCAAAGCAGTCCTTTTTTTGTTTTTCTTTTTAAATCAGCACAATAAAGCAAGAGGGTGCTCGCGAGAATAAATTACTATCCTTAAAATGGTAGGAAGTCAATGACAAAATCAAAGAAAGCAGGTGCCACAGCCCAGATGCCCTGATGAAAGCACATAGTAGGTACTTCTCACTTCCCAGGGCCACTGCCCAACAGAGGGACAGGTTCTAAGCAGCAGCAATTAGGACAAACATTAATTAAGGAATAATTTATGTGTTAATCACCAAGTATTTGGCAATTTATGTTTTAATGAATAGCAATTAACCTGCAATTAGTTGTATTTTGTGCAGGTTACCATTGTGATTTGTACCTGTAGAATACCACTCTCCTACAAATAAGAAAAGCTACATAAAATGACTACAATGGCAAGAACTTTACTCGGCGAAAAAACATTTGAAATTCTCAAAATGCTTAATAAAGATAGCATTAAGGGAAAGCCTACAAAAACAAGAGCTGTCCAAGCCTGCTATGTTTATCGAAAGCCCACAGGGTAGTTGTGTCTAGTTTTATTGAAAACCTCCCCAAATCCAACAACGACAAAATTCAGATTCTTACCAAAATGAAAAGCAACTCAGTATTTCGTCGCCACAATTGAATGAGAAACGGATATTGCTGACCAAAGCACAGGAGGGAAGGGACGGGACAGGTGCATGGAGCCCAGCACAGCGGGGTCCCCGATGGTCCCTGGGGCACTCACCCCCGTGGTGCAGTCAGAGTCCGGAGGAGGCTGATGCCGTGTACAGGAAACCGCACCGCACGCTTTTGCGTGTGAGCAGTTCTGGAATGTTCTGGTGGAAAGAAACTTGATTCACTTCTTTTCACCCAGTGTTTCACTGAAGGATTTGTGTCCGAAACTCTTTTTCATTGAACAACTTTTGCTACTTCATGAAACACATTTAAGGAGTGACATAGTAGGCAGAAAGCACTCAGCCTGTTAGCTGATTCCATTTTTATTGTCTCGCACAAATCTTAATCTCGATAAACTACCACCACTTATTGAGAGGCTAGCACATCCCAGATGTGCTTTTCCTTTCATCTTAATGCCCTACACAGTATTTATATTTAGCCCCATAATCAGGGAAGTGAGTGCCAGTAAGTTTATATCAGTTGCCTGAGCTTCTAGTAAACAGGCTTGATATTCACATCCAGTTCTTTGTGACCCAAAGCATATGTTCTTTTACTATGCTATCATGCTGCCCATTTTCAAACAATATGAAATTTCTTTTAAAAAGTTAATTTATTGATCTTCACTAATTATATCAAACTAGTTAGTAAAGTATAAAAGCGCCTTATAGAATTAAAACACCATATGACTATAAATTTTAATATACTAGTATTTCAAGTATGTGTTCCCTTTATATTAATTTTTTCAGATCTCGATAACATATCTTGCAGTCTAAATACTAATGCAGAAGTGATGCCTGGGGGAAGAAGAGTCCCTGTGTTTTGAGGTCTCTCAAGGGTGCCGCCTCTTTTAGAAGTCTTGTCCTCAGCTTTTCAGCCCCAAAACAGCCTATCTGTATCCTAAGAATGCATCATTTGAATATTGACTTTTATGAACCACGTTCATAAAGGAAAATATCACATACATGGACGCACATGTGATACCAGAAATTTTTTTTCTGTTTTCCAATTAGAAATAAAATAGTCACATAAAAGACCCACTTCCTCAGACTAGAGCAGAACTCCTTAAAGAAAAATCTATATGGGAAATTAATTCAAAAGTAGATGGGCTCATGCATGTCTCACGTTTTTAAGAGCAGCCCGTCTCATCCTCAGGAAGGGTGTGCCAGCCACACAGGCTGGGAACTATAGTCTGCAGCAGAGAAGCCCGTTCCTGGGGCAGTGCTACCTGAACACACACAACTTGTTTTACTGACTACTTCTCTTTTTTTTTTTTTCTTTTTTCCCTGATCACCTCTAGTTCGGCTAACATGTTGGGCCAAAGGTGGAAATAGGATTTGGTAGGTGTTATCCTACTTCATATAGCTTCGTTCACACAGCTTGTCTTTTCTCGCCCCGACTGGGACACATCATTCAGGTCTTATATGGTGATTTTAAGGCCTATTGCTCAGCATTTGTAAGTTTCCTGCTGACATCTCTCTTTGTATCATCTACAAAGTGCGATTCGTCTAATAGCTTATGTTACGATTAATGACTTCAGTATGTTTACTACCCAGGATATAAAGGAAAAATAAGAGAGAAGTACTACCTTAACTATGCCTTTAAAACTTTCAAGCTAATGGTAGTTTGGACTCCTCAGAAAACAAATGAACAAGTGCATTTTTAGTGGATCCAAACCCTTTACTGATGTTGAGCACCAGGTTCTTAAACACTTAGCAACACTGTCTTAGAGTCTCTACAAATCCACCTTTAAATTCATAGTAGGAAGCTATTCCTAGTGAATCCCGCCAGAAAGCTACAATGAGAATTAAGTTCCAATTCAATATGGTAAATCATGTACTGCTCAGCAATGCGAGAGAAATCACAGAGGGAAGTGGGAGGGATTGGGGGTTAGGGTCAGAGGTTCACAATTGGGAAGACAGACCAATGTATTCAAAAGAGATCAGTAAGGGAAAATTTCATAGAAAATAAGAACGGTCTGATACACAGGACTGCCTTTCTTTCACTAAAGCTTGATAATACCTTTTGAAAGGCTGATCTCATAAGACTTCATAAATTAAATCACTTCTTTAATGTATATTGTCTGAGCTAGGTGTTAAAGGCTGCTAATGGACTGAATGTTGTGTTCCCCCACCTTCCAAATTTATATGTTGAAGCCCTAACACCCAATGTTAGGGTGTTTTGAGATGAGGCCTTAGGGATGTGATTAGGTTTATATGAGGTCATGATGATGGAGCCCCCGTAATGAGATTAGTGTCCTTATAAGAAGAGGAAGAGAGACCAAGGTTCTCTCTCTCTCTCTCTCTCTCTCTCTCTCTCTCTCTCTCTCTCTCTCTCCCCCCCCCCCCGCTCTCTCTCTCTTTATCCAGTGGAAGAAAGACCATGTGAGCATACAAGAGAAAATGAGAAGGCAGCATCTATAAGCTAGAAAGAGGGCCTTCACCACAAAGAAAGAGAAGAAACCAGAGATCCTGTGAGCAGGACACACCTCTAGTCCTGCTGGCCTCAACCCAGCAGATGCCTGGAGATGAAGAAAGGGCGGGTTCCAGACGGGCAGTAGGAACACCCCAGGCTTAGGCCTTCTCTACTGTTGGAACGTCTCCTCCCCAAAAAGGTTCTAAAAACATTCAACCTCTTAGCCTAGTCCACCTGACAAATGCCTGCTGAAGCCTAGTTTAGCATTTCACCTGCTTCCATTTTCATCTGATGAAAAACTAAACTTTGTCCCAGAGGCCATATTTTTTAATCATACCACTCATAGATAATGTTTATAAAAAAGAATATTCATGAAACAGAATATTTTCACTCCGGAAGAAAAACTAGTTTTTCTTTTTCTTTTGTGTTTTATAAGTAAAAACAGTATATGTACATGGGGAAAATTTAGACTGCGACATATGGCAGAAAGAAACAACAATCAAATTACAAGCTGGGGAAGATACCCTTTCTTAATATATTTATTCCAGCATATATTGCAATCTCTCTCTCTCTCTCTATACATATATATATATAGATATATATACACACACACACACACACATATATACATACATACATATATGTATACATACTTTAAACAATGGGATTTGACATACTGCTTTATATAAGTTTTTTACACTGAATAAGATAAGCTTAAATTCATCATTAAATGGTCCTGTATAACATTATTCTTAATGGTTGCAAAATGAATTTTTGTATTGAAATAACATAAATTAATCCTCTATTGTTAGAAATAATAAAGTTTCTGACTTTTCATTATAAATAAGCTGCCATGAATCTCACTGTAGTTAATTGTTTGCAGCCACATTACACTATTTCCTTAGGATGAATTCCTAACAGTAGATTGCTAAATTTAGATATATCTAAATTTTTAACACCTTTAAAATGTATTGCCAAAGTGTACTCTAAATAAAGATTTTAACAATTTATATGTGAACTAACAGAGCTTTCGCTACTCCTCCATTTCTGTTCAAGAAACACTCACCACTCATTCAATACCAGAAATTGTTACAGGTACAAGAGTACAAAGATCAATAAAAACAAGACATTTACAGCCCATTTATTCCCATATCAAATCCAGGGATAGAGGAATTGATACATCTTCTCCAATAAACAGCAAACCCGTAGAATGGACTCCTGGGTGTTGTTCATGCCATTTGGACGACAAGCGGCCCTTGAGAAGACCCACTTTTCCCTTCCCTGAGTCTAGCTGAGCAGCTCAGTTACGTGTGAGAGATGACCCTGTACACATGTTCCCGCTGGCTCCTGAGTGAGCCAAAGGAATTAAGAAACAAAAGCAAAATATTGCAGTTTCCTTAATGCATCCGCTTAGCTTGAAAGTGAAAATTCTTAATAATAAGTTATTTTTAAAGGTGCTGTGGACAAAAGAAAAAAGAGCACCGAATGCCACTGGCACTAATTCCTACCTTTGATCCTGAGTCAGGATCTCTTGTGGTATGGGAACTCTCTGACAATCAGGATGTGACATTAGGACTGCTTTTGTCCCACTTCTTAACTGCTCCTGGGCCTCCACCCTTGATACTTTAAATGAGAACTCAAAGTGAGAGAACTCAAAGTGAGCAATGTGGGTCTCAAGAGAAGAACCCAAATAACAGCAACAGGGACATCAGGCCCTGCATGACGAGAACTCAGCCTACACATGCTATTTTCTTTTCATTGCTTCTGGGGGTGGGAGCAGGGCCCTGCACCTCACTAGCTGCTCTCCATGATGGCTCATTCCTTAATGACTCATTCACTACTGAGATCCACACATGGAAGAAGGGGCTTCTCCTTTTAGAATCAAGTGTTATGTCTCCCTGAATCAGATATGACTTACTTACTATAGAAACGAAAATACCCTTGCAGATAGCACTTTCTGCCCTGCTGCAGGTTACTGCTTTTGTTTTGTTTGTTTTTAAAAACGATATATGCATAAACAAGTTTGAATGCTGTTTTTTACTCCTTTCTCAACTGAATGTTACAAACAAAGCCTTAATACGCTCCCTATCAAATAGCATAAGCTTTCCTTACATTGGTATAAGAAATACTAACACTGCTTATGCATTCTCTGATAATAAGACTATATTGTTAGAAGACAGATGATGCATCAAAACATGAAATGAAAACAAAAAGCATACCTGATAAAAGTTAGGCCAGAAAGTACTAATGGCCAGTTCTGCCCTGTTCCAGGTACGTGTCGGGTCTCCAGATATATTCCAGATAGGATTCCCCAAAGGCCCGTTATTGACCTTCACGTAGACATTGAGTAACCCGGGAGCAGAATTACTCTTGCTGGATACAAAGTAGTGAAAATCAATGCAGTGGGTGTCATTTTCTTTAAGCTGAGGTAAGAGGAGGTGGGCTCTCTGCCCCTCAGATCTCCCAGATGTGTTCACCAACATGAAAGAGCCTGTGGAAATGAAATCAGAGAGTCACAACCTGAAACACAACTTCCCAGTCCTTTCAGAAAAGCCACCATCATTTACATACATTGACACAGCAATTCAACAAATACTTAGGCTTTGAAAATCCGTCTCTTTTTACCCCAAAAGTATTCTCAAGATAAGTGAATGGAAAATTCCCTAGATATCACTGCAATTAGTCTCCAAAGTAACAGAAATATGCGTCATTTGCAGAGATGCACTCATCAGTTTGGTAGTCACTAGCCATCTGTGACTATTTTAATTAAAATTCATTAAAATTCCATAACATTAACAGTTCAGTTCCTCGGTCACAGGAGCTACATTTCAAATACTCAAAAGCCGCATGTGCTAGTGGCTGCCATATCGGACAGCACAGACACTGAACCTTTCCATTTTTTTTCAGAAATTCTATTGGACCACACTAAGTTATAATTCTCACCATTTGGAAACCACCACCACTTTAGGATTCTCATACAACCTCGAGAAAGATAACATATTGGTCTGATTTGTGGAACCTTAGAAAACTTTATTAGCCCTATGACGCTCCTTGTTGGCAACATAATGTCATCCTCGCAGTTCCGCACCACCACCCTTCCCCCACTGCTGTAACAACTAACTGCGGGACGCGGTATGACGGAGCATATGGATGCAATCACTGTGCCAATTGGAGGACGGTTACTCTCAGAAGTCTCTATGAGCTTTCTGTATCTTTACAGGCATGGCCCTAGCCCACCCGTGAGTGCCGATGGGTCGCCCGACGGATTCTGGCTTGCCGGATACCCTCGCGTGAACTGCATCACTTGGGTCCTCCCCTGTCTACAATCAACAGAAAGGACAACTAAAATACTTCTATGAATTTTACATACCACATAAAGAAAGATAAAAACAAAATGTTCTGAAATAAAAGAGAAAAAAAGGTCTTCAGCAGAGAAGAAACCTGTATTGAAACACCTAAATCTGGAGTATAAAGATGAAAAGTAAACTATCGCTCCAGGGTGGTTGGACTCGTGATTTCGCCTGGGTGAGGAGAACACTGCCATTGAGTATTCCTTTGAAAATTCCCTCATTGTGAACTGTAATTTTCAAGGAGGTGTCCATATGTATGTTTGTGTGTATTTTAGTATACACCAGACATCTCTATAAACGTACATACACAATTCTAGAAAAAGTGTGAAGTTTTTACCTTGTCTACAAGCGTGATTTCCTAAACAGCCACATGAGAAGACTACCTTTCCCAGAGAATTACTATGAGGGCTCAATTAAAAAAACATAAATGTCAATCTATCCTTTATAAATAGGCTAGTAGTGTTAAGGGGTCAGTATTAAAAAAGGTTTGCTTATGTATGTTACCCTCAGAGTGTCCCTATATGAGGTGAGCTAGTGTTAATGCCATTTAGCACATATAGGAATTGAGTCACAGAGATGAGGAAGCAGCTTATCCAGGTTTTAGAATGAATTAATGGCAAAACCAGAACTTTGAACCTCTGAGATTCCAGCCCATTACTCTTCCTGCCACACTGCAATAACCCCATATTTCTTCGTGAGCCATTTGAGCATACGTGAAGAAAACAAACCCCTTCACAACAGCAAAGGAAAATTATAGTAGCTATTTGAAAATAGAACAATTTTTCAAGAGATGAATGTTATGCACCTGGAAATATGAAAGCCAAGCCACAAGGGAAGGGTTATCTATGGAACATATATTCCAGTAATAAGGAAGAACTGCAAATGTGATTTAAGAAAGAGTTGGAGATAGAGAATGGGAACAAGTGGCAAGACAATGTCATTGAAATGATTTAGGTTAACTATATGCCACAAAATGTAAACAAACAAACAAAACCCTTCAAAATACTTAAGGTTGACCAACCCTACCACAAATCTAAAGCAGGTTTCTGGTGTTTATAACATGAGTTAAAATTGTACATTTCTGCTCTTAGTAAATTATAAACAGATTTATTCCATATTCAATCATTTGGGGCTCTATTATCTGCAATATAGCTGTCACTATGTAGCTATGTGTACTGAGGCCTGACACGGCCTCGAAGCCAACTCTGAATCAAGAGTATCATTTCTTGCATATTTCCATCATTTAAACTTGGGCAACCATGGGTGGCCAACATGACAATATACAAAGGATGGCAAAAGTCCGTGTTTCTCAAATCTTACGCAGTTTAGTTTGGATGCTGGGATGAAGCTGAAACACACCCATCTCTTTTCACAGGTTGGTATACACTTCCTACCATCCTGTTCAGGAAATCACCAGGGTTCTCCAAAATACAGTTTTCCTAGCTACACAACTTATCCTCCAATACTTCAATATGCTCCATTCCAGCACAAAATGCTCAGTCAGAAATTTTTATTTTGAGGTCAAGGGGACATTCTAAATTACAAATACTCAAATGATTCTAATTTTTATAGTCTTTTTCCCCCTCCTTCTTTGAGCCAGAAAAGTCTTTGTTATGCGGCATGCTTCTGCAATGCAGATTAGCTCCAACAGGATTAGCAAATAGGGGAGTGACATCCACATAACTCAGAAGGCTCTTTGGTTTCATGTGTGAATTTTTGCAGGAATTAAAGTTTTAGAGTGATCAGGGGCAAATCTCTCAAATAAAAGTCCACATGATTGATGGCTTCTAAACAGGCTAAAAATCCTGAGGAAGTACCTTTATTTAGTGTAAGAAGGCAAGAAGTTTAGTGGTTTCAAGAAGCATTCTTCTTTCTACTGTCAAGTTGTCTGGGAAACTGCAAGAACTGGTGAAGAAACTATGGAGCTTCTGCTCCCCTCCTGAGTTTAGAAAGGAAAGAACATGGGATGATGAAGAAGACAAACCCCAGATGGCATTTTGAAGTTCGCAGAAAGTGTTCTTTATTAGAAGGGAATAACTCTGAGGATCTCTCTAATGAGAGGAAGGAGGCTGGAGCTCTGGGCTGCAGCGCTCAGATGGATTCACTGGGATGCTGAACACCAGATGGGAGTTAATGGAGCCAGTACTTTTATTAGGGTTGTTACTGTTTTTATTGGTTCTGTGGCTACAAAGCTGCATAGATTGTGAGTGGTCTTCCCTAACCCAATTCTCGTCACAAGACCTATTATCCAGTGTGTGATTTTGTGAAATTTGTCGGAGATGTTCCAAACACACGTGTGTGGTGCTGTTGGAAGCACCTGCTCAACCTGCGCTGTTTCCTTCCTTCGCTGGACCTCAGAAGGCGATTCAATCTGGACCGCCTCCACAGTCACAGGCAAAGGAAACCCTCCTCCAAGCTGTCCAGAAACCAACTGAGCATCGCTCTGATGTCCACACACACAAAAGTCTCTCTTCTCTGAGCACCTATTCCCTGGGACGCTCCTCTGAGTGGTCCCCCCTTTTCCTTCCTACAGGGTCTCTTAATTGGTAATCTATGGAGCTCCCACAATGAATGACTAATGCATAAAAAGGACAACGCTTGCCATGTAACACAAGCTCAAAAAAGTGACTGTCATGATGATTATTTGGTTTCCTCATACCTCCTAAATGCATTACTTCTCTAAATTTTCTGCAATTCTTTAGCATTTAGCTCTATATATTTCTACCTGTCCACACCACACCCTCCTGATCCTAACCTACCTCACCTATTTCCTACCTCATCTAAGTGGTAATTTTTAAGTTTCCTTTCTTTGTGAGAGAAGAACATTAGCACTGCAGTATTACAAAACTCAATGAATTGAGTATTTGACTCAATCTTGTCTCTACTGGATGGATCTTGAGATTATTAAGCTAAGCGAAATAAGTCAGACAGAAAAAGTCAAGAACCATACGATTTCACTGATATGTGGGATATAAAACTGAAAGCAACAAAAGAACAAGACAAACAAATAAAGAAACAAAACTCACAGACACAAACAATGGTTTAGTGGTTACCAGAGGGTAAGGGAGGAGGTGGGTGGTAGATGAGGGTAAAAGGGATCAAATATATGGTGATGGAAGGAGGACTGACTCTGGGTGGTGAACACACAATGTGATATATAGATGAGGTATTACAGAACTATACACCTGAAACCTATGTAACTTTACTAACCATGGTCACCTCAATGAACTTAAAAAAGTAAATAAAATAAGATAAATAAAAATCAAAAATAAAAGCATAAGCTTTGAGAAGTGAAGCTTTATTTCTGTTGTGGCCATGAGAATTTGCTTCCTGGCTTCAATGTATAAAAAGAAGGTGGCATTTCAGCCAGCACAGTAGGGGTATTTCCTGATGGTGCTGCATTAGTGTCTTATGGTGAGTTTACAGAAGAAAGAGTGGACATTTATGTTTAGCACAGTTTAGCAGCCCAGAATTCTGGGGTAAATTCACAGGTATGCAAAAAAAGAATGGCAGGCAGGAGGGAAGAGGTACCTTTTAATTGTTCAAATTTATCACCTATCTAGTATGAAAGCAAAGTCAACTCACCAGCTGATGCTTAAAGAATTCAAAACATTTATATTCAATTTTAGACTAAGTCTGTTTTGCTAAGTATCCCTATATGCCTGAGTGCTTAATTTTCACCTTCCACTTTAATGTTTTGACTGTGAGGAAATGAATTTTCAAAGAGTAATTGGGTCTCCCTTGGTAAGTATTTCCTTACCTCAATTTTTTCCCCTATAAAAAACACTCTAACTGGGCAAATAAATAAAAGAAATCAGAATTCAAATTAGCATAGAAATTCTATTTGTGTTCAGATAACAAAACACTGTTAAATCACTAGTATGGAAGTAGAGCATGGCCAGCAAATGAAAAAAGCTCCATGTAATGGAGTCGGCTTCAAAAGGAACAGTCTTTACAGGCAGACTTTGAAGGTCTTTAAGAATAATTATTTTTGTTTCTTTGGAAAGGAAAACTGTTATGAGAATATTCAATGTCCACATTCTTGAATCTTTGGGTGAATTAAATTTAGCTTAATCATATCCACTGGTAAATGCTTTTGATTAGACTATCTTCCATCATTGTTTGTGACAGCAGCAATAACCACATACAATTAGTTATTCCCTTCTACCCCATCATTAAAATTTGCATGGATGTGGTAGAGACTCGAGACTTTTAAAGGTTGAGGAAACTGTATGAATTCTCTTCCTACATTTGAGAAACTTTGTGCACACAACAAAAAAGGCGGTGTTTTCCGTCATGTGTGTTAATAAATACTTTGGCATTTTATAAACCACAAAGCCATTATGAAATTCACTTTTTAAGCTTCTTAGTTTTAGTAAAAGCACACAGATCATTGGTCTTTCTCTCCCTTTGGGCGTTTTGTCTTTATTTATTCCCCTATGACAATGCCTTCAAATTTTGAACTTAAGATCGATCCCAAGGCTACATAAAAAGTTTACAAGTTCCATCTTTGCTGTCATATATCGTGACTCTAATTTACTTGGCCATTTGTGTTTCTTCAGACCAATTTAGATACACCACTTATGACAATTATGTAGAGCTGTGCTTCTCAAACAATAAAAAGAGCATAGTTTTTTTACATTTCTGCTGCATCTCAGACCATATTTATGTAAAATATAATAAACATGGATTTCTAGAAAAAGGAAACAAAAAAGCATGAAAAAATGTAAGCCCCAATTTTTTTTACTAGATTAAATAAACATAAAATTACTTTGTCAAATTCCCATAAAAGTTTCCAAAGACTTGCTCTCAATTTCTGGGCTGGTTGTGAACCAGGAACAATGTGTGGAACACATCTCATCTGCAGATCACATTGAGCGGCATAGGCTTAAAGTCATAGGGGTATAGCATTCTTGGTTCCCAAATATAGATTGTTTTCTTTACAGTAGAAGAGGAACACTGAGACAGGTAAATTGAAAGAAAGGAATAATATGTTGTTGTTGTTGTTTTCTTTTCTTGTTTCTTAATGCAAAGAAAATGGCTATAAAGCCAAGCGCTTTGGCTATGATTAAAAAAAAAACAAAAAAACAAATGGTAGAAGAAAACAGAGAGGGATCTGTAGGAAGCAAACAGACAGAGAAGAAACAAACACAATCATGGTGAGTCGGAAGACAGCCCCAAGACTCTGAATTCAGAAAACAATTGGCTTCCAGCTAAGAAGAAAATGACGGGAACTCAGCAGAGGATGAGCGGAATCACAGCATATCTTGGCTGTTCTTAAGGGAAGGGGAGGACGCAGGGAAGTAAACTGTGCCTCCCAGGCCAGGGCCCAGTGCTCATTATACTCCATCTCGTTAACTCCTCCGAACAAGAAAGACCGGAAGAAACACACAGAACAGTTAACTCACCAAAGGGACCCACTGACAGCATCTGATAGAGCTAGAAGAATATGTATTTTTTACATTCAAGCCCCAAAGGCTATGCTCTAAAACCAGTATTTTTCAAACATTTTGATGGTAACTCATAGTATCAACTATATTGTATATTGCAACCCAGTATACATGTGTGATATTGTGTGTGCATATGGACACTTACATATATATGCACACATATTCAGACACAAAACACCATGAAAAAAATGTGTCACTATATGTATACAAGGGAATATTACTCAGATATAAAAAATGAGATCTTGCCATTTATTACAACCTGGATAGACCTAGAGGGTATTATGCTAAGTGGAATTAGAGAAAAACAAATAACATATGATTTCATTTGTATGTGAAATCTAAAGAACAAAATAAATGCACAAACAAAACAGAAACAAACTCGCACATACAGAGAACAAACTGATGGCTGCCAGATGAGAGGCGGGGTTGGGGGGAATGGGTGAGAAAGGTGAAGGGATTAAGAAGTACAAATTGGTAGTTACAAAATAGTCATGGGGATGTTGGGTAATGCATAGGGAAGACAGTCAATAATATTGTAATAACTGTGTATGGGGTCAGTTGGGTACTAGATTGTGGTGACCACTTCATAAATTATATAAATGTCCAACCACTATGCTGTACACCTGAAACTAATATAATATTGAATATCAACTGTAACTGAAAAAACAAAACAAAACAAAACAAAAATCCAGTAAGCCAAACCCAGACTGGACAAGATTCAATACATAGAATTTGCTATTGCTAAACTAAAAAGCAAATTAATTGATAAAAGTATCACTGTGTTTCTTACCACATATGTATGTGTATTATATTCACATTTCCTATTCTACCTTATCATTTTACAACACAAATAAGTAAACAAATGCTGGGAGCAACCCACAATTGATTTCACAGCCCACGAGTGTTTTAAAGCCATACTGCTACTCCTCCCCAACAAACAAAATCAACAAAGTATGCCCTGCCTCCTGGGTAAGGAGGCTTTTTATTTTTAATTTATAATTTCAAATTGATCTCATTCTTCAAATATCAAGATACCAGGTTACATCCCTCCTCCTGTTCCCTCAGCCAGTACTAACAATGGTCCTAAAGAATAAGTCTTTTCTGATGAGAAACCTAGTGAAACAGGGAAGAGGAAGCCTGTGGAGAAATAAATGAACTCAGGGAGCAAAGCTCAAAGGGAACAAAGCCTCTGCAGGAGGTGCCAACATCACTTTAAAAGTACTTATTAGCACCCATTTCAGCCTGAGGAAACAGCTGTCTCCTCAGTCACAGTTATGTTCTGCAGACCAGACGTCAGGCATCCATCCTTCTTAAGTTACTGCCTCTTCTATGCCCCTTTCAAAAATTTTACCCAGGTACGATCACTGAATACTTATTTTGAAACCACTAGAGAACAATACTTGAATAAGGAAAATTGTCTCTTCACCCAAAGGTCATATTTCCTTTTCTGTTTTGCCCTCTCTCTTCTTGCCTTTCTTGTGTATTCTCAACAATTACTGGTCAAGACCATTTGTTAACTGCACTGATTGTTGCCACGTTTCTAATATGCTCATGAAAATACAGTAAGAGGGCAAAGAAGTAACACCGTATCACAGGGAACTTCCCAAGCAAAACTCTCTGAACAACTGCACTTCTTCACCCGTATGGAGTCCAGTCAGCGCTCTCACTGGGAGAAAAGAGAGAAGCTCGTCAGACACGGGCCTCCATACAAGTCACACCAGGCAGTATTATGCATGGCACTCTGTTCTCCCCAAGAGAATTCCACATCAACGTAGGGGCTAGAAAATTAATAATCAGCAGAGTTCATATACCTAAAATGTGCATAAAATACTTGCTTCAAGACATTTACATTAAACACCCAGAAGCCATGCCATTGTCAATTTAGTGATTCACAGCATAACTAAATGGGTATTTTTATATTTATTATTCATAAAAATACTGAGCTGACCGAAATATATTCATGCACCTTAACCAGTCACTGTTAGCCATGGCAGGATTCATCTGAGCACCCAATTATCTACTGGGCATTTCGAGAACTATAAACAGTAAAACCTGGACCAATTCCTCCAGCAAGAACCTCACAGATTAGCTTTATATTTTAAATATTCTGCTTTGAGGAAAGATAGAAAAAAAAATTACAAAATGAACAAATCAGATCCATTAAATTTAGCAACATTTACATAACTAAAACCTGAAGTGCCTGTAAAATTTGAGGATTTGGAACTGTCACCTAGAAACTCTTTAAAAAAGGCCTTTTGAGACAGTTATCATATGAGACAAAGAAGGAACAAAGAGCCTCATGGAAAATGGAAGAAACTCTGAGGGGTCCACTGAGAGAAGTAATGTGCTCTCATTTCATAAGTGCAGCTGTAATGAGAACTCATATCACAGTGTGTCATCTAGACAAACTGCTTCCGTGACTCAGCTGGAAAACACTAGGTGTGTACTTTATAATCCATAAGTAAAGAACAGAGTAAAGCAAGCACAACCTTTTAACTATCTGATGACACTAATGACTGTATCTCAGGAAATGAGACACAAGTACAACAATGGAGAAGTGACAGGAAGACTGTTTAGAACGTTCTTAAGAGACTGCTTCATTTCCCATATGTCAGGCATTTTACTGATTGACATCTTTAGAAAGTTTGTTTTTGTTCTAAACCTCAGAATGACACGAGCCATCACAATATAAGCTTCCACTTATTTTTTTCCTAAATTACTGTTGATTTAGAGATGATTTTTTTCCACATGTATATCTTGTGATAGTCTACCAGCTAAACTATGTCTTGCTTTATGGAGAAATTATAGTTAGCGTCTACATAAATTATAAACCAAACTTAAATATTTTAATAGTGCATACGTTTGTCATTTTCAGCTTAGCAAAAGTATGCTAGTGGTACTCAAAAGAAGCTAGCTAAATCATCCTCTGTCATAAAATACAGTTCTGTTAACATCCTTGACTAAGAACTCCGCATACTCCTGATGAGAAAACCAAGTATCTTAACATGTTTCATTAGTCTGGCTGAGGTCAGAAGCCAGAACCACACAGAGGTTTGCACTGCTGGATCAAAGAGAAGAAAGAAGGAATTATCAAAACTTAACAAGGCTGGTGCATCTGAGATCTTGCTGCCTGGCATGTGTCGTCAGTTTGGCTCAAATAAACTCTTACAAAAATTCTCTACAGTATTGGCCTTTTTTTTGTTGTTGTTTCTTTCTTTATTTTTTTAAATGTTTTAATTACAGTTGACATAAAATTGTATGTCATTTGCTTTCTCTGTCTGACGTACTCCATTCAGCACAATAACCTCTAGGTTCATCCGTGTTGTTGAAGAATGAAAGATTTTATTCTTTTTTTTAAGGCTGAGTAATAATCCATTGTTTACGTATATGTACCGCCTCTTCTTTACCCACTCATCCACTGATAAACAGCCAGGTTGCCTCTATGTCTTGGTTACTGCAAATTATGCTTCAGTGAACACATGGATGCACATGTCCCTTTGAAGTAGTATTCTGGATTTCTTCAGATAAATACCCAGAAGTGGGATTATTAGATCGTGTTTTGTCTCTTTGTTATAGCTTTTGTTTTAAAGTCTATTTTGTCTAGTATATGTATTGCTATCTCAACTTTTTTTTTTTCCATTTACATTTTCATGAAAAATCTTTTTCCATCCCTTTACTTTCAGTCTGGGTGTATCTTTCAATCTGGAGTCTTTTGTAGGCAGCATATATTAGGGTTTTGTTTTCTCATTTATTCAGTCTTTTGATTGGAGTATTTAATCCATTACATTTACAGTAACTGATGATAAATATGTAGTTATTCTCATTTTCTTTTTCCTATTTTTTATCTTCTTCTTAAAATAGTCCCTTTAATATTTCTTGTAATACCACTTTGGTGATGATGGATTCTTTCACTTTTTCTTGTCAGGGAAGCTTTTTATCTGTCCTTCAATTCTAAATGATAGCTTTGCTGGGTACAGTAGTCTTGGTTGTAGGTCCTTTCTTTCCATCACGTTGAATATTTCTTGCCAATCCCCTCTGGCCTGCAAAGTTTCTGTTGAGAAATCAGCTGATGGTCTCATGGGAACTACCTTGTAGGCAACTAACTGCCTATCTCTTGCTGCTTTTGAGATTCTGTCTTTGTCTTTAACCTTTGGCATTTTAATTATGATGTTCTTGGTGAGGGCATATTTGGGTTTATTTTGCTTGGGACTGTGCACTTCCTGGGTTTGAATATTCATTGTCTTTAACAGGTTAGGAAAGATTTCCATCAATATTTCTTCAGATAGGTTTTCAATTCCTTGCTCTCTCTCTTCTCCTTCTGGTACCCCTATGATGCAAATGTTGATATGTGTGATGATGTCCCAGAGGCTCGTTAAACTATCTCATTTTTTGGATTCTTTTTTTCTTTCTGCTGTTTTAATCAGGAGTTTTCTACTACCTTACCTTTCAAATCATTGATTTGATCCTCTGCTTCACCTAATCTATATTGATTTCCTCTAATATATTCTTTATTTCAGTTATTGCAGTCTTCATTTCTCATTTTCTCTTATGTTTTCTATCTCTATTTTTATGTTTTTTATCTCATTGTCAAAGTTCTCCCTGAGATCACTGACTATCCTTATAACCAGTGTTTTGAACTCTGCATCTGGGAGATTGCTTACCTCCATATTATTTAGTTCTTTTTCTGGAGCTTTGTTCTGTTCTGGGAGAGGCTAACCTGGGAGCCGAGGCATCTGTCACTAGTGCTGGGTTGAGGGCTGGTTAACAAGAGGTATGAGGTTCACCAGGCCAGATACTGCTTGTCTGAGGTTTGTGAACCTTTGAGAGGTTTTGTGAAATTCCAAAGCATGATCCAAGACAGGCCGTTTGTATAGAAAATCACTGGAAGCATCTTGGGTGGAACAGCAAGTTGGGCGGGGCAGAATCTCAGGGAATCACCAGGGCATGGCAAATGGGATTAGTTGGGTTGATGGAGATTCAGATATGGCAGCCTCTTGTGTCTGCACACCAGGAGCTGGGAGAGCTCAGTAAGAAAACAATGGCTTCTGTCAGCACTTGTGTCCAGGAGAAAGCTGCCCCCCCAGACTTCACCCTCAAACCAGACAAGTCATTTCTTCCCTGTTTGTCCCTGTCCTCTTTCCAGCTGCTGCCCCAGCAGTGGAGCTCAGAGTCAGTCATCAGTGAGTAAGTCCAAGAGTGGGCCCTTTAAGAGAAACACTTGGGACTCCAGCTGCTCACCATCTCTCTCAGCCACAATCTCTGCTGGTTTTTAGAACCAGAAGTTGTATGGAGGCTTGGGGGGTGGGGGGGACTTATCTTCCTGGCACTGAAACCCTGAGCTGGGGAGCCTGGTCCAGGGCTAGGACCACTTGCTCCTCAAGTGGGACAGCTGCAGCTGTGATATCCCTCCTAATTTTCAACTGCCACTCATAGGTATGGGGGCCAGCCCCATTTTGCATCTCCACCCCTCCCATCAGTCTCAAGGTGGCTTTTTCTCTATGTCCTTAGTTGTTGGACTTCGGTGATTCTCAATGGTGGATGTTTTGTAATTTAGTTGTAATTTTGATGTGGTCGTGAGAGAATGCAAGCACAGCATTTACCTACTCTGCCATCTTGACTGGAAATCCCAGGTCTGAATGTTTCTTACAAAGACATTTATTTATCAGTCGGCAGGATTCCAAAGCAGCCCACCTAGGATCACCCACACCTGTGCACCCAGGTCAAGTGCTAGGTGCAAGCAAGGGCCATCATGCCCCACAGGCTCCCTGCTTCACATCAGGTGAACTTAGGTGAGTCTCTGTCAGAATTCTGGGCCTCCTGGATTTAAGTAGCAGGGTATGACTTTATTTGAGCTGTTCTTAGAAAATTCTTGAGGTGGATAAGGGTTGAGATAACTCAGGGAAAAGAAAAAGAAAATGGGTTTCTGCTTTTCATTTTGGCTTTTTAATTGGATTGCTTACTAAATTCTGAACAAAATCTTTGCTGGTTACATGAGAGATTAAACTCTCTTTAGCTCTGAAAGAGAAAGGACACTTGCTTTCCTAACCCAAACAGCCAATGAGGTGATGATGGTTGTTTAGAACCCTGAATCTGGAGTGGCAGAAATGGGTGCTGGGAGTCATCCAGTGTGGTAAAGCAGCTGATCCTTGAGAAGCCAGCAGGAGCCCTGGGGAGAAAGGCAGGGTGCCCTGGAATGAGTTTACCCTGAGACAGAGGCCTGAAAGAAGGGCCCTTACCTTGGAAAGTGTCACAGTCCCAGCACTGGTAAGCTCTTGCTGGCCTTGCTTGGGTATTCTTAGGTGACTAAAAATCTTTGTGACATCGCCTGAAGAAAACTTTGCTCTAGGGTTTAAAGCAGTCCTATAGGGATATCCACTGCATTTGGCTTGTCCAGAGACATGTAAGGGCTGGTTTTCCCTCTATGTTTGTTCAGACTCTACAGATCTCAAAATTAATACGGAAAATCATGACTCTGAGGTTGACAAGCCCCATGATGGTCATCTCCCCATTTAATACTAAGATGGCCAAAAATGAGGATATTTTGATACTTCTAAATTAATCTTTTGTGTGCACAATTATAAAAAGCTGGCTATAAAATTAGGCAGAATAAATGAGGGGAAAACCCACAAAAATTATATGAGGCTGTCTCAGAACAGGCCTCCCCTAAGCTAAAGTGAAAGGATGTAAAAGGATTTACAAAAGAGAAAGGGAGGGTGGGAAGAACAGAAAGAGAGAGAGAGAGAGAGAGAGAGAGAGAGAGAGAGAGAGAGAGAGAGAGAGAGAGAGAAAGAATTTAGTTATCTAAGTATCTAAATGCATCTGCCTATGATGTCCCTTAGTGTGAACCCAATTCTATGAGGTATTAAAAATGGCTTTCCTTCTTTTAAAAGGGGGAAAGTCATTTGGAACTTGATTTGTCGTGGACAGATATAAATTATAAATGCCTCAAAAATAAAATTTGAATCTAACTGTTCTCCATTTGTGTCTGTCTATATGGATCTACATATGTATGATTTTCTACCTCCGGTTGGCGGATGATATTGTTAAAATTAAAGACTAGCACTTGTAATAATTGGGTATTCAAAAATTCTCAGAAACATAGAAACTAACACAAATGCTTTTCAGGTTCACGTAATCTAAGATTAATCCTTAATAAACAAAAGCCAGATGAAGTTTGTTGGTTTAAGTAAACCCGACATGTCTTTATTTTGCCTGAGTTTTATAAAAATAAGTCCATGTTAATAACTGACTTTTTATGTCTATGGAAAATGTTTGTAGAGGTTATAAAATGCTCAAGCTAAAGAATGCTAATTGATTACTTCTCAGTTTTCATTAGACATTGAAGTTTTAAGGATTACAATTTCAGTATTGTAGAAATAACTTTGCGATGTTCCAAAAGGGCCCATGGAACACCTCAAAAGATTTGTGTTCTGTTTTTTATGTTAAATTTCATGTAAAATAAGCGATGAAACACTTTTTGGGTATATTGGATAGGTAAACAATGGTTGCAAATTAAACAAACAGGGCTATGGGAAACCCAAGATGGATACTTGGTTCTTCCTTGCTCCGGCTCCCCATTTTTTGGTATTTGCATTCCCTCATGCATAATAGTTCATTTTAGCTGGACTCAAATTAGATGGAGGAACTTACAAGTTGACATTATTGAAAGGAGACATCTTACACGATCGCTAATGTTTGATAGAGTCACTTCAAGAAAATGTCAAATAACTTCTTTCTTTCACAGCAAGCTCCCAGGAGACAAAAACTTTAATGATCACTGACTGCCACCTGGAGATTCTGGGTTTTTGTTGTTGTTTTTTCAAATGAAAGACACTCTCCAACCTCACTGGAAGGGGCCTTATCAGGCGCCTAATAGTGAATGGACATCTACTCCTGCCTACAGACATCAAAGACTCCTCAAAGATGAGAAGCTGCTGATTACAGAGGTAGACAGCTGTCCCAAGACATAGACAAGGCCTGTATACACCTATGGATTGATATTAACTCAGAATCTATTTTGTTTGATTGTTTTCAACTGTATGCTAATGATATTAGTTATAATAATAGCTACAGTTGTTTGAGTTTTTCTGTATAATCCAACAGTTTATTATTACTGAACATGTGTAAGATAGATGTTAATACCCAGTTTATGGCTTATGTAAATGTTATACTAGATATCAAATACAGAAAAACAAGACAGAAGGCAAAACTCAGATCATGGTAGTTCACAGGATAGAAGTGATCCAGTGTTTTTTTGCAATGAAAGCCATAAGACCTGACTGCTTCTGTTTACCTGCCCTGAATCTTTGGGAAAAATTCAGCCTCAATGCAGAGCCCACGGTTACAGTACTGCCCCATCTCCAATGGCCCATAACACCACATTGATACTGAGACTTCCCAGGAATAAGCCTTCCTAGCACTGTGAGAGCACACTATCTGACTAAAAGGTTGATCATCAATGCATCCTTCAAATTAATTTATGAGCAAAATGAGAAACTATATGAAAAAAAGGGGTCTTATGGAAAGTAACCTCACAGAGAGATTTGATCATAAATTCCTAACCAGGTAGGTCATGGTGGGTAGTCATGCCCCAGGCATATAACTTCTAAAGATTTTAAACTAGCCCTGTCCATTGTTCTTGTGCATCTAGGTTAATCCACCTTTAAAATACCGGAAGTAATACTCTTCAAAGGGAGTATTAACCCTCAAGACAGCACATAATCTTGTAAACTATCCTGTAATCCAATCCCCACTTGCTTCCTCCCACCTTCATGTAATCTTCCTTACATTCCCTCCTAATTTCAAATGTTTAAAAGAAACGACAAAACTGTTATTCTCTGGAGCATTTGAGGTTTTTGCTCCCCAAAATATGTCCTCAGTTTGGCTCAAATAAACTCATTAAAAAAAATAAAAACTTAATAAGGACAGTAGGGGAAAATAAACTGGTCACCACATTAAACTGATGATATAATATCAAATTTATAAATGACCAAAACAGTCTGGAAGTTAAGGAACCTGTTAGATTAATCAGAAAAAGCATCAAGACACCACTACATAATTAGCAAATGGTCTGAAAAGGCAATTTGCATTAGCAGAAATTCAATTAGTAAAGAGACGCCTGGGAAAATATTCATCTTGACCACTAAATCAAGAAATTTAAATGAAAGCAAATGTTTAAACATGAGTAAATTTCTTAAATTTCTTAAAAGCAAACGTGTATGAGGTTCTGGTGAAACTCCGGCATGTGTTCAGGAAGGAAGCACAGTAATTTATTACATCACTTAATAGTAAAGACCATAAAGAGAGTCATGCTCTTTACCCCTCTAGGGTAGGCTGGGAGAGAAATTTCACCTTCAAAAATTACTTAGCCCTGTGACCTGATGAAAATCACTCTAAAACTGATCAACTCACCTATAAAGAAAAGAGTGCCTACTTTGAAAGATGTTCTAAGGGCTATAAGAACTAGGGTGGACAAGTATACATCCAAGTGCAGGACAGGACAGAGGGGCTCCCGGAGATTAAGTGAAGAGCTGGGGCTCCGGGGCCAGGCAGCCAAAATCCAAAGATTTTGACTTGGAAATGTACTGGATGTCACTGAGCAGGCTAGCTAACTTCGCTGTGCTTCAAGAAGTGGGGATAAAATTGTACCCATTTCAAAGAGGCTGCTCAGTGAATTAAATAATTCACATAGGATGCTTCTTAGAAGAGTGCCTGGTACATAGTGTCGAAGTTTAGCTGTGGCCCTGGTTTTTATCCAAATGTATTTGGCTTTAGCTTAGGAAGATGGACTAGTTGAACATCTACTTTAAAATAATTTTTGGTACCTCTGTGGTTATGTGTATCGATGATAATGTGATTATATAGACTACTGTCATCCATATATACAGAGGGTGCCAAAAAATGTACACACATTTTAAGAAAGGAAAAAAAAACTATTAAAATTGTTGCACTCCATATATACCAAAAACAAAAGATGAATACAAGTCACGTTTTACTTCTGCAATTACTAAAGGTGCTCAAAGTGGTTACCATCAGAGTCCAGACACTTCTGATTACAACAAACTACTGCTTGAGTAACGTTGACCAAAGTGTCCACTTGTATACATTTTTTTGACATTCCCAGTATTCAACATAACAAGGTCAATAATACAAACCAGGTATGCCATTTGGATTTATTTTCAATATCTAAAGATTAATTTTCAGATCTACGTAATCATTCTAGATATAACTCAGAGTGAAAAATCTCCTAAGTGATTGAATGTTGAAATTTTACCAAGTCTATTGAATCATAAATGTACATTTTTATTACAAGAGTAAAATGGTACAATAATTAATGGTGATTGTGAAAGCTGTTAATTGTATTTACAAAACTAATTTAAAATGTTCAAGTAAATATGTAAATATATTGACTATTAATGTGAGGATTAGGAATAGCTAACATATATATAATATTTAATATGTACGAGTTATTCTTCTAAGTGCTTTATATATATATTAATTCTTTTAACTCTTACAGAAGACAAGAAAGCTAAGGCATAGAGAGGTTAAGTAACTTGCTCAAGGTCATTCAGCTAGTAAGTGGTAGAGATAAAATATGACCCCTGGGCAAAATGGCTCGGAGTCTGTGTTCTAAAGCATGATACCACACTGCCTCTCAGGTTATGAAGCAGCACATTAGTTAGACAACTTTAGGAAGGACATTATGTCCTCTTGAGTAGATATATATTACACACACACACACACACACACACACACACAAACACGCACACAGAAATAAAGTCTAATTCTGATAAATGAACCTACGGGTACCAGGAAAGAGGAAAACTTGTTTATTACCAGGTGAACAAGTGCGGACTAGCCTGCTGGAGGACGGGGACCCTGTGAAGCAGAGATAAGCTCTCCCACCGCGGTCCCAGCTGACTGCTGACGTAGCCCCACCAAGAATAGCCACACACAGCCCAGATCAACAGAACCACTGAGCTAAGCCCAGCCCAAACTGCTGACCCAGTCAGCTATGGGTATTGTTTTAAGACACCAAGTTTCAGGGACAGCGTGCCATGCGGTAAAAGCTAACAATATGTGGTTGAGTCTAAGTAATGAGTATATGCAAAGTATGTTCTCTACCGCTGTGTATTTTGAACATTTTCATTATTAAAGTTTTAGATAATAAACTTGTAAAAAGCTAACAATATCTAAATGGACTGAATTTTGGATCATGTTATGTCACTGAAAATGCATTAAAGAAAATTAATGGGTCTTTCTGAAAGTATTCGGTTGGACATTATTCAAAAAAGGATAATAGATTTGGAAATCTAATTTGATCTAAATAATTTTTTTAAAAATCACCTAAGAATGAATTTATATCAAGATTCAAAAAAATATATGGGGGGGTTATCACTTTGTGGGGGATGTAAATGTCTAATTATTACGTTGTTTTGTACACCTGAAAATAACTTTAAGAAGTCAAAAAAGATAAACTGTGAATTATACACATACACATATATATATTATATATATATATGTGTGTGTATATATATATATATATATATATATATATATATATATATGCACACACAAACACACACACACACACCTTCACATATATATATGCAGAGGGAGGGAAAGAATGGATTTTGCAAACAAATTTACTGAAAAAAGAGCAAAGATGGTAAAGCTCAGTTTTTGGAAAAAATGATGAATGTTACCAAAAATATTCCATATATACCCACAGTATCCTTGGATATACCATAATATTATCAATTTAACCACTGTTAGATAGTTCAATTATATTCATAGAGAATCTCTGAATGAAGCTTTTCGTTCTCTCTCTCTCGCTTAGCATTTTCAATCTGTAGGAATTGTAGTTTAATTAAAACAGTTCAATTCAGTACTCAATCTTGATTTAGTTTATCAGGTAGGTGATCTACAAACATATTAGGATATATTATTCTATCTCCATATCTCTAAGCTTAGTTGGGTGGAAAATTACTTTTATAGGAATTCCACTATTATGTTTTAGTTGTTTTTTTCCTTCAGAATACAATGTAACTTCTTACATTTTTAATAAGCTCTAAGGTTTTAAAACAACTCTCTCTTATCTTTCATGGAGTTCTGAAGAGGTTTTTGGTTCTTTTCATCCCCCGCCTTTAGCATATTTTATTTCCCCTTGTAAGTCAATTTCACATAGCTTAAATTTTAACCAATTTAAATGATTCATTTTTGTTAAGCTCTTTTCAAAATGCACTCACCTGATGATGACTTGATCTTACAAGAGAAATAACTGTGTACTTGGGAAAATTCCAAAGAAAATTCTATATATTAGCTTTTACAACAGCAAAGAACTACCCAATTTTAAAGAACATGGCAGACGTTTTTGTTCTACACATAGGCCCAGTTCTTTCCCTGTGCTTTAATTTCTTCCTTTACTTTTTATAAATAACAAAAATAATATATGCCATTATTAAAAGTCAAAAAATAAAGGATTTCAAAGGAAAAATTAACCACTTCTTCCTCATTCTCACTCACTCACAAAATTGTCCCACTGAGATAATAGTAAATTTCCTCCAAAACCCTTCTTTATGCACAAACACATTCACAGATATGAGGTATTTTTTTTAGCTATTTCCCATGTTTTTCAAAGAATAATAACCTGACACATTCATCTGCAGTTTTGTCCCTTAACCAATAATATAACATGGACAACTCTTTAGGCCAATACGGACATATGGACATAGTCCAACATTTCTAGTACTTGCTACTACAAAACATACTGCAATAAACATCCACGTGGATACAATGATGTTTTTATTTCTGTAGAATAGAGTCCTATGAGTCAGGTTGCTGGCTAAAACGTATATGTATTTTTAATTTTTCAATGTGTTTATTTATTGGCTATAAATACTAAACAATTTCTCCAGACATGAATATAGTAATTTTTTATTTATTAATGATAATGGTCAGTGTTTTACATAAAGTGGCCCTATGATTTCGGACAGAGAATAGCAGACAGACTAATGTGGATTTGAGCCCAGAAGAAGCTTTCTCTTGGCCATCTCTGCTCTAAACATAGACAGTCATTACCACTTCTTCACATTATTACTGTTGTTGTTACTGAACATTTATTCAATACTTGCTATGTGCCACTCTCCCCATTAAGCACTTTACATCTATTCTTTTATTTGATCCCCTCAATAACCCATTGCGAAAAATATTATCATTTTATATTAGAAGGGTTAAAAATCTTCCCCAAGGTCACACAGAAAACTAGGATTTTAATCCAGTCAGTCTCATTCTAAGGCAGATGTTTTAACCCAACATATAATCAAGATTTCATAGCACGTCACAGAGTTAGATAACCAAATACTTGTGGCATATGCTTAAAAACAGAGGAACAACAACAAAAAATAGCTATTAGGGGTCATCTTCAACTTTGAATTGCAACTCTTAAAAAATTAAATTATTTGATTCTCAAATCACATGAGCTATTATTGTCTTACTTAAAAACCCACCATGCTTAAGACAACAGTACAGAGCCAAAATTAGTTTTAGTTTTTTTCAAATAAACAAAAGAGTTTGTGACTAAATACAAAATAAGGAGATGAGAATAAAATCTATTTCTTTAAAAACTAACAAGGATCACTGAAAAACATGAATTTTAAATAAGACATTTAATATAGTATAAACCCCTGATCTCTTCAGAAGCCCAGAGAATACTGTTTATTCTTATTGCTTCCTAATGCAATAAAATCATATAATAACATTCATGTGGCTTTACTTAAAAATGTGATTTAAGGTCAAATTATTCAAAACAGATGTCCTATTTCCTTAGTTTACACAATCCTAGAGAAGACAAACATTATCTGCTAAGTGCTAAAAGAGTCAGGGGGCTAGAAACATTTGTGATGAATTATAGCAATACTGGATGATGCTAAGTACACTACATTTTCTTCCTCAATAAAGAGTTTTCCATTCACGTTTGGTCAAGAGTCACCACAAGAATTATTCCCAACATTAATTACTATACAAATAATACATTCATGGCTGCTGGTAATGAAATGGAAAGAAATGTAGAAAAGAAAAACATTGATTGTCATAGGTATTTTTACTCAAGACTAATTTCTCTTTTATTTAACCAATATTTTGGTAAATAACTAGTGTAAGGTATTGCTCTTAATCCAGATGAAGAAACAGACCATGTAGACATAAACACACTTGATAGAATTCCAAAGCCACACAAACGTAAATGCACAATAATATAATTTTTTACGTTGACATACAGGGGAAATATTAGGAACAGTAGACCAATGATAGACCGACGTTGAGTGGTGATATTGGAGAAGTGGGAAAGGACAAAAGGGATATTTCAAGTTACAATCAAAGGATTTTATGTCTAAATGGATATTGAGAGGCTGGGAAGCTGATGATGTCCAATACGATTCTTAGCCCAAAATGATGTAGAACAGTAATTCCATATTATTCTGACAATTTAAGTTACCTGACAAAAAGCAAAATAGCAAATTTTGTACGTCTAAATTCCCAACCTTGCATATTACTTGGTATATGGCGAACACTCAATCAGCTGTTGAATAAATGATCCAAATGTATTAGAAACAAGAAATGCCAATGTGTGTATTTTAAAATCACTTTGTGTACCTTACCAGTACGGATATTTTTTTTATTATTTTTTTTTTCTCTTTACCATTTATATAATTAACACACTAGGAAGAAAGAGTAAACTTCAGGCATTTTGCAAGTACTTCCACCATATGTTCCAAACTTCTGAGCAAGGCATTCAAGGTCTTACCAGTCTACAATTACAACCTTATCTTCTTTCACTCCTTAAATCTATAAACATGTCTGGAGTAACTTCTGTATGGCAGGCACTATAGTAGGCACCACTGATTCACTAGTTGAGTAAAACTCAAGCCTCATTCTTAATCCTAGTGGGGTAGGCCAATAATTGTATTGCAATAATCTAAGCAGTGATAGAACTGTTTCAACAGTCATTTAGGGCATAGAGAAAAGGGGCACTAAAGTTATCTCAGAGAGGTGGGGGTTATCACTGTGTGAGGGATATAAATGACAAATGTCTAACTATTCCATTGTTTTGTGCACCTGAAACTAATAAAAGAAAAAAGGAAAAAAAAAAAGAAAACAGAAAAAAAAGAAAGGGATCTCTAAGCTGAGTCTCCCAGAATGAGTAGTTACCCAGGCCAGTGGCGGAAGGAAAATGCATTAGGGGTTTGTTACCTGTTCATTCAATAAACACTTGTGAGGCTTTTATAGGTAAGGCACTGATATTAAGGAAGACAGGTCCATGGCCCTCAGATGCTTCAAGTCTAACAGGGTAAGCAGCCGTATAATCGAAGAATCAGAATACAAACTTATAAGTGTATATCAGACATCTATGAAAGCACTAAGTGATAGAGAAGCACTGCAGAAAAGAGGGGCTAATGCAACTTGAGCATTATCGTCAGGGTAATTTAAAAACTAAACTGGACCATCACTGAGAAATTTTAAAGCACCGTACAAATATAAATAATGGCCATCCTTATCTTGAAGGATGGAGGAACACTTGTGCTTCACCTGAATTTATTCACTGTGCTAACTTTAGAAGGATTAACCAGTGTTCCACAACTGAAATCAAAATGTGATCTGACTGCATGAGGAGCAGCATTTCCACAGTTGCCTTAGGAATCATAGTGTCTTTCAAGGAGAGCAACCGAGCTCTTCCAGAAGTAATAGTGGCTCACATTAAAATGCTTTGTTCTTTACAGCTTGGTGCTTTGCTTTTATAAAACTTTCAAGAGCTGCATTGCTGCTGTAAGTGGTCTTCCAGGGAGTTGAAGTCCCACCTGGCACAAAACAGGTCAGATACTTTAAAACTAACCATTACTGTGAGGGGTTTGAAAGCTACTCTACCCCCATGAGAGTTAACTGCCAGAGAGGCAGTTCTTTTGGAGAGCATTTTAGAGAGCATCTTTAAACCTTTTCATTAGGCAGAATTACTGCCATACCCAGAGGGGAAAACGGAACTGGAAGCAAAGAATACTTAAAAGTTATTCTGAAAAAGAAAATATTAAAATAAATGTTTTTTAAATAATATTTTCACATAAATATCACTCAGTTTAATACTTGAAATTATCTATCAGACTTTATATTTGTTAGTAGGCAGTGAAATGAAGAGATGAGAGGATGGGGTTCTATCTATTTAGAATTCAGTTATTTGTTAGCAACATGAAAAGTTAAGTCCTACAGAGTAAGTATACCCCCACCAAAACAAACAAACAAACAAACAACCCTGAACAGCCAAACAGATGTCGCCAAGTCCACTCATTTATTTGGATGGCTCAGAGCCTGTATTTGACATATACACAAAAATTATGTTGTCTGATTTCTGAATCTTCAAAAATATACAGGAAAGGAAGAAATGGATAAAAGCAGACATGCAGGAAACAATGAGGAAAATGAGTTGCCAAAAGGGAACACACTATAAAATATAAAAAACAGTCAAGACTCGATCAAGGATCACAGTTATGGGCACACGTAAGCCACTATGCTGCAGCAGGACTGACAGAAAACATCTATATTCTTCATGATGACCTTAACTTACCACTAACCTGTTAGTTTACGCTCAGCAAGGCAGAGGGGTGCCTGATAGAGTTCAGATGATTTTAATTTAAAAGTGGTTAAAATAATTTCTGTTACTAAAGGGTGCCAACTGTCAGCCATCTTGAAACGTCAGCCCCCAGGACAAGTCATCCGCCGAGGATTAAGGACAGCCATGCTGTGCTGTAATTTCAACTTTAGTGTCACTTTTCATTTCAGAACATTAGCTTCCATGATAATGTGGCAAAGATTTACCTGCACATGGCCCAGTGTCTAGCCTAGGAGAAGACCCTGGATCCTTAGCCTTTAGGGTATTCCTGATACTTGTTCCAGGTGGGAGCTTAGAGAACAACGGCATATGGTCAGACAGCAAATGAGCTGATACTCATGGCCCTATAGGTTCTCCTGCTGCTCGGGAGTCATTTCGGCTCTTGGACTCTATATAGCAAACAACCTCACGAAGGTTTCCAGAGAGTTTTCTACTGAAACTTAACTTACCTGAACAGAATGTGGAATATAAACTAGTTTCATCCTGCCTTGGATAGCTCCAGACAAAAGATTCAAATAAAAGGTTGTTCTCACTTCTCAATTGCCATGAGTCGGCTGGTCCCAGAGAGGTGCCTGTGAATGCCCCATTACTGATACCAAACGGCTAGAGGTTGCTCAAATCTGGCATTCGAAAGTGAGCCTGAGGCACAGGATGGAAACACCTGACGCAAAGGAACTTCCTTCCTACCTTCAAGTAAAAGAATGCCAGGCAGGGTGACTGCTTTAGCCTTCAAGGAGATAAAATGACAAACCCTCTCTTAAACTGGATTTAGAGCATATATTACTTTCATTAAAGAAGAATGGCAAGAGATACCATTTACTTTTTCCATCATAACCTGTGACTGGACAGGTTTTGTTGAAAGACCATATTTTCTTCTTTTTGAAACTGGTAAGTTCTGGAGTATTCTGTTAACCATTAACATATAAAGTGTTAGTATTTTTGTTGGAAAATGTGCAGACCATCTTTAAATTGAGCATCTAGAATATTACAGAATGGCACCTACAATTTATCGTTGGTATAATAAAAATAATATATCTGGTCTCTGTCCCTGGTTCCTGGCACAGAGCTTCAAAAACCGTTGGAATTTCCTGAGTGACAGGAGTGTGTCTGTGATGTTAAGGAGTTGACTCACGGAGAGACCCCTAGATAGCTTCAGGATGGGGTCTGGTCACCAGAAAGACAAACCATCTGATTAGAGGGCTGACATTTTCAGAGGGATTGGTGACTGAGTTCAGTCCCACAGCCAATGGTTTAATCAATCATTCTTATGTAACAAAACTTCAATAAAAAGTCTGGACACTGAAGCTCAGGGCAGCTTCCAGGTTGGTAAACACATTGATGTGCAAGGAGGTGGCATAACCGGATCCTAAGAAAGGACTTGGAAGCTGTGTGTGTCCCCACCACACTGCCCCCAAATGCTGCCTTGGCACTTCTTCCATTTAACTGTTCCTGAGTTTTATCTTTCATAATAATACTATAATTGTAACAAGAGTGTTCTTCTGTGCTCTGTGAATCATTCTAGTGAATTATTGAACCTGAAGGGGAATCATGGGAATCCTCAAATTTGTAGCCAAGTTAAACACAATTGTGGGTGACCTGGGGACCCTACTTGCAGCTGGCATCTGAGGTAAAGGCAGTCTTTTTTCAGGGGGGTCTTGTTCTTTAACATCTATGCTAACTGTGGATATTTAGTGTCAGAATCAAAGGATTTTGCCCTTAATTTGTGGGGTCTGCTAACTCTGGGTAGTCAGAGCCAGATCTGAACCGAACTGTTAGGACACCCAGGTGGTGTTGGAGAGTCGGTGTTAGAATGTGATCAGCAGGCGTCCCCTTCTAGCTTATATTTGTCTCTAGCCACTCACTCTTGCCATGTTACAATACAGCAATAACAATCCACTGCAGTCCTCCCCAAACGTCCTGCTCACACATGCCTACGGCACTTTGCACATCTCGTTCTGGATCATTCTGTTTATTTGGTAGGAAGCAAACTCTTTTTCGTCAAAACTCAGCCGAAGCACCACAACATATACTTGCGTTTCATACAGACAGAAAGGCTATTTCTGCTTGAGATGAATGAACCAAAAGAATGACCCTTGTACAGTATGTACTGTGCTTTTTCAACCCAGCTTCAGCTTCTGCTGGTCCTCCTCTAAACGTTACATTCTACCAACAAAAATAATTCATCATTGCCTAACAGGCTACACCTCCAAGTCTTGTACATCTTGTTATTTCCTCCCACCTCTACTCCAGTCCTCCTGCAGGACTCCTATTCTTTCCTCACAGCACCCTCTGAATGGCTCTACTGAAGTCTCATGATTCATCTGCTCTTCCCACCTGAGGCCCCACAGTTCCCACAACAGCCCCACCGGCACTTACTACCTCACAGTGCTTGTCTGTCAGCCTTAGGGGAAGAGAACTTCTCTTTCACCTTGTGTCTCTAACACATTTGCCACAGTGCCAAGAATATAGTACAGGTGGAGTAATCATTGGATGAACGACATCTGAGTCTCTTAGCTTATTCGCAGGCAGTGGGAAGCATTGAAAGCATAACCGGCTGAAATGCACAGCCCTCTGTTCCAGGCCCAGCTTGTCACAAAATTATTATACAACACTGAACCAATACTGGTCTGGATATTATTAGTATACTAACAATCTGAACATTCCGTTAAGTGTATATCTATAGATACAAACAATCAATAGAGAATAAATTAAATAATTATGGCACCAGTAACTCAAGAGTTAGAAATAATTTCTGCTAGGTATCTGTGAGATTTTAACTAAAAGAGATCCTAGATCCATAACCATGAAATGTTACCAGTGGTAGGATAACCAAAATGTCAGCTGTATTTAAATCACAGAAAGCATCCAATAAATACTCGCATTAGAACATACTCCGAGAAATCAGCACTCCTAAAAAAGCCATCGGTTTAATAATTGCCATTTACTGGCCATTGTAGGAATAAAGGATAATTTTTTATCTAGGAAAGCTTAAAATGTAAAAAAACTTCAAGTTTCATAATTCATCTACCCACATGAAACTGCCAAACCCCAGATCAATTAAATCAAACCCACAGTTTATATTATATTTTTATACTTAAAAAAAAAAAAAAAAAAAAAAGACAAGCACTCAAAAGGGTGGTGAAATTCTGATACTATTACCATTTTTTTCCAAATTCCAAACCTAAGAGCAGAAAGATAAGTATGACTATAGGAAGATGGACAGAGTTTCCACAGAAATGTCCATGAATAGGTACATACGTGCATGTTTCATTTGTTTTCTGGCCAAAGTTTATACTTCAGTGACCTAATCTACTTAGAGAGGTTGTAGGCCCCACCTCCCTAATTCCCACGTAATTTATCCAAGCCAGCTGCACACCAAGGCCTGTGGGTGGGCATATCATGATTCTGTATTAAAGCAAGATGGATCTTTTCCTTTTAGATTCAAATAAATGAAAGTATTCGAGACAGAGTCACATTTACTGAGCAACTGCACTTAGCCTGTTCAATATCATAAGAACAGCATTAATAGTCTTAGCAGAACTATCCCCCGCACAAGTGTCAAGTTCATTATCCACCTTCCTCACTCCATCTTACCTCTCTTACTCTACAACTCCTTGCCCTTCCATTATTAATTTGCTTAAGAAATTCTTCAACTAAGTCAGAAAGATCCCCAGGAAAACTCCATGGATAAAATCAGGGGATCCATGAATTTGGGTGAGAACAAAATTAGTTAATTTTCAATACCTTCTAATGAATAAAGCGTTTCCTTCAAATATAGTCTAGGCAACAAACCACAATCTTATTAGCAGTACTTGTGACTTAGTCACCACATAGAAAATCAGAGATTTTCATATCACATTAGTGTTATATTAAGTACTTTGAAATCACCAGACTTAAACGATGTACTCATTATTAGTGAATGACATAAAAAGACACCATTATCATCTCACAATTGTTTTAAGATTTGGATTCTTTCATTTCAATTTAATTGGTTCCAGTGTAATCTTGTGGATTTTGTTTTATACATTTAGAAACATTCTGAGAAGGGGTCTGTAGGCTTCACCAGGCTGCCGAGGATGTCAATGTCACAAAAACAATTAAGACCCATGTTTTAAATGTTCTCATGACTTTCTGTGATTCCCCTTCCCTTAAGAACACTGCATTTAAAGCTGTTTTAAAAAAAATAGAACTTTAGGTACCTAGATAATATATAAATCTGGAGAAGTTTTTCTTCCCAATATTCAATTAAACATATGGCCAATATTCAATCAAACAAATTCCTGTCTTTTTTTTGTGTGTGTTTTTTTTTCTGGTAACTACTGCTGTCTATATCAGGATTTTGGCTTCCTGGATACACAGTGGTACCTCGGTTTTCTAACGTAATCCATTCCGGAAGACCGTTCGAGTTCTGAAACGTTCAAAAACAGCCGACAGCTAGGCCTCAGGATCTTGCACTCAGTGGAAGCCGTGTGACATGTTCGACTTCCGAGGCGTGTTCAAAACCTGAAGCATTTACTTCCAGGTTTATGCGTTCGTAAACCGAAATGGTCGTCAACAGAGACATTAGAAAATCGAGGTACTACTGTATGAGATTTTGCCCCCTCCCCTTACACACACACACACACACACACACACACACACACACACACACAGTCTCCATCCTACCACCTCTGCTGTGGAACAAGAAGGGTGTGCAGGGTTGTAAGTAAAAGGTAGAAGACCTTTTTGCACAGATTCTCTGTCCACCAGAGGAACTAGGTGTGTATGCCTTGTTGTGTCTTCACCTCACTAAATCAGACCACATTCTCAGAAGGAGAATCCAGCCACACCTCAACATATGAGTTAGTTTAACAGATGCCTGCAAATCATGATGGTTTTTTTTTTACTTCTTTTGTGTATATTTTGTAGATTTTTTAGGCTCATTCCAACTTATCCTAAATAAGCTATAGAAAATGCTTATTAGGTACAAGTATAAATATTTTAAAATATTACACTGTCACTCCCGAAGCTCTGCTGCAACGAGCCAGATTGCATTCAAATATTAAAGACATGAAAATTCTCAGTGAATAATTGTTAATCTCACTTGGTTTTCACATTACTATAAATACTGAGTATGCTTCATTTTAATCATTATTCTGTTTACTTTATAAGCAGAAACTTAAAAACACAAAGCATAAATTTTTCAGGGGATTTATAGAACTGCAAACCTCCAGTTAAAACAAAACAAAGCAAACAAACTTGCAGGGACGGCTGAGAGGCTGAGATATCATACATTAAGTCACTCAGAACACATTTCTTAATGGTCTAGACACTGAGCTAAGGGTCGGGATTCAAAGAAGAAGAGGGCAGGGACCTGGGCCTCTGGAAGTACAATCTCATCCTATTGGGGAATGCAGACATGTTTAAAGCGTAACTAAGAATACGGCACAAATGTAGGATGCACAGTGGAAGCACAAAGGAGGGAGTAATTAAGGAGGGATGGAGTAGGAAGGTCAGATCAGAAACGGCTTCTCGCTGAGAGGAGATATTTGTAAAGGATGTGTTTGCCATCTGAGCCAGAGAATAACAAGAATAAGTATTCAAATGAGAGGCAACTGAGAGCACTGATAAGCTTAATTTCTTTGAAACAGTAGGGGCAGGAACCAGAGGGCAGAAGATGGCCTGTAAAATAAAGACTGGCCATGGAGATAGAATAAGGAGTGAGTCTCTACCATGCTTCAGGGCATCATGATCTGGCAGCAAATTTGGTACAAATCACAGATCCTTAAGTGTCAAATGAAATTATTCCTCTGTAATACACAACTCAGATAATTTCCCTGCATATTGAGTAAAGCTTGTTTCTGCTAAATGCAAGTATTCCAGAGGGAAAAATGAACAAGTGGAAAGGTAAGGAAAGAGGCTGAGCAGATGATGCTGGTTTAGAAAGGCAACGAGCTCTATGATTTTAGCAATCAGGTTTCCCAAGTCTCATGTACCAGGTACATTGCCTGGGGTCTGAGGCTGAAGGAGACAGACTCCTATTCTGCTCTCATTAAGTATATAAACCCATCTGTTTATCCAAATCTGCTTTATTGCTCCCAAATGAAAAGAAGAAAAACTAAGAAATCTGGTAGAAATACAATTCAACAAGGATGAGAAAATTCTCCACATGTTTTTTTCAAATGTGAACCACAAATCCACTGGTCCTCCACCCCCACTTTTGCCAGGGTTCCCCTCTAAAAACAAGGCAATAGAAAAAGGCCTCCTGCCTTCCCTGTGAAGGGTAGTGAGAAGGCAAGAGTGAGGGGGAAAGGCAGGGAAGAGAGAGGGCAGATTAAGGGAACTATTAATGACCTGGGCAGAGTTTTCACAAGCACAGCAAATGAAGTAGCTATAAAACCCCTGAAGCTGCAGACAGTGTGTCATGGAGGAAGAATTTAGGCACTAGCTCTCAAATAGGTGTCCTCAAATAGGTAAGGTTTGTCTCTGGGCACTCACCCCAATATTTCTGATTGGTCCTCAGCTCCCCTATTGGCTGAGTCCCATCACAGGACTGGCACCTGCTGTGAGCATCAGGGGTACAGGAGCATCAGTGAGTCCCAGGGAGTAGTGGCCCTCAGAGGTACAGGCATCCCTGGTGCTTGAGGTAAGAAACCTGGTTCTTGATCACTAGTGACAGAGTCGGGGACAGGCATAACAGTGGGCTTGGCTGGCCCAGCAGAGGTGCCATGACAACATGGCTGCCGCCATGAAGAATCAAGGTGGAAGTCTGTCCTCCATGTCTAGAGAATGCAGCAGGCATGAGGGAATCTCCTGGAGGGATATCGGTAAACCAGAGCAGAAAACTATATATGGCCAGTATGTTCCTGAAAGACTCATCAACTGGGTCCAACACAACATGCACATTAACATATCTGGTGTGATCAAAAGATACGATGAATGTTTAAATTTTAAAAAAAGTATTGCAGTAAAAGACACATTGCCATAAACCCCCCTCAAAATACTCCCCCTCGTTTTGAACACACTTATCCCATCGTTCTTCCCACTTTCTGAAGCAGTTCTGGAAGTCCTCTTTAGTGAGTGTCTTTAGTTGTGCTATTGTGGCTGCCTCGATGTCCTGAATCATTTTGATTTTGGGGAAGAGCCAGATGTTGCATGGTGCCAGATCCAGGGAATAAGGTGGATGAGGACACACTGTAATGTTTTTATTTGACAGAAGTAGCTGTACCAGAAGCGATGTGTGACATGGAGCATTGTTATGACGGAGGATGAATATATTGAATGCAGGCATTAAACACGTGGTTTCATCTTTATATGGAATTCCTTTTGCTGAGGTTTACACAAAACAGAAAATATCAGTAGAGGTGTTGTGCCTTGATTAGTGTCATTGGAGTTGTGACTTAAGTGAAACCATTCAAATCTCATTTATATGCCTGGATTTCACATTTCCTACACTTCGGGGCAGGGTTTGAGACTTCACTAGCTGCCCTTCTGTAAACAAAAGATGCAGCATTTTTAAAGCAGGCATATGCTTAGAGTCACAAGTAAATTCAATCCTGAAGTGGTCATCTCTTGACTGAAGACTGACTGGCTAGTTGTCTACAGGAATGTCAGCTCTGGGAGGACTCGTTCACAGGTATCTTCAACATCTCACCACACCGCCTAGCACCTACTGGTGCTCCGTAAGCAATGTCACATTCTTTATCTGTGTGGAACACAGAGATCTAGCCTACAGGGTTATGTGAGTCCCCATTATAATAGCTCCAGTTCTTATTCTTACTTCAAGGTTTCTGTCAAAACTTTTCCAGGCATTGTGCTATATATTTTATATATGTTAACATTTTTATTAAATTAAATTATATCATATCGTATCATATTATATTAGTAACCCCATCACACAAAAGAGATAGACTTTGTAGCCAAGACTTACTTAATTTTGCAGTTTCTAAGTGCCACATTTCAAACTAGCATTGATGGAGGAATCCTAAACTTTTTCAAAATGTGACCTTCAAATATGACCTTCCCTTGGACATCACCTTGATTTATCCCATTTGATAAGAAAAGTAAAGTCCACATAAAGTTTTAAATCCTTAGGAAGCTTGAAGACAAGTTTAGGCTTTAATTGCTGGAATATTTAGGGCCAAGGAGGAGGATCCTTATGATGTGAGATGTTGGAAAGATTCAAATGGCAGATTCACCCTCTTCTCCTTTCCTAGCAGCATTTAAAAAAAAAAAATGTTCAAAAAAGTAAGCCCCTTGTCTTCACTGCACTTTTGTTGGAGTCTCCGTCTGTCGCTCTAAGGGATGGACACTGTGAAGTCATCTGAGATTTAGTCCCACCCATATGCCCCATGTCTATATTCCAAGGCCCTGCCCTAATGTCACACTGGTCTGGAAAAGCTGGCTGTAGAAACAGCTGCAAACAAGCCAAACAGCAGGCCCACTATTGGCGAGGTCATGGGATGGAGTCCCAGGCTGAGCGGGAAAACTCTAGAAGAGGGTGGGCAGCGAGGATGCCTGCTTGAAGACCAAATGAAAAGAAAGACAGAGCTTTGCTGTCAAAGGCCGATTTTTCTAGCCATAGAAACCCTACAGTGAAATGTAAACACAGGAAGACTCTCGTTCCTCTTTCAGGATATTAACCATGCATTTGTTGTAGTAATTTTTCTCCTATAACTTTCAGCTGATGCAGGAAGATTTCCTTCATGCAGATTCCTTGACGCCAGTGCCTCAGTTGTACTGTAAGCGTACCTGTTAGTACAATCATTAGATCAGAGTACCAATCAGACCCAGGCTGCTTATTTTAACACAATTTTTAAAAATTTAATTTTGTTACTTTATTTTGCATTTTAAAAATCTAGTTTTCTAGTTGCTTATGGGATGGAGCCCAACGTCTAAGCATGACACAAAGGACCCTTCAAACTGGATTCAGCTTGCCTATTAAGTGTTAGCCTCTGTCAAGCCACCTGCCCTGGGCCTCTACACCACTCCTCAGCACGGAGCCCTTCACTGATCTCCCACAACAGAGAGAAGCCAGCAACTAATTCTCTCTGCAGCAGGAGAGAAGGATTTCCCAGAAGGAGATGGCATCTGAGTTGAAAGATGAGAAGGAAAGTACAAGCAGAGGAACTGTGAAAGTGTTCTGAATCCACAGGTTCTTTAAAAAGGAGCAAAAGTGACAGAAGTCTGGTGGAAATAATGCCCCATCTGTGAGTTACTTATAAGTCAGATGTATTTGAGGTGAGTATTGCCTTTGTATAAACACAAAGAATATAGATACTACTGTCCCCTTGTCCCCTGTTAATGCACCAACTGGCTACAGTTTAGACATGTAAATGACACTTTGAGGACCTCTTTAATTGGTCTACTACTTATGGGCATTACTTAAAATATTTTTTAACTGCAATTTTAGAAATGCTATTGTAGTTACGTCACGTGTCTATGAGTATGGATACATATAATGTGACTACGTCTTCTTTGTAAACCTTTGCTATCAAGACAATTGACTACTGTTTTCAAGGCCAGTGTGATATAACCAAGCATAAATCAGAACAGAGCAGGCACCTGAAAACTTTTCCATTCCCATGGAAAGTAGAAGGGAGTCCAGAATACTGGATGACATTAACTTCACCAATCACGTATCTGCTATTGAGACAGGTTAGTTAGCATGTCGTTAGGTAGACAAGAAGGTCCCTGGCAGAATAAACAAAAGGCAGCCATATCCTGAAACTCCAGGTTCTGGAACGTCTCCTTCACTCCAGGACAAGATATGAGAACGCACCTTGAAGTTAAAAAATAATCTCCATAAATCCCTTCTGGCCGGACAAAGGAGCAGACCCAATAGATAGGGATGGGTTCATTAATCCCTTCAGGATGGGCAAACGGGACAAACCTGATAGATGAATTCCATTAGAAGGTGCCAGCACCCTTCCCCAAGCAGTCAGGGGAAGGTATAAAAGTAAGAGCTTTTGCCTCAGTCACTGGGCAACCCGTTCGGGACCCCGTCTCATTCCCAGAGCTGTGACTCTTTACTCTTTACTCTAAACTATCCTCTTTTACAACTCCTCGCCTCTCCCTGGTCCATGCTTCCATTCTTTGGTTTCACAACTGTTGTGCAGGGCAGCCTACGGGGCCTCTGGTCCTGCTCCCCATATAAGAACGCAGGACATGGTGAGGCCAAAAAGGAACACCCACGGAGCCATAGATAGGGGAGTCACACCACTATAGTCTCACTGGAGGCTGGATTTACACAGCGTGCGATCTGCTGTCCGCTTTTCTGCCAACCGACCGACTCCCCTCGACTGCACCGTGCAATCCACGCTTGCCAACCACCATCTTCTTGCTAGCCCCCATTTTCTGCTAGCGTAGCCACGGCAGTTATATTAGTGGCCAATGGCTCACTGGTTACAGCTGACGGCCAACTAGCCACAGCTGATGGCCATCCAATCATAGTTGACGGCCATTTACTACCTGAGCCAGCACCTTTCCACGTGAGGCCGAGAGTCTGGAAACTGCACTCCTGGCTCTGTCCCCACAACCACACATGATCCCGGCACAAAGAAAATATTCTACATCACTATGGCTCAATATTTAAAAGCGGAAATGAGGATGCCTAGCACCTGTAGGACTTTATATACATTTAATGATTAATAATTGAACAGAGCCAATGAAGAGTATTATATCCATTTTGCAAAAGCTGAGAAATAGTGAGTAACCAAGGCCAGTGGTACCCAAATCCAGGTATGCCTGATTCCCAAGCCTGTATTTTTTCTACTGTGACTTACTCTGTGTGGATGCCACTTTGGGCCACATTCCTAGGCAATGTTAAACATTTGAATTACGTCCCTAATTCTTCCTACTCCGATTCTGTGTTCCTAAATTACGCAAATGTCTCTCCTAGTAGTTAATGTGTTAGCGGGATGAATGTAGTCTTGTCTCTGATTGACGGTTATATATTTTTTCATTGCAAAATTACAAACTAGAATTTAACTACACAAGTCTTTTGGAGGCTTGCTTACCAAGAAGCTGATCCATTTTCACTTTACTGACTAAAAGCTCACTTAATCACAAGAAACTGCAAGGTGAGTTCAGTATGTTTACCTTTCATTTACAAACGATATCACAGGATTTAGTGAGGGGATGTGTGTTGCCAAGACTATTCAGCCACAGGAGGAGGAGATGGGCCACAAATGCAAAGCCCATGTCTGAGTCTTTGTGACCAGGACCGTACCATGGCTGCTTTCCTTCCTTGTGTGGGTCCCGCCACCCCACCCCGTAAATGTGGAAGGCACAAAAGAAAAGGAGTGAGGGGAGCTTTGCGGGTAGGGAGGAAGCCGTAAGACAGAGGCATGCAAGGTGGAGATGTGGCTGAGGCAGCATTTCCCAAGCCGCAAGGCCTCAGCTGCGTGCCTGCAATGTAATAGGTGACCACGTCTCATTAGTTACTGTTTGCCAAGCACATCACAAAATGTCTGGGACACTACGCGGTACAGCTGAACTTTAAGTAAAGTCCCTAATGCACAGCATTCTAGCAATTTAAGAGGCCATGTACACAGAGGCAAATAACCAGCTGTTGTCTTCCACTAAAGCAGAAGAGAAACAACATGGCTCAATGTAGCACAAGTCACTTAAAATAGATATACTCAAGAATATCCTCATAGCAGACAAAACTGTACATTTTTCCCTGGAAACCTTTCAGCATAAAATGCTCATCTGCCTAGAGTAGTTGGTGGGCGGGCTTGTGTCTGAAGGCAGGGGATACTGCTATGTCATCTCCGAGGATATGAATGTAAAATGGTTACTTATTGAAAATAATTTCCTTGGAAACAAATCCGTCAATGATCAAACGCCTGGTCTGCTGGACGAAGCAACAGGAAATGAAGTTTCTCTTCCATACTCCTTATATAATATTATAATGTTTAAAAAGGAAACTTATAAGTTATTAAAAATCCCTTCTTGAACATTACATACCAGTTTAAAAAATTCTAATATTTCAAAAGTTTAAAGAGTAAAAACTGAGTCTCCCTCTCTCTCAAACCTTTAGTTCCAGGCCTCAGAGGTGATCAGATGCTAACAATCTCGTGTATGTGCTCCCAGATAGCAGATTCATCTTTAAATAGTACTTTAATGTTAGGAAGTAAATCAAAGATTATTTCTGTTCTGGTACCTGCATTTTCAAGTAGTTGCCAGTTATCTTCTACTACAAACTTTCATTCCGTAGTTGAATTTCAAGTAAAATGAAATTAGGCTCCGTTACATTTTTCACAGTGATTTTATTGACAAAAGCTGTCAAGATTTTACATGGAAAATTCATTTGATTCTTACAACAGTTAAGAGGAACCTTTGCAAAAGTATAAAGGGGTACCATACTAGATCCTCATTATTTCTACTTTAGCCAAGAGAGGAAAAAGAAGTATGAGATCAGAATTGAAAGTTCACAGGATTCTTTCCCTAATGTGCTCTTATTTCTCCTGTATTTCAGCAATAAAAACCAGAGGTCACACAGTAGAAGAAGAATGACAATTACTGGAAAATGGTAGACAAGCATTTCTTTAAAAGCAACTACATCCATCATTTCCTTTAGCTACAGGAATTATTTTCTTTCATTCTCTTTTGGAACATAAAAACTAATATTGCTGCTTAAATTTTCTGTTTTGTGGAACTTCAGGGGGAAATCCTGAGACGCACCCTAACAAATGGCCAATTCAGCAGTCTAGGTCCAACAGATAGAGAAAGATAATTTTATGGCTCATTTTCTCCCCAACACCTGCTCTCATTAGTTAGGCTTCTTCGAATGAAAAGACAACCGGACTGAAAACGTAATCCCACTGACTAACAATTTACAAAATCAGTTTTCATTGACGTTCAAAGCCATAAACCTGATTAGAAAAAACTGCTCCCTGATTGAAGCTGTTTATCTTGGTAGACAACAGCAGTTCTAATGAGAATCAGCTGGGTAAAAAAAAACAAAAAAAACACGACTCTGTTTCACCAAAAATAAGCCTGGGTCTTATACTAAGTTTTGCTCCAAAAGACACATTAGGCCTTATGTTCAGGGCATGTCCTTCTGAAAAATCATGCTAGGGCTTATTTTCCAGTTAGGTCTTATTTTTTGGGAAAGACAGTATTTTATCTCTTTTACTATTTTTTCCCAGTTCTATATTTCCCTTCCAAATGCATGTACATGTATCCATCACCTCTAGTCAGTGGAGATGTTTCATTAGGGAACAAATAACTGGCATATGGGAAACAAAATGAAGTAAAGATTCAGAAATCCAGAGCTATTTTCTTGACACACATTTTTGATGCACCGGCTGAAGAACCACAGAAAGAAGGAAGGTGGGATTCTCATTCATCTTGGATACTTTCACTTTTTACTTCTGGAGCCAGTATACTTCTGGTAAGACTTCCACTAATGTCACAAAAGCAAACAGCCTTCCTACGAATTCTTGACTTTGCCTGAAGCTCCCTGGTGTGGCCCACCCAGCATCAACTTCAACTCTTGGGAAAGGCAGACCAAGTCCACGCTCTCCTACCTCACACAAAGCCTTACTACCTTCCACTTCCTTGACTACACTACTGGGATGACAAGAAACATCACTCTCCTTTGGAAGGGACTGTGGAAAAGAATGATGCAGGCTGAATTTGAAAGCTACATAAAGATGAAGTCAGTATCACTATTTTCCCAGTGTGCTGATAGCTATCTGTTCAGCCTTTGGCAAATTCTGTTCTTTGCAGTGAAGCCGCCAGAACATTAGGTAATATATTGTCCATAAATTTATTAGGTAGGTAACATTTAGAACAGTTCTATTAGGTTGGTGCAAATGTAATTGCGGTTTAAAAGGTTAAAAATAATTGCAAAAACTGCAATTACGTTTGCACCAACCTAATATTTCCCTGTTACATGGAATCTTTTAGCAGTATAATGTTTCCTCTTGGTACTAATGCCTCTTGCTTTAAACTCAACTTTTTCTGATTTCAGTTTAGTAGGTCAGCTATTCTTTCACGTAGGGGATGCAACCTTTTATTTTCACCCTTCCTATATCTTTATATTTAAGATATGTAGGCAGCAAAGAAGCTTCCTCCCTCCCCCCATCCTTTTTATCCAATCTGAAAATCTTTGCCTTGGAAGAGGAGCTCTACTTTGTGTATATTTAGTATAATCACAGCTATATTTGGGTTTGAACTTTCTATTGACACACCTGTTTTTAGTTCCTTTTTCTCCCCCTTATCGCCCCCTTCTGGAATGTCCATGCCAGTAGCTTGTTATTTACACATTCTTTCTCTGTTCTTTTCGTGATTACCCCAGAGATTACAATATGGTTCCCTGAACTACTGAAGTTCAACATCAACTTATACTTACACCACTTTTGAAAAACTCACAAAGCTTAAAAAACATTTTTAACTCCTGACTTATGTGCTATTGCTGTCATATATTTTAAATCTCTAGGTGAGACCCCCAAAACTACTATTACTTTTGTTTTTCAGTCAGTTTTTGCTTAGATTTAGCCTTATCATTACTCTTCATTGCTTCTTGCACCTTCATGCTTTATCTAGGATCATCTTTCTTTTGCCTAAAGTACTCCCGTTAGCATTTCTTTAGTGCAATTGTGCTGGTCATTAATTTCCTCAGTTTTTGTTTTTGTTTTTTGGTATAAAAATAACTTTGTTTCGTCGTTATTGGAAGTAGAATTCTGAGTTGGTAAATATTTTCTCTAAATACTTTGGAAATGTCAATCTACTGACTTTAAGCTTCTGTGATTTCTGTTGGGTGGCAGATGTCCATTTTATTATTGCTCCTTTGAAGGTGACATGTCTTTCTTCTCTGGTTATTTTTAAGATTTGTTTTCTTGTCTTTGTTTTTTAGCAGTTTGACTACAACATGCTTAACTTTTCCTTGCAATGATCATGCTTAGGTTCATAACTCTTCTTTACATTTGAGGCTTGATGTTTTTCAGTCTTGGAAAAACATCCGTCATTATGTCTTCAAATATTACAGCCCCTTTACTTGTCTTCTTTCTTTCTGGGACTCCAATTATATAGGCTAGACCTTCTACTTTTCTCTTGTGTTTTCTGTCCCTTTTTTCCTGTCTGAACTTTAGGCTAAATATTTTTTTCTGCCCATATTTTGGTTAATTAATTCTTCTTCAGCTGTATAAAATATTTTGTTAAATCAACCCACAAAGTTTTTTTTTTAACTTATTACAGATTTTCATTCTAGAGTCTCCATTTGATGTTTTTTTTAATAGAATTGGTTATTTGTGAAATTTTTCCACCTTGTCATTTAATTCCCTCAATACTTTAAACACTGTTATATTAAAGTTCTTTGATTAATGTTATATTAAAATTAAAAAGTCCAGTATCTGGATCACCTAAGGGTTTCTATTGTTATGCTTTTTATCCTATTTTCAGTTAAATCCTGTGTTTTGGGGTACCTGGTTATTTTACTTGAATAGCATTGTAAATGACAAACTATAGAGAAATTTTGAAGCTCTAATTGATGTTACCTTCCTCCAGAGAGAATTTACTTTTGCTTCTGGAAGAAAAATAGGTTAAGAAGAGATTATTTCAGGGCTTCAATCACTGTGAGAACTGGTGTCTTTCAGGTTCACTCATATTCCTTCCTTGTAACCCTTCGGGATCCCAACTGAAAGCCTTAGGCTGTTTATCAGGGCTCTTCCCTTTGGCAGGACCTGGATTCCAAAGCTTCATGGGTCTTCCATATGGTCCAGTCCACTTTTCAGTCTTACAGATGACACTTTTGATTCAGCAAATGCCTGAAGGAAAAAAGTTACACCAAAGGCTAGGTTCTTTACGGGCTCCCTTCTGTCTGGGATATTAGCCCCACAAATTCTCGCTGTCTTACACATCTCAACGTTTTCAAACTGACGTCCCTGCCTCTTCCAGATTGTCTAGTTGTTCTAAACGAAGAATGGTCCCAAACAAGCTAATTGGCCACTGTTGGAAATGGAATTCCTACACTGTCATTTAAAAGCTCAAGAACAATACCCAGAATCTTATGTTCCCATTTCATTTTCTCCCAAATTACATATAATTTAAAATATACCTGGAGACAAAATTGTTTTAAACTTGCATATATAATGCAAGTTCTTACTCAAGATGATGCGAGGGCATGTGAATTGCCCACATCTGAAGATCATTGAGGTTCAAATCTTGACTTTTACACCTTGGACAAGTTACTCAACCTGTGCATCCATTCCATTATTTGCCAAATGAGGATATTATTATTACCTATACCATAGGTAGCTGTGAGGATATAAATAAAACACATGAAAGTATTTAGGAGAGTTCATTCTACCACATGTACTAAAACCTCAAAAAACTTTATCAAACTATTATGATTATTAAAATACATATTAACGTAAGTAGTATCTTTATCAAACTATTATGATTATTAAAATAAATATTAATGTAAGTAGTATTCCTAACGACAGTTCTGTGGTTTATACTGGAAATTTCTCTCAATTTTGTCACTTCTCGGTCTCACATTTTTCTTTCAGTCTTTGCTGAGTAAAGACGCATCTCAATGCTGATTTCTGCAGTGTGGCCAGTCTGTTCTTTTAAGTTATTACCCCACAGTTCTCACTGGCACCTCATTATTTTAAGGTATTTCAAAAAAGTCTGCATATCATAGCTGCAAAGAAACATGTTAACAGACAACCCAATTCCATTCATTTCATTTAAACCGAGACAGACTGAAAGTTCAAAAACCACCTTGTAGCTGGTACCAGCAGGCCCAGAAGAAGCAACCAGACACCATCTACTCTCATTCTACTTAAGAGTGGGAGTGAGAGGGTTTGTTTCAGAGCTACCAGATCTGAATATTTCAACTATACTTCTTATGTCTAAAATTCTAAAACAGACAAATCTAGGAGTCATTTTCTTTGCTTAATAAACATTGCAAGGACAGAAAGTGGGCATGGGGTACATGGGGGAGGCATGGAGAGAATGCCATTAAAAAACACACCAGACCTCTCCATGAGAAGAGTACTTTCTCAATAACCTGAAACACTCTGCATTGCCACTGAAATCTATGAGACTTTCTGCCTACAATCATAGACATGGTTTTCACCCAAAATGCAGTGAGCAAAATATTACAGTCGGCCACTGAAGGAAAATCCATTTCACAGGTAAGAAGAAAAGCCAGAATCATTCTGAGTGCAATGTATTCTACAAAAATGTATATATGAATGAGGCAGATGCCATCTCAGATCAACCTGAATCAGCCATATGCTCCCCGTGGCACTAGCGAGGAAAAGAACTTTCAAATTTCTAAACCAGAATCAAGGCTGAATCGTACCTGATAGTTTATTTATAAAGAAATTACCAAATTTACAATGAAAGTTATTTAACTTCCAGAAGTTAATATGCTACTTCATATAATAAATGTCCAAATTTTTTAAAGAAAATGAAAATATTTCACTTTAGAAACAATGGGTTTATCCTTATGGTATAAAGTAGGAATACTCCAAAGCAAACTCCATTTGTCAGCAATCCCTTGTAATTCAGAACTTAATGAAAACAAAGACATTAGACAACAGTAAACCACATCTTTTTTCCATGTGAAATATGGTGGTTTGCCTATTATTGCATGAGTTAGGCTTATCAGCAGCCAAACAACCTGCATAGTCAAACTAAACTAAACATTTTTCATACTGTTTCATCTGACTACAGAAATACAGAATATCTGAGAGATGCCTGACCAATCCTATCCTGAAATATTCTATTTATTTAAGTAGGAATGCAAATAAAACCCTTAATACTCTGGTTTCAGTTGACTCCAGCGGACCATTATACAATGCCTCCTTATAGGCTGGGCACTGTGCCAAGTGGGGAGGGAAAAGCAGGGGGAGACCATCTCATACAAAGGAGGTAAATACAATGTGACTATGAAACACACATATGTCTACATATTTTGAAAGGTAATGTATTTGGGTGCAAGTTTTGACTCTTTAGGTCATTGACCTGATATACCTGTGATACAAAGCTTTTGTCTGTTTTTGCTTTGTCCATTTCTCTCTTGAAATAACTATACATGAGTAGCTTCTCTTCCGCCTCAGTGATAGAGGACACTTGTGTTTGCCCAGCATCCGTTCCTTTGAGGGGACTCTTTACCTGCACAGAGTCTGGGTCAGTCTGTCAATTAAGATGAGCAGATGCCTCAGGCTGGCAAATGAGAATTCTCCATCCCCTAATGGTGACAGTAATGGTGAGCGCATCGTATGGATTTGGGTACACGACCCTTTCCATGGAAATGTGTAATATGGGTCCTTTTTAATCCTGAGTTGTGGAGATATAAGCTTGAAGTTGTCATTAGTCAGCTCTCATGCCGTAGCGAGAAACTCTGCTTGTGAATGAAGCCACAACATAGGGGGAAGTGAGCTGAGCCACAGAAAGGGAGACAGAGTCTTGCTGGCATTGTTTGAACCCCTGGATCCAGCTGTGACGAAAACCATACTCCACCCTCAGCTTCCAACTATACAAGCCAATAAATTCTCATTCATAATTAAGCTAGATTTGGGGTTCAGAAACTACAACCATGCAAGTAAGACCAGAACACCCCTCTACGTCCAATACTAAATAGTACTCTGGCAGTCAAAAATCAACTACCGGATAACTAGCTACAAATTAAATTCTAAGTGGCCTTCCAAAGATTCATAGTTTAGACCTGCTTGGTTGCTCTGTCCTTGAAAATAAAGTGATACTCTGGAATAGGTAGAGAGATTGATTTCTGGGTTATCCAGAAAGTCCCAGATATCAGACAAAATATAGTAGAAATAAGGAAAAAGAGAAGTATTTGGAAGAGGAACCAACATCAGATACAAGCCCAGAAACCCCAGTAAGACTGGGGATTGGAGTTAGGAGCAGGCAGCAACCACTCAGAAGAGCTGACTGGCGGTCCAAAGACAGGAAGGAAGGAAGGCGGATAAAAGAGAGGTGGTGTGTACATGATGGGATGCTACTCTGCCAGCAGGAAAGACGAAATAGTGCCGTATGCGACAACATGGATGGGTCTTGAGATTATTATGCTAAGCAAAATAAGTCAGACAAAAAAAGTAGAGAACTGTATGATTTCACTGATATGTGGGATATAAATAAAACTGGAAGCAACAAAAGAACAAGACAAACAAAGAAACAAAAACTCATAGACACAGACAATAGTTTAGTGGTTACCAAAGGGTAAAGGGGGAAGAGGGTGGTAGATGAGGGTAAAGGGGATCAAATATACGGTGATGGAAGGAGAACTGACTCTGGGTGGTGAACACACAATGTGATATATAGACGACGTATTACAGAAGTATACACCTGAAACCTATGTAACTTTACTAACCATTGTCACCCCAATAAACTTTAGAAGAGGAAGAAGAAGAAGAAGAAGTATGAGGAGGAGGGGAGTGGGAAACAAGGCCTTATGACAGCACAGCAGGCAGGAGTCAGTCACTAAGCATTTACCGAGTGCCTTGAGTATCGAGCCTTTTGCTAGGAAAACGAGGTAAGAATAATGAAACAGCCCAGCCTTCCAATCCATTGAGGGACAAGGACACATAAGCCAACAGCAACCTTGTAAGGACAATAAACAGGCGATGCGCAGGTTACTGCCATAGACTACAAACACGTGGGGGCGGCCTGCAATCCCCGCCCGAAGGATGAGGGCACACCACAGGGTATCGGTTGCTACAAATGCTACCCTAACATCCTAGAGAAAAACAATTTTTACTGCTTTTAGGGAATAGAGGAAAACGGTCAAAAGCATTTCAAATTATCTATGATTCTTGTGGAAAGGAAGTCATTGTTTTATTCACTGCACAATTATACAAAATAATTCTTCCTTGACTTAATAATGAAAACAAATTAACCAAAAAGACCATGTGTTCGGTCTCATGAGAGATCTACCACTATCACATACAAATGATTTGTCTTGCTTTCCTCCACCTCACTCCATTTTCGGTGTGTGTGGTAAACACTATGATGTGCTGCCCAGACCCCTCCCCACCTTTCGGACCGAGGATATATTGTCTCAACTGGAGCAAATACCGCTGCCCGTCAGCTGTCAGCCTCCAGCCTTGCCTGGGATAATTACCTTCCTCAGAGTAACCCACGTCCAGTGACTAGTCAACGTCGGTGTATCAACACTCAGTCTCCTCACCCCAACACAAGACAACCCTCAAAGGCCATCAGAGCTTCAGATTTTTCAGGCGGGGCCAACTGAGGCCTTTGTTGAGAGAGCATCTCAGGACTGGGCACAGGGAGAAGTGGGGCTGCTTCCTTCCTTCCCTTCTGCATTTGGATTCCAAGAGCACCCCAAAGACATACCCTAGACACTAATCTGGATTCCAGGGATCAAAATATGCAATAGTTTGCTTTGTCAACGGACACTGGGAACCCTGCAGGGATTGCAGAAAGAGGAAAAAGGAACTCTTGTTTCTAAATTTCCACTATTGAAAGATGAAGAGCAAAAATAAAACGATATGCCAAACTTACAGTAAAAGGGAGTTTTGTATATAACCGTAAAATGGAGAAATCAACATCAATCAATAGAAAAGTACTGTTAATCAGCCTGCTTTCATGTATCCCATAGATATTTAGGCTGCAGTGTATTGAAAAAAAGTTCACAAAATAAACGCTTTGATCATAAGAAAACCCTGCAGGGCCTGTGTGGTCATGATAGGGTAGGATGCTTTGCACATAAGTGAGAATACAAGTAAGGGGTCCATCGTTTGATAAAAAAGTGAACACCTAACCTAACTTACATGAAGCATATAAGTCTGGACATTTTTCATGTTTTCATGAAGTTCTCAAAAGCATCACACATTCACCCAAGACTTACCCAAAGCAAGTTCATGCAATACATTTTGAACATCACTGGTTATATTCTAATTGTTGTTTCAGGAAAAAGTAATTTCTGAATCTCAAATTTTTCTAGTTCAATGCTCTTCTTAAGATATATAATAATGAATTCCACCCAGCTAACAACTTTTGTTACTGAAGCCAAGGCTACACTGTAAAATCCTTAAATAAAGGCACAGAAGACATGAGGCAGTGCCTCGGAGAACTCTGCGATCAGACAAAAGCCTGAGGATGTTAAAGACATACCTCGCAGTTCCTGTCTATCACACAATACTGTGTCTAAACATCGTAAGGGTGACATCCCTCAGCAGAAGCTCCAGGGCTTATGTAAAAGGGCTGGTGCAACTTTTGTCTAAAGGAATGAACCTCAATTAGATTCACGGGAAATCCACCAGGTTTTTAAGAAAATTGGGCTGATAGAAACACCGCTAGCTCAAACCAACATGGACAGTCAGGTCTAATGAAAAGAGACCACTGAAAGCCTGCCCTACTATACGCAGAAATCAAACAGGGAAAACTACTCAACAAAATTGGTCATTTCTCATGGAAGAGGAAGAGAGACACAGAGAATCATGGAGAATCACTTCCAGGCAGGAGGACTAAGTCCTAATCAAGTAGCTGCATCACACGCCAGGCAGTGTTTCGGAATTGCCATGAGCCAGTGACTCCTGCATGTTTCTCATTCCAGCCACTGCGGAAAAGGAGGCTGGAAGTGACAGTTCTTCTATGGGGTCCCATCATGACATGTTGGGTGGGGGTAGAGCGGCAGATAAACGTGCGTCTTTAGTTCACAGGCCTTCACACCGAGAAGACCTGCACTAGAGGAGCTGTACAAAACCACACCAGAGGTGCCACTCCTGCACCTGAACCTGGATTTCGAGCTGATGCTTTTATGAGATGAGACTTACAGTTTTGGGGAGGAAGAGGTGAGTGTATATTGCACGTGGGAGGAATGTTATGTGAATTGTTTTGGTCAAAGGCTGCTAGGCAAACTCTATTTTCCAATGATGGCCACACCAACATATACTGTTTCACATGTTCTTCCTAAAAGGTGATGTTGACATGTTTCCATTAAAAGGTGGGGTCTATGTTCTCTCCACTTGAATTTGGGGGGAACTTTGCAACTGGGTGGAAGTCAATGCCGCATGATGTCCAAGGCTGGGTCATAAAATGCAGTGCAGCAGCCACTGTCCCCCCCAGGATGCTTGCCTTTGGAACCTGGTCATCATGTGGTGAGGAATCCCCAGCCATGGGAGGAGGTCATATGTGGGTGCTCCAGCCAGCAGCCCCTCAAGGTCCCCAGATTACAGCCAACAGTAACAGCTAGACACGTGAGTGAACACACCTGCAGGTGATCCCAAGCCCTGATCTTTGAGACCTCCAACCGAAGCCCCAGATATGACTGAGCAGAGCTAAGACATTCCCACGGTACCTGCCCAAATTCAGGACCCACAGAAACTGTCAGCAGTAATGACTGTTGTTTTGAGCCGTGCGTAATCCTGTACCTCAAAATGTTAATCTTGACTATAAACTCCACACAGGAGTTTACCTCTCAGTGTAATATGAAAATGAGAGTGTTAATGTTTCTTACGCCTACTACAGTATTGAGTTCAGAGAGTTACCTATTCTAGTGGGTCTGGGCAATGCCAGCTTGTTGCATCACATCTGAATTAGTGCCCACTGATGAGACACTGATAATGTATTGGTAGGCGTGGAGCAAGTCCTTCCCGAAACCTAGGAGAAATTCTACAAATGCACAGTAATGTTCCTTCATATGCTGTTAACAAACTTTGGATGAGGGCAATCAGAAAATGCAGACTCCCAATGATGAGTGCCTGGGACCCACGATGATACCAAGTCACGACAAAGGCTTTGGTTCATGTTCAGGAACAGCAAAAAACTGTCCGTGACAAAGAAGAAGCTCGGAAAGAGAGAATTCCAGCTGAAACAAAAATCACATCAGGGTTTTGTTGTTGTTGCTTTGTTTTTGTTTTTAAGATGCAAGGATGTTTAATAGTAAAACGCTTGAGCCCCCCAGTCTAAAAATTTAGGTTCCAATCCAATCTCATGTTTTCCATTTATGAACTGTGTGACTTGACTTTAGATGAGTTACATCTCGGCAGTGGGGAATGGATGAGTCAGGGTTTTCCAGAAAAACAAAACCAGTATATATTGGTTTTATAATAGCATATTGGTTTTATAATCATATATTTCGGAGAGAATGATTTTAAGAAAAGGTCTCATGCATTTGTGGGGGCTGGGAAGTCCCACTTCCACAGGGTAGCAGGCTGGAAACTCAGGCAGGGTTTCTATGGTGCAGTCTTGAGGAGAATTCCTTCTTCAGGAAACCTCAGTCTTTTAAGGACTTCAAATGGATGAGGCCCACCATATTCTGGAAGATAATTTGCTTAACTGAAAGTCTACTGATTTAAACGTTAATTTTCACTTGAAGTCCCCTGATTTAAATGTTAACCACATCTAAAAATAGCTTCATAGCAACATCTAGACTAGTGTTTGATCAAACAACTGGGCACCATGGCCAAGTTGACACATAACATTAACCATCACCGGGAGAACAAAAATAAGTGCCTAGTTCATTGGGTTGTTGTGTGGCTGAAGTGAGGTAATACTCAAAGGTGCTTAGCACAAATCTGGGCAATGAGTAGATGTTCCACGCATGCTAATTATTAAGTGTTAAACACTTATTATAGTGACTCCTTTCTCAGGTTCTAGCAAGCTTAAGTATCATACACTCTGGTAATGTTAGAAACAGTTTAAATTAACCTACAGTAGTAAAGGGAAAAAAAAACGTGTAAATAAATGTCATCTTTCTACGCCCAACAGATAGGGATTTCAACATATAAGTTAAATCAATTTTTTATTCTACTCCTTTTCCAACTCCCCCTCCCAAGCCAAGGGGCTCATCTCACAAACTACAAACTTTCTGAATGTATCATTCAATTTGGCGTCCTATGGAATTCTCCAGTCACCCAGCAAAGGCCACTCACAGCAGCAAGAGCAGGAAGTCACTTTCCTTTCTACGAGGTAACTGGTTGTTTTCATGATTATACTAATGCCAGAGCATTTTAAGCAACTCTGGTGCTAGGTAATCTGCAAACAGCTCTCTGAGTAATCAACTGCTGACCATGCCTTTCATTAGACAATGATTTGAGCCCCAAATGCCCTAATCTGTCTGATCTAAAGTTAGAAATACAACTATTCTGTTCTTGTAACGAAGCGTTAAGCAGAAGAGAGGCTCCAGAATAGCCCCTATATCTCTTCCAAATTATACAATTTTGGTTATATTGTGATCACTTATGACTCACCAAGAACTTCAGTGTTGACAGAAACTCCTTATATATGATCTGCTTTTCAGCTTAAGGAACTTAAAATAATGCCATGTGACTATAAAATAATGAGCCTGATTTCTGCACGTAGCTTCTCCAGTTATTTTCATTGTGGTACTTTACAAATTGCATCTAGTCCTTTCACCTCAGATCAATTTGAAATTAAAAAAAAAGAAGTCCCAATAAAATTTACATTGAGTTTAATATGACAAACGCATTGACCAAAGCATCTTGGATTTTCAAGGGCATGTCAAAGCCAAATAGTAGCAGCTTCTGGAGTTCCAACAAAACAAATTCTGCAGCTAACGGCTGCACCATATGATTCTGATGGCTTTGCTTCTACATAAAGCCAATCTATCATTTGAACAAAACAACATCACAGAGGCACGTCACTGAGGGCATATTTCCGACCATTTGTCAATTACTTCCCACAGCAAGTTCTGAAGTCTTAACAGGAGCTGAATCTGTCTGAGAGGACACATTGCCAATGGCTTTTCCAACACTGACCTGACAAAACAGGAATGTGGGCTCCTTTCCCTGTGAACTTAGGAGGCACCTACGGAGTGCTTCTCACCGTCCCTAGGCGTCTTCCCCAAGAGCTTCAGGATGTAAAACCATAAAAGGAAGAATATGCCTAATGACCATATGTGGATATGCGTCCTCTAATAAGTATTTAACTTATTTCTTAACTGTCACATGTAGATTTTTCCTTGCAAATTATCTGGAACAAAATTTACAACTCAGGAAGCCTTCCTCTGTCAGTCCGTGATCCTGCCTAGAATGTTAATTAGAATATTTGGAAAATAAATGTATTTTTGTTCTTGGTATAAAACTGACATGATAAGGAAGGTAGACTTGCTTCTCAAGGGTTTTATTTCAAAGTAAAATCTAAATCACCGTTGACAATATTTAAGACCATTGTTCGACCTCTCAGTACAGATAATCAATAGATGAAGACCGCAACCCAGCCCTTATTGAAAATAAAAGCCGCATACATTTTCCTCAAAACTAAGGGCAGTAACACCGAGAATTATGATTGTCCAGAACTTTCAAGAAACTTGCATTCTCCCTTACTTCTATCACAACTCTACCTAAGTGCTATTCTGGAACTTCACAAAACACATTCAAGCCAATTCCTTACACTTCCTATCACTGTACTGAAACATTTTAAGTAGTGATATGAGCGATTCAAGATGAACTCCACAGTCTACCCCATCAACAAACACAATGCAGAGATTATCCTGTTCAGTGGTGACAGAAAACGCAAATCAAACTAGGCTAATCCAAAAGGGAAATATACTGGCTCATGTAACTAACAGATCCAGGGATAAAAATGTTCCCAGGTGCAGAGTGAAAGAAGGCCTCAGAAGGCCTCAAACGATGCCTCAATTCGAATCTCTGTCTGTCTGCACTGTCCTCCAATGGCTGCCTTCACCTCAGCCAGGACAGTGGCAGCAGCAATAGGCCTATATCCTACCTCCTCAAGGTCCGCGGCAAATGGAGCGCACCTCTTCCTAGCAACGGTGACTGAAGTCTCAGGATTCATTCTGACTGGATGAACTCTCTCTAAATAAGTAATCATGACCCGGGAGATGGGACTACATGGACTTGCAATATTGAAGTAAGATTCCCCCCTCAAAACCAGTGTTTATGGCTGGGGGAAACTGAGGCTCTGGCAAGCCCTATGTGACAAGCCCTACTCCCACAGTTGCAATGGAGCCCCCCCCCCCCGAAGCACATGATCTGTATCAAATGAGGTGGAGCCCGAAGGAAATGTGGATTTTGTTACTGAAAGAAAGGTGAATGGACATGGGGGAGCAAAACACAACATTTGCTACATTCTATTATATGAAATTTGGTAAAACAATAAAGTATACTGAACTACATTTATGAGATTTAATTCAAAACAGGCAAAAGAAAGGAAGCATTCCATTTAGGTTCAAGTTACCCAGAAAATTCACTCTATAAAGTACAAGACTATATTTGTTAAATTATTTTATTGCCTTGCTATCTGAATATAAAAAATGAAGATAATACTCAATTATTAAAATGACTGACACTAACATGAAGGGGAAAAGTAAACAGATAAATAAGTAAATAAATATAAAGAAAGAAAGTCAGGAAAGAAGAAAACGCAAATTTTCAAGGGGGAAAGGACCCTGGCTAGGAAGCTCTTCCCCAGGAAGGAAAGGTGTAGATTTCACTAAACATAGAACTATTTCAGAAGTACCCATGGATGTCTTCACACTTCCTTTCTATGGCCAAGTGAAACAACTCCACTTAAAATGAGACCCACGATTACATCTACTAAAGGGCCTTGCAAACGATCTTTCAGACCCTTTATGATACCCTGAGATTTGTCACATTGACTTAAGATAGCTTTAAAAGTAATCAGCCAAGATTTTAAAATTTCAATAACATAACACAAACATGTGTATTGGTTACTTATACATATAATTTTTCAATTGATACTCCACATATCTACAAACCCATGATATGAAAATGCTACATTACATTAGCAATCTAGTTTTAGCGACCTATCTCTGGAATACAAATACCTTGATTAGCTAGGGTAGAATATACTAGAATTTTCCTGGAAATAAAATATGTATCTATTGTTATCTTGAATGGGAAAAGAGTGTCATCCTGAATTCTAAGGTAGGCAAATATATAATTATTATGTACTCTATGTTTTCAGGTTTCCTGAAAATATTATACACACAAAAAAATGTGTCTAACATTTATGTACATTTTCTTGTTTGTTCGTCTCAATATAGCAGTGATTTAAATCATCAACATCATCACAAAGATATTGCTATTATTGTCATCATCTATATTCAGGTTTTCATTATTTGTGATAAAAATGGTATAGATAATCCAAATGGCAGACAGTCTGAAAAATCATTTCATTTTTATTTCAAAACACAACTTGGTCTTTATAGTCAATGCACATCTTTGATACTGTGGGACTCAGAGCGCTGACTGTGAACTGCTAGGACTGACTAGAGGCCAGACACAAAAGGGGAAAAAGCAGTTCTTTATTGCAATACTTACAGAATGCCATCACTCATCAGGGTAACTACATTTCTTTCACAAATGTTTTCCACACCTCATTTATCCACACTTCATTTATCTTTTCAAGAATACTACATACAATTAGCACAGGTATTATATCAACTATAATGCCAGCAGGGTTGGTTCCACAGTCCAGTTTTCCCACATGGTTTCCGAAACACTGTTTCTCCGTTAGACTGGAATAATCTCTTTCACTGTAGTCATTCTGTTTTCTTACTTCAGTCTAGAAAAACAGAGCTTCCTTCCCAGCAGGTGTACGTCACGATGCACTTCTATCACAGAAATTACGAGCAAAGTGCCCTTCCCGGTGACGGCAGGCCTCAGCCAGACCCTGCGCATAGGAAGAGGTGTAAGACATGGCACTTGCGGTGATCCTGGAGCTCAGTGACTATGCCAGACCCAGTTCACCGCTGCCCTGGAGCAAGATTCCAGCAGGATGGAGATGCAAAACCATGCTGAACACTTACTATTTTTTAAGGGTAAAATGATGGATAAGCCATAATCCCCAACCTCAAAGAATCTGCCCTCTAGAGGAGAGAGACTTGGAAACCTGAGCACAGCTATGGGAAGGGCTATAGCACAGGGGTAAAGATGCGACACGTTTTCTTTCGCCTCTTCCATTAAGTAAATTTTAATAAATAAATTGAGAAGCGTGACAAGGCCACAGCTGTGAGAAGGGAAACAAGGAGGATTATGGTTGAGAGCAAGGAATGGGTTTCTTTGCCTTTAAGATTAGAGAGATAATAATTTGCCTTTCCTTATACCTGTATTAATAGGGAACATACATTTATTCTACTGTGCACGGAATCACAACCTAACTGCTCTGCGCACAGCCAACACACAACAGGTTTTTGTTAAAGGAATGGAAGCATAGCATTGCCTAGAAAAACAGTAAAAGAAAATATGCCAAATAGTAAAAAGCTGTTGCCTTTGGATGATATGGTTGAAGTTATTTTTATTTTGTTACATAATTTTCTGTGTTTTTCTACAATGAACAAGTATGACTTTCATTATTGGGAAAGAAAGTCACAATATAAGCGTTTTTATTAGGTGGAATTTCAGTTGATATAATCATCAACTATCTTAAGTTTTTATTTTCTACTGCCGTCTGCTTTTCAAGGAAATAATTGAGCCCAGCAACAAGAGGAAAGAGACCATTTTACTATGTCCAGTTCCCATTTCTGAAGTCACAGCACTTGACTTCACCAGGTCGCACAACTCGCAACTAAGCCACTGCTCATTACGAGCAGGATTTGTGTTTAGAGCGAGCCCTGGAAGGCCACATTCACAGGGAACCTGCCCACAGTAAGGCTTACAATTCGGAAGCTACATTGGAAAAATTGTTTACGTCTGAAATATAAATCTCACACATGGAGATGAGGTACAGTCAGAAAAACTATTTTTAGACAATGGAAAGTGTGTGGTTTGCTGTGGGCTAATACAGAGCAGGCTCACACCACCCTAGCAGAGCAGCACACACTGAAATGTGACCACTTGAAATCCCTCAAGCATATTATCTCTACTTTACCATACTGACTGTCTAGGAAACTTTGATATTCTTTCCTCTAATCACTGCCCAGGCCTTTTCTCTCCTGAGATACTTCCTCAACCCTAACCCTTAAAAAGAATTAAATCTTTCACTCCCGAGTCTTCCTGGGTTCCTAATACAACCCTTTCATCCTACTATCCTTTTGCCATGAGTTCCCTGTGGGCAGGAGGTCTGCTCAGTCGCCTCAGATTCTAGCATGGACATCAGCACCCACACACGTGTGCATTCCTGCATTCACTCCAACAGCTTTCAACAATAAGAATGGTAGTTAATGTTAATTAAGCATTCATGGGCATAGGTACCAAATAAGTACTTCAGAGACTTTTAATGTTGGCCATATTCTAAGTGTGGAGTTTATTACTTCCATTTTGGGGTGCAGAAACCTAGACCAGAGAGGTAGACAACTGCCCCACCACCACCCCAGGATATCACAGCTACTAAGTACAAGCAAGAGTTCAGCATGTTTAAGACAATTCTTTATTTATTCTCTCCCAGAATCCAGGGTCTGTGGTAGATACAAAGATGAAGAGAACCCAGAGGTCAATGGATGAAGACAAGATATGCATAATGGTTCAGGACTAAGAAGTCATTCTGTGCCTGGAAGAATGAAGCACAAAGAAGGAAGGGGTTAATTTTACCTTAGATGGAGTCAAAACTACTCCTGAATAACTGAATGAAGTAAAGGTAGTGAAAAGGTGGCTAGATGAATTTTAAAGCTCTCATCAAGAAGCAATAGTACCCAGATCTAGCCAAAGAAATTAATAATGCCTTCTTTACTCTTTGAACTACTTTTCTTCTTTCCCTTTTTTCCCCTTCCCCTTGCATTTCTTCTTCTTCTTCTTTTTTTTTTTTTTTTTTTTTTTTTTTTTTTTACACACCCTTGTGTTAAGGGCTAACTTTCAACAGATCGCAGCGAGGGAGCTGCTCTGCTACATACAAAACCTCGAACTTTGAGCAACTTGTCACCCCAAGTCTCCTAAAGCAAAATCTAAGTTAGGTTAGAAGAAATAGTGTTGTTCTATAAGGTCATCTTCCCTAGAAATTAAGTTACATCTTTCCCTAACACTTCACTTAAAACTCCCTCCAAAGAGGGTGTTGGCCAAGGTAAAAGCAAATGAATTTTGCCCCAGGGAAAGGAGTGAATAACTTTTAAAATGCCTCAGCCAATTTGACCTATCAGCAGTAAAGACTGACGCCATTTTCTGGGCATACCATCTCCGTGGCACAGCATTCCCTTCTGGTATGAGGCCTTTTCATCCTTCAAGCACTCAGATAGAGGTTGGTAGCCTCAGTCCCTACTGGTTCCCTGGCAACTCATTTCAAGTGAAGGCCAGCAGTGAGATTAAGGCAGCTCAGAGGAGCGCGTGACAGGCTGCCCTGGACCTGAGCCCAAATTCCATGACTTCTGAGAATCACATGGTGCAAAGACAAGTCCAATTTTACAATGTGACCCCAATTATCCTACCAGAGATGGTTCTATCCATCATCCTGTTACAGGACAACAGAATAACCAGAGTGCATCCCTACACAGGTATGCATTATTCCGCAGAGTAGATATGAAAAACAGCAGAGAAACAATTTCGTAAATTGAATCATTTAAAATCCTTCACCAAGCTGGAAATCCTCTTGTTATAATAAAACCCATATCTTATATTTTACCCATTGTACCAGTTTAAGCACATACAGTGGTCAATTGTCAATTATTAAAAATGAGCAAGAGTAGAACAAAAATAGCCCAAAATGACATCTAATACTCTTGTCTATCCAGTCCATGCAAAAAGTGAAGCTGTCCGTGAAATTCACAAAAATTCAAATAAATTAAGTATATATGTCAGGTGTCATTATATTTATAACAACATATTTCATAAATACGTATTTTAGGCATTACCACTGTGTGTTTCTTTAATGTCAAATTTATGTTGGATTATCAATATGATCTATTCACCTGTTCTTATTCTAGCAATAAATAATTATCACCTATAGGTAAATAGACTAACTAGGAAAAATAAAAGACCCTCTCTTCTCAAAGAGATGCATTTCAAATAAATTTTCTGTCATTATGCTGAAATATTATTTATTAGTCCTTTATATATTTATGTTGTTTGCATCAATTGTGTAGTACTGATAATTATAATGATAACCCAATTCAGAAGAATTTGATTTTAAAACATAGAATATTGTGGTAATGAGAAGCTACTTTAAAGTATTAATTTAATTTATATGTTTATTTTAGATGTATATAAACAAAATAGGGTTAACCATAAGCCTATTAAAGAAGCAAAAACATGATATTAGAAATAAATTTAGTGGGGAAAGTGGAAAGAAAATATGACACCAAGAAGAAAGAGGAATAATGTAAAATTTCTAAATGTTAAAGAACTTCCTTGTCATTTAAAATTAAAATAATGGGCCTCAAATTATTATTGTATTTAGATTCCAGATGACACATTTAAGATAAAAATTATGATATTTATTTCAGAATGTCAATATTTATAATTTATTGGGAATTCCATCAAATGAGATGAACCCTAAAATTATCCTGGCTCACTCCCTTGAGAGTTTCCAGGCTGCACACAGGTAGAGGGAATTCAGGCAGAGCCAAGCAGATTGATTCACTGGTTGAAGGGACTAAGCAGAGAGAGTTTAGGAGGCCAGGATGGCTCCAGTTTGTAGAGCAGAGCGCTGGAGGAAAGCGACCTGCACAGAAGGGAGTCTGGACATCTGCAGAGTCCCCTGCAGAGTATTCAGTGGAGTCCTCGTCAGCACAAGCATGTAAGAAAAGTACCCAAGTCTAGGAAAAGAATGATCCAAAAAGGTTGGAGATGACAATGTCCACAGGAGACCAGGAATAGGCTGGTTTAAAAAACTAATTCACAGAGTAAAGACAGGGAGGGTCTTGCCTCAGTAGTGGGGAATAAGTAACCCTACCTGGAAAACTGCTCCCAATCAGCCTAACAAGTCATACAAGCAAGACGAAAAAGGATCACATTGTTTCCAAATAACACATTCCAGAACAAAGATGAAGAATATTTAAATTAAATTATGAAGAAATGCAAATACGTCTGCTATACAAAAATGTCAACTTCACAATGCCTGGCATCTGATCAAGTTACCAAGCATGCAAAAAAAAAACAGGAAAATAGGACCCAGAATGCGATAAATCAATCAAGTGATACGAACCCAGAACTTACCTAGATATTGGAACTAGTAGACAATGACATAAAAATAGTTATTATAACTATATTCTATATGTTCAAAAAGTTAAGTAGAGACATGGAAGACATAAAAAAAAAAATTAGGACTTTTAGAGCTAAAATCCACATGTGTGAGACAAAAACTTACACTGGATTAAATAACTACAAATTAGACATTGTAGAATAGAATATCAGTGACATTGGAACCATAAAAATAGAAATTACCCCAAATGAAACATAGACAGATTTTTTTTTTTTTAATGAACAGAGCATCAATGATGCATGGAACAATTTTAAGAGGCATAATAAACATACAACTGGAGTTCCCAAGGAAGAAGAGAAAGAGGGTCTGACAGAAAAATTATTTCAAGAAATAATGGCAAAAATTTCCAAATTTGATGGAAACTACAAATTCACAAATCCAAAAAGCTCATGAACCTCAAGCACCAGAAATCTGAAAAACAACTATGCCAAGGTACATCAAAATCAAATTGCATCAAACTACTGATAAGCAGAAAAAGTCTTAAAAGCAGTTAGAGGGAGAAAAGACAATACCGTGTTTCCCCGAAAATAAGACCTAGCCGGACAATCAGCTCTAATGCGTCTTTTGGAGCAAAAATTAATATAAGACCTGGTATTATATTATATTATATTATATTATAATACCTGGTGTTATGTTATGTTATGTTATATTATATATTATATAACACCCGGTCTTATAGTAAAATAAGACCGGGTCTTATATTAATTTTTGCTCCAAAAGATGCATTAGAGCTGATTGTCCGGCGAGGTCTTATTTTCGGGGAAACACGGTATTATAGAGGACCAAAGATGAAGGTGAAAGCTAACTTCCCATCAACTACAGTACAAGGGAGAAGAAAGTAAAGCAGCATCTTTAAAATACTGGAAGAAAAAACTGTGAAACTAGAATTCCATATCCAGCAAAAATATTTTTCAAAAATAATGCAGGCAAAATAAAGACATTTTCAGATATACAAAAGCTGAAAATATTCACTACCTGCAAATACACACTATCACAAATGAATACAGTATTTTAGGCAGAAAAAAAGGGACACCAGATAGGGATATGGATCTACATATAAGAATAAAGAGCACCAGAAATGGTGACTATATGGGTAAATACTGCAGATTTTTCCTAGGATTTAAGTATCTTTAAAAGAAAATTGTATAAATAAAGGTAATGACAATGTATTGTGGGGTTTATAACAGATAGAAGAGTAAAGTGTGTAATGACAGTTTAAAGGCTGAGGGTGGAGAAATGGAAGTTCACGACTGAAAGTCCTTATACTGCACTTAAAATGCTGTATCATTTGAAGGTGGTCTGTGATAAGTTAATACAGCAGAATACACATTCTTTCCAAGCACACACAGAACATTTGTCAGGATACATTCTTGCCTATAAATAAGCCTCAATAAATTTTAAAGACTCAAAGAATACCAAAATATGTTTCGAGACCACAACGGATTTAAATTTGTAATCAATAACACACAGATACCTGGAAAAAGAATCTTGAATACCTCTATGTTTCTAACACATTAACATACTTCAAAATAACCCTGGATCAAAGAAGAAATAAAAGGGAAATAACAACACATTTTGAACTGGATGAAAATCAAAATGCCCGAATAAAAATTGGCAGCATGCCACTAAATTAGCAGTGCTCATAGGGGAAAATATTGTATATACTCAGATGTGTTAACTTTGGTAAATCCTAGAGTAAAGAACCTTAAACTTACTTTGTCACAGACTCCTCCGGTTTTGATAAAACTGTTAAATCTTTCAGAATATAACTTGGGACCCAAAATTACATGTTACCACTCACTTGGCACTCAGTCAGATACTAGTCAGTGTTACTGAATTTTTCATTCAGACATGTCTTATCTCCCCTGTTAAATCAGAATCTCTTCAAAGGGAGGGGGCATAACCTACACCGGCATCCCTCAAACTGTATCACAATACGCAATGCAGATGCTCCATTACATTTAGAAGTTATCATTGGTTTATACTAAAACTTCATTTTGCCTCTCTTTATTGATTTTCCCTCCAAACATTAAGTCCTTTCCCATATTTTAAACTATAATCTCTTCCAAATATCTTGCCTTTTCCCTGATCTTTTTATCAAATACTAGGCCTCTAGTTCTAACTGTACACTCAACATCACTATCAGGAAAACTTACTATTAATAAGATAGAAACATGAACCAAATCAAATATAACATATTACCCCACAATCAATTTTCCTGTCTTCATGGAATGACAGTATAAATTAGTGGATATTTCATCAGTGACTGAGACAAGAGTGGTAGAAATGGGAATAGAGAAAAGTAGACAAATTTGGGGGACATTTAGGAAGAAGAAAATAGAGAAACTGCTAACTGCCTGGAGGATGGAAAGGAAGAAGTCAGGCCCACTCCCCGACTTTTAGTTTGAACAACTGGAAAGACGGTGGTACAATGCATAGAACGAAAAAGCTTCTCTGTGCCCGACATATATGTCTCAACCAATTTCATTTGCTATTTATTATTATGAATGTCCCTCTCTAGTGAACTAGATGATACAGGTTCCCCAAAACTTGTCTTTCATGCCACCTGTCCATTTGTGCATTCAGTTGTCTGAACTTAAATTGCATTCCCTCATCATCCATTCTTCAAGGCTTGTCTCAGAATCCCCCAAATAACTTTTCTGATTCCCCTCAGGTTGATGTAACATGTTCCCTTTTTGAACTCCCATAAAACCATAATTTTAAGGTGGCACTTATATTGCTGGGTGTACATTCAAGGAGGTAAAACCCATCTGGCACAGTGCATGCACACACAGGTCTGAGCAAGTAGGCCGTAAGAGGCTGCTGACACCCTGGAGAAACGGGGATACCCAAGGCAGCCACCAACCACCAAGAAAGCAGTAAATGCAACATATAGTAGAAGTAACACTCTAGAAAATAGGTATTAGAGCAGAGAGAAAATTTTAAGAGTTCTGAATGCAAATAGACTATCGTGGTAATAAAAAAAAAGCGATCTTGAAAATATTTTTAAATTTTTTTGTAATGAAAAATGCAATATTTGGTCTAAATAGGAAAAATAATACAAAGAACAAATGAGTCATCTAGAAGTCAGGGCCAAAGAATTATCCAGGGCAACTCCCCTGCCGAGAGAGAGAGAGAGAGAGAGAGAGAGAGAGAGAGAGAGAGAGAGAGAGAGAGAGAGATAAAAATGTAAGAGAGAGAAAGGTATTAAAAAATGTAAAAGAGTTAAGATAAGCAAGAAGTTTTAATATAAGTCTAATGAATTTTGAAAGAAGAAAACAGAGTAAGTAACAGAAGAGACCAAAGAAATAATAAAAGACAAATGTGTACAGTTGAAGGCACATGTCCTTATTCAAGAAGGTTCATGAAGTTCCGAACAAGATGAAGGGAACGATGACTCACGTCTAGATAAGAAGCTCCTTGGAGCCAGGTCCTCCGTCTTAAACACTTGACTACTTCTTATGTGTTCACCAGAAATACTGCCTTTAAAAGATACTCACTACTTAAACCATGGCATGGAAGGAAGCCCAGAAATGAATGACTGATACTGTCTTGGACAATGGTCTTACTAGCTACTGAATCTAAGCTTTCGATCTTTGTCAATCTCAGCTAAGTTTCTGCTCCAAAATTCCTCTTTGAGATCATAACCCACTCACGTGTACCTACTGTATCATTACATTCACTTTTATTTTCATCTCATTCTCTCTCACTCCTTCTGCCTCTCTTCCCGCCCTCCATCTCACTGCTTAATGCCTCCTACTATTTTTTTATTTCCATGCAAAACCATGGGAACCTAGTCTTGGCTTAAGTTTATCATACAGAGAAATTGAGTAAGAGACCCTCTTGTAGGGAAACCTCACCAAAATGGGCACAATCTTCAACAATATGTAAATCATGGGGTTAATTCATCAGCATAATGTCTCGCAGAAAGACGTGGTGAAAACATTGTGAGCTGCATTCTATATGAACAGCACAAATATGATGCGCCAACTTTTAGAAATTCCCTTCTCTCTGCTTTAGGCCAACCTCAGGCTGACAAGTTTCACCATACACCTCTGCACTCCTGTCGCTCATTAGCATTTCATACCCCATTCACGCAGGGTGCAGGGGTACTTCAAGTTCACTCTTCAAAGAGAGAGGCCATCTAGACCCAATTTCTCCCTCATAAGCAAGTGCACTTTGAACAAGTATCACTGTAAAAGAAAAAACCTTTTCAAGTCTCAGTTTTCAACATTCCGAGGTAAAGCTGGCAACTGGATATTTTAAATTCTGGGCAGATTACACAGCTCTCCCGTACTGCTTTGTAGAGTTTTATTTTCATACAGTGCCATGACCATCCATCATATTCTGTCCCCTCAGGGAAGAGAAAGACTCTACCTTTTTATAAATAGCTGCAGGAGATTCCTGGGGCAGATCACAGCTCTCCTACACTAAACCCAGGGGCTTACGATCTAAGGAGGCTCACTTCTCAGTGTGAAAGATCATTCTTCAACTTTGGTTCCACAAAAAATAATGGGGCTGCCTCTAGGTACCTGGACTGGAAAGAAAAAAGTGGCTGATAAGAAGTGCTTCTGCTTACGGAAGGGGGAGGTGAAAGAAAGCAACAGGAACACACAATGGACCGAACAGAACCTACAACCTCATTAAAAAAATTTTTTTAAAGGTTAAAAGTCACTTGAGAAGCTGAGAGCAAGCCTCCAGGAAAGTAAATGACAGCCACAGAGGAGCTGGGATTAGAAGAAGAAGTGTCAGCCACTCAATAACACCTCATTTATTAATAATGTCACCACAGAGAGAGGACTGCTAATGAAAACACATTAAATTGAATCTGGACTTAATTCATTTATTTTCTTGATTAAGAATCAGTGGGCAAAGGCCTTGAAGGATGTGAGCGATCATATAAAAGGTTTTTGAACCAGGGTTCACGTTCACCCCAATGCCATATGCTGAAACTTCATTTTATAAAAACTAATCCCAGATATTAATCTAGCTGGGGTTTCTCAAAAACAGAGGCTACCATATATGTGTAAAAATCACCCCAAAACTCTGGTTACAGTACCTCTGTCAAATGTTCAGAATACAAATTACACCTGACCAACAGTACGTCCACATGAAGTTCCGCGACACGCCTTACGGGTGTGACAGTGCCACAGAGAAGCCAGTGCTGTGCCCATGCCTCTGGCTCTGAGCCCACATGCTGCTGCTCAGGCCTGGCTGCAGCCATGGGACACACATCACGACTTTTAAGTCCTCTCAGCATCCTGTGCAAAGCTCTTTGGCGGGGATGTGCAATCAGGACAAACCGCTCCTGCTATTGAGGGACGGGATTACAGGGAAACTTCTCCCGTGCTCTGAAAAAGGGTGGCTTTTTTGATGCCAGTTCAGGCCTTGTGATCACACGCTGTGGACACTCTATCAAGTTACGTTTGCCTCCCCTCTGCTCCTTGCAGAAATTGTTCCAGGGAACATCACTGATGTTTGCAGACTTTTTTTCCTGTAGGATTATTTCAGGAGGCACACGAGCTGCCTACGCTACAACATGTTGCTCTTGGCCGAATACTGACTGAAAAAAAAAAAAAAATCACTGTACAAAAGGTAGACTAGAACAAGTATTCAATTGTTCAGAAAAAACATGAACCATGGATAAGTGTTGATTTTGTTAATTCAAAATGAAGTTAAATTAATATCTTAACTCAAAATAGCAGGAAGTATGAAAGGTATTGAAAAATGGAGTGTGCTTTGGTAAAAACGTCTACATTTCAAACAGGAAAAAATCTGCTAAGGAAAATAAAGCCTCTGGTTGAAGCCTATTTCATGTAAGATAGGCTTGACAAGTACAATGCATTTTATTAAGGTACATACTTCAGCAATTTTGCTACAATTGGTCCACAGATTTAATGCCCCCACCAAAATCCAGACACAGCACCTTCCAAATGTGTATTCAACTCACAATCCCTCCCTCCCTCCCTCTCTCTTTCTCTCCCTGGTGTGCGCACGTGTGCACACATACACACTATTAGACAGGTGTCTTTCAAGCTAATAAGGCATTCAGTTCACACTATTTCCATTAAACCTCTAATACTTTATGAGTCAAGTGCAAATGCATATAGTCCACTGGTTACAAACAGGCTTTGCTCAAGAAATTCACTTGTAAGCACGTTACCTAGGAATCATAATAAGTGTTCTTACGGAAACTATGTACTTCAAGTAGTTTGCATCCCCAGGCTATTCATAGTGAGGCAACAGCACACTCTGTCCCATGGTTAGTGCCGTAATAAGCGTACTACCAAATCTAACCACTGGATTACAACGCCTCCAGGGGAAATGCAATTTGTCTTACATTTGGGGGACATATCCATACCTCCACCCTAACTTTCCAAAGGGTGGTTCTTGAGGCCCCGAGGGACAGGGACTGAAGCCAAGGAAAGACAGGATGGGGGTAAGAAACAGGGTGGATACATGGTGGGGTCCTTTGCCCCTGTAGACACGAAACAATAGATGTTTGATTCCAGCTTGTTCTCCAGTTGCCTCAGACTCCACCTGCCTCCTATTATTCCAAAGCCACCATGTCCTGCAGAAGCTCCTGACTGCCAAATTTTTCTAGACTACTTGCTGCCAAGAACGTTCTATCACAGGTCCACCCCTGAAGCCAGACACGACCTTGAGGTTTTCATAGGAAATGTACGGCTAGTATTCATAGGGTGCTTTCCTCTCCTGTTCCAACCCTCATTCTTCCCTCCCCACTCCACTGCCATCCTAAACTCTAAGGAAAAGACAAACATCAAACAAAGGGCTCTAGTAAAACTTATCTTCATTGCAAACTTAACACGCGCTCAGGTTATCCAGAGCATTCAGTTACAACAGGGCTGGTTCAGGATGGGAAGTATGACAGGGACGGTGGAAAAGGGAAGGATTTGGGGCCTGAGCCAGGTGCTGTGGAACAAGGACAGGGGTGTGGAGACAACAAGAGTACAGTGGCTGGACCTAGCATGGGGCAGCTGCAGCTGAGTCACCCCCCTCCATGCATGCTGCACGCTGCCCCGACACATGAGGGCCGTCAGTGGGGCCAAGAGCATTTGACAGCAAAGGGGTGCCGGCAGCTGTCCACAGAAGGCAGTGCTTCCTAGGTGCCCGGTTACCCTTTACCGCTCTCTCCACACTGACTCACTGCACCCTACTTAAGAGGTAGATACTGCTATTTACAGATGGGAAACAAGCACAGAGAAGCCCAACAACATGCCTGAGCCTCAGAGCAGAAACTTGAGTCCAGGCCCCCTCAGGAGGGAGTTTGCTCTCTCACCCACCCCCTCCTCATAGGCTTCCCAGAGAACACCCGTGATTCCAGGAGGCTGAAGTCAGAGGAAGCTAGAAGCCTCACCTGTGTGCTTGCCAGCTCTGTAGACTGACTATTCCTTGACTTCTTTAAGTCTCAGGGCCCTTAACTGTCCATTAACAGTCTGTTAACTGGGTAATGGCTACTAAGAAGTAAATGCACAGAAAACTTACCACTGAGTCAGACTTAGAGCAGATATCCATAATTGGCAGGTATTATTACTATTACTGTTATTATTATTATTATTATTTAAATCTGGGAGTCTCAGTATGGCTTACATTTCTTCAGGAAAATACTACAAATCAAAAGTCAATATCTTTATACTCAATGTATATTCACTTTTAATATTACAGAATATTAAAGATTTACATTTTGGAGAGAACTTAGGAGACAGTTATGACATAATACTAACAAAGCTAATAAAATATTCTGCATTCAAAGAAATTACTCTTTTCTCATAATCAGAGTTAACTGTATATCCAACTGATTGAAAACTTTTTTCAAAATTAGCTAAAATCTTTTGATACTGCACACATAAATTCAACAATTCAATTTCAGTCCTTTGTCAAATAGTAAGATTGAGCAGGGAAAAATATCTAAAGTATGTCATCAAATTCAAGCTCATTTTCTGCTACATAAAACCAAAAAGACTTAAAAATTACAACACTCTTTGTTTTAAAGATCATAAAGGTAGAGTTTCCTTGAGTGATACGGGCTACGCTTTCTGCATGTGGTTAGGCAGGAATCACTGCTTTAGAACCTACCAATGAATAAGATCTATGTGACCACTGGCCTTTCTGCGGTCAAGGCTGGGAGCCTCCGAGGCCAGCACGCCCACCCTTCGCTTCTCCTCTGTCTTCTGCTACCTGCTTTTGAACCACTTCCTCACTCATCTCTAATTCCTCAAAGGAGTGTGAGGAGACATAAAAAGGGAAATTAAGTTCCATTCTGTCAATTTCTGTTTCTAGTTGGCAGATTTAATGAAATAGAAATGAAGGAAGAAATACTGGCACATATGAGGTGTGGGGAATGCCGTCTAATACCTTCACTCAAGCTCCTCCCAACCAACATGCATGCAATGAACCTTCAGTATGTAATGAACATGCGTAAGACACTGGGACACAGGAAAACACATTCTTTTTCTGGGGTAGCTGTACATATAGACTATTTTATCTTTAAACTTAGAAAAAAAATGTTAAGACTGAGATGAAAAATAAAAGGCTATGTCTGTACCTCCAGAGTAATATGTGAGGCAAAACCTATAACACCCATGTAACATATAATAAAATTGCATAGACTCTACCCACACTGAGTCAAATGTAAAATTTAAGTTAAACTTTACATATATTCAAATATTTATACCTATTTCCTCAAACACATGAAACCACCAAAAATCAATGATCAGAGTCTTAACAGGTTGTGTGGTGTTTATTTTTCACTTCTCAATGTAGTGGGGTTTTTTTGTTGTTGTTGTTGTTGTTCACTTGGGGGGGGGGGCTTCTTGGCTATTAAAATCACACACACACAAAAACAAGAATTATAATAAAAAAGAACAAATGTAAGCAACCACTTTGCAGGCACAGATACCTTTTTTTTTCAGATGACTTTTTGATATATAAGTAGACTTAAATTAGACATCCAGAAATTCTTGATGGTGGAATATATAAAATAGGAGAGGAGAATGGTTAGATGGATATGTGGGTGGGTAGCAAACAAGCTTTTAAAAACCTATAGGCATCAGGAGTTTTGTTGTTTTTTAAATTTAAGGTGACAACTAAAGTGTCAAAGGACTACGTAATATCATATATTTTAATAAACTTCAGTTAACTTACAAAATGTTTGATTTTTCTGTTTCTCATTTTTGCTGCCAATGTGCCATAAGCCAGATAAAAGGAAGCAATCTTTCCTAAAAAAGACATTTTAGCAGATATGTGTTTAAAAATCTATACTATATTAGCACTAGAAGAAAAATAATGACATCACTAATAATTTGAACTTTGAAAACTGGAATCTGTGAAGAAACATAAACACTTGAAAGCAGACCCAGGCTTATCAAAGGAAAAAGAGCTGGGACTACAAGAAGAAAATTGCTTATCTTGTGATGGGTGAGCCTGTCCAAGGCAAGACTCCCAGTAGGAGTACTTACTGCCCAGGTCCCTAAGATTAACCACCTGCAGCTACCTCTAATGGAAGTTCTGAGGACATAAAGCCCCTGGCAGAGAACACTGAAGTCAGGGGAAAAGGATAAAAGGAAAAGAAAAGAATGTTCAGTTCTCCAAAAGGAACCTTGTTTCACATCTCTCTCCTCCATTGCTAGAACAATTTTGGGCACCGTATCATTTTACAAACACGGCAGCCCTATTCCTTGTGAACGAGCTTTGTAACTTCACCTCCGCATACACAGGTAACAAAAATAAGGTCCCCTAAACGTAAAGGGTCAAAAAACCAATTAAGCATGTAGCTCTGAACCTGTACCTATAAATGCCCTGAGTCCACTGAAAAGGGAGCAAATGAAGGAAGAATGGATATCCCCAAGCAGCACCATTTATGTTCAAATAGCCACAGTCCCTAGGCACAGCCCAGCTCTGCACAATGCAACACTGATATGACCTCAGATTAATCGTCTGGTACACCAAACCCCTCTTTACTGTGTTTGGTCTACTCTTGAACCAATATGACAGCTCATAATAATTCAGAATCTACTTTCCCCATGGAGGTCTCATGAGCGTGGAGGCATACCTGATGAAGTCTTATGGGTACATTGATTTGCAGACCAAAGTTTATGTTAGTTTCTAACCTTGGGGTTTCCACACAATGATACTGTACTCATCAAACATAAAGGGGCAAGCTAGGGTGTTCAATTTCCAACACAGATTGACTTAAGAGTTTCTCCCAAGGGACTTCCCTGCCCAAGTCTAAGCCCATTTCCAGTGTGACATTAGGCATGCAGCTTGCAGCCCAAGGTTAAAACTCTAGACCCTAAAGCACATATCTGCTCAAGTCATCCCCTAGCCATACATTGCTGTGGCTTTTCTCTTCATTCCTGGCAACTGAAGATTTTCCTTTCTTGGTTCTGAGCTTGAATATGCATTTTAAAAATGTTTTTAATATTAAAATTTTGACATATTTTTCTAGCATTTCCTTTGATTTAGGAGTGGGGAGGGCTACTCATGTCAATTGGTTCTGCCATCTTGAAGGAAACACAAGCTTCTCACCTAACCTCAAAACTCACTTTTATCACCTTCATACTAAATTTACTGAGCATCTATCTTTTTAAAAAGATTAGTAATTGGTTCTCTACATTCTTTGTACAGTAAACAAACCATGCTTTCTGCCCACCGAGAACTTATAGTACAGACTGAAAGATAAGACAGTTGCACCTGGAACAAATAGGAATCAAGTAAATAATGCAATCACCAAGGGTTAAGAAGTTCAGAAAAATTGCTTCTGAAGCTACTGCCAAAAGCTCAATCTCAAAACTCTTTGGACTTTAATAGTATTTTAGAAAGTTTTTATCTCAATCATATCAAGATTGAAGTGAAAGAGATTTAGACAGAAGCACAGCAGGTTATTGAAGAGGTTCAGAAATCTTATAAGAAACTGAATAGGTCGGCAGCCATCATTCTGGAAAGAAAGGGGTAGAAATTTTCAGGGAGGAAATGAGGAGCCATGGTGACTATGAACACAGGAAGTGAGTACAACAGAGAAATCTAAAATAATGAGTCAGTGTTTGAGGTAGATGTTAAGTTTACAAAAAATGTTATCAACAGATAGAGATTTAAAACAAAGCTGGAAACGTGGAAGTAGAGAAAGGTGACAGATGTAGAGATGTGTTTCCGTGAATCATCTTCAGAAAATGTTGGTGAAGGCTGAGTAGGGAATGGCAGTGCCCCAGAACAGAAGATAATAAAGACAGAGATGGATTTCAAGTGTTTCTGTCACTTTTAACATAAATAAAACCAATCAGAGATACAGCCACACTCTAATATATTTTCCACTTACTCAATATAAAATTGTGCCCTTAAAGAAGTAGATATGGCCATTTACAAATGTAAAAGCACAAATGACAGAAATGCTGGGAGCAGGATGTCATTACATGCTCAGTATATACGGAACACAGAATTATCCCAAAGCATATTTGTATTTAAATGAAGATAATTGTGACTGAAAAGAATTTACTGGAAGCGAGATTAAATCTGCTGACAAACAGAAAGAGACAGTCAGTTCCTTAAGGGAAGAAAGTGATTGAAAAAAAAAAAAAGCATGATTTTATTTCATTTTTATATGAAGTCTAATTAAATATTTCCATTTTCAAAGTCAGGCAAATGATGTCAATTACCGAAAGCCTTTGTGCTTATTTTAAATCATAATTCTGCCAAATACAGACATGTACAGCTTAAGATTTTAAATCTGGGTTCATCTGTAAAACGCAATCAGAGACTAGCAATAATATGATAAATTTCAGATTCATAATAATGACAGCTTATGACAAAAAATATAGAAAATTCACCCATCTGAGCAGTTTTAATGAAATTTGGTTATAAAACTCATCCCAATTCTCAAAACATATGGTTATTTTCAGAAGCAAGCTTCCTAAATATCATTGCCTAAATATCAAAATAAACAACTATTACTCTGGCCTGCCCAATTCACATCACACATCCCTGGCCACAGCGACTGGTTCAGGAATGAACGTGGGACTCCAGGTGGTCCAATGGGACTCAGTTCTAGGACTTCTGCTTGAACTCCTGGCGCTTCTTGGTGCTGGGGTAACTGATCTAGTAGTGTTACAGCCTGGAATTCTAGATGAACGTACAGTCTTCACAAGGGAAGAGCCTACTCTGACAGATGATGAAGCCAACACGGAGGGAAGCAGGGATGGCATTAGTTGAACCCGCTGGTCCCAGCTATGCCTGAACAATTACCCTTGGAAGTGTCCCTTATGTAAACCAATAAATCCTCCTGTTTAGTTTGGGTCTTACCTGTGATATGAAATAGTCCTAATCTAAATATTGATCGATATTTTTATTAGCCTTCTCATGAAATTATGTCCAGAACTGCATTTTTGGTGTTCTACCTATGTATAGGAATATTTCATTTATTTCTATCCATTTCTTACTATTTTTTTCTTACTATTTCATAGTTCAGATTAAGTTCTGATAATTCTAAACTAATAAGCTTCAATTTGTAGTCAATGAAGTAGGTGTGTGTTACCAGTTAAGAGGCTCCAAGTTCAGGTAGATAAAGTTTTCAATAACTCAAATCTAATTATTGTACTCTTTAATGGTTCCCCATTTTCCGTAGGATGAAATCCAATCGTGTTTTCATGGCTTCCCTCTATAATGCCTTCTCTTGTTATTTGCTTCAGGGACTAAGCTTTTAGCTATTCTGAATTTGAACTCTTCAAATATGCTATGTTCTTTTCCTTTATTATAGTAGGCAGAATAATGCCTTCCCCCTCTTCCAATGATGTCCACACTCTAGTCCCAAAAACCATTAATCCCCAGACTCTGTGAATATGTTAAATTACATGGAAAAGGGGAATTAAGGTTGCAGATGGAATTAAAGTTGCTAATCAGTTGACCTTGAGAAACTGAGATTATCCTGGATTACAAAATGGGCCCAATGCCATTACAATGTCCTTACAAATGGCAGAGGTGGGAGGTCAGAGTTAGAGATGTGAAGATGGCAGTCTATTGGCTTTGAAGATGGCGGAAGGGACCACTAGCTAAGGAAAGCAAGAAGAAGCTTTCTAGAGAAGATGGGAAAAGCAAGGACATGGATTCTCCTCTAGAGCCTTCATAAGGGGTGCAACACTGCTGACACCTCGACTTCATCCAGTGAGGTTCATTCTGGACTTCTGACCTCTGGAACTGTAAGCAAAGTGTTCTTATTTGAAGCCAATAAATTTGTGGTAATTTATTCCAACAAAACAGGAGACTGATATGTCTGTGTAGAACATTCCTCTTTCTTCTGTCCTCTCACCATAAATCCTTACCATCCTTCAGGTCTCAGATTATACATCACTTCCTCTTTGAAGCACCGTATGAACATCTGATGTTAGGTAACATTCTTCTGTGCTTCCATAACACCCTGCATTCCCAGCTCTGGTTTTCCATAATTCTAACTACTATTACATATGGAATTACTTATATACTTGTCTATATTCCTCAATAAATTTTAACTTCACTTGAGGGTTTGTTTATTCTTGAATATGTACTACCTAGAAAATGCCTGATCAATAATAGTTTTTCAATAATTATTTCAGTAATGAGTGATATCATCAATCAATGAATCAATAAAGAGATGTAGTACTTTCTGTAGAACTCAAATACACTAGATCTCATGATAGGTAGAACTCAATTTATAAAGTTCTTGGGTTCAAAAGTATCGGTAAGGTCCCCAAATCTAAACATGTCACAGTCCTTAATAGATTTGGGGCAGGGTAATGTCATCTCACACTCACAGATACTGCCATGGAATGCTCCCGGCTGAGGGCAGCAATAGGAGAATCTCAGTGACACCACTGCCTTTAACAAAGATTAAGGAAGATGCACTGTGATCTTTCCTTTGGAAATCAGGAGCAAGATAAGGATGCTATGCATATAGGAAGTATAAAAGAAACAACAGAAAAACTTTTAGAATTGATAAGTGAATTTAACAAGATAGGTAGATTGAAGGTCAACATACAAAAGGGGAATAGATCTCCATGTACCAGCAACAGTTACAAAGTGAAATTTTAAAATATAACCTTTATAACAGCATAAAAAAATATCAAGTACCAAGAACCAAAGCTATTCAAGACCTCTCCATGGTACATTATAAAACTTTATTGAGCAAAAATAAGAAGAGTGGAGATATCATATCATATCATGTTCAAACATTAAGAGGCATGATGCATTTAAGATACAAATCGCTCCCAAAGTTATCTACAGACTTAAAACAACCCCAATCAAAATCCCAACAGGAATTTTGCAGTACTTGACAAGCAGGTTTTAAAATACGAATGGCAATGCCAATAGTATCTGAGATACTCTTAATGTACTTGAAAAGGACACAGTGGGACTTGCTCTAGCAGATACAATCATAGCATAGTAGTCAAGACTGTTATTATTGGTGCAGGGCTGGACAAGCTGACCAATGGAACAGAATAGAGAGCCCAGATACATAACTACATATGTGCATATAGTTATATCTTTATGTTGATTTATGACAAAGGTAGCGCTGCAGAACAGAGGAAAAAGAATGGTCTTTTAAATAATCATGTTGGAGAAACTGAATTTCCACACTGCAAGTTAGCAGGAAGGAAAGAAGGAAAAGAGAGAGAAAAGACAGGCAGGAGTGAGGGAGAAAAAAAGGGGGAAAAAAAACCACAAAACACACACACAAAAAAAACCTCACCTCACATAGTGCACAAAAATGACTTGAAAGTAAACTAAACAACAAAAAAGAGAGAAAAATATAAAGGTTCTGTAGATAATACAGAATACCTTGATATATAACAGGGTTTCTTAAATCATACACAAAAAGTCTTAACCGTAAAAGGGAAAAAAAATGTTTGACTAAGGTAAGAATTCTGTTAATTAAAAGACACCGTGAAGAGAGTGAACAAGCCATAGAATGACAGTTAACACACAACTAACAAAGGACTTATATAAAATATTTAAAGAATTAGTACACATCAGTGAGAAAAGAGCATCACAAAGGAGGACTCCAAATGGCTGTAAGCATAAAATTGTGTTCAACTTAATTGGTAATAAGGGAAATAACCAATTTTAACTAAAATGAGATTCTATCACACACCTATCACCTTGGTAATTTAATTTAAATTGACAATACCCAGCATTAGAAAGATGTAGCACTAAAGCAACTCTCTTACGTTGTTATTGGGAATGTAAATTAGTACGACCGTCTTTGAAAAAGATTGCTAGTGCCGAAAAGAAGTTGGCAGTCACACATACACTATACTCAATTCCAAACTTTATGCAAATATGTTCATTAGGATACATCCATAAGAATATTCACAGCAGCACTGTTCTTTGGCAAAATAAAAACAGGAATAACCCAAATGTCCAGCAAGAGTAAAATGGATAAACAAATTGAGGCATCTTCATACAGGAATATCACTAAGCAGATAAATGAACGAACTACAGTTACACAACCTTCTTGGATCGTAAATGATACTGAGGAAAAGAACTAAGATGCAAGCGAGTATAGAAAGCATGATTCTCTGTAGATACAGTTCAAAAGCAGGCAGAACTAAAATTGAGTATAGTGTATGTACAGGTGTTAGAATTATTTTTACAAAAGCAATGAAGTTATTAATGTAAAAGTCTGAAGTTATTAATGTAAAAACCAGTTGCCACTGGTTACCTCTGGGGAGAGAAAGCCAGTTATGATCGGAAAAGGATATCTGGACTTCTGCAACGTGGGCAATGTTCTGTTTCTTGACCTGGATGATGGTTGAGCAGGTATTAGCATCACAATTATTTAACTATACATTCATATTTTACCTATCATAAATGTATTTTACAATAAATATGCCTCATTGAATGGCATATATATGTAGAATCTCTTGGTGAAATCCTACACCAAGGCACCTTAAATATTACATACTTTTTTCTCAGATTTCTCTAGAAATTTAAAATAACGATAATGAGTGATCGTCCTGCATGATCATGGGTAGCACGTGGTCAAGAAGTGACTGATGCACAGGTCTCAGCAGGCAGGTCAGCGGCACAGAATGGGAAGACATGGAAAGCATGAACTATGTCTCATCTTACTATCACTATTCCAAATGTTATATGGTGAAAATAATTCGCATTAGAATGCAGCACATTATCAAATTAAATTAACCTAAGACAGGCATGGTTAGTATTTGTTCAATATTAAGATGTCTCATGAATCTGAGAATATTTATAAGTTTAAAGACGGATAATAAACATAAGAAGTTCCAGACAAAAATACATTTTTCATTTAAATATATCTCTGAAAAGACCTTGCATTCTCCATCATGGAAACATAACGGGATCATTTAGTAGGTCTGTAGACTCGGTTTCCTTTTAATTCAATCATTTTACCAGTTTATGAACTATGGTATGAAGCACACATTTAATACCCTATTTTTTACAGTCACAAGAAACAGGTAATATGATATTAAAATTACTATGCCACATAACAGCAGAATTAAGGAGCTTTAAAGCATCTAGTCCAACTTCCTTATTTTACTGCTTGGTTGACATGTTTGCCTTTTCTAAGAATTATATTCTTCGAGGTGATCTATACATCTATTTTTAAAACATTTAAAAAATTCAATCACTGACTTTGCCACAGCTGCATTCAGTGAGGATAGACTGAGGAGGTTCAATACTAATGCACTTGCAATATTTTCATTCACAAGGTTGAATGGGCAATAAAGTTTTGTCTAAGATAATTAATTAAAAGAATATTAATACAGTTTAGCTAGATTTTTAGAAATACCATGAAGTCTTACGTTAATCATTTTAGTGATGATTAAAACAAGAGATAAGTTTTTATTTCTCATTTAAACAAATATCCCCACAAATCAGAAAATAAAATCATAAAGAAAACTCAAACTATCTACCTTAAACTGTCATTGCAAATACCTTGGTCATATATTCTCGATACTGTCTATGGTGCTGTATTTTTGCAGAATGCAATCACACCTTGTAATTTTGTAATCTGACCTTTCCCTTAATTAATATTATAAATAGTTTTAAAAGACGGGAGGCTGGCAGAGGGTGGGAAGTGATTGCTTAATAGACACAGGGTTTCCATTTGGGGTGATGAGAATGTTCTGGGACTAGAAAGTGGTGAAAATTGAGCAACAGGGGAAATATATTTTATCCAACAAAAAAATTAATACTAGAACTTAAGCACAAGCAAAAAGTTCTTTTAACAAATATCACTAAAATAAAATATTGTCAATCACTCTTACCCACGTTCCTCAATTTCATAAATCAAAACCAAAAATGAATACCTGAATATTAATTTTTAACCACTTTGTTGTCTTAAACCAGATGTGTTTTCAGTAAATTTACTAGAGACTGGCAATATCAAGACATGAACTTAAGTGCAATACTGATCATTTTGAGTTTGAAGTGTCTGTCTAGTTGGCTGCTAAAAATACAAGTTTGATCACAGAGAAAAATATAGCCTAAGTATTTATAACTAGAAGCCTACTGGTAATAAAAAAACAATGAAGAAGATTTATGAAATATTACATTATCTCACACATTCTAGTAAGACTTTATATTAGTAAATATAAAATATCAAAATTATCATGAGCAAATGGTAGAAAAATTAACTTTTAAAATGCATTCTGATTGACTGGGTTTGGAGAAGCATTTTAGCCTATTGAGATGATTAATAAATATGCTCCTGAATCCCAAGAGACTTTGAGGTAAATGTTTTAATTGAAATTTTTAATTGTGATAAAATACACATAACGTAAATTTTACCACCATAACCATTTTGAAGTGTACAGGTCACTGGTATGAAATTTATCTACATTCTTGTGAAACCAGTCTCCATTATTTTAACTAACAACCTGCATGTGTATTTTATTTCCCCCTTATGCTAAGATAGCACATCACAAACTCATGCATTTCTGGCACTTAAGAGACTTCTAACCCTAGGGTAATTATAACCAGTAGACAAAAGGACGACCTTTTTATGAATCTAATTCAAGTCCTAAATCGAATGGGAGAGTCCTCTCCTGCTAATGAAAGTAGCATCAGACACCTGCAAGCAAGGCAGACTACAATGTCAAAATCACACCCGTGGCCATGCTAGGATTCCTCAGTCAGAGGGAGTCCTTGTTAGTGGCAGTGGCTACAGCTGCACAACGGCAGCTGTGACCCTGCACATGGGATCAGCCACTTCCAAGACTATGGCTAAAGGACCCATTGGGCTGCCCCAAATACTGCAGGAGCCTCTAGACCCTTTTGGGGGCTGAAGTCCCAGAGATTCTGCTGCTCCTAAAATCATACACATTCTCCCTGGAGGCCAAAGGAAGTGAGGGTTATGCTCAATTAAGTATTTTCCAAGTACCAGACAATAGCCTAAAAACCTGCAATAGTTCACATGCATCTAAGTAGCTGGTAAGCCACAGTGGACCATCTGCATAATTAACTCTTCTCAATGCTGTCACCTTCCATTACAGAGGACAACTGCATGTTAAACAAACAAACCTAGCAGCCAAAGATGAAGCCACTCTGAGTGGTGGCACATCCTGGTTCCTGACAGAGAGACCACATAGGATGTGAGAACATAACAGACATGGAAGAAAGAAGGGAAGCACCATAGAAATCTCCACAGGAAGCAGCAGGAGCTTAGAGCACTCAGAGCAAACATCTGGGAAACTCAGGAGAGGAAGGGGGGTCTTCACAAGGGAGATGACTTGAGCAGCAAAGGTGCTGGAGACCGGCCAGGTCAGGCACCTGAAACTAGTTCAGGCCATCAAGGAGGGCGAGGAGGGAGGAGGCCACCTGCACTGATGAAAGCCCCAGACACTGGGTTCTAGTGTAAGGCATCCCATCTTCTTTCAGAGAACCTAGAAACCCATGACTCACGTCAGACAAAGGTCAGAATGATGAGTGGTGGCACTTCTGTCCTTGACAGTTGGCCTCATGAAGTATGTGACGCTATCTGAAGATCCCCAGTGAGCAATCCACCAAAGGAGTCCATGGGTGATGGGGCAAGAGCAGAAGAAAGGGGGCTGACGTCTTTACATACAGCTCACAGCTTTGAAACAGAAGAACTATTATGTTGTTCACCGTCAGCCTGTTAGGATACTAATTGTCGGGCTCCTGAACGTAGCCCTACATAAGTAGGGCATGTCCTATGTAAGTGCATCCAGAGGGGAATCACAAGAACATTCCCCTTGGGGTGGCATTCTCAGGCTCAGTAACAACGACCCTTCAATATGGTCACCAGACGGAAAACTGTGCCATGGTGCTATGGTGATACTGGCGTGGGTCTGGATTTAGACACTTTGACATGACTGGAGGCTGACAACAGCACCCAGACGCCTAGATGCCAGAAACCAGAGCAGCTACACCCATTAGCTCCATGACAGGCAGTGGCCTTTGGTCTGATCCCCTCATGTGGATGGTTCAGTGCATTGGGGAAACTCCATTTGGTGGGTGACACCACTGTCCCTGATGGGACTTCCTGGGAGAAGTGAAGTGAGCTCTGATTTCCCTTCTTCTAGATTAGTCAGCTCTCACCCACCCTTTCTGAGCCATGCAGTCAAAGTATACACAGACATGGAAGACTTTGTTTAATCGGAAAGTTTATGCATGTGTGTGTTTCTCCTCCCTCTAAACTCCAAGGGACCTGTAATGTGATCGGCAGCCCTGTCTGAGACTTGAACGAGCAGCAAATGCACCTGCCACCCCAAGCACTAATCCAGCTCATCTCGGCCAAATTCAGCCAAGTCTGCAGTTCACATGGGTTAATGTGCGTTTACACCCTCATCTTCTACTAATCACATCATTGTAACTATTGTGTGGTACTTTCGCCCAAATTTGCAATAATGGATCCAGGTTTCAAAAGTGGTTTATTAAAATGAAAAGTAATGACAAAAGTAGTAAAATGTATAATTCAAAATAGTAATGTCTTAGTGAACAAAACCCATAATGCAAATATACAACATGAGTTAGTATGTGCTGGTAGAAGAGTATCTAAAAGAGTGATGATTTCAGACAATTTGCCAAAATAAAGTACGAATAGGAAGGAAAATGATAAGTATTTGAAAGTCAGATTTCACCTATCCTGTGTGGGATGCATCTGTCTCTGGTTCTCAGTAAGTGAACTGCCATAAAACTTTCACAAACAGTGTCATGAGAAAAAGTATGCAAAATTTTCAGTGTGGCATCTCTGAGTAATCCAATAGGGATTTTCCAGAATAAGCACATTAATTTCCTCTATAAACCTAAAGAATGTTGTCATGAAAGAAAGAGAGGACCCTCCATTACAGAGGCACCATTCAAAATTGTCCTCAAAGGAACAAAGAATGTACAAATCACACTCTGAGACGCTCCTGAAGCCAGCTGCAAGGTTGATGAAGCATATTACACACAGAGAGAAAGCAGAAGATTCTCCTGGCAGAATTCCTGCATCAGTGACACTGTGGCCACCAATCTAACAACAAAATAACAGCGGCAATAAAAAAAAGTCAAAGTCATATGATGGGAATGACAACTGCTCTCCACAATACCTGCCAGGAGATAAGCACTGAATGCAATCTGTGAATCAGCTCTTAGAACAGGTGGGGTTAGAAGGGAGAACTGCTCTACAGCAGCTCTGACATGAGTAGAGCATTTTGCTCAACGCATTTAAGGCTTGTTTAGCAAGGCATGATGTAGACTTGGAAAAGGGCTCTGAGGTCGTCCTATTAGAACCCAGCCAGGCTTCCATCAAAGGCACTCAGAGCTGCACCTGGCTACCACCCAAAACCCAGATTTACTTATGGGCAATAGTTGGCACAGGGCAACTCAGGGTCAAAGAGTTCCATGCCAATGCTATTTTTGAGATCCCTGGCACATTAAAAAAAATGCAGAGATGCCAAGATATAATTTTTCAATGGTGTTATTCTAAATGTTTAACATATGAACACTTTTAACACCAAAATATTATAATGCATTATAGTTATATTATTCATAAGGTAGCAAAATAAGTTAAATATATTAATTTGTAGTAGGCTGTAAGCAGTGTGATCCAGCAGTGAAACACAGGTTCGGCCACACGATGAACACATTCTACTCTCAATATTGTTCACATGTCTCTATGCCCTAAAGTTTGTTTGTTTGTTTGTTTGTTTTTGAAGATAATGTTAAAAGTCCAAGTGTGAGGCTTGGCCCAGGGCCTTTGGTCCCTCCACCCTTGCTCCATGATGCACCAGGTGGACTAAAATCATAAACCTCCTGATCTTGATTCCCTGTTAAATAAAACAGTAAGAATGGGGAAATTACCCAATTCTAGCCAAATTTCTAGCACACTGCACATGGAGAAAGAGACGTGCTTGCTACAATGAAATGTCATGGCTGGTTCACAGACAATGCCAGGAAAGTCAGTCTATGACTTCATATGGCCAACTCAAGTGACGTATTTCATCAACATACTCAGTGGGTTGAACCTCTTGCCGCTCAGTAAGTGGGGGATAAAAGTAAACCCACATAGGTGCCAAACAATTCAATGGAGAAAGGACAGTATATTAGTTTGCTAGAGCTGCCATAAAAAAGTACCATAGCCTGGGTGGCTTCAACAACAGAAATATATTTTCTTACAGTTTGAGTTTGAGAGCCTAAGATGAGGTTGGTGGCAGTTCTTTATTGCGAGCCCTCTGTCTTTGGCTTACAGATGGTCTTCCTCTCACCATGTCTTCACACGGTCTTGCTTCTGTGTGTGCATATCACTGGTGTCTCTTCCTTGTCTTTTAAAGACAACAATCACATTGGATTAGAGCCACCCTAATGACCTCCTCTTAATTTAATCACCTCCATAAAGACCTAATCTCCAAATATGGTTACAATGGGGGTTAGGATGTTAACACATGGATTTATGGGTGGGGGGACACAACCCAGCCCACAACAGATGGAACAAATGGAACTGGGACTTTTGGATATACATGTGCAAGAAATAGTAATAGTGAACTTAGACCCCTACCTCACACCATATACCACCTCACACCAATTACCTTGAATGGATCCTGAATCTAAATGTCCAACATTTAAGACAAAAGTAAATGTGAAATGCTTAGGAGAAAACATGAGAAAATCCTTTTTTTTTAATTAAAATTTATTGGGGTGACAATGATTAGTAAAATTACATAGGTTTCAAGTGTACAATTCTGTAATACACCAACCATATATCACATTGTGTGTTCACCACCAGAGTGGTGAAGGAAGAAGAACTGACTCTGAGAAAAATCCTTCCAATCTTAAACAAGAACACCCAAAGCAGGCTCCATCGAAGAAGAAAATGATTAATTGGACTCTGCACCAGACATTGTTATAAGCTCCGCACACATTCTCTCTCATTTAATTCTCACAACTTGTGACATAAGTCATGTTCAACTCATTTTACAATGAAGAAACTGAGGCTCAGAGGGGTCAAGTAACTTGAACAAGGTCATACAGTTAGCGGGTGCTGAAGTCAGGGATCTCTTACTAAGTACACTAACAGCTGCCTTCCTACTGGGCATATCACAGAGCAGAATTAGAACCCATGCCCTGATGCTTCAGCAATATTAAAAAGTATTTTCTAAAGCTGAAGAATGCAACCAAAATTTGTGTTGGGAATCTGTCTGCTATTATCTCCAAATTGAAAAAAACAAACTTCCAGCTATCTACTGTGAAATGTTCCTTGATGTGGTGGTCCTTGCATAGTCTGCTGGGAGAAATCTTAAAAATAAAATATGTAGATAACTTAAAAATAGAATTAAAAAAATTATTCCATGAGAAAGAAACCATTTTTATTTTTGTCAATTTAAAAAACTACCTTTCAAATTTTATTTATTTATTTTTTAAATTTATTTTTTAAATTCATTGGGGTGACAATTGTTAGTAAAATTACATAGATTTCAGGTGTACAATTCTGCATTACATCATCTATAAATCCCATTGTGTGTTCACCACCCAGAATCAGTTCTCCTTCCATCACCATATATTTGATCCCCCTTACCCTCATCTCCCACCCCCACCCCTCTTACCCTCTGGTAACCACTAAACTATTGTCTTTGTCTATGAGTTTCTGTTTTAAATTTGTGATCGACCTTTAAAAAATATGTATCATGTGTCAGTCATATAATCAGTAGGCACCAAAAGATTGAGAAATACAGGCCCATGTAACGAGCGGTATGGGCCTTGAGAAGGCGAGCACAGATGTTGTCAGAGGGGTGGTAGGCAGAACCGCAAGATCAAATAGCACTGAACAGAGAAAAGAAGGGAAGAGAACAGAAGTGCCATGGACTCTGCCCCCCACCCCCTGGAGTTTTTCCATATATTTGGTTGGTGCAAAAGTAATTGCGGTTTTTGCAATTATTTTTAACCTTTTCAACCCCAATTACTTTTGTACCAACCTAATAGGAAAGAAAAGCCAGAGTGGTCTTTACATACCTCTACAATAACCCACTTCTACCAGGCCCAAGGTTAAAATTGAAGTTGATATATCACATCAGATCACCTACAAAAATTATGATGATTTCATTTGTAAATCCCTATTGATATCAATAGCTTTAAATTATGGGTTGGCATTTTGGTTTATTAGGAATCTCCTTCAGATGTATTAAAAATATGTTTACTCTTAGTATTGATTTTTTGATAAATATATTATCCAAGGAGGTTATATGCAGCAATTTCCCTGGTAAAGCTGACATTTATTCAATGATATTTACTTTACTGAATTAAGTAGAAATATATACTCATATATCTTTGCTATCTCTGGGAAATTATCTTCTCAGAGTTAAGGTAAGAGACTATCTGTTTTATAGAAATATTAGGGCATAGTTTAATAACATAAAGCTTAGGAAAGGCTCTCGGTGTGTAAGCTCTACCAGTTATGGATTAATTCTCCACTGATTTCATATCAAAATACCATAAAGTTCAAGTTAACTCTCAAAACTTACTTTACTCAATTAATTGGATTTTTTAAAGAATGGCACTCCTTCAAAGGAAAAAAACAAAGCAATCACTATATTTAATTTCAAGTAATTTTCTCTTACAATAATTTACCAGGACTATGACGTTTTCTGAAATAAAAATCCTCTAAAACCAAGGATGGCAGAGGCTGCAAGCTAGTCATTGAATGCTCTTTTCTTCTTCCTCCTGCGCATACAACTAAACTACTCAGTTGCCCTTGCAGGTTGCAGGGACCACGTGACTTTGTTCTTTCCACTTCCAAATCGGGTCCATAGCAACCTCCCACATAGTGCTCCACAAAGGACTGTGTACACAGACTTCCTCCTTTGCCACTTAGATGTTCACATGAGGACAATCTTGGAGAATGTTTGCTAAAGATGGCAGAGTCCTTTTCAACCCGGATGTCTGTGCAGAATGGGGTTCGCAACCCAAAAACCTCCAATCACTCTAGACTATTATATGAATGGAAAAGAAATGTCTACAGTGTTAAAGCACTGAAATTTTGGGATTTGTCACAGTACCTAGCACATTTTTGTATTCTATAAATTCTTAGCAAAAAATGAAGAGCTTCATTTCCTTCAGAAAGCTCTTTAATCTTAAAATAAAGATCTAGATCACAGGACCTATTGAATTTGGATGTATTCTATTCTCAGAACTCATTGAACACGTCAATAGACATTTATGGAATAATCATTTCATTTGCTCTTATAAAGACTTACAAAGTAAGTGAAAATGTCTGGCATGAATGTAATTAATTATTAGCTTGAAAACAACCTATTTGTAAATTGCATCTTCCAATTATAGAGAAAGCCTAATAATACAAATATATGATAAACTAGCTCCTTAAAGAACAATGCTGTAGTGACAATTGGGATTTTTATTTATATGTTTGGCTGGTGAGTTGCATTCTGTGTTTATTTTTGTTAACCAATTTTTATTTCCAATTCTTAACTGTCAGCAGCTACTGCTATGAATCACCTCAGGAAGTTATCTTCTTTTCTTTTCAATGTACTAGAGGAAAGTTCATCAGCTTAGAAAGCACTGAACTTAAGAATTTGAAAACCAATCATTTCCCCCCATTGATTAGTAGAAATAGCAATAAAGGCAAAAAAAATACAAATTTGAGTGGCACGCCTCTGAAGGGCTTCACAACAATTAATATTTTTGAAAGGTTTTTCTGAATTTGTCAAGTATGAAGACTTAGAGATTTCTTCTGTAACACACCTCAACTGAATGGTGTAAGTTAACCAAGGAAGAGACAAAGAAAGAACGAGAGAGAAAAAAAAAAAACACAAAAAACAACAACAACACTTGAATCAGAAGACCCCTTGAAACTAAGACTGTTCTAAAATGCCTCTCTGTGTGTTGTGCCTGGGCATACAAAGAGGCCAATGAGGATCGCCTTTCTCTCTATTCCCTACCCTGACTTCAGGAAATCTGTTACCAAAGTTTACCCTGCTGGCTGAAAAAGATCTGACCTCTGGGATTTACTCTGAATCAAAATATGGCCAGGTTGTGGCCTATGAAAGGATCACATTGGATTTAAGTCTGCTCCCCTGGAGCTCAGGAGGTCTCTGCTTTTTGCTTTGTAGTGGAGATGACGTTGAAGAAGATATTGTTCTTATATATATATTGGGGAAGGTCACTAATGATACAGACCTTATGAAATGCAAGAATAAATAAGAACTCTTAACCGGGCCAAAAGAGAGGAAGGACAGAAGAGGAGAGGGCATATTCATTAGCTCTTTTGTAAAACCTGACACTTAACTAGAGAAGTGCAGCAATGTCACCTGGGGCAAGAGCTGACCATCCAATAAAGCAAAGAATTACATGTCTCCATCTGCTGGGCGACTGAAGGAATTACCCAAATTAGAAAGTGTGACTGGGCTTAAGGCTTATTAAAAACCTTAAGATAAATTAAATAAGAAAATACAACCCCATTTAAAGAAAGTGTGACTGACCATACAAGTCACAACTATATACTTTTGTTACTTAAAAGTTGAAATGAAACAAAATACATGCGATTTCTCTTTTCAGTTTCAGGGCAAAAATATATGAATCAAAGATAGGCGTGTTATAAAGACATACTCTCTCTCAGGGAAGGCACCCCCTTACCAATTCTACTTGAGAAAGGAAAAGGATGTATCTTCAGCCTTTTGCTGGGCAGCTGTAGATTCCAGCTCCCTCCAATGAGCAGATAGCCACTTCCGGCTCTTGATTACATCTATGAAATCTTAGGAAGCCTCGTTAAAGAGTTCTCAGCCTATCAGGGGATCTCCAAATAGTAGGGACTTTCTAAAGTGAGTGCCAGGCTTCAAAAGTCAACATAATTGGTAGGTAATTAGTAGATGAAGTTAATCCTTAGTGAATCTTTATCACTTCATGGATTTAATTTTATTTTCTTCCTTTCAGTGCATCATTCTATTTTAATATTTGGTCTGTCAAGTAAAGTATTGCTTCCTTGTACTTACAATCATCTGTGATGTTCTTTACCTCTGGATAAAAAACTGTGCCTGCCCACAGCAGGTACTTCATAATATTTATTTAAAAAGGAGAAAAGGTCCTAGCTCTACAAAGCGTTAGAAAGGTCATCCAATTCTGTCTTCTTCCTCAAGCTTCAGTATTAACTATCTATAATAACTGGACAAATCTATAAAGAGAACCAGATTTCCTGGTAACTCTTTCCATGGCTATAATAACATTAAACTCAGAAAATGTTTATCTAGCATGGCTTTCAAATTCTGTTAGACTCATTTCTTTGGAATTAAATGTGTTATCTTACATAACGGGGCTATTGATGGAAGACATGAGAATGGTAAATTCACCTACAGTATTTGTTATCAATTCATATGCAATTTCCATCAAGCACAATTTCCAAATTTCCCTGAATAATGTTCAACCATCTTTGTACCATTTTGCCACTATACACTTCATAATAAAAGGGGTTGAAATTATTTTATCAGCACAATATATATGACAGTTCCACAGTTAAAAATCTCAGAAGTAGTTAAGTACTACTGAATAAATTTATACAAGCTCACCCACATATGAATAAGTTGAAATAATTCACTTTATCCAACCCTCTGCTGTTCATAAAGCCTATACTCAAACAATTTTAAATATATGAATATTAATCTTCCTTTCAAATTTTTCTAGCGCATGAGATTTAATAAACTCAACCTTCATAGAATTAGTAATATTCACAGGTAAGAAATCATATACATAAAATTACATTGTATAAATGTATAAATTACATTGTATAAATGTAATGTTATGTGTATTATTTCATTTAAAATTGGTATTTATTAGTATAAAGGCATACCTTTCAACAATAGGAATTAACTATTACATTGTCTTTATTCAAAAAGAAAAAGCAAATTATAACACTCATAAACATCCTTTTTGCAAGATTTCCAAAATAGTTTCCCTTTCTCTCTATTCCTTCCAGACTTTTCCCCTCAGAGACTTTAATTGTAAATCATCAAGGTAGGCATATCACTTAAGAGGGTTCTTAAAGTGTCTTCCAGGGATCCCTGAAATCTGCAAGAACCTCTCAGGGAGTCCACAAGGTCAAAACTGTTGCCATGATAATAATATGTCATTATTTGACTTTATTATTCCCATTTCACTTTCAGTTACTAACCAGTGTACATCATTGCTCTGATGGCTAATGGAATGTATGCTTGTGAACTGTTTTCGAATTTGTCAGTTTTGATTTCTAATCCAGAATATGAAAATGAACGAAAGCTCTTAGGATATTTCAAAAACTGTTTTTAAGAGTGTAAAGGGTCCTAAGACCAAAGAATTTGAGAACCATTCATCAAACAAACCCCCAAATCTGGCATAACACAAGGGGGTTCCTCTCTCACTCAGGCACAGGCCCCTGCAGTCAGTTGAGTGTCTATGTATGTATGTGTGGGGGGTCTGAGGAAGTCAGTTCAACATTTCCTCACTCAGGTACCCAGCTAAAAGCATCTCGATGCTTCCACAATTACCAAAGCAGGAAAAAGGGAAGAAAACATGGAAAATCTCATACTTGCTCTAGAAGCTTCTGCCTAAGAGTGACACATGTCTCTGCCACGCACATTGTCAGCCAAATCAGGTATAACCACATCTGAATCAAAGGGGTCAGAGATACACAATCTTCCCATGTTTCTGGAAGGTGAAAGCTGAAAGCAGTTACTCACTTGCACTGCTAAGGACCACAAGGGCTATCTCTTTGGGCAGCTAATCTCTTCCCAGCATCTTTTCCTGAAGTTACTCACCCTCACGATCATGTATTCATGAGTCCTCACAAAACACATTTCAGGAAACATGTGGAGGGGTAGGATTTAAATATGACATGTACAAGTTCACATATTTAAACTTTTCTTTCAAAACAATTGAGAAACATCAAATCTAAACAAAATATATTATGGTAAACTCTTGCCAAAGCTAGTATACAGTGCTATTGTAAAAACGGGTTTTCTAAAAGCCTTCGTTTGACTGACATGTAAAATGAATTATTTATAATAATTTGTGCCATTAAGAAATATCTAAAACCTTTTTATAAGAGCAAGACCCAGATCAATTCAAATAAATTAACATTCTTGCCTGAACCGACTCATCCAGCCCAAGTAACAAATTCACATGTCAACGTTGGGCTGACCCAATGACCCATCTGCTGAAAAATACAAACTATCATTTTGTTTTCCAAATAACAAGCATTGATTGCAGTGTTAGAAAGGTCACTTGTCATCAGCTCAGTCATTGACCTGCTTGCAAATTGCAGCCTGTCACTCCACAGTGAGCCAGGATCATCGGGAGGAACTAAAGCACGTTGTGTTTATAGAGTACAATTGGGGAGGTGACACGATTTTCACAAGATGTGTGTTTAACAGGACAAGTGTCACAGTCACCAGAGATGGAAAGAGGAAGCAGCATGAAAAGGAATGCCTAAAGAGAGACTTCATAATTTCCCAGGATGACTACCAGAAACCTTATTGATTTGGATATGCTTTAAAGACAATGGATCAAACCCAATCTCCAAGTTTTATGCCAAGGACTTCAATCGTTTGTATATTTTCTATGGGTAACAGAATAAATACAAAAGATGTATTGTTCAAGTTCCCTAGAAGGAACCAGGAAAAATACAAAATAAAAACCAAGCAACATCCTGGTGTCAGACAACCTAAAGCATACAAATAAGGACAGGCCATTTAAAAAACAATTTTTCAGTGACATCCTTTGTAAGAGTGCTGCTATTCCTACGCTGCCCCGCATATCTGGCTCGGACACTCACTGCTGCATAACCAGTTGTCTCAACTTGCCCACCCGCCAGAGAGAGGCATTATGGTTGTCCAGCCGACAATTAATTAAACGGCCATATTTATTTCTCTTTCAGCCACTTAAGCTTTTAATATCACTTCAAGATGTAATTTATCACAATCTCCTGGAATAAAATACCATTCTATGTATTAAAGTCCAATTATTTAAAATAATCATCTGCAGTCATTTTCTGGAGTTTGCCAAGAAATTCTGTACGAATTTTTTTTTTCTATCTTAGGACCCATATTATGGACTGGATACAAATGAATGCAAGCATGTTTCCAAAAATAAAAGTGAACAACTCCTTATGCAACTTCTTACAAAGTTTCAGTTAGCCACTAAAATATCTACCAATAGGATAAAGAGCTTTATACTTGATATACCCACTGAGGCATAAGAGCACAGCGTGAAGCACTTGTCCCATTTTAGAAAGTCCTAAAATTACATCCCTGAAGTTAGTCACTCTAAATCGGTCCATCAACTCTACAAAACCTCTCCAACAAAGACCAAAGAATCATTTCGATAAGCTCAGAAAGGGAAGACATGGGTCAACCAGGTTTTTAAGTATAAATGTTTTCAGTGTGATTTGACAGGATAGCATTTTGCCTAGAATGTATCAGCGGTAAGAACGGCCCTGGCATGGTACTAAGTCAAGTCAGTGCACCTCACTCACGTGTTTTTTGTTTCCCCCCACACACAGCAAATTTTGCTGAGTTTCAAAACTAAAGTTGAAAAAGTAGTGTAATAAATATTCACACATACTTCACCTAGACTTAACAATTGTTAACATCACCACATTTGCACATATGCATTCACTCTACACACACACACACACACACACATTTTTTCTGCACAAACATCCAGGCACTTAGCACTAAATAATTTAGCATGAATCTCCTAAGAACAAGGGTATTCTCCTACATATTCACATGCTTTGTGGTATTCATTGACCAAATATCCTTATTACAACTTTTCCTGATATTCCCTTATGAGAAATTTTGAACTTTCCTCTATGCACACAGAGTTAAGTAGTTGCTTTTATCCTGCCTTTACCAGAAATCAACAGTCAAATCACTTCCTGGCTTCACATCCTTCGCCAGCTGCATGGGGCCTGTGGCCTTTGAGACCTCCCTCCAGCGCTCTTCTCTCTACCTCCCCAGTCAGCGATGTGTGTAGCCCTGAGTCTCAGCAGCAACCTGTGCAGCCTGTGAGTGCATGTCTCTTCCACCACCCCCACCCCCACCCCCCACCCCCCGCACTCACTGCCTCGAGACCAGATGTTCCTTCCTTCTGCCTGGCAGGCCCTCCTGCTCTGGTCTCGTCCTCAAGCTCTCACCGCCCCTCTCCAGGGCCTCTTCCTCCTGGAAGCGTTCTGCTTGTCCTCGCCCACCAGTCTGTGTCTGGCAGTGGCGTGGCCCCCACCAGAGCCCTGGCCACAGCACTTCTGTGTCTCCTGGAAGACTGGTCTCAGTTCCCCACTACTCACCAGGGCCCGGGACACACATCTCCCGTGCCTCAGCCTGTGCTCCAAAAGGACCTGCATTGCTTCCTGCTCTTAAGGTGAAAGGAATAACCCAGACTTAACTCATTCTTATTTAAATGTATTCAGCTCTTCAATTTCCTGGACCTTGGAAGTCCCTGAGGCACTTCAAGAGGAGCCTGTGATGACTGGGCCTGACTCAGCAGAAGGAAAATGGGGTGAACCAGAGCCCGTGGGCCACACAGAATTTCCAAGGCCTTCCTTATGCGGGTGTCTGTGCAGCGCAAGTTCAGTGTCACCATTACCCTGCCCGTGGCCATCAGTGCCCACTCACAACCCGTCTGACCCAAAGATCCTCCCCTCCATGAAGGAAGGCTGCTGCTGGGCAGCCCCCGACCCAAGTGGCAAGTCTTCCTCTGCCTCAGTCTCCCTGGTCTTCAGACAAACTGTTTTCAAATCAGCCCATCCCCACCCCACTGCCCCTCTACAATCTAATGAGGAATCTGTGCTCAGAAGGCTGAAAGACTGTTCCAGAGGTTCACATCAAATCTCGTCGTCCCTTCTCTTGACTGTTACTGTGAACGTGGGCTCCTCCCCTCCAACAATCTGACCAGGCCCAGCTTAAGGGAGCCTGGCACCGGGACACCAGCACACAGAACACACAACACACAGGAGCCGAGCAAGGCCTCGGTGCTAATTTCTCCGGCTGGCGTTAATAACCACCCCATAGTCCCATCACCCTGGACCTCGCCTCTCGCACTTCTCACCCTTCCTCAGCTCAGATTCTGAGACATTTACAGTATCTGTCATGACTGGCCCGCTTGTTTGTTCCATCACTTGGCCACACATAACTCTTATGATGTCATCTTGTACAATTTTACAGGAAATTAAGCAAGAATAAACCTTTTGACAAAAGCACATATTTATATATACAGGCTCATTTGTATACTTTTTAACAAATATTTAAAAATAGTGAGCCACTGTTCTTACTTTTTGAAACAGGTTGCAATCAGCCAAGACAAGAATTTAGAACAAATTTAAAGGAGAACATTTGTTGAACACTGAATATAAACTACTGATATAAATGGTCATACATAATACACTGACCCCTTTGAAACACTTAACTATCAAAAATCAACACGCTTTTCAAAAATAAAAAGCGACTGCCCTGATCTTGAAAGTCTTTACATGTAAAAACTGAATCACTGAAAACATTATGCCAACTGAAATAAGCCAGTCACAAAAGGACAGATACTGTGTGATTTCACCTACATGAGGTATCTAGAGTAGTCAAATTCATAGAGACAGAAAGCAGAATGCTGGTTGCCACAGGTTCAGAAGAGTGGAGAATGGGGAGTTAGTATTTAATGGGTGCAGAGTTTCCTTTTGGGAAGATAAAAATGTTCCAGAGATGGGTGGTAGAGATGGTTGCACAACAATGTGAAACGTACTGAATGCCACTGAACTGTACATTTTTAAGTGGTTAAGATGGTAAATTTTATGTTATGTTTTTACCTTTGAGTGGAACACACTGTTTACACCTACCATGTTTCCCCAAAAATAAGACCTAGCCAGACAATCGTCTTAAAGCCAGACGTAAAGCGTCTTTTGGAGCAAAACTTAATATAAGACCCAGTCTTATTTTACTATAAGACCACTTAAAATAACCACTTAAATAATAACCACTTAAAAATTTTTTAAGTGGTTATTATTTACTTATTTTACTATTATAGTAAAATAAGACCCGGTCTTATCGAACATAAGACCGGGTCTTATACTAATTTTTGCTCCAAAAGACACATTAGAGTTGATTGTACAGCTGCGTCTTATTTTTGGGAAAACACAGTATGTTAAAATGAGGCTACTCAGAGCCCTGTGCTGTTTAAGAACTCCCCTGATCTGAATTTTTGTTTTATTATCATCTACAGTTATTTCTCTAAATTCTGTAGCTTAGAAACTGCTGACAGAATACAATTTCAGACTAATTCCGTTCATACTGTCTCATTCTTCACTGTTTCAAAGCTAACTGGAAACCGAGTCTAAGCCTCCCCCAGGTGATCTGGGTAAGATGGAGGGAGACTGTTCCTTGCATCTGGATGTCACGCACCTCACTATGCGACAGTTAAATGAGATACTCAAGGACAATAAAACTGTTGTCATTTCCTGACTCAGTGACTGCAAATACTCAGAATCAATTAAAATAACACCAAATTCAGTGAACCGCCTCCAAAATTTTTTAAGTGGTTATTAAAGTGGTTATTTTTTAACTTATTATTATAAAGTTATGCTTGATCATAAAGGAAATATATGAAATAGAAATCATAAGGCAATTACCCCAAAGCCTACCATTGTTAACAAAAACATTGTTAGCATTTAATGGACTTCTTTCAGCTTGCTTTTTTAATCCATTCAAATATTATATGAAGTTGTATATCTTCTGTTTCTTATTTGATACCATTTGGAAGAGAAAATAAGAATTTGGAATGAACTGTCCACCTCACTGAGTCCAAATTAAGCTAAGAGATGAATTCATACCAAATTGCTCAGAAAATTACTTAATAACAAAAGAAGGACATTTCTTGAACACTGTGTGGGGCCAGGTATAAGGCTAAGTTCCTGAAGTGGATGATTTTGTCTCATCTGGTCAACAACCCTCTGGGGCAGGTCCTAAATCCCTTTCCACAGTTTTTGGGGTCCCAGAAGACTGCACCCCACTGCCTCCAGCAGAGCTCACCCCGCCTCAGTCTGCTCCTGCTTCCCCCCCCACCCCCCCGCCCATTAACCCAGCCACCACAGCGGCCAACTTGTCCCTGGTTGAATTCCAGTCTCTGCTCCAAGAGGCTGTTCTGTCGACACCTCCCGTCACTCGCTAAGCCCTTATCCTGCTTCAGGTTTTCTTCACAGCCCTTGGCACATCCCACCGTTGCAGCCTATGTCTCTCTGTGTATTAGATGAGAACTAGCCTCCTCCACAGGACAGAATGACCAGGGGGACAAACTCCGCTACTGCAGCTCTGTCACTCCATAAACATGGATTACTAACTAACGGTTTCCAGATGAGGAGCCTGAGAAACTGAGAGCTTAAGAACTTGCCCAAGGTCAGTCGCTAGTGATAGAGCCGGCATGTGACCCAGGAAGGGCCAGCAGCCCCCGCCGTGGACAGCTTTCATGTTTATTTTGAGGGGATCCAAATAGTTGCCGTCTGGGATGAAGACTAACTAACCCCCTTCCTTAGATGATGTGCTCACATGGGAAGGTCACTCTATGGCTCTCAGAAGAACAAAAATGGGGACTGTTTCTCTCACCTATAAGCCTGGCACGAGTTTAACTGTTCTGGGCTTCCGTGTCCTAAGGTGTAAAACAGAGATTACGCCACCCAAACTCCCAGGTCCTCATGAAGAGCAAATGTTATACAGCAAAGAAGCAAATTCTGTCAGCTAAGAGTCATTTATGTGTAGAAGATCACTTTGTTTTAGACGAGAGAATGATCAGAGGATACTACGCTGCCTGCCACTTGCCTGTGATTTAGACTGTTTTGCTCTTTTTTTTTAAAAGACAATGCATATAAGAAAGCTAAATTGGATGCTATAGTATGCCGAGTCTGACAAACTGAATTTTGTATTACCTTTTAATTATTCACTTCCAGAAAGTCATTAATAAATGATGAAAAACACAGTCTTACAGGATATACCTCTTTGGCAATCCAAGAACAGTCTTACCAGGCTGAGAATGTGCAGGGCACCAGGAAGGGATCCCATTTGGTTTACGCAGCAATTACTCCCAAGCATCTCTAACAGTGCCTCACACATAGCAGGTGTTTAATAAATATTTGTTGAATGTTGACAGATTCAAAGATTGTGAGATAATTAGACAACTGTCTGAATATTCCGTGCCAAAAATATTACTCACTATATACACACTGAAATTTAAGCAGGAAAGATATCTTTCTGAGCCTTTTTTTTTTAAGTCTTCTTATCACTCACTAAGGCCTACCTAAGTCCTAAAGTGTAAATAAGCAGGGAAGTCTCCTCTAGCAAAATGAAAATATGCCTGATGAATGCACCCAAAGAGAAAAATTTCAATTCCTTTGTCTATCTATCCATCATCTTCCCAAACATGAAACTGACTCTACAAAAATGCTGTCATCTTTCCTATTTTCTGGGTCATCACACTAAGAGCCCATACCGCACCTCCATCCCTGCACTTGCCTCTCTCTGCCTTTCATAGGGCACCCAGAGATATGACCCAATCCTCAGTGACAGCATCTCCGTGAAGATCAAAAGCAACACCATTCCCAATTTGCAACATGTAAAACTAAGATGTGGAAGGCTAACTAAAGGAGCTTCCCCTCGTCACACGCTAAACTACCCAGAAAAGCACTAAGCATAATGTTTCATTTTTCCAGCACGAGGACCCAAATTCACTTAATTACAGCCTTTTTAGAGATATAATATCTTCAGGGGGCCATGCACATTAGAAATAAATGTCAATTTTATGAGTATCAAATGGCTATGGTTATAAGCTACCTTTACATTTTTTATATTATGGATGGATTTTTTTGTTTAATTTTTAAAATATAAAACAGGGTTACATTTTCTTACACATAAGCTATGGGACTTGTTAAACATCCATTTTGTAGAACTGGAACACTAAGATATACATTATACTTTAATAAAATATAAAAACATCAACCATTTTCAAACTATGTAGGTACTTTTATATCATAAAACCCTTATTAATCAATATTTTTTAATCTACTCTGATAATCATACATGTACTACAGTATATAAAGTGACAGCATGCAACGGTGCTAATAAAATATACCAGGGTATCATTAGGTTACTTAATCAAGGGTTCTTGTGCTCAAAATAGTAATCCTTATGACAAAGTTTAAGAAAGTTCCCCATTGTTAATGGACATCAACTAATACGCAATGAACTATGCATTTACCCATAAAAGAGAAACCATGTATGGCATAGTTTCACCATCAGGAAAACTGTATGGCTCAGAACTAGCTGCAAAAGTATAATCTACTATAACATAAATGTCAGCTTCAAATACGGAAATTTAAATTGCTTGGTATTTATTTGCCCTAAATATGTAGTTCCACAATCAATGTCACAGTCTCAGAGTAGCTATCAAGTCAGCTTGTATAAAACTCCAGACTGTATTTAAATTTTTTAAATGTGCTAAAAATAACCTCGCATGTGAAGATACAGAGAAACAAACCCTACGCACTGGAACATCGATTTCAGAAAAGACAGAAAATGTAAAATTTTAATTAGAGTAAATTTTTAAATTAGAGTAAAAATTTTAGTCGCTCATAGTTATAATTTTTAAATTTATCTTGATGAATTATTTGCTTATTAGAATCACAATAGTCCCACAATAAGTTTGGTACTAAACAATAAAGAAAATCACAATGTTTTTTTCTTACTGATTTTAATAGCCCAATGTTTGGAAAACATACAATCTGAAAGTGAAAGAAAATGTGAAATAATGTTTGCATGTTAATAATTATAATATGAATAGAGAAAACAGTAATAATATAAACCAAGAGTCCAAAGCCACAATTATATGCTGGTGCCAAAATGGTTTTAGACAGGGGTTGACAAAATTTTTCTGCACAGAGCCAAGCAGCAAATACCCAGGCTTTGTGGACACTACAGCATCTGTTGTAACTTCACAGCTCTGCTGTGCTTGAAAGCAACCACAGACAATGTTTAACAAATGGACATGGCTGTGTGCCAATAGGACTTTGTTTATGGACACTGAAATTTGAATTTCATGTGCCACAAAATATTATTATTATTTTTTTTTTTTTTTCAATCATTTAAAAACATAAAAACCATTCATAGCTTGCAAGCCATAAAAAACTAGCAGCAGGTTAGATTTGGCCTGTAGGATACAGCTTGTCAGCACATGGTCTAAAGCATCACAGACCCAGCCTACACATGCAAGACCAAATACAAATACACGTGCAAGAACAAATCCCATAATATTTTACATAAAGATTTAAAAAACTAACTCTCAAAGAGCTACGAGTATGTTTGTATCTGCTTTTGCTACCGGTTTACCCTGAGAAATTCATAAAAGTAATTTCTGTTTTAGTGTAAGAGGGCCAGCGTTGGAATTTGTTTTTGGAAGGAATAAATTATTTTATGCATATTAATGGAAAAAGAGGAGGGAGAGGAGAGGAACACGAGGAGAAGCAGGAGGAGAAATCGCTTGCAACTAAATACTATTTAAAACTCAAGGCTGTACATATACATTGGAAACTCAGTTTAAAATCCATACCTTAGGATACCATATACAAGTTTATAAGATGATATTTCCTTATTTCTAACAATGATGTTTCACTTAACTTCTCACTTTAGGTGCATAGGTCAGCTGGGCACAAGTCCATATCCTTTATAACATATTGGGCTCACAGTGAGAAACCTGCTCTTAAAACACTTTCAGCCTATACCTCATATGTAGAACATTATCTATCTATCTATCTATCTATCTATCTATCTATCTATCTATCTATCTATCAATCATCTATCTATCTATAGTATATAGATTTAAATATATAATATATATGATAGTATATATAACATTGATATATATAGCACATTATATCATTATATATCATTTTAGGTTGTTCACTAATTGTGTTTTTGTGACTTTCTTTCCCTGAGTAGGTAAGTTCCTAGAGAGAAAGAATCACTTCTTACAATCCTTCATCTCCCACAGTAATCAGCATCATGATTAGCATACACTAGGGCTCAAAGAAATTTTTTTAATGACTAAAATTTGTTTAATACATAGTATGAAAAAATACCAGTATTTGCAATTTTACATTAAGGCAGAAAATATAATCTGATGGAATAATTATCAATGGAATAATTATCGTTTCAACTAAAATGTGTTTTACCTGGACTGTGCCCACATGCACAGAGAGGCAGAGGAACGGGACGGCTAGTCTTTCTGCGTCCCCCCTCATCTCCTGACATCCAAACCATCTGTATGTCCCCACAATGATTGGTATTCTGTTTGGCAGTGGTGGTTCGGGGCACACCTTTTTTAACTATCAGAAATCATATAGAAATGACAAAACTGTTAGAACAGGGGTGTCAAAACTTTTTTTAATGTATTTTACCAAGGGCCATATGCGGTAAAATACACAAACAGCCGGGCCACTCACTTGAGGTGAAGTACATATTGCCTCACCTGGTTTATTTAAGTAAACTAAATATATTTTTGGAATTTGCTGCAGGCCAATTAATAATGGATTGCAGACCACAGTTGGCACAGAGGCCGCAGTTTTGACACCCCTGTGTTAGAAGATGTAACATTCAGAGATCTTAAGCTACAAAAGCCTCACACTTATCATTAAGTATTCTATTAGTCAACAGAATGAGAGTAAATTCAAATAGAACATCTAAATAGCCCTACTTCGTTCTTCCAAATGCAGAAGAGCCTTCAAAGGCCAAGATATTTGGAAAGTTGCTTCCCCTTTGTTCCTTTAATTACCCAACTGATTGTTCCAGGATACAATCGCTCTTTGATCTTTAATATCATTTTTGTAACATACTCTGCTAGAATCCCATCCTTTCTAAATTTAAAACTTGGACAACTTGGTCTGAGATAGTTTTGTGGAACATCAGAAAGAAGAAAAGGACAAGATGGTGACAATAAGCGATTTATCCCCCTCCTTCATAAAGGAAAGTGGGTTATCGTGTGTCAAAAATAGAACTAGCTGAGGCTGAAGGAGATATGTCAATGTTAGGGCTCCTTTGTAAAAGCCAATTTTTCCAAGTCAGGCTGCAATCTAAAAAACTACAATAATGAAATCAACGACTTAACGTGAAACATTACAAATTGTTTCCCACATTAAAATACAACAAAGAAAGCCGAGTGCACTCTGTGGAGACGTCTACCAGGACTAACTCTGAGTGCCCTCCTCACTACGACAGCCGCATCCGTCCCCAGCCTCTCTGGACACAGGCTCATCCTCGAGAGACAGCAGGTGATGATGAGAAAAGGACTTCAGGCTCAAAAGCCTGTTTGGGAAAGAGCATGTCTGTGCAGGGAGCACTGCTCTGCTCTCCTCTTCCCCTCTCCCGAGTGCAGACAGGAATGGAATTTGAAAAAGAAAAACAACTCAAATACCACTGATTCAAACACAAGTCAGATTCAAAAGTGCACACACACAAGAGAAAAAGAGAAGCAGAAAGGGAGACTGTCAGCTATGGGTAAATAACCAAGAACTAGAAAGGTTTTGAAGTCCAGTAAAGCATAGCACTAAGGAGCTCAGCGTGACTTTCTCTGAGGTTACAAGGAGCTAAAGTGTGCGGAGAGGGCAAGGCCGCGGTGGGCGTCATAACTGCGAAGGCTCAGTCAAGAACAGCATTAAACTCCACTTCATGTTTAAAGCTACTTTACAAGATTACTTACTAAATGTGATTATTGCTACATTTAGGAACATTAATGAAGAACTTGACAGTCATTAAAAGTACTAAAAAATGTGTTTTACCTGAAATCCAAAACATATTTTATAGTTTGAATCCTGAATGGAGCACACTCTTCACCCCATTTAGAAAATGAATCTGCAAATCTAAAATTTTACAGGCTGTCTAACACCACAGCCTGAAAAAGGTGTCCATTAAAATGATCAAACTCCAACGTGACTAGAGTTCACTGGTCATCATCTTCCCACACTTCCTTCTAAATAAGAAGGAGAATTCTTGCTGGTATTCAGTGGAACAAATGTCTTTCATTCATGAGAAAATCTGCAAAGCACTTGTACAGTGAAAAAAGCATCCACGCGTGTGCATTACCGTTTTATCTTAAGAATGCTTTCAAGATCACCGGCCTCCTCACAGATCTCCCAGGTGCCAAGCGAGGCCCTGAGGCTGACACAGTTTAAGTCGCCTTCCAATTAAGTTGTAGATCCCAATTTGTGACCCACACTTCGTTTGGATTCCCCAGCTTGAGTTCCATTCACTGGACACATTCGCCAGTAAAGACATCCATCTACTTCCCATACCTGTCGTTTGGGAAAGATTCAATTGGGAAAGGCCCAGTAATCTAGCTCAGGTAGCCAAAGAAAAAGGAAGTAAACTTTCATTAGACTTTTAAGGTAGAGCTATAAAGGTAAACTCTTTGTAATCAGTCCTCTTAATTGTAGCATCCTCACTAACTGGCCTTTGACTGCCACAATCAAAGACCGTAATCCTCACCCATTCAACCAATACCTAGTGAACAGTGACTGTGATTAAGACTCTTGTGTACCTCAGATTTTAAAAAGAAAACAGAACGAAATGCAAACCTGATGGCATCCATGGGTCAGAAGTTGGTTTGGTCAAGGTGTTCACCTGCTCCCAGTTGAAGTCATCGTCTTCAGCTTGACTGTACCCACATGTGCTGTACGGCTCATCAAAGAGGCAACCCCCTAGAAGGCAACAGAATGAAAAGTAGCGTAAATCACAGCAGGCCTCCGGAATAAGCGCTGATGATTACAGGTAACTGTGAACCTACCTGATGCTAACTAAATCCGACTGACCTTTGTGCCGAGGAAGTGTGCACCCTGACCTTGTTACATCTTTGCTGAGTGTCCCCACGCCTCGCCAGCACTGCCACGTCACATTGTTCCCGGAAGAACCAATGTTTGTGAAATCCAATTGAAAGAAAGACCCAAGCAAATTTTTAACTCATATTTTCTAGACTCACAGGAATTTGGAATATTGATCTTGTGTTCAAAATTTTAACAGAATCACCCAAAGTGTTCGACGTGTTTAAAAAAAAAAAGAAAAAGCCATTATAATTTGTCCAAAAAAATTAAAAGAGAACTGCTTTCACCACGACTCTGGCACAATGATAGGGGACAAAATGCAGTAGAGACCACGGACATAGCTTGCAAAATATTTTTCTGAGGATTATTCTACATCGTTAGAAAAACGTAGATACTGGTTTTGCTTTAATATTTTGGAGATTTGAGGTCTCAAAATGAAAACAGATTATAAATTTGCTTATGTTCACACAATTTTTAAAGAAAGGCAAGAATAAATTTGAAACTACATGTGGTGAGCATCCCCTTAACTTTGGTGCTAGAAATAAAGCTACTTAAATAAAGAAACAAAGAATAAAAGAAAATGCAGACTACACAAAGCAACTTGGCTGTTTCAACATCCTGGGTCACATAGATGATTGTGAGTCCCATCCATATCCTCTCAAATGTCTCCCATTACTCTGAATTATTACAGTATCAAGCAGTTTCTCCAATATTTCACATTTGAAGAGTGATTAAATTTTCCATATTAATTATTATGAAAATTCTACTATCCATTATATAATGCTATTAATTATATTAAAATATTAATTATAATTACTTGTCAATGATGCAAATTAAGGGTTCTGGTCAAGAAAACAAAAAATAAGGATACTATAACACTGGCTAAAGGAAAATAAGTAAAATAACAATTTTACAATCTCAGAGGTAAAACAGACGTTACAGCCTTCTAGACAGACAGACAGACAGCTTCTGAACAAGGGATGCACTAAGAATTTTAAAAAGTGTCCCTACCATGTAGATAATTCCCCCTTTATAAAGGGCCAAACTCTGTTTCTTGAAAAATCTACTCATTAACTTAGTTCTACCTTGTGAAGAAATAGTAAAAATCTCAGCCCTCACACAGGAAAGCTGATTATTTGAAAAAAGCCGTCATGCTCTAAGTCGGCACTTCTCCCTGCAAAACATGCTTTGCTGTCCCTGATTCCTCCTACTCGAAGGTTTTCAGATGTTCACCATCCTAGCAGGTGTTCTGAGTACTCATGTTTATCAGCACTCTTCCAAAAGAAGGATTCCCAGTACTGGAGCCAGACAGAATTCAACTGGCAACTGCCCTTGACCTCGTGCTTTTTCAACAGTCTGGGCAGCGTGCTGTCCCTTCTGAGGTTCGCGGCAGCTGACATCCCATACAAGCCTGAAATTCATACCACTGCCATTGACCTATTTCTCCCCTCTTGTAGTATGGCAAGTGAGTTTCTGAATGCAAACTCAGGCTGTACACGCATCCTTACTGAACCCCATCTCCTGGTTTGCAGTGCATCACTCAAGCCTGTTGAGAGCTTTTGGAATCCTGATTTTGTCATTTGTTTTCAGTCATCCTACCTAGACTTGCGTTATCTGCTAATTTGATAAGCATGCTTTCTATGTCTGCCTCCAAATCACTGACAACAAATGTGAAACAGGGCAGAGTCAAGGGACCTCAGACCCTTTTAGAAGGTCTCTCCCAGCTTTCTAGCTTTGTCTCAGTTGTTAGCTCCAGGCATGACAGTGAAATTAGTAACCCTGGATGCTATCTTCTGTAATACTTTTAACAGAACTGGTCAACTAAACATTTCACTGGGAACAGAAACTTATTACAGATATACAGCATTGACTCCATATTTCACCTTGACAACAAGTGGTAATTTATACTTCCCTCTCATTCAGCTTTAACAAGTTCAAAGAAACAAAGTGGATTTGTGTAAAGCACTTAACACGGACAACTTTCCAATTTGGGGTGAGAAATGTTAGAAGACTATGCAAACATTTATGAGAAATATTTTCTCTTGATTGCAAACCCTAAATTTGATGCAGAAAGCAGCTTCAGTACTATAGCAATAAGTCCGAACAGCAGGTAGCACTAATAACGTTCAAAAAGAAAAAAAATAACCATGAATTTTGACAGAGAAGGGGCCCTCCAATGGAAACACAGATAGCACGTTGCTGAAAGTCCTGCAGGCAATCTGAAACAGCAAGAAACAGCTATAGGCATCCACAAAACTCCAGGCTGGCTACAGCTATGGTTTATGAAACAACTGTTGGCATTGAAGATATGACCAAATCTAAAGACAAGAGAATGCTCAGCTGACAGCAAACACCAAAGACTAATACAATGCTGGTGCAAGGATATAATTCTCCCATTACATAAAGCTGTTTTCATCACTTAAAAGGAAACATAAAAAATATGATATGGTTCTTTCTGGACCCATGTATGATTATCGAAACACTGGAAAATGGGAAAGACTATGAATTTCCTATTGCCGTAAGATATATCTCCCTGCACACCAATTTTCAGATCCACTGATATTCATCCAATAGATGAGAGACCCTAAAAATAGCAAAGGTGGTTTACTGAGCTAAAATGAGATGAGATTAAGGTAAATGGCATCAGAATTGAAATAACGAATTTGAGAGTGAACAAATTAGATGTTTTTGGTTTTCAGGAAGCTTTGTGTAGTGGTGGAAGTGAACAGGTTCCAGGGTCAAACGTCTGGCACATCCCCATTTTTCCACTGTTAGCTCTGTGACTGTCAACAAATCACTGGGTGCTCTGAACCCTGGTTTCTCCACCTCTGAAATGGGGGTAACATACCTCACGGAGTATTTCTAATAATCCACTGACACAGCAAATGTGTAGTTGGTGTAACATAATGTCAGGCATGTGCAACCAGTCTCAGTTATTTTGGTTCTTAAATCCTTCTTACCACGTATACCTCATACAACAATTACTCTCATGAATTCATTTCATCGCAAATAGTCGGAGATACATAACTGGAAATTTCATACTTCCTTAGGAGGCGAGGAGTTGTGAGCAATCCTACAGGCACCCTCCTGTGGGCTCTTCCATGGAGCCAAAGAACGGAGGTCTGGCTAGGATTCCGTAAATGCTTTGAGGCCAGTGAAGAACATGATAAGGAAGCCAAGTACCCTGAAACTTAGTGAAATAATTGAGCATTTCTAAACACAAGGCTCCGTGATTTTCGTAATAACACAGACAGTTCACCATCATGTACAGGAATGTAGTCAGTAGCAGACTTGCCAAGGTTTCTCCAGAATTATCTTACTTGGACCGACGTCCAACAGCTCATGGCTGGACTATATTCCTCGATCAAATCAAAGTAAATGATTTCCGTTGTGGAGGGGAATCAATACTAAACCAAGTTATATATGAGATGGAGGAAAAATGGTGACAGACAGGTGGGGCAATAGTCTGCATCATTCAGATTCTCTCTCTCTCTCTCTCTCTCTCTCTCTCTCTCTCTCTCTCTCTCTCTCCCTCTCTCACACACACACACACACACATACACACACACTCACAGTTGTGCACGTGCCCACATGCCTCCACCATACCTTGAGAAGAAAGGCTTCTCCTTAGCTAATGTGAATACAACACACTATAACACTACATGTGCTGAATGAAGACTGAATTATTACGCAAAAGGAAGTGTCGACAGACGTCACTCAGGTCACCCACAGCAATGATTTCTGTACAAGAATGGTGACTGCATGGCCTGTGCCCGGACAGGCAGCGCTACACAATCACATGAAAATTCAATTAACAAAATCAAAGAAAAGTAAAAGTTAAAAAATCAAGGAAAGCAGAGCGAAGAAAAAATAAAAATCAGATTATACCAGGAATACGGTGAGAACTCCACCATCATGACCAAGTAATAACTAAAAAAAAGTCACCAGGTTCATTTACTGGAAGTCAGCACAAATTTCACTTTGAGCTTGGGCTAGGCAGTGCAAAGAGGAAAATATGATTGACTGCATAATTCAAAGTATCTATGCGCTAATAATATTAATACTGAAACTAGTACTGTAACAGGGGCTAACATTTACTGAGGATCCTAATGCCAACCGTGTAAGACAGATACTGTGATGTTTCCCAGATACAGAAACTGAGGCACAGAAGGTGTTAGAGCTGCCACAAGGCCTCAAAGCTGGAAGGCAGAGAAGCAGAGATTTGAACCCAGACTTCTGTCTTGAGAATGTTCTTAACACTATGTGATAGTATCTCACAAACTGAAAACCCCAAAGAAACACAACTACTCCTAATCCTAAATGCAGAAAGAACTACCTTCCCAGGTCCCTGGGAAGAAGCAATCGACGTAAGTTCATGAGCAGCATCCACCAGAACATCCACCAGAACACAGCAATGGGTTTTAGGGTCGATTCAGTGACATGTTACAATACCAGTCATCAAACTTCAATTCAAGAAGCTTGACTTTGTGGGAGCTCAGTGCATTCTAGGATTCTCCTAGAATGTAATATCCCTTGAGATGCCTTTATGAATACTGTTTCTTTCAACGAAGTCTTAGTGGGCTGCCATAAGTTTGTGTATTTACTCCCCCCCAAAAGTTGCAATTAATCTGTGCTATTACTGAACAATGGAGCCACGTTCTTTAGAAATCAGAAGAAATGGTGTTAGGCCTGAATCGCTCCATGAAAACTGAAGGATTTAAAAAGAACAGGTGTCTGAAAGCCTATAGGCAGAGTAGGAACTCTGTTCAAAAGTTAACTTTGATTATAACTCCATCTTAGTCATCTTAGCATTCCCGAGAGCTAGTACATGGTAGGTACCCAATACATTCTTTTTAGAAAAATGGGTAATGCATTCCCCAAAATTCTATGCAGTATTTGCCTGCAATAATTTTGTCTGGAAAATTAAAAAAAAAAGTAATATCCACCTAAACAATGGAAACAATTTCAATACAGTCCCATAAAACACCTAGCCCTGCCCTGGTGTATTCCAAGATGAGTCAGCTGCAAATGTGACCGAATCACTGAACTTGTTTGTGTTTTATTATGGTTGAAAACTGTAAGCTAGTAAATGTTAATGAAGTTTCTACAAATTATGGCTTTTACTTTAAAAAAGTTGAACACTTTTTTTTTTTTTTTTTTTTTTTTTTTTTGTCTGGCAACAATTAGCAAGGCTAGTTGTCTATAAAGGTCATTCTTGATTTATGAAAATAAAATATTGTCATTTTCATATTAGAGGGAATTTATCTTTCTTTTTGCTTTAGAGCAGCAGAGAATTATTCAGGAGACCTAAGAATAGTATGACATCATTAACATAGAAGCTGTAAAGGAGAGAGGATGGTCCCCTTTTTCCACAAGGAAACCTTGTAAGATCTTTCACATAACTTTCTATATCCTACTGAAGTTGCAGGCCTCGAGAGAAGACAAAGGAAAGTAAATTGACAAGGATTAGAGCAATCCTTAATTTTTTATTTTATTTTTATTATGACCCACAGTCTTGACCCGGCACATGTATATGTACATTTTACAAACCAAGTTTATCTCTGCTAGCATATATGGATATTTTTCATTTCTGTTCTGTTCAATTTTGTAAAAGGTGAGTCTAGACCCAGTAAACTGACTTCAGGATCCTTCAAAAGGGTGTGTATGACCTGTAGTCTTTAAGATTTGGAGATGAGAACCATTACCTGAGACTGTTTATTTAGCTTGAAGTTATTAATCCACACTAACTACTAAGGTAGTCAGTCAGCAGGCAGCCTGGGATCACAACGTTGTGTGGTATTAACAGCTACCATTTTGTGGGCATCTGCCCTGTGCTACCAGATTCTGCTTCAGGCAACATATAGTAAATTTTTCCCTTACTCCTCACAACCAGTATAAGACTGTTATCTCAGGATGTCTGATTCAAAGAACGTGTTACATAACAAAAACCACACAAACGTTTATATGTATTATTTAATCTTAAAAATCCTAAAGGCAAACATCAATATCCTTTGTGCCAGTTATCAGTGTATTACATCTCAGCTCTAAATTCACATTTCAGTGCTTGTTTTGCAAAAATGTACCCAGGCCTTCTAACTAAGGGTCCTGGAGAGGCACTGTAGGAGGAAGGGGTGGGTTTGCAGGCCCCCCTTGAAGGCTCCTCAGCACACAAAGCTTCTCGAGCACCAGACGTGCAATTCAGGGCCATTCCCAGTGCTCAGCTCCTCTGGTGCGCGGTGGTCAACAGTGCCCAGCAGAGGGCGGCTTGCCCCAGCACCCCCCTGGTGGTTTTGTGGCAGAGCGCCCCCAAAGGGACACCCCCCATGAACAGTTTTCCCTGCCAGCTTAGGGGACACATTTCCTTCAAGTTGTATCAGTGTGACCCCACAGTGACTTCTGTGCCATCCACTGAGCCACAGTCAAGCCCTGGATCTCAGATCTAGCAGAATCTTCTCCTTTGAGCTCTATTTCTGCTCTGAAGCAGAGGCAGTGCCTCATTTCTGTTATTCCTGTATTCTTTAGAGCTCTCTTACTACTAGTCAATCACTTGTATTCCAATCCATTGTTATCATAGTTCATTCTGTTCAAATTACTGTGTGGCTTCTGTCTCCTGATTGGACCTTAATTGATACATCCCTATTTTTACAAATGGCCACTCAGAGTGGTCAAATACCTCACCCAAAGTCACACAGAGCTCAGTGTAGGCCCAGCAGTTCAACCAAGGTCTGAGTCCAAAGTCCATACTCTTTCCAGTCTGTGTATTTTATCACCCGTAACACACCTCTACAAAGCAAGCAAACAACATGTACTATTCATGTATGGATTGCTACATGAATTGCATGGCAAATAAGCTCCTGAAAGTGCTGTTTATAAGAAGCCAGTGGAGGACAATCAAATGTTAATTTCATAAACTTGTCTATAAGATACAGACATATTTTGAGTTGTTCTGCCTTTAACAGGTTAAATTGACTTACAAACTCTAGCAATGGTTCTTCTTGTTATAATTACAGCCCATTTAAAGTTGCTTTGTAAAAAAGACTGTAATACTCCTTGAAGAGATTTCTGGAACATTCTTCTCATTTGTTCTAAATACAGAATGACCCCATTTAAGGAAGCCTTTATCAAATGTCTGAAGTATTAAGTGGGTCTCTCTACAGAGAGGGCATATCAAAAACTAGTGCTAAAGTAACTCCCAAAACTAGTGCTAAACTACCTCCCATTATATGTTCTATTTTCCTAAAATACATGTAATCTCAGGCGGTCCTATCCATTTACTTCAAGTTTAAAACAGTGAGATAAAAGGCTATAAACCACACATTTCAAAGGATAAACAGAAAGTAAGCTATAATATACATAATTGTTTTAAGACTTAAAAAAAAACACAAAAAAAACCTGCACCAACATAGGGAGCCACAGCTTTCTTCTTGTAAATCAATTCCAGTGGTACCTGCATTTAATTGCCTGCCAAACAATGAAAGTATACAATGCCTCTTAAACTTTGAGTGCCCCAGTGATGGTTAGTGAATCAGACACGAAGCATTATAGAAATGCTCTCCTACATAATTTAATCCAGCAAGCAGGTTTTACACATTGCATAAGCATTTAAATGGCTAATGTTATGCACTATTGTAAAAGTGCTATTTGCCAGTGGATATATTTTATATAATTCAAAGGAAATGAGTTGTTTTGTCCTTACAGTTTCTGTGGCTTACACTTACCGCACACTTCATTTTATATCAATCTATTGATTCCTGATTTTAAAAAAGACCTGATTGCAGCAGCCATATATTTTTCTCATCAACTTAAAATCTGTTTGTTTTTAACGGGTAATATTGTTATTTTTATTCCCAAATAGTGTACAGATACAGCCAAATCATTAGGGACCTGAGTGTCTCTGTTTTCCATATATAAATTAGTACCTCATAGAGTGGCTGCAGGATTTAATTAAATCACTCATACGCATTCCCTGTAAATTCAAATCTATCTGAATATAACATCGGTGTTCTTGTCCTCCACACCAATATTGAAAACTACAGTGTGAAAAAACAGTCGTCTGACGCTATCATAGCAATGGGAGCGGAAAAAAGGAAACAAATTGACAGAATATCTGCAAGAAGCATCTAGGGGAGAAGATGATCAAAGCTAGATCAGTATTTGCCACCTGACCTCAGAGTGGCCCACGTCCTGAGTTCCGCACTGGAACAGTGGTTCTCAAAGTGGGTGCCTGAACCAGCAGCATCCCCTGGGAACTTGTTAGAAATGCAAATTCTCAGGCCCCACTCCCAACCTTCTGAATCAGAAACTCTGGGGTGGGATCTAGCAATCTGTGTTTTAACAAGACAGACCTCTAGATGATTCTGAAGCATATTACTGTTTGCTAACCACTGTTCTAGACCAACCCCTTTCACCAGAATCTTCTGGGAACAGCCCCAGGAATCTGTGGTTTTAAAAAAGTTCCCAGAATAATTTAATCATTGACCTAGTTTAGAAAAGTGCTCTAGATCAGTAGTTTCAATATTTCTAAGAAGGTATCTTATCAGGTTGTTAAAAAGGCACAAACATCCTATGTTTACTTATTTATAAATTATATAATGTAGTACTCTACATATGCAGATTATTAGAGACCCATATATAATTGACCTTTCAAAGTACAAACTAGAAAATAAATACGAATTGATGTTCCAATAGTTTTTCCATACATCAATGCATTGTATTATACTCCTCAAAGCATGTAGAGAAAGCCTTTGGAGATCACTGCTTTAAATAACTCTTTTTAGTCATAAATATCTCTCAGGTGAATGACAACAGAGTAACACTGCTTGATCAAAGTGTTCCATGCTCTAATTTCATGCTAAGGAACGCCAGCTCTGTAAATTTTTTCTCTAAGTGGAACTACTCAACAAGAAGAGATACCCTAGACAGAAAATGATCCTGGTTACTGGTCAGAGATACCCAGAAAATTAATTTAAAACAACAACAACAACAAACAAACACAGAATTTCATTTTATCCCCAGTAGCACTCCTGCCACTTTAGTATGATTTACAAAAATCCATCTCTTAATGATTTTGCGTTAAGAAAAAAACGTATCAGCTGGGACAGCTGATAAAATACACTCCTGAACTCACCAATATACAGTGGAGCCAAGCCACGCCACTCAGCTTGTAATAGCCCGCCAATTGTTTATTTTCATTGGATGCTGATTAACCAAAACTCAACTAAAATGTATTTCCCTCAATGAACGCTTTTTCTACACATCACATTCATTGGGTAGAATCAAATTATAAGGAAAAAGTAAATGTAATTTCCTATATCCTCTTGGTAAAACATTTATTCCAATTTCCTACCATTAGGAGTACTTATTCTAAAACCAAAATTGGAAACTTGTAAGGCTGACTCTACTTAATTGGACTCTGAGACCCGGGATACATTAAGTCCTACATCTGTCAGCTAACTATTCTACCTTTGGACAAGTCACAGACTGTGTACCTTGCTCGCTGCATAAAAAGGAGGCTATGCAGTGCCCATATCATAGGTGCAATTAACATACATGATGTCAACAATGGAAATGGGGGGGTAGGTTGGTAGAGAAGTCTTTCGTTTAGTCCAGGAGCCTCACAACCACATGCCCCAATTAGCTGGAACTGGGACATGAGAGAAATGAACTGGTGCCTCCCACCCCCACCCGTCAATCACTGTTCCTCCTTCCTTCGTGCCTCTCTTACTGTGCACATTTCATTTGCTTCAACATACTTCTCATGTTTAAAGGTCTGCATTTTTCTGAGAAACAGCATACAAGTCTTCAATCCAAAGGTTCCCTAAAAGATTTTTCAGAGGCAATTTTAACCATAAGTGAATCCCTGAGGATTTACGCCCTATAGAAGATAAGACTTTTTTGTAATATTTATTACCTATTTCCCAGGGAGACAGTAAAGGCTGAATTTGATGGTGAATGTGGAAGTGGACTCACTGTTTCAAGATGATGAACTTCAAAGAAAGCCACAACTGTGTTGGGTGCATGCTACCTGGCACAGGAAATTAAAGCGATAGGCATCCCTTTTTCGATGTTGTCCATCTACATTGGTTGGAGGCGCCGCACACTAGAGGCTCAGGCCAAAATCGTGTGCGTGACCACCTCTCAGCTCAACACGTTACCCCTCAAACAACTTTCTAAATGTTTCTCTTATCAGTTTCCTACTCCCACCATACCACAGTGTGAGTTTCATCGCATGTCTCCACTGAACTTGACCCATCCCTTCACATCTACACGCTGTACTCTCCAGTATATCCCACATATTAACAGAAAGTCGACCTTTTATAAAACACACAGCTGAAAATAGTCTCTCCCTACATAAGACTATTCATCAGCTCCCCACTGCCCACAGGGTAATGTTTAAATATGACCATGTGACATGAAGTTTTCCTGATTCGATCCCTCTTTATCTTAATTTCCTGCCACCACTTCCCTTTCATAATATACTCTGGTAATTCCTGACTGTCTCCAGATTCTCCCCAATGATCGTGCTGCCCACAGGCCACATGTCTGCCTGTGCCATCCCTGCACCCCCACCCCAGAGTATGTCTGGCAGACTCCTGTTCACTATTCCAATCCCAGCTTGCATGCCGCCTTTCTTGGGTATCTGTTGCTGATTCCTTTTCACAAATAAAGTCAATCCCTCCTTCCTGTGCACCATCACTGCAAACACCCAGGGCTTCCTGTCCTTATCACCCCACCTAGCAGTACGAATATGGGCACGTTTGTCTTCTCTGCTGCACAGTGAACTCCTGGGGCCTGGTCTGTGTGCTCCAGTCCTAGAGAGGCGCTGCTACTCGTCAAACACTTACTGCAAAGTGTTTTACAACAAAGGTAAGAACAAAACCACTTACTACTGTATCTTTCTTAGAAAGAAACATTGAAGGAAAAATACTAATGGACTCTATTCACTAAATGCTCTGGCTACACCAAGGGAAGAAGAAATCCTGATTCTAGAATTCTTGGCTTTTTGATCTGACTCATGGCATCTCTTTTCCTCCCTCCCTCTCACTTAGTGCCAAGCATTATGTTGGGCACTGAGTAGACAGGGGGAGGGGGACTAGAGGATACACAGAGGATTAAAAAGAAGCCTTTGTCCTTTGGGAAGACAACTTGGGGGTCAGGAAGAAGCTGAAAGGAAGAAATACAAAAAATGCTGTAGGAGCCAAGAAAAAGGGGTGGAGGGGGAGAACTCATCCTAAAGATCTGTCCCTAAATGGTCCAGATTAAAAAACAAAAAAACAAAAAACACAAAAAAACAGAGAGTCAGCAACTAGAGGCGAGAATCTAAGATATCCATGGCCTGTTATTCTAAGAATCTGCATAATAAGGCAGTTATTTGGCAGACCTCAGCATAAGTCAACAAAAAGCATACAGATTTTCTGTGCATCATACTGGAACTCTGCTTTAATGTCTCAGTTGTTTGTGTTTGATTTTATGTTCCAAATATAAAAAGAATGTTAATGATTACATATTACATATCTTTCAAATTTATGAAAAATTAAAATAGTGAATACTTATTCAATGTCAAACTTCAATTCTCAGGTCATAAAGAAAGTACACTTTGAAGAAAAAAAATTTTGATATATATAATATGTATATTATATGTATATTATATATATATTATATATAACATATATGTATATTATATACATATCATATATATTTTTTAATTAGGAAGCTGGATTCTGTGAAAAATTCTCCAAACTAAGAGCAATACTTACATAGCACGAAAATTATTGTGAATCGGCTTTCCTTCCACTCATTTTACATGACCAATTGATTGTTAAAATACAGGGAACTAAGAACATTAACCTTTCTCTAGGTCAATACTGCTGGAGTGTCTTTCTTTTTTATTTAAGTGTTTACTCAATATTCTATTTACTTTTTTAGCAGATACTATTTGCCACTGACTGAAGAGAACAGGGGGTCTGAGGAAACAACCTGGACCTGGAAGCAGAAGGTCTGGGTCCCAGTGCTGCTCATCCCCAAATGTGACTTTGGGCAAAACAACCAGCTGACAGGGTGGAGATATGATGAAAGAATGTAGATTTCCCATCAAGAAGACCTAAGGCAAGTCCCAACTCTATCAACTTAAAAGCTTTCCTCATCTATTTGTCTGTAAAACCATCTACCTTCTAGAATGTTATTTATTATTAAATGACTTGGTATATTTGTGTGTGTTTATATATATGAAGTGTGATCAAAACATATGGGAATGTTTAAATAAAAAAATTATTACAGTAAAAGACACATTGCCATTAATCCCCCTCAAAATACTCTCCCTTGCTTCAAACACATTTATCCCATCGTTCTTGCCACTTTCTGAAGCAGTTCTGGAAGTCCTCTTTTGTGAGTGTCTTTAGTTGCACTGTCGTGGCTGCCTCCATGTCCTGAACCGATTCAAAACGTTTATCTTTCATGGTCATTTTGACTTTGGGGAAGAGCCAGAAGTCGCATGGTGCCAGATTAGGTGAGTAAGGTGGATGAGGACACATCATAATGTTTTTATTTGACAGAAATTGCCGTACCACAAGCAATGTGTGACACAGAGCCTTTCTATTATGATTGCAAAATATGGTGAATGCTGCTGTCAAGTGCCATCCAATAGAAAGGCAGGGATCTTCAATACAGGAAGAGGTACGTTAAACCTTAGTAACAGTGTGAGACAAGTTTCAACTTGTTCAGTGCGGTCAGTCAGGTGCAAGCTATGGTTGAGAGAAGGTGTGTTTTAAAGTGCGCCGTAAATCATAGATTACAAACAATGCATTAACATGAAAAGGGCAAACAGTTTCATCCTCCATCATGACAATATTCTGTGTCACACATCGCTTCTGGTAAGGCAATTTCTGCCAAATAAAAACATTACAGCATGTCCTTATCTACCTTATTCGCCAGGTCTGGCACCGAGCGACTTCTGGCTCTTTCCCAAAGTCAAAATAATTCAGGACATTGAAGCAGATACAACAGCCCAACTACAGACACTCACGAAAGAGGACTTCCAGAACTGCTTCAGAAAGGGGCAGGAATGATGGGATAAGTGTGTTTGAAGCGCGGGGGGGGGGGGGGGGGGGGGGGTTGAGAGGATTAATGGCAATGTGCCTTTTACTGTAATAAATTTTTAAATTTAAACATTCACCGTATTTTTTGATCCCACTGCATACACATATGTTACATTATCCTACCTACCTACCTACCTACCCAAATGCCCTCTTACCTACTATCTAGCTAGTAAATAGGTCAATGTTGGCACCCTTTCCTGTCTGGTCTTCAGTGTCCTGATTTACATAACAGCATGAATGAAGTGGATCATTGGTTTTTCAAACTCCGATCCCAGAGTGATCCTCAGACCCCTCAGATCCCCTCCGACTGTGAAGGGGAGACTGCTGCAGGCCTTCCTAAAACCCTGCTGCAACCTGATGTATTCAATTTTAATTTACTTTAAATGTTGGGACGCCATGGGCAATAAGACTTGTACCAAAAGAAGTTAGTATTTGACAACTTCAGGTCTAGCTGCTCTCTGAGGTAATATTTCCATTATAATATTATACATGCTATTATTTTTCTGTCTCTTCTATTAAATATAATACTTCTTTATCAGGAACATAATGAAGTGTTAAAATGTGTTGTGTATCAGGTGTATCATTGAGGGGAGACTGATTATAATATAAAACCTACATAAAATAATGTTAAATAAAATAAGCAAAGGATGGTCGAACTCAATGTTAAAAAGAGAGAAGAGAAGGTTTAGGAGGAGACAGAGAGGAAATAAGAAGAAATCCTATAGATACGAACATCGGTGTGAGGGCTGGCCAGGTTCCTGGTCTAGGAAGAGCAGAGAACACAAATTCACAAGACCAAACACCTACTATTCTCAATCCTATGTGAGCTGGGGCTGATTTGGGGTAATCAGTCGGGTCTAAGTCAATCCAAGCTGATTACACCATATTTGTTGAAAGAATCATTTGAGAACATCTAATATAATTTTACTAGGACACTTCTCAAGCCACCCTGCTCCTCACCATCTGGTTTCCTAATGTCTAAAATTATTTAAATCGGTTTACATTTTTCAGTCTACAACAAAGAGGCTCAAAAATCTAAGACTCAAGACACTATATGAAAATGGATTCATATAATCAGTCCTCTAGCCACTTCCACTCCAAAAAATATTTATTTAGACCTAAACAATCCACAAGTGCAAATGACTAGATATGAGGTATCTCTTATTTTAATAAAGATAATTTAAGGACAGTAGACATAGGAAAAGCTGATGGGGGACAGTTCCAAAACAAGACAAAATCAAATTTAATGATTTTATAATATGCTTGGGATGAGCCCTATTTGCTTCAGAGATGATTCATTGGGATATTTTAAATATAAAGCCAGGAGAGTAGAGAGCTTTGCTTTTCATGAAGCCATTTCCCCCAGTCCCCAACATGGCTGACTTACCATGTTTCCCCGAACATAAGACCTAGTCGGACAATCCACTCTAATGCATCTTTTGGAGCAAAAATTAACATAAGACCCGGTCTTATTTTATATTATATTATATAAGACCTGGTCTTATACTATAGTAAAATAATACCGGGTCTTATGTTAATTTTTGCTCCAAAAGATGCATTAGAGCGGATTGTCTGGCTAGGTCTTATGTTCGGGGAAACACAGTATTGTAAGAAGCTGTGGTTACTGGGATTAATTAATCAAAGTGTCACCATATAGTTGGTTTTAATCCTCTGAGTGTGTAATTTTACACTTGATTTTATGTGGCATGGATCTCTCTTATAGGATGCTCTTTCAGTAAGCTTATTGTTGGCCCTTGGTCATATTGGATACTTACTTTTAATAATATCTAACCTAGCACTGGGTACCTGTGAATTGAAAATAAACCCTTGTGCATCAATATAATATTGACTGGTCTTAAGAAATAGTAACCCTTTCCTGGGGCCAGAAATTTGCCTAGAGGAAACTTCACAAACCAGCTTAATTTCTATAATGTTTAAGACAATAATCAAACGTGGAACTCTGGGAGCTAAACTCCACTGCTAAAAACAAGCAGACTGCTCCTCCTCGGCCATTGCTGAGAAACACATCTCTGATCCGAGCCCTCCGCTAGCGTTACTACATCGCACTTGTGGTCCTGATTTTGCCAGTATAAACAGCATGCTCACTTTTCCCTGGATTTAGGGAAAAAAGAAAGGGCAGCTGTCACTTTTCAGCAGAACACTTGACTGAAATGAAAGATCTTGAGTTGGGAGTAAAAACTAAGTTGCATCAATATCAATTTTTTCCTCCATAAATTTCAGAAAATGTCTACCATAGAAGCGCAGACATGACCTTACCCGCAGGAGAGCAAAATGTGGCACCGCTACTAATAATCCCCAATAAAGACCTTCATTATACTGAACTTTTTATATATTGCTAACTTGAAAATTAAAAAGGGAAACCCAAGGGAAACCAAATTTAATTAGGTCAGGAAAAAAAAACTTGTTTTAGAAACGAAAAACCTATTATAGATAAATTGGTAAATCTTTAGACCCACCACATTGCTCTATCTCCTTTAAACATTGAGATATTAACACAAACATAAATCCCAATTACAAGCTCAGTGGCGAGCCTTCACTTTCCTAATGCATTTACAATAGAGCTGTTGAAAATACCAACTTTCCTTGCATCACGAAACGTTTCTTTAAAGGTTACTGTTCTCTAGTATTCTTGCCATAGCACTGTTCTCATTCTATTTTACATACTCTTCTACTGGCTCAGTGATTCTTAAACTTTTGAGAATTTATAGATCCTTTTGGGACTCTGAACAGAGCTATCCATGACCGGTATGCCCAGGACAAACGGATAATGTACAAATTTTATAATTCCTTGGGTTTACAAAGCTCAAGGAAATTCAGCATTTATCCAAAGGGCAGTTCACTGACCACCTGCACCAATATCGCCCAGATAATTTCTTAAAACAGGTCCTAAGCCTAGACCCAGAATCAGAATTACTGGCAGAGGGGTTAGGCCTCTGAATTTTCAGCTAATTCCCAGTGATTCTGCTGCTGGGTGAAGGACAGTTAAGATCCTCTGCTAGGACCATTTTCCTATCCTCTCGTGGCATCAACTGGTTCTGCAATAGATACTCCTCTGTCACCAGCTCCCCTCTCTCCTGAGGAGCCCAAGCTCATCAATGTTGTTTCCACATGAGCAGAGGGCAGCTCCACCTGCATCCTCCCCCGCTCCCCAAGCCAGTTCAGTACTTTGCAGACAACCACTCCAGGGTCCCATACTCTGCAGGCTCTTAGCCTCCTCCCTACCCTTCCTGGAGGTGCTTCCCACCCACCATCCCAGCAAACTCTGGCTCACTAAGACCCATTGCCACAAGTACTAGCTCTCCTCTTTACACCTGGGTTATTAGCTCTTCACTGAATGACCACAATTCTCACATGTATGAGACCATCCCTCTTTCTCTGTGGTCAGTGTGCATTCGTGCACTGGTATTCCTGACCACATGGTAGAACCCAGATCTTATTTCAGAAGCAGCATCTGGTGCCTGCTGCCCAGGGTGGTCACTCCTTAACTGTTTATAATAAGATTGAAGGATGCCCAATTTACATTGCTGCATGGGATCAGAGATCACGCAAAGTATTACAAATAAGGAAACTGAGGCCGGGGCATTTGCCTGATTTATCAAAGGCCAGTCAGCATCCAATAACTCTGGATCCACACAAGGGCGCTGTGCAGTGTGGTCGCAAAGGCCAAAACACAGCTTTTAATCTAGTTAGTAATACAGGACACATACGCGACCAACAATAATTCAGCATTGTGATAACAAGGTAATGTAGTACCAGAGATTACTCAGAGGCTCTTTCAGATGAGGAAGAATAAGGGAGAATCCATGGGGGGAAGGCATTTAAGGTGTGGCTGGGCAGATGAGTCAAGTCTTGAGGGCAGAGAGATTCCAGAGAGCAGGAACACAGAGGGGGGGGAGCACATGTTGTGAGAAGGCGACCACATGTGCACAGAATCAAAGTTCAGTGCAGAAGGAAATCTATGCAGATGGGCTGCTGACCAGGCTGCACAACCAGGAGCAGCACAATGCTGGGCTGGGGTCCACCCTGGGCAGGTCTGGAGTAGCACACTGCCACATTCATGATTCCATATGGCCACCCACAAAAGTCTGGTGACAAAGGAGGGCAAAAATGTTATCCCATCTTACAGACAAGGGAAGAGGTCAGGAAACTGCCCTGAATTGCCGATAGTACAGAGGTAGATGACGGCAGAGGTTGAATTTGATCTTTGGTTTTCTAACCCCTAAGAGGTACATTTTCCTTACAGTATAGCTGTTATACATAATTAAAGTAAGACGACTATTCTGTGGGTGCGCCTTGCATTTCTACTACTTAAGAAAATTGTATTTTTACTAAAATGGACACCTTAGATGTCATCCTTGAATTTTATCCCCAAATAAAATTGACGTCTTAACTCCACTGTGTGGAAGAGCATAAATATTAAATAAAAATTTGATGACAACAGAAATAAGTTAATTTTAAAAAGGCATGGAGAAGTGAGATTTATTTTCTCAAATAGATACCAGAGGAAATTCACCCCTAGAATCAACTACCAATAATTCTGCCAAACAAATCAATCCTTTACAAACTGAAGCATGTTAAACAAGAGCGTTTAGAGAGGTAATACTGAGTAGGCATGTTTACAGGAAAATACACGGATCCACAGAATTAACTGCTTGTTTGCTTTTCCATTTGATTCAGACACCTGACCTTACACTAAAGCAGCTACAATGAATCATCAAGAAACCAGACACGGTGTCAGGGTGCTCCAAGATCAAATCTTCTTTCAAAATGGAAAAGAAATGCTAATGCACTCCAGCTCAGAACCACTGTACTAGAAAGGAAATTAATATCCAAGCTGGAACTGCCTCTACTGTTCCACCCAGTACGATGAAAACAATTTCGTTTGGCCAAAGAGTACAAGGAAATACAGGGGTCTGATAGGAACAGAGGAAATGAAGACGGATCTTACAAAGAATTCAAAATGAACAAAGTCCTGCGAGTGAAACTCAAGAGAGCAAGGTTTGCACTGAAAAGGATGTGACCATAGCAGCCTCTCAGCTTAAAGCTCCATATTCCTTAAACTCCCACACAGAGGGTGGCAGGTAATTGGAAAGGAACCAGTGCAAAATAAAAACTGTGTAGAAGAGCACAAATACAATTAATTGCATCCTATCTTTTTTTGAAGGCAGGATTGCTGTATAAAAGTCTTGATCACACACTGGGCCAACAATATTTGAGAAGAGACAAGGCAATGGAGGCAGATTGTTTTCATCTCATTTTATTTCAAGTTAGTTTAAAAGCCAAATAATACACACTACACAGAGTAAAATTCCTGCACTGCCTTCAAATCCTGCTTTTGCTTTGGACCCAAATTCAATCAGCTACAATCTTCCATAAGGACGATACATGTTCTTCTCAGCTGTAGCAGCAAGACTACCGCGAACCACACCCTAAAAGGATGGGCTGCCATGTTCTTATCCATCTTCTCTGGTCCTCCTCACCATGAAAAACAGCCGTGCTGATTGTACAGCTCACAATATCCAGCTCTTCAGAGGACCTTTGAAATGAAAAACCAAGCTTGTTTTCTTTTTTGTTACGTCCTCTAACTCCAGCCATAACCTTCCATTCTAAACTCTAATAGAACTGCTTTGGCTCTCCCTGGCTTTTTTTTTTTTTTTTTTTTTTAAGGCCAATCTCTGGTTTGTCTGTGTTTTCACTGACAATTCTCCCCCTTCCTGCAGAAGTATATTTCCCTCCACTACTAAGAGTTGTTTGATGTGTCTGATTATTATTATCTTCAGATTCTTGGCTCCAAATATCACAGAGTGTACCCTGGTAAATTTACATAGAGCAATTCACCAGAAGCAGAGCTAATAAGTGGGAGACTAGAGAACCATGCTCTGGCCATGACCTAGAGAGGAAAGCCACAGACAGGATCGGGCCAGAGGAGCAGTCTGCTTCGGGTCACTGGACTTAGGAACACCTCCCTCTGCCCTCTGCAAAAGCCACACAGAGAATCATTTCTAACTAATCCCACTGGTCATTCCCTCAAGACGCACATTTCTGGCATTAGGCTTCTACTTGGCTGAATATACAAGGTCTGACAGTTAAGTTCACGAACTCATCCTAGAAAAAGTGCTACATACCTCATTGCTGAATATTACTATGGTCACCTTCGAAGTACTCCCCTTGGGAAACTAAGCCACCAATGGCAGTGCCTAGTCCACCCGTCAAAGCAATTTTGGAACTCTTTTTCTGGAATGGCCATCAGAGCCGTAGTCGTATTACCCTTGATGTCCTGAATGCCATCAAAATGTCTTCCTTTCAATATTTCCTTATCTTCGGGTAAAGAAAGAAGTCACTAGGGGCCAGATCAGGTGAGTAGGGAAGGTATTCCAATATAGTTATCTGTTTACTGGCTAAAAACTCCCTCACAGACAGTGCCGTGTGAGCTGGTGCTTTGTCATGATGCCAAGAGCCATGAATTGTTGGCGAAATGTTCAAGTTGTCTAACTTTTTCAAGTAGCCTTTTCAGCACTTCCAAATAGTAAAACTTGGTTAACTGTTTGTCCAGCTGGTACAAATTCATAATGAATAATCCCTCTGATATCAAAAAAAGGTTAGCAACATCATTGCAACAAGTTCACGAACTTAACTGTCAGAGCTCGTAGACACAGTCCACATTCCTGCTACCAGGGAGAAGGCAGAGGGACTCCCCCTCTCCCTTTGGCCTCCTCAGGCGGGGGATCCTGCCTCCTACTTGTCCTAAGATTCCCCTGAACCACTGCTGTCCACTCCTGCTGCTTATTTTCTCAAGAGAAAAGACTGTGAAAAGAATAAAGCAACACTACTACAAAGATATTATCACAGGTAGTGCAACTGCCAGTCTAATCAAAGGACTCGTTGCCTCATTTTCAAGTGGCACAACTGCCTAACAATAATTCCAGGCAACGTGGAAAGGAGCCTGACATAGAGAAAGTAGAGACAGTAAAGGGAGGTAACATCTTGGGAGCTGGAAGCCTAGTCTATGGTAAACGATGTTCGTGTCTAGCCACATAATCTCATTCAAATATCTGCTTGGCCTACATGTCCATAGTTGCTTTATAGTCAAGTACCTAAGGATGATAATTTGTATTTCATAAAACTCTGCCTAAAATAAGCGCATAGAAAGTGTGTGTGTGTGTGTGTGTGTGTTTGGGGGGGGGGGGGTTGCACTGGGTCTCTTTAAACTGCTCCATGCAAAGTCCAGCAAAGTGCTGTGCACATTATGATCCTTAATAATCATTTATTTATAACAAAAACTATAAGGTGTGTGATGGAAAGGGTAAAGAAGAAATGGAAAACTAAAACACACAACTGCGCAACACTGTTTTAAGATTTAAAATGTCAACTAATCTATATCCAACAAGAAGTTCTGAGGCATTTTCACATACTTGAAATATAAGCTTGTCCTTTTGAAAAATAAAAAAGAATAAAAATGATTACTGCACCACTGATGACATATTGGGTAGACTTACAGCACACACATGAACAGTTATGTTAGCAATGCCAAAATGAAATAGGAGGAGATGGGCCAAAGAGACGAAGGAAACAAAAAAGGTGACTGAAGCCAAAAATCCAACAGCGAAACGGGTCCCAAAATGAAATAGTATGCATACAGCCAAGAAGAAAATAGAATTATAAATTAAGCCAACAGAAAATGGTGTGATTCTACCAAAAATATTAGCAAGTACAGCCAAAACAAAATGATATGAACAATGATAAAAATGGCATGTTTAAAAAGAAGCAAATTTAACCATTTGAAACTTCTTAAAAGTAGTATAGCAAAGCTGGTCTGCAGTAGTATATGCACTAACTGTTGATTTAAACCCTGGTTGTATTATTTACTGTGAATGTCATACTTAGGGATCACCAGCTGTGGCTATGTAGCAGTTGCTTATACTCAATAACTGATACTCAATAACCCTACCACACAGGAAGTACTGTACTCATTTAACAGATGTGCAAACTAAAGCTTGCAGAGGTAAGGTTCTCAAGATTCTATAAGCAAGTTAATAACAGTATCTAACACTCAAATCAAGATGTACCTGCTTTCAAAACTTACCTACGCCAATTTTTTTTCCCTTCACGAATACTGGATAAGATACAGAGATCACTGGATACCTCTCAATGGACATTTTGCAAAATTACATGTTTTCCAAACATGTCCAAACAAATTTATATGACTACAAAAGATCTGTATTGCCTTCCAAACCAGCTTCAACACCTCTGCTAAACCAGAGATTTGGAAGACTGCCCTCCATGTCTTGCTCGTCATAACATTTCCAGAATCCACAATTTCCCAATCATTAAACTCTTCAGGGACTTTTTTCTTTAAAGAAGAGTTAGACAATTAAGAATACTTATAAAACCAGGTGAGACATGCTTGGACAAGGAGGCTTAGGTGATGGCAGAGGGGACGCCGGAAGGTCAAGGTCTCAGCTCCCACCTGCTAAGTTTTAGATGTCTCTAGACTCCTGGATGACAAATCCCCATTTCTTGGGATCTTTATGATGCAGTAATGTATTGCTCTTCAGTTTTTAAATAAATGCTATAGACTCACCACACACACACAAAAAAAGAATACTTATAAAAAATAAATACTATTTTAAGCCAAGGACACCCATCAAAGTAACAAATAAACTTAAGAAACAAATTCTTTGCCAAGTGGCCACAACTAAGAAGCCAAAGGACATCTGAGCTGAGTAGGCAGCTTTCTCTGAGTATCTTTCCATAGCTCACAAGTCCATGTCCAACATTAATAAACCCTAAAATTAACCATTACTGTCATGTTTCCTACTTCTATAAATCACAGAATATTAAAAAAGAAAAGTACTCAAAGCTAATCAAATGTACTTTTCTAGAATGTCATACAGTCTGAGTACAAATGACGTTCAGAATCATACCACAAAGATTACACACTACAAAGATCCAGAAAACACAGAAATGCATTCAGTATAATTCAATTTGGTTTATTAGCTTAGGCAGGAAACTGGCTACTGCTTACAAGATGAGATTTTCAATAAGAGTTGAAACCAAAAAACATTTACAGTTGACCCTTGAACAATGCCGGGGTTAGGGGTGCTGACCTCCTATGCTGTCAAAAATCCACATATAACTTTAACTCCCCCAAAACTTGACAGTCATCCCTTAGTATCTGTGAGGGATTGGTTACAAGATCCCCCGCGGTAAACAAAATCCAAGGATGCTCACGTCCCATCTATAAAATAGCACAGAATAATGCATACAGTCAGCCCTCTGAATGTGTGGATTCCCAACCTCAGATCAACAAAACTGTTTTCCATGTAGGGTTGGTTGAATACGACAATGCAAAACTTGGAGATAAGGAGAACCAACTGTACATTTATGTTAAAAAAAATCAGTGTATGAGTGGACTGCACAGTTTAAACACACCTATGTTATTTAAGGATCAACTATAATTCATTTGATTAAAAATGTATATATGTGTGAGTTGGAAGGGGACTAGGAGGGAGCAATGTAATTTTAAAAAGGGGCTATCAGACATGGTAAATGACGGATGGAAAAGTCATCCATTCAATACATATGCAGAGGTAACTAGTGTGTGTGGACTGTGACTGAGTGTTAGGATATGGCGGCCAACGCAATGGAAGCTGCATCTGCCTCATGGAACCAACGGTTAATACCAACAATCTGCCACCCAGTGGACAAGACTGGTCTTCTCGCTAAAGGTGGAAAATGAAGCACACTTAGTCTCTGTTTCAGAGGTTTACAATCTAGCAAGAAACAAGACATAACAGATAGGCAGTGCTCTGGCCAAAGGACAGTCCAACACAAGCAAACGAGTTCAGAAGTGAGAGAACACCCCCCACTTCTCTGATCCTTCCTTTCTGAAGGTAGCCACACTGGCTGTAATGGTTACTGTAATGTCAGCCTCTCTGGATCACGGGGTGCCTAGATATTTTGCTAAACATTACCTCTGCGTGTATCTGTGAGGTGCTTCTGGAGAGTAACGTTTGAATCAGTAGACTGAGTAGAGCAGATATGGGTGGGCATCGTCCAATCCACCGAGGGCCTCACAAGAACAAAAAGGTGGAGGAACGAAGAATTTGCCGTCTGTGCCTGACTTCGGTCTTCTCCGGCCTTCAGACTGGGACTTACACCTTCAACCCTCCGGTTCTCAGAACCTCACCATCAGTCTCCCTGGGTCTCTAGCTTGTGTGCGGCACATCTTGGATCTTGGATCTTATTGGTTCCATTCCTCTGGAGAACCCTGACTAATACACTGGCCTTTTGCTGTTCTGACCTATGTCACAATCGTTACTCCAGGGGTTTGCGCATTCTTTTTTGTGTCCCTCCTCCTGGAATACTCTTAAAACTTCTTATCACAAAGCAAATTCCTACAACACTGAGCTCTCAGCTTAAGTATCACCTCCTTAGTAACAGGTCCCTGAGATGCCCACCCCATCCCAACTAATTAACGTCTCCCTATGTTACCACAGAACTGACACTTCACATTGGTAGCACACAATAAACCTGGGATTATTTTTTCAGAGTAAAAGCAGTATGAAAAAAAATTTCAACTAAAGATGACTATTGGCTGGAGAGGGAGGTGTGAGGAAATTCTTCACAGAGGAAGACTCAGGAACTAGCCAGTGAAAGTGACCAGATCAGAGGATTTTGTGACAGTCTGCGTATATACCAGATGTGCCCTTGGTGCCTAGCACTGCCAGTCACACTGCAAAGACACCTCTCATCTGATGCCCACAGCAACTCTCTCAGGAATGAGTGTATACACTTCACAAATGAAGAAACGGGTTTGGAACAAATATGTTTTCTACCCAAAGTCACACAATTTGTAAATAAAAAATTGTCTTTTCAGATACCAGTCCGGCTTCAAAATTACATGTGAAAAACCTGACTCGCAATTCCCTTTGTTTTCAGATGAGAAAATCAAGACCCCAGGCCATGAAATCACCTACCTGGAGTGGCAGAGCCAGTAAGGGCAGACGATGGCAGTGGTCACGTATAAAAGGAACAGAAGTGAACATCAATGGGAATGAAGATCTAACCACGTTAAATGTCAGGCTGGACCAATAATGAAAAGTCCAATGTGACTCTAACATTTCAGGCTATGTACAAGACTAGATGAGTCAGGAGAACGACAATGGGAAACACATCAAACAGACAATTAGCAATGTCAGATCCATCTCAAAGTTGTGGGAGCACAAGTGTTAGCCAAGAACAGCCATTCTTGGGGTCCGCAGATCAAGTGGGAGAGATAAGCTGGGAACAAACTGATAATTGGCCTTGAGAGCCGGGTACCCACCCTTCCTCACATCACAGAACATACAGAAAACAAATACCTGTACATCTCACTTGGGTCAGAGGTGACAAGGCCAGTCTCTGTCCTGCTGGGAGGAAAGTAACACCTGGAACCCATTTGGTGCACACAGGCCAGCAACCTCTGCTCAGCCATAGGCACCAAGAAGAAACTATCTTTGTCCCTTATCCTGAAGGAACTTCCTTCCGTCTTATAGTTTCTGGCCTTGGATGTTCAACCCTAGACTTTTAAAGGCTCAGTTCGGCTGGGAGTTCAGTTTTGTTGGAGACAGAGGCTGTGAAGGAGGCAATTCTACATGGATATGCATTTGTCCAAAAATGAAGAAATTAGGTGAAATAAACTGTGGTCATGAGATGGCACACATATTATCCAGAATTGTGGGGAAAAGAACTGTGCTGGAAGTGACCAATAGGTAGGTAGGATAGAGTAGGGTACGGCATAGGCAAGGTAAGAATGTCAGGTGCTAGAGTGGAGGGTCTGAAATGACAAACAGAAAAGTCTTATTTGTTATAATGGCCACTAAAGACCCATTCCTGCACAAAGAACAGTATTCAATTTGCAGCTGCGCGCATGAACCAGAATAAAAAAGCGGTTAGTTATTGACAACGAGCACATAGATGGCTTTAAAATCGGGAGAAAGGGTTAAATCCACAAAGTATGTTGGAGGAAGACTTGGCAATATAAACTATGTTATGTTAAAAAATAGCCTATAACAAGCTTGTTTCACTAAGAGGCTGAGAAACATCTGAATGTTTTTAAATAAATAAAACAACAGAACGTAAAAGTGAATAAAGGATATAAATTTAAATTTATCTAATCAAAACTAAATTTATCCCCATGGTATTTCCTTTTACAGTTATTAAAATGATAGCTGAGAAAAATATCATTTGGTCACAAAACTATCCTGTAATTCCAATTTTCTTAGCAAAACCTAGAAAGATATAATGTACTTGGGGATTTACATGGAAACTCCTATCAAGTAGGATAGCCGGTCTTGAAACCCAAAGTGAATAAAGAATCCTGCTTAAGAAGTCAAAGAAGCAACAGTTAACTGACATTAACTGTCATTTTAACATTAGATACCATGCTTCTTAAGCCATCTGCAAACACGGGCTTTTATCCAACTTGCTTTAAATGAATTTTTTAAATGCTTGACAAAACTGAGACAGATGTGGCCTTACAAAGCAAACAACCTCACTTAAAAACAGAATTGTTTAACCCTGGGGATTTCTGCAAAGATTTTCTTTTAAATATCACTAACATGGGGATGGAGAATATATTAGGTTGGTGAAAAAGTAATTGTGGTTTTTGCAATTATTTTTAACATTTTAAACCGCGATTACTTTTGCACCAACCTAATATATCCATGCTTTATAAACCACAAAGTACTTGATTCAGGTAAACCATCGTTAAAGTTCCTGACTCCCCCGGCAAGCCCATCATTCTGCCTGTGACCCTCTAAGCACAAACCGTATGCCACCTCATTACCAGGGCTCAGGCTATTAGGAGCAAATGGGGTCAGACTGTAATTACACTTAATAGGGCTCCAAGTCCTACCACAGTCATGCATTCCTACATGGTACCAAGAAAGATTTCTTTTTTTTTAACACAACCATAATCTCAGTAATAATAAAAATGTATTGGTTTACATCTCTGGATATTCCAAAGTATACAAGGAGACTAGGCAAGTTCTGGATTGTAGGGAGAGATGCAATTAATGAGCAATTACTATTTAAAGACAAACTCCCTGTCAAAACAGCTTGACACACACACACACAAAAATGGTGGTTTTTAACACACACAGCTTGCAGTAGTGCTGCCAACAAAAACAGTGGGTGGTAATTCTGCCAGCTAAACCGGTGCTGTAATGGGGGTACGGGTGAGAAGAACCATTCTGCCTGGACCTCCCCACAGACTCTCCTTCCAACAAGACTGGCCACATTCTATTCCTGTTCCTGCAGAATTCCCTGGTTCTTACTAAAGCCATTTGGGGACCTTATTGGGGCAAGTAACCCCAAAAGCAAATATGAGAATGGCCAGAAGAACTTCAAAGCATTTCACACTAAATGAAATTGCCTCAAATGCAAGTGGTCTCATCCTAAGCAAACGTAGACCAACTGAGTAATTCTAAAATTAACTAAGAGTGAAACACTGGCAAACAGCCTCTTAACTTGGTACTGAAGAGAAATTTCCAGGACAGCTCATCTACGTTGGGGGTTGCTTCCAATGGAGGAGGGAGAAAAGGGGCTTCATTAATCATGCTGTTTTCAAACATGGGACTAGGAAACTGGGGGTCCCCTAAGTCAAGAACGCTGCCTCTTGTTTGCAAAGGGGTTCATTTTAATGGCGACAGTAAGGAATTGGGGTGCTAATAAATACTAATCTATCACCATCATTAATGATGCTGGGAAATTATATTTGGCTTTTACCTCCTATATTATTTAGGATTAAATTAGTCAAAAAAAAGGGCAGGAAAACCCAAATGTCAGCAGGTTCCACAAGACAGCAGAGTATTTCTCTCCCAAATAGGTAAAGTCTTAAGCAGCCTGGGGCTCACACGGCAGATATACTCCATCATGTCCCCAGAGACCCCGAATCCCTCCAGCCCTTGGCTCCATAGTCCAAAGGTGTAGCCTTGATCCTCATGTGGACATTGGGTTCCATCCAGCACATTCACATTCCACGCAGAAGGATGGAGGAGGGGGAAAGTGTGTGTCCCTCATCTGAAGACACTTCGTGGAGCTTGCGCACAGCACTTCCACCCATAGCCCACTGTCTACCCACAACCCACTGGCTAGAGCCGAGCTGTTCAATTCAGGGCAACAACTATGTCAACTAAGGGCTCATGCCTGGAAGAGACCCTGGAGCCACAAAGGTTTCCATTATCTTCCCTCTCTCTCTTGAATTTACATACAAGGTATGACAATTAAGTTCATGAACTTGTTGCAATGACGTTGCTAACCTTTTTTGATATCAGAGGGATTATTCATTACAAATTTGTATCAACTGGACAAACAGTTAACCAAGTTTACTTTTTGGAACTGCTGCAAAGGCTGTGTCAAAAAGTTTGAAACCTGGATTTTTTACCAACAATTCATGGCTCTTGCATCACGACAATGCACCAGCTCACAAGGCCCTGTCTGTGAGGGAGTTTTTAGCCAGTAAACAAATAACTGGATTGGAACACCCTCCCTACTCACCTGATCTAACCCCAAATGACTTCTTTCTTTACCTGAAGATAAAGGAAATACTGAAAGGAAGACATTTTATGACATTCAGGACATCAAGGGTAATACGACAACAGCTCTGCTGACAATTCCAGAAAAAAAGTTCCAAAATTGCTTTGAAGGGTGGACTAGGCACTGGCATTGGTGGCTTAGTTTCCCAAGGGGAGTACTTCGAAGGTGACTGTAGTGATATTCAGCAGTGATGGATGTAGCACTTTTTCTAGGATGAGTTTGCAAACTTAATTGTCCGACCTTGTATACAGCCCCCGATGCCTCTCTACCTCCCTCCATCTTCCCTGCAAGGTCTCCATGGAAACAGTCACCACACGTTCACCATCCAACTGGTAAAAGAAATGGGGAAAGGGGGCCTCATCCTACAGCCAAGAATATAATGGGGTGAAAAGGCAGAGGGAAGAGGTATTCAAGTTGGAACCCTGAGCACATGATTTTACAGAAAGATCATTGTACATGGTGGTCAGGCTCTACTGATTGAAAATACAGTTCTTTGGGTATTCTGTGGAGGGCTCTAAAGAATTTAGTGGGTTGATAAAGTTGTATATATCTGAAAACATCTGAATTATGTGTTTACTTTGAAGGCTACCACGACTGGATGGAGAATTCTAGATTGGTAGAATTCTTCCAGGACTTAAAAAATATCATGCCACTGTCTTCTGGATGCCATTGTTTCTGTTGAGAAATCAACTCAAAACCTCATTTTTGCTTCCTTGAAAATCATGTCTTCCTTTCTCTGGCTGCTTCTAGCATTTTCTCTATGTCTTTGATTTTCAGTAATTCGACCTTGACATACCTTAGTCTAGTGTTCTTTGTGTTTGTCTTGTTGAAGTTTGTAATTTTCCCAAATCTCTGCCTGATGTCTTTTATCAATTTTGGAAATTCTGAGGCACCCTTTCTCCAGACATTGCTTTTATCCCACTCTTCTTTCCACTTTTTCTGAGACTCCACTTCCATGTTAAGTTACATGAACCCACCATGTCCGTATGTCTCTTAGGCTCTTTTCTGTATTTTTCATCTTTTGTCCTCTTTGCATCAGTCTGGATATTTCATTCTGTCTTGTCACTACTTTTCTCTTCATGTGTTTAAATCGTCTATTCAGTTTTTTATTTTAGCTATTGTACTTTTCAATTTTAGAATTTCTAGTAACAACAGAATTCTCAAACTTGTCTCTTAATTACTCTGATATATTAATCATATTTATTTTAAAGCACATACATCTCAACTCCGTTTTTGAGATACCCTGTAGATCTGTTTCTATTGTCTGTATTTTCTTTTGGTTTTTGGTCAGAGGTTTACTATCTCTCATAAGTCTGGTTATTTCTGATGGGCTTGTGACAAGCAGATAGGCTTGGAATACTAGCAATTCCAGACTACCTTAACCCAATGAGAGATTGAGATGATTTGAGCTCGTCTACTTCCTATCACTCTAATACCTAGGATGCGACCTTCAGAATCCCCAAGCCTGGGGTATTTATCTTCTCCTTAGCAGGCCCTGAGCTCTAATCTAGTTGCCCTACCCCTAGGCCTGTGAGTGTCTTGAAAGCTCTGCTCTTTGATACCTACTGCCAGTTACCAAAGCACAGGCTGAGAGGCTGAGACACTCAGTCTCACAGCTCTCGGCTTTCTGGGTCACGTAACTACCCTTCGGCAGCCTCTGATGACTTTAAATAGACAGCTGTATATACAAGTATAGTCGAGGTTTCCAATTGCTCTCAGCAAAACGTCAGCCTAAAACTACTTAGTCCTAATTGGACCAATACAGTTTTGTTTCCATTCAACAACCCTAGGAATTACAACTTATTATTGATATTTTATAGTACAGAAGATGAAGTTTGGAGAATTTTGATTATTTACTTAGATCCATAAGCTACCAAAAGATTAAGTCAGGATTTGAGCCCAGTTCAAAAGAACTTCAGACCTGAGTCTCTTAACCACTACTTATTACACTTTTTCTGATTTGATCCTTAATACACCCTATGTGATAGGAAGACAGAAAATGGCATGCAGAGGTTCAGAGTTAGTATTCTGACTTCAAAATTCTATCCTCCTGACGGTCTTTCTACTGGAGTTAAAAATCTCAGTTAAAAATAAGACAATGCCTGTGATCACAATTATCTTCAGAGGTGCACTGGAAAAATGTTGGGGGGTGTCCAGTATACTTCCCATTTTTTAGATAAATAAACTGAAAACCACAGAGATAAAGAACACAGCTTCTGGTTCATTTATTCGATACAAAAAGTAATCTATTACCTACTCCATGCCTGGCACTGTTCTAGGCATTTGGGATATATCTTAATAGGTGAAACAATATAAAAATAAACATAAATAAGCCAACAACAACTACAAGTTCTGTGCAGGAAAATATAGCCATGTGGGAAGGTAGGACAGGGCATAAAGGGCAGGTTTTACTTTTATATAAGATTTTCTAAAATATAGTTGATAATTACTCCACCTCACTCCCCTTCTATTCATATAAAGACATGCTTCTTTACAGAATAACTGAATGATTTTTTTCACCTGCCAATTCAGTTTCCTACCACCTTTTAAATGCCCTAGGACAAAAACCTTAGCATTCAATATTCATTCTGAGTAATTATTGTGCTTTTACAACTTGTAGGAAAACAAATACACTAATTATTCTTTTGCAGCACGATGTGATGTTCACACTGTGGCGTTTTCAGCACCAAATCTGCAGACAAACCTGGTGTAATTTTTTCAAACCTGATTTTACTTATTTTTCACAAGGCTTTTAAAAGAAGCTCTACTGAGTAATTCTTGAAAATATATAGTCTGGTTTAGGCTTTAAAAAGGATTTCCCCAGTCAATCTAAACAACATAAAACCAAGTGTGATGCTTTCCCACTAATTGCAGGAAAATCTAAGTCAGAAGCCTGATTTCATGGTAATCACTGCCATTTGTTTGATGAGTTTTACAGTTATTTCAAAACACTCATGAAGCTTCTCAGATAAGTACACACTAAGCCCAGAATAAGAGTTGCTGAATAATGTATTCCTGCTTCTATGTAAACAACAGTATTATTAATATTGAAAGCTTCTATGGATATTCTCAATCTATAATTTTGAAGAAGAGCATAGGTTTCTATAAAGCAGTTTGCAAACGAAAACACATGTAAGGAATGATTTCTACTACATGTAAATTCCCCCTTTTCGTTTTATTGCCAAAATATTCAATATTCAATGTCCAATATTTCAAGATAAAATTCACTGACATTACCCTATAATGGTAATGTCCTATAGTGGTAAAGCCATATGTCTACTTCTAAATAAAGCAGGAATTACACGTTTTGTCTAGTTTGTAAAAATACCCGGTTTTAACCAGTCTTTCCCTTTTTATTTTAAGAATGTAGTATTATAGGAGAGTATTTGCCCACTACATTGGGTACTAGTCACAATGCTTCTATATGCTTTTCAAAACTTATTCAAAACTTGTAAAGTAATTGTCTATGTCTCTAGCACTCTGGTATTCCACAGTAATCAAGCACCATGTAAACACTTGGGAACAAACTGATGACTCACTGACATTAGCTAGGACAGAAGAATTCCTTTGACTGTGGTGTAATATTCCATTTAAAAATGTGATGGAATAAGTATAAGAATATTAACTTTCACTTACATAACATGATACACGGCACCAAACATTTTTACATGCATTATTCTATGACATCCTCACACAGTGTACTAAATTTGGTAAGACAGGTATTACAATCCCCATTGTTGTAGGTGATAAAAATTAGGCAAAGAAAAGTTAAGTGACAATCAGTGGGCACACAAGGTGGCAACACAAAATTGGATATTTGGGCCCTTTTTTTCCCTACTCGGAACAACTTAAAGCTTAAGCCTGGACTCTAATATTAAATTCCAACCTGAATGCTTCTAGTTAGGTGACACCTGGACATGCTATTTAATATTCTTGCACCTCTCTTTTCTCATCACTCCAATGGGACTATCATCACTGGCTTCTGTTATCAGAATTAAATCAGGAAAAGCACATGGAGCCATTGTGAATGGTACCCATGTCATGGACAAATTCTCTCCTATATAAACCAGTGCAATTTAATTTCAAATTTTCAAGTTAAATGTCTACTTCCAAGAGAAATTATTAACAATTCTGTACATTTAGGCTTACCATAATCTACTTCTGGCTATTTCTCTCCCTTCCGCCTTCAGGATTCAAGTACGCTTCAGAGTCTTGTTCAGCGCCTGAACTGTGATCTGCCACACAAATCCCACGGTCTCCTCTAAACCAAAAAGTTCTTCAAAAAGACAAAACTACATTTCTCAAGTAGACACCTTTTTATCCACCTAATTTCTTAGTACAATACCTTAAGTTGAATGATAAATAGATAATTGGGTGAATGGAGGAAATGATGAATAGAAAGACACATCACTGAATAGCAAAAATCCAGTGACTCAACTATTTTGCACAATTAGACTGAGAAAATCTCAGGAGCCTCTACGTTCTATAAGAAAAAAAATTAAAAGCCCAGTTCTGCATCCATGTATTGAAAATTCTGTGTTGGAATGTTTTAAGTTGTTAGAAACAGCCAATGTATTTTTTCACTCACTGCAACTTAAAACAAGAGCCAAGATATGGAAGCAACCTAAGTATCCATCAATAGACAATTGGATAAAGAAGATGTGGGACATATATACAATGAAATATTACTCACCATAAAAAAGAATGAAATTTTACCATTTCCAACAATACGGATGGACCTAGAGGATTATTATGCTAAGTGAAATAAGTCAGATAGAGAAAGACAAATACTATATGATTTCATTTATACGTGTGTCATGCAGGGTCTCAGCTCCCGCTCCCCACATAAGAACGCAGGACATGGTGAGGCCAAAAAGGAACACCCACGGAGCCATAGGTAGGGGAGTCATAACACTATATTCTCAATGGCGGCTGGTCCAGACACAAAAGCAAACATCCGCCAGTACCCCAACAGGGGGTCTTCCTGCACCCCACTCTCACTGGCAGCCGAATGACACACAGGAAGTAGGATCAACACTGTCCGCAATCCACAATCCACTTGCTAACGCACTTGCTAGCCACAATCCACCATCCGCTTCTCTGCCAACCAACCCACCCCCAAGCGTAGCCATGGCAGTTATATCAGTGGCTAATGGCTACCAGTAACAGCAGATGGCCATCTGATTACAGCTGATGGCCACCTAATAACCGAGCCAGCACCTTTCCACGTGAGGCCGAGAGCCTGGAAACTGCTCTCTGGGACTCTGTCCCTACAAACCCATAGATACAGAGAACAAACTGATGGCCGCCTAATGGAAGGAGGGCCAGAGGATGAGTGAAAAGGAAGAAGGGATTAAGATGTACAAATTACCAGTTATAAAAACAGTCACAAGGATGTAAAGTACAGCATAGGAAATAGAGTGAATAGTATTGTGATAACTATGTGTAGTGTTAGATAGGTACTAGACTTATGGGGTGATCACTTTGTAAGTGACGTAAATGTCTAATCACGATGTTCTATACCTGAAACTAATATAAAAATATATATATATTTAAATGGGAAGTTAAAATTATACGTAGGATTACTTTAGTTTTGATATTTAAGGTTATCTACCCATCACTTCCCACACACCCATATCATGTCTTCCTTCAAACTCTAGGAAACTTCAGTGGAGAACAATGTGTTAATGGTAGGTAATTAGGTTCTAAAAGATGCCATGTTTTTTTATAGAACTGGGAGGAATAAATGGTGGCATATCAGAATAACAACTGCTCTTGACAAATGGGTGCACAACCATTCCTGTAAACAGGAACTTCCCTGCAGGAGAACTTCCTCCCCTGGGATCTGTAATTTGGCTGCTGCCTTAGAGAACTGATGAAAGCAATTAGAGGACAAAAAGGCTGATTTCCCCTGCATCTGTAGAGGCTAAGCCATGGATAAGGTTTCATTTAAACTGAAGGAATTCTTGGTTTCTTTCAAAATAGAACCCTGAAAGATGAAACCAATCTCATCAGAGGCACAGGCACCTTACTGAGATGAAAACCCCTTAAGATTTAGTTTCCTCGGCCTTAAAGGTCAAGCCACTTATTAGGAGTTATAACAGTTTTGTCAAAAATGACCACCTTCAGTGCTCCACAGAAGCCATACAGGAAACACAGAGCCATTCCTGTGTGTTTTCAACATAAGGTTGAAAATACAAGTGACTGACAAAGAAAACATTTTATTAAAAATCACAAAGGAAAGTGGGCATAGGAAAGTAAAATCCTTGCTGTCAATGTTTTAAAATGCTCTGGTCTGGGTGCCCTGCTCAGTGGCAATGACAAATCTTTGTCCCACATTCCTGGAGTATGTCAAGCATGGCAGCTGGGAGAACGGGCTTCTCTGCCTCAGTGAAACTGAGTGCCACCCTAGGGCTACAGACACAAGTGGCTGTCGATCTCCTCGTCGCAGCCTGGATGCAGCCAAGGTGGGGAGGCACGAGCTCTCCGAGGTGATGCCCACTGAACACTTAGTGTCTGCGAGGAACATTTGCTGAATACCCACTAAGCAGTATCCATGAAGCATCTCATTTTGTACTCAGAACAGTACATGCATTATGTATATAATGATCACTCCCACTTACTAATGAAGAAACGGAGGCTAAGAGAGATTTGCACCATGCTCCAGATCAGAAAGCCAGAAAGACCGCGGTCTACACACGTACCACCCCCCTACACTGCCAAACCCAGGACAACCACAGACAGGATGCTTCATGCTTGGAGCTAAGGAGGGGGTGGAGAAAACCAAGACTTCACAGTCCTGAGAGCAGCCCAGTTTTATAAAACCTTCTCTGATGATGTAAATATTCAGAACTGTCCAATACTGTACCAGCCGGCCACATGTGGCTCTTGAGCACGAGAAATACGTCGTGTGACTGAAGAACAAAATTTTCAATTTTACTTAGTTTTGATTTGTTTAAATTTGAATAGCCAAATATGGCTAACAGCTACAGTATCAGACAGTGTAGCCTTAGAGTTTAAAAGAGAGAAAAGTCTTTTTCTCCTAAGTGTCAATACAGGACAGGCAACATAACGCAGTAAATTCTTTAAAAGACATTCAGATGGAGCATCTTCCTTTAAGAATTCAAGGAAGAAGGCTTTACCTATAGTTGTAGAAAATCAAAGTTGATTGGACCACACCAGCGTAGGTGGGAGAAGCAAGGAGAACTTTCTAAGCAGAGGAAGTAGCATATGCAAAGACAAGGGGACTGCAGCCAGGGTGAGAGTATTGGTACAAGTGCCGTGCGGCTAGACTGTAACACATGCAAGACGCATGACAGGGAGAACAGGGCAAAACAGCATAAGAGACAAATGAGGAAAATCTAGTCAGTCGTCAAGATACTAATTGTGTGCATTCGCATCTAAACCATACGGTTGAAGAGTGAGAACGCAAACGGAAAACGGTCCGCTAATCAAGACAAAGGCATCGTGAATACAGAGAGACAAACACAAATTAGAACGATGTGTCCATGGAAAGGATCATTCTAAGTAAAGGGTAAAATATATTGAGAAAGCAATTTTTTGAAGCATGCATTGAAGAAGGTAGAGTGAAGCCCAACATATTTTAAGTGTGGTCACTGGGGAAGCTACAGTGCCCACGACTGGCCATACAAGAGTAACACTGGGGCAGGCCAGTGGCCAGCCATCAGCGATTGCCTGGGGTTGGGGGAGCAGAGGGCCTGTTGGGTACCAGGTATTTAGCTGTGGATGTGTCTCATCACCATCCCCCTGGAATGCCATGTCCCTGTCAGGGTATGGGTCCACAGTGGCCCAAAGGGTGCTTGGGATGGGGGCCAGGCAGAGGAGCTGGGGTGGACAGGCTGGCAGACAAGGGGCTGGCACAGACCCCCAGCCTCAGTGCTAACATTCTAATCAGCAGATGCACCCTGGTTCACTATGAGAGGTGGAGTTTTGTCGCATCTGTGAGGTCACACCAAACCTTATACACCACAGAGCGGAGATCCAGGCAAGGGGCAGCCTGAAGGCCATAGTCTGGCCTCATTTGGCTCACATAGTGTTGAACACCCAATGATCTGTATTTTATTTCATTTCAACTACTGGCAGTGGAAAGGTGTCAGGAAATTTCAATGTAAAAATTCCAGACTTGGGGCTTTTATGAAAACTCAGAAGATCTGGTAAAGCTAGGCCCATATTCCCACCTGGACCTGAGCAGCGGCAGCCCCTCTTATACCAGGCCTGCTTCACTCACTCATGTCACTTGTCCCTCCCCTTTGAGTCCGTGTCCCTTGCCATGAAACATTAGGTGTCTGTGCTATAAAAGGGTACTGCAGCTCAGACAGCCAGAGTGGAAGCAAAAATAAATACCCAGAGGAAGACAGGTAATTTTTGTCCTAATGAATTTGGAACAATCACGCTTCAGAGAATTAAAGGTTTTTTTCCCCCAGCAGGCCAATGGGGCTACCAGACTAATTCTAACTGAACTTGAACAATGTCATAATACCTCCTAGAACACTAATGCCAATAAGGCTTTTTCAAGCATTAGTGAAATTCCATACCATTGTTCTCCCCCTTTCTAATTAACATATATAAGAGATCTACCTGTAGTCTACAATCCTTCTTAAGAAAGGAACTACAATTCTAATAAATTTTAAATATCAACTCCACTAGAACCAGATTTGCCTGCCCCATTTTTTATCTGTTCACCGGATTACATGATATTCTTTATAAAATTAAACTCTTAGGCATACAGGAAATCACAATTATATAAAGATATTGCAGATTTATTAGATAAGCCAACACCTAATTTAAAGCTAAAATATCACAGAACGTGGGCAAATGCACTGCATCTATTCGGCACCATCTTTGCATACCCCATTCCTCCTTTTCCTAGGAAACCTTTCCAATCCCCTCCCCAAAGCACACTGCCTGGACACATACAGATTCGGGGAGCCTGGCCTCTGTCCTTCTCCATGGTGTTTGAAATTAATACTAATCACTTGTCCCCTGGGCCCACTGACACACTGGCTCGGAAAAGGCTTCGGTAAGATTACTACAAAGCTGGACTGGGCCTCATTTGGCTTTGCACGTAGGTGAGGAACGTAAGATTGGGAGTTTTGAGCCCTTCATAGGTGTGAAATGTTAGAAGTGTAGACAGGTTTTTGTTTGTTTGTTTGTGTTTGGTGTGTATGTGGAGGAGGGGTCGTTATATCAAATACTGCACTGTAGCACAAAGGTTCCTAAATACAGCAGAAAGCTAGATGCCCTGGAAAAGCTTGTTGGAAACCAACCCACAAGCTTTACACCCAGAGATTCTGATTCAGTGGTTCAGGTATGGGACCCAAGAATCCACAATGTGCATGTGTTCCCTAGGAGTTTCTGAAGATTAGACCGATTAAAGAAGCAATGGTCCCTACTGGTCTGAGCTGCACTGAACCTCCTCTGTCAAGGGTACAGCAAGGTTAAGGTTACCACAGAAGCCAGAAGTGCCCTTGGAAGGTGATGCATGCGTGAACAGACAGGAAGAGGAACCAAGGGTCTGGTTAGGGAGGAAAGAAGCCTGAAGATACACTTTACAACAAATCAAAGCCTCAATAAGATCCTTCCTCCGTATCAGCAGCTCTGTCTGTATCTTGTGTGCGCAAGTCTATTTAGTGATGGGCTATTAACAGTGGGAGAACATGGGCCTAGAAATCCTTCCCAGAGTCTGAGTTCACTGAACTGTACCATTCATTTCAAGAAACAGACATAAAGGACAGCTGAAAAATACAGGTGCTCAAGGTTCTATCAACACAGAACCTTGACAGAAGGTTCTAGGGCTGGTCAAAGGAGACTACATTGACTTCAAACAAGAACTGGACAGAGAGAATGTGAGATGGACAAGATGGGTAAGTCGCATCTTTAATGGCGCTATAGGACACAAATGACAAAGTCTCCACATGGCACTCTGAATTTGAGCCAGTAAAAAAAATGGCAGACTAAACCTTCAAATTTCAAGTACTGTAATTGATTAAAATCAAATATAGTAATGCAATTCCAATTTAGCTGGACTCCTTGTCCCAGAATATAAACCAAATTTTCCAAATTCAGTCCACATTTTCTAGTCTTCCTTGCAGCATAAAAGCAAAGTGTTCTCATAACTAAATGCTGACCAATGAACATGAAATGTAAATGCACGTATTCTGTGGCTGTCTCCAGAAACCGCCTTACAAGCCAGATCACACTAGCCATTGCCCCGCTCCCTGCTTCTCTTCATCACTCACTCCTTCATGGCAGCTGGAATTAGAACATGAGGGCTGGAGCAAGAGCGTTCATCTTTAGCCTTCAGATTCACATTAGGCTGGTAGAAGAAGAAAGAAAGAAGGAGCCTGCCACACCAATCCTGGTCTACTTATTCCTGTACTCCTTTTCTTGAAAGAAAAAATAAAATTCGACTTGCTTACATCATCCTGTGGGCTGAAATAATCCTAACTAACACGTAACATTTTATACCAATATTTCCATCAAAATGATAGAAAATATTTTCTTATTGGATTTTCTTGCTTTTCAAAAAGAAAACTTAACTATTTGGACTTTACCTCTGCAGATGTAGAAACTATCCAAGAGGGCAACACGTAGCAAAATTCATGAACAAATTTTTCACCAGCTTACCAAGTGTTAAGTAAGCTAGAGAGAAGCAAGAACTGGGGGCAATCTCCTTTCCCTTACCTTATCTCACATACTTCCTCTCTAACTCAAAATTGACAGTACCAAGTTTTAAGAATCAGTTATACTGTTTCTCACCATGATCATCCTTCCCGTTCCCTTTAAATCATCAAAGATACTGATAAGACTTGAGGATCACAGAATCCATGCAAATTCAGTATGTACAGATATAAAATGGGGATGAGGGGCAGACAGACGATGGCTCAGTTGGTTAGAGCGTGAGCTCTGGGCAATGGGGCTGCCGGTTCGATTCCCACATGGGCCAGCGAGCTGCGCCCTCCGCAACTAGAGTGAAGTCAATGAGCTGCCGCTCAGCTCCCGGGTGGCCGGATGGCTCAGGTGGTTGGAGCACGTCCTCTCAACCACAAGGTTGCCAGTTCAACTCCTCGACTCCCACAAGGGACGGTGGGCTGCACCCCCTGCTAACAACAGCAACTGGACCTGGAGCTGAGCTGTGCCCTCCACAACTAAGATTGAAAGGACAACAAGTTGACTTGGAAAAGTCCTGAAAGTACACACTATTCCCCAATAAAGTCCTGTTTCCCTCCCCCAATAAAATCTTTAAAAAATAGATAAATAAAATAAAATAAAATGGGGATGAAAAGAAAAGCTATTTTCTGGGAGTCAGGAAGCCTACATTATTATCCTAGCATAATAGTAGCTCCCCCAGCCCCACCCTGCCACCCCAATCCACAGGGGATACATTCCAAGACCCTCAGTGGACACCTGAAACCATGGACAGTACCAAACCCTATATGTACTTTGTTTTTTCCTATTCATGCATACCTATGATAAAGTTTAGTTTATAAATTTAGGCACAGCGAATAACAAAAATAATAAAACATAGTTACAATATACTATAATAAAAGTTATGTGGATGTAGCCTCTCTTTCTCAAAATATCTCACTGCAAACCATCTCTTACTTGCAATAAAGGGTTTGGTGTCACTCATTTCAGGGGTCCCTTGCTGAAGTCTTCACACAGGCTCCATGCTTTCTGGCAAGCCAGGATGCCTTCCATGGAAACACATTTTCTGTCCATGTCTTCCACCCACAAATTTAATGCCTTTTCCAGCCTAACTAAGCACCTATGCACTGTAGTCATAACTTTTGCAGTTTGAAGTGCAACAGCAAAACTAGCACAGATTTTTTCCTTCTTCACAATTTCACAGATAGAAGATTCGTTCTTACCGCAGATCTTAGCAACCTTGGCATACAATTTTTTTCTTTCCCTATTAAGTCGAGACTTTTCACTTTTTCACTTAAAGGAGGCACTTTATGGCTTCTCTTTGGCGGGTCCAAATTGCCAGCGTCACTACTTTTGCACTTTGGTGCCATTACGTTAGATAAGTGTTACTTGAACACAAACACTGCGATATGGCCACCGTCAATTTGATAACCTAGACAGCTAAGTGATGAACGGACGGGGAGCTTATGGTGTAGAGAAGCAGGACAAAGGAATGGCTAATGTCCTGGGCAGGGACATGGAGTGGGACAGTGAGATTTTGTCACGCTACTCAGAACGGTGTGCAATTAAAACTTACAAATTGTTTATTTCTGTAATTTTCCATTTAATAGTTTGAACGAGGTCAATCGCTGAAAGAGAAACTGAATAAGGGCACACTACTGTACTGCAGAAAATCTAGATGACCTTTTGTGACAGTCCTTAACTTCTTAGGGCCCAGTTTTCTTAGATGTAAACTACTGATGGGACTGGATGAGATCTTTAGCTGCTCTTCTAACTCTAGGCTTCTGTGGTCCTAAAATGATAAACCTTTATGGGCTCCAACCTAACACTTTCAATGCCAACCAAGCTTATTTCAATTCAGAACACTTATATTAAGCTACTATTTTATGCCATTGCTTACTAAGATCCATTTCTATTACTAGAATTGATATTCATTGTTATTGTTAAAAACAAAATTTGGGGAAATTAAGAACCATAAAGACTTTGAAAAGAATTCATTAAATATTGAATGTTTTGGAACAAACTTTAAAAACTCAAATTGATAAACAGAATGCAAAATCTTGATGAAAAAAAGTGGTACTCCCTTTTAGAGTGTAAATGCTCTAAGACAGAAGTTGTTAAATACAATTTAATTCACTCTGGAGTACAGTAAAATAGATATGATGGATGGCAGGCTGTCTTGATCTTTTCCATTTGTTAAATTATGATAGATGAATGATGGTCACTGCTGAATTTTCAGGCAGAGCCTGTGTTTGAACTCCCTGCTTTTATGGAGAGCTTCCAATCAACAACTGTTTAAATCTGTCTCCAGCAGACAGTGTGACAGTCCACAATTATGATAAAGGGGAAAGCAGCAACCTCACAGAATCAGTCCCTCAGTATTGTATGTGATGCGAACTGCAATCAACATGTCAGTGAAGCAAAACTGTTTCCACAAGTTTGCAGCACTTGGGATTTCTAAGTAAGCTTCCTAAGCAACCTTCTCCTCCGACCCCAAGGGAAAAACAATGCTTCTGGCTCCATAATCATTTGGTTTTAGGGAAAGAATTTAGTATAAAGTACAGAAATTTTACACATCATGTTTCCTGCTTCCTGTAATACAGTCACAGATAAATGACTTTCAATTATCTGGTCTAAATTTGAACGAAGAGTAATACAAAACAGCTAAACTATAGATAATTAAAAAAACAATCATTTGGATTTTAAGTAACAATACAGGTGTTTGTTTAGTCTGTGTATATTAAATTTGTTTATGTTTCTAATTATGCGTGGTTTAAGGTACTAGAGACACTTTTCTGCCACCCAATGAAACAAATGTATAACTTGGTAGTGGACAGGGCTAATGTAGTAACTACACTGAAACTGACTGGCAATTAAATACTCAAACAGCTAAGAAAATAATTTATGTATCACATTTCTAAATAAACAGGTTTTAAGTGCCCAACAGAGACCAAGTGCACGTGACATGGCACGTTTTCAGCATCAATCATCCTATGGTGACATATTCTCAAAAACGTGGGAGTAAAGATTCTTTAAAGTTATGTGTTTCAGCATAATACTACAGACCACATGCATTTACAAAAGTCCATCATGGTTCTTCCAAAGCAGGTCTTATTATATAAGCCAAACATGTGTGATACTGGGACCCAACACACCTACAGAACCTATAGACAATGGTACAGGTAGATTTCGAACATGATAAACAAGGGTCAAAGCAGAATTTTTCCATAACTATTTGACACTTGGAAGGTATTTCATATAAGCATTAAAGTATCTTTAGAGTATGTAGTTTTCATTCATGGTATATAAAGTTAGAGTATATAAATTTCATTCATGCACCAGAGAAAACTTCAAAAACACAGAATGCCTAAAAAGGTTGATTTAAATTCATTGTCACTAAGAGAAAAATGAGACAATGATTTCAATTAGGTTAGACTTATATGGTTCTATAGAATTGGAGGTTTTAAAAATCCTTGAAGTTAGAGGTTTAACACATCAAAGTAGCTAATAAGGATAATAATGTAAGTAATAAACTCAAATGCATACTTTGGGACAGTAAGGAAGAAACATCTAAGAATGGTTTTAAAACAAACAGTATAAAAAGAAAAACTCAGAGCCCCAAGACCACTGTTAATTGCTATACTTCAGTGAATGCTACAGCTTCTTCTGACATGAACTCGGCCTTGACTATATTCTTTTGAATGGCTTTCACTGTTTGTTTTTCTTTTAGCCTTACTACAACATAAAAGCTTTTTTTAAAATATAACAGAAGTTCCACTCGGAGCAGAAAATTAAAGAATAAAGGGAAAAATGGGGAGAGAGATAATATTCCACGCAGGGACCTGTCTAGAGCATAATTCTATACTTTTTCCTGAAATCATCCATTTCATTTGTGTGCACTGAATCAGAGATACACAAGCATCCTTGCAAAATCCTCTGGAAAAAAATGGTAAGCCATTTTTCCATTTCTCTGATGTATAACAAAGGTTAAGGTATGTCATTCAGAAATAGCTCACACAGAAATTTGGAAGGAAATCAACTTTAAAAATGATTAATAGTTTCTTGTTGCTCCTTCAGTATTTTTTAATCTATGAATATATATTTAAATTGAGGTGGGATTCATAAATAGTCCAGGACACAGATAAATTATTCCTGTTTTTATCAACTAAAATAAATAAATGCTGTCATTTGGGATTTCATATAGTCATGATTAACCAGAATAATTAAACATACTGAAATACTGTAATATGAATCCGAAGTAATATTCTTAAATATCAAAATATCGGAATGTTAAGTATCATCTCATAGCATGGTACCAAAGAATTGAAACTAGAAGAACTCGTGCTCACTTCGGCAGCACATATACTGAAACTAGAAGAACTGAGAGAAGCCTTAAAAGAAAAGGCTTGCGACTAGAGACACTAAGAAGACTTGGGTTCTAATGCCAAATTTATTCATACTTACTAATGCTGTGACCTTGATCAAATTACCTAAACTCTGATGCCCTCGATTCGTGCCTATAACAGAGAAATGATTGTAATGCCTACAGTGCTATGTGGGGGGGTTATATGAGATAACATTTGTAACACACCCGGCACACACAGGAGATGATCCTAAGTAGTGGATATTTGTCAACCACTTAACATAATTCTTTGCGGTTGAATTTCTCACATTTGAATTTGCTGCAAAATTATAAATGTTTAACACAGCACACAGGAAAACCTATTTATCCATTCTCAAGTTATCTAGAAATAAAAAAGCCAAAGACATACTTGCCCACATCCAAATTTGGGAGAAATGGTAATTTGGCTGTTTCTCTGCACTTCTGTGTCTGCAAAACAGCTTTCCAACATAAATTCAAATTTGACAAGCCATTGGCTTGTCACATACACATACAAAAAATCAGCTACTTGGATGTCTCTCAAAAGACTTTACAAAATACAGCTGTGAAACTTGACCAAAAAATAGCGAGAATACACAGCTAAGCAAAAATTTATCTGAGCATACACTTAAATTCGTGAAGGATTAATATTAAAGACCACATATTTTCCTTACAAGCCCAAATAATTTAGTAAAGAATAAAAGCAATCTATTCAAGTTAAAAGTTCCAATGAAAAACTAAATTGAAAATATAATCTCAGGATGCATGCAAACACAGAAAGAACTGGCCTTTCTCGTAAGTATCTTTGACATCTATAATAGAATTAGAGAAGAAAGAGGCTGGTCTTAAGAGTTACTCAGTCCATTATCCTCTCCAGTCCAGCATCCTTTCTACCATATCCCTGACCAGTGTTCATCCACCCTCTACTTACATAATATGAATGACAGGCAAGTCAGTACTTTTCAAATCACCCATTCCATTGTTTCACTGCTTTAACTGATAAGAAGTTCTGCATTAAAAATAAAACCACCAAGAAACCCCAAACAACAAAAACAAAACAAAATGGGGAAAAAAAACCCACTTTGTCCTACTAATAAATTATATATAATGAGTTAAGTGAAACACCCAGGTCTTTTCATATAAACTGCAGTCAAGACTAACATCCTCTATTCTTCACATATGTACAGATTCTTCTTAAACTAAAGGCACAGATTTATGTTACTTAGATCTGTTATTCCGAGATAGAATATTACAATTTATTTGAAAACAATAAGAGTTGCATTAAAAAGTCATGAAACCTTATACTGAGCAAATTGAAAAATATGTCAAGTTAAAGGAGGTGATGGCCCCAGTGTACTCATTCTAGTGATGCTGCATTAGATCCAGGTTAGAGCATCACTCTTCAGTAAAGCACAATGGCAAGTCAGCAGATTTCCAGAGAATGGCTATCCCCACCCTTAGTAAGAGATTAAGAGATGACACAATATGAGACTCACCTAAGGAACAAAGTATATTTAGTGTGATTTGCAGACTGAGAAGTGAGGTAAAGATACATAATTCACTTACGCATAAACCTCTACTGAATACCTAGGTACCAAGCAAGTACCAGTATCTTCTCAGCACTGTGCAAATAATAGATTAGTAATCCTTAAATATCTGAAGGGCTATGAGGGCTAAACAATTAAAAAATAAAATGATACTCTCAACAACTGTCAGAATAAGAGATAATATTTTCAAATCATTTATCTGATAAGAGACTTATAATCAGAATACATAAAGAACTCTTAAAACTCAATAAGAAATAAATAACTCAATTAAAAATGGGCAAAAGATCTAAAGAAACAATTCCCAAAAGATTACAAATGGCCACAAAGTATATGAGAAGATACTCAACATCATTAGTCATTAGGGAAATACAACTCAAATCCATAGTGAATACTGCTTCACACCCATTAGGATAGACAATAACAAGAATTGTCAAGGATGTGGAGAAATTGGAACCATTTTACAATGCTAGTGGGAATGCAAATGGTATAGCTTCTTTGGAAAAGTTTGGCAGTTCCTCAAAAACACAAAAATAATTACCATATGACCCAGGAATTGCACTCCTAGGTATGTGTGTGTATATACAAACACACACACACACGTGTGTGTGTATTACTAAGAGAAAAAAAATCCACATAAAATCTTGTACGCAAATGTTCATAGCAATGTTATTCATAAATAACCAAAAGGGGGAACAACTCAGCTGTCCAGTAACTGATAAATGAGTATATAAAATGCGGTCTATCAACACAGTAGAATATTGTTAATCCATAAGAAGGACTGAAGTACCAACACAGGCTACAACATGGATGAACCTTGAAAACATATGTCATGTGAAAGAAGCCAGACACAAAAGGCCAAGTATTATATGATTCCATTTATATGAAATGTTGAGAATAAGTAAATCTATAGAGACAGAAAGCAGATTAGTAGTTCTTAGGACTGGGGTTAGGAGGTGGAAACAGGGATTAACTGCTAATAGGTATAGGATTTCTTTGGTGAATAATGAAAATACTCCAAAATTAGATTGTAGTAATGGTTGTACAACCATCTGGATATACCAAAAAACGCTGAATTGCACACTTTAAGTAAGTAAATTGTATGGCATATGGATTATATATCAATAAAACTGTTTTTTAAAAAGAACAAAAATGACACACTATCATTCCCTCAGCCAGTCTGCTAGGGTTGAGCATTTCATGTCATCCCATTTTGCTATTGAAAATAATGCCACAATGAGTAACCCTGACTATACGTTGTTTCCTCTTTTGGAGAGATGCATTTTCAAGGTAAACGCCTAGACCTGGGATTGCTGGGTCCACAGCTAACTGCATGTAACACAGTCTCAGTTTGGTTTCTTCAGAAGCACATCTTGTGTACAGGAAGCAAATACAAGTGTTTCTTTGAGAAATACAGGGAGCACTGGTGATAGGAGAAGAAAATGCAGCCAAGAAAGGGTGCTCCATTGAGCCTGCTGCCCTAGTGGAAACAGGAGCTAAATCCTGAAGGGAAACACTAGGAAATGGTACAAACGACAGGCCTCAAAATTATTCCATCTGAGGAATTACATTAATGCTCAAGACTCATTGGTTGAGAGCTTCTCCCAGATAATGCTAATTTCCAGGCATTTTCAGTCTGCCATGCAGGTGGGCAGAGGAAACTTCAAAGGTTTTAGAGAGAGGAAATCCCAGAGAACACTGAAAAGGAGAGGTGAAGGGCATGTACAGAGCCAGCTAAGGTGATTTTCATAGACTTTGCCAAGTCGCTCTCCACAGGGCAAGGGGTCATCTTGCCAGCAAGATGTGAGGGCCTGTTTCACCTCAGCAATGTGAGGGGCTGCTTCACCTCAGCAATGTGAGGGGCTGCTTCACCTCAGCAATGTGAGGGGCTGCTTCACCTCAGCAATGTGAGGGGCTGCTTCACCTCAGCAATGTGAGGGGCTGCTTCGCCTCATCTTTGCCAATAGAGTATGTCTAACTTTTGATTTTTTGCCGATCTATTTGGTGACAAATGGTATTTTGGTGCAGGTAGTTTTAATTTGCATTTATCTTACTGTGAGCGAACTTAAATATCTTCACATAGGTCTAAGAACCATTTCCATAACCATTGACATGAACTATCTATTTATGTCTTTTATCTGTTTTTTTCTCCTGAGATTTTTGGTCTTTAATTTTTAAGAACTTGTTAATATTAGAAAGCCTATCCCTTTATTTCTGACATGTTGCAAGTATTTTTTCTCAGGGTATTATTTCTCTTTTCATTTTGCTTATGATGTTATTGTCATAAAAACAAATTTATTTCTTTATATTTTTTATACTGTTAAAGACAAATTTGTCAATATTTTTTTTTATTTTTATCCCATCTGGATTATGAGCCTAGAAAGAGTTTCCATATATGCAATTTATAAGTGAATTCCCCCATGTTTTATTTTAGTATTTGTCTGGCTTCATTTATTTCCTTGATTTTTCTCCCCCACCCCCCGAAGTTAGCTCTCTGACCCATTTGAAATTTGTTTTGGTGTATGAAGTGAAGTATGAATCCTATTTTATATTTTCCAAGTGATCCTCCAATTATAACACTACCACTTATTAAATGTCTATCTATTCCAATAAAAAGAAATGCATTATCAAATCCCCAAAAGACATGAAAAACCTTAAATACATGCAAAGTGAAACAAGTCACTTGGAAATGGCTGCCTACCATTTGATTCTAACTAGATGGCATTCTGGAAAAGGCAAAACTATGGAGACAATAACAACAAAAAATCTGGTTGCCAGAAGTTCAAGAAGAGGGAAAGGAAGGGATAAACAAGGGGAGCTCAGGGGATTTTAGGGCAAAGAAACTGTTTCTTTATATGATACTGTAATGGTGGACACATGTGATTATACATTTGTCAAAACCAGTAGAACTCTGAACTTAAATTAATAGTAATCTATCAATATTGGCTTGTTGGTTGCAATAAATGCACCACACTAAAGATGTTAAAAATAGGGGAAATTGGGGGGAGAAAGAGTACATGAAAACTGTATAAGTTTTGCTTATTTTTTCTATAAACTTAAAACTACTCAAAAAATAATGTTAAATTAAAACAGTATGTAACTAGAATAAATACAGCATAATGGAACAGAAAAAACAGCCCAGAAATAAACTTTCACGAACATTGTTAAATAATTTTCAACAATGGTGTCAAGGCCATTCAATGAGGACAGTTTTTTCAACAAATAGTATTAGAAAAACTGTACATCCACATGCAAAAGTGAATGAAGTTGGACCCTTATCTTAAACCGTACACATAAATTAAGTCAAAATGAATCAAAGAGGGGCAGCCTGATGGCTCAGTTGGTTAGAGCGCAAGCTCTGAACAACAGGGTTGCCGGTTCGATTCCCACATGGGCCAGTTAGCTGCACCCTCCACAACTAGATTAAAGGACATTAGCTTGGAGCTGATGGGCCGTGGAGAAACACACTGCTCCCCAATATTCCCCAATAAAATTAAAAAAATAAAAAACAGAATCAAGGACATAAACATAAAAGCTAAACTATAAAACTCCTAAAAAAAAAATAGGGGAAAACTTCATGAGTTTGGATTTGTCAATGATTTCTTGGAAATGACACAAAAAGCACAGGCAACAAAAGAAAAAACAAATAGATAAACTGAACTAATTCAAAATTTAAAACTTCTGTGGATCAAGACACAATCAACAGAGTGAAAAATCAACCCACAATAGGTAAGAAAACATTTTCAAATCATAAATCTGACAAGGGTTAATATACAGAATATGTATGGAGCTCCTAAAACGCAACAATAAAAAAAACCAACCTGATTAAACAACTTGAATAGACATTTCTCCAAGGAAAATATACAAATGGCCAATCAGCACATGAAAACATGCTCAACATCACTAATCATCAGGAAAATGCACATGAAAACCACAGTGGGATATCTGTCACCTCATGCCCATTACAATGCCTACACTTAAAAAAAAAAGTAGCAAGTATCGGTGACAAGGTAGAGAAATCAGAACCAGTGTTGGTTGAAATGTAAAATGATACAGCTGCTGTGGGAAACAGTATGGTGAGTCCTCAAAAAAATAAAAATAGAATTACCATGATTCAGTAATTCCATTTCTAGGTGTATGCTCTCAAAAACTGAAATCAAGGTCTCAAAGAGATATTTTTCACCCGTGTCCATTGCAGCATTATTCACAACCGACCAACAGGTGGAAGCAAGCCAAGTGATGGATGAGTGGATAAACAAACTGTGGCATATACATACAATAGAATATTATTCAGCCTTAAAAAGGAAGGAAATTCCGATACATGCTACACATGGATGAACCTTGAAGACATTATGCAAGTGAAGTAGGCCAAAGATAAAAGGACAAATACTGTATGATTCCACTTATATGAGGTACCTATTGTATTCAAATTCATAGAGACAGGAAGTAGAATCATAGTTGCCAAGGGGCTAGGGGAGTAGGGGTGAGAGATAAGGAGCTGTTACTTAATGCGTATATTGATTCAGTTTTGCAAGATGAAGACTTCTAGAGATTGGCTGTTCAACAATGCAAACAAAAGTACTTAACATTACTAAACTGTATACCTAAAAAATTAAGATGGTAAAATTTATGTTATGTGTATTTTACCACCATTAGAAATAAAACAAAATAAAGTCTACTACTATTTTTTTTAAGTCTATCTTTTTCCACTGATTTGAAAATCCACTTTCATTATACCGAATTTCCATGCATGCTTGAGTCTACTTTTGGATTTTTTCCCCCAGTGGCCAACTGGTACGTTAGCATCGCACTATGTCATCACTGAGCATCTAGAGTGTGAATATCAGAAAAAGAAAATCCCCTATGATGCTTCTCTTCTCATGTGTTCCTAGATATTCTTGCATGCTTATTTTCTATATGAGCATTAGAATAAAATTTCCAAGCTCAAAATAAAAACGTGTCACTTTTCTGGTTGCATTAAATATATTAACTTGAAGATAAATGTCATCTTTATGATGTTGAGTCATCCTAGCCAAGAAGAGGTTATGATCATCCATTTGTTCAAGTCTACTTTTGGACCTTCTAGGAAAGTATTAGAAGTTTTCTTACACAGATTTGGTACATATATTAATTTTATTTCCAAGTATTTTATTTTCTTGCTGTTATTGCCATAAATAGGATGTTCTCTTCCATTTTAATTACTGATAGTTAATGTTTGATTTTTGTAACTTCATTTTATATCCTGTACCTTACTTTTATTGTGTCAGTTTTCTCATCGATCCTTTTGAATTTTCCAGGTATCACCAGCAGAGATAGTTTCACTGCCACTTGTACAATTCTTACCACTCTAATTATCTTTCCTTGTCTGATTTCATTGGTTAACACCTCCAACATAAAGTTAAACATTATTGCCTTGTTTGGGGGCTGGTGGAAATGCTTCTCATATTTCAATATTAAATGAGATGCTGACCTTATTTGTATAATTTAAATATTTTAGGTAATGTTTAAGAATTGTTCACCAATTCCTATTTTGCTGAGTGTTTTTTGGTGTTTTTTTTTTTAAGTCAGGCATAGGTGCTGAATTTTATTAAAGACCCTCTCAGCATCTATAAAGAGAATCTCAGTAAAGGTTTTGACCATAAGCCCATAAACTCTGTGAAGGTAAGAACCCTGGCTGCATTTTTTTTTTAACATTCTAGCTACAGAATGTTAACATATAAAGTTTAGTATTATTTTTGATCAATGCATAAATGAGCAATTTTAAGTTCCTAATTATTCTATAGAACAGATTATTTTATTGTTTACTAGTGTTTATAATATGCAATGGACATAAAAATGCAAACTTTCACTGTCAGAGTATTCACACTTGCTCATCTAATAAGTGGACCCAAGAAATAAAAACTCTCAGTGAAAGGCTACAGACTTCACCTGCATAATTTAAGCTTTAGTGTATTTGATAAAAATTCCATCTCTGTGGTAAGGAACTTGTTTCTCTTCTCTCTCTGGAGGTCAAAGGCATCCATAGAGAGCTAATCTAAGCCTATTTTAAATAATCTATACCAGTTTCAACATTCATTATGCTCTCATTATAAAAATGTTCAGGTGAAAAACTCAGGGCATTTAACAGCAGGTTGAAAGCTTTAATTCAGTGGGACGAGGGGACACTGTAAGCCAATAATAGAAAAGCCTTTTAACAAAGGATGTTATTCTCTTAAAGTAGTAATCTATAGCAAATTACACAGAAAGAAGTTGATTATAGTTTTCAGTCTTTTAGAAAACAATAATTTAATATGAAGTTAAAAGCTGATTCATTTTTGCAAAGGTTTTACTAGCTGTTAATTATACTCTTTATGAATTGTCCACTGAGTTGATGTATAGTTAAATATAGATTGGAATGCATTATTTGGTTACAATTAAGGCTCTCAATATGATATTGTAGAAGTTGGATATACTACCAAAAATATATATTCTTAATCCCCTATTTAATTTATATTTCTACAGTCCAGATATTTATTTGATTTAAAAATGTTACTGTATGCTTTCTGAAAACCAGCTCAAGAGCTGAACAAAGCATTTGGGTATAAATAATCAAAAAACACTTTTAAATAGCATATTCTGCAATATTCTAGTGCTAAAGTAATTTTTGATAGAATACTGGGAAAAGTCAATAGATAGGGTATTAACTTTTGGGATCATTATGTCTGAACACACAAATAGAATATTGTAGTCGCAAGGACTTTGAAGATCACCCACTAATAAATTCAACCTTCTCACATAATAGAGAAAAAATTGAACTCGAGGAGGTTAAGTGATTTTCCAAGCCACATGTCCAGTTAGCGGTAAAGCCAGAAGGAGTTTTAGGTTTTCCTACTAAGTATGCACACCACTTTCTCTGTTTTCCTGTCTAAACCATAGTTAACACAGAGACTATGGGACACATTTTGTGAAGCATTACAAAATATATTTCTATGTAGAAGTCTAAGCAGGAAAGACAGAATATGAACTATTTTCCACCTCGAGCTCTACAGCTGACTCCTGAACATCAACAAAGCAGGATATTTAGAAAATTCAAAAATCCCTGTTTTATTCTCAACCATTCCAGGCAACATCTTGCTCCAGCCACGTCATGTAACTAGCTCCTCATGGCTACAAGGGATGCATCAAATAATGAGTTCTTTTGTAGGGAATCCTAACATTCTCTCTGTTACTAAATCAAAGCAGCCACATAGAAAATGGGCAAAATACATTAGAAAGAAGGAATACAAAAGAACAATAAAAGTTTAGCTGATGTTCAAATTCACTGTTAATCCAAAAAATGCTAATCAACGCCCTTCCACCAACCTACTCCAAGAACAAAACTCCGGTGGTAGACATCTGCCTTGGTGCTCTGGTTTCTCTGGAGACATCCCTACATCCCACAACTATCGATCCAAATGTCCACAAGCAGCCAGTAAGCGAGCCTCCTGACGTCCTCCTGCACGCCAGACTGTGGAGCAGCCTCGCTTCTGGTCAGACTTGCCTGCTTACCCAGAGTCTCCTCAGCTATCATCTTACTAGGGAGCAATAAGCAATATGCAGGGAGGGACCACTGGCAGGCAGGAGCAGAGGAGCGAGCAGGGGAGGAGGGGCGAAGGGAAATGAAGGTGTAGGAAGCAAGGAAGGAAGGAAGGCAGAAAAGATGCCATTGTTGGGTATTGCAAAATGCCCACCATTTCTTATGCCCCAATTACCACAGGCTGTGAGTCCTAACTTAGTGTCTCTTTAATTGTGCATATTTACTGACAGTGCACTTCTGCCTTCAGGGTCACACCCGGCTAAGCCCATATGATCTTAGCAACCTTCTCCTGCTATAGTTACATACAATTTAGAAACATGAAAATATTTGTAGATGATTTTGCTAACTATGTATCCTTACATATACACACATGTATGTATGTATGTATGTATGTTCGTGTATGCATGTGCATGGGAACCACTAAGGCATTGACGATCGATGCATTCTAAAACTGTAAAATAAGAATTCAGAAATAAGACTGTCTAGAAATCAAACAAAGCAAATATCCAAGAATAGGTAAAAAGCTTTAGATTGACACTGTTGGGTAACTGACTTTTTTAAACAGCATGCATTTAAGACAGAGAGTTGTAATTTTGCAGGAACACAATAGTGGCAAACATCCCATCTCTCTCTCCAGGGTTCATCCGTGGCCTGCTTCCAATCTATTTGCAGGAAGTGTATTCCGCTAAAACATATTTTTAAAAGTAAGGGATCTTACTAAGTTTGTCTTACGGAGATTGCATATTAACCACTCAACAAATATTCCTCCTTCAAGGGCAAGTTCAATTAGCACCTCAGCCATGCATTTACTCTACAAACACTGGCTGTGCACCTACAACGTGTGAGGCTGAATGAGGCAAATCCCTATCCTGGAGAAGCTCACAGAATAGCATGGGACACAGAAAGTTGAAATGTGACATGATACGTGCATCCCTGGTGTATGGAAGATGCACTCGACTCTGAAGAAGGAGGACCTGTCACCTAAAAGCTAAAATGTGAAACCTTGGCCTGCATTTTGAAGGCTAACTAGAAATTCATCAGACAAAGAGGAAAGAGCCCTCCAGGTGGAAGGAAAGGCAGTGGGCAAGTCACAGAAGGGTAAACATCAAAGGCCTGTTGTGAGAATGTAAAAGGAATGGCAGATGGTCACAGGGGTCTTCCCAGGAAGTGGGGGCTTCACGTAAGGGGTGATGTGAGCACTCACGAATGATAGCAGAATGGCAGATGGCCTAGAGCAAAGGGAGACTGAAAGCAAAAGACCAGTTAGAACCAAATTCAAAGGCCCAGGTATGAAGGGGCTGCCGTGACCATGAGTGACGCTGCAGCCATGGGTGCTGGAGGAGACGGTCAGTGAGAAAGTGAGAGCAGAGGCAGCCGGACTCAAGTGGGAAGAGGGGCTTGACAGCAATTCAAACTCTGTAAAGGGCGTAACCGCATAGGCTGAGGGAACAGCAGACAGCCTGGGAGTTTGGGGGGCAGTTCACTGTCATGGTTTCAAGGGGAAGTGATGAGATTTTTGTGTAGACAACTTCAATTTATCCAACGAACACATTAAACAACTCGTGTCTCCCACAGTGTTCCCTCTGTACTTGCATGTACCTCCACCATACAACTCATGAACCATGTGCAGATATTATTTATTAACACAATCAGTCACCGAGATTACAACAGAACTGAAGGAGGGCAATGTGCTTCCTTATTGCCAGTCTTCACTCCTGGCAGTAATTGGCACAGAGGAGAAGCCACATGCATCTCTGGCGACCACTTTTTTTCCCCATTCCATCCAAAACTACCCAAGCACAATTCTGAAGATCTACCTCTTGTCTTTCCACTCCCAGGTACAGAATGCAGACAGGCTGCTACCGTCTGGTCCTGCCTAAGGAGGGCAACAGTTACCATGCCAGGTCCGGGCAGCCCGTCTAGATTATTATTTCAGTAAACTGAATCGAGACGCTATTAGAACTACAGTATTTATAAGAATTGAAACTCTTGTATTTTGGTAAGGACGAATCTGCTGACCTAATACCCTTTATTCAACTATAGAGCTGTCAGCTAAGGAGAAGAGTGACAGTAATTGGGTACTAATCTCCGATATCTGGTAATCACACCCCAGTACTCTCTTATCACACTGCTAGATAAGATCCCTATTAAATTCCTCACGTGTGTCACAAGTCTTCAGTAAAACTGAACACACAGTAGGCTCTCACTATCTCAATCTTTTTATTAGTTAGTAATAGTCTTTTAATTCTACCTAGGATTTGGAGAACATTAAAAAAAGAAGAACTCAGCAGGACCTTAATGAAGGGTACATTTTAATTCTGGCAAGACCAAATAATCAGGTGCCTGTCTATCTAGAAACCCTCCAGATGGGTGAGTTCATGGTCTTGAAAATCTCTACCAAATCACTCCATCGAGCTAAACAAAAGTCAGCTCTGGAAAGACGTGTCAGCAGTGATCCTTTGCTGGATTGTATTCATTTCCCTTCACACTAACACACCCCGACACTGAATAGTGATAAAATGGCACATATGGATAATGCTGTTTGGTATATGCTAACAAACTTGGCAGCTTTCCCTTTAATAAACCACTCCAGATGTTAGTCTCAGTAATTATGCCTGCCATCATTCGGCTTTAAGAATGAAATACTGGTGTCACAATTCCTTGTCTGTGCTTCCACGGAGCATCTGCAAACACAAAGGCTGCACAGAAAAGGCAGCCCCATGAACGGGCTCTGCACAGACACGTGCATAAACAGAGGCCCAGCAATATGAAGACCAGCGAGGACTGGTAACTACGAAAACAGAGATGCCATTACAAGTTTTCTTCAATGATTCTTATAGGGTGCATTTGCACCTCTACAGTTAATGAAATATTTACACAGTCCTATTTCAAAACATGCAAGAAAAACGACAAATCTGGTTCAAACAATTATCTGTGGTACAGATAACAACAGACCATATATTAAAAGAAATCTACTCTGGAAACCTTTTTCTAGGAAAATTATAAATGAGGTGTTGTGTGCTAAACTTTTAACAGTGTTGTTAGAATCAGAAAAACACGTGAATGTTTTCATTTTCCGAACACGTAATTTGCAAAGACTTTTCTGTAATCCTATTAAGAAACAAAAGAAGTCAAAATAGATCTATCACTGAGTGTCAGAACAATAAGTTATGATTTGATTTAAAGAAAAATCCCTGAAAAGGCATATCTGATGTTACAAGTGATGCAATTTTCTTGACATTAAAATGAATCTACTTGGTGAGGAATAATCAACCCAGTCTTTTGGGATGTTTAAATGATCATGCTAAAAAGTCAACAGTAACCAGTCAAATGATTAAACTGATATCAAATGATTGCTGACATTAGAATATTAATAATGCTGCCAGTGTCATCGAGGCACTGAGTAAAGAACTTTTATAACAACTAATTTTACATCAAAGACTTAAGCAACATTTTTTACCCGCTTATCTTCAAACCATTATGAGAACAATGTCAATATTCCTGTCAAAACCCATTTGCTTCACTGAAGGTATAAAGTGACGAGTGCATTTTTAAGAGGTTAGCCACAAATTGTGGGCCAGACCACTAGAACTGCCTTAATAAACAGCTTGGCACCAAACACCTCTATTCCTATTAACTTTCCAGAAGCCAAGAGTCAGAACAGCTAATTCTATAAAAAAAGCCCTCTGAGATAGATGAAATTTAAACAAGAAATACCAAGTAAGTCGAAAATAAACAACTATTCGTCAAAGACAGACAAGGGCATTTTTAAAGCTTCAAATTGCATGATAATACACAGAAAGGTCAAGTAAATTGCTGTAAACTTACTGAATAGCACGTGTTGCTCAAAGCAGTCAGAATGTTCAGATGCAACTACAAGGCAGAGTTCCCACCCCAACAGCCGCGGCACGTCCCATCTCAGCATGAAGTGCCACTGCCTGGCACAAGCTGTGGCAGCACGAGTCACGGCGTGGCAGACCATCTCTCTGCACTGGCCAAAGGGAACCCATGCCCCAGGCTTCCTTGCACTCATGTAAACAGAACCAACAACAAAAGGGGCAAAGTATTATCGAAACCAGTCTGACATTTAAAAATTACTTTTTTCTATCAAGAATAACTCAAAAGACCTGGGACTCCTTTTTGGTCTGTATGTCTTATTAAGAGATTTTACTAACAGAATGAGCTCTGACTCCCCATTGATATAAGGGGAGGTTAGAGAGAGCAGCAGCCTCCAGAGTGAGGCTGACCTGGGTACAAACCCCTCTCTCACCTGGTAGCAGTTACATCACTCGAGTCAAGTTGCCCAAGCTTTCGAAGCCTCTGCTTCCTCCTCTGCAAAATGGGCATAACAACTATCTCTCCAGCCCAGGGCTACTGTCAGGATAAAATAAGATGATGCTTAGGAAAAACAGCATAAGGGCTGTTCTCAGCCTTCAATAAAGCACTGTTGCTGTTTCCTTTCCTTGAGGGTTTATTTTTTAACCTCAATTAAAAAAAAATCTATTGTAAATATATTTATCCTGACCTTTATAAACTTACCAAATTCTATAAAAGAACTGCAATCTTTCATGAATACCTTCTGAGAGCCTGTTCCTTCTCCTTATATTTAACACTGTTGTAGAAAGGAGTTCCCTATGCTTTCTACTATTCACTGTCCACAACTGATCAAATTCAAAGCAAATGTTTTCCAAGGCACTCTTCTTATGAGGAAGAATCATCGTAACACACCATCAATAATTTCTCACAACATTTTAAGAATGGCAAATGGTTTCAGAAACATGAGACACGTGGAGTTTATTGAGACGAGAATGCACATGCCGCCTGCGCTCGGGGGCAGATGAGTCCTTACATTTACGGGAAGCTGACAACACAAAGGAAAGGCAGCATGGACATCACAAGCCTCGTGGAGACCGTACCCCCAGAACACAAACCACCACGCTTCTGCGATCACTTGTGCCACGAGGCTGGCACAGCAGAAAGCGGGTAATGCCTAGCACACAACTCAACCCTCAGGCTTTCTGTGGCACTGCACTGCCTACTGAACAGTCAGGTCCTAAGGCTTCCGACGACCTGGCCGCACCAAATCTCCCCCAAGGCACAGTACAATTCAAACTGTCCTTCTCATTTGTGAAAACACCAGTCCCGTCTCTTCCACTCCCTGTATGTATTCATACTTGTCCCACCCCCTTAAGCCCAATCTCACCCCCCACCCCCACTCTAGTCTGTATCTCCGATAGGCATCTGGTCTTCCAGAGCCCAGGGCAAACACCTCTGCAGCCTTCCTAGATTTCCCTTAGGTGTGATTACTCTCTTGTTTCAACCTTCAAGAAGCACCTACTTTCCTCTTTGAATTAGAGGTCTTTACTGATATGCTACGTTGCCTCTGTTATCCCCTACTCACTCCCTGAGCAAAGAGCCTTTGTAGGACTTGTCTTCATATTGTCCACACAGCATTTCACATGGTAGTCAACACATCTTTTTGGCAGAAGGAATGAATTAAGTTAAATATTTTCCAATGTTAGACCTATGTTACTGGTTACCAATTCACCACGTTTCTATTTCTGTTCATTGGCCTTTTAATATTTCTAGAATACGAAGGCATTATAAAATAGTAGGAAGGCATTATAAAATTAGTCTTTGGGATTGAACTGCCTCATTTTCAATCCTAGTTCTGCCCCACATTAGGTGTGGGACAGTGGACAAGTCACTCCCAACACATGAGGTGCATGTAAAGCAGGATGACATCAGCTCCTACGTTCACAGGGTCAGTGGAGGAAGAGTAAGATCAAGCATGTGGAGCGCTCAACAAGTAGTAACCCCTCCAGTATTAGCTACTGTTTTTTTTGTGTGTTTTTTTATGGAAACACATTCTTGCAGATCACTAGTTCCTGTCACATAAGAATAAAATCAGCAATGGCAAGGCCAGCTAGTCTGCAGCACATGGCAGCCTGCCAGCCCCGCCGTCCTCGCTGATTCTCAGTGAGCACTGACAGAATTCATACCAGTCCTGGGCCATGTGTATGAATAAGATGTTGGTGTGAACTCAATGACCCCAAAAACTACTCCCAAAATATAAGCAAACTAACTCCAGGAAACCTTATTTCTTCAGATTCCTCTGTAACTTTCAAGGTTTTATTTTCCAGTTCTCTCTTTCTTGTTGGCAAGTTAATTGAGGGAGGATAAATACGTCTACCTCCTCCCACCCAGAACTCTCATGCACGTATACTACATAATACTGTCATTTCTAGACAACACATTTCTAGACACCATACTTATCCGGTCATCTGTGTATTTTGGTGGACACAGCAGGAGCATGTTCCTGGTATCTTGAGAAAACCAAGGTAATTTGGTTTTAACCCGAGAAAATAGAGGAAGGTAGAACTGATATGACTATACCAGCAGTCACCAGTGAAACCCATCCATGAAACCCAGGAATAAGTATGGCTGACCTCACAAATAACTTAAAAGTTTCTAATTACCCAACTGTTTCCACATTATCATTCGAAATGAAAATGTTGGTAGGTAGTCCTTAATAATGCCATTATAGCAGTACATTTTCTGCTTCCATTAAAATGTTCTGCTATCCACACTCTGATTTTTAAAAGCTATTTAATACCCTTCAGGCCCGATCAAAGGTACTGTCATGAATTTTAATAAAGGCATACCTCGTTTTATTGTACATTGCTTTATGTGCTTCACAGATATTGCTTCTCTTTTACAAATTGAAGGTAAGAATCTCCACCAGCAAAAAGATTATAACTCACTGAAGGCTCAGTTAGCATTTTTTAGCAATTAAGAATTTTTAATTAAGATATGTATATATATATTTAGACATAATGCTCTTGCACACTTAACAGCCTTGAGTATAGTAAAACCATAACTTTCATATGCACTGGGAAACCAAAAAATTCATGTGACTCGCTTTATTGTGCTGGTCTGGAACAGAACCCACAACATGGCTGCTGTATGCCTATGTAGTTAGGTCCGCATGCGGAACAGGGCCCCAAAAAGATAAGGCAAAAAATACTTAACATGGTCTTTAACATAATTCAATCAGTCCACAAACATCGGTACTTTCTATCACGTGCAAGGCTCTGTGAAACTCACATGGGTAAAAAGAAAATTAAGACATGGTCTCTTCTGGAGGAGCTTGCAGTCAGAAAGGGGTCCAGTCTAAACAGAGACTTAAATCCCAAAGTACAAACATAGAACACAATTCAAGTTTTTATTTAAAGCACTGCTCAAAAATGTCCTTGTTGTTTCCATATGTGTAACACAAACATTTTAGAACTTTTGCTTCCAATATTTGCAAACATAGAAGCACTCTGATTTTTGTATTTCCTCTTTTAAGGAAGTTGGTTAAAGTAATTAGAGGTCTTAAAACTACAAAAATGCATAATCAAAACATTTACTTAACAATTCTCTTTTTAAAATTAATCAATTAAGATGTGGCATTTTAAGAAATATTTATACCCAAAGTGGAAAAGGATAAATATTTTTCTGGGTCATAGGACTAGACTGTTGAGATCTACTATAATAAGTAGGCATTATTCACATTCCACTAAAATTCCAGAAAACAAAGAACTCAACATACAATCACAATTTAATTTCCCTCCGGATTAGAAAAGATTACAGACTTGAAAAAGGCCCATCCTGAAACCAAGTACCAACCCTTTATTTCTGGTCACTATGCAGCTGAAGAAATGGTAGGCTTTTCCTGAAGGGTTTTCTCAAGGCAGAGAGAATTAATGAAGTTTAAGTAAGAACCATAATTTTAAATACTGAGTTACATTGCTTGCAGACATTTTTCAATTTACCTATTTCAGGATTATTCCCTGGCATCCAGACTTGGAATTCTGAACAGAATTTTCTCTTGAAAACACACATGTAGTTCCCTAGAACCTATTAAATGTTATACTTTCATTCATTTAAAAAACAACGACGACAAAAAAACACACATAACGAATCATATGTGCCCAGAAGAGGCCAGAACACTTTCTACTAAGATACATCGTCCCTGATCATAGGGAACTCTCTGCCCAATAAGCAATACCAACGAATAAAAACAAGTATAATATAACGTGCAAAATATAATAATAGAAACAACATACGATGTAGAGCTACAGAAGACTACACAGTGGTTAAATATGTTTTGGGAGCTGGCCTCAGAGCCTAGCCACGGTTTAAAACAAGAGTTTCCTACATAAGCCATTCCAAGCACCTAACAAATTACTTACAGAAATGCAGCCTTCTGCTCCACACTGAGGGCCGCCTGCCACCAGAAGGCCATTGTGAATTTGTGTCGACTTACGTGTCCTTTTATAGATAAGAACAGTACCAGAGATGCCTAGCTTCCAGTAGCTTCTGTCATATAGTTTGTGTATCACAAATCAGGGTTTGCTATTGAATGACATTAATTTCTACAGTGATTAATAAAATATCTTGATTGTATCCATTTGGCACATGGCTCCCTCTTTTTGATTTCTGCTGCGACTTGACCAACAAAGTGTTAATATGATAGTCTCTTCATTACAGTACCTACCGTGTTTCCCTGAAAATAAGACCTAGCCAGACCATCAGCTCTAATGCGTCTTTTGGAGCAACAATTTATATAAGACCCGGTCTTATATATTATATTGTATTGTATTATATTATATATTATATTATACTATATTATATTATACCCGATCTAATAGTAAAATAAGACCAGGTCCTATATTAATTTTTGCTCCAAAAGATTCATTAGAGCTGATGGTCCGTCTAGGTCTTATTTTCGGGGAAACATGGTATATGCCTAAGGACCCTGAATGTGAATGATAATGTAAATAGAACTATTTGACAATTATTTAATTGGGCTCTTTGCAGTGCAGTGATGAAAGATAATGACTTATCACCTTCAGGGTAAATAAACTATTTTTAGGAAGGCACATTATTCAGTAAAAACACTGAGTATAAACCACCAATATGAACTAAGGAAATTATTTTAAAAAATTAAAAGGTACTTACTGCTAATTATAACTTTAATGAACACAATAAATAAGAATAAAGCCAGGAATGTCAACTGACAAGGAAAGTAAATTTATGCAGCAGGCATCCCTGGTTGCTTGTTTTCTGACACTGGTCTGTCAAGTTTTCAGTAGATTATTAAATTAAATGAAATTAAATTTCAACTTCGCATTGGGCTGCTCACTCAGTTCCCTCCTGTAAGAACAGTGCACATCAGCGTTGCTGGTCTGTGCCAGTCCCCTCTGCCTCGCCCCTGCAAGGAAGCAGCTCAGAGTTTGGTCTCAGGGTGTGGACAGGCACTGAGCTTTGGTGCCTGCTGTGAGTGTGGGTGCAGAGCAGGACAACCCTCGTGAAGTTCAGATTTCCCACACTTTTTAACCTAGGAGAAACTGTTTCCTTATCTATAAAATATGGAGTGTTCTGAAGATTAGGTGAAGTACATAAGCCATTTGCTTAGCACAAAGCCTGGTGCTCACAAATGCAATAAAAGTGTGCATGTATTCCATCATTCCTGCTCCGTGAGTTTTCTGTACCTTGTACGACTGCTGCTCCATCACTTGGTAGGAAGAAAACATGGAACTGGTCAGTGTCTGGACAATAACAGCAGAGAGAGCCAGATGTAGGTAGTTTCTGAATCCCACTGAAAGTGCAGCTGAATCCCGTCATGCTGGGTCCATCAATGGAATGAAGAGGAGAAAAATCATCTCTCCCTTTAAAAATTCAATCTATTTTCTTTCAATTTGCCATTCTCTTTTTGGCATCCGTTATTTCTCAATGAACAGGTCTCCTCGAAAACTCACCATACCTAGCAAAATTTAAATAAAATGAGGCCTAGAGGTTAACTGAGTAACACACTGGCTCACTGAAGCTTGACTCAAGTAAACATAGTTACATAAAAATCTATACCACGTCAATTACTTACCTTTAAATAAGAAAGTTACTGTGATCATTGTATTTTATTCACACTATCTGAGAATTACAAGGTAGTATTTTATGCTTACAGGAGATGATAGCAGGAACAATGAAAAAAGAGAGTTTTGGTGTCTTACACTGTTTCCCATTTCGTGATGTATGAATTAGATGACGGGACGTTCAATGCTCTCCCCTCACCCCGGCCTCCCAAGGAGAGTGAAATGAGACCAAGACAATACGAGACCCCTTCTATGTCTGCACATTTAGATTTATCGAGAAAATTCTCATACAAGTAGATGTAGACAAAAGGAGTGACAGTACAAACATGATTACTGAACCCGCTTTGACTTAAGATGGACGTCAGGAAATACTCCAAAGAAACCACACTGGGTTCATTTTGTTAAAACACACGCACGCATGCATGCCCACACACACATACCCCACAGAATTAAAAAGAACAATTAATTATTTACCAACTTATCTGACCAGTACGGCACAAGTTTATATCCTTTAATATATTATGTATTTTACAACCCTTTTCAGCAAAGGAAGAAGATTAATAGATCTTAGATGTCATACACACCTTATTAACTTCTTACTAAATCAACACAATGCAGCAATTATCTCAGCTTCAGATTATCAAGATTTAAGAAGCCAAATAGCATATAACTTCTGCTTTAAAATTTCTCTACTTAGCTCAAGTATCTGATTTAGCACATGCATTTTATTTGAGTTGTATTAAAAGTATATTTTATAACATTTTGCTTTCAGGATGAAGGTGACATGTGGTTGCCTTCCTCCGTAACAGTCTTCCTTAACCCTAAAACCAAATAACTATAATTACCACACTTGCTTGGTATCAGTATTTGTGAGAGTCACTCCACATGAAAGTACAAGGCTTTCCTGTATGATTTCTCACTAGCTTCATTTCCTTTGCAACATATTTTAAGGGCTGTATTTTTATTATTGTGTATTTAAATGATACACATAAAATTATATCATTCAGGAATTATTCTGAATAATAAAAATGTACTTCTAGAACTTTAATACCATTCTATCACGTCCTGAAATGTTTTCTATGATACTTAAATTATTCACCTAAGAACATTTCTCCCTTGTGTTATCTTGGGTACATTTTATATTTTGTTTCTTAAATTAAAAATGGTTTTCTGTAGCACCTCTGAAATTTGAAGTAACCCACAATATTCTACTGGGTAATATACTAAAACTCTGAGTTAATAGTGTGCCTATAAATGCTAGAGGCAAAGAAGGAAAAAAATCTCTATTATGAACAATATATGAGGTGGACAAACCGAGTCCCACACACGAAGAATAAAACTCACAATCTTCAGCGAGGGGGTCTGTATCTCTGTCTCCATCTCTAGAGCTTCTATTCAAATGCCCCATGTTATGCTCCTGCTTTGTTTACAAGATTCCTTTGCCTTTTTAAAGCTTACCAAGTCAAACTTTCAGTAACTTCACACCTTTGAGAAGTGTAATGCCAAAAAAGGGTGAAGAAAAGTTGTCATCGCTCAGTGTTTCCATAGCTGGCTCAGCAACCTCTCCTCTTCCAGACACAGAGGGGTGTCAACAGCCCTCTACCGTGTGCTTGCATTCCGTATGTGCTCAGGACCCCTGCACCTCTCAAAGTACTTTAGAGTGCCAGAAAAAACATCGGATGATGAATTCCTCTGATTGCCTAGCCATATTCAGGAAAATGAGAGACAGATTAAGTTTTTATAAACTAAATGTTATCTGTAAACTTCAGATAGAATGCATCATGCTTTAAACTACTCATCACCACATGGCATGACATGCAAATCTGTATACTTCAAACTTTCCTATGAAATCTGTGCTAGATATTCTCCACTGGCTACTCCAAATCCACCCTCCATCTTTTCCGCCCTACTCCGTGACGTGGAGACCAACCTACATGGACTCTGCTTCTGGTTGAGTTCCATCAACAGGGGGCACCCGGAGAAAGTAAGAGGTTCCAGGAAGGAGAGGTTTGGCATTTTAATCCACAGCTCCTGTCCCTGTCCCTAAAGGTATTTGTTTGGCACCAGCTAAATTCAACTACAAAAGTCACAGTTCCTGTGAGTGACTCCCTTCAGTGGCCACTGCCAGTCCCAATAGGCGCTTCACCAGCCCGTCAAGGTATCTTAACCCTGGCTCCGTCTTTGTAAGTAGCTCTTCTAGTGTACCTCCTTCAATCGCCCATTTTGAAGGTACCTTCTGTTTCTTGCAGAAACTCTGATGTTCTCTTTTCAGTTCACCTCAATTCTTTTTTCATATGAATTCTACTTACTTTATATTCCATGTATATAACATTTATATGGGAATACAGACACACACACACACACACACACACACACAAAACTATGATGTGTTTGAAGACAGGGACATGTCATACTCCTGGTTTGGGTCTTGTTCGGGCTATGGGTACACAACAAGTACTTCATAAATAACTCCTGAAATGACTTTATGCCAGGGGCCTGGGACAGAGTAGTAAGCTATTTACATCTAGCCACTGAGACCCCCCTCACGGTCACCATAGGTGAGGGCTTCTTCCCACACTGCACAAGCTTGAAGTCCCATGCGCCTGCCAGGAGCACTGTCCCCTCTGAGAGATTTCTGCCTCGGCCGCTGTCTGCATAAATTTGCTCTGGTATACAAAGTCAAGTTCCCAGAATAAACATTCCCTACCAACCTGGCCATAACCAACTGGGCCAGGTGCTCTAACAAACGTGAACAGCACAGGTGAGAGATACCTGAGGGGCAACTGTTATCACCCTGGACAAATCCCCATGACTTGGAGGTACCTGGGCTCCTCTCTTCCTGACAGGAGGAAGTACCTACTGGTGACACCTTAGGCGTGAAGTCTTCTCAAGCTTCCTGCACAACTTTTAGTGCTTCATTACATGATGACCTTGGGATTCTCCTGAATGTCATCATCTGGGATATGGTTTTCCCCAACACTTATACACTGTCCTCCACACTTGTAGAAATAAAAGATGAAGCTTCTGTCCCTACAATAATTGGCAGAGGATACTCAGAAAGCACCCTCAGAAGCTTGGGGTAATGCCATCCCCAGGGCTTTTCTGGAAGGACTACCTCTTTATTTCCACCACCATCTTTCCTTGGAAGATTCTCCATCATTCCCTCTCCATTCTTCTAGTGAGGATTCACTTGAGGATTTCTCTGGCATTTGTGCCCGTGAATAAAGCTCCTTGCAGGAAGCCATCACGGGCAGAAGAGAGCCGTGTCTCCCAGGTAGGTGTAGGGCACAGATTCAGAAACATGGCATCATGGCCTCTGAGAATGAACCAATCCTGTCCATCTTCCTAGGAAAAAGCCAGATGTAAGTCTTCAAAAATGCTACCATGCTGGGGAAGTAGCTGAAATTGGAGTATACGTGAGAGCTAACAAAATATGACATCATAAACTCAGTTTGCCTCCATGAAGGTACTTCTGGGGAGTTTTATTTAATGTTGAAATGTGTATAGCCCCTTGTTTATACTCCACACAAACACAGAAGGTTCATGTAGTAAAAGTAATTTCAGTCCATCTCCATCACCATAAAATATGAAACATAGTATTGCTGTCCATTAAGGAAACTATCATTCTACATAAACATAAACATCTTCTGTTGCCAATACATACTTTATCATGTTTAGATGTGCATTTTAAATGGAAAGTTAAATTATTCCAGGGAATAAAATTATCATTAGGAAGGTTTCCTAAAGCAATTACGGTAGCAGTGAATTTTTAAATTATCATCTAACAGGCTGCTGATATCAGATGAATTAGAGTAAATCAAAATATGATTAAATGTGTAAATAATGTGATTTGATTCCACTATAGGTGTAAATCATTACATGAAAAGGTTTTTATGGAGAACATTCACCAAAATAATCATTTTTGTGTTTTTCATGGTAGTTTTATACTATTATTTTATTTCCTTGCCAGAGCACAATTAAATTTAGATTTTCATCTAACTCATCCCGCAAAAAACGCTTTTGCCTATTTATCCACTTAGAAACCTCATGGTTTAAGTACAAAAATTCAATGCTATCAAAAGTAATGATTTGCTCTTGTCAAAATTACATCATCAATATTTAAAACATTTTTTGCAACCTACGTATATAACTGGTCAGTGTTATTTCCAGTGCATACATTAAAATTTTACTTCAAAACATTTGTTACAGATTAATTGAGGTTAAAAACTAGAAAGAAATGATTTTGAGTAAGTCAGAAGCAATAACATTATTTTACATCAATTATTTCTAGAACAGCTTATATTGCTTTATAAAAACAGTCAAAATCTTTTTGAAACTTTTACTTCTTTCAAGAGCTTTCTCTTTGACATCATTAACTTTGGCCTCTTTTTCTTTTTATCTTCAATCTTAAATTAATTCCCTGGGAAGCACGTAGCTTGCTGGATGGTTGGAGGGATTAAATATAAGGGTTTATAAAGAAAAGCAGCTTTTGATACCATACTATTATTACAACATGATCACTTACCCGGAAATTGTCAGATACAGAGGGTTTTTTATGTTAGACACAAACGTTCATTTTAAAAGCTATCATCATGCAACAAATAGAATGGGGATTATTTTTGCAGTTTGTACTCACTTTATAAATAATCAGTTAACATGACTATAGGACAACATACAATGTTTCCTGCTTCTGTGTTATTTGCTAGCAGATTTTATTCCCCCCACAGGTTTTCATTGTGATACGCTAAATGGACCCTTCTTATCCACCTCGTCAAAGGATTTCATTGATATTATGCAAATAAGGGGATATGCCTGAAATATTCTAATTTAACATTAGCTTTTAGGGGGCTTTGGGTTTTCTACGATTTATGACAGCAATTATGTAGCAATAAAAGACTATTTTGTTTAAGGCAGAAGTGTGTTTTAAATCACCACTCAATACATTTTTTAGAATACTTTTTGAAAAGCATTTTTAAGCCAAAAGATTCTAGAGTGCAGGTCGGTTTTTTGTTTTAGGGTTTTTCCTCAGCTTCTACTCCCTCCTTGCTGGATAAATGCAACCTGAGTCCCTTCCAGGTATGGATTCTTCCATGTGGGGACAGAGCCAGGAGTGCAGTTTCCAGGCTCTCGGCCTCACGTGGAAAGGTGCTGGCTCAGGTAGTAAATGGCCATCAACTGTGACTGGATGGCCGTCAGCTGTGGCTAGTTGGCCGTCAGCTGTAACCAGTGAGCCACTGGCCACTAATATAACTGCCATGGCTTCGCTAGCAGAAAAAGGGGGCTAGCAAGAAGATGGTGGCTGGCAAGCACGGACTGCAGTTAGCACGGAGGAGTGTGGGTTACAGATTGCAGGACAGCAGGTTGCAGACAGTGTGGGTCCTGCTTCCTGTGTCTCCAACCCAGCCACCAGCGAGAATACAGTGGTGTGACTCCCCTACCTGTGGCTCCGTGGGTGTTCCTTTTTGGCCTCACCATATCCTGCGTTCTTATGTGGGGAGTGGGACCAGAGACACTGCAGGCCACCCCATGTGACACATGGTGCAGCGAGCAGGGTCTCCCGCATGACAGTTGCCCTTTTGTGAGATTATCTCTATGATACAGTAATGAACATTGACTCCATTTTAGCCATCAGGTGCTCTTCCCAGAGATGAATAATTGCCTGACCTTGTCTGGTAGCCCTGAGGAGTCGTTAGGAGATAAAGTGCAAAAAATCAATAGCCTTAGGAGAATAACTTTTTGTTTTGTTCTTGTTATGTCACCCTAGGACTTGGTAACTGATCAACATGGTAATGCTACATATGTCCATTTATGTAATGGACCTTCTAATTTATAACCTATAATCTCAACTATATTTGTAGAAACCCCTAGTGACCCAGTTCCATAGATTCATTCCCACAATAAAATGAGCAGTGAACTGACCCCTAATATGTCTTTGTCTCACCTGTGACACATTAAAAGTCTGGATAGAAACAGTTCTAAAAATCTTGATCAATACTTTCGCCTTTTCTAATATGTTTACTATTGTCTTTAGGAATCTCTAACACCCTTTGAGGAATGAACTGTAATGATTATAATTCAGCTGAAATTTATGCCCACAGATTTTTAAAAATCAAATGAAATTAGCCACCCTACAGAAATAAGATGTTTGTTGGGCCACTGAATAATGACACAGGCTTGTGCGTGTTCCAACTGGGTTCAGAGGGAGCCAGAGGGATATGCTGAGATATCCCTTACAGCTGGCGGAATTCTAAAAATGTACCCACCCCCAGATTTCACACCCTGTAGAACTTGTAAAGATGATGACATATCACTCCTGTGGTTATGTTCATTATTATACAATGATTACGCCATGTTATTAGATGGCAGAGTTGACCTTAAGAGTGCAATATTCTAATATCTGGATTGGATCTAATTTTTGAGCTCTCAAAAGTGGAGAGCTGTCTCAGGGTGGTGGCAAAAGGGACTGTTAGAGAGATCTGACTGGATGAGCCCTTGTTGGCCTTGAAGATGGAGGGGGCCATGAGAAGGAACCCAGATAGCCTTACAGAAGCCGAGAATGACCCCTCACTGATGGGCAGCAAGGAACTGGGGATATTAGACAATAGCCACAGCAAGTGGATTCCACCAGCAACCTGAATGAGCCTGGAAGTGAATTCTCCCCCAGAGCTTCCAGATAAACCCTCAGCCAGGGCACACCATGATTTCAGCCGTGTGATGCCCTGGGTATAGCAAGCCAGCCTCGCCATTTGACTTAGGGAACTGTGAGCTAGGTGTGTGTTATCTTAATCTGCTAAGTCTCTGGCACCTGCTGCGGCAACAATAGAAAGTGAATACAACCCTCTGTCAAGAAATTCTTGGTCAGCTAAAAGTACCTTTCACACCACGGAATCTAGGTCTCTTGCCATGGAAAAGAAGGTGTCTTTGGGAAATTATTCTCCAAGTTCCTCTACCAACTTCCCATGCCAATTACACTGTTCTAGTTGTCACTGAAAGGGAAGGGAGAAGGGAAAGGATGGAAACAATCAGTGACAATTCAGTGCCAGGGATGTCATAGGGGTCTTCATTTGACATGAACAACAATCCTGGTGGCAGAGAGTGCACCCTCGTTTCATAGAAGGAGAAACTGAGCCCCACAGACGTTAGGTTCCATAGAAGCTCAAAGTTACACAGCAGCAGGTGAAAGCACACGAGGAACAAACTGTTACCTAAACTGGGTTTTTACAGTTGAATCTACCCCAAATCATACGCATCTGAAAACTCCTGCAGGGCACTAAGCCCCAAGCGCACTAAAGAAACCCAAGGAGCAGGTGTCAATCCAGGGCCAACACAATTCAAACCTCACAATGCACGAGACGGAAGAAAAAGAGAGCTTGCAGCGTCGTATAAAATGAATAATCCTAAATGATTTCCCTCAGCCTTTTAGCACATTATTTGTGAACCTTAAAAATTTGTGATTTCTTATAATGTCTAATTTTTAAACTACATTTTAAAATGAACTCGAAGAAGTCCTATATTTCATCAACCCTACAATTAAACCACAATGGGTCTTCTAATTGCTGTTTTGGCATCTCTGACAAATAGAGCTGTTTAAATACTTCCTACCATCCAATGCAAACCAAACAGTCACTGCGTCGATCATGTAACAATTGTCCCATAATCCTGAGAGAGCCTCATAAAAGTGAGGGAGCAGAACTGCATGAAAGTTAAGATGCCACAGGCTATTCTTTTTTATTTCCTTTTTTTTTTTTTTCAAGAACATGTATAATCTTAATGACATAGAACCCATAGCCAAATGATTCTAAATAAAATTGTCAGTTACCGTGTTTCCCCGAAAATAAGACCAGGTCTTATATTAACACATTGCATACGGATCACGAGAATCTTCGTTTTTTTCTGAGCCATGCATTAAGGACAGATAACGAGAATTCTCGTTTTTACTGTTGACTCTTTTTACTTTGCATATTTTATTGAATTATTTGTAGAATAATTATTTATAGAATAACTTATAGAATAACTTATTTGTAGAAACTATTATTTATAGAAAAATAATAAATGACATAGAAGCATTTACGCTTTAAAGAGAAGAGTGCGTTTTAAAGTAGTTTCTTTTAAAAACCTGCCGGAACAGAGGGGTATGAGGGATTTAAACACCGCTGTAAGCAACGTGTTAAGGTTTGCTCCAACAGACGCATTAGGGCTTATGTTCAAGGGTTGTCATCCTGAAAAATCATGCTAGAGCTTATTTTCCGGTTAGGTCTTATTTTTGGGGAAACACAGTAGTGTGTTTTTAACTTCTAGTTTCTCAATCAAGATGTTTCATAAACCTTAGACATTCCCTCAAAACAGTTCTAGCTGAGATACCCTCCAGCCAGAATATTTTAAAACACGTGGAGCAGGACACGGCTGAAATCTAGCCTACAGGTTACGAACTGGGACTGACGAATCTAACCAACTGAACTGGAATCGCATCTCTGCCACTTCCCAGCTGTGTGGCCTCGAGAGCCATACATAATCTCAGCTTCTTCTTCTAGAAAATGGAGATCATAACACTGTCAACCCCATAGGGTACTAGGTGAAATGAACTAACACACAAAGTGTTTCCATAGTGCTCACCATGTACCAGGCACAATTTTAAGTATCAGGCCTAATGAATATTTTGCTGTATTATACTCACAAACTCTCCCCTGGAGCCCGTGGCAGCATATGAGGAGCCACCAGGAGATACTTCTGGCGACTTCTCTTCCAGGCGCCCAGCCCTTCATCTGCCCAGTTAGACCACATATATACTCATCTCCAGCCACAGCTATATGAGAGGACCACATTTATAGTACATAAATGAAAACAAAATTAATGTAAAAACTTCAGAGTTGTTACTAAAGGAAAAGAAACCAAGAATCAAGTAGGTAATGTGGCTGGCGATGCAGCTGCAGCTCTGGAAGGCAGCGCAAATTAGCAACATTCAGTCGTTAAACCAGTAATGCATTTGGGAACCATTTTTGAACATGAATAAGGATTCTTTTTAAGAATGTAACACTATTTTAATTCCAAAATACAGGAAGTGAGAGAGTACAGAGCAGCTATGTGCATCAGCAAACTGATGTTAAAAACAAAATTATAAGGAGAGAACTCGATGGCATATGCCAATGGGCTCCACTTGCCCATTAACTAAAAATTACAAATTTGCTCATTAAGAGAAACTGCTTTTAGCAAAGTCCTATAAAATGTGGGCTTTTAAGGAGACAGATCCTCTGCTTTCTAGCTATGCTTACCCTTGGCAAGCTACATTAAACACCACTAAATCTCAATTTCTTTAACAGCAGAAAGGATAACATGATTACCTTCTCAGGGTTATCTGAGGATTAAATGAGATAATGCATAACAAGATAAGAAATGCTCATGAAGTTTATCTATTATTATTATTATTATTATTATTATTATTATATTATTCAGGCAATGCTGAGATTCACATTAAAAAAAGAACTCCATCACAAAAATGGAAAGAAAAAAAAACCTTAAGATAAATTACTTCTTTTCTACACATGTTAACGTTAAGAAACTTAAGGGTTTTTAAAGCTCACTGTCCAACCTTTCCTCTGAGCTCAGATGACCTCTGCACTCAGTTCACACACATTTCCCCTTGACTCCATCAACAGTCCATGCCGGATTCCAGGAACCAAACATGTCTGCACCCATTAGAGAACAGGGCCAGTGATGACCTCCCAGGCATCAGGCAGGCTCACTATGCCCTGAGCCACGTGCTGAGCCAGCCACCCACGAAGACGAGGAATCACGGGTGGCTATTTTTAGGATGTGGAAGAAGGAAGAGTGATGACCCGCACGGCACAGATGAGGCCACAGTGAGTGTAGGATGTGAGGACTAAAGAGAATGATACATTTCATTATTTTCAAAGAACACTTACACTATAAAGCTGTAAGACAACAGGTATTCAGTGTTCCCTACACAAGCAAAAATTGGCCAGTTCCCCAGGTCAAGCAATAAAGAAGCAATTCCCGCACGTAGTCCCTTGTCTATGTGCATTTGGGCAGAGGAAGTACACGGCAGCTCTAACACGTGGGGACATTTTTCCTACACCACTCGACAATGTCATCCCTCACAAGCATGAGGGGCAGTAACACATTCCCTTCATCACCACCACACAACAATGTACTTTTATTTTGCGCTGCAACATTTTAGCGCCAATCGATGAAGTTTTCACAGTGCACAAAGGCCCCTGGAGACCGAAGCCTGCCACCACGCATATAGCACACTGCTGTACACCAGCTGCTGGTCACATGGCTGCCTTTGCTTAAGGGACAGAAATGCCATTCTGCACGGCACAGACTCACACAAGACCACAGTGCACCCGCTCATTAACCTGCCCTCCCATCACACTCTATCCCTCCCAACTGGAAATATTTAGAATTCACAGCTTCCACTTAACTATACTTCAATAATTGGTAAGTAAGTTTATCACCAAGGTTAACCTATGAACTTACAATTACATGACACGGGAATGGATCACAGCTTTCCATATCATTGTCTTTGTTTTTTATTTGTTTTTTAATCAAATATTTTATTTTTTTAGAGTAGTTTAAGGTTTACAACCAACTTGAGAGCAAGGTACCGAGATTGCCTATGTATTTCCTGCCCCACCACGCACAGAGCCTGCCCCATTTTTGACATCCCCACCAGAGTGGTGCATGTTTTACCCAAGATGAACCTACACTGACACATAATCACCCAAAGTCCAAAATTTACATTAGTTCACTCTTCGTGTACATTCAATGCATATGGACAAAAGTATAATAACATATATCCATTGTTATGTCATACAGAATACTTGCACTGCCCTAAAAGTCCTCTATATTCTGCCTATTCACCTCGAACCCCATCCCCACCCCTGGAAACTACTATGATCATTTCACTGTCTCCATAGTTTTGCCTTTACCAGAATGTCATACAATTGAAATCATACAGTATGTAGCTTTTTCATATTGGCCCACTCAGTAATATACATTTAAGGTTCCTCCATGTCTCTTCATGGCTTGATAGCTCATTTCTTTTAAGCTCTGAATAACAGCCCATTGTCAGGATGTACCAGAGTTTATTTATCCATTCACCTACTGAAGGGCATGTTGGTGGCTTCCATGTTTTGGCAATTAGGACTAAAGATGCTATAAATATCCATGGGCAGGCTTCTGTGGGAACATAAGTTTTCAACTCCTTTGAGTAAATACCAAGGAGTGTGACAGTTGGATCATATGGTGAGAGTATGTTTAGTTTTGTAAGCAATTACCTCCAGCAGTGACTGTGAGTTCCTATCACCCCACATCTACATCAGCACTTGGTGTTGTCAGTGGTTTGGATTTTCGTCATTTTAATAGGTGTATAGTGGCATCTCGATGTTATTTTAATTTACATTTCCCTGGTGACATACCATGATGACAGTCTTTTCATAAGTTTGTCATCTGTATATTTTCTTGGTGAGGTGTCTATTAAGGTCTTTGATTCTTCCATATTGTTTGAAGCACACAAAATCTCCTAGACAGTCATAATTCACAATAAAGCTTTGTTTGCTAAAATTTTATATATAGACCTCTGAGAAAATAAAAGTATTCCTAATTAATGATTTTCTGGTCAAGATGGTGGAGTAGGTAAACACTGTACTCACCTCCTCAGGACCACATAAATTACAACTAAACCACAGAACAACCATCACTGAGAATCACCGGAAGTCTAGCCCTACAACTATGGACATACCTTAGAAGTTATCTCGAGACTGATAGGAGGGCCAAAGATGTGGAACTGGCTGGTCCCACATCCAAGTGTGACCATTAAACCAGGTGCTCCTCTTAAAAAGCCCAAGCACAGACTTACTTGCCAACAAACTCACTCAATTTGAGCTTCAGCACTGGAGCAGCAGCTAGAAAAGTGCCAGGGACATACGGGGAGGAACTGAGTTGTCAAACTTCAGGGTTTGGGCTGCAGAGGGCATCTTTCTCCCAGTTGGAAGAGCCGGCAGAAGCCACTGTTTCTTTGTTGAGCCCTCCCCCTCCCTGCATGCAGGCACAGGCAGCAACCACATCTGAGTCTCCATCAAACTGTCACCTTTCATCTGCCTCGTCCTTGTGATTCCCTAAGACCACACCCAATCCAACTTTCAGAGCTGCTTCCAGTGGCTTTTCCTTATAAAGGGCCTACCTTAGCTCATGCTTCGGACTGTCCTAAAATTTCTCATAGGTTCACAAAACCCAAACAAGCAACATTTGGCTTCAGCATGTCCTGTACCTCTGCCTGAACCACCCCAAGCCTAACATTAGTGACAGCCACTCTTGTTTCATGACTTGGCCTCACAAGGCATCCCCAAGCACAGCACAGGTAGCCACCAACTCTGGATCGCATGTGGCTCATGCCAGGTGGCCCTGGGCAGAGCAGAGACTGCAGCTGAACTTGGCCTGCAGAGGGTAGCCTCCCAGGAGGCCCCAGGGCTGGCAGGCCCAGTGGTCAGTTTCAGATGGGACCAGTGCATCACCCAGCCACCTCTGAGAATGAGACACCAAAAAGCAGGCGGCAGTCACCAGAGCCCTGCTAAAGTGAATCCTGCTTTGTAGGGTCAACTCTGCACAACAACTCGTCCACAGGAGTCACAACCAGTCCTCACAACAAATAAGCATGAGAGTTAATCCCTCCTACTGACATGCAAACAGCAATCAACTCTCAACCATGACTGAAGGGCATACAAAACCCACACAAGGGACACACCTGGAGCATGTGACTCTAGTGACCAGGGAGACTGCACTACTGGGTCTCACAGGACACCAAGTAGATAAGTCCATTCTACTAAAACCCAGAGGCATAGCAGCCCTAGGTAGAAACAAACAAAGGTAGGCAGCCAAAATGGGGAGAAAAAGAAACACGTCCCAAATAAAAGAACAGAACAAAGATCTAGAAAAAGACCTAAACAAAATGGAGACAAGCAATCTCCCAGATGCAGAGTTCTAAACACTGGTTATAAGGATGTTCAATGATCTCAGAGAGATCTTCAACAAAAAGACAGGAAACATAAAAATAGAGATAGAAAACATAAAAAAGAATCAGTCAGAAATAAAGAATATAATTCCTAAACTGAAAAATACATTATAGAGAATCAACAGTAGATTAGATGAAGCAGAAGATTGAATCAGTGATTTGAAAGATAAGGTAGCAGAAAACACCCATTGTATTTATTTTACAAAACAGCAAAAAGAAAAAAGAAAAAAAGAGTTTAAGGGGCCTCTGGGACAACATCAAGCAAAGCAACATTCGCATAATAGGGATACTGGAAGGAAAAGAGAGAGAGCAAGGAAATAAAAAACCCATTTGGAGAAATAATGGCTGAAAATTACCCTAACCTGGTGAAGGAAATGGACATACCAGCCCAGGAAGCATAGAGAACTCCAAACAATATGAACTCAAAGAGGCCCACACCAAGACACATCATAATTAAAATGCCAAAGATTAAAGACAAAGAGAGAATACTAAAAACAGCAAGAGAATAGCAGTTAGTTACCTATAAGGGAGCCCCCATAAGACTGTCAGCTGATTTCTCAACAGAAACTTTGCAGGCCAAAAGGGAGTGACAGGAAATAGTCAAAGTGATGGAAAAAAGGGCCTACAACCAAGATTACTCTATCCAGCACAGCTATCACTTAGAATTGAAGGACCGATAAAGAGCTTCCCAGATAAGAAAAAGCTAAAGGAATTCCTCACCACCAAATGAGTATTATAAGGAATGTTAGAGGGACTTCTTTGAGACTAAATAAATAAATAAATAAAATGAATGGTAAAATGGCAATAACTACATATCTATCAGCAATTACTATAAATGTAAAAAGATTAAATGTTCCAATCAAAAGATGGCGTGGCTGGATGGATAAGAAAACAAGACCCTTACTGTCTACAAAAGACTCACTTCAGATCAAAAACACACATATACTCAGAAAGGAAAGGGATGGGAAAAAGATATTTCTTGAAAATGGAAACATAAAAAAAAAAAAAAAAAAATGTGGTAGCAATACTCATACCAAACAAAATTGACTTTAAAACGAAAGCTATAACAAGAGACAAAAAAAGTACCCAGTAATCCACTTCTGGGTAATTATACAAAGAAACCCAAAATGCTACCTCGAGGGTTCATATGTTCATTGCAGCATTGTTTACTATGGCCAAGATGTGGAGGCAGCCTGGGTGTCTGTCAATGGAAGAATGGCTAAAGATGAGGTGGTGCATATATACAATGAAATACTGCTCGGCCATGGAAGGGAATGGGTTCTTGCCATCTGCAATGGCACGGATGGACCTGGAGGGTGTTGTGCTGAATGAAGTATTTCAGACAGTGAAAGACAGATGCAATGTGATTTCATTTATTTATGGAATCTAAAGAACAAAATAAACTAACAAACAAAACAGAAACAAACTCATAGATACAGAGAACATTTTGAAGGTTGCCAGACAGGAAGGGTGTTGGGAATGGATAAAAAAGGGGAAGGATTAAGAAGTACAAATTGGTCATTACCCAGTAGTCATGGGGCTGTAGGTTATAGCACAAAGAATATGGTCAATAATATTGTAATAACTATGTATGGTGTCAGAAGGGTACTAGATTTACAGGGGTGACAGATGTGAGGGGGGTTGAGGGACAGGATGTAAAAGGTGAAGGGATTAAGAAGTACAAATTGGTAGTTACAAAATAGACATGGGATGTAAAGTACAGCATATGGAATATAGTCAATAATATTATAACAACTGTATAGTGGTAGGTCGGTACTAGACTAGTCAAGTCAGGGGATCACTTCTTAAATTATATAAATGTCTAACAACTATGCTGCACACCTGAATTTAATATAAAACAATATTGAATATCAACTGTAATTGAAAAATTTTTAAAAGGGGGAAAAAGTTGAAGGGGAATAAGAGGTTCAAATTTCCAGGTATAAAATCAATAAGTCATGGGGATGTAATGTACAGCACGGGGCATATACTCAATATTGTGATAGCAGAGTACAGTGTCAGATGGTTGCTGGACTTATGGTGATCGCTTCTTTAGGTACATAAATATTCAATAACTTTTATGTATACTAGAAACTAATATCATATTGTATGTTAGCTGTATTTTAATAAAAATCTTAAAAATAGATGTCCCTAATTATAAACCCTGATCTGAAATTATTAGCCATACTTAGAAATCAAAGCTGGAAATATACAAAAAACAAAAACAACAAACTAACAACAACAAAAACCCCTTGTATATGAAATACGTGAAACAAATGTCATAGAAAGATGAAACCTATTTTTAAGAAATTTAAACAGGATATCTCCCTAATTGTCTAAATTTTATTTTATGAATACCAGCAGTTAGTAATGGTACATACCTGGGAGGTGGGTGCAGAATGCAACAAAACACTTGACTATATGATAAAATACACACTCAAAAATAAAGGGCGAAAGCAAAAATAATCTCATTTTTCACCTGAAGGATTAAAAAATAATTTAAAAATTTGAGCACCCACTGTTGGCAAAGGTGTGAGGAAACAGTCATGCCCTGTATTGCTACAAGGAGGAGGAACTGTACATCGTTTGGGACAGTACTGAGTGATGACAGTTTAAATGCATATACCCTTTGACTCAGCTTTCAGGAGTCTGTTGCTTAGAAATAAAAGCATCGGCATTTAAGGATAGATACATACAAATATTTATTTTTAAAAAGTATGTGTAATAGTAAAAGTATGAAAATAGCATGACAGTACATCAATAGGGACATAGCTGAATAAATGATGGCATATCCATCTATGGAATATTACACTGCAATTAAGAATGAAGGAGCTCAAGATGGATGACCAGCAAAGATGTTCTGAAATGCTAAGTGAACAAGACTGGTAATCATCGGGTATGACATGATGCCATATCTGTACAATAAAACAAGACCTTGACTTGATATATATGTACATATTTATATACCAGTGCATAAGCACAGAAAATATGTAGGAAGACATAAACCTCAAGAAGGCTAGGTTTAAAAGCATAAGAAGACTTAACTCTTCTAACAGCAAGTTTAAATTAGTTTTGTAATAAAAATAAGAAGAGTTGAAAGGTATAGGATAAAGTTTAGGTTGACATACATTTACTCTATGTGAGTATACACCGATATAATGTTTTTAGCTAATTATCAACAGCTGCCTCTAAGAATATAGCTCATGTGATATTCTTCTTAAATATCTGCCTGAAATCAACTGGTCCTCAAACTCAGGATATACGAGTACTACTCCTAGTCCTACCTGGGTAATTTCTGCATTTAATGGTACAAGCTTCCTATTAGCATGCCTATCACCAACAACAAATTGCCCTAGAACCCCAGAACTGAAGCTGGCCAGGGTGGAGGCTTGCAGGATGGGATGCGGTGTGGTGGGGAGTGCACGCAAGCTTGATACAGTACAAGGTGGGCTAACCGACAAGGATGAGACAGGAAGCTCAAGTTCAGCAAAGCACTAGAAATGGAGGCAACTCCACCCCACAGTGGAACTAATCAGCAGTCACTGAACTTTTCTTTCCTTAATGCCAGGGCTCCAAGGTGACTGGTCTACTCCAGAGGTCATCAGTCTACTGACCTGTCATTGAAGAAGCTAATCAGGAGACGAAAGAATTTTTCCAACAATTGCAACAATAATTTCTGTCTTCTAATAGCCAAGACTGCTATGGAAACACTGAAAAAGTAAGCCAAGAAAAATGTCTTTGCTTCCCTGAGCTTCTAAAAGCTGAGAAAATGCTTCTTGAGAAAAAGAGCTAAGTCTGGATTATGTGTTCTTCCTTTGATGCCTAGCACAGTGCCACATGTACAGCAATTTCACTTTTCTTAAAAAAAAAAGTACTGAAATAGAAAACAATACTTCACCCATCAAATGTCAAGTTTCGTGTGCTGCTGACTATCTACAAAGGTTCGAAGGGTTAGAATAGTGTCAATAATTCTTCAACAAGTGAGAAGAGGGTCAGGAAACAGTTCTGGAAACATGTTCAAGCAGTCAATGTCTATTCTGTTCTCCCCACCGCAATGAAAAACAGTTGTGCCTGATAAACTTCCAGAGATGTTTTAGACTGCACACTTTGGGTTTAATTTTTCAGTGCACTTTTGTTTTCTCAGTGGCTCTTCATGAATGTCAGCCCCAGTGTTCTCCCGGCATGCCCTGCACACGAGGAACCTCACACACTCATCAGTTTTCCCTTAAAATGTCGTAATGTCCTCAGCATCAATTTCAGCTTCCAGTAAGTTATGTGAGATGATTTAAAACGCATGCTATCTGAATAAGTGAAATAATGTTTTTTAAAACACTAAAAGAATGAAGCCCCTAAAGTATAATAAAAATCTCTAACCCAAGGGCCCCACCCAATAATACCCAAAAAGAAAAAAGAAAAACTATCTAGAAACAAAACTGTCACTGTAGGGAGGAAGCTAAGGCATTCATCTTTTCCTACCTGTGGTTTATTTTTTTAACTACATGGACTAAAAGTCATTTATTTTTCATTTAACTGAGTAAAATAATAGTGTTTGGCTTCATTTCTCTGTCTCCACAAAAACAGAATCAAGAGCCTACCAAGTAGAATTTAATCCAATGCATTGTTTTTGTTTACTTATTTTACTTCTACCAGTGTCTGATTCTCTATGGTGTGTACAAAATAAGACAACCTCACAAGTAACTAACCTCCCTACCTTTGTTGGAAAACTTCCTACTCCCCTCACCTATGTTCTGCCTGATCAATACCTAGGAAGAAAAAGTACTGCCTCTATAAAATTAGGATCTCAAACTTAAGCCAGCTCAACACTGACTACACATGCTTTTGTTTCCTCCGTAGTGTTCCGTCTCATTCTCCATAAAGACTGCCATACATTTGTTCCTCTCCTCTCTCCCTTCCCTTCTCCCTCCCAAAATACTTTCCCACCTCCTGCCCCTTCATGGAAGAAACAGAAACCATAGCGGAGAATGCTTCAGTTTCCATCTTTAAATGTATGCCTTTCTCTGAAAGTGCTTCTACCATTTCCTCCAGTTACAAAGGAAGAGGTCATCAATCCTATTCTTATTTTGGGATAGTTTTTCTACCAATGCTTGGGATCAAATTCCCTCCCATTTGGGGGGACTTTGTTTCAACTTTTATGATATCATTTTTTTCTAATGCAGCAACCCGTTAAAATCACCTAGGCAGCTTTAAAAAATCCCAGCGTTGGCCAAGTCCAATACCTATTGCACGAGAACCACCGTGAGTTGGACCCAGCATCAGTATTATTTTTAGGATTCCAGGTGGTGCCAATGTGTACATAAGTCTGAGGGCTGAGAGCCCATCTCCTTTATCTTCACTCTCTCTAAGGTTTTGAAATGTTTACAAGTCCCTCCCATCTTAAAAGCACAGCCTCCCTCAACCCCATAGGCACATCCATATCGCCCTCATTTTCTTCAGGATGAAACTTCTTAAAAGATGTGTCTATACTCTTCTCTATTTCCTCACCTGACTCATTCTCCATCCAGTTCATTCCACCCTCAGCCCTACTATTTCACTGGAACTGCTTTCCCGGAAGCCATCAACAACCTTGTTGTCAAGGCCAGCAGACTTCCCAGTCCTATTGTTCTTACAGTCCTTTGCACTCGGCAGCACATTTCTTCTTATCCAATTTTTCCAGTTTTTTGTTTTTTTTTTGTTTTGTTTTGTTTGTTTTTTTGTTTTTGTTTTTAGCTAGTAAACAGTGTGGCCTTTTGACTTGCACATATACTCTTTCTTTTTTATCAATAAGGGTTTCTCCTATTATGCCTTTGAACATATATATATAGTTGTTGTTGTTGTTCCCATTTCTTATTCTCTTCCTTTGGAAAAACAAGTAAATATGTGATAATCCTTTGCCTTTTAATGTAACATCTTCAGAGAATTTTTTTTCTGAGCTCACCTTTTTCACTTTTTTGTAGGAATTTCTCAAGTCTGACTTGTCTATCCTTTGTTTTCGCTCATGGTATTTTCTGTGTCTTCTAATGTGACTTTCATCTTTCTAATGGTTTTATATTCCTCTTTTAATTAATTTATTTTTTTACTGAGATTGATCAGCTCACTTTCCATCTCCTTTCTCTTTTCTTCCATCATATGTATCCTTTCTTTAAACTTGTTTACCTCAGAAAACCCTGTTATTATTATTCCTTGGAGACCATGAAGCATTATGATTCTGAATTTGTCTTCTGTTTGTGAGGATAATTTGTCTCCTGACATATATTCTTCCTCTACCTTTGTCTGGTATCTGTCTTCTATTAACTCGCACCGTCTGTGCCAGGGTGCAGTGCGCTCCAGAGGCACTCGGGCTGGACTGCAGACAAGCAGCCAGGCGCTGGAGGGCCCTGTAGAAGGGCAGGGACCTTCATGTCCAGTACCGATCCCCAGCACTGTCTCCACCTGTTACGTCCTCGTACCCCGGGAGGATTTCACACCAAGCTCCTGGTCTGACTCTCTTCAGCGTAAGCAGAGTCAATGTAGGTTAGGGAGAAGCACCTCGCGTCACAAGCTCTCTGTGCGGTGACCTCATGACTACGACTATCTGACCCTTCTTCCAGCCTTCCTTTGGGCGCTCCCCTACTTTTAGGATCTTGTACTAGACATTAAGGCAGCATTTGCTCACCACGGTGGTTTGGGGAGGCACACAGGTTGGGCACTCCCCCCACCCAGTGACTCCATTCACAGACTTCAATGGTAATGGAGTCCCTTGAGTTGTTTAGTTCACAACTTGCTCAACTGTACACTGTGGTCCTTCTCGTCCATCAGTTCCACAGGCCCCAGCTTTCTGTAACGCGTGATGGATTTGTTGCAGGGAGAGTCCTACGGCTACTATCTTGTCATTTTAGTAAAGCCATTCAATGTCTAGAGGACTGACAACTTGAGAAATTTGTATCTGCCCCAAATTTGAGGACTGTGCAGTCAGAGCATCTTCTCTCCTTTGGTCCAAAGATCACTATATTGCGCAGATATTCCGTATAGTCTGTGGCTTGAGGATGTAGCTCTTTAACAAAAGACAGCACTTTCTTCATTATTCCTTCCTTTTGTAGCTTTTGGGGGCTTCAAGGCACAAAAACAATGAAAATGCCTTTAACTCACCATTTTTAACTAGGTTTTTGTTAAACTTTTAAACAGTTTAAACTAAGGCCAATAATCTTTTTTTTTTTCTGTAGAAATAACCAAATACTAACTACCCCAGAAGTCATATGAAGTTGACTAAACAATGAAAACAAATTGCTTAACCTTCAATTTACTACTCTGAATATTTCCAAAGACTGGATTCATTTATAAAGGACAAATTATTATTTTTTCTATATTTCACTGTTACCTTACACAAAAATCATAAAGATATATTTTGCTTTCTACTTATACACAATCCCTATGAGGAAATGCCCCACCCATTCCAGTAACCATGGATTCCAATACTCACTGAGCTTGTGCAATGCAATTTTAAAAAGGGGTTCTTGAAATACATGCTTGAAAAAGATTCTTACCAATGCCATGGATTAATTTTCATTTAACTTAATCCTGAATAAATTTAGACTGAGTGCTTTAAGGAGGGAAGTTACATTGAAAAACTAACAATGTTTATTATAGATGACCACCTTCCTCTCTGAACGTTGCCAAGTATGAAAATGAAGCCTGTATAAACTCCACCACTTGTGTGGAACACCAGCCAAAAAAGAGGTTACTATTTAAAACTCTAATCTCATCTCCATTTATGTTTTAAGTGTTTTACTTATTTGTTTTTTAAATCAAGAAAAAGAAAACTAAAGCAATTGTATGGGCTTTAAAAAGACTTTTTAAAAATGTAGCTTTTTCTTCCCCTCCCATCCCTCGCCCCACCTCCTCGCTGCCGCTGGGATGTTTAGTAGCTAAAATTCCCTGGAAGACGTCCAAGACATAACTACTTCATGTAAACTTCAGCTCAGTTTTGGGGAAAAAAAAATAATAGTGCAATATGCAAAAGAGCAATAGTACATAAATTCATAAGCCAGACCAAAGTCTCAGCAAAATAGAAACATGTTTCAGGCTGCTACATCAATGTTTACACAGATCCCAGTTCTTTTCTTCTCCTATTAGATATAACACAGCCACTTGATTCACCAAGTATTAAGGGGAAATATAATTGTCATAACTAACCTCAAAAGCAAAATCATGACCCACTACAATGGCCAATTATACATTTCTCTGACTTACAAAGGATCCCTAATTTTCTCTAACTCCTTTTACTTTATTTTGGGAGAATACTTTAGAAATAACAACTATTATGTATTCCATACTATTATACATTCATTTACACAACTAATGAAACATTCATCTATTTTGTAAGTTAAATATTTTCTTCATAAAGGGACAGATGTCTGGGAATAAAATACAAATTTTCATTAGGCTATTATTATATTCTTTTTTCTAATTGGGAGTGGCAAAATGAAGAACTGCTAGATTGTGAGCCCTCAGCAGCTAGTCATGTAGGAGGAACGAAACAGAGGAGAGGCAGGGCAAAGCATCTTTCAGGACCACTGCACATGTCCTGCAAACGGAGGACAGGCAGGAAATGCAACCTGACAAGTCCTCAGAGATGGAGCAATATTCCATCAAGCATTTTTAAATTCAGTTCCACACAAGTCAACTCAGTTTTGCCCGGAGCTTTTACCAGACATTCAGCTGGTAAGTATATAATTACTTGTCTCTCTGAATTGGGGGAGGGAATGGAAAACAGCACAAGAAGGAGTAAAAGTGTTTACAGAAGGGATGAACTGATGTGAAAGAGCTGAGTCTCGGGGATTCATTCCACCATCAAAAGTTTTCATTTTATTTTAATATCTTTAAGCAACAACATTTTGTTTTAAATCTAAAGGCTGTCACCTTTATTTTGCTCAGAAGGTTAAGGACGAAAACACAGCGCTACTTATTTCTGATTTGAAGAGCTACTGTCTTCAGTCTATGTATCGGGGCATCCGAGACTGCTGGAGGATTCGTAACACGTGTTACCACGTCGTCATCTTTCATCGTCAATCAAGTTACGAGCATCCTTCGAATATTATCTTCAAATTTTATTTTGGGTGTTTAGTAGCTAAAATTCCTTGGAAGATGTCCAAGATATAACTACTTTATACAAACTTCAGCTCAGTTTTGGAAAAAAGTAATAATACTGCAATATATAAAAGAGCAATAGCAGATAAATTCTTAAGCCAGACCAAAGTCTCAGCAAACTAGAAACATGTTTCAGACTGCTACATGAATGTTTATACAGATCCCAGTTCTTTTCCTTCTTGTATTAGCTATAACATAGCTACCTGATTCATGAATTATTAAGGGGGAACATAATAGTCATAACTAATATGTTATTAGTCTAAGAGGACGCTCATGATTATCTTAGACTAATACACATGTTCCTTCTGTGTCCCATAGTCTGTAGTCTAACTTCCTAACATCAAACATGCTACAACATAATTTATGGACTAAAAATATACTTTGAATCAAAGCAAACTTAGGGGGGACAGAGAGAAAGGGGGACAGAGAGACAGAGAACCTACACATAGTAAGCTTTTTATCTCCTCACAAACTCTTTATACCTGCACTGTCCAATGCAGTAGCCACCAGCCACATATGGCTACTGAGCCCTTGAAAGGTGGTTAGTCCCAACTGAGATGTTAAGTATAAAATACACACCAAATTTGGAAAGCTTAGTTTAAAAAGAAGAATGTAAAACATCTCATCAATACATTTTATATCGATGATAGGTTGAAATGATAGTATTTAGGGTATTTAGGTTAAATAAATTAAAATATATAATTAAACTATATTAAAACTTTTTACTTTTAAAATGGGGCTACTAGAAAATGTTGCATTATATTATGGTTCACATTATATTTCTATTGGACAGTGTGGTCTTGTAGATTAATGTTGACGTAGTCTACGAGACAATTCAATCATGCTTTAGATTAAATGAACATATAAGATAACATGCATTCTCTCCCTAACTCCCTCACGTGTTTGCTGCAGGGGAGGCAACAGCAAAGCTGTCCATCGGGAAGGTTACAGAAAGAAAAGATTCAGCTCGTTGCCTTTAGCCTTATCTCTGACATTTAACTCTTCCCCAAATTCCCTGCGCTTCATTGCTTCCCCCTGTGAAAAGATTCCAAGCAAACCACGACTCAGGCTCCCAAGAGGCAAGCTCACACTTTACAGATCATTTGCGCTGTGGCCATTACCACTGCTCTAGAAATTCTGTGATCCAAACAGGTATGCGAATGGACAGAGTCCTGTCGGGGTTCATGAAATCCTCTCAGGTTAAACACAGCAGGACTTCAACACAAATCAGGTACCCACTCAACCCCCAAGCCACATACGCAGCTCTTATCCTGCAGTCACTGCAGCCAGAGGGCTGGTCACCACACGGGTGGGACAATGGGTTGTGGGCACCACGCTGAATTCTATCCCAGGGCTTCAATCACTTCCCCTCTTCCTGCTCGTGCTTCCCGAGGTTTCTACAACGATTGGAAACTCCTGTTGGTCATTAAGCGTTCACAACATGGCTCTCGGGCACTCTCTAATATACCTACACATATACCTGTTGGGGGCAGCAGATATAGCATTTACATGGAATATTTCAGGATATACATACATCCAGTCATCTATTCAACAAGTATTTACAGAGCTCTGCTGTGTGCCAGGTGTGGTTCTAAGGCATTTGGACACATCAGTGAACCAAAAGGCAAAGATTCCCCTGTTCAAGCAAATAGACAGACAATAAACAAGAAACATAATAGAAAGGTGAATTGCACAGTGTTCTCGAAGGTGGTAAGTGCTGAGCAAAGGAGAGCAACTACGGGCAAAGGGACGAAAGGCCTGGGACTGAGGGCGCGTGGAGCAGTAGTCACATGGAGCAGTCAGGGAGAGCCCCATTGAGAAGGTGGCGGAAGCTTCCAAGGTGAGGAAGTGAGCAGAGCTGGCATCCCGGAGTGGGCTAAAGCAGCAGGGGTCTAAATGGGTAGGGTGGCTGGACGCACGTGACAGAAGGACAGAGAGGTAACAGAGCAGACCAGGCAGGACTCACAGGCCTTTGTGAGCTGCACAGTGTTCACTCTGAGACGGAAGAAACCCAGCATGGTCTGCAGGCACTCTTGTGGAGAAATTCCTTACTGCTCTTGCCCTTTGAAAAAGGACTGCTTTCGGGAGAGTTTGACTTTCCGTTTTGTATGAAAAAAATTCTTTCTCTAAAAGCAAAAAAATTACAATAATAAAATTGAAAAGGATGAACACAACTGAGACGAGAACTTGCTAGAAGGTTTTAAGCAGAGAAATGATTTGCTCTGACATCTGCTTTTAAAGAATCACCCTGTCTATTGTTCTGAGCACTGTGAGAGTCAAGGGTAGAAGCAGGAATTTTATTCTTTTTGTTGCAGTTGCAAAAGGAACTGTTTTTTACATTTCTTTTTCTGAGCGCTTATACATTGTTGCAGGAAATGAAAATTGGCACAGAAACTCTGGAAAACAGTATGGAGGTTCCTCAAAAAAATTAATAATAGGATTACTATATGACCCAGCAATCCCTCTTCTGGTTATCTACCCAAAATTTTTGAAAACATTTATTTGTAAAAATATATGAACCCCTCTGTTCATTGCAGCATACTCACGGTGGCCAAGACATGGAAACAACTGAAGAAGTGTCTTTTGACAGATGATTGGATAAAGAAGATGTGGTACATATATATACAATGGAATATTAGTCAGCCATAAGAAAAAATAAAATACTGCCATTTGTGTCAACATGAATGAATCTTGAGATTATCATGCTAAGAAAATTAAATCAGACAGAAAAAGTCAAGAACCATATGATTTCACTCATATGTGGGATAAAAACCTGAAAGCAACAAATGAACAAGACAAACAAAAACTCATCGCCACAGACGATAGTATCATGGCTATCAGGAAAAAGCGGGGAGGAAAAGGGAGTCACATATATGGTTGACAGAAGGTGATTTGACTTTGGGTGGTGAACATACAATGCAATATACTGATGATGTATTACAGAATTGTACACTTGAAACCTACATAATTTTATTAACCAATGTCACCCCAATACATTTAATTTAAAAAAAACACACACACAAAAAAACACAGTTGAAGCAGAAACTATTCCACTGAAGTGTATTAAAAAGTTGTTGCAATTTAAAGCTAAACAATAACGATTAAGTCAAAGAAGAATAAGAATTATGGTTTCCGACCTGGATTGAGGGAGACCAGTAAAATGGGAGAAGTGGGGAAAACCCACTTTGCCAAGACATAAAATGGTGTCTTCCTGACTCTGCACTCAAGAACAGAGGGCAGAAACCCAGCATGGTCTGCAGGCACTCTTGCGGAGAAATTCCTTACTGCTCTTGCCCTTTGAAAAAGGACTGCTTTCGGGAGAGTTTGACTTTCCATTTTGTATGAAAAAAAATTCTTTCTCTAAAAGCAAAAAAATTAAAATAATAAAAATAGAAAAGGATGAACACAACTGACCCTGCGAATTCCAACCTGATTCAACATTTTATGTGGCTTGCCTTTAGATTACCTTCTAGCAGGAAAATGTTAGCATTAAAGGGGAAAAAAACACCAGTATAAATAAACATTAAAACAGAACTAATTTTCTTAGTTTTCATTTCACTGAATAATTATACCTTTGGGCCACCATGAATAATTTATTAAGTAGCACGCAGTTTATATGTAGTCCTACAACTTCTTGCCGTCATTATGCAATTATTTGAAATCATTCCAGGGCAAACCATAGTTGAAAAATGACTTCCATGCAAATGTCCTTTCCTACCGGTCTACACGACAGTTCACTAAGTGTCTCTTTCGGTTAACAAGAGCTATGCAAAAAGCTATTTAAAAATCTTCTGTCTGAAATATGTTCAATAATTCATTAAAGTTCTAAAATGCCAAACTTCCTTTTTTTTTTTTTTTTTTTTTTTTTTTTTTAGATTATGCATACTGATCCTTAACTCAAGCTTTTCAGGAATATACTCGTAAAACCATATATTTGCTTCCAGGTTTTTCCATAGTTATCAAAAGTCACCTATACTTCCACTAGAATCATTGTTTCCATTTTATCCTCTTAACGCAGTTCAATCTTGGTGGTTTGGGACTAAAGGCCATAGGAGAGCTCCACTTCACATTAAAAGTCTCTTTATTTTTAGCTGTTAGAGTAACGGCAATAAGCAATAAAGCACCAATACATTAATCCTTAGAGCTGACCTGCTTTGGTAAGTCTCACATAGTAAGGAACCCTGATGATATAAACCTAACTGTTCCTTCTCCTGTTTCTTGCCGCTTCATGTTCTCTGTTACATTGCAGACCATCATAAAATGGTAATCTAATTACTACAACTATTAATTACGCTCGTGATTAATTTGAAATACGTGACACAACAAGTAAATGGTATAGTGAGAGACAACACGTCGTCTTAATGAAATCCTAACACCTGACTGGCATTATTATCTGTCAAGTAACTGTGCCTAATTTCCTTTCAGCTTGGCACATGAATAGAGTCGGTCCCTAATATTATTTACTAAAAATGTGCTTCAGTGCAAAGCAATTAGTGTGCACCGGAACAGTGGCCTGGAACTGCAGACTTGCTTCCCCATCCTCCCAGGCCAACCCTAACAGAAAATCTTTAGTCCCTGCGTTTGACTTCCTCTTAATAACTTCCTACCTACTCTGCCCAACACCCCATCCCTCAAAAAGTATCTGCTGATTGCCTTGGAACTTCCAAACATAATAAGGTTTACAAGCCTTTTGTAAACTTCTACAGAAACTGTTTATATCAGAAATAGTGGGGGAAAGGTTGGTTGAGTGGGACCAATAAAACAAGCATGCTTAGCCAAAAACCTCAGGGCCCCCATCTGCGTGTGTGCTCCTGAGCTACTGAGGCAGGGACCAGACGGAAACCCTGCTGGGTTTCAGGAGACTCAGCCCAGAACTGTGGGGGGAGGTAGGTCTGTATGACAGCTCTGAGTGCTGGCACAAAGTGCTGTGAAGCTTCTGTGGGCATCGGAACCTTTCCCTTAACTGAACTAAAACAGAACCGTTAACCAAAGCATAAGGCTGCCCAGTGTCTATTCCAGCAAAGCACCCGGTAACTCTGCTCTTCCGGTTCAGTGATGGTGGAAGGTGGGAGTAACACAGATGTGAACATTGTTATTATTATGGGGTTTTTCTTTCCATCTACTTTTCAATTTCCCCCTTGTAGGGAAGAATCGAGGTCTTTGTTCTGGGAAGGCAAGAGACAGTAAAGGAAGAAAAGGGAAGAGGGAGGGAAGAGAGAAATAAAGGGGAAGGTAAGGAATATATATACAGGGGACTAACGGAAAGGGTGGATGGAAGGAATGTTGAATCCAGGAATAATTGTTTTTAACCAAAATTTTCATTAGTAACTCTACCTCTTAAGGTTTTTTAATAATTAAAACATTATTTAATGAAATATATTTTAATAATATATCTTTAAAACATTGTATGGCATGTCTTTCTCCTGAAATCAAAATACATCCTCTCATTTTCCCTTCAATCAACATATCTCATTGTTTAAATAGAATAGAATATTAGCCGCCTATGATTCATAGAATATTAACAGAAGTTAAATAGCTATACCCTACGGGACCCTGATTGAATTATACGTAGGGTAAGCATACTGAGCCAAGGAATCGCTCCAAATATCCTAAGTGCTCTTTTAAATCACAATACCTTCAAAAAGATCACTGGAAGACAGAAGGAAAAATAATTTGGTCTCCTGATCTTTGAAACACTACGGAAGCTGGAGTGGAGTTCTATATGCTATGGCTGACAAATGTACAAGTTGATAAAATGCATACAAAATGCCCACTTACATGAAAATTTAAACATCTTAAAAATCCAGATAAGGTAAAGCAAAGCCATAAATATCATGGCTGAGATTTCTAGAATGCAACACATACATATACACCCACGGGAATGCACACACCCTTAAAAGGAAAACTAGTTGGCTGAGTGAATGTCATTTCTGTCCAAACATAGGTTGAGGAAATGTGATAATAACACCTACTTAATCATCAGTCTAAATGTAAAAGGAATACTCACCTTCAATGGCAAATTAACTGTATGCATGAGGGTACTTCTACCTGGAAATACATTCACCCTCTTACTGATATCTTGGTGACAACTTCAAAGTTTTTATCTCCACAGACACCAGCCTAGAGGTCTGTTTCAATTTCATATTCAGCATCTCCCCTTGGATATCTTTGACACCTCAAACTTAAAATGTCCCAGTCCAACTTGGCATTCCCAGCGCACCCCACCTGCCAGGCCTGTTCCTCCCGTGCTGTTTCACACCTTGGGTCATGGAAGTGCTATCAATCCAGTTGCTGAGGCCAAAAAGCCTTGTAGGCACTCTTGACCTATCCCATTCTAACTCAAGTCCAATCTGTCACCAAATGTTATTTGTTCTACCTTTAAAAATAAATCCAGAGAATGATCCTTCCTCATCACCTCCGTCGTTACCTCCTGGTCCAAGCAACTACCAACGCTTGCACTGAATATTTTAATAGCTTCCAAATGGGTCACCCTGCTTCCACCTTTGCCCCGGTACAACTGATTCCATAAAAAGCAGGAGAGTCATCTTTTTAAAAAGTGAGTCAGACCACATGCCACTATGGCTCAGAAACCTTCAATGGCGTCCCGTAATTCCAGGGAAAGCCTCCCAGTGTCCTACTGGCCTTGAAATGATTAAGGCCTGTTCCCTTTCTGAACCCCACCCATAACTGTCCTCCACTCTCACTTTGCTTCTGCCTCTTTGCTTTCACAGTTCACTCTAGAAAGTCTCTCTCTTCAGCCTGGAACACTCTTTCCCCAGTTATCTGTGTGGCTTCATCTCTAACTTTCTTCAATGTCAGGGAGGCATGACCTGACCACACTACGTAATGTCTCAAACCACCTCTCCCCCACCTTCTCCCCTTTATTTTCTTGCATAACACTTATCCCCATCTCCTACACTATCTTACAGTGGCAGATTATATTTTCTAAAACGATAGCTCCAGCAATATGTCCAGACCAACGTGTTCTGCTAGAAACTTGCCACCCAAAATCAAGAGGGGGAGTCCATGTGTTCTCTCCTTGAACCTGGGTGGGCCTTGTGAATGCCTCCACTAACCGAGTCTGGTGGAAGTGACTCTGTGATTTCCAAAGCTAGACCATAAAATGCAGTGCAGCTTCCGGCTGGCTCTCTCGGAACACTCGTTCTTGGAACCCAGCCACCATGCATGCCACAGGGAAATCGAAGCCACAAGAAGAGGCCCATACGGACAAAAAACAGTCCTCTCTCCACCCGTCCCAGTCTGGACCCAGCTCCCAGCCCAGAGCCAGCACCCACCCGCTTGCCACGGGAGTGAGTCACCTGGAAGCTTCTCCAGCACAGGGCCGTGAATGTGGGACCTGTGCAAGCACACAAGACCCTACGCTCACAAGGGCTTGTACTTGGGGTTCAGTGCTCTGGGGTCTCGAAATTCCTAACAACTTTACCATTAAATTTATCATCTGTACCTGAAGCCTGACGAGACAATGGGACAGGAGCCAGGGACTTGGAACCTTGGCTCCTGCATGGTTCCTCGTTCCCAGGACAGCTTGTCAGCCATCCACTTCCTCAAGTCCTGGCTCCCCTGCCCGCTCTTACTCAGCGACTGCTGCCTCCTCTGCTCCAGACTGGGGCCTGGGTGCAAACAAACACATGCAAGGTATCCTGTGATGTTGCAGCCTGCAGCATGGCTGGGGCCATCCCTACCCTGAGCTGACAGCCATGGCACGTGTGACAAGTGACTCGATGTGGGAGAGCCCTCGTTCACCCCCAATCCAGGTACCAAGCACATCGGCATGGAGGTTGCACTTCCTGGAGAGTTGCCAATCCGCTGTGGGTTGGGGTAGCAGGCCCAAGGGAGGGGGAGCAGCCCGGCTTGGCTTCCCCAACCCGGCTCCAGGGCACAAAGCCTCTATCCTGGGGCTGGCAGCTGGCGGGTTGCTTGTGATGAGCTGCAAGGCAGTGACTGCCCAGCAAATATCCTCAAGTGCAAGGGAACCCACCACTACAAAGCAAATAAAAAAACATAATGACATATTGAGAACGAAATCACGGAAGGAAAGAAAAATGTTCTATAGTTTCATACCTTTAACAGCACTTTTTTCTGCTTTTCCAACAAGGGGCCTCTTATTTTCATGGTGCACTGCGCCTGCTCCAGCCTTCACATGAACTGCTCTAGCTGATGCCACACGAAGCCAGGACAAGCCATCCTCACTGAGCCCTGCCCGAACTACAGATTTCTGAGCAAACGCAACGGTTGCTACACTTTGAACTCACTCAGTTTGGGGGAGGCTGGTCGTGCAGCACAAGATAACCAGAACGTTGAGCTGTTTATCTTCTGGCTCTACCCCCAACACACACACACACACACACACACACACACACACATGGAAGGTAGTGCTTTTGGGGGTGTTTTGCTCACTGCTGTATCCCCAGTACCTGGAATAGTGAGTGCCTCACACACTAGTTGCACAATATTGGTTCAATGAACTGAAATCCCATTCTGATGAAATGTTATCTTCTGATGGGATTACAAATAAGCAGTCACCAGTACAGGGTAAGTTTACTAGTTTAAAATCCTGAGGAGCAAATAGTTGGAAAGTGTGCAATGCGTACCTGCTGATGGCCAGTGCTCGAGACGGGGATCGTTGCTCTCCCTGGCCAACAGTGGTCTGCTCATTCTGGAAAGAGGGCACCGAGACAGCACCATACAGGCAGGATGCCCTCCCTACCCTGACCACTTACCCCTCAGAACACAATGTCCAGGCCAGCGGCCACAGTACCTGCCACACAGGCCTGCTGCGAGAAGCAGAGGGCATAAAGCTTTTATTCTGCAAACGTGGACAAAACATCTACTAGATGCAAAGAAGCATTGTGGGCCCTTAAAGGAAGTGCAACCATGAATAAGACGTGGTCCTTAGCATTAATGTTTTATTAAGATTACGTATCTTAATAAAAGTGTTTGGCAAACTGTATTGCCATTTGAAAAGAAAACCATTGACGGTAGTAATGATTATTATTCAGCCTCTTTCCACGATACCTCAGCTGTCACTCAGTACTTACACAACTGAGACAAGGGGGTGACACCAAGAGTCTAGCAGGAGCACCACATGGGCACTGTTAGTGGTTTTCAGTGCAGGGGGAGCTCACGTCTGCAGTAGGAACACACTCACCTTCCCACGGGATTATTGGATCTTTCTGAACCACCCAGATTGTTTTTACCTGTGACTTCATTTTCATGAATGACTGGGAGAAACACATTCTTCTGAGCAAGTATGGATTATGTTTCCATTTACTAGCCTGGAAATTGGCTGGACACAGATTTCTCTCCTCTTGGCACATTCGCTGTCACTGCCTTCCCAAGGACTCTTCCCACCCTTTCCCTACTGAGAACTCAGTCAGGGCCAAGATCTTTAGAGCAGCAAACTCACTGGCAAGCATCCCACACGAGCAGTGTGAATGGCCCACAGACGCAGCTGATGCAAGAGGCAGGACCAGCTGCCAATCTCGGGTCTTCTTTTCTCTTCGTGAAATTCAGAAACTGAACCACATCTGTAACGGGAGCTTCTGAAAGCCACACTGGTGCCGCATTAGCTGGTATTATGAACATTCTGAGTGTCAGAAAACCAAATGAAGATGGATGCTAAATGTCATTTCTCTTGAAAAGAAAAACAGCTTTAAAAAAAAAAATGTTGCTGATGCATCAATGCTTTCCTGAACAGAACTTTCACTTTGCCTCTCCATCCCTCTGCCCTGTGCAAAGACTGCCCTGCGTTTCTGTACATATTCCCCCTGTTACCCCAGCAATTCATCCTGCCATTAAGCTGACTGGGGCATGTTACACAGTGTGTCTACTGTGGTCTCGGGAAAGCCAGCAGGCTCCCTTTGAGGGGACAACAGAGCTCAGGTTCTCCTCGAGTCCTGTATCTGGTGAGGTTGGGTCTTCTCCAGGCATTTGGGGAAGATGGTCGAAGCACTGTGCTTAAGAATTCTGCCTGTCCCTGTGTGACCCTGCAACTTTTTGAGCATCTACTATCTGCCAAGGATTGTTGGGGGTTCTGGAATGTCAGTTAAGTAAGGTAAGGCCCTTCCTCACTTAGAAATTTCTTCACTTGGAGACAGGAGAAACCACTGATAATTAAGGAAACAAATAAATGAACAAGATGAGTTCAGATTGTAGGGAAGGGATTACGTAGAAAACGAATTGGGGTGGGGAGGTGCTGCTGTGGGCTGGGTGGTCAGCGATGGTCGCCATGCATTCACTTATTCCATAAATATTTCTTAATTTCCTAAGTGTCAAGCATTCTGTATCCCAGAAGTGAATTCTGAGGAGGCAATACAAAGCAAAGAGATTCCTGAATTCATGGACTCACCTTCTAGTAGGAGACAAACAAAAAATTTAGTATGTAAGATAGAGAAGTCTGTGGAAAAAAGTACAGTGGGGAGGGGGACACGGGGCGCGCGCGTGTGGTGTGTGTGTGTGTGTGTGTGTGTGTGTGTGTGTACTTGTGATTTTATGTAAAGTCACCAAATAAGACCTCACTGGCAACCTGCTGCCATTTCAATGGAGACTTGGTTATAGAAACACTGGCCACCTAAAGACCTGTGTGCAGAGCTCCAAGCAGACGGGTCGGAAGTATGAAGACCAGAGGCATAACAGCACTGGAAATGTCATCAGTGTGACAGAAGCATGGAGAATGTGGACAAGGGAAGGAGATGAGGCCAGAGACGTGAGCACCACAGAAGCACTCCTGGAAACCAAAGCAGGGCAGCCAAACGGGAGAGGAGATTCAGTGCCGCTGATACTCACCTTTCGGTCTATTTACCAGGAAAACTTCATGTGACATAAACAGCACATCCTCCTGTCCCTGGCTGTTTACTAAGTCAACCAAACATTAAACTGAGCACCTACTGCCAGGAAGACACTGTGCGCTGCCCTTTCTCTGTCGTGCCAGGCGACAGGTCCCACCTGCCATTCTACCTCCGAAATTCTTTACAAGGAGGAAAAGGCAAGCACACGAAAGGAGTGACAGCCTAAGGGTGCGATCCCTAAGGCAACAGGAGATCAGACATGCTGAAAAGAAGGCAGCAGAGAGGCCAGCTGATTCCATCTAAGTCTGCAGCTAAAATCCTTGGAAATTTTCTGCATCAATCACTGAGCATTCTGCTACCCCCTGCACTAAACTGGTTCACTTTCTAAGTATATATATTTATGAACACAAGCTACCTTTTTCTAGGGGGTCTCAAGGTTCTAAATGGATTCTCAGGCTTCCTAGGGATTGTTCTAGAGACAAAGAGGCAAATTCTGTCTAGCTACATTTGAGTTCCCCGTTAGCCCAGAACAGCATTCAACAATGAACAACAGATATCAGGGTATTTTTCCCAAAGGAACAGAACTGAAAATCCTCATTGTTCCTTCCTGATAAACAAGGCAAGCCCAAGCTAGCATGAGGAAACCACAGATGAAACACCTTTCATTTTATAAAACCGCTGCTTTTTGAGCAGCAAGACTTCATGAAAATTTCAGCCCATCTTGAATGAAGCCCTGTACCAGGCCACAGACAATTAAAATGCTCATGCCCCTTTCACGGCTCAGCTCATCTAACACCCACTGTGTAATTGGACTAGAATAGAGCCTATGAAATGAGCAATGGAGCTTGTATGTGTAGTCTGTCATTTTGTATTATTGCAGCGTAAAGGAAAAAAGATGCAAACAGTTAGTGATGAGCGAGGTGAAGGAGGGGAATGAAAATGTCAGGAGCGGGAGGAAACTGTTAAACGGCACCAAAGGCCTGGGTGGGGTGTTTCTCTGCCCATATGCTGCTTGTCTCCCTCAATCTATCATGAGAAAGGACAGGCCACCTCAGGAGGAATGGCTGTCCTAAGTCAGGAGACGGGGAGGGGCCTGCCGTCCCTGCTTGCCTACGGCAACAGCAAGCCTGTCCTAACTGACAGTTTACTGGCTTCGCTGTAATCTGGACACTGTCACTGGGAGACCCAGAAAAGCAGCACACAGGGACTCGGGCGCTCAAACCCTCCCCACGATCCAGCAAACACTAAAATCAGGGAGTAAGTATGGCGATTTTAAGCATCTTTTAAAAGAAAAGTAGATAAACAGGGACCCAACTATCACCGCTCAATCTTTTGTTCAATTAAGAATCCAAATTTTAGCAAAAAAGGATCACCCATGTCTGAAGATGTGTGGCCAACAGGAAGCAGAGAGATTCCAAAGGAAAATGGGAGGAAAGCGGAGTCCCTGTGCCTCCTGTAGTGCTCATGCACCTTGGAGTAGTGAAGTGAGGAAAGCCGATGAAAACAAGACCACAAAGTGCTCTAGGAGATGAAGTTGGCTACTACAAGCTAACTACACTCCTCAGGGAGAGACCAACTTTTAAGGCTTCAGAGAAGAGAGAACATATTTGGACAAATGAATCCCCTTTGTAAGGAAACAGGAAGACACAGAAAATTTTTTCTAGTTCTCTCAGAGAAAAGGAAATACGGAAGTACCTCCAATCTTCCCTGAAACGAAAGGCGAGTAACCACATGGGGCCCCCAGAACAGAACAAGAGCACCTCCAAATAGGTTCTTAATGTCTATCTACCAATACATGGTCATCAATATATGCTCCTGTTTAGCATTGCTGGAAACTTCCAGGCTGTCCTCCACAGTGGCGGTACCATTTTGCATTCCCACCAGCGATATATGAGAGTTCCAATTGCTCCAATCCATGACAGCCTTTGGTGTCGTCAGTGTTTTGGATTTTGGCCATTCTGATAGGTTTGTGCTGGCATCTCTGCTGCTTTAATTTGCAGTTCCCTAATTACATATTATATTACTTAAACATCTTTCCATATGCTTCTTTGCAATTTGTCTATCTTCCATGGTGAGGTATCTATCCAGATCATCTGCCCGCTTTTTAACTGGATTGTTTGTCTTCGCATTATTGAATTCTTTGTTACCTGGATATTACTCCTTTATCAGATATGTGTTTGCAAATATTTTCCCCTACTCTGTGGCTTATCTTTTTATGCTCTTAAGAAGGTGGTGTGTGTTTTTTTTGTGTTTTTTGTGTGTTTTTTTGTTTTGTTTTGTTTTTGCTGTTGCTGTTGTTTTTGTTTGGGTTTTTTGCATAGGTTTTCACTTTTAGTGAAGTCCTACTTATCAATTTTTCTTTCATGGATCATGCTTTCGGTGTTGTAAATAAAGGTATCGTCAAACCCTAGGTCACCTAACTTTTCTGCTATGGTATCTTCTAGGAGTTTTATAGTTTTCTATTTTACATCTAGGTCTATCATCCATTTTGCGATAATTTTTGTGAAAGGTGTGAAGTCAACGTCTAGATTCATTTTTTGGCACGTGGATATCCAGTTTTTCCAGTACCATTCGTTAGAAAGTCCCATGTGGTTTTTTACAATATTCCTTCAACATTTTCTGATTCGAACGCTAAATGATAAATGGGATAAGGTGTTTCAGTCCAGTCTGGGTCACGCATCTCCATATCACTGTGGTACTAGCCACGGAGTCTGCCTTCCTTCCAGTAATAAGAATATATTGGTCAGTCACAGAGGACAGTAAAGAAAACTACTGACACCCAATTCAGATAAACTTTTAAGGAGCTCTAATCCAAGAATTAAATATTTTTAAGGCAAGATATCTGAGCTTCCTATTAATTTTTTAGTGTCTTGAAAAAAACCACAATAAATTATGGTTTGGGGGAATCTGAAACTTCTATGCTGTTTCAATAAGGGACAAAATATATAAACAAGAAGCTTTTTCATTAAGAATTCCATCAAGCGAAACAGTCATTGGCTTCAGACATACTGGAATGATTTTTTTAAGCACTTTTTATCCTTTTATTCATAAAAAAGAATAGGGATAACTTATGAAATTAAAATCTACCTTTTATTCCAAGCACAGCACAGCAACTTAGCTCACAGAACATGTCAGCACACTTGTCTACACCAACAGTGCCCCACAGATCAACAGAATCAGTACCACCCAAGAACCTGTTATAATGTAAATAAGTAGGCTCCCACCCTAACTTTGTAAAGGGACCCAGCAATCGGTATTTTAACAAGATCTCCTGGTGATTCTGATGCACGGTAAAGTTTGAGAACAACTGATCTATCTTACAGGACCTCCTCCACCAGTCTTTGAAGTCCACGAAGCAAAAATCCTTCAACACTTCACAGATTCCGACTTAAGAGACAGGCTCAAAGAGAGGCAGCTAAGGGCAAGCCCTGCACAGCCAGGCAGCCTTACAAATCTAGGACACTTCTGACTATATCATATTTCCCAATGAAGCTAAAATTAAAATAGAACCAACATTTTTAACTTCTAGTAGTAAACTATATTCATCAGGCATTCACAGATATCCTCTCTCTGTCCATGAAATGCATCCCATATCTAGAATGAACCTTTATCTGGAATGTTGCCGATGGGTACTGGTAACTTACCTAGTAATCTGCTCACTCTGACTTTTATAAGAAGAGAGGGAGAAGCCCAGAACTACCAGTATATTAGTGTGAGACACACTTAAAAATCCAACTCAAGATTTTTAGACCAGATCTTATTTTGATACATCAGAGAAATAATCTGAATTTATCCTGTAAGACCATTTTTCAGTGGAATTCTTGCACATGACAGGAGACTACTGATTCACATTTCATCAGAGTTTTGCTTGGCTGCTTTATGGACAAATCTTTATCCTCAATGTGCATCTTAAAAATCATTTCTCATTTAAAAGTATTTATCTTAATATATAAGAAAACAGTACCCTAAATTTATTTCATCCACCCCTGGTATCACCATATCTTGTCTTATGACCAAGTTGTTTAAGATTTTTTAAAAAGGGGCTTGCAGTGGCCCCAGAAAGTGCTCATGATACATGACAAAATATAGCAAGGGACAAAATGCTGGAGATAACACCTTAACGAGTGAACAGAAACCCATCGCTCCTCCATCTGTGCCATGTCCCCTTCCAGGCTGCCCCCCCACTCCTAAGAATATACAGAGAGCTCCCCAAAACATTCCAACGTGGAGGCAGCAAGAGCAACGTAAATACAAGTACTAGAAGGTCTCTCAATCCACCAAGGACATGCAAATAACTGTCACAGTGTAAGGAAGGGCCATTGCCAGCCTAGAACCCCGAACAAAGCCCTCTAGGCACACCACTGAAGGAGCTGGCAGTCCTGCTCAGGGAGACAGGGAAGATGACCCAGGCGCCCTTCAAGGAAACAGAAGGAACACTGAAGCACAGGGAGGGCAGCGGAAGGCATTCAGCAGAGAGGTGGGCATAATGAGACACACAGCCGAATAATGAGAAACAAACACATGCTAACGTGTCCAGCTTCATCTGGGAAGGGAAAGTCACACAAGGTGTGAGGGTCAAGTGCCCTGCCTGGGAGATGAGTTCGCAGCACAGCAAGGCAGCAAGGCTGCAAGAGTCTTAAATGAAGAAAAAGAGAAGGAAAATTTATACTTACCCCAAACATTGCAGTGAACTTGTTTTTTACACATTATGTCATATAAGCTTTATAACAAACCTGAAAAATATTTGAACTTCCAACTTTAAAGATTAGGAAAGTGATACTAAAGAAGTTAGGAAACTGACCCACAGCTAATAAACAGAAGTGCCAGTACATAACTCCAAGTGTGTTTGTATCCAAATAAATGGTAAATGCTGCTTTCGGAAGGCTTCCAGCCAAAGAAAATGTGCCTTTGTTTTCTGAGCAGTAAGAATCCACTGAAGTCCATAAACAAAGTAACACCTGGTCAGATCTGTGTTTCAGGAGAGGACGGGAAGATCAAGAAGCTAATGCAACTGGCAGCACAGGGAGGGTGACGGCCTGCACAGGACCTAACAGAGAAGGGAAGCCTGAGAACTGGGAGCTATGGTACATGAAACTCAAAAAGTGCCACCTGAAATTCAAACACTTCCCAGTTCAACATTATAGACACCTGAAACTAATAATAATAATAAAAAAGATATGTAAAGGAAAAGAAACACATCAAAGGAAAGGCCATGCTGATCCACTGCTGCTAGCTTGTCATCCGGGGAGAGCCTCAAGGCAAACCCCTGCAACATCCTGCAAGGCCAGAGGAGTGGGGCTGACGATCTCCAGCCCCAGCCGCACACGGTCTGCTGGGAACACAGGTATGTCTACTCTGGTAACGTGGAGCGGAGGGCCAGCCAATCAGAAATCTACTTGCATAAAAAAAAACACGAGGATCCTGTACGGAGGCTGAAGGATGAAGAAACCGCAATACTACCTGCCTTGTCAGACAGAGAGACCTTTCTCAGTACTGTGACATAACTGCTCAGACATGCCTCCCGTTCCACCTGCCTCTAACGCACACCCCGGTTCTACACGGAGAAGGTGCTCAAGTGAAAACAAAGATTGTGTCAACGACAACTCTGGACACCAACATGTCAGGTTTGGACCCTAAGGAAAGGCGACACTAGAAGGAGGACGCAGCCGTCAGCTGGGCACACGGGGCAGCTGCAGAGGAAGTAGGGTACCAAGTGGACAGTAAGGTTGGGCATAGGGGCATCCAGGTAGGCACTGGACGCTGGCCTGCCTCTCCCCAGCCCCGCCTGCTCTCCCCTTCCTCACTTTACTCTAGGCCACGGCCTTCTCCCCTTTCCTCAGAAATCCCTTCCTCCTCACCGTAGCGCCCTGCACGCAGGGTTTCTCCCCCAGCCATGCTCGTTCCCCTCACTCCACATGTGTAACCCCTCTCTTCCTTCTAATTTCACATTGGTGTCAGGTCCTCAAGGACCCCAGACCTGGTCTGATCCCCCCCCCATGTTCTTAGAGAGCCACAGGATATGTTCAAGATGCCTCCCTTCCAACAGTAAGCTCTTGTCGTACGGGTGTCAGGCAGGGTCTCAGCTCCCGCTCCCCACATAAGAACGCAGGACATGGTGAGGCCAAAAAGGAACACCCACGGAACCATAGATGGGGGAGTCATAGCACTATAGTCTCACTGATGCCACTATAGTCTCACTGGAGGCTGGAGTCACACAACCTGCAACCTGCTGTCCACTTCTCTGCAATCCACAACCCGCCCTCCGCCGTGCTAACTGTAGTCCACACTTGCCAGCCACCATCTTCTTGCTAGCCCCCATTTGCTGCTAGCGTAGCCACTGCAGTTATATTAGTGGCCAATGGCTCACTGGTTACAGCTGACGGCCAACTAGCCACAGCTGATGGCCATCCAATCACAGTTGATGGCCATTTACGACCTGAGCCAGCACCTTTCCACATGAGACCGAGAGCCTGGAAACTGCACTCCTGGCTCTGTCCCCACAGATCTGTAAGGGTAGGATGGTGCCTGCACAGCCGGTCAGTGTGTGCAGGATACAGGCAGGGACAAGATGCGTTACTGGGAATGTTAACGTGGCCCACGTTTAAAACCTGGGCCTATGTTTACAAAAGACACCGAATCACCCAGTACATTCCATTTCCTGCTCCCCGGCCCACCAAGAACAGTGCGATTATAGTAGGTTCCCCCAGAGCTTGCCAACAACCAAAGCTTGTCCTGGCTAAAGGTTGTGGGTGTCCAGTTCATTTAAATCTGTCTTGTTTTCTCATTATAAATAATAAAATACCAATATGACTGTCACGTGGGAGAGAGCCAATCCTGGTGAACTGACAAATCCTGGCTTCTGCCAGACTGGATCTTAGCAAATTCGTAAAGGGAGACACTGCCCTCTTAGGATTATCTGGGCCGCTAAACAGTCCATTTCTCTATAATGTCACTCAGCGAATGGACTTTTTCTTCTAATTTACGCAGGCGTTATAAATCCAGAAGAGAATAGCTCCATGGGACAGTCTTTATCTGTGTTGTACATTGAATTCTTATTGGTCTGACAGCCTAAATGAGCAGCACTCCATAGTGGCGGAGAAGACAGCTCAAGGATTTATTGTCTTTGAGACTATACGGTTTCTGTTAACATTTGTGCTCACAATGCTTCACAACAACCAAGATGCATTTGAGCATCTATCATATCACTAAAATGGCTTAAAGTTTTATTTCTACACACTTTCTCAAAATGTCTTTTATTTTTTCATGATAATAAGTGATCCAAACAAAAGAAAACCAAAGCTTACCATTTTGATAAAACAGGTGGGTCACGAGTCAGTTTCATTTCTAAACACTAACGATTTTCCTGGAATTGTTGAAATGGCTACACAAGCAGAACCGCAACATGACTGAAGCGCAGGCATTCAGATACACCTGCTACTGAACTAGTCCTCTAAGAAATACTGTCAAGTGAGGTGGTTTATTTAAAATTAGATTTCATATAAGTAAATTAAAATCTGGCTTTTATTTCCATTAAACATTTATTATTTAATTAAATGCTTGCTGAGTTTCACCTAAAAACATAGCATTTCTGCAAAACTACACCAAAGTTTAACCATACAATTTTTGAAGAGTTTTAGGGAGAAACAAATCCTTTTTATATGTATTTTAATATGACAGAAGATACGTATCTGAAACAGCTGACAAAAATTTTTCATACACACATGAACTGAAATGAAATCTATTAAGCAAACATATATTGAATGTTTAATAATAACCATTAGAGTAGAAGGCCTCATTCAACCTTAAGGAACAACTAGTTTTTTAGTTAGTTGGAAAGAAGTCTCAAAATGATTTCAAAAAATAATGAATGAATGAAATCATTTGTTTTGAACTTAAGCGATGTAAGTGTGTATCAGTCACTAATCTAATGTCTGGCCAAAGTCTGGTCAGAGTAACAGGTCATGATTAGAATTCCACTCATGTCTTGCATACACATCGACCATTTATGCTTTTTTTCAGCTTTGTAGTTTAAGGTTTACTCTAATTCTTTCCTAATTTTTTTCAGCTGGCTTGTTTACCTTAGTGCAATAGTGTTTTGGGTCCCCCAACACACACACACGCCCCACAAAGCAGCTCACCTTTAGTCTTTACGAAGGATTCATCTAAGTTTTTATAGGACAAATCTCTTTCTGTTCCCTACACACTTTCATCAATTTTCTTCATAGGGTAATTTTGTAAATTAATTAAATTGCAAATACGATCAGCATAAACGGGGTTGAGAACATATACAACTGACTCTTCTAGACATACATTTCTACTGTGTTTAGCATGGGGTGGACATTAATTAGTATACTTTACAGAAGTAATGGAGAGTATTAGTTGGTCAACTGTGTTAAAAATGTTTCCACACGAATAAATATTTTCTAATTTTAATTAGATAAACAAAGAACTGTTTATCTTTAAAACTCATTTTGCAAAAGAATTAATCTCAGAGCAGTTTTAGTAAATGTAAACCTTCAGAATATACAATATTATATTTATGGCATTTCAATTAATGTGCTACTTTTAAAAGAAAAACATTCTTATTATAATAAGTAATACTAGTGTATAAGACATTTGTTTAAAAACAAATTCCTACAGAATTATTATGTTTAAATATGATTACCTGATTATACACGTTTTCACCTTTTTAAAATTGATTGCATTGATATTAAATTGTTTTAATAGAATGATATTTTGAAATTAACAGATTATCCATTCATGATTGTGTTTATATGTACAAATACAATGAAAGAAAAAAAAGATAATCTAGTAAAAATTAACAGTTATTCTTCATGCTGCTAAAATGAAGCCCAGGTTATTTTATATTGCGTATTTGTTTTACTATTTAAAGAATGTAATTTGGATTTCACAGTCCATTGAAATATTTGGGAACGTACAGAGGGATAGTGGATGGGGGGAGGGGGGTTCACACAGTGTGAGGGATATAAATGATAAATGTCTAAGTTTTGCTTTGTCTTGTGCACCTGAAACTAATTAATAAAAAAAAAAAAAAAAAAAAAAGAAATAACCTGAAAAAAAACCTGATTCACAATAAAAATAAAGAAATGTAGTTTTGTCTTGCTAAAAAACACAGGTTTCCAATAATAGCTTTTATTTCATGCCATGTCAGTTTATAAAGTTTTATTTCATAAAGAATTATAGGGAAAAACAAAGCACAAGTAATTGAAAGTGACCACCCAGCCAATACTCCCCAGGGACATGTTTTCACTTCCCTGAACACCCTCATCTCGTCGTTTCGTAAAGGAATCGTATGTCTTTGCTCTTGTAAGAGAGCATAAAGAATTCCTATTTTAGAAGAAGAGTATATTTAAATTTTATAAGATACTATATTCCTTAACATTGTGAAAGAGTATGTTTTATAAAACCAGCAAGTGAAGTTCATTCCCCATGTGCTATAAAGCCACACATACAGAAAATTCATTACGATATCATCATTAAAAGATAATGCAAAGATTAAAACAATTTTTTAAGTAATAAAAGAACAAGAGACTGTTACTGAAGTCTCAGGCCCCTTTACCTTTCACATTTTTTCAGGTTGATGTGGCCTCAGGTTAATTAAGCCAGAAGAATAAAAATCGCCCCCAGTTCTCATGATTAATGATCATATAAGCATACCAAATGACCACATAAACATCACAGCTTTCCACAAATAAAGTCAACACAAACTTTCTGTATTCTGTACATGATCAAACTGAAAAAAGCAAAAAGCAAAACAAAATAGGGGTTCATTACAGTGTCTTATTTCTCACACTGTGGAATAATTTTTTCCATCCCTAAGATGATTTCAGTTGACAAATTGGTTCTTCTGGTCACTTAGCTTCCTGACCTTGAAAGTCCATTTTCTAACTTCTGTCTCATCCAGCTGTTGACAAGCTAAAGCCACCAACCAATGTAATAAAACCTCTGAGAGGTTTAGGATTAGGGCAGGAAATTGTAATGACAGTAGAAGAATCAGATGTGACGTCTTCCCAACTTTTAAGCCCAGATCTCATCTCTAAAGGAGAACAAATAGTTCTCTGAAAGGAGGCTAATGTATATTCCCTTCCTCCCAGGGTACAATGCCACGGAGCATTTCTTAGGAAAAAACTGGAAAGTCTTTTTGCCTTAAACACTTTTTAAATGTCTATAAAATTTAAAGTCACTCACCATTTTGGTTCAGTTTTTCTCAGATATGTCCAATTTTCTATTCTTCACAGACCCACAAGTCAGTAGCCTAGTGCAGCTAAGCTGTCATCCCTTACCATGGGGGACACAAGACCCCCAGTGGATGCCTGAAACCACAGATCGTACCAAACCCTACACATACTGTTTTTTCATATACATGATACCTTTTCACTTAAAGGAAGCACTTGATGGCTTCTCTTTGGCATTTGCGAATTGCCTGCATCACTACTCTTGAGGTTTGGGGCCATAAGTAAAATAAGGCTTACCTGAACACAAGAACTGTGATACCCCCTCAGGTGATATGATAACTGAGATGGCTATTAAGTAACGAGCGTGCGGGGAGTGTACACAGCGTGGAGATACTGGACAAAGCGATGATTCACATCCCAGGCGGATGCAGCACGAGAGTGAGAAGTTCCATCAAGCTATTCAAAATGGTGTGCAATTTAAAACTTATGAATTGCTTCTCTTAGGAATTTTCCGTTTAATATTTTCAGGCCACGGTTGACTGCAGGTAACAAAAACCTTAACAGAAAGTGAAACTGAAGATAAAGGGATCTACTGTGCATGCTTTTAGATCCTCATCTATTTGGGGCAATGTCTGCCATGGACGCAAGCAAAACAGGTGGCTGCGAAGTCAGGCTCTGCCCTTCCACACGCACCAATACGGACAGTACCCCTTGATGTGTTCTCCTCACCCCACATAGCACCCAGGGGCGTGGGGTCGGACCCAGAACCGCCTTAGATTATTTACTGACTTTGCAAAGCCTCAGTTTCCTCGACTGTAAAGTGGACTATTATTTGCAATAATATACACCTCATGGATGGAAGGGAAGATTAATTATGTATGTAAAGCACTGTACTGGACCCAGAGTAAGTATTCAATATAATTTTCACCTATTCTTTACTGCCCTGTTCTCTGACCCTAATAAATTAATGCCTAGAAATAAAAGTCTTTCATTTTAAAATTACCTTTGCTTAGTTCCTCTGTTCTCAGTAGCATATCAAATCCCGTAAGAAAGCTTAGTAATTATAGTTATCCATCAGATATAGAGTACAGCTTCATAATTACCCTCTCTGGGGATTCATGCTATCCCTATGGTTTCATACACCAGGTATGATTAAAGTATACATATTTGTGTTATTAATATCTGGAAGATGTTATTGTGTGAGAGAACTTAAAAATTTTGTTGTTATGTAATAGCAATCATATCTTGATATACTAATGCACAGTTTGGGGATTAACTGAGCCTTTTGCTGTTTCTTCCTTTCCTTCTTGATGCTATGGGATATTTATAACAACTCACCAAGGATAATTAGGAAAAATCAAATGTAAAACTTAAATACACACACACATACGTACACACACACATATGTATACACACACACATTTATGTAGACAAATCCAGTGTCCTGAGATGAAACACGCTTCAGGCAACCTCTCTCCTTCATAACTCATACTTCATGTGGATTCATTGTATAGAAACATTGGTAGGACTAAGGAAATGAACTAGTTAAATATAACTGAGCCTACCACAGGACTTTGAATGTAAAATATGCTTTTGAGAGCTAATCAGATAAAAAACACAATGTATATTTATGAAATTCCTACTACATACTCAGAACTGTACTTGAAAAAAAAAATGAGGAATACAGAAAACTCAAGGTGGGTCTGCTCTCAAGGAACTTAAAATCTAGTGAGGCGAACGGGAGTATCTACTCAAATGAACAGAAAGTGGCTCAGAAGACAACAAAAGTATCCTGGAGAAGGAAAGCCCAGATTAGCTGGAGCATGGAGAGATGTGTTCCGTGAAAGGGCCAGGACCGGCAGCCCCACGTAGGATAGAGGGCCAAGGCCAGGTTTGCTCTGGGACTGGGAGGGAAAGCCTGAAGGGACCTGCGTGTTGAACAGATCACAAGTCACCACCATCTACATGCTCTCAGGAGTTATTTCCACTCTCATTTAAAGAAGAAAAAAAAAATCACCTTCTAGCGTTTTTAGCAGGTCTGTGCTTTATTCCGGTCAGTGTTTTTCACATCACGAACATTGGTTTTTATAAAAGTCCTAACCTCCAAAAGACTGTAGCTATAAGCTTTCATTGGCTTCAAATCAAGGCTTTGTAACCCAAACTTTGGGCACCCTAGAGTGAGAACAACCCTCTCAACTAAGAGTTAGACATCCTAATTAATTCATCCATCCCACAATGTATTAAGGTATTGATGAAAATGAAATTAGCTTAGGAGTTTAAAGGCCCGACTCCTCCAGCAATTCTACCACTATAATAGGAGGGTTTGCTTCCTTTTTGCAGAGACCTGCTTCTCCCCTTCCAGGTAGTTCTGGTGGAGCTGCCATCACAAGTCCTTCCCCCATCATATCCTCAGGTACAGAGACATGACCTAAAATTATGATACCCAACCCCTAGCCATAGCACTTGGCTGGGAGACCTGCACATGACCCAAGGCAGGGAAATCAGCTTATTTCCTGATGATTTAAATACAGATACAATGTACAGGAGAAAGCTGCACCCCTTCCTTAATAGGACTGTAATCTGGAATAGGCTCAATCTCCATTTATTAACTAAATTCATAACTGTCTCAGGGTCCTGGCGTAGGAAACACATAGAAGATGCACAATTGCTGTCTTGTATTTTCTTTTGTCATTACATGCAGAGAATAGCGCAAACACCAATACAAGAGCTGTGCCCAACGACGGAGGGACGTGTGTTGGCAATACATCAATACTTTTTTCTTTTTCTCTTTTTTTCAGTTTGTTTCAACTAGATTCCATTCGGAATGATTCTGTCACTTGTAACTGAACTAATATGTGTATGATGTGTATGACTAATACACAATGACCTATGGATTGTTCCTTGCACCTACGTCAGTTTTCCTCATTATCACAAAATTCCTCCCAATAAGATCATCTCTAAAGCTCCTTCCATATAATTGTTTCAAATTATGTAACTCTCAGATGATTTGGAATGCATAAAAAGGCTTTCTGCAGTGAGTTATGGTTTTCGAACTGTCCACCTGTACTGGTGCAAAAGAGAGACCCCGAATGCTAATCATCAATATACCAAAATAGAGCATGGAACATTTTTCTTGACCTTCTAAGATACAGGAAACTCACTGTATAATTCTCCTTTCTTAGGTCAATATTTGTCACCGTTAATTATTCTTCCATACTACCATTTATCTTGAACTATAGACTACCTCTCACCCCACCCCATTATTTCCACCAAATAAATTATCTGGAAAAGACAAGTTATTCACTTCCTTTGAATGGCTTAGGAACCTGTATCTGGTTACAAGTAAAATAAAACACGATAACAAGTCTGTTTCCTATGTTACTAATCTACTTATTAAGATGTGGCAGCATTCTCTGGATAAGTTTTCAAGCACAGATATATTCTAACTGGAAAATAAAACTAATGTGAAGACATTCTATTTGTTCACAGAAAAAGAGTCAATAGAAATATCAAGAAACCTATGACATAAGTATAGAATCCACTTGCTCAACATGTATACAAAGTAAAAAGCATTTAGAATAATATAAGTCGATCAAATCAGAAAAAAAAATATTTAAAAGTAGAAATGAGAATCCTTGTTTAAATGCTACTTCACCAGGAAACCAAGAAAACTTACAAGGTAAAACATTACAAACTTAGAGAAACAAATATGGTTATGTTTATTTAAGAAGATCTTTTCCACTGTGAAAAAAGAGTTTATAATGATTATTGCCTGTGGAATAATTTAATATTTAATTTAATTTAGAAGTGTTATTAATGAAATATGTCTTGTACCAAGTGATTAAATCAAAAGAAAATCACTTTCTAAAGACCATAAGAAATACATCTGCATTTTGAACTATAAAGATTAATGTTAAGTCAAGAGAAAAATTAATAATTGGCAGACTGAAGCATATCTGTTAATAAATCTAAAATTAACATAAGAATCAACCTAATAATACTCAAATAACAAATGCATTAAAACTGCAATTCTAATTTAAATAACTTAACACTGTAATGTAGTACTTCATGATTTTGCCTCAGAAGACAGTCTACATAACAATCTCAACCAATACAAATGAACTTAAAATCATTATAAAGTGGAGCAGACACAAACAATGGACACTCACAGGCGCCTATATTTAGACCAACGTATGAAAAAACTATAAGCCACTGAGAAGTTGGTACAACACAGGGCAGGAAGAAACACTGATAGTTCTTTTCATAACAGAATTTTAAACTTTAATTGTACTCCTTACACTGCCTTTCTCCATTTCCTAAAACTTCAGTCCTAGACCACTAATGAAACTAGATCAATCACATAAAGTCAAAATTACTAACCTTCAATTTCTGCAATCCTAAAAAGTTTCCTCTTATTATGCTCTTCATCAGACATTTTATTCGTCATCTCTGTACTAACCTGACTCTGCTGGACCACTGTGGGAAATGTGATCAACTGGCTGCATAGGGGTGGGGGAGAGGACTCACATACCTGTGAGGCTTTCACTAATCAATCTTTAGTTTTCTATTTGGTTCATTGAATGGTTTTTTGCTCATCTTCAAATCAGAGAAGAGATGAAATGGGCTAAAGAAATTTTAGCATTAATTAATGTATAAAGAACTTTAAATATCTGTGCTCCTGGCAAAAGCCAAGAAAAAGTTCTTCATGCTTAAATTACTACCAAAACCCCATTAGATGGTTAAGGTTAGTCAAATGCAAAATTAGATTTTTGAACACTGATCTGATTAACCTGTGGAATTATCTCTTAAGTTAACACAAAACACCAGGAAAGGTTCAAAAGTAGTTAACAGTAAATACACTGTTCTAATGGGGACAAAGAAAAGCTTCTCATTTGGAAATGTTCTAAATAATTATACAGTGTTTTGGGTGTATTTGTTATAGAAACAGACCAATGAATAAAGAGATACTGAATGTGTTAAGTAAATGTCATTCTTAGAACATTAAAAAAAGAAACATCGTGCTTTGTATTTATTATACTCAAGCCCAAACCATAATGGCATTCCCAGGAAGTTCATCTTGCTCATGAACGCCCTAATTCCCTTCTGAGAGTTTTTAATATGCACTCAGTTGATGATTACTAACAAACTACTATATCCCCCCAAAGAAATTGTAATAGAGTAAAAGAAAGAAAAAGAATATAAAACATACTATAAGTCATGCAAGCACAATTTAAAGACAATAGACAGTGCCTTGCACACAGTAGGTGGCTAATGAATACTGTGGAGTGAGTGAATGAGGCAGTTCAAATTTCAACGGGAAAGGCAGTGTGTTCTCATTGCTGAGTCAACTCCAACTTCCTTACCACAAAAAGGGATGCTGCCCAACGTAACCCCAAAGGAGAGCACAACGTGTGATTATATTTGTTTTTATTTTTGGTTATGAAGCATTCCATGACTTAAAAGAAATAAAACAATAAAAGAATAAAATAATAAAAAAAGAATATAACAAAACTTTATAATGTCCTGAAGGACATAAAAGAAAAAATTCAAATTTATCTTAAATTTGACAAAATACATCATTTTACTTAGATACCTACAGTTGTATGAATAAATTAGACTTTTAATTACCATAATTTCATTGATATGACCATGCAATTGCTAGTTACCAGTCCTGCTGCTGTCTCTTAGTGTAACGTCCTCACTCTAAATCTCCACCTAGTTCCATCTCTTTATATCCAAAGCTTTGTTCAAACTGCAACTTCTCTGAAGTGCTTCGGATTTCTCCAGCTGTACATACAGCTTCCCTCCTCTTAATTCTCTCAGCACGTAACAGGCCTTCTGTACGGACTGATGTGAGCAGGTCTCACCTCCTCTGAGGCCACCAGCACCTCCAGAAGACGCACAAATCATGTTTATATGTTACCCCATTACTACCCAAAGGAGTGTCTCACAATTCTGAGATACACAGTATTTTGAAACCATTAAGAGAATACACACAATTAAAGTGATCATGACACAGAGGCCTGGTTTTGATAGTAAATGGAATAATACAATGACGATGTAATGATCAATTCCATCCACTGATCTGAAAATGACTGAACCTCAGGAAAACACAGAGCCTTGGGAGAACCAAATGAGGCTTAGAAGCATCATGTCCAACAAGTGCACTATCTCCTCTACCTGGAATACTGTTGTCTCCAGTTTGTCATCTAGCCGTCCGAATGTTCCTTGAATGACTACTGTATTCCAAGTCCTATGATGGTGAATGGGTATACCAAGAAAGAACACATTACAATCAGGTCCCAGTTCTCAAAGATCAACTCTCATCTTAAGTAGGAGACGCCCAAGAAAACGCTTTTAGAAAAGCTTTCTTTAATGTGACTACACAGTCAGAATAAGCAGCAGTTGTCTGCTGTGCACTCTGACATTCTCCCCATGGCTTTTCCTACCTCTCTCTAACAAATGGAAGCCAAATAAGTCATTGACCATAAATAAACTGAGTAACTAATCTTAACCAAATGGGTAACTCTATCAAATTTAGTTGAAGTGAGCATTCTATGGGTTTTACGGTGCCTTAGAGGTCTCTGAACACTGCAATATATCCCCTGTTAATTCAGTTGAACTGCCTCAGCCAGGAAGCCAGAGACAGGCAATGTGACTTCTGGTTAGTCCCCCGGGGCTCCTGCTGTCTCCAGTGGCTTTTCAGGGATCAGTTAGGCATTAACTTGTCTGTGCTCAGGTCTTTCCACTATGTTTGGCCTCAGCATTATGGAACATCAAATAATAAAAGCTACTTAAACTTTAAAGGAATGTTCAAAACTTCATGATTTATTCAGTGGACAATTAATTTATTAATCCCCTAAAATGTATGAAATTCCCTACTTTCTTAAGATACAGTGAGCTAGAAAAGACATAAAAATAAGTATAACTTAAAGCAATGTACAGTGAATGATAAGTCAAGGGGTCTGAAAAGGGAAGGTCACTTCCTTGTGAATAACAAAAGCTAACATTTACTGAATGCTTACTGTGTATTAAGGACAGAGTACTTACGCTAAGCACGTTATACAAAACACTACTGCATTAAATCATGAAGTACTACTTATTTGGTGGGAAGAAAATGAGATTTGGGCCCGGCATTATAAAACTGCCTTAGCCATTAAAAATCACAAAAACCTTAAATATGGGAATATAAAATAAATGTTGATTTAAAAGTGAACAGAGAGTGACGTCACAGGAATGGCAGCAGCAGGGCGCACTTTCTGAGTTCTCCTCTGGATCTTGTCACAAACGGAACATCTATAACCCATCAAAGGACTCTCTGCTCATCACGCAGAACAGGTAAGAGACTCATGCAAGGATTACTTGAAGGTGGGCAAATTGGGCAAGCAGGGGAACAGGGAAGGGAGCAGAGTGGAGATGCACCCTGCATCTGCAGTGGTGGAAACATGGCCCGCATCCGCAGCTGTGGAAACGTGGCCGGCATCCGCATCTGCAGAGACGCAGGGGATCCCAGGAGGGAACAGAGAACACAAAAGCCAGGTGGTGGGCTCTTTCCCTGCGTCCCACAGCTGATCTCTCCCGCAGAGGGGGCAGCATATCCAGCATTTGAGGCAATAACCTCAGCTGAGACCTCCAGTTGGGCCCTAGGCCAGACAAAGGACACAAACTCCATACGTGGGCCCCTCCCCCTGCTCTTCCAATCCTACCCCCGCCCTTCCAGAGACTTAAACAGGGCCCTGAACTGAGGAGTAGTGTCAGATTACAGAGGAGCCTTAGTGCTCAGGCTCTGGGAAGACTGGCGGGCGGCTCTGGCCCAGGGAAGAGGCTGGGAAGAGTGTGATTTTTGCTGGGCTAAGAGAGAAGAGACTCCTCCACCCCCAGCCCCCACCTTTCTGGCCTGCAGGAAGAGTGTGACACGGCTGGGCTGGGAGAGAGAAGACCCCTCCATCCCCAGCCCCCACCCTTTCTGGCCTGCCTAGGGCGGGGCAAATACAACAGCGGAGGCACTCCCAGGGATCAGCAGTAAGCGGCAGACACAGCTCTGGGCTTTCAGCAGCTCAGAAATCTCCCGCCTGACACACACACACACACACACACACACACACACACGGAAGAAGTGCCCTAAGACTCAGGAGAACTGGACACAGGGCTGGTGGTGCTACTCTCAGTGTGCATATGTGCAGCCAAGGGCAGAAACTGCACTGACTTTGTAGAAACTACCATCCAGATCCCTCGGCCCCACGCATCCAAATCTGCAGTTCCAACATCACTCTGGGCACCAGGTGACCGGCTCTGCCTGCAAAATATGCAGAGGACTCTTTGGTACAGCAGAGGACAACCTGGAGATTACTTGGTGGGCTTAAGCCAAGACTGGTGCTGCTTTTTGTTTTGTTTTGTTTTGTTTTGTTTTGTTTTGTTTTGTTTTGTCTTTATATCTTTGATATCTTTGCCTGTGTCGAGTGGGGGTTGTCGATTGTTTTTTACATGTGAAGGTATTTGATTTTTTCCTTGTTGTTATTGTTGTGCTTGGTGATTTGCTTTGTTCTGAAATTGCCCTACACCAGGGCCCAGCTTAAGAGGCACAAGATTCAACACACCCAGAGGCCAACTCCAGGCCAAACCAGAGTACTACCGGGTTTCACCTACAAGTGACACACCCAGAGGGAATTCTCTACAGGCACAAGAGCCCATAGAGGCCAAACCACATTTAAGCGGTCAACCCTCACACAGCAGAACACCCTGCGGTGGGCAGAGCCAAGTCTCACAACTAGTCAGCCTAGGAGTTAACCCCACCTACTCACAAGCGAAAAGCAATTAAAGATCTTCCTTAACAAGACAATATACACAACCCAAGAGTCACCTTTGGAGCACATGTACAGGAGAAGAATGAAGTAGTGCAAGTCAAATATAAAGGACATATACTACATAAGATAACCCAGCAAGAACTAAGAACTCTAGGGGATCTACCTAACACATCAAAGCAAACACAGAGAGTCAGCCAGAACGGGGAAACAAAGAAACATGTCCCAAATAAAAGAACAGAAGAAACCTCCAGAAATGGAACCAAATGAAAAAGAGGTAACAACCTATCAGAGACAGAGGTCAGAACACTGAGGATAAGAATGTTTAAGGAGCTTAGTGACGACATAAAGAAGGATAGAGAAATCATAATGAACAACCAGTTAGAACTAAAGAATACAATAACCGAGATAAAGAACTCACTTGAAGGAATTAACAGCAGGTTAGATGAAGCAGAGGATCGAATCAGCGACTTAGAAGACAAGTTAGCAGAGATCACCCAAACAGAACAACAGAAAGAAAAAAGAATAAAAACAATGAAGATGGTTTAAGAGACCTCTGGGATAACATCAAGCGCAACAACATGTACATCATAGGAATACCAGAAGGTGAAGAGAGGAAGCAAGGGATTGAGAACATTTTTGAAGTAATAATGTCTGAAAACTTCCCTAACCTGATGAAGGAAACCAACATACAAGCCCAGGATGTGCAGAGAGTTCCAACCAGGATAAACCCAAACACTATCATAGTAGGGGACTTCAACACACCTCTGACAACAAGGGACAGATCTTCCAGACAGAAAATCAATATGGAAACAACAGCCTTAAATGATACATTGGACCACTTGGATTTAATCGATATTTTTCAGAGCATTTCACCCCATAGCTGCAGAATACACATTCTTCTCAAGCGCACGTGGAACATTTTCCAAGATAGACCATATATTAGGGCACAAAACAAGTCTTGATGAATTTAAGAAAACTGAAATCATACCAATTGTCTTCTCTGACCACAGTGCTATGAAATTAGAAATGAACTATAGGAAAAAAACTGGAAGACACACCAATTCATGGAGGCTGAATAACATGTTACTAAATAATGAATGGGTCAACCAGGAGATCAAGGAAGAAATCAAAAGATATCTTGAGACAAACAAAAATGAAAATACAATGAACCAAAATCTGTGGGATGCCGCGAAAGCAGTTCTAAGAGGGAAGTTCATAGCACTACAGGCCTACCTAAAGAAACAAGAAACATCACTAATCAACAGTTTATCTTCACACTTAAGGGATCTGGAAAAAGAACAACAAAATAAGCCCAAAGGGAGTACAAGGAAGGAGATAATAAACATCAAAGCGGAAATAAATGAAATAGAAACCAGAAAAGCAATACAAAAGATCAATGAATCCAAGAGTTGGTTCTTAGAGAAGATAAACAAAATTGACAAACCTTTAGCCAGACTCATTAAAAGAGAGAGAGAGAGGACCCAAATTAACAAAATCAGAAATGAAAGAGGAGAAGTGACAACAGACACCACAGAAATACAAAAAATTTTAAGAAACTACTATGAGCAACTATATGCCAACAAATTTGACAATCTGGAAGAAACGGACAATTTTCTAGAGGCGTACAACCTTCCAAGGCTAACTCAAGAAGAAACAGAGAACCTGAATAGACTGATTACCACCAGGGAAATTGAATCAGTAATCAACAATCTCCCAACAAACAAAAGCCCTGGACCAGATGGCTTTATAGGTGAATTTTACAAAACGTGCAAAAAAGAATTATCACCTATTTTCCTCAAGCTCTTCCAAAAAATCCAGAAGGAGGGAAGACTCCCAAACACTTTTTACAAAGCCACTATCACCCTGATCCCAAAATCAGACAAAGACACCATATAAAAAGAAAACTACAGGCCGGTATCTCTAATGAACATAGATGCAAAAATCCTCAACAAAATATTAGGAAACAGAATTCAGCAATACATTAAAAAGATCATACACCATGATCAAGTGGGATTCATCCCTCATATGCAAGGGTGGTTCAACATCCGCAAATCAATTAATGTGATACACCACATTAACAAAATGAAAAATAAAAATCACATGATCATATCAATAGATGCAGAAATTGCATTTGATAAACTCCAGCAGCCATTTATGATAAAAGCCCTTAAGAAAGTGGGAATAGAAGGATCATATCTCAACATAATAAAGGCCATATATGATAAACCCACAGCTAACATCATACTCAATGGGGAAAAGCTAAAACCATTCCCCTTAAGATCAGGAACAAGGCAAGGTTGCCCACTTTCTCCACTTCTATTCAACATAGTGCTGGAAGTTCTAGCCACAGCAATTAGACAAGAAAAAGAAACAAAAGCATCCAAATCGGTGAGGAAGTAAAATTGTCATTATATGCAGGTGACATGATACTACATATAGAGAACCCTAAAGACTCCACCAAGAAACTATTAGAGCTGATAGATGAATTTAGTAAAGTAGCAGGATACAAAATTAATATTCAGAAATCAGTTGCATTTGTATATACCAATAATAAAACATCAGAAGGAGAAATTGAAAAAACAATCCCATTTACAATTGCTCCAAAGACTATAAAATACCAGGGAATAAATTTAACCAAAGAAGTAAAAGATCTGTACTCAGAAAATTATAAAACACTGAAGAAAGAAATGAAAGAAGACACAAATAGATGGAAACACATACCATGTTCATGGATAGGAAGAATTAATATAGTTAATATGTCAATACTGCCTAAGGCAATATACATATTCAACGCAATTCCTATCAAACTACCAATGACGATTTTCACAGAAATAGAACATATAATCCTAAAATTTATATGGGACCATAAAAGACCCCGGATAGCCTCAGCAATCTTGAGAAATAAGAACAAAGTGGGAGGTATAACAATACCTGACATCAAATTATACTACAAGGCTACAGTAATCAAAACAGCATGGTACTGGCATAAAAACAGACACATAGATCAATGGAACAGAATAGAGAGTCCAGAAATAAATGCATGCCTATATGGCCATTTAATCTACGACAATGGAAGCAAGAATGTACGGTGGGGTAAAGACAGTCTATTCAATAAATGGTGCTGGGAAACCTGGACAGACACATGCAAAAAAATGAAGCTGGACCACCTCCTTACACCATATACAAAAAGAAATTCAAAATGGCTTAAAGACTTAAATGTAAGATCTGAAACCATAAAATTCCTAGAAGAAAATGTAGGAAGAAACTTCACAGACATTACCCGGAGTAAGATTTTTACTGATATATCCCCTCACGCAAGGGAAGTAAGGGAAAAAATAAACATGTGGGATTACATCAAACTAAAAAGTTTTTCCACAGCAAAGAAAACCATCCATAAAACAAAAAGGGATCCTACTGAATGAGAAAAGATATTTGCCAATGATATATCTGATAAGGGGTTAATATCACGAATTTATAAAAAACTCACTCAACTCCAAAAAGTCAAACAACCCAATTAAAAAATGGGTAGAGCACATGAAGAGACATTTTTTCTAAAAAGGACATACAGAGGGCAAACAGACATATGAAGAAATGTTCAACCTCACTAACCATCAGAGAAATGCAAATAAAAACCACAATGAGATACCACCTCACCCCAGTCAAAATGGCTATCATCAATAAATCAACAATCAACAAGTGCTGGCAAGGATGTGGAGGAAAGGGAACGCTTGTGCACTGTTGGTGGGATTGCAGATTGGTGCAGCCACTATGGAAAACACTATGGAGGTATCTCAAAAATCTGAAAATGGAACTACCTTATGATCCAGCAATTCCACTCCTAGGTATCTATCCGGAGAAATCCAAAACTCTAATTCAAAAATCTTTATGCACTCCTATGTTTATTGCAGCACTATACACAATAGCCAAGACATGGAAACAACCGAAATGCCCATCGGTAGATGATTTAATTAAGAAACTGTGGTACATTTATACAATGCAGTATTACACAGACATAAAGAAGAAATCTTACCATTTGCAACAACATGGATGGACCTAGAGAACATTATGTTAAGTGAAATAAGTCAGACAGAGAAAGACAAATACCATATGATCTCACTTATATGTGGAATCTAAAGAAAAGAATAAGTGAATGAACTAATCAGAAACAGTTTTGGAGACATGGAGGAAAAACTGAGGGTTGCTAGATGGGTGGGGGTGGTGGGGATAAGGGGGAAGGTGAGGGGATTAGAAAGCACAGTCAGTAACCACAAGATGGCCACGGGGTTTTGAAAATTAATTTGGGGAATGTAATCAATAATGTTGTAAGGATTTTCTAGGGTATCTGATGGACACTTGTCCCATTTGGGAGACCACCTCAGGGATGATGTAGATGCCTGATCAATGCACTGTACACTGGAAGCTGAAGCTGAACAATAATGAATGCCAACTATAATTATATATATATATATATGGGTATATATATGTATGTACATACTTACAAGATGCGGAGTACAGCATTAGGAATAGAGACAGTGGAAATGTAATGGCTCTGTGTGATGTCAGAGAGATAGTGGATGCGGGGGGGTTCACACAGTGTGAGGGATATAAATGATAAACATCTAAGTATTACTTTGTGTTGTGCACCTGAAATTAATAAAAAAAGAGAAAAAAATGAACAGAAGTCCATGTTTTCTATATTTCTATACTTTTGTAAAAACATTTAATAAATAAATAACATACATGCAAAACTCACTCTAAATCTATTTGGAACATGGCAAAATTTTAGAGAACTCAAGGCAAGTTTAATTTTTTTTTCTTTTTAGCTAGTAATTTCTTTATAAGTAAAAATATTCATTTCCCCTGGAATCTTAAAAAAAAAATCTATTAGGACCCCATTAAGACCAATTTAGTAACCAATTTATAAAACAAAAAATGATATAAGATGCATGCCTATGTGGAATATTAATAATTCATTGTTTACTATCTTAGGAACATTTACTATTAAAATTACACATTATGATTTATTATATGCATGTTATTTCTTGTTCATGTAAATAATTTATACAATATCCACACTAATTGAGATCATTTGAAATACGAACTTAGAGCTGTTTCTATCATTAAGTAAGTTGGGTAAATACAGTGTACAAGGTGATAGCTAAGAATACGATAATCAAAAATGAAATGAAAATAAATCCGTCAAGGAGTTTTCAAGGCTAAATAGGAGAAAGGTGTTCATAAATAACTTAGATGAGGCCAAATGTGATTGATGTTATATATAGGTAGTAGCAAAATTCAGAGGATAGAAGGATACATTTTTACTGGGAGGAATGTAAGACATGTTTCTGTGGTGGCAATTCAGTTGGGCATTAAAGATAAGGAATAGGCCTCTACCAGGTAAAAATGAGGAGAGAACTTTTCTCACATGCTACCTTCACAGTCATGGGAACAAAGACACAGCCAAGGCCAACCTGGGGTCAGGTAAACATTCGGTGTAGCTAGGGTACTAACTGTAGTGGCCTACATCAAACAGGGACTTGGGCATTGTGGAGAGGACCAGATGCTACACTGAGGAGTCTGAACTTGGTATCACAGGTCTGTCTGTCTCAAATTGGAAAGGGGACATAGGGAGACGGGGACGGAGGGGATGGCTGCAGCAGTGAACAAAATGGAAAAAACAAATCCTGTTCTTTATGGAGTGAAATTCTTGTGGAGGATATGAGCAATTTAAATTTTTTTAAATAATAAAAATAAAAATATGGCATTCTGATGTATAATACAAAAGTATTTTAATGTGGGGTGACATTTGACCTGAAGGAATTGAAGGAAGCCATGAGGAATATGGGGGATGTGTATTCCAGGCGGGGAAGCAGCAAGAACAAGCCGTCAAGAAGGAAGTGTGTGATGCTTGTGAAGAACCGCAGCGACATGTGGTGGGAGGAAGGATTAAGGGAAGAGCAGGAGATGAAATCAGACAGGTGTTGGGAATCGACCACACAGTGCTTGGGGCCTGCACAAGGATCCTGTGTTTTGCCATCTGAAGAGTGAGCTATTGAAGGTTCCATAACCTGTTCACATGGTGAAAGTATCTTAGTAGACCATCATGGGGCAAAGCAGGAAGGCCAACTAGAAATGCAGTAAGAGTCATGCCAAGGAAGAGCCCCATGATTGACAGCAGGGAAGGTGGTTAAATAGTCTAAAGGTAGAATCAACAGTCTTTGCTAACAGGTTATGGTGAGTGTGAGAGAAACAGAGAAAGCGAGGATGACTCCAAGTTGTTTGGCCTGAGAACTAGACAAACGGCACTGTCTTGTGTCTAGATGGGAAAGACCAAAGAGGAGCATTTGGAAAGAAAGATGGGAGAATCAAGAGTTTCAGGTGAGTGGTGCCTTATCACTTTGTCAGGATGACATACAGAGCAGGTCAGATTTGAAACTACGTCTATCAAACTCCCACACACTCTCCCTTCAGCTTGGATAAAGGCTGAGATGCAGGAACAAATGGGTGGCAACAAGAGGAATTCTGAGCAGAGTGAAGGGAAGGTTGGAGAGTTGACAAGAATGGGGAAGTCAAATCGAAGGTAGAATAACTGGAACAAAGGGAGAGGAAGGCATTTGGGGATTAAAAGGTACCAGAGAAGACGTGGAAATTTTGCTGAGTGAGTCTGATACAGAATCAACCAGAGATGAATTAAAGAAAGAGCAAGAACATGGAGACCACTGCTAAGACTAGACAGCATGGAAATGGAGTACGTGAAGGAGAGCCCATTTCAGCAAGGAATGGTTGCACAATCTGAACCGCTTTGAATTTAGCAGCAATATTCCTCTTTCCAGAGGGCACTTGGAACGTCTTGTTTTTATAACAAGGTCTTATCAATACAACTTAAAGGCCCACTTACCTCCCAAGAGTGTAAGAGGTCAGGATACAGACTACTGCTGAGTATGTGCCCATATTACATAGCGCCCTGAACTGAATGGACAAAAGGAACACTGCTGCTTTTACAGAATTACTGCTCTAGCGTTTCTCTGCTTCCATGTGCTATCTCCACACCACTGCTGTAATGACATACTCAGTGTGATGCATCGGTGGGTTATCCTGAGGATGCTCTATTATCTCCTGCTTTAGGATGTGCCACATCAGAAATCCAAGGGATTAATGGAAGACTGTTAATGCTAATTGCTGACATAAGACAATTAAGGGCACTGAGGCAATCTCTGAATTCTTTTTAGATGTTTTCACAGCTTCTTAGAGCACTGTACTAATCAGTCATGCTAATCCCATCAGTAAATAGCACACAGCTTTGGCGAGAGACCATTAAAACTCCCCCTCATTTCATCTCCACCATGCCTTCCCAAATACCGCCCCTAAATCCAGATAATTTGCCTTAGATCATTTATTAGCTGTAACGTTCACTCTATCAGACTCTAGGCACACTGGATGGCCAGAATTTCACACGCCCCTGATTAGAAGAGACGTGGCCCCCAAGGCAGCCAGGGAGCCTGTCTCAGCCAAGGAGACCAGATGCTCTGCTCACGGAAAGGCCATCTATTACCGCAGCACTGAGGATCCTTGCAGATGACTGGTGCCATGAAGACCTGTGAGCCACCCAGATCTTAATAGTACAGCCCAGCGAGTAGAAACACAGCCTTTAGAATTAAGCATGAGCTCTAATTCTAATTCTGACCCTTACTATTGGTCAAAGGGTACGAAGTGTCATCTGTGCAGGATAAATTGCAGAGCTCTATTATACAGCACGATGACTATGGTTAATAATACTGTGCTGGATACTTGAAATTTGCTAAGAGTAAATTTGAAATGTTCTCACCACACACACACACAAAAAGGTAACTAACGTAAGGTGACGGATGCGTTAATTAGATTGTGGTAATCATTTCACAATATATGCATATAGCTAATGTACATCCATATGCATACCATAAATATATACAATTTTTTATTTGTCATTATACCTCAATAAATCTGGAAAAAATATTTATTAAGATCCACAGCTAATGTTACCGCCTAATCCCTGATGGATACGTAGCTCTAGATCAGGGGTGTCCAAACTGTGGCACATGGGCCAACTGCAGCCCATGATCCATTGTTAATTGGCCCGCAGCAAATTCCAAAAATATATTTAGTTTACTTAAGTAAACCAGGTGAGGCAATACGTACTTCACCTCGAGTGAGTGGCCCGGCTGTTTGTGTATTTTACCGCATATGGCCCTTGGTAAAAACCGTTGAAAAAAGTTTGGACACCACTTCTCTAGAACAATGGAAAGGAAAACTCCAGACTCAGGAGAAGGGGGTGCTTTAGGAAATAGTTCCATATCTCTGGACCATTATCTAATTCCTAAATTGTACTCTGTAATCTTCAGTAGTGCCCCAATAAATCCCCTGGAGTATCATAAAAATAAAAAGTCAGGCTTATCTTAGTTAACTCCCTCTCATTTTGAATACAAATGTGTTATTACAAACAAGTTAATGGGACGAAATATATCTTATCACAGTTACTAAAGTTGAGAATCACTGCTGTAGAAAATCAAGCTGATTGATTATTTAAGAAAGGAAGGGTAAAAACAAACAAGGAAATTAACACAGATTTTGATGAGACGGGGTAATATTTTCTCAGTGGGATTCAGTTTCAATTTAAAGCTGCAAAGACTCTGAGCCAAGAGATATTGGGTGATTTGGTTGAAATTCCAGAGGATTGGATTCAAGATTACTTTGTAATCTCATGACTTTAAAACCTTCTTAATTAAAGACTTACATTTGTTTTAAATGAAACAGGACATAGATTTGCAGACCAGAAAAGCAAATCAGTATGAGGAGAAATGGTTCTGAATGTAGTCCCTGAGGCTCCCCAAATTAATGTGATACACAATTAAAGAGGAAAATCAGATCCTGGATGCGGGCTCTCACATTCGCATGGCACGTACAGTGAGCGGACCTCAGGTCCCCAGCATAAAACCACTGACTCATATGAATATTACAATATTCATCTGGAATTATCCCCCCCTTCTTAGATAACAAGGCAAAGCATGGTATTAATGGCGTGTTTATCTTATCTCAAGGACAGAAAAACAAAGCTCTGGTCTTCAAAAAGTCCCTTCACAAGGGCTCCCTTGTGTCAGACACTGGCTATGGAAATCCATCATCTACTCAAAGATTTCTTCAGAGTTCATGACAGCAGATATTTTAAAATAACAAAAATGAAACTTTAAAAGCATCACTCCAATTTTTAATGTATTTCTCTCACAAGCAGTTCTAAAATAAATCAGCAAATAGTCTACTCCATTTTTCAAAAATGTTTCAAAATCTCCCTTCCCCATTTCCTTGGAGTTGTCCTACTTCTCTGCTCCTCTTCATAACTCGGTTTCACAGGAGGATTACCGCGCGCCCTCTCTCGCTCTGACCGCGGTCTCCATCACGGCACAGGAAGTGCTCTCACCAAAGCCCCAGAGACCTCCAGAGCAGGGAATCAAAGGCCGTTCCTTAGGCGTCCTCTCTCCTCTTGACTTGACCACTTCACTATCTTGAAACACTCGCTTTCCTGGGCTTCCATGACACCTCTATCCTGGTACCCTCCTCCACAGGTACTCAGTACCAAGAGTGTCTGAACTCACCCCGGTCCTCTTCTAATACTCTACCTGCCCCCTCAACAATTTCACCCACCCTCTGGCTGCCATCGTCTGACCTCCCCTCAGAGCTCCCATGAGGCATCTCAGGGTGGCTGCCTCTGCACTTCAAATCCCGTACATGCACAGCATTCCCACAGCCCTGCTTCTCCTCCAGTATTCCCTGGGTAAGTAATGGCATCACCCTCCACCCGTACCCCCACCCCCAATCACATTATCCAGTCTGTCATCAAGTCCTGCTGAGGTTAGTTTCCAAACACCTCATTTCCCACTGTCACTCACCTAGAACACTTCAATAGTCTATGAACCCACCTCCTCCATCTGCCCTCTCCACTCTCCACCCACACTTTAAATCCATGCTCTTCACAGCCTGAGTAATCTGTAAAAACATTGTGTGTGTGTGTGCGCGCGTGCGAGTGTGTGAACGCGCACAATTACACATACACATACAATCCTGTGTTGCTTTAGGCTACGATGGTTTCCAATTGCACTTAGGATCCTTCACATGGTTCAGCAGACTCTCCCATTTCTGGCCCCCATCTATAGCTCCACTTTTTCTAATACAACTCCCCTTTTACTCTCTGTGTTACAGCCACATTGGCCTTTCTGTTTCAAAAACATGCCATACCGTCTCCTCCGAAAAAGGGCTTCCGCACATCTGTGATCTCGGCTACCCCATCACTACCACTGCTACCCCGCAAATGGCTCATCTACTACATTGATTAAACATTCATTTGGTGCAGCTACTATGGAAAACAGTAGAGAGGATCCTCAAAATATTAAAAATAGGTTATGATCCAGCAATTCCACTTCTGGATATGTATCTCAAGGAAACGAAAACACAAACTCAAAAAGACACCTGCAGCCCCACGTTCACAGCAGCGTTATTTCCAATAGCCAAGACATGGAAACAATCTAAGCATCTATCAATGGATAAATGGGTAAAGAACTTGTGGTCTATATACACATACAGTGGAATATTTATTATTCAGTCATAAAAATCAAGGAAATTCTGCCATTTGTGACAACATGAATGAACCTTGAAGGTATTATGCTAAGTGAAATACGTCAGACAGAAAAAGGCAAATACTGTATGATCTCACTTATATGTGGAATAAAAAAATAAAAAATAAAAAAATAAAAATAAAAAAAGCTCATAGAAAAAGAGACCAGACTTGTGGAATTTAGAGGTGGAGGTTGGGGGATGGGGGAATTAGAAGAAAGTACAAACTTCCAGTTACAAGAAAAATAAGTACTAGGGATGTAATGCACAATATAAGGACTATACTTAACACTGTTGTACGATATATAGGAAAGTTTTTAAGAGAATAAATCCTAAGAGTTCTCATCACAGGGAATTTTTTTCCTTTATTTTCTTATTATTGTATCTATAGAAGATGGACGTTAGCTAAACCTATTGTGGCAATCATTTTACAATACATGTAAATCAAACTATCATGTTGTATGTCAAACTTACGCAGTGACATGTGTCTTATTTATCAATAAAATTAGAAAAAAATCCATATGATCATTGATAAATAAATGAACTATTACTCATCCATAAAAAAATAATGAAATCTTGCCATTTACAAGAATATGGATAGACCTCAAAGGCATTATGCTAAGTGAAATACATCAGTGAAAGAAAAATACTGTATGATCTCACTTTTATGTGGAAGCTAAAAAAAAAAAAAAAAAAGAAGAAGAACAAGATCATAGATACAGAGAACAGATTGACAGATTGGTTATTGCCAGAGGCAGGGGTTGAGGGATCAGAAAAATGGGTGAAGGGAGACAAAAGATAAAAAGGAAAAAAATAAAATAACACCAAAAAAAAATTATATGTTCAGTTCCCGCCGTAAACCTAATAAATGAAACATCTCAATGTAGCAGGACATCCTCAGCACAACAGAACACATCCTTCCAACAAGTGGATAATTCTGACGAGCAGGTTTGGAGACCTCACGTAAACAACCATCCGTCCATACATTGGAACCCTCCTGACCACATGCACAAGCCAAGATCTCCAGTCACCACTCACCACCAATGAGGCCATCGTTCTCCCTGCGGATGGGTCGGACAGCTCTTTCTTACACTGACCTAGAACCTGCCTCCTGGAACCCTCTACCCATTGATCTTTATTCAATAATTCCTTTAAAGCCTCCTCATAGGATGTGGTTGGCATCCTCGTTTTGATGGCTTTCCTCTGAGGCTGCCTCCATGGGTCTGTGCCTTAGAGCAGTTATAGGTTCATAGCAAAATCGAGGGAAGGCACAGAGATTTCCCATGTAGCCCCTGCCTTCAAACATGGATAGCTTCTTCCCCCACAGCAACATCCGGCACCAGCTGGTACGTTTGCTACAACCGGTGAACCTGTACTCACACATTATTACTCAGAGTCCCTAGTCTACCACCAATTTGAAGGCAAGTTCCTAACACCGAATTTAAGTGGTTCCAGGACAATTCCTCATTGAAGCTCACTCGATGGTTCAACAGGACTTTTCCTACTGTGAACATGACACCAGCACTGGAGTAAATGGAGATGGGCTGGACTCATATGAGGCTCGAGATTACAAACAACACTGAAGCCTCAGCTTCCTTGAATATAGATAATCATGCCTTCCTCTTTGGGCTGATATAAGAATTAAAATAGCTCACGTGTGGAGAGCTCATATCCTGGTGCCTGGTGCACAGGCGTGCACATAAATAAAATGGACGTTCTCTCAAGATATGGCTTCATGTCAGTTTTGTTTAGCACTGCGGGCATTTAGATCAGCACCTGAGACAGAGTGGGCATTCAATTATTTGTTAAGTGATTGAATTATTAACAGTCATGGACAAAACTAGAATTTAAAATAAGACAGTTTCTGATTTTGAATATAGTAAAAAAACAGAAGATGGAAGTGAACTCTAGTTTTCCTTTTGGTTCAAATTAAAATACATTCATCCAATGATTCTTAAAATGCCAACTAATGGTTTTGACATATCATACAGTGATTTAAATCTTTCATTCTTTTAAATAAAATGTAATAAAAATGTCTGATCTACAATCAAGTTTTGTACAATATTTGCAATGTTCAGAAAGCTATATTATCTTTTTCAATTCTCATTTCAAAGATAACGATCATGCAACAACAGTACACTAGAGAATAACAGAAATACATTAAGTCAGTTGCATTAATTTTAAGTGGAATCATCAAATTATTTAACGTTTTGTTTCTGAATTATTTTAATGTTTTGATATTAAAGTGAAGAATAATGAATGCTTCAGACACAAAAATCCTGTTTGGTATATGGAAATCTAATTAGTGGCTCATGGAATATGTATCCTGACATATGTATTTTTATATTTCTATCGAAATATATACTAAATATATTTAGCATATCCATCACATGATCATTTGAAAATTCCTCAAATTCTTTTAGATAAAAATAAGTTGGCTTTTTTTGTTTTCTGTTTTCAAATAGAGGTGCAAGGGTAGCTACATACATCAGGATTTCCATTTGCACAGGGCATCTTATTTGGAATAAATGGAACTCTGCTTGCTTTAGCATTCCACAAACAACCTGTTTGCTAATTAACCTGTACTATTGGTTTTCTTGCTACTCCTTTTAGAGGGAAAATAACAGGGTTAAATTTCAAATCTATTCCCTACCACAAAATCTCCCTGTCTGAAAGGTTCAAGATGGCATTTTAGGTAAGCGTTGCCCAAGCACTCGGTACCCAGCCAGAGGCCTCGTCCTCACATTCCCTTAGGATCCAGCATGGAGCCCAGCACGGAGCAGGTGCTTTCTAACTACTTGCTGGAATGAAGGGAGCATGATTAGTCCAGGTTCCTGGGCATTCTATATCCCAAAGGCTCCCTTCCACGGTACCACAAGATCTGGAGTCCGGCCCTGACACACTTGGGTCAAGACCCTCACCCAACAGAGGGGCCAGTGCTCTGGGCAGACAGGATCTCACTTCCAGAGGCCAGGGGGCCACAAGGACACAGGACCCAGTTAGTAGGGTGAACCACTTCCCTGCCTGTATTCTGGCCTGAATCAGGTCCTTAAGGGAGGAAGCTGTCACCCTGACAAGGGAAAGGCCAACGTCTGAGGCCCAAAAGGACTGTGATGTCTGGTGGCCAAAAATTAAAAAGGAAAAAATGTCCTGCCCAGAATGAGGACAGGGTGGTTGACTGTGCAAGTCCGTGGGGTCAGGAGCTGAATGGGACCAGCATGGCATGGAGGCGACAGCTTCCCACAGGAATTTTCATTCCACCATTATCCTAGTGTGAGTCATGAAGAGGCTTGAGAAGAGGAGGAGACCACAGAAATCCCTCTGCAGAGACGAAGAACACTATCCCACCCTCATAGGGTAATGAGGCTGGTGTCCAAGTGAGGGGCAGCGAAGTATACTTCCTTCCAGGGGGGATATGATCAGACAGAGCAGAAGAGCTTGTCGAACATCTCACATCGAGGTTCCAGCTCTAGTACGGAACCCGGAGTAACAGGGGGGGCGGGCCCCTGAACAAGGACGCTGGGCTATGCATATCACAACCTCACGACCAGCAGGCTTCCTGTCCATGAAGCCACCAGCTTCATCACAAGGTGGGAGCGAGGTGGGGAGGCTATGCTAGTGAGATGTTATCTGTATGTTCCCTTTCATTCTCCACACAAGAAAACTGTATCCCCACCCCCACCCCCAGCACACGTTCTTGGGGTCATTCATCTCCAGGTTGACAGCTACAGGCTCTGAGAGCAGGTTCTAGGTCCCTCTGTATGTGGTTGTGAAATGGAAAATGTTTTCTCTGTTGATCATCTAAGCCCTGATACACAATAAAGATGGGATCAAATCTCTGCCCCCCAAAAAGAAAAAATGTTTTCTCTACTGAAACTCTGTATATCAGCCATATACTATACAGACCCTGCTAAAGTCCAAAGATTGTTAAGCCCTTTGAAGTGGGGGTGGGGACAATAATGTTTGCCAAAGTCCAGTACTAGTCTCACAAAACGCGTGCCATTTCCCACGTCCCGTCACCTGATTGGACAGTGTAAGAAAATGACCTAGTTTAAAAAGAAGCGTAGAACACAGTCCTAATTTGAAGAATTAAGCCTGATGATTGTCTCCTTTCCCGGGTGAATAACATCATCAGAGGAAAAGATACAAAATCACAGGAGCCTTGCATGAGATGCTTTCATAAATGTTACCTCATTCAATGCTCACAGTAGGAAGTATTATCTCTATTTTAAGGAACAATGGAGCTGGGAGGGGTAGCGGTGACCTGTCCCGGGTCACTCAGCTGCATACTATGGACCTGGGTTTCAAATCCAGGCCTGTGATGGCCAAGGTCACACAAGGACCACTATGACTAGTCTTACTATGACTTCACAGCTGACTGACAAAAACAGAGTAAGTGCGTCTTGAGGACCCCCAACCCCACCCCTGGTGTCTCCCGGTGTTTTAATTCAAAAAGGCATGCAAGAGTTCTAATGACAGCTGTATTTCCTATTCTCTTACCTCACAATATAAGTTCACCATAGGGCAAGAATTAGGCCATATTCCTTCCTCATTTTTAAGCCAAAAATTGCAAACTGATTCAAACAGTGTGGGGAAACTGGACTTCTAAAACATCTGCTTGCATTCAATATAATAAGAGCTGGAAAATTACTAGTAGGTGAAACCAAATCAGGAAATCTCTAACTTATTGATATGCCATTGGTGGTGCTGTTATGTTTTTTCCAACAACTTTCCTATCAGAAAACAAAGAAAACACATTTGAGATGACATTCTAAATGCTTGCTTGAAAAGAGATTTGGAGTTTTCTTACCTTTTAAAAGCTTTTTTTCACAAACACTTTCATCTTATTACTCTCCTTAAATATATACTCTCAATGACAGCTATAGGTGTATTTTAAGCTCTTACAGAATTTCTGTAAATTTTGTTAGAAGCAAAAAATGATTCCTTCAAGGTCCCTGAAATTCTTAGCTGAAGGACGGACCGGGCAAAGGCCTCAAGCCTGATTCCTCAGCCATCAGCTCCTCACACTGTACGCAGTAAGCACGACAGGCCAAGCACTGTTCTAGGAGCCTCGCGTACACTTACATTGTCTCCACAGCAACCCCATGTGGCAGATACTGCTGTTTCCTCCATTTTACGAAAGAGGAAACTGAGGCACAGAGGAGTTAAGTAACTTGACCAGGCCACACAGACAGGAAAAGTAGAGCTGGGATTCAACTCTAGCCAGTCTACTGTAGCCCCATCCTTGTACTTCAGGAGAAATGGGCTGATTTCTAACTAGGTAACTTGGGGAAAAACCTCTTTAAAGATGTAATCTGATCTCAGTATGAATAAAGAAGTCAGACCTCCTGTAAAGTCTAGTACAGAGGACGGAACGAACATGGAAGACCAACTGTAGGGGCTACGGTCCCACTCACAGCTAGGAATAATTAGTTGTGTGGCCTCAGACAAATCACTCAAGACCTTATTTTTTAAATGTAAAACACCAGAAGCTGGAAAGGAGGGTTTGTGTGAGAGTTTCCAGTATATTCATTCACTCTGGTTTCAGATCCACCAGTATTGTCAGATTTTGTTTCATCACAGTAGCTTTTCCCCATGCAACTTTCCACCGTCCTCTCACACTTTGGTCTTGGCGTTCTCTGGGTGCGCCCAAGCCAGGACAGAGAAGCGGTGAAAACTAAGGATTGATCCAGAAAGTCCTGGATTCACATCCCAGCTCTGTGGCCTGCCAGCAGCAGGCACTGGACTGGTTTGTCTGTTTCTTTAGGGCAAATACTGCCAATCACCTCACATGTTTGTTATTGGGGTACATAAAGGGTCCAGTGCCTGTCACATGGAAGGAGCCTATGAATAGGAGTATTTTTCTTACTCTAAGACTTAATTATCTCTCGCCTAAACTATTAAGCCTCATAAAAACATGGAAACAGAGACACTCAACGTGGCACTATTAACAATGAAAGATTGCTAGCAACTTAAATACCCAACATTGCAGAAAGTAAGAATATATAAATTATGAATAGCATTAAATCATATGCAGCTATTAAAAATCACATTTTCCAAGATTATTTTTCAGCATGGAAAAATAATGATGTTAACCACTGAACAAGGCAAGCTGTAAAAAACTGCATATATAGCATATTCACTATTATGCACATAAGTACATGTGTATAATGCATAAACACATACATGGAAATCTGGAGAAAATAAATTGTTAACGGTGCGGATGGTGTTTTTATTTTCTTTGTAATACTTTCTGGCATTTTCTAGTTTTTCCTAGAATGATGATATAGGACTCAGATAATCAGAAAAAGGATTATAAACATAAAGTGATCTTTGACAAAGAAAAATATAAATTTTTCAAATAAAGGTAAGATTTACACTAAAAGCAAAACCATTTTTAAGTAACGAAATGGTAAAATACTGCTCCAGTAAGAAACCACCTTACACCAAAAAAAAATAAAAAAAATAAATACTAATTTCCAGAAATTCAAATAGCATTAAAATAAGCAAGATTAACATACTGAGGATTTAAAAATAAAAAGAGGTATAATAAAAATTTTATGCAAGTGACTGCAGAAAAAAATCAGAAATGGAAAGTCTTAGAAAATGACTTTTCCTCTTATGCCTGGAAAAAATATCTTGGAGGGATTTCGGATTCAGCAGAGAACTTGGCCAAACTTTGGCTTGTTTCAACAACCCCATTTTTTGTTCTCTTTCTCTCTCCCTCAACACAGACACATACACACACAAATGCAGGCCTAGTCAAGTACGTATTTAACTCTATACCCTCAGATTAAGAGTCCAGCTTCCCCCACTACCCCCCACCCCAAGGGCCTCACCCACAGCAGGGACTTTTCTGTCCTCAAAGCTGAAGCTGACATGGGTGGCCTGGGCTTTGCTCCTGCCCCCACCTCACTGGCCACCTCCCAAACCAGCAAGAGGGTTGCCGGCCCATCTTGGGGTTTGCCTCCGGTAACCACTCTATTAACCTGGGGTTTTGCCTCAGCGCAGCCCACAGGGGACCTATCATTCAGGCCTGTCTCTGCTGCATTTGTGCCCTTAAGTTTCTACAGGACAGCACCGCTGGAGACTAACAAATCTCAGGCATAGTCCCCAGATAGTCCACTAAGTCTTCTCCTCTAATTGTTTTCATCTTGCAAAATAGCCACATTTGTTGACAGCTCCTTTTGAAAGGACAACACTGATAAACCGGGAACCTGACACAGACCACAGGGAGCCCAGTATCAATTCTTCTCATAGGAGAGGCCTGACCCCTATCACGGGCTGCAATAAGGGGCGTGTGGGAGAGTGGAGGTGGTGGCGCAAGCTTAAAAGATAAAGCAACAACGTATACAGAATCTACGTATTTCAGAAAATGCAAGCCATGAATTATTTACAGAACTTCAATTCAAGAATACTCTTCTCTTATTCATTTTACAGTCAAATTACAGTTCTTTAAAGCAAGGAGTCTAGAACCTGGGTTCATATCCCAGTTCACCAATTATTAGCTGTGTGACCTTGGGTAAGTTTCTGTGTGACCTTGGGTAACCCCTCTACATAAAGCACTTGAACTGTGCAGCATACGGCAATACTATGTAAGTTTTAGTTGCTATGATTATCTTATCATTGTTGTTTTATTCTTAGTGTTATCATCTATATGAACTGGGATACAGTTTCAAATATTTCTGCCTTTTAAAACTATGTCTATCTAATTACACTCAAAAGCCATGCAATAATGCAGTATAAAGAGGGTCTGTTTTGAAATCAGAGGATATTTTGAAGCTGAGTGAACTACATAATGGCCATTTGGATGATCTAAGTACATTATCACCTACTCTTAGCCTCATTCCCATCTTTAAAATGAAGATTATATCACTAACCTCCCAGAGTTTTGTGGCGAGTGTCAAAAGCAGATTTCATAAAGCACTGAGATGTACCCTAAGAAAACAGGTCTAGAACGTGACTCTGCCAGTAGCTCTGGCTCTGTGAAACTATATACATTTCACTGCTAGGCAATTACAGTGACCACGTCCATCAACGTTGACACACAGAGATTTTCCTCATCTGTGGCAGAGAAGAGGGTGCCTAGAAGGCCGTCACTCAAGGTCAGACATCTAGAGGAGAGAGGTCGCTTTCCACTTTGGAGTTGAGATAGAATTGAGAATTCCTGCCGAGAAACCAACCAGAGGATAAAAACAGAGTTAGTTAGAAGAGGTAAAAACAGAAAGAATGGTAGAGGCAACCTACAAGAGAAAAGAAAAGGAACTAAAGAGAAAGGCCAACCTCCCAGGGAAGCTATTCCAGCTTAGGAGCCCCGGGCTTGTCAACCTCTCTCTGACCCCTCCCCACGTCAGGACGGGAACTGCTCTCCTGGGCCGAAGGTCAGGAAATAACCAGTGCACGTCCTGAGCACATTTCTCTTCCTCAGGACGATTCTAGCCCCTTATGGGTATCTCTGTCAGGGTAGGCCGTTAGGCTGCAGTAAAAAGCACAGAGTATCAGGGACTTGATCAATTCTCGCTCATACTCCCTGCCCCCTGCAGGCAGCTGCGGGCTCTTTTCCAAGTCATCCTCACCCTGGGGCCAAAATATCGCAAGTGGCCATGGCAGGGGGCACAGGACGTGGTGAAAGATGCACTGGCTCCTAATGCTTTTGCCCAGAAGTGACTTGAATTAGTCAAAGCAAGTCAGATGGCCACATGCGTTCACAGGGACACGGAAATATAGTCCTACTCTACGCGCAGAGAGAGTCAGAAACGTTGTGAATATCCACGCATGCGGCAGGCCCCCAAACCTGCTTTCCCAACTGCTCAGGAGAGAACACATTTGGTAAATGTCTCCATCATAATGCAAACAGACTGAGGAGAGAGTGTGAAGCAGAAGCTTCAACCAGCAACCATCAGACAGACGGTGAGTGCTCTTCTCCCACCTCTCCAACCAGTGTTTCCTTAAAGCCTAACCATTAAACAGTACAGAGCTTACACGGTTCCTTAAGACTCTAAGTAACCATCACTATCCTGTATTTTGAACACATACACGCAGGCATACACACACAAACAATAATCGCCAACCATCTGTACATCTGAAAAATATATGTATTCTTTTTTTTTTTTCAATGAATAACACTGTTCCAGGACTGGAATCCCCAGTGAAATGTGGCTTTACAAAACTCAGTCAATCCCAAGTGAAAATTCTTTCTTAGAAAATGTCATCCTCTGTAAATGTTCCCTGGGGCCAAACTCGAGAAGGCGGTCCAGAGTTTCTCCCAGAACTAAACCTTCCGTGAATCAAGCTTTTAGACACTCGCCACACTTTTGGCATCCAGGCATTCGTACAACCCTGAATTATTTATTCACCAATCTTTGCACAACGTCCTAAACACCAATGGAGACCGGGCGGTTTCAGCTATTTGATGTTACATCTTCTCAAGTGGCTAAAGAGGCTATAAAGCACCCCATTGCTTAAGCCTGCCATCTCAGTTCCATTAGCAGTAAAGACCTCTCTATTCAAACTGCTAAGTAAATCCTCTGAGAGAGCCGAGGGACTGTTTCATGCTTGAAAGCAACTGTTAAGAATTTGACAACAACCAAACTGTTCCTATTTAATCCTTCTCCCAAGGTAAAAAGAATTATAGGTAAACATATGCCTTCATTATTTGCTTTGCTGCATTTCAATACCCAACCCCACACCAAATTGCCATCCAAGGATTTAATGCAATCACTTCTGTATTTCAGAGCTATTGCCTTTGCAGAATGGAAAAAGCATAACAAGGGCTACGGAGCTGGTTAGCCAGCTACTGTATGTTGTGTGGCAAACATCTTAAATGTCACAGGGGTGAAATCTGATCATAATGAGGCTTTTAACAAGATTTTTTAAGGTGATTCAAAATAACAGTCCCATTTTTTTGTTTTTGTTTTTTGTTTTTGTTTTTGTTTTTTTTTAAGCTGGCAGCATTTAGTTTTGAACTCAAATCAAAGGTTACAACCAAAGTATGAAAAGAAGAGTGAAGAAAGATGGTGCAGAACTAAAGTTCTTATTATTTGGTTTTGAAAGATAGTAGACATGGGGGTCTTTGGGGATTTATTTTTGGATTTTTTTATTTCAAGTTTTTGTTTTATTTTTAGCCTTGAGTAATTTATGTGCTTGTAAAACGACAGAACCAACCAGGGTTAGGCAGGCCATCTTCTCCAGTAGATGACACTTTGGAAAACCAGTGCATTAAAGCAGTTTTTCTCAACTGTTCTACAGTCCCCAATACTTCCCCTACCACGATCGTGAGCCACCAACACACATGTGCAGTCATTAATATACTAGTTCTTTCATGAAAAATCTTGGAGCAAGATTATCAAGTGAACCGCCAATGATGACTATCCCAAGTTATATTCCCACATTTTATGAGTAAGACCTCTCTTTACACCCCTGCTAACCAAGCTCTCCTCTAACTCCTAAAGAGGCTACCTAGGTATCACTCTCTAGGTATTATTTAGAGGAAAGGCTTCTGTATAACTTCTGCTGTGGAGTGAGAAACAACTGGTACCTACTGGGATCTTGACTTAAAAAACAATGATGACACATTGCCTATTTCAATAATATCTTAGCCTGCGCAAATCTCCCTAAATTAAAGAGCCACTGTATTTCCTTTGACACTGGGACATTATTTTCCCCAAATATATACCCTCTGTTCTTGACGAGTATTTTAAAGATGACGTAGATTAGAGCACACTATACAGGCCAACCATACAGACCAATTTGAAAAGAGAGCATTTTCAAATAATGTCAGAATGATTACTTTTGCTTTTTTTTTACTTTAGGTATTCTGTAAATCAACAATCAAATACACATTACAATTTCCTTTTTCTTTTATAGTATTTTATATTGGGTTTGCTTCTAACACTATAATATTTTACTATAGAAGAGCACTTTCTAGCTTTGTTATTATGGGCAATGAAAATATGACGTGAGTGCTTATTATTCCTGACCAGAAGATTCAGAAGCACCCTCGTAAAAATCTCAAGATTTTTTCAACAATATCCTAACTACACAGACTTCGTATCTGATAAAGTCACCTCATTATTCATGATATATTTTTAATCCTAATCTGGTTCTAATCTGGTTTTTCCTGCTAATTCACCACACTTTGGACTCTTCTCTCATTAATCCATTTCAATTTGGCCAACTAATTTGGATATTTAGGCGAAACTGAAATAACTAAGAAGAGTAACAACCTTCTGGAGTTAAAGAGATATAATTGTCCTTAGTTACACTGTATTATCCTTGTCACTAAGAATTGACGCTTCTGCTGAGAAACATGCCTTCTCGTGGCGAGCCAGTGCTATCCTGTTGACTCTCTGCTTGCTGTCCAGTGTGCTCTACAGAACAAGGGTGGAGGCCTGGGCATGGGCAGGTGCACTGGGCAGGTGCCTGCGAATAGGACTTGTCTTCGGATCTAAGAGCCTGAGAAGCATAAGCAAAAGCAAAAACAACACCAACTCTCTAGGCCTAATACTTAGCCAATCTGTTTGTTCAGTCTAGATATTACAGCTTAGATTTACTATTAAAGTTAATTTTATTAATACGTTAAACAGAAGTTCCAAAATGTGTTAAGTAAGACTGGAAGTGAGAGAGAAAAGTACACATTTAAAATGTAGTCTTCAAATAGAATAATCAATTAATCAGAAAAAGGAAAAGTAGAAGTAATGAGAAGGAAGGGAAAGAAAGAAGCATGAAAATTTACTGGACTGAGCTATCTTTATATATTTAAGCTCATTAACCTACCTCATTTCCCTCAAGAGAGAAAAGACAGTATTTTCTTTATCTTAGTTTTTTATTCAACTGTCCATGAAATGTACACTATTAAATAATCACTTCCAGAAAAGTTTTTTGTGGGTCTTTTTTTTTCTTTTCTGGTTTTGGTTTGTTTCAGAATTTCTGGCTACATTATTAATTAGCAAGTTGCATGTGAAAATAAAACATTTTTCTTAACAATGGAAGAATTATTTGCAACGTGGGGCTGTCATCAATAGGTCAGACAGAAGGCAACATCTTAGAGAACAGATTCCATTTATTTCTCATGATCCCAGGCCCTGAAACTCAGACTCCAACAGTTACTTCTAGCATTCCTCCTCCTCTGAGCCAATTCACACAGAACCAAAAGTCCAGGGCAGGATTCCAGACCTTCCAGACTAAGAGTAGGTACTAAACCAAATTGAAACCAGAAATGTTCACAATTTAGTCAACGATGCAGCATTCCTGAACCTCCCACTTCCCAGACATTCTGCCACACCAACTCGTGTGGTTTACTATTATTGTCTTCTCACGAAAGGTTTACAGTGATATATATATTTTTTTCTATGTACCCCCATGTTGATGCAAATCCTCTTTAAAATTAAGTTTTTAAGTAAAGGCTTATGTTTTTCATGTAACCAAATAACTTCTATGTTTATTCAGGAAAACTATGGTTTTCCCCAAAACAGAGAAATACTATCTGATATATTTTAATTCAATTTAAAAAATCTTTACTGAGTATGTAATTTTGCTCCATGGAAATATGTGGAAAAGGGAGCTTATATTAATAGAGGAGAAAGTCATTTCAACGAGTAATAGTAAGTCCTGCAGTGTATAATAGACATATATTCTGGGCACTAGAAAATCCTCAAGCAGGGCAACATTACTTCTAGTCAGGGAGAATCTGCGTAGGCTTCAGAGAAGAGGTGACATTTAAGTAAGGACTTGAAAGTTGAGGAGGATTTTGATTATTCAACCTACAAATAAAATTGTCCATCCCGTCACTTCAAGTTTCCCAAGTTGCCCTTTCCAAACTCACCTTAAGACTATAAAATCCCCTTAGAAGATCCCATTGTCAGACCATGATGTCCACACATCCACTGGCACGGATTGGGTACCTTTCGAATGTGCCACACCATGAAGCCGTATACAGCCCTACATATTTTGTACTAGAAAGAACTCCCTTCAGGTGCGAACTCTTAGTCTAAGGCATTTACTCAAACAAATTTTAAATTTCCTTCTGGTTTTTGTGAATACAGAACCTCCCTCTCTGCACCTTTTTTTGATCAAAGAGGTGCTGATGGTGAGAACAATGTCAACTGACCCAGCACAGCCCAGCCACCCACATGTGGAAACTGTAAGAAACACACACCTTGGGCACGGGCCAGGAAAGCAGGCCAGACAAATGAGAGACACCAGGATCAACTTGACCTTGAGAGGGGTGCAAACGGGCAGGTCTCCTTAGGCCTCCGGAAAATCCTCGGCCTAGAGGCTACCAGCAGGCTCTTTTCTCCTGGCGGGGCAGGCAGGAAGGGAAACAGGAGGAGACTCTGACAGCCATGCTTACTTCCAAGCCCAGACTGGCTGCCAGCCCTGGAGACGTCCTCTAGGAAGCCAGTTCTGGGACAGGAGAATAGGGGAAAGGAGGCCCAAAGAGGGAGGTGGCACTGGAACCAACCACCCACCCACTCACTGTCCAGGCTGGAACCTGGTGAATGGAAGCAAAGCTCCGCAGAGTAACTCAAGGCCTTTCTGAGAATGGGAACCAAAGCTACTAAACTCAGCTAAAGAGTCTCAACCACCAAAAGAAATCAGCAAGTAATCCCTAAGGCTTTGGAGCTGTTACTTGGAGTCAAGTCTGTTGACATCTGGCATGTGCAGAAGGGGGGGCGTTACATGCATGTCTGAATCACAAGCAGCATTCCTACACACGGATCCGGGTTTCATGAAGTCTCTCACAACGAGGGAGGGAAGACTTCCTCAAGAGCACCTCAGGGAAGAGAGAATCGGCACCATCTCCCTCCTCCTCCTGCTGCTCCCTCCCAAGATAGCAGGCGAAGGCCTCCTGCATTCTTTCCTGCTGCTTCTGATGGGACAGAGCTGACTCCTCAGCTCAAATGGAGCCTATACTTCTGCCAAGGCTCCCCTTCACCGAAGTGGCAAGATACAAATACTGACATGACGTCCGGCTCCAAACTTTGCTATTTTTGATTAGGTAAAAATCTTTCTTCTTTTGTCTCCCTGTTTCATCAAAGCATACATCTGGCTTTAGAAAGCGCCCCCAGGCCCTTCCTCGCCACACATACAACAGAAGCAGCCACCAGTCTGCCAGTGGCAGCACCTAGTGCTCTGTTACTCCAGCACGTTCCCAAGTGTGTCCCAAAGGTCACCAGCCATTCCAGGGGCTCCATGTGTGAGCACATTTAGGATATTCTGCAAACCATCGCAATCCTGGCCTTTACTAAAGAAACCCATTTGCTGTTTAACCTCAAGTTTCAAACACGGCCTTACCACAACTATCAACTTTTTTCTCATGTAAACCTATTACTGTATCCCACATATACTAGGGAAACGAGCCCATTCCACTGATGCAAGGAAATTCCTGAACACAAACCCACCCCTTTCCCACCTTCCCCACCTGAACCTCCTGGAGCCACACAGAATATTCTCCCTCTTTAAAATGCCTGCCTTGAAAACTCTGAGGGACTGTCATGTCCCCTCTTAATTTTGGTTTTGGTGAGGTGTTGACAATGCTGGTTTTTAATGTGTGCTGTAAATAATTTAATTGAATAGAAGCTTCCTCAAGACAGAGACTTTTCTTCTGGTATATTTATGTCAAGTCCCATGAACTGCGGTTTTGTTTTTTTTTAGAGAGATTTTATTGGGGAAGGGAAACAGGACTTTATTGGGGAACAGTGTGTTTCTCCCCAGATCCATCAGCTCCAAGTCAAGTTGTTGTACTTTCAATCTTAGTTGTGGAGGGCACAGCTCAGCTCCAAGTCCAGTTGCCGATGTGAGTTGCAGGGGGCACAGCCCACCATCCTTTGCAGGAGTCAAACTGGCAACCTTGTGGTTGAGAGCACGCGCTCCAACCAACTGAGCCATCCGGCCGCCCAGGAGCTCAGTGTCAGCTCAGCGGCAGCTCGTCGTCTTCATTCTAGTTGCAGAGGGCGCAGCCCGCTGGCCCATTGGGAATCTAACGGGCGACCCTGCTGCCCAGAGCTCGTGCTCTAACCAACTGGGCCACCCCTCCACCCCATGAACTGCATTTTTATAATGCTACTGAAACAAAGGGATGAGGCTTTAAGAATAAAGGTTGACTCTACGAAGATCAGATGATCTCAAACTACATCCTGCTCCTCAAATAAGCAACATGTGGAGAGTTTATTTATGAGGGAAGCACAGAGATCTTTCAAAGGGAGGTCCCTACAGTTTAGGGAGGAGAACTGTCAAAGCCTTTCTGGAAAGTGCTCTGGTTCAGCTGTGCTCTCCCTAACGCTGGTTTGCCCGAAGGCACCTCCACCCTGGATTTCCCCACCCCCTTCTCTCACTGCATTCCCAACCCCTACCCAAACCAGACTCTCATGCATCCCAAATCTTACAGTAGGCCTGTCCTCTCAGGGCCCACCTCCAGCCTTCTGTGGGACTTCACTGGAGTGCAAAGGAAAAAGAGACAGAGACAGACAGACAGACAGACTAAGGGGGCAGAAAAACTAACAGAGTCCTAAACCTCATTTTCGATTTCAGAATCAGAATGTAGATGTGAGAGGGCTGCCAGAGAGACACCTATTAACATATAGGTATGATTTGAAAAATGAAATCAGGCCTTGTCTGAAAAAAAATTAAGCTTTATTTGGCTACTTGGTTTGATGGGGAGGTCTGACTATGCCAATTAGGTTATGTGGCTCCAAGATTTTGACAGAAAATAGATATATGGCAAGTGTCAATACACAGGTAGCGTTTCAAACACAGTAAAAAACAGTAAAAAATCTTACAAGTCAAGATTATTTTATGCAAACAAATCTCTGAAGAGCACCGCCACCAGCTATATAATCTTTCAGAGTATCCACTACGCACAGTGACGGCACCTTGAATGAGGGCTGAGCGCCCCCAGTGGTCCTGCATTGTTGGCACCCTATCATTTCACATCAGAGGAAAGGGCAGGGCTCTCTCCCCAAGTCAGCTACTGACCCTAAACACCAAGCCATTCACTGCTGTGTGATATGTGAAGGGAGAGTCACGGATAATCCACAGAGCCAGAGGCATCTCTTTGCACTTGACATCCAGCTAAGAACAAATAAACCCAAAGAGCAGAGTATATGAAATAAACCATGCTCCTAAAAAAAAAAAAAAAAAAAAAGGAAATAACACGAATGATTATAGTGATTTTATTTGTGATAAGATCATGAGTGATTTCTCCCCTAAGAGTTCCCAAATTTTCTCTATTGTTACATTAAAATTATAATTTAAAACAATTGTATTTAAATGAGGAGGTTTGCTTTTTTTTTCTTTGGGGCAAAATCAAACCAGCTCCCTCCCCAGATTGAAAATCTATCAGAGTTAAAGGAACAAAGAATTTTGAAGATAACCTTCCTTAAAATTCTCAATGTTAACCTCTTGGAACATCAAGCTAAAATTTTAAAATAGAGAAAGAAGCCACTTGTTGAATTATTGTATTATACTGTATGTGCTGGTGAGGGGAGGGGCAAGAAGGGTCAGAATGAAATTCTCAGCCCGTTTCCTCCTGATATGTAAAACAGTTAAAAACTAATCATCCTCTTAAAAATTTGATGAAACTTCCAAAAATAGTTGTTAGATTGAAGTTTATTTATATGTCCCCAGGAGTGGAAAATAACTCTTTAAGCCCATGCTTTAAGAAACCAATTACAGAATAAACATGTCTGTGCTAAAGACTGTTGTCAATATTGATCCCTTGTCAAACTCATTATCGGTTTGTCAACAGCAGTTAACAATTTCTGAATGACAAATGAGAGGTATACTGAACTAGTATGTCACATTAGGTAGGGAAGGCAAGAAAAATTCATCCAGATGATTTGAGTGGGGCTGATAAAATTCATATCATTAACTGCATCAATGGCCTATAAGTGATCCAATTGTCTCTAAAGAAAAAGACATCCCTTGAGAGTGACAACAAGCTATTTTGATCTTTTTAGGATCACTTATCATTTGCTTCCTACTTCTAAGCTTACAAGAAGCTCTAATCACCTCAAACACGAACATTTAATATCCTTTTAGTTTCTTAGCTTCAAAATGATCTTTGATCACACAAAATCAAACTTCCCGAATCTTTTCCTGTTTCTGAAACCAGCATTCCAGATGTACTCTAAGTACTGCCTTACATATACCACATGTCATTACCCTGTGTGTACTTAATTACTATGGCAACACCAGCTCTGCCTCGTGTTTGGGCTGTTCCATGCTGAGTTAGTCATTTAAGTCAATTTCCACAATAATCCTTATATCATTTGCACAATTAGTAGGCTTGATTTGGATTCTATTTAACACATGTTCTCTGGTCCTGCTTCTTACCCTAAACTATTTTGCAGAGGATGGAGCTTTTTCTCCACTGTGATGCATTCGCCACCAGCAGACCCAATCGCCTCAATGAGCCGAATCCATCAATCTCCCACTAAAGTATCCATGTGTCCTCTTCTTGTTTCCAATAACTATCTAGCAGCCCAAGTAAAGCTATCAATGTTACCAGGGAAAACTCTGATTTCCACTCAAGAGGACCATTTCCATCTAAGCAACACTACAATTTACCTCGTTCAAACTGAAAAAAGTTATCAGTTAACTGGATCGGAGCTGACAGCAATGATCTGCTGATCCCAGGAGATGAATCAAACAGGGTCACCTCTTTGTCGCACTAAAAATCAACCAAGCCTTTATGCTCTGGTCAATAACTGCACAGGCAATATGGTCCCCGCTCTCAGGGGAATTTCATTTTCTTGCAAGACATAAGGTATGAATAGATAGGTAAACATCAGCTACAAGCATTATTTATTGAGTGCCCACTGAATGAAACAAAAGTGACTAAGGCAATATATATTGAAGAGTTACATTGGGTTTAACCCTTAAATTAAGGGTTTATCTTAATTTAGAGATTATCACAAGGAACTGTCATAGGGACCCAATTTGAGAACCTCATAATTGTCCTTTGAGACCATAAGCAAAGCTATCTTCTTATGGATATGGGTTGATAACTCCCCAAAAGAAAATAAATACTAAAGTGGCAAAAGGGTAAGTCACATGAAGGACACTGGCTTCCTTAGCTGGGCAATGTCTGTCAATCTCTAGGTCCTGCTCTCTTGAGGAGAAACATGGAGGCAGGCTGGGAGCTTGAGCAGCAAACACAAAGGGAACCCTTCAATTGGAGCTGAGTAAATTCTACTTTGTTAATCCAATTAACTAGTTGCATGTTATTTTATGAAGCCTTGTTGAGGTGGTCCAGCCTCTTCCATACTATTCTAAGAGAATTAAAGGTCCCCTGAGGTCAAAATGAAAGCGGCAATGGAAATGGGTGAGAACCCAAAGGATTAGGGTCAAGTCAGTATCTCCTCCTTACATATCCAATTTTGGAGGACTGTGCTAGAATTTTTTATTTCTTTATAGCTTCATTTCCATTCACTGAAGAGCTATGACATGGTGCAAACATCAAGGTATAGTTGGCGTGTATATGGATGGAAGAGGAGACATTTTAAATAAGGGGTTTTAATATGAACCACGGTTCTAAGGTAAACAGAATCAAGCTGAATTTGTGGAACAGGCCTGACAAGCATACTTAACAGATGCTGGGAAACAGTAGAAAGTATAAAGGACTGATAAGAGGAAATCGATCTAAAGAAAGCCCAGAACACAGACATAAATTATCTGATGCAGCTAAAAGGGAGTCAGTGAAGATTTTTCCAAGCAGAATATGATTCCTTTTCCTTAAAGACCAGCACTTTCACAATAGGGTCCATATACAATTTAGATGTTTACTCAGAACAGAGAACAAAAGTAAATTGTAGCATGTTAACAGGCGACCACTCTATGCCACACACACACCCACACACACACACCCACTAGTTCACTTTATTTTCTCTTCTAAAACAAAGAGACAAAGAAAGGAATACATTATTCCAAACAGATATGAAAGAAATTCATGTAATCTGTGGTCTTAGGTACCTCGTATCCCCCTCTATGTCAGTGTTTCTTAAATTTGAATTAGGTTCAGAAACCTTTTGAAGAAAAATAATTAACAACGAAGACTCAAAGAATGGCTTACTAAAGGGTTCTGAGGGACCCTGGTTTGAGAAACATGATTTAAAACTAGAAAAACTTAAAAAATGACTTTATAGCTAATAAAATACATCAAGATAACATTTATAAAACATATAGCGCTTACACTGACTGAGATTTAATAAAGAAACTCAAGTTTGATAACCCCATTTAGAACTACTGTGCAAAGCCCAGTGAGTTCTACCAAACAAGCTATTCTTGTCAGTGTGCCCTAATTTCAAGAATAGTATAAGAAATTGTCCAGTTCATAAGAGTCTTTATGAGACATTTCCTAAAGTGACCATTCACCTTATCAAGTTTTCAAACTGCCCAATGATTTGTCTTGTGTCTTTTTTATCCTCTAATAACCGTCTAATGGGTCTCCCTGTTGATGTTCATAATATAATTACTATTTCATTAAAGTGTCTCCTAATCCCCCATAGTCACTTGTGTAGGGCCTCCCCAGGGAAACAAAGCTGGCATAGCTCTCATTAGCAGAAACATGGGAAGCATCACTCATTAACAGTCGTCATTAGTAAACTTCTCACCATCTGGTAATGATAGTTCCCCCATAAAACATTAGAAACCCACCGGAAATAACTTTTCACCTCTGAGGAAATATTTTCCCCAACTTAAGACTAATGGCCATACCTGGGCAATAATCAGAGCTGACTGAGTTTGGGGTATCCTCTAATTCCAGTAGATCAAATATTGTGTTCTTTTCCTCAGGTGGAGGTGGTGCCTTGAGGGGACACGATAGGAGCTGAGGGGAGGTGAAGTGGAATGGCTGTCAGTTCCGTGTATATACATTTCCTAAACTGAGGTTCCATATAGAACTGAAGATAGCACTTCCCTGCTGCTGAAAGTGGAAGGGCAGTTTTTAGAAAGCAATGCTATTCCGTGATCGCATTCTATGTGAGAGGATTCTGAGTCTCTGCGAGGGGAGATGATGTCCCAAAGGCAGCCTACGGCAGCAGCTGGAGCAGAACACATAGACCTGTTTCCAAGCCAATGCTTCATTCCAAGGCCTACCTGTGCACCTGACCCTACACAGTTTGGAGTTCCTTAATGAACTGACAACCCAATATCATCATCAAGAATCTCCCATCATTTACAGCAATGGAAAAAAACAAAATCAAAAGAGAACATAAGGGCAAATTCATTATGATTTTAGAAGACCAAAATCTCAGAAGAAGGAAGAAAGAGGGTTGGGTAGAAAAATCTCAGGAACACAGAATTATTTTCAGTTTTAAACTGTATTAGCTAGAATGTATACACTAGGAAGGAATGAACCAGTATGTGTAATCATTTAATAATAGCATAACGTACTCTGGAGGACAGAGGAATTATGAAGAACATCCCAAATAGCTAACCGTGACATCTGCCTCCATCGCCTCTGATTGGCCGACCTTCTGTGACTCATGGGAACTAGGCTACACTTTCAGAGTTTTCCAGATGTCCCTGGAGTTGTTCCCTTTCTTTACCCTTTACATCTGCTGTAACTGAGAGAGGATACTCTTCAATCAGGCTGTCCCCACCCTCACACCCCCACTCCAGCTCCCAAGATAATTCTTCTAAAAGTTCTCTAAGCTGTTTCAGAGCTGATAATACTTCCTACAATTTTTCAAGCTCCATTTCACCCCCAAATCGACATGGCTCAAGAATGGGCCCAAAAATACAAACATCTCCACGTGAAAATTTGCAGTGCCCTTATCCCAAGGCCCAAGGGGTTAAATGGAAAAATCTGAAGGAAATCTGGACTCTACAGATACCCACACACCAACTTTAGTCACCTTCTCAGGGATGAAAAAGAGCCAGGTCCTTCCCATTCTCATTTTAGAGACCTCAGAGGCTCACCGACATTAATTCCAGAGATCAATGCAGAGCTTCAAGGGAAAAAAAAAAGAAAATCAGATAACCAATATAGTGGTTTCTTAATGTAACCTCACAGACCAACAGGAATGTCTTTTACCTGGAACACTGATAGTTTTCATGAAAATGGAATGTAAAAAATTAGTAGAAACCTTTCTTATCTCAGAAAAGCTGTATTTAAATTGGTGTGATGGCGAGTGTGCAGAAGCACGCCAGCCTGAAATAAAACCTGAGTCAGAAAAACGATTATTTTTCTCCCCAGACTATGTCTGCCTTCATTTCCCATTTTATCTCAAAATTCTCACAACGCTTCTATCCTTTTGTTTCTAAAAAATCCAGCTCAGAAGCAAAGGGGATGTTCTTCCTTTGATGTGAGTCCCAGATGTGACACCTCTCGCTGGAGCTCCTGGCCCTTCAAGCCTCCTTTCTAACCAGGAAATGGAAGGCTTCGTGGTTTCACTCATTACTGGAACAGGTGGGAGAGAGATTCTGCAGAGCAAGAGGGTCCAATGTCCCTAAAAGGCCGGCATACGGGCAGCTGGTAAGGCTAGAATGACAATACGCCAGCTACCGAGCTGCCCCCCAGCCTCTGTCCCCATGCCATTTGCGATTAAATATCAGAGGATGGGGCAGAAGAAAATCACGTCTGGGGGTGTGGGGGCTGGAGAGTCCACAGGACTCCGATACGTGTGGAGAGAAAGATCAGTTCTCTGAGGATAGCAACAAGAGGAACGAGCTGCATACCTGTGGCATCCAGCGTTCTTATTTTAGGAAAGTGACATCTTAGCATTCAGCAGGCAGTCAGCAACTTGAAACTCAACAGCCTAGAGCAGGGGTGTCCAAGCTTTTTTCAACGTTTTTTACCAAGGGCCATATGCAGTAAAATACACAAACAGCTGGGCCACTCACTCGAGGTGAAGTACGGTTTATTTAAGTAAACTAAATATATTTTTGGAATTTGCTGCAGGCCAATTAACAATGGATTGTGGGCCGCAGTTTGGGCACCCCTGGCCTAGAGCCTATCTAAAAGGCCCACAACCCTATCTTCCACCAGATCAAGCTGGCACACGCAAGAGAAATCTTTATTCGTTTTCTGGTAATAAAAAAAAAAAAAAAAAAAAATTATTAGAATCATCCTCAAATGCTTAATTTATTTAACCAGTACCATTAATAGGGGGGCACAGAGACGTTGAGCAATTTGCCCAAGGTCACACAAGTCATAGGGCCAGAAATCTGGTCCAGAGACTAATCTGTGGTTTAAACCCTAAGCTAGGCTGCCTCCCTTAGAAGGGAGGTGCAAATGGAGGAGACAGCTCAGCACAGCCGAGCACATCAGTCACTCTGACCCCAATTTACCTGTGGCTTCTCCACAGTGAGCAAAGAAAGAAGCATCAACTGGTTGCACTGAGAATTTCTGTAGTAAATATGCATGAGACATCTCCATTCCTTTCAGCTCTGCATCATTAAAATGGTGAGAATAACAACATCTCCTTTTAGAAGCTGGTGAGAACATCTATTGAAGTAACACCTGCACATACTTCACTATACCCAGGACCTGGCACAGACCCAGCTCCCTTCTCCACCTTTCAGGACATTTGTGAAGTTCCAGTGGAAGACTTCAGGTGTGGGTTAGGAACCCCCAGGGTAAGATGTAAATAGCAGGAAGGAAGTCAATGAGAGAGTAGAAGTGAAATTCCGGGAGCCACTGGAGGAGCTGCTGGGACAGGGGACCTCCACTGGAGAAGTTTTCATCCAAATGGGGTGGGGGAAGTGCACAGAGAAACCAAGGCCAAGAAGGTCAGGAAAATCTGCTTCTGAGGGAACTCAGGGACCTGAAACTCACAAGGAAGCTCCCCCCAACTTCTGTGGGGCTGACTAAAGATAACACAAGACACTTCTTGCCTCCCATTCAACCAAAGCCAGGGTCTGTCTGGAGAAACAGCTTAGGAACTAAAGAAGGTACTTAAGGCAGGCGAGCCTGGACAGCCCCTTCCTGCTCTAAGCCCGCGCGGAGTGGCCACTCACACAGCCTCTCTTCCTCAGCTCCACAAAGCAGGAACTGTAACACACCCTCGCACTCTGCTAGCGCACAGTATGCATGAAACTGTGCGGCGCGTGTATAGGAATCATAACCCTTGGGTGACGTCAACAATTCAGAGTTAGCCATGAAACAATAAACATTAAAAATCATGTTTTACCTTCTCTGTTGACTTCAGAAGCTGAGCCTAAGATAAGATGCGCTTCATCTGCATATCCGATCTCTGAGAGGTGGAGAATGAGAAGCTATGTTCCTGCAGCCCTCTCCCCATGTGGCCCCCACCCATCCCAGATCAGAGCCTGAGGCTGAGCTGCGTACTTCGAGAAAGAAGGGCGATGATGGACCCCAGAACCACTCTTTCCGGAGTTGTGCAGACCCAAAAGTCCTCCTAAAGTGCCTGTGCCCAGGGAACTCAGGGTGGTGACCACTTAACTCCCCAGCTGCAACACCAGTAGCCACAGAAGTCTTGCCCCAAACACCAGAGCAGGCCACGAGATCTGCAGGAGTTTTAAAGATGTCTCAGTCTTCAGTTCAGAAAGACGGCGGCCAGCAAGGTACAGGGCAGACAACCCGCACTTCAGTCATGGGAGGTGGCTAAGGGCCCCTCCCCACCCTGCCCTGCTCCACCCAGTGAAGGGAATGGCTGCTGGGGCGCGGGGGGGGGGGGGGGGGGGGTGGGGGGGGGGTGGGGGGGGGGGCAAAAGACCTTCTTGCCTTCCCTGTTGCCCAGGCCCTGCTCATGCCAAGACATAGTTCCCCGGTTCCAAACCGCAGCCTTCCACTGTCTATTCTGCTCTGCAAAGGCTGAGACCAGGGTGAGATCCAGACGCCCCCATGCTCCCACACACACCCTAAGCCCATATCATCTCTCTGTCTGTGCCCAAGTAGGCCTTAGAGAGCAGGAGTGGGCAGAGCGGGCGGGCTGGACTGGCAGCACAGCAGACTCCTCCCAAATCACAGCCACAGGACAGGGTTCACAACCTAAGCAAAATAACTGAAGTTGTCTGAAGGAGGTAACATCAGAATGAGCTGTGTGTGGTTACCATCAACTCACTCCACACCATTCAACTCAGCAAAGTAACCAAGGAACTAACTAATCCTTAAAACAACGGAGAAGATCTAGCCAGGTCTATTGCAAGGTCTTAAAAAGACAAGCTGATTTTCACCTTGCCTTCCCCACACTTTCCCTGGAGAAAAGAATGTTGTTGATGTGCTAGAAACAAGAATATCTTTTCATTCCTAAAACTTTGCTATGAAGCATGCTACCAAATAAGGGGGAGGGCTTGTGTGACATTTTTGCTGATTTCTAAAAAAAAGAGAGATAAGGTGATAACCTAATTTCTGGCTTTAACATTGAAATTTAATATAAGCACGGCCTTTTTGCTCCACAATATTTATTAATATTCTACTGAGTAAAATTCACTTAGTTGATCATATTAAAAATTCATCTGTGTTACACTGGGAGCTTTTCCCAGTATTCCAAATTGTACCAAAGTGTCAGCACCAAAAATAGAAAAAAACAAAACTCCATTTCAGGGGCCTATGACAGCTTTAATATAATGTAAATTGAAAATTACTGTGCAGTACCACTAAGAAATATGAGAGTCTTAGAACTGTTTTATCATTCCATCCAAAACCAAATTAGAAGAAATATTTCTCTTCTAACTGAAGCTGAAAGAAACCTTGACGGGCTGCTGTGCTGCCTCCTGTATTTCCATGGAAATGAACGTGGCACCAGGCGGACAGGACACCTGGGCATCTCTGAGGAACCAAACCCTTTACGCTTCTTTGTTTACAGTTACTGTTAGATCATGCATTTCACATGATGGTAACATCAAAATAAAATCTAAAAGTGCTTTTAATTCTTCCTCCTGAGTATACACATTCCTTCAATATTCCTACACCTGGCATCACCATCGATACTTAACATTTCCAATACAAACACCACTTGCAAGTTTCCCAGCAGCCCCTGCAGGGCCTACTTCAGACTAATTTGAATTGAAATGAGCATTTCCAGGTGCCACCACTTATTCTGGGAACTCCATCATGGGATTTCCCATACCAGAGAATCTCAGTTTTCTAGATTTCAACACACATTCCATAAGAATAAAGTAGGGGTTTTTCTGTTTGATTATTTTATTTTGTTTTGTTTTGTTTTGTTTTAACAGAGCAGCAGCTATGTCCAAACCCCACCACAAACCTCCAGCCTTACCTCCCGGCACCTGGCGTGTGGCCAGGCAGCCACCGTGTCTCACTCATAACTGCCAGGATCTTCAAGCTGTCTCCTGAGGTCCCAAATTTAGCACAGAGCCTTGCCCGGCATGAAAAGAATTGGAACAACTCAATCGCAATCTGGATCATTTTTCTGTCTCCCAAAGCGGGAAACGTTTTAGCAAATCTCAAATAAAGGGATAAATGGATCAGGCTCAATTCATAATAACTACACCAATACATCAACTGAAAAAGAGTTTCTTATATGAGGAAAAATATCAGCATATATGATGTAATGTGATGATTTCATAAACGACACTGTGGGCACCAAAAGTCTATAGGTGGCCGATCACCACTTTCTAAAGGATGGGAATGAAGGGGAAGCATGCCCTGATTTAACTATAAACAAAAGCCAACGTGTCAGATCTAAACACCCACTGAAAGTCAGTTCTGCCCGCAGCCACTCAGCTGCAGGATCAATGCTCCATTGTGAAGCCGCAGGCTTAGCAGAAACTCAACAGGCTCCTGTGTGTTTCACAGCAAGATCCCTGAAAGGATAAAAATCACTGATTCTGAATCAGGGGAGCAGGAGGTTTGTCCATTTTCAAGCCAAATCTACCGATGGGCAGTAGAAACAAATGAGGGTGGAGGAATGGAGAGAAAGGGCAGGCCTCCGACAAACAGCCCTACAGTAAAGGACAGAGGGACAGGGAACTGGGAGGCTCTCTCTAGCTCAGGGCCTGTCCGCCGGACACTCCGTGTGTCCGTGTGGCAGGCATCTGGCTTCATGCTGGTTTCACAGAGCCCCAGCCTAGGTTAGGAGGGAAAGCCGGTGCCACCCAGGCAAAAGCCTGGCAAGGGTGACCAGGCAGGAGCCCCGGGCAAAAGTCAGCTAACATGAGGGAAAAAAATTTTTTCCTCAGCTAAATCAGACACATCCAGAAAGAAGCAAAAACCCATTTCTTTACCATAAAGGGTAGCATAAATTAAAATTATAAAAATGGTTCCAAAGAAGTTGTTGTTAGATGTTTTCATAATATCTTACTTTTTTCTCCTAATATTTTTAATGTCAAATATTAACACACGCATTTAAACTCGTTAAAGCATTAATAAGTATGCTTTCTTCCTAACAAGTTCATTTTTAAACTCCAAGGTCATACATAGTACAAGGGGAACTGGAACTAACTGAATAACAGTATCATTAACATTTGTATAGTACTTAGTTTACCCAGCACTTTTTATAGAAGTTTTGTCATCATCACATTTCCTAGATAACCCAAACATCCAACATTAAATTCCTCCTAAGCCAACCAAACCTTTGTCCAACGTTTCTCACTGGTTTTCTTTTCATTTTTTTCCTCCTTATTAATTCCCTCTTCATAGTCTTTTACTGGGCAAGACTGAAAGTCAAGTTCCTAGAGGTGGGCTAACTTGCCCACAGTCTTACTACCATGTTAGTGAGGAAACTAGGACACCCCTGCCCAGCCCGACGTGCAGCCACCTCTCTGCAGTCCTGAGTCTTTTAAGAGCACAGAGGCTGAAAGCAACAGGCAGGAGTGCAGTGCTGACTGCCACCAACTAGCCAAGCAGACCTTCGCAAGTTACTGAAAGGCTCTGCGCCTCAGTCACCTTATCAGGAAAATGGAGATGACGGTCGTACCTTCCTCCCAGGGAAGTGCAAGCTGGTGCATGTCATGGCACCTGGCACAGTCCGGGTTCAGAAAACTGCTCCTGTGCTTGTTAGTCTCTCTTCCTCAGATAGGAAAAATTCCCAGCAGCAACCAGGTTACCAAAGTTAACTGACACCACTAGTTTATGCAATTGGTATGATGGAACAACATATGGTCATGTAAACTCTTATTACCCATATGTAGAACATTGAATAACAGCCACCCAAAGATATCAAATCCTAATCCCTGGAATTTGTAAATGCGACCCTATTTGGGGGAAAAAGGATCTTTTCAAATATAATTAAAGATCTTGAGATAAGGAGATCATCCTGGATTATCCATATCCAGGTGGGCCCCATATTCATTAACAAGGATCCTTAAAAGAGACGCACAGAAGAAACACAGAGGCCATGTGAAGACAGACGCAGAGACTGAAGCTATAAAGCTACAAGCAAGAGATGGCCACAGCCGATAGAAACTCGGGGAAAGGTATGGAACAGCGTGTCCCCAAAGCCTCTAGGGGAGCCTGGCCTTGCTGACACCTTCAATTCAGACTTCTGGCCTCCAGAATAAATTTCTGTTGTTTTAAGTCACCAAGTCTGTGGTACTTCATTTCGGCAGCCCCAGGAAACTGATACACCAGGGAAAACAAGAAATAAAAGGGGGAAAAGAAATTTCCACAGCTGGGATTGTTGAAACTTCTTACAGACACTACTAACAGGGAGGAAAACCTGATTGAAACCTGGACTGAAGATCCGTGAAACTGTTTAGAAACAATACAGTTTGGAAAAATAGTCATTTGGACGTTTGGGCCAGTTTTCCGCCTTCTTTTAAGAGGTAGGAATGTGGACATTTGTTCCCATGTAGGGCAGAGCCCCGTTACCTGGGAATGGTGACTCTGTCACTGCAGAGAGCTTTAAAGACTCGCTTCCTCAGGACAACTGCCATCTTTTCCAAATGTGAAATTAGGCACTGCGTTTCGGAGACTACAAACTTGTTCCTAGACAAGCAGAGCTCACTGCAGCTGCAGGAGCATTTTCCTGCGAGGCAGCACCGGGAGGCCCCGGGAGAGCCCAGGGGAGCCCACAAAAGCTGCAGGCACCTGCCCGGGGAACCGGAAGGTGCATCCTGGGTGCAGACACCGAGAGCCCACAGCGCGCCCACGGCGCGCACACAGCGCACACACAGCCAGCAGCACTCAGATGCTGCTTCTGGCCTAGGGACTGCGTCAGGAGCACGGGAAGCACAGGAGCCCCTATATCTGCAGGGGGGTGGGGTCCAACACCCCCAATGGATGCCTGAAACCGCGGATCGTACCAAACACTATACATACTGTTTTCTTCCTGTATATACATTCCTGTGATAAAGTTCAATTTATAAATTAGGCACAGTGAGAGATTAGCTATAATAAAATAGAACAATTACAATACACTGTAATAAAAGTTATGTGAATGTGGCCTCTCTTCTAATATCTTACTGTACTGTACTCACCTTTTCACTTAAAGGAAGCACTTTATAGCGTCTCTTTGGCCATGACTAAGTAAAATAAGTGTTCCTTGAACACAAGCACTGTGATACCGTGACAGTGGATCTGATCACTGAGACGGCCACTAAGTGACTGATGGGCAGGGAGCATATACAGTGTGGAGACGCCGGACAAAGGGGTGATTCACATCAAGGGTGACACGGAGCCGGACAGCGAGAGGTCATCACACTACTCAGAATGGCACACACTTTAAAACTTATGAATTGTTTATTTCTGGAATTTTCATTTAATATTATCAGACTGTAGTTGACCACAGGTAACTAAAATTGCAGAAAGCAAAACTGGAGCTAAAGGGGGTACTGTACGTCCTTTAGGGAGGCTCCAAAGAAGAGATGTGTTCTACAGCCATAGACTGCTGAGATCTGGCAATGTCCAAGTCAGGAAACGTATTTGCAAGTAAAGTCCATTCCATTCAGAAAATATTGGCAGGGCTGTCTGGGGAGTGAGTGCTGCGTTAGGTGCTGGAAATGGAAGGGGACACAAGATCCCGACCTTCCAGGTTTTGGATATGAGGGAGCTCTGTAGGATGATGATGAAAATGACAGTATTAGAGAGAATAATGAAGACATGAATGGCTGACCTTCATTGCATGCTTACTACTCAAGAGTCACTGTCCTAAATCCTATATACAGTGGTACCTCGGTTTTTGAACGTCTCCATTGACGAACATTTTGGTTTACGAATGCCGTAAATTTTATGGATCTATGGTATCATTAGATAGTAAAATTCATGCTAAACTTGTAGTTTTAGGGGTTGATTTTAAAGGTCTGGAACAGATTAATCCACTTTGCATTACTCTCTATGGGGAAACCGCGCCTCAGCTTTCGCACATTTCAGAACTCGAATGGTCTTCCGGAACGGATTACATTAGAAAACCGAGGTGCCACTGTATTTATTATTTCATTTTGTCCTTGCAACAGCCAGTGGGGTAGTTACTATTCTCCCACCTTGCACATGATGAATCTGAGGCCCAGAGAGGTTAAGAAACTTATCCTTCATCAAACAGCGAGAAAGGAAGAGCCAGGTTTCAAATCCAGGCAGTTGAGCTCCAGAGCCATGCTCTTAACAACTGTAGTTAAAGTGTGAAAGGAATGAGGAGATTTGGGTAAAACATAATGAGAACACAGATAAGAGACTGGCTGACTTAAGTAGGCTGTGTTGTAGAAGACAAGTACAGTGACTAGATGACATTAAACTAGACTGTAAAACATAAGAAGAAAGATGGAGGTGGACCTCACACCAGAACTTGGGTAAGTGAACAAGGATGAGAGGTAAAAGCCAACCCTGCATCAGGCATAGCACTGCCATCTGTTAGGGGTTCCCCATGAAATGTGCCGAATGCAAGAGGAAAGGAAGCCAAGATTAGCTTTTGACCATGAAAAGGCCTTTGCTTTCTCCCAAGAGGGTTTTTTAATCACCCAAAGTGTTTTTTTAAATTGCAGATTCTCCTGGGTCCCATTCCAGCCTCCTGAATCAAAGCTGTTCAACACGGTCCAGGTCCCTGCGCTGTAGCAAGCCCCCCAGGTGATGGTGTGAACCTGGAGAAACTCTGCTGTGGCAAATGGGACCACTGTAGGCAAAAGATGGGAGAGTCCCAGTTAGACAGTGGAATTTCCATATAGTACTTCTTATTACACATGAAATTGTATAGACGAATGGAAGGATCATTTGAGACTAATTAGACCTGCATTAATTCTCATAATACAATCCACATTCTAACTTTAGCAGTTTGGCTCTTAATTACAAATTTAATCTGTCTTTGAGTAGAGCCATTTTTTAATTCAAGTTTTTACACTGCCTGTAGCAATTAAAAATACGTATTTTAGCTGTATCTCAAAACATAAAGCACAATGCATACTCGTTATTTTCTAATCAAGACTTCAAAGTTCTTTTTCTTTAACAGCGCTTAATAATAACACACTTACAAAAGCTTAGTAGTGACTGAGGAATGACCTCTTCTCGACAATAGCTGAGTTAAACTCTAAAACAGGTTGCAGCCAAGAAATTCTAAACACTTGATTAAACTATTCAAGCTACAGAAGGTCACTGTGTTTTGGAATGGCAAAAATTAGAATGAGACAGAATATTTTTATTTGGTCTAAAGCTTGGTAATAATGCTTTAACATGTATATATTAATATCCCACCAATTCAAGGGTCCTTACAAGGCATATAGAGTTTATATCCTTTAGGAATGAGACTTTACTGCTAAGTGGGTATAAATCATTTTAAACTGGCCACTGTACCAACAGACACACAGCTGCTTGTTTACCCTATGTTGCTTAAGAAAAAAAAGAAAGAAGAAGAAGACTCCAAACTGAATTCTCATGTCGGGCCAAAGAGCCAGTCAACAAAAAAAACAATGGTAATATAAACAGCAATGTTTAGCAGAATAAAATCTAACATGAGGTAAAAGCTGAATAAGCAAAAAACATTTCTCCAACAAGTGCTGACATTAACAATACTATTAATACAGCGAAAGTCAACTACGGTTGGGAATCCTGTTATAAAAGGATGCCAGATGAGCACTGGTTTATATCTGCCTAAAAGACAAAGTTGCTTAATTCTAGAAAATTCCCTCTGCGTACCTTCCCAAAGAACTAAGCACTGAATTGAGCATATACCGTGTTTCCCCGAAAATAAGACCTAGCCGGACAATCAGCTCTAATGCATCTTTTGGAGCAAAAATTAATATTCAAGTTTTTACACTGCCTGTAGCAGTGTAAAAGGTCTTATTTTCCTATAATATAAGACCAGGTCTTATGTAATATAATATAATATAATATAATATAATATAATATAATGTAATGTAATGTAATATAATATAATATAATACCAGGTATTAATTTTTGCTCCAAAAAATGCATTAGATTAGATGGTCCGGCTAGGTCTTATTTTTGGGGAAACACGGTAGTAGACAATCGATATATTCATGTAGACCTGATCGATAAAATTTAACAAATACCAAACAGTTTTACCTTAACCTCAGAATTATGCTTTGTGTTCATTCATATAAAAGTATGTATAACTTCAAATACAATAAAAAACACTTAACTCAGATTTCAGTTAGATAAACATAGGATCATAATTTTGAACCACACTGTTTACTGAAAGATATTACTTGGATGTTGGCAATAAACATTTTGAGTTTTGGGAAACCAAATAGTTTCTTAGTACTTTTGAGCTCTGACACAAGAATATTAACCAATATATACTCTGATTAAGATTTTAAAAAAAGTTTCAATTTGTTTTAGTTTTACGTAAGTAGACTTTTTAAAAATATAGACCTTCGTTTAATTAAAAAATCCAACCTAATGTTATATCTAAAATTTCTCATTAATTTCAAAAGGACTCTTTCAATACAGGACATTTTTGAAAATGCAAACTATTCCAGTTTGGAAATGCAGTGCATTTTTTAAATGCATTGTTCCACATTTTGAGCATTGCAGTGTTCGTTAACGCTAATATGCGCTAATTATCAATGTTCTGACACTTGATTCTAAACTGGTCATGTCTGGACTCTTTTCACGTATCACATATTTATTCTTTGCAAGTTTGCATTCTCTTTCAAATAGTATGGTTTCTGAAATTTTTGCAGAAAATCTAATGCTTATGTACATCTAAACTAGTATTTCACATAAAATCTGTAATATAGGTTATTAATGGACACTTGAATTCCACATCACCCAGGTTCACTGGACATGCCATAATCCACGCTGATTCTCCTCTCCTTATTGCCTGCGCAGTGTAGTATAGCAGAGAAGAATGAATGGGAGGAGGCGGGCAGAAACTTCAGTAAAAAAAAATAAATAAATAACTTTTTCAAAAACCACGGCTGACCTCAGGATTGTGACAGTGGCTAACCACCTGTATCTAATTTCATTCTACCTTCAGTTTCCCACTAAGACACAGAAATTCCCATACAAAAGATACTAACAAAAGAGTAAAGTAACTCAATAATCTCCCTTTTGGGACAAGAATTTCCTCTACTTACAACATTGATAGGATGAGTAAAGAAATGATTAACATCCAAGTCTGAGACAGAGCAAAAGGACGAGAAAGGAAAGAACAAGAACAGCTTCCCACCCACTTAGCATCTCCCCATCAGTGACTCAAGGCCTCCACTGCAGATCATAAAAACAGCTAGTCATCCCCTTTACCGTACACATGTGTGTACACACACAAGTTACGTTTCTCTGTGTTAAAAGAATGCTATGAATTAAAAGACAAATTTTTTAAAAAGTGAGAAAAATATTTTGAAGAGAAGGGTTAATGACATTCCTACAAAGAATTTTAAAAACAATAAATACAATGACAACTCTAGCAGAAAAAAAGGCAAAGCACAAGTCAATAAATAAACACAAATGGCCAATAAACCTTACAATACATTTCCAAAGAAAACTCTCTTTTGTCATATAATTTGGCATAGACTGAAATATTTCTGGTGTGTTTTATGGGTGTGAATATAAATGGCAACAACCTTCTTGGGGGGCAGTTTGTTAGAAATCCATTAATACATTTTTGGTGATTTGTCCTACTTAAATAATCAGGGATGTGCAAATAACTGATGTGTGTAGAAAGATAATAATCACAACACAATTTAGCATTTACCATAATATCCATAGCTGGGAAACAATGTTTCCCAGCCTCAGAGAAAGTTGCATAAAAACTGTACTTCTATAGCAAGAAATATTATGCAGCCAAGAAAATCAAGCTCTAAAATGGCTCCCTAAATTTTAAGAATATGTGAAAATATAGTTTAAGATTATTAAAGATAATTTAATTTAAGGTCACAATTTCAGGTTAAGTTTAAAAAAGAAAAATATAAAATTACATATGTATGATTCTAATTTTTTAAAACGCACATATAAATTTCAAACAAACTAGAGGAAACATATTGAACAACAGTAATTATAATGAGTAGCAGTATTATAAACCTTTTTTCTTCTTTATATTTTTACTATTTTCCAAACTCGGTCTATGAAAAAAAAAGAACATTATTTTGAACAAAAAACAGTTAAAGGGGAAAGAAACTGTACATGTATAAAAGGTAAATAAATTCACTATAAAGAATAGTTTCTACTAAAATATCCCTAGAAGATCTGAGTTTAAAATATATGTACAAAACTAGTTTTAAAAGTTTAACTACATAATGGAATTTCTGCTAGAGATGTTTCAGGGTAAAAGGCAAACTACACAATGCTGTAATTTACAAAACTCATTCAGTTACTGAAGAAATGAGTGTCTGATATGTGCCACACACCATTCTAGGCATCAGGGACACTGTGTGATCAAGTTTAATTAAAAACAATTAATTTAATTATAAATCAGGCATCTGTGGTGAGAACCTTCCCGGGGATGGTCAAGGAGCACCCACCTACTTATTTGGGGAGGGTACATAACACTTTGGAAAAAGTACATGGATTGAGAGAAATAACAGAATAATCTAGTAGTTACCTCCAAGACGAGATAGAGAAATTAGGTCATTTTCTAAAAAAGGCAAATAGGTTTTAACTGAGCAACATTTATCAGTTTTCTGTGGGTTTCTTGTTGTTTTGTGTGTTTTTTTAAACAAACTCACCTATCTTATGTCTATATATTTAGTCCCAATTTAGGGTAAAATATTTAGTTGAAAAATATTCAATAATCAGAAATCTAGAAAGAAAATACGATGTTTTAAAACTAAAACTGAAAATAACCTATTACATTTCAATACTCTTTGTTCACTTTTGGGTCTCCATTTCAATGACTTTATTCCTTTCAAAGTAAAATAGTTCAATTTGACATTTTAACCATGAGTATTTATTCACCTAGTCTCTATCAAAAAGACATATTGGGGAAATTTTTCTGTGATATTATTTTCATATTCTTCTTGTGACAACAAGAATGATTGGCTCAAAAGTCACTTCCCCAGGGCAGCCTTCTCTGATTAGCTCAAGTCTTCCCCATCACATAGGCTCTAAGTTCATGGTGTGACTTTCTTTGTAGCATTCATCTTGGTGTGTTATTTTACAAGTTTTTGTGTGCCCCCTCCACTAAAATGCAAGCCCGTGAGGAGAGGGACCAGGCCTGTTTGCTCACCCCTGATCCCCAGTAACTAGCACAATATTAGCATTCATGTAATAAAACAATCAGGTAAACAAAAGCCACCATGTTCTGGGCGTGAGAAGACTCAGCGACAGCTTATTAAAACATAAAGATGATTAGGTCCCACGTTTTTTCATGAGTTAGATTAGCTCATTCAACGCAACACACTGCTCCTTTGCTCTAGGCCAGCTGGGGAAAGGGCATTAAAAATTACACATCCTGTTCCACATGGGGAGGGGAGCACTGTGGGACCATGGGAAAATACCCTCATGTATGAACCCCAAAAGCTTATGTTCCCAACCTGGGGCTCTGCTACTTCCTGGCCAAGCCTGAGTATATTCCCCTGTCTCTAAAATGTGAGTGCTATTACCAGCATCACGAGATTCTTTGTTCAGGACAAAATTGTTTTGAGAAAGAACAAAATAAAAACTGTAAAACTACACAAATGTTAGGTTTTATTATTATCTGGAAAAGTGAAGACTTTACTGCTTCAGTCCCAAGTGGCCTCAGCATATAACATGTGCACCAAATTCAAATATTTCCAGATGAACAGCAGCAGAGCAGGGCAACAACCCCAAAATGGCACCAGAGGTCTTCACTATATAATCAACAAGAAGCTCTTCATCTATTAGTGACAATAAACATACTGAAGTACGGATGGAGTAACACGACTGAAGTATCTGTGCCACCGCTCTCGTTGCAAGGCAGCAACCTGAGACCACAACAGGATCCATGCGACCCGCCGAGCATTCCTGCAATGCTGTACCTCCTAGGATGGCACTATCACGAACCAGTGTTACCATCAGGCTTCACCTAATTGTTGCCTCCCCACCCCCCAAATGGGTGAACATTTTGCCAGAACAAAAATCACTGTGTGACAGACATTCCTAACACTTACGCTGCAATAAAAATACCATAACTTCCTCAGGTCAATGTGTTTCATTCCTAGCGGGGCTTTTGGCAGCCAGCTCCTCCTCAGAGGCCGGCCCATCAAGGCACCGACGCTGCTTACGTTTCGGTACTTCATGGGCGCCTTCTCCCTGAGGTTTTCCTAGAGCCACAGTGACTGCCAGGTACCACCAGCTCCAAATGCTCCAGGCAAAAGTCATCTCTGCCATCCTCAACAGTGGAGAGCTCTGGGGTCACCACCAAGCTCTGTCTGAGCCAGAAGAGTACCCTGGCTCCTGCCCATGTCCAGCCTGGCCGCTGTCCCTGAATGAGCCATTCAGAGGGTGGCAAGACCTTCAACTCCGAGGCACTGCGCGAGTACTACTGAGGTCTCAACTCTCAAAACTCAGTGCACAGAAGTGGGCTCTGAGGATGCAAATTTAAGAAAGAAGCAATTTTTTATTCTGCTAGGTATGCTGATTTCTGTCCCTAATCAAGTCAGCTACACATCATCTTTGCCTCCCAGAGTTGCCTTCACTGAATGGTTTTCAAGTTATTCCTTCAACTGGGAGGTCAAGTTAAAAAAAAAAAAAAAAAAAAAAAAAAAATACCTGTATGCATTCTGCCACCACAATGATACCAAAACTGAGAAGAATATCACAAGAAGAATCACTCAACTTGCTGATATAGAACCTCGTAGAAACAGAAACCAGAAAAAAAAACTGTTTCTCTCAGGGAAAGACTTTCTGCATTTCCCTCTTCCCACGACTGCCAGGGAGCTTAAAGCCGATATACAATGGTATATTCACCCTTCTCTTTCACTCTTATGTTAGTCATTTTCTTATCCCTTTATGCCCCTGTGGGGACAGAGCCCCAGAGAGCAGTTTCCAGGCTCTCGGCCTCATGTGGAAAGGTGCTGGCTCGGGTAGTAGGTGGCCGTCAGCTGTGGCTGGTTGGCCGTCAGCTGTAACCATTGAGCCATTGGCCACTAATATAACTGCCATGGCTACGTTGGGGAATCGAGGAGAGTCGAGGAGAGTCGGTTGGTTGGCAGAGAAGTGAACAGCAGGTCGCATGTCGTGTGAACCCAGCCTCCAGTGAGACTATAGTGGTATGACTCCCCTACCTATGGCTCCGTGGGTGTTCCTTTTTGGCCTAGCCATATCCTGCGTTCTTATGTGGGGAGCGGGAGCAGAGACCCCACAGGCCACCCCGCACGACACCCCACTTCAAATAAATTAAATGGAACTGACTTTACTATTTCTTCCATAAATTTGATTTTTTTTCTTTTACCAATCAAAAATGTCTATTGCTTCCCCCAAGTAGACTGTGGAAGCGGGGTGTACAGACAGACAAGTTAAAACTTAAGTCTATCCTCAAAAAGCACTCTAATGCACTTAGGAAAAATAGCATTATATCTGACCAAAGAGTTCTGGGTTCAAATCCCAGCTCCATCACTTAGATACTACAAAACCTTAGATAAGCCACGCAGGTTTTCTGAGTCTCAGTCTCCACATTTGTGAACTGCGGGTGTATGTCCTTCCTCACCAAGCTGCTGAGATTCACAACTGGCAAAGTAGGCACAGGCACGTTATAATCTGTAAAGCATTCTATCTGAGTAAGCTCTTTATGTCATGAATAGAGAGGTTCAAGGTTAAAGGCTTGCAAAGCAAAATTCCTGCCATGCTGTTTCCTCTGGCAGGGAACTAGCAGGTAGAAAGTGGACTTAAGTGATTGCTAATGCATTAATGACTGACACGTGGCAGCCACAGCGAGACACACAGATGCAATTTGACATTAATGGAGAGAATTGCCTGTGGCCATGTACATGGTATGGAGGGGGGAGACACACCGCCTCCAGCCTTTAACTTGGGTGTGAAATCAAACGTCAGCCAAGATTAATTAGAAGCCTGGAGTTTCCTTCTCCACTGTTGATAGGAAAAGGACATTTCCATAATGTGAGGAAACATGTACGCAGATCGCAAACCTGGCTGACAGTGAAGGAAGGGCGGCTTCATCGTCAACGCTGCCTCTGCCGTGCTTGTCAGGGCAATTACTTTCTGCTCAAGTGGCTTGCTTTGAACATTTGATTATCGTAACAACAAAAAACCCTGGAAGCAACAATTATTTATTATGTTAATTCTTTAGCTTTCTTCCCGAAATTTCAGCAAGACCAGTAAAAACCAGCTGTGCCCTTGAAACAAACCATGAGTTTATTAATACTCAGCCAATTAAAGGGGAAAAAAGCAAAGTAACAGCGCACCAGCAATTATTAACTACGCCATTGGTTTGCACACTATCCTTACCACAAATTTTATTCCAGGAAGCTCACCTATGTATTTTACTGACTGCAAAACAATGGGGAATGTGTTTACATCATTACAAGGAGCTAGAAAATCTCAAAGGAATGGAAGGAACCTGCTGAACATGTCTTGAAAATGTTCCAGTCCAGGTTATAAGGGAAGTCAATATTCCTTTTTCACCTTTCAAATATGGAAAGAACCTCCAGAGTCTTATTTTCAACTCACTATGTACGGCCTCCAAAGAAAAGGGCAATTTTATCTTCTCAGTTCGACTCCCTCTCACAGCAAACAAGTACACACACAGACACACATGCGCGCACACACTTACTACCTTTATGTTTATTAACTAAACCTTAGCAATGTATCTCTTCCTGGAACATGTTATCAGCATCACCTCTTGTTTATCACACACACTCCAGTCTTTCAAATCTCCAACTAGGGCAGGACCCCACTGACTATAAAGGTCAGGCTGATGCACTAAGAGCCCCAGAGGTGGGCTGCTAAATAAGGAGCCACTTCCAATGCATGAGACAGCGCAGGACGGCGCATGTGTGGTACCTATGTGCCTGCTCCCCTCCTCAGGTGGTCAGTAGCCTGCCATCTCAAGAGCAGGAAAAGTCCAGGACACGCGGTACACAGCGGCCCACCAGGAGCAAAAGCAAGGCCATGCATGAGACTAGTCTATGCATATGGCAATGAGTGACCAGGCCACCACCCCCGTGGCACTAGGGCAGAAGACCCAGCCTCGTAGAGGAGTGCAAAGCTTTTAGGAACATACTTGGGACATTCCATAGCTTTCCTTCCGCCTGGTGAGGGGAATGCACGATGAGCGGGAGCTCCCAGAGAGCCGAGGAAGCAACATCACAGATTCTGCTCTTTCCTACTACAGTTCTGTGAGCCTTATGCTTACCCTCCCAGTCCATTTCACCTGCACAAACATGATTATGTAAAACTTCTGAAGTTAATTATAGCTTTTATTTTACTATTTTCCAGGTGACTCAAAATCTATGGTACCATCCAATTTAAAACAGAAATGACAAGAAAAACATTCCTAGTGAGATATAATGGAATTATTAAGAAAGTAAAATTTCAGACTGCTTTTGGGTTTCAATCAGGTTTCATCCTCAACGGTACTTCAATATTTCTTACATGGAAAGTGCTAAAATACATAATACAAGGAATCTATAACTTTAAATCACACAGGCTGCTAAAATTTGTATGTATAAGAAATGGGACGCATGATCAGAACACCCAGAGGTCAGTGTTAGTGCTTCCATATCCATTCTCCCTGTCCCCACTTCTCCAAGGCGTGCTACGCATTCTCGGGTGCTGAATTCATCTCCCTTATTTACAGAAGAAAGCAGCTGCCAGCCATGGTTTTTAAATATCAGTATATTTCAGGCTATTATTTTTAGTTTTCAAAATAGACTTGTCCGGTTATATTTTCTCAATTTTTTTCTCTTTAAGCACAGAATATCTGTCCTATCCTCTGGTGTCTAAATATAAACAGAGGCAATCAGAATTAAAAATACAGAACTCGAGATTTTGTTAATTCTCACTCATTTCTTTTCACCCAAATAAAAGTAAATCCTAACAGATCGAAATAAAAAGAACAAGGTGGCCCTCATTCATATTCTCTCACTTTCTCTCATGGTGTTTAAACATATAGCAAGAAAGGTGTTTTATGTGCTTCAGAATACTTCTGAATTTTTAGTGGGAGGGTTTTCAATTTTGTTGTTGTTTTTGTTTGTTTGTTTTTTGTTGTTTTGGGGGGTGCTCAATTAGAACACAAACTCACTTGTTAGCTCATTCATCCTCCCTCCTTCCCTCCCCTTATTTCTCCCTCCGTCCCTCCCACCACTGGCACACTGCTTCCAAGCTCTCTGATCTAATTCTGCACAAATGCTTAATAAGGTTGTAGAGACTTAATACAATTAGGAGTGTTGCTCACAAATTAACCAATCCATTAACACTCTAGCAAAGAAACAATTCCAGAGGAAAAGCAGCCAAATGAGGATTAGAAGACAACTGGCTAAGGGTACAATCTGTTTAAAAAATCACATTGCAATGCATTTTCACATCTACATTTGTATGTTCTGTGTTTTATACATTTCACAGCAATGAAAAATGGAAGTAAATTGTGTCATCTGAGAATTTTCCTCTTTCACTGTTCAGTTTCTAGAAGTGGGGGATGCTCATCAGTCTTTGCCAGTTCATACTCACAAAATCATCACAGCTCTTTATTGTGTTAAATACTCATGGATTCAACTCTTTACATAGTCACTATTTTAAATAACTTTTATCATAAGATGGATATAGAAGAAAACCTGGTAAACATAAAACAGTTAAAAGAAAGCAAAAATATAAATAAATCCACTCCCCGGAAATAACCACTTTGGGCTTGAAATATTTGATACATTTCCAGTTTTTTAAATAAACATTTTAAACATTAAATAAAATTGGCATTATCCTGTGCACATGATTTTGTAACTAGTTTTAATCCTACATCACTATGTTGTGATCATCTCACATTCTTTTTGTTGTTGTTGTTTTCACATTCTTAAATATTCTTGTCTTCTTTAGCCAATCGTCTATCGAAGGACACTGGTTGTTTCCATGTCTTGGCCACCATAAATAAAGCTGCAATGAACATCGGAGCACATATGTTTTTATGGATAAATGTTTTCAGATTTTTGGGGTAGATACCCAGGAGAGGGATTGCTGGGTCATATGGTAATTCTATTCTTAATGTTTTGAGGAACCTCCAAACTTCCTTCCACAATGGCTGCACCAATTTGCATTCCCACCAACAGTGTATGAGGGTTCCTTTTTCTCCACAGCCTCTCCAACACTTGTTACTATTTGTCTTGTTGATGATAGCCATTCTGACTGGTGTGAGGTGCTATCTCATTGTGGTTTTTATTTGCATTTCTCTGATGATTAGTGATGTTGAGCATTTTTCATATATGTCTTTTGGCCATCTGTATGTCCTCTTTGGAGAAATGTCTATTCAAGTCCTCTGCCCGTTTTTTAATTGGATTATTTGTTTTTTGTTGTTGTTGAGTTGTATGAGTTCCTTATCTATTTTGGATGTTAGCCCCTTATCAGAGGCATGGTTTACAAAAATCTTCTCCCATTCGGTTGGTTGCCTCTTTATTTTGTCGATGTTTTTTTTTTGTTTTTTTTTTTCTGTGCAAAAGCTTTTTAGTTTGATATACAATGGAATACTATTCCGCCATAAGATGAAAAAATGCCAATTGTGACAACATGGATGGATCTTGAGATTATTATGCTAAGCAAAATAAATCAGTCGAGAATCATATTATTTCATTGATATGTGGCATATAAAACTGAAAACAATAAAGGAACAAGACAAACAAATGAAGAAACAAAAACTCATAGACACAGACAATAGTTTAGTGGTTACCAGAGGATAAGCGGGGAGAGGGATAGTAGACGAAGGTAAAAGGGATCAAATATATGGTGATGGAAGGAGAACTGACCCTGGATAATGAAAACACAATGTGATATAGAGGATGCATTACAGAATTGTGCAACTGAAAGCTATGTAACTTTACTAAAAATTGTCACCCCAATAAACTTTAATTAAAATATATATATCTATATATTTTTTTTTCTTTGTCATCATTCTCAGTGACATTCTATTATGTGACTATACCATGACTTAATCTATTCTCTGATGTTGAGTACTTAGATTTTCCCAGTTTTACATATAGCCGCAATAATGCTTTAGTGAATATGCTTTCAGGTTATTCTCTGTACCTTTCACTCTTATTTCCTTGTGATTAATTTATAATATTTGGATAGAGTCCCACTCTTTTTACATCCGAGTGCACAATTTTTTCAGGCTCCAAGAGCACAGACTCTCCTTTAGAGAACTGTGCTTTACACTATCCATCACTTTGGAAATAACCATTAGCCAATGGGTTGATCTCAGATAACTCACCACCTTACCATCTTTTTCAGTGCCCCTCAAAACACATTATAAATAACCTCATGTACGAAAATTACTAAAATGCATACTAGATACTAGTGTTGTATTTTCTAAAAGAAATTTAAAGGAGAAATTAGACTTCAGATTAGTAAAGGGATAATGTGTCTCATCATTTTCCTAAGTAGTGTGTTACGAAAGACTTGCTGCCTCCCTTTAGAACTCACGGGAAACCTGAGTGCTGGCTTTCTCTAGGGCCTGAATGAACCATTGAACCTGTGCTTCAAGATCCATGTAATAAGATAATTCACACCCATTTCCCATTAAACAAACATCAGAAAGACCACACAAAGTGAAGTGGGAAATTTCAATTAATAAAAAATCTTGGTGACACACAGGCCATTTTAAGCATCTTTTTGGCTCTCTGTGCTTCTTGCCCTCAAAGTTCTGGAATGAGGTGAGAATTCAACTGGAAACTGTCAATTGTCTAGAAGATTTAGTTGCATAATGGGAAACTTTTTTTTGCAAGACTCTTTTAGGTCAAGTAGATTATTTCAGGTCAAATGAGGAATTTACACCATTGTTTAGTTTTCATATAATTAATGATGACTCATAAGCTAAAGTTCTAACATCAAAACTATTTTTAAGTCATAATGCCATTTTGATTTCAGAAGGAATAGTTGAGACATAAAACATTTGCCCAAATCACAGACTAAGTCTAGATAGGAATTGAATTACAATAATAAACCAGAGTTCACCAGCTTGGTTTCTGCCTCTTCTTGTTGGGGGAGAGGTAAAGAATGAACAGGCTAAGCATAGAGGGTTTTAGGGCAATGAAAATACTCTGTATGATACTACAATGGTGGATACATGTCATAATACATTTGTCCAAACCCACAGACTGTACAACACCCATGGAGTGCTCTCATTTAAACTATGTACTTTGGGTGATAACGCGCGTCAGTGCAAGTTCATCTATTGTAACAAATGCACCACTCTGGTGGGGACGTTGAGAATGCGCGAGGCAAGGGCATATGGGAAATCTCCAGTACCTTACTCTTAATTTTGCTATGAACTTAAAGCTGTTCTAAAAAAATTATTTTTTTTTTTTAATTAAGGTCTCTATCTGGAAAGATAAAGTCTACAGACCCCCAGCCATAGAGCCCTGCTCCATCATTTCCCGTGTCAGTGTAAAAGTCCTGTCAAATCCATAGAAAAGGGGACCTCTGCAGCTATAGGAAAATTAAGGGGAACCTAGCACTGACAGAGTAAAGGGTACCAATTTCCATCTTAGCATCAGGTAGATTCTCTTTTCCTGTCTGCCCTTTCTCAACAGACTTCACGCCTTACAAAAGGAAGGCAAACCTCTCAGGTACAAAATCATGCATGGCATCTAAGAAACACTGTGAGCTATTTCTCCCAAGGAAGGATTCTTTAATCAAAATCAAGGAAGGATTCGTTAATCAAATACCAGACACTCACTGTAGGGCTTCATGTCTTTCCTTGTCATATCCATATGTCATTTAAGAGTAAAACATTGTTCTAGAGATAAAATATTTTAGCCCTTGTAGGATGTTATACAATTTAATGACCACACATCTTCCTTCTCTTGACCATAAAGAACGCATTTCACAGAGGGAGAACTGGAGAAATAAAAAACTGAAAAATAAAAAAAATGACATTAGTAAATATTAAATGAAAAAACTTACTTTTAAATGTACCCAAACATATTGATTAATTGTTAGCATATATACTCACACTAAAGTATGACCTTAGCTGGAAAGAAAAGAACCTTCAAACAACTAAAAGTGTGGATGTTCCTGACACTGATTCTTTTAAATATAACTGCAATGCTTTCCAAAATTTTTTAGATTATACCAGAAAAACTCACAAATACAAACACATGAGACTTAGTTTAGATTAAATGTGCATTTTACAGTAAGATAGTTAAAATTTATCAAACATTTATTTACGATGTAATTTTTCTAATGAAAAATCAATCCTCATAAAATTTTTAATATATTGTACCTCTTATTAACAAAAATGTCAATTCGCTGTTGTGTCAATTTATTTTAAGTAGGCTATACCACTCTTTTATTAAATATAATAAGTTGAATGCTGATTAAGAAATTGATGTAATACTTCTGAAAGTATGTCCATGATTAATTACTCCAGAAGTCAAACACCAGCGTTCAATACCACTTTCACACATATTTACAGATAACCAACATGCTTTTTAATTGTAATCCTCTCTTTATAATTCCTCATAATTTTAGGTGCCCATTATATTACATTCATATCAGTTAATGAAAACCAGAAAGGATTTGCCATGATTTTATAACTTACTGAAAAACAAAGTTAATTCTACTAAATCTATAGCATTTTAAGCTTGACTAACCTGCTTTTAATAATCTGTCATATTTCTTTGTACTGTTTTCTAAAATTTTCCTCAAAATACAAATTACCACTTATTTAAAATTAAAAACTGAGAACTTTTCTGACAGAAAGTAAGGCTGATTTCACCGATAGCTTTGATGAGGACTGTTGTGCTAACCAAACCGTACGACAGATTCTTTTCATTCACTGATTAGCCTAAATCTTCACCTCTAAGGTTAGACAAAAATAAAAAGTATATATATATATACACACTCACACATACAGATAGATAGATATACATATACATATACATATACATATATATATATATATATATATATATATATATATATATATGTTTAAAGCATTCATTGGATAAGTATATTAAAAGGAATATCATTTGTTTTCACAATTATTTCTGGATATTTCTGTATTTCTGGATTAAACCAGGATGTTTTTAAATTTAAAAAAATAGCAGGTGCAATTAACACCTGGATGAATGGATGTTATGGTTGAATCTTGGTTACTTGGTATAATTGCTTTATTTCCCAGCAAATGAGAAGGTACATGACTGGACAACAAGTCTTTGGAGACTAGTCGATTCCAATTTTTCGCTTTCAACAATTTGAGAATGAAAATAATCAAATTATCAGCTTATATGGGTCATTAAAATAATTTCTGATGCTACATATCGATGTGAATTTTGGCATATAACTTGAAAACTGAAATTCAAAGTGGCACTGCTATAACAAAAATCCTTTAGTCCTATCTACCTAGTTATATGAACAGGTTTCTCAACACATAATTATGAAAATGAAAAATGGAAATAGAATTGTTTTATCTGTTTAGCAGTAAGTAATATCTATTCACAGATACATGAACTAATATTTTAAAAAGCCCAGCTGATTTCTGAACTACTTTTCCAGTAAATTTTAACAATGATTTAACCATATACTAATAATTTTAGTGAGACTTCAACTAGATAAAATTTAGCACTTAGAGCTTTATTGTCACATAAAGACAGAACTAAAATTTCATTTTTATGCATACTTTATTGCACAGAAATTTTATAAAATACTTTCAAGCTCAAACATGTTATAACATGGTAAGATTCTATAGGAAAATAAAATGTAAATACTAGTTCAAGGAGAAAAATTAAGGAGGTAAAATTCCTCTCAATTGAATAAAAGCTTTTTTATGTAATTTTAAATGAAGGATATCAAATCCCTTTGATATTTGAATTCTGTTTCTGATGGATGTCTTTCAAAGATTTTTATAAAAGTTTTATTTTTAAAATGTCAACATTTACATTATGGCATAAATTCCCTCCTTGTCAACTGTATAAACATGATGCAAAATTTCAGATGTAAACTTATCGATGTACAAGGAAGTTTCCAGTTTATGTTTTGTTTTGGTTTTTTTTTTGTTTGTTTGTTTGTTTTTGTGTGTGTGTGTGTGTGTGTGTGTGTGTGTGTGTGTGTTTAATTCTTTGACTGGATACACAAGCATGAAAGTCAGAAAACTACTGTGGGGCAGACCCCCAGAAAGTAGTTTACAGGCTCTCGGCCTCACGTGGAAAGGTGCTGGCTCGGGTGGTGGATGGCCGTCGGCTGTGGCTGATTGGCCGTGGGCTGTGGCCGGTTAGCCAATTGGCCACTGGTATAACTGCTGTGGCTACGAAGGATTGCCGAGGATTGCCGAAGAGCCGAGCAGAGCCGAGGAGAGCGGAAGAGAGGAGAGGAACAGAGTCGAGAGAGCGGAGGAGTCGTCGGTCGGTTGGCGGAAAGGTGGTCGGCAGGTCGCACGTCCGGTGGGCCCAGCCTACAGTGAGACCATAGTGGTATGACTCCCCTACCTATGGCTCCGTGGGTGTTCCTTTTTGGCCTCACCATGTCCTGCGTTTTTATGTGGGAAGCAGGACCAGAGACCCCGCAGGCCGTCCCGCCCGACAAATGGCGGAGCGAGCAGGGTCTCCCGCACGACAACTACCTAGAATCAATGCCCCACAGATGTTGGAACTTACCAGCATCTGCTCCTTGTTCAGGAAAATTACTTTACTAGAGCACGTTCTCATAAAGAAGTGTCTATCCCTTGTTTTGGTCCTCACCCTAACAGTTTTGCTGGTTATGTTACCACATAGTATCCAGAATGAGTAAACTCACCCACTGACTGTTTGGAAGTCATCCTCCAAAATAAAAAAACCAGCCTGATAAGGCTCCTCCATTCCTTCATGCTGTTATTCAGGGTCCAATGCCTTTTACAACTAACTGAACCATCTGCCCAACCCTGCCTGAACCCCTAGTTAACCCGTCAAAAGAGATAAGTACAGACCAATCCAGCATCTTGAAACAGAAGCAGGTTAAGTTCACGGTGTGTGCAGTGATTCTAACTGTGTCTGATACAGACGAAGAATTGGCAAGGACTGTTGCTAGTGGCTTCAGGTTCAGGCTGGTCAAGTTCAAATCTCAGCTTTGCTCTTATAACTTCTCTAAGCTTGGTCACTTTGCATAGCCTCTGAGCTTACTACCTCCAGGCCTATGAAATGGGGGTAATTTATGTGATTATCAGGATTAAATCAGGTAATACGTATAAAGAAGCATTTAAAATGCCTAGACATTTTAAGTATTCAATCAGCATTAGTTGTCCTTTTGTTATTATAATATTAGATTGGTGCAAAATTAATTGTGGTTTAGAGAGTTAAAAATAATTACAAAAACCACAATTACTTTTGCACCAACCTAATACTTTTACCCTTAAGTACCCTGTGCTGATTAGAAAATAGATAAAGCACCAGCCAGTGCCTGACATAGTAGTGGTTATTTTCACCATTTGGACCAACACTCTCTGTCCTGTCCACACCCTTCAGAGGAGAAACAGGATGCTAAGTAGCCTGTACAGTGATAATTCCACTGCAAGAACAGCGGTGATGGAGGAGGGGAAAGAAAGAAGAAATAGGAAAAAAAGAAAACCTAGGACCACGATATCAGGCATTAGAATAAAAGAGAAACCAAGTTTTTGATTCATAAATCTTCCCTAATCCCCCGCACTTGTCCATCTTCTGGACAAATTCCTATCCAGCACGTTTGTGGGGACAGAGTCCCAGAGAGCAGTGTCCAGGCTCTCGGCCTCACGTGGAAAGGTGCTGGCTTGGGTAGTAGATGGCCGTCAGCTGTGGCTAGTTGGCCGTCAGCTGTAACCAGTTAGCCAATTAGCCACTGTAACTGCCGCGCTGCGCTGCTTGGGGAGTGAGTCGAGAATCGTGAGTTGAGTCGGTCGGTTGGCAGAGAAGCGGACGGCAGGTTGCAGGTCCTGTGACTCCAGCTGCCAAAGAGACTATAGTGGTATGACTCCCCTACCTATGGCTCCGTGGGTGTTCCTTTCTGGCCTAGCCACATCCTGCGTTCTTATGTGGGGAGCGGGACTAGAGACCCTGCAGGTCTCCCTGCACGACAAATGGCGAAGCGAACAGGCCGCCTCACATGACAACAGTCAACCTTAAGAACAGCAGCAAATACAACCTACTGCATGGCGACAGAAGGGAAAGAGACCAAGTCACTAACAACACAATCTTCTGATTAAAAAACAACAAACTTAAAAGTTTGCTCCTCTCTCCAATTTCCCGGGCCTTTCCCCTTCTGCATCTGCTCTAAGTAGATGAAACTATCCAAAAACTCACTTGTTAGGAGGCATCCTATATTAAGAGGAAACAGAAAACATTAAAGAAAATATTCTTCAGGGGTCTCTTCCCTCCCTTCCTCTGAATCACACCCAAATAGTGCTCCGTGCCTTGTGGGCAGCTCCTAATTTCCGTTGGCACCCTGCCACCCCGCACCCTGCCTCTGTGAGCTGACCCCTGGAGATCCCTGCCTCAGCGTCTTCCTGCCTGCAGACAGCTTCAAGCGCCCTCGCCAGGCCAGCCTTCAGCTTACCTGTGCGCCCCTGGAGATTTTCTGTGGGCTCCTGTGAGCAAACCCTCCCCTTGGACTCTCTTATGTTCTCAGTAGCCAGCCCGGCCCCCAGGGCTCATTACAGAATTCATCCACAAGTCCTCTCCCACAGAAAGGTCAGCTATTTCCTACAGCAGGAGGACTCCATCCTGCCCCATTTCACTCTAATCCTACATGATTTCGTTTTGGAAAAGATTATGCGCTGCAAGCAACCCTTGACTATTCTGCTAATCACTGAGGATCCCTCACACCTGTGTTCAGTTTTAGTCCACCAGAATTCCAACCTACAGAATTGAGGCATGAAGAATAATTCTGGGGTACGAGGGGTGGCCCAGAATAGAATAAAGAGTATGCATTCAGAAAGCATCCCAAGAGAAAAAGAAAAAAAAAGCCAACTTACTAGCAAGTTCCTATTTATAAAGCGATAGGAAACAACCACCTGGTGACTGGCAGCTTTTGTATTTTCACTAAAAGCAGACCTAGGAGGGGCGCTGCGGGGGCAGCATGAGGAGCACAGGTTAGCTCCACAGACCGTCCTGACTCAAACCGAAACCCTGGGAAACAATGCCAACCAAAGGTGTGCAATGGGTGTGCAGCAGCAAGGCAGCTCACACGTGGCCAGGACTTGATGGCTGAGAAAGCAGTTTTTTTAAATTACTGAATCTGATCCTCATACTCCTTTTAGGTACCCGAAGTAGTTATCACAACATCCATTTTATTCTTCTGGGACCTGAGTCACAGTTAGGAGACAAGACGCAAATGACATGCCAGAGGGGAGCAGAATCAAACACTAGGACCTTACGGTCCAGTCCTGGGGTCCTGCTCACCTTTAACAATGAGCAAACCACCCCTTTTTATCTCCAGCTACTCAGGAACCTTTCACAATAAGTTACTATGTATAAATTTGCATCTAAGTCATCATCATTTCATAAATGACTTTGGCAAAAAGATCTAAATTCATGCTTTTTAAAAAAAAATCAGTGAAAGATGTTTAATATTCTTTTTAACATTCACTTATTCTACTTTTATTAATGCAGTTTTTTTGGTATGAGTCTCCCCAATAATGTTGCAAAAAAGAAAAAAAGATGATTAAAATAAGCAAAATACGTAGCCTATTTATTGTAGACTATATAGACCGAATAGTTCTTTCCCATGGTGATTACATTAGACCTGACTCATTAAGCTGTTTTCATTCCTTCCAATGCGGATCTACATGCTTTCTTTGCCTTGTCCAACCTCAAAAGAAAAAGCAATTTGTTCTAAAGTAGGTGGTTAACATCAATCTCCAAAGGCCTGCCCACTTCCACCTGAAGTGAGTCTTAAAATAAATTATCTCTGACCTTAGTGGCATTTTGCCCCTGAGATCACTAAAGCACACAGGCAAGAGATTTACAAAGGATTTTACACTTTTCACCTCAATCAGTTACCCAGATGCTAAACACAGAAATTACAAAAACAATTCTCCCTAGAGGATTTGAAGTGATACGGAAGACAACATTCTGCCCTCTTCTGCTTCTGAAAAACATGGATAATGTCTCTAATCAATTAATTTCCTTCAAGTTACTTAGAAGTGAGGTATTTTCCCTTTAATTTACTACTTCAGGGGGTTGTGAAGCAGCAGTAGCTACACTGCTCTGCTGAGCTCCGCCAACTTGACAATTGTTTTTCACATCAAAATGAGAAATTGTACCAAATAGTTAAGCATACTTGATACTTACGACATGTGCGTTGGGCCCAAAAAGCAGGGACAGGAACAGAGTCTTTGGGCCCAAGAAGCACTGGAGGAAAGGAGCACACTGGGGTCCCCAAAGAGCTGTACCCACTGTCTGTGTTACACCCTAGAATGTGTTGCTGCCTGAGTTCCATAAATCATAAAATGACAGTGCCACCATGTTCACATTATAGAATTGCTTTGGCTGTTATAACATGTAAAGGACCCAGCACCCAGGTGGTATGTAATATTCATATTTCCATTTGCCTTGCTCCTGGGAAACCAGAGGAAATAGAGGTTAAGTTCATCAATCTGATTACAAATGGAAGAAAACCTGGGGCTGGGAAACAGTACCCCATCAGCTTTGCAGACATAAAGGAAACACACAAGGCAATGGCTCAAGGTTATTCCACGGTCAAAGGGCTCTAACAATGGCACAGGCCAGGCACTGTGTTTTTCATAGGATGACCAAGGAGAGAAACATCATCCCCTTTCTACATCCACAGATGTGACTTTCACAGCTGATAAATGACACAGTCAGGAGAACTCAAGTTAAATCAAGCTGTACACCTTCAGAATACACCTAGAGACACAAGAATTTGTAAAAGTTGTACGGTCAGTTATCCTATCTGACCTCTGAAGCAAACCTATGAATCAAAATGTCATTGAATGACCCTATTTACAGATAAGGAACTGAGTTCACTGAAGTTAAACAACTTCTCTCTGAGATGACAGGAAGTGGCAGGGTGGGCCCTTGAACACACGTCTTTCAACCCTAAATTCCTTCTTTGTCATACTGCCAGTGACTTTCCAACTGTGTTCTGAATAGCAGAGGCATCTCAGGGCACAGGTGCTGGGTTCTGGCAGACCCCTACATGGGACCCAATTCTCCACCTCTCCTTGAATCCTTTATAATGCAGCCATGCAGCCCCGAGGCCCCACATGGAAAGGGGTGCACTCTACTTCCCCACTCTTGACTGAAGGCTGGCCTTGTGACTGGCTTTGACCAGAAAAACAAGGTGGAAGAGACAATATGCCCTTCCCATGGATAAGCCAAAAGGCCGTGGCACACATTTGCCCTCTCTTTGGAAACTCTGCCTGCTGGAGAATGAAGGACCACATAGAGGAAAGACCAGATGTCCCAGGCAAGGCCATCCTAGACCAACATACAGCCAGACAGCCCCAAAGCATCAAGACAGTCCAGCCAATACCAAAGGGACATATACAGGAAGTATACCAAGCCCAGCTTAGATCTGCGGACCACCCATGGAACATGAAAAATAGTAAATGGTTGTTTTAAGCCACCAAGTTTTGTGAGGTTTGTTACACAGCAATAGCTAACCATTATACTTTTTTGCCAATTTGAAGTCATTTTTTTAAATCTGTCCACATAAAATTTTGTTGAACCGAGAGATTTTTTTTATGTTTTTCTACCTATGTAAAATTTTGCTTAACCAAAAGATTTTGATGCTTTAAAAAATAAGATAACTACGGAACTAAACTATAATAACCTCTATACTGTCTTCCCACTCCTGTGTCCTTCACCCTTAGTGAACTATAAATGTGTTCCATGGTGTCAGTAGGAAATAAAAGAAATGCACACACACAAAAGTTATATTTAGAACAATGACTCAGATGTTAAGATTTGGAAGTCATTATTTTCTGCTACCACCACCCAGTTCCAAAATGATTTAATACATGTATAATGATACATATGAGGTCTGACAATTAGGTTCGCGCATTTGCCACCGTGCGCTTACATCAGCAGCACTGTACCAACAGCTTCGTAAGGTTTCATAACCTTGGTATATCAGTGTCTCACAGCTGTGTTCAGGTCAACGTGTGGTAGTGTCTTGCTGAATGGTGTTCATTCCTGTTGTTGCGTGTTTTTGTGTGCTGTCTCAAGAATGTCTGAGCTTGAATTAGAGCAATGAACAAACACTGAATTTCTTGTTAAACTTGGCAAGAGTGGAAGTGAAATCAGGGACATGTTAGTCCAAGTTTATGGGGATAATGCCATGAAGAAAATGGCAATGTACAAATGGATTAAGCATTTTTCTAAGGGTAGAGAATGTGTCAGTGATGAACAGAGGTCAGGGTGGCCAGTAATGAGCAAAACTGTTTAAAACATTGCAAAGATTCACCAAATTGTGCTCAAAATCATTGGCTGACTGTGAGAAGCATAGCAGACCAAGTAAACATCGATAGAGAAACAGTTACGAAAATCTTAACTGAAAATCTTGGCATGACAAAGGTGTGTGAAAAAGTGGGCCCAAAGAAGCTCACCGATGAACAAAAGTAAAGGAGAGTCAAAGTTTGCCAAGACCTTTTGGAGAGGCAAGATAATGTTTTGGGTTGTGTTATCACTGGTGATGAAACACGGGTGTATCAATACGACCCTGAAACAAAGCGTCAAAGTGCACAATGGAAGTCAGCCAATTCTCCATAAAAAAAAAATTCTATCAGTCCAAACCAAGAGTCAAAATGATGGTGCTAACATTTTTTGATACCAGAGGGATTATTCATTATGAACTTATACCAACTGGACAAACAGTTAACCAAGTTCACTATTTGGAAGTGCTGAAAAGGCTGAGTGAAAGTAAGACGACATGAACTTTTCACCAACAATTCATGGCTCTTGCATCACTACAATGCACCAAGTCACACGGCACTGTCTGTGAGGGAGTTTTTAGCCAGTACACAAATAACTGTATTGGAACACCCTCCCTACTCACCTGATCTGGCCCCCAATGACTTCTTTCTTTACTCGAAGATAAAGGAAATATTGAAAGGAAGACATTTTGATGACATTCAGGACATCAAGGGTAATACGATGACAGCTCTGATGGCCATTCCAGAATGAGTTTCAAAATTGCTTTGACGGGTGGACTAGGTGCTGGCGTCAGTGCATAGCTTCCCAAGGGGAGTACTTTGAAGGTGACCATAGTGATATTCAGCAATAAGATATGCAACAGTTTTTCTAGGATAAGTTTGCGAACCTAGTTGTTAGACCTCGTAAGATAGAACAATGTATATTAGATTGAGGTGAGAAAAGTGAAAAGGAGATTAAGAATCAGGCAAGGAAAAGGAATCAAAGATGAGGGTTGATTGCACAGATAGTCACTCTAGGTGTTTTGTTGCTTTTAGCCCAGCCAGCATCCACTCTCTTAAGGGGTAACAGAACCCATTTGTCTGTGAATAACCCTCCATTTCCCCGATGTTATTCCATATGGTTCAGGTGTGCTGACCACACCCCAGGTCCAGTGGGTGGGCCAAGCAGAGCATGAGGATAAAGTAGAAGCAGGTGATGTGAACTGACTCCCTGAGTCCAACAGCAGGAATGATTTGCACCAATGGAGGAGAGAATTTGTCTTTCCACTGGGCTTGGAGCTGGAGGATTCAGCCTATAACCACTTAGAAGCAGCAGAGGGAGGAAAAGATGCTTACTTAGTTAGAGAGGAAGACTAAGAAACCCGATGCCTGCGATGAGCCCTGGGACCAGCTGTGCCCACCCAGCCTACTTTGTTACTTACAGGAGCCAGTAATCTGTTTGATGAAAGTCAGCTTTGAGTGAGCTTTTCTGTTCAAAAAGTGCCAACTACTACCAACTACCCACTTGAATCTGGCTTTCTAACAGCCAACATAAAGAGGAAAACTTGATGGGTTATGCAATTCACTTTGTCCACAAAAGGAAACTAACTGCACAGGAGAATTATACCTTCCCTGGAACTAAGACCCAGGAGGAAATCTCCCCAGGTCATTATAAAGATTCTATATTGTGTAATAAAACACCCCTCAACACCTTTCTAATAGACAGAACACTCCACTGGAAAGGCTTTTGCTTAGAACACACCTGAATACAGGTGGCTGGCATCAAATCAAAGGATAAATCAGTAAAAGGCAACTCTGCATCTGCGTGCATGGGGAGGGAAGACATAATACGGTGCACGTGCCCGATGCTCAGAGGGCCTGGCTTTGATAGGAGTGAAGACAGCTTTACCTCCAAAAGTTTCCATCAATTCTCTCAACCAAGCTTTTATTAGCTGCTGGGCAGCAATGAGTTTGAGAATATCATGTCTTTTCAGCATAGTACTTACCACATAATTAGTGTTCAACACATAGTTTTTCCTTATTACTATCAATTCCAAGCTACTGAAATTAGGTTTATCTATGTTGCCAACATTTAAGTAGAATTCACAGCCTAAACACTCGGGTGGCTATAGCACCTTTGGTGGCACCGTGCACGGCAGCTACGTTCTCAAGTATGGAGGAAAAGAGTGAGCTGCCTTGGTGCATATCTTCCTTTGTGTGGAGCCAGTCGATGGCAAGTGTGGGAAGCATCAAAAATCCTTCAGACAGCCCTTCAACACCCACTTCCTTTTAACAAGGAACTTCATGCTGTGTCAGGCATTCTCTCAGATCGGACCCAATGTTCTAGATATTTCTCCCATCCTCATCTATCAAAAATGACCCATTGATCCAGGTCTCATTCTCTTACAGCATGCTATCTGACAAACTAATCTGAGCTAAGGTATAGTAGATGACAAGCCTCATACTCTTTAAGTGATTGGAGAGACCTCATAGATCCTTGAATTAAATGTCTTCATTTCACGAGTGAGAAATCTGACATCTAAGGATGTCAACTTATGGAGGTGACAGCTAGTTGGGGATGTCATATTTAAGATGACTTAATGAGCCACCTTTCCCAGAGACGGCACTTCAACGAGCACCTTTCTTCCTTGGTCAAAATGATGAGCTAATAGTAGGAATTTCAAGTGCTTTAACAAACTGGTGTGCCCATTTTGAGGTTTGTGAGTATTTGAAGAATTACTACAATCAAAATGCCAAGCTTTTGGCCCATGCTAATGGGGCCCCTAAGGCCAATAATTCTACAGTGTCCATTCATTTCAGTGAACATGAGATAAAGGAATAAGTCCTGGAAAATAATCTTCCCAATATCATCTTGTCTCATGTTCTTCTCTGAAAAAGTCATCTCAAAGTGCAGCTCATATCTATAAATTTAAAGATCTAAAGTCATCGGTGTTCTGATTATTCTAAACTGTCTTTACTTTTTTAGTATAATATCCTAAAAATTCCTGACTCATATCACATTTACTAGAGGCTACCAAGTTGGAAAATGGATATGAAACAGAAGTTTCTATAAATTACCTGTTTCACAATTAATTTTCTCTTCTGACACCAGCAAACCTCTGCTTCATTAAAAGAATATTGTTCAGTCAATTATAGTTTGGTATGTAAAAATTCATGTAGTGCTCCTCAGATGCTTTCTTAACACTAGTCAGAGAAGATCTGATAAATTTTCCAAAGGACCGGATCTCTGAGTCATTGCTAATTTCTTACCAGTAGTCTTTCAACTTTAATGGGCATCAAATTCATCAGGGGTGTTTCTTTACCAGTTTCTATGACCCAACTCCGGAGATTCTGACTCAGTAGGTCTGTGGGACCAGAAATATACATTTTTAACAAGAGCCTCAGTTGACTCCAATGCAGGTGTCCCACAATGTCTTCCATGGCACTGAGTAGTGCTGGCTTTTCATGGTGTCAATTCTGAAGTGATCAGTTTGCAATTTTCAGGTGGTTTTTTTTTTTCCTTTCAAAACAGAGTATCAGCCATATATTTATGACATATATGTGTATATAACCATATCTGCATACTCATCACCTTTACAGCCTCCAGGAACAACTATCGAGCTTTGAACCCAAAAAGGGGATCTCACCGTCAATATTCAACTCTTTCTGACTTATAGAAACAGCGAGTTCATGTGGTTAAAACTACAATGGCATGGACAACGGCAGAAGTGACCAATCCCCTCTTTTCCTCACAACTGAACAGACACAGCCCTGTCACCTCAGGAGGCCTCCTAATTCCTAACACCATGGCACTGGTCCTCTTGTTTGGTCTTTACAATAATCCAACAAGGTATGTTCCCAGAAAAGAAAACTGAGGCTCAGAAAAATTAAATAACATGCCAAAGGCCACATGATGTTCAGTGGTAAAAACAGAATTCAAAATCCGGAATATCTGATCTGTCCCGGAGTGGGGGAAAGAATAGAGGAGCCGGGGGACTCTGACCTTCTTTCCATGCCCCATGGACCCCATAGCTGAGGAAGGGCTTTAACACCCTCCACTTGCCCAAGTCCCTCTGTGACTGGGCAGGCCCATCCTCCAAACCTTCCGAGGGTCAGTCACACAGGACTGCCAACAAGCTGCCCACAGAGGCTCCCTGCCCACTGAGCAGTCCTGGAAAGAAAGGGAGAGGCTCTCTTAAAAAGCCACAAAACCCCAAACAGGATGGAGGTGGTAACTGAGAAAATAGGGCAAGAACCCCCAGAACATACACACGACATAATGCCTACAGATAACAACTGTGAAGATTTACACCACATTCAGTGGTCCACATTTCAAAAGTCAGGGAAGTAAAGACCACAGTTTATGAGACAGTTGTCAAAGTAGCCTCTTTTTATTAAATTTCATTACCTGAGAGTACCACACTCAATGAAAAATGAATGAGAACATGCCAGCTGTACTAAAGATGTGTCGGATGTTAACATGAGCAAGTCTGAGCTCTGTGTAGGTATAATTAATTTTATTCTACATCAGAAATAAAAACTGCAGAGATAATATCTACTATTCCCTGTTATGGAACCTTGTTACTAGAGATACCATAGTTCTTTTAATATACCGGTGACTAAATCAAATCCCCCCAGGAGTCATGAAAAATCTCTCATATAATAAATTTATTTTTTTAGTGATCAGTATTATATCAAAATTCTACTTTCTGGCAATAAATGATTTATAAAATTTTACTATACATGATAAAATTACAGGTTTACTTTTACATATTTAATTAATAAAAGTTAACACTTTTTCCCTTAAATTTAGCAACTGAATCTCTTACACGCCTATAAAGTGCCATGGGTACCAAGAACAAAACCCACAACCTGAGTCTATTGTTAAGGTTTTTACAAATACTTAAAAATATCAAACTTGATAGAAAGAAAAGAAAAAATATTAGCAATAAGCATAAGTAATTTGATATTTTTTGTCTCCAAGGGAACTTCATCATTTATTTATTCATTAACAAATATTTATTAAATGATTACTACAAACTAAACCCTGTTCAGTAATTTGGTTTTATACATTATCAGCATTTATTTTAAAAGGAATGCTTTAGACTTTATAATTTTGTATCGAGCAAGAAAAAAAAATGAGTCAATTTCAAGCATGTGGTTGTGACATGATTTAAAGTACCTCAAGGGTCAGCCCGGTGGCTCAGGTGGTTAGAGCTCCATGCTCTTAACTCCAAAGGCTGCCGGTTCGATTCCCACATGGACCAGTGGGCTCTCAACTACAAGGTTGCCAGTTCTATTCCTTGAGTCCCGCTAGAGATGGTGGGCAGCGCCCCCTGCAACTAAGATTGAACACGGCACCTTGAGCTGAGCTGCCGCTGAGCTCCCAGATGGCTCAGTTGGTTGGAATGTGTCCTCTCAACCACAAGGTTGCCGGTTCGACTCCCGCAAGGGATGGTGGGCTGTGCCCCCTGCAACTAGCAACGGCAACTGGACCTGGAGCTGAGCTGCGCCCTCCACAACTAAGACTGAAAGGACAACAACTTGAAGCTGAACGCCACCCTCCACGACTAAGATTGAAAGGACAACAACTTGACTTGGAAAAAGGCCTGGAAGTACACACTGTTCCCCAATAAAGTCCTGTTCCCCTTCCCCAAAAAAATCTTTAAAAAAATAAAAATAAAGTGCCTCAAACTACTCCAAGAAAGATCAAATAGGATCCATCAAAAATGGATTGTAAAATGGGTGTGGTCCAGTGCCCTTTCAAAGGCTGTCAGAAGCCCATCTGCGAACCTGTTCTTATTCTGTTGCTGGAATCAGGGGAGGAGTAATGGGGCTTCTGTCACCCAAATTAAAACATATTCTTTTCATTTTATGCAACAAATATGCTGTCTGCATACTGAATAGGAATGAGAGATTAAAATGAATTTTTACCATCTGAAAACAAACCGGTGCTCTGTAAGCTTTTACGTTTTGCAGCCCATGAAAAGTAAATGCTTTGCCTCTGCTTAGGCTGTTGTACTTGGAAATGAACCATTCTGTTAAACAGTGACCTTTCCCTCCAACGGAGATTCTAAAATCTTATCCATTTAGACAAGTCTCTGAGAACTCTTCTCACGTTCCCTCTTTTCTGCACAGTATGCAATCACTGCTATTGGCCTGCGAGGTCAAGTCCCTCCGCGATTCACCCCAGTCCTAAGTGACACAGCCTTCTAGCACATCTTCCACCCTCTCCTTGTTTTCTACTCAGGGCCCAACATTTGTGCTTCATATAAAGTTTCTAATGACTCATTAGTCATGAGTTTAAGAAGGCAAACTGACTGAATCAGATTTCCATGCGAATTGTAGTGACTTCCTGAGTTATATACCTACCCTGACAGAGCTGTAGAAAATCTCTTGCAGGTGTGAGCACAGTCAGTGCACAAGCCACTTCACAGGGATGTTGCACACCTACACATGGCCACTCGCTCCACTGCATTTTCTGGTCTACTGCTAACAGGCCTGATCCCGACGGCCCCAAAGGTGAACAGGAACTCTTACTTAGTTGGCAGATACATACTACTTCTAGTTCCACTGCTATGTCTAGAATAGCAGCAACATGTTACAGAAGAGGAGGAGGAGGAGGAGGAGAGAAAGAAAGAAAGAAGAGAAAGATTATCACAGAGGAGTCTAAAGTTGTCTTGGGGTCCATGCTGAACAACAAACTACAACTACTTTTAGTGGCACTACAACTTCCACTAAAGAGTTAAATGTGCAATATGGAGGCAGAGACACACAGACAGACCAAGGTCACTAACAGCGTGCCTTCCTCCAACGGTGAGTGAGAGTCCAGGAAGCCTTCCACGGGCAGGCTGGGCCTTCCTGGCTCAGGCAGGTGGGGTTAGGGATGCAGCTACACCTAGTGATCAGCTGTGGACCACAGCGGCAGGAGCGGGAAGCGGAGGCTAGCCTGCCTGTGAAAAGCACGCTGGACTGATTCTCCCCAAGTCTGGTGGTAACGTTTTCAAGATAAATCTGTTAAATGACATCACAATCGCTCTCAGGTGCCTGAAGTGTTAAATGACAGAGATGCAATGATTGTCTTTTGTGGATAACAGAAAAACAAGGCTCTATTTTAGCATACACGTTGTCAGTACTTGAAAGAGATGTATAATGAAAACCTTTTGTTTTCTATTTGGGAGTTGAGTTCATTTCCAAAGGCAAAGTTTCACATTTCCACATTAAAATTCTAAATTCTATGTATATTAACTCCCAGTTCTCTCCTAAGAAAGTCCTTTTTTCTTTCCATTTCAGCAGATTTTAAAACTTTTAATAGATGGATGACTTTTCAAAGTCTGGTAACTATATCTTTCTTATCTTTGCTCATCGTTGCCTCAACGTTCCCTCACCAAAAAAGGGGACTTACAAACAGTAAGTGCTCAATAAATATTTACTTAAATTAAAGGCATTATTTTAATAGGCACACTGGGCTCTGTGCTTCTTACAACAAGCCAACAAATGTCTTCTACACACAATATCAACCCAGAAAATTTTCCAATGGCTAATCATCACTGCAAAATTTAATTAAAACTTTATATTGTGGTTAAGTAAAATTATACAAATTTTTTTTTTTCATTTTAGTTTTACAACTGACTGGATCCAATATCACCCCCAGATAAGTCTATTATTTGAAATGTCATGCTGGCGGCTTCACCTAACAGGCTGAGACTCATAGCACAGTCACATCAATCTGTTCATAATTCCGGCAGTGTTCATCAAGAGACTAATAACTGCATGAATGTGAGTTATAGTTTCACCCCTAGTTCTCTTCCAGCTCTTGTCGAGGGAGGCTGGAAATGCAGGATGAGGAGCCCAGTGCTTTTAGAATAGTAGTTCTCCCATTTCAGGGCGTATCAGAATTCCCTGGAGGGCATGTTCCAACACAGACTGCTGCCCACACCCCTGAGTTCCTGATTCAGTAGGTCTGGGCAGAGCCCCAGTCTGCATGTTTAACTAGTTCCCAGATACTGATGCTGCTGGTCCAAGGAGAACACTTGGAGAACTACTGTACTCTTTTAGAACAATGTTTCTCAAAAGCTGGCCGCAAACCAGGATCACCCAGGGATGCAGTGGGACCCTCCAGGGACCTCCCACTTCAGAATCACCATGGCTCACAGTAGACATCAGCACTGGGAAGGACCACTGCAGGTGACCCTGGGGCACACTAAGTTGTGAAAAGCACCTGTTTAAACACAGGTCACCATCGACAGTGGTTCAACACCCGGAGGCCCTCCCCCAGGCTACCGCAGCCACTGAGGAATAGATGTCAGCTTGATCTACCTGCACATTTTGTCACTCTTTTTATTAGCTTCCCTTAACTTTCCATATGTCCCAACTGTAACAGCAAAGAGGACAGCGACAGTCCCCTGCTGGGATCGCCAGAACTTATGTCACTTACAACGGAGCACACAACCCTTTCCTTCTCAGGCCTGTTTCCTTCTATTTTTCTCTCACACACTCCCATCCTTTAATTATGCCCTGGCCTTGCCAGCTGCCCCACTGATGTTGGGGGACGGGGGGAACTACAGACCAGCAAGGTTGATGACTAAAGCTTTCCTGCTCCCCACCCAACTTACTTTTCTCTCTTTAGTTTTCTGTAGCTACAGGCTTTCTGATGAGTAAACTGAAAACCACTGCAGTATTTTAGGAACAGAGAAGCTCAATCTTCCTATGATGCAAAGTGTATATTATTTTGTATCTTTTTTTAAATTGTCATTGGTGAGTTTGAAAAACTTTACATAGTAATTAAACCTTCTCTGTTACAAAATAAGCTTATTAATATGTTGTATTCAAAAAGATAATAAGCACACTAAGATATGAAACTGTAAAAAGTTTGTGGGAAAGTTGGTTTTCAAAGAAGAATCTTAGAATTAACGTTAAAAGCATGGTGGACACCACCCTTACAAAAAAATATTATACTACTGAAAAATTATGTAACTACTTATTAAAATGCCTGACACCCTAACTGAAAAGTATGCCTTAAGATACTTACATGCACATTCCAGAAAACTTAATAAAATCTAAAACAAAAACTGAATGAAAACAATACTTAATCCAAAACAGTTTCTCTAGCAAAACGGATATATACAGCCTATCGATTCCTAGAATGTAGTATAATTATTAGGGAACTATGAAAAATGTAAATAAAACCATTAACTTTTTTAGAACTGTCACAGAAATACTTAAATGTTAAAACCCACTTTTCCCAAAACTAAAAACTATGCTTGATTCATATAGGGTTTATATAATCTGAAGATATACTTCAAATTACTGGTTCATTAAGGAAAGTTCATTTAGAATTACTCAAGTTATACTGTATACACACTTATCCATATATCACTATTATAGAAGTAACTTCTCTTCTGAAAACCTGTAAAATAACTGAAAATATGAGAGACTAAAACTTGTAATTTTCCAGATCAGAACAAATTATTATACTCAAGCAATACTTGTTTTCATACACATAACACCAAAAATGTTATAGTAATGTCTTGGCATATTTCTTTCACATTCAATGATTTAAATTTGAAGTATTTTCATATCAATTATTAGTCTAGTTAAAGCACCATAAAGATGTAAAAAGGAAAAATAACTCAAACTGCTAAACAAATCTATCCCCTTTCTTTGTAAAGGGAACTTTAAAATTTTGTATTTTGAAATAATTTTAGACTTAAGTAAAAGTGGCAAAAGTAGTACAAAGATTTCAAGTACACACTTCACCTGCCTTCCCCAAATATTTACATAACCATAATAAAATTACCAAAACTAAGAAATTAAACATTGGTACAATACTGCTAACTAAACAGCAGATTTTATTGAGAGTATGACTCTTTTCCCACAAATGTCCTTAATCCTTTATTTAAAAGATAAATTCCTCAACAAGAGTCCCAAATTCACAAGGTTATGTTAAGGTTTAATCTATCCCAAATACTGTAGTAGAAACAAAGGGCCCAATATGTTTGTATTTCTATTTCTGCAAATCCGAGTTTGCTTAACAGAACTTAACACACCAGTCCCAATATAATGTAAAACTAAACACTTTGTTCTATAATATATATTATAACTTGGCTTTTAAGAAGTTGGGTCAAAGAGAAATGACTTGCCAGCTATGGAAAACAGAATTTCAATCAAAAGTAAAATGATTTAACTTTCTTCCTCACATCTTACTTATATACCATTTTACCAAAAATATATATATATATATATATATATATATATATATATATTTAATTAAAAGCCTGGAAGGCAGAAAGTGAACCTCCAAACAGTCTGCCTAACAAATGAAAAATTATAAAAATGGAAAGTCATTTTTAACATGGAATGTTTATAGTAAATAAAGTCCTCATGGACCAAAAACCTAATTCTTTACTTTTTTCCTTCCAATAAATTTAGCACTCTATTTCTTATGTCTGACATCCAAATTACATGTAGAACACTTCCAGAAATGATTAATTAACAATCATTCCCATTCCAAAAGAGGATATGAGAATTAGGAGCACTGCAGAAGGGGAATAGCAATGTACCTTGTGTATAACTCTTAGTTATACAAAAAATTACCTTCACTGATTACATAAATCTTCATGATTTAGTCCATTGGGTTGCCTAAAGAGAAACCCTAAGTAAACTGTTCATTTCAAATGAAGGAAAAATGCAAGCCAAGTCCAACTCCTAAAAAGTCACTCTACACTCTAGTATCAGTCAATTCACGCACAAATTGAATGTTTGCATATGACCAGGATTCACATTAATAATTTATTCAGCAAATAGTGAGTGACAGGTCTAAGGCTCCATGTTAAGTGTTTAATGCAGAACCAAGAAGAAAAAAAATTGACTGCCCTCAAGAAGCTTACAGTTTAGTTCTTCTATCTTTAAAATTGATTCCCGTATCAGGTGAAAAGCAGCCAGTTATCACAATTTCCAGAAGAATCATGAAAGGAAATGTCAATGTCACTCATAATCATACTTAACTTTCCCAATATACAAAAAAAAAAAAAAAAAAAAAGAAACACCTTCCCAAAGTACTAAGTGCCTCACATCTGTACTACCTAAAATGCAAAGTGGAGGGGGGAAAAAATGTAATGCAATGCAACATATCTGATCCTTGCACACACAAAATTTGCTAACTTTGAATTTTTAAAATTTCAACATTTCTAATCAATCTCTCAGATATTGCCCTTCATTTCTCCTTTACCCACGAACATACTGGGACAACTCTGGCTTTCCAAATAAAAAGAAAGCACATTTCAATTAATGGTATGGTAACTCAAACAGATGTATTTCCTCTGGGAAAAAAAAAATCTGCCTAATTTTAGTAAGTGTCCCTTTTCTTTAGATTGATAATTTAAATTAGCCTTAACAAAAACACTGGTCAGTGCTACCCAGGCTGAAATAATTTTTTAATGATGAGGGACTAATTGTTTAAATGAGCTACATAAATATTTTTCCACCCTTTTGCACACAACTTAAAAATCTATCCAAATGCTATTTTACACAGCTTAACTTTAAACAAATCCCAGTCAGGGAGTTACGGATCTTAATAAAGAGAAAACCATCACTAAGGCCCTCATACTTGCTTTTTAATATTAATGAGTTATGTAAGGCTCAAAAACTGGAGAGTCTACTCCATAATTCACTAATAAGAAAGAACGCAGGCAAAATCTCCACCAATTTTATATCAGACAGCAGTGTATCATTTTGTTAAATCTTCTGGAGCAAGTGCAATTACCAGACTGTTAAGGAAATATTAACCTTAGGAAAAGGGTATTTCTCTAAGTTTACGGGTTTGGGTTTCACAGCACTGAGCCCATCAGCCAACTACAAGCTCAACTTCATCTCTGCCGCCAACTGTGGTCCTGCAGCTCAGCAACACATTCTGTGCCTGCGTGTTCCCCCGTCTCCAAGAAAGTAAAAATGTATTATATGTCTCCACAGGCCAGAGAGCCAAACATCTCCAAAGTTTAAAATATGCATTTACTACCAATGAAAGTCGCCTTCATCAAATTAAAAAAAAAAAAAAAGTCCAACTTATTCATTCCTCCCGAATAAACATGGAAACCTATTTTGCAACTCAAATTTAAGGCCAAATAGCGAGTTTATTAAAAAAACAAAAACAAAAAAAACAGCAGCCCAATGCCGCCACTGAAGGTGGACCTTAATGAAACTAATACACATGAGACATAAAGTGTGCAAATATGCAAGCATTTGCTGTCCATCCACGTGTGTGCTCCAGGTACTGCTGGAGATACGGAGATAATCCCTGTAACACCATTGTGGGGTTTCTGCCGCTCGCCTGACCCCGGACTCCGCTCCACTGGTCGTCTCCGCGAGGGGTTCCTCCTGGCTTAGAACGCCCTGCGCGCGAAAGCAGGCGGACACACACACACACACACACACACACACACACACTCACACACACACTCACACACACAACTATTCACACGCACCGCCAATCCATTTCCTGCCCACCTGGGACCCCCAGGCGGCGGAGCTACGCTAACAAGTTGGTACTGGCCAGCGGCCCTCCGCTGGGGGCTGAGGGTGAGGAAGTAGAGCCCGGTGGACACGGGGTCGCGGCGAAGCGCGCGACCTGGGGTCCCGGCCACTCCCTATGAGGCCACAGAGTCCTCCCATTGGGACTGACGAGGAACGCTTGCCCTGGCTTTCTGCAACTGCCTCGCGACCGCCGGGACAAACCCGGGTCACCGGCGGCTACCGGCCAGAGGCCGCGGCAGAAAGGACAGGGTGCCGAGCGATCGTCGCTGCCGCTGGAGCTGCTGCCGGGTCGGGGCGATCGCCGCGGGCGCAGCTGGGCACCCGAGATCCGACCCGGCCGCTGCTCTGGGTCGGAAGGACTGCGCAGCGCCCACCCCCGGCGACCCCGCGGCTGCAGCTCCGAACTTCAGGCAAAGTTTTCTGCGGTTCCTGCTGGAGCCAGCCAGGGACTCAGAGTGGTGGCCGTCCGCCCAGAGCACGAGCCCAGGCCGCGCAGGGGCAGGGGCGGGGGCGGAGATGGGGGTCCTGGCTCCCAGGCTAGTTCTCCAGGCTAGTTCTCCAGGCTCATCTGCTCCGCCAGCCGGAGTTCTAGTACGTTCCCGCCCTACCCACCGGCCTCTCGCCGAGCGCCGACTAACCCGCGGGCGCGGTTCCCGGCGCGCCGCGCCCCCGTCCCGGACGAGCCGCCAGTGTCTGGATCTCCCTCCTGAGGAGCTGCTGGCGGGCCTGGCGTCCCGGGCTCCCGCTCCGGCCCGCGCGCCCCAGGCGACAGCAGAAGTGGCCCTGCTTACCTGAAAACGTCTCCCCCGTTGCAGTTAGCAAAAGTCCGGCCAAAGTCGCCAGGCAAGTCCCAAGTCTCCTCATGTTCCTAAGTGCGCTCCGGGCCGCTCCCCGGCGGCGGTGGGTGGGCGGGAGCTTTGGGTGCAAGGCAGCGAGAAGAGAAGGGTAAGCAGTCAAAAACAAAACCAGTCCCCCAAAGTGCCAACAGTTGCAGAAGTCCGAACTCCAGCGGCTCCCGGGGCCAGGAGTGAGGGTCCTGGGTCCTCCCACCCCGCTTCTGATCCGACTCGGCGTCTGGCGCTGCTGCGAGAGGGAGCGGAGGGCTCGCCCGCCGAGTCAAAATCCGCCCTCCGTTCTAGAGGCTGCACCCGCCGCCGCTCTCCTTCTGCTCGGGACCCGAGCCGGCGGCGCTGGCCGTAGCCGTGGCCGCTCGCGTCCTGCCCGCCGCCTCTCCGCCTGCAGCTCCGAGCCTAGCCCCGGGGCGGCGGCGCGCGGATGGCAGCCGGCGCCGGCTCCGCGCGGGGCTCTTGCTCCCAGACTGACTGGCGGTGCCCCGCAGGCCGGCTGAGGGAGAGCCCACGTCACGGCCACCCGGCGCCGCTGCGGCCCGCTAGAGGGCGTGAGCGCCCATACCCGCTAGCCCGCGCCCTGGCGCTCCGCGGCCGCGGCGCCTCCGGGAGGGAGATCGGCTGGGGGCGGCCGCCGCGGATCCTTCGTCACCCGCACCGAGAAGAGCGGCGTTACGGCTTCCCACCCTCTCCTCCTCCTGGCCCCAGCCGCGTCTTCTGTTTTGTGGCTGGCTTCCGGGAGGGTGACTGTGCGAGGGGCTGAGCCTCAGCCAGAAGTTTGTACCGGGTCATGAGCCGCTAGTAGTTGGTGAGAGCGGTAAGCGGAACTAGCGGCCTGCGGCCCCGCGGTTGCGGCAAGGCAGCTCCCACCGTACCTGGAGCCGGACGCCAGTGTCACCGAGTAGGGCCAGCTGCACCCCAAAGTCACAGAGCTCGCGCTCCGCGAGAAAGGCGAGCCAGGAGATCGGGGAGGCTCCGAAGGGCTCTGGGCTGCTGCGCGCCGCGGGCGGAGCAAAGTTGGCGGTCGCGGGTGGAAGAAGCGGGAGCTGCGAGCGCCGCGACCCTGCAGCACGTCAGCTTGCCCCTTGGTCGCCGCGGACAGATGCGCTCCTGTCCCTGAGCCCCGGAACTTTGCTGCTGCTTCGTTGTGCCTCCGCTGGCCCGGGTGGATCAAAGCGAGCCGTGGGCAGTGCACGGAAGGCGGCAGTCACACCGAAACGAGGGTTTGGACGTAACCTGTGATTTCTGTCAATGGTGCAAAGTGTTGGGGAAAAGGGGAAGAGATGTGTGTATGAATCCAATAAGGTCTTGAAATATTTATCATTTGGGGTATGGGATGACTTTTAATAAGTGAATTTAAAAAGCTTCAAATGTTTCAGTAAAGAGGATCACTTTGTAAAATTACAAAAAAAGAAAAGAAAAAAAAAAAACAGCGATCTTTCTGTCTCTCTCGGAATAAGCATGAGCCAGCACCAAACAGCTGTAGATGACAGGCCCAGATAACACTGCAGCAGAAGGCCTGGGCTCTGAGTAACATCGAGTTCTAGCACAGGCAATGAATGATACGGGCAAGAAGGTAAATCCGTGGTGCAGGTGTGCCCGCAGAGCTCTTTCACACTGCTTTCCCCTCGTACTTATTATAACGGTCCAAAAAGTACATCGATCCCACACTCACCTGTCTCCAGTGGACCCCAGAAGCAACAGTCAAGGATATGTTACAGCTGTCACCTCCCTGGGGACACATTTAGGGACTAGACAACTTTTGTCTCTGGTGTCCCAACCAACCGCTCCTCTTTCTTCAGGAATTCCACTTACTAGGTCTTTATCAGAAGTGCCATTTGAAAGGCTCTATGTTAATCATTTACTTCTTAATATGACCTTACATCATTCTACTACTTCCCCCAAATATGTACTTCTTGAGCCTTATCTTTAATTGCAAAGTGAACATTTCAAATATAGAGAAAGGGGAGTCATATGCCTCAAAAGGATCCTCAAGTGACGATGGTCCAATCTGCCACCTGGGTTTTCCATTTTGTTGAGGTGGTGTGTGCACTATGATGAAACCCAAATTTGCTTTCTTTGAGTGGTGATGTGCTTTCCGTTTGCAGCTTTTATCCTAGTAGATTCATGAGATCCAGACAATGAGGTAAAAGTCAATCTAGTCACTTCTGAGGAACTTATTTACATTGGGTGAAGAAGTTAATATTAGGGTAGGATTTCATTTGCAAAGTATGTTAATTTTTTCAGCCAGTATCTGGTAAGGCCATACTATATCCCAGGCACTGTGCTATGTGCTGGAGGTTGTCTTAGGCTGTTCTCCCCAGAAACAAACCTGGAGGTAAGGACTTAAGGGCAAATGGGTTTTATTAGGGAAGCAATGCCAGGAAGAAGTATACAACGAATGGGAAAGGGAGACCAAGGTGGGGGGAAAGTCAATATAGGGTGTATTAATGAGCAGGTTACAGGCAACTAGGACTTAATCCTTGGGTGACCTTAGGGATGGAGCACCCAGAGACACAGAAATGTATAAGGTGGTGAGGGATATAAATGATAAATGCCTATTACATTGTTTTGTGCACCTGAAACTAATAAAAAAAAGTTATTAAAATATATAATAAAAAAAGAAAGAAATATATAAGGTGGCTTGTGGTGGGAGTGGAAAGCGGCTGTACTTATAGGGTGAAGCACCAGTAGAGAGAAAGCATTGCAGGGACTCCTACCACTGCTACCAGGGTAACCAGAAGGTACCTTGTCCCTTCCTTCTGTTACTTAAAGCTTAGTGGGAGGGTCAATGAACGTCGATTATTCTCTGTTCTCTAACACTACAATGTTAAACTGACTCTACCCTTATTAACCTATAATCCACATTGTAAACAGTGATGGGGATTTTGACAGCAGCTCCTTCCCTTGCAATTCATGACAACTACTGTTTCTTACAGGTAACCAGCCAAGGCAGTGTTGAGCCCAAATGGAAGGCCTCTATTGAGTGAATGGATTGGACTTCCTCTAAGGAAGGCACATTGTTGGAACCTTCCCAGTGGTACATTTGCTTTAACTTCTTTTTGCAGCAAGGGAGATTTTTTTATTTTAGTCCAACCGTGTGACATTCCTTGCTCTCTAGAGACAATAGTGACATTAACAGTATGACTGGCCAGAGTTGGGGTGCTGTCAGGCCAGCGCCAAACATTGGTGGGCTTGGGGTAAGAGTACAAGTGGAGACTCATCATACGTCTAAATATTACAAAGTTATTACTCAATTTAGCAAGTTATTATATATTATATCTTTCTACCTTGACAACTACAACAATATTGAAAGGTAAGAAAACCTATATTGTTTATATGACAAAAGTCAACAAAATATTAAAGACAACTGAATATATTATGAGTATCTAGATTTTCTGTTGGTAGTCTGGCTGTATAGATAAGTAATAAAATATATACATAATTCATACATTATTATATATTTATTCCATTTATAACATTGATTTTTCCCTTTATGTTACTAAAATCACTGATATGTTGTTATAATGAAGATTGTTATAATGAAGATTGTCACATAATTTGTGTTCCAGTGACAGCAGCGATCTGAAGTTATGCTATCCTGTGTGGCATACCTACTCACACTTCAGTTCTGTTCTGCGGTGGCACTAGCTATATTGCAAGTGCTCAGTAGCCACGTGTGGCTGGTGCCCACTATATTTGATGACACAGATATAGAACATTCCCATCATCATAGGAAGTTCCATTGGACAACACTGATAAAGGATTTGTGTATTCATGTGCTCGCTTTGGCAGCACATATACTAAAAAAGGATTTGTGTATTCAAATTATACAAAATTTGAGTATATTTCCATCAAAAATGTAAATTAAATTTTTTAAATCAGGGAATTAAAATTACTTTCTTACAGTGGTTGAAAGTTATTTTCTTCCAAATGGTTCAGTTACCTATTAGAATTAAAATTTTAGCTACAAATTATGATTATGAATATTTAGATTATGAACATTTAAATAAAAAATATTTGTAAAAAGCTTAACATTTTTATTATTTGAAAGTGAAAATTTAATTTTGCCTTAATTTTTAATAAAATAGGAATCTATTAGCAAACCTAGCATTCAAAGTTCACCTGGTTGTCAATTTAAAGAATCAGTATCATGTTTCACATGTGTTAAAACTACATACCTATTATTTTAACAGTAATATTAGTTATTTAATTTTGCAAAATATTCCTCAATCACCATGTTCAAGTACATGCAAACACTATACTAATGTGTGACTTCCAGCAGAACCATGGATTGGATCATGAAGAGAAGCAAGAAAATTGATGGTTGGCACTACTAGGAAACATTGCTTATGATTTAAGACTATTTAATTAATATTCTTGCTGTCCGAAAGGATTTGACTTTTAATTTGACTTTTTTTTAACTAAGTTCCTCTGTCATTATATCATCCATACACCTACGAGTGTCCATATGCCGTAGCAGTAGCAGCATACCTTAAAAACCTCATTGTGCTATTTCAAGGACAAAAGTTGTTGTGGAACATTTTTCTGGGGCCTGAACAGAGTTAGTCTTAAGAGTGGATATTTAGGGTTATGTTTTATGTGCTCTCAGCACTGAGCACCAGCTTCCTCATGACAGAGGTGACCATGTGTCCCTTAATAAATTTAATTATATGTGCATGCTACACAGGGTCCTGAAAGGCACAGGCTCAGGGCAGGAGCACACTTTGCCGAATCTGTGGGTAGAACTGCCAACTGTCCTTATTCAGTGATGGTATCTTTGGCAGCCGTAACTCTGTTTGTGAAACTTGTCCAAATTCTGTTAAAAGTCAAAATGTAAATTTAAAAAAAAAGAAAATTGATCCCACCATAACCTAATCCTACTGATCTGAAATGTTACGTTGAATTTGGAGGTTATCCATACGCAGAAAGTTCCTAATTTATCCAAAGTATCACCACACCTGCCAAAAAGCATAGACAAAAGGACCATTTAAACATCCCTCGGTGCTGCTTAATTGTCCTGAACCAGCAGAAAAGGAAAAGATTGTCATTGTTTTTGTTGCTCATGTTTTCTTCTCTAGGCCTTGCTACGATTACTTTCCATTTTTAGAGGCATATTAAGATCATGAAAAGTGTATTTTGAGATAATAAATGGAAAATGGAAATAAGCACCTTTGTATAGGTTTCCACAATGATGTATTCTCTTTAGGTGATCAAAGATAGCATGTCCTTAAAAAGGAAGGGAGTGAAGAGGGAGGGCGGAAGGGAAGAAAGAAGGGTGGAAAGAAAGAAAGAGAAGGAGTCAGAGACCGAGCTAGCTCAAAATTTGGAGTTCAACTTGACTGAGTCTCAACTGTGTAAGTTAAATTAGTTAATTTCCATTTCCTGGCTTGTAAAAATGGTATTACATGTGAGTTCTGTGTGAATCCGGAGGCGCTGAGCAAATCTGATGATTACATTGATCTCTGATTAAGCAAGACTTTAAGTGAGCAGTGCATCACAATCTCCACCTACCCTGGTGTTTTTGTTTGTTTGTTTTTGTTTTTGACCTCAGAGAAGTGTGTGAGCCATGGGCAGCAGTGGGGAACTTGGACACAGTGGTGTGCTGGTCCCTGCTCTGCACATACACGCCATTGAGTCCACTGTACTTAGATTCAGACTTGAGAGGAGCACGTAGAACTTTGCACCCAGTGCTTCACAGCTTCACTCACCTTTTGAATGTATATACATGAAACCAGGAAGAACTGGATGAAAATGAAAAACATATCATTAGTTTTTCACCAGGGCTGGGAAGAGAACAGGTCATTTAAACATTATCCAGTGAAGCCTTGTTCTCACCTGAACAGAAGAAAGAACGGGGCAGATACCCTTTTTTGTAGTTGTTCATCTTACCTAATGTCAGAATTTGTCACTAAGACAAAGCTCATCCTAGCATAGTTCAAAGCCACAATTGTATAAGAGCTTAAATCACTAGGATGAATTTTTAGATGCCCCAGGAATTCCTCCTCATGGCCTAATTAAAAGGGGAGAGGTAATAGGTTTTAGTTCTTTCCGTTGCTTACATTACCCTCAGAATATAAATTCAATTCCTGAAATGCTGATACTAGGGTAATACATTTACATATTCTTTTAAAAAAATCTTAACCCTCACACTGTTAATCTGTGTGACATTGGGCAAGTCACTGAATCTCTGCTTCATTTTCCCCATCTATAAAATGAATGCAATAATTGTACCCACCTTACAGAGTTGTAATGAGGATTAAATAAGATAATGCAAAGTGTTTAGAACAGTTTCTGATATATCATTATATAGATCATCACGTATAATGATATATAAGTTGTTATTAACCACTGATTTTAAAATCAAATACTAAAGAGTCGGCTCTGCACAAAATTCTATGATGGAGTTCCATATAGGTGGAGATGGTGAGGCAGGATAAGTAGCCTAGAGAATTGACCTCCCCCTCTAGGATACAAAGTGAGATGCCTCGCTGGTCACACAAGTGACTGAATCCAGCACCTGCAGCTGGAAAGAAGAATTGAGTTTCATCCAGCAAGGCTAACCTCTATGACCCATACCTGACCTTTAGCTAATAATAATGTCATTATAATCTCATTTACATTGCAGTTACTATGACTCCCATAATGCACCTGGCGCCATGACAGTTACAGAGGAGCCAAATAAGGAAGAAAGAGTGGGAAATGGAGGGTCCCACCTAGGTAGAGATGAATAAACCACATCAATGGGATGTCACCAATTCCCGCCCAGGAGGGATAAATACCCCTAATCAGGACTTTGTCCGAAATACTCAAATCTCTGAGTTCACCGGCACTTCCCTCTCAACTGTACTTTAGTTTCAATAAACAACCTGTGCTTTCCTGCGTCTGTCTCACTCTTGAATTCTTTCTTGTGCAGAGACAAGAACCTGGTCACCGCCGCTCCGGGTTGACTTCTCTCTTGGACATCCCCATGAGTCTGTGACAACAATGGGATGGAAATACCTGGGCCCAGTTACTATTAGATGGGAAGACCTTCAACAGAGCTTCCTGTCCTTTCTCATCAGACTCTCCTATTCTGGGCACACTGAGGTGGTACGGGCTGCCAGACCCAACACCAGACTATATCCAGTAAAAGCACATGGTTTATCGTGGCAGGCCCTTCTTGTTTGCTAATCTGCAAAATGAGAATAATAATTTCTGTACTGTCTACACCATTGCGTTGTAAAAGAGTCAATGACAGTGTGCATAAAACTTCTTTATAACAGGGCTTCAGTTACTAGACTTTGATTTTATTATGTAGCTCTTCTATTTCATTTTACCAGAGAGACCTAAAAGTTCACAGTTTGCAAATAGGTCATATTTTTATAAAAAATCTTTTGATTGGAACTTCTACCTTGTTTGCTATTTTAGATAAAATCGTTAGGATGGTTAATATACTCAAAAAAAATCTTAGTTGTGGGGTCAATACAAGGTAGATCCTACATGGTGATCTCAATATACTAGAAAATAGAATTATTATATTCTAAATATATCTATTCATAGATACATTATATCTATGTTCCCAGAAACAGTAATAATGGGATGTCGCAACCTGATGGAGAGTCCCCAGCTACAGTTTGAGCTCCAGAATGTCTGTCCCCTCAGCAGGTTGTTTTGTCTGCTCTTTGGGTAAGGACACAGATCTCCGGGTGAATTCCCTGCCCTGTGTGGGCAGGACACCAGAGCTGCTTTACACCCAGGGCCCTCTGGAGAAACAGGTCATGCTGTAATCTTTCTTTCCGCTCCTGCATCCTGGAGTAGGGGAAACAACTGCCTACACAAAAGCACTCCTCTGACCAGAATAGTCTGTCCGCCCTGCCCCTCTGGGACAGGAGAGCCAAAGGCAGGCTTTTTCCTGTCTGGAAACACGGCTCCATCTAGATGACCAGAAGCTGTAGCAACATTATAGATACAGTAACCACCCTCCCACAGATACATCTGGAGAGTTTTCAGCCTGGTTCATTGAATCTGAAAAAAGACAAAGAGAAAAAAACGATTGATGAAGATTTCATCACAGCCCACTAGCGGTCACTTTACAATCATTCCACTTTTAAGTCACCAAGAAGTCCTAGAAGAAAATGCAGTCTGCAATCCCTTTGGAGCTGGGAACTTTTGAGATCTGCTGGCTCACTTGTGGAAGGTGTGAAATGGTACTTCACCGTCTGAATCAGTCAATTCAAAGGCACAGACACCAGCTCACCAGCAGCAGCTTCTTTCCATGTGGGGATTCATTAAAGGAAAGAGTGATGTCTTTGTGATCCTCTTTCTCCCCCAGAGGCTTTGAACTAATGTTTTATGTTAGTTCTTGTGCCTTTGTATGAGACAACTGTTTTTCTCAGAACACAGTTTAGAGGTTAGTCAGATTTTCCAAAACTCAGGGTGGAAATCATGGTACTGTATCATGTTCCCATGGATACTTACTTCCTTTTTATTTCACTGTCTTTAAAAAAAATCTTTTGAAGTCAACAGGTAGGTTCCTTAAAACTCTGCTTGACTAATACTATTAAGAAACCTTACGCTTACAATATCAGTTCTACCTCAGATTTAATTATTGCACCAATGGTGTCCTAGGTCCTGTGATCTGTATAATACAGCTGAGTTTCCACTAGAATATGAAAAAAATATTTCACTGGTAACATCAAAGAAAAGAGCATCTTTACTTTCTCTTCATCTTTGATATTTTAAAGTTTCCAAATGTTGCATTTTGCATTGAAGATTTCTAGGCAGTCGTTGCTGTCAAGATGAGACAAGCCGTTGAGGAAAGCATTCAACTTATCTCAGTATGTTTTCTGGCTAACATTTACTGAAGTTTTACTACAAGCAAAGCATTTTGCTAGGGCATTAAAACTCTATAAGACATGTACGATTATTATGCCCATTTTAGAGATGAGGAAACAAGCGTAAAGATAGAACGACAGATCTTACAAAACGAAGGCGATATAGTAAGCCATGGTCATTCAGCTAGTAGTAACTGGTAGAGCGTGATTTGTAGGCAAATATTCTAATTTCCAGAGCTCCCTTTCTTGATCGCTCTATCTTCATTTTTGTCTCTTTTCCTACCACAAATTCTTCATCAAATTTTGTCTAACTTGCCATCATCTGGCCACACAACGCATGGGTGTTTATTTATATGATGATGTGAAAGCTCCCATCTAAATTTTATCCATCCTTCAAAGATGGATTAGTTAGGATTGTAATAATCTGTGGGTAACAGGTAACCCAACCAATGCTGGCATACGGAGCAACGGTTAAGGGCATAGGCTCGAACAGCACACTGCCTGTGTTCGAAATCCAGCTTCTCCACTTACTGAGTAACTTGGGTAAATTATTCAAAGACTCCATGTGTCAACATCTTCATCTAAAAATTGGGATAATGAAGGTACTCACTTTTTTATGACCTTATGAGGATTAACTACAAATTTGAAAACACTGTTTAGAAAGTGCTGAAAAAAAAAGTTACTATCATACAGTTTCTCACTTAGAGGTAGGCTGCCCAGGTGGTGCAGCTACATCACCATGCCACAGAGGAGCCAGGTTCCTCCCGTCTCACTGCTCATTCTCAGCCTTGCAAACCTAAGTGCCTCCTTCTGCATTCCAAGCAGAAAGGAAAAGGAGGGGCAAGAGACAAAATGACTTCTTTTTGTGGGCTTTTGGCTTTTATTTGGGAAGGGAAGGCCCCCTAGAGGACTTCCTCCCACAATTCATCAGCAAAAATGGTGTCATAATTGCCAGGCCTTGCTTTGCATGATGGCTGAGAAATTTAGTCCTGCCTTTTCCAGCCTCTCTAGTGGAGAAAAGTGGGGAGGCATGTGTTTGGGAATGGATTGAGTGAATCAACTTGTAGTACCAACTAAAAGACCCAGCTCATATCCCACCTGCTTCTCTCTTCTAATTACCAACCTAAAGGACATGACTTATACTAATTCTTTGGAACAAATGTATAGTTCTCTCTCCCTGAGAACCATACTTTTGCATGGTTGTTTTTTTCTTATCCTTGAGGTTCCAGTTAAACTTTCTCCTCAGAAAAGAATTCTCTAACTACCCCCATGAATACAGGTCTCTCCTCTTATTCTCTTTTTCAGCAATCTGTTTATCTCCTTCATGATGCTTAATGCAATTGGCGAATTGAGAGGGATGTTATTTTTTATATTCCCGACAAGCAGGGTTTTCTCCCTGCCCTTGGTACACCACTGTGCCCCTATTAAGAGGACAAACTACTATCACTTCAGGAAGAAGGAAGATATACTGTGGAAGTTCGTGTCAAGAGGACAGGAGGTGTACAGCCATCCCCTTCCTGCCACAGTGGATCACTGGAAGAAAAAAGGAAATGAAAGTAGAGCTAAGAGGCCAGACATCAAGGCAGAGGTGTCTAAGAATATTGGGGTCAATGGCTCAGTTTCAAAGAATAGCCTGAGAAGATGGCATACTTCTCATAGAAATCCCACATTTCACATGGCAGTAATTTAACCAAGTCACCCACAATTACTCAATAGCTGCACAACAAAGTAGCTAGATTTTGTTGAATGAATGAATGATTTTTGAATGATATATTTTGACAGAATGTCCCATATTTTGATGAGATTTGAGATCTTGGCCTCACTAACTTACAATTACAATGTGATATTTTGGTCCCTCAAAAGATGATGACTTCTTTAGGGCAGAAATTGCCTTCTTTTCTTTTCCTCTACTTAGGGGCCGCCTTCCAAGGTTATGCATGGATATTTGTTAATTGAGTAAATACAGCACTAAAGATTAAAATGACAGAATTAGGAAGAAACAACAAATTATAAGTCCCAAGGTTACCTGTATTTTTCTTCAGAATGGGCCTTACAGCTCAGCAGAAAAGAGAGATACTAGTAGATGGTAATGACAGATACTGTCGCCTTACTTCTCTGCTTCCGTGCTACTTTACTGTAGAAGAATGGCCATAAAGGTAATAAGATTCCTGAAGACATCTGAGATAAGAAAATCAGCATTTAACCTTAGAAATAGGGCTTTGTGCTTAGATAATGGCTTGTGTCATATGCATCCTTACCACGGGATCTAATTGGATGTCTTGAAATCTTGAATACATTCCTAGGTTTCATTCTGTTTCCCTAACCACAGATTTACTGGGACATTTTTTTTTTTTAACTGTTTGCTTGGTAGAAACTGGGATCTTTTATTCCTGCTTACTACTCTCATTTTTGTCAAATTATGTAGATATTCAATCAGCTTCCAGAATCAGCTCCAGTGCTCGCTCACTCTCCTCATCTTCTGTTTGCTCAAACAGCTCCCTTAGGCCACGGGGGCACAAAATCACTTTGGTTCCATCTACGTTTTGCTGGCAGAGTGATCCTCAGTTTCCACTTCTAACAATACCTGCCCTCACTAACTTATAATAGTATCAGGAGGATGAAACGAGACCTATGTGAAACACTTTATAAAGTGATATACAGATGAAAATTATCATATCTTTTAAATAGTATCATGAGCTTTTATTTCATCCTGTTTACAGGAAAAGACATGGAGAGCAGAAAGGGCAACGAATTTATCAGCGCTTCAGTTTAACGATGGTATACCAAACCCACACTTTGCCTTTGTCTCCTCCTGAAAACGCAACATAATGATAATAAAGGGATAAGGGGAAAAAATGGAGCTAAGCTACAAAGACGACAAATGTGAGAGGAGGCAACAGCAACACATTTTTGAAAGTGGAAAAGCAGAAAGAACAAGGGTAACTTACCCAGCAGAACAAGGAAAATGAACCCTAAGCTGGAATTTGAGAAACCCAAGAAATGACCAATATACACAACTGAACTCCCCAAAATTTCAGGAAGTGAAGGAGCAAACAGGAGGCTTGGTTAAAAGAGTGTTTAAATGTCGTTAACAGCCCCCTGGCCAGGTCCTCCTTTCTCTGCTTAGCCAAGGTGAAGGCCTCTCATCTGCTCGGGTTAAAGATCAGAGGTTAACGCTCTGGCAAAGTCATGACAGGCAGTGTCTGCCCTGCTTGGGCATCAGGCACAACCGAGGGGGGGAATACCATGTCAAAGATGGAGCTTAAGTGATGGTAAATAATGAATTTTGAAACACCTCGACCTTTTTCCACTCTGCTTCCAGAACCCTGACAACCAGGCTTTTCCATCCAGATAGAAGATGGGAAGATTATTCTCTAAGGAGTGTGAGCAGCCCAAAAGACAAGACATAGATTTTGACACTGCGGTGCCCCCCAATGAGACCATCCAGTAGCCAACTAAAGTTCACATACCCCATCCACATGCTGGGAACTGTCCATGAGCTTCATCATGCCCCATTTTTTTCTTTTATTTATTTAGAGTTCCACTGCGGTATTATTTACAACCATGAATTAATGCCCCAATTTTATTTTTTTATTTTTTAAAGATTTTTATTAAAATACAGCTAACATACAATGTTGTCTTAGTTTTGCGTGTATACCCCAGTTATTCAACATTTATACACCTAAAGAAGTGATTACCACAATAAATCCAGCAACCATCTGACACAGTACCAAACTATCACAATATTATTGACTATATTCCCTAGGCTGTACATTATATCCCTACGATTTGTTTTATAACTGGAAATTTGAAACTCTTCTTTTTCTTCACCTTTCCCCATGTTTTTTAATTTTTCAATTACAGTTGACATTCAATATTATATTAACTTTAGATGTACAGCATAGTGTTTAGACATTTATATAATTTAAGAAGTGATCCCCGTGACTAGTCTACTACCTGACACTATACTAGGTTGGACAATTAAGTTCACAAACTCATCCTAGAAAAAGTGCTACATACCTCATTGCTGAATATCACTATGGTCACGTTTGAAGTACTCCCCTTGGGAAGCTATGCACCGACACCAGTGCCTAGTTCACCCTTCAAAGCAATTTTGGAACTGTTTTTCTGGAATGGCCATCGGAGCTGTCATCGTATTACCCTCGATGTCCTGATTGTCATCAAAATGTCTTCCTTTCGATATTTCCTTTATCTTTGGGTAAAGAAAGAAGTCATTGGGGGCCAGATCAGGTGAGTAGGGGAGGGTGTTCCAATACAGTTATTTATTTACTGGCTAAAAATTCCCTCACAGACAGTGCCGTGTGAGCTGGTGCATTGTCATGATGCAAGAGCCATGAATTGTTGGTGAAAAGTTCAGGTTATCTAACTTTTTCACGCAGCCATTTCAGCACTCCCAAATAGTAAACTTAGTTAACTGTTTGTCCAGTTGATACACATTCATAATGACAATCCCTCTGATATCAAAAAAGGTTAGCAATATTGTTGCAATAATTTCGCAAACTTAATTAACTACTTGTATGTAGTTATTACCATATTATTGACTTTATTCCCTATGCTTTACTTTACATCACCATGACTATTTTGTAACTACCAACTTGTACTTCTTAAAGCCTTTATCTTTTTCACTCTTCTCCAAACCCCCCTCCCATCTATTACCCCAAAAATCTGTTACCCATCTGACACCATACATAGTTATTACAATATTATTGACTATATTCCTTATGCTATACACTACATCCCCATAACTACTGTATAACAAATAATTTGTACTTTTTAATCCATTCCTCTTTTTCAACCTTCCCCAATTCCCCTCCCATCTGGCAACCATCAAAATGTTTTCTGCATCTATGAGTTTGTTTCTGTTTTGTTTATTTATTTTGTTCTTTAGGTTCCACATATACGTGAAATCACATCGCATCTGTCTTTCTCTGTCTGACATACTCCACTCAGCACATTACCCTTCAGATCCATCCGTGCCTCCACAGATGACAAGAACCCATTTCTTTCCATGGCAGGACAATATTCCATCATATGTATGTAACACCTCCTCTTTATCCATTCATCCATCAACAGACACCCAGGCTGCTTCCACATCTTGGCCATTGTAAACAATGCTGCAATAAACATATGGGTGTGCATGTCCCCTAAAAGTAGCATTTTGGGATTCTTTAGATACATACCCAGAGGTGGGATTACTGGGTCCTTCTTTGTTTTTTTGCTACAGCCTTTGTTTTAAAGTCTGTTTTGTCTGGTATAACTATTGCTACTCCAGATTTTTGTTTATTTGTTTCCATTGTAATGAAACATCTTTTTCCATCCCTTTACTTTCAGTCTGTGCCTATCTTTTGATCTGAAGTGAGTCTCTTGTAGACAGCAGCTGTAAGGGCCTTGTTTTACCCATTCAGACACCCTATCTTTTGATTGGAACATTAAGTCCATTACAGTGAAAGTAATTGTTGACAGAGATGTAGTCATTGCCATTTTATTATTCATATTTTTGAACTTTTTTTTTCATCTTAAAGAAGTCCCTCTAAGATTTCTTGTAATTCTGGTTTGGTGTTGATGAATTCCATTAGATGTGTCTTATCAGGAAGTACTTTATCTGTTCTTCAATTCTAAATGATAGCTTTGCTGGGTAGAGTAATTTTGGTTGTAGGTCCTTCTTTTTCATCAATTTGAATATTTCCTGCAAATCCTTTATGGTCTGCAAAGTTTCTGTTGAGAAATCAGCTGGTAGGCTTATAGGAGCTCCCTTGTAGGTAACTAACTGCTTTTCTCTTGCTACTTTTAAGACTCTTTCTTTGTTTTTAACCTTTGACATTTTATTTATAATGGGTCTTGGTGTGGGTCTCTTTGTTTTCATCTTGTTTGGGCCTCTCTATGCTTCCTGGCTTCTATGTCTATTTTCTTCACCTGGTTAGGAAAGTTTTCCATCATTATTTCTTCAAATAGGTTTTTTTAATTTCCTGCGCTCTCTCTTCTGCTTCTGCTACCCTATGATGAGAATGTTGGTACTCTTGATGTTGTCTCAGGGATGCCGTTAACTATCTTCATTTTTTTTTTTTTTGTATTCTTTTTTCTTTTTGCTTTTCTGGTTGTGTGTTTTACACAATCTTATCATATAAATCACTGATCCAATCCTCTGTTTCATGTAATCTACTGTTGATTCCCTCTATTGTATTCTTCATTTCAGTTATTATATTCTTCATTTCTGAGTGTTTTTCCATGTTTTCCATCTCCATTTTTATGTTTTCTATCATATCTCTTTGTTGAAGTTCTCCCTGAGATCACTGAGTATTCTCATAACCAGTGTTATGAACTCTGCATCTGATAGATTGCTTTTCTTCATTTTGTTTAGTTCTTTTCCTGGAGCTTTGTTCTGTTCTTTTATTTGGGACATGCTTCTCTGTCTCCCCATTTTGGTTGCCTCACTGTGTTTGTTTCTATGTATTAGGTATGGCTGCTATGCCTCCTGGTCTTAGTAGAGTGGCCTTATATAGTAGGTTTCACACCAAAAGTTATGGATCACTGGAACCCTGGCCTGGGGAACCTGGTGTGGGGCTGGGACTCCTCACTCCTTTGGGAGAATATTTGCAACCAAGATATCTCTCCCATTTTTTAGTGGTCACATACAGGTATGGGGACAGACTGTTCCACCTCTCTGCTCCTCCTACCAGTCTGAGATGGCTTCTTCTGTATGTCCTTAGTTGTAGGTCTTCATTTCAGCTACACTTCAAACCATGGTCAATGAAGGTTATTCTGTAGTTTAGTTGTAATTTTCATATGGTCATGAGAGGACACAAGCAGAGCATTTACCTACTCTGCCATCTTGACAGGAAATCTCTCTATCAATAATACCCCAATTTTAAATTTTAGTAGAGTACCAGAGACCACAAGAAAGCTGAGGAAAATCTTTAATATAAAACACATAAATAATAAACAATAAAACTGACAGCATATATTGGCCAGAGACACAAAAACTTCAAAAAAATCTAATAATAACAGTCTTATAGCCATGAGATGGAGGCTCTTTAAATTAAGAATAGGATGCTATAAAAAAGGAATATTGAGATAACAAAAGTACATTCTTAGAGATTAAAAGTATAATAGTAGAAATTAAAGATTCAATAGAAAACATGGGGGGGAAGTTGATGAATTTATTCAATAAATTAGAATGAATTTAATTTTCATTAAAGTAGAACATAAAGACAATAAAAGAAATATAGGGAGAAAAATTGATGAGAAAATCAGAGTAGGCCAGGTACATTTATCATCCAGAAAATGAAGTTTCGATGGGAAAGAAAAGAGAAAACAGTGGAAATGAAATAATCAGGAAATAAACCAAGAAAATTTCCCAGAAATGAAGGACGTGGATCTCCCTTTTCAAAGGCCTCTTTGAGAGTTCAACATAATAGATGGAAAAAGACCCAGACCCTGACACATCACTGTGAAATTTCAGAACAGTGGGACCAAAAAAAGATAACACAAGCTTCCAGAGAGGAAAAAATGTTTTCAGAAAATAGATTGTGAAGCAGAATGACTTCAGGCTTCACAGCAGCACCCAGAAGGCCAGACAACAATAGAGCAAAGCATTCAGCATTCTAAAACAAACAAACAAACAAAAAACTGTTTCCTACCTGAAACTGTCTTCTTAGCCATACTATAATAAAGTGTGAGGGTGAAATAAAAACATGTTCAAATATGCAAAGTTTAAGAAAATTTAACTCTTCTAAGGAAACTACTAAAAGATATGCTCCACCCAAATGAGAGAGCAAACCAAGAATTAAAAAGGCATAGAATTTGGGATACAAGAGATTCAAAACAGGAAAGACGGAGAGAATTTTTATAATCATAGCAGAGGGAGACCTCTGCATGAAGCTTTGCAGCAGACCCAGAGAAGACTGGAGTGAATCAGAAGGTCCATGGGATGCCTTCAAGAAGATGAAATAGAGTATTTAATATATTTAAACATACTGAGAGGAGAATTTAGATACGTGCAGGTAGAGTTTGAAATGAGATGATTAGAAAATTAAGCCAGCAAAACAAATCTAAATTAACTCCAAAAAAGTTGTGAAAGAAAGGAAATGTGATCATAGGATGCAATATGTCTCAGCTCTGAACAACACTTAGCTGTTACACTGTTAACAATAAGTATTAATTTGACCAAAATTATCATAAAATTGTATTGAGAGAATGGGAGCACAGAAGTATGGTACTTTTGCTGTATGGAGTAAAGGGGTGGTAGTGGTGAGAAGTGGTGGTAAAAGAGAGCAGGATCTTCATCTTCCAAGGTGAGGAGTCAATAACAAAGTCTTAAGTTAGCAGTATATGAGCATAATACTTAGATATGTGAAGGTAAATATCAACAGAAATTGCCAACAGATTTAACAGTGATTGCTCCTAAGAATAGGAAGTGTGTGTGTGTGTGTGTGTGTGTGTGTGTGTGTGTGTGTTTGGGTTGTCATAATGTGCTCGTAATGACAGATTTTGTGCATATATAACTGTAATATAACTATAAACTAAGTTTCTCAACAAGTCAACGAAACTGACAAATTATATTTTTGGCACAAGGGATAAAATAATTTTCATACCTAATTTTTTTCTTTGTTCATTGGCTTATTATACAACTTGTCCCATTTATAAGCCCTTGAGACACTGAATTCACAAATGGATAATGACCAGATCAAATATAAAAATAGAACTCTGACCCACAATCTACATAAACCAGCCCAAGAAACAAGCGCATTATCTATAGTAATCAGTCCAGAAAGCCAACCTGCTATAAATCAGAGTTGTACAAAATCAGACCGTAGCTACTTTGTGATAATCGACGCCAAAATGACCAGACTTGATTAGTAACTGAGAGCTTCCCTAATCTTTATCTCTGCTTCCAACTTAGGACCAATTAGTGAAGGCCAAATATGCACCCCTCACCATTACATAAGATGCTCTTCTTCTGGTAAGCCTGCTTTCAGCTTCCCCATGCCACCATCCTCCAGGCAGGGCACACTTGAAGCCTTCTTTTTTTAATTAAAGTTTATTGGGGTGACAATTATTACTAGTTACATAGATTTCAGGTGTACAATTCTGTATTACATCATCTATAAATCCCATTGTGTGTTCACCACCCAGAGTCAGTTCTCCTTCCATCACCATATATTTGATCCACTTTACCCTCATCTACCACCCCCCTACCCCTTACCCTCTGGTAACCACTAAACTATTGTCTGTGTCTATGAGTTTTTCTTTTTCATTTGTTTGTCTTGTTCTTTTGTTGTTTTTGGTTTATATACCAAATATCAGTGAAATCATATGGTTCTCTGCTTTTTCTGTCTGACTTATTTCACTCAGCATTATAATCTCAAGATCCATCCATGTTGTCGCAAATGGTCCTATTTCATCTTTTCTAACTGCCGAATAGTATTCCATTGTATATATATATATATATATACCACAACTTCTTTATCCATTCATCTATAGAAGGACATTTTGGTTGTTTCCATGTCTTGGCCACCGTAAATAAAGCTGCAATGAACATTGGAGCACACGTGTCTTTATGGCTAAATGTTTTCAGATTTTTTGGGTAGATATCCAGGAGAGGGATTGCTGGGTCATATGGTAATTCTATTCGTAATTTTTTGAGGAACCTCCACACTGCCTTCCATAGTTGCTGCACCAATCTGCATTCCCACCAACAGTGTATGAGGGTTCCTTTTTCTCCACAGCCTCTCCAACACTTATTACTATTAGTCTTGTTGATGATAGCGATTCTGACTGGCATGAGGTGATATCTCATTGTGGTTTTGATTTGCATTTCTCTGATGATTAGTGATGTTGAGCATTTTTTCATATGTCTATTTGCCATTTGTATGTCCTCTTTGGAGAAATGTCTCTTCAGATCATCTGCCCATTTTTCAACAGGGTTGTTTGTTTTTTTGTTGTTGAGTTTCATGAGTTCCTTGTATATTTTGGATATTAGCCCCTTATCGGAGGCACTGTTTGCAAAAATCTTCTCCCATTCATTTGGTTGCCTCTTTATTTTGTCGATGGTTTCTTTTGCTGTGCAGAAGCTTTTAAGTTTGATGTAGTCCCATTCACTTGTTTTAGCTTTTAATTCCCTTGCCTTTGGAGTCAAATTCATGAAATGCTCTTTGAACCCAAGGTCCATAAGTTTAGTAGCTATGTTTTCTTCTATGAAGTTTATTGTGTCAGGTCTTGTGCTTAACTCTTTGATCCATTTTGAATTAATTTTTGTACATGGTGACAGATAGCAGTCCAGTTTCATTCTTTTCCACGTGGCTATCCAATTCTCCCAGCACCATTTATTGAAAAGGCTGTCTTTTCTCCATTGTATGTTTCTGCAAAGAGTGACAATTTAACATTTTCATTCCCAATTTGGATGCCTTTTCTTTGTCTTGCCTAATTGCTCTGGCGAGGACTTCCAACACTATGTTGAAAAGCAGAGGTGATAGGGGACAGTCCTGTTGTGTTCCTGAATGTAGAGCAAAGGGCATCAGTTTTTCACCGTTAATTATGAGATTAGCTGAGGGTTTCTCATATATGGCCTTTATCATGTTAAGGTATTTTCCTTCTATACCTATTTTATTAAGTGTTTTAAGCATAAATGGATGTTGTATCTTGTCAAATGCTTTTTCTGCATCAATTGATATAATCATATGATTTTTTTCCTTTATTTTGTTTATGTGATGTATCACATTGATGGATTTGCGAATGTTGAACCATTCTTGTGCTCCTGGTATGAACCTCACTTGGTCGTGATGAATAATCTTTTTAGTGCATTGTTGCATTCAATTTGCTAGAATTTTGTTTAGGATTTTTGCATCGGTATTCACCAGAGATATTGGTCTGTAGTTTTCTTTTTTTGTGTTGTCCTTACCAGGTTTTGGTATCAGGGTAATGTTGGCCTCATAAAATGAGTTAGGGACTACTGTCTCTTCTTCAACTTTTTGGAAGAGTTTGAGCAGGATTGGTATTAGGTCCTCTTTGAAGGTTTGGTAGAATTCACTAGTGAAGCCATCTGGTCCCGGACTTTTGCTTTTGGGAAGGTTTTAGATAACTGATTTAATTTCCTTAACTGGTGATTGGTCTGTTTAGATTTTCCAGTTCTTTATGGTTCAGCCTTGGAAGGCTATATGTTTCTAAGAACTTGTCCATTTCTTCTAGGTTGTTGAATTTGGTGGCATATAGTCCTTCATAGTATTCTTGGATGATCCTTTGTATTTCTGTGGTGTCCATGATAACTTCCCCTTTTACGTTTCTGATTTTGTTAATCAGTGTCTTCTCTCTTTTTATCTTAGTAAGTCTAGCCAAGGGTTTGTCAATTTTGTTAATCTTTTCAAAGAACCAGCTCTTTGTCACATTAACTTTTTCTATTGTCTTTTTATTCTCTATTTCATTTAGTTCTGCTCAGATTTTTATTATTTCCTTTCTCCTGCTGACCTTGGGTTTTATTTGTTCTTTTTCTAGTTCTTTAAGGTGTAATGTGAAGTTATTTATTTGGGATTTTTCTTGTTTCTTGAGATAGGCCTGTAATGATATAAATTTCTCTCTTAAAACTGCTTTTGCTGCATCCCAAAAATTTTGGTAGGATGTATTTTCATTCTCATTTGTTTCTGTGTATCTTTTGACCTCTCTTCTAATTTCTTCTTTCACCTGGTCGTTCTTTAAAAGTATGTTGTTTAATCTCCATGTATTTGTGGGTTTTCCTGCTTTCTTTCTGCAGTTGATATCCAATTTCAAAGCCTTGTGATCAGAGAATATACTTGCTATGATTTCAATCTTCTTAAATTTGCTGAGGTTAGTTTTATGTGCCAACATATGGTCTATCCTTGAGAATGTTTCATGTACACTAGAAAAAAATATGTAGTCTGATGTTTTAGGATGAAGTGCTCTATAAATGTCAATTACATCCATGTAATCTAATGTGTCATTCAGGGCTGTTATTTCATTATTTATTTTCTGTTTGGATGATCCATCCATAGCTGTCAATGATGTATTTAGGTCCCCTAGTATAATTGTGTTTTGGTCAATTTCTCCCTTTAGTTCTGTTAGTAGTTGCTTGGTATATTTCGGTGCTCCCTGATTGGAGGCATAAATATTGATGACTGTTATGTCTTCTTGTTGTATAGTCCCCTTTACCAATATGAAATGTCCATCTTTGTCTCTTGTTACCTTTTCACCCTGAAGTCTATTTCATCTGATATCAGTATAGCTACACCTGATTTTCTCTGGATACCATTTGCTTGGGGTGTCAATTTCCACCCTTTCACTTTGAGTCTATTCTTCTCCTTGTAGCTGAGATGTGTCTCTTGGAGACAGCATATGGTTGGGTTTAGTTTTTTTATCCAATCTGCTACTCTGTGCCTTTTTATTGGGGAGTTCAGTCCATTTACATTTAGGGTGATTATTGATATGTGAGGATTTCCTAGCATTCTATCTTTAGGTTTTTGGTAAGACTGTGTCTCCATTGTTTGTTTTACTTTTTGTTTTTGTCTATCATTTATGTGTGGTGGTATTCTATGATGTTTCCTTCTGTTTCTTCTTTTATTACAGTATATACTTCAGTTCTGGATTCTTTTTTTTTTTTTTTTTTTGAGTGGTTACCCTTAAGTTCATGTAAAAGAAAGTTTGATATTTAGAGTATTCCATTTTCTTTAGCATGCTTACTTTCTCCATTCCCTTATTCTTATTCAGGCCTTTACTCTACCCCTTTTTATGTTTTGGTTGCCATAAAATTGTCCCTGTTGATGGTGGTCGAAAACTTCCTTTAGTATTTCTTATAGCGCAGGTCGTCTATTAGAAAATTCCCTCAGTTTTGTATGGCTGGAAAGGTCTTTATTCCTCCTTCATATCTAAAGGATATCTTTGCTGGGTAAAGTATTTTTGGCTCATAATTTCTCTCTTTCAAATAGTTTGTATATTTGGCTCTACTCTCTCCTGGCTTGTAGAGTTTCTGCTGAGAAATGTGATGATAATCTAATGGTCTTTCCTTTGTAGGCTACCATCTTCTTTTCCCTGGCTGCCTTGAGAATTCTTTCTTTGTTGTTGATTTTTGACAGCTTCAATACAATGTGCCTTGGAGAAGGCCTGTTGGGGTTGAGGTAATTAACTTGTTCTATTTGCTTCTTTGATTCGAGGATCCAGTTCTTTCCACAATTTGGGAAGTTCTCATAGACTATTTGTTTGAATATACTCTCAGTTCCCTTCTCTCTTTCTTCTCCTTCTGGTATGCCTATTATTCTTATATTGCCATTTCTGATGGAGTCAAAAAGTTCTTGTAGCGTTCTTTCATTTCTTTTAAGTCTCAAGTCTCTTTCTTCTTCCATCTGTGTCATTTCCAGGTTTCTATCTTCGATGTCACTGATTCTTTCCTCCATCTAGTAAACCCTACTACCTAAGCTGGCTATTTCATTCTTAATTTCTTCTATTGAATTCTTAATCTCCAGAAATTCTATTTGGTTCTTTTTTAAAATATCAATTGCTTTGGTAAAATGTTCATGTTGTTCTTTGATTGTGTTTCTGAGTTCATTAAACTATCTTTCTGTGTTTTCTTGCATCTCACTGAGTTTTTTCAGATCTGCAATCTTGAATTCTCTGTCATTTTAGTCACATATTTCCATATATTTAAGTTCGTTTTCTGGAGACTTTTCATTTTCTTTCTGAGCTGTCTTGTTGCATTGGTTATTCATGGCAATTAATGATTTATTATTTCTCTTTCTAGACATCTACAGGAGTGGGTTCTTCCACAGGTTGATAGCAAGAGGTCTTTCTTTTGTTTTCCAGTACGTGTTAGTAGAATGTTTTATTTTCTCTCTGACTGCAACCTTTTTTTCTCTCTTACACTGTAGTGTTGTGTTTTCTCTGCACTATTCCAGCTTCTCATGCAATGGGGAGATTCCCTGGAAGGCAGGCTTCTCCTCTGTTAACGGTTCTCCTGGCTCATAGGGTGCTGCGTCCCTGTGGGGGTGCAGAGAGATTTTGAAGTTCCAAAGCTCTCCCTGCACCAGATTCAGAACCTTTGTGTTTCAGCAGCTCTGTTTTCTCATGCAGGGATCCTCCCAGATAGGTGGGGACAGGGGCAGTTGGGTTGTGAGAGGTAGCCCAGAACAATGGTGGTGACCACCACCAAAGCTGGTCCTGCTTCCACAGCTCCCTCCCCTTTGCCGGAACTAGTTGGGCTGTGAATCTGTGTCTGCAGACCACAGTTCTCAGAACTGCAAATATTCTGTTATTTTGATGTGACACTGCTACTGTTCTGCTTCTAAACTAGGCAGGTGGGGGCAAGGCGAGCTCTGGGAGGGTAGGGAGGGGGCGGCTAGTCTCAGTGCCTAAGACTTCCATTCTCTGCTCAGCAGTGAGGGCTTAAATCACCATTTTCAGCCTTCTTCCCTCAGTCTTTGTTCTGAGGTCTCTGCCATGAGCGTTGGGTTCAGCCGTGTTATATGCTGTTCCCTCAGCCCTGTGGGCCATAAGCAAAGCCCTAGCAGTCCAAGTTCTTCCCTCTCCTGCAGCTGCGGTAGTTCCGGGATGCAGCGAGCTGGGAGCACTGAGCTAGATCTGTGTCCTGCACCCACGTGGCCCGTCTCCGCACGTCTTCCTTCCCTCCTCCCCTGCTCACTCAATTTGCCCACCTTTAGGTGAATTCAGTAGTGAGCCTCTTCGTCTTGCCTGTCCGCTGTGCAGGGAGTTCTTTGTGGAATTATCGTTTTTTCAATTTGTTGTAAATTCCAGGGGAGATTTCCAGAGGCTCACCTCACGCCACCATTTTGATTGAAGCCTTCTTTTTTAACCACCATAAAGCTTTCCTCTGCCTTCCTTTGAGTTGCGGCCAAATACAAGTGATAGTGGCTGACTGCCTTGCTACAGTAAGCTCTTAATAAATACCCTTTGCTTCTTCTCATTTGATTGGTCTTCATTTATTTCCATGCTCTATTTGGAAGCATTGCAAATTTTCAAAGGTAGAAAACCATTTTCTTGGTCAAGAATTAATATCAGCTAAATCAATGACCCAAGGTCATGAAGACAATAATTTCTGGTCAAATCTTTTAATTTATTCACTCCCATATTGTACTCTTTTTCCACATTGCAAATTTTGCACTGGTTATTGTGGAAAATACAAACATAAATTAGATAACTTGAGTATTTCACCTAATTGGCTTTAATAATTTTAGAGTTTCTTAAATTCAGATAATCAAAGTTATCTTAAGTTTAGATAGCTCAATTAAAACTGTATTCATACTTTTAAGAAAATGAACATAGTTTTAAAAAGCAAGTTGCCAGAAATAGAGATCAGATTAGTCTCATACTTTTATACATTTTTTTATTTTATAATATACTTTCTCTCAAATTGCCCAATTTGCTTAAATATCTTGGCACATGTCTAAAATATGCTTTTCTTTAAACCACCTTGAAATCTTCTCTTATGTTTACCACTAATGATATAAATGTTAAATGTATGTTCTATTTATGCACATTTTCCTCTTTGTGCTGCAGAACTGAATTGTAGATGTCCTATGAAGCATATATGATTATGGAAAACTATTCTGTTGAAAATAATAGTAGTTTTTATAATGATATAAATCCAAGAAAGCAAAAGAAATTGAGGTTGGAAAACCAGATGTAATCATGAAAAAAAAAAACTGTGTGCACGTGATGAACTAGTTTTTAGCAAGAGTCAAATAATGCAGTCAGTGGGAATTTAACTAGTCCATGGAGTTGTCAAAGGCATATGGGATGTATGAATAATAGCTGGAAATTTGTTGTGGACATGAGGTTATTAAGCTTGTCTCCCTTTGCATTCAATATAGTAGTAAAAACTATTATTAAATAACTGATTTTATAGCAACTGTTAAAATTATTTGGCCAAAGTATAAATTAAAGTTTATGACAGATGCAAATGTATGCCTTAAAATGTATAACGCTAATTTAGGTTCTGTTCCCATTTAAAAATAAAATAAAAACAGACGAAAGAACAGTGATTACCAAAATAAGAGCAAATTAATAAGGTTGCCAGGAGAGCTTCACAAAAGTCTGGAACATTAAATGTGACCTTGCTTTTCAAACATAGAATCCTATAATTATCAGTGATCTCTTATCTAGCTGAGTGCACGGTAAAATGCATAGCTGGCATGAGCAGTAATGGGGGTGACACGTGAGATCCTTAGGACTGATTAAAGAGAACAAATGAGCGAGCCTTCTGTGTTACATGCAGATGTGTGGAAGGTCAGTAGATACCCACTACATCTGGAATTTGTTTTTACCTGCATCATTTCTTCCCGTTACAAAAGACAAATTAATTTTTAGCAATCAGTGGGATTCAAATATTTCATTGAATGTCTTATTAAATGTATCATTGAAACTTTCTAGAAATGTCTGGTTCCCAGTCCCAGCCCTGTATTTACAGTCTCTGAGGCTAGCCTTTGGGGTATGGTATTTCCTGAAGCTCTCTAAGTGATTGGCAAATGGGGACTGGGTGGGGCTTTGAGAAGAAGTAGCACTACCTTGTAATATCTAACTCAGTGTTTGTCACAAAGTAAACATATAATATATATTTGCGAGTAGATCGATTTTAAGAAATATTTTAAAACATGTATAATGTGAAAAGTGAAAAATTTTAGGAGCATACAATGACTTGGGAGCTGATCTAGAAATCACATAACCTGAGTTTTAAAAAGTAATCTGCCTGATCATCACCTGGGAAGGTTTATAAAAAGTTAGATTCTTGAAGTCTCCTTCCTAAAGACTGAATCTAAGTTTCCAAGAATAGGACCCAGGATTCTGTATTGTTTAAATTTTTGAAAACATCTTATGATTCAGGAATTATAATTTTTCTTGCTAAGCACCCTTGTTCTTTCAGTACTTCCTCAAATGGCATGGTTTCCTGCCATTGACCACCTGATTACTGTACTTTGGACCAAACTCAGCTTGCCTGTTTCTCACTGAAAATAATAATGACTGCTACAGAACTGAGAAGTATTATCATCCCCCCAGTTCTGGATTCTGTTTGTCTGACAGAGAACCAAGATTCAGTTAACTGTGGCAACTTTTTAAAATTTTTAGTTCATGTTATCTAGCAGTTAACCAAAAATGTTTTTTGTGTTTTTTTTGTTGTTGTTGTTTTGTTTTGTTTTCAAAAGTGCTGTTAAGCTATAGCTTCCCCATCTTGGGTTTTTGAAGTTGAATATTAATACAGAGGCCACTTTAATTTGGTCTCCTTAGATTTAGTTCAAGATCTAGCTTGTCAGGTTCATTTTGGATTCTATCATTCAATATATTAATCTCTCTCTCTTCCAGCTCATGTCATACTTGAATTTGATAAACATGCCATTTCTGGCCTGATTGGAGTTATTAGTAAACACATCAAATGAAAGAGAGCCTTCAGCAGATCTCCTAAGGACTTCCCTGTGGATAAATATTGGCCATCACCTGCTTCAATTTAGTTTTCACCTCATCACCGGTCTAACTGTTCAGCCCAGGTTTCCTCATCTTGTTAATAGAAACATAATAAGAAACTTCTAAAAAGCTGCGTTCTTGACATTAAAACTTGAAAGCTACATTGTTTCATATCACCTAAAATCTGCAACATATATTTTACTTTATATGCTCAGAATATTTTATATATAAAATTTTAACTGTCAATAGATACATTGCCCATTTTACAACTTAATTCTCTTTTAAAAATGTTCTCTTCATAGGAAGAACTTTACCAATATGAAATTTCTTATGATTTTTTTCCCTAAACTTCCACTAACATGTACTGTCTCCTCTCACAAGAAGATTCTAGCTGGTCCAAAGGTTACTGTGTCTGACGGTAATTCGCCGAGTTACCACATTTCAATTGCTTTGGCACATTTCATTTAGGAGACTTTTGAAGTGAGAAAGAAAAAGAAATAGAGTGGGAATTAGGTGATGCAAAAAGAAAAACAGTGTGCGAAGAGAGGGTAAGAAACATCTCTGGACAATGGAAAAAGAAAAAAAACAAAAACAAAAGCAAAAAAAACACCTAACAGGAATCCTCAGGAACAACTTGATTTTACATTTGACTCAAAGTAAATGTTCATAAAATGCATACGTGGATATTCCAAAATGTTGGCTTTAAATAGAAAATTTCCAAACATGTAAGGTTATAAAATGAACTTAATATGAGATACTTTTCCAAAAGATATACACTAATAATTAAGATTATATTTATATTTATACTAGCCTTTCTGTAGACAAAAAAAAAAAAAAAAAAAAAGAAGAAGAAGAAGGAAAGAAAAGAAAAAGAAAATGTGGCTTAAAATAAAAAGGAATTTACTGGCTTAAATAATGTGCAATCCAAAGACTGGCCAAATCCTAAAAGGATATTATTGTCAGGACCCCATCTCTCTCTGGGTGCTGCTCTTCTTTCTCCTACTGGTCCCTTTCTCAGAGTATCAGGCAGATACTCTCTTGATGGCAAATTATCTGTAGGCTCACACACTCAACTCTGAAAAAAAGTAATGTTTTCTCTCATTAATTCTGCGAAGATGTAATAGGCTGAATAACAGCTACCCAAAGATATAAGGTTCTAATCCCTGGAACCAACAAATGTTACCTTATAAGGAAAAAAATGTTCTTGAAGATATGATTACGTGAAGAATCTTGACATGGAAGATTACCCTGGATTTTACAGTGAATCTCAAATGCAATCACAGTATCCTTATAAGAAGGCAGAGGGAGACTCTACACACATAGAGGAGGAGGAGGAAGTGATGTGACCACAGAAGCAGAGATGGCGGTGATGTGGCCACTAGAAGCTGGAAGAGGCAAGGAACAAATTCTGTCCTAGAGCTTCCAGATGGAGCATGGCTCTGCTGACACCTTGATTTTGACTCAGTGAAATAGATTTCAGACTCGGGTCTCAGAAGTGTGAGAGAATAAATTTCTGTTGTTTTAAGCCACCAGATTTGTGATAATTTGTTACAGCAGCCACAAGAAACTAATTCAACAGACACTGGTTTGTTCACTCTGATTTGACCACCCTGAGTCACATGACCAACTGAACCAATCACAGAGCTGGCCTGACAGGCTAGCCTGAGTTATTGTTTTTATTTTGGGAGCATGGGCAAAGACTTTCATGAGGTAAATGAACTCCAACTGAAGGAAGGGGAGGTTGCCCAAAAACGAAGCATAACTGCAAATAGAAGCTGGTTGGAGAGGGGGTCAAAAAACAGCAGCTATCCATTTCATGTCTGAAAGGAGAAGACAGAAAAAAGGTGAAGGTGCAAAGTTAACATTTATATGCAAGTCTATTATAACATCACTGCACTTGAACTTGTATTATTGCTGTTGTGATGCCGTTAAGCAACATATTATCAGGGATACACTGAGTTAAACAGACACCAGTTGCTAAGAGTAGATTTGTTTTTATTGCTGATCACAGCACTTTCTCCATCTCTGACATGTCTCCTTTTGGAAAAGTCATACATTAAGATCACACATATGCATATTATTGCAAATAAAAATGTATGGTGATTAAGACAGGATATTCTTCTGTACTTATTTTCTAATTTCTTTCTGATTATGTCTAAAATATTGTGTTAACAATGTTTGGTAGTAAGAGCTTGTGCCAGAGTCTGCAGGGTGAAGTCTTTCATGCTTTCCACATCTCTTCTTGAATTATGACTATTAACTGTCCTATGAAGAAAGGGTTCAAGGATGCTCCGCCTTTTATGAGCTCTTGGACTTTTGGTAAGTTATTTACACTTCCCTGATGTCAGTTTCTTCATATGGAAAATGAAGGTACTTGTTTTCACAGGATTTGTTTTGAGACGTATCTAAAAAAATTGTGTGAAAGATTCCAGCAAGGTGCACAGCACAAAGTAAGATGCTAATAATACTCCATGATGAACCCTATAATCCAATAAGCTCAACCTAAATCATCATTCTGATGATTATTCCTATAATTTGTCCTCTTCTCCTTACCCGCACTGGAGCTCTTTTATTGGCACATTTCAGCTTCAAAAGATCACATGTTGATTCTTAGGAGAGCCTAATGTCAAGTGTGTGTTCTCCCCCTTTTTAAAACTTCGCAAAATTTAAAATAAGATCAGTTTCAGTGCTGAACCATGCAGAGCTGTACCTGCTTATTTATTCCAAAACCATTTTTGAGGCTAACAAAATTTCTTTGATGGGACAGAATATCACAGCCGGCCTCCCCAATCTGAGATGGCTCATTTGCTTTCCTTTTGAAACTGTCAGATTTTATTTTGAAGCTTTAAATTAATTGGCTCTATTAGCTTTCCCTTAGCTGTTTCATTATTTACTCTAAAAAAAAAACTCTAGCAGGTAAGTCAGGCATAATTTACCTTTATGTACATTTTGATGGAGGGAAGAGGAAAGCTGGCATTGTTTGATCTGGAGGGAAGAGAAGTCCCCAGTTAGGGCTCAGATTAGCCCCTGAATTTCTGGGCCTAAGAGCCAGTGTCTCCCCTAGTGAGCCAAGGCCACAGCATCTCTGAATTCCTTGGGACCTTCGGGAAATTTATGGCCAGGTTGGACAGGTTTAGGGGGTTCGTATTACCACATCTTTGCCCAGGAAATTTTAGAACACAGTTTCAGGGCCCTCATAGGCATTTGATTGCCAGCCTGTGTTATTTCATGAGTATCTGCTTCTATTCAGCATAGTTGTCATTCCAAATATAAACTGCATATAAAATAATGAAATTTTACCAGACTTCAGGAACTTAGGGAGACATAGAGACAAAATATAGATAGATGACTTTATAAATATAAGTGTTTGATAAAATTTAAATAACAAAAGCTTACTATTTAATGAGGAACTTTATCCACCTTGTATTTATAATTTACACCTTGTTGAATGTCATAGCATTTCACCTGTGAATACTACGCATTCTGGAAATAAGTATGCCAGAACCTCAAATCCTAAAGTGGTGAGATTATGAACAATTTTTAATTTTTTTTCCTAGGTGTATTTCCTAGGAAATTTTCTATATTTTAAAGAAGTGTCATATTCATAATATGAAATATTTTGATTAATATTTTTTAAAAGAAAGAAACTTTAAAAAGAAATAATAATCATGAATATCACAGTGTTAGTTGTTGTATAAGTTAAAATTGGAAATGCATCCAATAACAGAAATTGTTTAACAAAGTTTCATACACATACAGTATATTGCAATTATGTCTTACTTAACAAGCATTTGCATTCATTTTGGGGAGAGTGGGGGATATGAATTTAAACATTTATACTCATCTCTCCAATTATCTTTTTGTTTTTTTTCATTGTTTGGCCAACAAACCATCCCCTCTGATCCAAATCCAGTCTTCACCAAAAACCATTGTATTCTAATATCCAGATGGAAGGCTTACGTCAATAAGAAGCAAGAATGACATTAATTAAAAGAGCACTGATATGCATTTTCATTTGGCTCTTCTGAGAGTCTGACTTTACTGCTAAGGGCTATCTTGAGACTGAGATGAAAGGGTCCTTTAAATGGTGTAATTAAAATCATGGACATAGGGACATTTAAAATGCAGAAAAAAAGTGCCTAGAATTCACAAATGAATGTCAATATGACAGACTAGAATATTCATAAGTATTTTATCTCTGAGATTGGATAATAAAAAATATGGTTCAAAGAAAAAAAGAAAAATGGATTTAGGTTAAAAACTAATTGTGTAAAATATTGTGAATGATTGTAAAATATGAAACCACTTGGATTTAGTGAAGAAAGTCCAATGGTTAAGTCTAGTGAATTTCTAGTGAATGCGGGATACACTGACGTGGTTACCAAGTAAGCAACCCAGTTAGAAGGAGAATATCATTTTCATGGATGGGTCTCCTTGGGTTGTTGCCCTCTTAGCTGGCTAGATGAATTCCAGGTCCTAGAAAAAAGACACCTGGTGTCTTCCAAGTGTCATCCAGTGTCATCCAACACCATGACTAGAGGGACAGGATCAGCCAGTTACAAGGCACAGATAAGGACCTATCCACAGTAATTAAAGTTAACCGATAATACAGGCTTTGTTACTTGAAGGCAAAATAGACCAAAGTGACAAATGTTTATATCTTATTTCTCTAAAGTCTTCAAATACTATGTATAATGAATGAGCAGAACCAAAAATATTTCTGAGCATAGATAGAGACTCAAACTGAGTGGCATATTTATTTTCTATTTAGCCCTGACGAGAAAAATAAATTTATATTAAATGTACTGATGGCAGTTGAAATTTAATGACTATAAAATTTGTTCTGTCCTGGTATAAATATTGTTACAAATTTTCCCATATTTTATCCCATATTTATACCAAGAAATTCAAGATAGTTATACCATTATTTTCATATAGTTACATGCATAAAGAAAGATCACAATTAGATACACCATGTACTGTATTCTTGCTTTTTCTTATAGTAGTCACACCTTATCGGTAGGGGATATGTTCCAAGACCCCCAGTGGATGCCTGAAACCAAGGAGAGTACTGAACCCTCTATATACTATGTTTTTTGCTATACATACATAACTATGATAAAATTTAATTTATAAATTAGGCACAGTAAGAGATTAACCACAATAACTAATAATAAACTAGGATAATTATCCCAATATATCGTAATAAAAGTTACGTGAATGGCTTAGAGGAAATTATTAAGTAAAGTAAGGGTGACTTGAACACAAGCACTGTGATACTATGACAGTTGATCTGATAACTGAGTGACTAAGGGTCAGGTAGTGTACGAGAACACAGTGGTGATTCATGTGTCAGGTAGGAAAGAGTGGGATGACATAAAATTTCATCATGCTACTCAGAATGATACACAATTTAAAACTTATTAATTGCTTATTTCTAGAATTTTCTATTTGATATTTTCTGACTACAGTTGACCATGGGTAACTAAAACTGGCAAGTAAAACCTCAGATACTACTGTAGTTGTCCCCATCTGAAAAATCTAACAAGTGATCTATTTAACTAGAGTTGGTCCTTATTATTCACCCGAAGGGATAAGGACCACATATCAGAAATGAAGTGTAGTTAATTTTTCTTGTTGTATTAGTTTGGTCTCTTAAACCAGCAAGCCATTTAGGAAAGAATCTAAGGAATTCCTTCTCTGTGATCTTTTTAATCAAAACTGAAAAACCCAGTCTTTAAGAGAATGACACAGAATATAAAATCCCCTCTAGCTATTCTTTACATTGTTCTTGCAACCTTTATACCCTAACTCAGAATCTATTCCTTTTTACTCAACCACAACTACAAACCAGTGGACCTTGTATGTGCAATAAGAGTCTATTGCAGCACGGAGAAGAAGGATTTCCAAGTGCGGCATAGTTCCAAAGAGAAGCTTCTATTCAGTTTAAACATTAAAAGAGATTAAACTTCTCCCACATCTACTACATCTATAAAAGACACCCTTTTATGCTGTCATCTTTTGCAATTGTCATATTCTTTATTACTGAGATAGGCTCAGAGTTAAAGGATGGGCCCTAGATAGGGTCTTTGCTCCTTCCTAGGAGCTGAGTCTGGAACCATGTATTTTCTCCCAGCTACAGAATGCTGTCTCCTTCAAGACAAGTATATTTCCAAGGCTTGTTTCAGTTGGGGGTAACAGAATCCTACAAAGTACCGCCTCATATATCTACCTATTCAAACTTCCAGTTTTTCTCTAGTCTGTTGTCCACAGTTTTTTGCTTTCTCTTCTAAGTGGCTCTGAATAAGGGTCAATGTAGCAGGCATAACTAGACTTCGGCCTCATTTCCAGCAGTGTTTATAAGCAACTCTGTACAACTGAGTGCTCTTTGTTACCAGATGGTTTCTTCAGAGGGACAGAGTTTTATCTTTTTAAAAATTTGAAATTATCAAAAGAACCAAAACATAAAGTCAGAGGGGCTACTTCGTATGTTATTATTGAATGTTACCACTTTTTGGAAACGATCGTGTCCATTTGATTCATCTTTTTTAGTTCCAACTTTATATATGTGAAATACTGGGTTTTCACATAAAAATGAACATTCTAGTGGAAGGCACATATGCAGATACAAATATTTAGAATGAAAAGTGACATAAAAAAGGCAAGACCAAGTACTACTAAACAAAGGAAGGAAAAATTAAAATTAGTGGAGAGAGGACATACTTGATTAGAAAACAAAAGGTGCAATTGAGGATGCCTTAAGGAAAAGATAAAGATATTTGAATGAAGAAAGATCTTTGTATTTGTCTGATGTCAACATTATATATAAATGCCATATATATGTCTATATGTGATATAAATGGTCACACTTTAAATATAAAAACTGACTGTTCTATTTCATTTTCTTTCTTTTTTTTTTTTTTTTTCCAACACTAGAAGAATGAAATGGAAAATGCCATTTCATTGCCCTCATGTCCTGCCAGATTAAACATTTCCTGCCCTTAAGAAAAGGTAACTAGTTTTGGAAGTTACCAATGACTCAGGCTCTAGTTATAATGGACCACCAAACATGTAGCAACAGCTCACCAGGAGGGACTGGGTTAGAGGGCAAAGCCTGTGCTCTAGAGAAGGAGGCGCAGGACAGTCCCTAGACTAGGAGGGGAAACACGCCCAAGGGTCCCAGGTAAATAGGGACTGCTTCTTAGTCCCTGGTGCCTCCCTGTGGTGGGAATAGGATTCCAGGCATGCTATGTGATACATCTAGGGAGGGATGACCACAGACTTTTATTTCTCAATAGCAACGTGGAAACTATGGGGAGTGTATTAACCATGTCGCTTTGTTCTATATGTTTGACACTTTGATACTTTTGGGTTTAGCTGACTCTGCAGAGACTGCCCCTTCCAGGGCTAGTCAATTCTTAGACAGAGTGAACACTCACTTGGGAGCATACCTGTCATATGCAAACCAACCAATCTGGAGCCGAAACCTAACTACTTTCTTACATTTGGGGCCACTGTTCCCCCACCTTATACCTTACTCATCCCAGGACCAGGTACCAAACAACTAGAGGCAGCCCTTATTCTCAAGAACAATGAAATTATTCAAACTAGCCAATTTTAACCGTGCTCACCCTACCTTGCCTGTTCCTTACCATGGAAACCACAGTAAAGTTCTCATCCATTTCTTCTCCTTACTGCCTGCCTCCTAACCAACCCTGGGGCTTCTCGTGTGGGCTTGCATGGCATACCTTGCCTCCTGCTTCCAGGAGATTGCGAGTATAAACCTTTTCCTTCATGACAGGCATTTCCATGTCTGATGTCTCACCATAGGTTTTTTTTTTTTTCTTTTTTTTTTTTTATTATTATTTATTTTTATTTTATTAGTTTCAGGTGCACAAGACAAAGCAAAACTTAGACGTTTATCATTTATATCCCTCCCACTGTGTGAACCCCCCTCCCCCCATCCACTATCCCTCTGTACGTTCCCCAAATTAATTTTCAAACCCCCATCACCATCTTGTGGTTACCGACTATTTTTCAAAACCTCTCACCTTCCCCCTTATCCCCACCACCCCCACCCATCTAGCAACCCTCAGTTTTTCCTCCATGTTTCCAAAACTGTTTCTGATTAGTTCATTCACTTATTCTTTTCTTTAGATTCTGCATATAAGTGAGATCATATGGTATTTGTCTTTCTCTTTCTGACTTATTTCACTTAACATAATGTTCTCTAGGTCCATCCATGTTGTTGCAAATGGTAAGATTTCTTTCTTCTTTATGGCTGCGTAATACTCCATTGTATAAATGTACCACAGTTTCTTAATCCAGTCATCTACTGATGGGCATTTCGGTTGTTTCCATGTCTTGGCTATTGTGTATAGTGCTGCAATAAACATAGGAGTGCATAAAGATTTTTGAATTGGAGTTTTGGATTTCTCCGGATAAGAAAAAGAATCACCATAGGTCATTAAAGCAAATCTCAGTTACCTTTAAAAGAAAGAGCCAAAGGATCCAAAGGGACAATGGCAAGGGGACTTCTGGAATGTTGGAGTGAGGACCTCCAATCCACTCCTCCATAAAAGCAATAAAAACAAAGGTTAAAAAAAAAGTCAAAATCAACTTTTTCATTCTGGAAATTAATCAAAAGCTTGCAATTATCTGAGAAGTCTGCAGAACCATAGTAAGAACAGTAGAATTTGTAGATTTTAAATTTGACCCACTTTCATTCAACTACCAACTCCACAGTAACCTTGAAAACTAGCTGTCTTGCAGCCCCCAGAGGAGGCAGGCTGGGTTTGAAGCTTCTCATAAAGTCCCATTTCCATTGCTTTGTCACTACTTGACTTGTCTCAGCTCTATGGAAAAGCCCCATTCACAGGCTGTTGCCGTTATTTGATCTAAATCAGGGCCTGGAGAACATTTTCAAAAATAAGCAGCAGCAATCATTTAATATAGGCTCTGCTTGAGGCTCTGATACCAGTTGGGCTAGCACAAGAGACAGCCAAAAAGTTAAAAGGAGGGTAAGATTTCCGTAAGGGGCTTTGGCAAGCTTTGTCACGTTCCTAGTGAACTCAACGGTCATACACATGGGTAAGGCTGTGTGCATGCCCAGGAAAGACCTGAGAAAGTTCTAATCTCTGACCTCTGGTTAACCTTCAGGCCCTGCACTAGCAGAAGCTGATGGCTAAGGCAGAGTTTTAAACTGCCTGAATGTTGAAAGTGTTTCATAATACACACAAGAAAGGATGGAAAATTTATTGGTTCAAGCTACATAAGAATGTCTGACCAACATTAGCTGAGTACTAAACTAACTAAGCAGAGACTTCAGTGGCTGTACCCTACAGGAAAAAGACTTTACAGAAAGACTTTACAGGAGAGTCACCAAACAAATAAATAGCAACAACAACAACTTAGCAAGAGCAATAAACCTGGGTGGGGGAATTTTATTTCCAAAATTACCATACTATGTTATCTAAAATGCCCAGATTTTGGAAAATGAAAAAAACATTGTAAGACATGCAAACAAACAAACAAATAAAAATCAAGGTGGTTTGACCATACACAGAAAGCAACCAATAGAACGGTCCTTGAGAGGTCCTAGATGTTGGCCTTACTACACAAAGGCTTTAAATCAGTTATGATAAGGATGTTCAAAGAATTAAAGGACATAATATTAAAAAAAAAATTAGAAAAAAGTATGACAACATTAAAAAGAACCACATAGAAATGTTCGAGTTGAAAAGTACAATAAATTAATTTTGTCCAGTGATGACCAGCTACACAGTTCCAAGAAAACTTGTGGCTGCTTCTAAAATGATTGTTTTTTTGTTTTTTTCATTTTTTTCAATAGGAGAAGGTCTAACTACTGCACTGAAGGTAATATAAAATAATATTAAATGTTAACTATATATACATATATATATATATATATATATATATATATAGAGAGAGAGAGAGAGAGAGAGAGAGAGAGAGAGTCACTGGATGTAAACCACAGCATAGGGAATATAGTCAATGGTATTGTAATAGCTATGTACATTGTCAGATAGGTAGTAGGTTTGGTGGGGTTATCACTGAGAGGTGTAAATGTCTAATCATCGTAAACCTGATATTATTAATGAAAAAAGAAAATCTAAATAAAAGATATATACCATAAAAAAGTACAATAAATTAAGTAAAAAAATTACTAGAGGGACTTAATAGAAAATTTGAACTGGTAGAAAAAAAGAATCAATAAACTTGAGAATATGTCTATTGAGATTGTATAGTCTGAGGAACAAACAGAAAAATGAACAGAGACACAGGGATGTGTAACATAGCAAGAAATGGATAAAAAATGCATACTGGGAATCCCAGAAGGAGGAGAGAGAGAAAGGGACAGAAAGAATATTTGAAGAAGTAATAGCTGAAAACTTCCCAAATTTGATTTTAAAAATAATCTTCACATCCATGAAACTCAAATAATTCAGACTAGATAAATTTAAGGAGATCCATGCAAAGACATATCACGACCAAGGGGAGATAAAAAGAGAAGACTCAAATTACTAAAATTGTGTGTAAAATAGAAAGCGTTACTACCGTTCTTACAGAAATAAAAAACCAATTATAATGAAATACTATGAAGAACTGTATGCCAAGGGAACCATGGGTTGAGAGACAATGAATGACAATGGCAACAAACGTAAACAAATAACTAATGGTAAGAGGGATCCTCCTCTCCCCACACACTCACGCACCTTAACACAGCAGTTTGATTAACTCAGAAGCTTGATTAAATGTGAGAGGGAGCTCAAGAGTAATTGGGGTAGAATTAACGGCAGGACACAGCTGTTGCTTAGAGACTGAATTAGACTGAGTAACAGAAAATAATTATAATATTTCTCTCACATTTGAGACATGTATCTACTCCATTATTTTAACAATGGAAATTATCGAAAATCTCAAAGAATAAAGTTACGATCACTCATAATGTTTAACACCTAGAAAGATAGCTACTATTACTATTATGCAGTATCTACTTCCAGTATTTCTCTGTTCGTGTTGAAATTTCAGCTATGCAAGAAATGTAATTTTATTTTCCATAATTCACCAAAACTTTTGTATCTAACTCTCAGTGTACTGGTAGCAGAAACTAATCTCAGTTAATTCATGATTTTTCCTATTCTGGGGTTGCATCTAAAAGTTGCAGGGAGTTTGCATGGGTTTGTACACTTACCTGCCAGGTTCTCAGCAGCCGGTGCACGTAGGAGTCCTGAACACACGGTCACTCCACGTCTGGCTCCCTCTCCGGAACCTTGGACAGGTTGCCTGTGTTGTTCTGAAGTTATGGAAACTCTTATAGTCTAAAGTGTTTCACCACAACTGTGTTGCATCCATTGACATGGGAAATTATGCTCCCTGCTCCATGCTGGGACTTGGCCTAGATTCACCATGCAGATGTTTCTTTCGTTCCTGCATTTATTGGGCATGGAAACATCTGAGCCTTTTCTAGCTTTCCCAGGTTTGGCTCTGACTTGGGGACACTGGTCTTGTATCACATCAGAGCTCCAAAGCTACCTAGAAATGTTACCATAAAACATCGTTTCATTCTATGAAAGAAATACAGTTTATTCAACCATTTTCTTACAGTATATTTAGATTGCATCAATTCTTTACTATCATGTTCTGCTGTCTTGAATATCTTTGTGATGAAAGCTTTATCCATATCCATTATTATGTCTTTAAGAGAAATTCCTAGAAGGGCAATTTATGTGTCAAAGAATATGCACATTTTAAGGCTTTTTCTCTATGTTACCAAATCACCCTCCAGAAATTTATCTCTCAGTACCAGTGTATGAAAATTCTTACATTCCTACATGATAGAAGATATAGTAATAAGCTAGTTACACAGGTCTTATCCTGGCTACATATTTGTGTGCAATTTCTGTATGCTGTTCATGATTCCATAATCTTTAAAAATGCATTGTATAATTTGTAAAGTAACCAGAAGAGGACCACTAGTATAGTAAAAGCTGGAAATTATTTTTTAAGGGTAAATAATGAGGTTATTCATGAAACATGTGACTAAGAGATCACTTCTTGGCAGGGATTCAACAAGGATAATGACCAGCTATTTTCCCCTTCTATTCTCTGAGTACAGAATTAATTGAAAATAAAAAAAGATCTGTACTAACAATAATTACTATTGGCTACAGTAAGCAGAGTGGCCCCCTAAAGAAATTCATGCCCAGAAACCTGGATGCTGTGAATATGTTACATTATACGGCAACAGGGACTTTGTGGATAAAATTAAGGTTATGGACCTTAAGATAGCGTGAGCCTTGTCCTGAATTATCCTGGTAACAGGAAATCAGAGAGAGTCCAAGTGTGAGAAGGATTATTGCCCAGTTATTGGCTCTAACATGTGGAGGCCCACAAGCAAGAACCAGAGAGGGGCATCTACGAGGAGCTAAGGGCAGCTCCCAGCTGGGAAGTAAGAAAGGAAATGTGGCCCTTGTTCTACATCAGTAAAAAACTGGATTCTGCCAAAAACCCAAATGGGCTTACAAGTGGCTTCTGTTCTGAGCTTCTAAATAAGAGTCCAGCTGACTGATTAATACCTTGATTTTCACCTGTACTTCTGACCTATATAACTGTAAGATAACACATATTTGTTGTATTAAGCTGCTAAATTTGTTGTATTTATTACAAGAGGTGAAAATATTTGTTGTATCTATTACAGAGGTAGAAAACTAATGCATTAACTGAATAAACAAATGAATAAAAATGAATGAATGAATGAAATGTAGTTTAAGAGTAGAAATTGTTTTATGCTTTTCCAGAAGAGTTGTAGAACCACAGGTCCATTTTACTACTAAGGTTTTTTAAAACTTTCTTTTCACTTTGCTGATCCATGTCAAAGTGTTGTCCCATTTACAGCTCCAAGAAGATACAATTATATGCTGAAAACACAATCTCTGTCCTGCTGTGGTAAGATTTATTATCATTTTTTAGTGTGTAGTAATGATTTTGTGCTTGTGATTCCTCACAATTATCGCTTGAAGAATGTGAGCATTTTCCATCCAATACACAAACTATTACTCTTCTTACCCAGTGAATTCAGATTTAAGCAACTGCATATATTCATTCTTTTTTGATAGTTATTTGCTAGACTCCTGTTCTGAATGTACTTCTACGAGACTCTGAAGCTTTTACAAAAGAAATACAGATAGCTCCCAAATTAAAAACTGATTTATGTTCTAGAAGTTTATGTCTAAGTTAGGGCTTTGTCACTCAGAAAGCATTTCTACATGGAAACAATACTAAAAACATTGACTCTATACCTTAAAAAATATCACAAAAGCCCATTTAACTCAACATTTACTTGAACTAATCCTGAAAAATAAAATAACTGTATTTAAACACTATTTATTTTTTCTCCGAAATAAGATTCAGTTCTCCAATTTTTAATGTTAGAAGCTCAACTTCCTGCCTAGAAAAACTGGATTCTTCAGCAGTGATATTGGGGCCAGAGGTTCCATTGAGTAATAGAGCATATAGTTCTGAATAAAAATAAATATTTTCTATATGTATCAACCATCTTGTTTTGTTTTCTTGTAGTTCTCTGTATCAGAAACACCAGTGATCCTCACGTTGGATTATCTTATTCTCTCTTCCATGTCTACTTTCTTCTCTCTAGTTGCTTTTATTATATCCAGAGTCTGTAATCACCATTGTTAACTCAAAGCATCTGTACATCTGTCACTTTAGATATTTCATTTCCTAGAAACACTCAATGAGAAATAAATGGCAATTAGCTCTTCAGAGAGGTCAGTGCTCAGATCTAGAACCTAAGTTTCCTTAACTTTCCATATATTGTCATTAATAAAGATGGTAGTACTCAGCCAGAAATTATCTGTGATCTTTAAGATATGCCACCCACACCCAGCTAATGTTTTTCTACTTGAAGGCAAGTCATGTATATGAACCATTCAAATAGGTAGGTTGATAGATAAATTATGTAAAGTAGAATATAAAGAGAGATAATATAGTACAGATGTAGATATCAGTTTCATATAAAAAGAAGTGGTACAGACAACAAATATTTTAGGAGTTAAGAAATTGTAACCCAGCTTGTGTTTGATTCAAACATTCAGCAATCCCCAAATATATGGGTAATTTCTTTGCTCATAATTTTATCACTTTTAGCCTCCTCTTTCTCCACCTTCTCTATCTCTGATTATCTAAATCTTACCATCTATAGACCAGCACATGTGCACACTTTTTATGAAGCTTTCCCTGGCAGTCCCATTTTGAGGTAATCTGTTCTTCCTCTCATTTCCCATGTCAACTCATAACTATTTTTCTTATGACATAGTGAAATGAAAATGGTAGGTATGTTTTCAAAAGTACAAGGATGGACTTTAAAAACGATTTGTTAAGCAAATGACAAGGTAAGTTGAGACTTATATAAAAGAAAGAAGCAGGGCAAACATTTTAGATATGGTGAGGTGGCTAGAATAAAGAATGAACAAAGGCATAGAGGCTGGAAGTCAGAAGGATGGCTCTCTGATGGAAACAAAGGATTCCCATTTAAAATGGCATAAGGTAAAATGTTAAAAAGTAGTTGGGGAGCAGATGGTATAGGGCCTTCCTTTCACAATGCTTTAGGGACGAAGAGTTTGGACTTCATCCTGAAAGCAACAGGAAGCCATTGAGTGCACTCTTAAAGTAGGCATTTAGGAAAATTAATTTGGCAGCAATATATAAGACAGATGCAGGGAGCTTATTAAAAATATATTTTAGAGGGGGAGGGGAGTCGTAGATGAGGGTAAAAGGAATCAAATATATGGTGATGGAAGGAGAACTGACTCTGGGTGGCAAACACGCAATGTGATACATAGATGATATATTACAGAATTGTACACCTGAAACCTATGTAACTTTACTAACTGTCACCCCAATAAACTTTAATTTAAAAAAATATTTTAGTAAGATGAGGGTAGCAGATACCAAATTTACATGTCCTAGTCAAGTGTGCAACAACAACCTAAACAAAATCCATAACTGTTCTCATTTTCTATAATTCACTTTAGTTTCTGGTACTAAGGTTCCATTCTACTTGCTGAAGAAAATTTACTCTAGTCACTTCCAGGTAAAGGAAGTCCAATTCTGTGTTTTCTCCGGCTTTTGAACTCCATCATTTCAGGAGAGGTTGGGGGGAACAGGAAGATGGATATGGGAGATATTCATTTTAATTTTCTCCTCACTGTGATGGATTCTGTTCCCAATGTCACTCATCTCACCAGTCCTCTATGTAGGCTTGAGATCATGGTCCCTCAGACAAAGGGTAGATGGTCACTGGGAGCATCTGAGATTGTCCACACAGAATCCTCCTTATGAGAAGTTCCCTCATTGTGACTGTGAAAACCCTTACAGTTCCCTCTCTTAGATAACCCTAGTCACCAGAATTGGAGGGTTATGGAAGCATTCAGTCACCATCCACACCACTCCAGCCCATAGGGTACTAGGTGAATTGTCTCCTGCTCTCATCCATGTGTGAGCCTCACCACAAGTTTCGCCTTGCAGCTTCTTCTCAGTGATGGCAAGACAGTGGTGAAGGAAAGGGGGATGTTTTCCCCAGTTATGACGTCTTCTATCTCTCAGCCCCACTCTATCAGAACAACTTCTATCCATGAGTCCCCAAACTTAAATAAGAGGATCTATTACGTACTCTGTCAGGATTCATCCTGAGGGGACAGAAGGCAGGGCACAAACTCTTATACTCATGTTTAACTTTTTTTTCTCTCTGCCAACCTCTCCCCTCATTTCCCTCATTTTAAGCTCTGAGATTTTTAGTTTTACTTTTTTTCTAGGTAGGAGAGCCATATATTTGAATCTGACTCTTTCAATATTACCACAAGGACAGAGGATTTTGAACTTAAGAATCAAGCGTTTTCTGCATTTGCTGCCTTTTGTTTCTTCCTGGTTCTATTTTGAATTCCACAGTGATGATGGGTGTCTCCTGTCTAACTATGATCTAGAGGGCGGCTGTTAAGGAACAAATGAATGACTTAAGTGGGATTAGCAGTGGGCATGGGTAATCACATCACTTAGTACTTTGAAAAACTTTGCCACCACATAATTATGATATCCTCAAGGCCTAGACTTAGGTGGGAAAAAGGACAGGAAGGAAAAATCCACTGGACATGATTAGTCTTAAAATCTGATGAAGACAGGGAATTCAAAGAAAGTTTTTAAGGTTTTGAGCCAGAGTGAATGGGAAATGAAGGAAGTTGATGGAGATTAAAAAAAGAATGAGACACAGAGAGACACACTGGTTGTTTATGATTCATGGCTTGATATACCTGAACCTGAATAAGCGCAACACTTATACAATACACATTAATTATATTAGTGATCTAAGATGAACAGACTCTAGAGGATCAATTCCCTTGATCCACCTTACTAAGAGTATTTGGAAATGAGCGCATCCACTCATTAACTTACCTCGGGGATTATATCAAACAGGGTGACTGTCTGTGGTCATTGGCACATGATTATTGGGCCGCTGAGGTGGGAGTTTGTGTTTGGCTATCAGTTGGATCAGCGGGTTGATTAGTGAGCATAGAACAAGAATAAACAGATCCAGCTATAATTCGGAGCTATCCAATTATTGAACAAGATGAATATCTTCTCTTTGTCCTACGAATATTTCTGTCTAAGACATCCCCTACTAGTAATCTTTAGAATCAACATGTTTCCTACCTTAGAGGTTGTAAGTACACACTGAAAACATCTACTATATGATTCATGTTCTATATTCTTTACTTGTCATCGAAAACCTCTATCATTTCCTTATGACAGTTTGCAATTTCTTAAATTACTGCTAATTTTCTACTAGTTACATTTTAAATTGATGACTTACCTTTTAGGGAAGCATGTTAGACCCCTGGTGAGACTTAGAAAGCACCCTGAAATTGCTAGCACTATGTTTGTGAGTCATTTCTTGGGTGGTTTACTTCGTGAGATGATTTCTGCAGATGGCTAATCTTACCAATTTTATGTCGATTCCTGGTAGTGCTAACCTCTAAGCATTATAATACCTGACTCTGCCCTAATTTTAGGCTATGCTTTTCTTTTCATTATCCTTTAGCTTTTATTTCTAAATTTCCATATTTCTGGCAGTCACCAAAATTTGTAAAGGAAAGTGATGGGGACTGACTGACTTCAGTTTAGGGTATATTGAGAATTTGACATGTATTCCATATTGAGCTAATTGGAATAAAAATGTTAATTGTAGAGGTTTAATGGGGGCAATACATAACACTCTTTTCTTTCCTTTCCCAGTTTTTGTTTGTTTGTTTGTTTGTTTGTTTTCCTTCCCCACTGAAGCATTAAGACTCAGGAATTGGACAGATAGAGGAAAAGCAACAGCATATTACTTTGTCCCAAGTGCTTAGAAGAGTGTCTGGGACATACAGATACTCAATAGTAAAATATACTTAACATAAAATTTACCATCTTAACCATCTTAATAGTATAGTTCAGTAGTATACAGTATGTAAGTGCATTCATTTGGGTAAGCATCCGCACCATCCATCTCCAGAACACATTTCATCTTGCAAACCTGAAACTATAAACCCATTAAATAGCTCCATAATCCCCCATCTTCCCTAGGCCCTGGCAATCACCATTTTACTTTCTGCCTCTACGAATTTGCCTATAGCAAAAGGAGATTTTTAAAAATCATCATTATCACAAATGAATGCTGGGTTGGAAGATAAAGCTTGGATGTGTGGTCACAATAGGATTCCTAACTCTGAATAATTATTTAGAATTAAACTCCCTTAACTACTTGCAGGTGACAGGTTCATCCCAGGCTGGCCCAAGAAGCCTGGGTGCCGGTTGGACTACTCAGTGGACAGGTAGGTCCTGGGCCTGGACTGCACATGTTCAATCCTTCTCTCAAGCTGTTCGGGAAGCTGTGACAAGTCTTCCTATAGGAAGGGGATGAAGGTGGGAGAGGACAGGAGCCTTACTCTGATGGAAGACCCTTCATAAGGCCAGAGAATGTCAGGAAATGTGGAAAGCAGACCTAGAAATTTAATCTCACTCTCACACTAATAGGCGTTCAACCACAAAAGAGAAAAGACCAAGCTAGGATGAGTTGGGAGGATGAAGGCAATTAGCTGGAATTTGTATCACCCTCTCATCAAGTCATGTTTATCCACCTAAAATTATAAATAAAAGAAACCAACTGCCTCAGAAGTTTATTACTGATGATGTTCATATATATGTTTGTTTCTAAGTTGATGTGTGTGTGTGTGTGTGTATGTGTTACAGAAAGAGTAACAATTCTATAATCACAGACTAAAGAGATTGTTATCCTCAAGAGATCACTTTTTCAACCCAAAGTGACTCAGTGGCCTGTGTCAGCTGCTGTCTAGATAAGCTATGTTAAAACATTTGCAGAAAACTGAGACAGAGCTGGGAGAGAGAGAGGGAATGAGCCAAGTAGGCTTTTCTTTCACTATTTGCAGGCATCCCTTTCCCAGCAAGAATGGTTCCTGTCTTGTCTCAGAGTAATAGATACCTGAAACGTTTCCTAGCACATCTTTTCTCTCAAAGTTATTCAAAATTGTGTCTGAAGCTGAAGCCAACAAAAGGTGTGCTGGGAAAGGGCACTCTGTGTGGGCTCTAATGAAGCAGGCATTTGCACTGCAAGAAGCATTGTCTCTGCTTTAGAAAAAAGCTCGGATTGCTTCTGTTACCCACACACTGAGAAGAGCAGATAACCCGGGCATTTGGGGTTTGGTTAATTTAACTGGTGGTGACTTTTCTTCTGAATGCTTTCAGGGTCTTAAAGATTTTTTATACTTGCATAAGTTGGAATTCAGAAATAGTCTAAGGTTGGAAATCTGACAAGCCAGCAGTCGAAGGACTGACTTTTCTGGGGAAATGTCAAATGACCGTAAATCTCTCAGACAACACTTGCACAGGAATTTAATCAGCTCTCTTGAGGTTTTTCTCCCCTCTTCTCAGAAGTCTGTATTATGTTTGGCATTCCAAGAATCTTAAAAAGAATAGGTACCTTGCTAAGGCAATGACGTGAAAAAAGTATTTTGCATACAAGGAAAACTGTTCCCATGAAATCCACACTGTAGGTCAGCCATGGTGTCGCAGAAAGATTTGTCTCATTGGTAGCCCTAAATATAGTTCTTATGCTCTTCTATAGAAACATATGATACTTTATCTTTAAACAGAAACCAATGCTTTATACCTTGGGACAATAATAGTTCTTGCCCAAGAACTACTTTAGGAACAATTGAGTGGAATTTGGAGCTTCTCTACTCTTTGAGGCAGGTTCTGTTCTCTTACTGGAAGACATGCTCTTTCTGCCTCTGTTCATTTCTCAGGGTGGGGAGGGAGGAGAGAGCACAGCCAGATAACGAAGGCCCCTCTGGATGCTCTTTCTCCTATCCCAGAAGCAGCTCTTTAGTGCCCATTACCCCCTTTACTTTCCCAGTTTAGGGTGTGCTTACTGTTCTGTGAGTTGTTCTTAGGAGAACTCTAGAAAGCTGTGTGGGAGCTGACCTGGTGGATCCTGTCAACAGATGTGACTTGCTTTTGTAGGCCCGAATTTCAGAAATCTTTGAAAGCAAACTTTCTTATTAAGCATCTTATTCTCTGTAAAGATACTGACACATTTGTACAATTGTCCTTCTGAAAGAGGATATTTCACTGTCAGTGGACTTTTTAAGCTGATCTACAATCCAGCTAAATAAATAAGTGGTGCTAGAATGCAGGTTCAAAACACATTACTTTTGAATAAAATTAGTGCTTTGAAATTTTGGGCTTGTAGGAGGGTGGTCTTTGTGTCTATGTGGTCTACTAAGCTAAGACCAAAATCCATAAATAAATTGAAATCATGCACTGATGACATTGCTTCAATTGCAGAAGTATATTTCTAGGCTTAGATCTATTCTTTCTTTTTAATGTAGTTAAAACTTTTCATTTAATATAAGTATTACACTCAGAGTGTCTGCAGACTTCGGTCTCAGCTACTTTCTGCTGACCTTTGTGGAGGCAGCTGACCTTTAGCTCTGGTGAAATGCAATAAGCATGGGACATCCAATAAAACGAACAGCTTTTTGCCAGTTTACATAGTTTCAGTGAATATTAGTTTCCTTATTTCTAAAGTGAAGAAAGTACTATTTACATCACAACAGGTGTTTCAAGAATTAAATGGTACAATACATGGAAAACCAGTTAGTTCACTTCCTATCAAATCAAATAAATATTAAATTTGACAGTGAATGTGAGTTAGTGTTCCTATTTTAGCCAGCTCTGCCACTTCCTCACAACATGACCCTGGGATAGCTACTTAAATATTTAAAGCCTTAGTTTCCTCATCTGCAAAATGGGAACATAGAAATGAGATATTTTTATATAAAATATTTAGTGTTGTCTTAAGGTCATGGTAGGTTTTTTTTAAAAAATAGCTTTATTGATATATAATTCATATACAAACAATTCATTCATTAAAGTATACAATTCAATGATTTTTAGTATATTCACAGGTACGTGTAACCATCAAAATGGTCAATTTTAGAACATTTCCATCACCTCAGAAAGAAACCTGTATCTTTCAGTTATCACCCCTCTGTTTCCCTGTTCCTAACTCCTAGTTCTAAGCAAGCCCCAATCTATTTTGAGTCTATAGATTTTTCTGTTCTGGACATTTCATGTGAATAGAACCATTTAATATGTGTTCTTCTGTGTCTGTGTGTTCTTCCACTTAGCATAATTTTATCAAGTTTCATCTATGTAATAACATATATCAGTACTTTAATCTTTTTTCCTGGCTGAATAATATTCCACTGTATGGATATACTACATTTGTTTATCCATTATCTACATATCCATTCAAATGTTGATTGACATTTGGTTGTTTCCACCTTTTTGCTATGATGAATAATAGTACTATAAATATTGGTGTAAAAGTTTTTGTGTGGACATATTTTTCATTTCTCTTGGGTAATACCTAGAAGTGGGATTGTTAGATCATATGGTAACCGTGTTTAACAGTAGAAAAAATTGCCAGACTGTTTTCCAAAAAGGCTGCACCATTTCATATTCTCATTGGTAATGTTTAAGGGTTCCAATTTCTGTACACCCTTGACACCACTTATTATCTGACTTTTAGATTTTAGCCATCCGAGGGTGTGTGAAGTGATATCTCATTGTACTCTTAATTCGCATGTACCTGATGATTAATGATGTTGAGAATCTTCCCATGTGCTTATTGGCCATTATTTCTTGAAGAAATCTCTATTCAGATTCTTTACATTTTTTAAATTGTGTTATTTGTCTTTTTTTGTTATTGAATTGTAAGAGCTCTTTATATATTTTGAATACAGGTCTTTTATCAGATAAATACTTTGTAAATATTTTCTTCCATTCTGTAGACTGTCTATTTGCTTTCTTGATAACGTCCTTGGAAGCACAAAAATTTAATTTTGATGAAGTCCAATTGATCTACTTTTTCTTTTGTTGCTCATGCTTTTGGTGTGATTTATTTTTTAAAAGATTTTTATTCAAATATAGCTAATATACAATATTATATTTGTTTCAGGTGTACACAATAGTTATTCAACATTTATATACCTAAAGAAGTGATCACCATGATAAGTCCAGCAACCATCTGACACTGTACCATGCTATTACAATATTATTACTATATTCCCTATGTTGTACATTACATCCCCATGATGTATTTGTCTTATACTTGGAAATTTGAACATCTTATTCCCCTTCACCTTCCCCCCCTTTTTTTAAATTTTCAATATTATTTTATGTTAATTTCAGATGTACATCATGGTGGTTAGACATTTATATAATTTAAAAAGTGACTCCCTGACTAGTCTAGTACCCCCTCAACCCGGCACTATACATAGTTATTATTGTATTATTGACTATATTCCCTATGCTGTGCTTTACATCCCCATGACTATTACGTAACTACCAATATGTACTTCTTAATCCCTTCAGCTTTTTCACCCTGCCTCTCACCAACCCTCCCATCTATTATCCTGATAAATTTAGTACCCATCTGAAAACCACACATGGTTATTACAATATTGTTGACTGTTCCTTATGCTATACCCTACATCCCCATGACTACCATGTAACAATCAATTTACACTTCTTAATCCCTTCCTCTTTTTTTATCCACCTCCCATCTGGCAACCATCAAAAAGTTCTCTGTATCTATGAGTTTATTTCCGTTTTGTTTATTTGTCTACTTTGTTCTTTAGATTCCACATGTAAGCAAAATCGCATTTCATCTGTCTTTCTCTGACACTCCACTCAGCACAATACCCTCCAGGTACATCCATACCACTGCAGATGGCAAGAACCCATTCCTTTCCATGGCTGAGCACTATTCCATCTTACATATGTACCACCTACTCTGTATCGCTTCATGCATTGATGGAAATCCAGGCTGCCTCCACATCTTGGCCATTGTAAACAATGCTGCAATGAACATACGGTTGCACATATCCCCTCAAAATAGGGTTTTGAGTTTCATCAAATAAATACCCAGAAGTGGGACTATTGGGTCTTTCTTCGTCTCTTGCTATAGTTTTTGATTTAAAGTTTATTTTTTCTGGTATGAGTATCATTACCCAACTTTTCTTTCATTTTCATTTTCATGAAATATCTTTTTTCCATCCCTTTACTTTCAGTCTGTGTGTGTTTTTCGATCTGAAGTGAGTCTCTTTTAGGCAGCATATATGAGTCTTGTTTTCGTATCCTCAGCCACCCTATATTTTGATCAGAGCATTTAATCCATTTACATTGAAAGTAATTGTTGACAGATTATTGTTAATAGTTATTGCATTTATTTATTTATTTATTTACTTACTTACTTACTTACTTACTTACTTATGCTTAAAGTAGTCCCTCTAAGATTCCTTGTAATTCTGATTTGATGTTAATGAACTTATTTAGCTTTTTCTTTTCTGGGAAGCTCTTAATCTGTCCTTCAATTCTAAATGATAGCTTTGCTGGGTAGTGTAATCTTGGCTGTACGTATTGCTTTTCATCACTTTGAATATTTCCTGCCAATTCCTTCTCACCTACAAAGTTTCTGTTGAGAAATCAGCTGATAACTTTATAGGAGCTCCCTCAAAGGTAACTAACTACATTTCTTTTGCTGCTTTTATTATTCTTTCTTTGTCTTTAACTTTTGACATTTTAATTATGACGTCTCTTAGTGTTGGCTTCTTTGGGTTCATCTTTTTGGGACACTGTGCCTTCTGGGCTTATATGTCTATTTCCCTTACCAGGTTAGGGAAGTTTTCCATCATTATCTTGTCAAATATATTTTCAATCTCTTTCTCTTTCTCTTCTCTTTCTGGTATCCCTATAATGTGAATTTAGGTACGCTCGGTGTTGTCCCAGAGGCCCCTTACATTATTCTCACTTTTTCAGATTCTTTTTTTCTTTTTGCTATTCTGATGGTGTGTTTTCTGCTACCTTATCTTATAAATCACTGATTCAATCCTTTCCTTTATCTAATCTACTGTTGATTTTCTCTAAAGTACGCTACATTTCAGTTATTGTATTATTTATTTCTGACTGGTCCTTTTTTATGTTTTCTATCTCAATTTTTATGTTTCCTATATATTTGTTGAAGTTCTCCCTGAAATAATTGAGCTTCCTTATAAACCAGTATTTTGAACTTTGTATCTGGTATATTGCTTATCTCCATTTTGTTTAGCTCTTTTTCTGGTGTTTTGCTCTGTTCTTTTATTTAGGGCATGTTTCTTTTTGTCCCCATTTTTGGCTGTCTCCTGTGCTTGGTTTTATGTATTAGGTAGGGCTGCTATGTCTCCCAGTCTCAGTACAGTGGCCTTATGTAGTAGGTGTGCTGTGGGGCTCAGTGGCTCAGTCTTCCTGGTCACCTGAGCTGGGTACTCCAGGTGTGTCCCTCGTGTGTGGTATGTGTGCCTTCCTATTGTAGTTGAGACTTGGTTGCTATTTGTACATCAGTGGGAGGGATTGACCCTCTGGCTGATTGGTTGTGAGTTCTGGCCATGACTACAATGGAGGAGCTGACCCTACAGATGAAGATTTGCTTTAGCCGTGTTGTGGTACCTATCCAGTCTGCCCTTTGTGTGTGTCATCCTTGGAGGTGGCTGGGTGATGCTCTGGCTGGGTGTGAAGCTGGCCACCGGGTGTGCCAGCACTGGGGCCTCCTGGGAGAGACCCCACCACAAGCCATGTTCAGCTGCAATCTGCAAATGTCCACCTCCCACACTGTGCTTAGAGGTGCCTCAAAAGACTAAGCCATGAATTGAGGCCAGCTGTCAGTAGTGCTGGCCTTAGGGCTGCTCAGCCAGAGGTATGGGACATGCCAAAGCCAGATGCTTCTTGTTTGGGTTTTGTAAACCTTTGAGAAATTTTAGGAAAGTCCGTAGCATGAGCCAAGGCAGGATGTTTATATGGAAAAGCCACTGGAAGTGGCTTGGGTGGGCCCAAAATTTGCATGGAGTGGGGTATCAGGGAATAAGAGCAAAGGAATGGTGTTAGCCAGGTTGATGGAGACTCAGATATGGTGTCCGCCTGGGTCTGCATGCCAGAACAAAATACTTATACCAGACAAAATCCTTTTACTTCAACAAAGGGACAATGACTTAAGCCAGCTCCTTCATCCGGGAGAAAGCTTCCCCTCTAGCCTTCACCCTAAGGCCAGGCAATTCAGTTCCTCCCCATATGTCCCTGACACCTTTTGAGCTGCTGCCCCAGCACTGGAGCTCAGAGCAAGTGAGTCTGTCAGTGAGTAAGTCCATGCACAAGCCCTTTAAGAGGAACACCTGGGACTGCAGCTGCCCTCTGTCTCACTGAACCACAATCCACTCTGGTTTTCATAGCTAAAAATTATGAAGATTTCTATTCCTAGCAGTGGAACCCTGGGTTAGGGAGCCTGGCATGGGGCTGGAACCTCTCGTTTCTCAGGGAGGGGTTACCTCCACAGCAAAGATATCCCACCTGATTTTTAATGCTCACAGGCAGGTGTGGGACCAGCCCATTTCGTGTCTCTGTACCTCTTACCAATCTTGAGGTGTCTTAGTTTAGTTGTAATGTTCATATGTTCATGACAAGAGGTAAGCACATCATTTACCTACTCAGCCATCTCAACCGGAAATCTCTTTGGTATTATATCTAAGAATATTTTGCCAAATCCATGGTCATGAGGATTTCTCTCTATACTTTCTTGTAAAAGTTTTATGATTTTAGAGCTTACACTTAGGTTTTTTATCCATTTTGAGTTAATTTTTGTATATGGTGTGATGTAATGGTCCAGCTTTATTCTTTTCCATATGAATATCCAGTTTCCCATTGGATGATCTCGGCATCCTTGATGATAAACAATTCACAATATTTGTATGGGTTTATTTCTGGACTCTCATTTATACTCCATTAATCTATAAGTCTACTCTTGTTTTAGAACCACAATGGCTCAATTAATGTTGCTTTCTCGTAAGTTTTGAAATTGGGAAGTGTGAATCCTCCTACTGTTTTTTGGTTTTTTTCACGATTATTTTTGCTATTCTGAATCCCTTGTAATTCCATATGAACTTTAGAATCAACTTGTCACTTTCTACAAAGACATAAAGTAGAATTCTGATTGGGATTGCATTGGATAGTTAGACATTTGAGGAGTATCACCATCTTAACGATGTTAAGGCTTCTGATCCATGAGCACAGGATGTTTTTCTTTTTTTCTTTTTTTAATTTTTTTTTTTAAATTTATTGGGGTGACAATTGTTAGTAAAATTACATAGATTTCAGGTGTATAATTCTGTATTACATCATCTATAAATCACATTGTGTGTTCACCACCCAGAGTCAGTTCTCCTTCCATCACCATATATTTGATCCCCCTTACCCTCATCTCCCACCCCCCACCTGCCACCCCCCCTTACCCTCTGGTAACCACTAAACTATTGTCTGTGTCTATGAGTTTCTGTTTCTCATTTGTTTGTCTTGTTCTTTTGTTGTTTTTGGTTTATATACCACATATCAGTGAAATCACATGATTCTCTGCTTTTTCTGTCTGACTTATTTCGCTCAGCATTACACTCTCAAGATCCATCCATGTTGTCACAAATGTTCCTATATCATCTTTTCTTACCGCCGAATAGTATTCCATTGTGTACATATACCACAACTTCTTCATCCATTCACCTATTGAAGGACATTTTGGTTGTTTCCATGTCTTGGCCACCGTAAACAAAGCTGCAATGAACATTGGAGCACATGTGTCTTTATCGATAAATGTTTTCAAATTTTTTGGGTAGATACCCAGGAGAGGGATTGCTGGGTCACATGGCAATTCTATTCGTAATTTTTTGAGGAACCTCCACACTGCCTTCCATAACGGCTGCACCAGTCTGCATTCCCACCAACAGTGTATGAGGGTTCCTTTTTCTCCACAGCCTCTCCAACACTTGTTACTATTTGTCTTGTTGATGAGGATGTTTTTCCAATTATTGATCTTTAATTTCTTTCAACAACATTTTGCGGTTTTCAGAGTATAACTTTTACACTTCTTTTATTGAATTTATTCTTAAATACTTTATTTTTATAGTGCTATTATAAATGGAATTATTTTATTAATTTCATTTTCAGATAGTTCATTTCAAGTGTATAGAAATACAATTGATGTTTATACTTGATGTCATATCCTTTAGCCTTGCAGAATAGTTACCTAGTTTATTTTTAATGGATTTTTTTTCTATACAAGATAATGTCAAGCGCAAATAAAGATAGCTGTCCTTCTGCATTTCCAATCTAGATGAATTTCTTTCTTTCTTTCTTTCTTTCTTTTTTTTTTCCTGACTGACCTATTGAAAACCTCAAGTTTAATGTTGAATATAAGTTGTGAAAGCAGACATGCTGCTTTTGCTCTTAATCTTAGGAGGAAAGCTTCTAGTCTTTCACCATTAAGTATAATGTTGTGGACTTTTCATAGATGGTCTTTATTATGTTCAAAAAGATCCCATTTATTCCTAATTTATCAAGTTTTTTTTTTTTTTATATATCATAAAATGGTGCTGGATTTTTGTCAAATTCTTTTTCCTGCATCTATTAAGATTTTTTAAAAAATTCTATTGATATAATGTATCATTCCAATTGATTTTCAGATGTTGAGTCAACCTTGCATTCTTAGGTTAAATCTTATTTGGTCATGGTGTATAATTTTTTTATATGCTGCTCTATTCAGTTTGCTAGCATTTTCTTGAAGCTATTTGTGTCCATATTCATAAGAGATATTGGTCTTTAGTTTTCTTTCCTTTTGATTTCTTTGTCTGGTTTTGGTATCAGACAAAGTAATACCAACCCTACAAAATGAGTTGGGAATTATTCCCTCTTCCTCTATTTCTTGGAAGAGCTTGTGGAGAATTGGTATTAATTATTTAAATGTTTTCAGAGTTCAGCAGTGAAGCCACCTGGGCCTGAGCTTTTTGTTGTAGGTTGTTTTAGAATACCAATTCAATCCCTTTACTTGTAGATTTATTCAGACTTTTTTTTTTTTTTTTGGTGGCAGTTTCAGTAATTTGTATCTTTTAAAAAAAATTATCCATTTCACTTTGTTTATCTAATCTGTTGGTGTACAATTGTTCATAGTATTACCTTATGATTCTTTAAAAATTTTCTGTAAGGTCAGTAATAATGTCCTCTCTTTTATTTCTGATTCTAGTAACTTGAGTCTTTTCTTTTTTTTTCCTTGGTTGATCTACCTAAGGGTTTGTCAATGTTGTTGATCTTTTTCAAAAGACTAGCTTTTGGTTTCATTGATTTTTCTGTATTGTTTTTCTATTGTCTATTTTGTTAGTTTATGTTTTAATATTTTTTCCTGCTTGCTTTAGGTTTTGTTTTTTCTCCTTTTACCAGTGTGTTAAGGTGGGAGGTTGGGTTATTGATTTGAGACCTTACTTTCTTTTTAATATATGCATTTATAACTGTAAATTTCTCTCTAAGCTCAACTTTAACTGCATCCCCTCAGTTTTGATATGTTGTGTCTTGATATTCATTAATCTCACAGTGTTTTATGATATTCCTTGTGATTTCTTCTTTGACCCACTGGTTATTTAGGAGTGTATTGTTTAATTTTCACATATTTATTGAGTGTCCCCAATTATTTTCTGTCATTTCTTTCTAATTTTATTTTATTGTGGTTAGAGAACATACGAGTACTTTGTACTATTTCTGTCCTTTAAAATATACTGAAGTTTGTTTTATGGCCTAGCATTTAGTTTATCCTGAAGAATGTCCCATGTGTGTTTGAGATGAATATATATTCTTATATTACTGGATGGAGTTTTCTGTTAAGTATAGTTAGTTTGTAGTGTTATTCAACACTTTTATTTCCTTGTTGATTTTCTGCGTAGTTCTATCAATTATTGAAAGTGGGATATTAAAGTCTCTATTATGGTTATGTTTTCTATTCCTTCAATAATGTCAGTTTTTGGTTTCATTGATTTTTTTCAATGAAAATCATGACTTTTGGTCTCTTTTTAAGGTGTATATAATTGATCTGTCTTCCTGAACATGTCATTATAAAATGTCTGTGCTTATATTCAGAAACATTTTTTAGTTAAAAGTTCATCTTATTTATTATCATTATAGTGACTCCATCGTCATGTGATTGTTGTTTACATGACATATCTTTCTATTTTTAAATTTCAATTTATTTTTGTCTTTGGGTCTAAAGTGTATCTGCTGACACCATATAGTTTAATCTTACTTTTATTTAATCTATTTACATTTAATGCTATTGTTGATATAGTTGGATTTATGTCTGCCATTTTTCTTTTTGGTTTTGTGTTTCATGTTGTTTCTCTTCCTCTATTCTTTCTCTGTTTCTTCCTTTTATAATAAATCAATATTTTCTAGTGGAGCACTTTAATTTTTTAATGACTTTGCATAGATATATGTATATAGTTATTTTAGTGGTTGTTCTAGAGTTTACCATATACATCTTTTCTAAAAATAATTAAAATTTTTTTTCAATTACAGTTGCCATACAATATTATATTAGTTTCAGGTTTACAACATAATGATTAGACATTTATATAACTTATGAAGTGATCACCCCAATAAATCTAGTGCCGTACATATAAATCTGACACCATACATAGTTATCACAGTATAGTTGATTATATTCTTTATGCTGTACTTTACATCCCCATGACTATTTTGTAACTACCAATTTGTACTTCTTAATCCCTTCACCTTTTCCACCCATTCCCTCAACCCATCTTCCATCTGGCAATCATCAAAAAGTTCTCTGTATCTATGAATTTGTTTATGTTTTGTTTGTTCGTTTATTTTGTTCTTAGATTCCACATATAAGTGAAATCATACAGCGTTTGTCTTTCTCTGTCTGACTTACTCCACTCAGCACAACACCTTTTAGGTCCATCCATGGTATTGCAGATGGCAACATTTCATTCTTTTAATGTCTAATATTCCATCGTATATACCGAGAGTGCCAAAAAATGTATACAAGTGGACACTTTGGTCAATGATGCTCAAGCAGTAGTTTGCTGTAATCAGAAGTGTCCGGATGCTGATGGTAACCAGTTTAAGCATCTCTCGTAATTGCAGAAGTCAAACGTGACTTGTATTCCTCTTCTGTTATTGGTATATATTGACTATTACAATTTTAATAGTTTTTCTTTTCTTAAAATGTGTGTACATTTTTGTGGCAGCCTTTGTATGTACCACCTCTTCTTTATCCATTCATCCATTGATGGGCACCCAGATTGCCTTCATATCTTGACTATTGTAAATAATGCTGCAATCAATATATCCTATTCATATAAGGCTGCAATGAAGGATGTACATATCCCTTCGAAGTAGTGTTTTGTGTTTCTTCAGATAAATACCTAGAAGTGGGATTACTGGGTCCTTCTTTGTCTCTTGTTATAGCCTTTGTTTTAAGTATATTTTGTCTGCTATAAATATTGCTACCTCACCCAGCCATTTTTTTTCCATTTCCATTTTCATGAAATATTTTTTTCCACCCCTTTACTTTCAGTCTATGTGGTCCCATCTCTCAACCGCAGAGGACAGAAAGAAATATTGAGGCCCTGCCCTACTAGGAATAAACTACTTCTACCAGAAGATGGGGAAAAGAGAGCCCTGTGTTCTTGCTGCAGCAAACTTGAGTGGAGTCTCTACTTTGCTGAGCAGGGAGAGGGGCTCAAATATCATAGACCCTCATCTTTCTTAACAAATTTTCATAGATTTTTTTGAATAAATGTTTTCTTTATTTGCTCCTTGCCCTTTATACCAGTTGCAGTGACTTTAAATAGTTGTCTTTTCATGGTAAGTATTTAATAAATTTTAGTTAATCCACCTTTTACCTCTGTGTTTTCACAAAAGACTGAAACACTCTTGAGAACATCTTATAGCCAATAATTTTTATTTTAGTGTTTTATAATTATTAATTGCATTAGAAAGACTTATTTAATCACATCCTATTTTCTTGTGATGCAATTAGGGATCAGTTTCTTTCCATATATCAGGTAGAATCACAGATCACTATAACAAATGATAAGGCGCGATAATTTAATACCATCTCTTTCCTATGGTCCATAACCTTCACTATCCTCTAGGAGTTTATCTTTTACCAGCTCCTGAGGGCATTTTAAAATAAATGATGGCTCAGTGTTGCTCCTGGTTCCTCTCAATAGCAATATTGGTCAGTTATTTATTTATAATGACATATTTTCAAGAATATTTATGAACCATAATAACATTCCATAAGCACCTTTTGACTACTCCACCATCAGGATGTTTGTTTTTTCCCTATAGTATAATAAGTACACTTCCTTTCCCACCATTCAGGGGTTCTGTTGACATTATACCAACATCTCAACTTCCAGACTTAGGTATATTCAAGCTACTGATACAATTTCCCTGTGTTCTGGCTTTGTGGTTTCAAGTCCTGGTCATACTTTAGCCCTCATATCTACTTTCTGCCTAAACAGGGCCTTATCATTATGTGGTAAAGCCATAACTCTGAACAACAGTACAGCACATATAAAATCAAATCAGTGGCACTTGTATTGAGGACTTCTGGTTCCTACCAAGCGCTTTGAAGTGTTCACGTTGGGCTGTCGTGAACATCACCTTTCTTACTTCCAGATATGACAATAAGCCATGTTTTTATTTTAGAATATCATGAAGACTATCTGACATTATGAGCTGATAAATCTTATTTACCAAAGGGTACAAATCAAGGGTCCATTATTGCTGAAAATGGAGAATAATATAGAAAATAGATTTATGTACGACTGATAGAGATGTAGTCTCACAAAACATATATGACTCAGAAAATGAAAAATAAGAAAGGAAGAAATACTGTGAGGGAATAGACAGAAAATACTACATTAATTAAACAGTTAAAATTAAAAACAAAAAACCTCTAAAATTTTACAGTAATTTTTAAAATATAGCAAAGTAATGACTCTTGCCAGATTAGATCAACATGAAAACCATTGTAATATATACTGCATGATTGCTGATCTCTGTTTATGACATTTATCTTTATGAATTGATTGAGTTCATAAGGGAGAAAGACTAAAGTAGTATTGGCATTATCTTGCTTCTCTTCATGAAAAGAAATGTCAATGTCATTATGGAGATGAGACATCTTTTACAGATTTATAATCCTTTTATATTATATTATGAAATTATACATTTTTAAAAATCATCCTTGTTTTTAAAATGTCTTGATTATTAAAAGCACGAGGAGAATATACTCATTTTTATAGAAAGATACTCAAGACTATTTCTACTTGGCTTTGGAAAATAAATTTTGGATATGAATTTGGGTATATTTGCTAGTCAGGGAATTCACAGCACATTAAATACTGAAGCCATATTATGAAGACCCACTTAGGAGGAATTAATAACATCTCCATATTTTACCTCTGGTTGTCTGATCAGCTGCAGCCTGCAATTCCACATTTACAAAAGTTGCCATCACTTTTTAGTATTAGGCAAAGCACATTTGGCTTTGTAAACTTGCTTGTCTGTCAAGCTCTCAGCTTTCCCTGGGGTTAGAAGAGATAAATAATGTGTTCTTTTTGTTTTGAAAAGACTTTTCTGGTAGTTGGAAGTAAGAACCTGGAATATCTTTCCTTCCAGATTCTGCAGGCTGCATATGTAATCAGGGAAGGTGACAAGTCGATAAGAGTTCAAAAGAGAACAGAGGACCACTGGGAGAGAGCTTAATGCTTTTCTAAGAATAAATAGTAGATCATTGTTCCCCAAACTGGTTTGTAACATTTGTAAGCTGCTATTATATGTTGACTCAAATCCACATTTCTGGTTATGTGTCCATTTCTGTGTATGCCATCTATAGCTATAGATGCTCCTCATAACAATGAGAAAAAGAAACAGATGGATATAAACACCGTGACCTGCATAGAATGGCAAAATCTTTCATCAAGGGGCCGACTTTCTAGAAGCAATCTTGCCGAAGCACTGTTCTGACTTGAGCTAGCTGAATCTCTCTCTCATTGCTTGTTAATGACCAAAATATAGGACCAAAGATATTTTCCATTTGTGTGAGACACACTCAAAATTAATACATAAATCCAAAATCATTGCATCAAGGGCACAGTTTAGTATTCTGGGGAAAGCTAGGTATTATAATGATATGAAAACTATGAGAATACCATTGTTAAGTTTGGTTTTCCCACGTAACTTACCATGTTTTTTCAGGTTATTTTCTGCAGCATATGCTTTTCATTTGCATCAGAAGTTCCCTCATTAAGATGATGGTGTCCAGCGTTCGCCCCAGCTGGTATTGAGCAACAGAGCCACTGAGTAACTGCGTGAATAAGGTTTCACTCAGGCAGAGAGATGAGCTCCTTTTTATTTATTTATTTATTTTTTTGCTTTTGTGGCTTAAGGAAAGAAATAGTTATACTTCTGGTGATTTGAAACTGAAACACATAACACAGACAGAAGCTGAGTATGAGAACAGAAACAGTCTATAAAACATAAAAGGATCAAAGGAAAATGTCAGCATGAAGTAAATTGAGAATAAAGAAGAAAGGGGACAAGTGGGAAGAAGAGGCTGTGAAGGAGAGGGTAAGCAATAAACTGCCTGTGGCAGTGAAGGGCAAACAGTGGGGCAGCAGGTGGTGTGGATCAGAGGCGGGTGGAGGACCTAGAGCAATCACAGAGGTAACAGGTCATTCTTCTATCTTAATAGACCATTCAGCAAATACTTCATTGAATTAAACTTGCCAAATGAATACCCTATATCATAGTATAATGATGAAGATAAATATTAAAACTAAGACTGGATCTATGAGATGGAGGGAGAAGTTCTTAAGATTGTAAAGACCTAGATAGCTTAGAGAGACGGCGCATGAATCAGTTTCCTGATTTTGTCATTTTCAGAACTTGTCCATGTGAAGTTAAGATGGTAAACGTTTTATCTCAAAACAAATATGGGGAAGTGATTTACTGTCTTCAGTTCCCCAGAGAAGATGGTTATGAATCATACACAGCACACATTATGAGGAGGGGAAGTAAGAGGTACCTACATAGCTTAGTTTGAGGTACCTAACAGGTACCCTATTTCAAAATACCAACTTGAAGTCATTCCATTCTTCAAGTTTCACTATTCTGGTTTATGGCATATTTTCCTTTGCTGTTAGTAGGAATTGATGGACAGTCTATTAGAATAAAGTCCTTAGTAGCTGAGAATGGGGAGGGAGGAGGCGAAACAGGGAGGAAGCTACAAAAGTGTAGGAAGTTTGCTAGGACTTAAGAAGGTTTCCAAGTATTAAACATTTTCCTTCTTTTCTTGACCTGAATTGCACTAGATCATTACCACTAACCTTTTCTTAATGCATATTTTATAGGAAAACCTGGGAAGTTAACATTCAACTGTCTCAACCAGAGTTATTCTCCCCCATACCCCGGGGATATTCTGCAATGTCTGAAAACATTTTTGGATGTCACACTCAGAAGGTAGTGCTACTAGCATCTATTGGGCAGAGGCCAGGAATCCTGCTAAACATCCAAAAACGCACAGAACAGCCCCCCTCCCACCACAAAGGATTATCCGGACAAAAATTTCAGAAGTGACAAGGTTGAGAAACTCTGGTATACTGACACAGTCATATAAATGAAAGACACAGAGAGGGGGCCAAAAAAATGTATATCCATTTTAAGAAAGAAAAAAATTTGTATTAAAATTGAAATACAAAGAATGATGCTAGCATTCATTTGATTAACACCATCTTTTGAGCGAACGTCATACTATGCATTGCTACCATAATTCAATTCAACTTCAAAAAGTAATACATAGATAACAGCTCTTAAAATGTATACATATTTTTGGCACCCGCAGGATATTCCCAGAGAAATTCATTTATTCATCCACTCATTCATTAGCAAACATTTAGTGAGTGTGTTCAAGGAAGTGTGCCAGGAGCTAGGATGCAAAGATGAGACACCCATAATCTTTTCCTTTAAAACTTTGCCCTTTCAACAAGAACGACCACATACATGATACAAACATTCAAAGCAAAGAGAGATTATTCCCAGGTGTGTCATCAGAGAAGGATTCAGGAAATGGGAGTGTTTAAATGGACTGGTGGTAGACATGCAATGGACGGGGGTGCGCTCTCTGAAGGAAGGAAAGGGAGGAACAATTAGGCAGAACAGGAAGTGAACCCATGGGACCGGATCAGAGCTAACTGGAGTGGAAAGGCGAAGATAGTGTTGGAAGGGCAGTTCGGGCTAGACTGTACGATGTATTAAAATTCAGACTGAGTAGGTTTTGTTGCTGCTTGTTCTTCCGTCTGTCTACTTGTTTTTACTGCAGCTTATAGGAAAGGGAATTCATTAAGGGTTTTTGAGCAGGAATGTGCCATGATCAGTGACCAGCAGTTGAAAGATTTTCCTAGCAGAAGTATGTGAGTGGTGCCCTTTAAAAACCCCATGTTACCACTGCTCCTTGCAAAGTTCACCTAGTGAAAGAACTGAGTACATGCTCTGTTCATGGCTTTGAGTCTGACAGTCCACCTTAACCCATTCTATAAGTACGGGGCTGCTTTTCTCAGACACTGATCTTACTGCTGCTTATCTTTCTTTTTTTTTCCTTTCTCCACTGTTAGCATTTCATCTTTATTACTATGTTTTGAGCCAGGACCTTAGGTTCTCCTAATGACAGAATTTGTTTCAAGACTCCGGTGGTTTTCACGCATTAACATCAAAATCACTTGAGAATGGTGAGGGTAGGGAGACAGCAGGGAAGGATTACCAAAGGGTGATGCATGTGTTGACTGTGGTGATGATTTCATGTTTCAAAACCCACCAAATCGTACATTTTAAATAAATGCAGTTTACTGTATGTCAATTACATTTCTTTTTTTAAAATTAAAGTTTATTGGGGTGACAATGGTTAGTAAAGTTACATAGGTTTCAAATGTACAATTCTGTAATACATCATCTATATATCATATTGGGTGTTCAGAGTCAGTTCTCCTTCCATCACTGTATATTTGATCCCGTTTATGAGTTAATTATATTTCAACAAAGCTGTTGAAAAAAAAAAGAGTCGCCTGGAGGGCATGAGATTTTGCATTTCTTACACTCTTTGAGAAGCACTGCTCTATACCGACTTTGGATAAACTAATTCTCTCCTCTTTTCTGCACAATTTCCAGATTTTCCTGTCAGAGTCCCTCTTGAAGAGCTATTGGGCACATGCTGCTGACCTTACTTCATCAGCTGCTATTTATCTTTGCTCATTGCAGCCTGACTTCTGTTGCTACCACACTAACAAAATTGCTCCTTCAAGGATCATAGATGATAATGATAATCAGCATTTATATAGTTCTTATGTGCCAATTTTCTAAATACTTTGCATGTACATTAACTCACGAATCTTCATAACAAGCCAATCAGATAGATACTATTATAATTTCCATTCTAAGTTGGAAAACTAAAGAACGAGGAGATTTACTGATTGGCCCAGGTCACATAGCTGGTGAGTTATGAGGTCAGGACTTGAATCCAGGCAGTCTGGCTCCAGAGTCATGTTCTTAGCCACTACTTGTTTTAATTACAATATCAATGAAACTCTTTTAACTTGAGCACTGAGAAATAAAAAAGAATAGGCACTGACATTCTGAAGCTGGCCTGGCACTCCTGGCTAGGCCACACTATTCTTCCATTAAATGTAAAAGCCTCATAGAACAACAACTTCAGCCAAGACTACCCTTAAATCATGGTAAATGAGCCAAAGCAACACCACTTCACAATTTTGTCTAAGAATTGACAAAAGCAAGGTCCCTGTTCATCACAAAACACCAAACATACCCCCTCAGTCAAAAGAGTGACTGCTTCTTCTTTACTAATTGCAACTTATTCCTCTTTCTAGTTCCCCTTCCCTGTAGATAAGATTCATTGAGATACCCAATCATAGAACTGCCCCTGTTCTGTGACATCACCCAGTTCACAGTGAATCCCTACTTCCTTAGACCCCCTCCAAATCACTCAACCAAAGCTCAGATCCCATTGTAGGTTCCAATGCCATCTTCCTGAGACACACTGAGGTTCTCCGTGGTATGTGCCTTCACTCCTGCAACAAATAAGATGCCCAACTTGTTCAACTACAGGTGGGTTCCTCGTGGGCTTTGAGTGGAGGTCATTGACATCTCTATGTCACGTACGACTTCCCACTCCTTGAATTCTTCTTCCTTAGCTTCTAGACACCGTTCATTACCTCCTGATTCTCCTCCAAATTTTTTTTTGATGATTTCTACATCTCGGTATTCATGTCCTTTTGTAATCCCTTCTTCTTGAGTGTGGGTTGGACCTAATGCCTTCCTTCTATTGAAGAGAACACAACAAAAACAACAGAATGTCCCTTCTGAGATTATGTTACAAAAGGACTCTAGCTTCCACCTTGCTTATGCTCTCTTGGTCTCTCATTTGCTCACTCTGATGGAGCCAGTTGCCGTACTGTGAGCTGCTCTGTAGAAAAGCCAACAGGACGTGGGCTTGCCACGGAGAAACCCAGAGAAAAGGGTCAAGGACAGGCAACAGCCAGTGAGGAACTGAGTCCTGCCAACAACCACTTGAGTTACCTTGGAACTTGATCCTCCCCCAATTGAGCCTTGAGAAAATTTCCATCCTGCCTGACACCTTGATTGCAGCCTTGGGGGAGACTTTGAAGAGAAGAATTTAGCTAAGCCATGCTGCATTCCTCACCCACAGAAACTATAAGGTAGTAAATTTGTATTGTGTTAAGTCTTTAAATTTTGGGATAATTTATACAGCCATAGATAACTACTATAGATCACCATAATACAAAGATTAGTTATTCTACAGCATAGAACTAGTTGTGTCTCTGGAATAGAGTCTTTCATGGCTGACCATTGCCTCTAAGACAAAAGTTCAGAGTCGGATCCAAGCTTTGACATATCCTTTGCTTTAGTCACAATAAACTGCTCGTAGGTCCCAGAACATACTAAGTGACTTTGTACTGTTTCCTTTCCCTAGGCTGCTACACAGTCTATGAAGTATTCTACGAGCTCCCATATTAGAATTAATTGTTCTTTCTCTGGGATTCCAAAGCCCAGGAAAACTGGTAGAAAGGAAGGCAGGAAAAACAGAGAAAGCACATAGAATTGAGGAAGTAAAGGAAAGTAAATATAATAACACAAGAGACAGCAGCTGGAAATTCATCAGCTCCACAGCACTGCTGCCAAATGCAGACTTGTTCACAAAGGGAATGGGAGACATTCTTTGTAAGTGAATCAGTCTGATCCTTAGGTTGGGAGCTCCATTTGTAGCTGAGGGGAATAATGGTAGAAGCCTTAGGTGAAAGCTTGCTGTTGCTATTTTTGGCCAATCAACATAAGCAGCCTGAGGCATAAGCAGATGCCTGGGGCCCTGCTCCTGTGGGTACCCATCATGCAATAGCCTCCGGGTACATTTACAAATATTATTTTTAGATGTCATTTCTGGTTCTCAGAACTTTTGGTTATCATAGTTACTTCACTCTCCACCCTTAAATTCGGTTTCTTCCCTCTGGAATGTCAGGGATTCTGTGATGAAATGAGATCAACTTGGCTCAGAATTGCTATTAAATCTCCTTTTGAGAATCTTGTTTTTATTTTTCCTGTTAGGGGTAGCCATTTGGTCTAAGCAGGTTTATAAGGAAAAACCTTTGCTAAAGGCAGCAAAGCTGAGAAATATTTAATAGTATGTAAGTTCAGCAGGCAGCTCCTAGACTGAAAGAGAAGAGGGGGAGGGCTGTTCTACTCCTACGAAAAGGAGATATATTAAAATGCAGTCATTAACTGGAGGAGTGTTCTAGAATTGGCGATTACCTATCGGGAATTTGGGTTAAGTTTATCTGGGGGTATAACAAAACTGTACATCCCCATGGGAAGCCAGAAAAGTGGAGGATTTAAAGCAGTGGGGCATGGATATTCTTAGCAGAGTGGAGCTGAGATGGGAGAAGAAATGTCTTCCCTTCATTATTCTGATGGAAGGTGGGAAAGGTTGCCTGTGGCTGAGACTGGTAGAAATTGTTAACAGTGGGAAAGCAGTCCCGCCAGGGCTAGTCAGAGGCCATGTGTTACTTATTTACTCTGCACGAGTTTTGACACATGTTATAAGAGTCCAGGTAAAATTTTAAAAGCACTCTAGTCACTGTTTAGGGCTGTAGGTAATTGATTAGAAGGATAATAAATTGAAAGAGAATAAAATACAGTGTATCTTGTTGTCACTGAATCATGGATGTCTTAGGACCTGAAGAGGCTGCTGATAATAAGGTTTTTTACTTTGATTGTGTAAGGTCATAAAGATATTTTTTAATATAAAAATATCTTAATATTTAATCTGGTTTATGAATTTCTAGAACTAATATATGTAACCCAGAGTTGTCATTTTATGTGTTATTTATACAGCTCATCTGTTTGCCTTCCTGCCTTTCTCACTCTCTCTCCTTCTTCCCTCCCCTTGCTTTATATTCCAGGAACTCCTTCAGGAATCACAGTGCCTACACTCTAGGAGGTGCCCCAGACCCAATGCTGGCAAGACAGCCCCCAGAGATATTTAGTGATGCATGTTCCCATGCATCAGCCAATGGCAAATCAACCTTCCAAGGTCTTCAGCTGCTCGAAGCTCCTCCAGTTGCCTCAGCATCTCCATCCACGTGGAGCTCCCACAACCTGGAGTTTTCCAGGTGTCCAGCCCATTAAGCCTCTCACCTCCCCAGCTGCCTCAGTTACCCTTAGAAGTCTAAGTCTCAAGACCACCATCATTGGCCAGGTTGTCCTAAATGTGCCATAATCTGACCTCATCCTCCACCCTCCCTAGTCATTCCAAAAGGTCCCTTTGAAGTTCACAGAGCCTCATCAACAAAGTCCCAGTGTATCTTCAGCCTCTTGCCTGACTATTCCATTCCCCTTCTTGCTCTAATTCAGGAGTCAGCAAACATTTTTTTTTTTTTTTAAGCATTAAGTAGGATGTATTTTAGGCATTGCAGGTCATAAAGTCTCTGTTCTAACTACTTAACTTTGCCATGCTAGCACAAAAGCAGCCATAGAAAGTATGTAAACAAATGAGTGTGGCTGGCTCCAGTAAAACTTTTGTACAAAATCAGGGGCCAGACTTGGCTCAGGGGTGGTAGTTTTCTAATCCCTGCTCTGACAGAAACCTGGCTACCTCCATGTGGATCCTCTTTCCTCAGCTTTCACATGAGGCGGTTTTTCCCTCATCAACCTTCCAGGACAAGGCTGTCAACTGACAATCATTGTGTTATGTTCCCTTATTCTTTGATGACTTGAAAATATGAGTCTGTCACCATTCCTGGAGACTTCAGAATCTAATAAATGATCCATCTAATACCGTGGTCTCTCAGTTCCTTAGTCTTTTAGAGCCAATAATGTCTTATCCCACCTCACCTCAGCCACTCATTCACAAAGCCATACCTCACCCCCTTGTTATTTGCAAGCACATTTTCAACATCTCAGTTTCAAACATCTCTTCTCCAACCATTACCTCCGATTCTTAAAAAGTTCCCTAAATTTAACCTGACCTCAAATATCACATAATGTCCTTCATGTTCTTACTTTTCTCCCAGACTTGATGGGCTAGTACTAGAACCATTCCCCAGAAACACACAAAGCCCTTTCCCCCCCCCCCCCATCTCTTCACTGTTTTCCAACCCTGGCTAATACCCAAACAGCCTCTAAATCTATACCTGCTGCAGAGCAATTCAGTGTGGCAGAAAGGAATCACACATGGACTGGATTTATTGTAGATAAAATTGTAGCAAACCTGACAAAAATCCCTATCCCCAGTGGAGATACCATTCTAGTAAGATAGAACAGACAATAAGCAAGATAATTAATTAAAATATATGGTAAGTTAGAGGATGATAAATTATAAGGAGAAAAAAATAAAGCAGGAAATGGAAGTTATGAAGTGATAGAGAGATATGAAATGTTTGATAAGGTGTCCAGGAAAAGCCTACTGAGAAGATGGCTTTTGCGTGAAAACAAGAAGTAACTGAGGGGGGGGGGGGGAGTATATATCTTAGGGAAGAATATCCCAAGCTGAGGCAACACGGCCAACACAAGGGCCTTGTGATGGATATGTGCCTGGCTCATCTGAGACACAGCAAAGAGGCCTGTGTAGCCCCAGCAGAGTGGATGAAGGAGACAGTAGGAGCAGATACCAGAGAAGTAACAAGACCACATCCATCATCTATTGTGGCGTAACAAATTACTACAATCTTAGAGGCTCAAACAATATCAATTTATTAGCTCACAGTTTCCTTGGGTCAGGAATCTGGGCACAGCTTAGCTGGGTTCTCTGCTCAGGCCCCACAAGGCTGCAGTCAAGGTGTTGGCTGGACTGTATTCTCATCTGGAGGCTCAACTAGGGATAGATCCAATTTTAAGCTGACTTAGGTTGTTTACGGAATCCATTCCCTTGCAACTGTAAAGCTGAGAGCTTCAGGGATTTTGTTTTGTTTTGTTTTGTTTTTTTTGGGGGGACATGGTGTCAGGGTGGGGGGACGGTAAGGCTGGATATCAGTGGAGCCCATCCTCAACTTTTAGAGGCTGCATAGAATTCCCTGCCATATGGCCCCCTCCATAGGCAGTTTACAACATGGCAGCGTGCTTTTTCAAGGCCAGCAGGAGAGGAAGAGAGAGTCTGTCAGCAAGAAGGAATATTATATAAAGTAATGTAATTATAGGAGTGACATCCAACACCTTTGCTGTATTCTGTTGTCTAGAAGTCAGCCACAGCTCCCACCCACACTCAAGGAGAGGAGATCACACAAAGACATGGGCACCAGAAGGAAAAATTATGGCACCACCTTTGAGTGTCTGCCACTAGGACTCAGATCACATAGGGATATATGGGTCCTTGTAAGGACTTTGACTTTTTCTTCTAGTGAGACTGGGAGCCATCAGAAGGTTCTGAACTGAGGAATGACATGATATGTTTTGTGTTTTAGCAGAATCACTGCAGATAATGGGTTGAGAATAGACTTCAGAAGGCCAAAGACAGAAGCAGGAAGATTAGTGAAGAGGCTATTCCAATAATCCAAGTGAAAGTTGATAATGGTAAGTTTGGGCTAGTGGCAATGGGGAAGAAGAGGCCATATTCTGGATGTATTTTGAAGGCAGATCCAACATGATTTGCTAATAGGTCAGATGTAGAATATAAGAAAAAGAGATGAGTCAAGGGCTCTCCCAAGGTACTTGGCCTGAACAACTAGAAGGATGGAGTTGCCCTTAATTATGATGGGGAAGATTGAAGGAAAGCAGATTTGGGGAAAACTACCAGAAGCTCTATTTTTGATATGTTTGAGCTACCAGCCACTTCGTGGCAGGTCAATTACACTGGACATGTGCAATCCTGGAAGGAGGAGGATTTGTACTTATTAGAAATGACATCTATCCCAGATTTAGGTTTGCATTCCACACCTGCAGCATATATGCAAGCATCATTGTCATTGCATACGGAGTGCTTTATTTATAGGCACAGGATCCGGAAAACATTGTCTTGCAGCAAAGGACCCATTTTATGATACAAGAAGTATGACAGTAAGCATGGGATGTAGGGGGTTCTCCCATACATCTCACTACATGGAAGCAGTTGGAATGGCTTATTAGAGGTTCCAAAAAGGCATGAACTTGGGGTTGCTGTCTTTCAGAATGGGATATATGTGTTGAACTGGCTGATATACAGAGCCGTGTCTCTGATAGACTTCACAAGTCCAGGAACTAAGGGGTAAAAGTAGGGTTGACCCTTTTAGCATCAGTCTCAGTACCCATCCATACAGCAACTCTAAGCTCTAATAGATTGAACATTCAGGTTCCCAGTAGAAGATTGCTACAACCTGGACATAGTAAGGCTTCCATGCAAGCTAAACCAAGTCTGTAACCTGGACAATTTGGTCTCTTCAAGACTAGAGACTAGCAGGCATAGAAAGGAGTTCTTATACTGACATGGGAAATCAATTTTGATTATCATGAAGAAGTGTCATTTCTGCTACAGTGTAACAGGAGGAGCATGTCTGGAACTCAGGGAATTCATTGGGGCATCTTGTAACTGCTCCAGGACAGGTGAGTCCGTGACCCAGTGGACCCAATGTGGATATGAGTAGATCTGACAACAAGAGACTGACCAGCAGATATACGAGGTCTGACAATTAGGTTTGCAAACTCACCCTGGAAAAAGTGCTACATATCTCATTGCTGAATATCACTATGGTCACCTTTGAAGTACTCCCCTGGGGAAGCTATGCACTGACACCAGTACCTAGAACACCCTTCAAAGCAATTTTGGAACTCTTTTCCTGGAATGGTCTTCAGAGCTGTTGTCGTATTAGCTTTGATGTCCTGAGTGTCATCAAAATGTCTTCCTTTCAATATTTCCTTTTCTTCAGGTAAAGAAAAACATCATTAGGGGACAGATCAGGTAGGGAGGGAGGGTGTTCAAATACAGTTATTTGTTTACTGGCTAAAAACTCCCTCACAGACAGTGCCTTGTGAGCTGGTACATTGTCGTGATGCAAGAGCCATGAATTGTTGGTGAAAAGTTCAGGTCATCTAACTTTTTCATGCAGCCTTTTCAGCACTTCCAAATAAAACTTGGATAACTGTTTGTCCAGTTGGTACAAATTCATAATGAATAATCCCTCTGATATCAAAAAAGGTTAGCGGCAGACCTGGTGGCTCAGGTGGGTGGAACTTCATGCTCCTAACGCCAAGGTGGAGGTGGCGGGTTCCATTCCCACATGGGCCAGTGAGCTGTGCCCTCTATAGCTAAGATTGTGAACAACAGCTCTCCCTGGAGCTGGGCTGCCATGAGCAGCAGGAGGTTGGCGTGAGCTGCTGCCGGCTGCTGTGTGCTGCTGTGGGCTACAGAATGCTGCCATGAGCAGCTGGTGGCCAGTGTGAGTGGCCAGCAGCCATCGTAAACAACCAGCAGCCGGCAAGAGTTACCGTGAGCTGCTGTGAGCGGCTGACTGACGACTGGTGATCGACTGCGTCAGCCAGGGGAGCGCAAGGCTCATAATACCAGCGTGGGCCAGGGAGCTGTGTCCTACACAACTAGACTGAGAAACAACAGCATGAACCAGCGGGGGGAGGGGCAGAAGAAAGGGGGGAAAAAAGTTTAGCAACATCACTGCAACAAGCTTGGGAACTTAATTGTCAAACCTTACACATGGTGTCCATATCACACCCCACCACCTGCCTGTGATTTCAGTTCTGAATGTGGTGGACAGTTCCTATGTATACTGTAGAGTCTGGCCTCAACACCTTCTGATATCTGTTTCTCTACTTTAGAACTTTCTCTGAAGTTGCGCTAGTTTACTCTGTTGAGGACATTGCAGCTGGGAAGCTCAAGAGATTTAATGCCGTTAGGAGCAACCCTAGCACTATAGGAGATGGGACCTAATAGACAATGCCCACCCTCCCATTTTTGTTTCCCAGTCTTATTTTATAGCTCAACTATTTTGAGATACAATTGACATATAGCATTGTATTAATTTTAAGTGTTCAACATAATAATTTGATATATTGCAATATTATTACCACAATAAATTTAGTGAACATCCAGCACCGCATATAGTTACACATTTTTTTCTTGTGATAGGACCTTTTAAGATCTACTCTCTTACCAAATTTCATAGTCAACACAGTATTGTTAACTATAGTCACTGTGCTTTAAATTACATCCCCAGGATGTAATTATAATTGGAAGTTTGTACCTTTTGACCACCTTCATGCATTTCTCCCACCATCCAACACCCCTGCCTTTGGCAACCTCCAGCCTATTTCTATGAGTTCATTTTCTTTTCTTTATTTTTTTTAGATTCTACATATAAGTGAGGTCATATGGTATATTTCGTCTGTCTCTGTGTGATATTTTATTTAGCATAATTCCTACAAGATCTATTCATGTTGTTGCAAATGGCAGAATTTCCTTCGTTTTCTATGGCTAATTTCATTGTGGCTAATTCCATCTTCTTTATCCATTAATGGACACTGAATTTGTGTCTATGTCTTGGCTATTGTAAATAACGCTGCAGTGAAATGGGAGTACCAATATGTCTTTGAGGTAGTAATTTCATTTCCTTCTGATATATACACAGATGTGAATTACTGGATCATATGGTAGTTCTATTTTTAATTCTTTGAGGGATCACCATACTGTTTTCCACAATGGCTGCAACAATTTATATTCCCACCAACGGTGTACAAGGGTTCCATTTTCTCTCTATATCCTCACCAGCTCTTATGATGGTGATAGCCATTCTGACAGGTGTGAGGTGGTATCTCATTGTGGTTTTGACTTGCATTTCCCTGATGATTAGTGATATTGAGCATCTTTTTACATATCTGTTGTCCATTTGTATGTCCCCTTTGGAAATATGTCTATTCAATTACCCTGCCTGTTTTAAAATCAAATTGTTCTCTTTTTTTTTTTTTTTTTTTTTTTTTTGCTATTGAGTTATATGAGGTCTTTACACATTTTGAATATTAACCTCTTACGAAATATAGGATTTGCAAATATTTTCTCCCATTCAGTAGGCCGCCTTTTCATTTTGTTGATGGTTTCCTTTGCTGTTCAAGGCTTTTTAATTTGATGTAGTCCTACTTGTTTATTTTTGCTTTGTTGTCTGTTTTTGGTGTCAAATACAAAAAACCATTGCCAAGAGTGACGTCAATGATCTTACCTATATTTTCTTTGAGGAGTTTTATGATTTCAGGTCTTATGCTCAAGTCTTTAATACATTTTGAGTTCATTTTTGTGTATAGCGTAAGATGTCCAATTTCATTCTTTTGAGAGTGAATATCCAGTTTTTCCAATACCATTTACTGAAGAGACTGTTCTTTCCCCATTGTGTATTCTCAGCATTTGTGTCCTAAATTAATTGACCAGCCTCCCAATTTTGTTCAGTTGGACTGAGCCTCAGGTGTCCAGAGCAGTAACCAAGTCAATAACACACATTATAGTGACTTTTACTTCTTTCATCTCTCCCTCGTTTCCTCCCTCACTTCTGCTTCTGAGGGTCACCTCCAAAGTACACTACTGTGCCCGAGTCAGTCTAAGACACTAGGCCCCCTCCCAGCAGTGTGTGCTCTCCAGCTGATCCGTGTTCTGTATGGATCTGCACTAAGGGAAGGAGGCCTGCAGCCTCTGGTTTGTGATGACAGGTCAGATGAGTACCCCATGGGCAAATAAAGCCTCTGTGAGTAACAGAGCACAGGGCTCTGGCCTTCCCTAAGCTACAGCCACCTCCTTGTTTCTAAGAAAAAACAATGATGACCCTTTTCTCAGGTAGTCAACTTCAAATTTAGTTGTTTGTTTTAGGTACACAGTTAGGGAAAATTCTGTATTGATTAGAAAGTTTAAAACTTCTCCCTCCTGACAAGAACTGAAATTGTATTCCCAACTTTCTTAGTCTTACCCTAGAGAGACTATTTTTCATAATTCCTATCTTTAAATCTTTTTGACTAGATTTTGATGCAAATAAGACACTGCACATTCATGCATTAGTTTATTGCTTTTAATACCAAAGTTCCTGTTTCATTTACTTGGACTGAAAGGGCAGCTCCTGAAAGACAGGAAATAGATTGTGTAAATCTCTTTGATATGCAGTTAGGTGCTTACCATACATGTATCTTTTTTGCTCAGAGTGAAAGTGTTTCTTTCCTCACTTGAGGATGAATCCTCTTTCTGCTCATTCAGTTATGACTATGGTTAAATATATCACACATGGAAAAAGAATATTTTAAAATTATATGCGTCTTTCCTTATCTAAATCAATTCAGAACTATCATTTTGACAAATGTTCTAAAGTATTAACAGACCTAATTTTCCAGAGGTCAAAATATAGTGGAAAGAGGAATGAGATAGGGGACATTTGGTTAATGGCCTCCCAGGCTCAAGTGGGAAAATGGAGCACATCACATACAGCAATGACACAGAGGTGCCTGTCTTCCCACACTTCATCCCAGCTCAGATATTATAAAAAATGCCAACTTTTATTAGATCTCTAATGGCTTGTTACCAGTTCAAGCTAGGGAGTGTCTCTTCTCCTGATTTTTCTTTCAAAGAGTACATTTCTTTTCTTTCTAATTGTGTTCCCCTGTAAGAATGAAAGCAGTGGTTCAAGCAGTGAGAACAGCACCAGGCATCATATCCAGACTGTCCTTTTGTCCACTTATAAACTCTGATTTTCTGAAATAAGAATACTACACAGTTATCAGAAATGCATTCTCCTTATTAAGCAACTCCCTGATTGAGGTAACTAAAACACAACTATTAAAAATACTATTTCTGCCTTTTTCTAATTTAATGATACAGAGCTATTACTTAGTAGCAATATATGAAAAGTAAATATTGGGTTCATTTATTAATCAGTATAAGAATGTTATTGGGCTTTTCTTAGTTTTGTCTGCTACTTACATTTGAAAAACAACAAAGATTAAATCGATGAAAAAAGACAATGTATTTTATTATTATAAATGTTGGGACAAACTAATGAATTGAATTTCTCTGACTGCACAAATGAGGAAAATCTGACTAGCGACGGAGGTCTCTGTAGCCTTTCTGACATTAGGTCATATTTGCACTGTAAAGAAGCTCTTATGCAGAACGTGGGCCTGGGGAAAAAACAGGGACTCCACAGTAGACGTTTGCATCGATAGATGAATGAAGAAGTGAATGCGTGAGACTGAGAAATGGGGTGGCATAGTTTTGTGGTGAATTGGTCAGTTCAGAGACTTTTCTTCTCAGCTGAGTTACCCTGGGAATGGCTCAGAGGGCTCTGTGCTTTGAGGCCATTGGCAGTTGGGAAGATAGTTACCCAGCAGATGGCTTATTGCCTTATTATTCTGTTAAAGGGACCTGCAGTTAGCATGCTGTTGAATATCTAAGTAATCATTAAAGGAAACAGACTGATTCTTTTTTCTTTTTTTGCAATTTGGAAAACACAAATAATATGCATAATATTTTTCCTATTGTATTCCTCATATTTTTAAAAGATGAAATAAAGCTCAAAAGAGCAAGAGGTCAGACATCAACACTTTCTGCCAAGCCATCACAGAACACTTGAAGATGTTCAGTGCGTCCCCTACAATTCTGTTATTTCCAGTTTTGGTAAAGTTGGTTCATGAATTCAAAGTGTCTGTTTTGGGGGAATCACATAGGTCTAAAAAGTTCAGTCCTTTAAAGATTAGTTCTTAATTTCAAATTCCTGTGGCCCTCTTTGCTTACCCTTGTGAAATGAACTTGGCTTATGGTACATACATTCTCCAAATTATATGTCAAAAATTTTTAAACATTTTATTAAAAAATGGGAAAATATTTTCAACAAATAAATGTCAAATAAAATACTTATATAGCAGTTGTTAAAAAATAACCTCTGGATTTTTGTTTGTAAACATGTAAATATGAATTTTTAATTAAGTCTTAGTCCCATTCATATCTGTTTCTGGTTCCATTACCTCCAACACTCCTAATTAAAACATCAGGAGTTTAAAGTTGCTTATAAATATTTTCAGTGGATCTTACATATTTTAAGCTTCGATTACTTGATGAGGAGTATTAAGTATTCACCATATATTAGGATTAAAACTCATCCTGAAAAACAGCACATTGCTATGTCACTCTGATTTTAGTCAGGTCTTAATAAGCTTCCACCATCACATTCATGGTATCTCAGGGAACAGCAAACTATGGACCATGGGCCAAGTCTGGCCCACAGTCTGTTTTTGTATGGCATGTGAGCTTAAAACAATGCTTACATTTCTAAGTGGTGAAAAAAATCCAAAGAATAATATTTTGTGATGCATAAAAATTATATAAAATTCAAATTTCACTTATCTGTGTCCACAAATAAAGTTTTATTGAAACATAGCCATGCTCATTCATTTATATACCGTATTGTCTACGGCGGCATTCACACTGTAATGGCAGAGTTAAGTAATTGCAGTAGAGACTGTATGACCCACAAAGCCTGAAATATTTATTATTTAGCACTTTCCAAAAGAACTTTGACAACTTCTTCTCTATTCTGTTAGCTTTTTTCACATAGATAATCCTGCCCACCCACCCACTCCCTCTACCCTCCACCCCCGTTTGCTAGCTCCTACCATTAGTTTCCTTTGAGGCAGACCTTAACTCCTAACACTGTCTGAAGCTTTTGTTCATATCAAAAGTCCACACTGAGTGTTCCTTTCCTTAATACCATAAAAAGCCATCCCAATACAGATGGGCTGCAACATGGGACTTGTAGCAACCAGCCCTTAAAGATGGCCTCAGTGATGCTGGCATTCACACCCCTGTGTGAACCCCTTTCCCATTTTGCTAGGGTTGGTGTTTGTGACCAGAAGAATATGGTGGAGGTGATTGAATGCCACTTCTGAGATGACACTATGCAAGACACTGTTGTTTCATCTTGATCTCTTTCTTGCCCTCTCACTCTCAGATTACTCATCTTGGGACAATCATGTTGTGAACAACTCTATGGAGGAGAAGCCCATATGGAGAGAAGACTCTTGCCATTGCCATGTGAGTGAACTTGGAAGTGGATCTGGAACAGTGGCACTATATCTTATATTTTGAGATTTACACCTCTATGTAATTTGATTTAACAGTGTAGATTAGCTTGGGAGTTTTTGAAAGTTTTTCTTTTCTTTGCTTTTCTTCCCTATCACGAATCCTTAATGATTCTTCTTACTATACATGTACTACATATACCAGTTTCAATGGTTCTGTTTACTTTGGGCCATGTTCATGCCTGGCCCAGTGACTTGGGAGAGGTTTGTGCATCTGTATGGGATCCACTCCTGTCCCTGAGGCAGGCCAGCCTCTGGGAAGCGCCTTTCTTCTGGAGTTGCCTGACCAACTTCTCCTTCTTTTGTTCTGTCTCTCCTTGCATGTCTATAAAACCTTTTGGCGGTATTTAGACCCAGAAGGCAGTCTTTGCGACAGGGAGTCCACTGTCTTCCCTTAATGCTGGCATTTTAGAATAAACCTGCTGTTCTTTCCACAAACCTCGCCTCAGTTTTGGCTTTTGGGAGGCGCGCAGCTGGACCTTTTGCACGGTAACAGATCCACTGGCTCTAGCGAAGAATTCAGAAACTGTAGCCCCAGCCAACGGCTTGATTGCAACCTCATGAGAGACCCTGAGCCAGACCACCCAGCTAAGTCATTCCCAGCTCCCTGACCTTCAGAAAGTATAGAAGAAAATAAATGTTTGTTGTTTTAAACAGCTAACTTTGGAGTGATTTGTTATGCAGCAATAGATAACCAGTGTGGAACTCAAAAGCCTCATATTGTCCACCATAGCACTATTTTTTCCCCCCACACTTTGATATCCAGCCTATCTGTGGTCTTTTTTGAAATTAGATTTTCTTTCTCCTTTATGGCTGTGCCTCATCAGTGGAACTTGATTCTTGAAAAAAAATCTTGACTTTGAACTTTTGCCTCCCCCCTTGGCTATTGCCCTCTCAGGGACTTTGTAGTTCAGTGCAGACTCTTTGGTTCCCTTGGATCCCAGAATAGGAACCATTTCTAGCTTGTTAATGTCAAGGTCTTGCAACCAATATTTTAAATAGGAAAAGGAGAAAAAAAATCCCCAGTGAAAAATACTTGCAGTATCTTTTTTGAATATTCTTGCTAAGATCATCATCTTAATTTTAGCCTCTCATTTCAAGAAAATAAAAGATATAAAATAATTTAGAAGCAGAGAGAAAATTTAGAAATGGCATAATCTGACTACCTGATTTATAGATACTAAAATGAGGCCCCTGAGGTTATGTGATGTTCCCAAGGTCACTCAGCTAGTTACTGGGTCCTTTAATGCCATGAAAGACCATTTAAATATAACAGGTCTGTGAAGGGTAATTGAAGCTAAATTGAGCTTTTTGTGGAGCGGAGGGTGGGGTTTTGCTGAGGGTATCTGTCAAACTCCTCTGTGAGAGTGAGTCATGGTTCAATTACCAGAGACTGGACCCCAGATACATGGACCACGAGTGTGATTCAAGATGGCTGGATCAAATAGCAGCAGCTGGATCTGAGTATCCAGCCTGTAGAAGATGTAAGAATCTTTCTTCTACTGATGATTAATATATTTTGATTCTATCAATCTGTACTTGTTTCTGACTAGTTAGGTATAGTTCAGCTTGTGGGTTGAATTAGTCAACATGTGCTCTATTTGGTTAGCAGAGAAAAAACTGAACAGCAACTTTGATAGTCACAGTCAACGTAAAATCATTTCTAAATAAAATAAAGGTGGGTGACAAATCTGTGGAATCTAAGTACTTGACCAAATCTTGGAAAATGAACTCAAATCTAATGTTAATATCTCATATAAATATCTTCACTTTATTATTCCCCTATGGTTCAAGTTCAGACCTTCAAATCTTTAAACTATTTTAAGATGTAGCTATGCTTCTTATTTTTTTCTATAATGGACACATATTTTTGTGTAATTGAATATATATATATATATATTCAATTGAATATAAAAAATTGAATATAAAAAAGGGCAAATATATATATATATGTTTGCCCTTTTTTATATTCAATTTTTTATATTCAATATATATATATATTCAGGAATTTGCCCTTTTTTTCTTTGTAGTCATATATATATATTCAATTTTATATAACTACAAAGAAAAAAAGGGAAAATTCCTGGAAAACTTAATACAGCAAAATCTCATTATTTTGGACTTGTGAAAAAATTTTTTCATTTTGAATGACTTTAATACTTTAAGATAAATATTATGCATAACATAAATTAGGATAAAATAATTGTTTTTAATAAATAAATAAGAGCTATCTGACTCCAAAAAACATGTAAGGCAAACTTATTATTATAAATATTTTAAACATTTTATCTTGATTAAGCTATTAACTTATACTAGCACTAAAAGGAGACTGACTTGTTTGACTTGTTTGGAAAATCAGCCCCTGACTACACTTAATCATAATTTTCAAATAGAATCTGTGCAGTTTTACTTCCTTGGCTTCTTTCACTCTGTGAAGTGACAATCTTAGTTTCTGATTGTTGAATGAAAAGAGGCCGATACAAAGAAAGAATGCAAGAACAAACACTGCGCATAACTTCCGCAAATGAGAGCAGCAAACCAACCAGACTAGTTTTTACACATGATAAATTATTTGACATAGCTGGTTTGCTTTACAATTTATTCCTTAAGGAGTATATTTATCACTCCCAAATGCTGATATCCTGGTCAAGGAAAGACAGAAGGTAAAGAAAACTTAAGTTAATTCAAATATTATATTGAAATCTTGCTTATCAAGAAATGTTAGAAATTCTTAAAATAATGCCTGTTTTCATCAGAGACATTTTCAACCTCTTTTTTTTTGTATTGTGATTTCTAGAGGTGATAATAACCTTCCTGTTTAATTTGTTCTTGCTTATTTTCAATTATTAGCTCAGCAGCCATAGTAATATTTGAGGATTGAACAGTTATATAAATGGTAACATTACAATTATTGAAAAATTTATTTATTTATTTATTTATTTATTTATTTACTTATTTATTTATTTCCCCTCTTTTTTCTGCCTCCCAACCCCTCACCCCCACTCTGCTTCAAGCCGTTGTTTCTCAGTCTAGTTGTATATGACACAGCTCCCTGGCCCATGCTGGTGTTATGAAGCTTGTGCTCCCCCGGCTGAGGCAGTTGGTTGCCAGTCATCGGTCAGCCACTCACAGCAGCTCACGGCAGTTCTTGCTGGCTGCCGGCCGCTCCCAATGGCTGCCAGCCACTCACAGCAGCACATGTAGCCCATGGCAGCCAGCGACAGACCACGGCAGCTCACGGCAACCTCCGGCTGCTGACGGCACCCAAGCTCCAGGGAGAGCCGTTGTTCACAATCTTAGCTGCAGAGGGTGTGGCTCACTGGCCCATGTGGGAATCAAACCAGTGACCTTGGTGTTAAGAGTACCACGCTCCAACCACCTGGGCCACTGGGCTGGCCCTAAAAATTTATTTTTATCTTTCATACTTGGATACATTTTCTGCCATTAAAAACAACAACAACAACAAACTAATGCATATATATTACTTTTACAATAAGAAAGAAACCCTATGTTATGGGTTGATAAACAAACAATTGATTCAGAACCTTGGAGTTCATTAGTTGTGCCACCCTGAAATTCTGTCTGGAGAGAAATTTGGAGGAGGATTCTGTCCAGCTATCTCCTCCAAATCATAAGCTCTGGGAATACTGTAGGTTAGAGTGAGCCTCCACCTCATTTCAGGGTACGCCTGGGAAAGCCTGAGATCAGTCTGCATTTCTCAAAGACTCCAAGAGCCAGGAAGAGGAAAGAGCTGGTCAGATATTGTCTTCCACTCCCCTGCTTCTGTCTTCTCTTTCCTCTCTCCCTCCTCTTCCTTCTTAATAAGGACATGAGTATAATTTTTTAAAATTCCATTAAGAAAGTACTGTAAGCAAAAAAAAGTGTTTGTGTTCATTCGTTTGTTCATTCATTCATTCATTCATTCATAATCATTGCTTCCAGGGTGGGGAATACCTGAAGAAAATTAGGTAGTCTATATTTTGTCTTTCCTAAATACTCCCAAGATATTCACATGGTTTGCTTCCTCACTTCTTTCAGATTCTGCTCAAAGGCAACCTTATTAATGAGGCCTTCTGCCCATTACCCCAACCTCTACCTTTCTTTACCTCTTTACCCAGTTCTGTTTTCTTCACCTAACATAACTGGTACCTATTTGTTTATTGTTTGTCTGTTTCTCCCGACTAGTATTTAACTTCTATGAGCAGGGAATTTGTATCGTTCCCTGCTGTAATCCAGGAGCCTCAAATAGCGCCTGGCATGTTGTGGGTACTTAATATGTTTTTGCTAATGAATGAACGAATGACTTCATAGTGCTCCTTCTCCTTTGCTTTCTGCATCTGCTCAGTCACTAATATCTGAAATTCTCTATTTTTATTTTTTTAATTAAAGTTTATTAGGGTGACAATTATGGAAGGCAGTGTGAAGGTTTCTCAAAAAATTAAGGAGAGAATTACCATATGACCCAGCAATCTGTAATTCTTCATAATGCTTTACATGCCTTTCCTTTCCTTTCGTAAACTTGGTGAGCCTCTGTCTGGAGATACCGTGTTTCCCCAAAAATAAGACCCAGCCAGACCATCAGCTCTAATACCTCTTTTGGAGCAAAAATTAATATAAGACCCAGTCTTATTTTGCTATAATATAAGACCAGGTCTTTAATATAATATATTAAAATATAATACCAGGTCTTATATAAATTTTTGCTCCAAAAGGTGCATTAGAGCTGATTGTCTGGCTAGGTCTTATTTTCGGGGAAAAAGGGTAGATCTCCCAATTTCTGCTCAGTCTGTTCCTCAAGTCTACCCTGAACACTGATGTCAGTTTATATTCATAAAACTTTCACTTACAGCCAAAATAGGAGAATATTTAGATTTTCTCTCTCTATTAGAAGTGCTGAAAAGCCTTCATGAAAAAGTTAGATCACCTGAACTTTTTGCCATCATTTCATGGCTCTTGCATCACGACAATGCACCAGCTCACACGGCACTGTCTGTGAGGGAGTTTTTAGCCAGTAAATAAAAAACTGTATTTGAACACCCTCCCTACTCACCTGATCTGGCCCCCAATGACTTATTTCTTTACCTGAAGATAAAGGAAATCTTGAAAGGAAGACATTTTGATGACATTCAGGACATCAAGGGTAATACGATGACAGCTCTGATGGCCATTCAAGAAAAAGAGTTCCCAAATTGCTTTGAAAGGTGAACTAGGCACTGACATTGGTGCTTAGCTTCCCCAGGGGAGTACTTTGAAGGTGATCGTAGTGATGTTCAGCAGTGAGGTATGTAGCACTTTTTCTAGGATGAGTTCGCAAATGTAATTGTCAGACCTTGTGTATGTCTCTATATAGACAAGTTACTTTCTATTGCCTTTAATATAAGTACAAAATTCTTAGTTTGGTTTTCAACGTTCTTCCTATCATGGTATTAAAATATTTTCAAACTTTATTTCCAAATATTCTCCCAAATTACCCTCTCCACTCTTTGGACTATTCCAGGTCCATTCTGAAGTACAGGTCCTTACTCACATTCTTGCTTCAGCCTCTTCAAAATTGGCCTAAATTACAAGGCTTAGCTCAAAGCCTACCTTCTTTTGTTAATTTTTACTCCAGCCCTGAAGCCCAGATACCTCCTCTGTATTTGGAATACTTGCTCTGTATCACTCACTTTTCACCTAATCACTTGATATAACCTCAAGAAATTTTTTTAATTGTTGCTTAAATTTCTAATGCCAGTTACCTTTTAAATTTGTTTTTGTTCTTTTCTTCTCCAAACGTGATAAGTTTAGGCTATTTGTTAATTAAATCATTCAATATGAGTATTAGTCAGTAAAGACTAGGTGTGGTACAGTAACCAATTAGCCCTCAGACCTCGGTGGCTTAATAGAGCAGAGGTTTCTCTCTCATCCATGCTTCTTACCCAGTGCAATCGGTGGGGAGCTTGCCCCTCCAAGTCTCTCAGAGACCTAGGCTGACAAACTGCAACGCATCACAGGTATGCTCCATGGTCACTACAGTGGAGGAGTTGAGAGGGTGGGGAACTTACTCCAGGGCTTAAGTTCTTCAGATCAGAGGTGACACTCATCACTCCCACTCAGCCTTTTGACCAGAGAAACTCACATGACTCCACTTAACTGCAAGGGGACTAAAAAATGTGGGAGGGTACATAGATAGATATTGACGCAAAATGGTAATATCATGAATAACTCACAGATAGTTACACAAATTAGTTGATTTTACCTAGGATGGACCAGAGAGTGGATAAGATAGCAGTTGTTTGATACAGCTGAGAGATGTCATATCATTTATTTGCATATTGAGAATATCTTATCACTATCATTTAACTTAAGCTGAAAATTCAATTTGATGCCAAATGATAACGAGGTTACTTTTATATCTTAGTGTCAAGAATCCACTGGTGTTGATTCTTCTGTACACAAAGCCACTATTTTTAAAACTTATGTACAAAGTCTTCAAGGATTTTCATATATCCCAAGATGACTATGGAAATCATCTCTTTATTTAACAGGTGGTTGATGCTTGGTTAGAAAGAAATGTCACTTTCTTAGCATCTCTTCCAAGCAATTGGATGGGGAATTGTACCACTTAGTATGTCACTCAATCTCTACCGAAGGATTTGCAGGTCAGAAGTGCACCTCTCAGTTCCCCCACTGAAGCGACAAGATTTATAATCAGTTAATGAAATGTTTTCATGAATCATGACTAGGGTATTTCACTCAAATGTAACTGAAATAGCACAGCCTATTCTGGCTTGAAAAGATAAAGCTATGTGCAAACTTATTATGCAATAAAGAATGTCTTCGTGTTCATTATGTTCAAATCAGGCTTGGTTGACCTGCATTTAGATAAGTCACAGTCAGAGTAGTGGCTGGGGTACTTTTTAAGATGGAGGGTTGTGAGCAGGCTTTCAGCGGGCACTGCTGACGTCCTAATAGCTGTTCCTTACTATGTATCAAACAATATTCCTATTGCCTTTTTTCTTATTGCCAATATTCCTAAAGCCAGATTTTCTTATTGTGACATTCAAAATACGTTTTCTCATTATGTGAAATAAGATTTTTAAAAGAATCTTTATAATTTGCATGTGTGGCAGATACCTGTAGTATCCAGTCCTTCTTTGCTTCCTTCCTCCTTCCTTTTTCTTCCTCTTCCTCTCATCTTCCCCTCCTCTCTCTCTTTTTCTTTTGTGCCTTGGGTGCAGGGGGTTGACTTAAGCATTCATTAAGCATTAATGTTTACGAACATTATCATTGGTCCATATGAGGCTTTTCTCTCATTTGTTAGTGAGGGAGTGAGTGACTTAAGTTGTTTTTATAGTTGGTCTCTTTCATCAGCATACTTCACTATCCTTCCTGTTTCACTATTACAGGCAAATTTAAATTTAAATGAACCTTTGTATGTGCACACCTTCTTGCAAAATGCATATTGTTTTTATAGGTGTTTTTCGTTTAGTATTTTAAATCTCACTTGAGTTCTTATCATGTTTCTTAGGTCCACATAAGTTGATATGTGAACTTCCATTGGTTCTAATTGTCACATGGTAAACCACGGTGTGTATCTGCTGTGGGTCACTTTCCCAGTAATGAGATTCAGGTCACCTCCAACCCCAGCCACCACAAATAGTGCATTGGTGAACAGCGTCATGACACACCAGAATTTACATGGCATTTGCACCAGAGTGGAAAGTTGGATCAAATAGGACTTGGCCATGTCATATTACTCTCTGAAATGGGTATTCAGCACTGTACTATGAACTCCCCTCCCCATCCTCGTGAATGCCGAGGGAGCTATCATATTAGCACCATTTTATCATACCTCCTGGCCTCAGTTGGTTGGATCAGGGGTCAACACTGACTTCATGCTGGCTCAATGATTTTAATCCCAGAGTGTTGGAGTTCAGTTTACAAGGGATTGATTCGAGGGAAAAAAGAATTGCAGTGCAAATCAGGGCAATAAGACAAAAGCCCAAGTGGAGAGAACACTTGTTGAAAATTCGAGGAGAACTGAAATGTGATGGATGTGAGGGCACCCAGGGCTCAGTGCAGTCTTAGCTTAGGGGGCTGCAAACAGACCGCCCCACTTAGAAACCCCCTGTGCCTCAGCAGTTGGTGCCAGAGCCATGTGGTGAGCAACGATCCAGTTTCAGCAAAAACATCATCATCTCTCACATTAAATTAATGATGTTAATTTGAATGTTATTGCTTTTGTAGGCCTGCTTGTAATTAATTTGTAAATTTGTTTTGGTTTTATAACTGTAAATGAGCCTTGATCATAAGGAGTTTATACCTAATTTTATGTTTCTTTATATTTGAGTAGCACCGTGATAAAAAAAAAAAAAAAAAAAAAAAAAATTAAAATCAACCCTGAGGGGGTTCCTTTGTTTTTAAAAGCATCTGTATTTTTCTGCTCAGGCTAGAGAAGTGTTGCTCAAGTCTGATCTCACGGGGTTGGTTCTTGGGCCCTACTTTAGGCACCACATGTATGTCTGTTTGACCTCATCTTTTTAAGATCTAGTCCTGATGACCTTTTTCATCTCAATTCTGTAATCCAATAGATTATTTCCCAGCCAGCTTCATGCCTTTGGCAGATTTGGAAAGCATGCCACCAGTCAATACTCTTAGTTACAGGCATCCAAATCAACTCTGGCTGAGATCAGTAGAGAAATAATGGATTGCAAAGATTTGGGGTAGTTCACAGGCTCCGGAAGAATACCACACTCCCGTGGGCTGAGGCAGGGGAAGGGCAGTCTGAGCTGCAGGAAAGATGCTGTCACAAACCAGTCTACAAATCCCGACTGTGGAGGACATCACTGCCCCCTGTGCCTGGATGGCTCGGCCTGCCAGGCCTCTCGCCCTGGGCCATGGACACGGGCCCTGCAGTGTGCCAGTGCTAGAACCCTGGAGCTGCTGCCTCAGCTCATCTCCTGCCACCAGAAGGTATTTGCCCGAGTCACTTCTCTAAGCCTTCATCCTCTGGCTCAAAGTTGGAGGTGTGTGAGCCTGAGTGACCAGGTCTAAGTCACCTATGCACAACCAAGCTGCAAGGAAGTCTGGGGACGCATGTGTCTGATACTTTCCAGATCTGCTGGTGGAGGTGTGCTCTGCCTCCCGTCATGGCTGGTTATATAAGCAATCTCCAAACATGACAAGATTTAGATGTCAGGTGGGGGTGAGGGGGATGACAAATGTACACTCTTCATGACTTTTGCATCTTTATCCAAGTCATTGTCAAATATATAGAATAGGACCAGGATGAGGATGGCTGGAGGGTAAGATGTGCTCCTCCTGCCACTCTGCCCATATGGATGACTATCAGGGGGGTGAGTCCACAGGGTGGTGTGCGGACAGAGTCCCAGAGAGCAGTTTCCAGGCTCTTGGCCTCGTGTGGGGAGGTGCTGGCTCGGGTAGTAGATGGCCATCAGCTGTGGCTAGTTGGCCATCAGCTGTAACCATTGAGCCATTGGCCACTAATATAACTGCTGCGGCTGTGCTGGGGAGTGGAGTCGAGAAGAGAGTTGGTCGGTTGGCAGAAAAGCGGACAGGTTGCACGTCGTGTGAATCCAGCCTCCAGTGAGAGTATAGTGGTATGACTCCCCTACTTATGGCTCCGTGGGTGTTCCTTTTTGGCCTCACCATATCCTGTGTTCTTGTGTGGGGAGCGGGACCAGAGGCCCCGCAGGCCACCCTGCACGACAGGTGGGACCAAGCAGCATCTGATGTTTGCCCCTGCTCTCTGCCTCATGCACAAACCATATTTTCTCCCAGACCCACATCCATGAAGGAAGGAGAAGGGAGGAGTTAGGAGAGCACGTTAGTTCTTGTTTCCTTGTGTTCTTTCATCTGGTTAGATGCATTTCCAGAACCATCTGAGTCAATGACTTTTCATTATTGCAATAAAATTTATCTCTATACTTGACTCCCCAGGGAGTTGAAACATAAGCAGAGCTCCCACAGTGCACACTTCACCACACTTGGGTGCAATGTCTTTATTAGGATTCTGTTTGATCATTTTGCTTTTGATTTGCCTGTTTGCTTGGAAAGTGCCATCCCAGTCTGTTGAGAGCCTTTCTATGGCAAACCCTCTGAGAAGGCCCTCTTAGGACCCAGTCTAGCTCCCCTTGGAAGTATTTTTGTTTACATTGGTTCATCACTCAATCATGCTTTGCTCTATGGTAAATCTGCCAGACTTGACAAAGCCAAAATGTACTGGAAAGTCCAGGGGAGTGTTTGTCAACACACTTGTCTTTGAGCAGCTGGATGTAGAGTGAAAGTGGGAGGTGGGAGGCTGATGAGGGGGCGGGAAATTATACCAGCATTCCCAGGTGGCCAGTAGCTGGTCAACTAGAGCCAAGTTATTTTCCTCATTGGACCAGAGCAAGAGAAAGAGTGGGAGCCCAGGGAATGCTATTTTCCTTCACGTTCAGGAAGGAATATTAAAGTAACAGATGTAAAAGGAACCTAATACGTGTTAATCAAATAAATTTATCTAAACAAGCTCTCTATATTTTTTACAAACAATAATATATCAATGAGATTTATAAACAACAACTGTAATCTTAGACCCAAATCCAGGCAATTGTTTACTTTCACATGGAATGAGTTATAAAAGCCAAAGTCTAAATATGGTGGAGGAGGATCCCAAGGTAGCTAAAATATGTCATAAAAATGCTTGAATTATAGCTCCTCTGGGACTGCTTAGCCATCGGTCTTGCAGGCTGCCCAGAGCCCTCACATGATAGGAGGCAGCTGCCAGTACCCAGGGCTTGGGCAAACCCAGCCGGGCATCCTCCTCTCTCAAGGAGGTGGTCCCATCCTGTCAATGGCAGCCCACACAGCCTCAAACCTACAAGCGGAGATGCTCTAGTTCCCAAATGCGGAGATAAGGGAATGGGTCTGACTCATCCCTTTTCTACCCAAGCACTTCTACTGAACCTGGAAAGGAGAATGAATCAATATGTTTATTCCATGGATAAACTAAAGCAACTTCTAAGATGATGTGGACCATCGCCTGTAGAGAGATGCCTTACCCATTGTTAGTATTTAATTATTTGTTAATATTAAAATGTAAACCCCAAAATATGATTTCTTAATTATTTTATATAGAAACTGTATTTCAATTAGGCTTTTAAATGTGGATAGAGGTTTCACTGGAAAATGCCTGGCCTTTTAAACTAGATACAAAGGCAGCTCAGCATCTGTTTGTTGCACTCATCATCAAATACTAAGGTACTTTGATAAGAAAGTTTTTTTCCATCCTTGTTTAATGGAATTGGAAGCAGAGAGATAGGAAAGCTGAGCCTACTCAGTGTCACAACTATCTGGTGTCCGGATACTTGGATAATTAGAATGATTATTATTAAATACACTATAGGCAAATTAATCATGTGTAAGTAAAAATGCATTTGTTATCTCTTCAGGGAGAAGCAAAATGAAAAACTTCAACATTAGATGATAAGAAGCTGAGCCAGAATTCTTTTTCCTAGTTACTTGGGTAGCCATCTGCCTTGGGTCTCTCGGTGTGTGCCTTTTGTTCACTCTCATTCATTCTAGGCAGTGGAGAAGGATCTCAGAAGGACTCTCCCAGTGCAGGATTGGTGAGGTCTTGGTCCCCCTCCTGTTTCTTTTCTCGATTCCACTATGGACTTGCAGTCAGGTCATTTACCCTCTGCAGAGGACTTGTAGAGCCCTGGCTAAGCATCAGTCTCAGATTGGAGTCTCATCTGTTACTGAGTGTCTACGGACCCTGGAAAAGTTAGCTTCCAAGTTTCCTCTATTGTCTAATGAGAACAGAAATAGTACCTACACTGTAGTTTGTTAATAGGAGAATCCATTTAGAACACTGGTCAGAGTGCATGACACATACTATGTTCTTAATAAACATCATGGATTGTTATTTAAATATTCTCCTCATTGTGCCCTTTACCTGGCAAAATGATTGAGAAGGTACAGGTATACTAATGATCATTTGTGTTAAACATATGAATGAAAAAGACTCTCAGATGTTTGATAAAAAGAATACTCGGTGGTGTTTTTTATGCCTCAATATAGGGATGAGTACCATATGCTTCTTGGAAGCAACACATGATATATGATCACCACACAGCACATGTTCATGATGGAACTCTACACTGCGTTGTTTAGGAGACTCTTTTGGGCCTTTGTTACTTTAAGTGCAAATTCAATAATCTTCAGATAATTCTTATGTACTATATCTGCGTACATTCTAGCCTGGATCTTCAAATTTTTATTCCAAAACATTTATTTTTCCTTCTTCATTAAGTCTGATACCATGACATAATAATTTTGAGTGGAAACTTGACTTATTTATTGTTTTTCAGAAGACTTTTTTTTTTATTTGAAAGATACTCTTTTACCACAAAAGTACATTTTGACTATGATCAAAACAAAGATAAAAAGGATGGAAGTGTTTTGAGGGTGAGATGCTTTTACTTTCACTTTTTATTCCTCGATTAAGAGGTGCTGTTCAATTATAGAGATTGTGCTTAACGTGGGAATGGTGAGAACTCCGTTAATGCGAGTTTTAGAAACTTTCAATGTTTTTTTTTAAACAATAATAACAGAACCCTCTGCTTAAAAACAAAGTGATGTGTTTTCACTTTTTCGTCTTTAGAACATTTGAGTTTATAACTTTAGGCACATTAATTTATTTTTGTCTTTCACTGTACTCCAGAAATGCGTCTCTCTCAAATTTCCAAATCTAAGGTCAAGTCTGTTTAGAACACATCTTTATAAGGATATGCTCCCAACAGATGGAATCTCTTAACATGGATTTTAGGGTATACATTTTCATGATGTATTTGAAGAGTTGGAGGTCCTGAACATATATTTCCCTCAATTAATAAAATAATCTATTCCAATTCCAGTTCACTACCGAAAATATTTTGATGGCTTCCAAAAAGCTTTTATTACAGAATTAAGAAAGAGAAACGAATTCCATAAGATTCTGTCTGAGGGCTTCTAATGTTAGTGGTCTGAGCCTCCTCGCAGTGAAAACAGAGAGGAAACTGAGATTTGCTATAATATTCACATTGCTTTAAAACCTAAATGCCTACTAGTTGCTTATTGAGGAGCACAGTTTATCCTGGTCCTGAGGTCTGAGAGAAATTTCTCCCTTTGAGTCTCATAAAGAGAAAACTATGGAATATAATTTTTAAAATGTTTTAAAAATCCCTCAAATGAATGCGATACTGGATTTTATATGACTGTCCTTACATAAGTAGAAGACATGATGCAAAACCACAATTTAATAAAAACAATTCTACGAAAGGCCAAAGTCGAGATGAGTAACCTAAGACCCATGTGCCATGTGAGGCCTGCCCCTCTTCCATCATGGACCAAAATCTAATTCCAGGAAGCCTTCACAAGTAAGGGGATGACTTACCCTGAGCCATACCTAGCAGGTTGGAGTCAGAGTCGGGACAAGACGGGGTTGTCTTCCATTCTGACCAACCTAGTAGAATGCCTCGCCCAGAATCATCAGCTGCAGGAAACATGAGGAGTGTTGTCCAGGACTTTCTGCATGACAGAGACCTATACTCTGTGCCGTCTGATACCGTAGTCATTAGCCACATGTGGCTACTGGGCATGGGAAATCATGAAACTGAGGAACTGAGGTTTACATTTTATTTACATTTAATTTAAATTTGAAAAGCCATAGTGACTAGTGGCTGCTTTATCAGATAGTGTGGCTCTTGAGTACCATGGGTGGGCAAACTCTGCTATTCCCTGTTCTGACTCTGGGCCTCCTGTGTTGCTAGAGTGCTTTTGTTGGCCAGGTCTGGCAAAGACAGAAAGATCCAAATATTGAATTTGTCTGGAGGGTGATTCTCAGCATGACTTAGGATGATAGGGAATAAGAAATGTCAGGGCACATGAGTGAGGTGCCCTAACTGGCCCAAATGCCTGCAGGAGTCATTGGGTGCTAGATTGCTCATAGCCCTCAGAGCCTTCAAGAACAGCTGTTTCTGCTGCCCCCATCTTGATGGCTGCACCTGGGGAGAGATGATGTGGAGATTTGTCTGGGATTGAAGGGGGTGACAAGAACCAGGCTGGGATCCACAATGGCGGCTCTGGTGACTGGTTCAGGCTCAGCTGTACATCTGTTCCCCTTTTCCCTTCTCAGGAAACTGAGGAACCATAGTGCCAATTAGTAATAATATCTTAACTCATTTTAGTTATGCTGCTTATAATTCATAAGTTTAAAATTAAAAAAATATATAAAGGGATACAATGGTTAGAGGTAATAAGAAGCAGACCTCATTTTAGAATACAGGTCCAGTTAAGGAAAGTAAAAATAAACCAGAGCTCACTGAACAATAAAATGTTTTTAGCAGCAATATAATAAGTTGCTCCAGGGTGTTCCAGTTCTTTCTGAAATTTTAACCCCAAAAGGGTACTCTGATGATACAAAAATAAGGAGATAATATTTTAGAATAGCAGTAGACATTACATTCATTATTTGAAAATATATACATTTAAAGTGACATTTTATTATTCTCTTAAAATTTCTTTTTTCTTAAGCAGAAAAAAATTACAAACTCAGAAATGGAACAGTATATTGCAATTCAAGTAAAAGGCTTCTTATACACTGCTTTTAAACCACAGATTTCCCTAAATATGATCATGTGATTTTTTTATGATGATCATAAATATTAAGGTAAATGAAAAGCCATCACTCTCTCTTTGTACTAATAGATTGCATTAGCTATAGAAAGTGATTTCAGATTCAAGTCTAATTACTTCTATTTCATTTCTGCTATTTTTCTGTTCTCTTTATTGTTTTGTTGTCTGAGCTTCCAACTGTTTCTTAACAGATGCAATATTTCTTTATCGAGTAGCAATGGAAAGGATGTAAATAAATAATTCCTTACAAATTAAATGAAACTAGTCATATGAGTAGTGCAAAACAAATTATTGCTCTCTTCTCACTGCGAGCTTATGGGGTAAATAAAAAGATGTGTTAAATAAGGATAAGATTCACACTCAGGTCTTTGACCCCAAGTCCTCCTGCTGATGATTGCATTACTCACCTGGAAAAAAGATTCTTAAGGCACTAGATTCCTCAAAATGTCCAAATAGTTTGAATCTATTTACATTTCCTACACTGTCATTTTTTGGTTTATCACAGACTGTAAAGCGCCCTATCTCGTATTTTTTTCTTATATTACAATATAATTGACATAATAATGTGTAAGGTTAAGGTGTAAAACATGCCGATTAGATATATTTATATATTGCAATATAATGACCACCATAGCCTTAGCTTACACCTTTATCCCATCATGTAATGATGATTTCTTTTTGAGGTGGGAACAATTAAGATCTAGCATCTTAACGACTTTGAAGTCTATAACGGAGTATTGTCGCCTGTGGTCACTGTGCTGTGCATTGGCTCTCCAGGACTTATTTATTATCTGCTAGTTCCAATTTTGTATCCTTAACATTTCCCTGGTTCCCCGCTCCCCACTCCTCCTTTCCTCCCCAGTCTCTGGTAACCACCACTCTACTCTCTCATTTCTTATTGTTCTCAAGCTTCAAAGCACATCAACTTTATCCATGGCACTCACAGTATTCATGAAGTCCTTTATTCATATTTTTTTTTCCAGATGGAGGGTCCCAGTCATTTTTGTATTAGGTATGGGAGGGAACTTTGCTTTCTGGCAATTTCTTCAGTGCTTAGAACATGGGGAAAACAGAGATTTGGAAACGATTTTTGCACGATGGAAGTCTCAGCTTTGTGAAGAGTCCAGTAGGTACTGTGAGACCAGTAGTCCAATGGGTACAGATGCCATGTAGTACAAGCCTTGCTGCTGGGCACACATGCATTTGAGTCCTGGTCCTATCATTGTGTGCTCTAGGAAGTAGCTTAACCTTGCTCTGTTTCCAATTTCTTGTATATAAAATTGGGCTACCTATCTCATAAGTTAGGGTGTGAAGTTTTCATTGAGTAAGAGGTAAAAAGCCATGATGATGGATGACTCAATATATTACAGCCTTGTGGTCCAAGGCTGAAGTGATGTTGTGAACACTCCAGTGGAAGACAGATGGCACACAGCAAACAATGTGTCCTCTCGTTCCTAAGTGCAGTTCCTAACAGACTAGTTCAGAAAGTGATGGCTGGACTGGTCTAATTTCCTTGGGTTCTTGCCTGGTTGAGACAATCTACTCCCTTTATATATGAAGAACAACCTGGCTTCTTATACTATGTTGGCGTCGGGCTCTCTCTCCATCAGAATACCACAGGCATTGCCCACTATGGTCTGGCACTGATGATAGAGGAAAAACTAACCTGGTTTCTCCCTCTTTCTCTCCCCACCTCCTCCACCCCATTATACATTTTCTCCTTCTGTCTGGATCTCCATAGAATTCTTCAGCTGAAATTGAGGTTCTGTAAATTTACTAAGAGGTGTCTTGGTGTTGAGCATTCTGTATCACACAGATTTATTGAATGAATTCATTCATTCAGTAGATATATATATTAAGAAACAACCATGTGCCAGGTACTATTCTTGGAGCTATAGGTATGTCAGTGAGCAAAATGGACAAAGCCTTGCCCTTACAGAGATTATATTCTCATGGAGGGAGTTGATCAGTAAATGTGATATAAATAAATAACTTATAAAGTGTTTTGAAAGGTGATCAGTGTTCTGCTAGGGGGTAAAGGGCCTGCAGGATAGGGGTAGGTTGCAATTTTAAATAGGTTGGTTTAGATAGGCCTGACTTGGAAGTGACATGTGAGAAAAAAGTTGAAGGAGGTAAAGGTGAGAGGTGCATGGTTGTCCTGGAGGAAGGAAGGCCTAGTAGGTGGAGCAGAGAGAGCTGGCAAGGAGGCCGGTGTGGTAGGGACTACGCAGAGTGAGAGGAGAAGGAACGGGAGGCAGGGAAATAAGGGTGGAGAGTGCCAGGGGGCTAGATCCAGCAGGACCCTGTAGCCACCATGGGGCCTTCGGCTTTCTCTCTGAGCGACATGGGAGCCATTGCAGGGTTTTGAGCAGAGAAGAAACTCCATCTGACTTATGCTGTAAAAGAACGTTCTGGTAGTTGTGTTAAATAAGAATACATTAGGTTGGGGGAAGATCCAGCTCTTTTCTTTAGGAACATTTTAAAAATAAATAAAATATCTCATTGCCTTTGTTAATTTATAGTGATATTTTCTTCAGAAATAAGAATTACGTATATCTTGGACCTCTTGGTCAGTAACTCTCATGTATCATCTATAACTTTTATAGATCTCTGCTTTCCCATCATTTTGGTTAGATTTCCTCCAATGTGTTCTCTGTTTATTTATTCATTTGACAGATCATTATTTAGTGCTTTGAGTGTGTTAATCACTGCTCTACAATTGAAGGTACAGAGGGGAGCAGATGGCAAAGGGCCCGGCTTCATAGATATTTACATACACATGGAGGAGACAGACTATACACACGCAGACAAATAAACACACATGATGCTTTCACATAGCAACCATGTTATAAAGAATACAAAATGGAAGTGATAGTCTAGAGAGGGATGGGGGAGGAGCATGAGATACTTGGGTCAAAGAAGGTCTCCCTGAAGTGATCTCTGAACTGAGACCTAACTGATAAAAAGAAACCAGCCATGTTCTTTTGGAAGAGGAAGCAGAAAATGCCAAGACCTGAGAGATGGGAGTGAGCTAGGCACGTTCGAGGAATGAAGAGAAGGAGGCACGGAGTGAGCAGTGATGCGTGTGGGCAGCCAGGTCAGAGAAGTAGGCAAAGAAGGAAGCTGGATTTCACATTCAGGGCAGAGATAGTCGTTGGAGGATTTTGAGTAGGACATGGATGCTGTCTGATTTACATGACTGAAAAGCCGGGATAGGGCAGGATTTCTTCAATAAGACAGAAAAAAAACACACAAATCATAAAGGAGAAGATTTATAAATCTTGCATTGAAATAAAAAAAATTCTATTATCAAAAAGTGGGATTTAAAAAGTGAAGCAACAACCATAAAACCAACCAATGATTAGTATCCAGAAGATACAAGTTTTTCCCCCTGTAAATCAATAGGAAGGAATAAAGTCAATAGAAAAATGAGTTTAAGATATGAATAGGAAAATAGAAGTCAAGAAACATGTAAAAAATGCTCATTATGACTGGCATTCAAATTTAAAAAGGCACAAGATACTATTTCACATACATCAGATTGGTGAAAATTATTAGTTTTATAAGTGCTGGAAAGAGTGTAGAGAAATAGAAGCTCACACACTGCTAGGGGATGGAAAATCGGTAAAAAATATTTTGTAGATGGTATGGTAATATCAAGAACAGTTAAAGACACTCATTACCTTCAACCAGAAATTCCAGCACAGAATATATAGCCTTAGATAAATTGTTCATGAATGCAAGGGGATATCTCAAATATGTCCATAGTAAGTTCCTCAATCTATTCGGGACACTAGAACCATAGAATACTTGGCTTGTAAAAAACAGACATTTATTTCTCACAGTTCTGGAGGCTGGAAGTCAGACATCAGGATGCCAGCATGGTCAGCTTCTGGTAAGAGTCCTCTTCTGGGTCACACACTGATGGCTTCTTGCTGTATCTTCATATGGTAGAAGGGGCAGGAGTGATCTCTGTGGTCTTATTTATATGAACATTAATCACATTCATGATGGCTACACCCTCATAATGTAATCACTTCCCAAAGGCCCTGCCTCCCAATACCATCACATTAGGGATTAGGTTTCAGCATATGAATTTTGGAAGAACAGGGACATTCATCTATAGCAGTAGGTAGCATTGCTAGTAATAACAAAAAGAAACAAACTAAATATCAATAGGAAAATAGATAAATTATTTTATCTATTTGGAATATCATACAGCAGTGAAAATGAAGGAGTAAGAGTTGTAGGTATCAAAATGGATTAATCTCAAAAACATAATGTGGAGTGAAAGAAAAATGTAGAAAATATGCTTAATATGACACCCATAAATAAGTTTAAAAACATACAAAATTACATATTGTTTAGAAAAATCAAACAAAACCATAAAAATATATAGAAATACATGTTAATGACAAACACAGAATTTAATTTAATGCTTACCTTTGATGGGGAGGAAAAGGGCCTTAATGAAGGAAGACTATCCAAGGGCTTTCAGTGGCTTGTAATATTCTATTTCTTAAGCTGTATTATGAATATATGGGTACAGATTTGGGATTTGTTGGTGGCTGTTGTATTTGCATTACAAATTGTTATTTTAAAATATTTAAAATCTAGAAATAGGCATAAAGGAAAAAGATCCCTTAATCTTCTTATGGAAAATGACAAGCAAAAATGAAAGCAGAGACACTCAGTGGAGGGTTGACTAATGTGTTAATCCAGACAAGAAATCATGGTGCTAAATAACTTGGTGACAAATTAGTGGAGTTGAGTTGATGAGAGGAATTAAATATGACTCCTAGAACATTGACTTGAGGAATATAATGGATGTAGGACCACTTATGACAAAGAAGAACAAGAGATAAATATGTTTGGGGATGAGAGGAGATCATGAAGTTCAATTCAGAATACATTAAGTTTGAGGTGCTTAGTAGACATCTAAGCCGAAATATCAAGTTGAAAGATATGAGTAAAGTGCTGAAGGAAACATATGAATTTGGGAGTCATTAATATGTGGAGGACACGAGAATATTTGGAGAGAGATGGTAGGTAAAGTAGATGAAACTCAAGAATGATCAGTAGGCATTCTACAATTGGCTGAGGAGGAGCTGAGATAGAAACCTGCAAAGGAGTCAAGTGACGTCAGAAGTCAAGTGACAGAATAATTTTAAAAAGAATGGAGGGTTTAATCCTGCTGGAGTCAAGTACAATGTGAACAGAGAAGTGTCAACGTGAAAGTTATTGGATATCTTGAGAAGAGCTGTTTCAATGTTGTGGTAAAGGGCAAAATACAGATTGGATTGAACTCAAGAGGAAGTAGGGATGGATTAACACACCTAGAAAACTAAATAAAATATGAATATAATTGAGACCCTTTTTATACCCCCTGTCTTTCTCATTTCCCTCTCATTTCAGAGGGAATCAGTTTTGAAGCTGGCGAATATACTTTTTACCATGTTTTTATATTTTCACTACATATGCATATTTACATAATTGAAATGCTTTATGTTTTTAAAGTTTGTACAAATGCAATCATATTCAATATGTCAATGTGCAACTTGGCTTTTTCACTCCATGTTAAACTTTTGAGATAATTACATGATACCTGCAGATTAGTTGATTAGCCATTTATTTGTAAGTGTTTATCAATGATAATATATTTTATAAAATAATTTTATTTTTAATTAGAATTGACATACAATATTATATTGGTTTCAGGTGTACAACACAATAATCATATATATATATAACCAACAAAGGGATCACCCCAATAAATCCAGTACCTAACTGACACCATGCATAGTTATTACAATACTACTGACCATATTCTCCATGCTATACTCTACATCCCAATTGCCATTGTAACTGGCTATTTGTACTTCTTAATCCCCTCCCCCGCTACATCCATTCCCCCAACACACTTCAATCTGGCAGCTATCAAAATATTCTCTCTGTGCTCGCTTCGGCAGCACATATACTAAAATATTCTCTGTATGTATAAGCTTGTTTCAGTTTTGTTTGTTCGTTTTTCCTCTTCTCTAGATTCCACATATAAATTAAATCATATAACATTTGTCTTTCTCTGTTTGACTTATTCCACTCAGCACAACACCCTCTAGGTCCATCCATGTTGTTGAAGATGGCAAAATTTCATTCTTTTTTTTATGACTGATTAATATTCCGTTGTATATATGTACCATCTCTTCTTTATCCATTTATCCATGATGGACACACTGGTTGCCTCCGTATCTTGGTTACTATAGATAATGCTGCAATGAACACATGGATGCACGTTTCCCTTTGAAGTAGTGTTTTGGGATTTTTTTGATAAATACCCAAAAGTGGGATTACTGGGTTCTTCTTTGTCTCTTGTAATAGCCATTTAAAAAAAAACAAAAAAACATTTATTTATTTACTTATTTTATTAAAGTTTATTGGGGGTGACAATGGTTACTAAAGTTATATAGGTTTCAGGTGTACTTTTCTGTATTACATCATCTATATATCACATTGTGTGCTCACCACTCAGCGTCAATTCTCCTTCCATCACCATATATAGCCTTGTTTTAAGTCTATTTTATCTGGTATAAGTCTTGCCACTCCAGATTTCTTTTTTGTTTCCATTTTCATGAAATAGCTTTCCACCCCTTTACTTTCAGTCTGGTTGTCTGTTGATCTGGAGTCTTTTGTATGCAGCATATGTAAGGATCTTGTTTTATTATCTGTTCGGCCATCGTATGTCTTTTGATTGGAGCATTTAATCAGTTTACACTTAAAGTAATTGGTGATAGTTATGTAGTTATTGCCATTTTATTATTCATATTGTTGTCTTTATTTTTTCTTCTTCTTAATGAAGTCACTTTAACATTTCTTATAATATTGGTTTTATAGTGATGAACTCCTTTAGCTTTTTCTTATCTGGGAAGCTCTTTATCTCTCCTTCAATTCTAAATGATAGCTTTGCCATGCAGAGTAATCTTTGTTGTAGGTTCTTGCTTTTCATCATTTTGAATATTTCGTGCCAATCCCTCTGGCCTGCAAAGCTTCTGTTGAGAAACCAGCTGACAATCTTACTGGAGCTCCTTTAGTAACTAACTGCTTTTCTCTTGCTGCTTTTAAGATTCTTTGTCTTTAATGTTTGGCATTTTAGTTATGATGTGTTTTGGTGTGGGCCTCTTTGGGTTCATCTTGTTTGGGACTCTCTGTGCTTTCTGGGCTTGTATATCTATTTTCTTGTCCAGGTTAGGGAAGTTTCTCTTCATTATTTCTTCAAATAGGTTTTCAATTCCTTGCTATCTCTTTTTTCTTCTGGTACCCCTATGATGTGGATGTTGGTACACTTGATGCTGTACCAGAGGCTGCTTAAACTATCCTTATTTGGGGGGATTCTTTTTTTCTTTTGCTGTTCTGATTAGCTATTTGCTGCTCCCTTATCTTCCAAATCACTGATTTAATTTTCTGCTTCATCTAATCCACTGTTGATTCTCTCTAATGTGTTCTTCATTTCAGTTATTGTATTCTTCATTTTTGACTGTTTCTTTTTTATGTTTTCTATCTCTTATGTTGAAGTTCTCACTGAAATCATTGAGCATGCCTATAACCAGTGTTTTGAACTCTGTATCTGGTAGATTGCTTGTCTCCATTTTGTTTAGTTCTTTTCCTGGAGTTTTGCTCTATTCTTGTCTTTGAGACATGTTTCTTTGTGTCCCTATCTTGGCTACCTCCCTGTGTTTGTTTCTATGTATTATATAGGGCTGCTATGTCTTCTGGTCTTACTAGAGTGGTCTTATGTAGTAGGTGTCCTGTGAAGCCCAGTGGCACAGTCTTCCTGGTCACCTGAGCCGGGTGTCCCTTGTGTGGATTGTGTGTATAGTTGAGCCTTGGTTGCTGTTTGCATGTTAATAAGAAGAATTGATCCTCATGCTGATTGTGAGGACTGGCTGTGACTACAGTGGAGGAGCTGTTGCAGGGTCTGACCCTATGGAGCAGGATTTGCTTTAACAGGACTTTGGTGTCTGCCCAGTCCTCTCTTTGGGAGTGTCTTTTGTAGAGGTGGTTGTGTGGTGCTCTGGTGTGGTCTGAAGCTGTCCACCTTGTGTGTTCATTCTCGGGCTTCTTGGGAGTGGCTCTGGTGCAGGCTAAGGTCAGCTGCTGCCTCTGCCCTGCCCCGGGCCACTTCGTATGAGCTAAAAAGTGATCTGCAAATGGTTGCCACTTGTGCTTGGAGGTTCCCAGGAGAGTATAAGTGCAAGCTGAGGCTAGCTACCACTGGTGCCGAGCTTAGGGCTGCTTAGCAAGAGGCACAGGGCACACCAAGGCCCTGTTTGAGGCTTGTGAACCTTTGAGAGATTTTAGAAAAGTCTGCAGTATAAGCCAAGACAGGCCATTTGCATGGAAAAGCCACTAGAAGCAGCTTGTGTCAACCTGCAAATTAGGTGGGGAGGGATCTCAGAGAATCACCAAAGCACGGTGGACAATGGTGTTAGCTAGGTTGATAGAGACTCAGATGTGTCAGCTGCCTGCCTCTGCATGCTGGGTGGGGGAAGGGCTCATCAATGGAACAATGGCCTCTGCCAGCACATCTGTCTGGAAGAAAGCTGTCCCCCTAGCTCTTGTCCCGAAGCCAGACAATTCAATTTCTCCCCATATGTCCCTGGCACTTTTTGATTTGCTGCCTCATTGCTGGAGCTGAGAGCAAGTGATTCAGTCAGCAAATAAGTTCATGTGTGGGCTCTGTAAGACAAATGCCTGGAATTCCAGCAGCCACAATCTCCACTGATTGCCACTGCTAGAAGTTATAAGGGCTTCTCTTCCCATCCCCGGAACTCCTCGCTCCTCAGGGGAAACTTCCACAGCCAAGATATGACTCCTGATTTTTAACCCCCACAGGTGGGTGTGGAAGCAGTCTGTTCTGAGTCTCTGCCCCTCCTGCCAGTCTCAATGTGGCTTCTTCTGTATGTTCTTAGTTACAGGACTTCTGTTCAGCTAGACCAGGTGATTCTCAATGTGGCTTCTTCTGTAGTTTAGTTATAATTTTGATGTGGTCATGAGAGGAGGCAAGAACAGCATTTATCTACTGCACCGTCTTGACTGTTGCTCCTTGACAATTTATTTCTTTATTCCTCTTATTAACTTATTAACAGTTATATGTGTTTCCATTTTTGTTGTACATGACTCCTTGGACTTATGTTCAAAGTTTCTCTTGTCCACATGCTTAGGTGTTCAGTGTCTGAATTTCTAAATTACAGGTGTCTCAGTGTCTCTGCTTGGGCTACCATAACAAAATAGTACAGACTAAGGGTGCCCAAACAACAGCAATTTATATTCTCACAGTTCTGGGGGCTGGGAGTCTGAGATAAGGGTGCCAGCAGTGCTGCTTCCTGGTGAGAGCTCTCTGCCTCACTTGCAGATGGCCAACTTCATGCTGGATTCTCACCTGGCAGAGAGAAAGAGATCTCTCTCTTTCTTTTCTTACAAAGCCACTGTCCTATAGAATTAGGACCCCACTCTTATGACTTAATTTAACCTTAATTACCTTCTAAAGACCCTCTCTTCAGATATAGTCACATTGGGGGTTAGAGACTCAATATATGAATTTTAGGGTGGGGGTGACACAATTCAGTCCATAGCAATAGGTTATGGACATTTTCATCTTCACTAGATACTACCAAATTGCTCTCCAGAGTGGTGATTGTGTCAATTTTCACTCTCATAAACAGAATATGTACTTACCATTTTAAATTGAAAATCAGACAAAATAAATTAAAAATCTAAACTTTTAAACATTTTTGGGTACAAGTTGATATCTGAAATTGGAAGCTCATAAGACATAAATGTGAATGGGATTCTAGATTCTAGAAACCATTAAGTCATAGACTCTAAGGAACCTCATCCTTGGAAGGTAGCTTACATGGCATGTAGATCATATGAAAATCAGTCACCAAGTCTATTCAAATACTACACATCTGTTGAGCCTGCAGCAATTCCCAAACATCTTTCCATCATGGAAATCAGTTAACTCAGAACACCCATATCAGCTTATGAAGCTACTGCTCTTTGCAATACATTGTAGGAAATGCTAGATCAGCGCACTGCAGGAGCAAAAACCAAGCACAATATTTCAGACATCCATTTTCTCGGTTCCTAGGACAAACACCACCTCTCACGGATGACACAATATAAGAAAGCCTAGGTCTAGAACTCATGGGGTTCAGAATTATTTAGTGGAAGTGTTGATTCTTTCCTGCTGAGATATTCTGATGGTTTTTTGCTGAAGTTCTGACTAAATGGTACCTTGTAGCCTTCTTTTCAATTGTTTGGTCTCTTAGTTTTATATCTGTTATTCCAACCCTCTAGAATGGTACCTACTTTCCTCTCCCCTCCCTTTCTGGGTTAGAGTCCTGCCCATCTATCTAAGTGTCCTGTCACCTGCCCCATATCACACTAATCCACCTGGTTCAGTTTCCTCCTTTTGCCTTCAGTGTGTACGGATTACCCTTGGTCTAACCCACACGGCTGTCATATCCATTCAACAAATACATGTTGAATTCCAGTTGAAAGTTGTGAAGATTGAAATGAGCAATAAATAACTCACAGAAGAAGTGAATTTCGAGCCCAGACTTGAAGGATGGAGAGGTGTAGGAGAGACAAAAGGGCATTTTAGGTGAAAGAAATACCGTTAGCAAAAGAGTCATACTTCTGAAATGGACAAGGCATGATAAGTCACGTAAAGCCGCATGAGAAGGCCAAGGACAGGGACTAAAGGGACAGACTCAGTTCCATGTGTTACCAAAAATAATAATAATAATAATAAAGCCTTGGGCTAGGAGGCTAGCATGCATCCATGGAGTAGCTACAGTATTGGTGGCAATCAAAGCATATGATTTCCAGTTGAGAGGAGTATGGCACAGATGACATCACAAGGTTCCCAAGAAGCAGAGAACAGTCACAGTGGGATGCAGGGTGGGTCATCCTCAAGAAGACGAGGCAGGAAAAGTCAATGTCATCAAGCAGATTTGTAGTGAGGCTGGGGCTCAGGAAAGAGTTGTTGACTCAGGCCCTAGAAATGGAGATGGGGAAGTAAACCAGAGCTCTAGGAGTCAGAGGGCTGAGGCAGCTTCCCAGGATCCCAATTCTATGTATAAGAGTAGAAGGCACACTGAGATACTTGGAGCCGGGCCAAAAGGGACCTCAGTATTAGAGCCAGAGCACCCTGGAAGGAATGTGACTAGTGTCTAGCCCCCAAAGACTATCTAATATACCTTTTTGGATTTGGACTGGTCCTGGGAAAATGAGGATGGCCTTTTCTGCAGGTAGGAACCGGCAGGTGACAGCTGTGGCTGGGGAGGACTGCCATGACTGACACGAGTCAAGTTGTACAATGGAGAACAACTCTGCTCCGGGGCCTCACAGACCTACATCCCAATCCTGCCCATGAAGAAATGTATTTTTGGAGTTGAGAGAAGCAGTAAAAGGAGACAAATGTGAGTAAGAAGAGCAAACATATTGGTAAATACGATTAAAGGTGGCGAAACAGAAAATGTGTGAAGCCACATTATTTTTAAAAACAGTTTGCAATGTTTATACACACGGCCATAATCTTGTGGTTGTTTTCTAAATATTGTGCTTCGACCACTGTGGATCTAAGTATGAATGATATGTTGAACTTCTCAGTATATATAAAAGGAGGGACATTGTGTAGGATCTGTTGACGATTACACAGATGTAGTGAAATACTGACAAGTTCTTTGTTCATGTCGGCACACTGTGCTACCTTATGCAGGCATGTCAAGATTTTAATTGACCTTAGAGTAAACTATATTAAAGATATTAAAAAAAAAGCTTACTTAAGAAATACTGTCTGTGGGTTGTATCAGACACAGACTTCTTAGAGATTCTGGCAGCTTCTTTTACCAGCACTCCCCCACAAGGGCTGGAATAGATCCTGTATCAAACAGGGAAGTGTTTGCTGTGGATCATAACCGGCCTTTTGGCATATATGAGCCCCTTTGCTCCTTTCTGCACTCAGGCATTTCAGTGACTTTAAATAATAATAGTAATTACAGTCTATGTCTAGACAGCAACTTTCCCTCTCTATGTGATAATAGCTATGAACGTCTTTTGGCTCACAATTTTTCCAGAAATAAGAGGAAACATCGGGTGACATCCAGAAGTTCTCAGGTCCTTAGCGGATGGAGAGGCAGCTTATCTCCCTGACTGGACAGCTGTGTTGGGGTCTGGATCCTCTGTGCCAGTAATATGAGGTGCTGCCCCTTTGCCCAGTTACCACTTTGCATCTGCAAAGTTGCTGTATTTTATTAAATCTAAGATGCCACCAATTATAGAATAAACTGTTATTTCATGCATGAATTTAATAAGTTGCTGCCAGTTCTAATTGTAAAACACTGTCAATGCTGAGGCACACCCTGCTTTCAGAGATGTGACCAAGTGAAAATGGGAAGAAGTGAAAACGCAACTTAGAATAGAGGAGAAATAGTACTTATACTATTTTGTTGAGCCCCCTGAAGGAAATGGGCAGGAACCTTAGCACAGCTTGAGCTCTCAAAGACAAAAGTAAAAATTTCAGGAAAAGCCACATTTCAGTTACATAAAATGTAACATAACATAACATAAAACAAAATAAAATAAAATAAAAGCTCATAGGAGTGCTCTGAGAAAGAACTCGCCAGGTATGATGATGAAGGAACCTGGTAAGCTGCCCTAGAAAGGCCTGAGGGTCAATGCTGGGGCCTGGTGCTGCCCTGAGCCGGTGCACATGGGCTGTTGGACATGATCAGAGTGCTATCGGTCACTCGCCACAACATGGAAGAATGGCCTGCATGAACCCTGGAGGGGCGGGAGCTCTACCAACGTGACTGGGCTGGTGGCACTGCTGGCACTCAGATGGCAGCAGGAATGTCCAGGTGCATGGGGCTGGGAGCGGGAAGAGGAGGGGGCAATGTTCAGGTTGGGCTGAAAGTTGGTGCTTCCTGGGCAGGGGTGTGAGACCACAGGTTTGAGAACTTTGGATTTATTTAGCTCGAGTTACTCCCGACCCCAGGAAAATCTGGGATTCTGGCTGGAAGACAGAGGCAGACTTGACAATTTGAGCACACATATAACCCAGCCTCATCAATGCTCATGTGAAATGAGGATGAAACAAACTAGTCACATTCTGATAAAGGAGGAGCCATGGAGATGTTGGAATAAACCAAGTACATAGACAATGATAATAGTAACAAGTTAGGCCAGGGCAACAGTCTACCCAGGATTAAGATTGCTGAGCGGGAACAATGAGAAAGCACCCAAAGTTTCTGTCCCCCAGCCATCAGCAGAGCTCATTAGGTAAGGGCGGAGTCATTACACTCACTCAGGGATGGTCCATCTCCCCTCAGTGGCTTGCCATCGCGTCTAGAATCCTGGTTAGCTGCCTTTAGTAAAATGGAATTCGTTTGTACTCATGTTTGCGTGGGGAGAGCAGATGTTACAGACATGGTGCATAAGGCTTTTTGCTCGAGGCAGGCCTTCCCAGTGGTTTGTATTGGTGGGGGCCTTTGGGTCAGAGTTCAAGAGACACTAAGGGGAGAGTAAGAAGCCTGATAAACCTTACAGTGAATTTCCAGAAGGAGTTAATGGAGAAAATGAGGGGGAAGCAGTATATGAAAAATCAATAATGAAGAATTTTTCAAAACTGATAAAGCTTCATAGAAATTAGCACCTGTAATCTCCAAATCAGCATGTGTGATCTCCAAATTAATAGAAAAAATAAAATGAGGGAGAAGGCAGAATACTCTCAAACAATACAAAAGAAGGCCAGGAAAATAAAATAGCAATCTAGAAAATTGAGACAAAGAGAATATACAAAATGAAACAGTAGCATTTCATCCACATATATAAGTATTCACCATTAGTGTGAATGTACTAAATTTCTCACAGACTAAATTAAAATAAATCCCCTCCTATAAATTGTTTATACGTCCACGTCTATAAGACAAACCTTCAGAAAGATTAAGTGTACCAGGGTGTCAAACGCACCCCAGGCAGACCAGCTTGTAGAATCAACCTGGTTATACTGAAATTATGTTTCCCAGAATACTCTTTTTATCCTAGAACTTAGCTTCAGATTTTTGAATGCCCAGTTGTTGTTGTTGTTTTCTGTAGTCCTGTGCTAAGTTTCTCTGCAAACTTAAACCAGTAGCCAAGCATCCTGAGCTCTCAGGTTTTGGATTTCTAGGCAGCATGGTGATCTGTCTGAGATTTCTTTGCCCCACAAGGGACCTGGACAAGCAAGCATCCTGCCTCCAAAGGGGGGCAGGTTTGTCTTCCTGTTTCACGTGTGTCTTTCCAGGTATTCCCCTCCACATACTCTTCCTGTAGCTATCACACTAGGTTTCCTCTGAAATTTATTTACCTTTGTTTCCTCTCCCTCAAGAGACAAATTATGAACTGATTAAGGGGATAAACTCCAAATACATCATAATTTTCTTAAGGAGACAGCATTTCTCCAACTAGGAAACAATTCAACAAATTTTGTTGAGAATTTACTATCTATAAAACACCATACCAGATGCCAATGACTGAAAGATAAATGAGGCCCTCTAGTCTCTGCTACTGAGGCCTTGGAGCCTAATGGATGAGATAAGTAAACACTTGATTTTGGGGTTGTCCGGTTATCCCAACAGTAGAGGAGACACAGGTGTCCCTGACTCAGTAGGGGTCAGGGAAGGTTTATGGAAGAAATATGCCTGAAGAGGGTTCTGAAGGATGAGTCAGAATTAGGTGGAGCTGAAGGGTATTTCACACAGATAAATTAACATGAACAAAACACACAGGAGTAAAACAAAGTGCATGGTTTGGGGAAGAGCAGCACTTTGGTATCACTGCAGGAAGTGCAAAGGAGGTAGCTGAGAACTGGTTTTGCAACCTTTGACCCTTACCCTCTTGAGGGTGTGAAAGGTTTGGAGTAAAAATAACCAGGAGCTGGCAATTGGAGAGAGGTTTTCTTTTGAGGGTGTTGCAATGTCCTGGAAACCCCCATCCCTACGAACTTGGAGAGGATACAAGGTGCTTATTCCTCACTTCAAACCCAGAGAACAATGCTATGCTGAAAACCTCTAGAGACCTTGATATATGACTGTGAAACTGGGGTTCACAGTCGATTGATGTCTGACTCAGGCCTGAAAAACCTAAAGGATGAAAGGCTTTGGCTGGCTAGGTGCTGTGATGGCAGAGACAAGAGGGGTGAATGCACTGGGAGTGTCCCATGTGCCTGCAAGTCCAGAGTTTGTCAGGGTTAGGAGTGCATGAGAGTTTCTTTTGGATTAGATATGAGGAGAGAGAGAGAGAGAGAGAGAGAGAGAGAGAGAGAGAGAGAGAGAGAGAGCATTACCCTGGGTTTGTCTGTCTCAAATCATGTCTGAAGTGCTTCTGGAGAGGTGACATCAATCCAGCAGAGAAAGTGAAGGTGGCTGGGGTGCTTCAGCTTGTTACACACAGGGGAGAGATTCCCAGCAATGCCAGAGGGGTGGGTTTTCTGAAGACCTTGATGTTTGACTGTAGAACTTGGGTCCACAGTCGAGTGGTGTCTGACTCAGCCCAAGGTCGTCACGTAAGACCTCTTTTGTCCCCCTACTACTTTTCCCTCCTTCTCCCTATTCCCTAATCCTGGGAGGAGGGTTATGAACAAAGTGTGATTAGCAGCTGGGGAGGAGGGATAGGACTGTACTGTGGGAAAAGATAAAAGGCCCCTCAGGACCCCCTTTTCACCACAGGGGACCAGCCTGCAGCAGGCCCAAATCGGGAACGGCATGCATGTCCAGAACATTTGAATTACTGACACACATTGCTTCCTGTGTGTGACTACAGGTGACTGAAGGACTAGTCGCACTGTAAGAGTGAACAGAGAAGTCATGAAACTTGCTCTAGATTTTATTCAACAGGCAAGAAGAAATCCTCACCATTACCAAAGAGACTAGAGTGGGTAGTGGGGAGAAAGACTACTGTTTCCGATGCCCATTTGAAAGTTTGCAGCACATTCTATTGAAACTGCATCGGGTCACGAGGTCTCACACTGGAGTCTGTGTTATCAGTTCCTGCATCCTGCACATATTCACCATATGACCTTCGATAAATTACGTGATTCTGCTAACCCCCATTTTATACATAAATTAAGAAAAAATGAAGTTTTGTTTGTAAAAGGCTTATATCTGTGCTGTCCAGTACAGTAGCCATTAGCCACATGTGGCTACTGAGCACTTGAAATATGACTAGTCTGATCTGAGATGTGCTGTGAGCATAAAACATGCACTTGATTTCAATGACTTAGTATGTTGAAGGGATGATAATTTAGATATATTGGGTTAAATAGGATATATTATTAAAATTAATTTCACCTTTTTTTTACTTATTAAAGTTTATTAGTAAGTTGGAATTATATATGTGCCTTACATTACATTTCAGCAATGGACAGACAATGCTTGACTCTGAAATACTCAGTAAATGGTAACTCTGATTATGTTCTAAGAACCTTCATGAAGGCAAGGAACACATATTGTTTAGTGTTATATCCTGAATGACTAAGAATGCCGGGCATATAAATTGGTTGACTAGTCAAATGCAAGACTGATGTATAACCAGTCCTCACACAACAGCTCGTTTCTGGCCAGCGAGTGTTCTGTTCTGTTGGCTGAGGCCTATATTGTATATGTTCTTAAATATCCTCAATCTCACCCTTAGCTGGTTGAATGTTTGTGGTCCAACTAACGGATCATTTTTTCCAGGATCCTATTCCCAGGGCCTCCTCCCTATTATCTCTCTAAGCAGAAGTCATCTTCCCCTCTTATAGATTCATAAATTTTTGAAAAATATTTTGAGAAATTATTTCTTACGGGAGTTCTTCCTTATTTCTCACAGCATTTAGCCCTGCTTACAGGTCTTATCTCCTCTGATATATTAATGTGAGTTCCTTATGAGCTTGCTCACTCTGGTGGAATTCTGTCCTTAGCATGTTTCTCTGTGCAGCGTAGTGGATCAACATGGGTTTGTTGAACTGAATTAATGTTTTCTTTGCATTTTCCTTATATCCTTCTTTACTTAGCATCAGGATGGCCATTTAAGAGTCTGATGAATGAATAAACCAATGGGACAGAGCTGCAAAAGGAAGGAATGGGGAAATCTCTCTCAATGTCAAGTGTACATTAATGGGGACCTTAGAATTCTTCCTCCTCTGTGGGCAGAGCCACTGGTGCTTCTAGCCAAGGCCAAGAAGAGCAGAAGGCAGGTCTCTGCATACTAGTGGGAATGGTAGGGCTGTTCCAGGGTTGTTATCTCACCCCTTGGGAACTGTCTACTTGCAGATCTCGTGCTCAAGCCATAAACTCTGCTGACTCCTGTTAGCCACTGAATTCTCCATGGTCTTTCCAGTACAGGGGCCCTGTGTTCTCATCTAGCACTGAGCCCTGAGGAAGGCGATGGCTCACTACTAAGTTAAGGTCAAAACAAACATCCCACCCCATACAACAATCCCTCCACCCCAAAATGAACACCCCTGCCCGCTATTTCTATGGGTTTCCATCAAGTTGTTTCTCAAGGAGGAGGTGCTCTGAGCCTGAAGAATAGCCACGTGAATGCCTAAGAAGAGAATGAGAAAGGCCTGTAGCCCGCAGGGAGCAAGGCAGGGGCCAGTAGTTTGAGCACTGGTTTTAGGGGGGAAAGGCTTGGATTTGGATCTGAACTCTGCTACTTCCTGCCTGAGCAGTCCTTGGCAATCTCTCTAAACCTCAGTTTCCCTTACGGTTGTGATAATACTAGATAACTTATTCTGAGAGCTGACTGTGTGCCAAGTCCTGTGCTAGAAGGGAAGTCACCCTCATTTTACAGCTGAGGAGCTGAGGTAAAGAGAAGGTTTAAATAACTTCCTACATCACACTGCCTCAAAGATAGTTAGCTTCCTCTCTGTGCTTTGGAGGGTTATAATACCCACCACATAGGGCTGCAGAGAAATGGGCATTAAAGTGCCTGGCTCCCAGTAGGTACTCGACAGAGGGTGGCTACGACCCCCTACTTAACGCTGTCCCCACCCCCTCCAGTGGCCAGTCCCTTCTTTTGATTGATGGTGGTGTTTGAGGGAAATGAGGAGGAGCTATGAATCTGTTAGCACTGATTATCAGAAGAGATTCCTCTTGATTATCTGTAATGAATCAAAGGTGTCACTGATTTATTGCATGCAGTTTAGACTCCACTTACACTGCTGAAAATCAAGCATTGTGAAGCTATTCAGTCACACTCTCATGTATCGACAAAAAGTTATTAATTTCATAATTCTGTCTAGTACTTCAAACACTGGATGTAGCTATTTTGGCCACAGAGAAAGCAACTTTGAGGGGGAGGTATTTCCTTCTTCTGGTGTAAGTTAACACTCTATTTTGTCTTTAAAAGTGATCTTTTTGGTGAGTAGCTCTTAAGAGCGTAATGTGAAATGAAGGCAGGAAGCAGCGAGACTGGCAGCCAGGTATCAGTGCAGAATTAACTTGTCAAAATACAGTCCAATTATTAGACACACTCCCTTTGTTTCCCTCTTTTGTCTTTATACCTATCATCCCAAATTTAGACCAAATAAGGAAACATGAAAGGGAGATGAGGGGTGATATGAAGAAGTCAATAAATGAAAAAAGTCCATCCTATCCATTGCTGAACATTCTGAAACTCTTTTTTTAAACTAAATCACTAAAAGTCACTTTTATTTAGGGTGTATGTTTTGTCCCATGTGTAAGAGCAAAGCAAAATAATGCAAGTACATAGCAAGTCTTTGACACTCAGCTACATAGACGAGTTCGTTATTGGGTTGTTTTGACAACACACAAAGAGATTTCCTCAATTTTAAAATTTATAACAGATTATGTTGATGTGATTAGATCTTCAAATAAACAATCGGATGATTTCAGTTTGATTTCTGTGAGCTTAAGAACTTTTTCCCAGCTCTCAGGTGTTCATTCTTGTAAGTCAAACATCATTTACTCTTTACATATTCCTATCAACATATTCTGGTAATTTTTTTTATCGAGGTGTAATTGACATATGATGAAATGCTTTAACTCTTGGTGCAAATTACACATTGATCACACCTGAGCCTCTAGCCACCTGACAGTCTTAGTTCTCAGCCAAGCAGAGCGACCATTATCCACGATGAGTACTTGCTCCCAAGCTCTGAGTGGGAGTCCAGGTTGCTGTCTGGGCCCCTGTAAAATGCATTGGGCCAGAGACTGGTATCACCATGGGATGTGAATGACTGACTTCCCAAGCTAGAAATGATACACTTTACTAAATTGCCTAGAGAAAACCACATTTAGTTAACCACGTTTTTTATCTGATAAAATATGTATCCCTAGTTTCATCTAATTACTTAAATATTAATCATCTGTTGAATTTGAAAAAAATTTAAACTAATTCTAAATATTAATAACCACATGTGTTATTAGTATTATATCTGAAACAAGAAAAATATTAGAATATGCTCCTGTGGGGACAGAGCCAGGAGTACAGTTTCCAGGCTCTCGGCCTCACATGGAAAGGTGCTGAGGGAAATGAGGAGGAGCTATGAATCTGTTAGCACTGATTATCAGAAGAGCTTCCGGTAGTAAATGGCCATCGACTGTGATTGCATGGCCATCAGCTGTGGCTAGTTGGCCGTCAGCTGTAACCAGTGAGCCATTGGCCACTAATATAACTGCTGTGGCTACGCTAGCAGAAAATGGGGGCTAGCAAGAAGGTGGTGGCTGAGCTAGCAAGCGCGGATTGCAGTTAGCACGGCGGATTGCAGCTAGCAAGTGGGGTTGGTTGGCAGAAAAGCAGATGGCAGGTTGCAGATTGTGTGCCTCCTATTTCCTGTGTCTCCAACCCAGCTGCCAGCGAGAATATAGTGGTATGACTCCCCTATCTGTGGCTCTGTGGGTGTTCCTTTTTGGCCTCACCATGTCCTGTGTTTTTCTGTGGGGAGTGGGAGCTGAGACACCGCCTGACATCCCGCGTGACAGCTACAATAATGGAGATCATCACAACCACATAGCTTTAAAAAATATATTTAGTTTTTTTTTGTTTTGTTTTGTTTTACTTTTGTTTTTTATTTTTATATTCAAACCCTTTGTCCAAAATGCAAGTTCCTGCTCTACTTCCTGGAGGCATGGACAAATACTTCCTCAGCGCTGCTTCCTCAGGAGTACGGAACTTAGCCAGCCCCCAAACAAAATATAAAATACTAAGGATTTCAGCTCAAAAAAGAACTTATGGGCCAGCTTGGTTGGGTGGTAAGGAAAACAACCTTGAAGATGACAGCATTGGAGAGCCCCTCCTTCACAAAGGCGCCTGCAACAGCCATGGGTCCCAGCCTTTGCTTCTCCGTTCCCCAAAAACAAATCCCAAAACTTATTCTGCATTATAAGGCTGACAAAAAAGTGAGCTCCAGAAAAGAAGGCTACAGTCCAGTTTTTGCTTACTGTTCCTCCCAAACCATACAATGGGAAACAAAATATTTCAGGACACCACCTTCCCAGGAAGAGCACCCTCCCTCCTCCCCACCCAAGCACAGTCCCCTGAGGATCACATGTTTTATCACAAGATGTTTGGATAAAGTGTGTTCTGTTTCTGCATGGGAGAGCCTTTCCACACACGCTGTAGATGAGCATCCAACATTTCTCTTAGCACATAGATTCTTTCAAAAGAGACAGAGAAATAAGCCTTGTACACATTTAGGAGAACCACTGCCTTTTGCCCACTTGGGAGACCCATGACCTGTTTACAACTGAAACCCGTGTGGAGTTGTCGTGAAGGGTGTCATGCAGGGTCTCTGCTCCCGCTCCCCACATAAGAACGCAGGATGTGGCTAGGCCCAAAAGGAACACCCACGGAGCCATAGGTAGGGAAGTCATACCACTGGGGTCTCACTGGAGGCTGGGTTCACACGACATGCGACCTGCTGTCCTCTTTTCTGCCAACCGACGACTCTCCTCTACTCTCCTCGACTCTGCTCTCCTTCCCTCCGTAGCCACAGCAGTTATATTAGTGGTCAATGGCTCAACGGTTACAGCTGACGGCCAACTAGCCACAGCTGACGGCCATCTACCAACCGAGCCAGCACCCCTCCATATGAGGCCGAGAGCCTGGAAACTGCTCTCTGGGGCTCTGTCCCCACAGGAGTATTTTTCATTACATTAGGTTGGTGCAAAAGTAATTGCGGTTTAAAAGGTTAAAAATAATTGCAAAAACCAAAATTACTTTTGCACCAACCTAATAGAACAAGCAGCCAGCTTTAAGTGGATGGTGTTTGCAGAGTAAAACAAGAAGATGATGAAGATGGCAATGAAAGAGACTGTAACTTCAGATAGAAGATACAATCCTGCTCTCCCTTTTTCTCTCCTCTTGGCATAAATGTACACATTTTATAAGCAGGGGAAAAAGCTTTCTCCATGCTGTTCTAGGAACTCTGAATAATGGTATGCCTGGGACTTTTTGTACCATTTTCTGTAGTTGAACCCAGTTTGTATTATCTTTCAATCCATTCTAAATACAAGTCAAAACTGACTTTGTAAAAATCTAACTTTCCCTCCTGCAAAATGTTCCAAAATTTGTATTTATTTCTCTCATTTCTAAAACACAGTTTGAATGTCTTTGCAAGAGCTTTAGTATTTGGGGTCTGGCTGAAGCAAAAAGAAATGGCATCATGCTGGCTAGAGTTCAGCATTTAACATTTTAGAAAAAGTCTTTAGCGAGAGCACAGTGGAAATAGACAGGAATCTACATTCATATGGCCATCAAAGGAGCAGAGCGAGCAGGCTGAGAGGGCCCCAGTATGCCCTCTCTCAGAAAGTATCCATGATCCACAGGAATACTGGCAGGGGCCAGGAGAAGGAAAAGCTTTCTTGGAGCTACTATTCCATAAGTTTTCACCCGTGTATAAAGGGACAAGAGAAGCTGATCACTGACAAAGACGTTGCTACATCAAACCCAGCTTCAGGAGACTGCTGAAAATGGTGTCTGTTGCATCTTGGTGGCCCGATTTACATGCAGTGGGGTTGGGAAGAGAGCAAAGAGATGGCTCCAGCCCAGCACCTGGTCGCGGAGCTGGAACAGAACAAGCAATAGATGTCTAGGGCCTTAGAAAGGAAAACTGTGCCTGTGTGGTTTAGGCCAGTATGGCCTGGCACAGGGAAAGCAGCAGTGATACAGTGAGGAGCACCATTTCATGGCACTCGGGTGGCTGTAGGCTGCAAGGCCCACTCACCTGTGCCTGACCACCAAAGGACAGGTCATTGAGCTCAGCAGCTCTGAGAAGGCTAATGAGGAGTGGACCTTCCTGCACCTACTATGATGTCTCTCCAGGCCTGGGGCTGTCACAGCGAGGACAGCACAAAGGCTGCAGGCTGATTACACAGGTAACTTTCAGATCCCACACAGGTTTGAAGGGAGTCACGTGAAGCCAGAGCAAACACAGCCCGCGAATGAAGGGCGGAAACACAGGGGCTGCTGGTGGAGGGAAGGTGCCACCATCTCCCCAGTGGGGATGACACACAGCGTTTGCCTCCTCACAGTAGAGGAGGACATTTTTCCTGATGTGCTCAAGAAGACATTTGACAGTGCTTGGCAAGTAACTAAATAGTAAAGAAATAGTGTATTTAAATATCAATGATTTTAAAAGATAAAATTAGCTGACCTCTTAGAAAAGAATTGAGATGAGATAGGGTGATACCTACCTATTTAAATAATTTACTGGAAAAGATTTCAGAGAGTTGTGTTTTGTTTCCAGTAATAACAGCTCTATCAGAAGCAATGTAGAACATGAATAGAAATAATCATATGCAGGGATCTAGTCACAAGACGAATGTTGAAAGCTCATGGTACCATTTCTTTTTGGTCCAATTTTAGATTTTCCTATAAAAGAGGAATAACAAGGATTGTGGTAAAAACTCTTTTTGTCTTGTCTTTTTAAAAACATTTACTCCATAATTAGAATTTTTGATTCCATATAATGAAGTGACATGGATGCAGGGATATTTGAAATTCATAGCTAATTCATAAACATTATCTTGCTGAGAATTTCAATCTCTACAGAGCACTAGAAGTAAGCAAACCTGCTTTGGGCCTGGATGTTTTAACTTTTTGTGCCTAATGTTGGGTGAACTGACATGGAAGCGAATTCAGCAGGGTCATGGCTGGAGGCTGGCTTGGTTAGGAACTGTGTGGAAAGTTCGGTGGGCATTACTAGAAGCTGAGCCCCTAGTGCCAGCTGTTAGGAATCTGGGAGTGTGGAGCTGTAATTATGTCTGGAGAGGTTGGTAAAACTCTAATTCAATTCTAGTAAACACCTATTTCCAAAATATGTCGTAATCAAAAGGGGAAATAGGGCAGTGGCCCTGAGTTCTGAGATGAGGCTCAATGTGGACAGGTGTTTGACTATGTTTTCCTATTTTCTGTATTCTTGATGCTCTGGCTTTTGGGGCCTTGATCCTGGATGGGCTGCCTTTCCCTGGGCTGGCTAATTGCTAGAGATAGTAAACAACACCCCAGCAAGCACACCTTTGATTTATAACCTAACCTACAACTATCTCATTCATCAAACTCTCACCAGTACAATCCACCAAGCCATATTACCCTTCCCCTAAATCACCCCAGGACCAAGTACCAGACAACTAGGGACCAGCCCTTAAGCCAGATTAGGTATGCAGATCCTTGGGCAATGAGGAATCTGCATGTAATTCAGCGTTCTGAGTATGAGAACTGACAAACACAGGGCTAGAGAGAGCTGGCCTTGGGAAACAGGTCTGGTAGAACCAGGTCATGTAGAGAGCCCTTGTGGGGGCAGAGCCCCAGAAAGTAGTTTCCAGGCTCTCGGCCTCACATAAACAGGTGCTGGCTCAGGTAGTAAATGGCCATCAACTGTGATTGCATGGCCATCAGCTGTGGCTAGTTGGCCGTCAGCTGTAACCAGTGAGCCATTGGCCACTAATATAACTGCTGTGGCTACGCTAGGAGAGAGAGGGAGAGAAGAGAGAATGGGGGCTAGCAAGAAGATGGCGGCTGGGCTGGCAAGTGTGGATGGCGGTTTGCGGACAGTGTGGATCCAGCCTCCAGTGAGAGTATAGTGCCGCCAGAGAGAATATAGTGGTACGACTCCCCCACCTATGGCTCCGTGGGTGTTCCTTTTTGGCCTCACCATATCCTGCGTTCTTATGTGGGGAGCGGGACCAGAGACCCTGCAGGTCACCCGGCACGACAGCCCTCATTTTAAAATGTACTTACTTTTTGATGCAGCAATTCCAATTCTGGAAACATGTCACCAGGAAATAACAAGATATTTAAAAATATCCTTGGAAATCTTTTTATATTGCATATCATGTGTAATAAAAAAGAAATCACCCTAAATAAGCAGCATTCAAAGATTTGTTTAGTATGTTACAATATAGTCATATGATGTATTACTTAGCAGTCACCTGGCATAGTGTTTCATGTCATGTGAAAATAATGAGATATCATTAAATAATAAGATATTGTTCAATAAAAAATAATGACATTTATTTAAAAATCAGTTAATAAGACAGCATTGACATAATCCCTTTTCATAAAATAGACACGTACTCAGAGATTAACAACTGGGGTTATCTCTGGGTCATGCCACTTGTGGGGACAGAGCCAGGAGTGCAGTTTCCAGGCTCTCGGCCTCACGTGGAAAGGTGCTGGTTCAGGTGGTAAATGGCCATCAACTGTGATTGGATGGTCATCGGCTGTGGCTAGTTGGCCGTCAGCTGTAACCAGTGAGCCATTGGCCACTAGTATAGCTGCTGTGGCTACGCTGGTTGGTGAGTCGAGTCGAGTGGAGTCGGTTGGTTGGCAGGCAGAAAAGCAGAGAGAAGGTTGCACATCGTGTGACTCCAGCCTCCAGTGAGACCCTGCATGACACCCCGCATGACAAATGGCGCAGTGAGCAGGGTACAGTGCTGGCCAAAGCTCCCCGAAGGGCGGTGAAGCAGTTTGTGTGTATGAACACTCAGTCTCAGGAAGACCAGGAGGAGCAACTGCCGGAGAGCTGGACCCCCGTGGAGGGGTGGGAAGACGTGGACGGTTCCCCAACCAGCAGAGGCCAGAAAAAGCAAAGGTCGTTGCAGCCCTGTGGGCTGGGAAGTTCTTGCTGAGGCAGCCTGGATGCAGGACTTGTAGTCCCAGGAGGAAATGCTTGCTGAGTCCTCCGTGGGAGATGAGGGTGAGGTCAAGGTCGTCCCTCACCCCCAGGACAGCCCTGGTGAATGACTATGGACTATGGGGAATGGGCTCCATCCCTAATTTAATGGACCGATAGACTGTTTGCTTGGGAACATACCACCATGTAGTGGAACTGGCGGATGTTTGCTTTTGTGTCTTGACCGGCCGCCATCGAGAATATGTAAGCACCTTGACTGTGAGTCGCTGTTGTTCCAGCACGGTACCCTGAGAGGCCCAGAGAGAGTGGCAATGCCCTGAGAGCCCTGGCTGAGTCCAGGAAGTCTGGCTGTGCCCAGAGAGAGTGGCAGTACCCTGAGAGCGCTGGCTGTGCCTGAGAGACTGGTGGTACCATAAGAAGCCCAGAAGTCTAGCTGTGCCCAGAAGTCTGGCTGTGCCCAGAAGGACTGGTGGTGCCCTGAGAAACCCTGGCTGTGCCCAGAATATTGCATTCACCTCTAGGCTCCTCGCACAGGGCCCTTCGCGGAAGACGCTTGTCATGTAACTTGTGAGGTGAGACCCTGTAGGGGTGGAGTGTGGGGACAGAGCCAGGAGTGCAATTTCCAGGCTCTCACCCTCACGTGGAAATGTGTTGGCTCAGGTAGTAAATAACCATCAGCTGTGATTGGAGGGCCATCAGCTGTGGCTAGTTGGCCGCCAGCTGTAACCAGTGAGCCATTGGCCACTAATATAACTGCCGTGGCTACATTAGCAGAAAATGGGGGCTAGCAAGATGGTGGCTGGCAAGCGCTTAGTGTGGCAGAGTGTGGATTGTGGATCGTGTGGCTGCTGCCTCCTGTATCTCCAACCCAGCCGCCAGCGAGACTATAGTGGTCTGACTCCCCTACCTATGGCTCCATGGGTGTTCCTTTTTGGCCTCACCATGTCCTACGTTCTTATGTGGGGAGCGGGACCAGAGACCCCACAAGCTGTTTCACATGACACCATTACACTTGTTTTGTATGTGTGTTTTATTTTCTACATTTTCCAAGTTCTGTGCAGTGAACATGTATTAATAATTTAACTTAATTATTCTCCAGTGTGGTGGTTGCCTGGGGAGCAGGACAGAAACCCTGAGTTCCCAAGAGAGTCCCGTAGTAAGAATATGGACAATAAGTTACCCCTCCCCCAAACATTAGAGGAGTTCTACACCCAGGGCTTTGTAAATAGTGAAAGTTCAATAAGCCCCAGGCAGTTTAGCCTTAGTACAAAGCTTGGTAGAGGTTATTTCCAAGCCCCACGACCTAGTGGGTAACAGGTCCTATACTGAGCTCCCTGGCTCTGCGATGAGGCCTGGTGGCTCCAGTGGCAGGAGGCTGCCTGGCCACGGGGGTGTTATTAGACCTGGGCAGGGACGGGTAATGCTGTGGTGATGCTCCTGCTGGTGCAGAGAACTCATAATTAGCAGCAGTGGGGTTACGAAGCAAGAAGCTGGAAAGAGAACGAAGGGAGGAGAAATAACCTACCAGCAAAGGGCAAGAATAATTCACTCACAAGATCACCAATTCCTTAATAACCAAGGGATGATCATACATTAAATACACTTTAAAAAGAATGAATGCAAAGACTATGATAACAATACAGTAATGTGTGAACAGGGTAAATGTAAGACATACAGTAGTAATCCATCCACAAGGAAAGGAAATCAATATTGATCAGTTCATTTCAAGTTGAGATCTCTGTTTTTATTAGGAAACCATTATGTTTCAAATTTATGAAGGTAGCACCACCTATCACTTTTCAACTCCTCAGGGATGCTCAAAGGAACAACAAAACCTGGGAAACTCATGTGCATTTGAAACGAATACAGAAAACACTTGTTGCACGTAATTGAAACCATGTGGTATTTTTATAATTACAATGAATTATTAATAAAGTGCACATACCCCCAAATTTAAGCCTGCTATATTCACGAGGCAGACGCTTTCTGACAAATAGCCTGTGACAATTTCATAATGTAGGGTTCAGAAACCTCATTAGACCACACGCGTGGTACAGCTGAAGCACTCAACAGTTTCCAAGGGTTTGTGAAAATGTAATTAGGCAAACCACAGGCAACCGCAAATGTGGAGTTTTTGCTCCAGACGGGTGGAATCTCAGGGTGCCCCAGAGCATTCACAGGGATGATTCGCTCTCAGTGTCAGCCACTCAAACACACACCTACGATGGTCTTTTTCCTCTTGCAGGAGAAAGTATTGCCAAATGCATGGATTAAATGACATATAACTTCCAGGTTTGGTTATACCCTTATGTATGCCACCAAATGCCCATGTGAGCTGGGACACTTGTTGAGCTACAAAATGGGTGCATGGTCCTGGTCCTTGGTGTTATGTGACCCTTGTAAGGTGTGTCTGTAGGATTGGCTATAGGTCCTAAGCAGAAAATACCATCTGGTCCCCCCGTAGCGCTAATTCTCACTGCTCTGCTGCGGGCAAGGCTCCTCCCTGGAAGCCACGAGTTGGCCACTCTGCTAGTGTCAGTAGTGAGCCCCTCAATGGATATTAGGCTACAAACTGATGAAGCAAATGCTAATGGAAGGAGGCAGTTGAGATGCCAACACATTGTCTGGATAATATTTCTGGAAGAAAAATGTCCCTGTCAAGGGAACCATCACAATGTGCTATGGTGGAAAAACACAGACTTTGGAATCTGAGAGATCTGAGTCTGAACTCTGGATATACGATCTACAGACCTTTGACATGCTATTAGTATCTCTGAGACTCAGTTTTCTCTTCTGAAAATTGGGGTAATAATATTTTCCATATATGGTTTTATCAAGGATTAAATGGTATATGACAAGATTATTTTTAGAAGTATTCATTAGTGTGTACCTCCAAATTTATATACACAGGCACACCCACTCCCACACACATCCTTTTACCTTGTCCATCTTTATATGATTTGCTCCCACTGGGGCCTCTTTGCGCTAAATGAAAGTTAAACCAGAAGAGAAAATATGTCCAATTCTTGACTTTTAATGATAACAAAACAAAACAACACTCACTGAAAGTGTAAGACAGGAAAATATGAGAATAATTCTTGTTTTGTCAGATCTGCCTCTCTCAGCCCTGACACTGATCTTTCCCTGAACACTATACTAAAAAGTAGAGCAGGCTTTGCGGTATGTAGAAACCAAAGACAGGCTTTGGGGTATGTAGAAATCAAAGACACTGGTCCACTAGGAACCTCGGCTCAAAATTTCCCCACCCAAAGCCCAGAAATTATACAAAAACTGTGAGGATATTACTGTCTCTTTCATTAATACTAGCTATTGTTAATAATGTTGATATAAACATGGGTGTACAAATATCTCTTCGAGACCCTGATTTTGATTCATTGAGTATATGCCCAGAAATAGAATTGTTGAATCATTTGGTAATTCTATGTTTAACTTTTTGAGACACCATCATATTGTTTTCCACAGCTCGGCATCATTTTAGTTTTAGCAACAATGCTCAAGGGTTCTAATTTCGCCACATCATTGCCAACATTTATTTTCTGTTGTTGTTTTTTTTTTTTGGTTTTTTTGTATAATAGTAGTGGCTACCTAACAGGTGTCCCCAATTTTTTGAAAGATCTCTAGTTGATTGTACTATTCAGTCAAGGCTGTAGCCTCTGATCTAAGTTCTGCCAGGCCTATCAGAGAATTAACTTAGTGGAGACTCTGCCTTCTCTGGCTAAACTACCTGGTGTGGGGAAGGAGACTACACAAGAACCGAGACTCCACTCCAAGTGGAGGGAGGTGCGACATCAACAAATGTCCAGGTCACCTGACAGGCTGGGGGAGAGGTGACAGACAAGCATAGCATCCTTTGTGGGAGGATAAAGATCCACTAGGAAGGACATTTGTGATGATTTTTTGAAGTGTTAATTGATGTGTTTCTCTAACACACTCCCTATTAAACATTGACTCTCACGTACTTCATTCATTCAGGTCCCAGGATATGAGATCTCCAGGGCCCCAGAAATGGAACTAGAGAATGACAAAGTAAAATTCTTGGCATTCAGTTAAGGACAAATATCATGGGATTTTTTAGGAAAATACTACAGTACCTCCTCTCACCACCAGATAAAATTCCTCTGAAGTGAAATGGGAGTGGGGGGCAAGTGTCAGGAAAGAAACAAAAAGATTAGATGTGAGGGATGCTTTGGTGGAACCACTGAACTACCATGGGTGATGGTGGCGATGACGGAGCCTAAGGTTGGGGATCTATGGGCAGAGGGACCTTGGGATCTCAGTGTGGACAGGGCGAGAGAAACCAATCAAGGCCCTAGTCCCCTTCTCACCTTTTCTGTATAAGTGTGCGTGTGGCAGCTGTGGAGGTCAAACTGTGTCAGTTCTGGAAGCAGAGGACACAGGGCAGGCTCCCGAGTCTTCTATGTTCTAAGAAGGGTGGGTTGTTTGACAGCTTTTCCTGTCTCAGAGAAAAGATAGGCTGAGGGAGGGCAGCAGGCCAAGTAAATGCTATGTGAAAAGTGGTGCAGGGCTTGGAGGGATGGATCAGAGAGTGTTCCTGTGTGGAGGGATCACTGTGACCACATGCCACCCCAGAGGGAAAGGCAAATCGGGAAGAAATTGTATGCCTGAAATGATGGAGAAAAGCTGCAATTGCCTAAGACTATATTTTCTGCCATTAGGCAGAATGGGGCTTTAAATGGAGTTCAAGTTCTAGAAAAATGAAACATGCTATAATGTCTTACATTCTTGAGTAAAATGGCAAGAAAATGCAAACCTTCCACATCTTCAGAGTGGGTGGTGCTAAGTAGACCCTCAATAAATTATGGCTTCCGTTACTATGTAGACCAGATTACGATGACACCAGCCCTATCAGCTTGGTTGCTAGAAATTCACCTCTGAAAGTATTCCGCAGGGATGTGAGTGTCCTTGGGACATGGCTCAGGCACTGCCGCTGCACATTGCCTCTGTGTCCCCTGGTGTTTGGGACATTGTAGTCAGTGGGAGGACCAGTGTCTCACGGGAGCCCTGCTTCAACTCAACCCCCTTTTTCTTTACCTTCTCTCTTTTCGTCATGGGACAGGATCCTCCCATTTTATTCCACACAGTACAACACACACAAGAGAATATGAATTACATAATTACAAAGTCAAGTGTGTAAAAATGCAACTTTATTTCTCTATAACTGGACTTAGTTCTTGAGCCCCCATTTCTGCTGATGGCAGAGAACTTCTTATTGCCAATTGAATATAAATCATGTTACTAAGTATTTCTCACTCTATTTTGGGTAAATAGTTCAGGATGTTTTCCCTTCCCTTCTCATTACCTCTCCCCATGAGTAATCTAAGGATTAGTGGAAGGGAGCATCTATTTCTCCTTTATCTGGCTCAGTTCAATATTGCATCCACTGCAGACATCCTTTTGTACGTGTTTTTCATTGAATTCTCCCATACTTCTTCTCTCTGCTGGATGTCCCATGTTCCTACTATGTTTTGGTCTTCAGGTCTACTCAGGCCACTCTGTGTTCTCTTAGCCCTGTCCATAACCACAAGTCCTCTTCAAGGACCCTGCCCATCAGTCCTTCCCTGTCCTTCTTGGTGGCTTGGGAAGCTTTTGGATAGGCATTCCATAATAGCTTTGGACAAACAACTGCTTCCCTAAAATCTCAATGGCTTACAATAATAAAGGTTTATTGTCGCTCACATTGTACATTAGCTGTGGCCTTTGCTCGGTGTCTTCTTCTCATTGGCAGAAGGAGCAGCTTCTATGGAAACAAATGTTTTGAGCAAATAATACAATTTTCTGTACTCACCATTCAGGAGTTGGGAGAGACTTGGAGCAGGGAAGAGGTAAACGTCCAGTTCCTCTCTGCTGAAAATGCCCTGCTCCCACTTCTGGAAGCCACACTTTGTTGGCAGGTTGGTAGGTGGATAGTCCTTTACTTCCAGACCAGCTGCTTTCTCAGGCTCCACCTCTGTGCTCCCCCCACCTTGGGGTGTTGGCCATTCTGTCTTCCCCTGCAGCTTAGCCCAGCGGGTCAGAGAGTTGGGGCCTTCCTTAGGCACTTACCACCATATGTGCTCTGGTCATGCTCCCTCTAGAACTTTTCTTTCCATTAGCTACTTCAACTTTTTCTTCTGCCGAGATGTCATCATGCACTTTGTTTCATGAGCCCCAGACTTTGGAGCTCACAAATCTTCTCTACTTCTAAAAGGCTAACTCTTGCAGTAGAAATCTTTAGCTTTCTACATCTTGGTTATCAGTTTAAAAAACTATATTCAAACGTTCAATTGACACCTTTGGTCTTGGTGTGTCTGCTCTTCCCTGAAGCAGTGGGTACCACTGGAGGGTAACTACAACAGAAGATGAAGTGGGGAAAAACAGTTCTTATTTTCCCAGAATGTTATCCTGCCATACGTTTGATCAGACTTTATTGACGTTTCAAAAACAGCAGAAGAGAATGAAGTGGAAAGAACAACTTACACCCAACCCCAACTTCTCGGGTCCTCACTGCCCAGTCTCACTTCCCCTGCTCGTCTCCCCGACCTGCCATGTTCCACACATCTGCTCACCTCACCGCAGCACCAGATCACGCCTGGTTAAAGGGAGATGAAGGGTATTATTTTTTTTTTATCTGTCCCTTTTAATTCTGTGTTTACTTCTCCAACCCACAGTTTCTGCCCTGGGATGGGCTATGCCCCCTTTCAGGGTGAATGACAACAAGACGATCAATTCCATCAGGTAAAACCCTTCACCCCCTCTCCCTCATGCAACCCTTACTGCCCCAGGGTTTGTTCAGACCCTGTGGTTCTAACAACACAAACACACTAATCTGACAGAAGAACAGGCGTCAAAGTCTGGGTGGCTAAGTCTTAAATAACAACATAGGAGACACCCACAGCCCAGTCGGCTCACGCTGCACAATGCTCAGACTAGTTTCTTGTTAGTCTTTCTCCATCAGCGTTTCAATAAGCCTCAAACTCTAGCTCCATCTAAGGTTGTTTTGTTATTATTTTAATAGGCTTCATAGCCACCTCTGTCACTCCAGTCATGTATCATCCCTCATCTACTGTGCTCATCCAAAATGTCTCATCTTTTTAAAAATTCAGTTCTAGGTGTGGCGCTGTCTTGACCAACTTCAGCGTGCTGTGTGTACGATGACCTCTCCTTAAGTGCCCCAGTCCTATGAACCCTGCACCTTTGTAAAGGCCCCAACCAGTCTTCATAAAACCCTGGTAGAGAACATTTTTTTCTGTCTTCTGAGAAAAAAGAAAGAAGCAAATAAGAAATAATTAGTGAAAAATTAGCCAAGCAAGTGACCTCTGGGGCTGAGCATAATTTTTCTGTCCTCATCTGTTCCCAACAGCAATTGAATAAGAATTATTCTAATTATCATTCTGGAGAGGCCACAGCCCTAGGACGAGGAACCAGAAGATGACATGTGCTGCCCGGGTTACTGCTGATGCACCGTGTGCCACTTAACCCTGGAAGCTATCAATAGATGTGATTGCTTTTGATTCCTGCCCAAGGGTTGCATGAGGAATAACCTGTGACCTTTACAACAGGGTGACTGTCACTGGCATGCTCAGTCACAAGTGGGGAGGTGATCCAGCCAAGACCCGTGACTACCAGTTCCTCTTCCTTTACACCCATTTTACAGAGTCAGTGTTTAAGCTCAAGTAAGATGTTAACTCATCTAGAATTCTTTACAGAGTCACGTCAGAGTATTTTTATTCGACTCAAATAGGACCATTGTGCTACTGAAAATCCAATGAAGGCTTTTGAAAGGGACAAAAAATAGTCAGTTATTGTTAGCTTATTTTATTTCTTCTTAAAGTAACTCCTTTTTGGAACACAGAATGACTGGTTTTTAATATGCCTGCTCTACTGGACCGTATAAAGGAAATTAATGTCAAGTATGACAGCCAATCCCTGGGCCATTTCAGTTTTTAATACTCTACAAATGTAATCATTTTTCAAGATTCTATTCATAAAGAAGATTTTAGAGTGCTGATGGCCATGTAATTCTTATAGACTAATGGACAGTTTTCAAGTTAATAACATCTTACATCTACACTGGCATGGGTGGCCTTTAAAGTGCTGTCACTCAGCAGTGTCTCAGCTGTTCCTACAACTTCCCCATGACGCAGGCAGAGGTATCCTTCCCCTCACACAGCTAAGCCACACAGAGCTGACTCAAAGGCAATTTAAGAACTGATTAAGGGCCAGAGTCCCAACTAGAACTCAGCTCTTCAAATTATATTTCAGTTACTTTATCACACATGTTGGGAAGAATATCAGATTTGGTGTCAGAAGACTTGGCTTTAAATCTGGATTTACACATGTGGTCGCTTATTTCACTGGCTAGTTGTGCCAGTAAGTGAGTGCATGAATGTAATAATGTCACACAAATGTAGACTTCTGTCTTGCTTCTGAAATCTAGACAGACTGGTTCCATTGAGGGCACGAAAGGACCTCCTTCCACATGGAAGATGATTTCATAAAGTTCCACTGCCATGTCTCTACCCCAGTGGTTCTCAACTCTGGAGCCACTTCTGGTTGTCACAAATGGAGGAAGGGATGTGCTATTGGCATCCAGCGTTTAGAGGCTGGGATGCTGCTAAACATCCTGCAATGTGCAGGACAGCCCCACAACAAAGAATTTCTTCAGCCCCAAATGTCAACAGTGCCAACGTTGAGAACTCCTGCTCCAGAGTAGGGCTTCTTAAGCTGAGGTCCATGGACTCATGGGTGAGCTATGGGGATCTAGGAAGCCACCCTAAAAACATATGGTCTACTTGGGGCAAGTGTGCATATTGCTGGGAAGGGTCCGTGACTGTCAGTCAGTAGATTCCCGAGAAGTTCTGCCATTTCAGAGCAGCTATGATCCTTGCTCTGGCTGTGCCTTAGCACCCGGTGGGACTGCTGCTTACACAAAGTTTTGGGTCTTCCAATCCTGTTGGGGAGCAGAAATTACATCACATAATAAAATAAAATGTTATATTGACCTCAACTAAGTGATGAGTAAGACAAAGAAAGATGCACTGAAGATCCTGCAGGTGAGGGGTCACCAGAGCTGCGGCCAGGCAGAGAGTGGGCGGTGCTGTGAGAAGAGATCATTCCAGCTCTCGGCTTCTGTGCACTCTGTCCAGGACAGTCAGAATGAGACGGGGAGTATCTCTCAGTGTGACCAGCACATCAGGTGACGAAAATGAACTCTTTTTAGAGACACAAAAGGCTACTTTTTAAAACATTTTTTTCTGTGTGCTTCACAAAAGACATTTACTTATATTGCTTCATTTGAGATTATTTCACACCCACAGTATAGCTTATTCACCCCAGATCCAGGTCTGACTCTGTTCCTATAACAACTTGGAAGCCCTGCTGAAATCTAAATATTCAGACATCCTGGCTAAGTGGCCACTGGGCAGGTGTTGTCATAGTGTGAAAAATTCAGCACTGGCTAGAGCAGTGATTCATAACCAAATAAATTATAACCATTGATGTGAGCCTGATGAAGTTATGAACGCTTTACTCAGAAAACTGTTCATGTGTCTCAAACACACCTAATATTGACTATTCAAGATGACAAGCATACATATTCTCTCTGATACACGAACAAATACATCTTGATTAGAGCACACATATACTTCTTTGTCCCTGTATCCTGTAATACTTATTTCATAAGGTCTTGAATCAACTTTAGCCCTCCTCTAGCTTAACTTTCTAAATTACCCTCTTAGATTTTTTTGGCAGTCAGGGGAAATAAGATAGAGGAGAATAGTTCAGGCTGACTTTCAGACAGAATACTTTATTTTAATGGCTATGGACTATTAAATTGTAATATGTTTTTCTTTTCTAAAATCTATGCATTGAACATGTCCAAAATATAAATAGGTATTGCCAAGTTCATACTGTTTCCAGTGGGGCATGAATTTTGTGGGTGAAAATAACCTGTTCTTCTTTCTCTATATCTTGACTACTACTCAAAAAAGCCCTGGAGGTAGATTCTAATCTTTGCCTTCCATTTTATTCTGGATTATTTTGCTCCAAGTCCAAGCTTCATTCCCAAAACATAAATGAAGTTTACTTCAAGTCAGACAGTTATAAAACTTTTTAAAAAGACAACCTTAATGTGAAAGTAAGAAAAAATAATAAGCTAACCACACCCTCATGGAAAATGGATAAAATCGAGAGGCACTAATGGGTTATAGAATTTATTACCTACAACTCACATGGTCCAATCCTATCATAGCTGAAAGTAATCACATTGTTTTATCACCACTCTGCTGCCTGTATGGTCTCAGCCCAGCTCCTAATTCAAGTGCCCGCGTTACAAAAGCTATTGTCAGCCACCACTGGCTCAGGAGGGAGCAGTCACGGAAGCAGAGCTGTTCTTCCTTTCTCTGAGTGAGCACTTCACGGTAAGGTTTTGGCTCATTAGTTGTAATAGAATATGGCTCTAGCCACACATTCCCCTTGTAAGCATAAACTGAAGAAAGTTGTTTCTCCGGAGGTCTCAATATAGTATCTATCTTTGGAGCCAAACTCATTCAGAGTCAGAAAGAAAAGCAACCCATCTTCCATTAGTACAAGTCGGTAATCCAGGTGAAAGTAAGGGCTCCCCAAAGCATGGACAATATGGACATATCCTGAAGTCCATTGTTAGTTGCCTTTTACAGGCTAACTTCTTCACATTGATCAATTCACACTTCACTGGAGACTCAGAGAGCAGGCAGAGAAGAACTGCATACCTGAAAGGTAATATTTCCAAAGTGTCAGAGCATTTACAGTAAATATTCTAGAGGCAGGGAAACTAGTCTGGTCATGAACTATGTGGAACAGAATAAGGTTGGTTATGTTTTAGTATTAAATAAATATAAAGTATAATTCTGTGAGGCGAGAGTCAGTGTGCACATGATTACATACTCTGTAAACAGGCCAGTAGGGTTTGAACTCTGTCTTTCACCTCTGGATGTGTGATCTAGGGCAAATTACTTGACTTCTCTATGACTAGTTAGTTACCTCATCTGTAAACTGGGGTGTGCACAATATCTGTGTTATGTGAGTTGCTGAAATTTAAATGAAATACTATATATAAGCTATATATATAGTATATAAATATATATAGTATATAGTATATATATATATATAAACTATGGACAGTGCATGAAACAGTCACTCATTCAACAAATACTTACTGAGTCGCCAACTGTGGACCAGGTGCTGTTCTTGGCACTTAGGAAATAGCAATGGACCAAAAAGATAAAAATCACACACACACACACACACACACACACACACACACACACACCTCAAAGAATCAAGGAGGTCACATTTTATAGTGAGTACTCAATAACCATTCAGATTTTATAGCAAACACTCAATAAGTAATGCTGTGAAAAATCTCATTGATTTTCATCATGAACGGAACGTGCATTCCAGGAAGCCCTGATCCTGTTTATCCAGGGATATTATTCAGAGAATGTGACCACCTCAGGAGAACGTTCCTGGTTTTCTAATGAACCCCTGCTCTTCCTTGACATTTTTAATATTGCTTAAAATATGGCATCACCTGTGGCCAGGGAACTGAGATTGTACTTAGACCTCACAGCTGTCCTGCTCAGCACAGAGCCTGTCTCCACGGGGCAGGGAGGCCCTGGCAGCATGGTGATCTGCCCTAATCACTGTAGTTGTGGCAAGTACAAGTTTTTGGCTTCAGTGTGACACTTGAGCCCATCTGTCTTGATAGCCACAGCTCCTGATGACCTTTAGAGTGCCCTTGCCCCTACTTAGTGTGTGAGGCCATGAATAAAGGCATTGTTGGTGCTTCTGTTTGTCTGACTTGGAGCATGCTAGCTGGTGTGGGCTCAACCCATTGTCTGTCTCCAACAAATCACAGAGGTAAGAGGTGTTAGTTAAAGAGACCTGACACCTGAGACATTGCCATCCATTGTCCCCTGGGTAATGGACCAACCAAAGTTGCTGACCTCTCTTTCAATACCTTCCAATTCACTACTGTTAATCTTTTTTACATTTAAAATTGCATGCACAGCTATGCAAATTAGCAGAGGTTTCTAAGCTCAGGATTTGAAAGAAATTGAGATGATCTGAAATGAATGGATGGACAAGTAAGAACTTACCTAAAAACTTAGAACACATTCCACAGCCCTGGAGAAATATTTCAGCCTACCATCAGGAAAAGAACAGTTAAAATAGATGTAGATATAGATATATATAGAGATATCTATATCTAGTATGAAAGATAGTTTTTAAGCTACCTGTAAGGTATAGCAATATTATAATAGTGTATACATTATATTATTACATCTATGTTTATATACACATATGCATTATACATATATCTATATACATACACATATATACATATCTGTGTATATTACTGAAATGATATACAACTTTGCTGCATGAGCACAATCTGTACTAATACGGAAATTTTAAAATAAATTGACATGGTGAGCTGTTGAGGATGATACATCTATTATAACTTCTGGATGAGACAATGAATAAATAAAATTATAGATTTGTAGAGCCGAGATGTAAATCAAATAATTATCAGTTTGGTTCAGGTTTGGAAATTATTTTCATGTTCCAAAATTGTTCTATTAGAAAATATTCAACTTCATTTGTAGTTAAAATATATTTTCTCATTGTCTATAGTTTGCTGAATGGGTAAAATGAAAACAAAATATATCATTTAGATTTGGTTTAGACTGAGGCTCTGAAAAACTCATGTGACTTCTTTTGCTTACATTAAAAAAATGCCCAAATCCACAATTTCATTATAATGGAAAAAGATTCAGGTTTCTTCCATTAAATATTTTACAATAATAAGTGGTAAAATGGACTTATTTGTCTTCATTTGAGGTATCAGAGGGGAAAAATGACATAATCCACAGACTGGATCAACAACCCCCAAATAGCTGAGCTGAATGTTTGCAAGATTCGTATCTCCAAAGTCAGAGACTGTAAGAATTAGAAGAAAATGTGGAATTAGCTCTGAAAAACCAAATAACTGCTTTTGAAGTTTAACTTACCCCTCCTCTGAATATTTTTCTTATTAAAAGAAAGTAGATGTTATAACCTTAGTTATAACTTTAATTATAACTCAACTTGAAATGGTACTACAATTGCCTGTATGGGTTATCTGTTTGGCATAAGATATTCAGAAAGGGCTCAAATTTTTTTCTGTGTTTTTTTTTTTTCTAGTTGCTAAAATAAGTGTTAGGAAATTATAATTTTTGTATTAATTGGTTTCAAAAGCCTCTTTAAATAAAAGTGCCCCAGCATCTGAGTTAAAACATTGCAATCTTAAAGAAAAAGTAAACATAATGTTTTCTCTAGGAGAATGGTAATTTTCAGCTACAGTGACATTGATGTTGTTTACTTTTTATGTATTTTCCTCTTAATTCTCAAAGAAGATCACAAGATAGAATCATTAAAATAAGGGTTAAAAAGAGTCAAGAAAGACAAGTGAACTAATGCTGGTGCCGGAAAACTGAGATTAAAGGATCGCTTCTGCAAGAGATATGGAGAATTATAAATATGTCTTTTACATATTTTCAGCTCCCTGTTTTCATTCCAATTGCCTAACTCTATTTGTAACAACCCACTGTCACTTGTTTATGGTTGAACATGGATGTGTAGACCTGGAAAAATTGTTAGAGGTCATACAGTCCTGCCTTCTCACTTTACTGGAGAAATGGAAGAGATTGGGGAAGCAAAATCCCTTACCTGAAACCACACAGGTAGAAAGCACCTGACTTAGCCCAACGTTCTCCCCAACCAGTATACACATTTTCACCAACACTTCTGGCTATCAAATTTGCATTGTCCAGTGTACCAGAGAGACGAGATAGGATGTATCTGCTCTCTCCATTGCACTTCTTTCCTCAAATGCTCAGAGTTATCTGCTTAACTTCATCCCTATCTGTCCTTACTTGGCAACTTATGAAAATGAAAAAGACAAAGTACATGGAGCTCTTTCCCAACCTTTTTTGAGTTAGAACTGGTAACTAACATAGGTACTGGAAGGGCTTTCAAAATAACCCCAAAAGTTTTTTATACCCTGTGACAATCTTTCACGCCTCACCAGAAGTGGAAATAAATTTCTTTACAAAATGGTGGGGAAAACAGGTGAGTGCTCACCTCTGGCTGTGGGTAGAGGGAAAGATGGACTGTAGACAGGGGCAGTCTCTCGAAGGTAATGGAAATGTTCTGTATCTTAGTTTGGTGGTTGTTTCTCAGGTGTTTAGAACGTCAAAACTCATGGAATTGCACAGTGTAAGTGGATTCAGTTTGTGTACACTAATAATTTCTCCATAAATTTGAGTTTAAGAAAAAACTGTGTCAGGAACCTCATGATGCAAACCTCTAAATTAAAATTTCTCTTGATAGCTGATGAATAAAATGGGCTCTATTGTTGCTTTATGTAGTTTTATAAGATTATCATAGGGTCATTTTAAAAAAGGAAAACCACCAAACTATATAATATGGGAACTCAAAGATTTCTGTGTATCAACATGTTTTAAAATATAATACTGTGTACGAAAGGTGAATTTAATTCAAGATTCTTCCATTTCTTACCCAGGAAAGGACTGGAAACTGATCTTCTTGGATGTGAGAAGGAAGAAGCCCTATCTTTTTACTTCTTTGTTGACCGGAATATCCACCTCAGTTTACAGGCAAAAAAAGAAATACCTTTTAAAAGTTTACTACTTTCCTTTACTTCTTTTCCATTGGACCTGATATCTAAAAAATATACAGCTATGCAATAGGCTCCCTTTCTCTATCACAGCAGATAGTTAATCTACAATTCTGGTCAACTATCTTAAGTCCACCCATTAACTTCTGTCTTTACACATGCTGTTTCACATCGCCTCTCCCAAAGTCTCCAGGGAGAATGTCTAAATGCCATGCCCTATTTTTGTGCAACCGAATGCTCTTAAACCTGATACTATCTTTTGGATCTTGAATTAGGCTTGGTGTAGAAGGCACAGAGTCAAAGCAGCTGAAAAGGCCTAAATACTTCTCCCGTAATGCCATGGAAAGTGCATGGTGCTATCTATGCTCCTGTAATACAAAATGAAAGAATTACACATTTAATGCATTAACTGGGTGAAATTTTGCACAGCAAATAGTAAGACCAATAAGGTCCTTTGCCAATGCTGTTGGGTCTCTTAATAACATGGCAGAATGCCCTCTGTGGAAGATAAAGTCTACATGCAGAAATAGCTCTGGAATGGTCAAGAAAGAGGGTCTTGCTCACTGGGCACGTACTATACAGGGTACTCACCTCATAAGCCCTGGCTTCCTCAGCAGTTTTGTTGGCCAGAGAAGCCTTTCCTTTGTCCTTGCTCACCTCTTTTCTTTTCCTGTAGAGGCTCACCTATTTACTCATGTGACTCATGAGAATTCCGGACAATAAGTAACTTAATGACCAGAAATTAGGACAACAAACTAGATATTTTTCTCTCTGAAGCCCTCCCCCTAAAGTTATTGGTTCTTTGGGGAGTGGTTTTATTTTTCCCTTTGATCTGGTATGCTTCCATAAAAGAATGCAATGTTTTATGCAATTTTCCTCTACAGATGTATCTTTCATCTGTGTACATAAAGAATGTAAATAAGTAGGAATGTGTCTGAGGGAGGAATGGAGTTCAGAAAGGGGCAAACATAAAAATTGTGGCAAATGAGATAACCCAACATTCTTTTTGTATGCTGTTGTTTAAGAGATCCAGAATGGGGCTCAAGAAAGCACATGAACTCTGACGTCAGTCTTACGTGGGTATGAATCAAACTCTGCTATCTACCAGGCAGGTGACCTTGGGCACATGTATTACCTTTACTCAGACTGTTTCCTTGCAAAGTTATTAAGACAATATAGTGCATATAAAGCTCATAGTCAATACACAATGATGTAAAATTATCATTAATAGGAGACTCACTGGGTTGACATTTTAGTCCTTGACTTCTGGAGACACTGTCCACTTTAAAATTCCATAATCCTGCTAGCTTGAATAACACTTTATTCTTTTATTATGGGATTCAACATATCACACTGTGGACATGAGACACGACCCTTGCGGGAAATGCAAAGCATCATTCAAGGGATGCAGTGGAACCTGGAGGACTCAGCATGGCTTTGGAGTCAAAAGACCTGGTTATGAGAAAAAGTTCTACAGTATTAGTGGTATGACCATGGAAAAGAGGCTTTGTTTTGATTTTAATAATAAGATTACGTGTTCTTAACCCTCTTTGTATAAAAACAGAATTTTGATGTACAGGTCTGGTTTTTAAGAAACCACTAATGCCGAACTAAATAATAACAGCTGTTTACAATTCCGTGACGTCTCAGTTGATGCACACCACTGAAAAAAGAAAAATGACTATGCCTTAGGCATTTGTAATAAAAGGTTGGGTTTAAGCAAACAAGGATTTTGCAGATTAAAGATAAAGGCGAGGGGTTGATGCAGGACTGCGGTGGAGTTTGGAGAGCTAGCACAACTGGTAAAATTCATCAATCGGAAACTTTTCTGATTCACTAGATAGAAATTAGCAAATTCTCTGACTGTTTAGAATTTAAAATTTTTGCTTAATAATTGAAAAGCCAAACCCTGAAATATTTAATGGTTGTGAATAGATCACAGTAGAATTGAAACAAATGAACAATGGAGAGATGAGGTGAAAAGACTCAGAAAACAGGCACTGAGGCTAACGAGCATGGTTCCAGTGGCCAGAATTCAGTCATGTGCCCACACCTAATTGCATGAAAGTCTGGAAACTGTAGTTTCAAAACCTTGGGTCCAAGAAGAAAAATAACTGACAAAGAATTGCTACAGATGGGAAGGATACACAGTAACTTGTGGATAGTTGCTATATGTAGTCAGGAAAAGAGGAAAACTAAAATAAATATGCAAAATTTAACATTTTTATAGCTGGGTGAAAGGTACCTGAGTATTTTATCACTTTCTGTACTGCTCTTCATGTTTAAATGTTTTACAGTTTTAAAAAGAACAAAAGTGGTGTAAGTGGTATATGAGCAAATGGGAACTTCTTAATACTACATATTAATCTCCCTGTGGTCTTTAAATGAACATAATTGGCAAACTAAGGCCCACAAACTAAGTTTTTACATTTTTAAAGGATTGTAAAAATTAAGGAGAAGAATACATATATGACAGAGACTGTGTATGACCCACCTGGCTTTCTTTGGAAAAATGGAGGTGGTCAATCCCTACACTAGAACAAAAAAAAATACATGATTTACTATCTTAAAAACATAAGTTAAAACTCACTATATGCCAGATATTGTGCTCACACATATTTTTTTATTAAATAAAAAAATTTATAGCAGCACTATCAAGTAGGAAAAGAGGAAATTGAAGCACAGAGAAGTTAAGTAACTTGCACAAAGCCACACAGCTATTAAATGAAATTTAATGGGGGAGTCTTTAGTGTTTTCTATACAGATAGCATCATGTTATCTGCAGAAAGTGACAACTTAACTTCTTCATTCCCAATTCAGATGCCTTTTATTTTTTTCTTTTGCCTGATTCCTCTGACTAGGACTTCCAATACTATGTTGAGTAGCAGTGGTGATAGGGGACAGCCCTGTCTTGTTCCTGAATGTAGAGCAAAGGGCTTCAGTTTTTCACTGTTGTTTCTGATATTAGTTGAGGGTTTGTCATGTATGGCCTTTATTATGTGTCTTTGGTGGCCAAGACATGGAAATAACTGAAGTGTCCTTCGATAGATGATTGGATGAAGATGTGATATATATATATAATGGAAAATTACTCTGTCATAAGAAAAAATGAAATAGAGCCATTTGCAACAACATGGATGGATCTTGAGATTATTATGCTAAGCGAAATAAGTCAGACAGAAAAAGTCGAGAACTACACTAACTACCTGATTTGTGGGATATAAAACTGAAAGCAACAAAGGAACAAGACAAACAAAGAAAGAAAAACTCATAGACACAGACAATAGTTTAATGGTTACCGGAGGGTGAAGAGAGAGGGGGATGGTAGAAAAAGGTAAACGGGGTCAAATATATGGTGAAAGAGAACTGACTCTAAGTGGTGAACACACTATGTGATATACGGATGATGTATTACAGATTTGTACACTTGAAACCTATGTAATTTTACTAACCATTGTCACCCTGATAAATTTAGTGGGGTTCAAACCCTGACAGTCTGATTACAAAACCCATGTTCTTCACTCCTAAACTATTCTTTCTGCCTAATTTACATTTTGATCTCTATATTTATTTAGAAGTATTTTCTGAAGAAAAGTTTTTTCTGAATTATAAAAATGAATTGATGAAATTAGTTTATATTCAAAATCATGTTTACATTAAAATTTTATTTGACATTTACATAAACATACACATAAACATATTTAGTTACATTTTTCAGCAAGTGAGACTTATAGAAGGCAGTACTGTTATTTCGCTTCGGGATAGTAAAGGGAGCATTATGAAATACTTGCTATTAAAGGGATATCAGATCGGCTGGTTTCAGATCCTCTGCTGTGGAGAGGTAAAAGAGAAGGACTGAGCTTGCCACTCTAGGAAACACTAAGAATTAAGGGATGGAAAGCAGGAGAACATAGTAGCATGGAAATCACTGGTACAGAGATTTGTAAGGCATTAGTTATCATATTTGGTTCTCTAGAAATAGCCTCAGATGGACCAGTGATTTGTTGAGAAAGTGCTCTTAAGGCAAACCTATAAGGAAGTGAGTGGCAAAGGATGGAAGAGAGGAAGAAGCTAAGTGAAGATGTGGGTTTAGTTGGCATCTGGACTTTGCCTGATCCCACAGGACACTCCGGAGCATAACCAGCCTGAAAGCACTGAGGCACTTCATCCGCCCGGTGTCACCTGTAGGCTCCCATCTGAGGGTTGTTCTGTGAGCCCTTAGCAGTCAATTCTTGAAGCATCTAGAGGGTGGGTGTACGGCCTGGTGAGGAGGATATGGGAGGGGTATGAACAGCATTGCTGTGGCTTCTGCTGCAGCCCCAGCAGCTGGAAAAAGGGAGACGGCAAAGTATTCACTACAGCAATCAAATACAGGGCCATGCTCGAATGAGTACAGCTAGGTCCTCTCTGGAGGTGTTGGGAAGGAAGTCTGATTGAACTGGTTGAGGGATGGAGGTGGAACTGGCAAATTTAGACCACTCTTAAAAAACTTGAATTGAAAAGACAATCTGAAAAGTAGAGTATCGGCTAGAGGCAGATGTGAAGATAAATCTATTAATTTCTGAGTACCTCCTAAGCCATGGCCTCTTCTGAGAGGATCTTTACCTGTAGGTCACCATGTGTTGTCCCGGCGCTGGCTACATGTCATTGAATGTGAAATGCGCTGGTGTCTAATCTATATGAGCCATCGATGGCCTGGCAAGAGTCTTGCTGATGGCAAGGTGATGAATGAATGGCCACACCAATCTGATCTTTCCTTTCAGGGAGCTTGAATGTGCGGCTGACTTTGTAGAAGCAGAGCTGGGACAGCAGTCATGAGCTGGCACCAGGGCTTCTCCAGGGCCATCAGCACTGTGTTGAATCATTAGAGCTCCTGCTGTTCACCAATGAGCCTCAGCCTTCCGGTTCTCCTGGCTGGGGCACTGCTGAGACCATTTCCTTTGTCTAGGGTACATCATACTAAATCCTCATTAGCTAAGATATCCAAACTGTGTCCTTTTTTCCTGACCTAACCCAAGGCAAGTGACATGGCCGGTGTTGGGGAGGGACAAAGAAGGGCTTGGCTTTGTATCGTGTCTGATCTAAGATGTCATCACTTATAAGGCACCACACTGTTTTATGTTCTAAGAAAGAAGAAAAACACTTCCAGTAGAATTGTCAAGGGACTTCATGGTAAGAAACATCCTGATTTCAGCAACGGCAAATGTGAAAAATGTAAGTCTTAGAATTGATGAAATGCGGCATATTCAGAAAGTGAGAGTTGGAGATGTTTATAGATCGACTGGCGGGAGCTACTTGGCAGACAGAAGATGAAGATACATCAGGCGGGAGAGTGGAATAATAATGGAGCAAGGTTCCGGCAGAGGCACGTGGGACCGGCTCAAGGACACAGAGGAAAGCTTCGTCCTCATGAAATGCATACTGGACATGCTCATGCGGATAAAAATACACACGTCGGTGAGAGAAGAGATGTTTAGAAAGCTCAGGTCTCGGGCCGCACTTTTCTGTTATTAGGTGGCAATTTTATATTTCATTTTAGAATTATTTCAGGACATTTTTAAATGAGTTCTTTCGTAAGTTCAGACTTGTGTTTCTGGAGGTTAACTGCATTTTACCAATGGTTTTAAGAGATGACTGAGAGCATAAGGACATAGAATTTAGTGTTTAATAAAGGACAAACAAGCTCCAACACAAGAGCACTGCTTCTGTGGTCTCAGACAACAAATTTCTTATGATATTACTAAGTGATGCAATCTCAGGTTATGATGTTTAACGAAAATATTGCAAACATGAAAGTACAATGCTAGAAAAGCCTCAGTCCATGTGAGGTGATTGTTACACCTACAGAGGCCTGAAAGTTCAGGTGCACTTGACTTACAGATGAGACAGTGAGGCCAGCAGGTGACATGCCTTGCCCAGAGTCACACAGAGAATGTGTGGAACCAGGATTTCAGAGCTTCTCTTCCCAGACAAAGGGGTTTCCTCCACAGCACTCCATCACTCACTTGGCAGTTTTATAAATTTCCTCTTCAAATTAAACATTTTCATTCATTTTGGAATCAAGCTATGTGTGTTCACAGGTTGCTTTCCAGAAAGACAGCCATTTTACTAACATTCAACTCAGGGTGAAGAGATTCTTGAGGTTGGGATTTTGGCATTCAGTACCTCAGGGTCATGCTGCGGTGTGATTTTGATTTATCCTCAGTGGACATAAGCTCATCAAGAGCAATCGTTGTTCTGTGTATCTCTTAACTGTGCAGGGTCTTACCTCAGGGCCCCACCTGTGCTAGACCTGGCCTTAGGGCTACTTTATACATGGCTAAGTACTCGGGTGTTCCACCATCTCAGAGAAGACCAGCCTTCCCAGGTCAGCTTTGGAGGACCTCACAATCGGACTGGGACAGAGCTTCCAGCTATACTCGTATTCTCCACCGGCCGTATCCACTGCTCAGGTTACTCTGATTGTGTGCTGTTACATGGACCTCTCTTTGTTCATTCTAATCTCTTAGGCTGGAAGCATTTCTACCTGCCAACCTCTTCCAAAGCATCTCCAGCCACGGAACTGCCCAGTACTTAGCTAGCGCCTGCAGTTTGCAGGTGTGAGGGCAGGCGCGAGCCACAAGCAATGCCCCAGAATGACCTGCTCTCTGCCATCACAGGTTTCATAGTGCAGTGGGACAGAAATATACCAGATGCATAAACACACAGAGATGCGTACATCATCACAAATAGCAGAAACTGATGCTATAGATTGAACAGGAGGGAAATGACTTTAGCTTGCATGGTGGTTTGGAAAGGCTCCTCTGAGGAAGTAACATTCAGGATGAAACCCGAAAACCCTTTAAGCTCCAACAACATCGGCATGCTCATCATTCACAGAAAATGCTTCAGTGTTTCCTGCTGGGTCCTTCTGCTCACAGTGTTTCCTTCATCTAGAACCTCCGAATTCACCCACGCTGCCCCCTCAGTGTTTTCTTCCTCACCTCACCTATTGACTATACACCAGCATTCAGCTTAGATGTCACCTCCTCAGAAAGACTGTGAGCCTGCTCCTCTCCTGACTTGGGGTTGGTGCCTCCTTCTGTGATCCCAGGGCACCTGACGCAAACTGCTGTCATAGCACTTGTTACTTTGTGTGCTTTCTCCTGTCCAGGTACCGTCTCCCCAAATACGTTCTTCAAGGGCAGACTGATTCAGTCTTGTAGGCCCAGACTCTGGAACAGTATACGATACATAGTAGGTACTTTGCAGTGTTCTTGAAGATCTGTAATTTATTATCCAAAGTGTGTGAAGCATTCTCGGGAATTATGGTTCTCATTTGTTGAAAAACACAATTATAGGAGAACATATATTCTGGGTGGAAGTTAGTTTGACATCACGTTTGTTTTAACTAATGTGTGCTTGTCTATGTTAAAGATTTCAAGACCCAGGGCATATTTCTGAATTTGGGAAATCAGACTGTGCACCAACAGGCAAATGGTGCAGGAAGAAGGTCACCGCTATGTAGTCCCTTGGTCTCAGCTCAGGGTCCAGCTCCTGTCTTTTCCAGCTGGGGGCCTCGGGCAAGCGGCTCCACTCCTCGGTGCCTCACACTTGGCATCTGTGACATGGAAAATATACTACCACCTATCTTATCAGGTTGTTTGAGGATTCGAGGAGACAACATATGTAGTAGTTGTTTATCATGATGTTATTTATTAGGTATGGAAGTGATATTACAAAGGCTGTGAAAACAAGTTTTCTCAAAATCCATGAGCCCTCAGAGTCTTTTTGTTTTACTCCCTCCAAGACACAAAGACAAAAGATTATTTGGTTTTATCATCTGGCTTGAATTTTGATAGCCATTAGGCAAGTAACCAGTGCATCAATTGAGCCTAGGTTTGTTTTATGGGAAAGCATTAGAGGTGAAGGGTTTATGCCAATCATTTAGATGTTACTGCTTTTTATATTTTAACATGTTTAAGAACTGTATTGAATAACCAGAAAGTACTGTTTAAATTTTTTACAATGCAGAGGTATCCGGAAAGACCATTAGAAAGTGTCGAAGGAGGGGATTTCTACCTGGTTCCTTGGAGCCCAGGTTCTGTGGCCATAACTCAGGGGCTCTGTAGGGTTCCTGGGACTTCAGCGTCATGGATATGGTCACATCTAAGTTCTTCCATACTTCTGTATGTTGTAGGCACTCAGGCCCCACAATAGACTATGCTGGGTATGGCCTCTTCCTTGTCTTTAAACCCTCATGACTTACGTATACCTATGTATTTTCTAAATGTTCCAATTAATTTATGCAGAAGTCTGGCTTGAATATGCACTGCAAAATGTTGATTGCTTACTTATTATCCTCCGCTGAGTCCTTCAGACTGCCTGGCCATCTCCAGCGGGGGCCCACTGGGTCCTCATTGTATGCATAGTGGTCTCAGCTAGATCAACATTTTGGAGATTTGGAGCACCTCTGGAACTCATTTTGTGAAAATGCCATGCTCGAACCGGAGTCAAAGCTGAAAATGACCAGGGCATGGATGTAGGTGCATCAACTGTGATGGCTCAATGTGGGGGTGGATCTTGTGAAACATGCCATGCCTGGTGTCTAGTAGAACACAGAGAGATGCATGACCATTATTCAACATACTCAGTAGGAATTCGGCAACATTTAGTTTTCTAAAATTAATGCAGTTAGGTTGAGAGTTTTAGTAAATGTTAAATATGTGTAACTAATGGCAAATATATTGCTCAGAGACTCTCAACAGATCGTTTGTGATTATTCTGAAAGTTAATCAAATAAAAGTTATCTTCCTAAACTATACCCTCAAAACACACACACACACACACACACACACACACACACTCATGTGCACACACTAGCATTCCACATATTAAGCCCCAAAGAGGATAATTTCTTCCTAAGTTTGCCACTTCAAATGTTTCTTGAAAATAGTTCATTTCTGCTTTCTCCATTCATCATTACCAAACTCCCCATTCTCTCTTCTTATCAAACAATAAATATAAATAGATTTGAAAACACAGTTTTATGTCAGAAGTAGCTTTTGCTTAGAACCTGCACATACCTATAACCCACGTCAGCTCTCGATGCAGAGATGTCTTTGGACATGACACACAGTCGTCTTGTCGAGGTTGGAAGTAGGCTGTACGGTGTTCAAAAGGACGAAAAGCACCAACTGAACTCAAGTTTTGGATGAGTGAAATAACAGGATCCATTTTAAAGCAACTGTTTTTGCTGACCCATCGTCATGACCACAAACTTACAACCCTGAAATTACTTTACGACTGCATCAATCTCAGAAAGAAAAATTACTAAATTGGTCTTTTAACTTTGATTTTCTATGCCAAAGAAAGCTCATAAAAGTCGTTTTTAAGAAGCAGCCTCATACGTTTTAGCAAATATTGCATCCTCCCCTACTGCAGTATACCTATAAAATAAAACAAAGTGGCAAGAAAACCTGGGCCTGTTTGGGACCCTTAGGGAGAGCCTCAGAACTCTAGGTTTAGGGGTTTGTCAGATGTGGCAAAGGCAGTCTCACAGCAGCAGAACGAAAAGCTCCCCTCTTTCCCTCTCTCCTTCCATCCTCACTCTGGTCCCTAAAGAAGCCACTTGAAAGTCACGTGCCATTAATAAGCTGAGTGCTTGCAGACTTCTAATTGTCTTAAGGTTCCTGTAAAACTCCTTAGAGTTTGTGGCTGATTTCAAAAAGTGGACTTTTAAAATAAACAGAAAAATAATTTTCTTTGGATCTTTTAAATAGCTTTGAAATCAAATATAAATTCTTGGCTTTGAACTAAATATCTATCACAAAAATAACAACTACAAAGCTCTCCATCCTTATCCAATTGTTCTGGAAAATTTTTGAAGCATTGTTAACGGTTTTTTCTTTATATAATATCCTTTTAGTATAATTTACCCTCTTTCAGTATTGAGGCCAAAATAAAAGTTATAATAGCAATAAAAAAAAAAGAAGTACCTTCATGGTAAAAAGTATTATTTTTTTACTTTATTAAAATTGTTGGGGTGACATTAGTTTAAAAAGTAGTATTTTTAATCCATCAAATAGTTACCTACCTAACTTATGGATTCTTCATGAGGATCTAATAAGATTATGGAGTTAAATACTAGTAAATTCTGAAATGGTATATACATGTAAAGGACTAATTTCATTATAATAATCACTATTGTTGTTTTTATTATTATTGTGACTAGGAATTTGGGGTGGGTCTGTGATCAGCCAGAGAATCTTTTGGAAGAAATAATAGACAATCATCTAAAATTGAATATGAAAACATCAACAATTTTCTTAGTGTCTTTCCTAGTTTTCCTAGAGCCTGACTGTCAGATAACGCTGTGCTTCCATTAGTTCCATTTGCTCGTTATTTCACTTTACTTAAATCTTACCAGGCAGGAAGGCTTATGGCAAGTATTGTTTAGCAATTTTCATTCAACAGACATTCCTGGGTGGCCGCCTGTGTGCTAGGCTTAGATCTATGCGAACAAAACAGACAAAAATCTCTACAATTGTGAAACTTACAATAGTGGGGACAGACCATAAACAACACAGATTAAAACTAAAGGAATTAAACAGTCATTTAGAAAATAAAAAGTAGGTGTAAAAAAAGGAAAACACAGAACAGTTTGAGGAAGACTGGAGATTAATGGGTGGGGTGGGGTGCACTGACATTTCAAGTGGGATGACCAGGGTAGGCCCTTTTGAGCTAGTGACATTTGAGCAAGGACTAGGAGATGAGAGGGAAGCCACACAGGTTCCAGGCAGAGGCACAGCCAGTGCAAAAAGCCTGAGGTAAGCAGCTGCACAGCCAGGTTGAGGATCTGCAACAAGGCCCATTCGGCTGGAACAAAATAAGTGAGCAGACAAGTACAAGGAAATATAATGTTACAGAGGCTGAGCTACCTGATTGGGAGGGCCTTAATAGGCCATTATAAGGACTTGATTGTTTTGGTTTTTTCTCTTACTGAACTGGGACACTTCAGAGTATGAAGAGCAGGAATGGTGTGATCTGGTCAGTCCTTTAAAATGATCCTCCTGGTCATAGTAGTGCTGAAAATACTACTATGTGCAATTTGGAAACGGAGTGACCAGCTAGAAGGAAGGGTATTGCGATAACCCAGGTGAGACATAATGGTATCTGGCCCAGCGTAGTAGAGGAGGAGGGGGAGAAGGCAGTGAGAAGTGGTAAGATTCTGGATAGAAATGGAAGTTAGAACTAACATGACTTCCTTTCGTATTGGATGTTACGTGTTGGACGACAGAAGGAGTCAAGCACCACTCCAAGATGATACGACAGTGTTTTCCTTACGGACAGCTTCTTAGGAAGTATGATACAGTTATTGAACTCTTTAGGTTATTTTGTTAAAGTGCCCTTTAGAAATTGTATCAAACACATTCCTGTCAACTGTTTTAATTTGGATTTCTTTAATTAGTACTGAGTTTGAACTTTTTTCATGTATTTATTGGACATTGTTGTTTTTCTTTATTGTGTAATCAAATTTCCTCCCACTAATACAAATGTCAACTTGATAATATACTAAATTGCCACATATCCTGTGTTGACCATTGCCTCTTATTTTCAGACATTTTATGGTTATTTTGCGTGTTTATTCTCTCATATAAAATAGATTTGCTTTGTTCAGTAACATTATCCTATTGGGAATTATATAGTAACTATATTGAATTTAGAGATTAAATTAGGGAGAACTGATCTCTGTCCTTTCAACAACTTGTTTTTCAATATTTATTTTGTAAGCAGTCACCTTATAAGACACTTATTGTTCCTAATTGTTGTTCATTTATTAACCCTAGGTTTTCAATATGGAAAAGTGGCATCAGAAAATAATAATTAATTTACTTCTTTCTTTCCATTGTTAATACCTTTTATTTTATTTTTGTTGTCTAACTACATTTGTCAGCATGTCCAAATTAATGTTAAAAGAGATTTGTGTTAAGTGAAACCTAAACTAATTCTAACTGTAATTCAAAGGATTGTGGGTTTTTGTTTTCCTGTTTTATTTTTTTACCATTATGCTTGCTGTTTAATTTTTCAGGAAAGATGAAAAATTTAAAAGATGGATTTTTGTCATCTATTTAAGATAATCATTTTTCTCTTTTGACTAATTAACATGGTAAATTATTCTAACAGTTTTTGTTGTATTGAACATGTTTACATTTCAGGACTTTAGGAATGAATCCATTTGGTGAATTACTAGTTTTAAAATATAATATCTTTTGATTAATTCTATAAATAATAGTCACTCACCAAATCAGTGCAACACCACAGGATTTCAGTCTTCTTCCAGTGGCTCACATTTGTTAAATTAATTATGAAAACTAACCACAGACAAAACGTAAGGAAGGAAGTTCATAATATCATGGACTAAGTCTAATTTTACATTTTGGATAATTCTGCAGACATAAGATATGATTGGCAGTAAAAGCTTAATATTTCAGTTTTACACCATAAACTAAGAGAATGAAATCCACTTTGGGCTTCAGATGTAGTAGTAAATAATTATAAAATTCCTGGTAATATGATGAAAGCAAAGGCATGTTCCACCCTATTGGAAAAGGCCAGCAACCAGGAGCCACTTGACATGCCTTCTCTTTCCAAATATATATTTAATCGGAAATTTCAACATATAAAATAGTGAATTGTTTGGCATTATATTGCTTTATCTTTCAATCACCAGAAAAGAAAAAAATTCTTGGAAAAGTATTTCTGTAGGGGTCAAACCAAATAAAACTTACTTTCTCTCGTTGTGTGATTAATTATATCAACTTTCAGACTCCAGTTTTGATTAACAAACAAACAAACAAAAAGCAAGGTGAGGGGTGAGGGGTAAACAGGCAGGGCACAGAGAATTTAAATACTCTGTATGATACCATAATGATGGATACAAATACGTACTTGTCCAAGCCCATAGACTGTGCACCACCAAGAGGGAACTCTAATGTAAATTATGGACTGGGTGATAATGATGTGTCAGTGTAGGTTCAGTTGTAACAAATGTACCACTCTGTGGGGATGTTGATAATGTGGGAAGCTGTGCATGTGAGGACAGGGGGTATATGGGAAATTTTCTGCTCAATTTCGTTCTGAACCAAAAACTTCTCCAAAAAAAAAAAAGTCTTAATAGGACAAAACAGAACAAGCAAGGCTGGTGAAAGCTCATATCCCTCCAGCCTGATGTGTTCTGGTTTCTTCAGCCTCACTCTCAGCTTCTTTTGGCCCCCGTTTCCCCCTAGCTTCTCCATGCAGCACACTTAGGTTTCTCTCCTGTCCTTGTAAGGTTCCCTAACCTTTAAACCCACCTCCCTTTTCCTAGAAGCTCTTCTTTCATGTGAACTTGTGTATCACCTTTGGGACTTCCTTTCTAGTCTTCATACCATGTTTCCCCGAAAATAAGACCTGGACGGACCATCAGCTCTAATGCGTCTTTTGAAGCAAACATTAATATAAGACCCGGTCTCTTATATTAATGTTTGCTCCAAAAGATGAATAGAGCTGATGGTCCGGCTAGGTCTTATTTTCAAAGAAACATGTTAGAAGAAACCAGGGACAATACTTAGCGTAGAAACACACAGGCCAGTTGGAGAAGGATAAGGAGGTAGGAGCTCTTAGGTTCTATTAAAAATTGCATTTCAATATTTATAAGGCCAGAAAATGAATTCAATTTTTCAAGTCTGAGTCCTAAAAACTGACCAAGACAAAGTGGAAATGTACTCGTCTTCTCAAGGCCTCTTGCCTCATGCATATATGCAGGTCCACAGTTTATAGCCGATCTTCCTGGAAAGTGGGTTACCTATCCTATTATCAAAGTGCAATAGAAAATTTATTTTACCAGGTATTATAAAATTATTTCCCTTCAGAGTATGTCTTTTCTATATTCCAATTCTAAATAATCTTTGCAAAGGCTCCTGTCTGAGTCTTTCCTCAGCATTTTTTCATGTGCAGTACATCACTTCATCTCCATGCAGCCTGACATTTTCTAATAAGAACTTCCCTTAGGCCTCAAGATGACTCTCCTGGTGAGAAGTCATGATGTGTCTATTCATCTTCTGCTTTTCCAGAGTCTCAGAGACACCAGGTTTGCTGTAAAGGGGCACAAGTCTTGTACTTTCTTTCTCAACCCAAAATGATATGATGAAAAGGGCTTGAAAATGCCACAAGCATAATTCTAGTAGTTGTTTCTCTGAGAGCTTTACACGGTGAAAAAGACAGACCTCTCTAGGCCTGTGGCCTCAGATGGGGAGTGTTTCCACAGTGGGCATGCGGATGTGTGCAACTCCTCTTTGTAATATAAAAAACGTGCTTTGTGTGGTGTTTGAGTGATGTTGTGATATCCTGGGCACCGTGTCTAGGGACAGATGCTTCATCCTTCTTTATTCTGCCCTGCTCTCTCTTTCTCTTCTTCCCTCCCTCATTTCCATTACCCCTACTCTCCCTTTTTCCTTTTCTTTCTCTTTCTCTTCATCAGGTACTTCCTGAGTGACTCCCGTGTGTCAGGCACCACGGTAGGCCCTTTGGATGCAATGCTGAGCAAAGCTGCATGGCTCTGCTCTCATAGAGTTTACAGTCTAAAGAGGGAATAGCAATTAACCAAATGATAACACAACTATATATGTAATCACAAACATGCTAACTACTGAGGAAAAAAAGGTCAAAATCAAACTTTTGTGCCGTGAAAAGCCACGGTCAGAGGATAAAAAGATAAGCTACAGACCAGGGCAAAATACACAGAAACAACTACCTGGCCAAGGATTCATATGTAGAATATATAAACTTTACAATAAAAAAACAAGCAGTCCAGATAGGAAAGATGGGCAAAAGATATGAGCAGATGCTTTACCAAAGAGAATATCCAGATGGTAAATAAGCACATGAAAATATGTTCCACATCATTAACCATTAGGGAAATGCAAATTAAATCCATGATGGGATAGCCTTCTACACCTACTAGAATAGCTAAAATAAAAATAGTAACAGTTCCAAATGCTGGTGAGGATACAGAAAAACTGGATCCCTTAGGCATTGGTTGTAGGAATGTAAAATGGCACTGTCACTCTGAAAAATATTTTGGCAATTTCTTTGAAAACTAAATATATTACCTTATGACCCAGAAATCACACTTCTGAGAATTTATCCCACAGAAATGAAAATGTAGGTCACACAAAAAAATTTATATGTGGATTTTCATAGTATCTTTATTTGTAATAAATATCACATATCTGGAAATAACCCAAATGGTTTGCAGTGGGTGAATGGCTAAACAAACTATGGTATGGCCATACCATGGAATACTACTCAACAATAAAAAGGAACACTTTGTAAAAACAACTTGGGTGGAACTCAAGGGAATTATGCTGAGTGAAAAAAAGCCAGTCTCAAAAGGTTATATGCTGTGATTCCATGTGTATAATATTCTTGAAACTATCACATTACAGAGATGGAAACAGAGAATTGATTTAGTGGTTACCAGGGATTAGGGACAGGTTTGGCAGTGGTGACTATCAAAGTATAATATGAGGGATCTTTGTGGGGATGAAATTGTTCTGGATCTTCATTGTTGTGGTGATTGCACAAATCTACACATGTGATAAAACCACATAGAACTTTGCACAATACACACACACCCTCAAATAAGTACATGTGAAATTGGGGAAATCTTAATAAGGTTTGAGAATTGTACCAATGTTTATTTTCTGTCTTTGATTATATACTGTAATTATGTTACAATTGATGTTGCCATTGGAGGAATGGTGTAAATGTACGCAGGACCTCTCTGTACTATTTTTGCACCTTCCTGTGGATCTAGAATTATTTTTTTTAAAAAAGTTAAAAAAATACTAAGACACAAACATCATAAAATAAAAATTTTCTTACTCCCCAACATTCTGCTGTCGATATGATTTAGTTTTTTAAATTTTTATTCATCTTTTTCTTTTTGTGTATAAATATGAGAATGCTTATAAAAAGGGTTTATAATGTTCACACTTCTTTGTTAGCATTTTTTAATTAAAAATATGTCATAAATAGGTTTCCATGTTTAAAAATTTTTTTTCTATAATATCCTTTAATGTCTTTTTGGTATTAAATACTTGAAAATAACCCAATTGTTTGCAAACTCCCTTAAACAGCAAAATGTTTCTTTCTTAAACCCTGGGATTACAGGAAGATAAATGTGGAGCTGCTCCTTTTAGAGTGGGGAAGTATGAGGCTTAGTGGTGGTTTGTGTGGCCTCCCCAATCCTTTACTATACTATAATGATCCCTGACGCATCTCTAGCAGATCTTAAAGCTCTGCAGGCAGAAAATTGTGTCTATTTAAAAAATACATATACAAAAATGCTGTATCAAATATATTCAGTGTTAAATTTTTAATTGTATGCAACATCATCCCTAAGATTTACCAGATGTGATAACCACCTTGGCCTCATATTTTGACATTTTAAGGAAATGAGAAACATAAATGTTTGAGAGATTCGCTATGATGATAAACAGTCGGGGGGATGGGCTAGTTGACCTTTTCCATGTCTTCCAGAACTTTTCATTTTAAATTTCTACTTCCCTAAGCAGTGTCACTATAGACCCAAACCATCCATCTTGACAGCTGAGTTTTATATAGTAATATATTTTCATCTGTAGGAATTAGTTATTGGCATAACACTCCTAGCAATGCTGAGTTTTTCTTACTGAAATTGAAAATACGTCAAGACCTCCAAAATCTTTCCAGCAGTAATTAACCTAAGCATGCCCTATATGGTATTTGCTGGTATCGATAATTTGTAAATATGGCACAATTTATTTAAAAAGTTTAAGCATTTAATAAACTAGTCAACTCTGATGTATAGATTCAGTTACATAAAATGCCCTTACAAAGGAATGTACTAAAAATTATATTTAGACTGCAGCTTCTTAAGAAAAGAATTAATGCTTTATATCAAATTACACATATTCCTGCTAAAATTGAATGAAAAGCAATGTCCTCTCAGTGAGACACGCCTTTGGCAAGTCACCCCATTTGCAGAAGTCTCAGGTGTCAAATTTGCTGCTAATCAGGTTTTTTATCTCAGCTGACAGTCCTGGTGGAATGCCATGCTTTTATTTTCTTGTGCCATTTAATATCATGATTGATAACTTTAGATAAAGTACAATTGTCCCTGTCCCAGTGTACAATGTAAAAGGGCAAACAGGTTTTTCGATTCCCACCATTTTCTGGGGAAAACAATTAATAGAAACCTTAAAAATTGCGCCCAGAGGACTCTAACAATCAGGAAAATGTTAGGGTAATCACTTCAAGCATCACCCCTCCTGCCTGAGCTCATCAGAGCCCACAACACCCATCTCATGCCTGTCATTGTGCAAAGCTCAGTTACACTGCCGCCTGCACTAAAATGTAATTCCAGGGGGTCCCCAAGTTCCAAGATGGATGCAAAGGCATTTTGATCTCATTAGTGTTTCTTGGGAGCTTCCAATAATCGTGTTCCATTTCAAGGACTATCACAAATGCTTTCTGAAAAGCAGCCTGGTGAAGCAAATAACAAAGCTGAAGCTTTAATTCAACATAGTTCTGCGAGGTCTTGTTTAGTGAAAGCAAGTGAACTAGGAAAGGAGGTGGGACGAAGAGAAAAAGGTCCATGTGGCTAGGATTTGCTGGACTTCCAGTTGACCTTGTTGCTTCTCATGTGAAAATGATGCATTTTTCTGTGAAGATCCTGGAAAAAGACACTGTACCCTTCTGTATGGAGTCAAAGTTTATTCGTGTAGTGTTTGAAGTTGATTTCTTAATGCATTGGGACCTTTGTTTCCCCAAAAGGTAGGCAGATAATGGAGCAATTTTTCGTTTGTGAGATCAAGGTTCCTAGTGTATAGTTTGAGTCATAAGTAAGAGTCATGACAAAGCGAAAGAGGGTCTTTGTGTTCTTAGTGAAATCAAGAAATGGGTGTCGATGACGGGTAATCTGGATGACGCTAATACACCCTGACCCCCATGCTGGGATTTGTTTACTGGGCCAGCCCACATTGTATGAGTTTGAGTCACATCCGTGTCTCCTTCTGAGCGCCCCATAATCTACAATATATAGTTATCAATTTACAACCAGCACATCATGTATTCAGAGCACTTCACACTGGCTGCAACACAAAGCACATTCTTATTAGTGACATAAATCAAGAGTTTCTGAGCCTGAATGAAGATTAACCTATAATGCATACCAGGAAAAGGAGGATCAAGAAGCAGTGCTGACTATCCCTGTGGTAAACACTAATAACTCCCTTCCCTGAACACTGGTCGTAGAGTACAGATTCTGTTTCCATGGCAAGAAAAGGTGACAGGAAAGCATGCCCATGGCTTAAATCAGAACCTCAGAGGACTCTAGACATGGGAGCTTTCTTTTTCTTAACTATGATATTTTTTTTCATAATGGAGAAGGATGCCTGGAAAAAAATAAAAAAGAATTCTGAAGAGCATAAAAGATAATACAAGGGCCTCCTGTACCAATAAGACCATTCTGTCTGCCAGATCTTTTCTGGTGATTGGACTAACTATGATTTGTCTCTGCAAGAGACAAGCATGAACTAGGTGGGAAAGTCTAGCTTGAAAATGGCTGCCCAGGAAGGTTAATTAAAGGTTAAGTGACTTTTAAGGCCCAAGAGAGTCAACTAGAATTTGGATGCCAAATGTTCATCCGAAGGAGGTGATAAATGCTCACAGGGCATCTGAAAACCATGTAAGTGCTTAGAAGTGGTGGGGGAACTCATTAAATGAGGAAAATCTTGCCCATGTTGCTGCCTGTAGGCTCTGCGTTGGGTGAGTTTGGGGTGAGTTGCAGCCCAGTGCTGATGAGGCCCAGCCCCTCGGAAGATCTCCAGGAGAATCTGCCAGAAGCGCTGTGGCCCACAGTGCCTGCACACTGGACAGGCATCTCTTAGAGGTGATCTTACCTACAATGGGAGCCATTGTGATTTCTCATCAGACTCAGAATCCCATCATCTCTGGGAGGTCTACCCCATACATTTTGCAGATTAAGTTATGAACATGAAAAAAAAATAGGTGTCTTTGGGCACTGCTTGACAGCTGATGAGTAAACTGCCTTTATTTATGAGAGGAGAACAGGGGACATGTCATTGTGACTGGCACATAACAACTGCAAGGTCAAAAGAATAAGCGGCCTGAGTAAAGGCATCTCAGCCCCCGAACGTAATTCCCAAAATGGTGATCTCTCAGGGATTGGAGAGGTGAAGCGTGTTAAGTGTCGAGGGTGTGTGCTGTGTGCGCACACACATCTTCCTCCTAAACCACTTGCTTAAGTAACTCCCTTGGAGGCTATTAGGCCTTTTTTGATGTAATCAAATGCTGAATCCACGTTGTCCCCCCTCTTTTACTTTTAAAATACTCTAGGAAGTAACCAACATTTTGCTTATTGGAAGAAGCATTAAAACATTTACTGTTATGACATTCAGTTCTTTTTCTCCCCACACACATTTGTTCACAGAAGAGTATAAGCCATTTAGTCAGGATCACACTGTTCTAGTTTATGTTACTATATTTGTAGATCTACATTTTTTTTTTTCAACTTCTTTCTTTTACCATGACATGCCTAAATTAAAAAGGTAATGGGGTAGTTTCTTTCACTTCATATGAATCAGATTGCTGTCTTCCATCCAGGTAAGGGCATCAGATCAGCATCAGATAAAAGAACAAGTTCAAGTTGATCACCATTGCACTGAGAAAATAGAAGCAAGTCGACACACTTCCACCTGCTCCCACCACTACATCTTCACAAGGGTCGGCATCTGCACCCATGCATTCCTCCTTCCCCCATTACTAGGCTGCACTGCCCATGCTCCCAGGTAAGGCTGGGCCCTTGTGGGGACAGGGCCCCAGAGAGCAGTTTCCAGGCTCTCAGCGTCACGTGGAAAGGTGCTGGCTCGGGTAGTAGATGGCCGTCAGCTGTGGCTAGTTGGCCATCAGCTGTAACCCTTGAGCCATTGGCCACTAATATAAGTGCCATGGCTGCGCTGGGGAGTGGAATCGAGGAGAGAGTCGGTCGGTTGACAGAAAAGCAGACAGCATGTCGCACGTCGTGTGAATCCAGCCTCCAGTGAGACTATAGTGGTATGACTCCCCTACCTATGGCTCCGTAGGTGTTACTTTTTGATCTAGCCACATCCTGTGTTCTTATGTGGGGAGTGGGAGCAGAGACTCCGCAGGCCGCCCCACGTGACAGCCCTCCTCTTGGGCCCCTCTTGTCCTGTCGTGGGCATCTCTCCAGGTTCGTCCCTCTCCAGTTCCTTTGATCACACACAGTTTTTCCCCCATCTTAAAAAAATAAAAAGAATCTCCATTGACCCCACTCCAGGTTCTACTTTATCTCCATGCTCCTTTTACAGCAAAACACCTCAAAAGAGTGACTGCTGCTTGGTCTCACATCCTCCCTCCTATTCGCTCTTAAATTTCACTCATTTGAGCTTTGGTCCCCACTGCTACACCAAAAATTGCTCTTGTGAAGGTCACCAATGACCCAAATGTTGTTTACTTGGCCTGTCAGTAACATCTGACACCTTTTCTCACTCTCTCCTCCTAGAAACTATTCACTTGACTTTTGGGATAACATGTTCTGCTGGTTTTCTTTCTAATTCTCTGCTGGATTTTTCCCTCCCTTTTACCAATTTTTCTTGGCTGGATCCTTTCCATCTTGCTGACCTCTTGTTTGGGGTGCCCAGGGCTCCAATCCTTTGTGATCTAATCTATGTTCATGACTTTAGATGTGATTATAATAAGTATGTCTTTTATTTTCGGCATGCTGATGCTTTGACATCTGGGGCCTAGCTGACTCTGGAGGGACTGCACGTGCCAGAGCTAGTCAATTCCTAGAGATAGTAAACAGCTGCCCGTAAGCACGCCTTTCCAATACAAACCAACCACTCCAGAGCCACTATTCACCTGCCTTCATCATCCCTAACCTGTCAGATACCTGACACATCGATACAACCCCTAAGGCCCAGAGGGCGCTGAAATTGTTCCAACCAGCTGGTCTTTCAACTAGCCTTTTTACCCTGCCTTGCCGCTATGTTCCCACAAAACCACAGTAAAGGCTCTTGCCCACAGTTTCCCTCTCTTTCTGTCTGCCTACCCGTCTCACATTAGCACTTCCCCATGTGGCCCTGCATGTCATGCCTCCTGTGAACTCCTGACTCATATATTCACCTGCCTGCTGAACATCTCCACTAGATGTCAAATAGTGTCTCACACTTAACATACCTAGACAATGATCGTCTACTATTCCGCCCAAACCTGCCCCTCAGGTTTCCCATAATCTACGTATCGGTTAGTGACAACTCAATCCTTCTTGTTGCTCAGGCCAAAAACTATGATGTCATTGTTTATCTTCTTTTTCTCTGTATCTCACATCTGATCTATCAGCAAATTCTTTTGGTTCTATCTTCAGATTATATCTTGAACCTATCCTTGTTTTACAGTGCCATGCCAAAATAAAACCCACTGCTACTACGTCAGTCTTCAGCTCATAAATTTTTTTCCCTGAACACAGTATATGTTCAATAAATATGTGTTGAATGACTGTCACACTAAATGCATTTTACCTATTTTATGATCTGATTAATTGATAAGTTAATGTATACCCTACATTGTTACAAATAGGATAATACAACACTTTATTTCAATCTTCTCAGATTTGAGGAAAGACTAAATGTAAGTAAAGCCCTTGAGATCAAGATGAGATTGCTTCTAATCCAACTCCTTTCTCTGTAGAAGTTCAAACCCTTTCCAATAGTTTCCATGGTTGCCCACAGACTCTGATTCTCATGATCACTTCTGACTCAGCTTCCATGAAAATGGGTAACTCCATGGATTGTCTTGCCATCCTATCCCTTTGACTCTTCCTACAGTGTGGAAGTTGACACCTAACTCATTTTCCACTCTCACAAATCATTTTAAGTACAGCACAATTTACTAGATAATTGTGTTTCACAAAGGAGGGAATTATGTTTCAGAAGCACAACAATTTCAAATTGAACATCACAAGTCATTGTTTACTCAGAACTGGGGATCTTTTAATGACTATTTCACTCCACGCAGTCCTCAGTATCACGTTTTGTCTCCCTGCCTCCCCTATCTGCTTCCTCCTAGATTGCTACTCCACCTCACCTCACCTCACCCCTTTAAAATTCTTCTCATTCTTTCCAGGAGCACAAAAAATAGGCTTTCCATGTAACAAGATCTTCCTCCTAAGATGACAGCGGTGGGTTTGTTTGTTTGTTTTTATTCTTAATTAATTTTTATTATGAAAAATTTTAGGTATATAAAAATATAAAGAATAGGACAATGAACATCCATATAGTACACCATCTAGATCTAATAATTGTTAACATTTTGTCATATTTGCTTCATCGATATTTTTTTGCTGACCCATTGTAAAGTAATTTACAGATATTATGGCATTTTGCACCTCACATGATCTGCAAAAAATGAGGACATTCTTGTACATAACCACAATGCGAAACCCACCTCTAACATATTAATAGCATTGAATGCCTAGTTCATTTTCAAATTTCTCCCTTGCTCCCAAACAATTGTGTTTTGAAATAACAATTTTATTTATTTATTTATTCACTCAGTTAAACCTGTATTTAAAAGAGCATTCTATTGTTATGAAAAATTCTAATATGTTTGCATGCTTTTCCTAATGCTTCTCTTTGTATGAAGCAGAGAAATATACCAGTAGCCAAATACCCTTTATTAAATTACCTGTTGGAGTGAACCAATACCATTAAAGTGGGGTCTCTATTTTACACAGCTGGTTAATGGCATAAGATGTATGAACTCATTTGTTAAATTGGGATCTGTAAACAAAAACAAATGGGAGGAAGAGCAACAGAGACAATGAGTAATGGAAACAGTTTCCAGACCACAGAAGCTGGGACTTTAGTACAAAATATGTGCAGACCGAGGAAAGGCTTTCCAGGGTCCCCTGTGTCTGTTACCTAGCAACAAGCCCATTACACAGGGGCACACTGGAGTCCAGTTAACATGGCTCAGGGAGAGCATGTGGGTAACAGGACGAAATTTCTTCTTTTATACTATGTTAATAACTCAGGCTTAGGCAGTGTCTGACTGGGGCGAGCGTCTGAAGAAATCATCCTGGCAAAATGCTTTCCCCATGTTAAATCCCTAAGGAAAGAAAACGGCTTTAGCTTAATTTACTGTGCACATGTCATTACTTATTTCTCCATGTATCCATCTGATAAGAGTTAAATATACCATATGAAAAAGAAGATCATCCAAACTCAAATTAGTCTTAATTCATGGTGTAAGGATCCAAGACCCATCCAAATTCATTCCTAATAGCAAATGAAATCTGTGTCACAAATTTTCTGTTATTATTTTTATCATTTTTTGCTTTTAAGTAAATTACTGCATTTTTATTCTATTAGGGTGTTAATATAAGCTGACAGGATAGCTTCTCTCTCATCTGTTTTGCCTAAAATTTGTCAGGGAAAATGTTTGTTTCAATAGTACAGTGTTTCAATAATGTAATTATACCCATGGTCATTAATAACAATACCATCCTAAGTAATCATCTGTGACAGATAGAATTAGTGGGGTGACCACACTGTAAGGAATAAAAATGTCGAATCACTATATTGTACACTTGAAACTAATATAACCAATATAAGATTGTATACCAACTATACTTAAATTTTTAAAAATTGAAAAAAATAAAAGCACCATCCTTTTCAAAAATGCTCAGAGTGCTGTTTGTCACTTATCTTTTAGCTAAGCTAAGTCAAGCTAAGATACACACTAACCAAAGTTAGAACAGAAACTGGGTCTCCTGATCCCTGCTCTAGCTTTCTTTCAATTAAACTGCGCTTTCTAATTTATTTTGTGTATGTGTATGTGGGTGTGTGTGTGTGTGTGTGTGTGTGTGTGAGTGTATAAGTTTTTTAATTGTGGTAGAACAGACATAACATAAAATTTACCATCTTAAGTGTACAGTTCAGTAGTGTTAAGAACATTCACATTGTTGTACAACCAATGTCGAGAACTTTTTCATCTTTCCAAACTGAAACTCTGTATCCATTAAACAACAACTTCCATTCCCTCCTTCCCCCACTCCCTGAAAACCACCATCACACTTTCTGTGTCTATGAATTTGACTACTTTAGGTACCTCATATAAGTGGACTCATACAGTATTCATCTTTTCATGACTGGAATATTTCACTTAGCATAAGTCCTCCAAGTTCATCTAGGTCATAGTATGTGTCAGAGGTTTTTTGTTTTCCTTTTTAAGACTGAATAATATGCCACTTCATGTATCTATCACATTGTTTATCCATTCATTAATCAATGGACCCTGAGTTACTTCCACCCTTTCAGTATTGTGACTAATGCTATGAACATAGGTGTATAAATATCTCTTCAAGACTATTTTCAATTCTTTTGAGTATATACTCAGAAATGAAATTGCTGGATCATATGATAATTCTATGTTTAATTTTTTGAGGAACCACCATACTGTTTTCCATATTAGCTATACCATTTTACATTCCCATCAGCAATGCAACAGGGTTTTGATTTCTTCACATCCTTGCCAACACTTGTTATTTTTTTTATTGTTATTTTTTGATAGTAGTCACCCTAATGTGTGTGAGGTAACACCTCATGTGGTTTTGATTTCCCTAGTGATTAGTGATGTTGAACATATTTTCATGTACTTATTGGCCATGTATATCTTTTTGGAGAAATATCTATTTGAGTTATTTGCCCATTTTTTAATCAGGTTGCTTATTTTTGTTGTTGTTGGGTTGTAGAAGTTCTTTATATATGCTGGATATGAATCCCTTATCAGATGTATGATTCATAAATATTTCCTACCATTCTGTGGGTTTCTTTTCACTCTGTTTATTGTTTCCCTTGATGCACAGAAGTTTTAATTTTGATATTGTTCAATTTACCTCTTTTTACTTTGGTTGATTGTGCTTTTGGTGTAATATCCAAGAAATTATTGTGAAATCCAATGTCATGATTTTCTCCTACATTTTCTTCTAAGAGTTTTATAGTTTTAACTCTCGGAATTATTTTAAGTTAATTTTTGTATATGTTATAAGGTTAGGGTACAACTTTATTCTTTCACATGTGGATATCCAGTTTTCTCAGCATTATTTGTTGAAACGATTGTCATTTCTCCATTGAATAACATGTTCCTCAAAAATCATTTGATCGTATATGTAAGGGTTTATTTCTGGGCTCTCTATTCCATTGGTCTCTATATCTGTCTTTATACCAGTACCACACTGTTTTGATTACTGTAACTTTATAGTACAATTTAAAGTTGAGAAGTATGAGACCTCCAACTCTGATATTTTTCAAGATTGTTTTAGCTATTTGGGTCCCTTGAAATTTCATATAAATTTTAGGATGGAATTTTCTATTTCTGCAAGAAAAAATCCCATCATTGGAATTTTGATAGGGATTGCATTTTCCAAATTTTTTAAGTTGCAGAAACTCTAATGAGATAGCATTATGCTATCAAATCTCAAAGTTCTGCAGACTATGAAAGTGAGACTTTGAACTTACTTAAAAGGTAATGGCTACATTGGACATATTTTTATTTTTTGGAAAAATAATTATTTTTGATGTTGAGGAGACTCTGAGATTCCATATTAACAATAAACTTTTATATGTGTTACTATTCACTAGATACTGCTCTAAGTGATTTAAATGTACTAAGTTTCTCATTTAATCCTCACAACAGCCCTGTGGAATTGGTACTGTTGTTAAACTCATTTTATAGATGAGGAAACCAATGCACAAAGTGAATAATATACCACAAGCTAGTAAAGAACAGAGCTGGTATTTGAACCCATGGAGCATGAGTCCCTAGTCTGTCTCTTAACAATTATACGATCCTGTGCCTTCGCATTGGTTGTTCATTCATTCATTTATTCATTCACCCAACAAATCTTGTTGCAAGATCCTGGAAATTCAGTGGTGAGCAAAGTAAACATTGTCCCTGCCCTCACAGGCTTATCTTCATGACTGATAGATATAACAGCCAAATGCTGGTTGTCGTTGCTATCCTTACATCATCCTGGTTATACAAAATTATAAACCTCCAGGTAAGTTTACTGCCAAGTTGTCAAAGACCAGGCTTTGACTCATCATTTATTCATTGATTCACTTATCAGACATTTACTGCGTATAATTACTTTGTACCAAATGCTGGCTGAATTTATGTTGAGGAAACAGACATGAACAAGAATGTGCCCATGTGCTAAAGACTGGTATTTATAAAAAGAATGCTGAGGGTGTTGGAAGCATGGACAATACTCCAGGTGGTGTGTTAAGGAGGAAGCCTGCTGTTAGGAAAGCCCCTCATCTTCCTTTGCTGTTTGCCTATGTAGGAATATATATGCAATTGACATATGTTGTTTTCTTTTTCTGTAGGACCAATAGGAATACAGGTAATCCCCATATAACACAGTTGTTAGGTTCCTTAAAAATGCCATGTTATGTGAATCTGTGTTATAGGAAACTACGAACTAGTACAAAAAAGGGTGTTAGGTTCCAAAAATTAAAAAAAAATACCACACACATATTATATTTTTATAATTAAGAGAAATATCTTTATTAAAGCAATTTTCACCAAAAGGATAACATGTTAATATGTATTAAATAATGTTTTCTTCATATAACTACTAAGCACCATTAACCGAGGGCGTTTTCTTTTTGACAAGATATCGTCATCCTCTGAACTTAATACTCCAGGAACAAAATGGATTTAAAATTCTAATAAATTTAAAAATTCTGCAGTCATATCTGATACGACCTCCATGTTCGAATGAAAAATTCCAAATGAGATATCTTTTGCTCTTAAAAGCTCTTATAATGCTCCGTGTTGTTCGGGGATTTCTCTAATTCTCAAACCGTGTTAGAGTGAAACCGTGTTCTAGGATGCCGTGTTGTACAAGGGTTTTCCTCAATTCTCGAACCGTGTTAGAGCGAAACCGTGTTATAGAAGTGCCGTGCTATACGGGGCTTACCTGTACTGCATAAGAACACTTTTACTCAAAACCCCTCTCAGGCAATCTCTCCTCCGTGGGCCACACAGCTACTAAGTCTTCTAACTCTTTAGTTGTCCCCATCTACATAACCCAGGGCCACCATTTATAATCACTGCCAACCAAAGAGCCACATGACTATAAATTTCACTTAATATGTTATTATAGAAATTAGAAGCCAGGAGGGGCCATCGCAGGCTGTGGCAGAGCTGTCAGTGTCCCGCCCATATCCAATACCCTCGTCACTCTGGTATACCACGTTTCTAGCTGCCAGCACAGCACCTACATTTCTTTTCCTGAAGGCATTTACTAGCCTCCAGAGTGGACTTTGTCCACCCACTAGAAAAGCCAAAGTCCTATGGGATCCATGTGTCCTGGGAGCAGGACCAGCCCTCAGCCAATAACATCTGGTGGGACATCTAGACTGTTTCCCAAATTTCCACAGCAAGATTGAGCTCCAAGCACCTGCCATGGGAACTACCTTGCCCTTTCTTGTCTACTGTTCCTTTTCGGTCTTGCTTGCTGTCCTCTAGGTGCTTCCTGAATGCCATCCCAAATAAACTAATTGCACTTGAATCTTTGTCCTGGATATTGTTTCTGGGGTACGCAAATTAAGACAGAACACAGTCTGAGAACTCCTCTCCTAGAGGCTTGTCAGGGTCTTGGTGCTGTTTCCATCAGGCTCTACTCATCCACACATGCATCGCAGGCTTACCTGTTCCATGAAAGGTCTTTACGCAGAGAGCATCATGTCTTCCTTCCAGCAGAAACCAAGATTCTCAAAAAGGCATAGATTCGCCTTTTAGAAGTTTGCATTCTCAACTACTCCCACGGGTACTTGGCCTTCCTATTTCTTTGTTAACTCATTTTATTCTGGATGCATTGTCATCAGAGTCCAGTGTGTGCTGGTCGGGAAAGTGCCAGAAAATCTCAGTGCCTGTAGTCTTTAGGCTATAACAACTTGTGAGGCAAACCCATTCATGCTGTCATTTATTTGTGATTTTATCACAGATGAAATCTGTGCTTGAAGTTACCTGCCTAGAGGTGTCAGTGATGTAGGAATGCATTTCTCCTTATATGTCTCCATACCTCTGGACTTAGGGAGCGATATCATAGTGGTACAGCACACATTAAAATAGTTTTTTTTTTTGTTTTTTTTTTTGGCCAGGATGGCATCAGTCTAGAGAAGAACTGAGATGTACTGTGTTAGTAAATCAAGGAAGAAGGCAAGCTGAAATGATTGAAAGATGGTGGGAGGGGCAATATTTGCAGAAAGTAACAGGGAAATTGACAAAAAGAGGGAAGGAGAGAGACAAGCAGGAAATGAGACTAAAAAAAAAAGAAAAAGAAAAAAAAAGTCCCAACATGTTTTCTGTCTGCTTTGCTGCTCTACATTTGACCTCTCTGCTTGGAAAACAGAAGAGGAAGAAGAAAAACATAGACGATCAAACAGCCCCAATGGCACAGTGGACAGTAGTCCAAAACCCTTCACAGGGCCTCCTGAATCATTCCTACAGCACTTCAAGTCTTCTAAAAATTATGGCTTAATAGCTACCCTATGATTTTTATTTCTCATCACATTCCACACAAATTGACAGTGTCAGAATCAGAGTCTGTTTTAGACTCTGGGTTTATTAAGTGGCTGCTTGAAGTTTTCTTAGGAAATGGGAGGTAGCCAAGAAGAGCGTTTGGGCTCTGTCTTACAATTGCATTACTTCCCATATTTTGCTACCCTTTTCTTTATTTTTCCCCCTCAGGGCTAGACAATGATAAGAGTTTCACTCCCCCACCTCTTTGAATACTATTTAACCCAAAAGTGAATTGCAGCAAAGCAGAATGTTTTCCTCTTTTCAAATTTGCAGGCATCCTTCTATCCAGGGAACTCAATTTTATCTGCTGATGGGGAAACACGGCATCCTTTTTAAATGGACTCTTCATCTCTTCTGAAACTAAAGTTCTGCAGAAGCAAATTATCAACCGCGCTGGTGCTGGCCCAGGATTAAAGATGATGATCCTGTCTCGAATTTCTGCCTCATCATTTCTAAGCCACCAACACACAGAAAAGGCTTCATCTGCTTCTATCCATGTCTCTTCAGGGGGACAGCCAGGAACTCAAATTATGAATAGTGAGTCTGAGACAGGAATATCCAGCCCAGGGCCTGGGATAAACTTTGCTCTGTAGAAATCGCCCCGAGATATTAACTGTCCACCAAGAGCAGATGGGAGATCCGCTTCTCAGAGGTCTTGCTCCAAAGACCCCTCCGTGCACAGCGGCTGGGGATTAGCCTGACCCCAGCTGAAGGAAGAAAAGACTGAGATGATGTTGCTTCTGTTCCAGTCTGAGGTTTTCACTCTGTCTCTGACTCTGACTCAGAAGGAGGAAAGCAGCCCAGGTGGAGAAAAAATGTCCTATTCACAGCTCTACTGCGGGGTGGGCTGCTCTTGTCACTCGCTGGACCTCTCTCCCCATCTGTGAAATGGGGTGAGGATACTGACCTCTGATGAATGTTTGAGATTTAGTTTATGAGGGTAGGGCTTCAAAATCTAGAACAAAAGGTGTAATTACAAAAGCATTGGTATTATTTCTCCCCCACTAGACCAGTGCTCTATTGTTCTCACCATAAACTATTCTCCAGGGGTTTGTTCAGAAACTGCTGCTGGTGGTGGGACAACAAACACCCACAGCACCAAGCCTCTGGCTTCTGTGTCATGCAGAGGGTGGCTGCCCTTCAGCCTTGTTAGTGGCTCTGACATTTTTGCTCATTAAGTTAATGAAAATTTAAACACACACACACAGATGTTGATTTCCCATAAACACTGGGAAACTTTCTACTTTAGAATGAAAGCAAGACTTCTTTCACCTTCTGTCCCAACACAATGTATTCACACTCGTCATTTCACCTTTCTTTAAGGAACCTAAGGCATGGGTGGGGGGGGGGGTGGGAGAGGCTGCTGCTGGGAACAAAACACAACAGTGCTTGGAGTTTACAAGGATGGAAGGTTTCCAGTTATTCAGGACCACGCATCTCAGGGATTGACGAGGGAAAGGGAGGCTCTTTACTATTGTCTCTCACACATTGCCTCTATAAATATCTTCTTTTATTATTATTTTTGCTGTTTATAGATTTAGTTTATAGAAGTGCTTAATGCTGTATCTGAACATTAAGGTAATTACTATCCTTGTTAAAATTTTGACCACTTGGGGAGATTTTCTTTGGCTCTCCCACCACCCCTGCAATGAACACATCTGATGGATGGCAAGGTGCTTATTTTACCCCTCGATACTTTGGTGTGTGGTGAGAGTGAGTTTTAAGCACCAAAGAGAATTCTTCCAAACATTTATCGAGCTTTGATGTTGGCCAAGGAAGGTGTTCATCCCTGTCTGTAGTTATGAGGGAGTGTACAGGAGCCCTGCTGCAGTGGCCAGGCTGTATCCACATGTTCATCCCCTAAGAACGATGCTGGAGCAACAAAGACAAAACGATAGGGGGCCATCACATGGGGTGCACCCACTGTCAGGGCACATCAGCTGCTGAGCACTAGCTATGTCCCTTCCTGTCCTAGTTGTGGGGTGAGAGATTACTAACTATGAGGCTCTGGGTCGGAGTGTATGGGGTAAGGTGTGGGGATCAAAAACTGGATTCCCAAGAGTGGTTCATCCAATCCATTGTATTGTTAGTCACTTTGAAGAAGTTGGTTTGGAAGGAAGAGTACAACAAACACGCAGAATAAAAATCCCAGTTGACTGCTCCCAATGCCCTTGATAACAACACTTCATAGAGTCATGTGAACAGAGCCAAGATGTGTTTGTGTGTGTGTGTGTGTGTGTGTGTGTGTGTGTCTGTGATTTCTCAGCCAGAACTCTTTTCCACACTTCCGAACCTTATATTTAACGGTCTATGGCTTATCTCTACTGAGATGTCCATAAACACCTTTAGCACAACATCCTCAGAACCCATTCCATGTTGTTTCCCTCCAAATCCATTCTTTCCTTTTTCTTATGTAAGAAAACCAGCTGCCAAACCAAAACCATTGATGTTCACCTTACCTCCTTCATTTTCCTTTGCCCCCAATTCAGATCCATTAAATTTCCAAGTCACTTTGATTCTGAGCTATAAATAACCTCCCAAATCCTTCTGTTGTTCTCTATTCCAATCACCATCACCCTCTCTCGGCTACCATTCTCTGCTAATCTGGATTATTGCAACAAGTCTCCAGTCAGGCCCATTCAACCTGTTCTCCTAGAACAATAAACAGTGAAATTTAAATGTCATATCACCTTCGTTGGCCCCCTATCATCTTCAAATAAAGGTCAGGCTGTATAACATGACGCAGAAGACCCTTTGTTGTCTGATTCCTCCCACCATCCCCTGGCAGCTCCAATGCCCTGCCATATTAAATCACTTGCAGTTCCCCAAATCACAGCTGTCCTTTATTGGGCATTTGCATATGACTTTCTTCCTCCTCAGAGAAAGGTTCCCTTCTCCACACCTAATTCTAATTTAGCCTTCAATTCTTGGTTTAGACGTTACTTTTTTCAAGAGGTCTTTCTCTTCAAAGATTGGGCAAAATACCTTCCACACACTGCTCATACAAAGCTCACACAGACTCCTGAATCAAAGATAAAGCCAATCACAAAGGTAACAGAGAGAGGGAGAGACTTCCTACAAGTGAGGACTTTTCTACAAGCCTTCCCACCACAACTCATCCTGAAAGGAGTCAAGAAGTCTTTGTTTGCAAGCTACCACCTCCTACTTACACCACATACCAGCGTCTTCATACTGCTGTAATGGCTTGTCTACCCATGAGTCCCCCACACAAGGCGATGAGCTCCTGGGGGGGGGGGGGGCAGACACACATTTTGCTCCCTTTTTTATACCCAGCATAGAATACACTTTCAAGCACCTACTCGGTATTTACATATCTGTTCTATAAAAACAAGCACGAGTCTTCTTACAACAGGTTCAATGTTTTTCAACTGTGTGATGGTTTCCTTTCCTCTGTTTTTTCTATTTTATTTTAAACTTTACATTTTGCTGTTCAAGGAAATACATCTACATTTGCACCCTGTGCAAAACTGTGGTTCATCTTAGCCAACTAGAAAATAGGTTGCCAATGCGATTGGAACAGTAGCAACAACAGCGATAAGGAACGCTTACTGAGCACTCCCTGAATGTCGGCCACTGTCCTAAGCTTACATTTGTTCTTTCACTTATGACCAGAGCCCTATGGAGGAGGTACTATTACTGTCCTCATTCCAAAAATAATGCCAGGCATAGAAGAGTGAAGTTTATTCAATAATTGAGAAGTGGTAGAGTCAGAATGCAAATCTGGCACACGGGCTTTAAAATTCAGCCTTTGAATCAGTAAACAAACTATGCTTTGTAGTGTTGAAATTGAGTTAAAATATGATATTGTGAACATTTTCTCCTGGGCATTTTTTCTGGTGGAAGTCAAACAGTCCCACTGGATTTGTATTATTAATAATACATAGGAGTGACTAAATTTCAGGGATTCCTTTCGAGGAAATTTTTGCTTTCCCCTGAGGATCTGGAACTGGAGAGGCAGTTGTGTCTTATGAGCAAAGACTTGTCAGGTCCTTTCAGGATTGGGGGAGTTAGCTGTGGAGGGAAGGACATATGAAAACTCCTCACTTGTAGGAGATCTCTCACTCTTTCTAGCCATAACCCTTTGATTTTTCTCTCTGGAGTGCCATTCAAGCATTGTAAGTATAGACTATTGAGTGTGAAGATTAGAAGTGAGAATATTACCTGTTTATTACCAAATATGTTGGCAGAAAAAGGCATTAGCTCAAAATGTTAAGCATAATTTGAGGCCTGAGACAGTTCCCAGAGAAACACTTCCTGAAATACTCAGGGACCAGGGGTAAAGAGAGGATAGATGGAGTGACTGTGGGAAGATGGTGAAGGCATAACATTAGCCTTCTGGATGCCATTGTCCACATCACAGCTATACTCATTGGAGTGTATAGTGGCTTTGAAAAGGCTACTCCAAGATGGAGCTTCTCCAGGCATGGCTTCCATGTAGGGGTTGATGAGATGTCCTGCCCATCTTCTCCAGAACTGAAAGACTTGCTCAGAGATGTCCTGTATCCAATAACAATCTCTTCCTTCACCAATTCCAAGCCACCTAGTAGTGAATAGTCTACTTCTCTCCCTTCCCCACTCTTCCTAACTTTTCTTAGGTCGCAGAGACAGAAGATGTGAGAAAAGGGAGAAACAATATGTCTTCCTAAAGACGCTGCAGTCTTCTGCCTGTGCTCAAGGTTCAGACCCATCTACTCCTAAAGTAACAATGCCAACAACTGTGGAGGAAAGATTAAAAAACCTTGATTAGAGCTTCAAGATTTTAACCAGTCAGTCAGACTCAAATAGGAATTACCAGGCTGCTTTCTGATGCTTTAAATGCCAAAGGTTTAGGCCAATATGTCTACCAGAGGAGATGGCTTCCAGATGAGGCATCTGGCTATTAAGCTTACATGAGCATATGTGTTTACCGTGTCCAGATAAGTCAACTGTCTAATAGGTACCTACCCTGTGCCCAGAACTGGACTGAATCAACTCTGAGTATTTAGCAGCAGCAGTACATATGTTTGCCCTTAGCCCAGTGAGAGCAGAACAACAGAAGGGAAGAGAGAGTAGTTACATGGAGAAGTGTGACTTCTGAAGATTTCTTCCAGTGTACACTTGTCCTATTCATTGGTAAAGTTGCTTTCATTAGTGTATTTTTAAAATTGAAAGTCTTACGTCTGCCTCCTCCATAGGTCAGCCAGGTGAGGCTAATAGAACAGTGCAAATGGGTAACATGAAGCCTGGGAGGAGAGGAGGTCAAAAGTAGGCAGTCACTGGACATGTGGCTGTCAGAAATTTACTTATTTATTTTTTAAATGTCAATACACATAGTGCTTATTATGTCTCCAGTCCCTGATAAACCTGAAACATATACTCATTTTAGCCCATAACAGCCCTATGAAGTATTATTATTATTATTATCATCATTATTGTTCCCATTTGATGAATAAGGAAATAGAGGCATAAAAAGGTAAAGTAACTGCCCAAGGTTACACAGATGTGGGTTTCATTTGCTCAACAACATGGGCCAAGTTCACTTGCCAACATTTACATATTAGGAGAATTTGCACAAAAAATCCAGGTTTGCGGTGTTTCTTTGAAAACTGGAATATCTGATGACCCTGGGTCTATAGCAAGCAGAACTAAGCAATAAAATGTAACATTTTTTACCAAGTGTGCATCAAGTCATATCTGTTTAGTAAATTCGGCAAAGTCCACCTCTTGTCTCTATAGGCACTCTGAAAAACAATGTTTTTAAAAGATTCACTCTGAGACAAAAATGAGACAGTGTTCTAATAGCAAATTTAACTCCCCTTCTGGTGAGATTAAGCAATATTATCTTTCAATAAATTATGAGATGAAGGGCCAAACAGAGTTCCAGACCAAAGGTGCTACTCCCAAGTTAGGCTACTGGGCTCTCAAGATTCTCAAACTTCATTCATGCAAGCATGGAAACGCATGAATAAAATTTACTCATTTCATTTATAAGAAATTATTTCTATGAACACATGATCAGAATAACTATATAATCTACTGTCTAAATCAGGACACTTATTAGTATAAAGGTGGTTATTCCATTTCTCAGTTTATTACCTCTCATCTCCAAATCCATCCTTCATTGCCTGTTCTGCTATGATACAGAGAACCCAATGGGTATTTCTCCTTAGCCAGCTGGATTGTGGTAATGCTTTTTCAGTACAGAGCACTGGGGGTACATTGGAGGAGGCAAGCTTTCTCTTCCTGATCCTGGTACACTCCTTTCCAGGATTTTACACATGTGGTTTCTCCAGCACCTCGGTCTGGCAGCACGTGGTGGCTAGCAATGCCAAGTAGCCAGCAGCTTCCCCCAGAGCCTTCTTTTCTTTCTTTTTTAAAAATTTTTATTGAGGAATATTGGGGAACAGTGTGTTTTTCCAGGACCCATCAGCTCCAAGTCAAGTCATTGTTTTTAATATAGTTGTGGAGGATGCAGCTCACTGGCCCATGTGGGAATCGAACCAGCGAAGTTAGTGTTATGAGCACTGCACTCTAACCACTGAGCCAACGGGCCACCCCCAACCCCCAGAACCTTCTTGAACAGCTTTGTAGCCAAGTACCACCAGGAGACACTTTCTGTGCACACTTCCCTAGAATCCTTTCATGGCTTTGTAGCAAAGTTCTGAGGCACAGCACCTCCTCGTGGACAGCTTCCCCCAGTGCTCTAGGAGGCAGGATTCTGGTAAATTCCTCCTGCATGGCACTATGATGATTGATTTCCCCAGTGAACCACAACATGTCCTCTCCAAGGAGGCCTGGAACTCAAGCCTGGCAGATGAGAGGGTATGTCGCTTCCACGGGTGAAATATCCTAATCTTAGGGACAGTGCTGCACCTTATATCTGCAATTCTATAATTCTTTATAATTCTCTAACTCTCACCAGTGAATATCCCATTATCCCAATCTCCTGTGACAAATCCTTTATATTAAACTTTCCCTATACAAATTACTGTGTTTCCTGTCTTCTGATTGGACCCTGACTGATACACAATTGGTACATAGAGTGGTACCAGGAGATAGACTTGCAAAACATGCATGTGGGGCTTGATTTCGTGCTGCCTTTGGCTTGAGCACGAAGCCGAGCTCATTAACAATGGGAGACGGGAGACGGGAGATTAGTAAATTACGGCACAAGTTGTGTCACAATCAAGTTATCACCTGTGCTGGATTGTAACGAAGTGCCAACTTAAGCATGTGTCTTGGGAGCCCAAGTGGCTGCTACAGTTGACCATTATAATAATTACTACAAGGTCCATGGTGTGGGATGGATGCTTCTGAGTGCACTTGAGCACGCATGGAAAGAAAAATGACAAACTGAAGTCCTTTAACTCTGAGCTCAGGACACAGTCTGAGAATCAGGAGCTTCCATGACAGGCCTAAGATAATCTCTTATTTCTTGTTGCCACAGGGCTCACATTGCTGAAAATTGAATACAAAATTTCATTGTACTTTTTAATTATGACGGTTGGATTCACAATCTCACCAAGTTTCTCATGTAAAAACCATGATATTGAATGGGGGAAAACAGGCTTCTGAAACTTATAATGGGAACATCTGGTTGGATGGATTGTCACATGAAACTAACATCCGAGTCTCACCTACCAGTAGGAGTGGCTTGCCCTCCAGGTTCTGGGGAGACTAGACTTGTTTGCTTGAAAACCCTGTGATAACCCACCCCAGAGGGACAGGTGCCTTGAAAGGGTCTGTCCATTCACTGTAAGACCATTCAGAACAACCCCATGCTGAGATCTGAACCTACCCCATAACTAGGCTCAAATCTCAACATGCTCCAGGAATACAGGCACACACTGTGGCCCAGGGAGAAATAGGTAACCTGAAAGACTTTCCTAATATATGTATCCATAGAAACCTGGGGAGCATTTGTGTGGGTTGATTCTAAGGGTGATAAACTAGGGAGGGAGGAATCTCCCTTCCTAGTGGATAGAACCAAATTCATTGGTATCCATGCACTTACTAGTTTTGGATTTCATGTGTCGGCTGCTGACTTGGAAGTGGCTCTAACAATGCACTTGTTTTATTAACTGAAACTGGGACTCAACCCAATGAAGTTGAGATGCCAGAGTATCCCTGGCATAATATAGAGGAGGGAATCTGAGGGCTTAGGTAGATAGGAATTTGAAACTAGATTTATCATGTGTGACCTATACATCTGCCCACCCCACAAGTATCTCAGGAAGTTCTGGAAGACATTCCCTTTACTAAGGCATTGAGAAATATATTAATGAGAGGAGCACCTGCATCCCTGAAAAGCTCTGGGGCTGCTGTCTTTTGTAAGCCAGGTATGACCATAGGGGATTTGGTCACTCAGATGGGCTCCCTGATTTCAACGGGGCTGATGGGATCCTGGATTTGCAGAGGGCAAGATGGTCTCATGTACTATGTGTGATTATGCTTTAACAGTATGTATAAACCAACGATACTAGGCAGTAACCCTTCCTAGGATTATTAATAAACCATTTAGTGTGGATTCAGAGACCAATATTTGAAGTGTTTGTGTTTGGAATGTAGACCTTTGATTAGGGTCTTTCAAATGGTAACTAACAACCCCTGGAGTGTGGATTTCTAATTTGGAGGGTACTTCAAATGTTAACTGCACCTAGGGCATAGATTAAAATTAAGTTACATATACCTATACATAACACTGACTGTGCTGAAGTGTTTTAAAGTAAATTACAAGCAATATAATCAACAGTGTTTCTCACATGACAATAATCAGCTTTAGCTGAGTGCCAGCCACTCTGTTAGAAGGGCATGCACGCTCCAGTTCACCACAGTCCCTACTGCTCCCTAGAATCTCCCTGTGACAACATGAGTCTCCATTTGTCATCATATTTTCACTGTCATTTTTTTCACGGATGTGTTCAAAGGAATCCAGAATATTTATTGTACTACGTCTCTATCAAAAGAAGGAATATGAAAAATAGACCTAAGAGTGTTGTGTATTTCAAGAAAACTAGGACAGAATATAGTTATTGTTTGTAAAGAATATGTCTATGCAATTAATGTGCAAAGCAAAGCGAATCTATTTGGAAAGAAAACAATTTAAGACACTGGTGGATTGTCTCCCATCTCATATGCCCTTCTGTGACGTGACTGGCCACCCCCTCAGCATCAGGTAGGATTTGTACAAGAGGAAAAATAGGTGACATGTCTTGTTCTGGGGTTATTTGCAGCACAACCAGGTTCCGGACCCAGTTCTTCTGACTCCCGGTACAGCACTCATGGAAAAGTAAGTTAGCTGAGTAATAGGGAGTCCTGGAAACACTCTGTTTCTACAGTGTGGTGCCCGGTGGATGAATGCAGGCTTAGGGGAGGGGCAGTTAGAGATAAAGGCAAGGTCAGATGCAAGAAAGTAGACAGTAAGTCTACTTTCAAGTATAACAAATATGCTTGAATCTTGGCTGACCTTAGTGATTTGCTTGACGAATAAAATATGGAGGTAACATGCTAGGACTTCTAGAGCTAGGTTCCCTTTGAGTCAAGTCAACCCATGGATATAGAAGCAATAATAATAAACTATTGTTGTAAGCCTTTAAGTGTGGGTGTGGGGATAGAGCCAGGAGTGCAGTTTCCAGGCTCTCGGCCTCACATGGAAAGGTGCTGGCTCAGGTAGTAAATGGCCATCAACTGTGATTGGATGGCCATCAGCTGTGGCTAGTTGGCCGTCAGCTGTAACCAGTGAGCCATTGGCCACTAATATAACTGCCGTGGCTACGCTAGCAGAAAATGGGGGCTAGCAAGAAGATGGGGGCTGAGCTAGCAAGTGGCGGAGTGAGGCTTGCGGATTGTGTGGCTCCTGGTTTCCTATTTCTCCAACCCAGCTGCCAGCGAGACTATAGTGCTATGACTCTCCTATCTATGGCTCCGTGGGTGTTCCTTTTTGGCCTCACCATACCCTGTGTTCTTGTGTGGGGAGCAGGAGCTGAGACCCTGCATGACACCCCGCATGACAGTGGGTGTGATTGTTATACAGCATTTGATACCCACGTATCCTCCTTAGGAAATAATATTGTTTTCTACCTACTACTTTTCTGCCTGGACCCTATAGGTACATACACCTGAGACCGCCCATTTTAGAGTTTTGTCATTGTTGGAGACTGATGTCCGACACCTGTATCAACTAGCATTTCTCCATCGTGAATATTCATGAGTCTAAACCCATATACAGCTGGCTTCTGTTGAATAGATGTTTAAAAAGAATCTCCAGCCCTTCTTAATCATTCTCCACCTCAGAGATAGGTTGGAGAATCTAGCCAATAGGTTGGGCCCTACAGATGCCCCTCACACAGGTATGCAATTTAAACTTAGAAATACTGGTTAATCTTTCATTTTAACAACTAGATTTGCTCCACATCTCCAAAAGACTTTTAAAAAGCGGTTAAATGATGCTGTTTCATAATGAAATATAGTGGCCGCACCATGACTGTACTGTGGTGGAGTAGGATCTAAGCCTTGTCACTGTGACCTCAGATTACTGCTATGAACCATCATGCTGCCAGCGCCTTTCTCCCAGCCTTATAACCTCTCTGATCTCTCCTGGTTTTGTTTCTTAGTCTCTACATTCCTGAATTTTACCTTCTTGTCTTCTTCTCCAATCTGTCCTTTTTAACTTGACCATCAACTCAGTTTCTCTCACTCTCCCGCTCAACAAGATTTTCCTCAGCCACCAGGCACCACTCTGGGGACACAGTCAGCCTCCAGAAGACCCTGTTTCTCAACTCACTTTTCCATGAGCACTATACTGGGAGTCAGAAGAACTGGGCCTGGGACCTGGATGTTGCTGAATAAGGTGAGTAGCTTGCAAGCAAGACACTTCACCATTGTTTCCTCATCTGAAAAAATGAAGGAGGAGGCTCCTTCTAGCTCCATGTGCTCACTCTCACATTCTTCTTCCTGGTCAACTTTTGGCCTTCCTCTACAGACAACTTGTTTCTCTTTCAAACACTCGCAGGCTATCTGAGCACTTCCCTACACGAGCCATTTCACGGAGGTATAGGAAGGGGGTTCAACCACTAATATATTTTATCCCTCTTTACTTAATACACTATCTTGCCCTTTGCCCTTAACTGTTTTAGAAATCCCAGTGAATTTCTGCAAAGATTAAATCCAAGCTTGTTATAATATTGGTATTTCAGAAAAGCAATTGCATCATCCATCATTTAGCTCAACTCCACAGTAATCAGATTGAGATCACAGAATGACCTTTTTCATAACTCAACAAAACAGTTCAGTTCAAATAATGCCTTTACCAAGACCCTAGTCTATTGTTCCAAACAATTAAACAGCATTCCTATCAGAGAAGGCCATCTTTTTCCTGCGCAGGCCAGTGGGCCCTACTTTGGGAGAGATACACACAGACAGGAAGCCACTCCTTTTCCTCTTCCTCCACCTGGCCTCAATGCCAAGACCTGGCTCCGGAAAAGTCCTCGGTGGTCTCAGCTGTTCTGGCCCCTCTATCAGAGGGACTTGGGGCAGCCTTGAGCTGCGGGTATTGCTTGAGGTCTCGCCTCTGCTCAGAATCCGGTCACTGAAAGGGGGCCCTCCCACTCAGGCGTTTATCTCATTGTGTTTCCTGAGACCCAGCCCAGCCAACACAGCTCACAAATGCTATCAGCATTCTGTTTCTTCCCCTGCAGATATGCTTGGGAACAACTTCTGAATATACATAAAGACTTTAAACAATGAACAGCGTTTGAGATAGAATTAGGGCTAAGTCCTGAGCAAACAGCTGGATGAAATATGTCTTTATCTGTGACTGTCTCTAATTTAAACAACGCATAAGATGTTTGTTCAAAACACTGGCTGTGCCTGCCTTTATGAATTCCACCCACCCCCCAACTGCTGGGAGAAAATGATATCTTTTCCTGAAAGCCTATTACTTTTCCCTCCTCTCAGGATGCACTCCCACCAGAGTCAGCACAGGGTCAGTTTTCTGAGGGCAGTTGCTGAGCCCTGGTTGAGGTTACCGTGGCAGCAGTTCCCTGGCAAGGCTGGCATTCAAAGGCCAGCATTTTGGGGGTGGCACAGTGTGGGAAATGCTGCTTTCCCCCCAATCAGGAGAATTTGGCATTTAGCTGTCTCTCTGCCCAGGCCTTTCTGATCTCCAGTTCAGTTTTTAATGAATTCTTTGCAGAATATGTTAGGAAACAAATTACATGGAGAAAATCATCATGTCATGATGAAATGTACATGTCATTAATAAGGCGAGTAAGGGATCTTAGTGGAAGGAGAGAGGAGGGATGGGAAGGCAGCCCAGGGCAGGTGTGAACTTGACCCTCGGGTTTCATGTCTGCAGTGGGTTCCACACATCCCTGAGGGGAATGATAGTTCTTTGATAGTGTGCGTTCTTGTTGACCCCTCCCCTTTTTGTCTCACCCCACCTTTACTTTCATGAGATTCTCAAAGCTCTCTGACCAACCTTAACATTTCCCTGCATCTCCCAGATAAAGGGAGAAACTGTGCCTGCATTTCTGTGTCAGTGTGCAGGTACCTGTAGTCCTCATGGCGTCCCTTTGGATCAATCACTAGAAAGGTATTCTCACAGCTGTTATCACCTGCCTGGGCCCAGTGGAACCCACACTCACTGACAGACTATAAATACCGCAGGGACAAAACAAGAAAGTGCTGGTGAGCCTTGCAGAGCCAGGGATGACACAGGCAAATGAGGGACAATACTTGATGACCTCTCAGGTATCCTTTTTCACTGACTCTAGTCGTCTTGTTTCCACATCCCACCTTCTTTAGGGCTAGTGCATGAAGCATCCTGACACGAATACCCCACTGGTCTCCTCACACTGGGATGTAAGAGAAGTGCCAACTTTTCTGAGGGTTGCTTTCACGAGACGTAAAATATTTCAGGGAAGTGGAGTTTTCCGTGTGGCACAGAGTAACAAGTGAATAAATATAAGGGACCTAAGATAGGGTGTTATAAATACACCAAGTTTCCTTTCATGCTGTGACTTATGGGCCTTCTTGCCTGCCTGTCATGGTAACTCTGCTGAGTTTGGCGAGCAAGCTGTACAGGGCACCTCTTTCACTTTCTTAACAGGAATAGGTGCTTGGCTCTATATAAATGGCTATAATTACCAAACACTGATCACGGTATAGTTGTGCAGCATAAATGTTCATGCTCCATTCAGAGAGCACCGTAAAAATCATCACATTGCTAATTATAAATGTGGCCCCCAGGACTCCAGCTTCCTCCTATTCTTCTTACATCCTGCAGATGGCCAAACTTAGGAACTAATCATCAGATTCCCCTGGACTTGCAGCCGGTGGTTTGATAAGGCAGGGTTTGGGGTCTGAGCTGTTGCAGAATCCATGAGAGACTGTCTTATTACGGGACTAAGTAATTAGGACTCCATGACAGCCCAGGCCTGTGCCTGGGCATAGAGGCTGCACTGGAGCACTCAGATGGCTCAGATAGATAAACATGCCACCCTGTTGATCCCTGGGCAACCCTAGCTCTTTTTGTCCCAAAGTCCCTCCTTTAAGGGTGACTCCCCCATTGGGAGGGTGGATTGGAAATTGTATCATTTCATTAATTGAGAAGCAAGATGAGACATAACATATAGTCTTTATCTAGAACAGTTTTTTAAAAAGTAGAGCTTGGGATCACCTTTCAATAAATATGGTGATTATCTCCATCTGATGCACAGGGAGACAACTTAGCCTCTCCCCTCCTTGCTGGATACAGAGCATTGTCCTTGTGTCTTTCCAGCCCTGAGGATCATACGTGGGTAACGGTTCTGGATTTTTTCTTTATTGTTATTTTTAATAAGGTTAATATGGCTGGAAATATACCTGGCTGTGTATATCCAGCAGAGAATCAAAATGAGAAGATGTGTACTACTACGGGTCCAGTTATTTAACAGCAGGAAGGATCAAGAGACTCAAAGTCAAAGTTGTGCGTTAAAAGTACTTCTGTCCCTCCCCACTCTGTGACCTTGGACAGGTCACTTTAGCACTCTGAGCTCCTGCTCTTTATTCCTATAAAATGAAGTTCATACTAGGAGCTTTGCCAATCAGTGATATTAAATATTAAATCATTTACAGCTATTAGTTGTCCACTTGTGCCAGGAAATGTGCTGGTTGTTTAAGACCAGACAGGTTCAGGTCACTGCCCTCTAGAGGCTGTCCCTGCACACGGGTCCAGACAGGCCCAGAGCAAGCAGCACCACAGTGTGGCAGACGCAGAGGCCTGCTGCCAGGTCTACCCTCAGGGAGCCACTGCTGCCAGTAGTGGAAAGCCCCACGTCCAAGGTCACACCCTTCCTGGGCAGCCACATCTGGTGACTCAGAGAGGCCAGGGCTCAACCTAGGGTGACTCAAGGCCATGTTTGCTCCAGAGGCTGCAAGGTGGGCCAAGGTTTTGTAGGGCCTGAGTTGCATTTGACTTCTTGTCCCTGATCCTGCTTTGCCTTTTCTTTCACAGGTACCTATTTCTATTCCACATTTTATCCTCCAAACTCCCTCTCAACATCAACTTCCAGAGAATTGACTGCAATACATCTAGAAGGGTCATTCGGGGCCATCAAGGTGACTGAGTGGGTGGAACTCAGGGAGAGCCTGAGCCCATTCTTGTTATTTCTCCCTGCTGTCATTGCTACGGAAGAACTGCACCCTGAGTACATCCTGTCTTAGTTTGGTTTCCCCCAAAAGCAGAGCCTGAGACAAGGTGCAGGGGGTTGGTTAGGTAATGCCAGGAAGCACAAGGAAGAAGTGGGAAGAATAAAGGGGGGGGGGATGAGGGAAAGCCACATGGCCACTAGTGTTCAGCTGCCTAACCCCATGGGCACAGTCCTCCTAGGGACTCCCCAAGGAACATACAGAACGCATCTCAGGATTTCCTTCTGTTCACTGACTCTCCATCTTGTTGATTGAGGGCTGCCTGCCCCTTCTTCACCATTCCCCCCACCTTCCAGTGCCTTGTTCTTGGGCTGAATGAGCTCTGGGGGCTTTGGAGAAAGACCTGAGGCTGAAAAAGATGAAAGACTCCATTGGCATTTGAAGTGACCCCACTGGCAGCATTACAAGGACCTTCTCCCACAACAGCAATTAAAATGAGAGGTGGCCAAAGGGGATGGTATGGGGTCCTGTGGTCACCACTGTCTATTAAGTCCAGCCCCTATATTGCGTGGCTGCCATTCCCTCCATGGGGACTACCCTAATCTTCCCTTGCGGCCCACAAATGGAAGACTGAGACCAAGCGGGGCCATGGACAGGCTGTGTGGACACAGCAGAGAGAGCAGAGCTGTGCCTTGCCTTGGCCTAAGAAAGGGGTGCAGCATTAGACCCTAAATTCCTGGGTCCTGACAGCACAGAGCTGTGGCTCTGTGTTTGGGCTCAGAAGCCAAATGACACGGGTTTTGCCACTTAAGAGGTGTGAGAGCTTATGAAAGCTATGTACTGTCTGCTCGGTGTGGTGTGGGGTCATCAAAGAGCTTGCCCGAGAGAGCGGTCGTGAGGCGCTCATGTACGGGTCCCAGCATGGAGACTGCGGTCAGTACTTATTAGCAGTCAGCAGTACTAGACCTCTAACTGAGTGTCTGTCTTGCAGTGGGAGTCTGATCATTGCTTCCTCAACTCACAGTACAGCTGTGGGACGTTGCTCTATTGTCCATCATAATTACACTCACAATTGCAAGCACAGGAATGCAGACCTATTTCCTCAGCTGTTGTGAGAAGTAGCCCTGGAAACATTTCCTTCTCTCCTAGTGTGCAAAAAGGCAAAAAAATAAAAAAACAAAAAGTCATTGTTGACGTAAAGAATAGACCCACCTCAAGCCAGTCCATTGCTAGCTCGGAGCTTCTTTGAGATCCCTTGTATCTGTAATTGCTTCAGGGTAACTGTCTTAATGCTTGCACTCAAATAACCCTTTATGCTTCATGGAACAAACTGCTGTAAAGTAATCTTACAGCAGCTTTTGTGTGTGTGTGTGTGTGTGTGTTTACTGAATTACTTATCCTACAATAAACCTGATGAAAGCCATGCTTCATTATTCTTGAATTCTACCCCAGCAGAAATAGAAGAATCGTGGATTCAAGCACTTCTGGGTTGCTGACAATTACGTTCGAGAACTAATACTAGAAAAAGTGCTACATACCTCATTGCTGAGTATCACTATGGTCACCTTTGGAGTACTCCCCTTGGGAAGCTATGTACCAATGCCAGTGCCTAGTCCATGCTTCAAAGAAATTTTGGAACACTTTTTCTGGAATGGCCATCAGAACTGTCATCGTATCACCCTTGATGTCTTGAATATCATCAAAATGTCTTCCTTTCAATATTTCCTTTATCTTTGAGTAAAGAAAGAAGTCATTGGGGGCCAGATCAGGTGAGTAGGGAAGGTGTTACAATACAGTTATTTGTTTACTGGCTAAAAACTCCCTCACAGACAGTGCCATGTGAGCTGGTGCATTGTCATGATGCAAGAGCCATGAATTGCTGACGAAAAGTTCAGGTTGTTTTCATCTAACTTTTTCACGCAGCCTTTTCAGTGCTTCCAAATAGTGAACTTGGTTAACTGTTTGTCCAGTTGGTATAAGTTCATAATGAATAATCCCTCTGGTATCAAAAAATGTTAGCAACATCATTTTGACTCTTGATTTGGACTGACGGAAATCTTTTGGTCATGGAGAATTGACTGACTTCTGTTGTGCACTTTGACACTTGGTTTCAGGGCTGTATTGGTTCACCCAAGTTTCATCACCAGTGATAACACAGCCCAAAACATCGTCTTGCCTCTCCAAAAGGTCTTGGCAAACTTCGACTCTCCTTTGCTTTTATTCATCAGTGAGCTCTTTCGGGACCATTTTTGCAAACACCCTTGACATGCCAAGATTTTCAGTTAAGATTTTCCTGTTTCTCTAGCGATGTTTACTTGGTCTGCTATGCTTCTCACAGCTGGCCAACGATTTTGATCCACAATTGGACACATTTTTGCAATGTTTTTATCAGTTCTGCTCATTACTGGCCATCCTGATCTCTCTTCATCAGTGACGCGTTCTTTCCCCTCAGAAAAATATTTAATCCATTTGTACACTGCCATTTTCTTCATGGCGTTATCCCCATAAATTTGGACTAACATGTCCCTGACTTCACTTCCACTCTTGCCAAGTTTAACAAGAAATTTAATGTTTGTTCGTTGCTCTAATTTAAGCTCAGACATTCTTGTGACGGCACACAAAAACACGCAACAACAATTATGAACACCACTCAGCAAGACACCGCCACACGTCAACACAAACACAGCTGTGAGACACTGATATACCAAGGTTATGAAATCTTACCGAGCTATTTGTACAGTGCTGCCAAGGTAAGCACATGGTGGAAAGTTCACGAATGTAATTGTCACACCTCTCATGTTCATTCCTTCTTAATTTCTTCCCTTCCTCTCAGCACCTTGTGGATGCTGCTGGGACTGGGGTCAGTTTGTAGAAGGAAGGAGGGAGCCCTCCCTGGTCTCAATGGCTTCCATCAACCCTCTGAGGATATAAAATCAGGATAATAGAAGAGCAAATAGTAGCAGGAGACAGTTATAGCCAATGACTGATGAACTCAGGCTAAGATTCCAGGACTGACTATGCCACTTGGGAAGGAATTTCAATGAAGTTAATAATATCCATCCCACCATGTGAAAACACTTAGCACAATGCCTGGCACATAGAAAGCTAAAGATAAATATTGTTTAAACATGGCATTGTATATTGGAACTAACAAAGATTTTGAATTTGTACACATGCAGTTGAAATCCCAGGTACAGCATATCTAGTATGTCAGGTTTAAATTTCAAAACCTTAATTAAAGTTTTTAGACTTTCCTTCATAACAGTCATTTTCTCCCCAAGGGTAGGTAAGGGTAAATCTAGAACATGATCAAACTTCTTTTAAAATATTGTTTAATGTTTTTTATTATTATTATTATTGTTGTTTGTTATGTGCCCAGAAACAAAAAGGGAGAAAAAACAGAGAAAAGTGTATATTGAGTGGGAGGCTGGGAGCTGGCAAGGAGGCAGGGCCCACGGCCTCTCCGCTGGACCTGGCTCAGTGTGGATCATGGATAGAAACTCTGCCAGGAGAAAGGACACTCTGGACAGTCCTCTGAATCCAGACCAGATGAACAGAGGTAGTCCTCACAAACAAAACAAAACAGACAAGCAAAACATGAATGTACAAGTCATTCGTTGAAGATGCTCCATCTTAGAGTGGTTTGATCTAAGTTGGTATCCACCCAGCTGAGTTCAGTCATCATCAAGTAAGCCAGAAGTTTGGAATACTGGTCCTGGGTGTGAGGCCCTCAGCCTTGATGGTGGCCTTGTGTCCCCCATTTAATCATGGAAACTCCCAGCCCAGCTTCTCTGTATGCAGGGTCCCCTGCCTTAACATATTTTTTACATACTGTGTTTCCCCGAAAATAAGACCTAGCCGGACAATCAGCTTTAATGCATCTTTTGGAGCAAAAATTAATATAAGACCCGGTCTTATTTTACTATAAGACCGGGTATAATATAATATAATACAATATAATATACCGGGTCTTATATTAATTTTTGCTCCAAAAGACATATTAGAGCTTATTGTCCCACTGGGTCTTATTTTCAGGGAAACATGGTAGCATATTATCTACAGTAGATGAGGTTATGCTGTGTGGGTCAGGTGACTTTCAAGGACAGCAATCCTCCAAGTTTCTCCTTAAAATTACAAGTCAGAAACTGGGTTGCTGTCGTTATATGCCCCGTCATTACTGAGTCCTTTGTTCTTAGCCTTGTAAGTAGGAAGGAGAGGAGAAAGCAAAGAAGATCACATGTGGATGTTTTATGAGTAACCTAGAAGGCACGGATACCATTCTGCCCACATTTCATCTGCCTTCTGAAGGTATGCTGGGAAATGTAGGTTTCTTGAGTGACAGGACAAGTAAATGGTACCAGTGAGTATCCAGCTGGTCTCTGATACCCTGGACATTATTTCAGGCCATCACTTTCACTAACAGTTAGCTAATGCTCTTCTCTGTGGTCATCTCAGGCAGTTTGCAAAAATGAATTTCTGTTCAGAGGCGTTAAGTGAAATGTTCAAGTTCACAGAGTTCATTGAAAAGGTAGAACTACCTAGTTTTTCAGCACCCAATTGTATTAGCTGTGATAGGCTAAGCAGGCCATGTTGCAGTAACCTCCAAATCTTAAGCTTGAGACACAAACTTAATTTCTCACTTCAAATCACATCCAGGCTACTACCCTCCTTGCAGTGGCTTTTCATTTGAGGCCACTTTGATCTCTGGCTCCTCTTCTTCACCTTAAGAATTCCTTCATGACAATGGCTGCAAGAGAAGAGAGTGTGGGAAATTGCACATTGACTCTTAGTGACCCACATTACTTCTGCTCCTATTTCATTGCTCAAAGCAAACTATATGGCCATGTCTCATTCAAGGGGGCGGGAGGTGTGATTTTCCCAGACTCGGGGAAGGGAGGAGAATAGGACACCTCCGTAAGCACTAACAATGTCTTCCGTCCCTGTAGATACTGAACAAAATGGGCTTGTGAATGCTACTAGGCCTGATTTTAGATGGTTGCTTACACTGCTTATTTCAATCAGTAATTTTTTTCAGAAAATAGAACCTTGGGAATCTCCTGGACCCTAGGTTCTCTGATGTTTTTCATCCCCACAGTACCGTCCTTTGTGTTCTAGATACCCCTTGGTTTTTTGGGGGGTTGTCTGTCAGAAGATCTTGCATTTGTGTTAAAATGCAAAACCCATTTATATTTTAAGGCAGGGCAATTTTCTGTCTCTATAGGATTCTGAACTGAAAGGAAAGGAGCTTGAACTGACAATAGCCACTTTCCCAATTCCTGTTTGTGGCAGGAAAAAATTGAGAACAATAGGCAAAAAGAAGCAAAGTTAAGTTAGACAGACAGACAGACAGACAGACAGACACACACACACACACACACACACAGACACAGCAGGTGTGAGGGATGTGTTCTGATGACATGGTCGGGACCCTGGATCCAACCATGTCTGATCCAGCCTATCCTTGGCCTTCAGAGTCACAGGCTCCAATAAAGTCCCACCCAGTACGTTTTTTCCCCCGGGCTGATTTAAGTTGACTTTCCTTCACTTGTGAATGAAAGAACATTCTCAAAGAGTCTTCTGGAGAAATGCAACTCTGTCACCTGGATGGTGAAACAGCAGGTGCACTGTTGTAAACATGAGAGAGAAGCTGGAACATTGACCATTGATCCAGACTACAGAAGACCTGGAGGAAATAGACACATATCGGGATCTTTGGCTAAGAGCCAGAATAGGATTAGGAACTGGAGACAGGGGGCCGTGGCTCTCCAGGGAGGGTGAGCTGCTTAGGGTGAGGTGGCTGAGGGGTGCACACTCAGTCTTAGGTCAGAGTAGCTATAGATGAGTTCAGGAGCTTGACATTGCAATGATTTTGCTTTACATCATCTCTGGTAAAAGGTATAATATAGGATATTTCTAATAAAACGGAGTGTATAGAGAGCACTAAACTTCTTTTAGTTTTTAGTATGATTTTTCTAGTCAATTGTTGAAAAACCAAGGACGTCTTTTCTGAAGACTGGTGTTAGGATGCAATCATACTTGGCTCCCAGACCTTTTGGATGTTGGGGTGGGGAGGTAGGCAGGTCTTATCTGGGTGTGAACAGAACTCCAGGGAGAACAACCAGGGCAAAAAGGAAATGAGAACACTAGTAGTCATTGAGTATTTGCTCTCTCTATTTACTCTGAATATGTAATATATTTAATCCTATGTGATCCTGAAAAGAAGTTTACTTTTTAAATGAGGATGTAGAGGCTGAGAGAAAGTAAGGAATTTGCCACTGTCTCAGAGCCAGCATGCAGCAAACCTGGGACCAGAGGAGCTTTCTCTGAGTCTCACATCCATGCACTTTCCAGGAAACAGTGTTGCCAGCTTAGAGATCCTCCAACCCTCTGACCCTCCACTCCCATTTGCAGACGCCTGAAGTTTTATGATAAAAACACAAGCTCTAAATGCTTTCATTTGTGACAAAACGCAAAACTCTGTTACATTTTCAATGAGAGAAAGAGTCCCAAAATCAGGAAGGTTTGTGTTCCCGGTGACACATTTCCTCCATTTCATAACTTTGTGACTGGTGGCAGCAAGTCAAGAGGTGAAGGGCAGGATACCAGTGTTGCTGGAGTAGCAATAAGCTATGAACGAGACGAGGAACTCCACAGCTCTGCCAGTCAGTGAACAATGCACTGTATACAATTGAGGGAACCATGGTAAGAGTCAGGGCTTCCAGAAAAAAGTTTCCATTTCATTTTTACTTCTATGTGTAAAGTAATAGGGAATGAGGAGGGGGAGAATAAAAGATAAAGCAAAAGGGTAATATAATAGCAAGAAAACCAACATGCACTGAACAATATTTTACAAAGTTAACATTAAAGGAGGGATTTATTTCCTCTCTTGACATGCTCTGAAATTATGGAGGTAGAAATGAGTGGGGGCAATACTGAACATCTGCTGGCTTTACACAGGAAAATAAATGAATTTTAAGGAAATCAAGTTGAGTGGGGAATCATACAATGGAATATTATACAGTAACAAAAGGAAATTAATGAGAGCTGCTGCAAGTAGCCACATGGATAAATCTCAATAATGTTCAGTAAAGTTTACATTGTTGTATTGCATTGTTTGCATAAACTTAAAAACCATGCAGATCAGTCAGTTCTATATATTACTTAAAGGTTCATGCACATGTCACGTAAGTGTTGTCATGCGTGGGATCAATTAATACCACATCCAGGATTGCAGTCACCTCTGAGTGGGGAGGGAACAGGGTATTTGGGATAAGGAAAAATACAGGGAGTGCCTATTGCTATGTGATGCATTGGTTAAGCTTAGTAAGGACAATTAACATTTGCTAAATTAGTCTCTGCATGTTTTGGATGTCTGAAATTATTTCCTAATATATAAGAGAGAAATAGGTGATAATGATTAATTTAGCGCAGGAAAGTAAAGGACAAGAGGGCCATACACCTGGGGAAGGATTCTAAGATCCCCTTAGCATGGTTTGTCCAAATGGAGGGTCCTGCTGTATTACATATTTGCTTAACAGTAAAAGACAGCTTAAATGTGACATTTGGATATTGTTTTTGCTAATGAATCAAACACTTATATGTCCTAACCTCTCACTTTATGCAAATATAATGCCAGTCACACAATAGAAAAATCTCTTGTGGGTGATTCATTATAGAAAACTGATATGTTTTCTTTTCTAGCCTTTTTATCTTGGCTAAATTATAAATATTTTAAATGTCAAAAAGAAGGAAGAACAATGGCATTCGCTGTCCTTTGGGGGAGATACCTAATTCAACAATAGAAGGCAGCATTCAGGATGAACAAAGGTATTACATTCAGTTGTAGCCAATCCCCATACTTGCAATTCATAAACTCAGAAACTTATGTTATCATAAAATAAGAAAATGAAGCCCCTTTTATTTATATCTTTGGACTTTTTCAATTGAAATATCACAATAACCTTTACCATACAAAGAGCTTTTATGAATCCAAAGGAAAGCAAACATCCTTTAAAAAGTGGACAAAGAATATGAAAAGACAATTTATAGAAAGAAACATAGATGACCAAAGACGCATTAAAATTTTCAATTCCATTAATGGTCAAAGATATGCGAGGTAAAATATTGAGGTTGCATTTCCATAATTTAACCTATCAAATTGCAAAGGTTATAAAAATTGGAAGATTACCTTCTTATCGTGAGATTTAGTGGCATGATGTAATATATTGTTTTCCTTAAAGATAAGAACCAGTTCCATATGGAGAGGGAAATATGTCTGTCTTCTGAATTGCCATCGTAATATGACTTAAAGTGTACTGAAAAATCTATACAAAGTATCTCCAAATTAGCTTAATATAGGTAATCTAATTTCTTCTCCTGCTCAATCTTTAGATAAGATGTTCAAAGAGTTCATTAAATGCAGCATATTATCTGGGTGTGGCAAGCCCTTAGCCATTAACAACTATTAAATCCATTGCTAAGATTAGTTTATCAAATTAGCTACTAACAAAATCTTTTTCTTCTAAATTTTGTACAGTTTCAAGCAGAAACTAGAATGGCAATAGCAGAACTCATGATACATATACAATAAACAACGACATACATGTATGTATATGTGTGTGTATATATATATATTACACATATAATGCAACATTGTAGAAATTTATTAACTTTAGGTCTCTCGCCATAATAAATACTTCTGTATTTTCTTTTGTAATGAAATGAAACATATAACAAAGTTAACTTGATGCATTCAAATTATTGTATTATGCAGTAGTTAGGCATAAGTGGCAGGAAGCCCATTAAAAAAAAATACCGAAATTTTAGTTTTCTTCTTTCCATTTTCTAAGTTTCAAATATCTATAATCAGCATCAAGTTAACATTTTTTTCCTAAAGCAATTAGGCATAGAATATTTGCCTTTCATACACATTATATTATTCATTCTTGTGACAAAAAGGTTTCCAACAAGGCTTCCCAACCTTGCCAGTTCCCTGACTTTTAACAAAGGCCTGGAAGCAGGTACTCAACATGACCAGGTATCTTGGGTGTAGAGGAGCTTGATACAAAAGTAGTAATCTTAGCTTACAAAATTATGGGTTGTAGTCTCAGGATGGTGGGGAAACATCTAATTAAGATTGGTGGTGTGGAAGAAGAGAAGGGCAACAGGAAGAAGAGAGGCAAAATCCTCCAAAATAATGAATCTTGACAGATGGGAAGGGGAAGGCTAAGCAAGGGGGGAAGAAGATGGACTGACAGAAGCATCCTCCTATTAAAGCTGACTCGGCATCGGAAGGCATCCTAGAAAGCCTACAATAGGTTTATACTCAAGCCTGAGCTTAGATGTCTCCTGGTACCAGGCAAACCAAAACCAGGGCCTGCTGACTCAACGTTGCTCCTTATCTGACATCCATGGGCCAGCTTTCCTTTAGTGTTAGGCAAAACCAAGTATAAAGGATTAAATATGCAAATAAATGGAAGAATATATATTGTATAAAAATGACACAGCGTCGAAATATAATTCATGCGTTGTAGTATGTATGTCATGCTGGAGGAGAAGGAGAAAGGTCTAAAGTAGTGGGAAAGGTGGTCAAGAAGGCAGAGCAGGTTCCTGTAGAAATATCCACATTCTACTTCAAATGCAAAGCTATGATAAAGTATTTTTAAAATATACACTTGCTGACTTTTTTAAATGTCTCAGTAAAAACAAAACAAACAATCAAAAATCCACAATAACTCAGTACTCAAGAGCATAATCATCTACATAGACCAGAAATGAAATGGAACGCAAAACAGTGAGCAGTGACCAAGTCTCAGGCCTGCTGGAAACCAGGAGCAGAGATAGGCAGGGTGGTCAGGAGTTCTACTCCAAACAGAGAAAGGAGATGGAAAGCTCCACATGCATAACCAGGTGGGATGCTCTGGGGCTTCCTGAAAAAGAACATAGGCTGAAATGAGCTACAACTACTAACTAGAGCTCTACAGAAAGTTTTCTTCTTGCTTGGATGGAAGAAAAGAACAGCAATAGTTCTATAATATGAAACTAGGCCAAACTTGTACTGACAAAGGATTGCATTTGTATGTAAGGGTTGTCTGCATAAAATTTGATCATAAGTAGGGATTGTGCAGTGCTGGGATGTGGCAACCTCAAAAAGACCAGACACAAAGGTTGGACATGAGGGGAGGGAGAGGAAGACAAAAAACACATACTTAAAATTTCAGAACATATGAGGAAAATTGAAGTTGTGAAAGGTAGCCAAAACACTCAACACCTGGAGAATTCATTCTGAAGAAATGAAATCAATAGAGTAATGTGAAAAGATTTAACGTATGGTAATATTTTCAAAGGGGTACAAGAAGGAAAAACTTTATTTAAAAAGATACAAAAACTGAAAGATAGTAATCATGAATAGGTAGATGTGAAAAAGAATGTCAGGATCCCAGAAATGGAAAGCAATTAGTGACATAAATGGATAAACTAACAGACGCTATTAAATCAGTATAAGACATAGCCAAAGAGAAGATGTAGTAAAACAAATTAAGTGTTGACGAAGTCACCAAAAGTGAGCAATGTTACAAAAGTGAGCAATATTAGAGAGAGAAGCCCCATCATACATCTATTATCAATCCAGAAGGAGAGAAGAGAGGACATGGTGATGAGACAATATTTAAAAAGATAATGGCTAAGAATATTCAGAATAAAGAAATAACACAGAGTTGTGAATATCCAGATATTTAAAGTGTAACTACAGATCATCAAGAAAAGAGAAATTATTGAAAGTCACCAGAGAGGAGAAAAAACCTAAACCCAGATTACCCACAAAAGAATAACAATTGGATTGCGAGCGTACTTTTCATCAGGAACACTAGGGATCTGAAAACAGTGGAGTAATATCATCCATGTGCTGAAAAAAAAACACTGTCAACCTAGAATTCCACAGAGAGCTAAATTAACATTCAAGAATGAGAGCACAATAATTTCAAAGCTACAAAGGATGCACATCATCCGAAGTATAAGTTAATCCAAAAGGAAGTAGTTAGATGCACTAAGCAATGGTCACTATAAATAAAGCAACAGGGGCGGCCAGATGGCTCAGTAGGTTAGAGCTCCAGCTCTTACAAACAAGGTTGCTGGTTCAATTCCCGCATGGGATGGTGGGCTGCACCCCCTGCAACTAAAATTGAAAATGGCAACTGGACTTGGAGCTGAGCTGCGCCCTCCACAACTAGATTGAGGGACAACGACTTGGAGCTGATGGGCCCTGGAGAAACACACTGTTCCCCAATATTCCCCAATAACAAAATTAAAATAATAATAATAATAATAATAATAATAATAATAATAATAATGCAACAAAGACCAAACTCTAACACTGACAATGCCAATATCCCAGGAAAACACTCACTCTGTGACACTGTCCACTTGGATTACATTAGATATTAGAAACATAGTAACTGGAATTAAAAACCAACTTCCAATTAAGCAAACTTGAGTTCTCTGTAAGGAATGAAGGGAGACAGGAAGTGAAGAGGGAAGACAGTCAGGTTGTCTGCCTATCCCTAAACTTCTCAGGAAGCAGAGAAATGAGATGCTCCTTAAGAGATGTAATTGGAAATGTGAGCAGAAGGGAGTTGAAGCCTGTCGAGTTTGCCTCCATCCCTGGGGTGTGTGGGCGTTGGGGGCTGGGGACACATAGACAGTGCGAATCCAAGCATTTCTGACCAATGGACAGGTGTTCACTCCCTTTGACAAGAAGTCTACCCAGATAGAATGGCAGCACAGTAGGGCCCCATGGAAAGGGCAGCCTGGAGCATGGGGCAGGACCCACCTCTATGAGATTTTGCAGAACACGAGGAAGGCACACAAGTCACAGGCTCCTGTTCTGTATGGAGCCGGCCTGCATAAGCACGCCTCAGGCTTAGTAAGAAGTTCCAGTGCAGCACTCTGCCCCTTATGGCATCTCTGTAAGGAACTTGAAAAGCCAATTGAGGCAGATGCTGTGCTATAAGTGCTCTGGGGAGACACAAGGTAAAGAGGATTTTCAACAACTTCACTCAAATTTATGAATGAAATCCTTTCTTGGTCCTTTTGAAAATTTATTAAGATTCAAAAATCTCTTTCAAGGGCTTCTTTTGATATCTGACTGATGTTTCTTTTCAATGCGATACTGTTCTGAAAACTTGAAGGTTCAGCTTTATTTGGGTTGCACACATAAAATGTGACTCCTATCCCTCTGGTGGATGAGACACAAAGCAGCTGTACTTCCTGCCTGTCAGTTCTGACCTGCCCATGCACAGGTTGAAAGTCACAATCCCAGGACCAGTGGGCTTGGAAGGCCAGGTGCTGGGCCAACCCTGACCAGAAAACTTTTACAGTGACTCACAATTTCATGTATGCTAGACCTTCTCCTGGGCAGACCCAACTCAGCCTTTCCTGCACACGGGCGTTTCCTCTGTGGGACCACATCCCTCAGGGGCAGGAGTACAGCCTGCTGACAAATTAGATCCCAGGTCTGTCCTATCAGTCATATGGCACTAAAAGTCACTTCCAATGCCTAGAATCATGCCTAAATATTTGTTGAATGAAAAGCCACATCGATTGGGGTTATCCCTTGATATGACCAACTTCCTCACAGGCTCTTTTATAAATACCTTTAGACTATGCATTACGTCATAATAGAGACCAAACAAAAGTTGGTGTTACAAACCTGAATGTTGCATAGGATACAAGCCACCTAGGGAAACATGGTTTAGAGAAATATGTTCCTGAGTGCATTGTAAATGGAGGGAAAAAAGAGTTCACGTTGTCTGCTGCCTGAGAGATTTAGACTAAGAAATATTGCTGTGCTATGAAATTAATTATTATCAGAAAAGAAAGCCTCCAGTGATTTAAAATTATATTGCATATATCTATGTAGTATATTAGAGTACATTAAGAAAGTTAAAGTAAATTAAAAGCCCTAAAACAATACACATACTATTTCAAGATCCCAGTGGCATATTAATTATGCCTTCTGCTCTATTCTTTTTGTCTCTTTTGTAAATATAGGCAGTCTCAGAATTAAACTACTTAACTAATAAGAGGCCCTTGCATAGAAACAGCCACTGGTCCTCTGACCACTTATAACGTCATTGAGGCTGCAGCCACTGAAGGTTCTGACTACAGCTCACGCTTCCAGTGCCCCATAGCTATTGCCTGTGGAGGCCCCATTGCTAATTTCTAATTTCAACTTTTCTTTATGCCTTAAGGCTTTCAGCACTTGTGTCTTTGGAATACCTTGAGAAGTATTCCAACTGTGTTGATTCCAACTGTAATGAATTAGCCTCCTGAGACTCTGCCTACCGGTGAGAACATTTAGTTCAATTGTGAGTCAGTACAGTGTAATTATTAAGAATGTGGGTCTGGAGTTATCAGACCCCCTGTATTAATTTCCAGGCTCCGACATTTGTTAAGGATATAACCTTGGAAAGTTTGGCTGCTCTTTTGCCTCAATTTTCTCATCTGTAAAATGGGAACAACAATTATAGTCAAACGTATTGGTACTATAATGGGCTGAATTGTGTCCCCTCAAATTTCCTATGTTGAAGTCCTAAACCCCAGTACCTCGGAATGTAACTGTTTAGAGATAGGACCTCTACTGGGGTAATTAAGTTAAAAGGAGGTCTCATGGGTAGACTCTAATTCAATATGACTGGTGTCTTTGGAAGAAGAGAAAATTAGGACACAGCGCACACACAGAGGTAAGACAATGTGAAGACACAGGGAGAAGACGGCCATCTGAGAGCCAATGAAAGAGGTTTCAGAAGAAAATAACCCTGTTGACACCTTAATCTCAGACTTCTAGCCTCCAGAATTGTGTGAAAATAAATAAATACCTGTTGTTTAAGCCATCTAGGTTGTGGTATTAGGTTGGTGCATAAGCCATTGCGGTTTTTGCAATTGTTTACAACCTTTTCAACCGCGATTACTTTTGCACCAACCTAATACTTTTTGTATCGTAGCCTGGCACTTTTGATGATTCCAAGAGACAATGCATGAGTAAATGTTTAGAAAAGTGCCAGCATAGTAGGCATGTGATAATGTTAGCTACCACTATTCTGTAGCCAAATATGTTGCTAATTCTAAATAACTTTCTCACGAATTAAGACTTAGGTCACAACCTGTTCATACTGTGAGTACTATTACATATCAGGATTACCTTGAAAATTGTCTTTTTTACATTAAACATTCATTTGTTCATAAAATAAACATGTATTCACTGCTGACTTGATCCAGGAGCTATGCTTGGTGCAGGAAGTACAAGATGAATAGGACACAGCTCATAACCCTTCCTTGAGGAGCTTACGGTATCTGGAAATGGTCCAACATGGCGATTGGCATCATTAGAGTGACAGAATGGTGGCTGGAGGCCGGTAAGGTTGAACATAGCAATAAAGGAGAACAATTGCCTGTCTGCAGGGCAGGCAGAGAGGGGCTCTCTGGACCACTTGAAACCTGGCCCAGCTCTTAAAATGATGTGGGTTTTCTAGGGAAGGTCTGCAGTCACCAGGTGCTGACCTGCAAAATCCAGAGAAAGATGGCTCAGTCTGAGCAAAGATTTCATGCAGGGACGGAGGTTAAAAGGTTGCAAACAAAGGCCAGCTCTGCTGGTGCAATCATAGTCAGGGCACAAGGGCTTGGCAGGTACATAATCTAATGGGGAAAAAATGCTGATGCTGTCTCTTCTCCTTGGCCAAACTCTCTGACAGAAAGACTGGAATACTCACTTACATGTTCCTTAGAGAGGCTGTTTGCATAAACAGGTCAGATTTCTTTGAAATTATAATGTCACAAAAGAGTTTCACTTTTTTTTCCCTAAACCACTTTATTCAGGTATAATTGATACACAATTAAAAACACATATTTAAATTGTAATATTTGATGTTTTGACATATGGATACACCAGTGACACATTTGCCATGATCAAGATAGTAAACTTCTACATCGCATCCCAAAGTCTCCTCCTGCCCCTTAGTGACCCTTCCTTCTCACCACTCCCTCCCCCTGCCTGGAGACAACCTCTGATCTGCTGTCACTATACATTAGTTGGCATTTCCTGTAATTTTATATAAATAGAATCACACAATATGTACTCTTTTCATGTGTTTTTTGTCATCCAGAATAATTATTTTGAGATTTGTTCATGTTGGTGTGTATCAGTAGTTCCTTCATTTTTGTTGTTGTTGTTGTTGTTGCTGAGTAGTAATTCTGTTGTATGAACATGCTGCAATCTTGTTTATCCATGCACCTGTTGAGGGATATGTGGGTTGTTTCTTGGTTTGGGATTTTGTAAATAAAGCTACAGTGAATATTTGTGTACAAGTCTTCCTATGGCTATATCTTTTCTTTTCTCTTGGGTAAATACATAAAAGTAGAATGGTTAGAACATATGCTAGATGTCTGTATATACCTTTATAAGAAACTGCAAACTGTTTTCCAAAAGGTTGTATCATTTTACATTCCCAAGTTCAATTCATTTATCAGACATACGCTTTGCAAATATTTTCTCTCAATCTTTGGCTTAGGTTTCCCTTCTCTAAACAGCAGTATTTGAAAAGCAGACTTTAATTTTAATAAAGTTTAATTAATCATTTTTATAGCTTATTCTTTAGTTGCCATATCTAGAAAATCTTTGTTTCTTCCAAATTTACAGTTTTTCTCCTATCTTTTCTTCTAGAAGTTCTATAATTTTAGGTTTTGCATTTAGGCATGTGATCTATTTTGAAACACTATTAGGTCAAGTTGGTTCATAAATGTGTTCAAATAGTCTATATCCTTACTGATTTTCTTTCTGATTGTTCTATCAATAATTGAGAGAGGAATACTTAAATCTTTGAATATCATTGTTAATTTTTTTAATTTTTCCCTGTATTTCTATCAGTTGTTTCTTCGCATATTTTGAAACTCTACTACTAAGTGCATGTTGAAGACTATTATGTCTATTTGATGACTTGACCGCCTTATCATTATGAAATGAACTTCTTTACTCTGGTAATATTCTCTGCTCTGAAATCTACTTTGTCTGAAATTAATATAGCTACTACAACTTTCTTTTGATTAATATCAGCATAGTATATATTTTTCTTTATTTATTTTTAATATGTGTTTTTATATTTAAATTGTATTCTTTGTAAATAGCATATAGCTGTGCATTGCTTTTCTATTCAATCTAACAATTTTGGCCTTTTCATCGAAGTGTTTAGAGCATTTACAAGGAAGATGGATGTGTTTAGTTTTATATCTACCATCTTGCTGTTTATTTTCTATTTGTCTTATCTTTTCTTTCTTCTCCTTTTTTTCTTCTTGTGCCTTTTTTTTTCTTCAGAATTAACTAAATATTTTTCATTGTTCCATTTATCTCCTTTGTTGGCTTATTAGCTCTAACTTCCTGTTTTGTTATTTGACTGGTTCCTTTAGGGTTTATAGTAAATATCATTAACTTATCCCAATTGACTTTCAAATGATATTAGACCATTTCACATTTTGTCTTAGGTGGTTTGGGCTGCTATAACAGAATACCATAAACTGGGTGGCTGAAACAACAAACATTTATTCCTCATAGTCTGGAGGCTTGGTGCTGGCAGATTCAGGGCTGAATGAAGATTCTCCTCCTGATTTGCAAATGGTCTTCTTCTTGTTGTGTTCCACATCGTGGAAAGGGGAGAGAGAGAACAAGCTCTTGGGTCTCTTCTTACAAGAGCACTAATTCCGTTCGTGAGGATTAACCCCCATGACCAAATTACCTCCCAAAGGCCTTATCTCCTAATACCATCATGTTGAGCTTTAGGATTTCAACATACGAATTGCAGGGGGCAGGGCACAAACATTCGTCCATAACATATATGTATATTCATACAATAGTATAGTCATATAATAGTATATTCCATTACTCCTTGTCAGCCTCTGTGCTACTGATTTTATATATTTTACTTTTATATGTTATAAAATTCAAAATACATTGTTATTACAGCTATTTAAATAATCAATTACCTTTAAACATATTTGAATACTAAGAAAAAATATATAGTTAATCGTTTGCTACCATTTCTGGTACTTCTCATTTCTTTGTAGATCCAGATATTCACCTGGTATCATTTTCCTTCTGTCTGAAGATCTTCTTTTAACTTTTTTTTTCTTCCAAACTCTTTTATAAGGCCACTATCACCCTGATCCCAAAACTTAACATTCTTTTTTAATATTATGGGTCTCCTGGGGTGGTGAATTCATTCAGCTTTGTAGTATAAAAAGATCTTATTTTGGCTTCATTTTTGAAAGATATTTCACTGGTCATAGAATTTAAGTTGATTTTTTTTTTTTTCTTTCCTTAATGATGCTTCTCCACTCTTTTCTCTGTTACACTGCCTCCAACAAGAAATCTGCTGTCATCCTTAAGTATATGTCTCTACATATGTTTTTTCCATGGCTGATTTTAAAATCTTTATCACTGTTTTTGAACAATTTTAGTTTGGTTTGCCTTAGTGTGTCATTTCATTCATGTTTCTTGTGCTTGGATTTCATTGATCTTGGGAGCCTAGGTTTGTAGCTTTCATCAATTTGAAAAATTATCAGCTATTACTTATTTAAACATGTTTATCCCCTGCTGTCTCTGCTATGGAAACTACAATACCATGTATATTAAGGTGCTTGAAATTGTCTCACAGCTCACTGATGCTCTGTTCATTTTTTAAAAATACTTATTTCTGTGGTTGTTATATCTTCAAGTTTACTGATCTTTTCTTCTGCAATAGCTGCCATTAATCTTATTCAACGTATTTTCATCACAGGCAGTTTAGTTTTCATCTCTACAGGCTGAATTTAGCCTTTTTTTATGTCTTGTAAGTCTCTACTTAACTTTGTGCACTTATGAAGTATATTTATAATACCTGATTGTCCTTGTCGGCTATTTCTAAAATCTGCATCAACTCTAGGTTAGTTTTGAGTGAGTGTGCTTTCTTTTCATTATGAGTCATATTGTCCTGCTTTTTTGCATGCTTGATCATTTTTATTGGATGCCAGCAATTGCGAATTTTGCCTTTTGGTATTAGATAGTTTTGTAGTCCTATCAGTATTTTCTTGAGCTTTATTCTAGGATGTAATTAAGTTACTTGGAAATAGTTTGGTCCTTTCAGCTTTGCCTTTAAGATTTGTTATGTGGGACAAGATCAGGGCCAATGATCATCTGCTACTGAGACAAGACCCTTCTGAATTCTTCACTCAGTGCTTTATCGATTATGAAGTTTTCCAATCTGACTGGTGGGAACAGGCACTGTTCCTGGCTCTGTTTGAGTGTTGACTACTATTGCTTCTTATCTTTTAAGGTGAAGAAGTGTGGTTCTTTTTCCATCCTTGGGTTGTTTTCCTTACCTACATGCACTGAGCAGTACTCAGCTGAACACTCAAGGGTGACCTTCTGCAGATCTCTGGAGTTCTGTCTCTTCGCTTACATTCCGTCCTGCAAACTCTAGCCATTGTCTTCTCCCTAGGTTCTCAACTCTGTCTCCTCAACTCAGTGAGTCTCCTCCTCTGGCTCTCCTGCTTCCTGTGCTATGCCCTGGAAACTCTCTCAGGGCAATAAACTCAGAAAGTCATAGAGGTCGCATCATTTGCTGCCTATCTCTCAACAATCACTGTTCTTCATGACTGATGTTCACTGTCTTGAAAACCCAGGAATTGTATATTTTATTCACAAAAAGTGAATGAAGTCTTATCACCTAGCCCCGAAGTTACACTTCATTATTTTCAGAATATCCTGCTGGTTAATGAAAGTATCCTTCCCCAGTGTGTCTGTGTTGGGGAGGGGAGCAAGGAGAGACTACACAGAACTTGAATATCTTAAGTCGAGTATCACTGGAAGCTGGTTACTACCCACAGGCAGTGAATACAACAACTTGGGAAGTGGGAAAATTAGATGGGATGAGCAGGGTGGAGCCAGAGAATAGTACATTGGAGTTGACATTCATTTGAAAGAGTTTTCACAGAAATAATTTCTTTCTACTCTATATTCCATAAACACCTCTGTCTCAACTGAGCTTTTATTATACTGTTTCACTTTTATTTAAGTGCTAGTCTCCTCTACTAAATTGAGAATTTCTAGAAGGCAGAGACTACCTCTTATTCACATTGGATCCCCAGGTTCCTACTATCCTGCCTGGAGTATAGTAGAAGCTCAAGCATGGTGTCTTAAGCGGAATCAAATTGAATGGGCTGGAACAATGAGTTTACCAATATCTATTACATGACCCTAAATGTTGAGATATGCTAAGCTGGAAAGCAGCATAATGAAAATGGTACTTTAGGGAAGCTGATTAAAACCAAGAGGTTAGAGAAAGAAGCTAACAAGGTCTATTCCAAGGCCTAATGTGGCAACTCAGGCATAAAATGGTAGGACTTGGAATAGATGAAAGTAAGAAGTAGCAATAAAGTAGAAGGCTTGAATCCCAGGCCCATATAAAGAAAATAATAGATAAGACTTATTGACAATTGGGTTTGAAGGGAAGAAAGGGCCAAGATGACTGTAGGGTTTCAAGCCAAGGACACATGAAAATTGTGATGTCACCCAAAGATTAAGACAGTGCTCAGGTTAGATGCATAACTCTCCTTCCAAAATTGTTCTTCTTCCTTTATTTCCTATCTGAGTGACCTAAGCTAGAAATCTTAAAATTGTTCTCAACTTTTCCCTCTCCCTTACCTCCTTACCTATATATCAAGCTGCAGCTTGGGTTCCCCAGGAAGCAGACTCAGATGGAGTTTAGTATGCAGGATGTTTATTAGAGTGTGTTCTTGCAATCAGCCCTGTGAAAGGGAAGAGAATGAAGCAGGAGTGATCAGAGAGAGAAGTCAAGCTGCACACAGCCCTGTGTCGTTCCATAGGGAACACTGGAGCTTCTATAGACTGATCCTTCAGAGGGGCCCTGAGCTGGGCCACGTTTGCCAAGCCTTCATCCCCTCACATCACTCAGTCACTGCACCACACTGAGATGGGAAGTGACCTCAGGTGAGGAGCTCTGCAACAATAGCAATGAATGACAGGGTTGGCAGCTGAAGACTGTCTGCTCAGCGCATTCCCAGTAACTGCATCAGCAAGTGTTTCACTGACGGGGCGTTTGGGTAGCACATGACAGTGTCCATGTCTCTCTCCCCAGGTTTCCATGCCCCTATTCACACAGGTTAGTTGTTTGGGGTTACCATTACTTTGTTTCCTGAATTGCTGTAATAGGGTCCTAGTTTATCTTTCTGCTTATTGTCTTCATCTCTGTCCAATCCATTTTCCACACTCTTGCTATGATAATCATTCTAAACACAGACATATTCGTGCCATTCCTCATCTTAAAATCATTCAATGGCTCTCATCACCTATGCAGTTCAGTCTGGACCTCCAGTCAACGTGCACTGTGGCTCAGACAAATTCCTCGGGCTCTCACGTGCCTTCTGGTTCTTTCTCTGTCAGACATCTTCCTTTTCTGACTGATTTTTTTTGCTTAGCTTACTCCTCCTGCCCTGTTCTTCCAGATCCACCTCCTTTATGAAGCTCTGTGACTCTGCGAGCCTGAGTTAAGTGGCATTTCAGTACGTTATTATAACCCTCACTATTTACCTTTTTGCAGCATTTATTACATGATTCTCCAATTGTCTGTTACCAGATTTTCATCTCATTGAGAACACAGACCAACAGCTGGCTCTGTTTAACCCAGCACCTAGCATGTGGCTTGGCATATCAGGGGCTTGCTAATGTTTGGACAGTAAGCGAATTAATCAGATAACAGTTTAAAAAATACACTTACCCAATTTTATTCTGCTGATTAATAACCACCCTCATTTGGACATCTGAAACAGTTTTCAAAGGCAGGAATGAGTCTACGAAATGAGGCTTACTTATGGATCAGCTCCGAACTTCCCAGTAAAAATACTGCAGTCTATGAAGTTTAGCCAGAGAGCTACTTCGGCTCATTACTGAAGATTTTCCCCGTGGCTGCTGAGTAAGGTACTGTAGGGAAGGAAACTGCTGACTGCGCTGACCCTACTCTCTAACATCCCTGTCGTGCGGGAGACCCTGCTCACTGCGCCATTTGTCGTGCGGGGCGGCCTTGGGGGTCTCTGGTCCCGCTCCCCACAAGAGAACGCAGGATATGGTGAGGCCAAAAAGGAACACCCACGGAGCCATAGGTAGGGGAGTCATACCACTATATTCTCTCTGGCGGCACTATACTCTCACTGGAGGCTGGATCCACACTGTCCGCAAACCGCCATCCACACTTGCCAGCCCAGCCGCCATCTTCTTGCTAGCCCCCATCCTTCTCTCTTCCTTCTCTGCTAGCACAGCCACAGCAGTTATATTAGTGGCCAATGGCTCACTGGTTACAGCTGACGGCCAACTAGCCACAGCTGATGGCCATGCAATCACAGTTGGCCATTTACTACCTGAGCCAGCACCTGTCTATGTGAGGCCGAGAGCCTGGAAACTACTTTCTGGGGCTCTGCCCCCACAATCCCTCTGCTCTCTTCCTCTCATACCCCACAGAGGAAACCCAAGAGCAGAAGTAGGAGGGGTGTGCGTCCTTCCCCCTTCCCGGGGGCTGCAGAGCTTTGTGTATCTTCTTCCACCACTGGTTTCTGGGTTCCAAGTTTCTAGACTGCATGAGATGAGATAGTGAGTCTTGAAGAATCCCTCCCACCCCCACCACCAGCTCAGTGTTGTCCAGACTCCATCCTCTCACTCGTCTTCTTCTCTGAAGTAAGAGAAAATCTAGAATCCTCCAAGCTACTCATTGTTGTTAACAGACATCTGGTGTCCACTTCCCCTACACGTTACTGAGCTCTAGATGAGATTTGCAATGTTCAACAGAAGCAACCCTGCTCTCATGGGGCCTTCTAGTTTTCCTGAAAAACCTACATGCCGGAGCTTAGAGATGGTTGTATAGATGACAATGATCTCTCAATAAATTTTCACACCTCATTCCTTTGTATAGTTTAAGATTACCTCTCAAAGGACCTTTAAATAGAATCCTGTATTGCTTCAGATACCATTGGTTTTTTAGAAGTCACAGAGGCACTGTGGGAAACTAATTTATTTTACAAGGCCATCCTCTGTCCTGGGAGGTTTTCATGTTGAACTCTATTAACAGTTTTTGTCTTTTGTTATAATGCATATATTAACAATTAAAAGCCATTTAAAATAATTGATTCAATTCACTAAAGCCAACAAATTAATTAACTGATGCATAATTAATTAAGCAGCAAGACATGGCTTCTTAAGGGACCGGAGAGGAGAGCTGTGATTTGTGTATTCATGAACAGAGTAGATAAGAGTCAGCTGTGCTCTTGAACCAGATACTGATACAATCAGGGTCATAATTTAAGAGCCGAAGCTGAAGACTGTTCAGCTTACAGAAGGAGCACGTGGCCTCAGCTGCTCTGCTCAACATAAAGTGATACTCTGTGCTTGGGCTGTATCTTAAATAGACACAGAACTTTGGATGTCAGGGCAGGGTGGCAGGGGTTGGGAGCAGAGGTCCTGAGAGAACATCCTTCCCCATTGCTCGACACGTACCAGTGCACTCAAATTGCAGTCTTCAAAAGGTGCCCATATACAATTTGTTTTGGGTCCACAAATTGAGGAGATAAGTCCAGAAATTGAGAGTAAGCATTTAGAAACTTTTACAGGAATTTGACAGTCATTGTATGCCTGCCGAATCTAATATTTTTTAAATTGGGGCTTATGTTTTTATGTCCATTTTCATTTAATTGTTTCTAGTAAATCATTTTTATTGTATTTAACATAAACATCAGTATGCAATACATTATAAATTGTAAAAAAACAAAAAAACAAAAACGAACAGGTCCTTTAAGAGAGATATTCCTAGAACCACTGCCTTAGATAATTCCAGCAATCCTTAAGCCCAAGCCTTGCAAAATACTGTTTGATCTGAACATGTCCTAGGGAAGATAACATGAACTCTAATGTCACTCTGCCACTGAGTTGGAAAACGGGATTTGAGATGCCGTGTGTTCCTCTCTCTGGCGGCGCTCCTGTGCTCTGCAGAGCCAGTGCTAACTAGAGAACAAGATGAAGCAAGATGAGTCAAAGCCATGGAAGCTGTAAATACTATAGCTGCACTGATATTCATTTTGGACATGTGCCTACGGGAAGGGTCACAGTTACCTGTGAAAAGTAATATTATGCGGCCACTAGCTACAGGTGAGTTTTAGCGTGTTAGATAGAATACATCACAGTGCACTAATGGTCCCAACTCCTATAACAAGAATGGCAAGAACGGAGAACCTGCATCTTGGGGCTTTTAGCACACAAACAAGAACAGAAAGCTAAGCGTTGTCCTTTGAGGTAGTGGGATGTGGATGGACAGGTTAAAAGGGAGGTAGTTCTCCATATCCAGACTTTAATAATAAAAGTGAAATGAGTGTAACCACTTACTTGAAGTGGAATGGACACTTGCTGGGGCCTGACTTAACTTGCGCTTGAGTTGTGGTAATGAGAATACCTCCTAGCAAGTTTGCCTAAGGCCATTTTTGTGCTGAAGTAGTTATAATAGCTTTGTAGCCCCTTCAGTAGTATTCAAGGTGGGCCTGTCTTGGCAATTTATAGGTCATCGTATATGCACAAATAGACCACACGGGATGACTCCCCACAAACCAATGGGTCAGTCCCATTCTTTGAACTCCTACAATGTACAAGAGTCCTGACTCTTGTATATAATAAAGACAGCTTGTGGTTTGGTCCTTGTGCATGAGTGGTCTTTCAAATATGATCTCAAGATTTCAAAAAGTGAAATCATTATTCTGAAAATAAAAGTGGCTTATTGCAAAACAACTACCATATTGCCTTATCATAACAATAAGAGAGAAAGTCCCTTACCTGAGATTGTATGTGGAATCCATTTAGTCATATGAATGGAGGAAAATCTAATGTACTGAATCAGGAATATTATCATTCCAAAACCAGTGAGCAACTCCATGTAATGTACTCGATAGTTTTGGTGTCACCTAAATAGCAATGGAGAGAATTCAGTAGGGAGGAACATCAGACAGACCTGGGTTCAAATCCTAACTTCTCTACTTTCTACCTATATAATCTTGAAAACTTTGCTTGGCTTCTCTGAGCCTCAGGTTCCAGATTTGTAAAATGAAGATAATAAAATCTACCCTGAAAGGCTGGCTCTTATAGAACGTTTCTTTCGTGACAGTTCCTTTGCTAAGTAGTTACATATTTTTTCACTTATCCTCCCCGCAAATCTTTAAAGTCATATTATGTGATAACATGATACCCAAGTCCAAACACTCAACCATCACAGCTTTAGAAATAAAGTATATATAAAAGACTGAGCATAGTGCCTGACACTTAGTAGGTACTTAATAAATGGAGTCATTAGTCTATTATTATTGCTACCACTGCTCAGGGAGAAAAAGGCAACATGGAAGTGAAAATGCACACTTGGTGTTTACTCTGAATTCTCTCCTCTGCTCTGCCTTAATGGGAGGTGGCCCAGGCCCCAGGTTTCTCATCAGTAAGGAGAGGAGGTTTACCTCAGGGCAAGCCTTAGGCAGAAAATAATTGTAGGGACAACTGAAATGCTCCATGACCTCCCCTGTATCTCCTTTAAGGTTTGACTGTTGCCTAAAAATCATTTCAGGGGAGTTCTGCCATTCATTCTGCTGGGATAGCAAGAAAGCTCAAATATGCAAATCCCCAGAAGAGGTTACACAAAAGTGTGAATAAATTTCAGGCAAACAGTATAAAATGACATCAGGTCTTAATAGCTGTGACAAGAAAATATAGAAAAGCAATGGCATGGGTTAGAAGGAGATGCTGTTGAAAGGAAAGGGAGGCTGGAAACAAATTGGGGAGTGTCTCAGTTTTCTATCTGGCTGACCCTGCTTATCTTCATTTGCGTGCAGACAAATTACATATTTTGAGAAAATGGAAGAAGCCTCTGGAAGAAGTGTGCCTGCACCTCAATGCGTCCCTATGAGGGGTCCAGCCAAGCTCTCCTATGGGTGTGTGTGGTCACAAAACTCCCCCTTCACTCGTCTCCCCCTCACCTTCTTACTGCATATAGCATAATGGTTATTAAAATTAGGCTGCTTGGGTTCAAATCCTAACTCCCCACTTACCTGACTTTGGGCAATTACTTAATCTCCAAGAACAGGATGCTCATGGCGGTGTGTGAGGATAAAATTAGGTACTGAGTTAAAGCACTTGGCTCTGTGCTTGCTACGTATGGGGTAAGCAGCTCCCTCATTCAAGTTTGTGACCCACAGGAAGTGACAGACCAATTAGGCCAGTGCCAGGCCACCCTGTCTTCTCAGACCAACTATGCCATTGGCAGCTGCACATATTTCACTACATGAGAAACAGTTATTCATTGACAGAAATGGTAGTTTCACAGTATTTTCTTTCTGCTTCACAAGATACAAACCTGTGATTTATCTCCTTTATGGGAATATGGGTCTTTAAAGATACAAACCATCTAGACAGGAGCTAGGGACTCTGACGGTCTGTGATCCCAGTGGTGAGAATGGTGGGGAGTCACCTTGCCTCACCTCTCAGTGTCATGGTTTCCTCTGAGGTAAAAGGGAGTGGGTGGCTGAGACGACTCTCAGAAATAACTCTCCCTGGGTGTTGGTCAGGACTGCTGGATAAAGCCGTATTATATATGTTGAGCCTTAGTTTGCCTATCTGCAAACCCAAGTTGCTACTGCCTATGACAATTTACTTAAATGAATATTGATGAGTTCATGTTTTCTTTCCAGCTCTCTCTAAGCATCCTTCAAACCATGTTCCCCCAACGCCTCCCCCCAAAAAACGAAATGAAAGCTTTAGCTAACTTCTGAGGACTGCATATTGGCTGAAACTATCTGATGACAAAACCAGTAAGGAAATTCAATAAATATACTTTTATATGCAGTCATTAAAAAAATATTCAAAAGAGCCTATGGAAGTATCACATAGTTAACAAATACCTGATGAGCATCTACCAAGTGCTCAGGTCCTTGGATAAATTTAATTCACATCCTTGTTCTGAAGGAATTCATGGTATATTAGAGGGAGATAAATGCATGAATCCAAGTAACTAATTTCAGGTGGGAGGGGATAAGTACCACAAAAGAGATACAAACTAAATCGGATATGAGTTCAAGGGAGAAAAAATGACTTGTACTTAGGAAATCAGACTTGCTTGCACTCTAAGTGCTTGTTGTAGGAAGGCTTTGTGGAGAAAGAGTTGGGGGAAATGAGCTCTGAGGGTAGATAGGATGGGGATCTGTGAAGATGGGATAGTGATGAGGGGTCTTGAGGAAAAGGAGGGAAAAGAACATTCCATAGCAAAGGCGTGGAGGAGGAAAGGGAAGTCCAGGATGGATCTGTAGGCCGTGGATGGTGCATTCAATTGGCCTGGTTCTGAGCAATGATGTTATAAATGTTGTCTGAGATCTTAGAAAGCCTTGAACTCTAGGGAAATAATTTATGCCTTATCCCTTAAGTTATTAGGAAACTGAAAGTTTTGCAGCAGGAAACTGAAAGTATTGTAGGATAAAATGGAAGAGGGAGCTCTGTGAGGAGAATGTGGTACTAAGCCAAAGTAGGGGGATGGTGGTCCAGAGTAAGGCCCCACTAGTGACATGGAGAGAGGAGGTTTAAAGGCAGAAGGACCACACATCCCCCCAGTTTGCCAGGAAGAATTGTGGCTTCCGCCTGCACTGGTATAGCTATTTACAGGTATATCAGTTTGGACAATACATGATATGATTGTCCTAGTTAAAAGTGATGTTAAGTAACTAGAAGGGTGAAACAGCAAAAAAGAAACAGGTTTTGGAGGAAAGTGAGTCTGGTTGTGGACATACTAAGTTTGAGGTGGTGTTTGGGTTTCTAAATGGAAAAAGATAACACTAATAATAATAGTCAACATTTCTTGAGTGCTTGCATCACGTCAAGCAGAGTATTAACTCACTTATTCTTCACAAAAACTCTGCGATGTAGGTACTATTATTATCCTCATTTTACAGATGATGAAACTGGGCAGAGAGAGTCCTATGACTAGTAAACAGGTGAAAATATAGGCCTTGAGCTCAGGAGAGAGTTGAGAATAGAGACAAGAATCTGGTGGAAGAGGCTAAGAGGTCCAGGTGGGTTGGCAAAATAGAGAGTGAAGGAAAGAATGAATGTAAAGAACAAAAATGGAAATAGCAGGAGGAAAAGAAGGTCAGGAAGACCCAAAGGAAGCAATCAATTAGAGAGGTAGAGAAACCAAAATGACAACATCACGAAAACCATGGCAGAAAAGAGCATGACCAGCTCATTAGCGCAGAACATGAAAGAGAAATGGAAGAGGAGGACTGGAAAACAATGTTGGATTGCTGACTTCTGAGCCAATAAAATGCATATTAATTCCTCCATTGTCAATGTGTTTCACTTGCACCAGATTGTTGTGCAACTACCTAAGGGCAGACGCCATGCTCCTCTTGATGTTCTGCGTGGTGTGGAGACTGCTTCCTCGCCTCATGTTCTTGGGAGCAGAAAGCCCATTTGAAGGCCACTGTTGGCTCCGGGAGGCAGGAGGAAGGAGTGAGAATGGCTTTCTGCCTGGAGCTACCATTACACCAGGCTTTTAAAAGAAAAGTGATCCAACAATTCCCTCAGATTAGAAACATATGTGGAATTAGATGAACAAGATCTACAAGGCTCATCTTGCCTTTGACTATTGAAGAGATCTCACTAACCTCCAAGGATAGAGTTTCATTAATCTGTAAACCTAACTTGGGCAGACTCTCACCAAACTTAACATAGGAGTTTTTTGTTGTACACGCCAGGTGGTGATGAAATAAAATTTTCATGTTTTTATTGTCTTGTGTGGCTGTTCGCATTTTGATTGTTTCTTTTGCATACTATTGGAAGTAGGATGCAATTAGTTGTGAAGTTCTTTTTTTCTCTTGGTGTTAGATGTCATAAATTACCATGCTGAAACTACTGGTACTTCAAAATCTGGAGTAGGCTAGAACTTGTTTTCTCTGTTTCAATTTATTTCTTCCTCCATCTGTGTCATCTTCCTCCCTTAGGAATTTGGGCCTTTTATGATGAACCTATCTTTTGATTCAAGAGAGAAATTGACAGTTTCTCCACCTCAAGTTCACATTTTGGGCTGGGTAATTCTTGTTGTGGAGGCCTGACATGTGCATTGTAAGATGTTCGGCAGCTCCCCTGGCTTCTTTCCACTAGATGCCGGTAACAGCCAACCCCTCTCCCCAAGCTGTGACAGTCAAAAATGCCTCCAGAAATTGCCAATGTCCCCCTGGAGCAAAACCTCCCACTTTTGAGAGCCACTGAGAAAGAATTCATTCATACTAAGAAGATAGTGACTTAATATGTTACTTTTTCAATGAACATTTCCATTTTGCAAGTGGAACTAAGAAAAAGCAATGCAGACGGGCAGAAATGTCGATTTCTTTCTTTTTCTGTAACCCAATTAATCTCTAACTGAAGTTTCATGATGACAGAAATACAATCTGAGTAATGGATAGACTTGGTGATCTTCAGAATTAGATTTGAACAGTTCGGTTCAGGGTTTCTTGCTCAGCCCTGGGGTAAGTACAGAGTACTGTGTTGCCCCTTGGGGGGAGCAGCAGTAGATGCTGGGAATTGGCCTGCCTTGTGCGGGCACTGGCTGTGTCACACAGGCATCCTTTCTGGTTCTCCTGCGGAGTCATCCCTGCTGCATCCATGGAGTTCTACCATTGCTTCAAATGGCCTGTCTTCACTTTGAATCTTCCTTGTCCTGACCTAGGGTTCTCCAGGACACCAGAAACTTGAGAAGGCTCTCCCTGACTTCTCTAAAACCAAGGCAGACACTCCTGGCCTTACTGTATTCCTGTTCTGCTGTCAATGAGAGCTGGTGTCATTTCCCTGTGTCACTGTGTCCTCATGCCTGTTTGGATTTCTAGTACTATTCATCACTCCCGATACAGCTAGAGGGAGAGGCAGCCATTTCCCACCTGTCTTGCTTTGCCTCTTCTCAAGCTTGGGGGAGGGAGGGGGGAAAGAGAGCCTCTTGAACTTAAAAGCCAAGAATTTACTGCCTTTGTTTAGTTCTGCAAAGTCGACTTCCCCCTAAGACAGTGATGAATCATTACTAGCTGCCTGGGCTGAAGGAAGGCCCTTGGGGCCTGTGGAGAAATTGACTGGAAAGAGAACACATGGCTTAATATCCTCCCTACCCTCCTCACTTGGCACTCATCCATCTACAGGTACCACAGCTCTGGATGTACATACAAGGCAGTGTTTTCAAGGTATGTCCTCCATAAACTGCATGGCATTGCACAGGGTAACTTAGTTTATCTAATTCCACGAGGCATTTTGATGGATAACTAACTAGGTATGGAACCTTAGCCAACACATTTCTCATCTTTAGTCATCAAAACTACATTAAAGTACACATTATAATACAGTGTTTCCTCAACATCTCTGTAGACTCGAGGATTCCAATGAGAAATACGGGAAGGTGTCAACAGGAAGACAAATATTACTAAATGTGTGCATTCAACCAATGGAGAATAATAATACCCTTTATACTGGGGACACGTAAGACACAGTGAAAAACAGCCCTCCCTTTCCATATCTCTAGTGAAGACTAAATAGCATCAAGCATTTATCCAGCACTGAAGAATATCTCATGTGGCCTTGTATTTACTATGATAACTATCTCACGTGTTCTTTTTCTTTAAGCTTCCATCACCTTCTACCCTATCCTTACTCTCAGGGATGCACTTGCTTCCAATGTCACTGAGGAAACAGAAGCAGGGAGAAGGGAATTTGCTCACACTCCATCCTCCTGCACCTGTGTGCCTGTTCTCTGTCTCCCTCCAGTCATTCTGGACAAGGCAGCTCCTTCACTTCTCACCACACTCCATCCCCTTCCTTCCTAATAATTCATTCATGCAGTTGATTCTCCTGGCTCTTTCCTGTCTTGTCAAAGCCTGATTTTCTACTCTTTTTTGCTGGGTATTTACCAAAAAAATTTGAAAACACTTATTCATAAAGATATATGTATCCCTATATCCATTGCATTATTATTCACAATAGCAAAGACATGGAAACAACTTAACTGTCCTTTGACAGATAATGGGGTAAAGAAAATGTGGTATATATGCATGATGGAATACTACTCAGCCAAAAGAAATATGAAATATTGCTATTTACAACAGCATGGATGGATATTGAGATTATTATGTCAAGTGAAATAAGTCAGATGGAAAAGGACAAGAACCATACGAGTTCCCTCACGAGGTCTGACAATTAAGTTTGTGAAATTGTTGCAATGATGTTGCTAAACTTTTTTGATATCAGAGGGATTATTCATTATGAATTTGTACCAACTGGACAAACAGTTAACCAAGTTTACTATTTGGAAGTGCTGAAAAGGCTGCATGAAAAAGTTAGATGAAAACGACCTGAACTTTTCGCCAACAATTCGTGTCTCTTGTGTCATGACAATGCACAAGCTCACACAGCACTGTCTGTGAGGGAGTTTTTAGCCCATAAACAGATAACTGTATTGGAACACCCTTCTACTCACCCGATCTGGCCCCCAGTGACTACTCTCTTTACCCAAAGATAAAGGAAATATTGAAAGGAAGACATTTGGTTGACATTCAGGACATCAAGGGTAATATGACGACAACTCTGATGGCCATTCCAGAAAAAGAGTTCCATAATTTCTTTAAAAGGTGGACTAGGCACTGGCATTAATACATAGCTTCCCAAGGGGACTGTTTCGAAGGTGACTGTAGTGATATTCAGCAATGAGGTATGCAGCACTTTTTCTAGGATAAGTTCGCAAACTTAATTGTCAGACCTTATATGTGGGATATAAAACAAAAAGCAACAAATGAACAAATAAAACAAACACACACACAAACAAACACACAGGAAACCAAACTTGTAGGCACAGACAACAGAATGATAGTTACCAGAGGGGGATGGGGTCAGAAGGGAACACAGAGGGTAAAGGGGATCAAATATATGATAATGGAAGGAGACTAGATTTCAGGTGATGGACAGATGAATGAGTATACAGATGTCATATTATAAGTTGTACTCTTGAAATCTATATGTTATAAACCTGTGTTACCACAATAAATTTAATAGTAACTAAAAAAAAGGAAACGCACTTTTGCCCCTTCGATGTCAAAAACCCTCTGTAAACTTTGCTTTCCCTCCACTAACACTGATTTCTGTTCTTCCCATGATAGCAAACTCCACAGTTTTCCATCCTCATCTTCTCCATTCTTTCACCAACTCACTCCAGTCAACTTACTCCCATCCATCCACAGAAACTGATGATCAAAGTTACTACCAACCTCCAGTTGTAAATTTAACAGTCAGTATTCACTGCTCAAGATTGTCAACCACTTTTCTTCTTGACACATTTTCTTCACTGGGCATCCAGAACCCCACATTTCTTCTCTTTCTCCCATTCCTTCTCAGTCTCCTCTGCTCGTTCCTCTTCTCTCCTACCTCTGGAGCATCTTTGGATGTGTCCTTTTCTCTTTCCACACTCATTCACTGGGAGCAGTTAGCCAGTTGCATGACTTTAAATGTACTACATGCTGGTGACAACCCAAATGTGTATCTCCAGCCAGGATTCCTCTCTTGGACTTTAGACTTATATGCACATCTACCTACTTGAAATCTCTACCTACATACCTACAGGCATCTAAAACTTATCATGTCCAAAACTGAGCTCTTGCTCTCCCACCACTACCCTCCCTGCCCCCCAGTCCTCCTTACTTCAGTGAATAACAGTTCTATCCTGCTAGTTGATTGAGACCAAAACTGAGGAAGAATTGTTGACTCTTTTTCTCAGATGCACATCTGGTCAATCAGTAATTTCTGTCCGTTTTACCTTCAGAATATATCTAGAACCTAAACACTTCTCAGCCTCCCCACTGCCACCACCCTAGTCAGCCCACCATCCTGTTATTAATATTCCTTCCCCAGTCTCCACTCAACCCAGGAGCCCTGTTCAACCTTTGCCAGACCAGCAGTGTTCACACATTTGGTCTCAGAACACTTCATACCCTCAGAAGTAATTGAGGAGCCCAAAAAGTGTTTGCTATATAGATTAATATCTATTGATACTTACTGTATTATAAGTTAAAATGAAAAGTTTAAAAGTAATTAATTCATTTAAAAAATAATAAACATAATGCACATTAACATAAATAAGATAATTTTATGAAAACTAACTTATTTTCTAAAACAAAACAATAAAATGAGAAAAATAGTAGTTTACATTTTGAAAAGCATATTTTGCAAATCTCTTGAATGTCTCACTTAAAAGAACATAGATACTCCTATCTGCTTCCACTTTCAGTCTATTAAGTGTTATGTGTCGTGTAGCCTTTAGAAAACTCCACCGTACATTCATGAGAAGATGAGAATGAAAAGGGCAAATTATGTCTCATTACTATGAACATATTTTGACTTCATGAAGGGTCCTCCGACAGTGCTTTGAAAAATGCTGAGTTAGATCATATCATGCCTTTGCTCAGAACCTGGCAATGGCTTCCAAAGCAGTCCTTACAATGGTCTTCAAGAACCCACATGAACTGTCCCAGTTACCTGTCTGGCCTTAGTCCCCTTCCCACTCTGTCCTACCATACTGGTTTCCTTTCCATTCCTAGAACATTCCAGGCATGGCCCTGACTCAGGCCCTGTGCACTTTCTGTTTCCTCAGCTCAGAATACTCTTTCTCTTGATACCTTCATGGCTGACTGTCTCGTCTCCTACAGGATTTTACTCAAATGGCATCTTTTTACTGAGGTCTTACCTGGCTACCTCTGTAAAATTGCAACACGGTCTCCTCTCACTGCTCCTTTGATACTCCCAATCCCCACTTCCCACTTTATTTTTTCTTTAGCAATCATCTCAATCTAAATTACTGCTTATTTTACAATTTATACAATGTTTACTTTTTCTCTTCTACCTCAACTGCATCCTATAATTATAAATAACCATAAAAATTGGAAATATTCTAAATACCTAGCAATGAAGCATAAGTTAAATAAATGATGTTACATCTGATCTGTGCATCTATAATGATGTACATATAATTTGTTGATGAGAAAAATATGCACAATGTGCTAAATAAAAATAATTTTCAGGAAAAGATGTATATTAAAATATTATTTTGATTTTTAAGCATGTATTTATATTTTAATGCTTGTGTTTATATCTGTATTGAAAATAACTTAGAAATACTCTTTGAAGGCTTAACTTTGCATACTTAGGTAATCTATAACTTTCAAAGTAAAGAGGTATCACCATGGTGATTAAAGTCTTTGAAATTTTTGAAAAGCAGGTCATAAAACAGCATGCATAATATGATCATATTTTCATTAAAAAGAGAAAAAAGGAAGGACAAAGGGAAGGCTCAAGCAGAGTGTGGATGAAGGATACAGACTATATCTCAGAATTACAGGAGGAGAGCTAAGCATCTGGATGGTAGGTTTGGGAGAACGACTTTGGACCAGACACATTGCTGGTCACACAGAACAGCAATGCTCTCTCACCCCAAGACGGGAAAAGGGGTTTTAGTGCCCAAAGCAATACCGGGTTCAGGCAATACTGGCTAAATTTAAAAAGCTCCTCTCTGTTCTGCTCTGGGAATGCACTTTCCTTGAACAGAGAGGGAGAGTTAAGCTCATTATTCTTTAGACTGGAAAGTTCTGATGAAACAAAGTCTCCTTTGAAGAGAGAAAGGCAACAAAGAACAGAATAGCAGGGGAAGTCGGTCCTCCTTATCGCTGGCATCTGTCTGGTGACAGTTCTACCGAGGGACAAGGTGCAGCGCCTTGCAGGCTAAGACAGTGGGAGCTGCCTGTGCACTTTTACTCCAAGGAAAGGCCAGAGGATAAAGTTAACAAGTGCATTCGGATGCTGCGCGCACTCGGGGGGCTGTAATTGGAGTAGCAGAGTCACGTTTGCCAGCTAAATGGCAAATCTGTAATTCAGACCATGCAGTAGGCAGCTGGGTTTGTTGCTTTAGATAACATAAATCTAAGGTCAGAAATCTTACCCTGGATGTGCTACAGTGCGAGGCTCTCATCCATATCTTTTAGCCATCCAGTACAAAGATAAGCTAATATGTCAATACTAATGGGACTCGGAGGATGCTATTACTCAAGTATCTCCAATCAATTAGGGGTTTTAACGTAGTCATCCCAACATAAATATCCTTTAATACCAATTAAGGCCACTGTTCATCATCATGATGTCTTTATCATGGTACTTGGGGGTTTGTTTTGTTTTGCTTTGTTTTTCTGCTGAAATATTAACAGAGAGGAAGACAAGGCACTTGGGACTGAGTAGAAGATTTCCTTGCCCCTTAACCCACACTGGTGTCAGGAAATAAAAATCATGCCTGTGCAATAGGTGTTCCATATTCAAGTGCTCCTTGAGCTCGGGGAAGGGAGGCACTCAATGAGATAAATATTTTTCAATAGCCTGTATTGAGTGAGAAACTCTGCTAGGCCCTGGACTTTATTTGTTACACTGGATAAATAAATAAGTTGAAGCCCATCATCTTCTGACGAGGTTTTCCAAGTTAAATAACATCAGTAAATATCTAAAGGGTGAAGAAAGGCTGCCCAGTATTAAACATTACCACCTCTGATTTAAGGTTGAATTGCATTTATGGCAAAGAGAAAAAAACAATTCTATAACCATTTTCACATTGTTCCAGCTGTCACACTCCTTTCTCTTCTTCCCCATATAAAAATTTACACTAGGTTTTTTTGTTTGTTTGTTTGTTTTTCCTGTTCTAATTGCCCTCCCATGGCATAATCTTATTAAATGAACCATCATCATCAATACATATGCTCTGAAAAATAAAATGCTTTTAAGTACCTTGAACTACATTATCATAAAAACTTCTGGGCCGGCCGGGTGGCTCAGGCGGTTAGAGCTCCATGCTCCTAACTCCGAAGGCTGCCGGTTCGATTCCCACATGGGCCAGTGGGCTCTCAACCACAATATTGCCAGTTCGATTCCTTGAGTCCCGCAAGAGATGGTGGGCAACGCCCCCTGCAACTAAGATTGAACACGGCACCTTGAGCTGAGCTGCCGCTGAGCTGCTGGATGGCTCAGTTGGTTGGAGCGCGGGCTCTCAACCACAAGGTTGCCAGTTCTCCCGCAAGGGATGGTGGGCTGTGCCCCCTGCAACTAGCAACCGCAACTGGACCTGGAGCTGAGCTGCGCCCTCCACAACTAAGACTGAAAGTTCAACAACTTGAAGCTGAACGGCACCCTCCACATCTAAGATTGAAAGGACAACAACTTGACTTGGGGGAAAAAACGGACTGGAAGTACACACTGTTCCCCAATAAAGTCCTGTTCCCCTTCCCCAATAATAAAAAAAAGTAATTAAAAAAAAAGTAATAAAAAAAAACTTCTGTAAAAATTTCCCCAATATTTATTTAAGAAGTGGTTCTTAACCTTTTAGGGGTATGTAGTGTGCAATTTCAGGGAGGTTCTCAAATCCCTGACCCCATGCAGGGACCTTAGGTTAAAGTAAATAAATATAAGCAAGCAATGTCCGACTGTCTATCCCTCTACCCACCTACACACCCATAGAATTTCATCTATGAAATTCATGTTTACTCATCTTAGGAAGAGAAAATTGCCTTGAAACTGAGAAGACCATTGGCAAATCACAACTGACATCATACATGCACTTAAATATTTATTAGTGGTCATTCAGAAGTTATATACAATTCAGATGCTATATAGAAATATTCAGAACGCTTTCCAAACATATGTATTGCCCCCCCTCCACCAACAAATTTTAATCATCTTTGATATATACACATATATTCTATATATTTACATATGTCATTGTGCTAATATACTGTGTACAATATACAAGAAGTATAAATTATACATTTTTAAAAGCTGACATTAAAAAAAATGCAAAGTTCTGATATTTTCTTCCCTCACCCAATGATCATAGTGTATACGAGGTCAGACAATTAAGTTTGTGAACTTTGTTGCAACGGTGCTGCTAACCTTTTTTAGATATCAGAAGGATTATTCGTTATGAATTTGTACCAACTGGACAGACAGTTAACCAAGTTTACTATTTGGAAGTGCTGGGAAGGCTGCATGAAAAAGTTAGACGACCTGAACTTTTCGCCAACAATTCATGGCTCTTGCATCGTGACAATGCACCAGCTCCCACAGCACTGTCTGTGAGGGAGTTTTTAGCCAGTAAACAAATAATTGTTGGAACACCCTCCCTACTCATCTGATCTGCCTCTCCCACCCCCACCAGTGACTTCTTTCTTTACCCAAAGATAAAGGAAGACATTTGGATGGCATTCAGGACATCAAGGGTAATACGATGTCAGCTCTGATGGTCATTCTAGAAAAAGAGTTCCAAAATTGCTTTGAAGGGTGGACTAGGCTCTGGCATCAATGCATAGCTTCCCAAGGGGAGTACTTCAAAGAGGACTGTAGTTAAAGACACGTGTGCTTCAATGTTCATTGCAGCTTTGTTTACCGTGGCCAAGACATGGAAACAACCAAAATGTCCTTCGATAGATGAATGGATAAAGAAGTTGTGGTATAGATACACAATGGAATACTATTCGGCAGTAAGAAAAGATGATATAGGAACATTTATGACAACATGGATGGATTTTGAGAGTGTAATGCTGAGCGAAATAAGTCAGAAAAAGCAGAGAACCATGTGATTTCACTGATATGTGATATATAAACCGAAAACAACAAAAGAACAAGACAAACATGAGAAACAGAAACTCATAGACACAGACAATAGTTTAGTGGTTACCAGAGGGTAAGGGGGGTGAGGGGTGGGAGATGAGGGTAAAGGGGATCAAATATATGGTGATGGAAGGAGAACTGACTCTGGGTGGTGAACACACAATGGGATTTATAGATGATGTCATACAGAATTGTACACCTGAAATCTATGTAATTTTACTAACAATTGTCACCCCAATACATTTAAAATATAAATAAATAAATAAAGAGAATTGTAGTGATATTCAGCAGTGAGGTATATAGCACTTTCTCTAGGATGAGCTTGGGTTCTTAATTGTCAGAGCTTTTATGTTGTGTGTACACATTCCACCTTAGAGACACTGGCTTAGAAGTTACTTTGTGTTGCCTGTTTGCATGAGTGGCAAATCCCATGTTCTACACTTGAGCAGATATAAGAAACAAACACTGGCTGTTCTATTTTCTCATGGAATCATTTTGGGGAAGTGATCTTCCCTTGTTATTTTATATAAGTGGAGAGGTTTTTCTTGAAAGGTATGGACCCAGTCAACGTCTTTGTCTTCATATGTTTAGTGTAACAGGTGCTGGGAATATCACGATCAATAGACAACTTCCTGCACTCATGGGCTCAGAGGCTAACTCAGAAGTAGATACAGGACTGGGTAATGAGTGCTGTGTGCTCTGGGGGCACAGAGGAAGGTGCTCCAGGCTTGCCACCACTGTCCTTCCCCAAGATGGCTGACAACATCCAATGCCAACACAGTTGTATAGTCAACGTGCCTCTGTGAACTGTTGCTTCTTCATAAACCTCAGTTAAATCACAAATTAGACTTCCACACCAGAACTCCTATGTTGCATTCTTTGGCCATCTTAGGAAAACAAGAACAAACACAGAATGACATATCCACTGACCTGTGTTCCTACAATTCTTCTATCCATTCATTACTTTTTCACCATTATCGGTGCTACAATCAACAGCGTACTTTCCAATGGGTGGCGGCAGCTCTGTACCATCTTACCGATCAAAAGAAATGAGAAGCAGAGACCACCGGTGACTTGTGATACAGCAGAGCAGTGTAGGAGAGCTTTGTTATCTACAGGGAGATAAGTGTCCTTCTTTTTATTTCACCTTACCTAGCACAGCATCTGGCACATAATGGAATTTCTACAAATATTGAATGAAGACACATACACATTGGTAGATCTGCTGGATGCAAAGTCGCTTTTAGGACAGAAGTGAAAAATTAGGTTGGGGACATCTAGAGACAGTGATAGAGCTTGGAATGCTATACTGCTGAATGAAGACCTAGAAATGATGGTAAGTTTTTAAAGCCAAAATGGGAAATAATGAAAATTGCTTTTGAGAAAGATAATAATGGTAATGTTATCGCATACCTCTACTGGGTGGTGACCATGCCCCAGGCACTATCTAATGGCTTCATCTTGATTAGCTCAATCCATCTTCACAGAAGCCTTGTTAAGTAGGTACTTTCATTTTCATTACTTTATAGATGGGGAAACCAAGGCACAAACAGAATTAGTAACTTGGACACTAAAAATGGGCAGGGCACTCTTCTACAGCTCCCAAACCCTGCCTGTCACATTAACCATCATATTTAGGATGGAGGAAGTCAGGTTAAGAGTTAAAGTTTGAGAAAAACTCAAGCAAACAGACAAGGGAGAGCCGTGGGCTTTTAAGTCTTTATGAAGGCAGAGAATAGACAATGCTGGAAGGAGAGTGATGAGAAAACTACAAAAGAGGCAAATAATTTCTCTTCTGCCCGAGACATCTTTGCTGTCTGCTTAAGCAGCCTTGCGCAGATTTTCCTGGATTCTCTGCACATTAGCAGGAAGTCAGGATGGCATAAACACACAGCAAAGTCCCCCCTGCTAAGCATGCACACCAAGTAAACCCGCAAATCCAGGCGCATTGCATTTCCCTGGAATGCTTCAGCCAGGTATTGGTATTTCTCCTGAAGGTATTTTGAATACAAAATAATCTGATTGTATCTAAATATGTTTTATCCATTTGACCTTAGCAATGTTCAATGGTAGAAACATTTGTGGCTGTTAAATGGCATAGCAATCAGTTTGCTTAAAGAGTAAGCCAATCATTCCTTCTCTCAGATTTTGTTCTCCTTCAGTTTTTCTGCAGTAGATTAACCTGGATTTTTATAGCTGCTGATGGATTGATTTGGAACCACCTGTATATGCCATTTTAAACACAAATGCTGACTTTTTTTATTTTTGAGAATATGAAAACAACCTAAATCTGTTTGTTTCCTTTTCATGGGCTCTTAGGTCTGAACCCCAGCTTCTTTCTGTTTTATTTCTCTACTTTGTGTTTCTAGGGTATGATACGTATATGTCCTTCACAGACAGCTGAGCCCTTGTCTTCCATTCTTGGGTAAAATTGCTCAGAATACATAGCAATGACCAAGCCTGGGGCCAACCTGGTGCTTCATCTCTTTCTCAAGCCCACAGAAGCCCCAACACTTACTGCTTAGAGAAAGGCTTGGCAGGAACTTTGAAAGAACCAATCATGTCTAGCCTTCTCTTGTAACCATGTCACCTGGCAGAATCTTATTTCCACAATTGTTATCCATCCTTACCCCCCACCCTGTGTGCCTCGGTTCCTTTTATTCACCAGTTCTCCAGGACAGTATAATTTTCCTACAGAACAGATTTGATTTGGTGGGATAGAGGGAAGCACTGGAGTTACCCCAAAATGCTATGATATTGAGAGCAGGTTCTGTGGGCAAAGACCTGGTCCCAGTCCCAGCAATGACCCATATCAATGTGGAATCTTGGGCAAGTCACCTGTCTGAACTTCAGTGTCTTTATCTGTAAAAGGAGCAAAATCATACCAGCTCCATGTGCTAGTTGGGCCCCCTTCCGCTACACGTGACAGAGACTTGGCTCAAATTTGCTTTAACCAGAAGTGGGCATTGGCCTACATGCTAGAGGGTGGAGGTGCAGCTGAGGACACGTGGACTCTGGTTTGGATGTCTGTCCTTTCTGCCCCTTCTTCATGTTGCCTTGTTCTCTCCAATGGGGCCTTGCACACTGGCAGGGTCGTTGCCACAGAGAGCTCAACATCCTACCAGTTCTGGGCCTGGGCAGCAGCATAGCGTCCTGCCAGCACCAGACACAAGTGCCCAGAACGAGGCTCTGCTCAAGCAAGTTGGGCCCCAAATGCAGCGCTGGGCCAAGCACTGGTGAGGGTTATGACATAACTTGGTGGTCCCAAACTCCACCATTGGCCCTCTGCTATGGTCGGGGCCAAAGCAAGATGTACTGAGTCGAAAGAGACAAGAGTCACCATATTACCTCACCAGCTCCTGGTGAAGCAGAATGGCAAATGTGCAGAAAGCACCCAGCATATTACATAGAGCAGAGTAATCACTCGGGGTTGGTACTGTTATTAAAGGGGCAGGTGCAGGCCCAGGGGTGCTCCTGTTGGGGAGCCCTGGGAGGCAGGAGAGAGGATTTTCAGTTGGCAGGAGTGGGCCAAGAGCATGTTGCCTGGAAACAGCTTGCGCAGGCTGATGAAGCTGTGCCTGTGGCTTTAGAGGCCTGCATTGAACTCCTACTCGACCCAGTGCTGTGGGAGCACACACAGTCACACTTACATGCACTCACACGCTGTCTCACATGCATTCACACACACCTATCACATGGTCATATACATACTCGCACACCCGTACCCATACACTCACTCATGCACTCACACAAATGCTCAGGCACTCACACTAGCACACATTCATGCACATAACTTGTTCACACCCACACCCAGCCCTTCCTGGCACTGCATTGCCTGCACTGCGTTGCTGAGACAGGGAAAGTGTCTCCTGGGAGCTGGGAGCAGCCTCCTGAAGGCATCTCAGAATATAGGTTAATATCTGTCAGGGTTATGCCAGGAAAGAGGCAGCACACTCTGAAAGACTAAGGGGACTTTCATGATGGGCCGACTTCAATGGTGGAGCCTAATATAGGAAAACCAGAAAGGTGCTGGATGCCAGGTTGGTAACAGCAGAGTAGGGGTCCACACTCGAGCCTGAAGGACGCAGGAGGCAGTGGGTCCCCAGCCTGCAGAGAGAGAGAGGTGGCTGCAAGGAGGGTTGGCAGACCATTTTACCAAATGGGTTGTAGGTAAAAGAATCCGAGAAATAAAGCCCCCTTGACCTCATTTGCCTCCCACCCTCTGATCTTCTGCCACCGCCACCCATTGGCCCAAACCAATTGGCTAGCGTGGAAGGCAGCCTGTTGAGGTGGCTGGCACAGGTCAGCCGCAGAGCTCAGAACAGATGGGGAAAGTGGAAAAGGAGTCCAGAGGGAGAGGGGAACCTGTCCAGACCAGACCCACAGGGAGTGCTTCAGGGAACGGAGCCTCTCCCTCTATTCCCCCAGATGAGAGGGACATTCGGATGCCAGGGCAATCTAATTCTCGGGACCCCAGATATGCACCTAGCTCATGAGACTGCTCACCCTCATGACACCTGAAGCTGGCGTCAGGGTCCAGGGCAAGTCCTAGCTCCACCCTCCTCAGAGGCAGCTCACCCAGGCAGCAGTCGAGGCTTAGAGGCTTGAGACCTCCTCTAAGCTTGAATCCTCCTCTGCTGCGTGACTTTGGGCAAGCCAGCTAACCTTAAGGAGCCTCGTTTCTTGTCTATGCGATGGGATAACGCTACCTCACAGGATTATTATAAGGATGTAGACAACACCGGTAAAGGCTCCTAGGACAGTGCTGGCAGATGTGTACCCATGCTGTAGCCATTGTTATTTGGTTTAAAGGGAAGAGTTACTTGGCAGGTGAAACCTTGTTGAACATTTTTATGACTCCCAAGATTCAAGGGAACCTTTCTCTGTAGCATAATGCATGTGAGCTTCCACTTAACATTTCGACTGTAGAATAGTCAGGGGTGCCTGAAACTATCCCGCTAACTTTAGTCCCTCCTATTTCCACAACAAGCACAAAGCTCTGGCAGGTTTGTTTTCTAACACAGAGCACTATCTGGTAGTCCTTCCTGAATATGGTAATGTAAGTATCTCTACCGCCATCGATAGTCACATAGGCACAGAACTGAGAGCTGGAGGCAATGCTAGAGACCATTATATCAGCCTCCCGTTTGCGGAGGAGAGTCAGGCTGACAGGGGAGTGCCGACAGTGCAGCGAGGCCCCCCGCTCTCTCCAGCCAACCATGCTCATCGTCTCCCCTGCCAGACCTCTTCTGGGCCACCCACAGCTCCTCTGAAATGACCTTTGTGGTGCAGAAGCTCCCGTATCTGACTGACCATCAATCACCTGAGAACCTTGTTAAGGCTCCCTGAGCCCACCTGTGAGGATTCGGCTTCTCCAGCGTCGGGGTCCAGCTTGCAGCTGGATTGCGGACAATCGCCCTATGTGTTGCTGATGTGCAATCAGGCTTGTGATGACCATAACACAACAATGTACATTCAGGACATAGAAGGACTATGCCAACCTGGAATACTGGAATGGATATCCATATCCTCATTGATTCAGAGCAGAGGGACTGGCTGCTATTTCAGATGGCTTTTATGTTTTCGCATCTTTTCATGGTCCACACAGAGGACATTTTGATACATGCTTTTGTGTGCTTCATATCACCTCCCAGCAGTCTTAGTTTGACTGTTGGCCTTTTCTAGAATAATGTATTGGGCCAGTTGTCTATCAAGAATAATTGTGGTGACATGACTTTGACATTAAACTAGAGATTGAGTTACTCTGCATTATGGCTTTAGGCTGTTATTAAAGGTTACCTAATTTAGGAAATTATGTTACCATCTTTTAACTCAGTAGTTCTACTCTCTTTAGAGAAGTTGGAAGGTTTCCCCCTGTTTGTGGCATGTGTTAAAGCCACAGTTTTCCTTGCATCTACCAGGGAAATATGTGGCACATCTGGTCCTGGTCCCTACCTTCTCCCTGGCCTCCAGGCTGCTTTTCTTCTGTTCCATTCTGGGGAGATAGTGTTGAATAACCTCTTTTTAAAATGCAAATCAGATTCTAGGGCTCCTCTGCTTAAACCCTGGGATCGCTTCCCCTGCAAGTTCCTTTGTGACCTGTCCTCTGAATTCACTGTCTCTGCCCTGCTGCCTCACTCACTGGGCCTCTTTGCAGCTCCTTAAACTTGCCAAGTCTGCTCCTGGCTAGAGCAGAGATTGCATTAATTCTCCGACATCAGTTCCTGCAGGATTCTTCCAGACCATTCACAGTTAGGGACTGGCTCAGGAGAGGACAAGTCTAAACCAAATTGGGCTAATGAGAAAGGAAGGGAATTCAGCAGGGGAGCATCTGAAAAGAGGATTCTCACTTTTAAGAGAGAGCCAGGAAGAGATGGGTGTGGATAAGGCTTCTGGCAGCCTTTTTAAGTTCTTATAGGATAGCAGGTTTGGGATGAAATCAGTGCTGAAAATGGCCAAGTGGAGAGAAAGGACCTCATCATATTATTTAACTGCTGAGTAAACCAACCCTGATGTTGGGCGTATCTGAATGTCCTGTTATGTGAGAGGATAAATTTCCTTGAAAATAAGGCTTTTTTTTTTCCTAAGTAGAGATTTTTGCTTATAACCAAAAGCATTCTAAACATTGGATGCTGTTCTCTCTGCCTTGTATCTTCCCATCACTCACTTGTTCTCATGATCCAAGCTTCCCTTTTCAGACAGGCCATGTTCACTTGTCTTATTTAAAACAGCAGCTCCCACCTAGCACAGGAATTACTCTGTGAGTTTCTCTTTATGCCCTTCATAGCACCTATCCCCATCTTAAATTACATTATTTATTGTTTACTCCATGTTTTCCTCCCCCAGTACATATAAACTCTGTAAGGGTAGACACTTTCTCCTGTTCAACGCTTCGAGTATATTCCACCACTACGAGTATATGCCACCCATTGAAGCAGTAACTGGGACATAGTAGTACTCAATAAATATTTGTTGGGTGTTTTCCAAAAAAACACTGTTCTGTGACAAGAACATTCTGCCTGGTGTTTCACTGCAGGCCAAGGCAAGAAGGAATACAGCAAGTACGGCAGGTATTTCTTTCCTATTCTGGAGGGTATTCACAAGGTTGATTGGATTTTAGTAAATATTTGTGGAAAAGAAATACAAATCTAGAGCAGTGGGCTATAAAATGTTGTCAAGGTAGTCATTAGTGTTTCTCCAATTTTAAGCCCATTCTTTCTTTAATTATTATAGAAATCTGCCAGCACTAACCACTCTGGGAAGCATCTGACACCCCCCGTCCTTGGGGTGGAGGTAGAGGTGGGGGGTTGGCAGATGTTTAGGCCCTTCCTGTGAACCCCTGTCTCCTGCACATTCAATCCGGAGTCAGGAATAGTTAGTTGAGGTTTGCTTTTTATTGTTTGCATTATAAATCTAATAGAAATCCCCTTCTCTCTCTTTCCCTTGCCTGCTCCAGATATACAATGAGAATACTGTTTTCCAAATAAGCCAAGTGTTGGGTGCATTTTAGGAACGATATGGTTTTCCAGTTTGGTTCAGGACCAAAACCGCCTAGGCCTCACAGGAAACATTATCATCAGGGAACATTATCATCAAGGTGCTAGAATGACAATGACACTTTATGGACAGCTTACAAATATTCTTGGTTCTGTAGCTGTTGGTCTGATTTCACCCTCATATGAATCAAATGACGTAGGTAACAACATTCTAGATGCCGATGGATGTCAGGCTTAGATAAATGCTAACTACATTAGCCAAGGCCGGGCCTGCACTAGCCCTGAACCCACACTCTGAGCCATTTCTCTATTGCTCAGAGTGTCATATTGGAGCCCATGTGGCCTCAGTGTCCCCTGGGGCAGAGCAGAAGCACTCTCTGGAGGGGAGGGAGCAACCACGGTGCCTGCCCTCTATGTAGCCCCTGAAGCACAGCCCATCTCAGGAAGCAGCGGCTGCTAGCATCGCAGGCAGGTTCATGGTGGGAGTTCTCCAGGGAGCCGTGCTGCAGGCCCACTGTGAAAGTGACAGCAGTGTCGTTTAGATAAGAAATAATGCAATTCTCCAAGAGAACTGCGGTCTTCCAGCCCATATAAATGATTCCTTTAGTAATTTTGCCAAGGATTATGTGTTATGTGTGCTTGGGGAACCAACACAGCCTGAGAATCCATCAATATTTCTACAGAAGGGTGCGTGTAATCAGTCAAGCATTCTGGGGAAAAAAAAAATGTAGTAGACGATTTTAACAGCAAGTGGTTTTAACAGCAAGTGGTTTTCAATGAAAAGATTTAACTATAGTTTTTAATTTTGTTTTCTTTTTCCCCAAGAATTACCCTGAGCAATTTCTTGAAGAATTAAAATGAAACGTTTCTGGGGTAACAAATCATCTAGTCATATGGCTTGGAGATTTACCACTCGCCAGCTAATGGGTCTGAAGAGAGATTTGGGAAGATTCTTGAGTCTGCCGTAGAGACCCTGCAACCGGAACAAAACACAGGGAGCTGCTGTCAGGACATAATTGTTTGGGTCACAGTTAGCCTCTTCATAATGCCCTGGGAGCAACAAGGAGCAGCGCACACAGGGGAGGGGCAGTTCAGTCAAAGTGGGGCACAGGGGAGGTCTCCAGGGGAGGGCTTGATGAGTAGGGGCTGGCGTGGCTGGGCACTCAGTCACGTCACTCACTAAGCCCTCACTCCCTTGTGCATGAAGACCTGATTCCGTTTACATAATAGCTGTCTTAGTACGGGGCCATTCGTCATTTGTGAAGAACCAAACGTGGATATCTGTCCTGGATATCTGTCCTGGAAGTGACATTTTCTTTGGAAAAAAAGGTATACTGATTTATGACCAGGTGATATATTGTGGAGACTGGCTCAAATTTGTAGTCCTGCAGGAAATATTACTGAAGGATAGAGCCTTACTGGTTTCAGAAAAGTATCCATTAACGCCTTTGCTACAGGAATTATTTCTGAGGGGAAAAGAAGAGAAGTCTAAGAGCAGGGCCAAATAACACCCTCTGGGACTGAGATGAAGTTATTACAAACCCACCAAGTTGTGAAAGGAGGGGCGGGATGGCTTTGATCTTAAGTGAACTATCTTAGGCATCCCTGAGAAAGTAACCCTGCTGGGTGTGGGTCCTGGCTTCCATGACTTCTCAATGACTGTGTCTCTTCTCCACCCATCCTGGGCCTTGTCCCATCTGTCACAACTCACAGCAGAAATCAATGTCCAGGTCTAAATGCCTATCTTCCCATGGCGTCTGGGTCTTCACACACTGAACATGCTGACTCTTATGTACCAGTGAACCATGTGAGACTGCATTTAGCTGTATGTGATAGAACCTGACATCAGTGGTTTAATCAAACAGAGGTTTTACTTTTTCTCCCATAAAAGAAATCCGCAGGGCTGATGTGTACATCACAACAGGCTCTTCCTTTCTCCTCATTCAGTCATTATTAGCTTGTGACTTTTGTCCTCATGTTTGCTGCCTTGTGGTCACAACATGGCTGCTCTACTTCAAGCATTATGTCTGCATTCCAGCAAGGAAAAGGGATAAAGGGCTAAGGGCATGTGCCAGGTGAATGCACCCACAAACAAACAGATAAAAATAAAACTTTCCTGGAAGGACCACCTACGGACTTTGGCTTACATCTCATTGGCTGCTCACAGGCCACCCTTGGATACAAAGAAGGCTGATAAATGTGTTTTAACTTGTCCCATTGCCTCTCTAAATAGAATGGGACTCTATTAGTAAAGAAAGTGGGAAGTGGATTTGCACTAGACACCCAGCCATCTCCCTTCTCCTCCACCCCCAGGCTGCCACAGAGCGGAGCCACTGCACACACATGGTCCCCTGTTCAGTATCTCCCTCTCTGCCCCTCAGTGGCTGTTCCACACTTTGAAACTGTCCTCAAGCTCGCTGCCCAGCCCCAACCAACTCATTGTCTCTCTTTTCAAAGGACATGCCAACCATCAGGCATATCCCCACAAGTGTAAACACAGTGACATCTTTCTTCTCTTAAGTCTCAGCAGACAGTTCTCCTTGCCACCCCGCTCTATCTGTGCTTCTATGTTTTACCTCCTTGTCGACCCTGCCCCACTCATGATCCACTGATATTCAGATCTTCAATTCTTCTTCTCAGCCTCTCAACATGATAGTACATTCTGTATCTTCCTTTGAGGACCACCCAAATTAATATGTATGAAGTGCTTAAAAGGGTGACTGGCCCACAGAATTAGCTCTACAAAGATTATCTGTTATAATGAGTATTAAAAAAAAAAAGCAAAAGAATACAAACACCCTTTGATTCCATATATAGCCATCTGCTTGTGGAACCTAGTTACTTCAATATCCCAGAAATACCAGCTTCAACATATCCTAAACCAAGATCATCTTTCTCTTCAGGCTTCTTCACCATCTCAGTGAATGGAACCAACATCCAGCTACTCAAACCAAAACCCAGGGGCCATGGTTCTACCTTCTCCCACTTTGTCCCAACTCCAGAAATCATGGAATCAGTCAAGTAAACGTCCTAAATATTTTGGAGTTTGCTGCTTCCTCTCCATCCTATGCTCACAGCCTAGGTGAACCAGCACCATCCTAACTGATGTCCCTTGCCTTGGGTCACGGTCCCCTCGAAGCTCTCTCCCATATGACTACCCATGCACCACATAAAATGAAGGCCTGCTCTTAGATCTCTGCACAATAGTGCTGATAGCTCGTAGTAGCAGGGCTAATGAGAATTTCCTGTAGAAATCTTACTTCCAACACAATTAAGCAACATTTAAGTAAAAATTTTGTTTTTAAATACTGCTTTTTTAATGGAAAAAATAAAAGGAGAATGCACACCTCTCATATGGTTCTAAGGGCTGAGTCTAGTTCTAGAATGCAAGCCTGGTCTGTTTAGGATAAGTGACGGTATCTGACGGGGACAGCAGTGCTGTGTTCACTCTCCCCATCTCTGTCCTTTCCTACTATTTGCCACAGCTGCCTCATCCCTCATCTGGACTGAAGCCACTGTGATCATAAGCATTCCCTCCCCTCTGGATGGTCAGGACAGACCTGCAGAGTGCAGAGCTAGAATTCATGATATTCATAAATCTTAAGCCAGAAATCGTCCTTGGAAGGATGAGGAGACAGTCCTGTCTTTAAGCGGGAATGCTTTGTCAAAGAGCTTAAAGCTTTCTGATCCCAAGTTGCTTTTCTAAAGTCTGTATTAGGTCAGAAAGAGGCCGAGATCATTGTGGCCATCTGACAAGAGAAGGAGCTGAGATACCAGATAGGAGAGTAGGTAGTAACTTGCTCACAGTGGTGGATCAGACGGATTTGAGCCAGATTTGATCCCCGCCCCCACCAATGTCCTCTTCACAGCTTACACTTCACAGATAAAATGCAGCTTGTCATAAATCTGTGCATTTGGACTGCTTGGTGCTGGCGGGTGAAGAGCCAAAGCAGAGAGGTCACGCTGTCAAATTAAGAAGGTTTTCAGAACTGGTGGGGAGAAAATAAAAGGAGAAGGAAAGGTATGCTGTAGAATTCAGCTTATTCTAGTCCTCAAACACTGCCCGATGACTCTTTCTGTTTTTAATCATATTGCTTCCATCAATGTACTTAATACAACATCTTTTTGTTTACCTTGAGAAATCCCACACTGGTTTCAGTTAGAAATGGCATCCTGAGGCAAGGGCTAAGGATCATATTCCTTTCAGTGGTCAGCACAGGACTGTGTGGCCCAGGTCTATAGGGTACTCTCTTCTTCCTGGGGAGGAGGCAAGAGAGGGCTGGTGGCAGGTTGTGATGTACAAATACCAAGAAGTGGGGAGCAGTCACGCAACCAGAGATACATAGCTAACAAAGAGAATAATTATCTCATAACCACAGTTTTTCCCTATTATGGTATAAAACCCTAAAATTTAAAAGCCAGAGGTAAATAATCTGGATATAAGCTACTTATAGTTTGCTCACTGCATAAATCCTCATTCTCATCTTTCCAATGCTTCCCAAGGGAAACTTTTGTTTCCAACCTCACCAAGCTACCCTTTATGACCCATGCTATCTTATGCTTTTGGCTTCTATGCTGCTATCTCCAATTCCTAAAACACTCTTCACTACCTTTTCTATATGCTTGACTTTTACTTGTATTGAAAGATTCAATTTTCCAGGACAGTGGAGTAAGGACTTCTGTAAATCCACTCCTCCATAAAAGCAATGAGAACAATAGCAAGAACTGTCAAACTCAACTTTATCAAAAATTTTTAAATTGACTAGAGGTTTGCAACAGTCCAAGGAGGGTTTAGTCAAGAAAGCTGAATCTTGGAAAGAACAAGATTTGTAGCATTTTTACTTGCCATAATCCCATCTCCCTCTCATCAGCTCCATGTTAATCTTGAAACCCAACAGCCTCATAATTATGACAGCTAAAAATATAGCAGTCTAACAGCCACTTGAGGAGGCAGAATGGATTTGAAGCTCCTCCAAAGCTCCATCCTTAGAGAATTGTTGCTGTTTGACCTATCTGGCCAGTCACTGAAAAGCTCCATTCTTAGGACTTGAGATAATTTCACCTAACTCAGAATTATACCTGTATCAATAGCAATACCTCTAGGTAATTTGCTGAAAACAATCAGCAGCACTTGTTTAACATTGTAGCTTCCTGTGGCAGTTTTAGCAGCTGGGGCTAACAAGAAGCTGACAAGAAGTTTAAAAAGTAAAACTGGTTATGGGAGAAGTGTGGTGGCTTTTGAAAAGTTCCAGCATATTCCAGCATTTGTCTTTTCTAAAAGGCATTGCATATGTGCAAGGCTGTGTGCCTACCTTGACAAGATAGAAGACCCTAAACCCTCACTTCTGGTTGACCTTGAGGCTCCAGAGGAGCAGGAAGTAAAAGCTAAGACATAGTTGTAAACTTTATCATTGAAGGAATGTCTCAACATTTACAGAGTTCCTCAGCGAAAGCTGTGGGAACATATTGGTTCAAGGCATTCAAGGAAATCTCTAATCATTAGCTGTACAGTAAGCTAACCAAGCAGAGAATTCAGTGACCACACATAACAAAGAGTATAGACTTTACACAATTAGTCCATGAAAATCACTGTAATGCAGGGTCTCAGCTCCCCTTCTGCCCAGGGACAGATGACTCTGTTACCTAACCGGTAGAACCCTGCTTGCTGCGTCATGTGTAATGTGGGGACTCTCCTTCCACTCCCTGCACAAGAATGCAGGATATGGCGAGGCCAAAAAGGAACAACAACAAAGCCATGGATAGAGGGTTCATACCACTATATTCTTGCTGACAGTTGGATTGGAGATACAAGAAGCAGGATCCACACAATCCACCATCTGCCATCTGCTTCTCTCCCGACCAACCAACCAACCAACCAAACCCTTAGCATAGCCACAGCAGTTATATTAGTGGCTAATTGCTAACTGGTAACAGCTGATGGCCACCCAGTCACAGTGGATGGCCATCTGATTACAGCTGATGGCCATCTAATAACCAAGCCAGCACCTTTCCACATAAGGCCGAAAGTTGGAAACTGCTCTCTGGGACTCTGTCCCCACAGTCACTAAGCAAACAAACACATACCAGAGGCAACAACAAAACCTGGGGAGGAAGAGGAATCTGATTTCCAGAGTTTCCACGTGACATTTTTGAAAATGTGTACTTTTCAACAACTACAACAAAAATGAGACAAACAAAGAAATAGGAAGATATGACCCATAAAAAGGTAAAAAAAAAAAGAAAAAAAAAGAAAAGAAAAAGAGCAGTCAATACAAACTTTCCCTGAGGAGGCCCTGACAACAGACTTACTAGAAAAAGACTTTAAATCAGCTGCTATAAATCAGTTAAAAAAACCCAAAGAAACAATGTTTAAATAACTAAATAATTTTTTGAGAATGATGTCTCACCAAATACAGAATATTAATAAAGAGGAAGAAATTATAAGAATGAACCAAATAGAAATTCTGGAGTTGAAAAGTAAAATAACTGAAATGGAAAACATCCACCATTGCATTCAACTTTAGAATTGAACTGGGGAAAAAAATCAATGGACTTGAAGACAAGTCAATTGAGATTACTAGTCTGATAAACAGGAAGAAAAAAGAATTAAGAAAAAGAAACAGTCTCAAAGACTTGTAGTACACCATCAAGTGTACCAATATATACATAATAGGACCCTAGAAGGAGAGGACAGAAAAGGGGCAGAAAGAATATTTGAAGAAATAATAACTGGAAACTTCCCAAATTTGAGGAAAAACACTAATCCACACATTGAAGAATTTTAATGATACCCAGTAGGATAAACCCAAAGAGATCCACCCTTGATCAAATCATAGTCAGATTGTCAAAAGCCAAGGTAGGACACCAATGTTCATATCAGCACTATTCCACCAAGAGGTGGAAATAACTCAAATGTCCATGGATGGATGGATGGATGGATGGATGGATGGATGGATGGATGAACAAAGTGTGGTATACACACAGTGAATAATTATTTAGCTTTAAAAGGAATACAATTCTAACACATACTACAACATGGATGAACCTTGATGACATTATGGTAAATGAAATAAGCCAGACAAAAAAATGACAAATATTGTGTGATTCCACTTATATGAAATACGTAGAAAAGTCAAATTTACAGAGACAGAAAGTAGATTGGTGGTTTCAGGGGCTAGGGAAATGTGGAAAGTGGGAATTATTATTTAATGGGTACAGAGTTTCAGTTTAGAATGATGAAAAAGTTCTGGAGATGTATGGTGGTGATAGTTACACAACAAGGTGAATGTGCTTAATGCCACAGAATTATACACTTAAAAATGGTTAAAATGATAAGCTTTGTGTTGTGCATATTTTACAATTGTAAAAAAATAAAGAGATAATTTTAAATGCTACAAGTGAGAAGTGATTCATGGCATACATAAGCTTTCAAGTTTAAAAACTGACTTCTCATCAGAAACCATGGAGACCAAAAGTCAATGGAATAATATACTCAAGTACTAAAAGGAAAAAAAAAGCTTTAACCAAGAATTCTATATCCAGCAAAACTATCCTTTTAAAACAAATAAGAAATTAAGACAGTCCCCAAAAAACAAAAGAAGAGAATTTGTCATGAGAGAAAGAATACTAAAAGGAATGCTTTGGGCTGAAATAAAAGAACACTAGAAAGAAACTTAAATCTATACAAAGAAACAAAAAAATACTGGTAAAGATAAATGTATCGTTAAAGATAAAAGACAATATAAATGTATTTTTGTTTGTAAGTCTTTTTTCTCCTATCTGATATAAAAGACACCTACCTAAAGCAATAATTATAAAACTGAATGGGCTTATAAGGAATAAAGATGTAATCTGTGCATGACAATAATAAAAGTGGTGGGGAAAGGAATGGAGCTATATTGGAGCAAATTTTGAATACTATTGAAATTAAGTTGGTATTGTTCTGAGATAGGCTGTTTTAAGTGAGTATAGATGCAAAACTATCCAACAAAATATTAGCAGATCTAATCTAGCAACATGTAAAAAGGATTATGCAACATGACCAAGTGGAATTTATTCTAGGAATGCAGGTTGGTGCAATATACAAAAATCATCAGTATAGTGCACCATATTGATTATAATAGAAAAAAGGACAATAACATACATGATTATTTCAATAGATTCAGAAGAAGCATTTTACAAAATCCAACACCTTTTCATGTCAAAAACTTCAATTAAGAATATGCAAGAACTTCCTTAACCTGATAAAACCAATAGCTAACATAATTTTGAAATCATCATCATGATGATTATGTTGACTGCTTCCCCCCCAAGATTAGGAATAAGAAAGACATGGTTGTCCATTCTGATTCCTTCTATTCTACATTCTACTTGAGGTTCTAAACAGGGAAAGTAGGTGAGAAAAAGAAATAAGCATCAATATCGGAGAGGAAGAAGTAAAATTATCTTTATTCACTGATGATATAATCTTGTATGTAGAAAATCCTAAAGAACCCACAAGAAACCTATTAATACTAATAAATACATTCAACAAGATTGCAGGATATAAGACCAAGACACAGAAATCAACTCTATTTGTAGACACTAACAATGAGAAATTTGGAAGTGAGATTAAGAAAACATTCTAATTTACCATAGCAACAAAAAGAATACATTTAACTAAAAAAGTGCAAGACTTGTACATACACTGAACACTAAAAGATATTATTTAAAATTTAAGAATCCCTGAATATATAGAAAGACAAGCCGTTTATGAATTAGAAAACTTAATACTGAGAAGATGGCAATACTCTCCAAAATGACCTACAGATTCAAGCAGTCCCAATCAAAATTCCAAAAGCCTTTCTCCAGAAATTGACAAACTAATCCAAAATTTATATGGAAATGCAAGGAACGCAGAATTACCAAAACAATCCTGAAAAAGTTGGAGGAATCACACTTTTCAATTTCAAATTTATTACAAAGTTACAGTTATCAAGACATAAGCTACTGGTACAGGAGATATATATATATATATATATATATATATATATATATATTGCTAAATGGAATAGAACTGAGGGTCCAAAAATAAACCCACATATCCATGGCCAGTTGATGTTTTACAAGGTTCAGAAGAATGCAAAAGGATGAACTTGGATCACCATCTCACACCATATACAAAATTTAATTAAAAAAGAATCATTGACCTAAATTTAACAGTTAAAATTATATGACTCTTAGAAGAATACATAGGCATATACCATTGTGACTTTGCATTAGGAAATGGTTTAATAGACATGTAAGCAATAAAAGAAAATATGGGTAAATTGGACATTATCAAAATTAAAGACTTTTAGCTTCAAATAATACCATCAAGAAAGTGAAAAGATAATCCAAAGAATGAGAGAAAATATTTGTAAATTATATATCTAATAAAGGACTTGTATGTATTTAAAAAACCCCACAAACATAAAAAGACAACCTGAATTTAAAATGGGCTAAGGATTTGAACAAACATTTTCATGAAGATATAAAATGGCAAATAAGCACATGAAAAGATGCTAAACATCGTTAGTCACTAGGGAAATGCAAATCAAAATCACAACGAGGTATCATTTCATACCCACTAGGATGGCTATAATTTAAAAAAAAAAAAGACAATGACAAGTGTCAGCAAAGATGTGGAACTATTGCAATATACACTACTGCTGGAAATGTAAAATGTGGCAACCACAGTGGAAAACAATTGAGTTGGTCCTCAAAGAGTTCAATATAGTGTTATCATATGACTCAAAAATTCCACTCTCAGGTGATTTGAAAATATATATCCACACAGAAACACCAATGTTCATAGCAATATTATTAATAATACTCAAAAAGTATAAATAATCCAAATGTCCATCTACTGAATAATGAATAAACAAAATGTGATATATCCATACAATGGATAAAAGGCATAAAGTACTGATACATGCTACAACATGCATGAATCTTGAAAACATTATGCTAAGTGAAAGCCAGATACTTTAGGATTACATTTATATGGAATGTCCAGAATAGGCAGAGACATAGGAACACAAATAGATTAGCTGTTGAAGGGCAGGCAGAATGGAGAGTGAGAGTGACAGTTCAGGAGTAAGCATTTCTTTTGGGGGTGATGAAATTGTTCTAGCACTAGATAGTGGTGATAGTTATTCAACTTTGCGAATATACTTAAAACACTGAGTTATACACTTTAAAATTACAGATTTTATGGCATGTGAATTATATCTCAATGATACTTTTATATTTTTTTAAAATATTTAATTTTAAGGAGATTCAATTCAATTCAAACCTCATCTTTTTTAAAAAAAAGATTCAGTTCAAATCTTATCTTCTTCTAATTCTCCTTTACAGTTTCCCTAGGCTTAATTAATTATCCTCTCTCTTGCAGCATTCTGTGCTTCTGTCTCTTCCTTATTCCAATGGGTTGTAATTAAGTCACTTCCCTGCTTTAGTTCTGAGTCATCAACACTACATACAGTGGCTAGCACAGCACAGCAAATAGTAGTTTGGGGAGATGTGAATGACCTTTACACTATTTAATGCTCAGATTGTATCCAGGGTGAGAGGACCCGCTCTGCCAGCTCCTGTGGGAACTCAGGAAAACCTCACAGCCTCTTCAAGCAGAAATTGCCTCATCTGTAAAGTCAGAACGGTAATAATATCCACTCTTGTAGTCTAAGCCCTCCCCACCCTCACTGGATAAGTAGGATCCTGGGACCGTGGGGTTGAGTTAGGATTTGGGAATCTGGGCTGGCTGAGGAAGCAAGGGTGATGTCTTCCAGGATCCAAGGGTGTGCTACAAGCAGCGGCCAGAGGTGAAACAAGACTAGAAGCCCCACAGGCAGACTGGGCAGAGAGAGAGATGCCCAGACAGGCAATAGTGTGTGTGGCCTAGGATTCCCAGACTAACAGGAGCAAGAAGGTTGAGTGGACGGCAGGAAGCAGAACCTGGGGAGACTTCCTGAGCAGCTGGATGTCATCTAAAGGAGCCTGAAATATGGGCTGGGAATGGGGGAGAAACAGTCAAGGGCTCTGAGCTGGCCGATTATGAATTCCTTAAAGGCCAGCCAGACTCCTCATGGGTGAGAAGTGGGTGGGAGTCTTCAAATAATGGCTCCATGCCCCTGTAGGAAATACCAATAAGAGACTGAAGGAGTTAGAGTAGCCATGTTGGCTGCTAGAGGCCAGAGAGGACTGGAGTGGGAAGCAATGGGAGGCAAGAATGCAGATATAAGTACCATTTGTTTCATTGAAGGAGGAACCTTAGAGGGATAATGATGGGAGAATGCCTGGCGTGATGTTAGACATGTTCCATGGATTCCTCATTTAATTCCCATAACAACCCTATGAGGTAGGTACAGTTATATTACCATTTTAGAGATGAGAAAACTGAGGCTGAGAAAGATTAAGTTGCTTATCCTATTTCATTCAAATAATAGGCGCAGAGCTGGGAGATACAGACCACTTGCTACTCAAGGAGGGAGGAATCTGCTGGGAGGCCTGCAACAGAGGAATGCCTCTCCTGACTTGAGAAGTATGGATGCAGATGAAGGACACACATAAGCAATGACAGCACCAAGCATATTTCTGGGTCTTTATCAGTTTAAACTTTGAGTCTCAGTCTTGTAGTTCCAGCCACAAGCTCTGGATTTGGTAGGAGCAGAAAGAAAACAGGGTTGGAGTGGGCGTGGCATTAATGTACTCTTTATTTCACTATGATTACAGACAGGAAATAATAGCCTGTAAGAAGTTTGTTTTGAAAACTCAGTGCTTGCCCATCCAGAAACACTGAGCTTTGAAATCCAAAACAAGTTGAATTAAATGTGTTTTACAGCCAAAATGGAGGAAATTAATCAGCTTATAATACAATATATACTGAGGCACCTGCAGTCTTAAAAAAGAAGAAAGTAACCCACAGATAGATTTGACCCTATAATTCTGTGATACTGATAGTATTAGTATCAGTGATACTAATATCTGAAAGGGATTATTTGGGGTCTGTTTTGTGGAAAGAGAGAGAGGGATGCGGGGTGGGGGGAGAGACAGACAGAGAGACACAGAGAGAGAGAGAGAGACAGAGACAGAGACAGAGAGGCCACAATTATAAATGTGTCAAAAGCTCTTTGGGGATGATGGAGTTAGGGGTCCATTTTTGTTGTGCTCTTATGTATGTCTCCCCAAAGCCTATGTGGACAATGTGGCAGGGACTGGGGGGAGATCTGTGGTACTTAAGTGATTTCTTTATAATCTTTCCAAAAGCACGTATCATGATATCAGACTAAAAGCAGGTAAGTCATTCTATATTGACATTTATATTAAAGGCACCACAATATGGAACTAATGTGGACAGGCTACATAATTTGATGGTTAAATGATATGGACTTCACAGTGGAGAATTTATTTTCAGATTCTAAGTAGAAACAAAATGGGCTCTTGGATTCTTGTTAACTCACATGGATTACCTTGTACATTATAATATTAATAAAACTCTTTCTTCAGGTCATTTCTAAAAGAGTCAAGTAGCCAAGATGGGTGATCAGAGAGAAAGACTTTCTTCTGTGAGTCCCCAGTCCTACGGCCTGCACATAGGCCTATGTATCACACAAACACAGGAACACTCGCCGATGGTCACCAGAGGTCCTACAGGATGCCGAGGATCAGTTATCAGATGGGAGCTGGAGTGATGACCCTGAATTCCCTCATGGCCAGCCCACGATCCTGATCCTGGGAGTCTATTGTTCTTGAAGAGGTTACTCTGTGACCTCCACGCAGGGCAACTCCCTGCTCCACAAGCTGGGGAGAGACAGGACTTGCTGTTTCTGTCTAAAGAGAGGATCCCTTCCCTGTGCTTAAAACGTACACTCATCAGAATTGCTACTTGCTGAGGTAATCTTCAACCCGGCCACGGGGAATTTCTGGCTTACTATTCATACACTTTATTTAACCTCTTACAACAAGCACCGCTGAGTCAAAACAAACCAGAGCCTAATTGAATGTGCAGGTTTAACCAATTCACCTTAGTCATTAGCACTAACCAGTCTCAGATCCTCTTAGGCTCCTGCCTGTGAGGAAAGGAGAGGCTTCCTTGGCTATGCCTGTGAATCGGAAATATGGGTTGGCCTTATCCACCTTACTCTTGGACTTCAAGCAAGACATATGTCTTCACTTCACCAGGGAAAGGAGAAGAGAGGAAGGGTAGTAGTTATATTTTGTTGACTAGCTAGGCCCTATGCCACTTGTACATGTGTCCTCTCATTTAGTTCTCATGAAATACCAAAAGGTGAGCATTGCCATCTTCACTTTACCGATGGAGAGACAGCCCAGAGAGGATAAGCAACAGGCCCACTAGCATACAGCTCTAATTCAGAACTGAATTAGAAAATGGGGCTTCCATTTTGTGTAAGCTTTCAATAAGGTGATATGGCTCTTTGTAGTCAGCACCTTCTTCCTTCTCTCTTGATGAAGGGAGCTCCCAAAGTCCTGAAAGAGGGGGCTACTCTCACCATGCTGGAGAAAGAAGCTGTAGCCAAAAGCACCAGTCATGGATCGCCAGGAACTGGAAAGCTGGCAGGCCTATAATGTGGACCTTCCTACTTCCCTGCCCCCTCCCGCGTCCTTCCCTATCGTTGCCCACCTCGTCTAGATATAAATAAATGAGAAAACAAACATGCCTCCTGAAGTTTACTTAGCTTCCTGTCTGCAAACTATGAGAGAGTGTGCATTTTTCCTCTCTGCTGAAGATAGTTTTCATATAAATAAGAGATTCAGTGTGACTACTTTCACCAATGTTAAAATTCCATTTAAAAGTAAATTGACTTCCTGAAATATATGTATTGGCAGCAGTGGCCACTACAGTTGGTATTACATTTTACATTTAACATAGTGCTGTTTTCCTTGACAGATTCCATATTTTTTTCATACATAAATCAATAGAGTGATGCTTGAAGAGCTCACATCTTTCATCATTCCCCCCACTCCAATTCTGCCTTCTGAAACCTATAAAGGAGTAACTTTCCAGCAGGTGTCATTTAGTTGGAGACTATTATTTACAGCATCTGACTATAACAACATCCACTGTAAACTCAAACAGGAAATGCTAGGAAGGAGAGCCAGGAATTTGCTTCTGAAAAGAAGCATTCTAATATTAAAAACAAAACAAAAAATCATATGTGTATATATGTATGTGTGTGTGTGTGTGTGTGTGTGTGTTGTACTCGTAAGGCCAATATACACGTATCTATATTTTTCATGATCCTCTGACCTGACCACAGCCGACATGTTTGGCAGGAACCATCAGCCTGAGGAGCTGGGAGAAGCAGGGAATGAGCAGTAATGGGAGATGGGTGGGTGGGCAGAAGTCAGAGTACATATAACGGGAAATGGGGCATAAGAGGGGGCTCAGAGAAGAAGTGAGGTTGAACATTATTTGCTGAGCTCCACCCTTTTAGATTAACATTTGGCCTTCGAAAGGAAGAAAGACGCTTAGGCCTCTAACCTCTACCTCAGCTCCCTCTCCGAATCCTCAAGGTGGGCTGATCAGTTAATCACATTCTAGGCTGGAGACTTGGCTCTTTTTTCAGTGGGTAGAGCTTGGAACTATACAGTGGGTGGACAAATGGCAGTCTCACTGGCTCTTTTTTTTTTTTTTTTTTTAATGTAGTAAGAAGGTAAAACTTTGGCTAGAATTGCTTCTTTTTTTTTATACCAATGACTGATAGTTTGTTGTTACCATAGAATGACATGACTCGTAGGCTTATTTTCAGGAATTGGTTGATTGATTTAAAACAAAGAGTAGGTCAAGAACTCTCTGGGATCTTTTACTATTTAACATTTTAGACAAAGCCAAAGATGCTGAGTCATGATGGTGGTAGCCGAGGGCTCTAAGTGAAAGCAAAGGTAAGAAGGGTAGAGTTGCCATTTCAAGCCCGGAGCTGACTCAGTTGTCCATATTTGGATGACCCAAAGGACAAGCAAGTACAGAGCTGCTGTAATAATTCTGATATTTCAGGGGGTCTCCATTGTTCCCCTCCCCAACTTTCTTTTGAAGAAAATATTTTTTTCTTTTATTTTAATCTGAAACATTCTGATTGTTTAAATATATAAGAATTCAAGAAAATTTTACCTCTTTTCCGGGTCTTTGTAGTGCCTAGATTTTCATATCATTTATTTTTTTCAATAAATGACATTCATTAGAAAGAGAATCTTATGTGAGTTAGGTTTTATTCGTTTGCCAGCCCAACGTAGTTTAATTTTGGGGTCAGCAATGAGAGTCACTCCTGTGACTCTCTAGGGGAGAGCTGTCTTTGTTCCCTTGACTCCATGGTCAAGGAGGAAACCTGCTGGCCCAGTGGATAAGGCAACATTTTCAGATGGCTTGAGCTTAAAGATAAGCATAAACTTTTACTAGCGAATGAGAACTCTCTGTTCCAGTTCTTATCTGTCAGGACTGGATATATTTGGCCTTTCTTTGTGGAGCAGTATAATCTGAAATTAGGTTTGGGCAGAGAAAAGTGGCTACAGTCCTGGACAAATGAGTCTTTGCCAGGACCGAGCCCAACCTACTGGAGTTCTGCACTGGGATTTCAGTCAAAGCCATAGGCAAAATGAACATCCCTTAGCCCTTGATTTGCTAATCATTGTCCCTCAGAGACTTGGAGGGAATTGTGATCAAGGGTGAGGTTTTAATAGTCCTGGCTCCTTGAGTAAATGCTCTCACAATATCATCTGGTAGTTTCCAATCTCACCGTATAATTCTACCAAGAGGTCATATGATATTGGTAGTTGGGACACAGAGGGAATTCAATTCAATCAAGATGCATGGCTAAGAATTGAACTAGAGGAACCCCATTTAGATTCACTAGCCAAAAGATCACAGAGAGAAGCAATCTGGTGAAAGCAGAGGAAACTAAACCAGTGTACTCACTGTCCCTTTGATTCTCGCTGCTTTTCCTCACAGAGGTTATGAAGGAGTGGATAAGCAGCCAGCTGCCTCTAGGAGGTCTGAGATGAATTTTCACACCAGAGTACTTTGCTCTTTCCCCTGCTAGTGGAGCACAGAACCCCCAACATCACTGTCCAGATTTTACCCATTCCTCAAGATCCAGTTCAAGTCCAAAGTCTCCCCTATGGGATCAGGCCATAGTGATCGTTCCAGAATCATTTGGAACATAATATGATGGCTTCCTCATTTTGTTAATTTTTTATTTTTATTGTATATGATTTCTCTTCTCAACTAAGTTATAAACAACATCTTAAGAGTTATTACCATATTTTATATTTCTTTGTACTCTGTACAGAACCTAGCACAGTAACTTGTATACAGCGTAAGCTCATATACCATTAACAGATTTTTGAATGAATAGTTTAAAAGGCCCAGGAATGGGAAAATCTGCTTGGATTTTTAGTAAAAAAGAAAAACTAACTCCTCAAATCTTCATCTGAAAGGCTACTCCTGAACTGCAATGAGAGATTCCTTTGACACCTTCTTGACATACGATTACTCCCACCTACTTATTTCAAACCACAGTTAAATTCGTTAGAAAATAATCTAATTTTAGAAAGAATGTGTATACTGTATTCCATCAATTCTAAAATGCACATTTTTTTTCATTTTTAACACTGCTGGCTCTTATAATTGGCAGTGTTTTTTTCCTTTCTTAGTGTTATATAAAATAGTAGTGCTTCTTACAATAGATGATGACTTATAGCTAATGGAATATAGTGTGTTAGTATCTATCATTTGTCATATGCCTATCTAGTAATTCATCTGTAACTCCATACAGTGACCTTTACTTGATGGATGAATGTGGAAGGAGTTCATAACTTACATCAAAATATGATAGTCCCCTACCCTGTACCTTCCCCCTGCTGCCATTGACGTGCATTTTCGTAGGTGTCCCCTAAGAGCTTTTAGAATGTCTGTGCACTCAGCACTGGGGGAAGAGAAGGTTGTTGCATAAATAGAATGAGTAGTAAGGAAAGTGTATCCAGAGGAAGACACCTAGACATAGCCAGATCCAGGCACAGCAAGACCCAGACAGACACAGCTGGTTTGCTTGTCATCTCTGCTTCTATTTCATCCTTCCTTTATTATTTCTCTATGTTTATCCAACCTGAAATTTCACCAGTCTGTCATTTATTGGGATGTTGGGGGTAGAAATTGTCATCTACTTTCAAAATACAAATATCTGAGTTAGGGACTTACTACCTTTAGTGTGCCGGTCTGTATCGCTTCTTCTTACTAGTTAACTGAGATCAGCACCACCAATGAGGTTTGGGGGCATAGAAGAGAGGAACGGATGGCATGAAGAACTCAGGGGAATTGAAGGGGTTATTCTGCACTAGTCTTCTTTTGATATGGACTGCTTTGGCCTCAGTGAAAGCCTGGGTGTGCTGAAAAGAGCCATCTAGTGAGGATAGGTGAAGTCGGAGGTTTACAAGCTGGCCTTGTACAAGGAGCCAGAGAGAAAACTCTCCTTTCTCTTGCTTCTTCCTATAGCACATGTGTAGTGAATAGGATGCTGTATTTGGGGGCCCAGCATCCTCACTTCCTTTTTCTTTTTTATGCAGGTATTTGTCCTTCCACCTTTCAGTCCAGGAGTTTCAGGGAGACCTCACATCACCCCCACCCTCAATTGGCTGAAGTCAATGGCCACATCCCATCCCAGAGAAAGTGTTTAGAAATTGGACATATGACTCAATTGGAGGAAATGAGATGTGTGTTTCTGAGAAAGAACCTTCTCTCTGCTTCTGAGAAAGCTAGCAGGGGAAACACTTTCACTTGCTTTGGACAGGGTGGGGTAAAGCTGTAGTGTCCCATTCTTTTTTAGGGTTGTATTAGATTTTGTAAATTTCCCTGGAAACCTAACCAACATGTATATTGTTTTTATAAAAGAAAATTTTCATCTTGGGAAAAACAGTTGACTTCAAGCAAACTTTTGGAAATCAACCTGTTTTAAATAATAATAGTCATTGACAGGTACCAAAGAAGTGAAGGATCTTTTCTGTAATATTTCAGAAATTCTAGAATGACACTGTGTCCTGAAGTGATATATTAGATTAGAAGGAAATACGATATAAAATTGCAAGAAACTAAAGTAATTGATGAAGTGTTAGCAGCTAGCTTCACGTTAACTCTCACCTGTGGGCATGAAACTACTCTGGACACTGGTCTGAGACATGTCAGTACACCATGCTATAAAAGTACCAGGTACAAGATCCAATGCTCAAAGGTGGGAAGCTCTTAAAAAGGGGGTCTGCCTGGCATATCGGAGAATAGGTTTATTTCAGCCCAATGTGGTCCAAGGAGGGGGCCCCAGGACATCTCAAGGTTAAGATCCATTTGGATCCAAGATGGTCCTGAAGATGGTCTGCTTTATCTGTGGGTAATCTTCACACTCTTAATAAGAAAATAATGATAACAGCCAATGATTTTAGTAGACTTTCCAGTTTGCAAAGTGCTTTTACATACATATCGCAGTTGTGCTCAGGGGAGGTAGCATTCCTGTTCTAGGGAGCACCAGCAGGTAAGCGGGTGCTCAGGGTCCCACAGCAGAGCTGGGACTCCAACAGCTTTTCTGACTCCCAAACATGAAACTCGAGTTGATTAATCCAGATGTTTCCACTACATCTTGCCTTGAGCTTTACCAAGAAAATTGAGATAACCATGTGTGAGCTCCCTTGTTTTCCATTCTACATTTTAATGTATCTTTGCAATCATCTGCACTCTCTCCATTTTCTCGTGTCTTGACTAAAAGATTACCCTTCCCATATCTACAGCGAATTCATTTGCCTGTGTGAATCCCTCCCCTGTGCTTCACTGAATCATCTTTGGCTTCTTTGTCTCCTCTCTCTTTCCCCTTTTTCTCCAAATGCATTGAACTCTGCTCAACACAAAAAATAAAGCTTTTATCTGTGGTCATTATGTTTATCCTTTTTATTCCTTCCTTTTTAATCCCTTACCTTTTAGAAATAGCAATCTTTGCCTACAGCCTCACCAGCCATCCTTCTCCCTTCCCCAGACATGCACCACGAGTTCTACTATTTCTATGGCTCTAGATGTATGTCTTCTCCATGCCCAAGGAAATCACCCTAATTCAAACCCTTTATTACCCCTGTCATAGACTTAATTGTGCCCCCACCCCATTCATATGTTGAAGTTCTAAAGTAGTCTCCCTTTATTTGCAGGGAATACATTCCAAGACCCCCAGTGAATGCCTGAAATCATGGATAGTATCAAATAGTACCTATATATCCTATTACTTTTTTCTATATGTGCATACCTTTTCACTTAAAGGAAGCACTTTATGGCTTCTCTTTGGCATATCTGAATTGACAGCATCACTATTTTTTTGCTTTAAGAACATAATTAAGTAAAATAAGGGTGACTTGAACACAAGCACTGTGATACCATGACAGTTGATCTGATACCTAGATGGCTATTAAGTGGCTAATGGGTGGGAGTGCATACAGTGTGGATACGCTGGTCAAGGGGATGATTCACCTTCTGAGCTGGATAGAGGGATAGACGGGGACTACACGAGATTTCATCGTGCTACTCAGAACAGCGTGCAATTTAAAACTTATTAATTATTTATTTCTGGAAGTTTCCATTAAATATTATCAGACAGCAGTTGATCACAGGTAACTGAAACCAAAGAAAGCAAAACTGTGGCTAAGAGGGGATTACTTGTACCACAGATTGTAACAGTATTTGGAGATAGGACCTTTAAATGGGTAATTAAGGTAAAAAAGAGGTCATATGGGTGGGTTCCAATCCTATATGACTGGTGTCTTTATTGGAAGATGAGATTAAGATACACACACAGAGGAAAGACCATGTGAAGACAGAGGGAGAAAATAACCATCTAGAAGAAGCCAAGGAGAGAGGCTGCAGAAGACTCCCTGCCGACTCCTTGATCTTAGGTTTTCAGCCTCCAAAACTGCGAGAATAAATGTCTTTTATTAGTCTGTGGTACTTTGTTATGGAGTCCTAGCAAACTGATACAACCCCCAAGCTCTAATTAGCTTACTGACCACTTTCCATGCTCCCAGTTTCTCCCCTTCCAATGACAATGTCCTTTTGCATGACCAAGGACAAGAGTAATTTCTCTAAATCACCAGGATGACTCTCCTTCTCAAAAAATTCCAAAGGCCTCCTTCCACCTCTATAGTAAGTGTGAAAAGCTTTGTCTAGCACTTAAGCCTCACACAATTTTGTTACCATCTTCCTTTCCAGCTTTATACCTGAAATAAAGGTATACCTTTATATCTTCCTTAACTTTACACCTGAATTTTCACTTCTTTCACACTCAACTATTTGCCACATCCCATCACACTTTTCCTGTGCGCATTCTTTCCCTGTCATCCCTCAGCATCTTCATGTATGGACTCTCCATCCACATTTAAAGGCCAAGACCAAATGGCAGCTCCAAAAAGTTTTGCCTTAATTTCTCTTTTCTTCTGAAGTCCAGAGGAAAAGACCATGTATTCTACTCATAGGACACATAACCCACCTCATATAATTTTATAGTTTTGTGTACATTGGATACAATTTAACACGTCAACTAGACTAATCTCCTGGAGGATAGGATAAGGATCAATATTTCATGTTTTGTTTTGTTTTGTTTTCGTATTCTTTATATTCTTGCCAGAATGTTTGCTACACAGCAAGTGATCAGTAACTATTAATAATAAAGTAATAAATCAAAGGACAGGTTAAACTATGCTGTTTCCTCATTCCTAGATAATAATAATATTTTAAAGGGTATAGCTCAGTGTTGTGGGACCTAGCTCAGTGTTCAAAGGTAGAACTTATTTATTTTTACATTTCTATTGTCTTGGCTTTTATTTATCTATCTCCTGAGTCTTACCTGTGGATTGTTTTGCTTCTTATCCAGTTGTGAAGAAGCGTTGGTATAGAATACTACTCTACTGCACTTGAGTTCCCACTTAATTACTTTTGTAATGTATTCATTGCATTATTTTCAATAAGCTGCTCCCCTATAACTTCCATGATTGAGTGTATTCATTTCATGAAGATTAAAAATGGATGACAAACCATTTTTATTATCATACATTGTGTTATTAAGGAAAGTATGAAATTGCTTTGTAACTTTTGATTCAGAGAGAATTTCCTTTTGTTTACTGTTACTGAATAATTTCCCAGCTCTCCACGCTGACTCTTTTCCAGAATAGCTCTGGTTCTGGCAAGTGCTTGCTGGCTAGACAAATATATCACTGCGATTGGAAAAATATCACAAGAGGGACAGTTCCAGGTTTGAAAATAGGGCAATTAGCTCTCAGAATGAAAAGGTATGTCAGATGTTCCTGAAACTGAGTGGCAGATAATGTTGGCTTGAGCCAGGCATAATACTGGGGCTGGAATGGCCACCTAGGATGCCTCCCTGCATGTTTTTGTCAGAGAGGGAGACTTCTGAACTGAATTCCACTGCTCACTCTACGAGAATTTGCCAGTGGGTAGCTGTGCAGGGGGGTACACATATATACGGGGTCAAATATTCATTCTCCTCATTGTTCTCTTTATTGGTAGGAGGTATTTGCTTCACAAATGATATGCTGACTGTTCAAAAAAATCACCATAGTAGACACCCAGTGTGGGTATGAGCAGCCATCCCTTCGCTGGGAGAGCTACTTTTCCTCAGCTCTATGCAGTTCCTGATATCCCACCTGGAGATTCATAGCTCCCACCCCAGACTCAATAACTGGTCACAGCAGTGAGTGCATCACCCTCACTAAGCCAGTGAGAGACCTTCTCTGGAAATCATATACACTGAAACAGAAGGGAGAGGTTTCTGTCCTCTGGGGTTGCTCCACTGATGTGACATCACCTGGTTTTAGCAGTGCTCCCATGTGAAGTGCATATAATCTCTTTCAATTAGAAGGGAAAGAAGAAGCCAACTAACTTACCAAGATAAGCAAAAGCAAGAGGGAGAGAGAGAGTGATGACATTTGCATTACTGTCCAGCCTTCCCTAAGGCCATTTCTCCTACTGTCTTCCCAATTCCATGACTGCACAATCCTCTTTTATTTGTGCATGCATTAGGCTGAAGAGCTAGCTCCTGACCACTGCACTGCACACCTGAAGCTGACGTAGAATAATATTGAATATCAACTAATAATATATATAGATATAGTCACTGGATGTAAAGTACAGCATAGGGAATCTAGTCAATGATATTGTAATAGCATGTACAATGTCAGATGGGAAGGAGACTTGAGGGGTTATCACTTTGTTAGGGATGTAAATGTCTAACCATTATGTTGTTTTGTACGCCTGAAACTAATGATAATAATAATAATAAAAAGAAATGTGGGACACTGCCCTATGGGGAAGAGGGCCTCTTTGCCCTCCCTGTACAGGAGTAGTACTTGGATATGCCAGCAAAGGCTGGCAGGGGGTCAGATGTGGCCACATGGTGTCCTGGGTCAGCCTCATGTGAACTGGGCTGTGTGGTAGGATAGCGGCAGTGGTTGTGTGTGGCTGTCCAGCACATACTTTCTGTCCAGGACTCTTTCAATCGAGTCAAGAGACCCTGCCTGTGTCAGCACACCAGCATTCATGGTGTACTCATTGGTGCTGTTGGGCTGTGGAGAAGAGCAGATAGGTGGGACTTGTGGGGTCACCGAGGGGTCTTAGTGGCTGTGGTCCTTGGTCAGGGGCTTGGAAAGCCAGCTAGAGTTTACAGTCAAATGGAATCCCAGCTCTTTGACAGGATTAAATTATTCTCTTCACACTTTAGGCTTTTAGAATAGCTGGAAGTGTTTGATTCTTACTTTTCTTGAAGGTTTTACATTTTTCTTTTTGTCTCACTCTTTAACTGGCCCAAGGGTTACTAGGGTCATGCCAAAATTAAAGGGCAGACTCTGTGTTAATTCTGTTCTTGGCCAAACTGGGCACCGAGTTCTCACAGCCATGGAGAAAAGTGTGTCTCCTTCCAATGTGGTCAGCTGGGAGCATGCTACTACTTCTTCTACCTACCTCACAGTGCCACTGTGAGCAAGGAACAAGACCATCAATGTGATGACACTTCAGAAAAGCAAACGGTAAGTATTATCAATCAGTGCCTCTCAGCTCTGAGACAAAATGTATTACCCAAATGAACAGACCATAGCTTTGCAGAGTTGGCCTGCATGGTTCATTCTCAGAAATGCCATGACCAAAGGGACTTGGTGGCCTCTATCCAGACTGTTATTCTGGCCAATGAATAATACTGTTACTTTTCAGTATTTCCAAGGAAAGAATTTATTCAAGCAATTGTGAATGAGAACTAATAATAACACATTTCTTTAACCCTCTGTAATTTATAAAATGATTTCACAATTATAAGCTCATAAGATAACGCACATTTAAGACAGATTTTAAAAAGGATAAAAAGTGGGAAATAGAGCAAAAAGAAAAAGTATATTTGTGACAATTACTGTTTAAAACAATTTAAAGTTTCAGAGACTAAATTCTTTTTCTACAGCTCAAGGACCACTGGGAAGACAGAATTGATGTGGCCTTCTCACTTCATCCCATGTGAGTACTAACACCTGAGTGAGATGGTGAGCAGCTTGTAGAGAGATGAATCTTCATTCCAGGGATGAATATTAAATTTCACATTTCATAAAGGACTTGAGTCAGGTCTACTGCAGGAAAAATGACTCCCTGTTAATGTCATCTGCAGGAAGGCTAATACCCCTTCCTAGTTTCTGATTTGGATTGCCTGGCTCAAACCAGCAAAAAAGGGTGGTCATTTCCTCCTGCTATCCCTTGTGTACTGAAGATACTGTCAGTATCTATAGCTACCCTTTGTATATTGAAGATATTGTAAGGATATTTTAATTCTGGACTGAGGACAACTGGTTTCTGAATCTATCAAGATCTGTCCAAACCTCAGTTTGGTCATCGAGAGTGTAGAGAATATAATACCTTGAGCTTCTTGAAACTTGTCTAGCTGGTAAACATGGTGAAATAAGACTAACTCATCAGAGAAAATGACTTTATGATGGAATGTACCTTTTTTGACGCTACTCCCAAATAGCTCTGAATCAGTGTGGGTTTGCTCAGAAAAGTAGAGATCACTCTAATAGGTCAAGCAGGAAAGGATTGGATAGAAGGAATCAGGTGCTTATAAAATAATTGGAAGCCTAAAGGAGGGAAAATCTGGGGACTACCATAACTTTCAGGTTTGCTGTTAGAGAGTTAAGAGTTGATGTTGCTCTGAGTCAGGAACCTACAGACAATTGCTGCAGGTCTCATAGATGATCCCCTGTAGGCCTGAGGTGAACAAGATATCAGGGCTCAAGATACTGAATAACGTCTGTCTGGCAAGACCACAACCATGACTTTCACAGGAAGAAAAAATGGCTCCTGTCACCTTTTCACATGCTAAATTTCAAGTGAATTCAACTCATTGACGGAATTTAAAATGTATGCAGAATACTTCTGGCAAGGGAGAAGGAGAATGTAGTTTTCAAGTTTCTGGCCTGAGAAAAAAACATAGAAGGAGATGTATTGCCAACGGATAACACTCAGCCCAAACTGCATCTTAAGTATTTCTAGTTTAATGTCTTTCCCCCACATACCACCCACCTTCCTCACATTCAGCCATTGTACAGTTCTGACTGGTGCTTGCCCATTTTTGCTTTTTGTCCTAGGTAAATGCATTTCCTAAATAAAAAGCAATGACCGAGTGGTCTTCAAAAGTAATTCTCCATTCACTTGTTTTCTCTCCTTTGGACCCACACCTCACTAATCCCTTCCACTTCTACTTTTCTTGAATATCAAAGAAAAAAAAATTGCATAAGTCAATATCCTAACAAAGAATGGGAATGCCAATATGTGTCAAATTTATTAGGTCTGACAAGAGGCGTTAGCATCATAATGAAAGCTGTTGAAAGCGTAGTTGCTGTGTCTAGTTTAAAAGTGCATTAATTCAACACGTACATTTACATTTAACAAAAGACACATGATGACATTTTGACATACTTTTCCTCCTCTTAGATCTGATTTGTGTGAAAAGCAAAACCATGCTAAGAAAATATGAGGATATAATGGGGGAGGGAGAAAAGACAGAATGAGGAAATTTTATTTGAATCTTTAAGCAAAAAGAAAGAAACAAGTTGTGCAATTTTTAGTGGAATTTTATGTCACAGTGGAGCAATAAAAGGAAATGAGTCAACTGGCCACATTCTCCCCTCTATGTTAGGAGCCACATAACGGAGGACAAATCCTTCAGTCCTGTGGTGATTTAGTCCTGGGTTGAAGCACATGGGGGCTGGGGAATGAATGAAGTTCTGTGAGTGCTGTTGACTCAGCTACTATTGTCTCTACACCCTGCCCTGAGAGGCCCACACTGGCACTGCAAGCCATATCATTGCTGTGTCCCCAGCACGCATCAGGCTCTGATGGGGGGGGGGGGGGGGTCTAGAGGGAGGAGGAAGTTGATTCTTCTATTGGCTCCACATTCTTCTGAATGTCCCCTTAGCTGCAATTCTTCATCCCAGCCGTGGAAATTCTTCTCCATAGCAGCAGCACAATCCAGTTTGCAGTTTTTCTAACACTTGCAGGACTACCCTCATCCCATCCGCTCTGAGACCAGCACTAGCAGAGCAGAGCCTTCTTTTCAGAGGCCTAGATGAGGCACCATGGGCCCTGAGCTCTCAAGAAGGAGACCCCAGCCACAGGAGTGGCAGCCACTCCACATCAGCACCCCAGATAACTTGCTATTCTCCTTTTGTCTATTTAGTTACCTAGTTAACAACTTTATGCATAGTTTACAATTCTTTATATTAAATTATCTCTCTTAAAATAAATAGTGTGGATTCTGTCTCCTGACTGGACCCTGACTGACACCGTAAGCAAACAGCACTTTTGGAATTTAGGAGGCCTTGTATTTGCTGACTGAATCAATGAATGAATGAACCAGTATTCCCAGTGCTGTTTAATAGCTGACCAAAGGCTACGCTTATTGCATGCTCAGTGGGGGTGAACAAAGGTGCCTCCTGGGAGGCCAGCAAGGTGTCCCAGAGAACCGAGCCCAGAACGCTCCCTTGTTTGTCTCCCAACCCCCACCCAGCTTTCAGGGCAAGCTCTTTTCTGACTCCTTCCTCTGAGCTCCCTTGCATCAGACAGGGAAGGGTAGCAAACAGTCTTCACACCCAGGGTTAACATGCCCCCTACCTTCGGGGTGCCTGTCTGCACAAGACCCCTTGGAGCTATACGGAAGGACATGCAGCTCTGCATGTAAATACAGCGTTTCTGTTGTCTGACAAACCTGCACTTAACAACTAACTCCCAAACTGGCAAATACAAAACCCCATACCCGGCTCTAGGAAAGAACATGGCCGGGGAGAAGTCAAGTTTAACTATTACCCAATTGAGGTAGCACACTAGGGAGCAAATGACCCTGATTAAAGAAAATGGAGTACATTTCTGGCAAAGAGAAAAAAATGTAAATAAAATTTTAAAAGCACCTGAAAATTTCCCTTATTACTGCCTTGCTTGGGTTGGAATCCTAAGATGAGAGCGCCACCTGCTGTCCATTGTCAGACCTGAAAGTCTTGGGTTCTTCAAAGCTGATGCTCAGAGTGGTACAACTGTGGACAAAACGTTCTGTGTTAACATTGTATGAAGACATACAGGCACGATGGCCTAAGTCATGTAGCTTCCACAAGATATTTGGCCCTGCTCAGAGCAGGCGAACTTTTCATACTTCCAGAGTTATTCCAGGGAGGTCTGCTCTCAAACATCTAGCTCTTTGAAAAGGTACTTCCCCCCAAGATTGGAAGTAGGCCACACTTTCTGGCAAAACTCTTGGCAGACGAAACCAAAACCGAACAGTTAATGTATGGTAACAAATAGTTATGGCTGTGGATTATATATAATACTAGGATTACAGGAATCTGCTCCATGGAATCAGTGAATCATAGGATGTTGAATTAGAAAGTGTCTTAGAATATTTTTTACAAGAGACAGAGAGCAAACTTGTAGTGACGTGGTTGACAGCTTATAGATGCTGTTATATTTTAGGATATTGAAGAGGATGATGCCTATGAAAGAGCTTGGAAAGTATAGAATGACGATGATGAGGATTTAAATATTATTTGTTAATGCCCTCCCAGAATGGGAGGGAAAAACCCACCTTTCCCAATTATTTTCTGAAACTCTTTAACAAGAGATATAACTCTTCTACACAAAATTAAAGGTGAGGATTAAAATGTAAATACCATGGAAAAGAACACAGAAACACAAACTCACATGTGTTAGTACAGAAAACAAGGGTTTTAAATTAAATTCTTCTTGGAAACAAGTTTTGGAGTGGTACATGTGTGCAAGGGATGTGTCTAGCCTGACTGGGCTAGAGACTAAATAAACCAAATGGATTAGCAATGGCAATCAAAACACAGGGACAGAAGGAAACACGGAAATCAAGTGGCATCAGACCAAGCACAGCTCATCAGGATGTGATCAGGACAGGAGACCTCAGATATGCACAGTACAAAGGTACAAATGCCTCTTCATTTTCCTGCCAGCACGGCCCTTCTACCTGTAGCCCGGGAAAGTATGAGGAAGGACCCATGAGAGCTGCCATCCTGCTTACAAAGTCAACAATGTACGAGTATATAACCTCCTGGATAACTTGATACTACGGTCTCTAATGTGGGAGGATCTTGTTTTCTTTTTTCAGCTTTTTACTGCTTCACTTTTATTTCATGTGGAACTTATTTCACAACTTTGTGATTGACATGTGATTTATCCCGTCCTACCACCAATAAAATTCCCCACTATGATCCGAATGTATTCATGCCATCTCCCCCTGCTGTCTACCATAGAATTCACTATGACTTTATTCACTGGCACACGAGCAGAATCAAGTGATATTCTCAGGAGACACCACAAGACCTTAAGGTGCTTCTAAATAATTAATAATTGGATTATGTTCAGTGAATTTTAATCTCAAGTATATTTTCCTGTGGTCCAATTTCCTAAAATTGAACATCGACTTTGCTAAATGTAACATTCCATGACTCACTGTTAAGTGGGACATCAATGAGCAGAATTCCTCTTCCGAGGAATGATGCTCACACATCATTTACAACAGAAGCCAATGAAGTCAAATTAATTTCTATGCTGATATAACATCTTCATCTCAATGCTAATTGAGGGCTTTCTGGGTAAGGGAAAAGTATCTTAAGGTCAATCTCAAAACATTATCAAAGACTATCAAAGCATGTCAATCATAACAGATATCCTCACGATATTGATGACGCTGACTTAGTACAACTATCTGGAGAGCCTACAGTTTCTCAGATTTTGTTCTTGCACCATGGGGGAGAAACAGTGAATAAGATATGATTTTGCCTTCTCTGAATACTTGGTCAAAACCTACCTCCTTCTGCAACTCCTCTGCCCCATATTATTATCTATACTGCTAACCTGGATTTATTTTTCTCCATAGCAGTTAACACTATCTGAAATAATAAATAATGGTTACAACGTGAAAGAATGTAATGAACACTCAGGGACATACCACTACCATGCATTTCTGTCCTTGTTGGTGTTCTGCCTCTCCCAGGAGAAGGTGAGGTCCATGAGGAGAGAGACGTTCTCATTTGCTACTGAATCCTCAGTGACAAGAAGCACCAAGGAAGTGTTCAATAACTATTTGTGGCTCCAGGAACGGTGGTTGAACAGATCTATGTCCATGTATATTTTGATTTTTTATTCATTGGCTTATTTTCCCCATTTTATGTAAACTCAGATGTTTCTGGTTTATGTCAATCGATTCCTGAAATTTACTAAGTGCTTTAATTGCTATACATAATACATTTATAAACATGAAACATTTTAAAGACATAAATACCTTCCTAACTCATTCATTCCTACCAAATGATGAGTCTCACATTATAAAGCACATCCCTTGGACAAGTGTCTTTTACTTTCTAGTCATGCAGGCTTTCACATTAAAATAGATAAACTCTAGGAATAGCATTAAATTGAAACAGGTCAAGTCCCAGATTGATGTTAAATGTTCTGCTGTGCAACCATTTATTGAGTGAATTCTGTATACCAGAGAAGGTCCAGCACTTTGCATATGTTTCATTTTTACCTATATGAAACCTCTAAAAATAAGCGTAATCCTCATTTTGCAATAAGCAAATTGAGCCACAGGCCAGTTTAGCAATAACCTTAAGGTTTAACATCTAATAAATGCTAGATCCTGGGTCAAACTCTTCTGACTCCCAAACCCAGGCTTTTCTATGACCACTCACATGGGTACTTTGTATTGTGTAAGACAATGTACCATAAAGAGTGTTAAAATCTTTTCTCACATAGAGCACAAACAACGTTGTTTGTATAGATCACTAACACCGACTTGCAAGTACATATGGTATTTTCTGCCATTGATTAGGTATGTGAATACTAACTAATGAATGGGACCACCTCATGAGTCAGGGTGATTCAGGCAGGGCAGAGATTGTAGGGTGCTACAAGTTAGAGGTGCATAAGCTCAGGTGTGCAATGAGTCCAGGGCTGCTGTAAGATGAGGGTGCTGATTTAGGGGTACAATGAGCTCAGAGGTGCTATGAGCTCTGGGGTGCTATGAGCTCTGGGGTGCTATGAGTTTATGGGTGCAATGAACTCAGAGGTGCTAAGAGTTCAGGGGTGCAATAAGTTCAGGGTGCTGTGAGTTCAGGAGTGCTATGAGCCCAGAGGTATAATGAGCTCAGGATGTTATGAATTTAGTAGTCTGTGAGCTGGGGGGTGCTATCAGTTCAGGGGTGCAATGAACTGAGGGCGCTATAAATTCATGACAGGGCTGCATTATGACTTTCATGAGCCCCAGGCATTTTTGCCTCCTTGTGCCTCTTCTTCCATAAAAACATGTTAAAAATTATATTGTACAATTGTATTGGTATAAGACAAATATAATACAGGATGATTCCTTATTGTATGTTTGTTATATTCAGTTTTTCTTCTGATTTTAAAAAATATATAATTTAAACATTTTCATCGGCCCCAAAAAACTCCTGTAGGCCTGGGCTCTGTGCCTGCTGTGCCACATGGGTAAGTTGACCCTGGTTCAGGGGGTTAAGCACTGTGCCCCACGCAGCTGTATTTCTTCAGCTTCTTAAAATTCCCACCATTAAAAAGTTATTTGTTTCAATCATATACCTATTAAGATATAAATATCATTGGAAGAACAGATGTTAAGTTAGCACCTTATATACAATTTAAATTGACAAGAGCAAAGACCTGAGTCCACGTTCGCTGACGAAGAACAAGATACTGCGAGCAGAGACGGGCTTGGCAGAGGGGATGCTGGACCAGCTCTTGGGGAAGACGCCACACCCACCAGCTTCCTACCACTGACCAAGGCTTTGGCCCAGCAACGTCCTGGGTAGCGGTCTACACAATGGGGGTGTTGTTGTTATTGTCATATTACTTGTTTTCTCTAACTATAAAAGCAACATATGTTATAGAAGCCAACAAATTTTGGCCTATTTATTTCTTCAGTCTTCTTTTCTAAAGTTACTGCCCACATTTGTGCACACATGCATTAAATTTTGAATCATACTGTATATATAGATTAAGTTCTGTATATTTTTCCTTGTCTTTAAAATTTTACTGGTTTTTTAAAGCTCTTCACTAAGGCTGTATTTTAAGTTTTGTTAAAGTACTAGATTTTGCCTGCTTATATCTTTTCCAAAGATTTGGAAGTCATTTTAAATCTATAAAATTTTAAGCTATAAAAATATAACTTCACATATATTTCCCTAACTACCAGAGTAAAATCACGACATGGTAGCTTTTGTGTGCCCCACATAAGATGAGATATTTAGCATTGCTTTAATTCAATATCACCTACTATATCCTGTATTTTATTATTAATAATAAAATCTAGGGTTCTAAACAAAGTTGCTTTTGTTAAATTACTGTTTCTCTATGAAATATGATTCTGTATCAAATTTGAAATTTTCAGTATGTTTTCAAGCTAAATTTTTTGTAACAAATTTATAGGTTTTATGCTATATTTAGCAGATTTCATACCATTTGTCCTTTTATATCACAATTATCCATTCACTAATAATGGTTAATTTCTTGGTTGGCTAGAGGACATCTCAAGTAGTTTTTACTAGAATAGTATATTAATGCCTATTTCTTGAACTTTAAATATTTTGGAATATCTTTCTGTTGTCTTCATATGAACAATAACTCAACTGGGCATACACATTGGGGTTGCAATTGCGTTCCTTCAAAATGGCAAATGTCTAATCATCAGATTCTGGTATTTAATGATTTTCTGAGATAGCCTAATTTCTGAACTTCTGTAGGGAACCTAACAATTCAAAAACATTATAATGACATCTCATGTCACTGATGCCTCAATTCAGTGCCCTCTTTCTAATTGCATACTTGGGTCTTTTTTCAGGTCAGACTGGGGAAAGTTCTCCTCCCCTCCCACCACTGTCTTTGATTATAATTCCATGTGTTCCACCCGTTTTGTCTTTTTGCTGGGGAACAACCCTGACCTCTCTGTTTTCCTTCCTCTCCTTAATCACATTGAGTGCTCGCATTTGTCATATGTCACGCTGATTTCTCACACACAGTGTCTTGTTATCCCCCATAGCACTAACTGTAGATACTATTATTACTGTTTTGTAGATGAAACATTTGTCCAAGTCCACATACGCAGTGTGTGCTGGGTCTAAGCTTCAAGTCCACGTTTGTGATCCTGAAGCTCAGACTCTTTGACGCCCATGCTATACTCTATACTCTTTTCCTTTCCTGTCAATCCCACCTTTGTCCTGTTTCTCTGTCACATGTGATTTTCTTTTCTCTCCATTCTGGGAGAGCGTCTCAAATTTGTCTTCCTCATTACTGATCAGTGTGTCCGAGGTATCATTTCTGCTCTTTACAGTATCCATGTGGACTAATTCAGCGCTGAATTTTCAGTTTCCTGTAATACTTCCTTCTTTCATTATCTCCCTTTTCTTCACATTTTTCTTTGGTTTCATATCAGTCCACTCTCCCTTTGACATTTTGTTCCTGTTTCAAAAAGACAGCACAATTTTTCATTCCATGAAGGATGATAATTTTTCTCTAAAATGCTTTAGTGGTTTGGGTAGAAAATGATTGCTTCCAATGAAGTTTCAGCATGAAGTTGATTTCCTTCGGTCTGTAAGATTTTTTTCAAAGACTCCCCCTTTTTCCTGTTTGCTTGTCCAAGAACTCAGAGCTCTGGCCAACACAAGAGAAGAACGGGCATGTCCCATTAGCCACTCCTAGGAAGAGCAAGGGACATATGCGTCCGTCTCTCAGTTACCAGTATCTATGGAACTTGGATCTAGTATGTCTTTCCCATCCTCACTGTCTGACCTTCTGACTCTTTGTAAAACTTGAGGACCTGAAAATTAACAGCCTTCAGGATGCATTGCCACCAGGGCTCTTCTAGATTCTGTCATCTTTAATTATGCTTTAGTTGAGGGCACTAATCTCTCCAGAATGCACATTCTCCCTCAGATATCATGACTTATCTACCTAGATCTAACAACAGAAGCACTTATATGGAGAAGAGGAAGACAGATTTGATTGTGTTAAAAACTAGCACCAAGAGAGTCAAGGCATAATGATTCCTGTTTGTTACAGATGCAGAGTTTCTGAACCTGGTAGATGTTGGGGAAGGAAGAAAGGGATCTCTCCCTCCTCCTACTCTGCAGGACCACTGCATTCTTGGGGGCCCAGCTGGGAGGGGCCAGCTACTGCCTTTTCCACCAAGGCCCATTAGTCCCCCCGTTTGCAGGACTCCTTCTCAAACTCTGGCAAGAGACTGATTGTCAGTCCGAGTGGTGGGTGTTGTAAATATATTATTTTCTTGATAGTTACTTTAACAAGAGTTTGGAGGATTGAATTAGGAACTGCTAGATAGATGACCTTTTAAATTTGAAAACTTCTTTGCATTTTACTCCCCCGATACTAAAAAAAAAAAAAAAAAATTACTGAATCATTAATTCCAAGAGAATTTAACATTGAAATTTAGGTGTCTAATCAATAAACAGATCAAAAGGAATGAGTGATACTGACAGGATGAAGTGCCCACTGCACTATAGCACGTCATCCTGGCCTCTCTGTGATTGGGGCACCACTCTGCAGAGCTCATCCAGGGAGCTATACGCTGTGCTTCCCTTGGTCCTGATCCCTCTGGGAGCCCAAGGGACTCGCTCAGAAGCAGGACAGCTGCTCACTGAGGAGACCCTCCTGTTGCCATACCAGCACCAGCACCAACACTGTTCCAGAGGCCACACCAATGACCCATCTAAGGCCTGCCCTGGGGCACTGGGCTGGCACCCTCTTCATGCTAATCTAGTGGAAATAGCATCTGCCTGAGGTAACATAATTCAAGGATTCTTTTTATTCCCCAGCATAATTAGGGTTATTCAAAATTTTGGGATATTATGTGAGGGAGGAGGTTAAATGAAGTAGTAAAAAGTACTTATACTATTTGTAATTTGAATTAAACACACTATTTCCACAACAACCAAACAAAAACCTCTCAGCTGCTGAGAGAACCAGTTGTGACAATGAACTGCTACTTAGAAATCAATAGGGTTTTATTGCCAGTTTCACCAACTCCTGTTAATCTTTTGGATACTTAAAGCCAAATGATATGGCCTGTCTGGTCAGCCTTAGCCTCCGCCTGACCACTGCTTCCTCCCGTAGCTGAGGCTGGGGCTTCCCCTGGGCTCCCTTCTGCCTGTCCATTAGGAGACCGTGGGACCAGCATCTCAGCAGTTTCGTGTCTGTCTGCTGGGTGTGAGCTGGCCCCTCTGGATCGGCTTACAGAGTGAGCACCTGCAAACACTTCTAATGAACTGACTTTCAACCCCAAGGGTGGTCAACATCTCATTCACCGTGTCCTGTACCCTTGGGACCTGGATTCTTAATAAGTCAACAAAGAGACATTAGGAGCAAGCAATCCTGGGTTAAAATCTCAGCTCTGGCATTTATTCGTAGCCAGCAAGTTATAAAATCACTGTCAGCCTCCATTTTCTCATCTGTAAATTGGGATCATTGTGATAATTTTGTGAAAAAGATATAAAATGCCCAGTAGACTTCCCCCTCTCTATTTGGCTCTTGACCTAAGAACTAGCTTTCCAAGTCAACCAAACAGCCAAGTAGATAGAAATTATGACCATATCCTTTCTCCTGCCCCAAAAATCTGTCAGAAGAAAAGCTATCAAACATGGTTGCCAATCACAGCTCCCCCCCCCCCGCCCATACTTTACCCCCCTCATCATTTTCGGTAACTGGAGGAGGGGGACTTGAAAGATAATATCATTGTGCCTTCAAGAGATCTCCTTTCTTAAATAGCATGAAGAGCAGGCTACTGCTGGCCTTTGTGGGTGACTGGTTAATAAAGGATTTTGGAGCTGTCCTGGGACTCTCGAACTGGTAACAGTTTCTTCTGTTTGGCATATAGGAGCAAACGAAGGGTGCCCTCCCCACCTCTAATTCTCATCTCCAAAGACCAGCTTCCCAGAAGAAGAGCTCCTGGGTCCCTTACTTGCCGGACACACAGTCCCCTCAAAAATCAAGGGTTCCATCTGAATCCAGAGAGATGAAGAGTATTTGTTGACCTTTTGCTCTGCTAGATACCAGTAGTGTGTTACTATAGAGACATATATCAAACTTTTTCCTATTAGAATTTTTCTTGATAATTTTCTATTTGTTTTTGAGATGTGGTTGGGACAAGGTCAAATACTGGAGGAGACATAAAGGGAAATACTAAAAGGAGGATGGAGAATAGACAATAAGGTCTCTAGAGAAGAGGGGGTTCAGAAACAGGACAGGGTGCTGTTAATAGAAAGGAGCCAATGGAGAGGGAGAGCGAGAGATCAGAAGAAATCATAACATAATACGCAGGAAAGCGGTGCCCCTCCCTGGGACAAGGAGCATTGCCCTTCACTCCCAGAACACTAGTGAATCAGGGATAAATTGGCATCAGAAATGAAGATGCCCTAGAAGTCTGTGTATAATAGATCAGAATTTTCCTAAGACACATGTTCTTAGGAAATCGTCTTTATTTTGTTTGGGGACCTTGAAACAACCAACAGACACATAGACAAAACAATCAAGTGTCCAAGGGGATAAGTATGCACATATGTACTCATTTTACAGCTTTCCCAATTCCGGAATGCCTTGAGGGTCCCGGAAGCCACAAGGCAGTTGATAGTTTGCCATCATCTGCCATTCCAGAAGAACATCTTAAAACAGCTGTTTTAGACACTTCTGCAAAGTAAGGGAATATGGCTCTTGCCAGCTTCTTGTCTAAAGAGAAACATTTCAGTGATGCAGCCAGTAAAATTGGTAGCCTTTGACCTCTAGAGGCTGTGACAAAACCCTGCTTTGCTTGCAAATAATAGAGCTGACTATTTTCCAGCCTTTGATAGACATTTGGCCACTACCTCAAACTATATAATTGGCATCCTCTAGTTCTATTAACCAGAAATACCACAGATGAATATCTGGAACTACCACACAGAGAGAGATATACCATCTGGGTCTAGTTAATTAGATAATTTTCATAACTTAAATGCATTGATCAATAACCTCAAAGTTCACCCTGGACTTGAAAGAATTAATCAATGATTTTTTTGTGCCAAGAGCCATCTCTCTGGCCTCCCATTTGGTTTCCAGCTTTCTTTTGCCAGTGGGGGGCATATGTGGTGAGTTCAGAGCGGAGGTGGGGAGGGCTAGCAGAGGAATCTCAGCATGATTGGCAGGTGGCAGGAACAACATGGATCCACGTCCCACACAGCAATCAGGTCCTCAGTGAGTTCGCAATTGTTCTGTGGAAGGACTTAACAGCCAGCAAAGGCAGCCGCTGGCACATAGTGACAATTTAATCATCTCCATCTCCCTTAGAGGTGGTGCTGTTTAATTGTCAAATGAACACAATCCAGAAATGGATACCAACTACTAATACATAAATTAATAACATTGCTATCAGTCGATTAAACAGTTTGGTCTTGAAATAACAACTCTATTTTATGTGAGTCTGGGAATTCTTAATAAAAGCTTTTTTTCTTTTTTTCCTTTTTTCTTTTATTGTATGCCACTAAACAGAAACCCGAAAGTTAACAAAGGCTCAGTTGATTCCAGTTTTGTGAACAAGGAAACCAACCACCAGGCTAGGGAATGTCTATTGTGTGTCTCCTCTGTTTACGGCAGACACCAAATTGCAAGGTGGGAGACAACCAGCCTTTTCCACCTGAGACTGGAGTGTGCAGGAGGCATGTGCAAATTCTGCCCATGAGGGAGAGAGCAAGAGAGTACTTTTTAAGGTGTCCTTAAACTCATTATTTGTTAATTAGTAGAAAGGGTGCTGGGGTGAGGGGTAATTCCCACCACCCTGAGAGGACCAGAGAAGAGGGCATACCTCCCTTCCCTGACTCTAGGGCATCTCAAGATTTAGAGAGAAGCCTTCCTGCATGTTCCACCATTCTGCTGTCTCATCAGAGGGTGCTTTAGACTAACAAATGCAAACATTCTAACATTACTGGTGGACTTATTACATCATGTTAAATATTTCATTTATCTGACATCACCCTACTGACTCACTGGTATAATTTATTAAATCTGCCTCCTAGAAAACCATTTGATCATTTTTCACAGTGGGGCTCGACTTTCAATGTCCTCTTCTGCCATACCTGCAAACATGGTTCTCTCTTCTGCTTCTGTCTGGTTCCTATTTTCCCACAAGTGGCATGTGGGAGGTGGTGAATCCTGGCTACATGGGTGGAGCAGATGGACAGGCTGAGAAGTCAATGGGAAGAGGGAAAAGGGAGGTTGTGGCACCAAAAGCTAGTATACATGAACATCTGATCAGTCTGTTGGACAGAGTCAAGACTCAGAAAATAAGCATGGAAATAAGCAGCTACCTCCAGGTCCAGATGCCTGAGGCTGAAGCAGGCAGAGAAGGGACAACTTTCATCCTTGCAGCAGTCGGAACACCCAGCCTGAGGTCCCTGGCAGGGTTGGTCCCACCGAAAGCTTCTTGACAGGACAGCAATGAACCTTTTGCCTCTGTCTTCCAAAATTGATTCATTCTATACCCGAGTATTTTATCCATTCATTCAATGACTATTTGTAGGAAATTACCACATACTAACTATTTTAAAAGGAATGATGAACAAGGAATGGTACCAGAAATCATGGACTTACATAGTCAAGTGAAATCACTGCCTTTTTTCACCTGTGTCAAGTGCATTAGAGAGATCATTTTTAATCCTTCTAGCAACTCTGCAATGATAGATATTATCACCACTATGTTATAGATGAGATGTTAAGGACTTCTTCACACAGCCAGAAAGTCACTGGTCTAGCATTTGGACTCAGGTCTTTGTGACACCAAAGCCTGTGCTTTTTGTCATAGAAGGAAATCCTACTCACCCTAAATACAGCATACTGGCTGTTATCCTTCATTTGGCTTTCCAGAGTCAAAAGGTAGTACATACCCACCTAGGACTTCTTGTTGAAAGAGTTACAAAAATGACACTTTATCTTTTGGTTCATTGAGGTCTAATGGAAGGGGTTCAGAGTTTTCTTGCCTGATAACATCTGTGTACTTCAGTCTTTTGTTGGAATCTTCTTCCACTGTATTCTGCACCCTTTACACCATCAGGATATTGGGTCGCTTCCAGGCTTTAGTGGAGAGAAAAGCGTGGTTATGGAGCAAAATATTTCAGATTAATTGGAGATTTTTGTCATTTTGCAGAGCTTTTTAGTAACTTGGATAAAAAGCTGTCTACCCCAGGGAGTCCAGATGGGCATGTTCAGGCCTTTGCATGGGGCAGGAGGCGAGTGCAATTCTAGCCCCGTCTCAGAGATGGGCCCCCAGAGGTCTGAGCTAGTGTGAAGCTTCTGTAATTGTAATTGGGTTATTATAGTGAAGCATTTTTACTGGTAAAATACAAATGACCCTTTCAGCCCCAGTCCTAATTTGCTCATACACCCCTTTCTGTTAAACAGAGCTCAAGTACAGCCTGCAGCAGCAGTTAAATGATGGCAATGTCATCGTTGCATGGCCCTAGTTCTTTATAGCCGGACTTTAGCACCCCTCCCTGAGGGGCACTGTTTCTTCAGTTACTACTCCCTCGTGGTTTTGTAAGTGAATTCTTTTGATTAGATCCGGTAGGATAGATTACACTGAGGAATGGAGTGTATCTTAGAAGCAGTTAACTGATCTACTATGACATCAGAATAGAAAGGGGGGGATATAATGCTATCCTGTGACTTACATCTCAAAAAAGAATGATCATCTTCCCATTAAATAAATCTATTTAAAACAATGTGTTCTCAGCTATTTAAAACTAAGACAGCATACCAAAAGCTGGATAAAACAGATATAATAGAACATGAGTAGTGGCTACTTCTGGGTGGTGGGAGTAAGGGTGATATCACTTTCTCATTAATACTTTTCCATTTCATTTAGTGTCTGTAATGAGCATACAATAACATTATAATCAGAACAAAAACAACAAACATTGTGTTAAATCTTAATTTATGAAATGTCACCAAATAATTCTCATTTAAACTGTATGTTGTGCACATATGAAATCATTAGAAAGCTATATAGAGATATAAGTTGATTTTCCCAGAAAGTCTCAATTCCAGACTTTTGTCTCTAGCACCATGGCAAAATCTGAGTGATGATCCCACCTAAAACAAATAAAAATTATCAGTATCGTATTTAAAAAAAATGTGTTAGAGGCAGCAGTGATCTGGCAAGTAGGAATTTAGAGCAAGAAGGGGAACAATGAGGCAGATATTTTCCAAACAAAAATATTTGCCAAATTTAGATGAACTTGAGCTGAAATTTCTGTAGTTTTTCAGGGCATGAAGAAAACGAGATAAGGCCTGGGGTCTGCTCAAGATAAGTCTGTCCCCTGCCCTGCAAGAAAAAAAAGAAAAGGAAAGGAAAGGAAAAACAACCTTCAACTGCAACCAAATGGCTCACCATTAAAATAAAAGTGAACTGGGAATAAACCTGCTCAGGGGATAGCTATAGAAATATCCTGTCTTAAAGATTTGGACTGAGTAGAGAAAAAAATCTCCACCTAGAATTCATATGACATCCCAGGCTCAAGCAGGTGTGCAGCCAAAATTTGCACCATTTGGGTAGTCCAAAGCTTTAATTCTATGCATTAGCTTAAAACCATTCCAGGTAGGTAAACGACCCAAGAACCAGTGAAAGCAAATGCAATTCTCTCTGGAGAAATCCCCCCACCCACCTTCAACCTAGGTATCAAAGGATTACTTCAGTTCCTTCAGAGAAAGCTCCACAGTCAAAAATCATAACAATAATGATCATTTCTGTTTCAAGAGGTAACAGAAACAAAAATTTAGCAGAACTGGAATAAGACATTAGATATTGGAATTATCAGACACTGGATGTAAAATAAGTACGTTTCATATGTTAAATGACATGGAAAGAAAAGGGATCAAAAATAGTAATGAGGGAAAGATTATAAAGAAAGGCCGAGGAAATTGGACTAAGAACCAAGTAGAATTTCTATAAATTAAAATCATAACAACTGAAATTTAAAATTTGATGAATGTGGTTTAACTGATCAAGAATTAACTGAAGAGAAATTAATGAATTAGGAGATATACCTGAAGAAGTTTTCTAGAATTCAGCCTAGAAAGACAAAGTGATGAAAAATATGAAAAAGAGATTAAGATCTATGATAGAGTGAGAAAAATCTAATAAGCACTGACTTAGTGCTGCAGAAAGAGTGGCTAGAATTAAGAGAGGCAATCATATAAATGCTGAGAATTTTACAGAACGGAGGAAAAATGTCAATCCACAGATTCAAGTAGTTGGTGAATCCCAACCAAGCCGGCTAAATAAAAATAAAACACTAAGACACTTCATAATGAAAGTGAAGGACAACAGAGGCAAGGGGTGGGGGGGGAACCATGATATCAGTCACAGATAAAATATGAGTTGCCTGAAATGAATAGTAATTATACTGACAGCTGACTTTTCAAAAATAGCAATGGAAGACGGCATACAGTGGAAAAACGACTTCAGTGTGTTAAAAGAAAGTAATAGTCAGCCTAGAGTTATATACCTGGCAAAAATATGATTCAATATAAGGACAAAACAAAGATAGGTTTAGATAAATAAAAACTATTGGCATTTTCCAATAATGACTAACATGTTTTAACCAAAGAAAATTTTAAAGAATGTACATTGGCTAAAGAAGAAATGTGATTCCAAATGAGATGTCCAAGCTGGAAGATAGAATAAGACAACAAAGGCTAAATATGTGGGCAAAACTAAACAAACATTGATTGCAGTAAACAATAATAAAGCTATCTTGTGTAATTTATATTAAAAAGAGAGACAACACTTTCCCAAAATATAAAATGCATATGTGTACTAAAATACAAAATGTAAAAAAATATGTAACAAGTAGTAGGGAAAGAGGTAATCATACTTATGTTAAAGGCTTTGTATAGGACTGTAGAGACACAGATTAACTTTAGAGTTTAACAAGTATACATTAGAAAAATATATTACATAACTTCCCAACTAATAGAGAGAAAATGAAAATGAGGAAAAAACTTCAATCCAAAAGAGAGCAAGAGAGGAAAGAAGAAACTTATAGATGGCGGGACAAATGGGACCAATAAATAGTAGGAAAAAAATCTCAATACCATATTGAATTTAGAGCACCAGTTCTGGAACACTATGGTTATTAACCTTAGCTATGTAAGCAAAGGAAAAATCAGAAGTTGATTAGCTTCTTTTCTCAAGCCACTGCTGTGATAGTTGGAATGTGTATCTCTTTTCTTCATGACTCTTTTTTTTTATCTCTTTTTTTCACCCTGCCATCAAAACTCTACTGAAGGAAAGATCACATCTTCTGAACACAAACACTGAGGAAGTCCTCTGTTCACAAAGGAACAAACCTCAGAATCAACGATACAGTCCAAGGGTCTGTATTGCAACTACTCAACGCTGTTGTTATAATGTGAACACAGCCAGAAACAGTGTATAAAGGATTGAGCCTGACTGTATTCCAATAAAACTTTATTTACACAAACAGGCAGTGAGTAGATTTGGTGTGCTGGCTGTAATTTGCCGACCTTGATTTAGTTCAAAAGGAACAATAAGAGGAGATGCTTTACTTCATCTAGTAGTATTAATTCAAGCCTTTAAGCAGACTAGGAAAATCCCTCCAATAACGTGATCTCTGTGACAACTCAACCTGCTGACCCCATGTAAGGAACTATTTTAGGCATTAGTGGGGCTGTGCCAGGTAATTCACACATTGCCATATGGCATCCATGATGCCACAAAGCTACTGTCATGCCAACGGAAAGCATGAAAGGATCTGGTCACTCAACTAGATGCCATCTTTTGACAAGTGTCCCTCTCAGGTACATACCTACAACTGTGCTTAGGCGATGCTGTGATGTCAGCCCCAGAGGCTATGGAGTCTCCAGTATAGTAGAGGGATTAGTCTTGCCTACATGAGTCGATAAAATAGTGGAGGACAGGTGGTTCTACCTCATGACTCTTGAAATTAGAGGCACAGCAAGAGGATAAGAGGTTAGTGACACTAACCCCCTTCAACCACTTACTAGGAATGCCAGAGCAGCATTTTAAACTTGCAGTTTGTGGGGCTATATTATCCCAGAAGCATGTCCCAGAAAGGGGTAAGGGTATCATATGAAGAGTCCTGGGACCATACAGGCAGTGGCTAACTTGGACCTTGACAAAAAAAGGTTTCACACGGCAGAGTGAAATAACTTCAGAGGAGTCTGCATAGAAACCAGAGCCAAAAACAGAACTAGGAAACCCTGCAGTGGGTGGGGGAATGAAACTCTAACATAAGGAGACCTTTAGGAAAGATGAATTAGGCTTGCAAGAAAAGGGCCTTGGGCTGGAGAAAACTTGACTGGTGAATGAGGCTGTTATGAAACGGTAAGGGGCAGAATCAGTCACTGAGAGTTCGGGTTGTCACGTGAGGATTCTGCAGTGGGCCAGTCCCCACCCCCTGGGCGCCCTGTACAGCTGTTAGCCTCTTCTTTCTGCACTGTTACTCTCTCCCAGTGAGGGGCCCACTGAGGAATGGCGTGCTGGGACTCGCACATCTTACAAGGCTATCCTGGGACATAGGAGTTATGAGATCAGACTAAAGTTTGCCCTACATTAATTTTTTTTCTTTTGACTTAGAATATATAGTGCAAAAAGCATGCTCTTTGTCACAGCCAAAGCAATTCAACTGGGACTTACAAGCGTCATCCTCACATTCGGCATTTTGATCCAGTGTCCCGTCTGAGGCTTCAAATGACAGAGTTGCCACCATATGTGAAATCTGCCTTCGCTCTGTTTACTCTTTCATTTCATCCTTGATTAACTGTCACTTTTAGAGGTATTGAACGCATTATTGAAGGGCTGAGTTGATGTCTACAACACTCCTTAAACTGTCTTCGATTTTCACAGCTAAATATTTTAACCGAGTTGCTGCAACTGAAACCTGAGTATGAAAACATTCGTATTTGTTTATTGGAAAAAATAATCAGTAAAATATTACTACAATGTTTGAAGACATGTTTGAGCCAGAAATGATAGACTTCAAATAGGAACAGGTTGGTGTGTTTGCAGCTTTGAACCATGAAGGTGCTTTGGAGCCTGGGATGCAGTGACATAATGCAATTAACCACACTGCCCGGCCACGACTGTGGTCCAGAAGTGTGTCACAGATGGCATTCAACCTGGGGAAACTCTTCTGCCCAAAGAGTCAGATAGAAGATGCTTGTGGGGAAAGAGGAAGAGAACGGATTGCCCAGTCAATGGCAGAGATCTCTCTGCCAACATGCACCCCAGATGAGAATTTCTTTCCCAGCAAACACCAAGGAAGTCTGGAAATGTGCCCTCAAGAGCTGTGGAGGTTCTGTAGCCTGGGGTGGGGGTTGCACATTGGAGTCACCCCAATTCCATAGTGGTACAAGTTTGGGCACCCAGCCCTAGGAACTCAAAGATCATCATTGGGAGAAATATGACTGGGGGTGTGTGCCCTGTACATCTCAAGTGCGAAGCCTGTCCCTGGAGGATTTAACTGCAGGCCATCAAGCACAAAACCTAGTGGCTTTCTTGGAGGAACGTGATGGTTTTGTTGTGGGAGGGGATGGTTCTAATTGTGACAGCAGGGATGGTACAGGAGAGAAGGGAAGAAACAAAGCAGATTGTCAAAGGAAGAGGCCTGCCCAGAAATGGGAGAGAGAGTACCTCAGCGGAATGAGGATGGGCAGGGATCTGCCCACTGCCCTGGCTCCTTGAGAGCCACTTACCTACCCCTGACACCTGTCCTGGAAGCTTGTGAAGTCCAACTAGCCTCTGGTTTCACCCTCTCCCACCAACTCCCTCTTTTCTCTTAGTTTCAATTAAAGATCTCTTTCTTATATACACATTCAGGTGTACAATCTGGATTTAATCAATAAACTACATAGTTCTCTTTACTTCAGTTTTTTCTTATAAAGTTTTGAGTTAAATTTTGTGTGTGCTAGTAAGGGAAATATATAAGCAAAAAGAAATGGGGTCCTCTGCAGTCACAATCCCAGTGTCCTCCCTAGGTAGGTCAGGGAAATGTAACTGAGAGACAACACTGAACAGAGGAAAACAGACAGATCTGGAGTCAATGCCCAGCTCCTTTCATTACTAGGTTGACAAGTAGTTTCAGCTCTCCAAATCTCAGTTATCCAACCTCTAAATGGGGTAATAATATTATCTTCTAAGAATTAAATAGATCTGACTCATGGTAAGTACTCAATAAATGATATCTGTATTTGTGTTATTATCATACTTAATCATTATTTTTATTTATTCTACATACCACCAACTAGGAAACATGTAGTTAAACTGCAGCAACTAAATAATATCCTCCATCAAACAAATAGTAAACGAGATGATATTCCCAATGTTGACCATTCTGTCTCCAAACTAATCATTGATTATGTATGCACCGTTAATTTTAAAGTTAATCTAAATAAGTGATGAGTGCTTTCATGTTTATTCTCTACTCCTCAAGTACAGTACTTTTTAATGAACATAACTTTGTTTTACACTAACGGTACTTCACAATCAGGGATTCACATATATCATTTGATTGATATAACAAATATCATTTGATTGATATAAGAAATTTCCAAATTAATGATGTTTAAGAATTAGAAATGAGTGCCAATGATTTTTTTTTAATGAATACATTCTGTACAATGTATTAAGTACTTAATATGGACCAGAAAAATAGTTATATGTGGGATAATGCAGCAGTGAAATAAGGTAGATATGCTGCTTAATGTAATGGGGTGGGAGATAGATAGTATACGAGCTATACATCTGTATGAATATATGTGTAATTACTTATACATTTAATTATAAATGCAATCACATGCACATGCATATAACTTCAGCTGTGGTAAGCACTATGAAGGAAACACGAAAAGTCAGAGAAAATTTTTCTGAGAAAGTATCTTTGAACTGAAACCCGAAGAGTGAGTAGGCTTTAGCCATAGAAGGCCATCCAGGAAGAGGAAGCAGTGTGATGGAAAGTCCTAAATTAGGACAGTGTTCAGAATCTTCAGGAACTAAAGAAGGCCACGACGGGTATGCATGTGTGACAGAATGGAGTGGTAGACGTGAGTCTGAAGAAATAGTCAGAGCTAGAGTTTGCTAGGCCTTGTAGAGCATGTTAAGAATTTTGGATTTTATTGTAAGTACACATTGAAAGACTCTAAGCAGGAGTCTAACATGATCCAATTTGCACTTTTAAAAACTCCTCTTTGTGCCTGGAAGGATGGATGACAAGGGCACCAAAAGAAGGAATTAGAGAGATGAGAATGAGACATAATGGCGGATTGGACAGGCTGATAGAAGTGATGGAAAGAAGGATTTTGGAGGTAGAATCTCAGGACAGGGTGAAAGGTTAGATGAAAGGATTAAGAAAGGGAGAGTGCTAGATTGAACCTCAGGTTTCTGGGTGAATTAAGATGTCTTTTTGAGATGGAGAACAAGGGGGAAGCCTCATATTTAAGAGAAAAATATCAAGAAATCAATGGACTGGACTGGACTGTTTTCACATGGTGAACCCCTGTTATTGAAGTGTTTGAGTAGAAATTTTTTTTTAAAGATATGTGTGAGGAAGTTTAGATTAGGTGAATTGTAAGGTTTGTTTGTTCTAATTCTAGAGTTTACAACTACTGGATGGATGTTAACTTGATAACATTAAGAAGAGAAAAAACAAATGTTTGGCCATCCTTTGACCTATGGAATTGGTTACAACGTATAATTTTTTATTACTTTCAATATCAAATTAGTTGCCACTTCTCCACATTACCAATATTGTTACATCATATGAAAATTTGAGTTTTAAAGATTTGAAATAATGTGATAACATTATTCATAAGACCTTATGTTTGCACAAAATTCAAAATAATCCCAACCCTCTACGTTAAAAAAAAAAAAAAAAATCAAGAATTGCGATTTCAAAGCTGACAAATCCTATGAGTTTTGAATTGTTTTTATGTTATTTTCCTATGGCTGTATTTCATTTTAGCTGGTCATCCGAAATACTAATCACTCTTTTCTCAAATTAATAATGAACTATGACATTTTTGAATTAGTAAGGTATAGAGGAAAATATCCTCACTTAGAGTAAGGCTTCCTATGTAGCACAATTATAGGACTTTAACCTAGAAATTATCCTGCCCAGCCCCCACAGATGTAGCTTAATGCAATACAATACATCCAGTCGAATTAGTGAATAATCTTTTCCTCCAAATATTTCATATGAATTCTCAAATGTGTTATTTTAGGAGGCTATTTCTTCTCTTCCCCTTTGTCTCTAATTTTCCCAAAGTATCGATTTAAAGTAAGTTGTTAGCAAGTTTGTAGACAGCTTTTAAACTGCAGTGATACGTGGGTAGAACGGCAAGTATCAAATCAGAAATTATTCCTTACATTTCTATTCCCCCAAGGAGGAGGAACTGCAAGATGGAAAAAGGCCTGTCATCATCAAAACACATGTGGAGAAAATAATTTCCCAGTGAGAAGATAAAATTCGGTGAGCTGTCTCTGTGGCGTGAGGTACGAGTGTAGAATCTGTTCAAAAGACCTTGTGTTAGCAGGATATAAATGACAATCAGATTATTTGACCAATATGTGGAAGAAATATGTACACATACGTGCCAGTAGAACTTTTTCTTTGTTTTTCAAAACTGTAGTACAGCATTTTTGTTTTATTTTTCTTTCAAATATCCTGAGAAAGAAAAGAAAAGAAAAGAAAAGAAAAGAAAAGAAAAGAAAAGAAAAGAAAAAGAATAACATCCTGCCTCGAACCCACAAAGGGAGACCCTCTCTCTCTGTGACTTGTATAAAACCATATCGTAATGAATAATGTATGGGGCAGTTTCTGCCCCACATGTAAGAATAAGAATGTAAAGCACCATGATTCCTCTTTGTGCCTTTGTGTACGACTTTATGGTGTTTCCATGCCTGTGGAGAGAATATGAGATGAAGCCAAAATAAAGGATAAGATTTAGAGTTTTAAGAGAAAGCTGTTTGCTTCTGCTTAAATAGGAGAGACTTCAGTAATTCAGACCAAGAAAAGCTGCAGAGTGATACACACTACAACTGAGGAACAGAGAAGCTTTGTGGGCCCCTTGTCTTGTGGACCCATCTAGGTGCCATTGGGTATCTATCTGCAGTGCATAGGTAGGAGGGACTGCAGGCCAACCCTTAAATTATATGTGTCACATTTTGCATCCCGAAATGTATTTATTAGAATGATAGGTTGGAGGAAAATTTTCCTGCCCAAAATTTGCAGAGGAAATTTAAAGCGAATGTTGATTTTGCTACCCCTCACTCTCATTCGAAACATGTAGCTTGTGAACATAATCATGTTCCTTAAAAGCCAAACAAATTAAAACACATGAAAAGGAAAAAGAGAGAAGAGAGATGAATCAAGACTTTTCTACCTGTATTTCAGTGAATCTTGAGCGATGATACCAACACATCTCTGCTTGATAACTGATTAAAATCACCTGCCAATTAGGACAATGGGGAGGGGTAATTGAGGAGACAAAGGCAGATGGGCCTTAAGTGTGCATTCAGAACACTTGCCTTTTCATGCTCTAATTTCTGTGTGACTAGAGAATGCTTCTCTTCTGATCATCGAACAATTTCAAGGGTTTTCACAAATACAGGTCTGAGATTTAGATGTAGTAATATCCCATTTCTCCAGCACCTGGGAAAAAACAAACAAACAAAAAAAAAACCCCACATTATCAGAAATGGGAATTTTCCAGCTGACTGAGCATAGCAAGAATCACCATTTTTGATTGAAGCGCTTCACAATGGATACAGCTTTTCCTGACTTATTCCTGTAAATTTTGGTGATTCCCAAATTTATATCTCCAATCAACACCTCTTCCCCAAACCCTACATTCTTTATCTAGTGTCAGCTCAACAGACCCATTTGAAAATCTATTTATCATCTCAAAATTATCATCTTGATACTCTTTCCTAAACCCTTCCTCTCTCAATAAATGACTTTATCCTTCCAGTTGCTCATGTTAAACACTAGCTTCAATAAGCTATTCTCCCTCTCCTCTCTCTCATTCTCTCTATCAACCCATCCCCACATCCAATTCATCAGCAATTTCTGCTCGTGCTATTGTCAAAGTATCTCCACAATAGATCCCCTCCACCATTTCCACCCTAGTTCAAGCCACCATCATCTGTCACTTGAAATATTGCAACAGATTCCTAACTAGTCTCCATGCTTTTGTTTTTGCCTCACAGTCTATTCTCAACCCAGTAGTTAATAGAACCCCTCTAAAATGTAAGTTAGCATGTGCTTCTTTTCTACTGAAAACCTCCAATGGCTTCCCACCTCACTCAGAACAAAAGCCAAAGTCCTTTCAATGGCCTAAAGCCTTACATGAGTCATGTCCAACATGAACATAATCTCAGCACTCTCCCCTACATCCACTTCATTCCATGGACATGCCAAGCATACTTCTGCCTTTCCACATGTTTTATCTCCTGTTTGGAATATTTCCTTCTAAAAGATCTACATGGCTATCTCCCTCACTTTCTACAGGTCTCTGTTCCAACACGATTTTCTCGGCAACTTTCCTGACAGCCTCGTAACAAACACACCTCCTCCCTATTTCCCCTCAGTGCTTTATTTTTCTCCATATATATATATCGTTATCTTTTTTAAAAAGTATGTATGTATGTATGTATGTATGTATGTATGTATGTATTCATTCATTATCTTTTGGCTTAAAGTTCTCACCTATGAATAGATATATAAAATGTATGACATTAACTCTGGGATCTCAGTTATATTTTGAATAACTGAAATTGGCGTATAAATGACCTCCTAATATACCACTTGGGAGGAAATTTTTATATGCCTAATATCTTGCCAAAGAGTTGTTTGAGGAGCAAGAATGTCCAAAAGAGATATGGGAGCTCCCTTTAGGTTGTCTGAATGATAGTTAGTGGAACCAGGACTTCATCTTCTTTCCAGAGGAGGGAATGGCACTCTAGGCTGTCTTCTGTGGAATTGGTGATGCCCATCCCTGTGGTAAACCCATGATGTCAAGGTTGTTCTGGTGGTCTGCAGCTGGCTTTCTTTGACAACTCCTAGGATCAATGGCAGACAGGCAGGCACCAAAGGGGGTGGATTATTGTGCTCAAGACTTCCCCATATAAAGAGAGAACAATCAGGGAGGTGAATTCTCTCCCAGCAAGGCATAGCTGGGTGCTACATGTAAGCAGCACAGAAAGGGACTCTGAGGACCTGTGGCTTCTCTTCTCTTGCTTTCTTAATAAAGTCTACTCCTTAACCCATGCTTTTTGGGGGTTTCTAAGACCACCCTCAGGTTCAATAATTTGCTAGAAGAACTCACAGAATTCCAAAAATCTCTTATACTCATGGTTATGGTTTATTACAACAAAAGGACACAAGTTAAAATCAACAGAGATAAAAGGAGCATATGGAAGAATCCAGGAGAGACCAGGCACAAGCTTTCCATTGTCCTTTCCTAATGGAGATGTTTGATGGTGCTTAATCCTCCCTGAAATAATATGTGACATGTACAGAGTATTGCCAACCAGGGAAGCTCATCTGAGTCTTGGTGTGCAGGGTGTTTTTGGGAGTTGTTCACATAGGCATGGAGCAATCATGTGGCTGACCTTAGCTCCTCAGTCTCCAGCCTCTCCAGAGGTCAGAATGATACTGTGTTGCCAAGGCCCCCACCATAAATCACACTGTGAACACAGACTATCTAGTGTGACCCAGGTAAACAAAGACACTCTTATCAGACAGGATGTCCCAAGGAATTAGAGGTTATTTCCCAGGAGTTGGTCAAAGACCAGTTTTTTCTTTGAAATATGCAGAGTTTGAACACCTCAGACCTTCTGAATTAATGCCGAACTGCACACATGCCATGTGATTTTGTTGAATTCCTCATTGGTCTTTGCACAGTAGATGATAGTTATGAAGGAACTGAGCTCATGTGGCTTTAAAAAAGTTAACCTGTGCATTCTAGCTATAAGAGTTATTTTCTTTCTTAAGTTATGGAAGAGAGTCAGCTAAAGTGATATTTGTGGTAATGGATTAATATTAAGAGTCTGGAAAGTTAATTTACAAACTAATTGAGTTTTCTATAACCAATTTTCTATAACCAATATATTGCACGGTCAGATGGACAATTAAATTTTCCTATAGCAAACATTTTTACATTTCTGGGAAATTAAACAGATTTCTTGATTATTTATGATAGATGTTTAATCATAACAGTAAGAAAGTATAAAAGATTAAAACATAGAGAACACTTTTCTCCCTCTTAGCTAGATTCTTTGTTTATACTACTCCTGTGATTTTCAAAATGGAAATATTAACCTTCTCTGATATATCGAGGATACCAGAACTATACTTTGCATTCTCAAAGTACTTACAGCAATAAAATTATTCAAGAATTCTTATCAAACACAACTGTAACTTACCCATTTAGAGAGAAGTTTACTCAAAAACAAATTAAAGTCATAAATTTCTAATTTCCACAATGTAGATATTATCAATTAGTGACTTCCACTAAAAGAGAAGAGCAATATTATTAAGAACCAAAGAAACGAAAGGAAGAGCTATTTTGCAGCTTTATGTGTGTTCATTTGCAGAAGTTGCTTTTGAAAATTTATAATAAAATTCAAGTTTGACTTGCATGCACCAAAGACAGGGGAAGTGCTGTGAAGGAGGTGTGTATTTTACTGCAGGAGTTCAACTCATACTATGAAACACATGATGCTTAAAAAAAACAAAAACAAAAACAAAACAGGAAAGATTTGAGCTCTAAGTGCCCAGATGATATTACTGAATCAAAACCAATATGTTTTTTTAATGGAAAACAGATAATTAAGAATTCTCTCTCTTCCAGAAACATAGAGTTTTAAATCAATCAACAAAGCCAAACAGAAATATTCCCTCTGAGCCTCTAATCCCATAAAAATTAAGGGGTAGAATACACATAATTTGGAGGTCTGCAGACTCGTAGATTTATCTGTAATAAATGTTTAGGTCTTTTTATATTTTTGAAAGTCAACCAAAATTAAATTATGTTTTTTTGGTACTTCAAGGAGATATTAAAACACTCATACTGAACTTGACCCATCTCCTCAATGTTTTTTGTTTGTTTGTTCATTTGTTTGTTGCTTTTCTTGAGTAATCACAATGATTATAAGCTCAGGTATCTATGCCTCTATGCCTCTATGCTGAGGCATTCGATAATGGGAAGACAAAGGAAAAAAAATACAGTCAGAATTTCAAACCTGAAAGAAGCTTAAAGTGAGTTCACCTTAAAATGAGTTCAATATATAGAAAACTGAGGTACGGAGAGGTTAAGCCATCTGTGCAAACTGGTTCACATTTTCATTCATTTATTTGTTCATTCACTGAATACATTGTTATTAAATATCTTCCCTACACTGGATGCAAAGATAAAAGTTAACAAAGAGCTCAAAGTCTAGGGTACAGCTAGTCAAGAAAATCTGCAGCACCAGGCAGCAGCTGAGTCTAGAATACAGCACTTTACCCAATTTCCAGTGGGCACATTCTGCTAGCCCAGGTTTTCTCCAGTCTGCTCTTTGATAGGAAACACCAGGCCTTGCCCTAGACTGCCTGAATCTGAGAATATACCGAAGAGACATGGGATTCTAAATTTTTAACAAGTGCCCAGATAAATCTAATCATGAGGCACTAGCAGGGCTTCCACCTGCTGGCCAGTGTCAGCGATCTCTCACCTTTTATGGCCCTCTTTCAGTTGGCAGGCTCCTGACCTGATTGGCTTAAAAGTCCCACATCTGACTGTTTACATGAGAGCCTGTATCAGCATTTCTACTGAGCTTTCAAAAAAAGAAGCAGCAACAGCAGTGTAATGCAAGAATTCAGCTCCTGCGCCCCGCATACGAACACAAGATATGGTAAAGCCAAAAAGAAACACCAACGGAGCCATCGGATAGGGGGTTCATACCACTATATTCTCGCTGGCAGCTGGGTTGGAGATACAGGAGCAAACATCTGCCAGTACCCCAACATGTGGTCTTCCTGTACCTCAGTCTCACTGGCGGCTGGGCGAGACACAGGAAGTAGGATCAACCCGACCCACAATCCACAGTCTGCTTGCTAACTGCACTTGCTAGCCGCAATCCTCCGTCCGCTTCTCTGCCAACCAACAAACCCCCTAGCTTAGCCATGGCAGTTATATTAGTGGCTAATGGCTAACTGGTTACAGCTGATGGCCAACTAGCCACAGCTGATGACCATCTACTACCTGAGCCAGCACCTTTCCACATGAGGCCACGAGCCTGGAAACTGCTCTCTGGGGCTCTGTCCCCACAAGCAGCCCAGGCCTCACTACTCAAACCAACTATGTCAGAATCTCAGAATCTCTCAAATTGAGGCCCAGTGCTGTCTCTCTCTCTTTTTTTTATTTTTATTGGGAAATATTGGGGAATAGTGTGCTTCTCCAGAGCCCGTCAGCTCCAAGTTGTTAGACTTCAATCTAGTTGTGGAGGGCACAGCTCAGCTCCAAATCCAGTTGCCATTTTTCAGTCTTTAGTTGCAGGGGGCAGAGCCCACCATCCCATGAGAGAATTAAACTGTCAACCCTGTTGTTGAGAGCTCCTGCTCTAACCAACTGAGCCATCTGGCTGCACACACCCACCCCCCCCCCCCCACCCAAAAGCTCAGCTTGTTGTCTTCAATCTAGTTGTGGAGGGCACAGCTCACTGGCGCATGTGGGAATCGAACTGGCAACCATCAGGCTTTCTTGTTTTGAAATTCCACAGGGGATTTTGATGAGCAGCCAACCCGGGTCCTTTCAGAATCCTCAAGAAAGACCTTCCTCCACAATGAGATTCGGAAGTACCTCTGGAGCCCATGACATATGGAGCCACCTTTATCAAAATATGCCATCTGTCATGCAGGGACTCATATGGGGTCTCTGGTCCCACTCCCTGCACAAGAACGCAGGATATGGTGAGGCCAAAAAGGAACAACAACAGAGCCATGGATAGGGGAGTCACACCTTTCTATACTCCGTGCCTCTCTGCAATCTGTGCTTGCTAGCTCAGCCACCATCTTCTTCCTAGCCCCACTTTTCTGCTAGCATAGTCACGGCAGTTATATTAGTGGCCAATGGCTCACTGGTTATAGCTGACGGCCAATTAGCCACAGCTGATGGCCATCCAATCACAGTTGATGACCATTTACTACCTGAGCCAGCACCTTTCTATGTGAGGCCAAGAGCCTGAAAACTGCACTGCTGGCTCTGTCCCCACACCATCTCTCCCATCTTGTGCCTGCCCAACATCTTTGATTCAGGTAGAGAAAAAAGCTACAAAGTTGTTATAAAGCAGACCACTCTAGGACAGCGAGAGTCACAAATTTTCCATCAAGACAGAACAAAACAAAGGAAGTACTGGATCAATAACTGTCAGTGATAGAGTGTGTGCTCCACACTGTTTTAGTCACATCACACCTCTGTCCCGCCTGTCCACTCACCCAAATGCCTTTGAACTCATTTATGCCACTATTAAGGCAGTTTTCCTCACAGTATTGCATTACGTTTAGCTGAGCCTCATCTCCTTTGTCCCTGGACTTGGGACCCCATGGAGGGCAGAGAGCTTAGTCCCAAGTCATGTCCCCAATACCTGCACAGTCTTAAGATGCACAGATGCTCAATAAGTGTTGTGCAAATAACACTGCCAGCTCTCAGTCCAGAGCTTTCCCCACAACCCCGCAGGACCTCTTCTCCCACACATGCATAGGGTGATGAGCATGACATTACAGAGATGGAGGAAAATAAACTTCCCTAAGTGGCATGTACTGGCACATTGACTTCTAAGGAACTCAAGTCACTCAAGACCAAAGAATATGGGTGATCATGTGATGTTCCATTGGCAGCTCTAACTCATACCATAAAACCAATAGTCTTGTAGTTTTCATAATGTACAAGGTATCGTCAAACAATACAGTGAATGTTTAAATAAAGAAAATTATTACAGTAAAACACATTGCCATTAATTCCCCTCAAAATACTCCCCCTCACTTCAAACATACTTATTCCATCGTTCTTGCCACTTTCTGAAGCAGTTCTGGAAGTCCTCTTTTGTGTCTTTAGTTGCACTGTCATGGCATCCTCAATGTCCTGAATCATTTTGACTTTGTTGAAGAGCCAGAAGTCGCATGGTGCCAGTCCCAGTGAATAAGGTGGACGAAGACACACCGTAATGTTTTTATTTAACAGAAATTGCCATACACCAGAAGCGATGTGTGATATGAAACATTGTCATGATGGAGAATGATTTACCGCAGACTTTAAAACACACCTTTTCCCAACCATAGCTCACACACAACTGACTGCACTGAGCAAGTTGAAACTCGTCACACCCTGTTACTAAGATTCAATGCCCCGCTTCCCGTACCTTCCCTGCCTTTCCATTGGATGGCACTCGGCAGCCGTAGCCACCGTATTTTTTTATCATAATGGAAAGGCTCTATGTCACACATTGCTTCTGGTATGTTGTCACGCAGCTGCCTGCCCATCTGTCCCCTCGTGCCTACCCCTAAAAAGAAAGAAGAGTCTGTGAGACTAATCCTTTCAGGGACTTTGCTTCACCTTTGTGCTTACACCTTATGTCTCCTTGTTTGGCCCCGAAGGTTAGCCAATGCCGAGTAAGATTCCTCAAGAGAGGCATGACCTAAGACAGACACAGTCACATGGGGACCACCAGAAGAACTCACAGGGTTGATAGAGGTGGGCATAGATGCCTACCTTCCCCCGTCTAAGGAGAGCTTCTGCCTCTGTGGCTGTATTCCTTCCCACAACCTGATTGGGAAGTGATTCTAGATGTGATAACATCAGTTCTCCATCTCAGCAAGTTTCAGCATAAAGGTTTAGTCCCCTGGGGAGGTACAAACAACAATTACTAATACATCATGGGACTTTCAGCAGGCAAGGGTGATTGGTTTGAACCAGTGTTCTGGTATGGTGTATGAGACTCACAGACGTAGTAAAAACAATGCTACTTCCTTGTATGTGCATCAATAAAAGCCACAAGGTGGCCGGATTCGGGGCTCTCAGTCCTTTGAGGCTGTGAGAACCTTGGCCCCTGTTTCAAAACTTTCTTGATTTCTGTTTCTTTCTTAACCCTTCACCGCCCCTTCTTGTTCTCTCACAGCCCTTGTTTCGCTGGACACGACACTGGTATACGGCAATTTCTGTCAGATAAATACTTTATGGTGTATCCTCCTTCACTGTAATGTAGTTCATGGGATCTAGCACTGTGCTACTTCTGGCGCTTCCCCAAAGTCAAAATGACCATGAAAGATACACATTTTGAATCAATTCAGGACATCAAGGCAGCCACAGCAGTGCAACTAAAGACACTCACAAAAGAGGACTTCCAGAACTGCTTCTGAAAGTGGCACGAATAATGGGAGAAGTGTGTTTGAAGCGAGGGAGAGTATTTTGAAGGGGATTAATGGCAATGTGTCTTTTACTGTAATACTTTTTTAAAATTTAAACATGCACTATAATATTTGATCACACTTCGTATGCTTCTCTCAAGGGTATCAGGATACTTTGACACTTTTTTAATGGATTCCAGTTCATCTTTTATTTTCTGTCCTGTGCTGAAATAAGGAGTAAGTCTAGAAGCTCTCTTCTTGCAAGTAGATTCCTATGACACTACTTAAAAAATCTGCATAGCAAGCTTCATGCTAATAGTTTTCAGTTATGCTTTCCTAATGACTCCCAAGCTCTTACAAATTTATTATGAGCTCTCTCTGCTTCCTTTTTGTTACTATTCTGTCCTTTTTTTTTTTTTTTTTAATTAGTAATGCTTTGGATTCAACATGCAACTTGACAGGTAATTTAAAAGGAACACTTGTGAAAAATTATTTTCTTAACAAAGTTAATATTGTTCCCATTATTGTTTATAATAGCTTGCTGTTCCTCTAAATTTTATTTTGCTTTCTTAAAATATATGATGACGTTGTATTTTGGTGTGTTGGGATAAGTTATAACTGGTAATAGTACTTAGTTGCACATTTAATCTATTTTGTTTTTCTCAAGTATATCTTTCACAGTACTGAAAATCATTCTTTGGTGGAGTAAGAAAATAGGGCACACGTAACTACTTAAGTAGATATTGATGGAATAATTGAGTATTTAATATCTTTATATTGGCTAAAACTAGCAGCTTGAATTTTTGCTTGTTTTTTTCTTTTTTTTTTCCTTCTCTTTTTAGACCATTTCCTGAACTCATCTTGTATTTTTCACCATTTGTAACAGAATCTCAGTGACTTCAACCAGACTCCCCCCGGTCTCCATATATTCCTGAAAAGAATCATCCCAATCCATGTGGATACCTCCATATGTCTTCCTGTTTTTAATGCATAGCTATCCAAATGCATATTTAATATGTGCTTTGAGGCATATGAAATAGAATTTTAAAATGCAATAATCCATTACTAAATGAAAAGGGTTTAGTTTAGTGTATCCCTGCAAATAATGACAGCATTCCCTCTTTATCTCTTTCAGACCAAGCACGACTTCATTGTGAAGTCCCTCTATCTTTGCTTATTACAGAAAGACAGTCCATTAATGAAAGCCTGGGAATGGAGAACATTTCTCCTATTAACCATTTATTAAGTAAACAAGCTAAGTAATGACTGTTTTTCTTTCTAATATGCAGTAGTTTTATGTATTTAGCAGTATTATTCCTGGAACAGATGTGTCTTTTCAAAGTTGTCTTCTTTTCCCATGAACACAGGATTTCTTCCTAATTGAATGCTTGTAAGCTGCAACTGCTTCAAAAGGTGTTTCTGAACACACCACTGAAATTGCTCCATAAGGAGAGCCAAGTGACGTGAAAACCATAATATGATCAAGAATGTGAGCAGCCAGCTCCCACATCAAGCAACCAATTAGCTCATATTCTTTGGCTAAATATACTCTGCAGCCAATGCAGCCATCCCCATTGCTTGGATTTTGGAAGCCTTAGAAATACCTAGGAGTTATTTGAATGTGGCAGTATTACAACAAGAAGAAGATAAGCAAGCATTTCAGTCAGTCAGCGAACTAGCGATTGACAGCAAAACAGTGAAAACTGCATCAAATTTCCTTCATTTTACTATTTTGAATACCTAAGCACATTAACCAGTATTTCACTCAACACTTCCCTTTATCAATAAAAAGAAGCATTCACAAAGAATCAATACCTAAGCACATCGGCAACTACTATTTTATGATTTCCTTAAGCCAAGTGTTACAAAGAAAACCTGCATACTCTACTTTTGAAAGGCACCAGTGGAAGCCTACAACCAAACTGATACCACTTTTTCACATAAGAAGTATAATAAACTCTTGGGTCATCTTCAAAATACGGTTGGATTCTTTCCCTGGAGTAGAGTTACTGTTGGATCAAGTGACTGAAAAAAACGAGGAAAGGAAATAAAATGATTGCTCAGCAGGAAAAGCTCGGTGCTGCTCTCCCGGCCTGCCTCTCTGCCCATAGCGAGGTCATGGAAATTCAGCATGAGCCCAAGTGGTTCTTCAGTAGCAGACACGAGCAGTCGTGATTCTGGCGTCCACTGGTGTTTGTCTGACAGCTGCATGTGCTTCAGCCAATGCTCAGTAAGTGATCTGCCTGGTTCTGCTCTGCAGAGGAAGGCTCGCCCTGCAATTTCCTACTGAATCATGAGGTCAAGTAAGAATTCCACTGATGTCTTTAAATAGTCAGCTCCAGCAAGCTATCGTGGGCGAGGATACTGGAGTGTGCCTATGTGTGCCTGGCAGGGAGAGGCAGGTCTTTGGTTGGTTGCTGCTGGAGGGGGAATTTAGAAGTGACTTCAGCTGCCTCCCAGTGACAATGGTAAGATCTATTTGCAGTGGTTTGACAGAAAAGCTCAATGCAGAAATGTGCTAATGGAACTCTGATAGCTGATGATAACAGCAGGAATTGGCTTCCCTCTTTTATGGGTGGGAAATTGACTTTGAAGTCTGTTAGGAAAATTACCTGTCCTATGACTAAATTATATGTACCCACTTTGAACAGCTCTTAGAAGTAAGACGGTAGCTCCATACTAAAACTGCCTAAACTCAGAACCTGAGAATAAGCTACCCACTGCCCCAGCAGTTTGCTGCTCTTTCCAAAAGAGGTTGAGGTGGTGGCGGGGTTAGGGGGCGGAGGTGTGAGGGGGTGGAATTAGTGTGAGATGGCTGTGGTAAATTAAGGGTTTGACTGATTCCTCCTGATCGTGGTCTTTGGTTACTGTTCTTTGCTTCCTGAGACTTTGGGGCTCCATCTTGTCTGCACCACCCAGGACGTTATCCTTGATCCAGCCCATTGCTTACATTTCTCTTGAGCAGGGATCACGACTTGCTGCACATTGTAGGAACCCATGTGACTTTCTGTCCCTCTCACCAAACTGTGAGCTCCTTGATGGAAGAAACAGGGCTTTACTCTGCTCTGGTTCCCAACCCAGTGAAGTAAAGAGAAGGTGCTAACAAATATAACTTAAACTGAATTAAGCTAAGTGTATTAAGAAGTTAGACAAGTCTTGACTGCAACTCAACATCCTGTCTTGATATTGTTAACTACATCGTGTAGACAAAAGTGCCAATGATCTGAAGGTACTACACTTTCTTCACTGCCACCTTTTCATTCTAATTCTTTAATTCTCAATAAATAGTAATGTCTTAGGGGGCTCTTAGTTGCTGTGACAGCAATAAGATCCAATGAACTCTGCAATTGCTCATCCTGAGGTTGCATTTAACTAACAGCTATGTACTTTTACAATTAAAAAACAAAACAAAACAAAACAATATTTTTACAGAGTTTTTTGTCCTTATAACTTTTAAACGTCACTAAACTCATTTTTTAAATGTCCATATGTGAAACCAAGTGGTGAATATTACCCTCCTCTAAATGTTAAAAGAATAATAACTTTTTTTATGTGTCTGGTCTATGCCTTACCTCCTCTTTCCTGCGTTTTGGCCATGCCCCCATTTATTAGCTCATCTCTGAGAGGGCAAATCTAGTAAGAATGGAGAAGTGAAGTTAGAAAAGTATGACAACCATTGGCTGACATCTCTAGAAAAGCTCAGGGACATGACTAGATAGCTTGCAAGAGGATTAAGAAAGAAGGGTGAAACCGCATATTAAAATTGGTTTGCATTTATTATCTGAAGCCATCATGCTGTCCCCATCACTCACCACCAGATGTAAACATGAGCAGCTTGATTATTACTCTACAATCCTGTTAGAGATAAATTTCCTATGATCGTTCCCCGCCCCCCAGAGCTCAAAGGGAAAGCTCTGCCTGTTTTTGTCACTGCCGGGAGAGCAAGATTCCAGCTTGCTCTTTGGTCCCAAGTAATGCTTGGTGGAGGCAGGCATAGGAGCCTGTCTTGCTGTCGCCACTTCGCTGCAGGTTGCCAATTCAATGGTTGAAACCAGATGGTGTCAATGCCTGATGCCGTACTTGGCACACAGCACATACTTAGCAAATATTTGACTTTTGAATTCCATTGAATCAGACCTGCCGACCACTATCCCAAAGTCCAAATCCCAGTGCTTCTCAAGAGAATCAGAACAATTATTGATCTTCTGAAAAAAAACCAAAGACCTGTTTCAATTTACCTTTACAATGAGAGGAACAAGATATTGTGGGGGTTACTAGGAACATACAGAGTTAATAAACGCAAACGTTTGCCTAGGATGGTGTTCCACAACGATTCACAAATATCATCAACACAAGCCTTGACGCACGCGACCAGAAAGAGAAGAAAGCTCAGACTAGAGAAGTACTCAGTTGACAGAGACTCAGCGCACGGGCTACGGCTCCTGCCTCCAGTGGCGACGTCAGTTGTGTTTTTTGTCTTTCAGGTAGCTGACGAGCATCTCCAGGCCCCCCTCCACCAGCTCTGGCAGAGGCTTGGATAACGGGTTATGGGAAATGTGGAGCCCTTTGTCCATGGGATTCCAAGCAATCCTCGCCAGTCGACACAGCAGGTAGAGTTCATCCGGGAGGGTCTGGATGTCATTGTTGTTCAAGTTCAGCAGCTCCAGGCTGGTGAGGAGGCAGAGCGACCGTGGGAAGGAATGGATGTTGTTGTTCTCAGCGATGAAGATCTGCAGGCTGCCCAGGCACTGGATGCTCTCGGCAATGTTTTCCAGGCGGTTGGAGCCCACGTGCAAGAAATCCAGCTCCTTCAGTGCAAACACACAGATGGGGATGTGAGCAAAGCAGTTGTTGCTGAGGTTCAGCTTCCTCACTCTGGAGAGGTCGGCAAAGCTGGCAGGCAGCTGGCAGAGGCTGTTGTGCGACAGGCTGAGGACCTCCAGGTTCCTACAGGCACTCAGCTCCGCTGGTACCTCGGTCAGGCAGTTCATGTTGACGAACAGCACCTTCAGGCCCTTCAGGAGGCTGATTTCTCTGGGCAGGCTCTTCAGGCGGTTCCCACACAAGTTCAAAACCACCAGCCGGGTCAGCCTCCCCACCTCAGGGGGCAGAACCCTGAGCTGGTTGTGAGACAGGTTGAGTTTCTGGACCTCAGACAAGCCCCACAGAAAATCGGGGATGTCTGTCATTCCCTTGGTGACCAGGCTGAAGCTGATGTGGCACATGCCCCGCTTCAGCAGGGACCGCGGGTCTTTTCCCGAGAGCAGCGCGTCGTCCCACGCGGAGAATTTCTGCCTCCTCCGCAGGAGCCCCATCCCCTGGGGGCCCTTGTCCTTGGAGCCGGCATTTGACTGCTTGGCTCCCATTTACCTTCCTTTCCACCCTTTCCCACCTGTCACCCAAGGTTGGGATCGTGTCCTACCCCAGCTGCTAATTTCCTGGCTGTCACAGGCAGGGAGCGCGGGTAGAGGTGAGAACTGGAGGGCGCCCAGGCAGTACAGTGCGGAGGAAGCTCACAGAGGGTCTAGGTCAGGTCTTGCAGGTGTCCAGGACACTGTGATGTGGCCATGAAACAGCCAGGCCCATCCCCGAGGGCGAGTTTAGGTGGTTTCTCTCTGGGCAGCCAGGCTGTAATGCTATACTTGTCCCGGAGGCTGAGGAACTGAACTGCTCAAAACCCTCTGAATGCCACCGGCAGCTGTCACTGTCATTCTGCCTGGGCTTATCAGCCTGGTGTGTGCAAACAGGTCACAGGGAGGCTGCATCTAACTCTCCCCTCTCAGCTTTTCTTGGATATCACAGCTGAGCAGGGTGATTAACAAGCCCACCTCCAAAAAGAAGCAAAGAGGAAAAATAAAGCTGGCCACACAAGTGCCAGTCTGTCTGCATGGTCACTGGAACTCATCCGAACTTCAGAGTAAAACTGGGCTAAATGCTAGTGGCAGACCTTTGCTTCTAAAGTTAAGGATCATCAGAGATATCATATGCACCCATTTCAAACTCTGGGGAGTTGTGTGGTTGTAAAAAAAAAAAAAATAGCAGAAGTAGCCTGGACATCTGGAATTCTCCAGGCCAAAGGTTTTACACAGTGCTTGTCAGAGCCGATTCAGTGAGGAGAGAGTAACGGAGGTCTGGATCCCCCACTTCCATGTCAACCAGAGAAGCTCTGGGATCAGCTTTTCACAGTGGGCTTCAGAGGTTAGTAGGATGCACTTTAAGTGTTTGAACAGCCACTTGAGTGACTGTATTAGCAAGACAAGCATGGGATACCCACAGTCCTCAAAAACTACTCTAGAGAGACCTCCACGGGAATACACCTCTCTCTCTCTGCCTCTTTCTCTCTCTCTCCACTCACTCACCCTTTCTTGAATAAAAAAACAAACAAACAAAAAACAACAACAAAAAACTATACCCTAAGTAAGTAGAGTTAATTGGTATTATGGGCTGAATTGTGCCCCTCCCCACCCCCAAAATTTCAAATATTGAAATCCTACCCCCAGTACCTCAAAATGTGACTTTTTGAAGATAGGTCCACATGAGGACACAGGGAGAAGACCGCCATCTGCAAGCCAAGGTGAGAGGCCTCAGAAGCAACTTATCCTACTGACACTTTGATCTTGGGGCTTGTAGCCTCCAGAATTATAAGAAAATAAATTTCTGTTGTTTAAGCCACCCAGTCTGTGGTGCTTTTTTCCAGCAACCCTGAAAAACCGATACAGTTGAGGAGGAGGCAGACACATTGTATAGGTGAAAAATTATAAAAATAGGTGGTAATTAATGGGAGATGCAATATGTTAATACAAGGTTAATGACCCAGGCTCTGAGGAAAGGGTTTGCAGTCTGTATCGAGAGCGAGGTTGGCTGGGAAGCATGTGGCTTTTGCTGGCAGTAGCCCAGGTGCACAGCCCAGCACGGCAGTTGTATGTCCTAGAGAGATATGCTGGTCCTATGACCATGGTCTCAGAGCTGTAATCACCAAGCCAGGAGCTTGAGCTGGGCCCTGACTGGTCGCCACCTGGGGAATCTGCGGGCCCATCCATAGATTGGCTAGCATCTGGGCAGGAGCAGCAGGTATAAAAATTCAAGGCCTCTTCTCACTCTACTTGGAATTTGAAAGAGATCTGACCCCTTTTGCTTGAGTAGGACCCTGGGATTCTTGCACAAAGTTGAAGACTTTGAATTTTTTTAAATGGGACACTTGAGTGTTCTAGCTATTAATCAGAGGGGTGGAGTAATGTGGCTAAATTTGTACCCTAAATGTTTGCAGCAAACCATGCCTTATATTTGCAAATTTCATATGGCAGTAGGGTGATGCTGTTTCAAAATAAGCTAGCTATATTACTTCTTTCCCTCTTTTTCTTCCACGAGCATGAGAAATTGTGCTAGAGTTCCTGAAATGTGGGAAACAGCAGGAGCTGGGATGGTTTGAGCAAGAAATCAACAGCTTTCTTCTTTGTGGCAATTCTCTTTCCTCATAACACATTTTTTTCAATAAAAACTTTTTGAGCATTTATTAATAGCTAACATTTATTAAATGTTTACTATATGTAAAGCACTGCCCTAGACACCTTACATGCAGGATAGAGGTATTAAAATTATCTCTGTTTTACAGATGAAGAAATGAAGACAGAGGTCAAGTCACTCGCTCAAGTTTAAGTATCTAGTCAGTAAGTAACAGAACCAGAATTCAAACCCAGTTAGTTGAGGTCCACAGCCTAGGCTAGAACCATTGAAGACTCTGGACTTGGCCCGGTAGAAAGATGGAACAACTATGGCTAGGTTATGTTTTGTTTTTGTTTTTTCTTTCTTTTCAAGTTGCTAAGGGGTGCGCTGGAGAGAACATATGAGAGAAATAACTACATAACTACATGCATGGAAATAACTACATAATTAGTACTTAACCCTAATTGCTCTACACCACCACAGCTAGGAAAAGCAAAAGTTGAAATATCATTCCAAAAGACTTTGACGTAATGGATTTAATCCCCTCCAAAAATAGTTCAGTTCTCTATCGAGGTTCTCATATGTCAAATGGATGAGCTGTGTGAATAGCTGACTTTGTTTCTGCTAAGTTTTTGAAATGTATTTACTGCCCACTTAGTTAACCATGGTTATGCAGCCAGAGCATGGGTCACCTTGAGAGTGTTCATGGTCTCTCAGGCCCTGTTGTCATCTATGAAATAGGCCTTTTGGGGGATGATTTCCCAGAGCCCCTCCCCACTTTGCAAGTTGGATTCTCACTACACACGAGACCACTGTAGGGAAGTGAAAGTCACATTTAACCTCTTTTCTGGTGAAAGCATGCAAAATCCAAGGCAGCTTTTATTTCACTTACCTTAAAAATGTAACGGGGAATGCTGTTGGCTTTGTGATTCACTATGGAGACCACACATCTGACCTTTTGCCGAAAGAAACTTTTCAAAGCTCGCTGAGTAGATTTCAGTTTGGAATAAGTCTCAGAAGGACGCATTGTTGGACAAGGTTTTGAAATTCCAGGGCATGGTAAGTAATGTGGCTGTCTTTAAAACCTAAGGAAGTTGTATGATAATTGAAGTGTATTTAGTATGCTCTGTGTATTTGCTACATTTTTGTATATTCCAATTGATGATTGTTCTAACATATAAAAATTGACATTTATTATTTCTTTAATCCCAAATAAAATAAAACTGAAATGATGAGAGTAGGTTATGAAAATAGTAGGTTATGAAAACATCCAAAGCTACTCCTGAATTCACTCTAATGGAATATCTGTTGAAAACAATTTTTTTTAAATTCTCACTATGGCTTTTCAGCTTATGTCTACACATCATGGCTATTAATTTTGGAAGAAAGAAATATGTATGTTTAAATAGTGTGTTAAAATAACCATTCTCCTGACTTAAATTTTTAAAAATAGAAAATACAAAAAGGTATGAAGAGAGACAATCCAATTAACATTTTGGATATAAATCTAGATCTTTTTTCTATGCATATCTACTTCAATATATTTTGTTTTACCAAACAAAAAGTGTATATTTTAATCTGTCTTAGCCCAGGTTCCTCAAAAGCAGAGATTGAGGGAGAAGCTATGGATCTAATGTTTTATTGAGGAGTATAAGCCAGGCAAACAAAAGTAAGGGAGCGTCTGGGAAGGCAGACAAGAAGGGAGAGCAAATAAGAACTGCACATTCTGAGCTGGCCACATCTTTGCATCAAGCACAGCTTGTTGCTAGGTTTCACAGACATCTGCAGAGAGGCTGTATTAAACCACTGTGTCTCAGAACAGCGCGTGGTTAAGCATCTGTAAAAGGCATGTAGTGACGAAATTCAAAGTATACAACAAAATTCCCTAATTTATGGGTACTGATGGTGTATGACCCATAGTACAGTGATGACATGTGGTAAAACCTCAATAAATAATAGCTGTTACATAAATGCTTTTATATATATATACTCTCGGCCTCTCCCCACCCCCCACACACATGTCCCTGGACTCATTTACTGAACATTCTCCATTCCTTTGATTTTATTTTGTCCTTATTCATGAACTTTACCCTCTCTTCAAGGCCAATCAACGCTATAACCATGAAGCATCTTGCACTTATCTTTCACTCACCTTATATTTACAGAGTATTTACTCAGTGTCAAGAGCTGTTTCAGATGCTGTTATATAGTCTATCTTATTTTCATAAGACTTGTGAGATCAAGATTTTTAACCTCATGTTAAATATAATGAAGCTGATTGTCAGTGGTATTAACTGACACTCCAATTACAAAATTGATTAGTATCAACGTTATCATCAACACCTCGTCTTCTGATCTAAATCCTGCTCTCTTCCAACCATGTGAATACACGGCCTTCCTCTGCACATTTTTTTTTTTCTTAGTAAACTGGCCTATTATTACTCTGATTGGTACGTGCCCCAGCCTTCCAGCTCCCAGCCACCACAGTGAGAGGTAGCAACAACCTGGCAGTCAAGGTCATAAGTTCAGGTTGCTGTGGCTGAGCACCTTGGGTTTCAATCCTGCTGAAAGTCTGTGTGACCTTGGACAATTTACTTAGCTTGTCTGTATTTTCATTTCTTCGTATGTAAAATGAAAATAACCATTTGGTTGCTGTGGAAATTGAGTGACTTAATACACATTAAATGCAGAGAACATCTTTCCACAATGAATAGAACAGTTCCCATTCAGGTAGCCTCTGAATGGACACCTGACAGGACTCGGGGAAGACAGCCAGTCCCACTCAAGGGCCTCCAGTGTGAGGCTCTTCATCAGCACAGGGCAAGCCTGGCCCTTTCCAGTCATGGAAACTTCCTCTTAGCCAATCAGCTCTTCCCAGGGGAAATATGCTTTCCTAGAAAGCGAGAAATTCAGGGGCAGGTTGTCAGGCAGATCCAAATAGAACTGCTTCCCTCTGTAAGTCAAGCTCCTCTTCAAAAATCCTTTCTCCTCAGGTTTGTTTGCTGTCTCACTCTGTTCATTCAGCTTACATTTGCTTTTGGCTCAATTAGATTTCACGCTCCTTGTCTCCACCAGTGCCCTAGAACAATTCTGAGGACACAGTAGGTGCTCAATAAATGTTCACCAAAATGAATAAGCATTTGGGCCCCAATGGAAGTTTGATGTGAGAAAAGAACAATGCAGAAGGCACTTGGCTGTCCTGTTTGTTTAAAACTGCTTCTCTATCACTGTATTTTGACATTTCTCTGCTTAATGCAGCCCTCCAAAGAACTTTACCCACGTTTGTGCATGAGCTGATCACAGAATCCCCTGATTTAACCTGCATCGCGGCAGCTCATTGGACAGAACTTTATCAGATCAGCCTAGTCTATTTCATCTTTCAGAGGAGGCCTCAGGCACCTTCTCAGGGAAGGGCCTGGTCAGGCTCTCCTGCAGGCTACGTGGAATTGAGCAGGTGAGGCTCAGCCCTGCTACATCCTGGTCTGCGAGTGGGATAATTATGCTGCCTCCTCATAGACCTGTTGTGAGGATCAAATAGAGTGAGGAAAGTAAAGTAGCACAGCTAAAGGGCCCTCTGCTGCCATTCTAGAGCTCACTCTAATCCATCCTTGGTACTGTGACCAGAATATTCTGAAAGTCTGTTCCTATCAACCCACCACTTAAGCTGTCCTTCTTGCAGGCCATGGTCACACACTTGCCTGCCTCACATTCTCATGTCCCTCCATTTACCCCGTAACACACACACACACACACACACACACACACACACACACACACACGCACACACACACTTGACCTTCCAGCAGTCATGAGGTAGCAGCTGATCACCCTACAAACTCCTTGTGTTTTTAGAATGCTGTCCCTTTGTTCACGCTGGTTCCTTGCTTCACATGCTAGCACCACTCATGCTTCACACATGGCACAATGTTACCTCCTTGACCATGGGAGCCTTCCCTGCCCACCCCACCTTACTCCAGGGCCGCCTGGGCATCATTCCTCACTTCCTGGAGCATCCTGGATTTTCCTTTGTTACCCACAGTACTCACCCACCTCCCCAAAAACAGAAATTTTGCCCCTAGGGACACTTAGCAATGTCTGGGGATACATTTGGTTGTCAAGTGTGGGGGTGGGGTGGTGCTGCTGACATCTAGTGGGCAGAGGCCAGGGATGCTGCTAACATCCTACTGTCCACCGGACGCCCTACAGCAGTTATGGGCCTCTAATCTCAATAGTACTGTGATTAAGAAACCCTTCCGAATGGGATCATCAGCTTTGTGCCAATGTCCCCCATTAGACTATATACATTCGTTAGGTTCGAGCTAAATTTTATTCCTCATTGTTTGTTCCCCTTGAGCCTGCAATAGTAGCCAAAGCAGAGTACCTAATCAGAGAACCCTGGCTCCCCCCCCCCCACTACATCCTCTTATTTATTAATCTATCCATGCTTTTTTGAGAGAGTCACTGCCTTTCTACTTCGATGTGACCCATGTAACCAGAAACGTAAATAAAACCTGCCGTGTTTATCCACTCATATCAAACTTCTATTTATACAGAGCTATGCTGCTGACATTATTCATTAAGGAAAAGAAAACCCACAACAGGTCATTTCACTCTCTGGGATACAGATATCAATAGTTGCAGCCTGTCACAGAAATCGAACACTGGGGCAACTCTAAGAAAACACTGAATCCACTTTTGCTAGCCAGCTGCATTTCATTAAATCATAACAAATTAAAATCGAGCTTTTCAAAAGGTTGCCTCCAGAAGGAGATCCATGTTGTTATTCCACACCTTTTTCTCTCGGGAAATCCCTCCATTGGGCTAACCTCGATCTCCAGGCTTCAGTCTTCCCTGCCTCTTCCTGTTTGTTCTCATGGGGCTGAGTAACCAGCAAAGGCTTTTGTAGTCCTGCTCATTGGGGCCTGAACATCAGAGTGTACTTCGTGCTGAATGGCAGTGGAGGAAAGAGGAACTAAAAAGGTGCTTTGATTAAACGTCAGAGAGTAATCAAACACCAAATAAGCCTTCTGCATGTTAAGTTTATATCAGAAAGCAAGCTTGTGAATTTAAGAGCGGTGAACTTCTATCCGATATTCTTAGGCCAAAGTAACAGAGCTTCAATAGAGATCAAATATCCTCTTAAAAAGTTTCACATCATTGTGACATTCTAGGATAATCAATTTTAAAATGCATGAAATTATAACAAATAAAAACTAAGTTCAGTCAAGTGAACAAAACAATCCCTACCTGAGATACAGTCCCTCCAATAGGAAGTTTAAAATATGCATAGCGTGTACTTACCATGTGTCTGATAAATAAGTTTGAATCTTATTTAAGAAGTCCTCCAAGGACTTACCACGATTTTGATTTCATATTTGGCATGAACTATGTTAGCAGAAAGAAATCCCCTCCTTGTCAACGTGAGAAGGTAGAAAAGAGCCAAAGCCCTAGAGTCTGAGTGATTCCACATTCAGTTTCAAATCCTTGGTTACCAGTCAATTCCTAGCTCTGTCACTTTCTTGCTGTGTGACCTGGGGCCAATTACTTAGCCTCACTAAACCTCAGTTTCCTCCTCTGAGAGATGAGGATAATAATAATTTGGGATTGCTTTGAGGATTAAATGAGATGAAGCAGTAAACTGCTTAGCTTGGCTACTGGCATGTAGTGAGGTAACTGGTAAGCAGTAGTGATGACAAGTAATCTTACTATTACTGTTCTACCAGTTTTGTGACTTTAGGCAAGCTTTCAGCCTTGCTGAGCTTGTTCTGGGGATTAGAAATGGACTTTGTGACAATGTCCCAGAGCTGGAGCTCCATTAAATGACAGTTGTCATCATTATCATCACTGACGTCATTTGTCTTGGTGGTTACTTGACTTTTAAGTGGTCACACTCTAGCTGAAAGGAAGCAAGTTAAGCTGCCTCTATACTTAAAAACACATACATAAATTATTGCAATCACATAAAAATTATACATGGACAAGAAAGCAGGGAAGAATAGAAACTGACTTGGGAGGTGTCAAATATATGGATGAGGTTTTTTCTTTGATTTCTGCTAATGTTATAATTATATATAATAATAGTAATGCTTTAAAAATATTTTATTATATGAAAGTATAATGAATCCCCATATACCGATCAGCCACCTTCAACAATTAATAATGCTTCTTTTTAATCATGAAGGGAAATTCAAGTCAGCACTGTCGCTGTAATAGCTTTCATAAAGGAATGAGGCAATAAAATTGCACTGGAATAAGTAGGAGTATGAAGAGTGTGGAATAGAAAATAAAAGTGTCCGGCTCAACTAAAAACTTCACTCCTGCTGGCTCAAAGCAATTGGGAGCAAGTCCAGATGTATTTATTCACCAAGCATTCATGAAGCACTGGCTCTGTACCAGGCCAGTTGCAAGGTTCTAGGAAAGCAAAGAAAAGAAAGCCACTGGGGAAGCAGCAAAATGATGACCAGCTCCTGGTCCTTACCGAATTGCTACTCTAAATCTATCAAAGTATTTCAGTACGCGGTTACAAGGGCAGTAATAGAAAAAGCTCTGGGCGGGATGGAGACCTTGTATTATAGATTCAGGATAGGCAGGAGCTTGGTTTGGCCACGTGGGAGCTGGGGTCCAGCATGGAAAGAATTAGCAGGAGCAGGATGTGCCCTGCGTCTGGTGGGACTGCAAGGACTTAGGAAAGACCATGGGGCGGGGCGGGGTGCAAATGGGTGAGAGAAGCTGCCACAGATGGAACTGAGAAGGGAGAGAGGTTGAATATCACGGAAAAGAAATGAAAAGTGCACTCCTTCAGAGTCGCTTTTCTCATGATAAATCTTCTTTACAAAGTTATTTGACTTGAGTTAATGACTGGTCTTCCTGTAATAGTGACTTGGCTTGATGTAAGTTTGAAGAGGATTTTGTTGTTCAGATCATACTTTTAGAAAAATACATGGCTTTGGTTACAGGTCCCCAAAGGTTTAAGGACTACGCATTTAGGCCTTTGCAAGTTTTAATTATTTAATATTGTAATGGATTTTAAATATCTTTTAAAGTAAATAAAAAGAATAGAAAGAAGTCTTAAGTACTAAAAACGCTTAACATTTTTTCAGTTATATACTATGCCTAACTAAGTAAACTTTATTTCCACATTAACATATGTCCCAGGGTTGCATGTTCTCATCTCTTGCGCTTGTCCCCTTGCAAGGTTCACTCTGGCATTCAGGCCAGACTGGGCCCTACACCAGGACCTGTGTTCCCCTGCTTGGAGCTCACGTCTTTGCAAATCTCTGTGCACTGCCTGCGGCCCCAGCTAAGCTCCTGAGAGTGAGGCTCACCTGGGGGACTGAGAATTGAGGAGATGACGACCATCCAGTTTGGAGGCTGGGACCCATAGAATAGGTTGCCTAACTTCCTGTATGGTTACCCTGATGAGGTGGTAAGTCCAGCAGAGAGCTCAGGACCAACCAAGGGGTGGAGAAGGAGAACATTTTTAATTTGATTGAGTTTAAAACAAAAATTACTGCAAAATCTCTGACTTTAATTGCATTTATATGGATGGTTTTGTGTAAGTTTTCAGTTTCCAAGAAGCTATGAGATCTTGAGATAGACTTTAGTTTAGTTATGAGAAAACAAGACATTTATTTTCTGCACAGCTCAGTTTGGCTGAAAATCATGCACACTCTATCTACAGAGCTTTTTATAAAATTCAAAAACAAAATTAATGAAAAACATTATGGGAAAGAAAGCAAAACATGTTTTTTTGTTTGAAAGGGAATGAAAATCAACCTTTGCCGTGGTTCATGGCTCTATAAAGATTTGTATATTTGGATTCAATTTGTTCTGCAGTTCAGTAAATTGGAGCAGTTTGTTTTGTCTTTTGGTTCAGTTCACATCCCTGTAAATATATTTGCCCTTTGAGAAGTGAATCTACTCCAAAAGAGTAAGTCTGGGCCAGTACCGTATGTCCCTTAAAATTGTCTCTGCCAGTTTGTAAGCAAATGAAATACCCAGGTGCAGAGTCAAATATTGTTTCAGAAGCTACTGGCTCCATGTTCGTGGACTTGTAGTCTTAGAAGACCCCAATCTCCCTTCTTACCCTGAGAAACTCCTAGGCAGAGGTGGATTCACTATGAAACTGGTACAGCTTTACCTTCAGGGCCCCTCTCTTGGTCGGATGTTCCCAAGGCACCAGGTGAGACCCTAGTGATATGTTCATGTTGTGGCATTATAATAAATAAAATGTATAAAAGTGAGGCATTTTAGCTACAGTCCACTTGACTTCCCCTTCATCATACTTCTTGGTTCAGGTAGTGTCATGCGGGGCGGCCTGCGGGGTCTCAGCTCCCGCTCCCCACACAAGAACACAGGATATGGTGAGGCCAAAAAGGAACACCCACGGAGCCATACGTAGGGGAGTCACATGACTATATTCTCACTGGAGGCTGGATTCACACGATGTGCGACCTGCTGTCCACTTTTCTGCCAACCGACCGACACTCTGACTTCCCTCGACTCTCCTCACTCCCCAACGTAGCCACAGCAGTTATAATAGTGGCCAATGGCTCAATGGTTACAGCTGACGGCCAACTAGCCACAGTTGATGGCCATCTACTACCCGAGCCAGCACCTTTCCACATGAGGCCGAGAGCCTGGAAACTGCTCTCTGGGGCTCTGTCCCCACAAGTAGCATTGGAGTAGCCAATATTTTTGGGCTCCAGATGAGGGGAATTTGTGTAAGGAACACATCTTGTTTAGATTTCATGTAATGTATTTATTTGTTTCTCTGTTACTTCCATGGGTAATTAAATTATTGCTAGCCTTCCTGGGGTCAAAATAACTTTTAGAACAACTCTTACCATCCACTGTGTATCTCAGATGAAGTCACCACATGAAGGTACAAAAACAGAGGTCACATTGAGATACAAATGTGTCCTATGGCTCCTGGCACCAGAAGCTAATTTGTGGAAAGTTCTTTCAGCTGTCAGCCATTATGGTACATTGTTTGCAAAGCTGGCTGTAATAGCTTTTCCGATAGCACATTCACTCTTTTACAATGTGCTGCACTTCTCATTAAGAGGTGGAGTCTATTTCCCAATGACTTGTATCTGGGCCACCTTGGGACTTAGTTTGACCAATAAAACATAATAGAAGTGATGGATTAAATTTTCTGCTGTTCAGTAAGTTGTCTAGGACTCGGGCATTCAGCTTCCACTCTCATCATGTTTCTACCATATGAAGAAGCACAGGCTAGCTCCCTTAAGGATGCGAGTCCACAAGAAAAGAGATACCCGATAGATGAATGGATAAAGAAGTTGTGGTATATATACACAATGGAATATTATTCGGCGGTAAGAAAAGATGAAATAGGACCATTTGTGACAACATGGATGAATCTTGAGAGTGTAATGCTAAGAGAAATAAGTCAGACAGAAAAAGTAGAAAACCACATGATTTCACTGCTTTGTGGTATATAAAACTGAAAACAACAAAAGCACAAGACAAACAAAGGAAGGAACAAAAACTCATAGACATAGACAATAGTTTAGGGGTTACCAGAGAGTAAGGAGTGAGTGGAGGCTCTAGAACAGGGTAAACAGGGTCTAATATATGGTGATGAAAAGGGAACTGACTCTGGGTGGTGAATACACAATGTGAGATATAGATAATGTATTACAGAATTGTATACCTGAAATCTATATAACTTTACTAGCAATTGTCACCCCAATAAACTTTAATTTAAAAAAAGAAGACATACCCAGTTGACAGCCAGCATTAGCTACCAGCTATGTAAACACATGAGTGAGGCCATCTTAGCCTATCCCAGTTGAGCCATCAGATGGCTGCAGCTTCATCACAAGTCAGAGCAGAAAAACCACCCAAGTGTGCCCAGCCCAACTTGCTGATCCACAGAATCATGAGCAAATAAAACAGTCATGGCTTGAAGCCATTAAATTTTGGAGTGGTTTGTTATGCAGCAATGGATAATTGATACACACATGTAAAGTTATATGCAATGGATTTGATTCTCATCCATGCCTGGTGAAAATAGTTCTCTTCCATCAAAAATGTACTCAATACTGCAGTGTATAAAATTATAAATGAGTCACACATTTTTCTTTATTTCTTTCTTTCCTTCCTTCCTACCTTCCTTCCTTCCTTCCTTCCTTCCTTCCTTCCTTCCTTCCTTCCTTCCTTCCCTACTTCCTTTCTTCCTTCTCTATTTTTTCTCTCATGGGAATAATGATAAAACTTGAATTCACCTTTTAAAATGCAATTTGGAAAACTGTTTTGGAAAGTTTTAGTATAATAAATAAGAAATCATAGGCTTATGATTTGAATGTATAGGAAGAGTATCTTCTTTCGTCATCTTTAACTTTACTAAAAAAACAGAGAAAATTTGTATTAAAAACAAAGCAAACCCTAATTGAGCATCATTCTATAATGAAGATGGCTTGTACCCTCCAAAAATGTCAAGATCATGGAAGTTTAAAACAAAAAAAAACAGACTAAAGAATTGTTCCAGATACAAGGAGCCTAAAGAGGTGACAACTAATGCAATGTGTGACCCTTGATTGGAATTTAAACCAGAAAAAATTAATTTTCTTATTTTACGATAAGAACATTAGTGGAACAATTCTGAAAATTGGACAAGGTTTGTAGAATAGATAATAGTATTGGACCAATATCAATTTTATGATTTTAAAGTCATATTATGGTTATATAAGAGAATGTCATTATTTAAGGGGAAAGGAGCATTATGTCTATAACTTACTCTCAAATGATTAAATATATAAATACATTTAAATATATTTATTGAATATTACATATACAAAACAGAATAATAAAGCAAATGAGGTGAAATGTTTTCATTTGGGGATTTTGGATTAACGATATGCAGGAACTCTTTGTATCATTTTGCAATTTTTCTCTAAGTCTAAAATTAGTTCAAATTACATTGTTTAAAAGGTTTTTTTTTTTTTTAAGTAATGGAATGTGAAACAAAAGGAATAAATATGAACAACTAAATAAGTTCAGATTATTCTGTCAGTGAGATGCAAATTGTAAGAATCACACAGTGGTAAGAAGGCAAGAGGATAGTACCGTAAATTAAAGTTTTAAATTGGAATGGACAGTTTTTAATACCTCAAGTAAATAAAAGAACTGGGGACTTTTTCCAAGATGTGTTTAAGAGATAGGAAAAGGAAAGAATAGTTGATGGCAACAGTTGGAGAAAATAAAACTCTTTCATTTTTGTGCCCCAGCTCAAATTGTCCAATATACAAGTCTCTTACAACTTTATCTGCAACCTAGAGAGATCAGGGAAAGAAAAGTGGCTACAGAAAAAGAGGACATCAAAACTCTCCTCATAGCATGGAAAGTCACTTTTTTTATGGTCTTTGTTAGTGTTTTTAATTTTATTATTTTTGAAAAAACTCTTCCTTTAGAGTCCTATAACCCCCTTTTCATAGAAAATACACAGTCAGCTTCAGGGAAGTTTGGTTCCAATTCCTTCCCTATTCATTATTTTATTTGATGTATAAACTTGTAACTGGTAGATAAATAAGTTCTGGAGATCTAACAAACATGGTGATTATAATCAACAATACTGTGTTATAAACTTTGAAGTTACTGTGAGACTAGATTTTAATTATTCTCAACACAAAAAAACCAAAATGATAATTATGTGAGGTGATAAAGGTGTTAGCTAATGCTACTGTAGTAATCATATTGTAATATAGAAACATATCAAACCAACTCATTGTACACCTCAAACTTACACAATGTTACATGTCAAGTATATCTCAATTAAAAAGAACACTTGTAATAAAGACATTTCTAGGAATGCTTCCTGCATGCTGCATTGAATATAGAGCTATATGTTGTATGGATTTAGCATCCATTCTGCAATGCAGGGAGAGAAGTGTTTAAGAACACACATTAATAAAGATATTTCTAAGAAGAAGGGAAAAATAAGAATGCTTAGAGAAAAGATTTGAAGAGTGAATGAACAAAGCCTAGAAAAAAAGAAAATGGAGAAGGAGAAGCGGAAGGAGGAGAAGAGGACAAAAAGGGAGGGGAAGGGGAAGGGAGGGGGAGAGGGAGGAGAGAGGCAGAAAGGAACCGACAGGAAGAAGAGGAAGAGAGCTGTTTCATGAACTTTAAAATCTGGGCCACACTTTTCCTCTGTAATTTGGAAGGAGTAATTTGCTAAGTAGGGAAACTGTATTGCTAACTAGAAAAGCTGACAGGTAAAACCTCAGGAAGACTGAAGTGCAGCAGCAGGCCCAGAGAGCGTGGCCCATCCTGTAGGGACATGTTACCTACAGGAAGGGAGGGCTTCACGTTTAATGGTGCCAGGGATTTTATTTACTAGGACAACAACTTGTATTATCTCTTCATTCACTGCCCAGACAAATTACCACAGGACTTCAAATGAAACATGGAGGCAGACATCTCTTTTTGAGTGACTTCTCATCACTGTGTGAGCTTCTTTCTCATGTATCACCTCCCTCTGGCCGTGTTTGTGCCCAAAGGAGTTGTGTTGACTTTTAGTAAAAAGGGTGTGGGAGAAGTGGATATGGGAGGGTGAAAGATGATAAATGGGAGAATATATTTCACATCCGAGATGTGATCAAACAATATGGTGAATGTTTAAATAAAACATTTATTACAGTAAAAGACACATTGCCATTAATCCCCCTCAAAGTACTCCCCCCTTGCTTTGGACACACTTATCCCACTGCTCTTGCCATTTTCTGAAGCAGTTCTGGAAGTCCTCATGTGAGTGTCTTTAGTTGTGCTGTCCTGGCTGCCTTGATGTCCTGAATTGATTCAAAATATTTACCTTTTGTGGTCATTTTGACTTTGGGGAAGAGCCAGAAGTCGCACAGTGACAGATCTGATAAGGACACACCATAATGTTTTCATTTGACAGAAATTGCCATACCAGAAGTGATGTGTGACACAGAGCCTTTCCATTGTGATCACAAAATATGGTGAATAGTGCTGCCGGAAAGGCAGGGATCTTCAATATGGAAAGCAGCACATCAAACCTTAGTAACAGTATGTGACAAGTTTCAACTTGTTAGTGCAGTCATTCGGGTGTGAGCTATGGTAGAGAGACGGTGTGTTTTAAAGTGTGCTGTAAATCATCCTCTATCAAGACAACACTCTATTTGCACATCAATTTGGCAATTTCTGTCAAATACAAACATTACGGTGTGTCCTCATCCACCTTATTCACCCAATCTGGCACCATGACACTTCTGGTTCTTCCCCAAAGTCAAAATGATTCAGGACATGGAGGCAGCCATGACAGTGCAACTTAAGACACTAATGAAAGAGGACTTCCAGAACTGCTTCAGAAAGTGGCAAGAACAATGGGATAAGTGTGTTTGAAGCGAGGGGGCATATTTTAAAGGGGATTAATGGCAATGTGTCTTACTGTAATACATTTTTTTAAATTTAAACATTCACCATATATTTTGATCAAACCTTGTATAACTTTGAAAAGTGTACTTTTCAGTCTGGGGATTCTAGGTTTTGTTTGTTTGTGTGTTTGTTTGTTTTGCAGTCAGTAGCTTGGGAATCACACATCTGTTTTTTACTCTTTTTTTAAGACCCTGATTCTATTGAAATGCATACAAATGCTCCTGTTTTCTCCCCTCATCTTTGAGAATTACTTCCCCATAAATTGATTCCTAGTTCCAAAAAAAAAATATTTCTTTTTTTAAGGAGTGGGAGAGAAGAAGCTTTGCCTTTATGGGACTGCCCCTGCATTCCTGGAGCCTCAGGTCTCTCTGCAAACTTGAGAATTGTTGTAAAGACCGGTGTACCTCAGCACAGTCTGGCTCCTAGGATGAGCTCAGTAAGTGAGGGCAGCTGTCGTTTTCATTGTCGTCCTTCTTTTTCTCTTCCCATATAAAGATACAGGGTGACTTATCTAAGTTAAATCAGGGCAGGCAAAATGGAAATCAGGAATACAGTGGGAAAATTAGGTAGTCAGCATCAAAGGAATTGAATCTGTTTGGCCTTCTCTTACTCCCTGCTTCCCAATATGCTTGTGTGTATTTACTACATAGTCTTTCCATTTCTCTGTTTCTTGCTCAATCCAGCATCACCGCTATGCATAAGACACTATGGCATCTGCGATGGGGGTGGGGGAGCACCAAAATATGGACACTGCCCTTGAACAGCAGCCAGGAGGAAGAGTACGTGATGGGGGAAGGCAGGTGGAAAATTGAAGCTTCCATTGGAGAGCTGAACAGATTTTTTGCAGTGTAATGATTTTTATTAACTAATTGCAAGGCTTAGCATAATCCCAAGAATGGTGTTTTGCAGGTTTAGCAGATTCAGTAGCTCTACCAACTAGCTAGATTAGTCCCAATGACACCATAAAATTCTTATGTTTATTGAAAGTCTATAAGACATCGAGCCCTAGGCATTTTTCCAAAAAGTAGAATAGACAATGAAAGTGAATGGAATAGAAAATATATGAAGAGCAAGAGGGGAAAAAATTAAAGAAACTGCATGGAGTAAATATGAAAAGAACATAGGGTTTGATGATCACTGAAGATAATAGCTGGGAGGGATTGGGGAAGGTGATCATCTTTGAAAGTCCCTATAGGAATATGACAGCACTCAGAATGAAGTTGACACAGCATCATCTTTTCCTAGAAGAGCATTCAAGAAATATTTTGTTTTCAGCAACTTCAACAAGTATTGTTTGAAATGGGCTAACTACAGTCAAGTCCTTCCATAGACAGTCCTGCCAAACATTTCACAACTATCATTTGAAAGCCAAGCAAATTATTTTTAACCAGTAGACACCAAGGACTCTCTGAACTACATGATTAAACAGAAGCCTCTATTCTTCCACTGTTGATTCTAATCTCATAATTCAAAACAGTTGAAAGGTCTAAATATCAACAAAGTACAACAAAGCTTAACACAAACCTAGTATGTTAGAGCCGGAGGGAATCCCATGTCTTTGGTTTACAGCCTCTCAATTTATAGATAATTAAACTGAGATCCAGTGCTGGTGTGTGATGCCTCCAGAACTACACAGAGATGCCAAAGCCAGGGCTGAGCTTGATCCCAATGTCCTGACCCCGGTTCAGCAACATTCCACTACATGGCCTCTACACAGTCCTTTCCTAAAAGCACCTTAATGTACTACCCTTCTCAAGGATATTGTATTTGAACCAAAATTAAATCTTCAAAATGAAAGGAAGGAGGCTGTGATTGGTTGACTTCCAGGCTTTGGTTGGTAGATACAAAAATTTTGGTCACCAGTGTAGCCTGCCCTGTGCTTCTGAGATACCACATGAAGAGAATTGTTCCCTCCTCTCCCTACAATTAAGATAAAGTTTGGGGGAGGAAAGGGAGATTTTGGGTGGCATGCAGAACACTGGGTGTCAATGTGGAGCATCTAAACCTTCCTTCCCTCACAGGAATATAAAAGAAACACTGGAGGGGAATGTGTCATCATGACATTGGGTGCTAGTTAGAGGACTCGATTTGCAGCAGGGAGATTTGGCTTTGAGGCCGAGCTCTTCTGTTGATTGCCCGGGCAACTTGCCTTCTCACTCTGAGTGCACCTCAGGTTCCTCATTATAAAATAGAGATGAGACACCATCTAAAACAGGTCCTGGAAATGACTCAGCGGAATAATAGACATGATCACTCATTGTAAACCATACTTAGTTACACAAATTTAAGTTATATTATTATTATTGTCATTATTATTCATTGTTGCACTTTTTCAAAAATTGATCACTCTGGTTCTTGCCACTTAGCAAAGACAGCGAATACCTAGAATGAACTATTCAGTTAGACCAGGTTCATATAAAGTAATAGTTAAGAGGAAGGACTTCGGCCTTTGACAAATCTGGATTTTAATATTTTTTTCTAATAATTCTTTGGACAAGTCATTTACTCTTTCTCACATGTAGCTTCCACATGTATAAAAGGGAGATGGTAAAACCATGTATCCCTCAGGTTAAGTGAGTTAGTACATGCACAGTGCTTGTGCTGTCACAGTGCTAGTTCAAGGCCTGACACATGTCTAACCATCCTAAGTTTACTAGTAAAAGAAGTTAAGATTTTTCTTCCCCATGGAACTAACAGACATAATTTGGTCCTGAAAGCTATAACTAAGATAAGATTAAAGGAGATGTCTTTAAAGGAGATGCTTCCTGAGCTGGTTAAGACCAAGCAGACATAAGTCTGGAGATGCTCACATGCCATGCAACAGCCCGTTTCCAAGTCATCTAACTAGCGTAGCGTGCTATTATGGTACATGCTCTGAAAGCTGCAAGGTTAGAGACCCAAATCTGGAACCTCCCCAGTCAATCTCACTTCTCAACACAGAGGAAGGTTTAGTGGATCTCTGTATAATTGGGGAATTCATAAAGTGAAGTTAGGATTATAAATTAAGCTATATCCTTATCATTTAATTTGATATATTTTTTAGCTTAGGGATTTATTATATCATTTAAATGGAAAAACCTCCATATTTTTATATTGGTTATTGTTACAGTATTTTAAGATGAAGCATTATGCAGTGATTTTCTATAAATTAGTGCAATCCTAAAGCAGGGGAATGGGGATGCAGACATGGAGTGTTTAATCCTTGCTTTTAATCTGAATGTTTCGTTCCAGTATAGGAATGGAATTTTGGGGGTGATGTTAACAGGTTGGCACCCTATAATATTCTGAGCTGTGTGTGTATGTGTGTTCATGTGTACAGATTTTTTTAAATACAAATTTTTAAATAATTTTGAAAAGTAGTCTGATCTGAGCTGCTTGATTCGTAAAAGATCAGTGGTCGCCAGGAGATCTTTGTGGCCTTAGGTTGCTAAGGTTCTCCCCATCTTTGTCGTCTTGTGTCCTGAGAATCCCTGAGAAGCAAACACTTTTTGTGAATTAGTCTGAAATTACTTGGGATAAAAGAAATGGACGGAGAAGGGCAAAGGACCAGCACAGGAGAACATGAAAAATTATGTGTCTCTCTAGACTGGTAGAAAGTTATATATTTTATAGCTTCTGTGCTTTGGATCATATTTTTCTGTGTGATTTCCTTCTCCTTGAGGAGACTACAATTTTTAAATATGTTTTCTTCTAATATATCAGTTTTAATATTTTAAGTCTTTAAATTTTTGATCCAGCTGAAATTTGTTTATTTTTTGTTACATGAGAGAAGGATCCAACTTAGTTGTTTTGTTTTTCAAATAGCTATCTGGTTATCACAAAACAATTTGTTAAATAGGAAACATTTTCCTCCTGATTCAAAATGACTTGGAATTTTTGCCTCTCTTGGTGGTCCTCTAAAGAGAAGTCCATTTAAATAAAAATTTCAGATCACCTGGCCTCATATAGACATATGGTTGATGTTTTAAGTTGGTGTGGGGTGGGAGGTGTTTGTCTTAACTAAACTGCAATGACCTGGAGTAAATTTCAGGACACTTGTGTCAAGAGAAAGGAGAATAATGCATGGCAACTAAATGGCCTCCCCCCGTGCTTTGAATTAACCTTGTGTTTGATTTTGCATTCTTGCTTTGCTGTTCTAATGCTGCAGGCTATGTTATTAAAATGTGTGTGTGTGTGTGTGTGTGTGTGTGTGTGTGTGTGTGTGTGCAAGTAACTGAGTGTGAATGAGTGCAAGTGTGTTGAGTGTGAATGTGCAAATGTGTGTGTGTGAATGAGTGAGTGTGTGTAATTTTGAAAACTGATGGTCATTGGTGTCAATTCAACACCAACAGGAATCCCCGTTTGGGTTGCCTTAACAAAGGAAACTATTCAGCGCAAAGAGCTCAACTGTGATACAGCATGACTGTGAGAACGGCACAGCTGTGGAACAGCTCAATAGTGTTACAGCTCAATCATGAAGCAACATGGCTGCGAGGTGGCCCTGGGGTGAAGCCCTTCTTTGGCCTCGACAGCTCTGCTCTGTCCTGCCCACTTCTCTGCTCTAGTTCAGTGAGATGTCTTTGGTGTTTCATCTTTGGTGTTTCAGCTCCAGCTGGAGGACCACAATCTCCAGTCTTTGATAAAAAGGGGAAGTGTGCTCCCTAAGCCAGAGTGGAGGTGACAGAAATCCCCACCCCTGGTACCTGATTGGTCCATCCTCATGCAGGAGGACTCCAAATCCTCACAGTTTCATTGGTCCAAAAAGCACTGTCCTGATTAGTCAGAATGAAGCTTCTTTGATTGTTTGATGAAGATGCTGATCAGGACATAGTTGTACAGCTTTAATTGGACAGGGGAAGCCTCAGTCCTATCTGTTGAAATACTGTTCCAGGAATTCCTGTATAAGGACTGGCTCAGACGGCAAGAACACAGAGCAGGCAGGTAGTTCAGTGTGGGAAGCAGGAAACTTAGTGTAGATTTCTCTCTTAATAATGGTTTACATGAGAGGCCCCTGTGTAGAAATGGCTGCTAGGCTCTGCTTTTACATTTGAGCCCCGTTAGCCACCAGGAGCCCTTCTTAGTAGATATCTTCTTTCTCAGGGTCTACATTTTATATATTATTTGGTTATACATATATAATTTTTGCCCTGCAGGCTAACTTTATAATTTGATTCCAATATATTATATAATGTGATTCTACAACATAATAATAGTAAGAGGGGTAACAGATATGGTTAACACAGTTTTTACTGCAATGATCGCTATCACGTGACACACATCCCTGCCTCCATGCATTCTCTCCCATGCATTCTACTCCAGATCCCCTCTGGAATGCAGGATTTGACATCTTCCTAAATGACTTAGAAATCATAAGAACCAACTCACTATGGAGAATGTGATAAGAATATCCAACTCTTTCTGTCATGCTTCTAGTTAGGAAGTGTTAATACATGAATAGCTTGGAAGTTCAGCAAATAGCATGAAATGGTTTCCCTTTTCCTCTGTGTTCATTAAACCTATTCGTGTGTCAAAATCCAACTCCATTCCTACCTTCTCCTTTAGCCTTTCTTAGTTATTCCATCTCTTAGAGATCTGTCCTTGTACTTGGAACTCTGATGTAAAGTGATAGAGATTTATTCCACTAGAATTCTCTTTGGGAAAATCACTGACTGTATATGTTTGAAAAGAATACTTTGCAACTCTTCTTGCATTAAAAGTGAGACTCAAAGACAATGAACAAGTAACAAAATATGGCCACTAAATTGCCTCCTAAGAAGTTGAAACATGTTACCTGGAGAGCTCATAGGTTTTCACTAAATACAGACTGACAAGTGGTTGTCTCTACTTCTAAACAACTTCCTAAGTTTCCCTTCCACAAGGCACGTTTGGGGAATATATAAACCTTTCTTTGGCTATTATTAAGGAGAAGATATCATTTGATTTGGTTGACAGTTCAAAAAATAAGTAAAAGTCTAAGAGTTAGATCAAATTTGGAGTCTTCAGAGATCGCCATGTCCCAGTAAAAGCCGATAGCACCCTCTAATGAAACATTTACTAGGATTGTGGTTTTGCAAATGACAAATCAATTTAAAGCAATGTTTCTTTGGAAGATGGAAGAGCAGCTGAGCTTCACACCCATCACAAGATGACATTTCCTTGAACCTGCTAGCTTCAGCCTTTCATTGTGTAGTAAATGTGTGACACAAATGTAGCCGAACGGAACGCTCCTGCAAGGGCACAAACTGTTCTAACAAGGCCAGCACAGCAGCCTGTGTGCCCAACATAAACAAGGCATCAGGAAATTCAGGAAAACAGAACATGAAATTGAACTGAGATGAGGACAAGAATCAGGTTTTGCAAGATCATCCCGAAGAGGATGCAGCTAATGGCTTTATTGTTACTTCTCAAATCAGGCCGACTGGTTGAGTAGGCAGCCTCAGACATAGTGGTGAGGAGAACGATCTTGTACACACAGAACTGCCAAGCAGCAAACATATGCTGTCTTATTGGGGAAATACTCTTTTTAGGAGACTTAGGAAATGAATAAAGGGAGAAGAAATGAACAAAATAAGTGGGTAGGGGTATCCTTTTCACAGAGAAATTCCTAAGTCTCAGAAAAGTTGTTTTCCATTACTGCATTAGACTCTAATTCTCTCTGAGGGACCATGGCTTATGCAAACGTCTGATATCTGCTTGGCACTAAGCACAGTGCCTCACAAGTAGAAGGAACCCAGTGAAGATGTATTGAACTATTTTATTTTTCTCTTTGTTAGTTTCCTGTTCCTTCTTTCCTCCAAACCCTGGATTCCCATTTAACATGGTTTTGGTTTAATGAAATTCTAACATCTGATTAGAAGAGGAGAGGCAAGTAGAAAAGACAGAATCATGGAGATCAAAATTAGTATAAATAGTAAATTTGAGACTTTCAACCTGGGATGTCTAAATAACAGGACAAAATACATGAAACAATGGGTTTCAGACATTGGATATCAGTGCAGAACAATGATTCCTGAAATAGGAGAGACAAATAAGGTAACCCTACCATTGCCTGCTTACTACCTGGATTAGAGTGCTACCAGGAGCAGCTGGGCAGTCTCCCTGAGTTCAGGAGACAATGCTAGGAGTACGGAGAGGCCAAAGGGGCTGGCGTTTGCAGGGCAGAGACCCAGAGATGTGAGAGCTACATAGAGAGGAAGCTCTGGAGATCTGCAAAGGGGCCCTCTCCAGTCTGCAGCTGATACTGCTCAGTGTGCGTACTTGTGAGGAAAGTACTCAAGGCCAGGAAAAGAGCCACCCAAAAGGATCAGTGAGAACAACTGCTTCAACTCACACAAGCCCAGCAATCGTTTGTATTCCAAAGTGGAAAAGCCATGTTATTTATATTACACTAGGTAGAGTATTCATATGGTATTACCTCAGTACTGGAACAACTTTAAAATACGATCTGCTTGGGCCCAGCCAACACAGCTTAAAAGCAAGCCACTCAACTTAGGGAGGTGAACACACAATGTACTACATAGATGATGTATTATAGAATTGTATACTTGAAACTTACATAATTTTATTAACCATTGTCACCCCAATAAATTTAATTTAAAAAAGCAAGCCACAAAAGTCCCAACATTATTTTCAAGGAAATAAATGGCATTCCAGAACAAAGTTCAAAAATGTAGTAACACAAAATATCCAGACTCTAACAAGGTAAAATCACAATGTTATTGTTATCCAGGCAAAGAAACAAGAAAATATGACTCAGCGGCAGACTGAAGGGCCCCCTTTGCAGATCTCTGGAGCTCTCTCTCTATGTAGTGCTCACAACTCTCTGGTTAAAATCCATCAAACAGTAATGAAAGAAACAATACAGAATCTACACAAACTCTTCAATGAAATTGCAGGGGAGGAAATACTTAACCACTCATCCTATGAGGCCAGCATTATTCAGATACCAAAACCAGACATAAGTTTGGTTTACAGGAAAGAAGACTATAGACCAATATCCTTCAGAAACATAGATATAAAAATCCTTAACAAAATTATAGCAAAACCAATCAAACACTATATAAAAAGAATAATACATCATGTCCAAGTGGGGTTTATTCCAGAAATGCAAGGTTAATTTAACATTTGAAAATCAATCAGAATAATTTATATATTAACAGACTAAAAAAGAAAAACAACCTGATCACTTTAACAGATGCAGGAAAATCACTTGAAAAATTTGAACGTCCATTTCTGATTAAAATCTCTACAAATTAGGAATAGAAGGAAACTTCCTAGACCTGCTAAAGAGCATTTACAAAATACCTACAGCTAACATCATACTCATTGACTAAGGACTAAATTCTTTCCCCCTCAAGTCAGAAAGAAGGAAAGAGGTCCACTCTCACCACTCATGTTCAACGTTATACTAGAGGTCCTAGCCAATACATTGAGAGAAGGGGGAAAAGGTCTTTCAGATCAGAAAGGAAAAGGGAAAACAGTGTTTATTCACAAATGACATGTAGAAAATCCTACAGAATATACAAAGACCTGAAATAACTAATAAGTGAGTTTAGCACGGTTCTGGGATACAATGTTAACATGCAAAATTGGTTTACTTATATATTCTAGCAACAAAAAATTATACATTTAAGTTTAAAAAACACCATTTACAATAGCATCAAGATTATAAAATACTTGATAGACTTTACAAAAAAAGTGTAAGAATTGTGTTGAAAACCACAAAATATTGCTAAGTGAAATTACATTCATGAATTGGAAGATTCAACATTATTAAAAATATCAATTTTCCCCAAAGTGATAAGTGATTTGATAAATGTCGACAAACATCTCAGCAAGCTTTCTTATTGAAATTGACCAGCTAATTATGAAATTTGTATGAATATGCAAAGGACCAAAACAACTTTGAAGAAAAGGAACAAAGTCAGGGGACTTATACTAACTGATTTCAAGACTTATTATAAAGCTACAGTAATCAAGTCAATGTAGTCTTGGCATAAAAATAGACAAATAGAGAGTCCAGAAATAGTCTGAATGTATACACATATATTGAATTGATTTTTGACTAAGGTGCACTTTAATGGTAATGGATAGCCTTTTCAACAAATGATGCTGGAACAATTAAGTATCCATATGTAAATAACAGAGAGAGGAGAGAGAGAGAGAGAGAGAGAGAGAGAGAGAGAGAGAGAGAGAGAGAAACTTCCATCTATACCTCATACTTCACACCATATATAAAAATGCACCATAGACCAAATGTAAAACCTAAAACTATAAAACTCCTGGGAGAAAACACAAGAGAAAAATCTTTGTGATCTTGGTTTAAATAAACCAAGACTTCTTAGATACAACCCCCAAAGCAAAACTCACAAAAGAAAAAAATTGATAAAATGGACTTCATAAAAATTAAGAACATCTCTTCTCTGAAAGACACAGTTTTTAAAAAATAAAAGACAAGCTACAAACAGAGAAAAGATTTGCAAATCACATATCTGATAAAGGACTTGTATCCAGATCATATAAAGATTCTCAGAATTCAATAATAAGAAAACATACAACCCAATTAAAGATGGGCAAAATAATTTGACATTTCACTACAAAGATGTGTGTATAATATATGAGCATGTGAAAATATGTTCAACATCATTATCCATCAGAGAAATGTAAATCAAAACCATAATGAAATACAACTACAGTTGAAATACCCCTGGAATAGCTAAATTTCAGAAGATTAACCATGCCAAGTGTTAGCATAACTCTATATACTGCTGGTGGGACTATAAAGTGGTGCGACTGTTTTGGAAAACAGTTTGGCAGCTTCTTAAAAACTTAAGCATACACTAACCATGTATGTCATTCAGTCATTCCACTCCTAGGTGTTTACTCAAGACAAATGAGTGCATCTGTGTACACAAATTTATACATAAATATTTATAGTAATTTATTTATCATAGCCAAGTCTGGAAACAACCCAAATGTCCATCAATAAGGAAAAGGATAAATAAATTGTAGTATATGCAATAGTAGAATAATACTCAGCAAGAAAAATAATACTCAGCAAAAAAGAAACAAACTATGGATACCCACAACAACATGGATGAATCTGAAAATAATTACGCTGAGTGAAAGAAGCAATACACACAGAGGAATACATACTTTATGATCTCATTTATATAAAATTCCTGAATGTACAAAGTAATCTATAAAGGTAAAGCACATCATTGCTTACCTGGAGATGTGGTGGGAAGAGCAGGGAAGGTTACCAAGGGATATGAAGAAATTTTGTGTGTGTGTGTGTGTGTGTGTGTGTGTGTGTGTGTGGTATGTACGCATGTATATGCTAAATATTATCATATTGTATTTTAAATGTGTACTGTTTACTTTATATCCATTTACCTTTATAAAGCTGAAAACATAAATTAATTTCCTAAGTTGTTTAATTAGGAAAAATAATATTTATATTTTTTGTGGAATCTCTTCGTTTTCAAATACCACCTTCATTTTCAGATTTTCACGAGAACCCTGTGGAGTTGGAAGTGCTGTTTTCCCTTATTTAAAGAACGATTCTTATCTATCTCAGAGAGGTGAAGTGTTTTGTTTAAGTTCCCATGGCCAAGTGGTGGTAGAATCAAAGTTATAATTCAGGTTTTCTGACTACAGGAACCATCACAATACCTGCTCTGTTGAGGATACAAGTCTTGCGGAAATCACCGCAACTGGCCTGTTGGAGATTCTGTTTTTATCAGCCCAAATTCAACCAACAAATCTCCAAAGTCATTCTACTTTAATGTGTTAACCAGATTTGGAATAAAGCCAAAATTACAAGTGACAGTTTGAGAGGATTTTCAATCACAAAGTGCAAAGTAGATTGCACTCCAGCCACCCCGGCTGAGTTATTGGCCAGTTTATTGATCATGTTGTGTAATCACTGCCAATCCCTGGAAGCTCTAGGACTGAGAACTGTGTAATGGAGCACAAGTAATTCCCAATAAAAGAAGGAGTCCATGAAAGAAACTTTTCTTTGTGAATAATACACTTTCCTTATGAGTCAATTTCCTGGTGACGGTCTTGTTACTTGGGGTATGTTTTCTCTTCAATATATAGCTTCAAGTTTTTCCTTTATCTACAATATATCTAATAGCTGGTAAAGGACATGGATTATTCTTAAAGTTCAAAGCTCTACACTGTAAGATTTGAATATATACATCCTGCTTTATTCCTCACTCGCTAGGTGTCATGGGCAAGACTTTCACCTAAGTGCCTGAGTGCTAACCTTCAATTTGTATCTAAGGTCAGTGTGGGGACAGAGCCAGGAGTGTAGTTTCCAGGCTCTCGCCCTCATGTGGAAAGGTGCTCACTCGGGTAGTAAATGGCCATCAACTGTGATTGAATGGTGATCAGCTGTGGCTAGTTGGCCATCAGCTGTAACCAGCGAGCCATTGGCCACTAATATAACTGCTGTGGCTACGCTAGCAGAAAATAGGGGCTAGCAAGAAGATGGTGGCTGAGCTAGCAAGAGCGGATTGCAGTTAGCAAGTGAGGTTGGTTGGCAGAGAGAAGTGGGCAGCAGGTTGTGGATAGTGTGGCTCCTGCTTCCTGTGTCTCCAACCCAGCCGCCAGTGAGACTATAGTGGTATGACTCCCCACGGTATGGTTCCGTGGGTGTTCCGTTTTGGCCTCACCATATCCTGCGTTCTTATGTGGGAAGTGGGAGCTGAGACCCCGCCTGACACCCTGAATGACAGGCAGATTGCTTGTTACCTGGGGATGTTTAAGGATGGAACAGTGTTGGCTTTCCACTCAGAGCCTTTCTAAGAAATGAAGAAATATGAGTAAATTATTACTCACAAGTGGTACTTTTATTTTCAGTTTCCTACTCTGAACTATCATATTCAACTGTGAACTAGACAAAAATGTTCATCCCTTCTATGTATTTCAGCTGGAATCCTGTCTGAATGACTATCCTCTCCTCTGTCTGCTCCACACGACTTCCAGCCTCAGCCGGGGCTCTCCTCACCAAGACTTACCTAGAATCATCAGATCCCATTGCGCACGCTCTTCCTCCAAGTTCCATTTCTATTGTCACTCCTTTTGCAAATCTTCTCCTACTTAATGGGCCCCATTTAGCTCTCGGTCCTCTCTTCTTACGTTATTTGATGTGCAAGATTCTTATTTGCTTTTTAATCTCTACTTTGTACTGTTATCATTTAAGGACAGTAAGCATCTTGAAGGCAGTATTGTATTTCACTCAAATTTCTATGTCATAAAAAATATCTCATCTGGGCAATTCAACAATATTGAGGAGATACAAAGATATTAAAGGGAAAAATACGGATACAACTCACAATTGTGTGCACACAGCTGAGATCAACAAATGATTCATTACCATGAACTTGGAAGTCCCACGTGTGTCCCTCACTAATCCTATCATATTTCCTCTTCACTTGGAGAGAACAATTATTTTATATTTTATATTTTATTTTATAATTTAGCTTTTCTACATAGTTTTACTATATGTTCACATTCCTAAGTGTCATTTATATAAAATAAACTTTTCATAATTTATATCATGTACCTATATTATATACATTTTTCTAAACTTCATGTAAAAATGGAATCGCACTCCATGTATTTTGTTGTGACTCCCTTTTTTGTCCAAAATTACAAAATTGAGAATAATGCATGTTGCTTTGCTGCTTGTGTCACATTGAGGCTGGGAGACAGCAGGGGTCCCATTTACACTTTGGGCTCCTTGTACCCAGGGACAAATGGGCAGGAAGAGAAATCACCTGATCACTTGAAGAAAAGAGCTGTGGGAAGAAAGGAAACGTGGAACTTGGGTGATCCCAGTGGACACCTCCGTGATCTGTCTTGCCTTTGGGACTGTAAATGCAGAGTGGGCAACTCTGAACTGAGAAGGGGTGAGAATGAATATGGATACATTAGTTCTGTTTCTCTAAAGAACCAACCCTGACTAATACAGGGGCTGCCTCTGATGGGTCTGATGGGTGGTTTGGCTTAGGGACTCCTCAGTGGTCTTCTTCAACTTTCATTAGAACTGAACTGTATTCCTTCCTTCCCTGGCTCCTACAACTGTAGACTGCAGTCAGACCTACACCATGGTCTGGCAGCTCTCCCAGCATCTGCCCATTTTCTCTCTTAGAGACACAGTGTTCTTGCACATCTAATGCCACCCTGGCATGAGATTCATAGAGGACCCAGGCAAATATAGGCCCCTCTTTACATTCTTGATGTTGTTTTTTATACTTTTACTTCTTCAATTTCATCAAATTTATTAGTCTTTCCAAAGAATTAAAGTTTGACTTTGTTAGTCCTTCCAATTATATGTTGTTCAATTTCATAATTTCTGTTCTTATCTTCTTTATACTTTTTTTCTTATACTTTTTGGAGTTAATATTGCTATTTTTTTGGTATCCTCTTAAAATGGATGCTTAATTCATTAAATTTTATTCTTCATAATATATGTTTCAAACTATAAATGTCTCTTTAAGTGTTGCTTTAACTATGTCCTATAAATATTGATTTGTGATATTTCCTTTTTGTATTCAAAATATTTTCTAAGTTTTATTTTTATTTCTTCTTTGAACTGGGTTATTTAAAACAATGGAAGATTTTTAGTTATCATTTTGTAACTGATTTTTAACAAACTCACATAATAGTCAGAAATACATAGGGGATCAGAACCTTACTCCACTCTGACAACAAGAGGGTAATCATTTGAGTTTCCTGCTTAATGTAAGGGGGTCTCCTATTAGATTCTCCTTTTTGGACTAGCCATAAAAAACAAAGGCCAAAGCACCAGATTTCGCAAATGTACTCAGGGCTAAAACATAACTCCTATCTACTTTTATTTCAGGCTCTACTTTTGCTTAGCTTTTGGCCTGTAGGTATGTCTTAATTTCTTGTCGGTTTATTAATATGGTGTAATTAGTCTGTAGCCTAGCATATTTAGTCCATGTAAGCAGAAGAATTGGTCACGGTATCTAGTACCCACTGTTGGAATCACTACTGCCTTTTCATCTTAACAGTTGTCATATTATGTCAACATAGTCTCATTTACAATGATTGAAGAAAAACTACTTTTAAAAACATGCTTTATTTTCTTGTTCCCCTCCCTAAGCTTTTGAGAGCACATGAGGTCTGACAATTAAGTTCATAAACTTGTTGCAACGATGTTGCTAACCTTTTTTGATATCAGAGGGATTATTCATTATAAATTTGTACCAACTGGACAAATAGTTAATCAAATTTACTACTTGGAAGTGCTGAAAAGGCTGCATGAAAAAGTTAGACAAAAAAGATCTGAACTTTTCACCAACAATTCATGGCTCTTGCATCACGACAATGCACCAGCTCACACAGCACTGTCTGTGAGGGAGGTTTTAGCCAGTAAACAAATAACTGGATTGGAACACCCTCCCTACTCACTGATCTGGCCCCCAATGACTTCCTTCTTTACCCAAAGATAAAGGAAATATTGAAAGGAAGACATTTTGATGACATTCAGGACATCAAGGGTAGTACGATGACAGCTCTGATGGTCATTCCAGAAAAAGAGTTCCAAAATTGCTTTAAAGGGTGGACTGGGTGCTGGCTTGGTGCATAGCTTCCCAAGGGGAGTACTTCGAAGGTGACTGTAGTGATATTCAGCAAGGTACGTAGCACTTTTTCTAGAATGAGTTCACAAAGTTAATTGTCCTACCTTGTATACGTAGGAAGAAGAAAAAAAGCAGAATCAAAGAACCAAGGTCATCAAGGAGGCACAGAGGATTTTAAAAGCAGGCAAACAGAAGATAGGCTATATTAACTCCTGAGCCAGAAGCAGTGGTTCTTCTCATGCCCATGCATTTCTGTGGTCAGGACAGGTGTGTTTGAAGAGGTTTGGGCAGGATAGATAGGCCCAGATAACCACTGTGGGACATAACAAGGACTCCTAATTTAGATCTCATTCCAGAAATTACATACATTAAGAGGTATTTTTTTGACTTATTAGGTTCTATTTATGAAAACTAATTTTCATGTTTTGAAACTCATTTTTCTAGGCATTTATATGAGAAACTCTGCAGTTAACCATAGATTATTAGAATTGTATTTCTGCCTGAAAACCCAAACAACTTTGAATGTTTCACTTCCTGGTTCAAAGTTTGATCTTCTTTTCATGCATTTTATTGATGGCAGAAAAAATGGTGGGTTGATAGTAAATGTTAACCAACTTTATATAGCTTACATTTTAAAATTTAATTTATAGTAGTTTGTCTCTAACCTGTTAAGTGAATACAATTAGATTGTGAATAAATACCATTATTGAACATTCATATTCAATGACTACCGTGTTTCCCCAAAAATAAGACCTAACTGGAAAATGAGCCCTAACATGATTATTCAGGATGACATCCCCTTTTGGATGTCTTTTGGAGCAAAAATTAATGTAAGACTCGGTCTTATTTTGGGGAAAACGCGGTGGTAGAATATGAAATGATTTTTTTCTCTGTCAAGCATTTTCCATTAGATTATCAAATCTTATTGATTTGATTTCTGTATGCAATTTGTGGTGCCATCTAATTTTAGCCTTTGGGTCTTTTTCAGTTTAATTTTAAAAGTCTTCTGGCAATCTTTTCTTTCTTGTTGCATATTAACTTAGAATGATGCAGAATAATTTTCCATTTAGATGAATAAAGCGGTTAAGGAAGAATGTCACCAATCTCTACTCAGCATTGTTTACACTTGGAGAAAATCTTGAAAAGAAAAATTGAATATGCACTTCTTTCTAGGTATTTTATAATTTCTCCCAAATGTATTAGTGGCAGTTAATTAATCATGTTTCTAATTTCTCATGAAAATACAGTCAAAATATTTTGTCCTTACCAGTAGTATATCAATATTTGCTATTTTAAACAAACTTTATGATTATGTTTTGATAAGTTGAAATGGGATAATTAAATTCACTTTTATCTGTGTTTTATCAGATTTAAGACCATTTGAATAAATGCATGGTATATTAAAGTCTTTCAGTTATAAAATGAATAAGTGATATATTGTTTAAGTTATTCCTAACTGACAATTAGAATTTTCACTTACAGTTTTTTATTCTACTTACGAAAATCTGCAATAAAATGAAGTTTAAACTTGAATTTGTGCTGGTTTAATTGGGTTCCTAATTTAGGTAATATGAACATTTAGTACTCCGATAATTTCACTAGAGGGAGCTGTTGGTCCTTCATTAGGTAGAAAACCAGTAGTCCTTAGCTACCATGTCTTACAGCTACTTTCTGATTAGGAGTGTTTGATTGTCACTAAATGCTTGGCACAATTATGAAAGCACTCTAATCATTCAGAGAGGCAGTAAAGAAGCTATGAGAAAGAGGCTGATAAATTCAATCAGGTACCTTGAAAATCTAAAGAATGTTCAGCTGGCTTCATGCTCATCATTAAATACTAACAACTGCTCTAATATAGGAAGTGAAATTATTAAAAAATCCATACAAGAAACATATTTAAGTTGAAAGGGACAGTAGGTCAAAAGTTACGTGGTAAGTAGTCTCAAAACTGCTTATTAAAAAACAAATGACCATGAAAATATTGTCAATTAACCAGGCATCCTTTTTTAACTTTTTTTCTTTTTCAACCTAATTCAAAGAAAATGGATATTCCTTGTCCTCAGAGTGTGAGGGCACAAAAGAGGTCATAATATCACCGAGATATGAATTTTTGTTAGCTCGCTAAACCCATTTTGTTACTGCAGAATTTTGACCCCATTTAGAAGTCCTCCCCCATTCTAGAATTTCTAGAATCTCTGAGAGCCCCTGGAAGACTCTCCAATTGAGGAAAATGCTCCCTCTCTATGGTTTTGTCTTTTACTGGTGTCCAAATGGTTACAGAATCAGGTAGCAAACTCTCTCAGATGGCATGGAGTCTTTCTTCCCCAACATGCAAACCTGCTGCAGAGGCCTAGGTAGGGCAGGCTGAGCAAGCAGTCCCACGCTGTCCCAAGAGCCCTGGGGCGCGCGTCGGGCACAGCTTCCTTTTCTGGAATCACATCTGCTCTCAGATATCCTACTGTTTCTTCTGCAAGTTGATTTTTATCAACCTCCTTTCCTCAACCACTATGCCAGGCTTATCCATAGGTGTCCTAAAACTCCACATAAAGGTAGGGAAGATAATACTTTGAAAATATTAAACCAACAGATTTCTCCTTTCTTTCCCCTATAAACCATGCCCCACAGTTGCAATTTTGACATTTTGGAAGGGAAAAGGGGAGATCAGAAAGAGGAAACAAGAAAACTCCCATCTAGAAAGGAAAATAAAGTGGACAATCATGGCCACTGGCCCTTTGAGACTGTACAGAGACTAGAACGGAGTGTGTGGGGAACAGCAGAGAAGGACTCGCTGATGGGTTGAATGTGTTTCCACCCTGCCCCCAACTTTTTTATGTTGGAGTCCTAACCCCCATACCTCAGAATGTGACTGTATTTGGAGGAGGGCCTTTAAAGAGACAATTAAGATAAAATGAGGTTATATGGGTGGGTCCTAATCCTATATGACTGATGTCCTTATAACAAAAGAAGTTTAGGACACAGACTGGCACAGATGGAAGAACTTATGAAGATACAGGAAGAAGATGGTCACCTGCAGGCCAAGGAGGGAGGCCTCAAAAGAATCCAACCGTGCTGACACCTTGATCTTTAACTTCCAGTCTCCAGAACTGTGAGATAATATATTTCTGTAGACTAAGCCCCCCAGTCTGTAGTATTTTGTTGTGGCACCCCTGGGACAGTAATATAGGCCCCGGCTTTGCTCTCCTGGCTGACAGTTTAGAGGAGGGTTGACATGTGAGTAGGTTAAAGGGATGCTGAGGACAGGTCTTTTGTCCTACTTTCCATATGGGATTCTGGGCAGAGAACACCTTGGTGTCCTTCATCCAACGTGGGGCGCCCCACTTGTGTGCAGTGAGTCCCACAGCTGGGCATGGAAGGACAGATGCGTGTAGGGTCACGCATAGTGATGTGGGCCTTGTGGAGGGTGCAGAAGACAATTCACAGCCAGAGGACCCACTGGGGTGGGCTCCTAGAGGGAGAAATCTAGATTCTGTAAGCCAAGATCGAAGAGTGAACCACTCAGTTTGGGAATGAATGAATGACACAGTCTAACTTTGTCCCTTAGAGCGGGAGATGTGTCACGGCTAGCAGGGAGCAGCACCAGACCCAGCTGAGCTGGGAGGAGGACATAGGCAGCATATGCCCACAGAGTGAGCAGTGGCCATCGTTGAGAGGCCATGGAGGTCCGTGGGTGCAGCCCTGATGGCTCAGTAAGCACCCCTTGCCCAGATGCCATCTTGGGAAGGGAAATGAGATACAGGTTGTGGAATGTGAAAAACTGAACCTCTTCCTGAAGGGAGACTGAAAGAAACTGAAAGACTATTCTTTAGCCAATGTGACTTTCCCTTCTACCTGGGGGTTGGGGAATCAAGTTTGCAACCTTTCTACACAGCTCACATGAGGGCAGCAAATTTAACCTGGGAGGTACATGCAGCTGATGACCATTTTCCTGCTGTACATTCAAGGAAGTCCCATGTACCATGATGGCACTGGGCCCTAGAACGTCACTGCTACTGCATGATATGATTACCTGCCCCGAGTGACATGTCCCTAGTATCACTCTGCTGCCTTTCACCTCTCTTTTTCTCTTTTCTTTCTGTGTTATCAAATTCCAACTCCCCCAAAATATCATCTAAACAATGTTGATAAGCAGACAAAGCTGTTTTTATTCTTACTGTACTAAGGAAGGAGACCCAGAGGGAGGAGGCCAAACCCAGGATTTTTACTGACATTTTTGAAGTCTGATTTAAAGTGGGTTTTCAACTGACTGGGCCTTGATTAGGATAGTTTTATCCCAATAATGGAATCATTTAGAATTGTTGGACACAGTAAGGCAATGATTTTAAAGCAGGGTTGAAAGAGCCTTGAGGGTGTAACCTATCTTTCTTTGATGTTTTCTATCGAAAAGCTGATGGGTCTTTTAGGAAAATTCTGGAAAGACAAAGTAATTTGCAATTTTCTGGGCAAGAGTTTACTGCAATAGTAAACTCACCTGGAGGAAGACAGTGGAGTAATGAAGTCATGTTAATGCAGACAGGGAGCTGTGTGGGTGGAGACGTTCTGCTTGTCAACAAGGGAGAGGCTGGTGTGAAGAAAGCCCCTATACAGATGACGCAGTGTGGTTCAAGCATGCGCGCGCGCACGCTGGCTCTGCATTAATTGTATAAGGGATTTGGGGCAAGTTACCTAACCTGAACCTGGGAGATGGCTAGTTCTTTCTATTCGTGCTATCAAAATTTATCAGCCACTCAAAGAACTTCTTTCATAGAGAAGTCAGATATGCACACAAATGGATGTAACAGAAGGTCAAATAGGAGAAGCCAGGGTGGGGAGCAGGGATTTCTGGAGGCTCTGGGAAGCAACAGCCAGTGAGCTGAACTTTAGAGAAAGTGGGGATGGTGGGACTTGGGAGAGGGTGTCTTTCCATCTGAGGTAATTCGGGGTTTCATCACTGTCTGCCTCTGCTCTTCCTTCCACGATGGCCTGCCACTTTAGGCTAGACTGAGCCACTGATGGCACATATTTCCAACTACGGCTACTTCCCAAATGTAGTCATTTGATAAACTAGAAAGAGCAACAGAGGTGGAGCAGAGAGTGCCAGGCTCACCTCTCAGCAGGTCTTGGCACCACAACTGAGAATGCAGGACTTTGGGCAAGGAAGTAACTTAACATCCAGACTCACATTTCTCACATGTGCCATTTATTCTCTGTACTTCATGGGGTTGTTACTGAGATCGAACAACAAATTTACAACCAGTTCTAAAGCTCTCTGTTAATTAGAGCATCCTTATGGAGGCGCCCCCTGCATTTTCTTCTCTCCTCCCTTGATCTCTTGTGCATTCCTTCACCACCCTTTCTCCTTTCCTCTGCTAGTGCTTTCCTCCCCACCCATGCCTATCTGTCTCTGCTTGTGCCTCTGTTTACCCAGTTTGTGTATCTATGGCTTCTTTTCAGGGTAAAATCTTTATTTCAGGCCTGTGTTCATTTAGTTTCAGTTAACTATACCAAATATGCTTACCATATGCTACAAAAACTCCAGAGGTCATGGAAAGATCTTGGCTTTAAAGCAGAGTATTAGGGTCAAACCCTGGCCCATCCATTTACCAGCTGTGTAAACTGAGGCAAATTACTTAGTGTCACTGGATATGTTTTCACATCTTAAAAATGAGCATAGTAAAAAAAAAAAAATTTTTTTTTCTTTAAAAGAGCGTAATGTAGGCCATATAGAAATGTTTTTTCAAATTATCCAGTGCAGATAAATGTATGCTTTCCTCACCTCCCAAGGTCTTCTGGGACAATGGGACGCATCTCGAGGATGGTCCAATGCTCCTTTTCCTCCACTCCTTTTAAAGAAAGGTGAGTCCAGTGCTTGAGGGCATGGGGTTAGGGCCAGGCTGTCTGTGTTCAAATCCTGGCTCCACCACTCAGGACCAGGATTAGGGTGAGGAGAGTGAAGGGCTTGATTTGGGCACAAAATTTAAGAAGACACAAAAAAAAATCCGGTAATAAAGATAGACAATATTTTAATAGAGTATTTTAAAATATCGTATTAGCAAACTATAGCTCCCAGACTGACTGCTTCTTTTTGTAAATGATGTCTTATTTCAGAGCTGGGATTAGGGTGAGGTGAATGAGGCCAGGATGTAGAAGCAGAGCATCAAAGCCTGTCTTTCACTAAAATTTTAATGTTTTGTTCATCAAATTTTTATGTTAATTTTTGTTACGTTTTTGAATTTTTATATTAATTTTGATTTTTAAATATTGTATTAAAACATTATTTATCTTGATTACTAAGTATTTTGGTGTTGCCTTTCATTTTGCACCAAAGTCTCAATTTCCTCATGTATCAATGGGGATGATAATAGCACCTGTGTCATAGGGTTATTATGAAAATCAAATAAATTGGTAAGTTTGAATAAGTTATACTACTGACTACATTGTTATTACCATTGTTTCCCTCCCGGGGCATCATGTATAGACATGAATTTTTTCCCACTCCCTTGGGGAAAATCCCTGTCATACTCCTCTGTCACTCACTTACCTACTTAATCAACAACTCATTAGCATCTAAACTGTAAAAGACAATCCAGTAGGTGCAGCACAGGATTTTAAAATGTGTAAGACAAAGCCCTATAAATTTATAGTCTAGTTTACACATAGGCTGATTTCAACTGCAAATAGCAGAATATATGACTAAAATATTACTGAGGAAATAGAGCTTTATTTTCTTACAGAACAGGAAGTCTAGAGACAGGTGTGTCCAGAATTGTCTAACCCAGAAAATCAGTAGCATCCGGGCTCACGTGTAGCTTCTCTGTGCAGCCCTTGACTATCTCCTTAGGGTTGCAACATGGCAATGAAGCCTCCAAATATAGCCTCACATGACAGTATCCAAAAGCAGGAGGAAGGTAGGGAAGGGTGCATCTGTGTGTGTATGTGGTCTGTGTATTGTGTTTATATATGTGTTTTTAGTGTGGTGTGCATTTTGAGTGGTTGCATTTTGTGTGGTGTATTTTTGTGTGTTGCATGTGTTTTGTATGTGGTCTGTGTGGTGTGTGTACATGCATGTGCATTGTGCGTGGTCTGTGGTATGTGCACATGCATGTGCTATATGTATTATATGTGGTCTGGGTGCTATATATTGTACTGTTGTATATACATGTATGTGTGCTGTGTGTAGTCTGTGTTTCTGTGTACATGTATATGTATGTTGTACATGTTTTTGTGTGTGTGTGAGCATGTGCATATCTGCCTTCTCCTCTAAGTCTGCTTCTTATTTGGGAATACGGTCGTTGCCTAAGGAGCCTCCCTCACCCCAGCACCACCATTTCCCTACTTTCCACTGCAATCCTTTGCCAGAACTCCGGCCATGCCCTCCACTCCCTGAGTCCATGGGGGAGCATGACTTGCTCAGAACTGAGGTGAGGGTGGATGGCCCCCTCCCTGAGAACACTGTCTTTTCTCTGTCTATGCAACCTGGGCATTCTGTTGCTTGGAAGAAGGGGGAAGAGCTGAAGGCAGGTGATCAACAGTTTCTCCTACCATAGGAAATATGTTTTCCAGGTGGATTTTCATAATCTTCCAAAAGTGTGTTAGTTGTGGCATTTTAAGGAAGGATTGCTTGAAGCAAGAGACGATTCATTCATTCAGCATTTTCAGCTAAACTGATTGGTGTCATCAGGGTCTTCCCAAGCTCAGTTCCTGTCTGTGTTTGGTTGGCCTCATTCGATGCGCAGCACTGAGGAGGGGGTAGAGTTCAGAGGAGCTACACCTTCCCTGTGAACAGCCTTCCTCTGATCTCGTATCTCATGTCCTCCTTTAAGGCAGCGGTTATGAACCATGGAAGTTATTACTGAGCACTCTCTGAGGAAGGAGGAAAGAAAGAGGATTTCCAGCTGGAGGAGCCCTGGGAGCCATAGTGGGGAGCTGCATGGTGGAGTCGGGCTCCAGAGGGCGAGAGCATGGGCCTGCGGTGGGCTCAGGAGGGAGAGCATGGACCCGAGGTGGGCTTGGGAGGGAGAGCATGGACCCGAGGTGGGCTGAGGAGGGAGGACGTGGGCCTCAGGACGTGGGCCTGAGGTGGGCTCGGGAGGGAGGACGTGGGACTGAGGTGGCTTGCATGGCATGTCTGCTGTAAGATTTAGATATTCAATTCAGCCATAGAAAATAAGACAAACAAATATGAAACTGAATATAGCAGCGAGTCATTTAGGAAGCATAGGATAAAGCAGAAGTCTATCTGTGTGCCGAATAGAAAGGGGAGGGCAGAAGCACCAAGTGCACATTCATATGTGAAGGCTCCATACACGCAGGAGGCACTCAGTATTCAGGAGATTTAGTGGGCAGTTGTTGTAAATACTGCCTCCACAGGCCCTCTGGCAAGCAGCATGGCCAGGCGTACTGTCTGTATTTGTCTCTCTCTGTAGTCAGTTGGAGTTGGCTCCCCCGCTCAGCTCTGGCCCCCATAACCACACAATCCTTGGAAAGACCATTGGTGGGAGGTGGGAGTGAGGGAGGGGGCGGGACTCAGGACTCAGGTGACTGGCTCTCCATCCCTCCCTGCTTGTTGTCTTGGGTGTTGCATTGATGTAATAAGCCGCGTGTAGCTGGTGAGGCTTTCTGCTCCTTGGTGTCTGTGATAGCTGTGATAGCTGCCTGGTGATGAACTTGGACGTCACTTCCCATAGGCAAGGGATTTTTACTTTACTCAACAGATTGAACTTGATTCAGGATCTTCCTTGTTTGGGTGCGCCTATATACACAGCCTGAGCGCAGAGCATGAGAAAAGACCAATCAAGGCATTGATATCGTGCTAAAATATGGCGACAGATTTTAAAACAAAACACTCTGTTCTTTCTTTTTTCTACCTCCTCCCCCTTGCAGTCAAGACTATGAAACTCTGCTGTGCACCCTGCTTTCCTTCTCCTCCTATTCACTTGGTGGTATATGGTGAGAGGAAGAGGGTGGACCCCAAATAAATATCAGCCCAACAGCTCCATGTCTCCTCCTCTATCATTAGGAAGCAAAACAACAAAAAAATGACATCATGAATGTGAGCAGCATTGTTAGATGAATTAGGTGAGTAGGTTTTTTCTGTACCACAAAATACAATAACCACAAAGTTTTTGTCATTTCCTCTCTTTCCCTATTTTTCACATCCCATGCAACATCCTGGAGCTTTTGTTTGTACAGAAACTTTGACTACAAATCATTTTCATAACATCTTCTACTCTATTTTGGTTTCAAAACTCCCCTGCCATATAGGATATCAGTAATGCTATTGTCATTTAACTGCTAATAAAAAAGTGTCTCTAAAATGTGGACAGATTTGAGGGATTTGTATTATATCACAGGAGATGGTATCAGATCAGAAATGTGGATGCAGGCTGGAAGCTCCTCATGCATGCCCTGAGCAGAGTTTTACACCTCTCATTTCTCCCATCTGCCAAAAAGGAAGGAAGGAAGGAAGGAAGGAAGGAAGGAAGGAAGGAAGGAAGGAAGGAAGGAAGGAAGGAAGGAAGGAAGGAAGGAAGGAAGGAAAGAAAGAAAAGAGAGGAGAGGAGAGGAGAGGAGAGGAGAGGAGAGGAGAGGAGAGGAGAGGAGAGGAGAGGAGAGAAAAGAAAAGAAAACCTGAAAACCTGAATCCAGGAGCCAGTCCTACTCTGTAAAAGGCCCGCACAGAGGTTTTATGTCAAAGGCTCAGAAGAGGGGACCACGTGTTCTAACTTACCTGGTTCAGTTGAGTTTACCAAGACTTTAGATGGAAACGCCAGGGGTGAGAGAAAAGTGTGTCTATGGAGTCAATACTGACACGTCTGGGAGGGACATTCTGCAGGACACCTGGCAGGGCCCCTCAATATTCTAGATTAAAGGACACCTAAGGAACATATGAACCAGGTGCAGCAAGGATGCTCAGCTTGGATCAAGTCAGGATGAACTGGCTATGGAGGACACTTGGGCACTATTTGGGAACGTTGAATATGAGGTTGGACAATTAAGTTCACGAACTCATCCTAGAGAAAGTGCTACATACCTCATTGCTGACTATCACTACAGTTACCTTGATGTACTCCCCTTGAGAAGCTATGCACTGATGCCAGTGCCTAGTCCACCCTTCAGAGCAATTTTGGAACTCTTTTTCTGGAATGGCCATCAGAGCTGTTGTCGTATTACCCTTGATGTCCTGAATGTCATCAAAATGTCTTCCTTTCAGTATTTCCTTTATCTTTGGATAAAAAGAAGTCATTGGGGGCCAGATCAGGTAAGTAAGGAGGGTGTTCCAATACAGTTATTTGTTTTCTGGATAAAAACTCCCTCACAAACAGTGCCTTGTGAGCTGGTGCATTGTCATGATGCAAGAGCCATGAATTGTTGGTGAAAAGTTCAGGTGGTTTTTGTCTAACTTTTTCATGCAGCCTTTTCAGCACTTCCAAATAGTAAATTTGATTAACTGTTTGTCCAGTTGGTATAAATTCATAATAAATAATCCCTCTGATATAAAATAAAAAAAAGTTTAGCAACATCATTGCAACAAGTTTGCGAACTTAATTGTCAGAACTGGTACAGAATGGGAAGTGAATAGGATGAAAATCCATGGAGAGTTGGAGACTGTTCATTGAAAACAGCAGATCACAGACTAGCATTGGACAGAAACCATCTCATTTTTCTAAAATGTTTATGTCTTTGGAAAGGATATACACTAAAGCATTAAGAGTAGAAATCTACAGTTAGATAAGTATGAACTTGGTGTTTTATTTTCTTAGTGTATCTGCTTATCTGTGTTTTCTTATATATATTATATATATATTATATATATTATATATATTATATATATTATATATATATAATATATATATGCTTTTGTAACAATAAAAGTTTATCTCATTTTTTAAAAGAAACAAAATAATTTCCCTGAAGAAAAAGAGGGAGATCCTTGCACCTGTGCACGCACCCACCTGCACTGATGCTGACATTGGGGACCCCAGCCCCCCTTCCTGCTCCATTCCCTCCTGCTCTCCCTGCCCAGGACCCCATATTGCAGCAACTTATGCTGGTCTTTGTTCACATTTCCCAAATCCAAAATTACCTCCCATCCCCTCCTATAGAGCTGTCCTCCTCCAGGTCTCAGGTTGCAAACGGTCCGATCCGTATCCTGAGGAGCCCTGTTGTGTTACCATTTTATTTTATTTTTGACCCAGGTGAATCTTTAGTGGTAAAAATCAGCCATCACACCCACACCACATCTGCTGTCAGTTGTACTGAGAGGGAAACCATCAGGGAGCTGTCTGGGATCCTGCCTGCTCTGGCCCTGCACTAATAAGTTACCCTCTTGTTTGAGGTCAGTGGTAGGACTTGTACCTCACGTGCGCTGAAACGATTTCTAAGATCTTGTCCCTCCTTAACCATAGCTTCAAATAAGTCAGCACCTGATTATTTACAGCATGATGTCATCTGCTGAGCCAAACGTTTCACACAAAACCTCTCTGGGCTCCAAAAGTTCTTACTGTTTAAAACAATGCCATATTCCAAAACACAACTTGAATTTATCTTTTTCCCAAAGCTTTCTGAACCTGAGAAATATTAAGCTGATGCTTTAATTTACTCCTGAAAACTTATGTGCATCTCCCCTTCCCATCCACAAGAGGCCTCTCCAGAGAGCGTGGCTTGTTCTGTTGGGCAAAACTAGAAGCTTGAAAGCCAGGCGCTGTCTTGAGAGAGCAATTTCCAGATTCCTCCAGCTCTATCTTAGCACAGAAATACCATGTTTTCCCAAAAATAAGACAGGTTTTACATTAATTGTTGCTCCAAAAGACACATTAGGGTTTATGTTCAGGGGATGTCATCCTGAAAAATCATGCTAGGGCTTAGTTTCCGGTTAGGTCTTATTTTCGGGGAAGCACGGTAGCAGGGAGGCTGCACTGCTTAGAGCAAACCTATGGCTTTGTGAACCTGGATGGTGGGAGGTAAGCTGTGGGGGAGGGGGGAGGCTGGGAGTGACCCCTGTCACTTGGGCTACTGTGCCTCGGTTTCTTCATCCATAGAAAGATGATGATAGAGCACCTTATAAAACATTTGTGACGGCTAAATATTAATAAATGAATTAGAACATGCCCAGTGCTAACCCCTGCACAGAGTAAACACTTAATATGTGTCAGACCTCATTACATGAGGTGGGGAGGGGACCATACTTCATCCATAGGGGAGAGAGTAAGAGATACATGTAGAAAGTAGCAAAAAGGAGTGTCTCCTAATTTCCTCTCTCAGAGAATCTTAGAAAGCAAAAAAAGGAATTATTGCCTTCTACCCACCACCCACACCCACCCTCCTGGGGACAGTTCAGAAAAGCATATACAGGAAAGCATTAACAGTGGTAATCTCCAGATGGTATGGCTATGGTAGCAGTTCCAGACAAGACTCCAGGGTGGTCCACCCAGGATGCTCTGGCAGGGAGTGCTGAGTGGCTTGCCATGGGCCTGGTGGCAGAGAAAGGACGTGTTCCAAGGGCCTGGAGGAGAAGATGTTAAGGAGCCCGGCAGTTGGAGAGAGACGCAGGCACACAGTGGGAGAAGGCTGAAGATGCCAGGACACTGGGGCATCCCCTAAGCTCAGTGATGCAAGTTTTGTGGGCCTCAGAGAGCCCCAGAGCCTGTGGCCCCAGCAACCTGGGGACCCTCCTCAGGGCCAGTGCCTGAGGAGCAGCAGCCACCAAGTACCAGCCCAAGGCCCGGGATTCCCCCAGTGACACCTCTTACCTGTGTCCCCTAACCCAGATTAGCTCAACTTTGCCTTAGAAAAGTCCCCAAAATGTCCACGGTCACCTCAATGCCATCAACCCAAAGAAAGTTCTGGAAAAGGCAAGTTGGAGTGGAGAGATAGGATGCTCTTGACCCATTGCAGTTAAATCATCTTAATTTTGTCATTTGAATACGCCATATATGGCCATGATAAGATAGTGCCAGGTCCCTCTCAGGCCCTACAACAGACCTAAGTGAGGAGCTTGAAGTTTTGTTAGTCTCCAGGTAAGTCTTCCTTTTCTGGAAGGAACTAAAGCATAGAGGGAAACTGGGAAGATGATGAGTTTTCCTCCCAGTTACGTCTCTGCTCAATCCTATTAAACTCCTCTGTTTAGAGGAAAGATTAACTACTTTCTTTGAAAGATAAAGTGGATTGTAAAAAGTCACATGTTAATGAATTAAAGCTTGCTTATAAAACACTCATCATCAAAAATTAGATGTGAGGCAGGTAAAACAATACAATTTATCCTCAAATGTTCCCTTGGAAATGATGTGTGCAGAATATGAACATTAATCTCTACAACCTTGGAACCACACATTTTTAATCTAGTTGTTGTCCATTTCCTTTAGTCTTTCTGACCTTTCATCTCTGAGCAGTTTATTGCTAGGTTTTTTGCTTTTTTTTTTTTTTTTTTAATTTTTAACTACTCTGGGGTAGCATGGAGAGAATATCTTACAATGGTTTTAGAGCACAATCTTTGTCAAAATAAAATCACTGCAAGTTAATTAAGAAATTTTGGCAAATCTTTCATAGACAACTCTGTGCCCTGAGAAGAAAGGTTGTAATTAAGATAGATTTAGTGTCATGAGGATCATTTAAAATGCCAACTCTTCAGAAACTGAAGATAGTTTCTTCTTTTCAGTAGGAAGAAAACGTTCTATATGCTTAACTTGTTTTTGGATGAACTCATCTTTTTGGAAACAAGGAAAAGAGAACTTCTTTCTTCCCATACTGTACTCGTACCTGCATGTACAAGGCCTGAGAGAGGTCCCTAAGCTTTCTCTGTCACTTTCAAGGCTTAGAACAGCCTCCTTTTCAGACAGACCTTAAAAAGTCCAGACCCTTTATGACTCAACATTTAAGTCTCTCATTCAAGTCACAGGTTCTCACAGCTCGGGCCTAACGTGGGTTTGGTGATACACTGGGGCAGCTGTGAGCAGTAGGATGGAGATAGAAAGGTGACAGGTGCTATTTGTGTGAAGTTACTTTCTGGTGTCAATGCCCTCCCTAAAGTGGCGGTGGTTCCATGATGACCACTCTTACGGGTTCTTCAGGTACACACACATGCACAGCTGGGGACATCTGACACTGCTGCTCCCTGGAGGGGGCAGTGATGAGGTAGGCTTTGAGTCAGTATTTGAGGCAAGGAGTGGAGGGTGTGGAGAAGGTGAGGGCCAGGCTGTGGTGGCTAGCAGGAGGCAAGTGAGGCATGGGAAAGAACTTGTACTTTCCTAGGGCTGCTGTAACAAAGCATCACAGACTGGGGAAGGGGGCATGCTTAAAGCAACAAAAATGTATTGCCTCACAGATCTGCATGAGGGCTGGGCTCTCTCTGAAATGTGTAGGGCATCCATCCTTGCCTCTTGCAACTTCTGGTGGTTGCCACAGACTTTGCCATCCCTTGGCTTAGAGCTGCATAACTCTAGCATCTGCCCCCATCATCACATGGCATCCTACCCTCCTGTGCCTGTGTGCCTGTATCTTATGAGACCCCAGCCATATTGGTTAGGGACCACACTGCCTCCATATGACCTCATCTTACCTTAACCAATTATATTTACAGTGACCTTTCTTCCAAATAAGGTCACATTCAAAGGCACTGAGGTTAAGACTTTATATCTTTTTCAGGGGAGATATATCAACTCATAACAGACCTGGAAAACCTTTGCTGGCTCCTCATAGTTTAGTGTTTCAGGTACACATAAATATTAATTAGAAGGACATTCAGGGTCCCTCACAGTCCATCCTCAGCTCTCCCTTTCAGTCTTGTGTTTGGCCAATCTCCTACTCAGCCTAAACTCAAGCTTTCTGAACTTCTTAGTCCATCTGTGGGCTTTCCCCATGCCTCCCTACTTCCTCTGCTGAGCGAACTCCTCATATTTCAAGCTCAGTATTCCCTCCTCTGCAATGCTTTCCTTCAGCCTTCCACCATCACTGAGAATGACTCACCCTTGCCCCACCCAACTTTCTCCATCACTCCGTATGGAATATTACAGCACTCAGTATGCAATGCTGAATATGTAATACTCTTAACTAGCTGCAATTTTTTTTTTAACTCTGCCAATCACCCTCTTCGGGTTTCGCACTCCTTAAATGACAGGATTGTTAGGATTGATGGCTAGGTTCTCTAACAGCTCCCTACAACCCACTAAATCCCTTGTCTAGCCAAAGTAAAATGCATTTGACAGCTGGTCAAACAATATTTGTCCCCAAAAGACTTGAGATTCCAGGAATACCTCAGTCCACATGGTAGAGGGTGGAGCTAAACTCGGGCTCCAATCTCTGAAAGAGGCTTCCAGCAAGCAGGCCAGATGTCGGAGTGGGCCTGGCAGGCAGCCAGGAAAGGTCTGTATTGCTGGGGAAAGAAGTCATAGAAATCACCGGCTCTGACTATTTTAGGACAGCAGTAGGGCTGTGAGGAAGAGGGAGGTAGAAATGAAAGAAGGACGAGAAGGAAATTCTAGGCGTCGACTAGTGGAAGCAAAGTGGAGCGCCTTGGGCTCTTTTCTCGTGCAAGTCTTAGAAGGACCCAAGGTAGGGATGCAGTTTGATAAATAAATGAGCATGTTCTAAGTGTGTTATACATTATCAGGACATAGTGTTTTTAGTTAGTGATAGACTATTACCGAAGACAAATGAAATGGTATATTCACTCTATGATTTCATACAGGAATTCACACTTGTCATATTGAATACAATATTTGGAAACTAGCTCTGTGAAGCACAGGTTTCGACGGCTGCACGGATAAGACGCGCCATCTAGTGGCAATCTGTACAAACTGTTCTTGGTCTGGAGGCCTCAAAGACCCGCTCGCGTCCTCTTTCACATCAAAAACTTTATTACTCCATTTGTATGTGTTCAACATAATTTATTCCAAATTAGGATAAAAATTTAATGACAAAAGACTTTTCCATGGGCATAATGCCTTTCATTTAAAACTGTTGGGAGGAGTGAAGGGAGGAAACAGTGATTTTTAGCCCGAACAACATTTTAACATTTGGCAAATATTCTGTGCCATCAGTGCACCGGGCCCTGAGCACACAGCGTGGACATCACAGGCACAATTCTGGCCTCGTGGGACGTACTATGGGAAGTTGATAGTCATTTGTGTACACTCTCATATTTTAGAGAGTCTGCTTCTAAGAAATTATATAGAGAGAACCTTGAATTTAAACAGTTTTTTAGAACTGATATTTAATTGAACGAAATTTTACTTTAAGTTAAATTAAAATTTCAGTTCCTCAGTCACACTAGCCACATTTCAAGAGCTCACTAGGTGGCCACGTGAAATTATGGTACTTTATTGGACAGCACAGTTTTGGAAAAGAAAAGGAATTTAATAAAATTCATCGTATGTTCTTGATTTAAAAATCTCTGTCCACTTCCTAAGGATTTTAATGCAGTTCTTTTAGAGGTATCTAACATTAACTGAGGGAAGCCTAAAGGGAAATTTTCCACTGTGTACTTTTTGTTTCCTTTTAATTTTTTTACTAAGCTCGTTATAACAAATGAAAACAAAATAATAATTTTAAAACTTTTCATAGAAAATTCTAAAACAATTTTTCATAAATTTAAAAGTCTTAAGAATAAAATGTTTTATTTTTTGTGATTATTTTGAGTTAATACTATCAAATTTAAAAGATTATGTTTAAGGATTTTTAAAATTGGGCTGCAAAGAAAGCTAACTTTACTTCCATAAGCCATTAAACTAGACTATCAAGTCAACTAAATTTTATTTGAACTTGTTCAATAGATGAACCTTACTTTCCATTTTGAATTACAAGCCATAAAAGTGATAACTACCTTTCTTAAAACTATTTTAAGAGGAACTAGCTTTATATTAAATTCGTATCACATTTTCAGCTTAAAGATTTTGGTTCTATTTTAGAAAATACAGCAAGAGTTGCATCATTGATCAATCTTTCCTTCAACTAATTTTCCTGGAGACCAAGGAAAGAAGAAGGTATTGTTCCACGTGTTGCAGATGGAAGACGATGCAATCCCATTTTCATCTACTATCTGAATTTCACAAAAAACTACTCCCCTAGGAATATCTGTATTTGGGCAAAATTTGAAAAACTGAAATAAAAATAAAAATAAAATTCAAGAATTTATTTCATAAAACCTAACCTCAGCTGTTTTATATCATTGCTTGAAAGGGTTATTTGGGTTTGGGAGGGATTTCCTGTAGTAAATTAACTTAAATTTTATATAAAATAATTTACTCCTGTGACTACAAATAAATACGAGGTTCCTTTTTGGGGCAATGGAAATGTTCAAACATTAGATTGCGGTGATGGCTGCATACCTATCAAATTTACTAAAAATCATTGAATTGTACAATTAAAATGAGTGAATTTAATGGTATAGAAACTATATCTCAAGAAAGCTGTTAAATAAATTTACTCCATATATAGATTCATGTAGATACGGATATAGACAAATAAATTTATTCCATGTGTAGATTCATCTACATGAATCTTAGATTTAGATAAGATATATAAATTATAGATTTAGATAAGATACATAAATAAATTTATTCCTTATATAGATATATGTAAGACATAGAGACAAACATGGATACAGACACAGTTATAGGTGTAACACAGAGATAATAACAAGAATAACTTCCTGATTATTTAGTATGTATTAGATACTTATACATATTGTATAAAATGACAGCAACCTTTCAAGATGGGTGTTATTCATCCCATTTTACAGATAAGAAAGCTGCAGCTCAGAGATGTCAAGTAGCTTAACAAGGTGTGCCCAGTAGAGAGGAAATGGCTGAGTTGAGATCTGAGCTTAGGTAATCCAAGGCCTGTGCACATCTGGGGCCACTTTATTGCCTCTATTGTGAGAGTACCCCAAGTAATCTAGTCTAGGAAGCCACAGTACGAGAGTACCAGAGCTTCCTAATGTCCTGTCGTGGAATATGCACCATGACATTAGAGCTTCTGCTGAAGGGAGAGGAAAGTCGGAAGATTTAGACAGTGGCCAGTGCCTTGCCGTGAGGTGGAAGACAAGACATCCACTTTAAAAACAGTCTCAAGCCAGGAAGACTGTGGCCCCCCTGCACCCCACCCCCACCCTCCCACACCCCACCACCACCACCACCACACTGCAGCCCTGGCCTCTGCTCCCTCATTTGCCTGCACCTTTTCCTGATCTGGACCCTCATCTCACTCACATTCCACACCCACGTGTCTTTTCCAAGCAGGGCTTTGGATGCTACCTCCCCATACCCACTGGTTCTCTAAAATCACCCAAATTTACACAGGTTTGTTGGAACGGTAGCGAGGTTGGGATCCCCTGGAGATGCCAAAGCCAGTTCTCCAAAAATTGTTACTCTTCCACAAGGGCAAAGATACTATATACCAGCAATGATTGTTTTTTTAAATGATGAAAGAGTTTGGAGGAAGCAGTGTGAAAGCCAGAACTGAAGGCTTTTAGATAAGGTGGTCACAGGAGACAATAGCACCCAGACACCTGAGCTGGCCTCCCTCCCCTCCCCCACCGGACCACTCCTCCTGATGTTAGAACCAAGCTAAGCCTCTGGCTTGCGTCTTGATAAAGACTGTCTTGTTATCTAGAAGGAGAGAGACTTAGGTTTGTTTTGCTAAGCCGTTTATCAAAACATTGAGCAAGCCAACTTCTACAGAGGTTGAAACAATGATGATGACGATCATTAAATTATCATTGCTAACGTTTCCAGGCTCAAGACAGGCACACTCTCCCCATGTTGCTCCTCCTTCAAGTGGAGCTCAGAAGTGCACGTGGACTTACAGACTGATTGACACATCCACTGAAGAAGTTCCTCTTCTTCTCCCTCTCTCCATCCCTCACTGTCAGAACTGAGGTGGCTCTACAATAACACTCTCAGAAGAGGAGGAAGCTTCCCAGGCTTGGGCTCAGAAGTAGCTCTGCCCAGCAAACGAATGATCACCGGGTGTGTTTCTTTGCCCCCTTGGGCTGTTGGGGAGGCCCCAAGAGAGCACCATGTTAGCACCCTCAAGGATTCTAACCCCTTCCTGATTAAAGGTCACTCTTGGACATTAATAAACAAAACTGCAAACATTTCCCAACTTTGTTAACATTTTGCACTAAATAACCAAGTAACCAGGTCAGTACTTCATGGGACACCCTCTTTCCAACCAAGAGCCTGACACTTCAATCAAAACTAAGCCTTAGGAACAGAAATTGTAAGCAATGTATTCATCAATGTGTTGATTCCTTCTGCTTGACACACTACACAAAAGTCAGTAACACTGAACTGAAACTTTTTACTCATCTGTCCTGGAAACCATAAAATCTATACTCCAGTGGATCACTCAGATGGCATTCTTTCTGTATTTAATGTTATAGGGAAAAATTAGCAAATAATCGTTAAATATTTCAATTTATTTATCATTATTACATGTTGGGTTCATTACTCTCCACTTGCTCCCAGCTCCATTCCCTGCCCTTTGCCCAGTTCCTTGCCCCCAGGAAGGTGATCCTGGTGACTGAGCCCCCAGGCTATCTCTCTGGCTTGCCTCCTGTGGATTGAGGCATTCAGAGGCACCAGCTAGAGACAGGAGGGTGAGGGGAGAAAGGTTCAGAAGTGTCTTCCTTGCTCCCTCCGTGTTTTGGCACCACGACTCTGGTATTAGCTAAGTCTCTCTGTGACTACACCTTCTTTAAAAAGATGGATAGGCATTCACCAGATGGAATTAGTAGTAGGGACTTCCCATGCAAAGAAAAATAGGCTAAAAAAGCAAAATATGTTTGGAGAAAGGCAGAAGATGACTTTGGCCAGAAGGTGTGGTATTCACAGAGGGCACTGGAAAGGACATTTAGGGTAGGTCAGGCTGGCTGTAGAGGGACACAGCCCCACTGGAGAGCGTGAACTTGCCTGATAGGCAATGGGGAACATTCAGTGAGGACTTCAGTGAGATGAGCCTGGCAGTACTTTACAGGAGAGATTGAAAGAGATACCAGGGAAATTCTGTCAAAGATAATTGTTAAGATCTAAGTTGGATAAAAATACTGAAAAGCAGGGTGTTGAGAATGGAAAAAGAAAGGTTGGAGGAAGATCCTTGGACAAGTCCTATATTTATGGATGGGATGACATAGTAGAGTTGTGGCAGATTCTGCTCTCTGCTGCCTTGCAATTATTCATCCTGAAACTATTGCTTAGTTAAGGAACTTTGATTTCACTTGGGCTGAAAATGTACCCCATTGTACAAGGTGTGATCAACTACAAGGTGAATGTTTAAATAAAAGAAATTATTACAGTAAAAGACACATTGTCATTAATCCCCCTCAAGATACTCCCCATTGCTTCAAACACACTTATCCCATCATTCTTGCCCCTTTCTGAAGCAGTTCTGGAAGTACTCTTTTGTGAACCTCTTTAGTTGCACTATCGTGGTTGCCTTGATGTCCTGAATCATTTTGATTTTGGGGAAGAGCCAGAAGTGGCATGGTGCCAGATCCAGTGAATAAGGTGCATGAGGACACACCGTAATGTTTTTATTTGACAGAGATTGCTGTATAGCCGAAGCGATTTGTGACACGGAGCATTGTCATGGTGGAGGATTATTCATGGCACACTTTAAAACACACCTTCTCTCAACCGTAGCTCACACCTGACTGACTGCACCAAACAAGCTGAAAATTGTCATACATTGTTACTAAGTTTCCACGCACCGCTTCCCATATTGAAGATCCCTGCCTTTCCGTTGGACACCACTCACCAGCAGCATTCAACATATTTTGTGATCACAATGGAAAGACTCTTTGTCATATATCACTTCTGGAACTGCAATTTCTGTCAAATAAAAACATTACGGTGTGTCTTCATTCACTTTATTCACCAGAACGGGCACTGCGTGACTTTTGACTCTCCCTCAAAGTCAAAATGACCATGAAAGTTAAACGTTTTGAATCGATTTGGGACATCGAAACAGCCACAACAGTGCAACTGATGACACTCACGAAAGAGGACTTCCAGAACTGCTTCAGAAAGTGGCAAAAACAATGGGAAAAGTGTGTTCGAAGCGAGGAGGAGTATCATGAGGGAGATTAATGGCAATGTGTCTTTGACTGTAACACATTTTTTTTATTTAAATATTCACCATATTTTTTTTTATCATATCTCATACATTTCTCAGCCTCCCTTGCTGGTAGGTGTGGCGATATCCTGCCAATGAGATATAAGTTAACATGTGGGAGGACTTCCAGGAAAGCTATCTTGCCGGGAGCTAAATTGGGAACTGTGCCTTTTTTGCTCCCCCGCCTGCTCATCGCTGCAGCTGGGAATGCAGACATGTTGGATGACGCTCCAGCAGTTGTTAGTGGGCCATGAGGTGATCTTCAAGAAAGAAGCCTCAAAGTGAAAGGTGATGGAGCAGAAACATCCTGGGTTCCTAAAGACAAACCAGTCCTGAACTGGCTCCTCCAGAATTCTTTGTGAGAAAAGAAATGCGTATGTGTTTATGCCACAATTATTTTACTTTTTCTCTTATATGCAGTTGAATGGGATGTGAACTGTTACAGGATTGAACAGCGTAAATAACAAACAAAAAAGAGAGGGCTGAAGGTAGGTTTGTCTACTTCAAGAAGGGCAAGCAATAAAAGCATGATCCAAGTTAAAAGAAAAACAGTAAAGGGGGAGATTATGTTTGATATATGTTTCCCCAAGTGTTTGTCAAACTGATGTCCTCAAATCCTCCTTCCTTTTAAGACTCTTTGCACCTTTAAAATAAAATTGAAATGAATCAGTCTCTACCTCATTAACATATGGTAGGAAGTCTGTGCCACCATTTCTGGAGCTTCTCCGTAAGGGTTCCATATGGTCACTTGATTACCCCCTGTTCTTGAGGAATTCTCAGTCATCCGATGTGTCAGACTACTCCTCATTGCCTGCCACTCTCCTCTGTCTACATCCTCCTCCTCACCCTGGACACCTCTCTTCCCTCATGCGGCAAACCTCCTCAAACACAAGGCTGGCACGGAGCAGTCTTTTTCTGAAGAAAAGGCCATTTCAGCAGGGTACTATTTTAAAATGTAATAGAACACATCACTGTTGTTCAATTTCTCCAAATTCAATTACAGAGAGACTTTCATTCAATGCTCATCCCCTCATGGCTCTACCTACTGCCATTTTGCTTGCCTCCCTTCTCCCTGCAAAGACCCTTACCTCCCCTCTCTCAACTCTTCTGTCTGCTCCTAGGCATCTCAAAACCTCGTCTACCCAACCTTTTGATTAGGGAAAGATTTAAATTTTTAAATTTAAATCTTATTACTTAAAAAATATATATTCTTATAAATGTCTAACTATTACTTTGTTTTGTGCACCTGAAACTAATGAAAAAAATTCTTTAAACAGTGAAAAAAATTACTCTTGTAAGCAGAGAAATTTATTTTTCAGTGTTGCAACCCTCCCCTAGCTAGACTACCTCAGGGAGAACTCATTACAGCCAAAGGGCTCACATGGTGTTTTATAAAACAAAAGGAACATGAAGCCCAGAGCTCCATCTTAGCAACATTAAAAATGGGTAAAATCTTTGAAATTAAAGTTTTCTTTTAACTTATGCCAGATCAAATACTTGGGTAAGTTCTTCTTACCTCTAAGTGGAAAGAGTCAGGAGAACACTGTATGTTTTCATATGGCCAGAGCAGGATCCAGGACTCGTGACTCCTATTTCTCTTCCTAATACAAAAACGACAAGGCATTTATATCTTTAATACAATAACCCTTGGACATTAATAAATAATGAATATCTTAATAGAAAAATAGCCAAGCAACTCAAAAAAGAAGAAATGTATATGGGTGATTTATTTATTATTTAACATTTTCAACATTATGCTATCTGAAATGCAAATATTAACAACTATATACACTTTATATTATTATGTTGGCAAAGATAAAAGAGATTGACAACATTTACCATTGGCAAAGATGGAGAAAAAATGGATCTTCACATATTGTGTGTCTGCAGTGTAATGTACTTCCTTACTTTTGCTTATCCCCATCTGCCTTCCAGGCCCTGGACTGTTTGCTCAGTTGAAAGCTCCAGATGCCACATGAATGACCTCATCTGTTAACACCACAGGTGGCCTTGACCTCGCCTTGTATGGCCTTCATCACTGTAGCAATCCTGGCACCCAGACTGAACCCCACTGGACATGAGGAGGCTCCTGGTACTCCCACTTCCTGACTCAGGTGATGCATATTGGACATAGCATCTAGCTTCCCTAGCAGCGGCTCCCTACCTGTAAGGACAGAGAAGTTAGCATCCCATAGGGTACACTTTAACCAAAGAGAGACAATCACTGGTAATTTCTCTCCCTCATTCCTACCAACAGACTTTCCAAGGCACAGTGGTTCCATATGACCTGTCCAGAATTGTCCTTCTGACAAACCAATGACTATACGCAAGAAGCTGTGACCAGCTGGGTAACACATCTCTTTTATTTGCTGCCCTTCCTTTTTTCTTTGTCTCTCTCCCCTGAGATAGCACTCCTATCCAAAATAAAGTATTAACATTTAAGTTTTATCTCAATCTCAGTTTCCTGGGAAACCTAGAAAGATGATAAAGTAATATAACTTCTTTGGAGGACAGTTTGGCAATGTATATCAAATTGTTAAAAACGTATGTACATTTTTTTGTGGTAAAATATACATAACATAAAATTTACCATTTGGACCATTTTTAAGTGTATAATTCAGTGCCGTTAAGTACATTCACGGTGCCGTGCATTCATCACCACTATCAATCTCCAGAAATTTTTCATCCTCCCAAACTGAAACTCTGTATCCATTAAACAATAACTCCCTAATTCCCCTCTTTTCAGTTCCTGGCAACCACGGTTCTGCTTTCTGTCTCTATGAATTCGACTACGCTAGGTACCTCAAATAAGTGAAATCATACAATATTTGTCTTTCTGTGTCTGGATTACTTCACTTAGCATAATGTGCTATAGGTTCATCCATGTGTCAGAATCTCCTTCCTTTTTAAGGTTGAATCATGTTTCATTAGATGTATAGACCACATGTCGCCTATCCATTCATCCATCAATGGACTCTTGGGTTGTTTCTACCTTTTAACTATTGTGAATAATGCTGCTATGAACATGGGTGTGCAAATATCTGCTTGGATCTCTGCTTTCAATTATTTTGGATATGTACCTGGAAGTAAAATTGCTGGATCATATGATAATTCTATGTTTAATTTTTGAGGAACTGTCATTCCAAAGTGACTCACCACTAAAAAAAAAGGTATGTATTTACTGACACAGGAATTTCACTCTAGAACGTTTTCCTAAGGAAATAAAAGACATATCTGTGATGCTTCTGACTAGTTCACATCTTAATATTCAATTTTCATTGACATTTGTATCTCTTGGTTGATACATATACATAACATGTGTTCTATATTTCTGTACATATACATACAAAAAGCTCAATACCTTTTTTTTTGTTGTTGTTATACTCACAATTACATTTATTACAGAGAAAGGATACAAGTTAGAATCAGCCAAAGGAATCCAATAGGGTGGAGTCTAGCAGGGTTCAAAGTCCAGTTGTCTTTACAGTTATCAGCTCCCTGTGGAGTCGTGGACAGTTTTGTCTACTCCTGCCCACAGTGTATGATAGTACACATACAGAATCGCCAACCAGGAAAATTCGCCCACACTTTGGTGTCTAGATTTTTATGGGCGCTTTACTACTTGGCATGATTGATTGATTCTTTGCCCATATGGTTGAACTCACTCTCCAGCCATAGAGTGAACTCACTCTCCAGCCCTGCCCCTTCCTAGAGAACTGGCTGACATCAGGCTCCAAGGGCTCATCCTGTTAACATAAATTATCAGGTGTGGTCTGAGGAGCCCACCAAGATTAACAAAGACACTTCTATCCCTGGGACCTCCTAAAGATGTTATGCCAGGATTTTCGTTGGTAAGGTCTAATTCTTTATTATATAGTGACTGTCATTCATCTCTATACACATTCTTCTGAACTGATAAGGATGACACAAACAACGACAATTGTTTAGAGACTTTTCATTTATACACTGTCATTTTTAATTTCAGAAGTTTTGTGAAATTATTATGAACATATTACTCGAGGGTAGAAAAACATGTTTATAATCAGATATAGTGCTAAATAGCATATACAGTATTCATTTAGTTTTCAGTTCTGATGTTTAATGACAACTTTATTAAATGCTGGAACACATTAAAAAAACAATAAATTTAAAAATTAATTTACAATTAATTTATTTTTTAATTAGCTTCAAGTGTACAAAGCAACATAATAGAGTAGTTAGACATTTACACCCCACACAAAGCGATAACTCCCCGCCCCCAATCTACTACCTCTAACATTGTATACAGCTGTTACAACTCCATTGACTCTATTCCCTACGCTGTACTGCATATATGTTTATAGCTGACATTACATATTATTCATCTTCAACTTCAGGTGTACAGTGCAGTGGTCAGGCATCTACACAGTCCATGAAGTAAGTGGTCTCCCTAATAAGACAAGTGCCCATCTGACCCCCTACAAAATCTCTACAACATTATTGATTATGTTCCCCAAATTGTATTTCATATCCCCGTGGCCATATTGTGATTATTAATTTGTACTTTCTAATCCCTTTATCTTCTCCCCCATCCCCATCCCCCTCTCAACTAACAACCCTCAGTTTTTTTCCCCCCTATGTCTCTGAGTCTATTTCTGTTTTGTTTGTTCATTTATTCTGTTCTTTAGATTCCACATATAGGTGAGATCATATATTGTTTGTGTTTCTCCATCTGACTTATTTCACTTAACATAGTATCTCTAGGTCCATCCATGTCATTGCAAATGGTAATATTTCATTCTTCTTTCTGGCCAAGTAATACTCCATTGTATAAATATACCACAGTTTCTTTATCCAATCATCTATCGATGGATGTTTCGGTTGTTTCCGTATCTTGGCTATTGTGGAGAAAAGGGAACCCTAGTGCACTGTTGGTGGGATTGGAGATTGGTGCAGCCACTATGGAAAACTGCATGGAGGTACCTAAAAAAATTGAAAATGGAACTACCTTATGACCCAACAATTCCACTCCTGGGTACCTATCCAAAGAAATCCAAAACACTATTTAAAAAAAATACATGCACCCCTATGTTTATTGCAGTGCTATTCACAAATTAATTTATAATTTAATCTGTGCCATATATTAATACACAATATTGAGATAATTTTAATTACCATTAACCATCACTATTATAAAGAAGAATTAATAGAACAAAAGTCATATCAATTGTTCCTTGGCTCCCAGTTAGGGCTTCACTGTTAATTTATAGGTCCATTTCCAGTCACCCTTTATTAGGGTTAAATATCAGCCCTCCTTCAGATCTAATTGAGATTTTTAAATTTATGCACTTACTTACATTTATTCATTTAAGATTTCTAATATGTCACAATAACTTATTTAAATGAAGCGTTTACCCAAGATATACACTTTTATCCTTTTTTTAATGTAAAACTCACTGAAGATTTAAAAGAATAGCAAATATTGTTACAGTGTTTTGTAGTAATCATCTGCAAATGCACTTTTAAAAATCTACTTCAAATGTAGAGTATTTAAGAGGTTTAGTTAAATGTGCTGAATCACACTTCACTCGTGTATTTTTAACACAATCTGTGAATGTATTTGTGTTTATGTTTTGCTCCTTCTTTTAAAAAACACTGCATATACAAAAACACAATTTCTAAAAATTGAGGGTTTAAGTTTTCCCCTTTAGGCTAAAATTGTATTGAGTTCAATTTTATTTTATTATGCTTGGATAGCAAATAAAGCAATTAAAATTATGTTGCTAAGTGCCATATATATATATATATATATATATATATATATATATATATATATGCTGCTTCAATAGGCTTTCTAAATATTATAGCAAAGGTGTAATAATATTTCTTGGATGATGATAGAATTACAGAAAATTATGACAGAGGTGAGTCCATTTTTCATTTTATGGCTGTTTCAAAATACTGCTATAAATTCTAGAATTTAAAAACCTGATGCTTACTCTGGATGTTATATGCATAATGCCCCATTTTCACTACTTGATATTATTTGTCTCCATGTACCTTATAGGCCAGGTTTGCTTTGGTTTTGAATATTATTATTATTATTATTTTCAATATCATTGCCATTTTAGTGGCTTCAATCATGATATGACAGATTGTGCCTGCTGAGCTTTAAAAAATTAATGGGTTATCTCCATGCGCTCATAAAGCATTGTTAAAGATCTTCTTTTATTTAATTTACATTTTCTCCAGCTTTTCATTTTGAAAAAATTTAAACATACATAAAAATTGAAAGGATGGTACACTCATTTACCCTCTGCCTAAATTCAACAATTATTATTAACATTTTGCCATGCTAGCTTTATCGGGACACTTTACTCCTAAATACTTAAGCTGCATATCATAAAAATAAGGACATTTTCCTAATTAAACTCAATACCATTATCACATCTAAGAAAATTTAAATGAATTTGATTGTATCATCTTAAGTTCATTTCAGATATTTTCAATTGTCTCAAAAATGACTTTGTACAGTTTTTTGTTTCTGTTGTTTGTGCTTGAACCTGGATTCAGAGGTTCATAATTTCATTTGGTTGTCTCTTTTAGTCTAGAAGATACTTCTCTGTACTCCTGTGACTTTTTTTCTCCCATGAAGTAACTTTAAAAAAAAAATAATTTGGTACTGGCTTCAACTGTGAGCTACTTAATATAGGAAATATTTCTTCTACTCTTTGTATTCTTTATAAGGAAGTAATATGATACCATGTAATAGTTCAAGTATTCAATAATATACTTTAAATAACCACAATTACAAACTTTAGATTCTCTAAGAATCACTGACTTAAATACATTACATTTTGCTATGGCCTAACCTTGAATCTAAGTTTGTCAATCTGGAATAGGGCCAAGGAATCTGTACTTTTAATCAACACCCCAGGACTTTGATACAAATGGTTTGAAGGCTACACTTTGAGAAATGCTGGAAAAAAGAATGAGAAACTATGCCTTCAGTTCAGGTGAATCAGCAATTTGATGTATGGATATTGTCAACCTGAATTCATTGAGCAACTTTTCTTTGACAGACTTCTAGGTTCTGAGGTAAGTTAATAAACTGGATAGACAAAATCCGGATCTTCTGGCAGCTTACATTGAACAGGGATGACTGAAGGGAGGAATAAACCAGATCATTACTAAATATTATGAAAGAAATAGAAGCATAATACAATAAAAGAACTGTGCAGAGGGGACTAGCTACTGTAAATAGGATTCAGAGAGAGATGATGTTTTAGTTTAGACCTGAAATTTAAGGATGTGGGTATAAAAAATACTTGAGTACTCAGGAAATATAAAAAGACCACTGTGGCTAGAGCATAGTGTCAGGGACCAGAGTTATATGAAAAAATTTTGCCAAGGAAGGCATGATCTAGCTTATCAAGGCCCTGCAAGCTACATAAGGAGTATTTATATTCACTGACTTATTTATATTCATAAATACTACATTTATATTCATAGTAAAATAAGAAGCTGTAGTGCACATCTTAAGATTTCACCTACCCAGATCCATATCCTCTTTCTTCAAGGATGGAACCTTGATATTCCTTTTCAGAAAAATCTCATTGAGTGCAGTGTGGGGAAATCAAAATACCCTAATCTCTCCTAACAATCATACAACTTCTCCCCAAATTTGAAAATTGAGCCAAACAAATATATACATAATATATCCACAATCTATATGTATATATACTATATCCACAATCTATATGCATATATACTACCTATATAAAAAATATTATATGTTTCTATATATGTACATATAAAAACTCAATACCTTTTAAACAAAATGGTATGTAGTAAAAGTCTTGAGCAATATTCCAAATATAGTAGGTAGAGCATTAGCATCTGTGAAGACATTTTGAAAGACAAGCTGAGTGTCAGCAAAGGCAAGGTATGCCTCAGATAATGGGACTAAGTGAGGCATCAGAGCAAAACACAAGACAATCATATTCTTGAATCAGCATCATGTTTTAAGCATTTCACATCTGACCACACGTGTAATAAAAAATGTGGCAACTTTTGTCTTGAGTACCTGGGAGGTAACCTTTAAACTTCTGGAATTTCTAGAACGATTGGAGTTTCTTTGTCATTCATGGTAGTCCCTGGGCCCACACCTGACAGTTTATGCTAACAAGGTGGCTCAGGAGTGGGGCTGGCCACGTCAGAAAGACCAACCATGAAATTAAAGGGTTAGGATTTTGAGCCACCTGATATCAGTCCAACCTCTGAGGAAGGAACCAGGACTGAAGATTGAGTCTCATGGGCAATGATGTAATCAATCATGCCTACAGAATGAAACCCTAATCAAAACTATAGACATTGAAGTGCAGGTGAGCTTATCTGGTTAACAACACCTTGTCCTTATCACACATTGATGTGCTGGGACCATAACACTTCCCAAATTCACAAGCTCCCATTTGGAAGCCTCCCATGTCTCTCCCTACATATCTTTCTCTTTGGCAGGTTCTGATTTTTATCCTTTCACAATAATAAAACTGTAATTATAAATATAAACCTTTCCTGTGAGTCATTGTAGAGAATTATCAAACCTGAGGGTATTTGTGGAAACCTCTTAATTCATAGCCAGCTGGTCAGAAGTGAGAGTGACTTTGGGAAATTCTGAACTTGTGGCTGGCATGTGAAGTCAGGGCAGTCTTATGGAGGATGGCACCCTTAACTCATGATGTTTGGCCAAATTCTAGGTACCATTGTACTTTGTTATCGAATACAGTCATTTTCACTAACTTTTAGTTATGTTTTTGGTAAGCAGTTAGGCATTTGGTATTAATATATAATGAGAAATATTTGAATAATGAGAAATTTGTTCCTGGTGAACATTTCCACACAAACATTTAAATTTCAGTGGCTTGTGTTTGGGACATGTGTAAGAGTACCACTAAGTAGCTTGTGTTCGGGACATGTATAAATATCTATTTTTAATGACATTCATCACAGACTCTTTTAAGATCTAAATTTTGGAAACTATCTACATGTCCACTCACAGGGGTGCAGACAAGTGAATGGCTTTTGAACAAATGCGAATAGGAAGTATACACTAGCTCATCTCTAGAGGCTCCTGAACCTAAAGGTATATTTCCAGGTGAAAAAGACTAAAAAAAAAATGTGGTTTAGAAGTCTTGGTTCCCTGCTGAAAGAGGACCCCTTTAACCTCTCCATCCACCTCATTGTCTACCCCTGTTCTCCCAGAACAAGAAATGCTAATCCCGTAGGTCATGCCATTGATTGGGTCACATTTATTGGTTGGCAGGATCACTGAGCAGTAAAATATCCTATGTGCTTGAGGGATAGACCTGCTAGCACTGTCTTAGGGAAGGCCCAGGAAGCTTTTTGTTCTTTGTTCTTTCTCTCTCTCTCTCTCTCTCTCTCTCTCTCCTTCTTTTATATTAATTCTCTTCCATGAGCAATCTGCTTACTCCGTTAGGGAGCCAAGCCAAGCCTAGGTGTTCTTGAGGATCAGTCACTGCTCTTCTCTTTCTCTTTCCCTCCCCAAACCGAGCATGCTCAGCATTAAGGTAAGCAGAGGTCTAAGAGTAACCCTCATGATCCTTGTTCCTGCTGGTGGAAACTGTAATATGATGCGATATCATTCCTGTGATTGTGATGTATAATATGGCCTAAGAGAAATAATGTAGGTGAACCTAATCTAATTCACAAGCCCTTTAAAGTGGAGAATTTTCCCAGGCCCATGGTCATAGAAGGGGAAGTCAGAGAGATTTGAAGTATTCAAACAATGCACTGCTATTGACTTGAAGATGGAAGAGACGATGTGTGAGGACCAGAGAGTGGCTTCTGGAGCTGACAATAACCTCAAGTCAACATCTAGCATGGAAATGGAGACCTGAGCCTTACAGCTATACAGGCCTAAACACTTCCAATAAGCTGAATGAGTCTGTGAGGGGGTTTTTCCCCAGAGCTTCCAAGTAAAAGCCCAATCTGGCCAATACCTTGATTTTAGCTTTTGAGATCCTAAGCAGAGAACTCACTGGAGATCAGCCAGATTTCTGCCTTATAAAACTATAACTTAGTAAATGAGTGCTGTCTTAAGTTTCTAATATTTGTGATGTTTAATTACACAACAATAGAAAACTAATAGAAAGATATTACCGGGATGGCTGGTTAGCTCAGTTGGTTAGAGTACGGTGCTCATAACATAAAGGTTGCTGGTTCAATTCCCACATGGGGCACTGTGAGCTGTGCCCTTCACAACTAGATTGAAACAACTACTTGACTTGGAGCTGATGGATCCTGGAAAAACTATGAAACTCTGTGCAATGATAAAGTATTAAAAAAAAAAAAAAAATCTTACCATCCAAAGAGCATAAGCTAGTGGGATTCCACTGAGTGTCTGTTGTCTCATCTATAAAATAGGGACAATAATGTCAGATGTGTTGGTTGTGGTTTAACTTAGATAATAAACATTGGGAAAACTTTGTAGGTTGCAAAGTGCTAAAAAAAAACTGTGAAGTATTTATGTTAACATTACTGAGCATGCACGTGAACTGGGCCCAGGTGGCCTAGTGTTAACACATTTTCCAATTAAGTGTGGAGCAGTGTGGAAATTGTAGTTGAGGTGGGGGACAAGAGGAGGACATTAGCCAGGTTAGTGGTCTTCATAATCTGTACCTGAGACTGCACTGTAATGCACAATCAGCAGATAAGACCAATCCTCCTGCTTTCATCATTCTTTCTTGTGTCCAAAGGCAAACAGTTCTAGGTACTTGAAATGCAAATCACATCACGGTCAGAGCATCTTTGGGAAGTACACTGTTTTAAATGTTTGTCTTCTCCCCCGAAAAAATGTAGAGTAAGATTGTCCTGTGCCCTGAGTTTTAATTGTGCATCAAAAATGATCTTTCACTACCATCTTCTCCTTTGTGTTCTGTTGGCGTTATTGCCAAAATGTCTCCTTTCTGTCTTCACCAAGGCTTCTTGTACCTCAATCCAAGTCTTCCTGGATTTTATGGCTGTTGGTTACTCTTTCTCTTTCCCTTGGATGTTGAAAGATAGTCCCATTTAACTCATGATTCTGGTGATTTTTCCCTCACATTTTCTACATCATCTAAAGCACATCCGTAGACATGTTTCAACCGGTTATAAACATAAAGAAGTAGCATTGTTAGGATTAGGCTCTTAGAACAAGCAAAGTCCAACTCCTTCATATTTTGTCAAGCAGATTTTTTTCCAAAAGGATTTCATTATATTCTTGACAATAGAGTAACTGTAATAACTTCTGAAATAAAAATTTTTATACTTCTTTCCAAAAAATTAACAACCTTGTTAGGATTTTTGCATCAATTAAAAAAAATACTAGCAGCAGAAGGAAATATATTTGAGATTGAGATATCTCAATCTCAAACAGCTATATAGACAGCTGTTATCTGTATAGCTGTTTCAATCTATTATTAAGCCAATGTTTAAGGTAAAAACATATTATTATTATGGTTAAATTTATTATTTGGGAAGACTTTGCTTTTTTGTTTTATTTTGCTTCTTCATTTAATTTAAATACACATAATATTTAATAGAACGTGCCAGATGACAGAGTAAGTGTCTTGTTAAGAGTAAGGTCACTTATGTCACCTAATGTTTTGACCCATGGAGACATTCCTGAAGATTCAACACAATTCATTCAATTATTCACTCAAAAGGTTTATTAACCTTATTTTTTCTTCTTTTATGACATGTATTCTACTTTTCCTTTAGTATAGACATTACTTTGTTACTTTATTTTCTGTCATACAAGAACATAAGTGCCTCCAAGTCAGGGACTAGGTAATACTTATCTTTGAATTTCCTATAATTCTTGGCACAGTGTCTCACTCAATAGATTTCTACTCAATTCAACTTTTAAAAAAATGAAAATGACCAAACAACCTAGACTAACCAAGGTGGCAAAAAGGAGATAATATGTATATTTAAAAGAATGAGTCAGTTAATGATGGTTTTGGCTGCAAGTAATAGAAAATATAACTTACATTTGTTTAAATACATTTTTAAAAATTTTTATTTTATTAAATTTATTGGGGTGACAATTGTTAGTAAAATTACATAGATTTCAGGTGAACAATTCTGTATTACATCATCTATATATCCCATTGTGTGTTCACCACCCAGAGTCAGTTCTCCTTCCATCACCATATATTTGATCCCCTTTACCCTCATCTCCCACCCCCCACCCCCCTTACCCTCTGGCAACCACTAAACTATTGTCTATGTCTATGAGTTTCTGTTTCTCATTTGTTTGTCTTGTTCTTTTGTTGTTTTTGGTTTATATACCACATATCAGTGAAATCACATGGTTCTCTGCTTTTTCTGTCTGACTTATTTCGCTCAGCATTACTCTCTCAAGATCCATCCATGTTGTCACAAATGTTCCTATATCATCTTTTCTTACCGCCGAATAGTATTCCATTGTGTATATATACCACAACTTCTTTATCCATTCATCTATCGAAGGACATTTTGGTTGTTTCCATGTCTTGGCCACCATAAACAAAGCTGCAATGAACATTGGAGCACACATGTCTTTATCTCTAAATGTTTTCAGATTTTTTGGGTAGATACCCAGGAGAGGGATTGCTGGGTCATATGGCAATTCTATTCGTAATGTTTTGAGGAACCTCCACACTGCCTTCCATAACGGCTGCACCAGTCTGCATTCCCACCAACAGTGTATGAGGGTTCCTTTTTCTCCACAGCCTCTCCAACATTTGTTACTATTTGTCTTGTTGATGATAGCCATTCTGACTGGGGTGAGGTGATATCTCATTGTGGTTTTGATTTGCATTTCTCTGATGATTAGTGATGTTGAGCATTTTTTCATATGTCTATTTGCCATTTGTATGTCCTCTTTGGAGAAATGTCTCTTCAAGTCCTCTGCCCATTTTTCAATTGGGTTGTTTGTTTTTTTGTTGTTGAGTTGCATGAGTTCCTTGTATATTCTGGATACTAGCCCCTTATCGGAGGCACTGTTTGCAAAAATCTTCTCCCATTCAGTTGGTGGCCTCTTTATTTTGTCAATGGTTTCTTTAGCTGTGCAGAAGCTTTTAAGTTTCATATAGTCCCATTCGTTTATTTTAGCTTTTACTTCCATTGCCTTTGGAGTCAAGTTCATAAAATGCTCTTTGAACCCAAGGTCCATAAGTTTAGTACCTATGTTTTCTTCTATGCAGTTTATTGTGTCAGGTCTTATACTTAAGTCTTTGATCCATTTTGAATTAACTTTGGTACATGGTGACAAATAGCAGTCCAGTTTCATTCTTTTGCACGTGGCTATCCAATTCTCCCAGCACCATTTAGTGAAGAGGCTGTCTTTGCTCCATTGTATGTTTTTAGCTTCTTTGTCAAAAATTATCTGTCCATATTTATGTGGTTTTATTTCTGGGTTCTCAATTCTATTCCATTGGTCTGTGTCTGTTTTTCTGCCAATACCATGCTGTTTTGATTATTGTAGCCCTGTAGTACAAGCCAAAGTCAGGAAGTGTGATACCTCCATTATTGTTCTTTTTCTTAAGATTGCTTTGGCTATTCGGGGTCTTTTGTGGTTCCAAACAAATCTGATGATTTTTTGTTCTATTTCTTTAAAATATGCCATTGGGATTTTGATGGGGATTGCATTGAATCTGTATATTGCTTTGGGTAATATGGCCATTTTAACTATGTTGATTCTTCCAATCCATGAGCACGGAATGTCTTTCCATTTCTTTGTGTCTTCTTCAATTTCTTTAAAAAATGTCTTATAGTTTTCAGCATATAGGTCTTTCACATCCTTGGTTAAGTTTATTCCTAGGTATTTTATTCTTTTTGCTGCAATTGCAAAAGGAATTGTTTTTTGTATTTCTTTTTCTGAGATTTCATTGTTAGTATATAGGAAGGCAATGGACTTTTGTGCGTTGATTTTGTAGCCAGCAACTTTACTGTATTCGTTGATTGTTTCTAATAGCTTTTTGGTGGAGTCCTTAGGGTTTTCTATATATAGCATCATGTCATCTGCAAAGAGTGATAATTTAACTTCTTCATTCCCAATTTGGATGCCTTTTATTTCTTTCTCTTGCCTGATTGCTCTGGCAAGGACTTCCAACACTATGTTGAAAAGCAGAGGTGATAGGGGACATCCCTGTCGTGTTCCTGAACGTAGAGCAAAGGGCTTCAGTTTTTCTCCATTAATTATGAGATTAGCAGAGGGCTTGTCATATATGGCCTTTATTATGTTAAGGTATTTTCCTTCTATACCCATTTTATTAAGTGTTTTAATCATAAATGGATGTTGTATCTTGTCAAATGCCTTTTCTGCATCAATTGATATAATCATATGATTTTTGTCCTTTATTTTGTTTATGTGATGTATCACATTGATGGATTTGCATATGTTGAACCATCCTTGTGCCCCGGGGATGAACCCCACTTGGTCGTGATGAATAATCTTTTTAATGCATTGTTGTATTCGATTTGCTAGAATTTTATTTAGGATTTTTGCATCGGTACTCATCAGAGATATTGGTCTGTAGTTTTCTTTTTTTGTGCTGTCCTTACCAGGTTTTGGTATCAGGGTAATGTTGGCCTCATAAAATGAGTTGGGGAGTCCTGTTTCTTCTTCAATTTTTTGGAAGAGTTTGTGCAGGATTGGTATTAGATCCTCTTTGAAGGTTTGGTAGAATTCACTAGTGAAGCCATCTGGTCCCGGACTTTTGCTTTTGGGAAGGTTTTGGATGACTGATTCAATTTCGTTACTGGTGATCGGTCTGTTTAGATTTTCCAGTTCTTCATGGTTCAGCCTTGGAAGGCTATATGTTTCTAAGAACTTATCCATTTCTTCTAGGTTGTTGAATTTGGTGGCATATAGTCCTTCATAGTATTCTTGGATGATCCTTTGTATTTCTGTGGTGTCCGTGATAACTTCCCCTTTTACGTTTCTGATTTTGTTAATCAGTGTCTTCTCTCTTTTTATCTTAGTAAGTCTAGCCAAGGGTTTGTCAATTTTGTTAATCTTTTCAAAGAACCAGCTCTTTGCCACATTAATTTTTTCTATTGTCTTTTTGTTCTCTATTTCATTTAGTTCTGCTCTAATTTTTGTTATTTCCTTTCTTCTGCTGACCTTGGGTTTTACTTGTTCTTCTTTTTCTAGTTCTTTAAGGTGTAACATGAGGTTATTTATTTGGGAGTTTTCTTGTTTCTTGAGATAGGCCTGTAATGAGATAAATTTCCCTCTTAAAACTGCTTTCGCTGCATCCCAAAAATTTTGGTAGGATGTATTTTCATTGTCATTTGTTTCTATGTATCTTTTGATCTCTCCTCTAATTTCTTCTTTGACCCAGTCCTTCTTTAAAAGTATGTTGTTTAATCTCCATGTAGTTGTGTTTTTTCCCGCTTTCTTTTTACAGTTGATATCCAATTTCAAAGCCTTGTGATCAGAGAATATGCATCGTATGATTTCAATCTTCTTAAATTTGTTGAGACTGATTTTATGTCCCAATATATGGTCTATCCTTGAGAATGTTCCGTGTACACTAGAAAAGAATGTATAGTCTGATGTTTTAGGATGAAGTGCTCTATAAATGTCAATTATGTCCATTTCATCTAATGTGTCATTTAGGGCTACTATTTCGTTATTTATTTTCTGTTTGGATGATCTATCCATAGCTGTCAATGATGTATTTAAGTCCCCTAGTATAATTGTGTTTTGGTCAATTTCTCCCTTTAGTTCTGTTAGTAGTTGCTTGGTGTATTTCGGTGCTCCCTGACTGGGGTCATAAATATTGATGACTGTTATGTCTTCTTGTTGTACAGTCCCCTTCACCATTATGAAATGTCCATCTTTGTCTCTTGTTATCTTTTTCACCTTGAAGTCTGTTTCATCTGATATCATTATGGCTACACCTGATTTTCTCTGGGTACCATTTGTTTGGAGTGTCAATTTCCACCCTTTCACTTTGAGTCTGTGCTTGTCCTTGTAGCTGAGATGTGTCTCTTGGAGACAGCATATGGTTGGGTTTAGTTTTTTGATCCAATCTGCTACTCTGTGCCTTTTTATTGGTGAGTTCAGTCCATTTACATTTAGGGTGATTATTGATATGTGAGGATATCCTGTCATTCTACCTTTAGTTTTCTGGTAAGGCTGTGTCTCCATTGTTTCTTTGCCTTTTTGTTGTTGTCTATTATTTCTGTGTGGTGGTATTCTATGATGTTTCCCTCTGTTTCTTCTTTTATTTCAGTATATATTTCAGTTCTGGATTTATTTTGAGTGGTTACCCTTAAGTTTATGTAAAAGAAAGTTTGATATTTAGAGTATTCCATTTTCTTCAGCACGCTTACTTTCTCCATTCCCATATTCCGGTTCAGGCCTTTACTCTCCCCCTTTTTGAGTTTTGGTTGCCACAAATTGTCCCTGTTGATGGTGGTCAAATAGCCTCCTTTAGTATTTCTTGTAGTGCAGGTCGTGTATTAGAAAATTCCCTCAGCTTCTGTATGTCTGGAAAGGTCTAAATACATTTTAAAATGTATCTCACATAAGAAGCCTGGAATCAGCTGGCTCCAGGTTGAGCAATTCAATAGCCCAGCAGTATCATCAAGGATCCAAATTCTTTGCCTATTTCTATTGGTTATCCTCAAAGTGTCAACCACCACCCTGTGGTCGCAGGATGCAGACACAACTCTTGGTATCATATTCTCACATGAGAATGTCTAAAGGCTGGAATAGAGGGCACCCCTTCCTTTTTCAAACCAGATCAGAACTCACAGCAGAGTTCTTGTGTCTCATTAGCCAGAATTAGATCCCAGGATGTCTCTGTCTGGCCATGATCTAGTACCAGAGACTAGATTTAACCTCCTGCATCAAACAAACAACAACAAAACTGGTCAAATATATAAAACAATAGATTTCAGACATTGGACAACAGGCAGTGCAGAACTGGGATCCATGAGAGAAGAGAAATAAAAGAGGTGAACCCTAAATATGCTTAAGATTACTGCCTGGACATAGTTTCTAGGAAACACCAGCATGAAGGGAACAACCAAAACTAAGTCTGGTACCTCTCTGAGTTGAGGAGTATAGAAACCAGGCCTGCCAGGATTTGTGGGGTAGAATACTGGAGAGAAGGAGGTCAGCATTACCCTGATAACACCATCATAAAAATACATTATAATAAAAGAGCACTACCAACTCATGTTGCTTAAAAGCATAGATACAAAACTCCGCAGCAAAATTTCAGCAAATGAAATCCAGTAATACAAAAATGTAATGCATTAGGTAACACATTATGACTAAGTGGAGTTACTCTGAGGAATGCAAGGTCGGTTTAATATGTTGGAAGACTAAGAAAAATCCATATGGTCACTTCAATAGATATAGTAAAAGAATTTGGGAATAATCAACATCTGTATGACAAAAACTCTCAACCAATTAGGAGGAGAAAGAAACTTTCTCATCCTGATAAAATAACTCTACAGAAAAACTACAGCTAACATCATACTTCATGGTGAAAGACTCGGTGTTTTCCCTGTGATTGGAAAGAAGGCAGCAATGTCTACTTTCACCACTTCTATTCAAATGCACTAGAGTTTCTAGCCTGGGCAATAAGGCAAGAAAAAAACATGTTTTAAGATAGAAACAAAGAATTAAAACTGTCTTTATATGAAGATGACATGATTATTTATGTAGAAAATCCTATGGAATCCACAAAAAACTATTAGAACTAATAAGTGAATTTAGCAAGGTCACAAGATACAAGGTTAATATACAAAAATCAATTGTATTTCTAAACCTAGCAATAAACCGATTGAAATTGAGAAAACACCATTTACAATAGCATTGAAAAACCATGACATAATTAGAGATAAATTTAACAGAAAACAGTGACTGCAAAACCTGTACACTAAAATTACAAAACATTGCTCAGAAAAATTACAGAAGATCTTTGTAAATGGAGAGCTATGAGGTGTTTCATGGATTGGAAGGCTTGACTTTATTATTATCAGTTCTTCTACAATTGATCTATAAATGCATTCATTCCCAATTATAATCACTGTCAGATTTTTGTATGTGTATGGTATTGACCAACATGTTCTAGAATATATGTGGAAATGGAAAGGCCTTAGAATAGCCAAAACAAATTTGAAAATGGTGAATAAATCCTCTACATGTATTCTATATGATTGCAGTACTTAATGAAAAGCTATAGTAATCAAAACAGTGTGGTATTTGTATAAGGAGAGAGATATAGACCAATGGAACAGGATAAAAATCCATAAATAGGCTCATACATATATGGCTAACTGATTTTCAAAAAGGTTCCAAAGTAATTCAGAGAAAGAATATTCTATTCAACAGAGTTAGAACAATTAAATATACGTTTTTAAAAATGTACCTCACACTACATTACACATATACACACTACACACACACACACACACCAGGAAGAACTCATGTTTAACAGCAATACAAATGGATATATATATATATATATATATATATATATATATATATACATATATATATACATATATATGTATATATGTATATATATGTATGTATATATGTATATGTGTGTACATATATATGATGTGGAGTACAACATAAGGAAGATAGTTAATTGTATTATAATAGTTATATAAGATGTCAGAGGGGCAGTAGCTTGGGAGAGGGAGGTTATCACTTTGTGAGGGGTGTAAATGTCTAACTATTATGTTGCTTTGTACGCTTGAAACTGATTTTTTTTAAAAAAAGAAGAAGACGAAGAGAAATGTACCTCCACACATACCTCTTAAAACACACAAGATATAATTTGAACTAGATCATAGACCTGCATATAGGAAATATAACTACAAAATTCTTAGAACAAAATGTAGGGAAAACTTTGTGACTTTGGATTAGGTATGATATCTTATGTAGCACACAAGCTCAAACAGTAAGGGGAAAAAATGTCAATTTGAACTTTTTCAAAAGTTAAAACTTTTGCTCTTCAAAAGTAACTGTTATGGTGAAACTATTCTGTATTATACAGTAATGATGGATACCTAACTTTATGCATTTGTAAAAGCAACAGAAGTGTATAACACAAAGAGAGAACCTCAATGTATGCAAATTAAGAATAATAATTTAGCAAACTAGGGGATTCCAGAAAAGAATACAGTCTGTGACAAGAAAATCAAATGTATAATGTAAATATGAAACAACCTCACTGAGAGGGTGAGGAGAAAAAGATTCTGACCTAAGTTACTTTGGAAATGAATACAATCTGTAAAACTGAAGTCAAAAGGAACTTCACTCAGACTCTAGTTGATGAAGTTATTTCCCATGGAGGAAGCAGTTAACAATTCTGATACTACGGATACACGCATATACATTCTGATACATTCGGATACACGGATATACATTCTGATACATGTATACTGGAATTGGACAGTTAAATAAATGAATGGCAAGTTTCTAACTGATGGGGTGTGAATCTAAAGATAATCAAGGGGAGAAAGACAGAATGATCATGTGGTAATGGATTAGAATTGGAGACATCAGAAAGAACTCACGTTTAACAGCAATACAGATGGTTACACATATTTGTATTTATAGATATGTGTATATACACAAGTTAGTATCTATTTCTTTGCTCTATCAGCTGAGCAGGACTAAGAGAAATGGCACGCTAGTAGTAACGAGCATACCCAGGACTCAGATCTTGGTTTCTTCAATCAGTCCTCAATAAAAGTAGGGCTCCTTGGAGAAACTACTGATTCTAGGACTAGGTCAGGAAATATATGAGATGAGTCTGGAACCAGTAAGTAAGCAAGTGCTCAAAAACAAAATGAAACAACAAACAAACCCACCATGATAGAGGTATGTCAAAGGAGACAACTGAAAAAGACCCCAATAGCCAAAGGTGAGAAAAAATGTTTGAGCAACAAAATATATAAATAAGTGCTTGATTATAACCTAAAGTGTAATATAATTCTGAGTCCATGCTGATATGAATAAATTATTGAATAAATTATTAAATGGGGAAGTAGAGACAAATGACCTCTGCAGAAAAATTCCAGAGAAATTATACAGACACTCTACACTCTATTCCAAAGGAAGGGGAACACAATCCCCATTCTGTAAGTGTGGGGTGTGTAGTGACTTTCTTCCAAAGAGTACAGGATGGAAAGGGGGGAAAAGAGTGAAGAGACCCCACAAATACTACTTCAGCCAGGTGATCAAGGTCAACATCAAAACGGTTACCTGTTATGTAGGTATTTTATACACACACACACACACACACACACACACACACACACACACATATAGACAGAGTCATCATATGATATGTGATGAAAATGGCACTTACCTCTGTGATCTTCTCCCCAAAACCCATAACCACAATCAAAATATGAGAAAACATCAGACAAATTCCATTAAAGAGACATCTTACAAAATTCCTAACCAGTCCGTCTTAAATCTGTTAAACTCATCAAAAACAAACAAAATCAGAACTTTTGCAGTCTAAGGAGACATAATTACTAGATATTAGTATAATGTGGTATACTGGTGGAATCCTAGACCAGAAAAAGGACAAATCTGAACAAATCTGAATAAGGTATGGACTCCAGTTAATAATAGTGTGTTGATATTGGTTAATTAATTACAACAAATATTCCATACTAATATAAGATGTTAATAACTAGGGGAAACCGTGTATAGGTGGGTAGGGGCTAAAATGGAAACACTGTACTATCTCTTCACTTTTTTTACAAATCTAAAAGTGTTCTAAAAACAAAATCTGTCAATTAAAAAGTCACTATTAAGAAAATGAGATGACAAGCATATGCTGGCAGAAAATATTTTAAAAACATACCTGATAAGATATATGTTCTTTATATATCCAGAATATATAAAGGCCTTATACAATTCAATATTAACAAGACCAACAACTGAATTTCTTTTAAATAGGAGAAAGAGTTGAACAGACACTTTACCAAAGAATATACACAAATGGCAAACAAGCACATGAAAAGATGTTCAATATCATATCACATTATTTGTTATCATTGGTAAATGCAAATTAAACTACACTGAGATACCACTACTGGAATCAGTGGTATGAAAAAGGGTGGCAATAACAAATGTAAGTGAGGATGTGGAGCAACTATAAATCTTGGAAATCTTTTTTTTTTTTTTTTAATTTTATTAAATTTATTGGGGTGACAATTGTTAGTAAAATTACATAGATTTCAGGTGTACAATTCTGTATTACATCATCTATAAATCCCATTGTGTGTTCATCACCCAGAGTCAGTTCTCCTTCCATCACCATATATTCGATGGAAATCTTATACATTGTTGATGGGAATCCCACTTTGGAAAGAAGTTCTGCAGCTTCTTAAAGAGTTCATTCATATTTACCCTATGACTCAGCAATCCCATCCCTGGGTATTTACTCAAGAGAAATGATAATGAATGTCCACAGAAATATTTGTACTTGAATGTTCACAACAGCTTTATGCATATGAGCCAGAATCTAAGTCATCCAAATTAATAAATAAATTGTGGTATAGCCACACAATGGAAAGGAACTCGGCTATGAAAGGGACTGGCAAACACATTATGTAAAGTGAAAGAGGATAAGCACAGAATACATACTGTGTAATTCCATTTATGTGACAATTTAGAAAAGGCTAATCTATAGTGACATAAAGCAAAACAGTTGTTTCTAGAAGATGGGGGAAGGAACTGACTACAATAGACAGGAGGAAGCTTTTGGAAGTGAGGAAAATGTTTTATGTTATGAATGTTGCAGTAGTTACACAACTGTTCACATTTGTCAATCTTATCAAACTGTACACTTAAAATTGCCAGATATATATATATATATATATATATATATATATATATATATATATATATAATGCTGATAAATATATATATATATATCTTAATCAGCACCATATATATATCTATATATAAATATAAAATGCTGACAAATATATCTTAATCAGCACGATATTATATTGTGCTGATTAAGAAAAAAATAACTGAGTCACCAGCCTGTATCTAAGCCAATCCCTAGCAACAGAGTAGAACTACCCTGGTCCATCTGATTTTTATCAACTTCACTCCCTGGGGTAGGAAAGGGCCTGCCTTGCCTCAAGCATAGACCATACTAAACCTTTATAAACTGGGAGTTTGTAGCAGGAGGGGAAGTGGGCTTATAACTAGCAGTGTCTCTACCCAGGGTCATATACACAGGCTTTGACGAACACTAACATCCTTATTAAAATTAAACATATATAATCTTCACCTCGTAATTAAAATCCAGCCTTTCATGAATAGTAATTGCCTATGGAACCATTCCTGATAACCAAAACTGTGTTGAATGTTAATGAAACATAGCAGTTCTGTGAAGACACGTATAAGCAAATCCTCCAGCTCAATGAGCTAGCAGTTCAGAGAAGAGTAGATTAAGCTCCCCCTTGGACAGCCGTGACCTTGTGACCGGCACATGTGGTATGTGACCTTCTTTAAACTTCTCTTTTCCTTTCCTTCACATGGGTTATTTTGTTTTCAATCCTTGGCTGCTTAGCTTGTCCTTCGGCTTTGAAGGAAGGACATTTTTTGGCCTAACTCTCAGAGAGGAAAGACATATGCTGCTTTGCTCTTGAAATCTGTTTATTTTTCCCCAGTACATATGTTTTGCTTCCTTCTCTGATGTCTGTGCTGAAACTTAAGAAGTCTGCCTTGCACCAATGGTTCTTATTAAAATAGGCCTAGGGTGGTCCCTGCTTCCATCTAGATTACAGGACCATAGCTTTTTTACATGTGAGTTATAGAGTTATGCATAACTTATGTTCTCTACTCCTGATGCATTACTATAATTGTGAGAGAATTCAGGCATAAATTTACCAAGATCTGGTACAGGTTCACTTGAAACATCTGATATTTAAGTAAGACAGTCTAGTGGGAAAGTGATCGGTGCATTCCTCTAGATTATTTAGGACCTTAGGAATGTAGGTAATCAAAAAACAAACAGGCCTGGCCTCATTATCTCCATAGTCCCTTTTCTTCCTAATAGCCTTTCCTGAGTTACAATGTGAAGCTGAGCCCTGGGCACTCAAGAAGGTTAATAAAAAAATGTTTGAATAGCACTATCTCTTGGAAACCTGAAAATACTGTCCATTCTGTTGATAATTTACAAATAATGAATTCATTCTTGGATTTATATCCACTGAAATGTTCATCCTGATTTCTTTTATTGGAAAATGAAAAAACTATATAGCCATTGGCACTTCCATTTGTGTCTTTGTTGTTAGGAAATCTAAAAGCTAAACCTTCTGAAGAATTGTAATGAGGACCCTAACTTAGATGTTGATTAACAGCTAAAATATTTGGTTTTTCAAATGGTCTCGGTCAGAACCCCTGGCACTTGCCCAGGTATAGAGACCCAGGCCCTGGACATAACATGACTCTGGTCACTCTGTTACTTAAGGCCTTTCTTGTCCCTAGTGACATTTTCATTCCACACCTTGAATTTGTAATGTGTCGTCCCGTGACAGGCTTAAAGAATATCTGGAGCAGAAGGAAATGAACCTCCCAGTCCTAACATAGAATAGAGTTTACTGGATTGGGAAAGGGTTTCAGGGGAACACCCCAGCTGTTCTAATAATAAAATTCCCTATTTGCAGCACTCTCCACCTGCATAATTACCTTTTGGAGAGTGAGCTTGACTATGCTTTTGATCCTAGCTTGGCTTGGTCTTGCTCACCCCTAACCTGGTCTCACCACCTGTATCTTTCTCTTTCGCTCTTCATTTCATCTTCTACACACTCACCTGGGATCCCTACATCTATATTCTTGTTCTAGTCTGTCTGCTCACCATGTCTTAGCAGAGGCCACAAGAATTTCTCTGGGGTTGTCCTTAGCACTGTTTCTCCAAACTTTTCTGGTTCTCTTACACTTAGGCTCACATGATAGGATTCTACTGAGGTTAGGTATGACCAGGTGACTTGCCTTGGCCAATAATATGTAAACTTTAAAAGCCAGCATGTCATTTGCTACTTTTGCTGCCTCAGTGATAATGGAAGTGTGTGTTAAAATGAAGCTTCCATCAGTATGGACCCTGAGTTACAAGAGTGAATAGGGTCCACTGCTAACCCACATGATCGAGAAAGATACCTTTGCTATTTGAAGCTTGTAAGGTTGTTTGTCACTGCAAAATAACTTGGCATATCCTGATAAAATGTCCTCTCCCATGTTTGTCTTTTCTGTTTCTGTTTCACAGTATTGTATAGTCTCTTCACATTGTGAATTTCACTAGAGCTTTCAGGACTTCGTTTGCATTCTTTTTTATTTTATGCCTTATTATCCAATATTACTCTTATTGACTTCATATCCATGTTTATAACCTTCAGTATCTTAGACTCATAGTTCCTACCCTCCTTACCTTTAGGACTTTTTTTGTTTATATTAGTCAGCAACCAATAGAATCATATCCTGAAACTCATTATAAGGCATTTACACCAAGACTGAAATCCCTAAATTGAATCTCTCTTCCAAATTCCAAATTCTTCACCTCTCTGCCTGGATTCATCTTGGTTCAGCTGCTTAGACATTTTATGCCTGTTTCTGCATTGAAAACTAAAACTAAAGCTATACCTATCTTATTGGGTTGTCGTGGGGATTAAACAAGATCATCCACAAAAGCCCTTAGAGCAGTCCCTGGCCCACTGCTCAATAGCTATTAGCTCTAATAATTGTTGTCATTACGATGTGCTGTTGGCAACTGCTCTCTACCACACTCATTAGATTTGTTCTGTATTCCTGTTATTTTGGGTATTTTTTTCTAATTCTAACTTTTTTCTAATTTCTAATTCACTGAATCTATTAGTATCCTTTGACAATTGTCGACCCTGTGGTTTAGTTCCATCCCTCCCAGGTATGGCTCCCCGTAAATCATCTAGTTCTTTAACCTGAAGTTGACTGCAGACACATGAATGAGCTCGGGGAAGACCAGCTGAACCAGCCCAAACTACCAACCCACAGAATCATCTTGAGGAAAATAAATGATGTTTGCTGTAAGTCATTAAGTTTGGGGGTAATTTGTGTCGTAGCAAAAACTAGCTGATACACTTTACAGCTGCGTGACTTTGAGCAAGTTGGTTAACCTCTTTGAATCCCTATTGTTTTACCTGTAAAATGGAAATAATGTTTATCTTTCATATGAGGATTAAGCAGCTGACAGTGAATACTCAGTAAGATGAGTGTCACTTATCTTCTCTATAAGTTCCTGGAATATTCACCATAGACATTATTTCAGCCTTTGTCTTTTATCCTTCCCCAAATTCCCTTACTATAATTTTTACCTCCAATGGATCAATTCTGTGCCTTCTTTTCACGGACATTTTCTACCAATGTCAGGAGCTCTTTTTCCTTGCCTTGTTTCCACTTGAGTTCCTTGTGACCGCTCTCTGAACAGCCTCACTTTGTGAGCTCACTCCTATCCATGGCTCTATGATCATGCAGAGAAGACTGAGCTCTCCGTCTGTCTTGAATTCCCAGCTGTTTTTCTAACATCTCCATTTGACTATCTGGTAACATCTGAACTACAACAATCAACCATACTCATTATATCCTCTCCCATTGGCTCACCTTCCCCTCTAACCTATTTTTTTTCATTCCCAAAAAGGAAATTTTAAATTCCCAATTTCCTTTATCATCTGTATCCAATTAGTTACTAAGCCATTTTCATTTTTTAAATCCCACCTTATTCTCTTTATTCCCGTTCCCACTGCCACTCCTCTCTACGTCCTCCTCACCTCCGTTTCATCACTATCCTAGTCACTCACCTTCCATTTCTCTTGATTCCATGCTTTCTGTTTACTGCCAGCAAATAGATTTCCCTTAGAAAGACAAATAGATTTCCCTTAGAAAGACTTTGGTCCTGTTGCTTCTCTGCTTAAGATTCTATAATAATTTCACATCCCCTCTCCTCAAGCTCCAGCTCCTCACCCTGGTTTCTTCCGACAAGTCATAGCCTCACTGCAGTATTTAAACCTGTTTCCCACTTCTCAATAAATTGTTCCCTTTAGGAGCAGCTGTTCCTGGCCCAGTATCTCCTTAAGCAGATGCTGAGGCAAAGATTAAAATATTGGTGCTTTATTTGAAAAGTGAAATCCATGGCAACGGAGAAGAGAATGCAGAGAAGGAAGGAGAGATGGGAAACTGCACAGAGGGAGGCATTAGCTGCTGGTTCTGCTTTAGGATGAGCCAGAAGGAACTCATAAGGGGCTTGGCAAGGGTGTCCTGCATGTTGGACGTCTCTGGCCAGGCTGCAAGGAGACCTCAGGCCTTTAAGTAGTTCATGGCAGGAGAAATTTCTCAGTCTGGCTCCCTTTGTCTTCTATTTCTCATTGATCAACATTCCCCCCCTCAGGGAGTAAACTGTCCCCTACTTCTGAGTTTCATTATCTGTCCTACTCGGTAGCTGCTTCAGGTGCCAGATCTCACACAGTGTGGCATGGTGTTTCAGCCAAGGGCAAAAGCATAAGAAGGAGGCGAAACTCCAGCAGCTGTCAGAAGAGGCCAGAGCAGAGGGCCCAACAGCTCAGGTAGGTGCCTGGCCCATCGCTGAGGGACCCAAGGAAGCCCATGAGCTCGTGTCTCATGTAGTCTGCAGGTAGCCCTACCCCTCAAATATATGCTGTTTTTGTTCCCTTGCTTAGGCTATTTCCCACAAACTTTTATTTTTTTCTGCCTTTCCAAGTCATACTAATTCTTCAGTGATTGTTCAGTTCTTACTCTTTCCATAAACCTCTTCCTGAATACCAGTATAAGAGGTTTGCTGTTTTGGTTGTTGTCTTTTCCTCTTAGCATTCTGTTCTCTCCTTGGAGTTGCTGGGAGGGGGTGGCGGTTCTGTGTTCCTATTGTGTAAAATCTTCCCTCTTTCTCATTCTCAGTTCTTACTATAGGAGAAAAATGTCAATGCCTCTTCCATCCCCACTTTAGGCACATGATTTAAGCTCAGCTGATTAGTTACTGGGTCCCCAGGCTTTGGACCTTGAGCTAGTACAAAAAGGTGAAGCGAACATACGAAGGTCAGACAGCTCTCTGTGCTGTACTCCACTTCAGTGGACTGTTTTTGTGGGTGACCTTGTCCCTGCTGCTGTTGCCTAGCATCTTAACCCTCTAGGTTCCCATGTGTTCTCCAAACCCCATTCTCCAGATTCCTGTGGATTATATAAACCCCATTTTCCCTGCCCCCTGATAGTTCTCCAATTAATATGTCTTTTTTTTAAGGTGGCCAGTTAGCTTGTTAGTGTGTTGCTAGTAACTGAGAATTGTGTTTACACTTAGGAGCTTCCCTTACTTTCTGCCACCTTGGGATGTTTATACTAGTATGTGAGATAATCTATGGAACATGCTTAGCATAATGCTTGGAACATAACACATACCTAAGAACTGCAAAAACATTATTACATGTTGTTGAAAACAAAAGCATTATTGCCATATTCAACAAATATGTGTCAAGTTTCAGATATTGTGGGAAATGTTAAGACACAATGAAATGAAAATGGGCATGAGTTATTTGTTTAATGGGAAAACTGTTAGTAAAATCAGTAGACTGGTTACAATGGAGATTGTATTACAAAGTACATTGGTGGCACAAAGGAGCACGCAGTCTGTGAGTACTAGAACAATCACAGAAGGCTACCTAGAGCAGGAGATGCTGGAGTCGGATCTTGAAGGGTTACCAGGAATTCAGCAGGTGGAAAAATGAGGGGATGGACATCCTAGCCAAAGGGAAATGTGGCTGAGCTCTGAAAGGATGCAGTTGCTCAGGGGAAAGTGAACAGTTCAGAGCAGGCCATGTGATTGCCAGGCAATTCTATTTCAAGGCCAAGTTTATTGACTATGGGCATGAGTTGAAGAGAGACAGGTCAGCATGGTTCTCCAGCCTCATTCAGCTGCTGTGATGCAGTCCTGAGACAAGACTGCAGAAAAGTGAGACAACAGGTATAAACTACACTTTCAAGATTCCATACGTGGTAGCTGTTATTATGACTGTCATTAGAGGTAGTAACTACTACTTGAAGTAAGAGATGCTGTTAACCAGATTTTACAGAGGAGGAACACTGAGGCTAAGAGAAGGTATTTGATCTGTCCAAGAGCCAAATTGCCAAGATTTTCCAGAAACACAATTTTAATCTTAGGTCTTCTGACTTCCCAATATCAAGTGTTGCCTACCAGGATTAACTACCACCTGTATCCTGTAAAGGATCTCTTGAAGAAAGAATCGTGTCCATTCCTACACCAAATCCTGTCTTAGGAATGTCTTATTATTAAAATTTGAAGACTGTCTCTGCCACTATACTATTGCCAGGTTTATAAGTTATTTGACTACAAATTGACTTCTTGATGAAAGGTATGGAAAAGGTGTTATAAAATGACTAACACAAGATGGAGATCTTGAGGTAAGCATTGAGAAAAGCAATGCTCAGAGACATGAAAGTGCAGAATACTGTAGAACATTTGCTTCTATCAGGCGTGGGTAAAACGAGAGATTAATAAAAAAACAAAAAACAAACAACAACAAAAACAGAAAGAAGCACCAATAACAGTGATGGTTTGTAGCATCTTCTCCAAAACAGGACAGATGGAAATGACACAATGACAAGTATCTTTATAAATGCCTATTTCTTTTTTTGAATTGAGATATAGTTGACATATTATGTCTATTGCTTACTTTTCAGATCACTGGTGTCCAGCTATAAATTTCTTGTGGGCTGCTACTATTGCAAACTTTGATTTCAAAGTCTAACTTTCCTGTTAAAGGTTTTTATTGTTACAGATACCCAGCAGGTGGGGACATCCTGCAGGGTTCAGGGGACAAATGCTATTTACATGTTCTTATGAACATCTGTCTTCCAGACTCCCCCCAATTTGATTTCCTCTTCCTCGATGAAAGAAAAAACACGCTTGCCAGGTTCCCTAATGACCAATTCCCTGCCAGTTTTTTTTTTCAAAACTTTTTCAGATTTTGCTATGGCTGCTCACTATTTTATTTTAATCTTTATCTACTACTTGGCTTTCAGAGAGATGTTCTTTCCTAATTTGCCTTTCCCCTCAGGGTTTTCCGTGCTTCTTCCATATAAATAAGAAGGCAAATGACAGTTTGTCCCTTCACATGTGCCAAACTGCCTTTCATAAGCATATGTACTGACAAATTTGCTCATCCCCATTGTAGACTTACATTAATAGTCTTACCGTAGCCGTTCGACATTGCTTCCTAGTTCACAAATGAGGATGACGATGATGATGATACTAATCAAAGAAAACAATTATTGGATAGTTACTTGATGCCAGGCAGGAGGCTGAGAATCTTGATCCTCACCTTTTATGTAGGTCTTATATCGATCCCCATTTTACAGATGAAGACACTAAGAACAAAAAGATGAATAATTTTTCAAAGATTAATCAGTCCAGTAAATGTGGAAACTGGTATTTGGTCCCAGGCAGTCTGATTCCTGCATTATTTCAGAGTTGGGTTTTCTTATGTAAAATCCTTATTAAATTCTATTTAAATGTATTTTTTTTAAGTTATGCTCTGGAAACTCAGACTTTTAAATGTAAAATAGTATAGGCTCTTTAAGAAACCATTAAGTATCAGAAAGCAGATGCTACTTGACGTTCTTTAGAACCACTATTGGAAGGCATATCCAATCAATGTAAAAGGCGTGCATTAGGACTCAGTTTCAAGTGATAAAAACTCAACTCAAAATAGATAAAGGAAGAGGAAAGTTTATTGGTATGTGGGTGTAAGGAAGTTTGAAAACCATGATGGTGCTAAGGCTAAGGTAGGCTGCCAACCAGGGTCTCAGATAATGACTATGATTGGCCAACTCATAGTGGGTGGTGGCCTGGGGGTGTGGGATGGAAGAAGGTCATGTTGTACAAACTGGGTTTTCTTGTGATAACCACAGAGCCATGGGAAGGTAATTCTCAGAAAGTGTATGGGGGTGTGGTTAGACCATCCCATAAATGTCCTGTACAGTGGAGAAGCTACAAAGTTTCCTTAAGAAATATTCTCGGGGCGGCCCAGTGGCTCAGGCGGTTAGAGCTCCATGCTCCTGACTCCAAAGGCTGCTGGTTCGATTCCCACATGGGCCGGTGGGCTCTCAAACACAAGGTTGGTGGTTTGGTTCCTCGAGTCCCGCAGGGGATGGTGGGCTCCGCCCCCTGCAACTGGGATTAAACATGGCACCTTGAGCTGGGCTGCCGCTGGGCTCCTGGGTGGCTCAGTTGATTGGAGCGCATCCTCTCAACCACAAGGTTGCTGGTTCGACTCCCACAGGGGATGGTGGGCTGCGCCCCCTGCAACTAGCAACGGCGACTGGACCTGGAGCTGAGCTGTGCCCTCCACAGCTAAGACTGGGAGGATGGCAGCTTGGGGCTGAACGGCACCCTCCACAGCTGGGATTGAAAGAACAACAACTTGACTTGGAAAAAAGGCCTGGAAGTACACACTGTTCCCCAATAAAGTCCTGTACCCCTTCCCCAATAAAAAAAAAAAAAAAGAAAAAGAAAAAAAAAAGGTTCCAGCCTGTCTCAGCTGTGTAAAGAGTTCAGGGAAGAGGTTTTAAAAAAAAAAAAAGAAAGAAAGAAAGAAATATTCTCTAAGAAATATTGCAAACATAAAGGCCTAAATTGAATGGTGAAAAATGTTCTCATTTGATAAGGCAGTCTGGATCAGGCAAGGCATATTAGGTTCCTGACATTACTCATAACTTGATTCATGTTGTTCTATACTCTTGCAAACAAATAGTGGCAACGGTATTTTGAAAAACAAAAATTTTTCTGACATTTAGGCAGATGTAAGACAGAATGTTTGAGGTAAGAAAAGCCATGGGTAGCCAAAAAAGAATGATTTTGTGAGAAATATGTAAATGAGGACATAATATGTGAATCAAAGTTAATTCAAAGTAAAGAAATTCAGAATAAGTTGGAAAGAAGTGTTCTACTCAGGCCTGGAGCACACTCAGGGTAAGATTCAGCATTGAGGCAGTATTTATTTTATTTTATTTTATTTTCAAACAGACTCTTGTGAGGTAGCTACTTTGTTAATTAAGCCTAGCTATCTTAATAAGTTTCTATTTTCATTTTCAAAATAATCTGGTGGGAAGTCATGATAGTTTATTTTTGTTAACTGCTCAGAGGAGAGCCTCATTCTTCAGGTATTAGGATATATTAGGAAGGGCTAGGTTGCCTTTATAAAGGACTCCAAAATACAATGGTTTAACTTAGACAACACTTTATTTCTTTCTTCCATAATTCATGCAGGCAACAAGGAGCTTCTGATTCATGAAGTTATTTATGTTATTCTGGAATCTCCTTTCTTACTGCTTCAGCATCCTCCAGGAGTGATCTGCACTTGTGGTGTTGAAGCTGCTTGTACAGAAACATCTGAGTTTAAGTCAGTAAAAAGGGGACAGACCCAGCATGTAGGGCAAGGAGGTCTTGCTCAGTTGGAGGAGGCCTGAAGCTGCACACTTCACCTCTGCTCATATGCTGTTGGCCTGAACCTAGTCAGAGTCTGTTAGGGACTGAATGCTAGTGTCCCCTGAAAAATCATATGTTGAAAACTTAACCTTCAAGTGTGGCTGTATTTGGAAATGGGGCCTCTAAGGAAGGATTATGGTTAAATGAGGTCATGGGGTAGGGCCTTGACCCAATAGGGTTAGTGTTCTTATAAGAACAGACACCAGAGCCAGAACATACTCTCCCCATCCCCACCACTCCCCTCCCACAGGAAAGGCCATAAGAGGACACTCTGAGAAGAAGGCTGTCTGCAAGTCAGGAAGAGAGCTCTCACCAGGAACCAAATAGGCCATAACCTTGATGTGCATGGACTTCTAGCCTCCAGAACTGTGAGAAAATCAATTTCTGTTGCTAAGCTACCCTCTCTGTGGTAGTTTTGTTATGGCAGCTGGGGCAGACTAATACAAATTCATGCCTAGCTGCAAGGGAAGCTGGAAATATAGTTCCGACCTGAGTGACCAAGTGCTCAGAAGAAAAGAAGCCTGGATTTCTGGAGGCAACTAGTTGTCTGTCACCTAGGGCTAGAAACAGAGTCCTGCCTATCACTTTACAGCTGCCTTGCCCAATTGTTTACATAATTTATAACATATGGATCCTTGCATAATACCAAAGCTTATAATCCTCACAGTCCCTCAGAATAGCAATCCTGTCCCTCCCCAGGCCCCAGGTTCCCCTTTACCACTGTGCTCTGAGTACTTTTATTATTTTATTCACATAGTTTCTTCAAATGCTTCCTTTTTCTGACCTTTCTTTATCACAGACACAAATGGAATTTTTAGTATCTGCCTAGATTTAATGTAACTACGCATTATTCCCCACCCCACCCCCCAACATCATCTCCACTTGATTTCTGGGAGACAGACTTTATCTAAGGTATTAGTCCCCTACTGCTGCTATAACAAATTATCATACATTTAGTTGCCTCAAACAATACACATCTATTATCCTATAGTTCTAGAGGTTAGAAGTCCAAAATGAAATTTACTTGTGTCAACTGGCAAAAAATAACTTTCCAGATAAATCCACAAGAAAAACAGTTTATTCAGGGAAAAAAGGAAAAAGAAACAAAAACCACCACCACAGTGCCAGAAACGCATACCTCCACCCTGGGGCTCCAACCGACTCCCAACTGAAGAAGGAAAATAAAGGCCCAGTTCCAAGATGCCTATTCTATTTATTAGCATCCCTCCCCCTGAAGTTACCACAAAGTTCAACAGGAAGTCAGGGCTAGAGAGTCAAAAGGGGAGCCCAGCTCCACCCACAGTCCTCCCATTTCCATGGTTAAGCATCCCAAGATGTCAGTCAGTTCACTTTTATCATTCCCCTCTCTTGATCGAGATCTTTTCTCTAAAAGATCATTGTTCAACAGTCAGGTCTTTGGTCTAAGGTTTTCCAGTGTCCAGCCTTTTGTCCTTCGATGTCTGTTCAGCCTCTAGTCCCTTCGTGTCTGTTCAACCTCGATATCAGAAGGGCCTCTTCTGGGTGTCATCTCTTACATCATGGGGAAGAGTGCATGGATCAGGAAACAGCTGGTGTCCAATGTCGACTGGCATCAGAAGCAGATCTTAACCAGATCAAGTTGAAGATAGAATTAGAACATAGCCAACCTAACTTATGTGGCAGGTGTGAACCAGGAACTCAAGTTCCATAGAGGTCATCTGCTTTAATTTTTTGACAGTTTTGGTTTCAGGTGTGCTTTTCCAGTCAGGGTTTGGTGCCTTCTTGAGGTGTGACACGTGTATCCAAGAGTCTACTCATTGTAATTTAGCAGCACAGGGGTTAGTCAACAGTACCTGGTAAGGAATCTTTCTTGAGGTATCTTTTCCAATAGACAAAATCTCCAGGTTGTAGAGTATGAATTTTCAGTTTTTCATTTTTCTGGAGTGCATGGTGAAATGATTGTTTGACTAAAGCATGATTATTGTCAATAGAATTAATTAATCCTTTACAATACTGAAATGTGTCTCATTTCACCAACAGTGGGTCAAGAGAGGCAGGAGCCAAATGCATAGGGCATCCTGTGATTATCTCAAATGGTGAGAGCTTATGCATCCCAAAAGGAGTAGATCTGAGATTTAAACGGACTAATGGCAATGCCCTTTGGCCAAGGTATTTGAAGAGTTTCTGTAAATTTTGCCAACTGAGTCTTAATAATACCATTTGTGTGTTCGACCAATCCTGAAGATTAAGGATGGTAAGCACAGTGGAAATGTAGAACTGGCCAAACAGCACAGACTTGCTTTAGCACCTGACCAATGAAATGGGTTCCTCGATCATTGGAGTTCAAGAGGAGTTCCTCAAGTAGGAATAATCTTCTCTAACAATACTTTAACCACTGCAGGTGCATTAGCTTGTCTGCAAGGGAAAGCTTTAGTCCATTGAGAAAATATGACTAAAATATATTTGTATCCATGAGATGGGAGAAGCTGTATGAAGTCTAGCTGCCAGACCTCAAATAGTCCATTTGGGAATTTAAAATGTCCAGGGGCAGTGCAAATAGGCTTCCCCGAGTTATACTTCGGACAGGTGGGACATCTGAGGTTGGCAGTTTTTGCAGCCTTATTAACCTTTCCCCACCAATATTGGTGCATGAAGGCTACCATTTTGTCAGTTGACCAACAGTTTAACGCATGTACAGTGGTTAAAAGTGGGAATTTCAAACTTTCTGGTAGGACTGGGTTGTTATTTGGTCTGAGACAGAACCTCTTTTCCTTACTAAACCAACAATTGTTGGATTTCCAGTCTTGTTTTTCTTCTTCGGAAGCTGATTTTTTGGGGGCTTCCCTGGCTAGTTTTTCTAAGTTATCAACTGGAGAAGCTCCTCTCTGGACCATGCCAGAGGTTTGACTGTTACTAATGCCTTTAAAAGCAGCATTTTTAGCAGAGATATCAGCCAGGTGATTTTCTTTGGTTTCCAAGGAGTCAAGCTTAGAATGTCCCGGAATCTTAATAATGGCTAAGGCATCAGGTAAAAGCACAGCGTCCAATATTTTTTTGTACATATGGACCATTCTTAATTTGATCTCCACTGGAAGTAAGGAAACCACATTGTTTCCATAGCATTCCAGTCATGGGCAACACCAAAGGCATATCTGTTGTCAGTATAAATGTTGACAGCTCTACCCTTTGCTAAAATGCAAGCTCGAGTGAAGGCATATAATTCAGGCTGCTGTGCTGAAGTGGCCAGAGGCAAAGGTGCTGCCTCGATGACTTCAGAAGGAGTTGCAACAGCATAACCAGCACAGTACTCACCATTGTCGTTTTTAACTACAAACCATGAGAAATCAGCTGTCCCCTTAGGAATCTTCTGCAAATCGTCACAAGGAGTCAGAAGGTGATCTGTCAGTGTCAGGCAGTCATAAGGAGCTTCTTCAGTCTCAGGAGGAAGAAAAGCAGCTGGAGTAAGGTTGTTACAATGTGAAAGGGTTATATGGGAAGTGGTTAACAAAGGGATTAACAAAAGGAAGTAAGGCAGCTGACTGACAGATGCTGGGTGTGGTTGAGAATTCAGGAGAGCTTTAACTGCATGAGGCACAAAAATGGTTAGAGGGGATCCCACAACAATCTTCTCTGTGGCCTTAACCAGGAGGGCAGTGGCAGCAATGGCTCTGAGGCAAGGAGGGTATCCCTGAGCCACAGGGTCCAGTTGTTGACTATAGTATCCAGGGGTTTTTGTCGTTCCCCGTGGTTCTGAGTGACCACCTCAAGGGCATGTCCTTTCTTTTCATGCACAGAAAGGAAGAAAGGAATCTGGTAATTAGGATGCCCAAGAGAAGGTGAGTTTATTAAACTCTCCTTCAAGGCCTTGAAAGCCACATCATCCCATTCCTTCCATGAAATTGGGTCAGGACTGTCATTCTTTAACAGGGCATGTAGAGGTTTTGCCATAAGAAAAAGATTTGGGATGCAATTCTGGCAATAACCAACTAGTCCAAGAAAACCTCGTAATTGACGCTTAATCTTGGGTCTTGGGAAATTAGGATGATGTGGAGACTATCTGGATCCAGGCGCAGACCTTGTTTCGATATCAGATGTCCCAAGCATTGAACCTGGGCTTGGGAAAATTGTAGTTTCTCTTTAGAGACCCTGTGTCTCTTTAAGGCCAAAAGTGTCAGCAAATGGATACTATCATCCTGCGAAGAAACGGCATCCTTTTTCCAATGTCCTTGGTCCTTGCAGTAGTGGCAAAGGTTGGAGTTTTCTGATTTCTCACAGGGCTTTTCGTTTGCTGTGGCTGAAAGTCAGATGTCTTGGTGATCTTGTTTTTAGGCGGCTCATGTAGGGTACTAGCAAGCTCATTAGATAAATTTACCAAGTCTAGGATAGGCATAGTTCCCCATCCCATCCTGGATCTCTTGACCAGGAGGGAAAGGTCTTTATTTAGCCCATTGACAAACAACGAGTTAAAAGTTACACTTATGGAGTCAATACTTAAAGGAAGACCAGAGTTTTCTTTAAAAGCCACCTGAAACCTATTATAAAAGTCAGGAACTGTTTCGTCAGTCCTTTGTGAGCAAGTGTGAATTTTGCTCTAATCGACAGACTTTGGGGAAGCCTCGGGAATTGCTCGATATAGCTTTTGAGCAAGTGCCCTGGCTTCCTCCCAATAATTTGAGATTTGTTTTTCTAGATCCCTTTCAGGATGCTCCCATCCGGCAATCCTCATCCAACGTCTAGCTCGGCGCTCACCAACCAACATATGGGTCAACTGGTACAAATCAGAAAAGCCAGGTTGATATGCTTGAATAGTAATATCAAATTCCTCAGCAAACTTATGAGGATCCTCAGTTACCTTAGGAAAATCCTTTACAATGGCTGGCAACTTAGCTTTTGTCCAGGGAACTTGGGAAATGTGGGGTTTATTAGGAGCTCCAGAAGGTTTAATTTTAAAAGAAAAAGTACTGATAAGTTCTGAGCAAGAAGAGCAAGGAGGAGATTCTGGAGAAGCCGTGGCTAGGGGTTGAGTTGAAAGTGGGGGAGGAGACAAAGGAGAGCAAGATGGTGCCGGTGGGGGAGGAGATGAAGAAGCAGTGGGGGAAGGGCAAGGCAGTGTTGTAGACAAAGAGCACGAGGTTTCAACCGCCGTTCTATCTCTTTTAGAATTCTTAACAGCTTTCATTAACTTTGAGACTTTATTTTGTAAAACGACAACTTTAGATTCGCAATCCTGTTTGGTAGCCTCAATATACTACCCCAAATAGACATTCCGTTCCTCTTTCTCAGTTACAGCGCTCTTACTACCCAATTTTGTTTTAAGAAAATCAAGTTTGGGAACCTCAAAAGTTCCCCAAAGTGGCCACTGATTTTCAAAATTACTTAATCAGATCTGCCCATTTAGTTAAATACGTGCACGAAAATTCCCCACAGGTTTTAAACATGTTCTTGGCTGGTGTCTCTGAAGGAGGGACAATGTGAGACGACTTAGACATCAGGGATCCCATATTTTTTTCTTTTTTTTAACACTGGGCCCAAAAACAATTCACAGCCCAAATAACCTGCAGGTCTTCAGCCCGCCTCACTCTGAAACAGTCTGATCACAGAGAATCAGGCTGAAGACTGGAGCCAGTTCCAGGGAACTGACCAACTCTCAGTGAGTTAAACTATAGGCTAGGCTGGGTGGTCCTCTTCCACTCTCTCAATGAGATAGCACAGTCTAATCCCTGCCAACACAGACCAACTTCAGTAGAAATAGCCTTTTATCCCCCAAAAGGGGCGTTAGGCGAAGGCCAGTCTCAAAGTATAGCTTGCTTTCCAAAGAAATCAAGCCAATGTATCACAATGAGTATCCAGACAACATAGACAAATAGGCCTTTAATGTATTCACACACACACACACAGCAACAAAAACAAACACATGAAATTGTTTTTCAAACAATTCCTGAACAAAAACCTGGAGAGCGCCAGACATAGAAGCACGTTGCCTCAAATTCAGGAGAGAACTTATCCCACATCTCCTTAAGCTGAAAAGCAAAGTATTGGAGCTGCAAACGGCTCAAATAGGTGCCTGTTTATAGTTTGCTCATCCTCCAGGCAGCTGCCAGAGTTCCTTTCTTCTCTCGATCCCGGAAAAAAGCCCCCAAAATGTCGACTGGCAAAAAATAACTCTCCAGATAAATCCACAAGAAAAACGGTTTATTCGGGGAAAAAAGCAAAAAGGAACAAAAACCACCACCGCAGTGTGGGAAATACACACCTCCAACCCGGGGCTCCAACCGGCTCCCATGTGAAGAAGAGAAATAATGGCCCAGTTCCAAGATGCCCATTCTATTTATTAGCATCCCTCTCTCTGAAATTACCACAAAGTTCAACAGGAAGTCAGAGCTAGAGAATTAACAGGGACCCAGCTCCACCCACAGTCCTCCCAGCTCCATGGTTAAGTATCCCAAGATGTCGGTTTGCTTTTATCACTTGGCTGAAATCAAGGTATCCTCAGAGCTGATTCTCTCTGTGGGATTATCTCTTTCCTTGCCTTTTCAGCATCTAGAACAGGGGTGTCCAAACTGTTTTCATAATTTTTCACCAAGGGCCATATGTGGTAAAAAACACAAACAGCCGGGCCACTCAATCGAGGTGAAGTACGGATTGCCTCACCTGGTTTATTTAAGTAAACTAAATATATTTTTGGAATTTGCTGCGGGCCAATAAGCAATGGATCACGGGCCGCAGTTGGCCCATGGGCTGCAGTTTGGACACCCCTGATCTAGAAGCTGCCACATTCCTTGACTCATGGTCCCTTTCCCCTGTCTTTAAATCAACAATGGCAGGTTCAGTCCTTCTTACACTGAATCCTTCTGACTGTCCTGCCATCCTGTGACTTGTAAAGACTCTGGGATTACACTGGGACCACCCAGCTAATTCAGGAAAATCACTTCATCTCAAGATCCTTATTTATACAGATAAATACACAGATCCTACTTATATATGATTTAATTAATTTTGGTAAATGTTTATACCCATCCAACCAAGACCTCATTCAGGATACAGAACATTTCCATTATCCCAATTTCCCTTTTGTCCCCTTTCAATCAATCTTCGCTCTCTCCATAGGCAGGCACTATTTCCTTTTGATAAATTTTACATATTGCTAAACTTCATATAAATGGAGTTATATAGTACTGTTTGTGTCTGGCTCCTTCCACTTAACATGTTTTTGAAATTCATTCATGCTTTCGTGTGAGTCAATGGTTTACTGTTTTATTGCCAAGTAATATTCTACTGTAAAATAGACCACAATTTTTAAATCCATTTTCCTGCTGATTCACACAGGACTTGGTTCCAGTTTGGGACTATGAATGAATAATACGTAAAGTTGTGAAAAAAAATCCTCATTCAATCATATCTACAAAGTCCATTTTGTAACATAACATATTCCCAGGTTTTAGCCATTAGGATGTGCACATCTTTGTGGTAACATTATTCTGCTTACCACCCCTAAGTTTCCTGCTTTGTTTCCTCCTCCTACCATCTCTTATCCCTGCCTAACACTTAGTCTCTTAATCACCTAATTTCTTGCCATGGGACCTTAATGAGCTTAGCCTACACTCAGCCTCTTTAGTGTTGTCCTGGATCAGACTCTGACACCATAACACAATTTTAGTAACTGACCTCTCACCGATTTCCTTGGTAATCAAACTTTTATACTCCAGGTCTAGTATCTGGGTCCTGGTGTGATGCTCTTGTGCCCAAGTTCTTTCCTGGAATCTCGATTCCTTTAGAACTAAAGAACAGCTTTGCTTGTACTTAGCCTTCAAAGAGCACTCCTTCCCCATACTCTAGACATCATGGCTGGATCCCTACTATGTAGGTGTCAGGCCATGCAGGAAGGACACTTGCCAGGCTGTGCTTCCTCTTCCTGCCTGTGGCCATCCTCCTCTGTGGCTAGCTCCTTCAGCCTGCCTAGTCACCACTGACCAGACCTGGATTGCTTTCCATACAGCAGCTGGTCAATCTAACCCAGTGTTTCAAATTTTGTTGCCACATTAGGATTACTTGGAGAGTCTTAAAATATCTCAGTGTCCAGGCTGTACCCCATATCAACTGAATCAGGATCTCTGGGTCTGAATCTGTTATGCACCAGCGTCAGTTTTTTTTAAAACTCCTCCGTCCATTTGAATTTGCAAGCAGACAAGATGGAGGACAAGCAAACCAGTGATTCACTGCTCAAAGTGTGCTCTGTCTTCCAGCAGCATCAGCATCTCCCAGGAGCTTGTTAGAAATGCAGAAACTCAAGACTCCAACCCCAGACCTCTGGTACTGCATTACAATCTGCATTTTTATCAAGATGTCCCAAGTGGTTTTGAAAACTCAAATCTAGCCTATCCTACTCTGACTTTTCATTCTGAAAATGTTCATAATCAAGCGGTTTTTTATCTTTTAATTAAAAAATGTATAGTATTAGAAAATTTTCTGAAATAATAATTCATCTTCATTGAGTATTTAAAATGTTCCAGGCAGAATGCTAGTGATACATATACATACGAGGTCTGACAATTACGTTGGCGAACTTGTTGCAACGATGTTGCTCACCTTTTTTGATATCAGAGGGATTATTCATTATGAATTTGTACCAACTGGACAAACAGCTAACCAAGTTTACTACTTGCAAGTACTGAAAAGGCTGCGAAGAAAGTTAGACAACCTGAACTTTTTACCAACAATTCATGGCTCTTGCATCACAACAATGCCCCAGCTCACACAGCACTGTCTGTGAGGGAGTTTTTAGCCAGTAAACAAATAACTATTGGAACACCTTCCCTACTCACCTGATCAGGCTCCCAGTGACTTCTTTCTTTACCCAAAAATAAATAAAATATTGAAAGGAAGACATTTTGATGACATTCAGGACGTCAAGGGTTATACGATGACAGCTCTGATGGCCATTACAGAAAGAGTTTCAAAACTTGTTTGAAGGGTGGACTAGGCACTGGCATTGGTGCACGGCTTCCCAAGGGGAGTACTTCGAAGGTGACTGTAGTGATATTCAGCAATGAGGTATGTAGCACTTTTCCTAGGATAAGTTCACAAATTTAATTGTCATATCTCATATGTACCACCTCTTCATTATTCATTCCAGAATGCCTCCATATCTTGGCTGTTGTAAATAATGCTGCAGTAAACATATGCATGAACATGTCCCTTCAAAGTAGTGTTCTGGGTTTCTCTGGATAAATACCCAGAAGTGAGATTACTGGGTCTTTTTTGTCTCTTATTATAACCTTTATTTTAAAGTCTATTTTGTCTGGTATAAGTATGCCTACCCCAAGTTTTTTTTTCCCCTCCATTTTTCATGAAATATTAATAACTTTTTCCACCCTGTTTCAGGCTGTGTGTCTTTTGATCTGAAGTGTGTCTTATAGGAAGTGTATGTAAGGGTTTTATTTTCTTATACATTCAGTGGCCCTATGTGTTTTGATTGAAGCATTTAATCTGTTTACTTTTAAAGTAATTGTTGATAGATTTGTAGTTATTGCCATTTTATTATTCACAGTTTTAACCTTTTTTTTGTTTCTTCTTCTTCTTTTTCTTAAAGAAGTACCTTTAACATTGCTTGTAATATTGGTTTGGTGGTGATGAACTTCTTTAGTGTTTTCTTGGGAACTCCTTTAGTGTTTCTCTGGGAAGCTCCTTATCTGGCCTTCAATTCTAAGTAATAGATTTGCTGGGTAGAGAAATTTGGGTTATAGGTCCTTGCTTTTTATTACTTTATTTCCTGTTAATCCTTTCTGGCCTGCAAAGTTTCTGTTCAGAAATCAGTTGACTGTCTTGTGGGAATTCCCTGGTGGGTAACTAATTGCTTTTCTCTTGCTGCTTTTAAGATTCTCTTTGTCTTTAACCTTTGACATTTTAATTATGATGTGTTTTGGTACGAGATTCTTTGGGGGGGGTCATCTTCTTTGGGATTCTCTGTGCTTCCTAGGCTTGTATGTCTATTTCCTTCACCAGGTTAGGAAAGAAGTTTTTCATCAATATTTCTTCAAATAGGTTTTCAATTCCTTGCTGTCTCTTCTCCTTCTGGTACCCCTATGATGTGAATATTGGTATGCTTGATGTTGTACCAGAGGCCACTTAACTTATCCTTATTTTGGGGGATTTTTTTTTCTTTTGCTGTTCTGATTAGGTATTTTCTGCTATCTTATCTTCCAAATCGCTGATTTGATTTTCTGCTTCATCTAGTCTACTGCCGATTCCCTCTAATATATTCTTTATTTCAGTTATTGTATTCTTTATTTCTGACTGGTTCCTTTTTATTTTTTAAATCCCCATTTTTATGTTTCCTGTTTCTTTGTTGAAGTTTTCTCTGAGATCATTGAGCATCCTTATTACCAGTGTATTGAACTCTACATCTGGTAGAGTTGTTTGTCTCTATTCTGTTTAGTGCTTTTTCTGGAACTTTGTTCTGTTCTTTCATTTGGGATATGTTTCGCTGTCTTCCTATTTTGGCTGCCTCCCTGTGTTTGTTTCTGTGTATCAGGCAGAGCTGCTATGTCTTCTGATCTTAGTAGAATGGCCTTATGTAGTAGGTGTCCTGGGGGTTCAGAGGCATAGTCACCCTGGTAACCTGAGCTGGGTATTTCAGGTGTGTCCCATGTGTGGGTTTTGTGTGCCTTCCTGTCCTATTGTAGTTGAACCTTGCTTGCTGTTTCCATGTCAATGGGAGGGATTGACTCTCAAGATGATTGATTGTGAGGATGGGTCATGAGTACAGGTGAAATAAGTACATTGATTGTGAGCAACTGTTGTGCAGCGGTTGACTTTCCTCTTTAGCAGAGCTCCTGCCTAATCTGTCCTTTGGGTGTGTCTATTGTGAAGGTGGTTAAGTGGTGCTCTGTTGCGGTCTGAAGTTGGCCACCAGGTGTTTTTGTTCTGGTGTGCCTTGGGAGGGGCTCTGTTGCAGGTCAAGTTCAGCCACTTCCTGTGCACCAGAACACTTGGTATGAGCTACAAAGCTATTTGCAGATGGTTGCCACCAGCTGTGCATTTGGAGGTGTCTGGGAGAGGCCAGCTTTGAATAGAGGCCAGTTGCAGTTAATGCCAGGCTTAGGGCTGTTCAGCATGTGGATTGAGGCAGGCTGAGTCCAGATGCTGCATGCTTGGGGCTTGTGAGCCTTTGAAAGATTTTAGGAAAATCTGTAGCATGAGCCAAGAAAGGTCATTTGTATGGAGAAGTGGCTGGGGTGTGCCTGCAAGTTGGGTGGGGCAGAGTTTCAGGATATCACCTGGGCTGGGTGATTGGTGTTAGCCAGGTTGATGAAGACTCAGATATGATGGCTGCTTGCATCTACGCATGGGTAGGGCTCTACAAAGGAACAATGGCACCTGCCAGCACTTCTGTCTGGGAGAAACCTGCCACTCCAGCCTTCCATCCAAGGCCAGACAATTCAGTTCCTTCCCATATGTCCTCTGTGCCTTTTGAGCTGCTGACCCAGTGCTGGAGCTCAGAGTGAGTGAGTCTGTCAGTGAGTAAGTCCATGTGAGGGCACTTTAGCAGGAGAACCTGGGATTCTAGCTGACCTTCATCTCACTCAGCCCCCAATCTCTGCTGGTTTTCATAGCCAGAGTTTATGGGGACTTCTCTTCCTGGCACTGGCACCCTGGTCTGGGGAGCCTGGTGTCAGGCTGGGACCACTCGCTTCTCAGGTAGGTCCTCCTGAGTCATGATGTCCCTCCATATATTAACCACCACATGTGTGTGTGGGACCAGCCTGTGCTGCATCTCTGACCCTCCCACCAGTCTTGAGGTGGCTTCTTTTGTATGTCCTTAGTTGTAGGACTTCTGTTCAGGTAGACAGCAGATGATTCTTGATGATGGTTTTTCTATAGCTGTAATTTTGATGTGGTTGTGAGAGGGAAGCACATCTTGACCAGAAGTTCCCTTTATAGAACATATTAAATTTATGATTGTCTACTCTTTTTTTTGCCTCCGCACAGGTGGAGACCCTAATATTTCTCTCTCAGTTAATGTTAAATCCTGAGTAGTTGGCTCTTAGTTGTGAGCCAAAAATGTTTGTTGGATGAATGAAGTGGGTACTATTATTATCTCTATTTTACAGTTGAGAAAGTAGCCCAAGATTTTGCTTATAATAAATGAGTGGAAAGAATGTGAACCATCTCTGAGCCCAGCCCAAGTTCTTTATCACTACCTGTAACATCCACAACACCACTTGCCCTCTTATCAGATGAACACAACTGTTTTCCTCTGTATGCCGCCCTCTAGTTTCTTGTTTGCATATCTGCATATTTTATATAATTGCAATTGGAATGCCCATATTATTTGGAATTTTGCTTTTCTCACCTAACATATCAATGTTTTTTTGCAAATTTTAAAACTCTCATATTTTATAAATGGCTACATAATATCACATTGATTTATTATAAATTACTTAATCATTTAACTATAACTTGGCATTTAGGCATTTTCACTGTTTATTATTTATAGGTGACTTTGAAGCAAGCTTCTTTGTGAGCCTAGCTGAGCTGAAATTCTACTTTCTCACAAAACATGAACGTTCTTATACCATTTTCATCTTGAACAGGCCACCCCTGAACTTGCATGGTGCTGTAGGTAATTAAATATTTCTAAGCATGCTACAGAATGGCAAAATTTGTACTGCAGGATTTTATGCCATGGATTGTTACATTTTTACTGTTTCATCTTATCCAAGCTTGTTCATTAAGTTGGCTTTTGAAATTCTTCTTGCACTGAAATCTTTTTGCTTAACCTTGAGTAGTAAAAAAAAGGTGCTAACTTGCAACTTTTGACGCTTCCTATTCACTCCCCAAATGTGCTGACTGTTTGCTTTCACTGAAATCACAAGCATGAGTTCCCTGTCTGCAGTTCAAAGATAAGGTCTAACTGAAGTCCAGACTGAATTTCTAGGAGCCCAAGATATGGAGAGACAGATAACTGCTTGTGATTCCTACTTCTGCCTTTGATCTCATCCTAATGATCTCATGCAGTAATGTAAAGAACTGTGGACAAGAAATCAGATCTGGGCTCTAGCTCTGGACAGGACCTTAACCCTCTGAACTCATTTCCTCATGTCTCACACAAGGGTAACTATCTGCTCATCTTCTAGAACTGAGAAGATCACATGAAATAATCTATATGAATACACTTAGGATACTCTAAAGGATATGTGTCTGTGCATAATGTGTGTGTGTACAAAGTTATTTTAGTGCAGAAATGCTTATAATTCTGTATTTGGATGCTTAAATGCTAATACCTGGTTACTTATTGAATACTGAATTGACTTAATCATTTATTTGATAATTAAGTATTTAATAATTTAGTATATTAAAGTTTAATATACTAAAGTATTTAGTATATTATAGTTTAAAAGGTCTGTATTTTAAATTTGGTACTATGAGAGTACCTTCTCACCCAACTCTACTGCATCCTTTTTAAAGTGCCGAATTCTACCTTTTGTTATGTACTTCTATGAGTTTTTTAAAAAATAATTACTAATATTGTAACGATCAATTGTTCATTAAGTGTTCAACGAAGTGTTTTTAGAAAAACTGGAATAGGTAGAGTTGTCAAATTGACACAACTTGGAAAATATTATCTCCCTATCAGACAAAGACAAAAAAAGAAAAAAAACTGAGAGAGTGGGACTGTAAAAGGGACTTTTATTATCTCGTGTGTTTATACTGTGAGATCTGCAAAGTGTTATGAATATACTTTTAATAGAAAAAAATCAGAGGAAATTAGAAACATTTTAACAGGGACCAGATGTAGCTAAAAAAAAGAAGAAGAAAGAACAAAGCAGTTGAAATCTCGTGTTAAAAGTAAACTTCCAAAAATAATGAGACCGCTTTCTGGAGCAGTAAGGGTAAGTTAATAATAATAATAACAATAATAAAGTCCAAGAACCCTTCTTGCCTTCCTTAGATAGGTTAGGAAACAAGTTACAACTCATTTTCGGAAAAATCTTGACAAAATCCTCTGCCAACAGCGGAGGAGGGAAACTGGTCAGCTAAGCCCTGGGTTCCGTTCCGAGGGAGACGACAGGCGGCCAGGGCCCGGGGCACTCTCTGGGTGCTGAAGGTGGAGGGCGCCAGCTGGAAGGAGCAGCCGGCATCGGCAGCGACGCGTAGTCCCGGCTCCAGGGCCCCAACGGGGGCTGCAGAGCCTCAGTGGGGCGGGAAGGGTCAACAGGGCAAATACTTTCTCAGAATGCACCCGCCTGGACTAACTTCAGCAGAGTTTCTCCTCCTTTCTCAGTCCACTCTCTCCGCCCACCCCACAACTCGGTCCCTGCGGCGGCAGCAAGCCAACACCCCCCACCCCATCCCACCCGGAGTTGGGGGACTGTCTGAGCTTGGCCCGGGAGCGGTGGTCCCCGCGCGTCGCAGCGGGCGGGTCACCCCGGCCTCCCTGGGGGTGGGGTCTTCGCGTCCCAGGCCCGGGCTGGGAGGGGCCGGGCGCCGCGGAGGTCGGGAGGGGTGTGTCCGAGAGGCTGGCGGGCGCGAGGCGAGTGCCCCGGGGAGCAGCAGCAGACTTGTGCTGTGCGGAGAGTCCTCGCGCCTGGCCGCGGCTTTCTTCCCGGAGCCAGCGAGTCGCAACGACGGCGAGATGCGAGGCGGCGGCACTGGCGTCGCGCTCCTGGCCTCTGTGCTCTGGGTCGTCGCGCGGTGCCAGCAGAGAGGTGAGCCCCAGTCCCCTGTTCCTCTGCTGGCAGGGCTGCTGCGGGACAAAGCCCTACGCTTTGCCGCTTCTTAGGTCGATGTGCGCATCCGCGTTCGCCTCCGACTGGGGGATCCGACACGTGGGTCTTCCGCTCGGCTCCTGGAAAGAGTGTATCCGCGCGGCGGGGTAGGGCTTGGGGACCCCACCAGGGACGGACGTAGCCTTCTCATCCCAGCCTTGGGCTTTAAACTCTTCGGGCTCTGGGGGTGCCACTCTCTGGTGTTTGAGAGCCAGGAACGCCGTTGAATACAGCAGTTCAGGGGCAAGTGGAGGTTGCGCGGGTCCCGCCGCAGTCCCGGGCTTTCAGTCCCCAGGCTCTGGCTGGCAGGTCGGGCGGCGGGCAGAGGTGCCGGGCTGCAGGTCGCGCGCGGGGAATGAATGAGAAAGGCGTTTTCCCGGATCTCCCTCATTGTCCCGCGGTGGACGGCCCTCTCATCCGTGGCCGGGAAAGGGCGGGCTCCTCGGGGTCCCTCACGGCCGGGGTGGGGAGGAGACCACAGTGAGAAGCGCGCCCCTGGCCAGCTGTTCCGAGCAGAGGTACCGGCTCGCGCGGCCCCCGGAGACCGCGTTCGGGGCACAGATGAGCCTTTGTGCAGTCCCGGAGGTAGCCAAACCCCGGTGGCTCGCTCCCCGCACAGGTTCAGACCGTGTTTGTTAACTGCGGGGTGAGGGAGCCCGCTGCGAAGGGCGGATTTCGCGTGCTTGTCGCCTCACGGGTACACTGACTTTCGTGGTGACGTTTCGGAAGAATAGAAACCCGAAGCGAATTTTCAAAGCTCCTGCCAACGCCAAGAGAAATAGAGAAACCCTCTTTCCTTTCTGGGGACAATCCCATTCCCCACTCTACCCATGGGGTTAAGTCTTCCCAGTGTCGCTGCTTATTGGCTACAAGGCCACAAATATTTGTTGAAAGCAATGCATACAACATGACCATGAGCATATGCCCACACATAGACATTTCATTAAATTTAAAGAAAAAAGTATAGGTCAAAAGTAGGTAGGCGGAATGCGAAATACGGTCGTGGGAAAAATGTGCGTTTAGGATTTGTGCTGAGTTGGTAACTGCAGAAACGAGGCCATCTCATTCATTCAAGCATTCATGATGAAAGCACTGGACCGGAGCTGGCAGCCCAGCTTTGAATAGCTCGGACGTCTGCTTGCTCAAAGCTAGAGCAGGGATAGGGAATTTGCATAGCTATCCATGGAAAAAAAGGAGCCGGCCTGAGGGAGAGAAGGCTTTGACACTGCAAGCTGAACTCATTTTTTCTAGGTTGCAGAAAGTGAACCCATCCTAGTTTCCCACAGGATGGAGAGAGCAGCTTGACTCAACTTTATTGTTATAAGAAATTGAAAGTCCTAGACTGAGGAGATGCCCTGAATGTTTTCCATGCCCCTCGCGGGCTCAGCATTTGGCCTGGGCTGTGGTTATGAATGGTGTTTGGAGAAAGTGGGACTGCATGGGGCTTTCCTGCTTTAAGATGCTGTGGAAAACCACCCACAGCTGCAGTCTTTGAATCTTTCACACCACCTTCCAGTCCCCAAGCCCTCAACCATCACCCTTCCTAACAAGCTCATTGAAGGAGTTTTGAGTTTTCAAAAATAATCTGTGCCCCATGTAAACAGCATGAATTAGTGAGATGGTATAATTTGGTCATAACATAATAAAAGGATCCTGACATGTATAATCTTTGCTGCAGTCTGGTGCTTATACTTTTTGAAAATGATCACTATCTAGTAGCATTCAGATTATTAGCAGTCCTCTATCATTTCTGCAGCCTCTCGGGATTACTTTACGACACACAGTATATGACCCAATGGCTCAATTTCCTTTGAAATGTAACCTGTTTAAAGTAAGCTATATCTGAGTATATTATTAGAGGTGGTGTGTTTTTAAAAATAATGTTGTGTTAAGTCCATAGCTCGCAATTACATAGAATTATAGTTGCTTCACAGGTTGGCTCATCAACTCTTTTGTTTTAAACTGTCCTTTTGCCTCACCCCTCCCCAAGTAACCAATAGACAGTTCCAAATTTAGGGGGAAAAGTATGCTATGAACAGAAGAAATCTTACTTCATTCTCTTAAATGACATAGTATTCATATTTAGCACGCATGCACTCACCAGTAAAGTGTGTGTGCCTGAATAGATTTTCAAATTGGCCTGCTACTGTGCCTCTCTCCCTGGCTTGGGCTTCTTGAAGGGCTGTTTTATTATATCTGCCTGTTCATTGCTTGCAGTGTTCCTGAAAGTTAATAGCCAGACACAGGGAATTTTAATTTTTTTAAATAATTCCCAACATCTTTCTGTAGTCATATTCCTCAAGTAAGGGCCAATAAAAACAATATTGATTTTAGCAGTTGTAAACAAGGATATGTATGATAAAAACATTACTGCCCACCTCTCACATCTCCTGGACTTTGGTCCACTCCTTTTTCCCTTCCTCTTTTCCAGACGTTAAGAATAAAGCCTACATCTGTAGTTAATTTAGTATAATCGAGAATTCACATGCGACAAGGATATGAAATAAACATATACACTGTTCTGTAGCATCTCGTGCCATTCTTAGAATTGCTCTGAGAGTACGATACAATGTTTATACAACCACTTGTTTCAAGGTAAATTGAGATACCTACCATTTTATAATAATTCATTCATAAAGTTCTATGGATATTCATTAACATCTACAGAAAGTTTTTATTGGGAAATGACAAGTGAAATTCTTGCGCTTTAGGTGTTTTATTCTCTGGCCTTACTAGCTGTGAGAAATTGGGCAAATTACTTCACTTCTTTGTGCCTTAGTTTCACCATCTGTAAAATGGGAAAATAATGGTGCCTCTCTGGAAGAGGCTGTTAATGATGAAATGAAACAATGCAAGAAAAGTGCTTAGAATAGTGCCTAATACAGGGTTAGCCCTCAAAAAACATTATTTATAAGCATCATTACAGTATTACTATTTTTCACAGAACTGTTGGGGAAGCCTTCTTCCAAGCTGTATTCTCTGGGATATATAATTATTTAGACATTTGGACTCTGGATTTGGTATTTGGTTGGTGCAAAAGTAATTGCAGTTTTTGCAATTATTTTTACCTTTTAAACTGCAATTACTTTTGCAACAACCTAATATCAAATAGTCTTGGGCCCAAGTACCAGACCTGTCACTTTGATGAGCTATGATATTGGTTAAGTTTTTTTATATCTCTGAATTCTTAAAATCTCAATATTCCTGTCTATAAAATGGATGGGATTAATGTGATTAAATAGCACATGAAAAACACTGGCACAGTGTTGGGCATGTCCTGGTATCATAGCCATGCAATCTCTGATGATGGCTCTTACTGTTACGTCTGTTCTGCATGCTCACTGTCCTAGACACTCGTCCCTCTTATTGCCCACATTCATTTGGTCATTAAGACTTCTTGAGTTTACATCCTCATCGTTACAATCTGTCTCTCATTTTTTGTCCCCACTGCTGACTAGGCTTGACAGTTGTTTCCCTTTCCCATGAAATACTGTGATGGTTCCTTCATTGGGCCCCTTTCCTTCCCTCTTCTCCCTCAGTACTGCTACCACTGTGATTTTTCTAGAAACACCACCCTATGTTGGACTAACACCTTCCAAGCCCTTCACTTCATAACGTGCGTGTGCAAAATGACACTGGTGTGCATTACATTGGAGTAAACCAAGGAGGCTTGGCCCCCAGCTCACCTGTTGTCCCAGAGTTGAGGGGCACTATCTTGGGCTCACCTGCACCTATTCACAGCTCACCAGTGTTTCCCCGCGCACACACACAAGCTGTTAAGTGCAGGACAAGTCTCTTCCATTCTTGTTCTAACACCCTGGAAAACCTTCCTGGTCCCTGGATGCAGAAGTACTTATTAGGTACCCTTCCCTGCCACCCCAGTGTTCTCCACTTAATGCTATTGTTATGCTTATTGTACTTATCATGGTGTAAACTATTGGCTTGCTACTGTGCCTCTCTCCCTGGCTTGGGCTTCTTGAAGGGCTGTTTTATTGTATCTGCCTGTTCATTGCTTGCAGTGTTCCTGAAAGTTAATAGCCACCTATCTTTGTTGAGTCAAATTGAAATTAATACCTTTACTCATGAATCAAGTAACTTAAAAAAATATTTTTGAAAAAGTATTCCATGTCCATGGTATACAATTCAAATGATACTACAGAATATAGAGAAAGAGGTTGATCTTGGCTTTGTCCCCTTCTTTTGAGGCAACTGCTACTTTTGTTTTCTTGAGTATCCTTCCATAGGTGTTTCTCCATGTAACTCTTAAAAGCACACTACTTCATGAAACCTACTTCTTCCCTAATAGTGTAAGGGAGGTACCCATTATTTCTTGACAAACATGGAGCAGTATTCCTCTCTCCACTGCCCTCCCCCACACTACTTTTTCAATGTACCTATGGCAGGATAGTAATACCTCACGTAATGAATGTATATACTTGTAAACTTTTCATCTTCCAACTTGTCCCTTCTAAGATGTTCTTTGACAGGAAGGTATTGGACCCACGTTTCCTACATCTTTTGTAATTTAAAAACTCAATCATTAATTGATTTCATGACGTTGTACTGTTTCTAAAAGTATTGTTTACCATAGCATTAATAAGCTATTCCTTAACCAGTATATATATATATATATATATATATATATATATATATATATATATACACACTATATACACACATATATATTTTACTGTATTTTAGGAGATAGAGAAGTCAAGTTTGAAAATATTCTATTACACGTTTAGGATAGTGTGTTATTTATTTTACCAATAAGTATGATTTATTATTGGAACACCTATAGCAAACACAGAGAATTTTAATTTTTTTAAATAATTCCCAACAAATAAAGTTAAACCCGCACTTTGGATACAAAAGTTAACTGGAGACAACCAGAGAGAACTCTTGATTGTAATCGTAGGTGAAGTTTTTAGTTTCATTCCGCAGAAATGTTTGGATGAACCAGAGAAACTGTAGTCTCCTAGGAAAGATGTAGGTAGCTTATTTACATGTTTGCAAATAATTCTTGTATTTGTTTTATTTCTACAATATGTATGTATCCATAGACAATTGAGTAAATAAATGCATTTCAAAATTAATGAGGAGAAAAAGTCTTTTATAGAAGTAATTTAGTTAAGGTCATGAACTTGGATTCTGTTGGAACATGCCTGCCAGGGAGTTATTTCAGCATGAAACACCACACTATCCTGAATCATTTCATTTTCATGCCGTTTATACTGAGGGTGACAGTCAGTGCCCAGAGTAACCATTTAATAGCACAGAATTCTTCCCCTTGAGTCTTTGTTTTCTCAAGGCTGGATCAGGAGAGCTTTCTTTGGGTTAATTTGTTCCCAGTGATTTTGTGTCTTGCTTGGGGGCAGGAGACAGACAATGGAGGCTGTGAGATTCCAATCAGCTTGGTGGATAACATTCTTGCCTATGTAAGCATTTATCTCAGATTGTTAATCCAGAAACCCTGGCATAGAAATATACAAGATCCTGATTTCAGCATGTGTGTGCATTATTTCTTCTGTTCTTTTCTTGAAGTTTGAATCTTTTCATTCCGGAAATTATCTGTAAGTCTGATCTGTTGGCCCAGCAGGCAGTATGACTCAAACTCTTGTGCCAGAGACCTCCTGTATTGTTGGTGGGAATGTCAAATTTAGATAAATCAGTATTTATGGAAAATGCCATCTTTTTCCATTAAAGAATTTCCTGCATTTTGTTCCGTTGCTCCATAATTTCCTGCCAGAACCCCAGGAAATTCTCTACAACAATAAAGAAGATGCTTAAGTTTAGCAGATCATCTTTAGTTAAAAGAGAACATTTAGAAAGGACAAAAAAAAAAGCCTCACAACATAATACTGATTATTATACACCACACATTTAAATGTTTTCAAACCTTTTTGTAATGACAAAATTTTACTCACAAAAAGAGATCATTTTGTTGTCACACTTCCAGCACAGGAATTCTTTCCTGCTCCAATGACTCCCTCCCTATTTCTCCCAGTTCATGGCATTCTTTTGGTGACCTTGGCTTCATCTTCCTTTTCATTTTTTGTATCTCCTTGTCCAAATTGTCCTTCTGAATTTTTGTTTCTTCTTTTAAATAAGTCCCTGATTTTTTTCACTTAAATTTTTTTTTTAATTTTTCAATTATAGTTGACAAAATATTATATAGAATTGTACACTTGAAACCTATGTAATTTTGTCGACCATTGTCACCCCAATAAATTTTAATTAAAAAAATATTGTATCAGTTTCAGGTATACAACATAGTGATTAGATATTTATATGAGTTATGAAATGATCACCCTGATAAGTCTGGTTCCCATCTGACACCATATATAGTTATTACAATATTATTGACTATATTCCTTATGCTGTACTTTACATCCTGTAACTGTTTTTATAACTAGTAATTTGTACATCTTAATCCCTTCTCCTTTTTCACCCTTCATTCACTTTTTTTAAAATTAGTTTCAGGTGCACAAAACAGGTAATAGTTAGATGTTTATCATTTATATCCCGCACACTGTGTCAACCCCCTCCCCCATCCACTATCCCTCTGACATCGCATACCCTGATTTGTTTTTGTTTCTCTCTCTTACCACTGCAAACGATCACCAGCCGTCTCAATTACTACAACCGGCCACTACTAATGAGTCGCTGATGCTGGCATCCTTTCCCTTAATCTAGGCTCACATGGCAGTTGGGCTAACGCTGCTAAAGCACTGCCTTCATAATGCACCCCTCAGCTGCATTGGGTTCCTACTCCTGCCCACAGGCGGCCGCCCCCTGTAATCCCTCCCAATTCAGTCCCAGGCAACTATCCCTCATCTACACCTTTCTATCCTGAACATCAACTTCCTCTCTAACTGTAAGTGGTGTATTGATTTTTCAGCTGCATGATTTGTTCCCATTACTCCTTCACCTGAATTGCGCCCCCCATTTCTTACCTAAAGCCTAGCCTGAACCACCCTTGCACAGCCTGCAGTTTACCTCCCTCGGACAGCCCTGTTATTATGGCCTTTTCAACTATCCTGTTTCTGAATTTGTGCTGTAGTTTGTGATAAGTCAGAGTTCTTCTTCAGCCAGAATTGCCATCTGGTCCTCTTTTAGATGGCTCGCCCTGAATGTAGTCAGTCAAGCTCTAAAAGAAGGGGCCTTTTTCCTTTAAAGATCAAAACCTTAGCTCCCAGCATTTCTTTCAATGCACAGATAACTTAGGGCACAGGGTTCTAGTACCTAAGACCTGAGCCTTTGGCAGTAGGAGGACAGTAACACCCACTAATGCTCCAGAAGTGGCCGGGCTGCCTCACCAACCATAAAACCCTTACCAAGCCCAGCCCAGCCCCTAAGGGCATGAGGTCCTGCAGGCTCCTACATGTCATGCCACCCAAGGGGATACCGTTCAGCAGGTCTAGGTGGCATCTGGAATCTGTTTCAAAAACCTTATTCCGATTTTGGTATCCAGAGATGTAATGACCTTTCCAGTTGGTCTTCAAGCAGACCCTTTGGGTTTCTAGTTTAAATAGTTGTTTCCAGAACTATCTCTGCCACTTGGCTTACTTTCCGTCCCTGTTGCTGTGTCCTGTGATAGGTTAGCACTCTTTCCCCATCCCTCAAAATTCCCAGTGTCTATGCTTCCAGCCCCTTTATTCTGAACCTCTAATTCAGGCGTTCTTTTTTTTTTTTTTAACTGGGGTATAATTGACATATAACAGTATATTAACTTCAGGTGTACAATGTAATGATTTGATATTTGTATATATATGGTGAAATGATCACCACAATAAGTCTGCTTAGCATCCATCACCAGTCAAAAAAATTGTTTTCTTGTGATGATAAATTTTAAGATTATTCTCTTAACAACTTTCAAATATGCAGTCCAGTATTATTAAGTATACCCACCATGCTGTACATTATATCCCCATGACTTATTTATTTTATAACTGGAAATTTGTACTTTTTGACCCCCTTCATCCAAACACTATCTTTGCTTTTGTACAAAATCTAGTTTTCCCAACTCTTTACAATTCCCTCCTGGCTTCATCAGCACACTTTTGTTCATTCTAGAAGTTTGGGGGTGGGGAAAAAGTTCGAGATATGCACTAACATGTGAAATGCCTTTGGAAGCTCCCATTGCTTTTCTTTAAAGGAATTGGCGTTTTAATTAGCTCATACATTTTTGGGATAGAAAATATTTTCTTGTGGGATTGTCATTTCTATTCAATTAAAAAAAATTTTTTTCTTGTGTTTGCTCACTCATTTATTCATGCACTGAACTATATTGGGACCCTGAGTCAGGGATGTACAAAGTCTAGTGTGTCTTGGACTCCATTTTCAGCTGTCTTTCTCACTATAATTCCAAGACATTTCTTAGTATTCTTGGTTTTTGAAGTTCATAGAACTGAAAAGTACATATATCAAAAAAACAAAAAAAGTTCTCCATAAGAAATAATAGTCAAAGAAAGAGTGGAGGGATTAAAGTCACAATGATGGAAGTTACCATCTATATCTCACTTGCTTACAGTCATGCAAGTTCGTGTTGAAATGAGTAGACCAAGTTGTGGGGCAGGGAAAGGCAAGGAGAGGAGAGGCTGAGAGGCCCTCAGCAGGAGCTGGAATTGCAGGCTCAGCTTCTACACCAAACAGCTTGTTAGATGATACTAATTCCTTAGCTTCCTTTCCTTCGTGGGGAAATCACAGCTCATCTGCTTGGCTAGCTCTCCTGTGTGCTCTAGAACAGGCACAGCTAATACAGAAGTTCTCTCTCTGGATTGCACATTGGATTTTAATTACATCACTTCCTAGAGGACCTACCCCAGACGTTATAATTTATGTGGTCTGTGTGGTGCCCCGTCATTTGCATTTTAAAATGCTCCCCAGGGTTTTAGTCCACTGTGCATCCTGGGTTAGGAGACACTAAGTTAACTCCATTAGCTTTGCTGTGCAGTGACTGCAATTACATAGCAATGCAGGCATGGGAAGGGGGTGCAGTACCTAGTAGTAACCCCTATCAAATGTGACATTTGATCATTTGATCAAATAGCCCTGATCAAATGTGACATTTAGAGTCCCTTATATCTTGGGATGAGATCAGGCCTTGCAGGGTTGAGTGGTTGATCAAATTATTTTTTCATTGTTTAATTAATTCATCTAAATATTATTAAGTATGTACCACATACAGGCATTATTTGGTGCCATGTCCTCCTTCCCAATCCCTTTAAATGGACAAGCCGCAGGCACCTTTTCATCTGGGATTATCTGGGCCACCTCCTTCTCTCCTGATCCAATCTGCACCTTTTCAGGTCTGGAGACTCCCAAGTCTAGCTGACCTTAGTGACCTACTGCTCCTGTCCTTCTCTCCTCTTGTCTTAAATTGATCATCCATTGTGCACTTGCTTTTCCTAGCCTCCTTCAGAAGTTTTTATTTTCAATGTTTGGCTTATTATTTTCCTTCTAGCTCCACCCAACAAAATAAGAGCCATTCTTTCTTCTACATCCCCAACACACACACCGCCTTACCCCCTTCACATACATACCACATACACTACACACACACACACACACACACACACACACCACCTATACTGACCTTGCAGACCAGCACCCAGCTAAAGTTACCTGGAAAGGTATTATACTGACTAACCCCAGATCAACAGAGCCAGAATCTAGACATGGGCCCATCTCCTGGGGTGGGGTAGGTTCTGCTGGAAGCACCAGCCCAGCTTCAGGTGCTGGGATGAAGTTTGATGGGGCAAAAACCAAACAAACCAGTTTCCTAAAGGCTCAAAAAGCCATTGGTATCCGAAGTTCTCTAGGAATTAACGGACTGTGAAGTTTTCATCCATCCCTGTTCAGTTGCTTTCATGGTTTCTCATTCTCTCCTGAGCAGGACTTACAAGGTGTTCTGTGATCTGACCCTGCTCAGACTGAGCTTCTTCACCCACTGCTAACCCTATTTTCGCCATTCTCAATTATCTGTGGTTCCCACACTGTGACATAGGGGCTCACATCTGTGAACTTTGACACACTATTCAAGTACATGGAAAGCCCTTTATTTCACCGGTGGTGCTATGACTTATTGTCCACCTAGGCATTTAGGTTTTCCTCCTGCTTATAGCCAGGGCACTTTGTCTCTACATCTGACTTTATAGCACATCATTTTGTAACTATTTGTTAACTTGCCTGTCTCTTATTGAGGGCAGAGATTTTCTTATTTCTAACACCCAGCACAATGCCTGGCATTTAGTGTTGATTCTGTAAATATTAGTTGGGTGAATGAATGGAAGTCCTAATGCAGACAAGCAACAGGGGCTAGAAGGGAATCCAGTGGTCATTATTTTGGGATTTAGAGTCAGGCAGCTGGGATTAGGGAAGTGGCTAAACAGTGATAATTTCCTGGGAAGAGGTGGGCAGGGAAAAGACGGGGTGACAGCTCCAGAAGGCTGGGAGAACATTAGCAGGTCACCCAGATAGGAATTGAGGATGCGGAACAAGGCAGAATCCGAGTAATCAAACGAGGGCAGAGGGTGAAACCAAGTCCTTAGCTCACATTCTAAATCAGAACACATGATCAGGGACGACCTAGCAGCAGAATCACAAAGCCCAGATACCTTTTGTGTTTGCAGGTGGGATCCAAATATGGAGAGAAAAGAGCCACAGAATCTGGTAATCAGGAGGGGCTTAATAACTTGAACATATTATTAAGCTGTTTTTGTCCATCTATCAATTCAGTACAAAGAGAAAAAGGGATTATATTTTGTAATTAAAATAATATTGACTGATGATGAAGATTCAATAGAGGCTTAAAATTCAGATTATGTTTAACAAAATCTTAGTTTTAGATTTTGAGCCCCCGACTTCTAGGCATCTCAAGCCAGCAATTCATTAACTCACATATTCAACAAGTAGTTGTTAAGTTTCTAGAATATTCCATACACTGGTGACCAGTGGTCCTTGCAATCCAGTGTCTCAAGTAAGCATGAGAAGTGCCCAAAGAATCCTAGGTGTGTTCATCAGATCTGGGAGATATTTTTGGTTCTGAATATCTCGTACACCAATGTAATTCCACTTATTGCTACAGAATAGTATCACTGTAAACAGAAAGAGAACTCTGATCCAACACTACATTTCTACTACATGGGGTTTCCTTTTAAAAGTGTGATTTCAGAATACTCCATTGTGCATTACTTCAGACATGTTGGCATTTGTTGACTAACTCTTATTATATTTTCATACAGAGTTTTCATATAGAGTTTTTTTGTTTGTTTGTTTGTTTTTTAAGGAAATCTACCTGCTTGCTTTTGGACCACTTTGTTTAAGTGGGGAACAGCTGTTCTCCTTTGGGCATTCTGGGCTAAACGATCTTTGTCTTCTCAGGAACAGAACAAAGACATACAGAATTTATGTCACAGATGGATTTTTGTTTGATAAAACTCACTTATTACTGAATGAAAGAATAGCCTATTCTCTTTAGAAATATGTGCATAACATCTCCTTGTCTTTAGTGATTTCCAACTTTGGTTTCTTTTAAATTTTTATAATTGACTAAATTAAGATGTGCCTCATTTTCGGTGGTCAAATATTCCCTGAAAATTTGTGCATCAGACAGTTTTCTGTAAATTCATTATTAAATTCAATATTGAAATGATTCCAAAATGTTTAAAGAAAATAGCTAGTAAAGAAAACAAACATCTCTTTGTTTTTGTTGTCAACTCTTCCATGCCAGTTTAGTGATATAAAATGCTTAGGATCTTTTGGTAGATAATGGTAAAATAAGATTTTGTTAAATATAATCTGAATTTTAAGCACACTGAAGAAGTTTGAAGTGCATGAGAATTGTCTACTCCCCTACAATCTGATCACTAGGTGACGACAAGAACATAGCTTGGACCCAACACCAGCTTACATGTTACACATTATTAACATGTGTCCCTTAATTAGCAATCAGATCCCAAACAGGTCATAGGCCACATTCTGTATAGTTGATAGAGTTGCCGCTTTTCTGTCATTTTGGGTGTGCAGACTTCTCCCTTGAATCAAGTCAGGCAAGCAGAAACCTTCCTAAACTGCAGACTAGATATGACGTCTTAGGGATCAAGCCTCAGGTGCCGTAACCATCCTCCAGAATGTAGGCTACAGGCCACATGATTTTATACCCTGTACATACAAGTGTGAGGAGAATCTCCAACACGTTTTAACAGTTTTATTGGAGTGTATTTACATACCATAAAATTCTACCAATTTGAAGTGAACAGTTCAACAATTTTTTGAGTAAATTTAGAGTGTTGTACAATCATCACCACAAGCTTGTATGGAACATTGCCAAGATTTCAAGAAGTTTCCTCATGCTCGTTTGTACTCAGTCCCCGCTCCCACCCTCACCTCAGCCCAAGCAATCATCTACTTTCTATGCTTTTAGATTTGTTTTTTTCTGGAAATTTCATATGTGTGGACCTATACAGTATATAATCTTTTGTGTCTATCTTCTTTCATTTCAGTAATATTTTCTAGGCTCATCTATGTCATAACATGTATTTATACTTTGTTCCACTTTATTGCTGAATAGCATTCCATGGTGTAGCTACACCACATTTTGTTTATTTAACCACCAGTTGATGGACAGGATGATTGTTTCCATTTGGGGCTATTAGGAGTAATGCTATAAACATTCATATACAAGTCTGTGTAGACAGGTTTTCATTTCTCTTAAGTGAAATTCCCAGGAGTGGAATACGGGTCATATGGTAAGCTTATGCTACTTTTTAAATGTAACTATCTAACTGTTTTCCAAAGTGGCTGCACTATTTTACAGTTATAAAATGTAGCAGTGTCTGAGCATTCCAGTTTCTCTACGTCCTTACCAAAAGTACATATTATCTGTCTTTCTGTTTATAAACATTTTAGAGACTGTGAAGTGGTATCTTGTAGTTTAATTTGCATTCCCTAATAATTAGTGATATTGAGCATATTCCATGTGTTTATTAGCTATTCATATATCTTCTTTGGTGAAATATCTGTTTAAATATTTTGTTCATTTTTAAATTTTTTTTTGTCTTCATATTTTCTGGATACAAATTCTTTATCAGAAATGTGATTTGAAAATATTTTCTCTCAATCTATGGCTTGTCTTTTCATTTTCGTAAGGGTGTGTTTGGAGTGCCAAATTTTTGATTGCCTATTTTATCAATTTTTTTCTTTTATGGATTGTTCTTTTGGTGTGGTATTTAAGAATTCTTTGCCTAACCTAAGGTCACAAAGATTTTCTCCTATAGTTTCTTCTAAAAGGTTTATCGTTTAGCTTTTACATTTAGGTCTGTGATCCATTTTGAGTTAACTTTGTGTATGGTAAGTTCATTTTTGTATGTGGATATCCAGTGGTCCCAATACGTAATTGAAAATACACAAGTTCCTTGGCATTTTGCCAAAAGTCAATTGGCCATGGTTGTAAGTGTGTATCTCTGGATTCTTTATGTTGTTCTGTTAATCATATATCTGTTCTTATGTTAACTGTCTGGATTCCTCTGGCTTTTAAATGTTTTGAAATAGGTAGTGTAAGCCATTCAATTTCATTCACTTTTTCTAAATTGCTTTGACAGTTCTAGGTCCTTTGCATTTCCATTAGTATCAGCTTGTCAATTAAAAAAAAAAGCCAGCTGGGATTTTGATAGGAATTAGACTGAATCTATAGTTTGGGAAGAATTGCTGTCTAACAATGTTGAGTCTTCCTATTTAGGAATAAGAAACATCTCTTTATTCATATTCTTTAATTTTTCTCAGAAATGTTTTGTAGCTTTTGGTGGTCTGCCCTTGAAATTTTGCTACTATTTTCTTAAGCATTTTATTATTTTCCAATAAAAAAGCCTGGGGTGTATGGAGAGCAGATCTAGCCCTTCTTTGGCACTCCTGTTTCCAGGATCTCCCCGGTAAGTGTGTGGCTGGCCCAGCTGTCTGTAGTTTGCCCCCGCTGGAATCTCAACCTCAGGCTAGCGGAGCTGCAAGCTTTCCCCATTCATTTTCTACTGAGTTTGTAACTTTTATGACATCACTGGGCTCGTGTTTTCAATCTGTGCTCCAAACCTAGTCGGCTATCGGGTCTCCAACAGAGAAACTGCTGGTGTTCACTCTCGCCCGGGCCTGGTAATCTATCATGCTGATGAGCTGGGTGAGCATGGGAGGCCCCAGGTCGAGGGCTGATCTCTTCTAGTGGTCTGACCTGGAACCCCGGCAGCTTTTCATAAAGAAAAGTGTCCCAATTTGTTGTTAGTCTTCAGTTGATTTCAGAGTCGTAAAATGGTTGTAGTTGTAAATTTTGTCTAGTTATATAATTGTTTTATTCAGGGGAGGATTTGTCAACCTCTTTACCTTGTCTTTGTCAAAAGTCACTCTGAAATATTTTAACTTATATAGCTGTCTTGACTACCATAAATTTCTATAATGAGACTCTATTATATTATTCATAGTGTCATTAACAATCCACTAATTGTACTAATGACCCATTTCTGATATTGTCCTTGCTAATTAGTAAAGTGCTGGTGTTGATGGAGATGGATGACAGAACATTATGGTGGGTGCCTATGGAACATGGGCAGCCTTTCTGATGCACCCCTGGAAGTTGCATCACTGATTTTAATGCTAGCTGCTTATGGGCACTTTAACCTAAGAAAACACACATGCACACATATATGAGGTTTGCCAATTAAGTTCGCGAACTCATCCTAGAAACAGTGCTGCATACCTCATTGCTGAATATCACTATGGTCACCTTTGAAATATTCTCCTTGGGAAGCTGTGCACCGATGCCAGTGCCTAGTCCACCCTTCAAACAAATTTTAGAACTCTTTTTCTGGAATGGGCATCAGAGCTGTTATTGTATTACCCTTGATGTCCTGAATGTCATCCAAATACCTATCTTCCTTTCAATATTTCCTTTATCTTCAGGTAAAGAAAGAAGTCATTGGGGGCCAGATCAGGTGAGTAGGGAGGGTGTTCCGATACAGTTATTTGTTTACTGGATAAAACTCCCTCACAGACAGTGCCATGTGAGCTGGTGCATTGTCATGATGCAAGAGCCATGAATTGTTGGTGAAAAGTTCAGGTTGTTTTCATCTAACTTTTTCATGCAGCCTTTTCAGCACTTCCAAATAGTAAACTTGGTTAACTGTTTGTCCAGTTGGTACAAATTCATAATGAATAATCCCTCTGATATCAAAAAAAGGTTAGCAACATTGTTGCAACAAGTTTGTGCACATAATTGTCTGACCTCATACACATGTACACGGATGTGCACACACATGCATGATATGACAGTCTTTATACTGAAGTATCTTAAACGTAGGCCATTTGGTTTGTTCTAAAAGAAAATATATTATAGAAAATGTATATAAATATGGTTTATTTGAGAGTAATCTATTAATGTGGTCCAGCCTGTGTTCTGATTTCTTCATTACTAACATGTGGAAATAAAGCAAATGTTCCCTGCCTATATTATCATAAGAATGTAATATAGGGAAGAACTTAGAAAATAAAAGAAAAATAATATTGAAATCTTATTTTAATAAGACAAGAGAAAAGAGAGAGAGAAACAGAGAGAGAGAGCCTCAAGGGCACTGCTACGGTGGGAAGCTGTGTCCTTGACCTTCCCCACTTCTCTCCAGCTGTTTTCTTTATTAGAATGGGGAGACAGCCATAACATCTATGAATGGCCCTGCTTTTGCCCTGACAGGCTGTATTGAAAACTCTTCCCATTCTTTCTGTCGTCTAGACCTAGACCCTCTCCTGGAAGCTAAAACGCAAATAGATGTTCTGCTGTCCTCTCTAACCCACCTCTTCCCACCTTGTGCAGAGACCTCCCTGCAGACCTCTGTGAATGACACCTGGAGGCCGCCTACTTTTCTGCCACATCAGACTGGTCAAAATACCAGTAACCAGCAGTGTTTGGGCTTCAAGGGGTGACCCTCCATCAGAAATCAGATAGTGCTATGTAAATGCTCTCCTTTAAAGTTTTAACACTATAAGTATTTCCCAGTGTCTTCAACAACATCAGTTTCAATATGAATGAACCAGGCTGGTTGGCAGAGTCCTGTAAGTGGAACAGGGCTGAAAAATCAAACCACTGGTTTGCTTGAATATATTTTCCTGTTGGATGCTCAGTTGACCTTGTTCATATGTTGTGTCTTTAATTTTGGAGCTCTTGGAGTTTTTTTCCACTTTACAGTAAGCCCAAAACCTTTGTCTTAACTGAAGCAATGCATTCCCTGTAAAAATAGTTGGGAAAAGCCTCCAAGACTTGAATGTAGGATGTGAAAAATTAAATAGTTCTGGTTAAATAGTGAGAGAAAGCTGCTGGAGGAAGCATGCTCTCACTAATCGGTCTGATCATCGTTGTGCCAAGGTTTGGCTGAATTGGCCAATTTCAGAGTGTTAGAACTGGAAAAAACCAAAGAGATCACTTAGTCTCTTGAACTCAAAGCAGCCATCCGTGGAAGATGTTTAGCCATGAAGCATCTCAGCCCCACCTCAGAGCTGCAGAATCAGAATCTACATTTTAATGAGACCTCCAGGTGGTTTGTATATATAAAGCTTGAGAAACACTGCTCTAATCCTCAACATTCTCTTTGCACAGTTGAGCACAGAATAACATTAGAGTATCTTGTGCATAGTTAACTCATAGTTATTCAATTTGTGGCTGCTAAGGGTCATCTCCCTCTGTCTTTAATAGTATGGCTTTATTAATTCAACCCTAGAACATGTTAAATTTTTATAGCACTCTTCTCATAGCTGTCACCAGGAACTGTAACATCTTTTCCACCTTCACCAAGGTTATGCTTGCAGGTAAATTTTGGGAAAAAAGTAGAAGGTCCTATATTTATCCTTGTTAAGCTTGTGCTGGTTTTATTTTGGCCACTGTTGAGATTCCACTAACTCTATTACCCAGTGTATTCATTTTCCATATATGTGGTGCCTTTTTATATCATTATCTCAATTAGGATTAATAATATTAAATAAGTGTTGGGCATGTGCTGTGGAAAACCCAAGTCTCTGCCCTCAACCCAATAGGTCAGACAAATAAGTTTGCAAACTCATCCTAGAAAAACTACTACATACCTCATTGCTGAATATCACTATGTTCACCTTTGAAGTACTCCCCTTGGGAAGCTATGCACCGATGCCAGTGCCTAGTCCACCCTTCAAAGCAATTTTGGAACTCTCTTTCTGGAATGGCCATCGGAGCTCTCATCATTTTTAAACTTGATGTCCTGAATGTCATAAAAATGTCTTCCTTTCAATATTTCCTTTATGTTTGGGTAAAAAGAAGTAATTGGGGGCCAGATCAGATGAGTAGGGAGGGTGTTACAATACAGTTATTTGTTTACTGGCTAAAAACTCCCTCACAGACAATGCTGTGTGAGCTGGTGCATTGTGGTGATTCAAGAGCCATGACCTGTTGGTGAAAAGTTCAGGTTGTCTAACTTTTTCACGCAGCCTTTTCAGTATTTGGTTAACTGTTTGTCCAGTTGGTACAAATTCATAATGAATGATCCCTCTGATTTCAAAAAAGTTTAGCAACATCATTGCAACATCTTGGTGAACTTAATTGTCAGACCTCATATGTTATATTGCTTCTCTTGGTCTTGGAGATATTATTTTGGGAAAGTATGTTCCTTCCCACTTTCTCCATGAGAATGCACCTGTTTCGTGAATGTGCTGTCTTCTGCTAGGAAATCTATCGGAGACTGACAACAAGTTGCTTTGAGAGAGAGAAAACCAAGAGTTGTATGTAGTGTGATGGAGGCCACAAGAAGATAATGTTTACAAAAAAGAGAAAGATAATTTTTGAGAAAAGCTGCTGTGAGGACAAGTAAACTGAAGGTAAATGGCATGTTGGGTTTGACAAGATGGAAGTTGATGGAGACTTTGAAAATTGCATTAAAGGAACAGAATTCCGATTGAAGTTGAGTGAAGAGTGAATATGAGGCAAGGGGCTGGAGACAGTGAATACAGTTCTTATACATGCCTTGACATAGTAACAGCTTTTTGAAAAAAAGAAAAACAGGTAAGCTATTACATTAAATGTATGTATCTATATAAATAAGCAGCCCAATTTCAGAAAAAGAACAATGGTACTGGCACTGAGAAAATACAGTATTATCAATCCAGTGAGAACGATACCAAGATAATTTAACTCTATGTACTTTGATTAGAGTGTTTACTGTAGTTGTCAAATATATGTCCCTATTGTTGGTCTCTAAGATGAAGTATACCTCAAATAATTTCTTTGTAAAATGTCCCTCTAGATATGCACTGGAATAAAAGGAGCTGTAATCCGGAGCATCCAGGACCTTGCGTCATTCTACTGGTGCTCAGTTAGAGTGATGATTCCGTCTCCGATGCCAAATGATTTCATGAGAAGTACATGGGCACTTGTGAGGACAATCCTCCATGGAAGCTCCCACTAGTCACCTCCAGGACCAGTTACATATTTGAAGAACTAGTCCAAAATGAAAATGTGGGGCCCCTTGTTTCAATTATGAAACATTTCAAACAGTTCCAGGATGAAACCAAGGGTAATTGTACTGGTCACATACCCTTGAAGTGGCCCTGGACACCTAAACAGCGATGCCAAAGTTTTAAAGCATAAGGAAGAAAAGTCTGTATAACAGAGCACAGAAGGGGCAGAGGAAAGCGGAAGAAATAACTAATATCTTGAAGGATTTGTAGAAAAGTTGAGTGTTTGGGCTAAGAAAATGTTGAATTTACTTATGTTTTTAGATATTTAAAAAAATTATATAAACAGTGTAAACTATATAAATGATATAAGCAAAATATAATAAAACTTCATTTTAATTCAACAGAGCTGGCAATATTCAGCTTCAAGGCTGCACTTGCTTTTTGACTTTCCTTTAAGCTGAGTTCACTCCTGTAAGATTTGGAAGGAGTGAGGAGGGGCAGTGTTTTTCCAGGGCAATGGGAATAATATGAAATGTAAAAATACATGTGAATGTTGACTGCTTTTGTGGTTTGCCTGTGTGCAATATTGAGTTTGATAGGGTAGAAGTATTTAAATTGTTGCCCTTTAATAACAATTTAAAGTTTGTGGCAGCAAAAGAGAAAAACACTTCGAGATGAGTGACTTAATTTTGTTTCTAGATGAGTGACTTAATTTTGTTTCTCTGCAGCTAAACTTATGCGGAATTTAAAACTGCCGTGTCATGGAATATAAGTATTAAACAAGCCTTTGTGGGAGGAGTAAGCGGACCCTGATAAAGCTCTATTTTCCACAGACAGTATCTGTGCCTTGCTTGCTCGTATGCTTCTTTATCTTACAGTGAAAACCTGTCTTTGTCAAGGACACCTTGAGCCCATTGCTATGGAAATCGAACTCTAGCAAAACCATGCTAAGGCCTTTCACTCACCACTCCCTCAGGTTTTTCTCAGATTAAACTTTTCTTCATCTCCCCACGTGAGGGAAAAAAATAAAAAAAAGAATAGAAAATCAACTGTGTTAAATGCCAAATTCTTAGGACTTTTTCCTGTTTGTATAGGGGTCTTTCCCTCCCCCACCTCCTCCTCCTCCCTCCCCCACCTTTTTTAAAATCACTGTGCTGGAAAGGGCTTCAGAATCTCTAGAATAACTTAAAGCTTTTCTTTTACTAACAGCCATCAATGATTAAATTGGCTTAGTCTAAAAACCAAGTATTTGCTTTTGGGGGAGAGGGAGGGGATGAGAGGGCAGTCATTCTCCAGTTAGTGCTTCCATGGCAGGCTGAAAGGGCTCCATGTCTACAGGCAACCTAAGTTACCTCCATTTAAACGCCCCCCCCCCCCCAACTGTTAGATTTATCTTTATTTGAGAAATAAAATAACTAACTGGTAACATTTTAATAATTCTCACTGGAAATGAAATCCCTGTTTGTTTTACATTAAACAAGCAAGACTTTCATGTATTTCATTAGCTTTGAGGTTTTATTATTGAAACATTCTGAGAATAGTGATGTATTTGACATACAAAACAAGTTCATTTAGCAGTGATTAAAGTGATTTTTAATTTCTAATAAGTAAGTAGACATAGAATTTCTTTAAACGGTACACTCCTGTTACGACACAGTATTGGGCTCAGGTTTCTCATGGGAAAGGAGCAGAGGAGTAAGGAACCACTGACTGTGAGGAATTGCTACGATTGCTGATCAATCAGAAGTAACAGTGGGAAAACAGTTTCATTTATGCTTCCTTTTCAAATACATCTACCTCAAAATATACAGGTATATTTGTATTGTTTCCTAGAAAAACAATTTGAGTTACGATGAATTTTGCCACAGCTTGTTACTAGGCTCCTGAATATATCTTAGGGGTTAGAGATGCTCTGCGATAAGTAATTTCAGTTTAAACCCTCCTCCATCTTTACCTCTTTCTCCTTCATATAGGCCCTCTGTCCTCAGCATTCGTAGAGAATGTGTTCCTCAAAATATGCTCAAATGCCAAAGGCAAGAATTCAGATGATAACTTATAATTCCCTTGGGGGTAGTGGTTAAAGATATGAAAGTTTTCATTAGTTTCCTCAAGGCATCTCTTCTGGTCCAAGCAACCTGGATGGCACTAAGGACTCATTTCCACTTAGTGCCCCTGAGCTGGAAACACTGCTGCTTGAGGCCCACATGGTCAGTTCACTTGGGACCTCACCTGAGCAGGACATTAATTCTTGGCTTGGCCCAAGCCCCTCTCACTCAACTTCAGAATCCACCTGGATCAAAATGTTAGGGGCTTCCTGGCTGCCTTTGTCCAGGGATAAACTAGGTTCCTGGAAGAGTCAGTAAGTGGGAGAAAGGAGACTAACGGAGTCATCTGTACCATTGGCTCCTCGCTCACATCACTTTAGCAGAAGGACCATCCCTGCCAGGGTTCTTGACCTTTTGGTACCAATGGACCCTTTTGGCAAAGCTCACAGACCTATTATCAGCATGTTTTTTTAATGCATAAAAATATAGTACAAAGAAATACAAATATATTAACATAGAGAAGGAGCATGATGGGCTCCTTCTCATTTTTGAGGCAAATCTTCAAATGTCACCTCCTCAAAGATTCTTTTCTTTTTGTCCGCTTTCAGAACAATGAAAGGAGAAGATTATGATTTACCAATGTGCATTTAACTTACAGGGATTCAACTACACAGTGTTGCAAAGGCAACTACAGAAAGAATAATAGAAAAAGAGAGGAGGGAGGGAGGCAGGTTGGGAAGAGGGACGAGTTGAGTAGAGCTGGGCTGCCCTGCTCAGCCTTCTGTGCAGGGGGTCCCTGCCTTGGTGTGAGCACGAGGTGAGCGACGGGCCTGTTTCCTCCAGGCCTCTCATGCCGCACATCACTCTGAGCTGAGTGGGTTCTTCTATTTAAGGGTAGATGCTTTTCATACTCAGTGGCACGTAAATGGAAACCAACTACATTATGTAAAATTTAATCAAAGCAACAGAGACTCAAATATATGAAATATAACCACAAAAGTCTAATTATATTTGAGGAAATTTGTGTTGGTGATCTCCACTGATGATATGAAAATAATAACAGCAATTATTTATTGAGCCCTTAAGATATTGTGTTGGGTCCTTTACCCACATAATCTCATTTAATGCTCATAAAAATCTGTAGGTACTATGCTTCTCATTGCACAAATAAGGAGACTGACAGGTAAAGCCCCCAGTTGGCAAATGGTAGCCCTGGAATTCAAACTGAGGGCTGTCTGACTCAAAAGCCTATGTTCTTACATCTTAGCCAACCCTATCTTTCATAGGCAGTAGTAATTCTAATAATGTTGATATAAAACACCTGGTTAGAATGGACATGTCCATTTTAAGCCTGTACGTATTGGTTAGATATTCAATATGCCGTATTAAGTAGAACTTGACTGTTTTGAAAGAATTCCAAAAGATGTATGTATGTGTGTGTGTGTATATATATATATATGAACACTTGCTGGTGTTCAAAAACAAAATTCTACTGAGTAAACTTTTTGAAATGCTTATGAAGACTTTTATTAGGAAGCCACGAGTAAAATTTAAAGATTTTATTGGCTTTATTCATTGATTCATTGATCAGGCAGCATCCAATCTAGCAGATAGAAAGGAGATCAGAGGATCTATACAAAATGAAAGATTTTTATAGACCGAAGGAAGTGGGAACAAGGGAGTTATACTGGGCAAAAAGGCGGGTTGTTTACTGCAAGGTTACTCTCCTTATAGGGGGTGCAGGGGGGCTTTCTGCTGATTACCTACCTAGCGCTGACCAGGCAGTTCCAGAGCGACTGGTTTAAGATTCCATTTCTGGGAGAGCCAGAAACTAATTACCGCAAGTCTTGGTTTGGTGACATGGGGCTTAGCACGAGCAACTCCATTTTCGGCCAGTTCTCTTGTTTTTAACATTGGGAAGTTAGCAAGAGTCAAGGAAGGGCTATTGCCATAAGCATAGATCAGAAACAAAACCCACCTCAGATGGTTCTCTGGCTTAGAATCAGGGTTGTATAAAACATCATTGTTTCTCTTCCGTTCTTCTTTAGGTCCAAGTTCTGAAGAGTGACTTCTGAATAAGCAAAGAAAATAATGCCACTTTGTACTTCTATTTGGTTCTTTTATCCAAGGAGATCAAAGAATTACCAAATTAACTTTTCTTTACCATTCTGTGCATTCATTGAATGGAGAAAAGTTATTCTTAATTTATTTTCCAAATAGTGAGAAAGAAAGAGTGGTGGGCTAATTTACCTGAGAGTCTATTAAGGTAAAATTCTGGAATCATGATATCTGAGGAAAAAAGGGCGCACAGAGGTATTTAATAGTTGAGGAAATAGAGGCTCTGAGAGGTTGACTTTCCAGGCATATAGTTAATAGTGGAACCAGGATGAGAGTTTAGATTTGGGCTCCTGGTTCTGTGTACTTGCTGGTAATCCAGGAGTATAAAGGAACATTTCTTCATTTATTCATTCTTTCATTCAGGCACAGATATAGGGCATTCACATGGGCCAGATTCTGACCTAGAGCAAACAAGACATGGTTGTGCCCCGAAGGACCTCACATATTAATCAAAAGTTGTTTATATTTTTTGGAGAAGGATAGTGAGGGGAGAAGAATCGTGGGGGGGGCGGGGGGGGGCGAGGACTGGTCAGCAAATTAACGATCTCCATATAAATGGTAAGTGCAGTGATAGGGCATGCTGATTTAAGGCAGGACAAACAATGGACATTTATTTTAGCCTGGAGTTCAGGAAAGATCCGGGCTTAGCTTAAAGGATGAGTCGGGCATGAATGGATATATGAAAAGTACAAAAGGAAGGAAACTGCAATCAATTTGAAGAGCAGTAAGGAGCCATTTAAGGATTTTTAGACCTGCTCTTGCCGAAGCACATGTACTCATATTTCTGCCTGGGTTATGACTAACTAAATGTCTTATTCGAAATTCTCTCCTCTAATCTATTTTTAAATATTGCTGCATTTTTAATATTGTATGTAGCAGAATCTATGAGTAGATGTGTCTCTTTCCCTTCTGATTGTGAGAGCCTCAAGGATAGGCTTAGCCCAGCTTGTTCATCTCTGTGTCCCAGGGAGGTGCCTGGCACAGTGCTTTGTACCTAAGAGGTTCTTATTAAATATTTATTGAACTTAATCAACATTCTCACCTACTTTTTATGACTCATATGGATGTGTTGCTAAATCTGAATTTATGCGTCCTCCTAAAATTCATGTTGTTAGAATATCTTAAATATTATTAATCTGGAATATTATGTGGTGTATTAGAATACTTTGATATTATTATCTTGGATTAGTATTAAATGCTTCCAGGCTTTCTCACTGAATAATGCCATTTGTAGCTGTTTGAGGTGCTCTTTTTATTGTTTAATCCGGCGATTACCATGTTTCAAAGAGAGTGCTGGCAAACAGGGTAGTTTATTTCTAATACCAGCCTTCTCTAATCAGTTTATAGATGTTTACAGGGTAAAAAAGTGAGATTAGGGAAGTGAGAGTAGGATATATGGAGAAAAAAAAAGAACTTGAATGTTTTGGTTTTTTTTAAATCACAAATTTCTCAATTCAGAAACTTAAATTCCAATTTTTCCAAATTTCTCCTGGATTGAACAAGTAGCTTTGACGTTTTTTCCAAAACAGAAATTCCTGACACCTGAAGCCACTTTCATTATTCAATCATATAAAATATTCATATTTTTTTACTTCATGCTGGGAAATAATGACTAGAACATATTGCCACCAATCCTTTAATTAAGAATTGTGAATCATTTTTTTTCAGAATATCACAATGATTATGAATTAGGCAAATAACATTTTGTAGAACTCAAAAATGTTTTTCCAAAATAGAAAAATCTCATGTTTCTCTTACATACTAATACATTAAGGCCCTGAACCATTACCCCTGAATAATTTGACAAATATTGGTAAAAAAGTTATTGCAATGTGTCTCAGGTCTAGTCAGCATTTTAGATACTCTCTTTGTAAATGGTGAAAATATTTTCCACTGGGAAAAACCCAGAAACCTCTAAAAATGAATTACTCAACTATCTGGGAAGTCTTTTAGCTGAACACTTTGGTAATTGTGTATGGTAGCATTTTTGTCTGTCAGGTTTGTAGCAATTTTTCACCTAATATCAAATAAAGGAATTTCCAGCAGATTAATGTGGTCCTGAAATGCATTTAAGAAGGCCGAGTGTATTCAGGCTGTGAAGAAAGAGGATTAAAAAAAACTACTGGTGAATGAGAAGGAATTTATTTCATGCTTGATAGAGTTTGGCATTATAAAGTTTTTAGCTACTGGTTAAATACAGGGATAGGAAAATGATTCCGTTGTGTGTCCTGAATGGGGCAAGGGGAGGGGGAATACAAATTAGTATTACAGTAACACTAACCAAAGTAAATAATGTCTCCCAACAAAAATGTATAGTCTAATTTATTAAGTGTGCAGCTAAATAATGGTAAAATTCTGTCACATATGTATCCTGCAACAGCCTTCATTCTGCCTTTGATTTTTACATATAAATTCAAACTTTTGTTCTTGGTACGTTTTTGATCCCAGTGCCCTTTCTCACCCTTTGATTTCCTATCCTTCCTCCTACTTGAAGCTCATGTAGTTTCCCTTTATTGAAATATTTCAGTCATCTTTGAAATGATTCAGCAACCTGATGGACTTTATAAAAAAATTTCTTTTTAAAAGATGCTTTTTCCAATACATATTTCTAACTTTCTTTCATCTTCTAGCAGATGTGATCACAGGTAACAAGGAATAATAATTATTCATAACTATGAAGTAAGAGTAAATGCAATACGTAAAGAATAATTTTTAGTGAATAGTTTTGTTTTTTGTTTTCAAATACTAGATTACCTGAGAAGAAAGACGTACTTTTAGTGAAAGATAACCAGGATACATTTATGAAATTATTTACTTAAAAGTTTTTCAACATACCATGCTAATGTAGGAATTTATCTTTCTTTTTATTAAAAGAATATTTAGAATACCATCAAGATAAAAAAAATATGGAAGTTCTTTAAAATATGTCTAGTACAAGAACTACCTGAGGCTGATGACTACAATTGAGAGTTCATCAACTCCAAGTTCATGAAGTTGGAGCTTCTTTTTCTCAGTGACTCCGAGCATAGACTCCTGAGTACAGACAGCATGGTGCCCTCATGACTCCCCTACCCTCTCTACTTCCCACTCCCCCCAGTAACTCAAGGCCCTTGCTGGTCTCCAGGGTGGGAGGGAGCCTTGGGCAGGAAGTAAGGAGTTCTCTTGATGTGGAGCAACTGGAGGGGTAGAATAAAGAGAAAGTGGGAACTTTTGTTAAGTTAACTGGTAAAGTATTTGTTGATAGAGAAATGCATTGTTAAGTCAGTTCCTGTGACCTTGGTTTCTTTTCCTCGCTTGACTGGTCTGTGAGAAGGGAATGGATAGAGTTGATTGTACTGCATATCTAAATGCATACATGTGATCCAGAGCCAGAAAAAACATTTTAGCTATTAGAATAAAACACCACAGTTTAAAACCATATTGTATTTTCAGTTATTAGCTCATAACATACATTCGAACCAGATGACTAGAATATTATGGTCATATAGGATGGAGAAAATTAATATTTACCTCCATACCAAACAGAATAAATATCAATCAGTTCCTCCTGTTACTCCCAAGTACCCCTCCCAAAAATTTAAGTACCACTCTCAAGAATTACATGTCACTTTAGGAAGTAGATAATTCCATAAAATGTAAGTGTCTAATTACTGGTTGATAAAACAATTTGGGAAACTGCATAATCAAATGTAGAGATTCATCTGCTTCCACATAAAGTCTTTTTGATTTAAATCCCTTTAAAGGAATATGATAAAAATGACCAACTTTAAGTTAAAAATGAAAATATATATAACATGTTAAGTATAGTGTATGTCTGTGCTATGCTTCAAAATTAATAATAATGCTCTAAAATACAAATATTCAATAACTATTTTCTATTGAGAGGCTAAGGGCCTACTTACTTGAATAGGGTCATTTCACGAGGATAGAACTACTAATAATAGGTAGCTCTGTTCTATGTGGCAAGTCTTTGAGAGACTACCTAATAAGTTATTTTTTAAATAGATGCATGGTGAGTTTTTAATGTAGCGACTCTTACAAAAACAGCCATTTTTATTTTGTAATTTAAATTATTAAAATATTTATAATAGAAAAACATCCTTGAAAAGATTAAGTAAGCAGTACCTAAAAAATCAAAATTGAAGACATTAACTCCTTTTATCTTACTAAAATTATATTGTGCTTTTTCAAATTTCACTGGAAAGGAAATATTTCAGAAATAATATTGACTCTATGTGCTTTATAAAGAAAAGATTATCTTCTGTGATTCTTGAAGATCAAATTCTAGTAAATTAGAGAAACCCCACTTGGCTAAGATCCCGCCTCTCAATACTGTTTCTCAGTTCACAATGTCCTTTCATGTAGAATGCCTCTTCAACATCATGTATATTGTCCTTTCTAGATCTTCATATAATCTCACTGCTATTATCCTCTTTTACTGAGATAAAGCCACTCTCTAAAGAACTTAATGGAGTTATTTTTCTCACAGTCATCCAAAAATTGTTTTCTGAGTAGTCTGGACCAGCTAGCCACTTAGAGATAAAAATCACTGGAGACAAAAGGACTGTAGAAAGGTAAAGATTAAAACTAAATTGAAGAGAATTTTTATAACTGGAGCTTTATATTTTCAAGTTCTGTTCACCAAAGAAAACAAGCATGAAAAAAGAGAAAAAAGTGAAAAATATCCTAGATAATGATGGGAAAGACCTTGTAAGACTAGTAGAGACAACTGGAACAAAGTAGGTAGAGAATGGATGCCTTTCTTTTAAGTGAAGGGTGTTTGAATTTCATTGGCAAATACATGCATTGGATCATTTGAAACTTGTCTTAAAATCTATTTTCCCAACATTTTATTATGAAAAAATTCCATCAGAAAAGTGGAATTGTACAATGAACACCTATCTTCCTACCAAGATTCTATAATGATCATTTTAATCTTCTTTCTTTATCACCTGTCTGTCCCTGTAACCATCAATCCAGCTTGTTTTTTGATGCATTTCAAAGTGAATTGAAGGACGTAAGTATACTTCACTCCTAAACTTTTCAGTCAGTACTCACATCAGTATTTTTTATGATCTTTTTAATTGTTTGAGGTAAAATTTACATACAGTGCAATACACCAATCTATCCAAATGTTCTGCATTCTATCTATGATTTTTCACAATTGCAGATGCCCGTGCAATCCTAATCTTTATCAAGATGTAGAATATAACATTATCCCAGAAAGTCCCTGGTGTGCCTTCAGTCAATCTCCACCCTCTGCCACTGCTCTTCAGTGCTTTTTCTCATAGATGAGATTTGCTTGTCCTAGAATTTCATGTAAATGAAACCATCTTATAACTGCTTTTGTGTAAGGTTTCCTTCACCAAGCACATAGACTTGGAATCTCTTTCTGATTTACTTGCAAAGTGAGATGAAGTAATCCTATCTTTTTTATTTCAATTGGCTGATCCAATTTGGTGAATTTTGACTTTCAGGCCTGTTTCCTGCCATTCTCAATCTTGCCAGTAACGCTCACATCAGCACCAATGCGACCTGTGGGGAGCAGGGGCCTGAGATGTTCTGCAAACTGGTGGAGCATGTGCCCGGTCGACCTGTGCGGAACGCGCAATGCCGGATCTGTGATGGCAGCAGCGCCAGCCCCAAAGGCAAGTGTTGCTCCTTCTATTCACAGGTACCTATGGGAATCATTACCTTTTGAAATGATGATGAAGACTTCTGTTAGGAGCCATGACGCTGTGTTCACTTGCACCACTATTCATTTCCACTAGCATATAGTTTAGAAGTTAAAACAATTTAAATTAAAAACTGAGAGGTACGCATGTTTTTTTTTTTTCTTTTAACAGAACGCCATCCAATATCTAATGCGATCGATGGCACCAATAACTGGTGGCAAAGTCCCAGTATTCAGAACGGGAGAGAATATCACTGGGTCACAATCACTATGGACTTAAGACAGGTAGGTAAGGCCGGAAGCACTGAGGAAGGTCTATGGGTCGCTGAGTCGCAGTCACCTGATAATCTTCAGGAAAGTATGCCTGGTTTCTTAACATATTTACATTCTGTTCTCACTGTTTTTCCAGCAGGTGAAGTTAAGGGATATACAGAAGTAGCACATAGTACCACTTCTTGTCACATTTATCATTCCTAGGTAATTTTGAAAAGATGAGTGACATTGTTTCCATGGAGTTTGAAGTTCTTAGAGCTGTGCCAGCAGGGCACTGTCATTCGTTCAGGATGCTGTGTTATATAGGCTGTGTGGTAGATGTCAGCAGTCACACTAGTCATGTAGTGGGATAAAACCCATGCATTTCCTGCCCCTCAAGCTTATTGTCTTCCTGTTATCACTGTGCAAAGTTATTGTAGAAAATAAGGCTTAGAAGCAAAAAGGGATAGTGTTAAACCTCTTGACCATGCCTTACCCTTGTCATGCTTTCTGTGAGGGCCTTGAGTAAACGAGTTGTCCAGTACTTTCGTGAGCAAGCCTTCAGCATAAGCTGGGAAAAGCAGGTATAATTGACTCAGGCCACACCTGCATCCTCTGCTTTAAGATGGTGTGGGAGAATTGAGAGAAATAGGGTATGGGCCCTGGTTGCCCCCAAATTTCAGGGAAAGGAAAAGAAATCTGAGTGGAAGGGATGAAAAAAAGAGATGACAGATATTGTCACAATTTCTGTTATCAATTCTAGAGAAAAACCATCACATGATATTCTCATTTATTTCCATTCAATTGCTCTTGTCTTAGAACTCATCAATATCAGTTGAAATATGTGAAATATCAGTTGAAAGAGACACATAGTTGAAATGTACACTGTAGGATTGAAGTAGGAATTTTGGAAATTTAATGATGAATCATAATTCTTTGAATAAGTGATAGTTTTAAAATGTGCAAGACTTTAAGTAGAACACATGTCAATATTGTGCCTCTTTATGTGCAAGGAACTTTAGATCTCAATAATAACAGTAAATAAGGTAGCAACACATGCAGCTCAGGGGACATTTTTTCCAAGTTTAGTTTCATAGTAGTATTATGTAAATAAAATAACACTTCTGATTATTTTCCGCCATCTGTCCTGAATTAATATGTCATGCCTTAATATTTCCAAATCCACCTAAAGAAAATGAGAAAAGAGAACCTTTTTTGCCCTGGCCTTTCCCTTCCGCCCCGCCTTATTTCAGTGGAAAGGATGCTTCTGCAGGAAAGTTTGGTTTTCACATCATCTTTTCAGTCTTTTCCTTTTTTAACGAAAAAAGTATTACCGTTTTCATCATTAGCAATGTGATATTATTTGAGTTTGGCCAGACTAAAACACTGTACATTTTACATGTAGGCTTCAAATGCATGTTATTGCCTTTGTCTTTCCATGTGTCATGCTTGACTTTATCCTGAAGCGGGACACCTCTTGCTCTAAGTTGGACTGAGTCACCTTGAGGAATTCCACAGGCATCCGTTTTAGGTCTTCAGGCATGTTTCAAAAACAAGCAGGTGTAGTTGACCCTTGAACAATGCAGAGATTAGGGATACCAGCCCTGATGCAGTCAAAAATCCTCATATAACTTTTGACTCCCCCAAAACTTAACTACCCTCAGTATCAGTGAGGGATTCGTTCCAGGATTCCTGCCGATATCAAAATTCATTAATGCTCAAGATCACTGCATACAGTCAGCTCTCTGCATCCACAGATTCCCAACCATTGATTGGAAACAATACAGGTATTTCTTGAAAGATATTTGCGTATAAGTGGTCCCGCACAGGTCAACCCGTGTTATTTGAGGATCAACTGTACACATAGTGGTGGATTTCTAGGTAATTTCTAGTGTTTTTATATAAACTAAATTAAGATTATTTAAAACAATTAGTACTCAGAAATTTCTTTACCTTTTACACAATGTAAAATTTCTGCTGTGCGTTCAGTTAAAAAATGCATTTTGCAGATATCTGGACGAACCTTTCTCAGATGTATTTATTTATTTACCCTTTTCATTACGCATATTTTTGAATAGGTAGAAAGCATATTACAGTGACAAGAATATACCCCCTTTCCCCCCCCACCCCAGATTCAGGGATTTAAAATATGTTGCCATATTTGTTTTAACTTGCCAAACGCTTTTCAAGTGAAATGCAGTCATTGCAACATTGTACCAACACAGTATTTTTTGTATCTTAAAAAAATAGGACCTTTGTTCTGAATAGGCATCATGCCATTAGCAATCCTAACTAAATTAACAGTAATTTCCTAATAACTATTTCTCCATCTGTATTCAATTTTCCCAATTTTATCCACCATTGTCTTTTATATATATATATATATATATATATATATATATATATATATATATACATATATATATATATATTTTTTTTTTTTCAAATCAGTATCCAATAAGGGATTTTGTTTGATTGTTATGCTTAAATCTCTTCTCATCTGAACTGTCCTCCAATTTTTTATTTTTATTTTTAATGATATTGACTTTTTTAATAGACTAGGCCAGTTGTCTTGCAGACTGTCCCACATTCTGGGTTTGTTGCATTGCTTCATCATGGTTTTGTTAACATCTTTCTTTATGCCCTTTGTTTTCTGTAAACTAAACTTAGCTCTATAGACTTGATGAAATTCCAGTTAAATATTTTTGACCAGAATATATCATCAGAGATACTGGCTGCTTCTATTGTACTCAGGGTTGCATGTCCCACTAGTAATAAGGCTAAATTTAAATCCTGTATTGGTATTGACAGCCAGATCTCTCCCTTGTAAAATGATCTCCCTTTATCTCCCCTACCTCACCCTTATTTCCTACTGTGTTTCTCTGAAAATAAGACTTGGCCGGATAATCAGGTGTAATGCGTCTTTTGGAGCAAAAATTAATATAAGACCCGGTATTATTATATTATATTATATTATATTATATTATATTATATTATATTATATTATACCTGCTCTTATTTTACTATATAGTAAAATATAATATATACTATATATAATATATACTTATTTTACTATATAGTAAAATAAGACTGGGTCTTATAATATTTTTATCATTACTTATAGTAAAATAAGACCGAGTCTTATATTAATTTTTGCTCCAAAAGATGCATTAGAGCTGAGTGTCCAGCTAGGTCTTATTTTCGGGGAAACATGGTAAGTCTCAGTGATACTCAGATCTAGATCATGGCTACACCTTCTGATGACAGTTTCCATTGTCAAAATCTGTGTGTTTCCCTGTTAAGCCAGCCATTAGCCAGCTGCTCATTCATTTCTAAATTATATATTCCATGAGGGCAGAATCTGAAGCTTTCTTCTTCTCCTTTCTCTTCTTCTTTTTCTCTTCCCTTTCCTTTCCCTGCTAATGTTTCTTGAGTGTTGTCTTGTTCACCCTTGCATGCCCACACGTTGGCAGAGTTACATTGTGAATCAATGCTTTTTTCATATCCCCATACTCTTTTCTGTTAACAGCTCAATTAAAAGATGGCAATCAACAAACAAACCTTTCAACTGCTTTGTCTCACTCCTATAAAAATGTAAAATTAGAGTATAGATTTCTAAAGTAAAATTATAGACAGACTTTAATATTATCAGGAGTCATAACAACTTCATGTTGCAGATGTGTTCATGTAACTTAATAAATAGGTCAGCTCCTGAGGTCTTATGGCCAAATTAGTCAGCTTCGTTCTGTATTGGCAAATGTTGAAGACATTGATTCCATTCCTGATTCTCCAGTTGATCACCCTGTTGAAGTTATGGCATGTTTAGCCTCTGTGGACAATGTTTGGCTACCGGAAACATAAACTAAAGAAAAGATAAAAAGTGGTGTTATCAGGAAGTCCATAAATGTGGTGTGGCTTGCAGTAAGAGTTAACTACAGAGTGTTTGCTTTAGTAACATTACAAGAGGAATGATTAGATTTATTTTTTTTCTTTTTAAAAATAATGTCTGCTATTCATTTCTTACATTGATTCACAATATTTTAGAATTAACACTGTTAGATATTTAGCAATGTCTTACTTTAAAATAATCTATTGGAATTGAATGAGTTTGGTAATTTTGTTTTAAGAAAAATACAGCTGAAGAGTCACTCTAAGAAATGTTAAAACTAAAATGCACGTGGGTAGTCTCCAGTAATAAACTGTTCACTGTCAGGTGACTTAGGGCTCGGTCTTTAGCACTACACCACTGCAGTGAATCAGGGACCTTTTGTGGCAACTTAACATTTTAAAGAAATCATTCTGAGCGAGAGAGAGATTGAGAGAGAGAGAGAGAGAGAGAGAGAGAGAGAGAGAGAAAGAAAGAGAGAGAGGATGCACATTTGATGGATCTTGAATTTTATGATTGTCAACATTCTTTCAGGCCCTGTTAATTATATTAAGATGTACTCCTTAGGGTAAAGTTTCTTAGTTAAAGACCCCAAGGATTTTCAGTTTGAGATACAGACTTTAAAAGTTAATATACTGGGCAGATGACAAGAGACTCAACATCTTTAATCAATAGGGAAATAAAAGTCAAACCACAATGAGATACCACTTAACATCCATTAACATGGCTATTTTAAAAAGAAATTTTAAACAGAAAATAACAAGGGATGGTGAGGATGTGGAGAAGTTGGAACCCTTGTGCTTTGCTGGTGGGAATATAAAATGGTGCAGCTGCTATGAAAAAAAGTACGGAGAGTCCTCAAACAGGTATACAAAGAATTTCCATATGATTCAGAATTTCCACTTCTAGGTATATCCCCAAAGGAATGTGAAGAAGGAATTCAAAGAGATATTTGCATACCCATGTTCATAGCAGCATTATTCACAATAGCTGAAATATGGAAGCAACACAAGTGTCCAACAGTGAATGGATAAACAAAATTAGTCTATATATACAATAGATTATTATTCTGTCTGAAGATAAAAGTGAATTCTGATATATACAACACATGGATAAACCTTGAAAACATGCTAAGTGAAATAAGCCAGACACAAAAGGATACTGTATGACTTCACTTATATAAGTACCTAGAATAGTCGTATCCATAGAGATAGAAATTGGAATGGTGGTTGCCAGGGGCTGAGGAGAGGAGGAATGGGGAAGAGTTCTTTAATGGGTACAGCGTTTCAGTTTGGAAAGATGAAAAAGTTCTGGAGATGGATGGTGGTGATGGTTGCACAACAATGTGAATTACTTAATGCCGCTGATTTATGCACTTAAAAATGGCTAAAATGGTTATTTTTGTGGTATATTTTTACTACCATTTAAAAAAGTTAATGTACTGTGAAATACATGCTGTTTTGTATCAGCCAGGGTCCAATCAGGAATAAAGAAACCACACCAGTTATTTAAAGGGACATATCTAGTATGAGGAACTGGTTAAAAAGTATGAAGAAGTGGAAAAGGGAGTACCAAGGTAACTCAGTGATGGTAAGGGCTGAGGAGGAACTAGGGGGGGTGATTGGGTTTATTTGCACCCAGAGGCTTGGAGGAGAATGACCTACCTTTGAGTGGTGGTGAGGAGGCTCATTTGGGGAGCACTGGAAGGCTGGAGACTGCAGTCAACTGCTGCAGCCGGGCTGAAGGGCACCGACAGAAAGAGCAGGTACAGAGAGAGGAACGATCCTGCCTCCCTGTCTCCTTCCTCCAGCCTTACAGCCTCCTGCTCGTGGTCTCCACTCAATGCCCCACAAAACAAATTATAAAGGTAGATTTTCAGTTGCTTTGCAGCCTGCACAGATGCTATCTTCTCAGTAGATGATCACTTGCACCAGTGCAATGACGTAAGCACAGAGATGCGGCCTTAAAATCCAGAGCAGAATTTTGTTATAAAGGACTTTAATTACATATATATGTATGACATTTCATACACACACACATACACACACAGAAGGTCTGACAAGTTCGCAAACTTTTAACAATGTTGCTAACCATTTTTTGATATCAGAGGGATTATTCATTATGAATATGTACCAACTGGACAAACAATTAACCAAGTTTACTATTTGGAAGTGCTGAAAAGGCTGCGTGAAAAAGTTACATGATCTGAACTTTTCGCCAACAATTCATGGCTCTTGCATCACAACAATGCACCAGCTCACACGGCACTGTCTGTGAGGGACGTTTTAACCAGTAAGCAAATAACTGTATTGGAAGACCCTCCCTACTCACCCAATCTGGCCCTCAATGACTTCTTTCTTTACTCGAACATAAAGGAAATATTGAAAGGCAGACATTTTTATGACATTCAGGACATCAAGGGTAATACAACAACAGCACTGATGGCCATTCCAGAAAAAGAGTTCCAAAATTGCTTTGAAGGGTGGACTAGGTGCTGGCATTGGGGAGTATTTCAAAGGTGTCCATATTGATATTCAGATATTTAGCAATGAGGTATGTAGCACTTTTTCTAGGATGAGTTTGCAAACTTAATTGTCCGAGAAAATATATATATATATATATATATATATATATATATATATATATATATGCTTCTGTTAAGTTTTTAGATAAACTTTGGAATGAAATTCAAAATTTAGAATTCTTATGGTGAAATCAGGAACTGCTTTCAGATACATCGACAGACTAGGTGTCCTTAGATCTCAGCTAATAGACTGCCATAGGGTAACACCTTGGGACTGCAACTGGAGGAAGAATGGTGGTGGAGGAAAAGTGTTAGCCATTCTATTTATTTATTATATATTTATTTAGTATTACTTTTGGTTGTATGGTGTGGTGGAGATGTATAGTTGGGTGATAGGCTTTCCTAATTTACAAAGTAGAATGCCATAGCATTAAGAATGAAAGGTGGCAATTTACAATCAAGATGGCAAAGAGGAGGCTGTGCTCACCTCCTCTCAAGACCACTTCAAAATTAATACTAAACTACAGAACAGCCATTATTGAGAATTGCATGAAATCTAGCTGAACAGAAGTCCTGCAACTACAGATATTCAGAAGAAGCCACATTGAGACTGGTAGGAGGGGCAGAGACGCGGAATGGGCTGGTCCCCATACCCACAAGTGGCAATTAAAAATCGGGAGGAATATCTCAGCTGCAGAGATCCCCTTTCAGGAGTGAGGAGTCCCAGCCCCAAACCAGGCTCCCCAGCACAGAGTTCCAGTGCTGGGGAGAGAAGTGTCCATAACTTCTGGCTGTGAAAACCAAGAGTGTATGGTTGAGTGAGATGGAGGGTGACTAGAATTCCAGGCATTCCTCTTAAAGGGGCTGTGCATGGACTTACTGATGGACTCACTCGTTCTGAGCTCAAGCGCTCGAAAGGCACAAGGACATATGGAGAGGAATTCAATTGTCTGGCTGCAGGGTGAGGGCTGGAGTGGCAGCATTCTCCCAGAGATATGTGCTGGTAGGTGCTATTGTTCCTTTGTTGAGTACCCACACACACAGTGTGCAGACACAGGTGGGCACCATATCTGAGTCTTTATTAACCTGGCTAACACCATTCACCCAGCCCAGGTGATTCTCTGAGACCTTGTCACTCCCAACTTTTAGACCCACCCAAGCTACTTCTAGGCTTTTCCATACAAACAGTCTTTTTGGCACATGCTGCAGACTTTCCTAAAATCTCTCAAAGGTCTATGACCCCCAAACAAATAGGATCTGGCTTTGGCATGCCTGATACCACCTAGTAAGCAGCCCCAAGCCCAGTGCTAACAGCAGCCAGCATTAGTTTGCAGCTTAGTCTCTCCCAGGCACCTCCAAGCCCAGTGCAGGTGGAAGATATCTGTGTATTGCTTTGTGGCTCATACCAAGTGGCCTTGGGCAGGGCACAGGTGGAGGCTGAATTTGGCCTGCAGTGGGGACCTTCCCAGGAGGCTTTGGGGCTGGTATGCCCAGTGGCCAGCTTTGGACCATGCTAGAGCACCACCACACTGCCTCCACAGATGACACACCCAAAGGGCAGACTGGGCAGGCACCAGAGCCCTGCTAAAGCAAATCTTGCTCTGTAGAGTCAGCCCTTGCACAACAGCTTCTCCAGTGTAGTCATGGCCAGTCCTCACAACCATTCAGTCTGAAGGTCAATCCCTCCTGCTGACATGCAAACAGCAACCAAGGCTCAACTACAGCAGGAGGGCACACATAAACCACACAAAGGACACAACTGGAAAACCTGCCTTAGGTGACCAGAAGGACTGTGCCATTGAGCCCCACAGCACACCTACTACATAAGGCCACTCTACTAATACCAGAGACACAGCAACTCTACCTAATACATAGAAACAACCACAGGGAGGCAGCCAAAATGAGTAGGCAAAGAAACATCTTCCAAATGAAAGAACAGAACAAAGTTCTAGAACAAGAACTAAACAAAATGGAGACAGGCAATCTACCAGATACAGAGTTCAAAACACTGGTTAGAGAGATGTTCAGTGATTTCAGTGAGAAATTCAGCAAAGTGATAGGAAAGATAAAAATGGAGATAGAAAACATAAAAGAGAGCTAGTCAGAAATGAATATAATAACTGAAACAAAGAATATATTAGAGGGAATCAATAATAGATGAGATGAAGCAGTGGTTCAAATCAGCAATTTGGAGGATTAGGTAGCAGAAAACACATAGTCAGAAAAGCAAAAAGCAAAAAGAATCCCCCCCAAATGAGGATAGTTTCAGGGGCCTCTGTGACAACATCAAGTGTACCGACATTCACATTAGAGGGGTACCAGAAGAAGGAGAAAGACAGCAAGTAGTTGAAAACTTATTTGCAGAATTAATGACGGAAAACTTTCCTAACCTGGTCAAAGAAATAGACATATGAGTCAAAGAAGTGCAGAGTCCCAAACAAGATGAACCCAAACAGGCTTACACTAAGAGACATCATAATTAAAACGTCAAAGGTTAAAGACAAAGAGAGAATCTTAAAAGCAGCAAGAGAAAAGCAGTTAGTTACCTACCAGGGAACTCCCATAAAACTGTCAACGGATTTCTTAACAGAAACTTTTCAGGCCAGAAGGGATTGGCATGAAGTATTCAGTGATGAAAATCAAGGACCTACAACCAAGATTACCCTGCAAAGTTATCATTTAGAATTGAAGGACAGATAAAGAGCTTCCCAGACAAGAAAAAGCTAAAGTTCTTCACCATCAAATCAGTATTACAAGGAATGTTAGCGAGACTTCTTTAAGGAGTAGAAATAAAGATAAAAATATGAATAATAAAATGGCAATAACTGCATATCTATCAAAAATTACGTTAAATGTAAATGGATTAAATGCTCCAAGCAAAAGACATAGGGTGACTGAATGGATAAAACAAAACCCTTACACATGCTGCCTACAAGATACTTACTTCAGATCGAAGGACACACACAAAATGAAAGTAAATGGAGGAAAAAATATATTTCATGGAAAAAAATTTAAAAACTGGGGTAGCAATACTTATACCAAACAAGATAGACTTTAAAACAATGACTATAACGAGAGACAAAGAAGGACCCAGTAATCCTACTTCTGGGTATTTATCCGAAGAAACCCTAAACACTACTTCAAAGGGACATGTGCATCCATATGTTCATTGCAGTATTATTTACAAAGCCAAGATATGGAGGAAACCTGGGTGTCCATCAATGGAGGAATGGATAAAGAAGAGTAGGTACATATATACAATGGCATATTACTCAGCTGTAGAAAAGAATGAACATTTTCCATCTGCAACAACATGGATGGAGCTAGACGGTAAGCTGAGTGGAGTAAGTCAGAGAAAGACAAATGCCATATAATTTCACTTATATGTGGAATCTAAAGAATAAAATAAATGAACAAACAAAACAGAACCAGGCTCAGATACAGAGAATATTTTGATGGTTGCCAGATGGGATGGGAGTTGGAGGATGGGTGAAAAAAAGGTGAAGGGATTGAGTACAAATTGGTAGTTACCAAATAGTCATGGGGACGTGAAGTATAGCATAAGGAATATAGTCAATAATACTGACTAATTATTATTGACTAATTGTTGACCAATTCTTATCAATTAATTATTAACTAATAACTATATATGATGTCAGATGGGTACTAGATTTATCAGGGGGATCATTTTGTAAGTTACATAAATGTCTAATCACTATGTTGTATACCTGAATCTATTACTGAAAAATAAAGAAAAATTATTTTTAAAAAAAGAATGAATGGTGGCTCCTAGTCGAGAACCAGACAAATTCCTCACGGTAAATAAATGTGTTTCCTTTCCTTCTGTCATGTTTGTAATCCACAAATGACTTTGAAGTCCCCCAATCTTTAGATATCATCAAGAGAAACTTTAAACAAGACCTTGACATAATCTAGTTGAAGTTAGCAAATAAGGTTAGCTAAGAAGTGCAGTTAAGCATATTTTGAGAAAATAAATTCATAAGTCAATAATTCTATTTTTTTTCTGGGGAGAGAGGTAATACGTGCTCATTGTAGAAAAATTGGAAGGTACATATAAGTGTAAAGAGACAGAAAAACTTACAATCCCTTCACCCTGATACACCCACTAACAATATTGGCATATTACTTTTAGACTTTCACATGTATTTCTATGTATTCAGTAATGCTGCAGCATAATTTACTGCATACTTAATGTGAGCCAGACCCTGTACTCAGCACTTGATTAGTGTTATGTCATACTCACCCTGTGCGTTTGGTCCTATTATTATCTCCTTTTGACAAATAACACAACTGAGATAGAGAGCTTAGGTAACTCGCTCAAGGGCAGGACTCACTGAGATTCCAGAACCTGGGTTCTGTCTGCTTCAATGAATGATATTGTCCCTTCAGCTGAGATGTATGACATGTTTGTATCCTGATATTTTATTTAACTTTAGAGCATGAGCATTTTCCAATATAACTAAAACTCATTATTAACAATTTTAAAGCTGCACCAATATTCTACATGGCTTATCCTTCATTTACATAAGAATTCCCATGCTGGACATTTTGGTTGTTTTTCTGTTATAGGTAATAACGTGAGCTTTCAGGAAAAAGTGATGAAAATTCAAAGTGATGCAAAGCAAGGACCTACCACTACGATTACAATTAATCAAAAAGGAATGATTTCATATGTATATCAATGAAGTAAAGCAGTAAATACTTATCAGTTTCAAGGTTTATATTGCAAGTTTGATCAGTTTTATTTTGAGTATCTCTTTAAAACAGAATGTTTACTTCCTGTATTGTATGGGAATCTATAAATACACATCATATATGAATGTGTATATATGATGTATATGTATAGAAATCTATACATGATATATTGATTATATGGTATATAATCTATGTGTAGTATTTAGAAATTAGTATTATAGAATGTAGACTAGTATAGAATTGATCAATATAATGTTACAGAATTATACGAGGTGTGATCAAACATTCTGGTGAAAGTTTAAATAAAAAATATTTATTACAGTAAAGACACATTGCCATTAATCCCCCTCAAAATACTCTCCCTCCCTTCGAACACACTTATCCCATTGTTCTTGCCACTTTCTGAAGCTGTTCTGGAAGTCCTCTTTCGTGAGTGTCTTTAGTTGCACTGTCGTGGCTGCCTCCATGTCCTGAATCATTTTGATTTTGGGGAAGATCCAGATGTCACATGCATGGTGCTAGATCTGGTGACGGTGAATAAAGTGGATGAGGACACACTGTAATGTTTCTTTTTGACAGAAATTGCCATATACCAGAAGCAATGTGTGACATGGAGCATTGTCATGATGGAGGATTGATTATTCATGGCACACTTTAAAACACACCTTCTCTCAACCTTAGCTCACACCTGACTGACTGCACCGAACAAGTTGAAACTTGTCACACACTGTTACTAAGCTTCGATGCACTGCTTCCGGTACTGAAGATCCCTGCCTTTCTCTTGGATGGCACTCAGCAGCAGCATTCACCGTATTTTGTGATCACATTGGAAAGGCTCTCTGTCACACATCGCTTCTGGTTCAGCAATTTCTGTCAAATAAAAATATTGCGGTATGTCTCCATCCACCTTATTCACCAGATGTGGCACCACACTACTTATGGCTCCCCCCTAAAGTCAAAATGACTATGAAAGGAACACGTTTTGAATCGATTCAGGACATTGAGGCCGCCATGAAGTGCAACTAAAGACTCATGAAAGAGGACTTCCAGAACTGCTTCAGAAAATGGCAAGAACGATGTGATAAGTGTGTTCAAAGGGAGTGGGGGTATTTTGAGGGGGTTAATGGCAATGAGTCTTTTACTGTAAAAATTATTTTTTAATTTAAAAAGCCACTGTATTTTTTAATCACACTTCATGTATATAGTATATAACCTATATACAGCATATAGAATCTATATATGTATATCACACACAATGCATATGTCCCACACTTTCGATTGTTTACAATATTCGACTTACAATATTTCAACTGTACAATGGTGTGAGAGATACACATAATAAATTACATGAAATATTCAATACTTTATTATAAAATAGGCTTTGTGTTACATGATTTTGCCCTACTGCAGACTAATGTAAGTGTTCTGGGCATGTTTAAGGTAGGCTAGGCTAAGCTACGGTGTTTGGCAGGTTAGGTGTATCAAGTGCATTTTCCGCTTAATATTTTCAACTTATGATGGAGTTATCATGATGGAATCTTATCATAAGTCGAGGAGCATCAGTGCAGAAATCTATACATATACACACATAAGTAAGTGTAGGTTATGGAGTATAAGCATTTTTTTTTCGCATCCATATTATTTCATTTCTGGAGTGCAGATGGTCTCTTTGTAGGTAAGACAATGGCAGCGCAGAGCCATTCACTGGCTGCCCAGGTCACGTGGCTTGATGTGCTCCATCACACATTGAAAACCAGGACTTCTGGTTCCTTCTTCACTATGCTACACTGTCTCACCTCATTTGTACCTGGTCGCCTATCTTTGCTTTCCCTTGTGTTAAGATTTTATGGGGAGACTGACAGGAGCTCTTACAATTTCCTCCTGATTTGGGAGTATCAGATTCATTCTAAGCCCTTTTCCCCTTGTTCTCTTTGCGTAAATTGCCACTGTCCTCTGTGACTGAGGCAATGCTAACACTTGGGTTTGCAGTGACTGGTAGATCTGGGTGCTACCTAACGTGCTTTTTGGCCAAGGAGCAGGAAAATAAATCAGTGTTTTGTATTTCCCTTAAACATTTTTTAAACCTGGGTGAAAATTTCACTGGAAGTGGAATTTGTGAGTAAAAATGTGTAATGTTCCTTTACAAGATAAAATAGAAAATAAAACGTTCCTTTAGAAGATAAAATACATTTCCTAAAAAAGGAAACATGTCCTATAGCACTGAAAATAAAGTTTCCTTTTGAAGCACTGCTTTGTTTTTTGTGTAGCTTTAATTAGGAAGTAACACTTTGTTGTGGGAACGTAATCACAGAAAGGCCTTTGTTTCATGCAAACCTGCAGACAAGAGCTGCTTGTTTGCCGAGTTTTATGAAACCTCATTAATTTGAATGTCTGTTGTTTTTACCCCAAAATTTCTGAAAAATTGACCAGAACTAGATTGAGGTTTATTATTGTACTATCCAAATAGAAAGTGTTTTCTAAGCACATTGACAGAGTAGATAAGAAAAGAACAGGCAAATTTCACATTCTTAAGGCAGAAAATGTTGAAAGATTTTTAGAACAAGAATTGCATGTGAATTGCAGCTTCTCCTTACAAATGAGTCTTGGCTGTTTCTTAAAAGAAGTCAGGCAGAGACCTTTCCTGAAAACTGTGGTAGAAATTACTCTACTGTGCACTTGTAGTTATTCAAAATGATTCTATTTCAGTTTTCTATTCCTTCATACTGTCTTCAACTATTTAAAAATTTTAAGTTTTTGTTGAATTTATTTGGCAAAATGAATAGATTGGAAGAAATCTTAAGCTCTTCATTATGATTTGGAAGTAAGCATTGCTAAATTTTTGTCTTTTAGACATTTTTATGTTTTTTGTCCCGTTCTCTGTGAAGCTGCTGTTCTCATAGATAGATACATCTTCCTTTAGTTTTCACATTTTTATTATCTCATTTTATTTTCTCATACACAGCTTTTCTTCCAGTTGTTTATTTCTGTGTAAGAAATCACTGCAAACCTTTATGGCTTAAAACAACATTCATTTTATATCTATCCAGGTTCCTGTGGGTCAGTTTTTCAGGAAGGGCTTGAGTGAATGGGTGTGTCTAAGGCTGCAGTCCATGGGGGCTGGAGGTGGGGCAGCTGGGGAGGGGTGCTGGGGTAACTAGGAGGGATGTTTGGGCAGCTGGGAGCTGGCCAGGCTCTCCCTTCATGTGGTCTTAGGATTTCTCTGTGTGGTCTCTCCATGGGGGCTAGTGGTGCCCTCACAGCATGGGAGACGTAAGGTAGATTACGTATATGGCAGTTCAGGGCTTCACCATGAATGTTCCAGAGAAACAAGCAGAAGTTGTGTTCCCCTATAGACTTGACCTCCAGAGTCACACAAGGTCATATCCCCTGTGTTCTGTGGACCACTCAGTCACTGAAGTCAGCAGAGATTCAAGTGGAGGAAACGTGAAGCAACCCCAGCCTGTCGATGGGAGGACAGGTACAGAATTTGAGACCTGTTCCAAAACTACCACTGCATCATACGTCTTTCTCCGAGAGGCTTCTTCTGGCAGCCTTCCATAGTTTATCTTTTAGGTGCCACAACTTTAGGTGACAAAGAGCTATAGGGTTAATAGGGATCATAAATGGGGATACAAATATTGTACCATAAATTTTTCACTGTTGACAAGTGACCTGAATAAATGAAAATAATTGAGTCCAGGCTTTAAGAACTACGTGGATTTTCATTTCTTGACAACATTTATTTTTAAACCTTTTATCATTTGTGTATTATCAGTGGTGGCTTGCCAGTCAAGCATAACCATTATTCCACTTAGCACAGTTTAGTTTACCAAACCTTTCTCCTTTTTTCTCTTTTTGCTTCGAATGGCACAGTATTGGCCATCCTGTTACAGTGTATCTTACTCAACTGGGCTTTGGAAAGTTTCTGGGAAATTAGTGAGGATAGTTTTCAGAACTTTGTCAAAATATACTTTTCAGATCCCCCACTGTTTTGGCTTCAAAATAAAGCTTTTTGTATATTTATGAAAAGAAAGGGAGGTCCATTCTGAAATCATTATTTCTTCCTGTTATACTGAAGCTAAAAAAGTTTTAATTTCTGAAGAACTATTTCTTTGATAATTACAGTGAAATTTGGAATTCATTCTAGCATTTGTTTTTTTGTTGTTGTTTCATTTCGCTTTTGACTTAATAATCTACTCAAATTGTAACACCATCTTATAATCTTTAAAAAGAAAACTGTAACAAAGAAACAAAGTAGCTCATGAATACCTCAGCTGTACCTCAAAACCTTTTGTGTTTTAACGTCTTCAGTTGAACTTTTTTCTGTACAGAAACTTCCTTTATTCTGATATAAAAGACATTTTTAAACATACAAAATATAAGAAAAATGTTTTAAAAAAAGTCATTTGCGATTGAACTACCAGGAATTACCTTTGATCTATTCTATCATATCTGAGAACACTGTATATATTAATAAGTCATGATCTCTGCTTATTGGGTGCTGAAGTCTCAGGATTTGTTGATGAATAAGACAGTGATGACATCCAGGGAAAGCCCTTAGAACAGAGAAAAGTACACAATAGACAGTAAGTTCCTTCTATACATCTGTTAGTTATTATTACTGTCGCCTCAATTGTTATTTAAGGCTGACCCTCACCCTCAGGGGATTCTGGTCTCCTGGGGGAAATAGGCAAGTAAGCAGATTACTTCTTCTCAATGGTGTAGCATGTGCAGGGGTTGAGGTCACATGAAGAACACATAGGAAGAGTGGCTTAGGGGATCAGGGAGACAACCAAAGAAAGGACTCAGTGAAGGAAGGGAGCTGAGAATGAGGAAGGATGCACAGGAGACAGCAGCAAAGAAAAGGCATGTGTGTGAGCTAAAATAGTACATCCAGTCTTGTACTAAATGTTTCTTTCCTTTTGCTCTTTGATTGAGATACAATTTACATATAGTGAAACACATACATTGTAGGGTGTATATAATTGGATGAGTTTTGACAAATACAGACAGGTGTAAACCACACACTTCTCAAGATACGGAATGTTTCCATCACCCCAGAATGTTCCCCTTTGTCCTTCCCTGTCAATTCTCCACCAGCTCCCCTCAGAAATAAAAGAACAAACCATGAATAAAAGCAACAACGGATGAATCTCACAGACATAATGCTAAGAGAAAGAAGCCAGACACAAAAAAGTACACATTGTTTGATTCCATTTATATGATGTTATATAACAGGCTAAGCTGATCTAAAGTTAAAAAAAGAATTCATATAATGATACCTTACTTTTGCATTGTGCATTTTATAAATGTTTCCTATTCATTATTTCATACTAAAGATGTGAGATCTGAAGAACATGGCAATTCATAACCACATTATTCATTGTGAATAATGCAGTGGGATATAGAGCAAATACCCTCTGGATTTATCATTTTAAGCCTGAATCATGGAAAACATTACATTTATTTTTATAATACTCTAGATTGTAAGAAATTAACAATTTATGAATTAGCTGTCACTTCCTGTTTTGGGAGGTGATGGGGGAGAGCGATTCTGGAAATCTAATTCTGTTAGCATTAGGCTTGGTGAGATGACAAAGCTGCCAAAGTCGTGATAAAGGTAGAAACTCTTTAGGGACTGGGACAGCTGTCTGTTTATGCCAGTGCATTTCCTCAGACCTGTGATTTCTTTGAAATTTGTGCAGTTACTTGGAGAGCACTGACTCGCTCTATCCTGCCCTTTATGCACCATAAGATACGGAAATGAAGCCTGGGAAAGCTGTGAGATCAAATTAAAGCCTGCAGATAATTAGCTGGGAGGCACAGCTGTCCAAACCAAGATATCCTGAGAAATTTGGTGAAGCCTTAAAGCCACTCATTAGCCAACTAGGGTGGTTTAAGCTTTGTTAGAGTAATGAATAACTACTACTGTGTTTCCCCCAAAATAAGACCTAGCCGGACAATGAGCTCTAATGCGTCTTTTGGAGCAAAAATTAGTATAAGACCCGGTCTTATTTCACTATAATATAAAACTGGGTATAATGTAATGTAATGTAATGTAATGTAATGTAATATAATATAATACTGGGTCTTATGTTAATTTTTGCTCCAAAAGACTTATTTGAGCTGATTGTCCAGCTAAATCTTATTTTTGGGGAAACAGGATATATGTGTAAATAGATTTGTTTGTTTTATAAAAAAATTAATAGACTGTATTTTGTAGAGAAGTTTTAGATTTACGGAAAAGTTGAATGAAAAGTACAGAGAGTTTCTCTTATACCCCCTCTATAATAGTTTTTTTTTTAAATCAAATTTGGCTTATTATTAATCATCTTTTTAAAAGTAAGTCATAAAGTGACTGATCTAGTGCAGTTTCAATAGTTTCTAAGATCTTTCCCCCCATATTTAGAAGGTGACTGTGAGAATTGTCAGTCTTATAATTTAAAATTTTCTGTTTTCTCTACTATTTTATGGTATGTAATCTGTTTTCTCTACTATTTTATGGTATGTAATCTGAGGATATTTACCTTTGTTCTTCATATGTTAGAAGCACAAGAAAGCCAGTGAAATAACCAGTTAGTAGGCCTCCATTGAAATGGCCACCATTTGGGATCATTTACAACTTTGTATCAGACATGCACACTGGGCCAGGCAAGAAGTGGGGCTTCCGGAGGGCAGCCTGCCCACCATTTAGGAAATGATACCAAGGAAGAAAGCATTCTGTCTGAACTGTGGGTCTTCAGTCAAGTCATCACAGGGCCCCCTAACTGTTTGAGGCTCTGAGTTTGTATTTTTGAAGTATCATTATGCCTCACCAACGTAACAACTCAACAGAAATAGGGTCATGGGAAAGATAAGATTTCAAACATCCCCTCTGAGCTATCTGCTTGACCTCCAGATGGCTTTGTTGGCTTCTCAGAGTTCATCCCTGACTTGAAAATACTACATTCTTATTCACATTCAATGTAGTAATCTCCATCTTTCACAAAAAAATTGAGTCTTCCTACCATTCACTTTTCTCTCCCTATTTTCATTATTTTCCTTTTGGTAAAATATATGTAACATACAATTTATTATTTTAACCATATTTTAAGCATACAGTTCAGTGGTATTAAGTATATTCACACTGTGCTATCATTACCTCTATTCAGCTCTAGAACTTTTCGATCATCCCAAACTGAAACTCTACCCCAACTGTACCCATTGAACAATAGCGCCCCACTCCTACCTCCCCTCCCCAGCCCCAGTTAACCACGCATTCTACTTTCTGTCTCTATGAATTTGACTCTGTAAGTAACTCAAATAAGTGAAATCATTACAGTATTTGTCCTTTAGTGTCTGGCTTTATTTCACTTAGCATAACGTCTTCCAAGTTTATCCACGTTGTAGAATATATCAGGATTTCATTTCTTTTTAAGACTGAAAAATATTCCAATGTATTCCATAGTTTGTTTAGACATTTATCCATTGATGGATATTTGGGTTGTTTCCGTCTGTTGCCCATTATGAATAGTGCTGCTAAAGACATTGGGGTACAAATATGTTTGAGTCCCTGCTTTCAATTCTTGTGAGTATATATCACCAGATATGGAATTGCTGGCTCATATGATAATTCTATGTTTAATTTTTTGAGGAACCATCATACTGTTTCCCACAGTGGCTTCACCATTTTACATTCCCACCATATGTTTTTAAATAAATAAAAGCCTTCTACATAATACCCTTATTTATATATTCTCTTTTTAATAAGTTTTAAATGTGGTGATTTGTAAATTCGATGCCTGACAAATGATAGATTCTCAATGAAGTTAGATACATCTAAAGAAAAATGAGAATCTTCAAAGAAGATATAAGGTTTCACATAAAGAACAAAATTTTACAAAAACGAAAAATGCTTTCTAACCTCTCTAATGCTAAAAGTATAAATGATTCAGCTGGATTTAATGATCAAAGGAAAGAAACACATAATTATTGTTTCTAGGTGTTGTAAATGTATAACTAATAGGTTAATGTTTAACGGAGTTAAACAAGCAGATTTGCACGGCTTTTCTAGATTGTATCACCAGTTGGATCTGCGAAGCTTAATGTTTAGGGATCCCTTTTACTTTCACAGGGTGCAATGATACTGTTTTCCCATGACAAGGGGAGAGAAGAAGGGATATGACACTATAAGCTCCTCACCATTGCTAGATCTACTGGGGCACGAGAGGTCCAAGTGAGGACTAGAGATAAAGTGAAAAGAAGAGTTTTCAAAGTTTTCAGCCAGAAATTCTCTAGGACTGAGGAAAGAAAGGGGGACTATGGACTTTGGGGCCATGTGGGCAGGACTTCCCTTGTCTTCCTGAGGTGGAGAGAGGGTTTGGCCAAAGTAGGAAAGCCCTGTTTGGGCTCTTTTTCTTTTTTTCTTTCTCACTCACATTTGACCTCTTAGAAAACTCTTTAAGATCCACTCACTTTTTCCTTTACTTTAGTCTTGGTCTTTACTAGGTCAGCACCATCTCTCATGATTTCCCATCACCAACATCCAATTCCATAATCTTTTCATCCCTAGTGACCTTGTAACTCTTGGTTTAAGGTTCTGTAATGGTCTAAAAGTTTTAACATGGCGCCAAGACCTGTGCCCCGTCCAAACTTCCTCCGGTTTGCTACCCTCAAGCCAACTAGCCCTCCTGCAGTATCTGTACCACTCCACGCTCTGGTCCCAAGGGGGCCTCGCTCCTTGTCCCTCTGCACTTTTATTGTCTTTACCGGGACATCTCCTACTCGGTCTTCCCCTCTTTTCAGAGATGCCTTCTGAGAAGTCCCCCACAACCACATGCCCCTTCTCCAGACTGCTGGCCACACCCAGACATCTTCAATGCTTCCATCCTTCTCCATGCGGACTTGGGCAACTTCTGTCTTTCCCATTAGGGCATCCATCCCACTGACGACGTCCTGCCCCTCACCACCGTATTTATATGACCTGCTACAATCCCCATTACAAAGCAGGAGATCAATCAATGTTTATTGACTGAGTCTTAAGTGAAAACTCTTAGGGGAAGTGCCTTCCTCCCAGCCTGGTGTCCCAGTGGAGTGCTTCTCTGACAGTAACATCTCTGCTTCTCTACCCATTCCTCTTCGCTCCCCATGAGAGGAGCAATCCCCATTTTAACTGGGAGAAGAGCTGACCCTGCTCTTCTGGAGGGGCTATGTCTCTGCTTTTCTTTTATTGGGCAGGTTGTTCTCAGGATGCACAGTTCCTGACCCCCAGGGCAAGGCCACCGAGGAGGTGTGCATGTATCTGCTCAGCATGTGTGTTACACAAGAAGCCGTGTATCAGGCCGACCTCTGCAGCCACCCATGGAAGCAAAACAACCTCCATTTTTGCTTTTTACTGGAGATTGCTGAATTCTTTCTTCAATTTCCATGACAGATTTCTGAGCCTGCTTCCACAGTCAGAAGGGGAAAAAAGGGATGCTAGTGATTGCCACCTCTGCTCCAACATGAACAAATGGGACACTGCATTTTGGGGAAGATTCTAAAGTAATTTCAGAGGCTGAGATTTTTCACAGCTGAAAACTGATTAGCTCTGGCTGAGGCGCTGGTTAGGAGTCAGGGACAGGAAAAGTTCTTGCACTTCTCAGGTCCTGGAATGGCCTGTACCTGCATTTTGCAAGCAGGTTTATCTCATTTAGGGGATAGGTTGTTACATGGCACTTACAGGGCAGGGGAGAAGTGAAGATCCTCACAAATGGGCATTTGGTGATGTGCCTGGTTGTGCTTTTGAGGTAGTTCCAACTAATCTTCCACCAAACTTAGCAAAATCATTCCAGAAGACTTAGTGAAGTTGAGTGTTGGGAACAATCATGTGTAGAAATCCACTGAGATGAGGAACGGAAACCAACTTCTTACTTTTCAGTTTTAACTTCTTAAAGGGGTTCAGCACTTGTCCTTTGAAATTATGTTCCTAGTCATCCTTAAATGGAAACAATGGCACATGGACCTGGGATTACTTACTTGGTGGGCATTTTTTTTAAATAGCCTTTCTTGTTGATGAAAACAGAGCTACTCTGCCAGGTGTTTTAAACATCCCTTTCCCATCTTCAGATTCCTGGTTACAGGTAACTATTACTAGATGGCTTCATATTTCTGTGACCTCCATTTGTTGGTGATCATCTGACCTACTCTGCCTTTTCCTCAGTGTCCATTTAGGTATCTGAGCATGGTTCCAAACTGGGTGTTCCTTGGTATTCTGAGACATGAATCTTAAGAATTTTAAGGAGAGAGATCTACTTAATCTAAATTTGTCACTACTGGTAAGCAGTCCCTCTTACCACCGATAAGAAGAAAACTGAAGAAGAAAAGAAGTGGTGGGAGATAACGGACCTTGCCATGTTCATTTTGTACTTCTAATGACAACACCAAATTTAAAGAAAAAAAATCTATTTTCTTTCTAAATTCTCATTCATGAAACTGTTTCCTTTTGTCTGTTGATTTTATATACTGGTTCTAAAATGAGGAGAGAACAATAAAACAGTGAAGTAAAATATAATAACAATGATATTTTAAAATAATTGACCATAAGAGATTTACCTAAAAATGTGTATGGCACATATTCTAAATGCCCAGTAAACTTCTAAGCCCTAACTTCGCTTCTTTTGCCTAGTTTTTGTTGTTACTTCACATAATTAACAATTGATTGGATACTTTAGTGATAATACTCTGTAAAACCAGAAGTGATTCATATCTGCCATTAGTGATTAGCCTTCTAGTAAATAACTTCTGCATTCTTGAGTAATAAATATTAATTCAATGATCATTTTGAATTTTATTTTCTAATTATGTCATAAGATATAAAGCTTACAAAGCCCAAATTCATCACTTTGATAGGGAGAATTGAGCCATATTACTTATCAAATACACTTAACTTTGGTGTTTTTTTTTAATGTAATTTGACTCAACATAAATTGAGTCTTGTCTGTAAAAGTTCATTTCCATCATGTAAGAGAGAAAACATTCCTCCATTCACTGTTTAGTTACTGCCATGGAGGCAGGTAAGTGCTTGTATGAAGAATTTCCAGAGGGGAGTCCCTGGTGATATCCGGCCCCCTGCAGAGGTGCTGCAGAGAGCAGCTGAGCTTCTCTGTAGAGGAGAGACCTCACTTTCCCCTGCATGTCTGAAGTTGACCTCTGATACTGGAGAATTAGGCTGTCTGTATTTTTCAGTTCTCTGTGCCTGAGGTGCATTTAATATATTTAAGTTAAGATTGAGGCCCACGTGAAAATTCCTGTCTGGATTCCTCTGTAGAAACTGGTGTTTGATGTGTGTCTGTCTACTTTATTTATATGACGCCGTGTATGTGCATTCCGGTGATCATTAACAAAGGCCTCTTGGTGGAAAACCATGATGAAAGTGGATTTTTAAATGGCTGTATCAGCTGCAGGTCTGGCAAGACTACAATGACTCTGAATTTAGTGAAAACCCTGTGTCATCAATTTGTGTTCAGCCAACCTTATATATGAAAAGAAAAAGCTGTTTGGTCAACCAAAAAAAAAAGGGGGGGTGGCAACAGAAATATCATGGATTTCATTTGGGCAAAGGTTTAAAATTCTATATATTAACAGAGCATCCTTCACTTTTTCTGTATTATGTGTAAGACCTGTTTGTCAACACACAGTTGGTGAATTAGAGCTATAGTAATTTGCTAAACAACAGAAATTTATTAATTCACAGTTCTGGAAGCTAGAAGTTGAAGATCACGGGGTTGGCAGGGTTGATTTCTTCTGCGACCTCCCATTGGCTTGCAGATGGCCACCTTCTCACTGTGTCCTCACAGGTTCGCCCTGAGTCTGTGTGTGTCTGTGTCCTATTCTTCTCTTCTTAAAAGGACACCAGTCATATTGGATTAAGGGCCCCCCTGTATGACCTCATTTAACCTTAATTATCTCCTTAAAAATTCTAACTTCAGATATAATCAGTTTTAAGTACTAGGAGTTAGGACTTCGCGTATGAGTTTTGGGGAAACACAGTTCAGCCAATAATTTGGCTTAAGTGAAGACAGGTTGTGTTTGATGCTTCATAGCATCCTTTTCCTCTTTTGCAGATTTACAGCTCACAGTCCCTTTCTTGATTTGTTTCCTGGTCTTCACTTTGGGGACCTAGGGAACATTGAGAGATTGTGAGGACAATGCTCAGCTTCGTAGCTGAAGGCCTTGGTCAGGATAAGAGTTAGACAGTTCTTCCCTTGGGGGATTGTCCTGAAGTGTTTCCACTGTGGCTGATCCTCCATTTGGCATCATTTAATCACATATGACTAAGGTCTCCATATAAAAAGCTGACAAGGGTTTGATAAAGCACAAGAACGTGATACTGAAATAATTGCTCCTGTTGAGGCAAGTGTTCTGAAAAACTAAGTTAGTACTCACCAGTTGCCTCAGCTTGGGATTTCATTCTTCTTTTTCCTTGCAATTTATAGAAGTGTGGCATAGCGGGTAGGAGAACAGACGGCCTGTGTTCAAAGCCCTGTGATATACATTTTAGTATTTGTGAAATCCTGGGAAGATTACTTCATCTTTCTGTGCCTCAGTTTCCTCATCTGTCATACGGGGGAAATAATATGTACTTCATAAGAAGAATGTAGATGTCAGGATTAAGAGGTAATGATTCTCATAAAGCACTTAGCATTGTTCCTGGCCATATTAAGGCTACATAAACATTCGCCATCAGTAAGTTTTGTTTCTTCATACTCTCTGTCCCCTCCCAGGGCTGTCATGACAGAAACTACAGAGTTAGCCAGAACAACTGCGACTGCCCAGTGTCCATATGAATGGAGGAGATTTTTTGTTTTGTTTTGTTATTACAAAAAAAAAAAGAACTTCAGGGACCTTATGTGTGGTGTGTGTGGACATTTGGGGGGCAGTGCTCCAAAGTAAGTGTGGTGGCTAAGGACTCTGGAGTGAGATCACCTGGTTTCTTATTGGGACCTGTAACTCACTAGTTTGTCTTTTAATCTCTCTATACATCAGTTTCCAAATATGTGACATGGGAACAACAATAACTTGAAAGTCCCAGGGTCGTTTGGGATTAAATGAGATGATACTCATAAAGCTCGTAACACCCATGAGGTAAACCTCTTAGTTCTTTCCATTTTCAAATGTGACACTGAAAAACAGAAGGTAAATACATTTTATTTAATTTGTAACTTACCTTGCCTTCTATCGTTTTCAAATGGGCCGCACAATCATGTCGTCTCACCAGGCACCTCCATTTCTTAATGTCTGGTTTCAACAGTGGTGAATGATCGTGACCCACATGCTCATAGAATTGTACTTTTATGATGCAAATATTTTCCAGGCAATTGGACAGCAATAAGTAAAGATGAGAATGTTCTCTCTTCAGTTAGTTTGGACATCAGTCTGAAAAGTAATGGAAAGCTATTACAGATAGATCCCACTCTGGTGTTTTAAGACTGTGCTGGATCTTTGCGAAGGTGAATGTAACCACCACCAACTTTAGAACCAGCTCTGGATGTTCTTCAGGACGAGATCCAGAGAACATAGGATTAACTGCTAAGTATTTCTTAAGAAGTTTTGGGGTTTCAGTAATATTAAAATACAGTAAATCAGTGAAACAAATGAATTATAGAATATGTGAATTATAAAACTGGGGGAAAGTGTTGTTTTAAAAATAAACTCTTGAAAACAAAAACCATGTAATTACATTCATGGGAGAATTTTCTGGAGATATTTATGCTTGGACAAAATAGCATTTGTATTATTTTAATTTTTAAAAGTGGTTGTAATTGATAAAGATGGTTCTAGATTTTAAAACATTGGACATTTAGCTCCGGATTCAAGCACTAATAACAAATATACAGTTCCTGATTTTCCTCATTTTTGAAATCTGAGAACATTATTTTGCTTCTAATGTGCTTTAGAAGCAGTGGTTATGTTCTAGAGGAAAAGCGCACATGAACATGGATAGTCAAAGTATCACACTTAATGTTAATTAGAAACACTTTGATCAATTAATGCTTCTCTTAGAAATTATTCTGTCAAAAGAAAACAACTATAGCCATGTATTTTTAAATGTTATTTCATGCAAGAAGTACAACTGAATAAAATTACAAATATAAACATGAAAAAAAAGTATCACACTTAATCTCACTTGCAGACTAAACTTGGCTACGGGATGTTTCTTGTAGATGAGCAGAGTTATTATAATAAGATAAAATCTTCCTTCTTAGGGAATGATTCAACAGATGAATGTAAAATTATTTGTTTTATGGGGGGTTAATTTTAAAGAGCTTTTGTATTTCTGCAATTGGTAAGAGCTAAGCTGAGCTAAAACAAAACAAACAAACAAACAAACAAAAAGCAAAAAGCCCAGAGGCAATAAAATTCAGAGAAGTGAATAATGATTTCTTTCCCAATGCCTACACAAATAAATAGATAGATACATAAACACACATAGATATATAAGCATTTACATACATATATGACATATATATATTAATATAAATATATATATATATTTATATATATATATATATATTAAAAAAATACTTGACTTTGGTTTAAAAAAATCACCTCTGTCAATATGGGTTGGAGGAAATCTTGAGTAGATAGAAGTTCACATGAAAGAAGGCATTTTTTTGTTGTTGCTTGCAACCCCAATTTTAGTAATCTAAGTTTGTAATCTCAGTTTACTATTAGAAAAGTGAATGCTTGCTAAGGCCGAGTTACTAAAACAAGGAATATAATATTGTCAGCATTTTTGTCGCAATTCAGAAAACATTTGGAGTTTTGTATTCTGTTCATGGGAACCACATTTTAAAATTAGATATTGTCCAGAGTATTGGGGCAAGATGATGATGTCTTATTAAATGATGAATATTTTAAGGAAATCAGAATATTGATGTTGAAAATTTTGGATTCTAGAGTGATATATGATAGTTACATTCAAATGTTTGAAGGACAATTACATGAAAGTGGAAACAAAACCTTTCCTGTAGCTCCAGAGCATAGATTTTATGGGACACCGTGAATCAATGCAAGGAAAGATCCTTTAATGTGAAGTTTTCATAAAACAAAAGAACCATCTTAGGAGCAAATGAATTTCCTGTCACTGCAAATAATCCCACAGGGGCTGGTTGTTGGAGAGATGATGCCTTCTAAGTGCTGAATTATAGGCTACATATCTATAAGGGTTCCTTCCAAATTCAAGATTTCTCTGGCAAGTTTCCTCACATTGTTAGTTATCATCTACATCCCTTTTGCCCTGTTTGCTTCTCTTCTACTCTGTAACTTAAAATTTTAACTAATAGGCTTTACTTTTTTTGAGCAGTTTTAGGTTTACGGAAAAATTAGCATAAAGTACAAGGGTCCCATATTTCCCCATGTCCGTCTGATTCCCCTATTGTTCACATTTTGCATTAGTGTGGAACGTTCCTTTCAATTGATGAGTCCATGTTGATATATCATTATTAACTAAGTCCATAATTTACATGAGGGTTCACTCTGTGTTGTACACTCTATGGGTTTTGACAAATATATCATATGTGTCCGCCATTATGGTATCATACAGTTTCACTGCCCTAAAAATCCCCTGTGCTCCCTTTATTCATTTCTCCCTCAACACTAACCACTGTCAACCACTGATCTTTTTACTATCTCTATAGTTTCACCTTTTCCAGAATGTAATATAGTTGGAATTACACAATATGTAGCATTTTCAGATTGGTTTCTTTCACTTAGCAATATGCATTTAAGGTTTTATGTATTTTTGTGGCACGAGGGCTCATTTCTTTTTATCACTGAATAATACTCCATTATATGGATATATCACACTTTGTTTATTCATTCACTTATGGAAGTTTTCAATTCATTTGGGTAAATACCAAGGAGTACAATTTCTGGGTTGTATGGTAAGAGTGTGTTTAGCTTTGTAAGAAACTACCAAAAAGTCTTCCAAAGTGGCTGTACCATTTTGCATGTCCACCAGCAATGAATGAGGGTTCCTGTTGCTCCACGTCCTTGTCAGCATTTGGTGTTGTCAATGTTTTGAATGTTAACCATTCTGTTAGGCACACATGTAGTAGATTGACCTTTTTTCTCATACTGAGATATGTTATCTCCAAATAACTATGAAAAATACATTTAATACTACTATTAATGTAATATAATACAACTACTATCATTCATGATCCAGATGGAGAAAGACATTGGAAATAAGACTGCAAGCACTTATGTTAATAGTAATAGTACTACTAATAATAATACAAATTTGTGAGTGCTTTTTGAATTTGCTTTGAAAATAGATGCCACCAGGAGAACATTCACAAGTCATATTTCTGATCAACACTTATAAGCAGCAATCCTCCAAAGCGTTAGGGACATTGGCAATCATTGTATAACAGCCTCTCTCTCAAGAGGCCCTTTGGCTTTTGAGCAGTTGTCACTGATTCTTGATTGAGAGTTTTCAGTTTCTTTGTTTCAGGTTTTTCAAGTCGCCTATGTCATCATCAAAGCTGCTAATGCCCCTCGCCCTGGAAACTGGATTTTGGAGCGTTCTCTGGATGGCACCAAGTTTAGCCCCTGGCAGTATTATGCAGTTAGTGACACGGAGTGTTTGACTCGTTACAATATAACCCCAAGACGGGGGCCACCCACTTACAGGGCCGATGATGAAGTGATCTGTACCTCGTATTATTCTAGGCTGGTGCCACTGGAGCATGGAGAGGTACTGTACCCACTGCAGTGATGTCAGTTTTTCGTCAGACCACCCCCCCCCACCTCAAAGATTAAGATAGCGATCACAAAAGCCAACGTGAAACACACAAAATGGATCTCTCTTAGTGCTGACCACAAAGACCTTTAATATAACAATTCTAGCTGTGTTTAATGTATCATTGACTGGTGTTGACTGATGATTAATTTCATAACCAATACACTTCACCTCATTTCTTCCCTTCAAGGAGATCCCTCAGTCTTCACTCGGCTGTGATTTAGTAGCTCCATCAGACCCTCCTCAGAGCATTTTTCCCATAACACCAGGGCGAGAACATTTGTTGAGATATTAAAGAAAGAGTTAACGTTCCTCTAAAAGATCTAGTTCCCAATTTTCTCTGGAAATTCTCCTTCTTTTTCATAGTGTTGAGGGTTGGAGATGGCTTGTGAAGTATTCCAGCTCAGTGCTCAACACGCCCAGATTGTACACACTTTATTAAAGTCAGAGCGTAATCCAAAACAAAGCATTGTTTCCTAGCACTGGCTTGATGAGATAAAACTGCAAAAACTCTCCCAAGTGCTCTGCACAGCAGGAACCCAGCATTGTTTCAAGAGCCAGATTCATTGAGATTAGAGGGTATTACAAAGCTTTCTGGCATTTTCTCTCATTTTCCCAAGTCTATGCATGGCATCTAGAATTTTCTTCAGAGAAGTCATAGCCTATTGATACATGTTAAAATACCCTCACCACGCTGGGAGAAGTGCTCCTGTTAAAAGGTTCCAGCAATTTCACAGATAACTTCAAATGAATTGAAGACATTTTGTGTTCACGACGTTCATAAGTAGTTAACAAATGTTAGGTTTCTGCAAGAACCTAGTTGCTTGGTTTGATTTTAGGTAGTATCAGTAAAGGTTGTGTCCTGAAGTTAAACAGCCAGGGCACTATTTTTGCATGCTTAAATTGACATCTGTTTATTTTGATGTTTAGATTCATACGTCCTTAATCAACGGCAGACCAAGTGCTGATGATCTTTCCCCCAAGTTGTTGGAATTCACTTCTGCACGATATATCCGCCTTCGCTTACAGCGCATCAGAACCCTCAATGCTGATCTGATGACCCTCAGCCACCGTGACCCTAAAGACCTGGATCCTATTGTGACAAGACGAGTAAGTCTGTGGCAGCACTGCTGACCATGTGAACTTTATTTTATTTAAAGGAAATATGCTTTTCTTTTTGGTTGGCATTTTCCTCCCAGGTGGGCCTTTTTTCTTATTTTATTGAAGACCATTACATATGCTTTGTTAAAAATGCCACCTTTAAACTAGGTGATGGTTCTGACATCATGTCCTCATGTCCCCTTACCGTCACCCTATCCCAGCCATAACGTAGTGAATGTAACAGTCATTGTTCTTCACCTTCTAGTATGGCTCCACATCTGATCTTCCGCAAGAGAGGGATGTTCCTTTTTTTCATTTAAAAGAAAATTTTAAAGTTTGACAAATAAGCTACATTCAAGAAAATTTCACAGATTTTAAGTGTATAGTTAAGTGTATAAGGCTTGTGTGGACAAACATTTTCAAATCCCTTGGGTAAACTAGGAGGGGAATTACTGAGTAATAGGATAGCTGTATGTTTACTTTTTAAGAATTCGCTAAGCCTTCTCAAAACTAAGTGTACCATTTTAGGGGAGACCGGGTGGCTCAGCTGGTTAGAGCACGAGGTCTTAACAACAAGGTTGCAGGTTTAATTCCCTCATGGGATCGTGGGCTACGCCCCCTGCAACTAAGATTGAAAACGGTGACGACGACTTGTCACTGAGCTGCGCCCTCCACAACTAGATTGAAGGACAACGACTTGACTTGGAGCTGATGGGCCCTGGAGAAACAAATCATTTCCCAATGTTCCCAAGTTAAATAAATAAATAATAAGTAAATAAATAAATAAATAAATAAATTAATTAATTAATAAAAATAAAAAAGTAAGTGTACCGTTTTACAGACCAGTAAGTGTGAGAATTTTGGCTACCGCATGCGCTTTCACATATTTGGTTTGTTGGTCATTTTTATGTCAACCTTTCTAATATACATACTTGTATAATGGCATCTCCTTGTGATATTAATTTGTATTTCTTTGATGACTAATGTTGAGCCTGTGCTTACTGGTATCTGATCAAATTTTTGTCCTTTTTTTTTTTTTTTCCATCATGATTGAGGAACCAGGAATCAGTTGGCTTCCTCCCATGCCACACCAAGTGAGGAGTGGAGCAAAGGTGAACAAACACACCCCAACAATTCCTATCATTTTTTTTTGGGGGGGAAGGGGAACAGGACTTTATTGGGGAACACTGTGCACTTCCAGGACCCTTCTCCAAGTCAAGCCGTTGTCCTTTCAATCTTAGTTGTGGAGGGTTCTGTTCAGCTTCAAGTTGTTGTTCTTTCAGTCTTAGTTGTGGAGGGCGCAGCTCAGCTCCAGGTCCAGTTGCCTTTGCTAGTTGCAGGGGGCACAGCCCACCATCCCTTGTGGGAGTCGAACTGGCAACCTTGTGGTTGAGAGGACACGCTCCAACCAACAACTGAGCCATCCGGGAGGCAGCTCAGCTCAAGGTGCCGGGTTCAATCTTAGTTGCAGGGGGCAGAGCCCACCATCCCTTGCGGGACTCGAGGAACTGAACTGGCAACCTTGTGGTTGAGAGCCCACCGGCCCATGTGGGAATCGAACCGGCAGCCTTTGGAGTTAGGAGCACGGGGCTCTAACCGCCTGAGCCACCGGGCCGGCCCTGTCCATTTTTAAATAGGGTTATCTGTCTCCTTATTACTGAGTTATAAAAGATCTTTATATATTTTGTGTCTAGTCCTTTGTCAGATGTGTTTCTATTGCAAGTTTTTCTCTGTCAGGAGCCTTGCTTATTATTTTCCTGACTATGACTTTTGATGAGTATAGGTTTTAATTTTGATGAAATCCAACTTATCATTTTTTCTTTTGTAGTTAATGCTTTCTATATCTTCTCTGAAAAATATTTCCCTGTCCCAAGTTTACAAAGATATTATACTATGCTTTTTTTCTAGTAGCTTTATAGTTTTAGCTTTTACAGCTACCATCATTTCAAATTAATTTTTGTGTTTAGTGTAAGATAGGGGTCAAGTTTCTTTTGTTCCTCATATACATATATAACTGTTTCAGCATCATTTGTGGAAAACAATTTCCTTTCCCCTATTAAATTGTTTTGGTGCCCTGTTGAAACTCCTTTGACCTTATCTTTGTGGGTCTATTACTGGACTCTATTCTGTCCTATTGATCTATTTGTCTATCCTTATGCCAATTACAAACTTTCTTGATTATTGTAGCTTTACAGTAAGTGTTGAACTCAGTTCTTTTTCAAGATTATTTTGCCTATTCTAAGTTCATTGTATTTCCTTATACATTTTAGAATTAGTTTGTTAATTTCTGCCCCCAACAAAGAAGAAAAAATCCTGCTAAGATTTTCACTGGGATTACACTGATTCTAGATCAATTTAGGAAGACATTTTGACAATATTGGATCATCTAGTCCATAACATGCTATATCTCTTTACTTAGCTAGGTCTTCTTTAATTCCTCTTGTCATTGCTTTATTATTTGTTTATTTGAACAACTTTTCTTCAATTTATTCTTAAGTGTTCTATGTTTTTAAATGTCAGTGTTAATAGTTTGCTTTCTAAGTTTATTTTCTATTTGTTCATTGCCAGTGTATAGAAATGCAATTCATTTTTGTTTATTGATTTTGTACATTGAAACATTGTCAAATTCACATATTATTTCTAGTAGTTTTTGGGTAGATTTTCTATGTACACAATCATGCTATCTACAAATAATGACAGTTTAGTCTTACTGTGCACTTTGTATGCCTCTGATTTTTCTTGAATTATTGAACTGGCTGGCATCTCTCACAGAATGTTGAATAGAAATGGTGAGGAAAGCATTGAAGAGGAAAGCATTTAATCTTTCACTGTTAGCTCTAGGTTTTCCATAGATGCCTTGTGTTAAGCTGAATAATTTCTCTTTTACTTCTGATTTGCTGAGTTTTTTTTGTTTTGTTTTGTTTTTTGTTTTAAATGAATGGTGTTGAATTTCATGAAATGCTTTTTATGAATCTAAGGAAATGATCATGTGACTTTTCTCCTTTATTCTGTTCATGTAGTAATTTACTTTTTTTGTTTTTTTTGTGTTAAATTAACTTTGCACTCCGGATGAATCTTACTTGGTCATGAGTTACTATCCTTTTTATATACTGCCGTATTCAATTTAGCAATATATTTTAGGGTTTTCAGTAGCATGGGTTTTGAACATGACTGCCTTGGTTTAAGATGAAGCCAAGTTGAGAAATACTTTTAGGCTCCCGTGGTTTCTGTTGATGAGCGAATTAAACATTACTTCTTTTAATGGACACAAAAATTCTTTGTGCATGAAATATATTTTAAAATGCATATCTAATTATTTTTCAGAATTCCAATAACAACTGAGATATTTGCTGGAGTGCCAACATTTTCTTTTCACTGAAATAGACGAGGTTTTAATTTTTTTTCTGTAACTTTCTTTTTCTTTAGTATTACTACTCGATAAAAGACATTTCTGTTGGAGGAATGTGTATTTGTTATGGCCATGCTAGTAGCTGCCCATGGGATGAAAGTACAAAGGTGAGTTCTAGTATTTCACATTTTGCTAAAACTACAAATGGAAGTTGTATCTATGTTTGTATTGTGCTTTTTTATTTAAGGCAAATGTTGAAAGGCATAAAATCATGCTGCAAAAAAGATTTTCTGATAATCTGATAATTTAACTGGTGTCAGTTTTTGTTCGTTTGTTTTTTGTTAAGTCACCATAAACTTTCATTTTTTTCAAAATTTTCATTTTGCTTTGTTTGGAGCATATATTTCTAATTAAATCTTTACTGTAGGTTTTTTTTTTTTTTTAGTAAAATACATATAACAAAATTTACTATTTTAATTATTTTAAAATGTACAATTCACTGTCCATATCATTTGAAGCTCTCCTCTCTGTAAGACAGTCAAGCAAAAAACACGTGCAGTTATAAATTATGTTTACATTTTTTAAAAGAAGGATTTGCTCCCTCCCATTTTCTCCCTTTTCCATTTTGTGGTACTAAAATCAAGATAAAGTTTATTTGTTTTAGCATAATATTCAGTGAATAAGGTGACATCATCTCTTCTTATTTTAAACAATTTGCACGAAGTTACTTCTTTTTTCCAATATTTGTAATAATTTAACCCTTGAATACGATTATCTCTAATTGATTTGTAATAAGTTTTGTAATAATTTAACTCTTGAATACGATTATTCTCTAATTGATGCTGAAAAATATGTAGATGAATCTCAAGAAAGCTATTAATAGGAGCTTTCAAACCCTCATAGTCAATGTCTCCTTTTTGAAGAGTTTTTGTTAGGTAATTCCTGTTTCAGTTTTGCTTTATTCTTCCTCCTTCTGTTTGTACTAGGTCATACATGCGTATTTTTCTCTAAAAATTAAATGCCATTTTGTTTTTGTATAGCCACATATCCTCGATTGTAAAGTCTTGCTACATTTTTTTACTGTAATAGTTTCCTTTTAAAATGAGATTGAGAAAAATATGCAGGTAAGTTTTCAGATGCAATTTTGTATCCCTGTTTTTTAGAAACTACAGTGTCAATGTGAACATAATACCTGTGGACAGAGCTGCAGTAGCTGTTGTCCTGGATACCATCAGCAGCCCTGGAGGCCCGGGACCATTTCTTCCGGTAACATGTGTGAAGGTAAGTCCTCTGAGAATTGGAAGAATGTAGAACTTTTCCCCCCTCTCAGTATGCTTAAGCTTGTGATGTCTTAAGAACATTTGTAATTAGTAAATGACTTGTTTTCTTAGATATTCATATTCAAATAGTTCCCATAGGTCCAGATTACCTTAGTAAAATTTGAACTATTGAAACTTAAAATGTACCTTTATGGATTTGCTGTTTTATCTAAGATTCCCCTTCCCATAGATTCATTTATTCTTTATTAATTTGGATTTAATTTTTAAATAGGCAATAATTTCACAAGATTCCAACATCTAACAATATATAAAACAATGTAGTGAAAGACATTACTTCCACTCTATCTCAATCCTTCCCACTTTTTTTATTTCCTAGTATGTTTTTCCTGAAATTTTTGACGCAAATAAAGCATATATTAACATATTTCTGTACCTCACACTGTTTGTACACAGAACCTGACGTATTTCGTGTGCCATCCTATACATTACTTTAATATGCAACCATATAGCTTGAAAAAATATTTTCCTATATTAGCAATATGAAATGCTATTTTTAAAAATAATAGCACTGAATTCCATTGTATGGATATAATATAATTAAAACTGTTAACATATTTAACAAAATATCTGTGGATACTTTGGTTGTTACCAGTCTTTTGTTAACTTAAGCAATGGTGCAATGATTAAACCTGTACATGTCTTTGACAAGTGTGCAAGCACTTCTGCTAGATATAATCCCAGAAGATAGACTGATGGATCAAATGGGAATGGACATTCATAATTCTCTATAGCTTTCCCCAATTGCCCTCCATAAGATTGGCTATATCTTATTAAAATTACTTATTCTATAATTTTAAGTTAAACTTACAGTCATAGAAACTTACTTAGGGAGGGAAGTGTTTTCCTTATATAGACAAAATATATACATATTAATTGAGATGCTAAAATATTCTCCTAGAATGTAATTGTCACAATAAAGCCAAAGACTGTTACTATGATGAAAGTGTTGCAAATCAGAAGAGAAGTTTGAATACTGCTGGACAGTTCAGAGGAGGAGGGGTTTGCATAAATTGCCTGCAGAACACCGTGGGAATCAATTGTGAAACCTGTATCGATGGATATTATAGACCACACAAAGTAAGAGTGTTTCTTTGCCATAGCTGAGCCCAAGTGTCAGCCTCAGTATTGGTGACTCATTTCCTTTTGTAATATTTTTTATATTCTTATTATGCTAGTAGTGTTCTTCAGATATCAATTTCCTAATCTACCTGATCTGTTTTCTTGCTCAGAGAAGAATATCTACTCTTTGTTATTCAACTTGAATTCAGGGGCCCCTTGGCTGTGCAAGCTCAGAGTTTTGTAATACTGTCTATGTGAAGAGTCAGCCAGTAACTAAAGCAGCTGTATCTGAGCACAGAAAGTACTCAGTCAGTTCTCAATGGACTTGATATGTAGTTGTCACATGAATCCCTGTGGTGGGCTGGTCATAGGTGACCAGATGAATATATAAGTGATGCTTATATATGGCTGTGACAGATAGCAGAGTGAGAGGAGGCTGGGTATCAGTGACAATAGGAAAGATGACACTTGGCTAGTGATACTAGCTGTTGTCACCACTGAAAAGATGTTTGGGGATTTCTAGCTTGAGTTCACCTTATCTTCCTGATACCCCCTGGGTACACAATATCATTGTAATAGTCACATCTGGGATAAAGTTGATACTTTGTCATTGGTATTATTGTTTATTTTATTGTTAATATTGCTGTGATTTCTAATAAGATAATCCAGGACAACTTCTGCCTTATAGGTGTCTCCTTATGAGGACAACCCTTGCCATCCTTGTGACTGTGACCCTTTGGGGTCCTTCAGTTCTGTGTGTATTAAGGATGATCTCCATTCTGATGTACACACAGGTAAGTACTTGATTCATTTTTGTGCTTGTAATTGATTTTTTTTTTCCTGATAGAAGATGTGTACCTAGTGGAACTATTACTATATTGCATAGCAATTTGGTGATATGATTTGGTGTTGCTTCTTTTGTTCACCAAATATTTGTCAAGCACCTACTATGTGTCAGGCAGTTTTCTAGGACCTAGGAACATATACTTGAACAAGATGACTAAGGTCCCTGCTCACAGGCAGACACTAAACAAATGCATGCACGTGTAATATAATGCCAGGTGGGGATAAGGGCCATGGGCATGAAACAAAATCAGGAATCATGATTGGAGTGAGACAGGGTGTAGAGACGGCAAAGCTGGGGTGATTAAATGACATTTGAGAGGTTAATTGAGCATTTGATGAAAGAAGAAACAAGGGTCAGCTTAAAATCCTATGTGGAACACAGTAAACAGCAATCACTCTATTTAGCTCCTAGAAGACACTGAGAGGGCTTTAGCGTACATCTTATCTCAAAAGCAAGCAAATCTTCCAGTTAAGTTTGTAAATGTCAGTGTCCTTTCCTTTCCAAAAACTGGCCAATGGATTTGCAAATACCTGAGTATTCTGAATAGTTTGCATCTGTTCAAAGACTTCTGTGACCCCATCAAGTTGTGTCACTAGCAGTTAAAACGGATATTGACCTGCAGGGAAGCAGGTGCAAACTGTGGGGCCCACCAGCACCCTGGAGGGTAAATTATACAATTGAATTGATTCTTAAATGTCACTGTTAATGAGAGGATGATGATGATGATAATGACAATTACCCTTGATTGACCATATATATATATAGCCAAAAAAAATATACACATTTTAAGAAAGCAAAACTGTATTAAAATTGTAATAATCAATATATACCAATAACAAAAGATGAATACAAGTCACGTTTGACTTCTGCATTTACGAGAGGTGCTCAAAGTGGTTATCATCAGCATCCAGACACTTCTGATTATGGTGAACTACTGCTTGAGCAAGGTTGACTAAAGTGTCCACTTGCATACATTTTTTGGCACCGTGGTGTGTGTGTGTGTGTGTGTGTGTGTGTGTGTGTGTGTGTTTATTTATTTATTTATTTATTTTAACCTCAACCGTAGCAGAGGAAATCATTTAACCCATTTTACAGGCAAGGAAACTGTAGCTCAAAGCAGTTACATTAAGAATGTTGGTTGAGGTTATACAACCACGAAGTTTCAGAGCTGGCATTAAAAGCAAATATAGTGCTTATTGACCTCTACCATTTGTCTCTGTGTTTAAAAACAAAAACAAAAAAATGTATTTTGTGATATAATTCACTGCCAGATTGCATAGTACACTCACTTAACATGTGCAATGTTTTTTGGCATATTCATGGTGCAGCCATCACCACAATCTATAATAATATATTGGTGCATTTTCATCACTCTGTAGAGAAAGCCCTTACCCAGTGGCAGTCATTACTATTTCCCTTCACCCCTCTTCCCAGCCCTAGGCAACTGCTAATCTACTTTCTTTATATAGATTTGCTTATTCTGAACAATTCATATAAATAGAACCATACAACTTAGTCTTTTGTGACTGGCTTCTTTCACTTAGCATAATGTTTTCAAGGTTCATCCATATTGTAGCATGAATCAGTACTTCAATCTTTTTTATTGCTGAATGATACTCCATGTATATATTATTTTATATATCCTTTCATCAGTTGATGAATATTTGGATTGTTTAGACGTTTTGGCTATTATGAATAATGCTGCTACAAGCATCAAGCCCTTAATTCTAAGGACTTCCAGCTGTATACAGTGTTTTGTGGATGTATGTTGCTATTTTTCTTGGGTAAATACTTAGGAGTGAAATTGCTGGATCGTATGGGAACTGGGTGCTTAACATTTTGAAGAACTGCCAAACGTTTTTCCAAAGGTACTGCACCGTTTTACATTCTCATCAGCCTCTGTGCTTTTCATCTTTGTTTCCTTTCTTTAAAACAGGGGTTGACAAACTATTGTCCATGGACTGTAACTGGCATTGCCTGTTTTTGTAAATTAAGTTTTACTGTTTATGTATTACATATGGCTGCTTTCATGCAATAACGGCAGAGCTGAATGCACTAGTTGCAACAGAGATTCTGGCCAAAAAGGCTAAAATATCTAGATCATTGCCCTTCTTTTCTTCCCAGGGAAATGGCCAGGTCAATGTCCATGCAAGGAAGGTTATGCAGGAGAAAAATGCGATCACTGCCAATTTGGCTTTAAGGGTTACCCAGCTTGTGTCCGCTGTGACTGTAGTCCAGCGGGCAGTGTGAATGAGGACCCATGCTCAGAGCCGTGTCTCTGTAAGGTACGTGTGGAGGTTAAAACTGTCTCTGAGTTCCCTTTGAGGCTTCCTGAAAAAGGAATGCATTCCATTAGCTCAGGTGATCAGTTCCTAAGCAAAGCAGTGAGGTTTAAGCAGCATTTTTCCTTCTCCAACAGTTTCCTGAGAAACATGACATTACGTCACAGTAAGTCGGCCATAGTGTATGTCCTTGGACTTAGATGGGCACCTGGTTCTTTTTAGGTGCCTTATGGGTAGTGGTCATATATTCTAGAGGTATTTCTGTGACTTCCTGAATGAAACCAAACACTACACTTTTTAGGCTGACCATTACCTCTTCTGTGACATTCTTTTTTAGCTTTATGTTTAGAGGAGAACAGTGCAAACACTAAATTTCTAAAAACATTCATTAATGGCAGACACGTTACTTTTTGTTTCTCTTACAAAGGAATTGAGCAGTGATAAGGCATGCCTTAATTTGGTATCAGGGAGGTGTTTTATTTCGCCATCTGATATTAATAACTATATCCCCGTTAATTCTAAAGACTTCCAGTTGTATCTTATGTGCTTATTTCCATGTAAGCAGAATCTTAGGCACATGTGACATATGACCAAAAATAATCTTGAGCATTTATTAATAAGACACACAGTTATATAGCCCTCTTCAGATTTTAAATGCTTGAAAGTTCAGCAAAAATGAAAGATTTAAAACAATACAAAAAAAAAGCATTTAAATGTAATGATTAAGCTCTAAGATGCTCATTCTCATTCTTGCCTACAAAATCAAATGACAAGTATTTAAAAATATCTGTTCTGGAAATATTAGCATCATGACGCTTCACATTTACTTTGAGCATCTTTATATTTACCTGTTTCTCTGGATTACCAAACACCTTTCTTGTTAATGTCATTTTTTATTCTGTCTACCGATTGGTTTCAAAAGCTAACCTTTTACTCTAACTTGCAGGAAAATGTTGAGGGGAAAAACTGTGATCACTGCAAGCCAGGATTTTATAACTTGAAGGAAAGAAACCCCCAGGGCTGCTCTGAGTGCTTCTGCTTTGGTGTTTCCGATGTCTGTGACAGCCTTTCTTGGTCCATCGGTCAGGTGCGCGCACGTTCCTAGGGCCAGGAGTTAATAAGTGCACCCCCTCAAAGGAGCTCTCTAGGAGCTGTGTCACGAAGCGATGAGGCTGCCTTTCCCTGTAATGCTGCTTTCGTCCATTTGCAATGACATTGGGCATGGATCAAAGGCAGCCCACTATTAAAGTGTTGCTGAAGTTTTCTTCTAGGTCATGTGTTTGTTCCCACATACATTTCTCTATTGAGACAATAGGATTATTGTTATTACAGTATTGTAGAATGCATTGTGCTTAAATTTCTTCTGTGGGGAAATGTATCCAGTTGTGAAATCAGTTCTCACCCCACCTGCCCCATGCTGGTCTCAGGCCAGGAAGCACACCAGGACGTGGGGACATGGAGACTTTTCTAGATGAAAGATGCTGGCTAGGATGGGGTGGGCAGAGGGTGATGAAGGCATTATGAGGGCAGGTGAGGGATCCCCATTTGTTTTGGGAACTGGGATTTCTGGGGTGATGAGTTCAAGGGGGGTGCCAAATGGTGACTAAGGGAGAGAATGTGATGCCCAGAGGTTAGGAGGAGCTTCAGGGCTAACCTGGCATAATCACCTCTCCTACCCGTGTCCCACCTCAGGAGACCTGTATTCAGCATGGGGGTAGGGGGAGGGTAGGGATGCTGTTCCCTGACTCTCCTCCTTTCCTTCGCTCCCTCCTTCCCTTACCATCAGGCTGGTGAGGAGTGGGGGCAGCCTGGGGGGAGGGAAAGGGAACTCTGATCAATACTTGAGAATAGAGGTGAGTTCCTGTGGGTGATCCCTTGTCATCCCTATGTAGGTGACAAATTGTGGGGCTAGGACCAGGAGGTTATTTTTATACACTTTTTTGCATTTGTCTAAAAAGTAGGGGGTAACAAGAAAGGAGAAGTCAGAGTTATCAAAGGACATCTTATTCAATGCATTTATTAAGTTCTGTGCTATTTTTTTAATTTGAAAAATAGATCTGTGGCCTTCACAGCTCTGCTTGCCTATTTGCTTATACTTGATCTGGATTTGGGGGATGTGTGACTCGTTTTCAGATTTTCCTGGTCCTTTGACAAATAGAAGGGTCACAGATCCTGCAGTTCTCTGGCCTGCATGTGTTAGCTGCATCCCTAGCTAAGCTTTTTGGGTCTGCCTCTTCATTGCAAAGATATTAGCGCTAGCCTGGGTGAAATCTAAGGTAACTGCTCTTCCATATGCTATAATGCTTGAATTTTTTTTTTTTTTTTTTTTTGTAAGGTGAAAGACATGTCCGGGTGGCTGGTCACAGACTTGGTCAGTCCAAATAAGATCCCGTCCCAGCAGGACATGCTTGGCGGACATCATCAGGTCAGCATCAACAACACGGTGGTCATGCGCAGGCTGACTTCCAAGTATTACTGGTCGGCCCCGGAGGCTTACCTCGGAAATAAGGTACTTACGGGGACAGTGTCTTAGACAAAGATCTCAGAGCACATCAAGAGAGAACTTACAGTGGCATTTTAGGTAGTAGTCACATTGGTCACTTCAATGTTTGACAGAAAATTAGAGAGTATTTACTGACACCTGATGCACAGTCTTTTTTATCTTGTTTGACTTTTTATTATCATTAAAATAGGAACTTTGGTTCTTTTTTGGCCCCATCATAGCCAGTCTGTTGTATGAAGTCCCGTCCCTTCTCCTGTGACAGACTTTCTGTTTTCCTCTGGGTTCCTGGATCACTTGGGCCTTTGTGAAGTGTCAGTCACACCCAGCTTTGTTTAGTTAGCTGTGTACTTATCTTAGCCTGGCATAGAGAAGACACTGGGACACGTTGTGCTCGGGGACCACTGCGCTGCCCCCTGGTTTCATTATCATGGAGACTGTTGCTCATATAAAGTTCACATTTATGAACAGATAGAATCTTTTCCATGTTTAGAAAATACTAAATGGTGATTCTATGAAGTGGAAAGTTTGTTAATATGTGTTACCCTTTTCCTTCACTGATTTAGTTCCATTCCTCCTAATTATGCCACTTCTCTCCAGATTCTAATTTATCTGAAAATATATAAAGTGGCATCTCTCTCAAAAACTATGACTCCCTGCTCATCTTTACCATGTGTTTGGTTTGTTTTTAAGTAATGGTATGTTTTCATAGTAGTATAGGTCTTGTAGCTTGGGAAATTTCTAGTTTGATGATTATATTTTAATTTTATAGCTTGTTTTATATATGTTTAAGTAGTGTTTATTTTTGAAAATAATTATTTTTCCCATCAAATTATAATCCTAGAACATGTTTTCTATTTATAACATGATCTTATCACCAAAGGTCAATAGTTTTTTTTTTTAATCTCTTGAGATCGCCTCTCCAATTTTATGGTGTAAAGATTGGATTTTGAACATTACATTGTTGTAACATACGTGGCAGAAATAAAATCTCTGTTTTACATTAAAGGATATCTGATCAGGAAGAAAAACCTTTAGTTCTTTCTTTAGCTGATCAAACATGTTCCTTATTAATCTCCTACAAGCAGGGCGATGAGATCAAAATGTTGAGACTGTAGCCGTGGATCACACCCTCCACCCCGTGAAGTATTTAAGTGAAATAAATACCTGTGATTAGCAGAAGTTTATAGTCATTTACCTGGGAGCCTCTAAGAGGGAGTGCCTTTTGGTAATACCGATTACACAAAACACTCATATCTTAGGCTTCCTTTCTACTGCCTTTAATGTGAACTGCCTTATATATTGTGGCCACTCAGACACCTTGCAGCCTCGTTGTTTCCAGATGGCTCCTAGTGACCATTTTCCCTTGCTGAGGGGCTATGGTCACTTCCCCCTTGGTGTTCCCTGTCACTTAAACGTTCCAGCTGACTGCATTTGGCGGATTCCTGAAGTACACAGTGTCCTATGACATTCCTGTGGAAACGGTGGACAGTGACCTCATGTCTCATGCCGATGTTATCATTAAGGTAATTGCTTTTACATTGCTCTGCTCTAGAGCTGAAGCGCTTAGGGTGGTGACACTTTTATGATTCGAAGTGGCTAAGCAAGGCCATAGTCACAAGTTGCTCATGGCCAGGTGGCCATTAGCAGGATTTGCCTTGTCTAGACACAGAGACACTGAGTGTGAGAATTCTGTCTTAGGGCCCATTTCCGGAATTGCCTCAGGGCAGCACTTGTCTCTCATCCCTGATCCCCACAGCCACCTGTCTTTTCATATTTTAAAGGGACAGGAGTTTTTGCTTTAACATTGGAACTACCTTTTTGGCTCTTTAAGTCCCCCTTCCCCTCCTGCCACATTGCCTGCCCACATGAATGATTAGGCAGCAATACTTGGCAATGTGGGGACAGGCGATGCGTTGTCATTTTTGCCCTGATTCTCTGTCCTTGTCTTTGTCCCTGTATCCTCCCCCTTCTCCATCTCCCCCTGCCCGTCATAAAAAGACCCAGCTCAACCTCTCCTAGAAGGATTCCCAGAGTGGTAAGAAACCACTTTAGGTTCTTGCCTGCGGTGTCGGCACTCCTCTCTTTCTACCTTAAATGACCTGTACCTCCATCTCCAACCTGCAGCAATTGGAAACTGACATCAACACAAATTTTGCTAAGAGCAATTGTTAACAAATTTTATGAAAAGTTAGAGGTATATTTACATCTTTTCTCTACTTTTGTTCTTCAGTTAAGGATTAGGGGTGTCAGATGGGTTGCTTTGAGGAAAATGGTGGGCAAATGCATGGTTTTATTTCTTTTCTGAGATCCCAACAAAGAGCGCAGTTTTTAGATTTATTATTCACATTCCTCTGGGGGAACACAGTGAAACATCTCTGATAGTTCTGGACTGAGTTATAGGCAGCATTACATGTTCGCCACAAGAACCTAGGTAAAAATGAAAAGCCACATTGCTGAACACAAAATTTGCTTTCATTTCTTGATCGTGAAATTGAATTACAAATGTATTTTGTCTTGTTTTTAAATGTTAGGGAAATGGACTTACTTTAAGCACCCAGGCTGAGGGCCTGTCATTGCAACCTTATGAAGAGTACTTGAATGCGGTTAGACTTGTGCCTGAGAACTTCCGAGATTTTAATAACAAAAGGGAGATAGATCGGGATCAGCTGATGACTGTCCTTGCCAATGTGACACATCTCTTGATCAGAGCCAACTATAATTCTGCAAAAATGGCTCTTTACAGGTGTGTATTGAAAGGGAGGGAAAACTTATAGTGAGGGTACTTCACTCTTGTCTTTATTTATTATTATATATTTAAGCTTAATATATTTTACTTAGTTATTTTAAGGACACAATGGAATTCACTGTCCTAAAATTACATATCATTATGATAATGTTATTGAAGATATAAGAATAGTTGTCCATGACAAATGTATCTAGTAGTAGATAGACTTGACGTCAGGATCAGAAACTTCCAGGGTTTCTGATCCTGAGAAATGCCTGACAAGTTAATAATTGTCTAGACCATGCTGCATCTGCTTTTCACCCTCCTGATGTTAATGGTCTTAGAGTTTACACTGTCTGTTGAAGCTAGTGTGTCTATTTTATTACTTCGAGAAGATCAATTTCTGGCAATGCCAGGCTGAGCATAAACGTTAAGTTCAGGTAAAGCAAAGGCAGAATTACACATTTAAGGATAATCTCTCTGTTTTGAGATAAGGTCATTACATTTCAAAAATCAATAAGGATTGATTTTTCTGAAGTGCTTCAACTCAAAATGGGTAACATCACACCTTTCTCACAGCTGTCTATAGATAGCAGCATGACTTTGCTCCAAATGTTAAAGGCATTTTCAGGGAATATGTACTTTAAGAAAGCATACTGCTGTGAAAATCTTTAGTTACTTACAAAAACCACATCACCGTTTTGTTTGAGTTGTCTTCTTTAAGTATCCATCTTCATTGGTAGATGTCATTTGTGAGTTGGGAAGCCATATAACAGCCACCTTCTATTTGTAGGTTGGAGTCTGTCTCTCTGGACATAGCTAGCCCTAATGTTATAGACCTGGCACTGGCCACTGACGTGGAGCACTGCGAATGTCCCCAAGGCCATGCAGGGATCTCCTGTGAGGTAATATGCCTCCTCCTGTTTTGTCTTCTTCCTTTTCTGTTTCCTAAGGGGGGTAAAAAACACAATGAAGGTGATACAATGATGCACATTTGAATTTTAACTTTAGAAACCTAATGTTTCTAAACTTCAGACTTTTAGGGACTATAGGAATATTGAAAGCCACATTGTTTAAAGAAATCTGATTCCTCTTCAGAGGCACTATTCTGAGCTCTTTCCCTATGTTACCTCATTTAATCCTGGCAACAACTATATCAGGTAAGTACTTCATATATTTTCTGTTCTGCGGATTAGGAAACTGAGGTGCAGAAAGATTAAGTAACTTGACCAAAGTCACACAGCTAAGAAGTAGGCAACTCAGGATTTAAATTTCATCTCTCTGTTAACCACTCCATTCTGCCTCTCATTATTCATTATTGACTATGATTGTAAACATTTGTCAGGGCTATGATTTCTTGGCAATCATTTTTTACAAAGTGAGCATTTAACCTATAATTTGCTTTTATGAATCTTCATCAGTTATAAACTTTGCAGTTAATAAAATTGGCTTAATGCTTCATGGTGTAGCTATATAATTAAATATTTCTATTTTAAATATGTATATATATATATTTATTTATTTATTTTTCTTTCAACCAATGATTTTTTTTTTAGATCTCAAACATTTATTTTTAGGCCCAACAAATGTTTGTAGGTCCTAATCCCTGAGTGTATGATGCTTAATGGATAAATGACCCTCAAGCCACCTCGTAGTGTGTAGGAATAGGAGAGCCTAGAGCCGGCAGCCAGGTAGAATCATGGAAGTAGAAGGCGAAGGCGGGAGAGCTACACCAGAAGGGGGCAGCAGTGAGCAGCTGTTGCTGGAGAATAAGTCCCTACGCTTTGGAGGGAAATGTGCTGATGTGTAGGAATGACTCAAGTAAGCACAAGAAGCTTAATACATGTTTTCAAGCGTTTTTGTTCAACAGAAGAACTCATTATTTAATCACACTCTTATTCAGAAGCTGACTTAAAGAATCAGGAAACTATGGGTAATGAATGGAATTTTTGGTAGCCCTCTAACCACCACACAGACCTCCAGGCAGCTACTTGCTCAACACCCATCTGTAGACAAGGCGACTGTCCCCAAGGGGAGCATGGCTGCATGGAGGTGTTAGGGGACTTTCCCAAGGTAGTGTGACTGAATGCATTTATATATTATCTATATAATGAAAATGCACTTTAAGAATTCTTATAATAATAAAAACCAAACCCACACCCCCTCCTCCCATGCCTCCATGGGACTGTGCTGGCCTCCAAATTACTTATTCCCTGGTCTGCACTATAAGCAGGTCTGGTGTCTGCTGCGGCCCTGGGCAGCCTGTGGACACGGGTCCTGGAGGTGTGCACACCTGTCTTTGAACCATCCCACTAGCACAATGGGTGCATTATCTAACTGCCCCATGTTCCAGATTCCATATCTATCAAATAGAGGTAATATTTCTCAGGGTTGTCATGAGGACTGAATGAATTTCTGTGTCTGTAGTGGTTCCTGCTCCTCAGCGCAGGGAGTGGGCAAGTCAGTGCCTACTTGCCCGTCTAGCACTGACACCTCAGACAGCATGCCTACAATATTTGCTCAGTTAAACTGCATTTAAACTGAAACAGCCCTGCATTTAAATACTTTTCATGAATTTTAAGCAAGAGAAAAAAATAAGGATGTAAGAGAACATCCTCTTGATTGAAACACTGGTTTCATGTCCGAGTGTTACATGATTTCTAAGAATATTGCAGTGGAATACCATTAAGGTGTATGTGGACTCATTGTTTTTGTGTACACGTCTCTATCTTTAAAAATAAACATGGAGCTAGATTACGGTGATGGTTGTACAACTCGGTAAGTTTGCTAAAAAGTCATTGACTTGTACTCTTAAAATGGCTGCATTTTGTGGCATGTGAATGATATCTTGATAAAGATGTTTGGGGGAAAAAAGAAAAAACAAATAAGTTTCTCTGTTCATGGAAAACTGAGCAGTTTATGTTTCTAATGTATTGGGAAGAAGATGATTTGTGTCATGTACAAAGTTGCCTTCAGCAGCATGGGTTGTCCATTCTTCTTTTGCAGTCCTGCCTCTCTGGCTATTACCGCGTGGATGGAATACTATTTGGAGGAATTTGTCAGCCCTGTGAATGCCACGGCCATGCAGCTGAGTGTAGCATTCACGGCGATTGCTTTGTGAGTCTTACCGGAACCTTGAATGTCCCCTCCTACCCACCCCAAAGCCATCTGCTTGTGTAGAAGTTATTAAAAAAAGAATGATTCCTCCAGAGGAGAATGTCCCTGCCCTTGTAGAACTCAAAGGAAATTTGCAGACTTAAGTTCATGTTATAAAATGTTTCCTTCTTTTTCCCCCCTTTTTTTGGGAAAAAAAAAGTTACTTTGGTGACAGTGGAAAAAGGATATATAACTTCACTGTGGGTTTTTTATTAGAACAATAAAAAGTAATTATTTACTTTGCAAGATTATAAAGCCATGTAAAGGTAGAATATGTCCACTGGTTAAATTAAAAGGGTCAGATCTTTTAAATGCAAATGCAAGGGTTTTTTTAAACATTATATTACATAGTTCATCATAAGAGGGGTGGTAAAACTAATAATCACACTCGTTTGTACAATGTATAATGCTTTATAGTTGTTAGCTCTGATCAATGCTTTGAACAAGTACTTCTTTCATGTAATATGAACTAAAACAGAGCTTAACAAATATGTAATTAATCTTGAGAATGAACTTTGGGGCAAATACAGGGCAAGACTTGTTTTTTAACTTCAATCAGGAATTCTGTTAGGCTCTTATGCCTGGAAGCCAGGCCACACTCCTGAGTTTTAATGGATTCACTCCTCATAGATGGAGTGAATGCATATGTTAATCAGCTGAACTCTATTCATTGTACAGGGATATGTTCACACTCTTTCCAAAAGAGATTGATTGAGTCACTAGGGAAAATTAATTATCAGAACCATGGAGAAGATCTTGGCGTGGTGCCATGAATGGCTTTTTTCTCTCTAGAGCCTAATTTTTCTTTATTCTATAAGGAAAGCTTTCATTTTGTTCTTGGTTCATTTCTTCATTCTGTAAGTGAAGTGTCTATAGGAATTGCATGAAATGGTGATTTGCACAGAGTCAGTCCCTCTGACCCAGAGTTGTGCCACCTCTGGGTCTAGTTACAGGTAGGCTGAAAGAGTATTTGCACATGCTTCTATCAATATATATTTACAGAAATATATTCATGTATTTTTGTAAAGTAGAAATGCTAAATAGCAACTGTTCTTAAAGCTCTAATAACAATAATGATAATAGTTTCATAGTTAAACATTTTTTTTGAAAGCATTCTAGATTTACAATGGGTTACCAAAATAGAGTTCCTGCGTAACCTTCCCCGGGCTTCCCTTAACACACATCTTGCGTAACCATAGTAGTTATCAAAACTAAGAAATTAACACTGGCACAATCTGATCAACTAAACTACAGACCACTCAGATTTCATCACTTTTTCCATTCGTGTCCGTTTTCCTTTCAAATCCCACATTGCCTTCCATGGCCTTTCCTTCTTCGATCTATGACAGTTTCTCATCTTTCCTTGTCTTTCATGACTGTGGCACCTTTGAAGCATGCTGGACGTTCTGTGGGACTGGTCTTTTAGCTGGGGCTGGTCTGTTTTCTCATGGTTCGGTTGAGGTTATGCATTTTTGGCAGGTAGGTATGGAGGTGATGTGCCCTGTCAGTGCCTCCTTTCAGGGACGTATGTCACTGTCTTCTTCCTCGGGATGTTAGCCTGAGCCACTTGGATTAAGTGGTGTCTGCCAGGTATTTCCACTGTAAAGTTACTTTTTCTTTTTAAAATAATCAATGTTCAAAGGAGCAAGGATAATAAAAAATTAGATCGGGATTTAGGGAATATCCAAAGTTGGTAGCTTCATTTATCTGTTTAATCTAATTTTGCTTTTATCTATTATTTTAAAAAAACAAAACACCTCTAATTCTTCCTTTTGTATAACTGTTTATAGCCCTTGGCAATGTATGTAGCTATCTAGCTTAAACTATAACTCCTTATTTACAGTTTATTAGAGAGAAGTTTGCAGTTGTTCTTAGTGCCCGTATTCTTTTCTTTAAGACTATTTTTTTTTTTAAAGAGCAGTTTTAGGTTTATAGCAAAATAGAGAGGAAGATACAGAGATTTCCTATATAGCTCTTACCCGCCCTCCACAGGCACATTCTCCCCCATTACAGTGTCCCCCACTAGAGTGGTACATTTGTTACAACCCATGCACCTACATGTATACACCAAAAGTCCTCAGCCCCTCTTCTTTTCTCTGCACTCTTTCTGCTCTTATCCCAAGGAGAAGCCAGTTTCTTTGCCTTGCAGAGAGCAGGGCATAAAAAGCAGTTGGGCACGTCTTGGGCCCTCATGTTTTTTCTTTCAAATGGAGAAGATGTTTTTCCTCTGCAAGGAGATGGGCCTTCCCATCCTTCACACACCAGCTCTACCAACAGGACAGTCACTTAGTGGGAAGGTGACACACACCTGAGAAAACCTTGACACAAAGCCTCAGCAGGTTCTTCAACAGAACTACAGGATAGTTTTCCCAAAGAGAAAGAAGACCCCATTTGGCCCTTTGAGCAAAGAAAACATATCATAGACATTTTCTAATTATACATAATCAAATATATTTTAATGAAACGAGTTATTCTCTGTAATACTTGTAATACTTGCAGTGCAACCACGTGGCTTTTACTAAGGCCAGTTGCATTTTTAATTGATTTGGATAAATTATCAAAACCAAGATCATATGGGGGATGGGGAGAAAAAGATGTGCTACCGAAGTGTGTTCTGAGAACCAGCCGTATGGACGTCGTCTAGGAGCATTTTTAGAAACCTGGAATCTCAGGTCCCTGTCAGACCTCTTGAGTTAGAATCAATATGAACCCAGGTGATCTGTATATACATTCAAGTTTAGAAGCTGTCGTCTTCTATAACCCTAAATAAAACTTGTGAAACCTTGGTACAAAAGGATGTAACACAAGTATTTATAGTCCCAAATTAAATTTAGTATATGGGAAATATTTTATCAACCTCGGGAATTATAAAAAAGTATGTAGTTTAGAAACTGGACATAATATTTTAATTGTTGGATGAGAAAAGTGGCCTGTAAACGTATGTAAAATGGGTAGCTCTATGAGAAAGGGTATAAAGGGAAATGCCAGACCAGGTGGAGACCGGGAGAGAGGAAATGAGAGGAGAGGACCCACAGGTGGGACTGGGCAGGTGAATGCAGGCAGGGGTGGGTAGAGGCCATAGGAGACAGCTCTGGGTGGCATCAGGACAGGGGATGTGGGGACTGAGTCACAGGGAAAGCAGAACCTGGGAGACAATGTGCAAAACAGGTACCCTCTCCCTTGAGCCATGAAGCTGCCGGGTGCTCAGCGCTGCCCTCTGCTCGGTCCCTGTGCCCCTCTCATTTCTCCTGCACATCTCGTGTACACTGAGCTCAGGGTGGTTTTACTTTCCAAAGACGTTTTACAGGATAATGAGTCTTTCATATTTATTTATGTATTTACCATTTTCTGTATTCTTCACTCCTCGGTATAAATCCAAGATTTCATCTGGACCATATTTCTCTATTTTCAGCATTTCTCCACTGCAAGTGTGATGATTGACAAATTATCTTATCTTTAGTTTATCTGAAAAAGACTTTCTTTTGCCTTCACTGTTGAAATGTATTTTTGCAGACTCTTTTTCAGCACTTAAAAATTGTTCTTTTTGCTTATGGCTTGCAGTGTTTCAAATGAAACATCAGTAGTAATTCTTATCTACATAATTCTTTGCCTGATTTGTAGATTTTTCTCCTGTTTATGGATCACTTTATCACTTTTTTTTTTTTGCTTCTCATATCTAGTACTTATTGTCCCCTATTAAAACAAAACAAAACAAAACTAAACAAAAAATAACACTGCATTTGAAAATAATTTTAAATGTATACAAAGGTTGTAGGTATAAGAATGGTGCTTAGAACACCCACCATTTACCTAGGTTCACCTACTGTTAACCTATTCCCCATTTGCTTTATTATTCTCGTTCTTTATCTATCTAATCATAATCCAATCATAATATTTTTTCTAAACTACTTGAGAATAAGTTGCATACATCCTGTCCATTTACCCCTAAATACTTCACTGTGCATGTCCTGAGAATAAGGATATTCTCTTATGTAACCATAGTACAGTTATTAACTGCAGTAAATTTAACATCGGTATTCTACTTTTCCTAATTTACCATCTATTTTTCAGTTTTGTCAATTGACTCAATTATGTCTTTTATAGCATTCCCCCCTCCCCCCACCATTAGAGGCCCCCTTCTAGGATTGGGTATTGCATTTTATTGTCATGTCTCTTTAGTCTGTAATTCAAAATATTTCCACAGCACGTCTTTGCCTTTTATGACATTGGCATTTTGAAGAAGACAATCATTTTTAAAAAAATAGAATGTCTCTCATTTGGGGTTCTTCTCCTGTTTTCCCATGAATAGATTCAGGTTATACTTTTCAGGCCAGAATAGGTCATGAGTGTGTCCTCCTCGGCACATGGCATGTGCAGGTCCACATGTCCACTGCCTCTCACTCGTGGTGGTAATTCGGATTTCTCAGGCCAGGTGTCGGTCAATTTCTTCACTATATATTTGCTGTTCTTTCATTTTGTAAAGTGAGGGAGACACTTTAGAACCATGCAAGTATCCTGTTCCTCATCAGATTTCCCCCTTAGATTTTGTAGTCATTGATTATTCTTGCCCAAACAATACTTACTATGATGTTTGCAAAAGAATGGTTATCCAACTCTAGCCCTTCCCCCACACTTATGGGTATAGCATTTCACTATACGCAAGAACCCTCCCTTCTCCTCATATATTTATTTAATTACGTGTTTTGTGTCAGGACTCATGGATTCCAAATTTTCCCAGATTTGGCCAGTGGGAGCATATCCAGTAGTTTTCGATTGCATGATGAATATTGTTTGATGAATATTGTTGCATTTTTTAGTTTCCAGATTTTGTTGCTTTCTTTTAAAGAACTTAGAAGTTTATTTTGGCAGACAGTTAGGTTATTGCAAGTGTGCGTGATTGTTTCAAGGTTTGTTTTTCAACGTTGTTGGGGCAGGTCTCATATAGCCTTTACTCTGTGGCAGTTTTAGCACAACTAGGAAGGAATTTTCCTTCTGAAGTCTCTACTGAGTGTGCTGAGTGTTTACCGGGCTCTCCCCACAGTGGTATAATGCTGGTTAGAATTCTAATATCTCTGAGCTCTGTGTGAGTTCTGAATTTTTCAGCTTACATCTCACCTGTCTTGCATTATCTGGTCTCAAGGAGTTGTACTCTACGTACAAGCAGCTTAGTATTCTTTAGCATTTTGGAGGGATCCCCCATGTAGATTTCTGGAGCTCTTGCTCTCCGAAGCTCTAGCCCTCTGTCCAAATTCCAGCAGGTTCAGCTTCCCCAAACTCTGATCTCTGTCTCCTCAACTCAGCAAGACCCCCAGCTCTGTTTGGCCAGTGTCTGCAGGCAACAAACAAACAAACATGTGGTTGTAAGATTCATTCCACCATCTCCTTTCTCTCAGGGATACAGACCAGCACCCTCTGTTGTCCATTGTCTGAAAGCATTTGTTTGATAGATTTGTTCCAGTTTTTTAGTTTCCTGCAGAAGGGCAAGAAGATACCAGTTACTCTGACATGGTCGGAAGTGAAAGTCTTATGCTTCCCATTTACACACATTAAAATTTTATTAATTAATCTGGAAAAAGGCAACCCTTTCTCATGTCACAGAGTTTGGTGACTTGTTTTAGCATTTTGTCTTTTTTTTTCTCTGGACTTTAAGTTGTTTGTAGATATATCTGAGAGTCCTTTATGGAAAGCTGAGCTGAGTCTTCTTTTCATTCATGTGTCCTAGGCATGCAGACACAACACCACCGGGAACCACTGTGAGCACTGCCTGCCTGGCTTCTATGGGCTGCCTTCCCGCGGGACTCCCGGGGACTGCCAGCCTTGTGCCTGCCCCCTCTCCTCCGCCTCCAACAAGTAAGCCTGGCATCTCCCCCAGCAGGTGTTGTCTGGCCTGGCCAGGATTTCTGTCCAGATATGTACTAATATCCACAGAGGAAGACTTTGTATGTAATAAGAGTGTGAATTTTTCCCAGTAATAATTCATTAGGATTAAAGATGGAGGGGTGGATTGTCTTTAAAAAAAAAAAAAAAAGTTTTGTGTATTAAATTATGTAAGGCAAGTTGTGTGATGGTAAGGACATTTGCATACTGTTTTTCCGTTTGGTATAATGTTGGTCATATTACTTCATAGGTATATATTGTGTGCCTACCACTGGGCGAGGGGGTATAGGGGATACAGAGATGAATAAAACATGTTCCTGGGCTTACAGAGCTTTTGGTCTAATGAACAAAATGTGAGGCTCATTGAGAATGGGCTGAATTCATTTAATTGATTCAGCAAGTATTTATTGAGCACCTACTATATACTAGGTCTCATGGTAGGTACTCTGAGTATCAAACTGTTTGTCCATGTCTGCCGGCCCTCGGAATCCACAGTGTGGCCCACAGTAGAGGAATGTACACTGAACTGTGAGAATCTGCCATGAATGACTCTCAGTAAACTCTAGATCGGAGCCTTGAAGGATGAGAAGGAATTTGAAGGCAGCAGTGAAGGATATCCTAGGCAGAAGGAACTGAGTGTGCCAAGCCATGGCAGCATAAAAGAGCAGATCTATCTAAGGAGTTCAGTTAGTCCTGGAGCATAAGGCATGAGGTGATGTGGAAGGAGACAGTCATGTGAAGGCCTGTACATCATGGGGCATAGGGCGTGATGTCCTGCAGGCCAGTGGTTTGAAAGCTGCTCTCTCTCTCTCTCTCACTAGTTTACCCTTTAGAACTCTTTCTCCACTCGCACACAAAGAATTTCCCCCATGGGGATTTTTATTTGAAATTCCAGTGTATAAAAGATACAATCAAGCTTACTCTCCTGAAATCATGGAGGACTCTTAACCACCCCCATACTTCCCTTCACAGGCCTTCCTGAGATGCAGGAGTAGAATCTGAAGGGACCCTGGGTCAGCAGTGGAGGTCTTTTGGGAAATGTTGAGTGCTCAAGTGTATAAGGGAGCTCACTCTTGGTCAATGTGGGCCAGGTTCTGAGGCAGGCAAGCAGTGCCAGGGAACCCAGAGAGGAACCAGGCTGGAATATCAGAGCAGGCCTCCTGGAGGAGGTGACAGCTGAGTTGAGTATTGGGGAAAAGCTGGGTGAGCCCAGGCAGAGAGAGGAGGAAGCACACTCCAGCTGAAGTGGGCCGTGCGGCCTTGGATTCTGGGCTAAGGAGTGAGGACCCAATGAAAGTTTGTAAGGACAGGAGTGGTAGAAATTAAGCATTTAAAATACTTAGAAATTCTGTATCCATGCATGGGAAAATTGCACTCATTTCTAATGTTTTGATAGTTTCAGCCCCACCTGCCACCTACACGATGGAGATGAAGTAGTTTGTGACCAGTGTGCCCCGGGATACTCAGGAACTTGGTGTGAGAGGTACTTTGCATTGCTCAACTGGTTTCCAAAAAGATGCATTAAAAACTATTTTAATATAAATTCTATGTGTTTATTTTTAAATGTGTAGTGAAGTGTGGTTTTGGAGTTTTGGTACATGATTATTAACTCATGTAATCTTAGAGAAAAACCAGTATTTAATAACAAAATTAATATTGAAATTCCCTGAGAATTTTTTGAGAATGGCACTCGATCTCCTTGAACTAAATCTGAGTTCTCATCATCAGTAACAACAGGAATCAGCAAGGAGTCAGTATTTACTGTCCACACATTTAAATATCCCTTTACCCTGGATAATTCTGTAGGGGAGTGGTAGTTTGATTAATAGTTGTCTTCTGGCGCCTGAAAGCCAATGTTGTCTGCTCCCACAAGGAAGTCTCAGTGCAGAGTCTGGCTACAGTCCGTAGGAGAGGGTGACATCCCTGAGAGCTGGGATGTGGGTCCAACTGGCATGGGGCCAGGTCCACGTCCCCTTGGATTTGTGGCTCATTTTGGATGCGTTCCCCATTCTTCCCAGTGAGTGAAGGAAATCTGTGAATGTCTGAACTTGGAGTTGCATTCCTTCCACAGTATAAATCTTTCATTAAAAGAGTCAGTCTGATTCATTAACCATCCAGAGAACCCCTGGATAGTGGGGTAATGTCTAGAGAAATTGTATTTATTTGGATCCCTCTTTCAATCTTTTATGCAGATGTGCAGACGGTTACTATGGAAACCCAACAGTGCCTGGGGAATCCTGTGTTCTGTGCAACTGCAGCGGCAATGTTGACCCCTCAGAGGCCGGTCACTGTGACTCTGTCACTGGAGAATGCCTGAGGTGCATTGGGAACACAGACGGTGCCCACTGTGAAAGGTGTGCTGACGGGTTCTACGGGGATGCTGTGACTGCTAAAAATTGCCGTGGTGAGTTTATGCGCTGTGAAGTCGAGTTCATTACTTATGGTTATGTGAAGTCTCCATCCATTTACTTACAGGTGTCAAAAAGTGCTCAGCCCATGAGGTAACTTTATCTTAGTGGTTCTTGTGTTAATGTTGGGTATGGACCCAAGAACAAAGACATTCCTACTACCCTATGTCAGCTTCATCGGTTACTCTATGCAAAGGTCAGATGGCCTAGAAGAGATGCACTCTTCCATCTGAGGAGAAAGTGGTGTTTTACAAAGTGCTAGTACAGCTCTCAGAGACTGATATGAAGGAAGAGTGATGCTCTAAGCCTGTCATGTTTGTGAGGGAGATGCTAAGGGGTTTCGTGAAGCAAATGGGATTTCAAGAGGTAGGGTGGGAAATGGGGAGACTCCAGCCCCAGAAATCGATGTGTCTTAGTGGTCTATGCCTGACCTAGTGACCCCCATGTTGCTCTGTAGGGCTTTGCTTAGATCCTTGAAATTATGAGTCAGGTAGAACCACTCACTGAGAAAAGCAGATTTTCCTATGCCCTAGCTGACAGACTTTAAAGCCTTAGGTCCAATACAACCCTCAAATATGTGTGTGTGTGTGTGTGTGTGTGTAGCACAGTTCTTGAAGAAGTGAAAGAGTAACAATGACAATTATAAATTATTTTGATAATTTCCTATAAATGATGAAATCCTACTATGCTATTACAATGTGGAGACACAAGAGGGTGCTAGTGTGACAGACAAGATATTTTCCCAGGTACACGTCAAGAAAGAAATCAACAAGGTTTTATAGTCCTGGGCTAATGAACCGACCTTCAGTTCAGCAGCGTGGTCACCTTGATTTGTTACTACAGGAAGATAATTATGATAACTGGCATTTTTATAAAACTCCAAAGTTGATTAAATTCTTTTGCAATTCTCATCATTTCTTTTCATCTTTATGGCAAACCTTGATGATTCATTTCTTAGTTTATTTGTTACTTCTTAGGCACTGGATTGAGAACTGTGATAGGAGTTGGAAATTTATGGTTCAAGTCTATTGGGGAACTACATATGATGGGGTAGATGATAGGTACATATGTGGAGCTCAGGTTTTGGAGTCTGATTAATGTAGGTTAGGGTCCAGGGTCGATAACTGACCAACTGTGTGACATTAGGCAAATTCATTAACCTCTCTGAGCCACTATTTCCTTATACATAAAATGGGCACAATTACATATACATATATATATAAATAAATATATATATATATATTTATATGTATAAAGGCCTTTCTGAGAATTCAAAGGGATAACAAATTTAAAGTTGTAGACATTAAATAAATGTTAGCTATTATAATTGCTAGTAATAGAGCAGTAATTTTTATTATTTTTCTATATCAATGCTGTCCAACAGAAATGTAAGCCACACATGTAATTTAATAATTTTCAGTAACCACATTTTAAGTAGGAAAAAGAAACAGGTGAAATATATATTTAATAATACATTTTATTTAGCCCAATATATAAAATGTATTATAATGTTATCGTGTAATCAAATTTTTCAAGTATTAATGAGACATTTTCTTTCTTTTTTTGAAGAACTGAGTCTTTAAAATTAAGTATATATTTTATAACCCATCTCAATCAGGATATTAAATTTTCATCAAAAATACTTTGTCTGTACTTAGATTACACAAAATTTGTTGTTGAAGAAGGATTCATACCTTCAAGTTATTCAAACATAGTGGATGTTTGAATACCAAAAAGTCATTTTCCTTTAATATGTGCATCTACATTGACAAAACTGTGTCAGTATTTTGCTGTGGGGATAAAAGGAAAGATAGGAAATAGAAGGTTTTGGTGATGAATGGAAGGTGGGGGAGCAGGGTTAGGACACGGAGCCCTGGGGTCTGGCTGGGTCCAAGTTCTTGGCCAGGCAGCTGAACTGACACTGTCCAAGCCCTGTAGTTATAATTTTTATTCTTTTCTCATCTCCCCCTCCCCCACCCCTAGCTTTGATGTGATGAATTCCTACAACTGTTGCTGGATATCCTTCCAGGTACAGAACAGAGTCCCTCAGTAGAAATCCTTCCAGGTATAGAACAGAGTCCCTTTTATGGGCTTCCAAAGATCCCCTCCGCATGCTAATATAATACTGTATTTTATTAGGCTAAGCCATGTAAAAAACTCAGTGTTCAATATCACTGACATGGGAAGTCCTGTGGAGTTGTTGGGAAGGCGTTTGGATATTCAGGAATCAGGGAAGAAAAAGAGCCTGGTAGTTGAAGTGATAGATGTGGGCACAGCTGTCCAGGGCAGAGAGTGGCACTGAGAAAGGAAAGGGCTGTGGGAACTCTGCTGAGCGCTAACATTAAAGGAACCTCACGTGAATTAAGTTAGTGGGTATAATTTTCATATTGTGGGGTTCTTATGAGAATTAAAATATATGAAGTCGGTAATCAGCAATGGTTTTAAACTAGTATTGGTTATAACACGAACAAGTTTTTATTAATAATTGCTATTATAATTGTTATTACAGAAGGATATTCTGAGGTTTAAATTTCACACCGAAAAATAGAGAAAATTATATGCTTCCCTCCTAAGTTTGCTACAAAGGTTACATGAAATATTGTCTGTAATGTGACAGGTACAAACTGATAGTATGATAGATATGATTTCCTATTATCATTAGTATTCTGTGGTGATCATACAGTGAACTTTGAATTTTCACCAAAGGAAGGGAAAACTTTAAGTGAGACACAGAGGGGGAGGCCCAGAGGGAAATATGAGAAATAGGGAGAAATACATGAGAAGTAGGAAGAATACTGAAGAATGGGTGTTCGGAAAACTTGGTAAGGAGAAAGTTCAAAAGGGAGAGAGCAGTCAGGGGTCCCACCCCTTAGAAAGATACAGCAAGATGAAAACTGAAAATCTGCTCACGGAATTTGTACCTGGGAAGTACCTGGAGACTTCAGGAAGAGTGCTTGGAGGATGGGACCTCAGATAAAGAGTTAAGGGTATGAGTGTCGGGTGGTGTGTGTGTGTGTGTGTGTGTGTGTGTGTGTGTGTGTGTGTGTGAGAGAGAGAGAGAGAGAGAGAGAGAGAGAGAGGAGAAAATGTGGGCGTATGTATGTGATGTTTTCGATGGGAGACAGTTGAGAATGGTTGGAGGCTGAGGAGTGTTTTAAAATACAAGCTTTATTATTATTTGGGTATGGCAAGGCCAGCAGTTCAGATGACTACCATTGAAAAGATAGATGCCAGGAGGAGGGGGACACATCACAGCATGGGGCTGGCCCTGTGGGGAAGCTCCCAGGTTGGTCAGGAGGGAAAATGTGGGCTAGAGCCTTTTTGTGGTTTCTGTGAGGCAGGATAAACAGTCTTAAGATTGGTTGGTTTGAATAACTTAGCAGGCTCTGGGACATAGGGGGCTGTCCCTAGTTGTGTGAGGCATGGCTCTGGCGTGATTAGGGCAGTGGATGAACTTGAGAGCCCAATAAAGAAGGCAGGCAGGGGTGTGGGCTCTGGGCTGATAGGTTTACACACGAAAGGCATTACAGCTGTTTACTATCTCTAGAAATAGACTAACCCTGAGAAGGGTAGTCTCTCCAGAGTCAGCAAGGCCCCAGAATTCTAAGCATCAGAAATATAGGAAATAAAAGGCATGTTTAATATAAAGAGGTAGTAGAGGTTTTTGGCTACAGGAATGGGCAGAGCAGAAAGGGCAGCAGTGAATGGGGCCCATAGCACTTAACCGGCCTCCCGCAGGAGCTGTTAGTGTCAGCGCACTTCCACCAGGGCAAACCTCCAGTGAGAGAGTTCCTCCAGAGATTGGCCAAGGTCAGTCAAGGAGGCAGAATTCCACCACCTTTCTCCTGACCATCTGTCATGCAGGGCGGCCTGCAGGGTCTCTGATCCCGCTCCCCACATAGGAACGCAGGATATGGTGAGGCCAAAAAGGAACACCCACGGAGCCATAGGTAGGGGAGTCATCCCACTATAGTCTCACTGGCAGCTGGATTCACACGATGTGCGACCTGCTGTCCACTTTTCTGCCATCTGACCGATTCTCCATTTGCTAGCTGCAATCCGCCTCTCTGCAATCTGCAATCTACACTTAGCCCTTGCCAGCCACCATATTCTTGCCAGCCCCCATTTTTTTGCTAGCATAGCCACAGCAGTTATAGCAGTGGCCAATGGCTCACTGGTTCAGCTGACGGCCAACTAGCCACAGCTGATGGCCATCCAGTCACAGTTGATGGCCAGTTACTACCTGAGCCAGCATCTGTCCACGTGAGGCCGAGAGCCTGGAAACTGGACTCCTGGCTCTGTCCCCACACCATCAGCCTTCCAGTTTCCAGCATCTCCCACTGCTCTGCCTCCCACTGCAGTGGGCTTCCACACAGAGTGCTTGGGGTTGAGATAATTTGCAAAGTTTTTCTTTTCTTTTCTTACATTATTATACCATATGACAGAAATTGTGCATTTTCTGAATCCAAGCTTTCATAAATAGTATACATGACTGGGGTATTTTGTCAGTGAACATATTTTTTTTTTCCCTTCTTCTGCCTCCACCCCCAACCCCCCACTCTGGTTCAAGCCGTTGTTTGTCAGTCTGGTTGTTTAGGACACAGCTCCCTGGCCCATGCTGGTATTATGAGCCTTGTGCTCCCCCTGGGTGAGGCAGTCGGTCGCCAGTCGTCGGTTGGCTCCTCACGATGGCTGCCGGCCACTCACACTGGCCACCAGCTGCTCGTGGCAGCACACAGAAGCCCACGGCAGCTCATGCTGCCCTCCAGCTGTTCACTGCAGCCCAGCTCCAGGGAGAGCCGTTGTTCACAATCTTAGCTGTAGAGGGCACAGCTCACTGGCCCATGTGGGAATCAAACCAGCGACCTCGGCATTAGGAGCACGGCACTCCGAACATCTGAGCCACTGGGCTGGCCCAGTGAACATATTAAATATTTAAAATGAAGTGCATATTGACACCTGTGGTATAAATATCAATTAAACATGTCTTGCTTTCATTAAATTGCATCACTTTGAAAAGGTAGGGGATTTTAATCATCAATATTATAACTAGATAAAACTGAAACATCTAGCCTGAAGGTAAATATATTAGAACTACATATGACTCGTGACTTAGAAGAGGGAAATGTTTTTCATTAAATTATGAAATATATTTATGTAGATTGCTATAACTGAGCTTTAAAATATTAAATATAGACATGATTGGAATGAGAGAAAATGGCTACATTGATTTTGAAATCTCCATTGCATGTTTTTTAATGCAGTTTTGTGGATATACATTGGTGGGCCATTTAAATGTTTTCAAAGAATTTATGAAATTGGTCAAGTTAGTTTGCTAATAATTATCTTAATAGATTCAGTAGTTTATTTCCTCTGTGATGTTTCCTCTACCAACCCTATTTTGGCTTATTCTTCAGAAAAAATGCTAAATATTTAAAGTTATTTCAAAGTAATATATGTGTTTTTTTAGTTTTGTGATTTGAAACATAAAAGTGTACAATTTTTCCTTTGGGGATTAAGGGATCTCATAACCAAACCCAGAAATGGACACGACTATGTTTTTGTGTGTGTGTGTTAGCCTGTGAATGCCATGGAAAGGGCTCCCTTTCTGGCATCTGCCATCCTGAGACGGGTCTCTGCGACTGCAAACCACATGTGACCAGACAACAGTGTGATCAGTGCTTGGTAAGATGCCTACTAGTCATTGCATACAATTAAAGTATTAGTGATGTTCATAATCGACAACTTAACCTTGGTTCAAATGAAATGAATTCCCGACTTCTTGAAAGAGCTAACACCCAAAACGCAACTGGTGTACGCTGTGCTTCCCTATCTAGAGAGTATGTATTCAGTTTACAAAGGACTGGAATGAACACTTTATGATTCTATGAAACACCCCGCGTTTGATTTGGAAAACATTCTAGTATTATTAGTTATTTATTAAAATGTATTTTGGCTTCCACGATTTTGCCCCTTCTATGAAACAGTATGGCTATTACGGGTTGGACACAGGGCTTGGCTGCCTGCCCTGTAACTGCAGCACGATGGGCTCCATGTCGGATGACTGCACGGAGGAAGGCCAGTGTCACTGTGTACCAGGTGTAGCTGGGAAAAGGTGTGACAGGTGTGCACGTGGCTACTACGCATTCCAGGATGGTGGCTGTACACGTAAGCTCTTGAATTCATTATTGAGACTTTATAGTAATCTCCAGACTTCTCTTTGAACCCTCCTTTGATTTCTAATTCTGTTAAGTTCCTTTATTTTTTTTCTCTTCTTTACATGTAGAATTTCATACCTTTTTGTTTGTATCCCTGTTCCAGATACATCCATAAGCTTTGGTCAGGTTCTATTAATTGTGTGAGCTTAGATTAATTACTTAACTTCACTTAGCTTTAATTTCCTCATTCTTAAAATGGACAAGCTAATTATAATGTCCATCCAGGATTTTTAAGGTTGTACATCAAGTCTTTAACACAGCATGTGGCATACAATAAATGCTCGATAAATTCTAGTTCTGTCTGTTCTTCCCACCTATCCAGGGTTTTTCCAGGCTGTTCTATTTCACCCCCTGTGTCCCCGTTACCTCTCTTCCAGCGGCATTTATTTTTATTTTACTTTTCAAAGATTTTTATTAAAATATAGCTAACATTCAATATTATATTAGTGTCAGGTGTACACAATAGTTATTCAACATTTATACACCTAAAGAAGTGATCACCATAAGTCCAGCAACCATCTGACACTACAACGCTATCACAATATTATTGACTATGTTCCCTAAGTTGTATATTACATCCTCATGACTTATTTGTTTTATACCTGGAAATTTGAACCTCTTATTTCCCTTCACCTTTTTAAATTTTTCAATTACAGTTGACATTCAATATTATTATATATTAATTTCAGGTGTGGAGCATAGTGGTTAGACATTTATATAATTTAAGAAGTGATCCCTCTGACTAGTCTTGCTATATTATTGACTGTATTCCGTATCCAGCAGCATTTCTTGACAAGGAGGAACAACCACCTCCCATGAGACACAAAGGGGTCTTGGGAATCACATGGTCTCTTTCAGGAACTAAAAGAATGATTTAGATTATTAGTGAGAGGAAAATAACTTGTAGCATCAGCTCTTACCCCTTCTGTTGCACTGATTGTCCTGACCTGTAACACCACCATCTGTCTTTGTTGTAGCCTGTGACTGTACTCACACTCAGAATACATGTGACCCAGCGTCGGGGGAGTGCATCTGCCCTCCTCATACTCGAGGCGTAACATGTGAAGCCTGTGAGGACAAATACTGGGGCTATGACCTGGAGCACGGATGCCAGGTGTGAGCTATCATCTGTGCGTTTTCTTAACTGAGCATTACTTTGCTCTAGCGAGTTGATTTCCTTTTCTTCTATGTGCTTGATTTTAACCGGTTGAATAGGTTTATGGTTTATATTTACAACTCAATATGGATTGTAGGAATCAAAGTGAAAGAAACAGCACCATTAAAATACGTTATTCTAAGAGTTCTTCAAGACCCTAGCTGTGGAATTGATGGTTAGAAGGTCAAAAAATTATTTTAGTGCTTTTTAAATATATTATGTGATATATACTATCTTCTAGGAGAAGGGCATAAATCGCTTTATTAGGGGTTTATGTCCATTCTCAAAGGGTTCTAATTTTTTATGTAACTTTTTCAGTTAAACTTAGATATAGTTTGTGTTTTGAGAACAGAGGTAAAATTACTTTGCTTCTAAAATAATGTTGCTGGACTGTTTGTCCCCATGAAGCAGACTGAGTTTCAGGTCACATGTGCCACAAAGATGCACACATGTCCACAATGCAGTTCCTGCCTCCTGCTGGCATGTGGCAGAGTTAATCCATAGAGCAGTGTAGAGATCCATTCCTTCGTATAATTTCCCCACATTTAGTATTTTCTGATCACTCCAATATGTGCACATTATGAAAATGTAAAAGCTGCCTTTTTATTTATTTAGTTGTGTTGTTTTATTCCCTTCTTCCAGGCCTGCAATTGCAGTCGCGAAGGGTCAGCCAGTCCTCAGTGCAATGTGCTCACTGGCCATTGCCAATGTAAGCCTGCATTTGCGGGACCGAGCTGTCATCAGTGCTCCCTTGGCTTCAGAGACTTTCCAGACTGTGTGGCCTGTGACTGTGACCTGAGAGGGACATTGGTGGACACCTGTGACGAGGAACAGGGTCTTTGCAACTGTGCAGAGGAAACTGGTACCTGCTCTTGCAAGGTGTGGGCCCTCGGTGTTCCATTTTCTTCCTCTTACCTTCTCGTAACAGTGACTTTTGAGCTTTTAACTATTTAAATAAGCAGCCAGGTTTTAGACACGTCTCATAATGAGTAAACAATACCTTGCAGGTCTGAGTTTAAATTTCATGTGTGCTCTTCTAGAATGATGGATGATTCTTTAAATGGAAATTTTACTGGTCATTGCAAATGCGAGATGATGGAACTGATTTGAAAAACACTCTTGAGTTTTCTATCATGTGTTACCATTGGCTGAGTAGCCAACCTGTCTTGAATATATAGGTAAAATAGATAACACAGAGCTCAAGGAGATTTGTGATTTTAGAGCTGATAATTATTCTTTTGTATATGCTGACCAGATTAAAGGAAATTCATGTTTCTTATTTTCCAAGGAGGTAAGATTTCAACATCATGTTTAATTCCATGTATTTCCATTAGTTTTCCCATTGTGTTTTGTTATAAGAACCATGGACCAGGTCCTTACAACAAAGCACAATAGGAAAACTAATGCATTACAGGGCTGAAAGAGTCTCTGGCCACCTTCTCTGGTCCTTTCCTGGGCCTGGAAAGACGGAATCCAGAGGGTACTGGGTTGATTAGTGACTGGGGATGAGGAAGGGACAATTCAGGTAGATACTACAGCCTGGGAGTAATGGGAACATCAGTGGATATTTTTGGCTTCGCACATTTATGATACTAGCAGTTCTCATTATAGCCAGTTAGAACGGGAGAGACTTGCCTTAAGAATCACCTCATCCATCGATCTTCACCCTGACTGATCATCAGAGTCACCTGAAGCCTCCAGGAGATTCTAATCAGGGAATGTGTACTTTCCAAAAGCTTCAAGATGATTCTGATCATCAGCTGTTGTGGGGAATCCCTGACTGAGTCTTTGAGAGAACTAATGCTCGGAGAGGTGAAGGAACTTGCTTAAGGAACAGCTAGTCCAGGGATGTTTCTTGATCCAAAATGACTTTTATGGTTTACTTCATTTCTGTTTGTTCAGAAATCATCTTTTTTTTTTTTTTTTAGATAAAAATGAGTCTATGATTTTTTTCCCTCTAGGAAAATGTCCTTGGCCTTCAGTGCAGCGAGTGTCGAGCTGGCACCTACGGTCTCCATGCTGACAACCCTCTGGGGTGCACCCCGTGCTTCTGCTTTGGGCTGTCACAACTCTGCTCGGAGGTGGAGGGTTATGTGAGGATGCCAGTAAGTTAGGAATGCAGTTAAAATGTTCTGTTTTTAACCTTTCTCCCCTTGGGAGTTGGGTGGGGGTAGGAGAAACAGTCAAGCACTTACATTAAATTTTGCTCTTAAGGCATCAGAAATCCTGAGAAACTAATTTGGGTTAGTTATGAATCAGAGCTGTACTTCTGCTGTCCAGAGAAATATGTGGAGGTGGAACTAAAGGTATTCAGTGTTGCTCCTTAGCTAATCTATCGAAAGCTTTAGTTGGAGAGAAGATAAGATGGCAATATCTCAACAGTGTCCTTCTTATAACTGACAATTGCCCCGTGTAGCAGCAGTTTGACCCTAAATGCAATAGATTAAAACATGTTCACTTCATTTCAATCAGGATTTACGTTTAAAGGAAAAGTTTTTATTATCCCTGTTTTAATAATGAAGCTCTCTTATCTATGAAATAATGGTAGAATTGGACAAATCAAAGGTATAGAGTAAATTCATTTCCTAAAGTGCGTTTTTCCTCCCTTCTATGACTAGGTAACTCTGGGCTCAGATCAGCCTCTTCTGCGTGTGGTTTCTCAGAGTAACCTCAGGGGTACGACTGAGGGGGTGTATTACCAGGCCCCTGATGTCCTCCTGGACGCCATGACTGTCAGGCAACATGTCCATGGAGAACCATTTTACTGGCGGCTGCCGGGGCAGTTCCAGGGAGACCAGGTGAGGCCCACACCCAGCCTAGAGCCGGTCCACATTCCCAAGGGGATATGGGTATAATTTGAAATCACAATAGACTGGGTTTGCCCATCATTAACTGAAGTGGTTGTTAATTTCCTCTTCTAAGTGGGGATGGAGAAGTTTAACACTTATAAAAATCCCCCAAAATGTATGGTTCTTTAAAATTTTTCATTAATTTTGAAGTCTTTTAAAATTCAAATCATATTGTTATCCTTCTCAAAGTAGTCATTCAACAAATATTTGTTTTTACTAATATAAGTTCAGTACAAGCCTGGGTGCTATGGCCTGGGAGGTCCTTCTCAAGAAATTGTCACTCGGTTTGGGGGAAAATAAAAACCTTCTATAAAAGACTCTTGAAGGCATCACTTGCATTTTTGTTTATATAAATATTGGAGTCTTTGTATGAATTCACCCTGATCTTTAAAATGTGCGAATATATATCCAGTGTGTGTATAGATATAGATAATTTTTAATTCAAAGGAGCTTGAAAATAATCAGGACTGTTACTATGTTGATTTGTTATTCTGGAGCTTACCTTTGTTAGTATCATCAAGAAGGAATCTGTGGGAGGTGATGGATATGTCTGTGGCTATAATGGAAGTGATGATTTCATGGGTGAATACATATCCCAAAACTCTTCAAGTTTTATGCATTAAATATATACAGCTTTTTACAGCCAATCATACTTCAATAAATTATTTAAAGAAACTTTGTATCGTATTCCCCATATGAGTGGAAAGGGGGTGCGGGGAGGGTGAAAGGGTCAAATACATGGTAACAGCGGGAAACTAGACTTTGGTGGTGAGCACGCAATAGAGCACACAGATGTTGAATTACAATGTTGTACACCTGAAAATTATATAATGTTATTAACCAATGTTAGCCCAATAAATTTAATTTTAAAAAACTTTGTAAAAAATCACTTAACAAAAAGAGGACTATAGCTTAAGTGAACTTAAGAATCCATAATTAAGTAGAATTAGAAGGAAGCAAAGTCTAGACAACATATTCTACCCATGTGATGTATTTTTAAGTACATGATTTCTTTCAAATGGCAGCAGGCTTGTAATGACATATTTTTAAACCAATGCCTTGTCAGAGAAGTAAACAACAATTTACTATTTGGTAGCTCATGGCCTACGGTGGCAAACTGAAGTACAGCGTGGCCTTCTATTCCTCCAATGGCATGGGCACCTTCAACCTCGAGCCTCAAGTGCTCATCAAAGGAGGCCAGACCAGAAAGCAAGTCATTTATATGGATGCGCCTGCACCAGAGAATGGAGTGAGACAAGAGCAAGAAGTAGGAATGAAAGAGGTGACCATGCATTCTTTTCATATAAGCCCCATAAAAGTGTGAACTTTGCTATAGATATAATGAAGTCATGAAGCGGCTGTAATAGAATGAGCATGGAGACCTGGAGATCAAAACTGCAATGGTTTTAGCAAGATTTCTAAAAATGACCCAAATTTCTATTCTCAAAACAGAGATATTAAGCTTATGTTAATATATAGCAACTGCATCTTAAATTCTTTATCTTGGTACACAAGTCTCAAACTGTGTGGACATGATGGTAAGAAGTCTTTGGACTTGCTTGGGTCTAGGAAGTGAGTGTTCATTCACTGGGCAGATATTGATTGACTATCTACTATGTGGCTGGCACTGCCATAGGTGATGTGTGTCTGGGTAAATGAGACTGGCATCGCCCCTGCCTCTGGGAGGTGACAGGCTATCTTCCTCAGTTAAACTTAGGGTCATGCACAGAACTGGGCTCATTTCTGGAGAAATGTACAAAAGAATCATTTTCTTTGTAAGTTCATTGCTTCTGAGAATTTGTACTCTGGATTTAATTGAATGTGTTTCATCCGCAGAATTACTGGAAATATTTTAATTCTGTTTCTGAAAAACCTGTCACACGCTCAGATTTTATGTCTGTTCTTAGCAACATTGAGTACATCCTCATCAAAGCATCTTATGGTCAAGGATTACAGCAAAGCAGGTACTTGGAAACTTCTATAATTTAGACAACATTTTTCTTATATGAAAGCAAGCTGGAGGGATTTGATCTGCTTCACCCCCATTACTTCCTATCATTCTTAATATACGTATTTCTGTTCCCCACCAAAACCTTATTAAATATTAGTATCAGTGTGAAGTATATGAAAATTGACAAAGATTATCCGTCTCCCATACTAATGTGGATATAAAATGTAAGTACATAATGGTGATACCTTAGATGAGGATAAAATGGAAAAAAAGATTAAGTTCTGCTGTCTTTGCCTTTAAACTGCAATGCCCGTTCCTTTGTAATGATGTATCAGGGAAGGCTGTCACCTGCTCATTTAGTACTTAACCCATAAAGAAAGCCACTAAGTTTGGCCAAACTGGTCCTTCAAGAGGTCTCTCGGATACTCTTTCTGTAACACTATTTTTAAGTTCTAAAATGCTAACTGAGGAACTTCACTGTGTAAAGACAGTGCTAACGTGTTTTTCACATTTCCTTTATAATCGTGAATAGGAACTAATCCCAAACTGAGGAAAGCTCTGGTTTAATTATATGTACAAATACCATTATGTAATATGCTATGTTTCTAGAAAGTATCTTTCTAAATATTAGTATTTCGTCTCACACGTCTTAACACGGTTTCACAGAATCTCAAACATTTCAATGGAGGTGGGCAGGAAGGCTGAAGAGCTGCACCCTGGGAGGCAGGTGGCCTCCCTGTTAGAGAAGTGTCTCTGTCCTCCCGGCACAGCTGGACTTTCATGTCAGGTAGGGAGACTGTAGTTAAAAATCCGTTTCCTGGTTTTGAGTTGAAATATGCTTGTTATAGCAACTCCAAGTGATTAACGGAACATATACTTATCTATTATTTTTTTCTCTTAAATTTTTTTTTAATGTGGTAAAATATACGTAAACATAAACTTCACTATCTTAACTATTTTTAAGTGTGCAGTTCAGTAGTGTTAAGTACATTCACAACCAACCTCCAGAATTCTTCATTTGGCAAAACTTACATTCTGTACTCATTAAACACTAACTCTATATCCCTCCTCCCGCCAGTCCCTGGTAACCACCATTCTATTTTCTGTTTCTATGAATTTAACTACTCTACGTACCTCATATAAGTGGAATCATATAGTATTTGTCTTGTTATAACTGGCTTATTTCACTTAGAATAATGTCTTCAGGGTTCATCGAAGTTTTACCCTGTGTCAGAATGTGCTTCCTTTTTAAGGCCAAACAATATTCTATTATATATACCCTATTTTGATTATCCATTCATCCATCAATAGACAGTTGGGTTGTTTTACATTTTGGCTATTGTAAGTAATGCTGCTATGAACATGGGCGTACAAATACCTCTTCAAGACTCTGCTTTCAGTTCTTTGGAGTTTATGCCCAGAAGTAGAATTTCTAGATCATATGGTAATTCTGTTTTTAAATTTGGAGGAGCTGCCATACTGCTCTCCACAGTATTGCACCATTTTACATTCTCACCAGCAACGTGCAAGGGTTCCATTTTCTCCACATCCTCCCGCACACCTATTTTTCTCTGCCTTTTTTTTTTTCATAGTAGCCATCCCAGTGGGTATGAGGTGATGTCTCATTATGGTTTTGATTTGCATTTCTCTAATGATTAGTGATGTTGAGCATCTTTTCATGGGTTTGTTGGCCATTTGTGTATCTTCTTTGGAGAAATGTCTATCCAAATCCTTTGCCCATTTTTAAATCAGGTTGTTTATTCATTTTCTTTCCTTTTGCACCCCCTCAGGACTGTGCACCTGGTTACTACAGAGGGAAGCTTCCGGAAAGTGGTGGTAGGGGATCTCGCCCTCCGCTTGCTCCGTGTGTGCCCTGCAATTGCAACAACCACAGTGACATCTGTGACCCTGAAACAGGGACGTGCCTGGTATGCTTGTTTGTGTGGGGACTTGCATGAAGTTTAGAATTAGAGTAGGCACTGAATGTTTAAATTTCTGGTTCAAAGTCACGCTGGTGCCTTGGTTTAGAAAGAACTTAAATTTACCTAAATGTAAGGTATACATGTATTTCCTTCAGAAAAGTCTAGCTAAGTGGACTGACACTTAGTGGAAATTGTTGGTGGAAATTCTTTTATAAATTTTAATTCCTTGAATCTGTGAGTGGGCATCAGTTTGGGAATTAGTTAAGTGTGCCTTGTTTTTACTTGTGGTGCAGTGGTGTGTAGTCAAAGTAGATGAGAACTTTATGTCACAGAATTTGAAGAGTCATCTGGAAATCTTAAAATAAGTTAATGCCGATGTTGAAAGTTTATTTCTCTGTGTAAAATACTGCTCTCCCCTTGCATTTGTAAAAAAAAATTCATATTCTCCTCGATGTCTTAGTATGCATTTGTTTCCCGGCTGCCTTCCCCTAGCTCAGGGGTGTCCAAACTGTGGCCCGTGAGCCAACTGTGGCCTGTGATCCATTGTTAATCGGCCCGCAGCAAATTCCAAAAATATATTTAGTTTACTTAAATAAACCAGGTGAGGCAATACGTACTTCACCTCGAGTGGGTGGCCTGGCTGTTTGTGTATTTTACCGCATATGGCCCTTGGTGAAAAACGTTGGAAAAAGTTTGGACCCCCCTGCCCTAGATTGCTCTCAGGGACATGAGGAGAACTTTGATCACTGAAAGGGACAAAGTGACCCAGACTGAAGTCTTGTGGCCCTGAGGACAAACTCTTGTATCCATGATTTTGCCTAAGCCCGACTGATAACAGAATAATCTGATACCATTGTCCTACTCCTGAACTCTCATTCTTTATATTGGCAACTTGTGGAAACATTGGTAACTTGTATAAATTGTGCCAAGACTAATTTACCTCAGGTAAAATATTAGGTTGGTGCAAAAGTAATTGTGTTTTTTGCAATTATTTTTAACCTTTTAAACCACAATTATTTTTGCACCAACCTAATAACTCTTTGAAGGAAAATGAATTGCCCCCCAAGAAAGACATACCTGATGCCTTAGAGGTTCGGGGTGTGGCCCAATCACAAGGAATGGGACAGAGAATTAAGACTAACTGGTCTCCACCTGCACTAGATCTGTCTTCCTCTTCTTTTATTCAGATGCGCCTTTCATATGTGGTATTTAAAGGCAATTTCTGCTGGGAAAACTGCTCAAGTACGGCAGTGCACAGGTGAATTTAGAAACTGAAGTACTGCATGGTTTTCCTCAATTAAGAGATATGTGCTAATTTTTGCTGACCCCATTATATATGTGGAATTAAAGAATTATTCCAGTCATACAAGGTAAAATGGTCTTAGTGAAGATGCAAACAGTTATAACACTATTAAGAAAAATTTATTCACTCTAATCAGCTCATGCTCCAGGCAAAAGTAAAGTGCTAATAGAGAAAATGAGAAAATCTCTTTTAAGGATTTAAGGAGAATTGATTTTAGGCAACTTAAATTTAAAGTGAGATGTAATTAACTGTGAAGGTCCCTTGGCCAGTCATGGGGACAAAGGTCTCATGAACAGTTAAAGAAGTTGATCAGTTCTTTCAGGCTACCTCTTTCCTTGGTATAGCTACTTTAACAAGATTAGGTATTCCTCAGACATTAAATTATGACCCTGCGTTTTCTGACCCAAATCCACTAGAAGAAAGTTCTACGATCTGCAGCTCACTAGTCGATTTGTACTCAGGAAAGAACAGAGCCTGCTTACCCCAGTCCATGAAAGATCGTGGCAGAATCTCCCCAGAATAAACAATGATGGGTGGCTTCCAGACAGTGCCCTGCCCTGGGGGTAATGGTTGGCCAGATGTGACCTAGAACCCTTAAGAGACCTCCCCTGGGCCTGTTACATTTTGCAGTAAACAATAGTGGATATACATATCGCCAGAAGAGTGGCAAAGTTTCTAAATCTAGATTGTTCTGCATTCTCACAGTGTTGAGCAGAATACATTTTGCTTCTTGTTCTTACCCTTTTTTATAGAAGATCTGTGCTCTGTGACCCTAACGACTTTTCTTTTATTCATGGCTACAATGTATTGCTAATTACTGTAACGCAAACCCACTCTAAACAGAAAATCATGTCTGGGCTTAGAGTTCAGAATTTCAGGGTTGCAACAGACCTATTTTTGTCAGAGGCCCTTCAGATCTTAAGACTGAATTGAATACAACATGCATGCCAAGTGGTTATTTAATGTATGTTTCCACACCTCCAGCTCACTCCCACAGCAGCTCAGCTCATCTTTGGGCAGCCCCAATGGTTCGTGGAACAGGTGTCACGGGCTCATTCACCCAGTGGTGCAATTTTAATCTTTGGAGTCATTGAGACAAACCACCAGTTCAAATTTCTTCATGGAAAGTGACAGTATTTTAACAAATAACTTGTAAAAACACTTGATAAAAGTTCTCTTTCACATATCAAAGGTTCTGCATCTTCAGCCCTCTTGGTCAGATATCATCAGTTTATGTGTACCGGGTGGTTGTGTGGGATGGTTCTGAGTCCGTTCACCATTCTGAGGTGTGAATGTCAGCATCTGACTTAAAGTATCATACCCAGGGTCCAATGCCTTTACTCCCGTACTTCTAGATACGATGTTTCCAGGAATGCAGCCTATGGGTTTTGCCAACCCAGTCACTGCTGCCTCTACTAAACTGGCCAGACACTAAGACGCTTACATTCTTCTGACAGGTTTAGTACCTGAGTCCCTGCCTTTGAATTTGGGGCCTGACCTTTTCCTCTTCAGTCTTCATCTGTTAGATCCCTTTTGTGGTTTAGTACAATTCACTTCCATTTGACAAAATCTTTTAAGCACTTCCTATGTGTTTGTGATCGTATAGACGGAAGTCAAGACCTTTTTGGATCTGATTTTGTCATCCATCACATACTGTGTTTCCCCAAAAATAAGACCTAGCTGGACCATCAGCTCTAATGCGTCTTTTGGAGCAAAAACTAATATAAGACCTGGTCTTACATCATGTTAGATAAGACCTGGTCCTATATTATAGTAAAATAAGACTGGGTCTTATATTAATTTTTGCTCCAAAAGACGCATTAGAGCTGATGGTTCGACTAGGTCTTATTTTCGGGGAAACACGGTAGGATGCTCGTCCCTCTTCATGTCACTGGGCCTTGGGTTTATCATAAAAACGATTGATCAGAAATGTGACCTGGAAAGAGGTGGAGAGACTGAGGACCAGAGAAACACCTTAGGAGTCCCTCTGCCCAGCTACCCCCTTTCTGGGAGATAGGACTCACCTTTTTTATAGTTGAAAAATTGGTTGGTGTTCGCTGTACAGTTCCCATAGCAACCAACTCATCCCACATGTCAGTTCACATTAACAGATTCTTATTTCCCTGCCACTCTTTGGGGCAGCTTGTCTTTGATTGTCTAGGATCTTGAAAACAAGGGAGCTCATAATCCATTGTATATTAGGGGGAGTTTTTAATGTTGAAGCTGATGTTAGCAATCAAAAACCAAAACAAATCTGCTACAATCCTGTCTCATCATCTAATATATATTACTTATTAGCCTTATGTTTTATCATTAAGATAACTCTTTAACACAATTTTTTTTAAGAGAGAGGTTGCAAATTTTACTTCTAAAGAGATATCAGTTTTAGGGGCCGACTGAATCCTAGCAAAATCTATTTTCAGGTGAAAGAGGAATACAATTTTATTTATTTATTTATTTTTATTTTAATTATTTTTCAATTACAGTTGACATTCAATATCACATTAGTTTCAGTTGTACAGCATATTGGTTAGATGTTTATCACTTACAAAGTGATCCCCTGGTAAGTCTAGTACCCACCTGGCACCATACATAGTTATTACAATATTATCGACTATATTCTTTATGCTGTACTTTATAGCCCTGTGACAATTTTGAAACTACCAATTTGTACTTGTTAATTCCTTCACTTTTTTCACCCATCTCCCCCAAACCCCTTCCCGTCTGGCAACCATCAGTTTGTTCTCTGTATCTATGAGTCTGTTTCTGTTTGTTTGTTCATTCATTTTGATTTTTATGTTACACATATAAGTGAAATTGTACGGTATTTGTCTTTCTCTGCCTGAATTATTTCACTTAATATGATACCCTCTAGGCCCATCCATGTCACATATGGTAAGATTTCATTATTTTTTATGGCTGAGTAATATTCCACTGTATGTGTGTACCACCTCTTGTTTATCCAGTCATCTATTGATGGACATTTAGGTTGCTTCCACATTGTAAATAATGCTGCAATGAACATAGGGGTGCATATACGTTTCGAATTAGTGTTTTGTGTTTCTTTAGATAAATACCCAGAAGTGGAATTGCTGGGTCATAAGGTAGTTCTATTTTTAAATTGTTTTAAGGAACCTCTATATGTTTTCCATAGTGACTGCACCAATTTGCAATCCCACCAACAACAGTGCACAGGGTTCCCTTTTCTCCACATCCTCTCTAACATTTGTTTGGTGATTTATTGATGATAGCCATTCTGACAGGTGTGAGACGACATCTTATTGTGGTTTGTATTTACATTTATCTGATGATTAGTGATGTTGAGCATCTTTTCATATGTCTGTTGGCCATCTGTGTGTCCTCTTTGGAGAAATGTCTCTTCAGGTCCTCCGCCCATATTTTAATTAGATTGATTAATTTTTTTGGTATTAAGTTGTATGAATACTTTATAAATTTTGGATATTAACCCCTTATCATATATATCATTGGCAAATACAATTTAAACGAAAAATGCTGGAATAGTTTTTAATTTAAAAATCGTTTTTCAAACATATAAACTTTTCTTTCTATATCCTTTCATGCTGCCCAGGATAAAAGTCTGAGTCAGTTTGAGAGTTTGCTCAGTGACTTCTGTCCCTGTGGTCAGACACAGAGTCCAGCTCCCAGGGCTGGGTGACAGGGCTGGGTGACAGGGCTGGGTGACAGGGCTGGGTGAATAGTGATTCAACTGACCAAAAACAGGTTTTGCATTGGCATCAGATGTCAAGAATTACTTCTTTTACGTTTACTTTTTCTTCAAATATTGGGCTCATAGGTCCAAATGATGACATAAAATTCAACTGGAAATGATTTGGTTATTGCAGGAATCTATTGGTGTTGCTCTAAAACCCTGCGTTTTCTTCCCTCACTGTCTGTTTCCTCAATCTTCTTTCCATTCATTTCTGTTCTTTCACCTCCCCACACCCCGACTATGTGCAAAACTGGTGCACTTCAAATAGCCTTTTAGGTCGCTATAGATTTTAGATTCACATTTTAAGGCTCTGAAAGCTGGATGCCTTATGTGTATTTTCCATAAGAAGAATGTATTAGTAATTTGTAGGCTCTAGTATGAATGCGTGAATGAAGGCCACAGAGCTGGCAATATTTCTGATTTAACAAACTTAAACAAAACTGCTCTCCCTTAAGAATTAAGAAAAAAATATGATATGAAACATGGTAGTGATTAACTATTATCAGATAAGGATGATTTCTAACAATTTCCCATTGTTTCCTACTCCTTCTGAAATGTGGGGCCCCAGAATTGCAGCGATAACACTGCTGGTGACCACTGTGATAAGTGTGCTCCCGGGTACTATGGGAAGGTGACTGGTTCAGCTGGCGACTGCTCTCTGTGCACCTGTCCTCACAGCCACCCTGCCAGGTGAGCCTACACAAGTGTGTGACATGCCTGCACCACCGAAGCTGGGGCTGATTCAGTCTTCAGCCTCATTTTCCAGGGTCTCTATGTGATCTATTTTAATTAATATTCTCCTTATGCTGAGAAAAGCTCATTTTAAGAGTGTTCAATTCTCACAAGCATTTGAAGAGAATCTTTTCAAAAGCAAAGTGTTGGTGTTGGGGTGTTAGAATGAAACTAATTACAGAAGAGACTTTCAGGTTTCTGTTTTTGAAGACTAATTTTCGCCTCCAACATATGTGTCCAGAGTACCTAGAGATGAATTATTATTTGTTTTATGAATAAAGATGCAAAGAATTCAGCTCCTGTTTAATGTAAGGGAATGGGGTTAGAATTTATACATGCTGATGACTAAAGTGGGGAAATGCTACATAGTGATGGAATTGGGACCAAGTTCTACCTTGTACTCATCATGCTTGTATAGAATTATCTGAATGCAAAAAAAAAGAACCAGAGTCCTCTTTGGGTCCTCTTTGGTTTAAATGAAAATTGTAATTCATAAATAGCATTTTATTATTGCTTAGAATATTTGACAAGGCATTGAACACATATAGATCAAATACCAACTTTGGTATACAAAAATGAAGCTTTCTTTTTAATATTTGTGAATCTCATGTCTTTTATTGTTTTCAAGTAAGTGATGCTTGATGGTGAGTACCAAATGAGAGGTACTGTGTAAACTTCCCTTGTAAACTATCAAGTATCCTAAACTTTATTGTTGCTATTATTATTTAATGTTTTGGATTAAATCTGTATATAAATTTTGATTTATCAATCCCACTCTTGTAATCTTAAGCTATAGAAATACTTGCATATGTGTGTAAAGATGGATATATTTTAGCATTGCTTGTACTCATGAGAATTGGTGGGGGGGTGGGACTGAATAACTATATATAGGGGATTATTATACACAATGCCGTACATACCTAGGGTGAAATATTGTACAAACACTGAGAAAAGAATAAGGTATATTTATTTGTACAGAATTGGGAAAATGGCCAATTAAATTGCATAATTGAATATACAATGTGATGCCATTTTGGAAAAAATTCTTCATATGTATATCCATATCCATATCCATAGCTCCATGGCTATATATGCTCAGAGAAATATTTGGAAGACTATTTCACCCTTCTACTTTGCATATTTCTGTACTGTTTGAATATTTCACTTTTTCAATCCAAAAAGGTTTTAACTATCCTTAAAACCCATGCTGATAAATTAAAAGTTATACTACTAGGAAGAGACTGTGAAGATCTGAAAAATCTATGTGTGCTACGCATCTGAGAGTCCCTACAAGATGTGCTTTATTTGCTACCTATTTTGTGTTTCCACTAGTGTCGGTCTCTTTAGTATTTAAGGAGAAAAAAGTCAGAAGTGAAGTGAGGCTGGTAGAGAACTCTGTAACTCATTCTGAAAACTTCTTACTGGCTAAAAGAACCAGACTACACCAGTGGTTTTTTTCAATAGTTCGCAGTACCCAGCTGAGGTTCTAGATGGTGCATGGTACATTAGTAAATTAAACCATGGAGCCAGAGGTTGTTGAAAAGAAAGGAGTAAGCCAAAAGCTGACTTCCATTAGTGAGGGAGATCAACATCTGAGTGGATATTAAACTTTGAGAGGCTCTGTCATCTTGCTTCTAACGGCCCTTGGCCCTTCTGGTGACTCCCTACCTGTAGCTCCGTTCATTTGCAAATTCCACCCCCACTCTTTGCTTTTCTTTCCCCCACCTTTTCCTGCTTGCCTTTCTTTACAGCCTTTTATATTCACCAGCATTTGTACAGCTATCTTCTCTCTCCTGGGTTTCACACTTTTTTGTAGTCAGGCACAGCTCTCTCTAACCACCTTCTCCTCTAATAAGTCAGGTAATTCTTAAATCTCAGAACAACATCGTTTCACCTGGGAGCTTCCTTGTTTGGTGACTAATTAGTTGTAACCTGCAAGATAGACCTTCTTTCCCCTCATCACTCACATAGTTATCATTGGACAGATGTCTAATGATTGTCTTCTGGATACAATAGGGGCGCACATTTGTATTGATTACATATTTATTTTCCTTTTTTTGCCTAATAGATTTTAAGCCCTAAAAACCTCGTCTACCTGTCCAGTGCAGTCACTTAACTTTTAGAACGTTATCATGTACCCTAAGAATAATGCTCAAGTACCATAAGAAAGAGTTGAAATTATTTATCTGACACTGCAAAAATTTTTTTTCCTTCCAGTTTTAGTCCCACTTGTGTCTTGGAAGGTGATCATGATTTCCGCTGTGATGCCTGTGTTACGGGCTATGAAGGACGGTATTGTGAAAGGTACGTCGTGGAGTCATCACATGGAAATGGCTGGGCACACCCGCTCCTATATTTACTAACGTGATTTGGGAGTCACTATCAATTTGGTTGTACGTGACTGATATTGCCGAAAAAAATCTGCTGTGTGCTAAGTAAATGCACTTTCTGTGACCATCCCATCCTCCTTTTAGAAAATAAAATGTCGAATGAGGTAAATGGGCCTGTGTTCTTTGCATTTCATTTGGTGAAATGATTACTGTCCTGGGGCCAGAGCTGGTTTATATATTAACTTACGGTGTTGATCCTGTCTCTACCTGCATACTTGCATATCTTCCTTTCTATAGGTGCTCCTTGGGCTATCATGGGAACCCCCGAATGCCAGGTGGCAATTGCCAGAAGTGTGACTGCAGCCCGCGTGGCTCTGTTCATGGTGACTGTGACCGTGGGTCTGGCCAGTGTGTCTGCAGGCCGGGGACCGCAGGGCTGCGATGTGAGGAGTGCGAACCCAGGCACATTCTGGTGGAAAGCAATTGTATTTGTGGGTATTTTCCTTCTCTAAATGTTAAATGATGGTTTTTCCTCTCAGATGTTTTCCTGTGATGGTGCCCTATGGCATCGGCAGGGTACAGCAAGTCCTATTGTATTTTAACTAAGCATAGGTTGCCTTTGTATCTGCCAAGGTGAACTTTTCATAGTGCGTTTGGAGCTGAGGCAGAAGACTCGAGGATGACAGCATTCATCGCTCTAGCACTCTAAGCACACAGCGATTCCAACTTCATACTTTATCTGCATTTATATCCCTTTGGTTGAGGCAAGGGTCAGTCAGTGCAGAGAGGGAATGCCTTTGTGGGGTTGTCATTTGTGTTGCCCAAATGTCATTAATGGCTTTAGCTCTTGGCTGTGGTGGATTTTTCCCCAGTTCTGATTTATTTTAACAGCAAGTACATGAAGTAGTGATCCTGGGATGTCTTCTCAGTGCGGGAAGACATGGAGGAAGTAATTTCAGTCAAGATCATGGCATTCAAGAGCTTTTTTGCTTTGGTTTATGTGTTTGTTATAAGCAAAAACACGCCCATTATTTTCCGAAGTCTCCTTCATTTGTACTCGGTGTGTCTGTAAACTATCTGAGGGAATGACAGACCGAGCCCTGCAAGCAAACACATTTGGAATGCGTTGCCATTAGTCCAAGTCGAAGATGAGCATTTACACCGCAAAGGTCAGAGCAGCATAAGAAAACGTGCGACAGACCTGGAGTCCACTCTGAGATCAGTTGTGTCTTTCCATGCGACCCCCCAGGGAAGGCAGTGGTCTGATCTGAGTCTCAGCGTCCTCGTCTGAGAATAGAGGCTTAGTGCTTCCTGCTTAACCCCCCATCGTACAGCTGGTGTGAGAATGAGATCAGATGCGGTTCCTGGGAGCCTTGTAGGGTGCTCTGCCTGAGTCATGATTTTATGTTTTTATTACAAAATAGCTTATGCACACCATGGGAAAATGTGCAGGCCGTTTTGCATTAATTTGAGCTTTTTCTTTTAGCCTGTAATGATGAATGTGTAGGTGAGCTGCTGAATGACTTAGACAGTATCGGCAATACCATTCTTTCTGTGAACCTCACCGGCGTTATTCCCATCCCAAGTGGAATTTTGTCACACCTGGAAAATAGAACTAAGTATCTCCAGGTAGGTACTGGGAATACGGAAATGGGTGGAAACTGTCACCGAGAGTTGAAGAGTTGGTCGGGACTGTAAGAGTCATTCTGTCTGTCCTCCCACCTCCTCTCATTCCCAGTGCTCACCACTGCCTGGTGTCCAACGTCCCCTTGAATGCGACCAGGAAGCACATTACCCAATGCTAACTTATTTTACTGTCGAACAGCTCTGATTGTGCAAGAGCTGATCATTAGATGTCTTTTTATAAATTCCACCCCCATGGTCCTTCTGCCTTTGGAAATAAGACAAAGTCCACTCACTCCTCTTTATGCCAAACCTTTGGATGTTTGAAAATAGCTGTCCTAATACAAATAGAGAAAATAAATCTGGAGAGTATCTTCTTTAATGGTGGAATATGATCCAGATCAACTATGTTCTGTAAAGGTATTATTCTTTACTGGAGGACACCAAAGTTTCTCCAACCTGGAAGATTATATATTTGGAAATCTCGGGGGCTAAATCACAGTTCTATGTTTAGTCAAACAGGATCTGGGTCCAAACAAAGGGTGAGAAGTTAAGAAATCGACTTAGTAGACGACATTCAATGCTAGTATTTTTAATGCTAATTGGAAAAAAATATTCTTAATTTTGCTTAAAACTTACACAGTAGAATTTGAGAGAATTAAAACACTGTGTCGTGCAGTAATACAAAGGATAGTCATTCTTGAATGCATTTTTTAGATAAAAGCTTTTCTTAGACTAAACATTTCCTTAGGGGTGTGTGTGTGTGTGTGTGTGTGTGTGTGTGTGTGTGTGTGTGTGTTGGAATTCAGCAGCTTCATCAATCCATTCTTGTCTATAGTGGTCTTTTCTCCATAGACCTAAAGAAAGGTTAGGGAACTCTAAGAGATGTTTTTATATTGTCTTTCCTCAAATGGAAAAATAGTGTTTTTGAAAGATGAGAAAAAATTCTCAAAAATAATTTCTCAAAAAAACAAGAAAGAATGAAATTTCTTTTCCACTCACTATAGACACAATCAATAAATACTATTTTCTGTCAGTTTGGGTCCCAGGGATATAACTATATTTTAAATTTATCAAGTGAGATAAGTACTTCATTTAATTTTTAACTAGTTTTGAATGATTTGCTCTCATTTAAACCACTTGTCAATTCCTTTAAATAATTTTTTATGTTTATGTAAAGCCTGCAGGAGGTTAAGAATATAAACTCTTAATTGTTCATTGTTTTAATTATTTACCTACACAATGACCTTGGGCAAGTCACTTAACTCCCCCACAGCCCTTCACAGGGTTGCTATAAGGTTTAAATACAATCATATAAGTAAAAAATTAGAAGAGTGTTGGCATAAATTAAACGATTAATTGTTAGTCATTATAAAGGCATGTTTTTTACTTGACACTTTTCTATTTTAGCCTAGTAAGCTTTTTTAAGTAAGTTTTTTAAGGTGTTAGCAATTAGGGTTAAAATTTTTGTGACTCTAATATTGAAATTAAGCCAGACTTCCCCAAGAATAGCAGCAGTGTCAGATTTTGCACAACAGAGCACTTTAAATTCATGTCTATATTAGAAATATAATGCAAAAGATGACAGTATAAAAACATATTGCTATAATCAAAACTTAAGTAAATGTGATTTTTTTTAATGCAATCTCAAGGAAAGAAGAACTTTCTGTGAGCAAAATAGGTAATAGCAAGTGATGCTTCGTTAAGAATCAGAAAATTGATTTTGAAGCATTGTGATTTGTTGTCTTCATTTTTTTTCAGGAATCTTTATTAAAAGAAAATACTCAAAAGGAACTGGTAAAAATTCAACTTGAAGGTGTTGCAGAACAAACAGATGACCTGCAAAGGGAGGTAAAGTCTTCACATAAAGGGCCCGCTCCCTACCCAGCGCTTGTGAGCAATTGCACTGGGGCTGGAAGATTCTGGTTAGATCAGGGTAGCCTCTTCCTCTCAGGAGCTGTGCTCTGGATACTTTATGATCAAATTGGTCTCAACCTGGCCCATTTCTATGCTTTAGTGAGAAAAGGCTCCTGACTTAATTTTTATTGTCACCTTTGCTGAGGGAAGAGTTGGGCAGTTACCTTGCCATTTGACCATCATTTTCTCCTGTGAACCAAGGGGTGGGGTGGGATTCAAACATCCCTGCGGTTTCTTCCTTGTCCTAAATTCACCACATAACTGAGCATATGGTGAGCGCGGGTGCTCAGAAGCACTCCACCAAATGCCAGGACCCCTACCTGCTGCCTCTCAGGGGACAGAGCCAGCAGAGCCCACAGCAGCTGTGTGCTGTCCGTGCTTCTGATTGCAGACTTTGAATGGCAAGTGAGCTCGTTTTGATGTCAGCAGGGAATTTTCTTATTCTGTTTATCCCATGTCAGATGAATGGATTTTAGTGATCTCCCCCAAAAGAAATCTCACCATTCACAGCTGGTGAGGGAGGCCTATTGTCAAATTTATAATTTTTACTTTTGAATTTCATGTGTGAGTGTGCACACATATCTGCATGTGTGTACTTATATATGTACATGATAGTGCATATATACACATGTATCTATTCTGTGTCTCTCAACATCCACATACATCCACAGCCATGCACCCTAAAAGAAGTATTAGCTTGGCTTGTGTTCATTTAGAATTAATGATGATTTGGGAAGAGTTTGAGAGTTTAAGCATGGACTTTAAGTACCTCAGTGAGCAGACAATTGATTGGAAGTGATAAGCTGATTAAAATAAATTCTCTCTATGCATTAAAGAAGATTCTCTTTGGATTTTGACTAGAAAATACTTTTAGACCCAGTCTGAGTTCCTTTACTTTCCTGGAAATTACAAACAAACTTTCCTTTTACAAATTGTAACATTCCTAATGAAAGCAGCAGCTGAGGGCAGCCGAGTCTCAGTCCCTGGGCTGCCAGCTTTACAGACATCTTCAGATTTTATCTTCATAGTCCCTGGGTAAGTGTTACTATTGCCCCATGCTATCGATGAGGCTAGAAGATGTTATGTACAGGTCTCCAGCTTGGGAAATTGGACCTAAATCCAGTTTGTCTGACTCCTCCACTAAGTTCTCATGGTTGATACAAAGTAGTAAGATTTTCCTTTCTACATTCTGTACATTTGGGTCCTAAAGTGAATATAGGGTCTTCACTGTAGAGACACTGGGAAAGTCTGTGGTTTAATAACCAATTAGGCTGCTTTCAAAAAATATGCCATCTTTTTTCACACACAGTGAGCAGTAAGTTATTTCATTAACCATTTAGTCAATTTCCAGTCCTGAACTATTAACCTTGACTTACATGATACTGTACATCTTTACTTTGTATTCTAGAATATATTTTGTTATTTAAAAGAGACAGCTGGAACCAAAGCTCGCATATTATTCAAAGTCAAACTAACCTGAGATCTTTATTTTCTATCAGCTCAATAGAGTGTTAACAAGTAGCCAACATGTGACCAGGGCGACTGAAAGAATCCTCACCAAGAGTCAAGACCTCATAACATTTACTGAGAAGCTGAAGATAAGCATTCAAGGTACTGTGGTCAGGGTCTAGTCTGGGCGTCTGTGCTTATTTGGAAGGAAAAGTCCCATTCACTCTTAAATTTTGAATAAATGTGCGTGACTCACACTGGACCGCTAGAGCCAAAGGACTGGAATATTCCATAGATTGGGGATCCTGATGTGTCCAGACCATAGTCTTTCACTGAGAGTTTTATTCTTTTAAAAACGCATGTTTCCTTTTTTATTTTCTATATTATGCCTTACACTCAGGTCCTAAGTATTAAGTAGAGATGGTGCGTCCCCATCTGTTTTGAATTTGTCAAATTAACACTTATTAAGTGGAGTACAAAGTGCCAGATGATGAGCCAAGGTCCAACCACAGACCACAAGAGAAAATCAAATAGAGAAGTTTATTACTCACAGGAAGTAACCGACAGACTTTAAGGGGCCACACAGAGGAGTCAAGGCAGGGTACAGGCTCAGAGAGACAGTAGCTGGGGCACCTGTCTTTGATAATGTCTGTGGGTAGAGTGCTTTGGGGTTCCTGGTCTAAGGCCAGATTGCTCAGTCCAAACCAAAAATGCAAGGTTTTGTTAAGCTCCACGGGGGCCTTATTGAAGGGGTATACAAGGGGAAGGCAGAGAGACTGTTGATCGCAAGGGCTGTCATAGCAGGAACTTACATTTGCTTCTGACCCTGCTGGCTGCTATGTAGGGCATGTGCTTTTATGAGGGTGTGAGTGTCAGTGTAAGGTCACTGCAGGCGTCTGTCTTGGCCAAAGGCAGCAATACTGTGGCATTGCTGAACTGAACTCTTGAAACCATCCCTTTGCCCACAGTGGGAGTGCACGGGATTTGGAGCTTTGATGTGGTTCCAAAGTGTATCCTAAATATTAGAATAATTCAATCACTATTTGGTTCGGGTGTTCCATCTGATCTGGCTATTTTCAGTTTTCTAGCTGTCAGAAACGTATTCTTGTATTTCTTTTTGTATTACAGTGTAAGGGCATAATCTAATACAAATCCAATGGAAATCTGAGTTATAGGGCAAAAGATAAGGAAATTATTAGAACAAATAATGTGTTTAATAAAAATAGTAGTGTCAAATGTTGTTGGTTCACTCATGCAATAAATACTTATTGAGCAGCTTCTATGTGCAAATGTCTATGCCTTGTGCAGGAAATGCTGAAGTAAATGTAACATCCGCAGCGCCTGCCCTGCAGAGTATAGGGGCGCTGGGGAAGACACACGTTAAATAGACTAGTAATCCCAAATCTGTTAGTGTTTTGATCGGGGACATCCAGAGTGCATTGGGATATACAGCCTGGCTTGGCCTGGCCTGGAGGTTCAGCTAGTTTAGGTGAATGGAGCAGGCTTCACTGAAGAAGGTTCTAAACTTTTCCATTTTAGTCCTGTCCACTTTTGAGACATTTATTAAATGATTGATGAATTTTCTCCATAGAAATTATTGAAAAGGCAATGACGCTAAATCAGACCTTGGATGAAGATGTCCAGATACCCAGTTCTACTCTTCAGATATTGCAGAAGAACATTACATCTTTGCTGGAAACCGTACAGAAAAGGCATTTCATACAATTGCACCAAAATACCACACTTGAGCTCAAGTAAGTTCCTAAATATCTTGTGACACAGCCAATTAGAAGTAGGAATTGTAGTGCTGAGCATGAAGGAAGTATGTGGGAGGAGGGGGGAGAAAGAAAGCTTTCACTGGGGGCATAATGTCATAAGAAAAGAGAGGGGCAATGATGTCATAGAAATGGCAGCGTCGGGTGAGCCTCTTGAAATCTCCCCTGGAATTTACAACAAATTGAACAACTATAATTCCACAAAGGACTCCCTGTGCAGTAGACAAGCAAGACTAAGAGATGCATAACTGAAATCATCTAAAGATGGGCAAATTGGGTGAATGGGGTGGGGGAGGGAAGCAGCAAGTGTGGAGACACAGGCTGCGTGGATGCAAGACACAGACCTACCATGCTTCCCCGAAAATAAGACCCAGCTGGACCATCAGCTCTAATTCGTCTTTTGGAGCAAAAATTAATATAAGACTTTGGTCTTATTTATAACACCAGGTCTTATATTACAATGAAATAAGACCGAGTATTATATTAATTTTTGCTACAAAAGACACATTAGAGCTGATGGTCTGTCTAGGTCTTATTTTTGGGGAAACACGGTAGCTCAGAGCTCTGAGCGCCCTGCATTTCAGAGTTTCCACAGCCGTGGGAAAGGGAAGAATTTGGACTGCTGCCGCTCCCCTTATGGCTCATAGTGCCACCTGAAGGATCAGCATACAACACAGCTGTAACCTATGCTCATGGCAGAGACCTCGGAGCAAAGACTGAGGGAAGAAGGATGAAAATGGTGGTTTAAGCCCTCACTGCCAAACATAGGATGGAAGGCTTAGGCACTCAGCCTAGCTGCCAGCTCCCCACCCTCCCAGTGCTAGAAGCAGAATGGTAGCAGTGTCAGATCAAAAGAACAGAATATTTGCGAGAACTGCACCTGCAGCCACAGACTTGCAGCCCAACTAGTTCCAGTGAAGGGGAGGGAGCTCTGGCTGTGCAAGTGGTCACTGTGATTGCTCACAGCCACCTTCCACAACCCACCACGCCCCACCCCCACTTATCTGGGCGGATCCCTGCAGGGGCAAACAGAGCCACTGAAAAACACAGGCCCTGTTTTGGGGCAGGAAGAGCTTCAGAAATTCAGAAGCTCTCTACATCCCCCATGGAGGCAGTGCCCTGAGACCCAGGTGACCTGTTCACAGAGGAGAAGCCCACCTTCCAGGGAATCCCCCTTCTGTGAGAAGCGAGAACAGTGCAGAGAAAATATAACACTACAGCGTGAGAGAGAATAAAAGGCTGCAGCTGGAAAAAAAAAAAAAAATCATTCTACAAACACCTACTGGAAAGCAAAAGAAAGACCTCTTCCTATCAACCTGTTGCAGAACCCAATCCTGTAGATGCCTAGGAAAAGAAATAATTCATTAATTGCCATGAACAACCAAGGTAACAAGGCAGCTCAGAAAGAAAATTAAAAATCTCCAGAAAATGAATTTAAAGATGTGGAAATATGTGACTTAAATGACAGATAATTCAAGATTGCAGTTCTGAAAAAACTCAACAAGATGCAAGAAAACACAGACAGGCAGTTTAATGAGCCCAGAAACACAATCAAAGAACAAGACAAACATTTTACCAAAGATATTGAAATTTGGAAAAAGAACCAAATAGAATTTCTGTAGATTAAGAACTCAATAAAAGAAATGAATAATGATTTAGCCAGCTTAGATAATAGAGCTGACCAGATGGAGGAAAGAATCAGTGACATAGATGATAGAAATCTGTAAATGACACAGATGAAAGAAGAGAGAGACTTGAGAATTAAAAGGAATGAAAGAACTCTACAAGAACTTTCTGACTCCATCAGAAATGGCAATATAAGAATAATGGGCATACCAGAAGGAGAAGAAAAGGAGAAGGGAACAGAGAGTATATTCAAATAAATAGTCGATGAGAACTTCCCAAACTTGTGGAAAGAACTGGATCCTTGAATCCAAGAAGCAAATAGAACACCTAATTACCTCAATCCCAAAAGGCCCTCTCCAAGGCACATTGTATTGAAGCTGTCAAAAATTAACTACAAAGAAAGAACCCTCAAGGCAACCAGGGAAAACAAGATGGTAACCTACAAAGAAAAGTTCATTAGATTTTTTAGCAGAAACTCTACAAGCCAGAAGGGAGTAGAATCATATATTGAAAGAGAGAAATTATGAGCCAAGAATAATATATCCAGCAAAGATATCCTTTAGATATGAAGGAGGAATAAAGACATTTCCAGACATACAGAAACTGAGGGAATTTTCTAACACACGACCTGCACTACAGGAAATACTGTAGGAGGCTATTCGACCTGAAACAAAGAAGCAGAAGTATACAAAACAGTGAGTAGTATTATGAATAGACAGACAGAAACAGAAAATGGCTACCCCTATACCAAATAATGCGCTATACACTTAAACATAATGTACAAGTAAAGAAGGAGAAAAAAACACTAAAGCAAGGGAGGAAAAAAACATCTTGTTACTGCAGTGCAGGAACCAACTCACAGCATAAATAGAGATAATTTGTGATGACAAAAACATAAAAAGGGAGAGAGTAAATGTCTCAACCTACACAAGGGAATGGAGAAAGTAAGCATGCTGAAAAAAATGGAATAATCTAAATATCAAAGTTTCTTTTACATAAACTTAATGATAACCACTCAAAAAATATCCAGAACTGAAATATATAACATAAAAAAAGAAACAGAGGGGAAAATCATAGAATACCACCACACTGAAATAATAGACAGCAACAAGAAGGCAAAGAAGCAATGGAGACACAGTCCAGCCAGAAAACCAAAGATAGAATGATAGGAAATCCTCATATACCAACAATGACCCTGAATGTAAATGGACTAAACTCACCAATAAAAAGGCACAGAGTAGCAGATTGGATCAAAAAACCAAACCCAACTATATGCTGCCTCCAAGAGACACATCTCAGCTACAAGGACAAATATAGACTCAAAGTAAAAGGGTGGAAATTGACACCCCAAGCAAATACTATTAGAGAAAGGCAGGTGTAGCTATACTGATGTCAGATGAAACAGACTTCAGGATAAAGAAAGGTAACAAGAGACAAAGATGAACATTTCATAGTCATAAAGAGGACTATACAACAAGAAGATATAACAGTCATCAATATTTATGCCCCCAATCAGGGAGCACTGAAATATACCAAGCAACTACTAACAGAAATTAAGGGAGAAATTGACCAAAACACAATTATACTAGGGGACTTAAATACATCATTGACAGCTATGGATAGATCATCCCAACTGAAAATAACTAAATAAATATCAGCCCTAAATGACCCATTAGATGAAATGGACATATTGACATTTATAGAGCACTTCATCCTAGAACATCAGACTATACATTCTTTTTCTAGTGTACATGGGACATTCTCAAGGATAGACCATATATTGGGACATAAAACTAGCCTCAGCAAATTTAAGAAGATTGAAATCATACCGAGCATATTCTCTGATCACAAAGCTTTGAAATTGGATATCAACTGCAAAAACAAAGCAGGAAAAACCACAAATATGTGGAGATTAAACAGCATACTTTTAAAGAACGAATGGGTCAAAGAAGAAATAAGAGGAGAGATCAAAAGATACATAGAAACAAATGAGAATGAAAATATATCCTACCAAAATTTTGGGGATGCAGTGAAAGCAGGTTTTTTTTAATTAATTAATTAATTAATTAATTAATTAATTAATTATTTTTTAATTGGGGAACAGTGTGTTTCTCCAGGGCCCATCAGCTCCAAGTCGTCCTTAAATCTAGTTGTGGAGGGCGCAGCTCACTAGCCTATGTGGGAATTGAACCAGCAACCCTGTTGTTCAGAGTTCATGCTCTAACCAACTGAGCCATCCGACCGCCCCCGAAAACAGTTTTAAGAGGGAAATTTATATCATTACAAGCCTATCTCAAGAAAGAAGAAAAAATCCCAGGTAAATAACCTCATGTTACACCCTAAAGAACTAGAAAAAGAACTAAGAAACCCAAAGTCAGCAGAAGGAAGGAAATAAAAATCAGAGCAGAACAAAAAGACAATAGAAAAAAGTTAATGTGATCAAGAGCTGGTTCTTTGAAAAGATTAATAAAATTGACAAACCTTAGGCGAGACTCACTAAGATAAAAAGAGAAAAGACACAAATAAACAAAATCAGAAATGAAAGAGGGGAAGTTTTCACGAATGCCACAGAAATACGAAGGATCATCCAAGAATACTATGAAGGACTATATGCCACCAAATTCAATAACCTAGAAGAAATGGACAAATTCTTAGAAACATATAACCTTCCTAGGCTGAATCATGAAGAACTGGAAAATCTATATAGATCGATCATCAATAAAGAAATTGAATCAGTCATCAGAAACCTTCCCAAAAGCAAAAGTCTGGGACCAGATGGCTTCACTAGTGAATTCTACCAAACATTCAAAGAAGATGTAATGCCTGTCCTACTCAAACTCTTCCAAAAAAATGAAGAAGAGACTATACTCCCTAACTCATTTTGTGAAGCCACCATTACCCTGATACCAAACCCTGGTAAGGAATAACACACAAAAAGAAAACTACAGGCCAACAACTGATGAATACAGATGCAAAAGTCCTAAACAAAATTCTAGTAAATTGATTGCAACAATGCGTTAAAAAAATTATACATCCCTACCGAGTGGGGTTCATTCCAGGGGCACAAGGCTATTTCAACATATGCAAATCGATCAATGTGATACACTACATAAACAAAATAAAGGACAAAAATCATATGATTATATCAATAGATACAGAAAAAGCATTTGACAAGATACAACATCCATTTATGATTAAAACACTTAATAAAATGGCTGTAGGAGGAAAATACCTTAACGTAATAAAGGCCATATATGACAAACCCTCAGCTAATATCGTAATTAATGGTGAAAAACTAACACCCTTTGCTGTATGTTCAGGAACAAGACAGGGCTGTTCCCTATCACTTCTGGTTTTCAACATAGTATTGGAAGTCCTAGCCAGAGCAGTCAGGCAAGAGAAAGAAATAAAAGACATCCAAATTGGGAATGAAGAAGTTAAATTGTCATTTTTTGCAGATGACATGATGCTGTATGTAGAAAACCCTAAAGACTCCACCAAAAAGCTATTAGAAACAATAAACGAGTACAGTAAAGTTGCCAGCTACAAAATCAACGTGCAAAAGTCCATTGCATTCCTATATACTAATAATGAAACCTCAGAAAAAGAAATAAAATTTTAAAAAAATTTTCCATTTGCAATTGCAAGAAAAAGAATAAAATACCTAGGAATAAACTTAACCAAGGATGTGAAAGACCTATACACTGAAAACTGTAAGACATTTTTAAAAGAAATTGAAGAAGACACAAGGAAATGTTAAGGAACATGATTCTTCCACATGTTCATGGATTGGAAGAATCAACATAGTTAAAATGACCATATTACCCAAAGCAATATGTAAATTTAATGCAATTCCCATCAAAATCCCAATGGCATGTTTTAAAGAAATAGAATAAAAAATCATCAGATTTGTATGGAACCATAAAAGACCCTGCATTGCCAAAGCAATCCTAAGGAAAAGAACAATGGCTGAAGTATCACACTCCCTGACTTCAGCTGGTACTACAGGGCAACAATAATCAAAACAATATGGTATTGGCAGAAAACAGACACATAGACCAATGGAATAGAATTGAGATACCAGAAATAAACCCACAGAAATATGGACAATTTTCCACAAAGAAGCCAAAAACGTGCAATGGAGAAAAGACAGCCTCTTAAATAAATGGTGCTGGGAGGATTGGAAAGCCACGTGCAAAATAATGAAACTAGACTCCTATCTGTCACCGTGCACCAAAATTAACTCAAAATGGATCAAAGACCTAAACATAAGACCTGAAACAATAAACTGCATAGAAGAAAGCATAGGTACTAAACTTATGCTTTGGTTCAGGCGTAAGGTTTGGTTCAGGACCTTGGGTTCAGAGAGGATTTTATGTATTTGTCTACAAAGGCAAGGGATGGTAAAGCCAAAATAAATGCACGGGACTATATCAAACTAAAAAGCTCTGCACAGCAAAAGAGACCATCGACAAAATAAAGAGGCAACCAACCGAATAGGAGAAGATTTTTGTAAACAACGCCTCTGGTAAGGGGCTACTATCCAAAATATATAAGGAACTCATACAACTCAACAACAAAAAAACAAACAATTCAGTTAAAAAAGTGGGCAGAAAAAATGAAAAGACATTTCTCCAAAGAGGGCATACAGTTGGCCAACAGACATGTGAAACAATGCTCAACATCACTAATCATCAGAGAAATGCAAATAAAAACCACAATGAGATATCACCTCATACCAGTTAGAATGGTTATTATGAACAAAACAAATAATAAGTGTTGGAGAGGCTGTGGAGAAAAAGGAACCCTCATACACTGTTGGTGGGAATACAGATTGGTGCAGCCGCTATGGAAGGCAGTGTGGAGGTTCCTCAAAAAATTACAAATAGACAAGCCGGCCCGGTTGCTCAGGCGGTTGGAGCTCCATGCTCCTAACTCCGAAGGCTGCCAGTTCGATTCCCACATGGGCCAGTGGGCTCTCAACCACAAGGTTGCCAGTTTGATTCCTCAAGTCCCACAAGAAATGGTGGGCTGCGACCCCTGCAACTAGCAACAGTAACTGCAACTGGACCTGGAGCTGAGCTGCGTCCTCCACAACTAAGACTGAAAGGACAATAACTTGAAGCTGAACGGCACCCTCCACAGCTAAGATTGAAAGGACAAAAACTTGACTTGAAAAAAAGTCCTGGAAGTATACACTGTTCCCAAAAAGTCCTGTTCCCCTTCCCCAATAAAATCTTTAAAAACAAAGAAATTACGAATAGAGTTACCATATGACCCAGCAATCCCTCTCTGGGGTATCTACCAAAAAAATCTGAAAACACTTATCCGTAAAGATATATGTGCTCTCATGTTCATTGCAGCTTTTTTTACAGTGGCCAAAACATGGAAACAACCAAAGTGTCCTTCGATAGATGAATGGATAAAGAAGTTGTGGTAGATATACACAATGGAATACTATTTTGCCATAAGATGAAATAGTGCTGTTTGTGACAACATGGCTAGATCTTGAGATTATAATGCTAAGTGAAATAAGTCAGACAGAAAAAGTAAAGAATCATATGATTTCACTGATAAGTGGTATATAAAACTGAAAACAACAACGGAACAAGACAAACAAATGAAAAAACAAAAACTTGTAGACACAGACAATAGTTTGGTGGTTACCTGAGAGTGGGGAGGAGGGGTGTGGTAGATGAGGGTAAAAGGAATCACATATATGGTGATGGAAGGAGAACTGACTCTGGGTAGTGAATATACAATGTGATGTACAGATGGTGTATTACAGAATTGTATACCTGAAACCAATGTAACTTTACTAACAATTATCACCCCAATAAACTGTAATTTAAAAACAAAAAGAAAAGAGAGGGGCCCTATTGTGAAGCAAATGAAGAGATGGGTGCCAGCCCCTCCAAATAGAGAGAAGTATAATAAATGCCAATATCTATTTGTGATATTATGCTATAGGTTTTGTTTTCCTGGTGTCCCTGGAACATTTCCTCCTAGCACAAACAAAAGAACCTCATTATACTGTATTTATTGAAGACCGAGTATAATGCAATAAATGTTTATGGAAGAAAATAGAGTCAGTGTCTACTAGATGTGCTGTAAAACTTAAGACAGTTTGACATTATGCCCGGATAATTTAGCATAGTTATGCAAACCCTCAGTAACAAGCACAATGTGAAGTGACAGATCACAAAGAACTGTTAGGCCTGGTCACTAGGAACTTGTAATTTACTTTCAGGCTTTTTTCTTAGTATTTTCACAAAATAATTACTTGAGGTAGTATAGCACAATCCGTCTTTCTTACAGGTTGTGATAAATATCTTAAGTACTGGTTTAAATAGTTAATATTCCATCAAAACTCCATTCTCTATAATGTGATATTTAACTATTTCAATGTATTTTGCCACTTTAAATAATGTTGTAATGGGCAGCTGAAACAAAATATTTTTCTATATTTCACATTATTATCTTATGGTAGATATTAAGAAGTGAAATCATTTAGCCAAAGAATTTGCATTTTGAGTATTCCTAACTTGCATTTCCAAATTATTTTCTAAAAGACTTGTTTAAAACAATGTACACTTCCATTGGCAACACATTGTAAAGTTAGGCTTACATCTTTTCTCATCACTGAATAGGATTTTTGACATTGTTGATTTGTTAGGTGAAAAACAAAAGGAGGAACTTATTGTCAGGTAAGATTTGGAGGACAGCTAGTAATCTAATTATTAGAATATTAGTTAGGGCCCAGAAAGGGTCCTGACAAAACTATCAAGTAAATACCACAAGGGGACGTTAGAGGAGAGTGAGGGCCCAGAATGTGGGGAAGGGAGCGTCAGTCTATGGAGCACCCCCTCTGTCCCGGGAGGGTGCGGGCTTCACTTCTCATGTCCTGTGCTGTGATTATCTCAGCCACCTTGTGAGGCAGGGCAGAATCCGGCTGATGAAACTGAGACCCAGACACTATCAAATTTGTCCAGTGTTAAACCTCCAGGATAATCTGACTCCTGACCACAAACCTAAATCTGTGTGACTCTAAACCCTGTTATTTTCCAACCCAAAACAAAAGGAAGAAGCATTTAAGACCTAGTCCGTAAAAGACGGGTGGGTAGAATTTGGATGGTCAGGTCAGGGACCATGCTGCCACACTTACACTTGATTATACTCATGTTTCCGACCCCGACCTTTCACCTGCATTTTCCCTCACCTGATATGCATGGTAGAAGGGAGCGCTGGAGGGAAAGGAGACCTCCATGTCGGTCTTCCCCAGGACACATCCATTCTTGAGGTGGCCACCCCAGATTCGGCTGTGCTAGTCTCTGCTTAGCTCCCCATTGCCATCCAGATGACATGGAAATGTCGTATATTTGATTCCAGCCCCACCTCCTTTCCACGCCCCACCCTGTCCCCCCCCACCCCACCCATTTCCCACTCATCCTGATTTCTCTGGCTCCTCCCAGGGTTTCCTGCCCTGGTTTGTCATCTCATTTGCTCCCTCCCTCAACTGTATATCAGAGTGAATAGGAGCTTATTAAAGATGGAGATTCTCTGGAGATCCAAAGGAGTCATTTCGTGGGGCCATCGTCTCCCACCATATCCTTCGGCAGTCCGTTCATTCATTGTTCAACAAAATGTGCCTCCATGGAAAATATTGCAGACACAAAGGAGAGCACTAGAAGTTTTTTGCCTGCTACCGGTAGAAGCTCATAGTCCAATTAGGAAAAGTTCATTTTCTGAATAGCATTTGAGGAAGGGGAGAAGGCCCCCCTCCCACCCTGTTCCCCTCAGTGCCCTTGACTCTCCTGCTCTGTAGGCCCTCCTGCCACCCCTTTTCTGTCAGTATGCATCTTCTGATTTTATTTGAAATTAAGTTATTAATGAGATTGTTGATCTCTTGCTCTTTAATTTGTTAAATTATTACTAATGAGACCTTTAATTTTAAAAAACTAAAGTTTAAAATGTGTTCTCTGTCTTCTTTCTTATTTTCTGTAGATAATCCTGTACTTACGCCATTTTAAATTTTGTGGGTTATTTTAGGAATTTAAAATTCCTAATTTTTTAAATTATAATTATCAGCTTTTTAATTATAATTCTTAGGAAATTGGTGGTTTATGATGAAGTATGGCAATCCTATTGGTGGAAATACTTAGCACACAAGCTGGTTGCTTATTATGCTTTCATCAGGGTCCCCAAGACCAGCCCCACATTCAGAGTTTCACTAGGAATCTCAAGACTCAGCACCTCGTTGTACTCACAGCCAGGTTTCCTTAGGGCAGCATATTAAGGATGCACAGCTGGGTCAGGGAAGAAGACAGAGTGGAACCTAGAAGTATCCATACAGGTTTCCTTAAGATCCCTTCCAATGAGGTGTCACAGAATGCGCTCTTCCCCCAGCAATGAAAATGCAGCAGCGCGCAGGTTAACGTTTCTGCCCAGGGAAGCCCCCTTGAGGTTCTGCATCCATGGTTCTTACTGGAGGCTGGTCTCGTAGGCGCCCCTTGCCTAGCATGTGTCCAAATTCCAGACTCCCAGAGGGAAAGTAGTTGTTCAGCATAAACCACATTTTATGCACAAACAGTGGAGGCAGTGAGACACTCATCAGTTCGGGAATAGTGGGAACACGCCTATACCAGCCAAGGGCCAACCTTGCAAGCAGGCCTTTCTGAGGACAGCTGCCTCTGGCTCTCTATTGTTACCCTTTACTGCACACTATAAAACTAGGTGTGAATAAGTAAAAATTCCTTCTGCTATCATTTCAGTGGTAGGTGCTTTGTTATTCATTTACTTATTATGTGAACCATTTATATTTATCAGGGCTGCTGAAGATTTATTGTCTCACATTCAGAAAAATTACCAGAAGCCACAGGAAGAATTAAAGGTAATAAAAGAAGCAGCAAGCAGCCTCCTTTCCAAACACAACAATGAGCTGCAGGCAGCAGAAGACTTCCTGAAGAAAGCGGAGGGGGAGACACAGGAAAGCCACCGCTTGCTGCCCATTGTCAATGCCAGCCTGCGACAGTTCAGTGTGAGTCTTAATAGCTCCCTCCTCAGTTAAAGCTGGTAACCCAATTCTCTGATGTAAATCACAGTCCTTTTACCTTCCTACAAAATGAGCCCTGAGTGCTAACCCCAGCACATAACATCAGGCACCAGCGTTCAGAAGCTGACTTGCTTTATGAAGCATCCTTAAAGGGGTTTTTTCTGCAGGATAAAAAGCTGCGTGTTCAAGAAGAACAAAACTTGACCTCGATGCTAATCACCAAAGGAAGAGGATTGCTAGATGCTGCCACTGCGTGTGCAAAGGCTGCGCAAAATGCTGTAGAGGTAAGTTACAACTCAGCATAGCTACCATACAGTTTCCAAAGAGTCTCCACACATCTCATACACGAGCATATGTGCACATACATCATTACATAGATGTACATGTATTCACAGTATTGATTTCTCCGTGTAGCACTTAGAGCAGCACCATGATGAGCTACTTTTATGGACTGCCAAAATCAGGCGCCATGTGGATGATCTGGTTATGCAGATGTCCAAAAGAGGAGCACTTGACCTTGTCTACAGAGCCGAGGATCATGCAGCTGAGCTTCAGAGATTAGCAGGCACTTTGGACAGGTGAGACCACATTTGGCAGGAATTCCAACGGTTGTGATTCATTGATCAGAGAGAATAAGGATTTTGATCAGAGTGTTGAATCACTCTCCTTTTGTCTAAAAAATGAGGATTCCTGTTTTATTTACATGGTGAGGAGGATTTCCTCCCATGTCTGATAACATAGTTGACCACCGGCATAAAGATGTGATAAAGAAATGCAAACTGAAGTGGATAGGTATTAAAGCAAATATTATGCCACAGTATCAAGACATCAAGGCCTTGTTAAGCGTTTACTAAGTGCTCAGGGCTTTGTTAGGTTGCATGTGGCCAGACAAGGATATTAACTTCTTTATTTATCTTGCCTTTATGGAGCTTATGCGTTGACTGGCTTTATGCATGAATGGAGGTTGTGGTTGCCCACACTGCACCTATAGAAGTACATATAAGGACTCTCTTTCCCAATTCCAGAAAGATATCACCCCCAGTTATTTTCTCCTGCCTGAAGATCTACCGTAGTATTAGAATAATTTTAACATATTTTTGCTACGTGTTAAATGTGTCCTCAGTTTGTTAGAAGTGTCATTTTTAAATGAGAGGCATAACTTTAGGCCAGTGGTTTCCAATCTTCTCTGCACATTAGAATAACGTGGGGAACTTCAAAAATACTGATACCTTTGTCCCCTAATCTCCCCACTCACATTCCTACCCCCACTTAAAGATTGTGACTTAATTGGTGTGGGCTGCAGCCTGGGCTTTGTAATTTTTTTGAAAAAGATCCCCAGGTGATCTAATGTGCAGCAAACCAGGATTTTAGGCCTTATTAGTGATTTACACAAGATTGTAAGTTAATTGGTAAACTTATTTATTTAAAGTTTGTTATCAATTATAGATGGAAAACGTCTGGACACACTGGGAATTTTTTTTGAATGTTGGGTATGTTTTGTGGTAGGGGAAAAATGAACATCTTTCCAATTTGAGGAATGCTGCCATAAAAGCGTAGATCAGACAATGGCAGCAATTAAAAATGATATAAGATAGAATATTGCATAAATTATGTGCTACGTTGAGCACTACTGCCTATATATGCCATAAGAATCAATAATACAAAATGGAATTAGATACTCAGTGTCTCTCTTTTTATCATCTTTGATCATTTCCCAAAAGACAAAACAATATTCTGACTACATACATAGCTAGAACAAAATCTTTATTACTTATCATGTGCAGTAAAAACAATTTGGTATGATATACAAAATTAAATAACATTATCATTTATTTATAAATCACCAAATTTTGCCAATCAAGTAGTAACAAGTAATAAATGCTGATGTCTGGTTTGGGAATCACCAAACTCAATAATAACCTAGGGAAGAAAGTGAAGTGAGTTGTACAGTACACAAAAGATGTGTCAATGGTCAGATTTGATTTTCAAGACAGAGTAGTTGGATGAAATTGCACCATTACCAGTTGGAAAGTTCCTTACTGATGTGCCCACCTGTAAGAGTGAATGAAATTCAAATGATCGAAATATTATCTGATCCTCCTCCAAAACCTCTAGCGAATTTCATCAAATTGGTGGGTACCATTTGAGGAATAAGATTCAGCACCTTTATATAGATTTAGGAGAGCTTTTTGAAAATTAGCAAATGCCTTACAGGAGTGATTACTACCAATGCACACATGCAGTGGTGCCCCAGACACATTTGGGGGGCTTGAACAGAGGTCAAAGGATGTTGAGGGCAGCTGGTAGAAACTGGTGAATGGATAAAAGATGGGAAATGGCTATCGCCTCTTCTTTGGGTTTTAATTATACAACGATTCTTAGTGTTATTGTGACAGTGTGGCCAGTGCTTAAGATACCTTTTGGAGTCAGAGGGGAATCCAGATGTTGTTATTCCTCGTTGATGATATTGTTCTAAAGGGAAAGAAACTAGGAGACTTTTAAGAATAGTTGGAAAGTTCAATTTAGTGTATCATAACACCTCTGAATATGCTGATTTCATAGTGGCCTTGGAAATGTTAGACATGTGTCCCTGAATGCAACCAGTGCGACCCACATCCATTCCAACATTAGGAGCCTGATCGAAGACTCAGAAAAATTGGCAAAAGATGCTCTCAGAACTGTGACTGAGGCAATCTTGGTAAGAAATGCCCATGGGCTTCGGAGTGTACCTTCCTTTTTTAGGCACGCTGGTAGATTGTTCTTTAAGGTGCTTGAGCAAAGACTCAGTGACTTAAATTTATGCTTGTCGATATTCTTTTCTGGTGGGATCTTTTATGGCTTCTGTCATCATGTGATACAAGTTTTAATTTCTTAAGGTCATAAATACTTCTTTATAAAGAGTAGGGACTAGTGATGTAAAGATAAGGAAAATCTCACCATTTCTTACAAGAAAAATGATAATGCCACTTGATATCTACTTGAGGCAACTTTTTAAAAAAATTTTGTTCAATTACAGTTGACATTCAATATTATATTAGTTTCAAGTGTATAGTACAGTGGTTAGACATTTATATAACTTATGAAGTGATCCCCCGATAAACCTGGTACCCACCTGGCACCATACATATTTATTTGTTACAATATTATTGACTATATTCCCAATACTGTACTTTATATCCTCATGACTTTTATAATTGCCAGTTTTTGAGGCATATTTTCTTACCTGTGGTGAAGATCTTCACTTAATGGCTAGTTTTTGTCTTTATATGTTTAAAACTCGCTGTGTTCTTTCTCCTCAGCCATAACATAGGACATATATTAAACATAAATGAGGACAATTTAAACTCTCCCTACCTGTTATAGTTGACTAGACCAGAGGCTATTCTGATAGAGTTGCTTTCCCTGTCTCCAGCAGGATTCCACCCTGCCCTCTAGTCATCATGCTTAAATTGTTCTGTTTTTCAGTCCTCAGACTCCCTCGTGTCTAATGGGGAGGTGGTTCTCCAGCACAGTTCCAAATTTCTGAAAGAAGGCAATAACCTGAGCAGAAAGCATCAAGGTCAGTTTCTATCTTGGACTATGTTGATAAGAACACCTCTCTGAGTATACTGCCAGAATATTCTCCTTTCCTGGAGCAATTTGAAGCTTAACCTTTCTTTGTCACAATAACATTCCAATTTGCTATCATATAAACATCACATAATTTAAAATTTTATTTTAATGATACCTCTTATTTTAATGTGCAGTCACCCCTAATTTTCCATATGCTCATTAAACCTTCCTTGATAACCAAATCTCCCACTCTGCTTTAGCTCCTGAACTTTCCCTGTTCTTCATAGTGTTTGTCAGGTTATCTTTGATTTCACGTGCTCATCTATTCGCCTCTCATTGTTTTATAGTTTCTTGAAGAGTTGTATTATGTTTGGTACTTCTTTTGCCTTTTTCACAGGGCTCGTATAATGTTAGGCTCATGGTAGGTTCTCATTAAATAATTATTGAATTGAATCACAATTGACTTACCAATTTAAAAAAATACCCATGTAGTTTAGTTTTTCCTAAGAGTTTCAGTAAACAATTATTTGGTGTACGTAAGAGCTATCCAATAATGTAATGGCATATCCATAACAAAATGGAAGCAGGAAACTACTGTGTATGAAAAACATGTAAGTTTTTTAACACATAGTATATTTTTCACCTTAATATAGTCTATATTCTAATATATCAAAAATACCAAGTCTTTTCCTATAGGAGTAAATTGTGGTCCGTAAACAGCTCATCCCCTCTTTTAGACTACTTCCATGTCCAGTACTGGATCCTTCCACAGCTGCCTGAGCCAAGGTGTAGATATATGCATGTCTTTTTGTTTCTCTGTGAGTGACAAAAATTTAGAATTTGTTGCCATCTCACAGCATAGAAAGTGCATAATTCTCAATCATAAAGCATTAAACACAGACTCTAGCATCAATGCTGGTGGGCTATGATGTCAGTTTATACCACTAAAGGTAATGCATAGGCCATGAAATAGAGGTCTTCCTGGCAATTAAAATTTTAGGCAGAGCCAATCATGTTCATCAAGGGTTTTAGCAATAATTTATTTTTTAACCATGTGTTCAGAATCCAGATGTGATTATATATCATGAACAGAAATTTTAAAAGTGAAAGCTTTGATCCAACAGCTTTGATCAGACTTGAAGGAGGTTGAGTTGACCACCTGTTGAGTGAGGAGAAGGGAACAGGAAGCAGAGGGGCCCTGGTGGGGGAAGCTGGTGGGAGAAGACTGAGGGGAGATTCCCAGGAAGGAGCCCCGGTTTGGGGTTTTACAGCTTAGAGGAGAAATACAACCACGATTTAGATGTGGATAAGAAGTTGGTGAGTCTGAATGAGACTGAGTGATTTAAACACAGTTCTTCACCTTGAGCTCTAATTAAATTGGACATGCAATTTTAGAAGAAATATTAGTGAGAAGGGCAACAAGCAAAGCTAAAAACACAATATAATCAAGGGCACTAAATCTTACTGGAAGAACTTTCAATATTGGGGGGGTCTCTGTAGAAAGCTGTTGATCTGTGGATGGGTCACAGTAATGAGGAAAATGGTTGCCGTGGCAACTTTTTAGTAGGCTAGCCTAAAATGGAACACTCTTTCCCCTTTAAATAGGTATCACGTTGGAACTGAGAGAATTGAAAAATACGGCAAACACATTTCAAGAGAATACTGATAAAATTACTAGGCAGACCAATGAATCACTCTTGATACTTAGAGCAATTCCTGAAGGTAAGTGGAAGGAGGTGACTTAATTAATGTCTTCTCATTGCAAAGCCATTACATGTGAGTGAACAGGAGGAAGTTCTGCCTGGGGTCTGATGAAGAGCCCTTCCTGGAAATGTGACCAGGATTGATAGGGTTTTTACTTGCAAATGAAGATGATTTGGAAGTGAAGGTCACTATTTGTTTAATAAGTTCAGAACACCTGCATTGAAATACTAGAATTATACTCTGAAAAACAGAAGCCTTAGAGACTTTGTGCTATCATACTAATTGCTTACTTTTAAAAGTGCTTGTCACATCCCTTAAATGAAAAAAAGGGTTATTCAAAGAAGTTAGCAAGTAAAGAAATCGGAATGTTCCTGCTTTGAGGGAAAATGTTAGATTCATTATAAATGTAGGAAATTTAGAAGTTCTTGCTTGGTAATCTTTCTTCATGAGGCGATAAAGCATTCTAAAATAGATCATTTTAATATTGATGATTTGGAAACGCAGTATTCATTAAAGTTTTAAATAGGATAACTTTTTAAAAATGTAATACAAATGAGTCATGCTGTGGTACAATATTTACATTCCCTCGACCTTCTCTTTTTTTTTCTTAATAAGAGTTTTTTTTAAGTCTTACAAGATGCCCAAACATCTCCAAATTTCCATTAGCTGGTTCACTCTGTAAGCACAAAAATTACATTAGGGAGTTGGGCTTGGGGCACTTTGGACTTCCTACCTTAAATCAATGGAACATTTTTTGATCTGGATGTTTCTTTTTCTCTCCCTTTTTTTGAGGACACATGGTGCATGTTAATTAAACACTTAAAAATAACTTTTTATTTGGAAGTAATTTCAAACTTGCAAAAAGAATAAAAAAGAATATGTGCATATCCTTTATCCAGCTTCCTCTAGTGTTAATGCTTGCCCCATTTGTGATTAAACACTTTAAAATGAATACTAATGCCTTTTTTTAAAAAAAAAATCATCACCCAGATTTTCTGGAATAACTGAATACCAATTTATCTTTAGTGACCATTTAGTCTTTATTCTAGTGTTATTTCTACGTAGCAGCCAGTTGATGTTGTGGAAAAATACTACTTCCTCTAGCCTAGGACACGTCCATCCCACCTAAACATTTAAATTCTCAAACCTTCTTAACCAGACATGGATTGATTTGAAGAAGGTGTTTAATGAATTTGAGAAGAGAGTGATAGAAACAGGACCAAATAAAGAGTTTAGCTTCTTAACATATAAGATCCTGAGCATAAGGTGAAAACAGTTGCTTTTGTCATCTCATTGTGTATTGAAATACATAATATTATTTCATTCATCCCTGAAAGGGAACAGTAGGGTGTATGATAAGCAGCCTTAATATTGTCGTTAAAAACAAGAAGCCCCATTTTATGCTCAACCAATAAGGAGCACTGTAACATGTTTCTGTGTAATATTATAATTGTGGGTTTATGGTTTTCTCTGTTCTGTGTGTAATCACTGGAGTACATGCTTGCACATAAATTTATTTCAGGTGTCAGAGACAAGGGAGCCAAAATCAAAGAGTTGGCCATATCTACCAATGAGAGTGCTGTGAGCACGCTAAAGAACGTTGTGGGACTGAGTCAGAAGCTGTTGAACACATCGACGGACCTGTCCAGGGTCAATGCCACGTTGCGAGAAACAAATGAACTTCTACGGGACTCTACAATGACCAGTATGTTACGGTCTGCCTTCCCATTAGGAAAGCCTGCATCATGTGACTGATTTTGAGCTTGCCAAGTGTACAATGGTGCCTTGTTCACAAACAGCATTCCTAAAAAAATTAAAATGCACTAACATCTGAATTTGCATTTATAAAGAAAGAGAAGGGCCTTTGGTGGTGCATATTGCTGGTGCATTTTTCATATATGTACCAAAATTTCAAGGATTTGTTTGATTCTTGGGCTATTCTGTTTTATCCAGTGCGTTAGTCATGAGGAGTTAAATTCTCTTGTGTCCTTGTCCCTCACCCTGCCAACTTTCTTGTCACCTTGTATTTGTTAGCTCTGTTAGCTGGAAGAAAAGTTAAAGATGTGGAAACACAAGCCAACCTTTTATTTGATCGGTTGAAGCCTTTGAAGATATTAGAAGAGAACCTAAGCAGAAACCTGTCAGAAATTAAACTGCTGATCAGCCAGGCCCGGAAACAAGCAGCTTCTGTGAGTGTGGGGCCTTGTGGTTCTCAGCAACACCCCGTCTTTCCCCCTCGCTGAGGCTCTCAGGAACCCCGAGTCCCAGAGAATTCACGTAGAAATGGCTTTCTGGTCACCCTGAGTCCCTAAGAACTTCTACTGACCAGCTTTCAATAATCCCAGATTCCTCACAGCCTTATATTCAGTACATTTAAAGCCTTAAATATATTTAATGAGTCTCATTTTTTGTTTTTATTCAACATGTTTCAAAATGTTGTTAGCAAAGAGATCTCCATGTCTTTATGGAGATTTGTAATTGTAGCCTAGATTTATAGATTCGTAACTATTAGCTGATGGTTTAGAACACCTTGTCTAAGTGTTAACATCACTCTGTTTCATTGGTGACATATGGTGTTATATCCATCATTTTGTCACGGTGGTTTTAATAATCCAGAACTCTTCATAATGTTTGTGTAGTAAGGGCCTCATGCTCTAGGAGTCTAACATAATAGTCTGTACATGTACAAATGCTGCACAAATCCAATACATAGAACACTTGACACCTGAAAAAAACAAACTTGAGAAAATGTTTTCTAGCCATCCATAGTATATGGCATCAGTTGTGCCCTACAGGAGAGGCATTTCAGGGAAATACTGAGACTTTTGAGAGACTATGCAGTTGTCATGCTATTGTGGACAGAGGACAAATGTGACCTGTGGTCTAATATTGATCACCAAAAGCTTCCTAGCCTAGATAAAGGCGTTCTGAGCTCTTTAACACCCACCCCTCCAGTGACCTCACTATTAGAAAAGGGCTGTAGGTTTACATGAGCTCTGGCTGCCATCTGTTTTAGTTCAGTCACTAAAAAAAAATGTAAGTCCAACGGGTGGTTCCAAATGCTCTGATGGATACAAACTCATCATCTTGAAGGTGAATATAAGATTATGTGCAAATAATTACTTAGAGAAATATATAGTAAGTTCAATAATGCTCTCTAAATATTTGCTGAAAGAATAAATAGATTACCCCTCCATTTATTTGACAAGTAATCATCAAATGTCCTCTCTGTGTCAGATGTAAAGGTTCCAAGGCGATTTGGATAAGTCCTTGTCTTTAAGGAATTAAATTTCACATGAGGGAAACAGTTTCCTACATAAAATGCTCTGTTAAAACCCTAAGACTGACTTTTCCATATTTAATTACTTTACCAAATAAAATAATTTTCATCATGATCTCATTTCTCACTTTAGGCTACCCAAAGCATTATGTATTATCAAGAGAGGAAACCTGCCTAACAATGAAAATCCGTCATGGAATAGTACTTTTGAATTCCTGGCATGCTGCCAACATGTGTCACTAAATGATTGGGACACTTTCCTTTTCCTTCTACAGATTAAAGTTGCTGTGTCTGCAGACAGAGATTGTATCCGAGCCTACCAGCCTCAGATTTCTTCTACTAACTACAACACCTTAACACTAAATGTCAAAACAAGCGAACCCGATAACCTTCTCTTCTACCTCGGTAGCAGCACCAGCGTGAGTATAGACCCACAGAAAGCAACAATGAGTCTTTTATGAACGAGTGTATTTTCTGAATTAGCACTTTTTGATAAAAAAGAAAAAAAATAGGGCCTTGGTGAAATCACTAATTCTTTTAAGGGAACTAACCTTTTGCCAAACTGGTAGTGTTTGATTAAAAATAAAGAAATTATGAAGTTGAATACATGGTGTGAAAGAAAGTGACATTTAGGAAGGAAAGGTGCCTCCCTTTGCTGTTTTAATTGCAAGCTCTGTAGCTTCGATGAATTTAACGTAATACCTTCTGTGATGTCTGAAACCATTGAGTTTAGCTTTGGGTCTGTAAAGTCCTTTGGGTCTGTAAAGTCCCTCTTGTGGTTGTTACCGGGAGTGGAGGCATGCACCCTAAGGCGTATCACAGTTGTCAAGCTTCACCCAGGCTCTACGACCCAAATTCCCAATGGAAGGCCGTTGATACCTTTCGCTGTGCCAGTGGAAATGGGTCAGAACCCTCGGGTGTGTTAGGGCAGAAAATATTGACAAGCACAGACGTTAACTGAGTGCCTTCTTGGACGCTAAGGTGCAGTGCAAAACACATGCAATCCCTGATGTGGGATTTCATGGCTCCTGTCTTATTGCGTATTTTACATTACTTTATTTATTGTCTTCTAGACTGAGGAAAGGCTCAAGTGAAACGCCTCTCCTCATGGTCCCTGTAGTCTGCTGGTGACGCCAACAAGTTTTCCTGGGGCCCTTTCAGGGAAACGTTGTGAAGAATCGGGCAGGGCGGAGGTGGTGGAGCGCTAATGGCCAGGGCTGCCCATTGTCCCCCGTACTCTGACTCATGCTCCAGCTCTAGGGAGGGGAACATTTAAAGATAAAATATGATAGTTTTTTTGGGTTTTGTTATTTGTTTGTTTGTTTATTTTTAAGAATAGAGAAAATGCTGTAGGATTTTCAAAAGTGTTTTAGTAGTCATGCAAGCAGTCTGGCATGGAAATTCATGCCAACTCATGCCCCTGCTCCCCAGTCTGATTTCCTGGCAGTGGAGATGCGACGAGGGAAAGTGGCCTTCCTCTGGGATATGGGCTCCGGCTCAGCACGGTTGGAATTTCCAGATTTCCCAATTGATGACAACACATGGCACAGTATCTATGTAACCAGGTAGTAGAGAAAGTTCTCCTGAAGCATCTCTCTTTTTGAAATTGTATCTTATAAGTAATTACATGTTTGTAACATCATATAATAAATAACCTTTGAAACTTCTGGGAAGTCAAATTATAGTGAAAGAATGCCTGGTTTAGATTAACTGTAGCAATAAGGTTTTCTTTTTTTTTCCTTATTATGGAAGAAATACACTTTTTTCCCCAAAACCAATAATAAAGGAAGAAAAAAGTTAAAAGTTTATGTTACCTTTAGAATGTTAGGTCTAAGTCTGAGGCAGCCCAGTAAAACATTTTCGGCGTAGTAAATGGGAGTAAACGCAGCATGGTAGAAATTCCGTGTGGCTCGCAGTGGAAAGCAAGTAGAAGACAACCAAGACAAGAGTACAAGTGGGGAACACGTTTTCTTAAAATTCTGGCACAAAGCAAAGTTCTTCCTTTTAAAGCCCTCTCTAGACATAGCTAGTTTAAGCAGCGATAGGTATATCTTCTTTTTACTTTTCCATAATGTTATGGTTTGTTGTTGTTGATAGTATGTTGTTAGAAATTTTGTCTTTTGCTTTATGTATAAAAATAGGACAATCTTAAAGCCAGTGCACAGTTTCAAATATAGTTTAATTCATGATCCATAACTGTTTTTACATGATGAGATGTGTGTTGTAGAAGAACACACATTACTCTACAAGATTTTGGAGAGTAAATTGGGGGTTGCGTGGACAAGACTAGAGGCGGGAAGACCAGTTGGGGGCTGTTGCAGTGGACACGGGGAGAAGGAGATGGAGGCTGTGTATGGAACAGATGTGCGTATTGGACTGACTTGCGATTGTGAAAGTATTCTTTTTGCAATTCTTCGTGACCCTTAGATTTGGAAACATTGGTTCATTGACTGTAAAGGAAATGAGCACAACGCAAAAGCCACCACCAAAGACAAGTAAATCCCCAGGAGCAGCTAATGTGCTGGATATAAACAACTCAACACTAATGTTTGTTGGAGGGCTTGGAGGACAGATCAAGGTAACATCATGAACAGTTGTCTGCATACAACTGATTGGCTGATTTTACTTCTATGTAAATTTAATACATGCATTTATAAAATGTTATATGTCAAATACATTTCAATTAAAAAATTAATATGATTGGGGACAGCCAGTTAGCTCAGTTGGTTAGAGCACGGTGCTCTTAACAAGGTTACCGGTTTGATCCCCGCATGGGCCACTGTGAGCTGCGCCCTCCACAGCTAGATTGAAACAACTACCTGACTTGGAGCTGATGGGTCCTGGAAAAACACATTAAAAAAAAAATTAATGTGATTAAATTGTTGAATATATTCTAGGCAGATGAGGATTTTTTTGCTTAATGACAGTTCATTTACAGAGTTAAGTTGGTTTTGTAGGGTGAAGGATCATGCTTAATGAGTAGTATAAATGGAAAAGAAGTCACTGGTTCATTTCTCAGGGAATTCAGTATTCCACATTCATTTCTGTAAAGTTCCTTTATCTCTAGTCTAACTCTAGTGGTAGACTAATAACTAATTAGTGTTTAGTGAAAGAGCCCATCATATTTATTTTGCTGTATCATTCATCCCTTCACTGACTAACGTTGAGTTACGTGACTTGTTCAGTGCTCTCACATGAGAGTGAAGGTCTCAGTGCCAGCCAGGCCCTCACCACTGACCATTCTCTGGTCCTCTGTTTCTCATCTGTAACAGATGCTTTTCTCTAGCAAACCTAGTAACTAAGATGACCTAAGATCCTGTCCAGTTCTCACTCATTCTAGGATTCCGCTTCATGATTGGAAGGGAATCCGATGATTACAAATTGGCCATTTTGGGGGATGTTGTTTTCTCAAAATTTGGATCTTTAGATTTGAGATTTCAGGGAGGAGTTTTGTGCATTTAGAGATTTATTCCTTTTGCTCAAATACATGTGGGTTATGTTTGTTTGTTTGTTTACATTAGAAGTCTCCTGCTGTGAAGGTTACACATTTCAAAGGCTGCATGGGAGAGGCCTTCTTGAATGGACAGTCAATTGGTCTTTGGAATTATATTGAAAGAGAGGGCAAGTGCCATGGCTGCTTTGGCAGGTAATATGCCCTCACGATTTAACACATTGTGAGTTATTCTGTTAACATCTGGGAACTGCTAAAAGAATTTACATGCACATCAAGGATGGATAGAGTTTGTGGTGCTATTCTTCTATTGCAAAGGATATGATTTAGATCATTTACTAATCGAAGCATGGGTACCATTTTTAACCCTTAAAAAGAAGTACTCTTATTGTTGTGTCTTGTACTGTGTGCTTTGATCATGGATCATAAAATTGAGAAGCATCAGACATCAGCTCAAACTATTTTCTGTCTCAAAGAGCCATAATTAAGTCTTGGGTAAATCACTGTACATTTTTATTTTGAAAATACCTCCAAAGATGACAATTTTTGTTTGTGCTGCCAATTTTTATAGATAAGTTCTTTCCTATTCCTAAATTCTATAATTCTAGAAGTCTAATGCATTTGGAAATGGAGAACAACTACCTAACATCTTTTTGCGTATATTGATATAATAGAAGGCATGTAATAACTTAATCTCACTAAGCTCAACACCCCCTTTATTATTTTCTAATGAAATAACTGGTACCTCATAAATATACAAGAACTGTTTTCTAGCTCTTTAGCAATTAAGACAACAGATTCCCTTTGCCATTAGAGAAATGTAACATCTGATAATAATTTCTCTCATATAATGGGCTGCTCTGTCTGGATAGATATGTATAATTAATGGTGAGTTGTGACAAGCTAGAAGCAACTCGCATTATGTTTGGAAACTCGTGAGTTTTCATTTTGTCATTGTTGGATCTGGTATCTCATATGACGCCTAGCTTGGGATTTTGTAGTTTAAGCCTTTAATTAGCTACTTCCACTTCCTCAGCTTGCTTAAAAACTTCTGACCAGAACCTTGGTTATTGGAGTCTTAGGACTGAAAAATGTATTGGATTTGGCACCTAAATTGCCCAGCCTCCTGGCCCAGCTCTCCTACCACATCTCTCTCAGTGACTTGGGGTAGTAAGTCACTACAGCTCACAGAGAGAGTCTGATTTCTTCTTCCAGAAAAGGAAAACAATAATCATACTTGTCTGACCTCCCTCCCAAAATGATGGTGATGAACACATAACATGATGTATGTGAAAATACTTTACAAATGTGAATGTTTACCAGTGTTCATCTCTGATCTTCCTGCAGTGACAGTCTGGTGCTTTCTAGGTACATGCCCCAGGATTATTTTCTTGACACTAAACATGTGAAAGACCAAGGTTTTTTAATTAGCAACTATGATCAAAATGATATGACCTTGTGAGGTAATGACACCTGCTCTAGACCCTCAGGTGCACGAGCACACACATTGAGGCTCTCCTTCATCACTTTTTCCTCACGTTGTTTCTCTAGTATGGAAGGAAGTCTTCCTAGCAGTTTAGTAATTCTAACATGAAAAATGCTCCAACCCCTGGACTTTGTCCCCGACACTGACCCCAGATCATTAATTTTACTTGTAGACAGAAAAATCTTAACTGAAATTGAATAGTTCTAATATGGAAAATGACCCCCTATTTTAGCTGTTACAACATCTCTGATTGTCATCCGTCATTTTCATACCGAGTTACTTTAAAACCACTGACCTCAAACTGCAGAAATGAGTGAATTTAATGATTGCTGGCTCTTCTCCTTTTTGGAATGAGGAAGTCAATTTCCTTTGTGGCCATGGGTTTTGTTCCTCCCACCAGATTGCCACGCACCCTGGACCAGTGACTGAAAGACGTTTGCTACTGAGAGGAAGGATTAGCAGTGCTGCCATCCTCCTGATGTTAATCCTGGAGCTGGCTTTTTTGGTAAAGAGCCGGCTACCCAGCGTTAAGGCCAAATTGACTCATTAGCACAATCAAACTAAGGTTTGATTAAACATATTTTTCTGGGTGCTGAACAAATCAGCTGGCTACTCTTGAATTGTAATGACCAACATTTCCAAAAATAGGATTTTTTAAAGAATACTCATTTGACTCCAAACTCTTTTTAAAAAGGAGCATTCTGGAGTTGCTTATGTTCCATAGAACCTAATTTGGCAAGTGCTAAATAGACACAAACTGGTGCTTTATAAAGGATTTATCTGTCCTTATTTTAGGTAACCACCCCTACCTATTAAAAACTAGCTCAAATTGCTAATAAACTAATTCTAGTAACTGAATCCATTTTCACAGACCAGTGATTTGAATTCATTGCTCCTTTTACCTGTGTGTGTAATTTGCCGTTATTAAATTGTTGGTGTGGTCCATTGATGTCCTTTAAATTAATTTTTTTTTTGTCTCAATATGAGCGTTTACCTTTAATTTATATTACCAAGTAAACTCACAGAAATGTTTGTTTTTTTATTCCTCTGAATATATTCACACTTCTTTACATGGTATCAGCATATGTTTATAATTATGAACCATCTCTTCAATTCTTAAAGGATATTTAAAAATAAACCATTGAGTCTCCCAGTTCTCATCTAAACATAAAAGAAAACCTTTTACTTAATTCACAGGCTTTTGTTCTGGTATTAGTTATGAGTGTCTATTGTGATAGAGCACTGGCTGTGCAGCTGACCTTTGTGACAGGTCTGTCATCTGTGTTACGGGCCCTCTGCTAGGCACCGGTGATGTCAACATTAGTCACATGAGTTTGTCTCCTCTGATGTCCATGGGCTAGGGAAAACTGACTATATGGAAACATTAACAAGTGCTCTGTGCAGTGGCAGGTGGGGCAGCAGTAGCGAAGCAGCATCCTGGGGCCCAGGCCATACTCACTCGCTCACATCACAGGAGTACAGTGCACATTATCCCATCACATGAGTGAGAGCTTGGATTCGAGAAGTCTAGTGACTCCTCCAGGCTGACAGGGTTGAGGTCTGGGGAGGGAGGGCATCTTCTCTGACTGCAGGACTCCCACCTATAACTGCTGGATGCTGGAACAGAACTACCCATGAAGTGCTGTAGTGGACCCTTCTTTCATCTGTCCTGTTCTTTTACCGAGGCCAGGCCCAGAGCTGCCTTCCTGTGGCCCACCTGGGAGACAGGCACCTGGCTGACTAGAGAGGCATGTGGGTCTCGTGGTCACAGAACAGAAGCCACATGGGAGAACAAGCCCCAGAAATGTGTCATTGACTTCAGTAGAATCACACTGAGTCATCATTTAATTTGAATGCATCCCTTTATGTGGCTGCTTCACTTGGGCAGGCCCCGCTGAAGCAGAGAAGCCAGAATCAAGGATTCCACATTCTTGAGAACAGAGAACACATGCTTTCTGAGGAAGGGGAGGGAGTGACCAGTGGAACAAGACAGGCTTCTGGAGATTTATTTGAAACCTGGTCTCACCATTTTCTTGAGTGTGTCCTTGGACAAGGAACTTAATCTTTGAGGCTCAGCTTTTAAAATGGGGATCCACCAAGGACCTCTGAACACAAGAGAATAATTAGAGCTAAAATGGAGTGAACATTTCCCATGTGCCAGGAATTGTGTACATGAATTAAATCATATGCTCGTATAGCTCTCCCAAAGAGGTTTTATTCTTATCCCTATTTTATAGATGAAGGGAATGAAGCACAGAAAGGTTAGGTAGCTTTTCTGAGTTCACACAGCTAGTAAATTGGAAAACTGGGATTTGAACCCCAGCAGTCTGGTTCTAAAGTCTGTGTCCTTGGAGCAGTGGTCACCCAAGAAGTAGAGCAATGAAACATGCTTCTAGGAAGCTATGAGTTTAAAAATTAAAGAATTGAGAATTAAGCCATAGTTTAAGTGCATTTCCTTTAAGTTGTACTTCCTCAAAGAGAAAGGAAGACATAAATTTTTAGAAAAAGCTGGACTGGGAGTAGTTATAAGTGAAATCTCAGGTTTCACAAAAGCCCTGCTATTTTTTGTTTTGCTTTGTTAATGGAAACAAGTTCTCTGTTTGGTTATTCTGCTCTGTTTGGAGATGTGGCACTGAGTTAGGTGCTACACCTTCAACTGGGAAAAATTCAAATTCATATCCCAAAACACCCTAATCCAAGTTGCTCTCTCAAGCTCTATGAGAGTCCAGAAAAGTAGTTTTTAAACCTAATAACGATATGTTCCAGATAAACTTAATTTATAATTTAATGGTGTATCAAATCAGCCTTTTGAGGCATGGGGAAGTCCAGAAATCACACCAATCTGACAAGTGTGGTCTATATTATATAACTCTGTTGTAAGCTCGTCTGCCGAGTTTTGAGGTTTTGTCAATTTTTTTTTTTTTTTTTTTTTTGAAAATAGTCCTTCTAGTACAATGGTATGTATTTATTTTTCATCGTTAATTCCAGTTTAGCTGATATATTAGTTACAACCAACAGAGGGTGATAAATGGCAATATAAAAATTCTTATGAAAGCAATGGGATTAAGAAAGAACAGTACCATTAAAGGAAGTTAAACAAAAATCTAGTTGATAAATAGCTATATTTATAGTACTTATCCATCCTTTGGAGAAATTTCTTTTCACTACTGTGAACACTGCCTACATTACCTTTTTTTACTTAGAAAGCAACTGGGCATTTGTCTCGCATGATCTCATAACAAATATATTTTAAGGTGTTATCAAATTATGGAAATAATAGCTCTACCATGATTTTTGTGAGGGAGAACGTGGTAAATGTATAATTTGTTGTCTTTAATTACCTTCCTGAGAATGGATTGTCATCTGCTCTGCTTTGCAGCCCCCAGAATGAAGACTCTTCCTTCCATTTTGATGGGAGTGGGTATTCTGTTGTGGAGAAGACGCTCCGGGCCACCGTGACACACATAATTATGCTTTTTAGTAGCTTTTCACCTAATGGGCTTCTTCTCTACCTTGCTTCAAATGGCACCGTAAGAATCTTTATGGGGCTTGGACCCCACTGTGTATATACAGTTAGATTGCTCTGAGGATATTTATGTTTAATATGTATTTTCTGAGCATACATTAATATTATTATACAGAGGGTGCCAAAAAATGTATACACATTTTAAGAAAGGAAAAAACTGTATTAAAATTGTAATACTCAATACATACCGATAACAATAGATGAATACAAGTCATGTTTGACTTCTGCAATTACAAGAGATGCTCAAAGTGGTTACCATCAGTGTAATTTTAATACAGTTTTTTCCTTTCTTAAAATGTATGTAAATTTTTTGGTACCGTCTGTATACATACGTATGCCATACTATGTCCCCATTTTAAATAATTTCTTTATTATATTAATACAACTTTATTGAAGAACCTTTGGAAGAGCCTGAGGTAGAAAATAGCTTTTCCATCATTATAGGTATCAATCAAACATTTGCCATTAAATTTTGAGTTTAAACAATATGTGTTGTTCTGTGTTCACTCTGACCACTGCGGCCCTGTGTGAAATCCATCCACAAGAAGTTCATGTCCCCATTTTTTTATCTCATGTACTGGTGATTTCTCTCAATCATCTACTTTAGTTTTTTAGAACTGATCTATTTGTCAGTCTCAATGAAAAAGATAGAAAGAGTTCACTTCTCTTACTGAATTGTAATTTTGATAACAATGAGTTTATCTTATATCTGTGTAATATTCTAGAAAGCCTCTGTGAACTCTTAATTTCATAGCATAGACGTCTGGCTATTGGGCCAGGTCCAGCTTCTTAGTTTGACTTTAGAAGGTTTCTGCCATCCCTGACTTAAAGGGAAAGGAAATCTTGTGATAACGATGTAACTACTTTCTCTTCTTTACAGAAAGACTTTTTATCCATCGAGCTGGTCCATGGCAGAGTTAAAGTTACAGTTGACTTGGGCTCAGGGCCTCTTGCCCTTGCTACAGACCGACGTTATAACAATGGAACCTGGTACAAAATCGCTTTCCAGCGAAACCGGAAGCAAGGTAAATGCACTGCTGCATGGATGGGATATTGTTCTATATCAGAGGAATAGAAATCTTTCCAAAACCAGCAACCTTATTTACATTAGCTTTCTGGGTATTCTTGAATTCTATTCTAACCAAAATCCATTGTTTTCTTTGGAATACTAAGCACCAGGACTCACATTTTGCTGGAGGAATATTATAATTCTATGTGTGTATGCTTTCCAAATGTATTATTTAACATTAAATGCTGGTTTGGAATCAAGAACCAAATCAATTCTGTTTGCTTCCAGAAACAAATTGCCATCATATAGCGATGCATATTCTGGATTTATTGACTTTTGTATGGAGGATTTTCAGTTAATAGTCAAGAATATTCACTGGTCAAATTTGCAGAATGTAAATAAACTTTGTTAGCAGAAGTTTGTGTTTCACTTTAACGTAAGAAGTCATTTTCATTTTCTTACCTATTCCTTTCAATCTCTTTAGGACTCCTAGCAGTTATTGATGCATATAACACTACTTATAAGGAAACCAAACAAGGTGAAACCCCAGGAGCGTCTTCTGACCTCAATCGTCCTGATAAGGAGCCAATTTATGTGGGTGGAATACCTAGGTCAAGAGTTGTAAGGTACGGAATTTTCATGTCCCTAATTACCAACTATATTAGTTTCCTAGTAAAAAGGTACCATAAACTGGGTGGCTTAAACAACAGAAATGTGTTCTCTCACCATTCTGGTGGCTGTAAGTCCAAAATCAAGTGCAGTTGCTTTCTCCTGAGGGCTTTGAAAAAGAATCTGTTTCATACCTCTCAACTTCTGGTAACTTCAGGCTTCCTTCCTCATGTAGATGACATTCTCTCTGTGTCCACACCTTGTCTTCCCTCTGTGTGTGTGTCTCTCTGTGTTCAAAATTTCCCTTTTACTAAGAATGCCAGTCTTACTGGATTAGGACCTCCCTAATGATTTCATCTTAACTTAATTACATCTGTGAAGACCCTATTTCCAAATAAGGTCACATTTGTAGTACTAAGGGTTAGGACTTCAGTATGTTTGGAGGAGGATACAATTTCACCCATAATAATCTACTTTGAGTCAAAGCCATATTAATTGGGAAGTGAAGAAAATTTTTGCAGTAAAATTAATGTTTTTATGTTTATTGCTTTTAGAACATCTAGAAATTGTTATTGTGTAATATTTGGAGACCTCACTTTCCACCACAACTCATTCTCCTCTCTAGACATTTTAGAAAGGTAAAATCTCTTTCTAGGCAAAAATTCATGCTTTCTGCAGACTTGCCTGCATTCTACCTTTATGTGATTAAAATGAATAATATATGTGAAAGTTGAAAGACCAGCATCAGTAAGTTGGATGAAAGATGGCAGAGAAGATGGGTAATAAAATCCTTTTATAATACTGATTCATGTTTAACTTTGTGATTTTAGTAATTTACATACAGTTTTTGTGATTCATTGTCCTCAGTTTTATAATTTTCGATTGGAAAAATTAAGCTTTAATTTTTTTCTTTTAGTCATATTTAAAAGGCCAGCAGTTAAGGCAAGATAGCTTCCAGGGAGTGGGAACATCCAATATCCAAAGTGAGTCACCCAGCCCAGTTGTTTTCAAATGTATATTTGTAGCATTACCCCGCCTTCAGGCTGAGGTCTTATCTAGAATTCTAATATGTGGCACAGAAGTGACGCCACTCCAGTTGCTATGGGTTAAACAATCCAGAATCCACTTTCCCTTGACCTCCATTCTCTTTGCCAGAAATATCTGAAAGTTCCAAGGAACCTGGTTTACAACCTCAGTCATGCCTCTGGTCTTGAAAATGAATACACTTAAATTTCTGGGAGTTGGTCTTACCCCTCTGTCAAGACATAGCCAGGACTGGAAGCCTGTCTCCCAATCCCTGATTCCAGATACCGTGTTTCCCCGAAAATAAGATCTAGCCAGACAATCAGCTCTAATGCATCTTTGTCTTATAATTGGCCTGTGTTTTGGTATGTTTAAATTGTAATGACTATAATAATTTCCCATAAAATATTAAACATTTTTATCCAGGTAATCATCTAAGTCATCAAATACACTAAATTTGATGCCTCTCTTTAGTCCTAAGAACAGCGTTTGTTTGACCTGAAGTTCTCACCATCAATACCCTTCTTAGGAGGAGGCCTTGCTTCAGAATGACACATGGAAACAGAGCTTCCTTATTCATAGGTCCGTTTTTATGGCTTCTTTCAAAAATGGAATTCTAATCCCTGTTGCTCTCATGTCCTTCCCTACAGGAAAGGTGTCACCAGCAAAAGCTATGTGGGCTGTATCAAAAACCTAGAAATATCCAGATCAACCTTTGATTTACTCAGAAATTCCTATGGAGTGAGAAAAGGCTGTATACTGGAGGTAGGAAGCATTTTATTAATATTGGAATGAGTTTCTATACATGCCCACTGATTTATCCACACAATAAAGTAAGACAATCTAAACCGTTGGCGCGAGTAGGAAAGAGATGATGGGAGAAGCTGGCAGTGACCCGTGGGAGGGTCAGCACACAGGTGGGCCTGACACTGCTTTTTCCTCTCCTTTGTGACCAGCCCATCCGAAGTGTTAGCTTCTTGAAAGGCAGCTACATTGAACTACCACCCAAGTCTTTGTCACCAGAATCAGAATTGTTGGCGACATTTGCCACCACGAACAGCAGTGGCATCATCCTGGCTGCCCTGGGCAAGCATGGTGACCAGGAGGGTCGTCGGCAGAGCCATAGGGTGAGTAGCTCAAACACTAGAGAGCCACAGCTCAGGAAGGAAATGGCTTCGGGGAAAAAGTGGACGGGAAGTGACCTCTTCATACACATTTATTGCTTATGGACATGCATTTTTAGTAAGTAAAAGTGGCTATTGCTGAATGTCTTTCACTTAACGAATCAGCGATTTCTGTGTATCTTTCTTCTCAGTAGCCATGTTCCTTGTCTGGCTACTGAGAAGAAAGATACTTGCTGTCTATGTCTAATTCTTTTTAAATTCATTCAGATAGTATATACTGAATTTTCTTCCACATGTTACGGTTGTTACTCTTCATTCTAAGGCTAAAACAGTCAGCCCTCAAATTCTATAGTTTTTGTAGTATACTGCTCCAGGAAGCAGGATTTTCTTTTCCTATTATTATAGGTTTGAAAGGAGCAGAAACAGAAATGTGGGCTCTGATAAGCACAGTAGAACAGCAGTAGGAGAAGAGAGAAAAGTTGATGGTTTTCCATGTTTATATTCCATTTCAGTAGCATAGGTGATATTTACCCTGTCCTCTGCTCAATCTTGTTATATCACGTAATTTGAAGAAACTTCACAAAATGCTAATATATTATCTTAATGAAGCAAAGGCAAGGCAGCTGCATTTGGTAGAGTATTATCCTCACTGTGCAAGATACTTCACAGACATTGCTATGTAATTGTCACAACTACTGTGCAGGGTGAATGCGGCTTCCTGTATTTTGCTGAGGAAGAATGGGTGCAGAGAGGCCAATTAACCTGCCCAACTTCACACAGCTGTTATGTATCAGAGCTAGGACTGAAACACCAGTCTGCAGACCCCCAAATACCTCACCAACCACTTGGTGAAGGGTTAACAACGACAGATGAGTTTATGGACTCCACCAATCTTACTTTTTTTCATTTGAAGTACAATTCACATAGCATAAAAGTAACCAATTTAAAGTGAACAATTTAGTAACATTTAGAGCTTTCACAATATTGTGAGGCCACCTCTTCTATGTACTTCTAAAACATTTTCATTACCCGAAATAAAAGCCTAGGCCGTTCAGCAGCAGCTTTCCGTTTTACCCTCTCCCTGCCCCTGGGAATCACCAACCTTCTTTCTGTCTGTGAATGAATTTATCTAGTCCGTATATTTCATGTAAATGGACTCACACTAGACATGATCTTTAGTCTTTTACTCAGCGTGTATTCCAGGTTCATCCACTTTGTAGCATGCATCAGTACTTCCTTTTATGGCTGAATAATATTCCACTGTATGTACATAGTGTAATTTGTTTATATTAGTTCATTGATGAACACTTGGGGTTGCTGCTACCTTTCGGCTATTATGAACATAATGAATGCTATGAATATACACTTACAGATATTTTTTGAGTATTTGTTTTCATTTCTTTTGTGTATATACCTAGGAGTGGAATTGCTGGGTCATATACTAATTGTATATTAACTTTTTGAGGAACCATCAACTGTTTTCCTTCACCCATCTTAACAGGACCACTTGCAAATCAGAGGTTGCCACTAAGTCAGCAAAAAGGAATGCTGTCACCTAATGCTAGCAAGAGTATTGTGAAACACATTCCAGTTCTGCTGGTAGACCTCTTTTCAGTACTGCCCCAAAAGTTTTAAGGGCTTTAAACATTTTCAAACTCTAATTCTTTAATCCCACTTTTGCAAACATTAGAAAGAATTTCACAGGCAGAAAAAGTTAAATGTTCATTATATATGATCATAAAAATTGTATATGAACTTCCTAAATTTTTAATAATAAAGAAGTGGATCCCACAATGAGATATCACCTCATACCTGTCAGAATGGCTGTCATCCAAAAGACAAGAAATAAAAAGTGTTGGAGAGGCTGTTGAGAAAAGGGAACCCTTCTGCACTCTTGGTGGGGGTTTAAATTGGTGTAGCCTCTATGGAAAATAGTATGAAGGTTTCTGAAAAAAATTAAAAATAGAACTACAGTATGATCCAGCAATTCTACTCCTGGGTATATTTCTGAAGGAAATAAAACCACTATCTGGAAGAGATATCTGTACCCCCATGTTCCTTGCAGCATTATTTGTAACAGCCAAGACATGGAAACAACCTAAGTGTCCATCAATAGATGAATGGATAAAGAAAATTGTATGTATATGTTATATTATATTACATTATATTATATTAACCCGGTCTTATAGTAAAATAAGACCGGGTCTTATATTAATTTTTGCTCCAAAAGATGCATTAGAGCTGATTGTCTGGCTAGGTCTTATTTTCGGGGAAACACGGTATATTTCAGTCATTAAAAAAAAAAGAAGGACATCCTATCATTTGCAATAACATGGATGGACCCTGAGGGCATTATGCTGAGTAAAATAAGACACAGAAATACAAATATTGTATGATCTCATAGAAACAAAGAATAGATTGGTGGTTACCAGAGGTGGGGCAGGGGAGAGCAGGGTGGGAAATGGGTGAAGGTGGTCAAAAGGTACAAGCTTCCAGTTGTAAGATAAACAAGTTCTGGGGATGTACAACATTGTGACTATAGTTAACAATGCTATATTGTATATTTGAAAATTGCTAAGAGAGTACATCTTAAAGTTTTCATCATAAGAAATAAAATTTGTAACTATGTGAAGTGATGGATGTTAACTAAACTATTGTAATCATTTTGCAGTATATATATATATATCAAATCATCATGTTGAACACTGTAAACTGATACAATGTTATATGTGCATTATATCTCAATAGAACTGGAAAAATAACACAAGTGTACCTATTTGTTGGTACATAATGTGGCAATAAATAATAATAACGAAGACTATGTAGAAATGGAAATCTTTGATATGGTTAGTGATAATAGCCTAATAGAGAATGTAAAATATGAATAGAGATTAGAAAGTAATATACAAAATTTAAAATACTTGATTTAGACAGTGAAATTCTTAATTAATTGCTTATCTGGTGCTACTACTCCCACATTATTTTCATAAGACGGTAACTTTTAAAATCACATAGTAATGTTTTTTCTGTGGAATTCTCTGTGCAATCTTCCCAGCCCTTCTTTTGCATCCTGCTGATTGAAGGCCACGTGGAAGTGCATGTCAATTTGGGAGATGGAATGAGCCTGAGAAGAGCTCTCCTGCACGCTCCCACGGGCACATATGCCGATGGACAAGAGCATTCTGTCTCCTTGATAAGGAGCGGGAGGTATTTGTATAACTAGGGCATGGTGACCTCACAGAGGTTCCCCAGTAGGAACTTGTTAAGATGCTCTTTGTATGAATGATCCAGACGATTGCTATGACATTATTAGCAGTTAGCATTCTTACAGTACAAAATAATTCTAAAACCTTGCTAGAATACTTCCTTGTGAGTTAATTTCACTGCTTTGTAATCAGATATTTGCAGAATTTTCTTAATTGAACAACCTTAACTCTGCCCTTTTTGGGGACCCAATATAAATTGTCTTTATATCAGATTAATTCTGTGGGAAATCACATTATAGTTTAGTAAATAGCATTATATTAATACGAAATAATAAATGGTAAAATAGTAAATAGTAGCAGTAAATAGTGAAATGTAAAGAGTAAAATAGTAAATAGTATAATGTCAACATTCCTGTATATTTTAAAAGCACACTGAACATTGTATTTCAGGTAAAGAAGTAAAAGAAAAATACCCTCCAAAAAGCAATTGATCTCAATAATGTTTAATAAAATTCCATTCATTTTTGGAGAATGTTCAATTGTAGATTGTAATTTTCAAGATTCACATATTTAGTCACATATAATGTCATGTTAAAATTTATCTCCAGGGAATTTTTGTTGTTCAGTAAGTACATGTGGAATTACATGTTAAAAGGGACAGTTATGTTTCATTATATTTAGAAGATTTTCTTTCATTTTCTCCTTTGACCTTTTAGAATTATCACTGTCCAATTGGATGAGACAAATCCTATAGAAATGAAGTTGGGCCCATCAGTGGAAAGCGTGACAATAAATGTGTCCAAACTGTACATAGGGGGCATTCCGGAGGGTGAGGCGACATCCATGCTCAAGATGGGAAGATCATTCCATGGCTGTATCAGAAACCTCGTCTTTGACATGGAGTGAGTAGAGCTGTGCTCTCAGCATGTGTTTGCGCTTCCTGATGTTTTAATGCTGAGTGCTGATACTCAGCTGCAATCTGCTTTTGCTGTTTGAAATTACCTAAAATTCTACAAGCTTCTGAAGCGAACCGCATTGTTCTATCATGCAAGTCTCCCAAATGGATTCTATTGGATTAGAATGATGGATAGATCTGGTCATCACACATTAAAAAAAATAATTGAACATTAGTTCCACAGGACTATCAATAAACAGCAGAGGTCAAATACATTTTTGGCATACATTTAAGAGAATGTAGAGATTTTGTGATGCGAGTTTCTTATTGTCTTAAGTTCATTGCATTAAAGGAGCCTTTACAACTGGGCTACTTGCAGTTTCAGCATATTAATGACTCTTTCTAAAACAATTACTGTTTAATTAAGAACTGGAAGTCTCCGTCCCCTGTGTGGAACTCATGATGAACAAGAGAATTAACATGTGCCCATGGGTATTTTGTTCCTCCTTCCTGATCCTCTGCCAATGGTCAGCGTGCTGATGGGACAAAAGCCACGCTTTGACCTGGGCAGACCAGAGTCTGCGCAGGACAAGCTAAATGTGCCCTGAGCATCAAGAGACTGAAGTCTCCCTCTTGACTTGCCTTGTGATCTTGATCAAGGACTTGGATCTTTCATGGTCTCAATATCCTTTGTGAAAGAACCTCTTAGGAGGCCTTGAAATTTGCAAGAATAAAACACTGCATTGGATTTCAACACAGAAATAATGTCAGACCCTAGGTTTAGTTATTTGTACACTTGATACATTTATTCACCCAGTTGTCTGTTTATTAATAAATAGATTAAGCATCTTTATGTTCCTGAAAAAGTTGTGATGCTGAGAACTCAATAGGGCAGAAATGTTTCTGTGCTGTTCATAGCCATGTCCTCAGAAAGTGCCAATAGTGTATGTGTGGACAGGGGACATGTTGCAAGGGCTTCAGGGTAAAAGGACTTATGACAACTGTCCTGAGACAGCTATTCATGACTTCCTGGGAGAGGGAAACCAGTAAGAAAGAATCAGTGTTTAATTGAGGCTACTGTGCAGTGCTGTGAGAGCCCGAACCAGAATTTGCCCTTGAGGCAGTCCAATCAAGGCTGCAGGAGGAGGTGACGACACTGGAGACAACCCTTGACGGATGCTTAGGAATGGCCAGGTGGACAACGTGGGGATGGGCTAAGGGGGCGGGGGCCAGGCAGAAGAATCAAACAAAAGAATATATGAGACAGGATATATGGACTCTAGAAAGATGGCATTGGTTCATATATTGGTTTGTCATATCTTAATTAATTAAGAAAATGCTTTGTTTGTATCCAGGCTTTTGGATTTCACTAGTGCAGTTGGCTATGAACAAGTGGACTTGGACACCTGCTTGCTTTCAGAAAGGTCTCAGCTGGCTCTTCATGGAGAGGATGGCAAGCTCCCACCAGAGCCCCACCCTTTACCAAGTCCAGTAAGAGGGGTTTTCATTCATTAAACCAGTGAGATCCAGTCAGAAAATAAGAGTGAGGCCCAGAGGAAATTAAAATGGGGGCCTCGTTGCAAAGGTGTTGGGAAAGCTGACTGGGCACATTGGAGCAGTGACACAAAGGGAGGAGGTTGGTGCCATCTGAGCCTGGGAGCCAGGGATGCCAAAGGAGTGAGTCTTCTGGTTGACACAGAAGCACAAAGAAGACAGACCCTTCCATGGAGGCCGCTTGGAGCTGGACGGGAGGGAGAAACTCTCCTGTTTCTTCCATCCACCCACCTTGGACTCTCACAGCACTGCCTCCCATTGGCAGAACCAGCTGGAAGCCCCTTTGGAAAAGTTCTGGGGTCATCCCTGTGATAAAAGCAGAGCAGGAGAAGGGTGGGGAATGACCCTCTGAGCAAACTCACAGATGACATGGCAGTTTACAGAGTGCAGAATAGAACACTCAGGCACCTCATTTGACTGCCACACAGCAAGCTTTTGGGCAGTTTCTATAAGGACTCATGATCACTTTGGTGGATTTAGTCAGAAACATGAAAATAAGTATTGAATGTAAGCCATTGTGCATATCATTGTTGCTTAGAAAAAGGATTTGATTCATCTAGGTAAAGTTACTTTTTACCAAATATTTTTAATGGCAGTCATTGTTTTCATTGTCTTTTCCCTTTTCCGATTTCTCCGTTTCCTTAGTTGAAGGCATACTCTCTAATTATTTAAATGATGCGCAGATATGTAAAAAGCAGTTCCTTCCAAGCAGGGCCAGTCTTTGAGTGCAGGACTGCTCTCTGGAGCATCTGCCCAGCCCGAGCCAGAAAACTGAGTCTGAGGCCTCACCTGGTTTGCAGTGTGTGGAGGGCGCTGCCGGGCAGCTGCTGGTGCCTGAGCACCTTGTCTGGCTCCTCACATTCTGCCCTGGGGTTCTGGGAGCCCCTTCCAGCCTGGCTCCTCTTGGCTGCACCTTCTACTGTCCATGAGGAATTAGAGACGTCAAACTCGGAGGCCCTGCTAGGCCTGTCATCTGTGCACACTTCCAGTGTCCCCGTGCCATGTGCTGTAGCTGTCCTGCATCAGCCGATATCCTCAGCTGGGGTGGGGGTGCGGGGTCAGGGGGAGGGAAGCCTTGCCACTTAGGCCTAATGAAATTCCTGGGAATTTAAGTCAACTTGAGTGGGAGTGAGATGAGAGATGCTCTAATTGCTTTCTTGGAGAGATAAAGGGCTGGCAAGTAAGTTATTTAAAGCAAAGAAGATTAAGCCAGTGCAAACATGTATTTGTAGTCGTTGGTGTTCTGATATGATTGCTTCTGAGATGTTTTCTTCATGGAAAACTGTGCCCGTGTTAGTGGGGGTCCTGGCTGTGTGGCTGAGTGTCCTTGTGCATTTCTTACAGCATCAGTGTGCTGTGGATGGAGCCCCAGAGTATGTCCCCAACGCACACCAGTTTGGTCTCGTGCAAAGCAGCCATTTTGTCCTGCCTTTCAATCAGCTGGCTGTTAGAAAGAGGTAGGCATTGTTCTGAAGTCCTTATGAGGAGTCCTATTCCTAGATGAATCAGGAAGGTATTCTTCAGCAATGGGTCTTTTCCAGAAGCAGCTATTTCTATTTTATTACGGAGTGCTTGACTGCCAACCAAGTGGCAGCAGTGAGAAGGCAACCAGATAGAAATGCAGCCTTTATGCAAACCAGATGTTCACACTGTGATCAAGTGGGGTTCCTGTGGGTTGTCTTCACCCCTTTTAGATGATGGCTGTTTACTGCCTGTTTGTGTGTGTGTGTATGGAAAGCATGGAGGTATCTGTATAAATCATTCCAATTCCAGAGTCCGAAGTCCCCTACATTTATTATCATCTAGTCTTTCAACCCCATTCTACTGTAAGCATTCACTAATCTGATGCAGTTGTCTACCCAAACTCTTTCACTGTGCCCTCCCCCGCAAATTCCTGGGGCCACACCCACACCAGTCTGCATATTCCCTCGGGCCCTCACACCTGCGGTCCCGAGGACCCTTATTAAGGGAAGCCAGCTCACATCCCACTGACGGGGGCTGAAGTTCCTCTGACTCCTCATCCTTCCTTTCTCCTCTAATCTCCAGCTCATCTGAAGTTCATGCCTCCAGACTCTGCTACACCCCACACCTCTTATTGCTGCCCTCTCTGACCACTACCCCATCACTGTCTTTTTTCTACCACTCCTTCCATCATTCTCCAGGAATTCACAGCCTCCCAACACTTGACCTTTCAAGTCCTTTGGCTCCAATCTGTCAAAGGTCTTTTCCTCCTTTCTCCGCAGCTACCCTCTCCCCACTGTCATACCCTTGCCTGCTTCATAAGTGCCCATCCCACCTCCTAACATTTTACTTTAAGCATCCTATGAACTGACCTCTTCCTCCTCTCTCCTCTGTTACTCCCCACTCCAGCAGTTCCTCCACTACATCAACACCTCTAAGCCCTCATGATTCTCACGATCATCACCCCCTTCTCTAGCCCCGAAGCACAGTTGATCCCCTACTCACGTAGGTTGGGTGCTATTATTACACATGTTCCTTTGCAAACTCCCGTGATGCTCTCGTCTCTTCTACCGTGACCACAGGTAAAACCCACACTTGGCCAGAACCCAAGCTGGTGGACAAGGCTGCGGAAATGCATTATCTCTTTCCTACCTGTTTGACGTTGAAGTCCTGGCCACGAATCTCAGATAAAAACCTCCAGAATACATGAGGAGCCAATATATTTCTCTAATACGTTCACTATTTTTTATTGTTCATAGCTTCTCCTCTTATTTCAAAACTCTGTACATCCCATAGCCTCTCTTCGTGCCCCAGATGATGACCTGCCTCATTGAAAAGAGAGAACTCCTTCATCTGTCCACTACCAAAAAGAGAAACCCCTGGCCTTTGTCCCCATTTCTCTACCTCTTCCCCTGCCACCATGGAGGAAGGGCCCTTGTTCCCCCTCTTGCTTGCCTTCTGGAGTCCGTCACCGCTGTCCTCCCCAGCATATCGGCAGTATCCCTTTGTCCCTCTTTCATTCATGATTCCCACCAGCACACATACAGAATCAGTAGCAAACACTTGTGCCAGAGACTGTCTCAGTATTGTACTCATGTACCCTAACTTAGTCTGATACTTGTCCTATGAGGAAGGTAATATTATCTTCATTTTATAGACAAAGAAGTTGAGGCACATGGAAGTTAAGTCATCTGCTCAGAGTCACACAGAAGAGCTTAAACTTAAACCCAGGCACTGACCTGTGTCTATGCTTATAACACTACCTCTCTCGTAGTTTCTAACCTTTAAAACAAACTTTCCAGGAGACCACACACACACACACACACACACACACACACACACACACAGTATTCTGGCTCTGTTGCACAATAAAACTTCTTGAGTTGCCTTATGTGGCTGTATGCCTTTCCTCACCTTTCATTCCCTCTCCTACCTACCCCGGCAGCCTCCCCTCCCTCCTTGGTTGCTCTTGCCAGAGTTGTCCCAGACCTGCTGTGGCCACGTCCCATCCCAAGGTGCCTTCTCTGCTGGGCCCTCAGCAGTATCACACCCACTTGGCCCTCGCTCTCCTGATTTCCTGCTCTCTCCCTGTCCACCCCTGCTCAGTCTTTTCTGCTGGCTCTTCTTCCATCAGAGAAGGCCCAGGGCCTCCTCCATATATTCTCCAACAGTGGTCTTCTAGATTCCAACGACTTCGAAATACCATCTATTTGAACCAACACCCAGGTCTCTAGCCCTGACCTCCACTTAGAATTAGGAGCTGTATAACCAACTGGCTACTTGACATCTCCATGTGGATTGGGACAGGCTCCTCCACCTCAAAACACCAAAATAAAATTAACTATCTTCCCCAAACCTGCTCTTTGTCATTTCTGCAGACATCACCACCATTCACCTGGTTGCCGAAGGCCCAAACACAGAGATTATTTTCTGTCCCTCACTCTCCAAATTCAGTCTAGCTGCAAGTCCTATTGCTTCTTCCTCCAGAACGTTTTGTGAATTAGTTCACCTTCTTCGCATCCCCCACCACCACCCTGCTCTAAGTCACCACCCAGCCTCTATGGACTGTTTAACAGCTGCCTGCCTGACGCCTGCTGTCACCCTGTCCCCTCCGGATTTGTTCTTCACATCAGAGGTTTCTTTTTTTAAGATATAAGTCATGCCCACTCTCCTCCTTAAAACCCTCCTTTGACTTTCACTGCACTTAAAATCCAAATACTGCCTTCCAGAGCCCCTCATCCATGAGGATGGAGCCACACCCTCATGTCCTGTCCCTGTGTGCTTCAGTGATGTCACCCTTCCTTCTGTGGAAGGACACCTAGACGCAACCATCCCTCCAACCCTACGTGGTGCCATCTCCCACATGGCCCCGGTTGGGGATTCCTGGCTGTCCACCACGACCAAGCCCATTGTTTTAACATACTCTGTACTGTCTGAAAACAAAATGCAGGCCTTTCCTTCGGGCTCTGTGGGGCTTGCTCCTGTCTGTCATTCAGATTTCAGCTGACATACCTATTTTCAGAGTTGCCTGCCTGACTACTTCATGTACCACCACTGACCTGCTCACGACCCAATATTAACTCTGGCGTATTTCTGGTATTAGCTTTACTTTCCCTTAGTGCACGGCTTTAGCGTCCACTCCTAGCACAGTTCCTGGCAGATGAAGGGACACAGTAACCATTAGCTGAGCGAATGGATAGGTAAATGAATGACTCTTTCTCCTGAGATGGCAAACGTAAATGTTGAAATAATTATTGGGTTCTCTCTTTGAGGTTATTTTAAAAAGCAAACCTGCACGCTTTCTCCTTTCTGAGGGCTGAGCTCTTGTTTTTCTGCAGGCTCTCGGTTCAGCTAAGTATCCGCACGCTTGCCTCCAGTGGTCTGATTTACCACATGGCCCACCAGAACCAGGTGGACTACGCCACGCTCCAGCTGCACGGGGGCCGCCTCCACTTCCTGTTTGACCTCGGGAAAGGCAGAACAAAGGTCTCTCACCCTGTGCTGCTCAGTGATGGCAAGTGGCACACGGTACGCTTTCAGGAAGCTTCTCGTCACGCCTTCAGAGTTTTGTCCCATCGGTCCCAGGTGTCCACTGCGCTTCACTGCAGTGAAATTTTCCCTTTGATTTCTGCTCGCTTAGTGTCTGGTTTCTCCCCTTTGGAACATAAGCTCTTTACAGACAGGGACCTTTTTTTCTTCCTGGCATATCCCCAGGGCCTACCTCCGAGCCTGATACCTCATAGGCAATCAGCACACACTGGTGGAGTGAAGGAAAAGTACCAAAAACACTCTCGACTTGATGAGAAGTAAATCAAGCTCATCCATGGTGTGGATGGGCCAAACCTGAAAGCACGACATTTGCTTTCTTATCACTAAGGCTCTGGAGCGCTTTCTGCTCTGAAGCACCATTGCCTGTGCCTGCTTCCGGTCTTCTGCCAGACTCAGTTCCTTCTCACCACTGGCTGTGTAAAACTCTGGGCCATCCCTTAGGATGTCATTCAGGGTATTACAGCCATAATGAACAGAGTTGCAAAAAAACGTTATCAAAATTTTTTGATTCCTTAAAAATCGTAGATGTTTTCATTTTGCTCTAGGTCAAGACAGAGTACTTTAAAAGGAAGGGCTTCATGGTGGTTGACGGCCAGGAGTCCCCCATGGTGACCGCAGTGGGAGATGGCACCACATTGGACGTGGAAGGGAAGTTGTACCTGGGAGGCCTCCCCTCCGATTACAGGGCCAGGAATATTGGAAATGTAAGCAGCGTTTTCAGTCTGGGGCCCACTTTACCTTATTGTGGTGGTGTTTATTTTGTAGAGGAACATGTTTATGTTTAAATTACCTTGTTTGGACCTGGGGCATGGCTGCAAGATGCAAACCTTTCGAACCTCGTCCCTAGATTGTGTGCTGAGGCTTCCCGTTGAAGCCTGACCAGCCTTTCCCGCCTGTTAGTCAGTGAACATTTCTCTTTCCACAACCTCTTAGCCCCAGTACAGCTCAGGAAAGTCCAGGGAATTTGTATTTGCAGATTAGAAAGCTCCTCATTCTTGATTTCCATAATATTTAATCAAAGAAATGGGAAACACATTTATGGCATTATTAGCAAAGGTACTCATATAGTAGCATTAAGCTAGGCATTTATGTGAAGTATTGTGGCAATTAGATTTTAAAAACCCAAAGATAGTGTTTTAATGTGTTTTGTTGAAGTATAGGAAAAAAACTGCCCTTGGTTCTATTCACCACCGTCCGCTCTCACGTTATTTGACTTAGATCACGCACAGCATCCCCGCTTGCATTGGGGAGGTGACGGTGAACAGCAAACAGCTGGACAAGGGCAGCCCAGTGTCTGCATTTGCAGTTGCCCGGTGCTACGTAGAGGCCCAGGAAGGAACTTACTTTGAAGGAAGTGGATATGCAGCTCTTGGTACGTATGATCAACAATCTCAAAGAAACCTTTGGGACTCACCTGCACATTAAGAGGATATGGATCCAAGAATTATGTGATGGGACAGGACCCACTGGACAAGGCTGCAGCAAGACCACATTTAGTTAAGTGTTCCTGTTTATTCTGATTTCTCAGCTTCTAATGTACAAGGCTTCTCAGCTTTTGTGCCATCCAGATGGCCTGACAAAGGCTTCCTCCCCCCAGAGTCGGTGCAACTCCTGGCAGAGGGTAACGTGCAGGTTTAATCTCTACCCTCCCTAAATTTATGTAAGGAATGCTGTCACTGTCCAAGTTAATAAAGACCTTTGAATTAAAAATCAGCAGCATGAAATATCCAGGCCAGACAGCCAAATGAATGCAAGTCAGATTTGATAAAGAAATTAACTCTACTTAGACTATTGAAAATATTAACCAATTAGAAGTAGAGGAATTTAAATCTGTACATTGCCTTAGAATAAAAATTCTTCAAGGTTTAGAACTAGCCTTTCAAATGTACCTGACAGTCCCTCCCCGTTTTAGATAACTGATTTTCCTGTCGGGAGGGAGGGAGAAGGTACGTAGCACACATCTCTCCTTCATTCTTCCAAACTCTGGTAACACCACCTTCTCCCATTTTCCCTTCAGCCCTGGGTGTGGTAACAACTGCCTGCTGTTGCTAATATCCCCAATTTATCTCAGCTTTTTAAATTACCTGAATAAAAAATCCATTCAATTAAATACCCACTTTTTAAAAAACTTAGTGTGGAGTTTGACTAATACACTCAGTAAATGAGGACATACCCAGTATGCAGACATTGGGAAAACAGAGTATTTCTGAATAAATGATGAAGGGATTGTATTGGATCAAATCCCTTTTGCTTTTTTCCCTGTGTGGCTCCGGATTAAAGGATGTGCCTGCCTTGGCCCTAGTCTGGTTTAGCCCCCAATTGTGTGTCTTTTTTAAAAGTGTCACTTCATTTTACAGATGTGCAAGCTAAGGCTCAGAGGGTGGAGGTAACTTGCTGGTGGGGATGGAGCTAGATCCAGAAAAAGCGCTGGAGCCAGGTCTCCTGAATCTCAGTCAGGAGCCAAAGTACACAGCCAGCTGAGCCCAAGGCCTCTCTGAGCCTGAGCCTTCCTGGGCGGCCAGGGCCCACTCCTAACTCGAGGGTCTCCTTGTGTTTTCCAGTCAAAGAAGGCTACAAAGTCCGATCAGATGTGAACATCACACTGGAGTTTCGTACCTTCTCAGAGAATGGCGTCCTCCTGGGGGTCAGCAGCGCCAAAGTGGATGCCATTGGATTAGAGATTGTGAATGGCAAGGTAGGTGCTTCATCTCAATGGGGTGCCCCGTCACCCCAGGGTCAGAGACAGAGCAGTTGAGAGATACTTAGGTCCAAATTTCTAATTATCCACTTTAATGGAATGGAGAAAAGGTTCAGTTAATATTAAAAAATAGGTAATCCTAAAAAGCTTTGTAAAAATAACTTCTTTTATAATTCTGAAGTTAAATTCAAAGCAAAATTAACAACTACAATACAAAGACCTTTTTTTCCTGAGCCATCTTAAAGTAAGTTGCCGACCTGATGCCCCATTTTCCCTAACATTTGTAAACTTTGTTATTTAGAAATAATTATAGATTCATAGGAAGTTGCCATGAAATGTACAGGGAGGTCCTCATGCACTCTTCACCTAGGCTTCTCCGGTGTTAGCGTCTCGCATAACTAGTAAGTACATCAAATCCATGAACTTGACATTGGCACAATCCACTAAGTTTAAGTTATGCTACTTATACATGTATGTGTGTGTGTAGTTCTACCCAATTTTATCACGTGTAGCTTCACGTCACCACCACCACAGTCAAGACACTTAATTGTACCATTACCACACGCTCTCTTGAGCTAACCCCTCTAGTTTTCTCCCCCTGCATCCTAACCCAGGCAATCACTAATCTGTTCTCCATCTCTCTGTTATTTCAGGAGTGTTATACAAATGAAATCATGCAGTACGTGTCCTCTTGAGATTGGCTTTCCAACTCAGCCTCATTTCCTGGTGGTTCACCTAGGTTTTTGCGTGTATCAGTAGTTAGTTTCTTTTTATTGTGGAGTATTCCATGAGATAGATGTACCACAGTCTAGTTTTTTTAATGCAAAAAATGTAGTTTTTTTTTCCTATATAACTATTCTGCTCCTGCTTTCCAGGTTCAAGTCCTTCTTGTGTTGGGAACAAAATGAACTCAACAATTAAGCAGACGTCTCTTCTGCTTTGAAATGGCCTCCTTCAGAGGTTCTTCCAGTTCTCATTCTCTTTCCTGTCCCGTTTGGGTCCATCTGAATGCATCTTATTTGCAAGGATTGGGGGAAAAGAGTCTTAATTGTCCTTTTTCTTTTCTGTGGGCTGTCTCCTGACAGCAGGGAGGTATAATTCAACTCTCCTGATCTTCAGACACAGCCTGTCTTTTGTGCACTTGGTCAGTTGTCCCTGGCTGGTTGTAAGGAGCAGTCTGAAGTCTCAGTGCATGGGGATTCCTCCTGGAGATTTAGCCAACGTCCTTTGCAGATGAGGCTTCCATCCCAGCTGTCATGGGCACTGCTGCCTCTCCATCTTCAGTCACCTTCCGATCCCCCAGACTTGGTAATGTCTGCTGTGCCATCACAGGCCATGGGGCATCAGAGTGGTGGTTTTTCAAGTCCTCTCTCTACCTCACTGCACTTTGCCACCATTCCCACTACACTGTGATCAGCTCATGTTGTTGTGGGACTAAGATGCTTGACTCTTCCTGATACTGCTTCCTGGAAGGCAAGGAACAAGTTTCTATGCTCTAGATTCCCCGAGACTTCTTTGCTTGTTTCCAGTATTTCCCTACTTACTCCCCACAGGGTTTTTGGTTCCCAGGAGATCCTAGAATGAGGGTGGGGAGAATATAAGAAAGTCATCAGACCGCTTGCCCTTCACCTCTTCTCCCCACTTACCTCATCTTTACGTAGAAACAAAATTGTCTCTACATCATATTGCTGCCTCTCTACACTGTGGCTTATAACCAACTTTTTTCCTCATCTGCACTTCAAAAGAATTATGACACATTTTGTATCGATTTGCACATTTTTGTGTGACATCTGAAAAATGTTAATGAAGTATAATAGTTGCAAAAAATGTAATTCCTGATGTATATTTTACCACTATTGGCTTATTATTTATTGTTCTTTTAAAACATTTTTAGTGATGGCCCAAGAGTTTATAATATACATACATCTTTAATTTGTCATAGGCCACCTTGACATAACACTGAGTGACTTTACATACAGCATAAGAACCTTACAGCAGTATACTTACAATTCTTCCCTCCCATCTTTTGTGTGCTACTACTCGCTGTGGTAGAACATCTATAGTTTGTCAGAAGGGAGTTAATGAATGTTCTTTCATAGGTGTTAGCAACTGCTGTGAACCGCCACCCTCAGTAAACCCATCAGTTCATGATTTGAGGACACAGCGCTAAGACAGTGCTCAGGCTTGTACCTATGGGAGGTGGGCATTTGCCCTTTCTGAAATTTCAGGGGTAAGATAGCCTCTGAATCCTTTAAGAGGCTATTTTTCATAATGATTGTTTTTTATAGTTAGCTCTCCCTTTTGGCAGAATGCTGGGATTTTATCCACTCCAAGCACATCATGTAAATGGATTGTGTTCCTTAAATATGAAAAAACTCACCAAGATATGTGTCTCTCTGCTTGTGCCTGTTGTTCGTCTAGCTCTTGTTTCATGTTAACAATGGTGCTGGTAGGATAACGGCCACATATGAGCCCAAAGCTACCAACAGTCTCTGTGATGGAATGTGGCACACCCTGCACGCTTCCAAGAGCAAACACCGTGTGGTTCTGACCGTCGATGGGAATGCCGTTCATGCCGAGAGTCCACACACCCAGTCCACCTCAGTGGACACCAATAATCCCATTTATGTCGGCGGCTATCCTGGTACGTCTGGATGTCTGCTCTGCTTCTTCACTTTTAAGTGGCATTGTCACTGGTGCAAGTAGTAGTTTAAATGGATATGGGATAGGGATTAAGAAAAATACATGGTTTGACTGACAAACCCTTTACCATTTTAGAAAGGCTATTTCAAAAACCTAGGAATTCTTTGGAAAAATTAAAATAATCTACACTTGTAAATTGATCATTAGGTTAGACTCTAAGAATATTAGGTGTGATGTAAAGTAAGCTGGATCACTGTACTGAGGTAAATCACCTTAGAGATCTCCCAGAATAGGGAATCATTTTGGGGTGGGTAATCATTTCAGAGGACAGACATGTCTGTTACCCTCTTCACACTGCTTTCAGGTTAGAATTACACATTTTCAGATGTTCCAAATAATTGTTACAAATGAAAATAAAATGAGTATCTTTTAAGATTTTTAAAGTCACAATTATGCCTTATAATTATTGCATAATTAAAAGTTTTCATTGACTTACATTATCATCGAAGCCACATATGTGGGAGAGTCGTATTGTCATTTTGAGATTATTTTTGTTCCTATTGTGCTGTCCAAGTCATTTAACAAAATTAAGCAAGACTTCTTTTCTTTCCTAAACAGCTGATGTAAAGCAAAACTGCCTGAGCAGCCAGACTTCCTTCCGGGGGTGTTTGAGAAAGCTCACTCTGGCTAAGGGCCCTCAAGTACAATCCTATGACTTCAGCAGAGCTTTTGACCTGCAGGGAGTTTTCCCTCATTCCTGTCCTGGGACTGAGCCCTGAACTTCAGGGAAACGCCTCAATTGGGAATCATTGCTTATATTTTCAAGAGAATTATTTTTGTTTATTAAAATCTCTTCAGTTCAGATTTCATTTCCAACTCAGGTTACGTGTTTGCACAGAGAGATTTTGTGTTCTGTTAAAGTAAAACTACATGTACAACAAATACCTCTATTAAATAGTTTAAAATGTCCATTGAATTCATTGGCTCCCTTTTTGAAGTTTTTCAATGAATCTTTGTAAATTTTGAATATCCTGTTAATTACTTGACAGTATTTCACATTTTGCATTTTGAGCTTTTAGAAAATAAAATACCACTACACACTATAATAAACTAGAGCAGAGAATGAATACTTTCCTTTCTTCACCAAAATGTTAAGCTCTGATTTCTACAACAGACAAGCAATGCAATTGTTGCTGTCCAGCAGAGGTCACCAGCTGTTTGTCACAGACGCCTTTAAACAGGCTCCAGGGAGTCAGAGGGGACAAAGGCAGAAAAGGAAGGAGATGGATATATCCTTGTTCTGTCAGGACTTTTTTTGTGCAGCACACACACACACAAAAAAAATAATAACAATAACAAAAAACTACAACTAATTAGCTCTTCTTTTATTGTCAATTTTATTTTCACCCCTTGGAATAAAACAGTTTTCCTTGATCAACTACTTTTCCTGGGAGGATGTGTGTAATTTCAAAGGAGGGAAAATTTAAAAGCCACACGTATATTCTTCTAATGAAATAAGCAGTTTTAAACCCAGATTTCTAAACTCGCATTTATTCACCCCAATAGGCCAAAACGGCTGCTCTCCCATGTGCTTCAGAGAAATGATTTCATTTTTCAAAAGCTTACTTGAAGAGAGGGCTCTACCTCTCTTATCAATGACCTACTTTTCCAGTAAGGAAGGTGATCGATTCAATTTCTATTTGTGAGAGATTTTAATTTGATAAATAAGAAACTCTGGTCCTGGTCCCTGTCCCTCTTCTGTGCCTTGGTCATGTTTCTCAACCTTCGTGGAGATCTGCACCTCCTGGCTGATGTCTCTGAAATTTGTAATTCTTTCCGAATTAAATATCTGCATGAAGATATTAGAGAAAGGTAGCAGCTAATTGTGGAAGTGCTGATTGTTCTTTAGCACCTGGCAATTTTAGGAATGCAGACTCCTTCAGTCTAAAGGCAGCCTTTGGGAAGCTGGGTTAGGAAAGGGCCATTTGCATCTCAGTAGTGAAAATGCACAAGGAGGGGGGCTCACTGTACTTCGGGTGGCCGTTCAGTTAATGTTGGGAGATGGGCGATGACATGGGAGATGGGAGATAAGTGGGAGATGACAACTCAGACTTTCTAGACCTTGGTCCACCATGTTGGGTGAGAAAGTGATCCAAACCAGGACAGAGAGCAGCCTATAGAGTTGCCCTGGAATTTGTGCCCCTGTCTTCCTATTCCCTCTCTCCTTCCTTCCTTCCTTCCTACTCCCCCTGTCCACTTTGAGCTAAAGCAGAGTTTGGGTCTTTCATGGTTATACCTATTCCCAAGGCCTCTTAAAAGATCCCCTTAAGGGAACGTCCACTTCTCTCCCCTTTAGCCTTGCATGGAGCACAGAGAAGAGCAACCTGGGTTTAGATGTCTTCCCATGAGGGTAAAGAGCCTGGATTCCGGGTCAAATACCCAGCTCTCATTCTCATGGTGGGTCTCATGCTGGTTCCTTAACCTCTCTCAGCAAGGCTGATTCTGGCCTTTAGAGTAAGGTTGCCATAAAATAAAGGACACCCAGTTAAATTTGAATTTCAGATAAACAACAAATGTATTTTTGGTGTAAGTATGTCCTAACTACTGTACAGCATCCTCTATTTTTTATTCGCTAAACCTGACAACCCCACCTGAGAGGCCCCAAGGACATAAAAAGCTTATATCTCCCTTCCCTAACTGCCAAGTGATTCAAAATGAAAATAATCTACAACTTAAAAAACATGCAACAAAGTCCATTGAAAACCACATGTGGTCATTTTATTATTATTATGGTAAGAACATTTAACGTGAGACCTACCCTCTTAGCAAAATTTTAAGTGCATTATATAGTATTGTTAACTAGAGGCAAAATATTAACTACAAGCACAGCAAATCTCTAAAACTTGTTCATCTTACATAACTGAAACTATACCCGTTAAACAGCAACTCCCCATTTCCCCTCCCTTACTGCCTGGCAACCACCATTCTGTTTTTATGAGTTTGACTATTTTAGATACCTCAGATAAATTGTATCATGCAGTACTTGTTCTGTGACTGGCTTATTTCACTTAGCATAATGTTCCTACAGGATCATCCATGTTGTCACATATGGGAGGATTTTCTTATGTTTTAATGACTGAGTACTATTCCATTATATATTTTTTTCTTTATCCATTGATGGACACTTAGGTTGTTTCAATATCTTCGGTATTGTAAATATTACTGTGATGAACATAGAAGTACAGGTATCTCTTTGAAATCTGATTTCAATTATTTTTAAATTTTTTTAGCAACTCCATACTATTTCCCATAGTGGCTGCACCATTTTACATTCCTACCAACAGTATGCAAGGGTTCCAATTCCTCCACATCCTAACCAACAATTATTTTGGTGTTTTGTTAATAGCCACCATAAGAAGTGTGAGGTGATATCTCATTGTGGTTTTGATTTGCATTTCCCTGATGGTTAGTGATGCTGGGTATTTTTTCATGTACCTGTTGGCCATATGTATGGTTTTCTTGGGAAAAATGTCTTTTAAATTCCCTTTTCCATTTTTAAATCAGGTTATTTGGTTTTATTGCTATTGAGTTGTAGGAGTTCCTTATTTAACTTGAATATTAACCCCTGAGGAGATACATGGTTTGAAGATATTTTCTCCCATTTCATAAGTTACTTTTTCATTCTGTTGTTTCCTTTGCTGTGCAGCATGTGGTAAATTTTTAACTGGCCTTTGGTCCTTCTTTCCAGTTTTTCTTCCATTTTCCCTGAAATAGTAACTTAGATTGATATTCTTGTTTTATCCTGACATACAAGCAGGCTAGCTATTCTCAAATAAGTTATTGGAGCTAAAACTTGTACTGGATAAAGAAAGGATGCTAGTGTGTTGGCAGTCACACAAATTCAAAGGAAAAAGGAACAGAGCAATGAAAGAAAGCCATATGCTGCTATAATTTCCTTTCCACTAACATTTGCCAACTCCTTGAATGAAGTATTTGCTCCACAAAAAGAATACCTCTGAAGGTCCAGTACAATTTCATAATGCAGCAGAGGCCCTGGAAACAAAAGCTGCTCTGTTTTTGACCTGTAGATTAAAGCCCAATTTATATAATTGTTATTGATTTTCCCATATTGTCTGTCTAAACAACCATATCTAAAGTGATGCATTGCAATTAGGGAGGATACACAACATGACTGAATATGAAACAACCCTATATCAATACAGGCTTATGAATTAAGTGCTAATTTAGTGTCTAAAGCAGATCTTGAGATGAAAATAGATACAATGTTCTATTAGATTTGCTGGGGTTAGGAGGCATATGTATTTTCACCTTGGAACACTGTAATTGTGGTACCATGAGATAAACTGGTCTGGGAAGGCTTAAAAGGTCGTTGTAACTAGGCTTTGCAGAATGCACAACAGCAACATTTGTGGGAAGCAGTTCAATTTACAAAGTGCTTTCACATGCACGGTGCTGTTTGGGTCTGGAGAAGGAGGTCTAGGAACATGACACATGGGTGTAAGCTACGCAGCTAAAAGAAAGGGACCTTTTGGGTGCAATATGGGGTTGGGGGATAGGTGGAGAGAGAACAGAGAGGATGGGGCATGATCATGGAGAGCCCAAAAGCCAAGCATATAGGAAGGAGAGACTGGACACGATGCCTTATGAAGCATCAGGGTTTTTTATAAGGGGAGTGTAGTGACAAAACATGCAGATGAAATCATAAACCGGTTGGAGAATGTAGTCTCAGTCAGCCAGTTGAGCAAGACTTAGAGGTGACTGATGACCAGGGTGGTGGTAAGAGACAAGAAAATAATATAGGAATGTTAGAGGCTCCAGCAATACGTTAGCTTTAGGCAGTAAAGGATTATGGGACAATGGGGAGCTTGGAGCAATGAGAATTCCAGGAATAGAAGATAAATTGAGAAAAATTAGGAGCTGAAGTTTTGAATGTATTGCGTTTGAGAGGCGGGTGGGAATATCTGAAGGGAGGTATCTCGGCTATTTGAATGGAGAAGAATGGGGGCCAGATGAGCTAGAGTTGGCTAATGGGCAGAGGGCTTAGGAACTGCTGCCTCTAAGGCCTGTCATGATCACCACCGACTCCTGGCTGAGGAAACATCAAGATAGACCTGAGAATGACAATGAAGGCAAACCGGCTAAGAAACTCTCACCAGGCATTGATGTGTAGGTACATTTTCTGAGCACTGCTAGGTTTTGGTCAGGATTCTTCCACAGAATAAGTGTTCAGTCTCAATGGATTCTCAGAGTCTTTTAGATTTGCAGATGATTTCTCTTACTATATATTTTACTTTCTACAGGTCTTTTTTTTTTTTTTTAAAGATGAAAGGATTTGTAATGTAGAAATAAGGAAGTCTTCCTAGATTCCTTATGATAGTGTACTTGGTAATGATGACACTCCTTTCTTCACCAGTAGCAGGAACATATCAGTCATGTTTTTAAAATCTCACAATAGCCTGTGTGTTTCCTCCCCAGCCATAACAACTCCCTCCCCACACTGTTATCTGCTTTTCTCTCTTCCTTGGAACTGTGACTGAAGACAACTTTGCCTCGTATTCCACCCAGGACTCTTCTCACAACTACAAACTGTGTTATTTTTTGTATCAGCCTCAGAATCTAATAGCAGCAACAAATGTCTCAAAGACGGCAGCAACTTGAGTAGGAAGCATCAGGTCGTTTCCTTAGCTTGGACTGCACTGAAAAGCAAAATGAACGTGGGCACATCCCCTAGCATTTTGTGATAACTGTTTTCTCTTAGGCGTATTTTGAAGCCTTAATATTTCTTTGTCAGACTGATATTTCATATAATTTTCAAAGTTTCAAAAACATCACAAATTTCAAGTTTGTATAGTTCATGTCTCTATTTTCCTGTGTGCAGTTACATTTTCAGTTTCCCATGTTTTTGATAAATCTTTCTGCACAGCCCTTTGCAGCACTCACAGCTCCAGTTCAGGACCTGTCATTGTTCTTAATGGCTCTTAGTTAGGCTTAGTTTTCCTCTCAGATCATAAGTACTTCTCAATGATCCTCTAGTTGTTTCGTAGCTCCTTGCTACGGTATATATTGTGTTGGATATGTCTTGGGCATTTCTCTTGGAGCTAACATAATTAGGACATGTGGGAGTTTAATAGGAAGTAATTGTTAAATATTAGTGTATCATTTTTTTTCTAAAAATACCTCAGCAGTATAGTTATTTCTATAAATTTGAAGTTGTTTGTAAATGTAATTCCTCTGAGCCATCTAATAAGCGTAAAACAAACGGCAGAACAAACAAGCCTCTTTTGCAAGGTATTCCCAAAAGAAATTCTATAGCCTTCACAGTTTTCATAATATGGAGTGAAATTTTCAGTTTAATATATTCTGAAATGTCAAAACTATCAAGATTTTTTTACAGAGTGACAAAGACATATAGCTCATGTTCCTTTCAAACTCTTTCAGTGGCCAACAATGGGCACCACAGCAGCTGTCTGAAGCAAGGAATTGGATGGGAACGTAATGGAAATCATTTTTATTCTCTCTGAGAAACACAATTTAGAAATGATATTGTCTTCTCAAAGAATATATAACGTGTAATATTTAATTGTAAAGTACTAAACCAAACTCCAGTGTGAATATTGAAGAGCTGTGGTCTCTGTTTACATAATTAGAGGAATTTCATAGCTATGAGACAGTAAAGTTTTGGCAGTTTGTTTTTCATGAGAACCATTATAAGCATCAAGAATTTGATCAATAATTTAAATTTTAGTATGTGTTCAAAATCCAAAAATGACACTGTTATGAATAAAAAACAGTAAAAGCTTTCATAAAAATTGAAGAATGCTGAGTCATGTCCCTATTGGGTGGTGAGAAAAGAACAATTAGGAAACTTATCAGTGGAAGGAACACGTGGGAGCTTGTGAGGAGTAGACTTACCAGACGTTTCATTTGGACTCTGCAACCAGACTAGACAGATAAGCAGGATTTAGGTGTGGATAGGAAGTCAGTGAGCCTGATTAGTACTGTGTGTTTAAATGTAATTCTGTACATTTGAAGTTTAATTAAATTGAACATGGAATTTAAAAAGAAGTAAGTCAGACAATTAGGTTCGCCAGCTCATCCTAGAAAAAGTGCTATATACCTCACTGCTGAATATCAATATGATCACCTTCAAAGTACTCTCTTTGAGAAGCTATGTACTGATGCCAGTGCCTACTCCACCCTGCAAAGCAATTTTCTGGAATGGCCATCTGAGCTGTCGCTGTATTACTCTTGATGTCCTGAATGTCATCAAAATGTCTTCCTTTCAATATTTCCTTTATCTTCGAGTAAAGAAAGAAGTCACTGGGGGCCAGATCAGGTGAGTAGGGAGGGTGTTCCAATACAGTTATTTGTTTACTGGCTAAAAACTCCCTCACAGACAGGCCTGTGTAAGCTGGGGCATTGTTGTGATGCAAGAGCCATGAATTGTTGGCAAAAAGTTCAGGTTGTCTAACTTTTTCACACAGTCTTTTCAGCACTTCCAAATAGTAAACTTGGTTAACTGTTTGTCCAGCTGGTACAAATTCATAATAAATAATCCCTCTGTTATCAAAAAGGTTAGCAACATCATTGTAACAAGTTCGGCAATGCAACTGTCAGATCTCCTATGAGTAGGATGCACAAAATAAAAAGTAGAAAATGACCTGGAAGGCTAAACTCATTAAATTTGGCTGGGAAAAAGATATGTTCAAACTTGGAAAACTGTGGAAAACTTCCGATCTTCTAGGTAAGATCAGAAGTGAACTGAATAAAGCATTGTTTAGTAGGCTAACGTAAAAAGAAACATTTTTTTCTTCCTTTCATTAAGTGTTATATTGGAATTGAGTAAATTGGGCAGGGGGAGATGGAGGTGAGGAATCCTAAATTGGTAAAGTGACTAGGTAAATCAATGAGTTATTGCTGACTCTTGAGGCAATTCCCAAAATCAAGTAGAAAAGTTTGTGTGTGTATGTGTGTGTGTGTGTGTGTGTGTGTGTGTGTGTGTAATTGATATGGCAACAGAAAAATGGGATAGAATTTGTGGTCTGAACAGAACCTAGTTGGTTTCTTACTGAAACAGAAAACATCAATAATTCTTCAGAGGCTTACAACAGGACCCAGAGTCTACAATTTATAACATTTATAATGTCCAGTATACAATTCAAAATCTCTCAACATACACACAACCAGGGAAATAGGACCAATTCTCAAGGGACCAAAAAAAACAAAACAAAACAAAAACAACAACAACAACAACAAAAAAGTCAACAAATGCCAGTCTTAAGATAGAAATATCAGCAAAAATTATATCTATATCTCATAAAGTCAGGGAACATACATTTGAAATAATAAAATGATGTCAATTCTCAACAGAGAAATGGAAAACAGAAAAAAGAACCAACTGAAAATTATTGAACTGAAAAATATAATAGCCGATGGACTCAATATCAGAATGAAGATGACAAAGGATAGGTCAGTAAACTTGAAGATGAAACAATAAAAATTATCCAACCCACCAAAGAGATAGATAAAGACTGAAAAAAAGGAAGAAAAAAAGAAAAAGAAAAACTGAGTGTCAGGTACCTGTAGGTAACATCTAAAGATCTAACATAGCATAATCAGAATCCCATGGGAGAGGAGAAAGAGATTGGAACAGAAAAAATATTTTCAGCAAAAATGACCAAAAACAGCCCTCAAATTTAATGGAAGACATTAGTTTACAGATCCAAGACATTTAGCAAACTTCATAAACAATAAACTCAAATAAAACAAAGTCTCAACATATAATAATCAAACTTCTAAAGTCCAAAGATAACTAAAAAATTATTGAAAGCAGCTGGAGGAAAAAAGTACAGCTTACATGCAAGGGAACAATGATTAAAATATCCATGAATTTCTCGGGAGAGACCATGAAGGCCATAAGACAGCAGAACAACATCTTTAAAGTACTAAAAGAAAAGAGCTTACCAACTCATATTCTACATCCACTAAAAACATGAAAATATCTTTCAGTAATAAAAGTGAAATAAAGACATTCTCAGATGAAAGAAAACAAAGATAATTCATCAAGAGTAGTCCTGCTCTTGAATCCAGAATATACGAGTATAAAGGGCTCTTACAGCTAAATAATAATACAAACAACCCAATTAAAAATGAGCAAAAGATTTGAACAGGTATTTCACAAAAGAAGAACTATGAATGGCCAACATACAGAAGAAAAGATACTCAACATCATTAGTCATTAGGGAAAAGGAAATTAAAACCACAAGATTCAACTACATACCCTATAAATGACTAAAAGTGTTGGACAGGATGTCAAGCAAATGGAACTCTTGTACATTGCTGGTAGGAATGCCAAATGGGACAGCCACTTTAGAAGACAGTTTGGTAATTTCTTTAAAAAGTTAAATATACCCTATCATACATTTCAGCCATTCTGTTCTTGGTATTTATCAATGAGAAATAGAAGCATTTATCTACACAAAGACTTGTAGGTAAATGTTCTTATGAGTTTTACTGTAGTAACCATAAACTCAAAACGTCCCAGATGTCCATCAACAGAAAAATAAACTATAATATATTCATATAATGGAAAACTACATAGAAATAACAAAGAATAAACTATTGATACATCAACAACATGAATGAATCTCAAAAATATGCTGAATGAAAAAAGCCTTATACAAACATATATCGTATGATATCATTTATATAAAATTCTAGAAAATGCCTGGCATCAAGGTGGAGAGAGAAACATGGGCATGAAGAAACTTTTTGGGGTGATAGAATTACTGACTATCTTGTTTGTGGTGATGGTTTCAAAGGTGTATACATTTATCAAAGCCAATCATTTTACTTAACTGCTGATTAATTGTACTGAATATACCTCAATAAAGTTGTAAAAAATAGTAAAAAAAATGCAACTTCCTCAAATCCTCTCTATTTGGTCACATAGCTGTTAATAGCAGGCCCAATTTAAATTCCACACAAGCATTTGCACTTGATACCTCAAAGCATGCTGGTAACACTGCAGAGCAGTGTGCGAACATTTTTTCAGGGAAGAGACTGTCTCTGTTCTCACAGGACATGATTTAAGTGACTCAGAACCTGGCTAGGCCTCATAGTAGTAATTTTAAACCTGTACAAATAGTAAGCAGATAAGGACAGAAGGCTTGTGTGATTTGACTTACAACACTGTGCAAGAAAATTTTAAAAAATAAATATAATTTGACTTGAACCTGTCTAATATGCCCATGCAGAAACCAGGAGAATATGCCAGGGAATTAATCTGGACGATTTTGGAAGGGGTGAGGTTGGGAGGGGATGAAATATAGGCTGGCTAGGACAGTGTTTATTGCTATGTGGATGATTCCCCACAGAAAAATAAAATACAGTTCCTGCTTTTAGTTACATATGTTTTTCCCTTACCGGTTTGATTTTATGTCATTGAGAAATCATTTCAGGTCATTAATCACTATCACTCTAAATGTTATATGATTTTAATCATGAATAGAATAGTTTTTACTAAAATTCCATGTTTTCTGTTTTCCTCAGATTAATTTTGATATATTTCACTTCTAATTCCCTAAATGTGGATGCTCCCTGAATTTCTAATATCGACTTTCTGTTTTTCCTGTCTTTAACTTAGATCCCAACTACATCTAAGGTTTAAAATATAACATAGGTGCAAAAAATTACAAAAGATTTAAAAATCAGTGTCCATAGTCCTGAACTTCTTCAAAATCCAGTTCCCATTGTCTACTAGGCATTTCTACTTGAATGTGTCACCCAGCACTTCAAACTCACCTTGTCTAACCATGCCTATATCCTGCCCCCTCGAGCCCATCCAAGCAGCTTCACCTCTGGCTTTCCCTATTTTTCTTGGTTCCACGATTGTTTTCTCAATAGGTTATAAATTCTCCCATTGTTAAAAATGTTAGGATACTCATATCCAGTCAGTTATTCAGTGCTAGTGTTTTTTCCTTCAAAATGTTTTCTGCATCTCCAACTTGATTTCAATTTGCTAGTTTGTCTTTTTTCATTCATTCGAGAAATAAATATTGAGCGCCAACTATACAAAAGGGACTGTTCTTGGCCCTGGGGATAGGACAGTGAACAACAGACCAAGTCATGCTCTCCTGACTTCATCGGTTCTACTACCTTGGTGTCTGTCAGTCTTTTTCAGGTTGAGGGATCTGGTCAATGCAGCCAACTTGCACTGCTAAAATACTCCTTTAATCAGATCACTAGGCCTTCTCTGGCCTCTCAGGGGGCTCTATAAGATAAAACCCATATTTCTGGAGTTCCGTCCCCCTATAGCCTTTAGAGGACCATCTGAATCTCCTTACCTCCCTGAGCCCACTGTCCCAGCCAGAATGGGCTCTCTGCTGCCCAGGAATATGTCTTGGCTCATTCCTACTTCATTACTCTTGCCTGTCTACTTTTCCAGCTATAATTTATTCCTCTCATCTCTCTGCATGTGAGATTCTAAATTCCCCTCTTCCGTGAATTATTCCCAGCCCACTTCTACTAGCAGACATCTCTTCCATGTCTAAATTGTTTCATCCCATACACATGGCAATTAACAATGGTTTACCTTAGGGCATATTGCATTGCAAAGAGCTCTTTATCGATTGCTTTGTTATTTATCTTTTAACTGTCTTCTCCCTAGTCTTAATCATTGCTTGTTAATTAACAATAGATTCAATATATCTTATTACAGGAATTTGAAATGACTCCTTCTTTGAAGAATCGTTAGTTCTAGCCAGTGCCTGTAGTGTTCGTTGTGTTTCTACTGTTCTTGTAATCAACCACATGGTTTAAAAAATAGAACAGGAGAGAACACTTCCTAACTCATTCTACGAGGCCAAAATTAATATCAAAGAAACTGTCATGCAGGCTCTCTGGTCCTGCTCCCCGCACAAGAATGCAGGATATGGTGAGGCCAAAAAAGGAACAACAACGGAGCCATGGATAGGGGGCTCATACCACTATATTCTCCCTGGCGGCTGGGTTGCAGATACAGGGAGCAGGAGCCGCGATCTGCCGTCCTCTTCTCTAACCAACAACCCACTTGCTAGCTGCAATTTCACTTGCTAGCTTAGCCATGGCAGTTATATCAGTGGCTAATGGCTAACTGGTTACAGCTGATGGCCAACTAGTCACAGCTGATGGCCATCTACTACCCGAGCCAGCACCTTTCCACGTGAGGTCAAGAACCTGGAAACTGCTCTCTGGGACTCTGTCCCCACAAAGACAATATCAAATATCTAATATCAAAGACAGATAAAGACACTAGAAGAAAACTACAGACCAATAACGTATGAAAATAAAGCAAACTTCATCTAAAACTTCATTTAAAATGGAGTCAGGAAGGGGCTCATTTATACCCTGTGAGGCTGTCCATGCTCAGAAAGAAGTTGCAAAGAAATATGGATTAAAACTACCAACACTATAAAATAGGGAGGAAGGAAATGAATCTTATTTTAGAAGCTTACTCCCTCTTCAACTGAACCCTAAAAGAAACTGTCATGAACTGTGTTGAATGGTGAAACTTAGTATGTCTGTTTGTGCTGTTGTCATTTGTTGCCTGTTTGGATGCTGTGGGAGTGGCTGTTCAAGGAAATTGCAGTGTTGAAGTTTTTAATCCCTATGCAACAAAAGCTTACAACCTGTTAACAGGATATTAAAATACAATATATGGTGATGGAAGGAGAATTGATTCTGGGTGGTGAGCACAACATGTGCTATGTAGATGATGTATTATAGAAATGCACACTTGAAACCTATGTAATTTTACTAACCAATGTCACTCCAATAAATTTAATTTAAAAAAATACAAGTTGTAAAGAATACAAATGATAATTAGTGATACAAATAAAAACTTTGATTTGTTAAAAAAAAATTTAAATCGGTAGACTCATTAAAGCAAATTGCCCTCCCTGATACGGTTTTACCTCATCGAATAAGTGGGAAAGCCTGGATACAACAAAAAATTTAAAGTTTTTTAAACTTTTGAGAGGCTAGCATGCTTTGGGATTATTAATAAGATATTATACTAATTCAACTTAATTAGACATTATAAGACTGAAGGAAAAGATGAGGAAAAACTCCATGAGCCACTAAGTTAGATAAGGGGATACCCATACTATTGGTCTTAGGAAACAGCCAGGGGTGTGTACATTTTGTTAGAAAGAAGGGCAGGGGAGGGAGGAACTTCAGCTGGTAACTTAGTTGACATTTTAAGAAAAATATAAAATATTCAATTCCCCCCTTCTTTAAATAAAACACAAAAGCTATTAATAAATATATTCTTTCTTTCTTTATCAAGCCTTGTTTATAGAGAAGAAAACACAACTTGTAGATTTCCAGAAATGGGGAGTTGATGAGAGACACCTATGTCCTCTAACCTACTTCTAGGCCCTTTCCTATACTATAGCTACCATAAATATCATATTTTCTTCAATTGTTTAAATTATAAATATTTAGTAGCATTATCCACATAAGTTCCTTTGTATTTATCTACAAGTTCTGATGTTTTGGTTAGGAAAATATTATCATCTATTTTTACCCAGGCTTCAGGCTAATTCCTGTGAGTTCCAGTTTCTCCCACCTGTTAAATGATGCTCCAGGGAGCAAGACCCGCCTGATGATGGGTGTGGCGGTTGGGTGGCGTGGGCGGGGTCAACCAGCCGCAGAAGCCACAGTCTGGAAGCAGTGGAGAGGGCCCGGCGGGGGCGGGGCCAGCTGTGACATCAGTGTAACAGTTGGTGGCCTTTGGCATGGCAGTTCGGAAGGGTTGGGTGGTGTGCTCTCAGACAAGGGGGCTGAGTCTTTCATATGAAGGCTGCGTCCAGCTCTGCAGAAAGCAGATGTCTGCGGCCACACTTGGCTGAACCGAGCCTCTGCTCCAATGTGGTCATACAGTAAAGAGAGAGGCCTTTTCTCGCAGGCAGGAGAGGTGGGGGAGAGAAGCTGGGAATAACGGTTGTCACACAGAGATGCAGAAACTGATTGCTGAGGAGACAGCGAGTATGTCTAGTGAAGCCAGGTGTCATCCTTTCATGATCTCTTTTAGTAAATTGGAAAGCGGAGTAAAATAATTATTTTCTCTAGAGTAGGTTTAGGGCGATAAGCCAATCAAGAGGGTAAGGGGGTGGGGGCTATTAGTGAGGCAACATTAGAATGGGCCACGCTCACCTGGGACAATTGATAGAGGCCAGTATGATTATCTCTTTCTAACTGGAGTTCTTCTGAGACCCAGGAAAGCAGGGGACAGGTTGTGGGCAGCAAAAGGAAGCTCAGGTTTGTGATCTTCAGATGAGGGCAGTTGACAATGGTGGGGGTCTGAGCTATGGCCCCTTCTGGGGAGGCTCCATCAGTGTAATGTGGAGTTGGGGACCAGGTGGGCTCTCTTCTGGAATCCAGGATGTCATGTAACTTTTTTCTCTTGCTTCAGAGGGCATGGCTGACCCCAACAGATGGAAGCTACAGGGAGGCCAATTTAGACTTGATTGAGGGTAAGGATTCAGTTGCCAGAGCAGTGGTAAACACCGTATCCCTGGACCCGGGCAATCATTTGCCAGGAAGGCTTGAGCTTTATAGTGAAAAGAGCATGGCTTTGGAAATGAGAAGTCTCTCTGCTTATGGTTTTGAGTTGGTCATTTCATTCCCCAAGCCTGTATTTCCTCATTGCTAAAATATTGATAAAAACATTCTCCTTGCTACGTCATAAACTGTGGCAGAGATCGAATTGGACAGCAGCAGGTGAAAGTGATTTACCCAGCAGTGATGACAAGAACTAATAATTATTGACTCCCCTCCCAGTACTATTAAGGGGCTTTCCATAAGCAATCTCATTGAATTCTCATATCAAGTTTTTGTGGTAGGTATTACTGTTATTATCCTTTACAAATAAAGAGTATGGCTGCTGTGGCTCAAGGTCCTACAGTAGGTCAGAGCAGAATCAAGGCTTGAATTTATGCAAATTGACTCCAGAGCCAGTTTTTTCAATGATGCAGGATAGAACCTAAGTGCAATGTTTCTTTGATTCTCAGTATATTATATAACCAACTCTGAATTGGGGCAAAATGCTGACCTATGTTTCTTCTCAGTCCAACAGTGATTTGCTGATTCTAATAATCAACTCTATCTGTAGGCGTTTTATTATAGCTTCATTTCCCTGAGCCTTCAATACCCTTTTTACCTATGAGAGAACCCTATCATCATGTAAATATCCTTTGAGGTGGTCAGAAGATTGAGGAAAGGTGCCTAGTGACAAACATAGATGAAAACTTGACCTGAATAAAAAGACCATGGAGAAGATTTGTGTGAGAGGTAATTTTAAACAATTTGCCTCTCAACTAAAATTCTCAAATTGTCTATGCTGTGGGACCAGACTTTTTTTTTTTTAATTTTCTATCCATTGTGGGCTGATATTTTTGTAAAATACTATAAAAATGATCTACTAGAAAAATGAAATAAAAAACTATATATAATATAAACCTGGTTTTTAAAAGTAAAGACAGCACAATGAAACTGTATTTTATTAACTATACAATAAACATAACAGGAAAAAAGAAAAGAATTTTAAAATCGATACATACTCATTGAAAGTATGTATATAGGTGATTAATATGGAGAACACCTATTATAGTTATAATTTTTTGTTGTTCCCTAATTGTGTTCATTTGTTAATTTATCTAATATAATTTTACATTCCTAAGAGGTAAGGTTTATCTAAATGACTTCTATGTTTTGTTTTAAAAATTCGTTCGAGAAACTAGTCTCATATAGTTATATTGACTGCAATGTAAGAGGAGATTTTATAGTAGTTTCAACAAATTCAGGGGAATTCATTGTTAACTTTGATCCCAAATAAAACAAGTGATGCTATATTTTCAATATTCATTTTCAATCCATCAATAGCTAGTTCCACAACTTATCTTGTAAACTTATACTTACATTTCAATGACCTTTTCTCAAAATTACCTTTCAGTAAAAGGCAGCCATGCTCTCCTAGATCTTCTATTAATGAAAAATAAAATTTAAAGCATTCTGTGAAATTCATAAGATGTTTACAACTTTCAGATTGGCAATATTAAGATAATCACCTACTTAATTGATAATCATTGTTAAATTTTGGAACATGGCAAGAATCTGTAAAATTGTTCTTCTGAACTTCTAACTTTTGTTTTTGCCCCTCAGTCGTATATTCCTTGGCAAAACATTCTGCCATGCTCCCGCCAATGGAAATATAAACATCATTAAAGATATTGAAGATAACAGACAGAAAGTGAAGACTGAATATTCAGGTTAGACTTTGAAAAATTGGAACCAAACTAGTTTCTTATGTTGTATAAATGTGAAGAATTTGTCTTGTGGTTCAGACATTCTTGATACAACTTTTCCACTCCATACAGATCCTAACTCAGCATGCAGTACCAATTATGATTCAATTCCATATTATTACATTATAAAAGGAATAACCTTAAATTTACTACGTTAAATTTTGCTGCATCACAAAACACACTTGTCAGTTCCACTGACATATTTCATAGCAAGACTTTTCTCCATGAAGGAAGTTATAAACTGATTATCGTCAGTTGCAAGCTCTCAACCTGAGTAACCCTTCCAAAATGTTTTTCTCTCACCATCAGAGCACTCCTACTCAAAATTTAAATTCCAAAGCACATTTGTAACAATGTAATCAATCCATAGTTTTATCAATTCAGAGCTAGTTGTGTTTGTTGGTAATAAAGCTGAAAAAAAAATGTTCTTTTCACTATCATGTTCAAATTACATAATACTAAAAAAAATTGTCATTGGTAGCAATATCTGTGTAATTGTCAAGTTGTAATGCAAAATAGGTAGCTTTATATATTCTGTGAGTTGGTCTTATATCTTAATAGCCAGTTCCTAAACACATCACATTGGAAAATGGTACTTGAGTCCTGTTTCACCCAAAGTTTCTAAGCAAACATTCCCTTTGCAGTCTTTTGCTAATCACTCAGTTATAAATGTTTTTTTACTCTTAGCAACCTGACGAGCAATTCTACGTGAAGCCTCCCAAAAGCTTTAATGTCTATGTGTATAATAACACTGAACATCTGCTTCTGTCAGCCTTTTAATTAAAAACTCGCAAAGAATTCTTTTTTTAAAAAAATTTGTTTGGTAAGTAAATGTTTCCTAAGGACCAGTTTCACTCATGACTTCATTGGTCAGCACTTTTCCACAAATTACACTATGGTTGTAGCACTTTGCCATACACAATCACCTGCCTCATGTACCTACCAAGTATGTGTATATTTATATTAAAAGTCTTCATTAAAAGTCAAAATGATTATAAAAACAGTAAATTATAAACAAATCATAAATGCATACAGATTATACAATGTTGGATTAAAGCTGACAAACCCTTAATGACACACATTTTAAGGATGTCCTCCTGTGCACAAGTACACAGCTCATGCCACAAGTTCCCCTAGGGGACATTTGTCTGGAAATATTTTTGGTTGTCACAACTGAGGAGCAGGGGAAGCACTACTGGTATCTAATAGATTGAGGTCAGAGATGCTGTTAACCTACCAGGCCCTGAAAAGTCCCCACGACAAAGAATCATCTGGCCCCAAATGTCAACAGTGTCAGGTTGAGGTTTAGTTACACCTTAAAGTGTCCTTCTAAGGTAACATTTTTTTGTGGATTTGTTTATAAAAATTGTTAATTCCTGATATTTTACTCTTTGGGATTTAGCTGTCCTGTATGTATTTACCAAAATCAATCAAACTTTTTCCAGTTCCTGAATAAAATATATTTGTAATCTTTACAATTAAAAAATTAGAAGATACATAGAACTAACAATTTGAGTATGCTAATACTCATACTTTCAGTAGTTTTTAGAGAAGTAGATTATAATGTTAGTCTTGCAATTTTCAGGTGAACCTTCTGCTAAAGAAAGACTGTTCATAGAAACACACTTTTCATTTAAGGAGGTATCAGTACACCTGAGAAGTAGGTGCAGTCTGAATGGACACCAAGTTCTTATTGATCTTTTGAGGTGGTGACTTACATTTTATGCTCAGTCTCATATTTCATCATCATATCGCCGCCTCAGTCACAGCAGATCCTTCTCAATTTCATGTCTAGGGAGAGCTTCTCAAGTAGCATCAAAGTCTGAGGAGCTGCCTCTTTTGCAAATTGTATCACTTCATCCACAAGCCAGTGTGTGGGTCGTGGTGCAACCTTGTTTCAGTGCACTGAAGTCAGGTCCAAATTACAATGCCAAGAAGGACTTCGATTCACTTGGGACTTCGATTCTCCACTGAGTGTGGATTTCATTGACTTCAGAAAATTGCCCTTAGTAGGCATTCAATGATAATTTATTCAGAACTGGAGATGAGCTTGATGTAGCTGACACAGGCTGCAAAGAATTCCTATAGGTGAGAGTTTATGGAATTTCTCCAGGCAGAAACTGGAGAGTTGATTGGTTGCATTAGTGGGTTTTCAGAAAGCCTTTGTTCTTCAAGCATGTCATTTCCTCCAAGACAGTACTTCTGCATCTGGTGTACATATCTCTGTGTGGGGTACTCAGGGGAGAAAGGGATAGCATGAGGGGGAGGCTTCTGAGAATGTTACTGGCACTTCTGCTTCCTGATATCTTTTGCTGATTTATTTTTGTCATTTTATCTTGAGAAAGTGTTATTCACTGAAGTAAGCTGGACCGAGTATTTTCCCCTTCTAGAGAAGGCAGAGAGCCACATCTCCTCTAGAGAGGAATCCATGAACCGTCTAGCTTAGAGAGCATGATCCACACGGGTGTGTGTGGTCTGCCAGTGCACCCCAGCTCTGGGGTTCAGCCAGCAAGTGTGGGCAGCTGTGGGGCTCTCTTCTGATCCCGGTGAGCACTGGGGTTTCCCTGTTTGTTTCCGGAGACAGACTGCAGACATCACTGCAGTGGTTGTCTCACCAATGTCATCCTTTGCCAAATGGATGACATTTGACATTTTTCCTCACTTTAGGCCTTTATAAAGTATGAATGCTGATTTTTTTTGTTTGTTTTTTTCTCAGGGGTACGTTTTTAAGAACTGTCGGTCTTGAGGACTGAAGTCAGTCTAGGCGGTTTAAGTGATCCTGCTTTCTTGACCCACTGTACTGATGGTTGGGAGCAGTCTTCTATGGAGGCCACACTGCACGCTGAGTCACTTTGGGAGGAGATTGTGTTTTTGCTATACTTTTTATAATGGTAACATTATTTCCCGATAGTTGTAAGACATCTGTCAAGTGGCATTATCCAACTAGAAATTATCTCAAGAATTCTACTTATAGTATTATAATAAAATAATCAAAAGCTCCTTTCTCTCTAGCCTCAAATGTAATTTAAATTTTATTTCCTTTAACACTTCTAGTAGTTGCAGTACAGATCAGATAAGGCTCCTTTCTGCTTATTGCTTCAAGTTTCATTCTCACTTTAAATTATTTAAAGTTGGCTTTAGTAATTTCTTCTTAAAGAATGTCAAAGTTGTGACTTCAGATCCATCTTGAGTTCATAAGAGGAACATTAGCCATGATGGCACATTTACCTGGAACCCCAGGGAAGGCTGAAGTAAAGCCCTCTTTCCCCCTTCCCCGTGAGTCCCAACAGACTGTCCGAGGAATCTACAAGTCTCCTAAAATAATTTTTATTGTCACTGCCATTCAGTATTAATTGCAATCTGGCACCATAATTGCAACAACTGTGGCAAAGCATGCTGAAGCAACACTATAAAGGTAACATGCTTCCTTTTCAAACCAATTTTGAAGTCATTAGCAAGAGGAATGTTGGACTGTGTGAAATACTGGGAAGGGGCACATTAAGATCCAATGTATAGGAGACAGTCTCCATTGTCCTTCTTGACATTCTAATGATCTTAGTGTAGTCACCATGGTAACACTTTCTGGTGTTCTTTTCTCAGGTAATGGCAGTGGACAAAGCATGGTTCTCTCCCAGGGTCCAGTTGGCATGGGAAGTCAGGGCACTGCTACCACGTTTTGGAGCCCAAGTACAGAGCCCAGACCTAAGTTTTATTGAGCTATAATTGACACACAATAAACTTCACATATTTAAAGCCTACAGTTTGATGAGTTTTAGCTTATGTGCCATCACCACATTCAAGGTAGTGAACATATCCATCCATCACCCCCAAAAGTTTCCTCCTGCCACTTAGCAATCCCTCCCTTCCAACCCTTTGTTGATGAAAAGACATCCAGCCTAAGAGAAAATTTACAAGAGTTTGAGTCAAATTTACGACAATTGCCAGGAAGCAAAATCTCAACGGATTGAGAAAATGCTCCACAAAATGGCTGTTTGCGGCTTATTTTATATGTAGAATTAGAGGAGGGTTACATGAAATCCACTGGTGATAGATTAAGGGGGTGGGAGAAAGCAATGAGGGGGGAGGGGTGGAATCTCTGGGTTTGGGTAAAAGTAAATTGGAGAGACAGGTACTTTTACATAGGTGGGTACAGGATAGTTTATAGTTTGCTTTTTATAGCACAGAGAGATAGTCATCAGGGAATAAAAATAACAATGAGGGATTCTGTAGTTTCCTGCTCTGGTCAGGAAAAAGGGATTACTGACATTCCAAGGATGTTATTATCTTAGATGCAAAAAGATAATAGACAGGCTCATTTAAGGTAAAGGCTGACCTTTGTCAAGGAAGCTTTAGGCCAAAGATCTGACTTCCCACCACAGCCCTCCTTAGGTAAGAATTTTTATGGTTATTTTCAGTCTCCTGAGCTTATCAGGTTTAACATGTGGCCCCTTTTTCCACCCACACCTCAAACATTTAACACACTGTTTCAAAGTTAAAAACAAAAAGTAAGAAGGCTAGTCCACCCATTCAGTTAAGTCTGGTATATATTATAACCTTGCCTCCAAAACAAAGTAAGGAAATTATGACAATTATAGACCAATTTTACTTTGGACCCAGATGTGAAGTTTTTCAATAAAATAATGGTTAATTAAATTCACCAATTACTGGAAAAACATGACCAATTACAGTTGCACCCCAATAGACTCTCCTTTTTATTCTCCAATGTGTTGTACTTTTCATTAAATCTTTGTTCATTTTTCCAATTTTTCTTCCAATTTCCCTGTAGTTTTAACTTTAGTTGATATTCTCATTTTGTCCTGAGATTAAAAGCAGGTTAGCTGTTTTCTCATAAACTCCTGGAAGGGAAATGTATCCTAGAAGAAAAGATGTTAGTAGGTGGCAATCACTCACATTTCAAAATGAAAGGAGCAGAGCAATGAAAGAAGTTGTATTCAAATATAATTTTCTTAGGCCCTTCTATTGTCAATCCCTTGAATGGGTCCCAAGAAATACAACTGGTGGGCCAGATATAACTTAATTTTGTATCAAAATTCCTGAAAAGAAAGACTGCTTCTTTGACCTGGAAGATAGGGCCCAACAAATAGATCTTCTGTGATAAGGCACTAATTTTCCATTTGATCTGTTATGTATCTATCTCTAACATGATTCATGGTATTTAAGAATGATACATGACCAAATGTTGAAAATATATTGAATATTTATCAATTAAGTGCTAACTTGGCCGTTGAACTGGATGTTGAGGTGAAAATGGAGAAAATTCTCTATTAAAATCGTTAGGATCAAGAGGTATATGCGTGTTCACCTTAAAACACTGTAAAACCAAGGGCTAAATTGTACAGTAAGGTAAAAAGTTTGGGAAGCTTTAAGAAAGTAATTGTAACTAGGCTTTGCAGACTCTGTAATGGTAGCACTTGTAAAAATTAACAGCCCAATTTTTAAAGTGGTTTCACTGTGGCTACAGGACTCAGGTTGGGATAAGGTGGGTGGTGTGGCAATATGACAGATCTGTGCTGAAACAGAGTGACCCTGTTGTGGAGTAATGGCTGAGGAAAGAGTACAAGTAGGTTGGGCCTGATCATGGAGAGCCTAACAAAATTATACGTTATGCCTGTTTCTGGCCAATCCCTTCCACAAGAGGGGAATTCATATATTTTCTGACTATCAGCATAGAGTAGTTTTTCCTGCTGTTGAATTTTATGTAAATGAAATCATATAGCATGTAGTCTTCCATGTTTTACTTTTTGCACACGTTTCTGAAATCCATATTGTTGTATTTTTAATTCATTCCTTTTTATTAAGTAGTACTCAAATGAATTAATCTGTTTATTTCTTCAGGTTTAGTCTATTATGAATAAAACTTCTATGAACATACTTGCATAAGTATTTGTGTGGATATGTGTTTTACTTTCTCTTGGGAGATTTTCAACCTAGGAGTTGAATTGCTAGGTTAGGGGATAGGGCTATGATTAACTTCATACTATTCTACCAATTTTCCAAAGTGGTTCTCCCATTTTACACTCTCACCAGCAATGTATAAAAATACCAGTTGCTCCATATCTTTGCCAATGCTTGGTATTGTAACTCTTTTTAACTTTGGCTATTTTTAATTTTGGGTATTCTTGTGGTTAAGTAGTACTCACGATGTGGCTTAATTCGCATTTCTCTGATGACTGATGATGAGTGTTTTTTTCATGCATATGATCATTTCTATACTTTGCTGGAGTGTTAGTTCAAGTCTTTTGCTCATTAAAAGAATTTATTATTATTATTATTATTATTGTTATTTATTAAGTTAGTGTTCTTTACATATTCTGGATATAATAAACAATTCCTGCCAATCTATGCTTGCCTTTTCTGTTTTTTTAATGATGTCTTTGCTGAGCATAAATCTTAAATTTTATGGGTACAATTTATCAATTGGTTCCTCTACGGCTGTTTTTGTTGTCCTGTTGTAATGAGAGCTACTGTGTTTCTCCAAAAATAAGACCTAGCTGGACAATCAGCTCTAGTGTCTCTTTTAGAACAAAAATTAATATAAGACCGGGTCTTATTTGGCCATAAGACCCGGTATTATATAATATAATATAATACAATATAATATAATATAATAATAAATATAATATAAAATATATAATATAATATAATATAATATAATATAATATAATATAATATAATATAATATAATATAATATAAATATAATACAGGGTCTTATATTAATTTTTGCTCCAAAAGACGCATTAGAGCTGATTATCTGGCTAGGTCTTATTTTCGGGGAAACAGGGTATGTGGTAGAGAAGCCTGTTCCCAGTCTGTCGTCTAAGGGCATAGAGCTAAGGACTACAGCACAGTCCACTGTTGTGCAACGGTAAAATGTTATACAAATGCAGAGCAACTGCTCAGAATTAACTGTTATAAAAATTTATAAATAACAACCTGAAGAGTATGCATGTGATTATTAGTTGATAAAACGTAGATGAACCTTTCAAGAGTGCTCCCCACAACCCCTCCCAACTTCCATCTGTACTGTCAGAAAAGGTGTAATTTACTGCTGGGAAGATAAGAGAATCATGATTGTGGGAGCCCTCAGCATCCTGGAACTCCTGATTGCTTTCAACCGGCTTGCATGCTTTACTATCAACTGCATTTTGCAGAGGTCTTTGGAGTTGAGATAATGCTCTTGTGTCACTTGGTACAGTCAGCAGGATTCCCAGTCGAAGTAGGGGAAGAGATTGCAACTGGGTTTAGGGTAAGCACCTTCCAAAATGGCCAGAAGAGGAGAGCATGCACTCCCTAGTCAAAAGCCATGGGGATAGATAACCTGAATGTATCCTTGAAGCTGTTAACTGGGTATCTCAGAATAACAGCTTCGTTAGCCATGCAGTAGGAAAAATGCCTCACTGGAACAGGGCAGGAAACTATACCATGGGATGACAATTTTCCTTACTCTTCCAAATAGATTAACTGGGTGCATCAAGAAAGAAAGCACATGCACTTGGTTATGTCCATTCTCTGTGCCAAAGCTGAGGAGCTACTACATCCAAGGGAATAAGTGAATATTTGAAATGAAATCATGTTTGTGTAGGGTGCTGCACAAAGACTCAAAAGAGCCAGTGTACTGGTCTCACCTTGAGTGAAGCGCTAATAAATACCATGAGGTCCTCTGAGCTGCAAGGGACAGAGGCAGCACTTTCAACAAGTCCCCATGTTTAGGACTGGAATCCAGACAGTGAGTCCAGAGATAGCACCTCCCTTGAGCTTCTGTCCATACAGGGGGGCCTGGAACCCCTGCTCGCCCCAGGGGAGGCCAACCAAAAGCAGGCGGAGCGACACATGGCAGCACAAGACGTGCCTAGCTGCAGGTAAAAGCCTCTCCCATTGGCTTCCCTCCCCATTTCCCCAAGAACAGCCAAGATGCTGTGGATGCTGGGCCAGGGGCGCCTGACTTCCACCATGGCCCTGAGGCACAGCAGCAAAGCTTTAAAGGCCTTCCACCTCCCAGTCCCCATGCAGCGGGAGAGTTCCAACACAAGATGACATCAACAGCTACAACCACCACCACCCACCTGTGCGTTGCTCTGATGCTTTAACCAGTACTGGATTTGAACCCAAATCCTGTGCTGTGGTCTAGTGACAAAACCAGGAGAGCCAAATAAAATTCTCTATGATAATTAATGATGTAATAAATAGGCTGTTTAAAAGTTAAAAATGACAGAATATAAATGTTTAAAAGTTCAAGCCAGAGGCCCTGGGCCTACCTACAGTGAATGTTTAAATTAAAAAAAAAAATTATTGCAGTAAAAGACACATTGCCATTAATCCCCCTTAAAATACTACTACCTGCTTGAAACACACTTATCCCATCGTTCTTGCCACTTTCTGAAGCAGTTCTGGAAGTCCTCTTTCGTGTTTTTACTTCCATCTTCCATCTTGACAACGTTCCATGTCACACATTGCTTCTGTTACGGCAATTTCTGTCAAATAAAAACATTACGGAGTGTCCTCATCCACCTTATTCACCAGATCTGGCACCATGTGACTTCTGGCTCTTCTCCAAAGTCAAACTAACCATGGAAGGTAAATGTTTTGAATCAATTCAGGACATGGAGGCAGCCACGACAGCAGAACTAAAGACACTCATGAAAGAGAACTTCCAGAACTGCTTCAGAAAGTGGCAAGAACAATGGATAAGTGTGTTCAAAGTGAAGGGGAGTATTTTGAGGGGGATTAATGGCAATGTGTCTTTTTCTGTAATAAAATTTTACTGTAAATAAATTTTCTTTATTTAAATATTCACCATATTTTTCTTAATCATACTTTGTATGTTCTTTTATAACTGTGTTTTCAAACTTGATCACTGCCATGGTTCACCAATGGGTTGATGTGGGCTATGACAAGAACAAAGGAGGCAAGGGTCTCTTGAGAGTTTTGACTTGAAGAACGAAAAAGATAAAGTTGCTGTTAACTGAGATTTAAAAAAACATACAGGTAGAATGGATTTTGGCATAAGGATTTTAAAATTCACTTTGAGACATGCTAAGTTTGGAAGTTTAAATGAGGATACTTTTGCTAAACTGGATAAAGATTATTCTTTACCATGATTTGATTTGTTAAGCTGTCATGTACTATTACAAGTATTTGATTAAACATGCCTATAATCTCCAGGTTAAGGCTATGGAGTCCTATTAAGATTAATTATACAGACAATAAACGGATTGGTCAAGAGATGATAGGGAGATTACTGTCCCACGGAAAAAGTCAAATCATAATGATCACATCTATGTTGCTTTGTATATTTGCTTAGTGGGTTAAACACACATCATGGGTGAAAGATTGTAAACAAAGGGTTAATACAACCTGTTCTCCATCTCTGTGGAAATCTGAACTTAGGTTAACTTTCTAGCCCCTTTCCTCTGGGACCTTGGTAAGAGAATATGTTAGCTATACTGCTGGGGAGCATTGCTTTTAGTAAAAGACAGATCTGATGATGCATACTACTTATGCTTTTAAACTATGATTTTTGTAACCTTTTCTTCTGAAACAGAAAACCTTTTGTTCAACATGATGGATAGTGCAATATACTGATATGCAGTTGTAGTTCTATTGTCCACAGAAGGACTTAAGAAAATACAGTGGGCCCTTGAACAACATGGGTTTGAACTGTAGGGGACCACTTATGTGTGTTTTTTTCCAATAAATATGCAGGAGGCCCTCCATATCCCCAGGTTTCGCGTCTGCATATTCACCCCACCACGGACTGAAAACAGTACTGTTGACCCTTGAAATATGAGAGGATTAGGAGTATGGACCCGCATGCAGTCAAACATTCACAGAAAACATTTTTAAACAGCCTTATTGAGAGATAATTTGCATACTATACAATTCACCCATTTATTTTTTTTAATTTTTAAAAAAATTAAGTATAGTTGGTATATAATATTTGTTATATTGGTTTCAGATGCACAATATAGTGATATCTTACAATGTTATCACCCCACTAATTCTAGTAATCATCTGTCACCATGCAAACTTACACAATATTATTGACTGTATTCTCCTTTACTTTTTTGACCCGTCCTTCCACTTCCTCTCTCTGGTAACCATCCCTTTGGTTTCTGTTTCTATGAGTCTTTTTTGATTTGTTGTCTGTTTTGTCTTCTTAAATTCCACATATAAGTGAAACCATATGGTGGTATTTGTCTTTCTCTGCTGAACTTATTTCACTTAGCATAATACCCTCTAGATTCATCCATGTTGTCTCATCACATGTAACTTTTGACTCCCCCAAAATTTAGTTGTCCCTCAGAATCTGCAGAGAACTGGTTTCAGGACCCCATTGATACCAAAATCTGTGAATGCTTGAATTCCCTGTACAAAATGGTGTCGATCAATGCATACAGTTGACCATCTGCATCTGTGACTCCCAACCGCAGATCAAGAACAGTGTAAGTGGACCTGTGCAGTTCAAACCTGCATTGTTCAGGGGTCAACTATAATTTCTCATATGTATCCCTCTGTATGAATTGCTTGAGGAAGACTTCAACCTTAGAGAAACACCTGGGTCCTCCTGGGTGCTCCTTCATGAGCTCTTTGAAATCTTTGCATAATGATTATACACGGTGCCCAAAACATGAACAAGTTACTGCTATTTGGTGTTGTTATCAAGGGAACTCTTGAAATTTGTAAATTCCTACACTTCTTCAAATAGAGGGAGCTAAGAATGGCACATAGGTTGCATCCAACGCAACACGGGCAGTGAGAGAACGAGAAGGGGCAGCGAAGGGTTAAGAAAGAAACAGAAGTCAAGAAAATTATGTATGAGGGGCCAAGGGTCTCATAGCCTCAAAGGACTGAGAGCCCCAGATCGGGCCACCTTATGGCTTTTATTGATGTACACCCAAGGAAGTAGCAGTGTTTTTTTCCATGGTCTGTGCGTCTCATACATCATACCAGAAAACTGATTCAAACCAATCACACTTGCCTGCCGGCAGCCGGTATCGAAAGTCCCATGATGTCTTAATAATTGTGGTATGTGCCTCCCCAGGAACAAAACCTTTATACTGACACTTATTGATAAGAATAGAAGGAGAACTGACGTTATCACATCATTGAATCACTTCCCAAGCAGGTTATGGGAAGGAATATAGCCACAAAGGCAGAAGCTCTTCTTAGACAGGGGAAGGTAGGGGACTGTGCCCACCTCTATCGACCCCGTGAGTTCTCCTGGTGGTCCCTATGCGACTGTGCCTGGCCTAGGTCATTCCCCCTGATGGGGAATCTTACCCGTCATTGATTGTCCAGCTATCTTTTGGGGCGAAACAGGGAGACATAAGGTGTAAGCATAAAGGTGAAGCACTCACAGACTCTTCTTTCTTTAGGGGTAGGTACGAGGGGACAGAAGTTTAGGCTGCTGCATTACAACAGCACATAGATATCCTGGGATTTTTTTGTGTGTATTATGCTTATAGCTATGGGCAAAATGGCATGGGATGATGTTAACTTCCTAATTTGACATGGAGGACGTTACATTTTTATGTTCAATATATTTTGTGCTTACCATCTGCATCTTGATATCATACTTCTTGAACTATTGTATTGCTGAATCAGGAGTTGTACGGTTCGAGATTATATAATTGAGAATGGAATAACTGTAGATTACACATTAGAACTGGATCGGTCATTTTGTAACTATTTCCAAAATGTGTTGTTTATACCTAACTGATAAGTCACTCCTCTAAAATAAGAAGTTGTTGCAGCATTGAAAGATTTGTGAAACTGGAAAATAGCTTTCACAACCCTGTTTGGCAATAGGTTATTAGATTGGTGAATTCACTGATTATTAGTGATAGGTATGTTCTTATTGATTTGGGAACTTATGTGTCCAGATTGTTGCTATGTCATTAGTTTAGAGCCTGGGGTGGTGTGGAATGAGATGTAGTGACCGAGGCCACTAATGGTAGAGAAGCCCCTGGCATGTACGGACACAAACTATGCTCCAGCACAGGCCCATAGATGCACTGTGAGGAAAAATTGTAATGAAATAGCAGAGCAATCACTCAGAATGAATTACTGTTAGATAGAATTCATGAACAAATTGTAAGAGTACACATATGCTTGCTAGTTAATACAGCTCAGGTAAAACTTCAAAAGCTCCCCGTCTCCTTTGCTCCTCACCCCCACCCAACTGAAGATATTGAGAGAAAATGTAGTTTGCAGTAGGGAAGATAAAAGAAACATCTACGGGGAACCCCAGCATTGCCCAAACTCCTGATTCTCTTTAATCTGCTGTTATGTTTTGTTTTCAAATAAATCGTATTTTGAAGAGATCTTTGGAATTGACAAAATATCCTACAACATGGTCTAAAAAACCTTTGCTTATCCCAAAGTCATGAACAGGTGATGTTGCTTTCATCATTTTATTTCCCAGTTGTCTTTGGCCAATATGTAGCACACAATTGATTTTTTTTATTGACTTTGATCTTGTGACGTTGCTAAATGTTCTTAATAATTCTAGTAATTTTAACAATAGATTTCTTACTTAGGATTTTCTTGACATAATCATGTAGTTATATTGTCTGCAAACTAAACAGTATTACTTCCTCCTTTCAATTTTTTTTTTTTTTTTTTTGGTGTTTTATCTTTCTTAACTTACTATACTAGCTAGGATCGGCTGTTTACTGTGTTAAATAGAAATAGCAAAAGCAGATCCTTGTCTGTGATCTTAGGGCAGGGTTTCTCAACGTTCACTTTATTGAAATCTGGGTCAAGGTAAGTCTTTGTTGAGACTGTCCTGTACATTGTAGCATGTCTAGCAGCATCACTGGCTTCTCACCTATGAGATGATAATAGCATCCTCTGATGACAACTAAACATGTCTCCAGACATTGCCAAATACCACCTGGGGGACAAAATACACCCCCCCACCCCAACCCCAGCTGAGAACCTCTGTTAGGAAGAAAATGTTTAACACATCACCATTAAGCATGATATTAACTATAAGAATTCTTTTTTTGAAACTCTATGGAAAATTTCAAGCAGAGAGAGTATTACATTGAATACGGGTATACCCATCATCATTCTACCATAAATATTTTACTATGTTTGGTCTGGTGCATATCTATCCATGTATCTATCAATCCTTCTATTCATTCATCAAGCTATCTAATTTTTAAACACATTTCAAAATAAAATAGACACCAGTACACGTCTCCCTAAATAGTTCAGTATGTATATCATTACTTACATTTCAATATTTATATTTAACAGGAATATTTATATATTATTTGCAGATATTTTTCTTTTGAGGTAACATTTATATACCAGCGTGCCAAAAAAAATGTATACACATGACTTGTATTCATCTTTTGTTGTTGGTATATATTGAGTGTTACAATTTTAATACAGTTTTTTCCTCTCTTAAAATGTGTATATATATTTTTTGGAGACCTCTGTATAATGAAATGCAGAAATCTTAAAGAAAATTCAGAGTTTTGACAAATGCACATGAGGTCAGACAATTAAGTTCGCAAACTCATCCTAGTAAAAGTGCTACATACCTCATTACTGAATATTACTATGGTCACCTTTGAAGTACTCCACTTGGGAAGCTATGCACCGATGCCAGTGCTTAATCCACTCTTTAAAGCAATTTTGCAACTCTTTTTCTGGAATGGCCATCAGAGCTGTTGTTGTATTATCCTTGGTGTCCTGAGTGTCACCAAAATGTCTTCCTTTCGATATTTCCTTCATCTTCTTGTAAAGAAAGAAGTTACTGGGGGCCAGATCAGGTGAGTAGGGAGGGTGTTCCAATATAGTTATTTGTTTACTGGCTAAAAACTCCCTCACAGCCTTGTGAGCTGGTGTATTGTTGTGATGCAAAAGTCATGAATTGTTAGCGTAAAGTTCAGGTCGTCTAACTTTTTCACACAGCCTTTTCAGCACTTCCAAGTAGTAAACTTGGTTAACTGTCCAGTTGGTACAAATTCATAATGAATAATCCCTCTGATATCAAAAAAGGTTAGCAACATCGTTGCAACAAGTTCACGAACTTCATTGTCACACCTCATACAGCTGTGGAACCCAAACCCTGATCAAAATATAAAACAATATTTTCACATAGAAATATAATGCAAGTCACATACATAATTCAAAATTTTCTAGTAGCCACATTAAAAAATTTTAAACTGCTAAAATTTGCTAACATATTATTTATATCAATTATCTAAAATATAATTTAATATGTAATAGTAAAATATAACTAATATTTTACATTATTTTCTTTCCTACTAAATCTTCAAACTCTGTTATGTATTTTGCAGTTAGAACACATCTCAGTTCAGATTAGTCACATTTCAAGTCCTCAGTTAGCCTGTGTGGCCAGTGGTCGTGTATTGGACAACATAGACATAGAACGTTTTTATTCCCCAGAAAGACCCCTCTTGCCACTTCTAGTCAATCTCCATATCGACCCCCTTAGAGACAACCATTGTTCGGGGGCTTTTACCCCATCATTGTTTAGCCTTGTCTGTCCTAGCATTTCATGTAGTTGGAATTGCACAGTATGAAGTCTTATTGTCTGGCTTCTTTCACTCAGCATGTTGTGTCTGAGATTCCTTCATGTTGTTATTTGTATCAGTTACTCCTTCTGATTGCTCAGTGTTGTTGCATCGTATGAATGTACCACAGTTTACCTATTGTCCTATTGTGGGTAACCAAGATGTTCCCTGTTTTGGGATATTATTAAAGCTGTTATGAAAATGCTTATACAAATGTTTTTGGGGATGGATGTTTGCTTTGGGGTAAATACCTAGAATTGCTGTGTCATAGGGTAGGTGTATGGTTAGTTTGATAAGAAACTGCTAGACCCATTTCCAAAGTGGCCTTTCCCATTTTTAAGCTGCTGTCGAAAATTATGAGTTTTGATTCTTTCACACTCAGAACAATCAGTGTTTTTAATTTTAACCATTCTGGTGGGTATGTATTGGTATTTCATAGTGGTTTTAATTTGCATTTCCCTAACGGCACATGTTAATAAATATGCTTTCATGTGCTTATTGGCCATTTGTATGTCCTCTTTCATGAAGTGTTGTTCAAATGTTATGTCCATTTAAAAAAATTGGGTTGTCTTTTCATGAGTTCTTTATATATACTGAATATCAGTCTTTTGTCAAGTATATGCTTTACAAATATATATATTTTTCCCTATCAATGGTTTGCTTATTTGATTTCATGGTCTTTTTGGATACGCAGTTTTAAATTTTTTTGAAGTCTAATTTATCAGTTTTTTTCTTTTATAAGTGTTGCTGTTTCTAAGAAATCTTTGCCCATCCTCAAGTTACAAAGCTATTCTCCTTTGTTTTCTTCTAAAGGCCTCATTGTTTTAGGTTTTATAATTAATTTTATGATCTATTTTGGATGAATTTTTGTGTATCCTCTGACGGGGTCAACTTTTGTTTTGCTTTATAGACATCTGATTGTTCTAGTGCCATCTGTCTTAAGTTTTCTTTCCTCACAGGGTCACTTTGGCACCTGTGTTGAAAATCAAATGACCATATAAATGCACTGGCTCTATTTTGTTATGTGCTCTATTTTGTTTCATTGATGTAGGTGTTTATCTGTATTCTGTATTTCCTTGGTAGCTGTAGCCTTATAGTAAGTCTTGAAACCACTCATTCTAAATCCAACTTTGTTCCTTTTTTTTAAAGATTACTTTAGATATTCTAGATCCTTTACATTTTCATATAAATTTTACAATTAGTTTGTCAATTTCTACCTAAAATTTCTACTGGTATTATGATTGGGATTGCATTGAATCTACAGATTTGTGGAGAACTGACATCTTGTTAATTCTCTTTCATTTATCTCTTTCCATCCAGAAACATGGTGTAGCTATACATTTATTTAACTATCTTTAATGTCTACCAAAAATATTTTGTATTTTTTGGCATACATGTTTTACACATATTTTGTTAAAAGTATTCATAAGTATTTCATGTTTCTTGATGCTATAGTATATGTAAGTTAAAATTTTATTTTCCAATTTTTTGCTGCTAATAAAAATATAATTGATTTTCCTATAATAATCTTATGTCATGATCTTGCTAAATTATCTTATTAGTTTTAATAGTTGATGATACCTTAGGCTTTTCTATGCCAAGAGTCATCATTTTCAAATAGAGACTGTTTTATTTCTTCTTTCTTTTTTCTTGACTTTTGCACAGATATATAGTAAAATGTTCAATTAAAAAGAAAAACTCATGAATGGGTATTAAATCTTGTCACCTGTCTTTTCCAAATCTATTGAAAAAATATTCTAAGTATGTATTAAACACCTGTCAAGTCAAAGCATGACTCAAACAAATTTAGAAATTAGTTTTTGTTGATTCACTCTATCCCCTACCACAACCGTCCACCATGACCATAGTGCCACATAGCTTGTGCACAAGACCACCACCATCTGTCTAGTAAGTGACAGAGACTGAGCTCAGAAATAAACCTGACTTTAAAGCTCCTGTTCTTTCATCAGCATCATTCATAGTGCACTTGGAGTAGTTAAATACAAGAATTCTCGTGACAGTGATTTCAGTTTTTTTCTTTTTATTTTTATGGATAAAATGCAACATACATATTATACTTAACAATGAAAGAGGATGAGACAAAAGAATTATAACTTTTGAGATGGGAGACAACATAAAACATTGACAATCCTTGTGACATTATCTGATTTTTCAATCAAATCACATAGTTTTAGAAAACAGTTGGAAAATGCCTGAAAGAAAATACGTTATTTTTAAATTAAGGTGTGTGTATGTGTGTGTGTGTGTGTGTGTGTGTGTGTGTGTGTGTGTGTGTAAAACTGCTGAAAGAAACATTTGTGTAAAACTGCTTGAAAGAAACATTTTAATCCATGTCATATAATTTATTAAGTGGCATATTTATGGAAAAGAGTTGAAAATGCCTGTCAGAAACTAGGAACTATTCAATTCCATAATATGTATTCTTTTCAGGCGTGTAATACATTTGTGGAAAAACAGTTGAAATACGCTTGATAGAAAGAAGGGAAATTTTAATCTCATCTTTCTTTTCAGTCAAGTAAAACAGGGTGAAAGCAGTTGAAAAAATGCCTAAAAAGAAGAGAGGAATATTAATTCCTACACTTGAAAACCTGCACCTCAGTATGGTTAAACACACAGGACAATGACTAAGGGACAGAATTCTCTCAGAATATACCACCGATTACAGAGTATTTTGGCTGTAAAGCTTTTGCTTAAAAATATTTTACACCATTAAATGTATATTATTAAATGTACATTGAATGCTAAGTGAAGTGACAAATAGTAAGATTCAAGGACAGTTTGCAACAAAAATTGTTAAAGTCCATTGATTTCTTTTTCCCAAGAAAGGCGAGTGAGGTAGTTTATACTGTATATACATTGTAAAGGAATTAATATTCCAGTTTGTCCGAAGATCATTCACTCCAAGATTATTATATCCCCAAGTGAGCTGCTTAACAAAGGGATCCTCTTTTGCAGAATGATTGAGAAAGTGAGCCAGTTGTAGGGTGTTTTATGAATAAATAAATGTTCCTAAAATGTTAACTTTCTCTAATACTTTCCTGGGTATTATTTTCCTAAATGTACACCAAGAGCACTTGGGATAAGGTGGGGTGGGAAGCTTATATTAAGAATAGAATTTAGAAGCTCAGTATCTGACTCTGCTTTTTTTTTTTTTTTTCCTTTGGCAAATATACTATTTTTACAGATCACTGTAACTATTTTAAAACAATTCTTGATAAGGCAAAGATAGTTTTTCCAATACTTAGGAGACAGGAATTTTTGAATTTTAATTGTGTAGGGGTTTGTTTATTCTTTAAGGATAAACTTAGTAAAAAATACCTCTTTACCCACCTAAAAATTAGTCTGTGTCTACTGAAAATTCTTCTCTAGTCATTTAGTTTACCCTATAACTAAGAATACAAGTTATCATTGGATAATGATATTGGGATTGACATGGCCTTCCATATTATACAGTTATTTGAAAGTTGTCACAAGCCCTTCCATACGTTAAAGTGATTCAAGTTTTTGACTCAGCTAAGTTTCGACATTCGAAAACACACAAAAATGGGTAAGAAATTCAGAAACTTATTGTTTTTACCTGTCATCTGTTAGCCATTTGTTTAAAACTGATGACAAGTGGAATAAATTTTGAAACCTTTAGAACCTATGAATAGGTTCTAATGTGTTTTCAGTCAAAAGAAATGAAAAGTCCCAAACAAAAAATTAAATGAATAGATCTGTGAATTTTCTATATAAACATAACAGAATTTATTCTAAATGATACGAAATACAATCAGATAATTCAGCCATGGTTTTCATATATACATAGAAGTTTAAGGTAGCTAATCTGAAGAATTTATTTCGTGTGTGTAGGCATAAATTACTGTCCTCTTATGTCTTTCATATTAGCAACTACATAAAGTGAAATGTTTACTCCTGTTTGAATTACAAAAATGATAAAAGCATTTTTTCTGCCTCTTGAAATTCATTATGTAAACTCACATGCCATCAATTAGCCATATATTGAAAAATTGATGAAATATTAAGAATAAATATAAACTTACAGAACATGTTTATTTTCTAATGTGTTTGTAGGAAAAGGAACTGAAAGTTCTCAAATATATAAAATGAACAGATATTTGAGTTTTCTATAAAAATATACCAAAATCCTAATAGCCAGAAATGGAATTATCTACATGTTGAATATAAGTAATGTTTTTATAGACATCAAGGCATAATGCATCATATAAACATTTTCTTCTATATATGGGCATAAATTATTATCACATTAAGTTTCAAGAGTTGGTAAGTAGATAAAAGGTTTTCTGCATTTGTAAGGAATTTTGTCTATTGTTTGAACTGCAAGAGAGTTATTGGAGTGTTAAATCTCATGAAAACTTATATAAATTCATCAAAATCTAAATCTGTAGATTCTAATAGAAAGCACACGTGTGGGACAAATGAGACCTCTGTTCCATTTCTAGGAAGGTATACATCTCAAGATGAAAGGCAGAGCTGTCTGACCCCTCAGCACATTTTAGATTTGATGTCAGTTAGAATCGTGGGGGACTGTGTGTTCTTACCAATTGCATGCAGTACTGGAAAATGGCTCCACAGGATCTTGATTAGAGAGACAGTTTTTTGCTTACGAAATATGCATCTGATTTTAAAGTCTGATGCTAATCCACAATGCTTGGCTATGTCTACGACTGATGAATAGAAACAAAATCTGCTTTTACAGCATGTAAAATCTGAATATAACACAGTATTTTTCAGCACTCTTGGGTAAAGAATAGTTGGATAAAGGTAGTTCTGTATTTTTACCTGTCATCTGTTAGCCATTTGTTTAAAACTGATGACAAGTGGAATAAGTGGAGAAGTGACTATCTACAGTTGTGAAATGTAAAATATGTTTGATCAGGAAAGGAAATCAGTGCCTGGCACATGGAAAGCCATTCATTAAGCACCATAATCACAATGAGAAAAATAGAGGCTCTGTGACTTCTGACTATAGGTTGTGAAAGTGTAAGGAACACCCTTTGTCATACTAAGCTTCACTAGGAGGACCTGTGATCATAAGGAAATAAGCTTTAAAAATATCAGTTTTCAATTGTCCAGGAAAAAGCAATGTTCATTTATACCAGAATGCTGCTAGTCACGATGCAGTACAACATACACACTAATACAGTGTTCTTTAAACAGAAGTTCCTCCTTCTTTAATTCAGGAACAAGTCAGAGCATAAATATTGAGTAACTTTAGAAAATTATTCCCTTTCGAAAGTAGATCTGAATCATTTTGCAGAGCAGACATTGTTGATATTTCTGGCATTCTTGCTCAAAAAGGTCAATATATGTATATATCATAAGTATAAAAATTGTTTTTCCACCTCTTCTATTTGGTAGCGTTTGCTACATAAGGACCAACGTTTCTTATCCCAGATATAGGACCAAGTTCATTTCTGCTGTGAAGTCAAGGTACTAGAAATGATCAGAGTTCCTATTCTAGATTGGCCTTTGTTCAGGAAGGATCACAACTTCTTTCCTTCACTCTTGTCAAAGACCCGTCATGAGAAAGCTTCAGCTCAAATGGGTAAGCAGCTCCTCTTCCATAGTTCACACTAACAATGCTGGGAGATACCACTTGGACCAGGAAACACCAAGAGGGTTATAGGAATAAACATGTCAAAAGAAGTCTTTTTCCTCCCCTACTTACTGTAGAATGTTCTTGGCATATAATACACAATAGCTGCCATTTTGGGGTGGTATTTCAAAAACTTGATTGTGGTTTAATCACCCATTCTGCGTGAGGATTTACATGATACACATCCAATATATAAGCATCTAGATCCAAGCAATGCTGTCCTAAAAGAAAGAGAAAATCAGAGAACGTTTTTAAGAGTGAACATTGCTGTGTGTGCGGGTGCATGTATGTATGTGTTTGTAAGTTTCGAATAAGGCCAATATAGTTCTCTTAGCCAAAAATAAGTACAGTAAATGCTTTCCTTATTGTTTATAGAGTTGAGTGATTTAGTTAGGAGACACTTCCATATCTTTACTGACCTTGACGAACAATAAACAATTAAAATATATAATGAGACAAAGAAAAATTTAGGTGAAAATCACAGTGTGCTTACACGAATCTAGATGGTACAGCCAGTACTATAATTCTATGTGCTATACTTTTATAGGACAAGCAGCACAGTCGGTTTGTTTACACTGTCATCACCACAAACATGTGAGTAATGTGTTGCACTATAACATCACGACAGCTACAATGTCACTAGGAACTATTCTGCTCCATTATAATGTTATGGGAACATTGTCCTATATGCAGTTCATTATTGACCAAAAGCATGACTGTAAATACATTTTACAATTTCTTAACAAAGGCCTCCTGCCTTCCTCCCCTCCTTCCTTCATTTCCTTCTGATTGTTAAGTACTTCAAATAAATCCCATGTTGAAAAAACAGACATATCAACCATAGGCAAAGGGTTCTTCCCTAGACTCACCACATCTATTAGAAAAATATGGCAAGAACTTGTTTAGGGTATAAACTGATAATTTATATTATAATACATGTCCTCTAATGGTTATACAGATAGTAACTTGACCAGGACTAGAGAAGATTAAAAGCAAGTTCACTTTAGTTTCTTTACAATGGCTATAATACCCATAGACAGGAGATCTGGAAATAACAACAATAAGGTCATTCTGTGTGGCAAATACATTTGAAAATCTTTATGTACAGTGTTTGAAATGTTACCAAGATCTGAGTGCCTGCCTGATTCATTCATTTATCAAATATTTATTGAGAGTTATTATGTTCCAGGAAATACTCTAGGGGCTGGGGCTATAGCAATGCATTAGACAGTCAAAATACTTGCCTTCAAGGTGCTTACATTCTCAAAGTGGCAAAGGCAACTAGCAAATGAGCAGGTATAATACAAAGCAAGTCTGATGGTGATAAGAACATTAGAGCACAACAAAGCAGGGAAGGAACATAGAGAGGGTATGATCCAGGAAGGTCATATCGAGAAGGAGATACAGTGGCCTGAATGAAGCAAGGAAGTGAGAAATGAACAATGTGAAAGAGAGCGTTATGGGCAAAAATCGGAGGAAATGCGAAGGCCCCAAGGCAGAATATGCCAGGTGACTGAATATGCAAGGTTGGATGTAAATGTGAGAGGCATCAGCATACAGGTGTAGTCAAAGCAGTGAGGTGAACTGAGCTCACCAAGGAAGTTAAGTATAGATAGAGAACAGTCTTACAGCTCTCCAGACTTAAGAGGTTGAGAAGATGAGAAGTACCAGGAAAAAGAGACTTATAAGGATTAGCCAGTGAAGTGGGAGGAAAGCCAGAAGCTTACGTTTTCCTTGAGACCAGGTGAAGAAAGTGTTTTTTCAAAGAAGGGAAAGATCAACTCAGGCAGTTATAAAGACAGACTGAACTGTTGGATTTCACAACATAAGAGTTCTCTGGTGACTTAGACAAGAGCAATTTTGATGAAGTGTTGAAGGGTAAAGCTTGACTGGAGTGGTTTTAAGAGAGAACAAGAGGAAGAAATTGGAATATAGACAACTGATTCAGGAGTTTTTGCTGTAAAGTGGAACAGTTGTGGAACAGTAAAGTGGGAGTTGACCTGAAGAGGGTCAAGAGAGAATTTTTTAAAGATGAGAGTAATTACCCAAATTTTTATGCAGATAAAAATGATGCAGTTGGAGGGAAAAGCTGTGATATACGAGAAAATGGGGGAATGACCAGATCAATGTCCTAACTGGGCAGGAGGGGACACAAAGTAAGGCATGAGTGGAGGTTCTGGTCTTAAATAGGAGCACAGATATTTCATCTGGACGGTGAAGGAGGGCAAGCAGAAGATATGGACACAGAAGCAATTAGAGGGAATTTTACTTGCTAACAATCAATTTTCTTTTGATTCCTTTTTTAACCCCTCAGGGAAATAGGAAGATGAACTTGAGCTGAGAGTGAAAGCAGAAAAGTTAAAAAAGAAGCTGTCATGAATCTGAAAGTTCTATGATGTTCTTTTCTTTGTTTTACATGAATCTCCAGAAAGAGACTTTCCAGGTTTGAGTCACATTTATAAGACTCAAAAGTCTACTCCATGTCAACTAAAATTTTGAAAATACTTTTGGAAAGTCATACTGTTCTTACATGATATTAAAAATATCAGAAACATACTGACTTTGAATTTATATCTATGAAGCTTGTAAAATATACTTTTACAATAATAGCATTGTATGTCTTTTAGAGAAATCAGAGAAATTAGGAATAAAAATTGTTAAAGAATTCTTACCTATATTTCCTCCAATTTCATATAACCTTTGGTTCTGAATTTTAATGCATTCTGATGAACCATGACTGAAAAAAGGAGAAAGCAATGTAATTTTAACCCTCTTTCATGATCTGAGGTAAATTTGTAGATTAAATAACCATGGCAACACACAATTCATTCTGCCTTGAGTGAAATACACGCCACAAATCATTATTATGACTGAAGTTATGGTAAAAACTTTTTTTTGTTTGTTCAACACAGACAAGCATCTGAGGCACAGAGAGGATGGGACTATTCGACCCCAAGATGGATGCCGTGGTGCTCGCCAGCAACCCGGAACACATTCTGTCCACAACTGTCAGCTCCATTTCAAAGAGCTGGCATATCAAGGCTGGCCAACGAGCAGCTGGATGTTTAATACTGCCCTGTCACTGGTCGCATTACTCTCAGTTCAAAATAAGTCAGATTTCATTTGTGTATTTGCCAAAAATTGAATGGGATTCTCTCCTCAGCCCATGTCACATTTCTAAGCTTGCCTAAGTTTTGCTGTCTAATGTTGATTTAATTATGTCTCTGCTCTATAGTGATATAATAAAAGCAAGTCAGAGAAGATAATTGCCCAATATAATTTTCTACCCCAGACTAGAATGCTGGGGTAGAAGAGTCTGGAAAAGTCATTGCTGATCTCCATCCCACTTCAGGAATGACTTTCATCTTAGTTACTTCAAAGATTGTCCTCTCTCTATTGTAAGGAAGAGGGATATGTGCTTTCTTCTTTGTTTAATTAAACTTTTTGAGATAATTGTAAATTTGCATGCAGTTATAAGAAATTATACAGACATATCCTGTGCACCCTTTACCCAGTTTCCTCTAATAGTAAAGTATTGAAAGACTCTAGTGCGACATTACAACCAGAATGCTGACAATGATTCAGTCAAGATACAGAACATTTCCATTGTCACAAATTCCCTTTTATAGCCCCCTCCCGGTCCTCATTCCTATCCCCACCCCCAGCCGTTATCCTCTATTCTATTCTACATTTCTAAACATTTATCATTTCAAAATGTTATGTAAATGGAACTCTTGTATTGGCTTTTCTCAATCAGCATAAATTCCTGGAGAGTCACCCAAGTAGTTGCATTTTTATTGCTGAGTAGCTTACCATGCTATGGATATACTGTAGTTTGTTTAGTCATTATTACCTGTTGAAGAATATCTGTTTTTATTTTTACAGTTTTTGATTATTATAAATAAAGCTAACATAATCATTTGTGTACAGCTTTTTGTGTGAAACAGTCTTAATGTCTTTGGGATAAATGCCCAGGAGTGTGAATGCTGGGTCCACATAATTGCATATTTAGTTTTACCAAAAAAAAAAAAAAAAGTCAAACCGTCTTACAGAGTGACTTTATACCATTTTACATACCCATCACCAATGTATGAGTGATCCAGTTTCTCTGTATCTTTGCCAGTATTTGGTGTTGTCACTATTTTTCATTTTACCCATTTTCATAGGTATTAATGATTAAAGATACTGAACACTTTTTTATGTCCATATTTGTCACCTGTATATGCTCTTTGTTGAAATGTCTGTTCATGTTTTTTGCAAATTTTCAAATTGGATTATTTGGGTTTTTACTTTATTTATTCTAGGTACTAGTCCTTTGTTGGATATGTGTTGTATATATTTTCTTCAAGTCTGTAGCTTGTCTTTTCATCCTTTTCACAGGGTCTTTCAGTGTAGAAATTTTCAATTTTGATGAAGTCTAATTTATAAATTTTTATCTCCGATGGATCATGCTTTTGATGTTAAGTCTAAGAACTCGTCACTAGCCCTATATAACAAAGGTTATGTCCTATGTAATTTTCCAAAAGTTTTATAGTTTCACGTTTTACATTTAATTCTATGATCCATTTGGTTTTTTTTTTTATAGATAAGATACGAGGTTTAGATCAAGGTTCATTTTTTTTTGGGGGGGGGGCCTATGATCCAAAATTTTCTTTCTACAAAAGGTCTACCTATGTAAGTAGAAATCTATTGGATGCCTAAATTCCTTGAATGGAATTTCAAGTCTGTCTATTACTACCTAGTGGTAACTATTGACAGTGTTAGGTGTCAGGGCCAGCAGCAGTAAATGTAATCAGAGGAGTAAATGTTTGGAGCTCCTGTTGGCCTCTGTCTATTCTTTTCTTTTCTATGAAAGCTATACATATCTGATCGCATAATAAGTATAAAACATTTATGAAGTGCACACACCATGTAACCAGCCCCTTTATCTAAAAAGGAATGTTTTAGAAGCCACTGTCATGACTTCTTAGTCAGTAACCTTCACTCTCACAGAAAACCACTGTCCTGACTTCTAACACCATAGATTACTTTTGTTGGCTACTTCTGTTTTTCTTTTAATTGAAGTTTTGTTGAGGTAATTATAGATTCACATGTAGTTGTAAGAAACAACAGAGATATTACTCTTTGCCCAGTTCTCCCTAGAGGTAAGATTTTACAAAACTATAGTGAAATGTCATAATCAGGATGTTGACATTGATACAATACACCTATCCTACTCAGATTTCCCATTTTAATGTACTAATTTGTGTGTGTTTTAAATTCAATACAATTTTACAGAGGTTTTTATTGACCACCACAGTCAAGACATCAGTTCCAACACCACAAAGGTCCTTTGTGTTGCTCTTTTATAACCACACTCATCTCACCCTCCCCCCACAATCACCCCTCCCCAATCCCTGGTAATCACTGATCTATCCTGCATTTCTAAAATTTTGTAATGTAAAAAATATTATATAAATGGAGTCTTGCAGTATGTAATCTTTTGCAGCTGAATTTTTTTGCTCAACATGGGTACTCCTTTTAATATGATTTCAAAGCCTCTTTTTAAGAATATCCATGCGAGTTTGATTACAGACCATCAAACTGTACCTGCTCTCTAATGGACAAATTTAAATGATTGTTTCTCATCTTTTAAAAATCTCAGGGCAAATGTTTATCCTTGAATAAGCATACCTAGACAAAAAGTATTATTTATACTCTTTCAAGGCAATTTATGGCAGATACATATATACTTCCAAGATTTTTTTTTTTTTAAATATTCTGATCCCAAGGTTTATTGATAGTATGTTTTAAGGAAAGCAACAGGTATGATGTTCACTTAACTACATTAACTTTATCTGATATAGGCATGTTAAAGCTCATTGGAGTCTGGAATAATATCAGGAGATTTACAAAACTAACTTGCTATAATTTTTATTCTAGTAAAAAGTAAAATTCATTGAGTAAATAAAGACACCAAGACAGAACAAATATCCTGTTAGGAATCCCATTTGTAATCTTAAACCATACACAAAAAGTAATTCAAAATAAAATACTTTAATAAAGACCGAAAATCATAAAACTCCTAGAAAAAAACATACCGGTAAGCGGTAAGCTATTTGACATTGGTCTTGGCAATGGTTTTTTGAACCTGACACCAAATGCAAGGCAGCGAAAGCAAAAATAAACAAGTAGACTACATCAAACTAAAAAGATCTGCACAGCAAAGGAAACCATCCAAAAAAATGAAAAGGCAACACATTTAATGGTAGAAAATATTTGCAAACCATACATCATAAGGTATTAATACCCAAAATATATAAAAACTCATATAACTCAATAGCAAAACAAATAAACAAACAAACATTAGAAAGTGGGCAAAAGATCTGAATAGGCATTTTTCCAAAGAAGACATACAGATAGTCAGCAGGTTCATGAAAAGATGCTCAACATCACTAACCATCAGGGAAATGCAACTATGTATCATGGAATGTTATTCAGCCATCAAAAATGATATCTTTCCATTTGCAACAATATGTATGGACTTTGAGGGCATTATGCTAAGAGAAATCACACAGAGAAAGACAAATACCATATGATCTCACTTATATCTGGAATCTAAGAAACCAAAAAGCCATAAAACAACAACAAAAAACCAATCTCTCAGATACATAGAAAAGATTAGTGGCTGCCAGAGTTGGGGGGGTGGGGTTGGGCAAAATGGGTAAAGGTGATCAAAAGGTACAAACTTCCAGTTATAAAATAAGTAAGTCATGGGGTGTAATATAAAGCATGATGACTATAGTTAATAATACTATATTGCATATTTGAAAGTTGCGGTGAAAGCACATCTTAAAATTTCTCATCACAAGAAAAAAATTTTGTACTACACATAGTAATGAACGTTAACTAGACTTACTGTGGTTATCATTTTACAATACATACAAATATCAAATAATTATGTTGTACACCAGAAATGAATATAATATTATATGTCAATTATACCTCAATAAAAAAAATTCCATTTATAGAAATTCCTTTAAAAAAACAAAACTTCTGTTACCAACAATTCTCTGGTCTACTAACTTCATCTATTGGTAAAGTCCCCAAAGTAACAGGTTCTAATTTTTCAAAAAGGCCAAATTTGAAAATTGCTGGAAAGGAACTCATCTGGTAAAAGTTCATTGTCTTTGTACAGAGACCTTTACTCACGTTTACTCACCTGTTCTCATATTGAAATTTTGCCAGTATGTCTTTGGCTTTGGTTTGACTATTGAGTTGAATGGCCATGGACACCTTCGAGAGAAGTGGAGCATGAACCCTTATGACTCCTTCCGGCACATCAGACTGACAATGAGGAAAAGTTTAGTACATTCTGTCAAATTAGGATGATCTGTTCAATGATTGCACTTAAGAGATATGAAATCAGTGGCACTCTGAATTAGGAAATCATGTAAACATGATCAGCATTTAACTAGAATGAAACACTGCTTCATAAAAAGAGATTCAATGAAACTTAATCTGGGATTTTACCGTCACTGTACACTTAAGTCTTACTGTAATGCCTTAAAATCTCGAGAAGTAAAACTGGATTGTGAGAAAAATCTGATGTTTCTATTCCTTCATTTCCTTGAACAATGTCCCAAATAAGCCTATTTTCAGCAGAATTCCGATTTCAATATATTTTAAAATCAATCTTCTGAAAAATTTAAGGAACAATTAGAAAATAGATGGCCACTTGAAACGTGATCCCCCAAGGTGTGCTGATAACACTGGGAAGAGCAGAGCATACACTACTACTGGGGAAGGGAGTCTGATTCACATGACGTGATTGGCCTAGGGACTTTGGAGCTCTCTACTAAATGAAATAGTCAAAGAATTTTGCTGTCGAATTAACAAAATTTCTCTTTTGCCAGGATTGACTGGAAAATTTCTTTGTTCAAAATTTTGATTGTTTAAAAAATTCCCTATCTAGCGATGAAGAGAAATAAACTTGTATCTAAGGATCTGCTACTCTTCAGGTAATCACTTTAAATCTGTGCATTCTCAAAGGATGGTATTGTTGATGTAGATTTATGGGAATTGATTCACTATATACCCCAAAAGGAATACATTTTGCATTGAACTGTCATCACAAAGATATGCTGAAGTCCTAACCCCCAATACCTGAGAAGATGACCTAACTTGGAAATAGGGTCATTGTAGATATAATTACCTAAGGTGAGGTCACACTAGAGTAGGGTAGGCCCTTAATCCTATACGACTGTTGTCCTTGTAAAAGGAAAAGATATGTATACAGGGAAGTGCCATATAAAGATGGAGGCACAGATTAACAAACATCAGTGGTTACTGGCTAGGAATGATGTCAAGAACAGATCCTTCTCTCACATACTCAGAAGGAACTGACAAAACCAACATCTTGATTTTGGACTACTAACCTCCAGAACTGTGAGAGAGTAAATTTTTATTGTTTTGAGCCACTCAGTTTGTGGTATTTTGTTATGGCAGCACTAGGAACTAATATAAAATATTTTAAAATAGGGTCAGTTCTTATTGTGCTATTCTCCTAATACCAGTAAGAACCAGGACAGCATGGCAGGGAATGTATATAGGAATTTGGACTTGTGTCGGGGACAGAGTGCCCCTCATTCATTGGAGCCAAGATTGTACTCCTGAAACACTTTCTTGGTCATCTCATGTCCCTCTCCTTCCACCCCCCCACAAAGCCTCTGTATGATAAACTCCACACTCCTGACGTTATTGAACCTAGAGTCATAATAACCAAATTTTCTTTATAACTTCCCGTAGTATTCACACTGTGTACAGATGCCTGACCACACATCTTGACTCATAAGTTAGTTGAGTTCCTGTACTATTCTTTTAGGTGTCAAACTGAGTATGTCAAGTTTGAAGGATAAATTATGACCAAAATTATACATAGATATGGTGACGTAGCCAGAGAATAATTAGGGAGGAAAGGAAATTATTTATTTTCTTACCATTCTTCTTGAAGAGGGTGATTTTTGTAGTACCTTTGATATTTTGGGGCTTGCAACCTAAATAAAACACATTTAGTTTTTAGGATTAATGTTGGGAAAACAAGCTGTTGTTATAAAGTATAAACTGGTATAATCTTTATGGAAAACATTTTGGGATACTTACCAAATTATAAAATGTATATGTACTTTGACCCAACAATTCCACATCTATAAATTTATCCTACAAATGTACTTCATTTATGAGAAATGATGTATAGCAAGTTTATTCATCGAAGCATAAATCAAAATAACAAAAGACTGGACACAATCTGTTCAATAATTGTGATGGCTTAAATAAATTGTGATGTGTCTATGGAATATCATGCAAAAGAAGCAGAGAAGAAAGCTTTTTGGACTGATGTGGAATAATCACCATGATTTTCTAAGACAGTAAAGCACGTTGCGGGACAGTGCTTCATGTGTGTTAGCACTCGTGTGAAAAAGGGGAATATATACTGATATTTGCTTGTATGTGCATAGCACCTCTCTGGAAGTATATATACCTGCATGTTCCTGTGCACACATACCCTTTCACTGGTGACATTATTTATCTGTGGGAGGGGAAGTCAGACGTGGCCAATTTTTATTCTATAGTTTATCCCACCTTTTGAAATTTGTAACCTGTTAATAAACTGTCTATTCCAATCAAAGTTATGAATTAAAAAACATGGTATTATAACTTTAAATTCTACCTTGGTTTTATTTACAATTAAAACATTGAAATAACTAACATTCATATAGCACTGTACAATTTACAAAGTGCTTTAAACACACAGTATATGAGTTGATACTAAGGATAACTCTGAGATAGATAATATTACTCCCCCAATCCCCAATTTATAGTAATGTTGAGGTTCAGAGAAATACTTTAATTTGCCCAGGCTCATAGGACTACTACCATGTTTCCCCGAAAATAAGACCTAGCCGAACCATCAGCTATAAAGCATCTTTTGGAGCAAAAATTAATATAAGACCAAATTATACTATATTATATCATACCTGGTATTATATTATATTATGTTATGTTATGTTATGTTATGTTATGTTATGTTATGTTATGTTATGTTATGTTATGTTATGTTATATTATATCATACTATATTATATATTATATACATGGTCTTATATTATATTAAGACCGGGTTTTATATTAATTTTTGCTCCAAAAGACACATTCGAGCTGATGGTCTGGCTAGGCCTTATTTTCAGGGAAACACAGTAGTTGGCAAAGCCTGACCTGACTTCAGTTTCAGCTCCACACGGATCATACTTTTGCCATAAATTTTTTCAGAGTGAAATTGGAAGAGTAAGGACTCCGAAAATCTGTCCCTCCATAAAAGCAATGAATAAACTAACAAAAACTGTCAGTATCAACTTTTTCAGGACTTGGGATACTAAATCAAAGGTTCAAGTAGGGGAGTGCTTAAGTAAGAAAAACAGCTGAATCTTGGTAAGAAAAACAAGATTTGTGGCATTTTAACGTACACTTTGCCATCTCTGTTCCTATTTCTTTGACAGCCTTGAAAATAATAGCCTGCATTCCTGATATAGGTACTGGAGTGAGCAAAAAAGACCTCATTCACAAAGAATTCTAATTATTTGTTCTGACTTGTCTGGTGGCTCCCTGGAAGAGTGACTCAAAAGGTTTGCCTTTAGCTTGCCTAATTTGGAACTTTATCAATGCTAAAATGCTATAATGTTGAAAACATCTATAGGCAAATATTTTAGTCATTGTTGCCTGATGCAGTGGACAAGAGTTGCAGAAAACAATAGAATAACCAAAAAGCTTTACAGGCAAGCCTAGAGGTTAGATGCTTTGAGGAATAAGAGCTTTGAAAAGATCTAACATAGTCCCGAGAATCTGGAAGGCCACGTTCATGTCGGGGGCTGTGCAAATGTTCAGGAAAGACCCGAAGAGAACTTAAGCTCTCATACCTGGTGGTCTAAGCAGGAAATGAAGACGCTACCTTGCTGAATGTTGAAGATGTGCCCCAACAAACACACAGAGCTCATCTGCAAAGATTTGGAGTTTTTTGGTTCCAGGGGTTTAAGCAAATCTCTGTCCAAAAAATAGCTAACCACAAAGCTAACGGCACAGTGACTTCAGCAGCCACACAAAACAAAGAATACAGACTTTACAAAATCAGTTCAGCAGAAAAGTCACTAAACAAATAAGCAACAGCTATAATAGCACCAGCAACAAACCCTGAGGAGGAGGAAATAATTGTATTTCCAAATTTGCCACATTATAATATTCCAAATATTCATTATTTAATAAAAAATTGTGAGTCAGGTAAAAAATGGCAAGAAATATGCTCCCATAAAAAGGAAAAAAAAGTTTCAGAAGAAACTCTTTAAACCTAGACATTGATATTACTAGAAAAAAACTTTAAATCAACTATCTTAAATATGTTTAATGAAGTAATGGGACCCATATCTACAAAACTAAAGAAACCATGAAAACAGTATCTTATCAAACAAAGACTATCGATAAAGATATAGAAAAAATAAAAAGAAATAAAATAGAAATTCTGGAGCTGAAAAGTCTGACTGAAATGAAAACTCCACTAGAGGGGATCAACAGCAGATTTAAAGAGACAGGAGAAAAAAAAAATCAGCAAATGTGAAGATAGGTCAACTGAGATTATCCAGTCTGAGGAACAGGAAGAAAAAAGAATGAAGAAAAATAAACAGAACCTAAGAAACTGTGGGACAATATCAAGTGCACCAACATATACATAGTGACAGCCCCAGAAGGAGAAGAGAGAAAGGGACAGAAAGAACATTGGAAGTAATATTGTCTGAAAATTCCCCCAAATTGCTAAAAGACATTGATCTAACTATCCAAAACAAACTACAAACAGGATGAACTCAAAGAGGTCCACACCAAAATACATCACAATCAAGCTATCAAAAGATAAAAAGAATCTTGAAAGCAGCAAGAGAAAAGTAACTCATCACACACAGGAGAACCTTAATACGATTAACAGCTGATTTTCCAACTGAGACCATGGAAGCCAGAAGACAATGGGATGACATATTCAAAGTGTTGAAAGAAAAACTTGTCAACCAAAATTGTATCTGGCAAAATAATCCTTTAAAAAATGGAGAAATTAAGGCAGATAAACAAAGCCAAGAGGATTCATTACTAACAGACTTTCTCTACAAGAAATGCTAAAGAGAGTCTGTCAGGCTGAAATGAATGGATGCTATACAGTAACTCAAATCCATCTCATATATCAAAAATAACTCAAAATGGAACAAAGATATAAATGTAAAAACTAAAACTATAAAATTCTTAGATGAAAACATAGGGTTAAAATCTTCATGATCTTGGATTTGACAAAGGATTCTTAGACATGACAACAAAACATGAGAACAAAAGAAATAGTGAATAAATTATACTCCATCATAATTTAAAACTTTTGTGCATCAAGGGATACAATCAACAAATTGAAAAGACAACTCCTAGAACGAGAAAAAATATTTTCAAATTATACATCTGATAAGGGAATTGAATCTAGGATACATGACGAACATTTACAACTTAATAATGAAAAGGCAAATAACCCAAACAAAAATGGGGAAGATTCTAAACAGACATTTCTCCAAGGAAGATATATGAACGGCCAATAAGCACATGAAAAGACGCTCAGCATCGTAAGTCTTCAGGGAAACACAAATCAAAACCACAATGAGAAATTACTTTGTACCCACTCGGAGGTTAGAATAAAAGATTCTGATAATACCAAGTGTGGGTGGAGATATGGAGAAATCTGAATCCTCATACACTGCTAGTGGGAATGTAAAATTGTGCAGCTGCTTTGGAAAACGGTGACAATTCCTCACATGAGTCACATAGGGTTTGCTATATGACCCAGCATACACCCAAAAGAGTTGAAAACATAGTCACAAAAAACTTGTATATTAATGTTTATAACAGCATTGTTCATAATAGCTAAAAGGTATAACAAACCCAAATGTCCATCAGCGCATGAATGGATAAACAATATGAAATGTATTCATGTAATGGAATATTATTCAGCCATAAAAAGAAGTACTGATACATACTACTAGTTGGATGAACCATGAAAATATAATGGGAAGTAAAATAAGCCAGTCATAAAAACCCCACATCATATGATTTTCATTCATTAAAAGTCCAGAATAGGGAACTCTGTAGAGACAGTAACTAGATTAGCAAACAGATTGATTACTTGTTGCTTAGGGCTGGGAGGTGGAAATGGAGCAGGCAGGGTTACGGGGATGATGGCCAAAGGGTGTGGGTTTTTCTTCTGAGATGATGAAAATGTTCTAGAATTGTGTTACTGGCTGCACATATCTGTGAATATACTAAAACCCACTAAATTGTACATTTTAAATGGATGAATTGTATAATATGTGGGTTATATCTCAATATATTTTTTTAAAGAGGGATATGAAATCAAATGAAAACAGGGGAAGACATGAAGTAATAATACATGCTACAATAAGGAAGAACCTTGAAAACAATAAGATAATTGAAAGATGTCAGAAACAAAAGGCTACCTATTGTATGATTTCATTTAAATTAAATGTCCAGAATAGGTAAATCCGTAGAGACAAACAGTAGATTAGTGTTTTTCAGGGGCTATGGGGTGGGGATAATGAGAAGTGAGTGCTTTATTGGTATAGGGTTTCTTTTTGGGGGGATGGTGAAAATATTCTGGAATTAGATAGTGGTAATGGTTGCATGACATTGAATATACTAAAACCAATGAATTGTACGTTTTAAAATAGTTAAAATGGTGAATTTTCTATTATGTGAATTACTCTCAAAACAAATCAAAATTTTTTTCCAAATAAATGTCATGGTTCTACTTGATCTGAAGTCACTTTGCCTATAACCAATAAGGGAAGCCAGCCATTCATCATGATTGTGATATCTCACTGCCTTGGTATTACTAGTCCATTCCCTGGGTGAACTTTCCCCTCCTTTCTCCCTTCAAAATGCTATCCTTCCTTTAAGATGCAGCTCAAATGCCACTTCTTCCATGAAGTTGTCCATATTTCCCATTTTGGAGTACATTTCTTTCTCCTCAGCATGGTTCTGGCACATGGCCTGCACAACTGATCTGGCATTTAATGCATATTCATTACTCTTATACACATTTATCTCCCACATTAGTTGTAAATTTCTTTAAGGGCAAAGTGAATTTCATGTATTTCTGCATCCTCCTCAAGGTCAAATACTATGCCTGACACCCATGAGCATCTTCAAATTAAACTAAGGCAATAAAAATAATGTTTCTAAAATATGTTTCCATTATGTATTTCCACACAAACAACTGTGTGAACACAAAAATTCTTCAGAATGCAATGACAACTTGAAGATAAGATATTCTTTCAGTATCTAGTCAAGAAAGAAATCTTTCTACTTATTAGATATACTGAATACTGGAATCTTAAATTTAGTTCACAGGGACAAAAATGTCAACTTTCAGCATTTTTGAGAACCATTTTAGCCTTAAGTACTTAACTGAACAGAATATTAAATAATCTTCATGATAGACATATTTCAAGAGCTTCAACCAAAATGCACATAATTCAATAAAATATTACTCTTTGATGGACACCACTTCCACAATGTTTACATAGTCACAAGACTGATACTTTATGAGACTATAAAATGTTGGGTTCTAAATTACAAGCTACTTCGTACCTCATTTTGAGAAATAAAAAACCTGGGTAGCAACAATATTTGCACCCTCCTTTGCTTTTACCTCTCGTTCTATGGTCTTCCTCCTTAGCAACTTTTTGACACTTGGGAGCTGCTTCTTTAACAACATCGTGGCTTCATTCATTCTTCTAACTTGAGTGATTAAGAAAGATGGAACCTGGAGAAGAAAAAGAGCTTGACTAGAAAGAAAACCCTTGAATTAAACCTTCCTAGTAGATTCTGTGTTCAGTTAAGGAAACTCCTTCTGGCCACTCAGTATCCTGGAACCAGGAACTGTGGCATTTGTCCTTGTAAAGATTAGAAAAAAACTATTAGGATTCTTGTTCAAAAGAGAGAACATGCTCAGGAGGAGCCCTTAAAGAATGTATAAAGATGCCACCTGCAACCTGGGATTCTATCATCGTATTTCCTCCCTGTGACTAAGGGCATTGCTTGCTCATGGAGCCTTTAGGTTTCCTGAGTGCTGGTTGACTCCCAAGGAGTACGTCACAGTCATCACACAGTTACTCACCTTCCACAAGATTTTTTGGTACTTAAGCATTAGGCGGATGATATGGGCTGCAGTGTTTGCTAACAGTAATTCTTCATAATCAGAATGTTTGCTTCTACTGAAGAAAAGGTTTGGTGCCATTACAGTAGAAATGTTCCATATACTCATTCGGTTTTTTGATTCGTTGGCAATCACTTTATTGAAGAATGTCATGAGGGCCTAAAAAGAAAGCATTGTGTCACACTATTGTAAATTATTAAAAGGCACCACTGATCACTATCATTTATTTCTATACCCATTCAGTGTGCCTCTGGAAAACTGTCAGAATATTGTCAGAAGTTTAGAATAGTTAAATGTCATGTTTCTCTTTTACTTGCTTAAAAGTGCTAATGAGAAATGTGAACAGTTTATTCAATTCTCTGCTTCATAAAAATAACTTTCTTTTTGCATAGTTTATTAAATTGGAGTCTATATACATAATAGTTTGCATTTTCTTATTGTCTTTTATATTAAACAAGTTTGACAAATATTAAAATTAAATAGTAAACTGGGAAGAGAAAACACTGCAGCTCAAAACAACATGAAATGCAGTTTTGTTGTGAAGAAAGAAAAGTAATTCTAAAATACACCTTTAATTTAAAGAATTACTGTTAAAAACTATTTACTGTTTCCTTGGGGTGGGGGGGGGGGAGGAATTAAGAAATGAGTATCTCATTCCTCAGCCCAAATGTAAATACAATTCAAAATTTAAAAATTTTACTTATTGGGTGTCTTTTTTCTATTGCTTTTCAATTTTGGAATCTTCAACCGACCAAAAGAAAAGGCTTACATGCAGCTGTTTTCAACATTAAAAAAAGAATTTGAGAAAGCTTAATAAAAGTTTGGCTGAGCCACCAAAGTATAAATGCTTCTCAGACCTTCTGAAATTCACCAAGGGGACTGAAATCCTAAATGGAGATACTTTGTAGTTTTCCAAGTTTGAATTCTGCTACAGTATTTGTAATGAGAAAATGGATAGCACATAAGTAATAATAGTTAACATTTATTTGAGGGTTTATTGTGAGCCAGGCATTATTCTTAGTAAATATACACATATGTGTCCATACACACACACACACACACACACACACACACACACACACACACATATCCACTCATTTTATCATCAGTCCAAATCCTGTGGGGTAGGTACTATTATTAACACTGTTTTTCAGATAAAGAAACTAAGGTGGAGAAGGACTGATAGCTTTGCCCAGCATCAGTGCATTAAGTGACAAAGCCAGGATTTGAACCAAAGAAACCTGATTCTTAAGCCAGAACTCTTGATCTCTATACTACACCAACTTCAATCTCAGTTCTAGTCACAATTTAGAATCGAAGGAGAGAAGGAGGGAAGGATGGAGGGAGGGATAGAAGGAGGGAGGGAGTGAGAGAGGAGGAGAGAGAGAAAGAGAGAGAGAGAAAGAGAGAGAGATTGATTCTTTACCAGTCCTGTAATGTTGTTTGATGACCTTCTGTTACAAATGTATTGAATTATTTGATAATTGTTGCATCCTCAGTTATATGAAAGGGTAGATGGCATTTTGACCCAGATATCCAAAACCAGATGCATTTATTTTGATAAAAGAACATTGTTTAGACAAAGCCTAAAAGCAAGCTAATAAATTTCCAGCTTTTGAAAAATTACCAAATTATATTAGAAAAAGACATTCTTATGTCATAGCCAACCCCCATCTTCAGGTTGAGGATATAATATAATTAACACATTATATTTAACATAGATGATTTCACTATGTAGGAGGAAAGGTCCTTACCAAACTGAAATGTTTCATGAGAGGTATATTAAAAATCATCTTTGTTTTCAGCATTATGTTTACTGGCCTCAAAATTATTGGCCCTTTCCAACTCGTCCTTACCTCATTTCAAAGATTTTCAACATCTGTTTTACATATAACAAATTTCCTATTGTATACAGAATCATTATAAAAATAGCAAAAGAAAATTCAAGTTTTACCAATATACAGAGAAGAAATGAATTTGAAATAAAGGGAGGGATATTTGGGGCAAAGAACTATGGAATAGGATTCTATCAAATGTTTTATTATATATTAATGAAGAAAGCATTTTTCTGAGCTTAATTTTCCTAATCTGTAAAGTGACAAGATCCTATGAGGTAAGCTCTAAAATTCAGATTGTAGAACTCCTTAAATTGAATTGAATTTATAAATTGTAAGTCATAAACATTTAAAATTTTATTTAAATCAGTGGTTTCAAATTTCTTCCCCAAGGACACTCATCAAATCTTTTGCCACTAAAGTGGGCAATTGCAGACCCACAATTACAGAATTTTATATCTTATAACTTATACAATGGTCTCATTTACTTCTGACATTATTCCATTTAGGTCTTTTATCTTTGATTTTCCTACTCCTAACCCTAGCTCAGTGCCTGGTGTGTGGTAGACACTTAATAGCTCTTAACAGATTAAGTGAATGAAATTTAAATGCTCAAATAAGATTGCAGGATTTACTTTTCCTCAGGAGAACAGCAGGGGTAATATGGAAAGGCAGTAGTTTGCAGCACGCTCAGCTGGCTTAGTAAGATGTCATCTCAATTTTCATTTCTCCAGCTAAGCCAATGACAGACCATAAGGTCCATATAACATACCTGGGCTGTGTCCCTGTTGGCATCAGGCAGTGCCATGACCATGAGGTGTAAGGCTTGAAATTGTACTTTGATGTGAGGCCCTCCTAATAAAAAAAAACAGAAAGAACCACACATTTGGAACACCACGGATGTATTCTGACAGCATTTCTTGCTAACATCGGGTGGCACAGAAAAGATTCTGACAGGTCTGGATGGTAAGGAATCAATTTTTGTGCCCAACAATGTAAATTGGTTTGCTTGGACAAACGTCTCAGTTTATCAACTCCTCTTTCACATCACATGATGCTATTGTCAAGGCAGGTGACCAACAAGATCCTCAAAATAATTCTGGATTTGTATAACTTTTCCCTTTTCAAAATACTTTCACAGATCTTGCTTTACTTTTATGTTACAAACAGAACGCTTAAAGCTCAATTCAAGAGAAAATAAATCTTGCTTCCATATAAAGAAGGAGCAAAGTATAATTACTGGGAGCATAGATCGTAGAACCAGATTAAAATCCTGCATCTACTACTTAGCCACTGACTGATCTTGGTCAGGCCATTTAATCCCGCATCACTTCTATTTTATCATCCATAAAATGCAGTAGCCATCACACCTACTTCACTGGGCTGTTCCAAATATGAAGTGAATTAAAACTCAAAATGGATTAAAGACTTGTACATAAGACCTGAAACCATAAAACTCCTAGAAGAAAACTTAGGCGGTAAGCTCCTTGACATAAGTCTTGGTGATGAATTTTTGAATCTGGTACCATAAGCAAAGCAACAAAAGGAAACATAAACAAGTAAGACTATATCAAACTGCAAAGCATCTGCACAGGAAAGGAAACCATCAACGAAATGAAAAGGTAACCTACTGAATGCAAGATATACTTGCAAATCACATATCTGATAAGGGGCTAATGGGCAACACATATAAAGAACTCATACAACACAATAGCAAAAACCCCCAAACAATCCAGTTAAAAAATGGGCAGAAGATCTGAGCAGACATTTCTCCAAAGAAGATATACAAATGGCCAATAGACATATGAAAAGATGTTCAACATCACTAATCATCAAGGAAATGCAAATCAAAACCACAGTGAGACATCACTTCATACCTGTTAGAATGACTATTATAAAAAAGACAAGAAATAGCAAGTGTCGGCAAGGACATGGAGAAAAGGAAACCCTTGTGCACTGTTAGTAGAAATGTAAATTGGTGCAGCCACTATGGTAAACAGTATGGAGCTGTGTCAAAAAATTAAAAGCAAATTTATCATATGATTCAGCAATTCTACTTCTGGATATTTATCTGAAGAAAACAAAAACACTAACTCAAAAAGACATATGCACTTCCATTTTCACTGCAGCATTATTTACAGTAGTTAAGATACGGAAACAGTCTAAGTGTCCATCAACGGATGAATGGATAAAGAAATTGTGTGATATATACACATATATAGTTATATATAGTTTTTTTATATATAGTTATATATATATATATATATATATATACACCTATATATAGCTACCTATATATATATAACTATATAGTTATATAGAGATAGACAGATAGATAGATATAAAACAATGGAATGTTATTAGCCATAAAAAATGAAATCTTGCCATTTGTAATAACGTGGATGGACTTTGAGGGTGTTATACTAAGTAAAATAAGTCAGAGAAAGACAAATACTGTATGGTCTCTATGTGAAATCTAAACCTGAAAATTACTCACCTCCCAGAGAAAACCCCAACCCTCCCCCCAAAACTAAGCTCATAGATAGAGAACAAATTCGAAAAAAAAAATTACTAAAACTTACTTAAGGCTTTGTGATTTGGGTAACTAAATAAAATCCATTTGTAAATGGTTAAATTATCCTTTTGTGGGGTTGTGACTCATGTCCCAACTTTATAGTTTTTCCTGGGTTGTGACAGTTACAGAAATGGCAAGGTGTGGTCACCTGTCAAGTCTCTCAGGAAAAATTTTCTCAGCAATATTTTGAAAAGTCTGGACCAGTTTGCCTTTGCCCTTGTGGGTGCATTATGTAGCAAGTGCACTAAAGTGCTAGACTTTCACTTGGGCGCCATTAAGTAAACGTCTTGAGAATGTGCAAATCCACTGCTCTGTATGAGACAGAGCTGAGATATCCTTTTTTCCACATAAGGACAGATTGTTATACTTGAATTAGTACTTCTTATTCAAATATGGATTCAGAAAATCAGAGTGTAAACCTTCTTTTAATACCAAGAGTAACAAAATCCATAAAGGGTGCTGCTTTTGTGCAGAATGGTTTAGATGGAGTAATCCCTATAGCTTCAGAAATGTGGGCTTTGTTTCATAACTAAGATTTCCTTTTTTATGTTGACTGCCTCTAAAAACTCATTTCTTTCTTCATATTGGAGTGTCTCAGAAAATCAGAAAACCTTTTGTTTTCATACCACGCCTTCTGTAGCGGAAACTGTGACATGATGCCTGCATCGCCCCCTTCAGGAATGAAGGACCTAGTCCCTCAGCTGTCAGCTCCTCCTAGAAATTGCTCCTCTAGTTGTTTTTTCTTAAGGTCATGCTTGTCAGGTGCAGTCTACATTCCAGTGACTGACTGATTCGGAGTCAAAATGCTCAACTTTCTCACTGCAATGGGAAAGAAATCTGAAAGGCCACCCCAGCTTCAGAGCTCTCCAAAGGGTCACATGAGGTCTTGGCTGAGACCACATCACTGCCCAGCCTTATCCTCTGCACAAGTTGGCGTCCTTTTCCTTCCCTTTCAGGAGTATGGAACCCAAGTATACACCCTAGTAAATATTCTACACAAACTAATCTCAGTCTTAGGTGCTGTTTCTGGGGAACCCAAAAAAGCTTCAATCATGAGCAACCTCTAAGGCATAGCTATTATTAGCAAAGATGTTAACTTAAAGCTTTAAATAAGGTAGCTTCTGTAAACAGTGCCCAGCATTGGAAAAAAAAAAAAAAGATTAAATGAGTTAATATGTGTAGAGTGTTTACATTAGTGCCTGTAAATAGTTACCTCTATATGTGTTTGCTTTTGTTATGATTAATGACACATATTCTAGTTCTTAAATGGACATTTAGGGAAGGTGATTGTAGTTAGATCTTTGGAGATTGTTGATATTTTATTCCTTAACAATGACAGAAGATGGCGCCAGAGGGTTGGCCATTTTAGGGAAGGGGTTTTAGCCATTCCATCCCCAACTGGATAATCCACAACCAACTGTGCTGAAAATGTAGTTTACCACAGCATCCAGGCTTTGCTTTGTCTCTCTGTGTTCCCCTCAAAATGGAATCTTAGAGGGGAGATTCTGGCAGGAAGCATCACATTCTAGAATCCCTGGGGAGTTCTCAAGTTGAAGAAAAATCTATTTACACGCAATGGATGAAAGCCAGTCAGCTGCCTGTAATGTTACTTAGCTTTACAGTAGTGGACGAGCTTGTCCTGTGACAAGCTACTTGTTACAGGAGGTTGTGTGCACCTGGGTTAGGAGTAATGACTAATGTAAATAAGCATGTAATGAAGGGACAGTTGGGAGGACTATTTATAGGAGCATATCATATCGTCTCAGCACAATCCCCAAGTGGCTTTCTAGAAATTAATGTCAAATTTATAAACAACAATGACACAGGTCAGGATATTTTTGAAAACAGCTAATGCATGCTGACATGAGTTTGCCTGAATAACAGGAACTATTATTATAGCACATCTCAGTACAAAGCATTTAGGGACAGAGATAGCATTATTTTAATGAGTAAACTGCAGGCTAAGGGCTATCTATAATCTTTGAAAGCAACCAAAGAAACCCTCTGGTGGGGGGAGACAATAGATACTGATATGGATTCTATAGTTCTACCAATTTCAGAGAAATTATGAAGTTCCCTTTAATATAAAAAAATCTAGGGGCCGGCCCGGTGGCTCAGGTGGTTAGAGCTCCATGCTCCTAACTCTGAAGGCTGCCGGTTCGATTCCCACACGGGCCAGTGGGCTCTCAACCACAAGGTTTCCAATTCAATTCCTCGAGTCCCGCAGGGGATGGTGGGCTCCGCCCCCTGCAACTAAAACTGAACAAGGCACCTTGAGCTGAGCTGCCGCTGAGCTCCCCTATGGCTCAGTGGGTTGGAGTGCGTCCTCTCAACCACAAGGTTGCCGTTTCAACTCCCGCATGGGATGGTGGGCTGCACCCCCTGCAACTAGAAACAGCAACTGGACCTGGAGCTGAGCTACGCCCTCCACAACTAAGACTGAAAGGACAACAACTTGAAGCTGAACGGCACCCTCCACAACTAAGATTGAAGGGACAACAAATTGACTTGGAAAAAAGGCCTGGAAGTACACACTGTTCCCCAGTAAAGTCCTGTTCCCCTTCCCCAATAAAATCTTTTTTAAAAAAAATCTATAATACAAATTTTAAAAAAAAGATTAAAAACCTAAACTGGCAAATAATCCATTTTTATTTTATTTGGGAAACCTGGCCCTACACCATTTTGTGGTTAATGAGCATTCTCCAAACTCGATTTCAGAGTATACGGAAGGGCAACTTAAACACACAGATGCACGTCTATAATCTTCCCTTCAGAAAATCTCACTACAACTAGAGCTTACTCTAGGTGGCAAAAAGGCTATTTTCCCTGCTGGTAGCAGCCCAGAACTTTGGGCTTCCTGCAGGGTTGGCTGGTTTTAATTCACTGCAATATAGTATTTTTCCCTTTCAAATTCACACAAAGACAGGAGGACTCCTCTGTGAACCTTTTTACGATATTTTCCAGACTCTCTCCCTTCAGTGAAGCATACTGGCTGTAATCAGATAGGGAACAATGGAGCTATACAGTGGCCAACCATTTTATATAGGGTGTGTCCTCTCAATCTGCCTACAGCCATTTTCTGTCCATGTAGAATCACCATTTACTTAACATGCTTGTACAGCAGGTCCTCAAATAATATTTTCTCATTCAACGTTGTGTTATTCAACTTATAATGTTGATGAGATGCCATAGGAGCTTAACTCTTGTTTATATCACTTAGCCTGTGATGAAATTGGTTTCCTTATACATCATTTTGCTTAAAGTTGCAGAACCTATCAGTGATGGTAAGGGAGGACATATTGTATATATCTAGGTCTGTGACCCCTGAATTCCTTAGGTTAGTAGTCAAAGTCCCCACTATCTAGCCCCATTCTATTTTTCTAAATTTCTCTCTTGTCACACTCTCCAAAGTATTCAATCCTAAAGCTGAAACCATGCCAACTTATTCCCTCACTGCCAAATACAACACACATTTTCCAGTTACTATATTTTTATGAAAGTATGTCATTTAAGGCCTAATCTATGTCACTTTGTAATTTTCAGAAATACTATGTGATATTATAATTTTCAGACACAAAACAACCTTTGTGTAACATTTATTATGTGCTACATCATCAGCCCAGGACCTCAGTTTTAAAGAAGAGAGAAGGCTTGTATTTCTTGAAGGACTATTTATTATGCACCAGGCACTATTCTAGATGTCTTCATTCAGTGCCCACAACAACCCTGACACATAAATATTATCTGTAATTTATAGGCATAGTAATGAAGCTCAGAATGGCTGACTGCGTGACTAACAGATGGCTGAACAGGAATTCAAATCTCAAGGGCCTATTCTCTCTGCAAACCCCTCTGCCTTTTAACGATTATAAAACCCTCTAAATCATATCTATCAGACTTCGATATATAAATATGTAAAGAGATGACTATTTACTACCACATGCAATATTTCACCAAGCATTGTCAGGAAAGAGCAAATACATACATTTCTGATCACATATGATTATGCAATCTTTCTTCTACTGTATGTCACTTTATTGAGCTTATAACTTAGTCCGTTCACACTTAACATCTTCTACCTACTTTCCATTAGAGTGATGAAGGCAGGTATATATTCCACAGGGAAGAGAGAAGTGGGTAGTTCTCTGAAAAATGCTTTCAACATCACTGCAGCTTCTCTATGGCACATTTTGTCCCATTTAAATTTATCAGCATTAAATTTGGCATCCAGTTCTTCACGGTATTGCTGCAAATTAAGGAAAACAGTCAATATTTAATGAGCTTTTACCACCTGACCCACTTTGAAAACTGTCATTACACAAACTATTTTTGTAAACAGATTAAAAAGCTGATATCTACTAAGCCTAACTTTTTTCAACATGATTAAATTATTGAAATAGTTATTTCTAAATGAATGTTTAAAAATTTTTTCTAAAATCTTTTTAGAATACTGTTAATCTTGAAATCATTTGCTAATTCTACACAAACATAAAAGTGCTTTACTCAGATCACAGTCTCATTTATGTGGTTTTGGCAGAATACCACCTATCCCCACATGATAATGCACTGTTAGATTTTCACAAAACCTCCATTTCCCTTTTTCCTTTCGCCATCTATTTCTAAATTAGATCATGAATGTATACTTCTCAGCTAGTTCATATCCAGAATGAGAAATATCCAAATAAAGGAACTCTAACCTCACTGCAACATGCAGACCAACTGACATCTTCCTGGAGTAGTTACAGCAAAGTTTTATTCCAAGACATACATATGTCTTGCACATGTTTGCATGCTTGTCCAATCCTTCATAAGGCTTAAAACACTGTGTAATACTTTTTAAAAAATCACTAAGCCTCCATTTAGTTCTACTTGGTAATACATTTTACATTATCAATTCATTTGATTATTAGTGCCACCCTTTCTCTATGTTTCTTTTTCAAAGTCAAACTCATTTCCTACTGCTCTTTGGAACTACAGAGTTTGCCTATTAATATCAGGCAGTTATTGGCAGTTCCCCAACTGATACTAACTTCTCAAAAAAAAAAAAAAATACTTAGAAAGGTAACACTGAAAACTCTCAGTTTCTTTAAGACCTCTGCTTTATTCTCATGAGAAGCCTAATTCTTCTAGCCTTAAACATGCATAGCCAGAGTCAATTTCCAAACAAGAAATAAACATGCTGATGGCTCTCAGAGCCTGCAAAATGGGAGTACCTTGGCAGGACATGTCTTTTACAGAGAGACAGGCATGATTTCGAGCCACCCTCTGATGACATCAAAAGAAGGACTTCCTGTCCTTGAGAAGTTCTCAATACGATAGGAATAATACAGCTAATCAATCAACCCTATGGTGATAAATACACTTCGTAAAGAACTGAAGCATATATATATATATATATAAAACCTTCTTGAAATAAAAGAGAGCAGGCTCTAGGAAGAAGAGAATACATGAGATCCACTCTTCGCCTTTAGATGTGTTGTAATCCAGTGGACAGAACTATTTCATGAGCTCCTAATGCTAAGTTAGGATATTAAATACTATAAGAAAAATCACACATTGGATGCCAAGCAGTCATGAAAAAGAATCAAACTCTGCTATGGCAAAGTCTTGAGGACTACTGAGGAACTTGCCAGGGGAAGAGGAAATAGAAAGGTGTCCTGGATAGAAGAAACTGCTCAAGCAGTGATATAAGTGCAAGGAGACTCAGTGGGTCTGGGAAACACCAATTAGTTCAGTGTGGCTGGAGCATCATGGGTAAGGAGGAGAGTAAAGAGAGAGATGAGACTGAGGAGCAGACCAGTGTCAATCCTAAGGTGACTGCACTTCATTCTGTAGGCAAGGAGGCAACACGGGACATTTCCAAGCAAGAGAATGACGAGGTGGCATTTACCTTTTCTGACAGCCAGATGCAAAAGTGATTTGGAAGAGCGTGGTGCTTGGCACTGGTTAAAGAGCAGGCCAGTAGCAAGGAAAGCAGTTATTGGGCAATGGCACCATTTCTGGTGACAGATAATCAAGGACTAACCTGGAAAAGCAGTTGTAAGACAGAAAGAAAGGGTCATTTAAGAAATACCATTGAGGGAAAATTCTCAAGAATCAGTGATGACTTTAGAGCTGCTCTCTAGAAAGGTAGGCTGCGGATGCCATCTTGATGCTTTCCCTTTGCATTGCTCCAGTTTGTCAGTATCTCCCAGAAAAGAGCTTATACACTTGTCTAGAGCTCCAATTATTCCAACTGATGGCAAGGGGATATCGCCAGGTCACCTGGCCAGGAGGATTTAAGCTTGCAGTCCCACAGTATATATTTGCATACTTTTAAAAGCTCTTCCCTGAGTACTTGGACAAGCACAAAGGTTAGAGAGATGACAAAGAGTTGGGGCAAGGTTTAACAACATGGTTCATCTCCTACACAAGGCCGCTCCTTAAAGACTGGGAGAGTTGTTTCATCTACTGTATAGAAACAGAACAGAGAGACCAGAAAAATTAAGAAACAAAGGAACATGTTCCAAATGAAAGAATAAGATAAAACTTCAGAAATAAACCTTAACAAAACAGAGATAAGCAATATAGCGGACAAAGAATTCAAAGTAATGGTCATAAACATGCTGACCAAACTGGGCAGAAGAATGGATGGACACAGTAAGAACTTCAACAAAGAGATGGAAAATACAATAAAGTACCAAATAGAAGTCACAGAGCTGAAGAATATAGTAACTGAACTGAAAAATACACTAGAGGGGGTTCAATAGCAGATTAGCTGAAGCAGAAGAAATGTTCAGTCAACTGGAAGATATGGCAGTGTAATTCACCTAATCAGAGTATCAAAAAGAAAAGAGTAGAAAAAAGTGATTATAGTTTAGAGAGCATTTGTGACAACATGAAACAGACTAACATTTGCATAACAGGAGTCCCAGGAGAAGAGAGAGAAAGGGGCAAAAGTCTTGTTTGAAGATATAGTGGCTTAAAATTTCTCTAACATGGTGAAGGAAACAGATATCCAGATCAAGGAAGCCCAGAGAGTTCCAATAAGGATAAACCCAGAGACCCATACTAAGAAATATTACAATTAAAACGTCAAAATTTAAAGACAAGGACAGAATATTAAAAACAACGAGAGAAAAACAACCTGTTACATACAAGGGATACCCAAAAAACCCATCAACAGATTTTTCAGCAGGAGCTTTACAGATCAGAAGGGAGTGGCATGATATATTCAAAGTGCTGAGAAAAAAAAATCTTCCTATCAAGAATGCTCTACCCAACAAAGTTATCATTCAGAATTGAAAGAGAGTTTTCCAGGCAAGCAAAAGCTAAAGGAACTCATCACCATTAAATGGGCTTTATCATAAATATTAAAGGGACTTCTTTAAGCTGAAAAGAAAGGGTAATAATTAGTAACAATAAAACCTGTTAAAGAATAAGTCTCTCTGAAAAGGTAAATATATAGCAAAAATAACAGACTAATCACTTATAAAGCTAGTGTGAAGGTTAAAAGACAAAGGTAGTAAAAATAACTATGATTGAAACAATTAGTTTAGAGATACACAGGATAAAAAGATGTAAAATGTGACATCAAAAACATAAAACATGTAGTAGGGGAGAGTAAAAATATTGAGCTTTAGAATGAAATCAAACTTAAGTTGTCAAATTAAAATAGACATTTATAGATATAAGTTGTTAACATCTAAGCTTCATGGTAACCACAAAGCAAAAACCTAGTTGTAAATACACAAAAATAAAGGAACATAAATATACCACTAACGAAAGTAATCAAACCAGAAAAGAAGAAAACAAGAGAAGAAAGGAATAGAGAAGAACTACAAAATGCCCCATAAATAACAAAATGGCAATAAGTACATACCTATCAACAATTACTTTAAATATAAATGGACAAAATTCTCCAATAAAAATACACAGAGAGTTTGAATGGATAAAAAAACAAGATTTATCTATATGTTGTCTAAGAGAGACTCACTTTAGGTGTAAGAACACACAGAAACTGAAAGTGAAGATGTGGAAAAAGATATTCCATGCAAATAGAAACCAAAAGAATTCTGGAGTAACTATACTGATATCAGACAAAACAGACTTTAAAACAAAGACTGTAGTAAGAGACAATGATGGGCATTGCATAATGATAAAGGGGACCATCCAACAATAGGATATAACATTTGTAAATATGCACTCAAAATAGAAGCACCTAAATACATAAAGCAACTATTAACACCCCTAAAGTAAGAAATAGACAACAATTACAATAGTAAGTGATTAACATGTCCATAGAGTCAGTGTAATCCCTATAAAAATTTCAATGACATTTTTTCAAAGAAATAAAACAAATATTCTAAACTTTTTTTTATGTAACCACAAATAACACCAAGGGGCAATACGTTCTTGAGAAAGAAGAACAAAACTGGAGGCATCATGCTCCCTGATTTAAAACTATATTACAAAGCTATAGTAGTTAAAATAGTATGGCATTGGCTTTAAAACAGACACATAGATTGTTGAAACAGAATGGAAAGCCCAGAAATAAACGCACACATATATGGTCAATTAATATGCAACAAAGGAACCAATAATATACAATGAAAAAAGACAGTCTCTTTAATAAATGGTGTTGGGAACACTGGACAGCCACATGCAAAAGAATTAAACTCGACCACTATCTTATATCATACACAAAAATTAACTGAAAAATGTATTAAACATTTGAGTCGAAGACCTAAAGCCATAAGACTCCTAGAAGAAACCATAGGTAGTAAGCTTCTTGACATAGATCTTGGCAATGATCTTTTGGATCTGACACCAAAAGCAACAAAAGTAATAATAAATAAGTGGGACCACATCAGATTAAAAAGCTTATGCACAGCAAAGGAAACCATCAAAAAAAAAAAAGAAAAGACAACCCCCTACATGTGAGAAACTATTTGCAAATCATATATCTGATAAAGAGCTAATATCTAAAATACATTAGTAGCAAAAAAATAATCAATCCAATTAAATAATGGGCAGAAGATCTGAACAGACATTTTTCCAAAGAAGACATACAGATGGCTAACAGATGAAAAGATGCTGAGCATCATTAATCATCAGGGAAATGCAAATCAAAACCACAATGAGATATCACTTCACACCTGTTAGAATGGCTATTATCAAAAAGACAAAAAATAGCAAATGTTGGCAAGGATGTAGAGAAAAAGGAATGCTTGTGCACAGTTGGTGGGCATGTAAATTGGTGCAGCCACTATGGAAAACAGTATGGAAGTGATTAAAAAATTTAAAAATAAATTTATCATATGATCCAGCAATTCCACTTCTGGGTATTTGTCTATAGAAAACAAAAATACTAACTCAAAAAACCATATGTATCCCCATATTCACAGCAGCATTATGTACAATAGCTGAGATATGGAAACAATCTAAGTGTCCATCAATGGATGAATAAAGAAATAGTGATATATTTCTCTAGGCTGTACAACTTTTAGCATATAATTGTTCATTGTAGTCTCTTATGATTCTTTGTTTTTCAGTGGTATCAGTTACAATATCTCTTCTTTCATTTCTGATGTTTTATTTATTTGAGTCCTCCTCTCTCTTTTTTCTTGGTGAGTTCAGATAAAGGCTTGTCAGTTTTGTTATCTTTACAAAAAAACAGCTCTTAGTGTCATTGATCTCTATCTTCTTTATATATTGTCTTTATGATATATATACAGAGAGTGTCAAAAAAAGTCTACACATTTTAAGAAAGAAAAATTGTATTATATTGTAATACTCAATATATACTGAACACAAAAGATGAATACAAGTCATGTTTGACTTCTGCAATTACAACAAGTGTTCAAAGTGGTTACTATCAGTGTAATTTTAACACAGTCTTTTCCTTTCTTAAAATGTGTAGACCTTTTTTGGCACCCTCTGTGTATATATTATGGAATATTATTCAGCTATAAAAAGGAATGAAATCTTGCCATTTGTGGCAACGTGGATGGACCTCAAGGGCACTGAGTAAAATAAGTTAGACAGAGAAAGTCAATTACTGTATGACCTCACTGTTATGTGGAATCAAAAAATAAAAAGGCTCATAGAGACAGAGAACAGATTGGTGGTTGACAAAGATGGGTGGTTTCAGGTTGGGAGAAATGGGTGAAGAGGGTCTAAAAGTAAACTTAAAAATTTCAAAACCAAAGAAGCAGTGATGAACTGAATATGAGACCCAGAGGGAGAAATAACAGTCCAAGATGATTCTCATCTCAGATTGCTATGAGTGACGGGTAGGTGGGGGTGCTGTTAACAGGAAATACAGGAAGAGCACATGTTTTTCATCCATTGCCTGGTATCACTGCTGTAAAGCAAAGTTGAAATGGGTTTGAAGTGGGCAGGAAGCACCAGTGAGGGAAGAAGAATTCAAATTCATATCCTATATACCTCCGCCACAAGAAGCTATCTGAAATACTGTGACCATCATTCTAACCTGTCAGTGGTTCCCTGTCACCTAAAAGGCATCATGCACGACTCCAGTGTCAAGAGCAGGCTCTATTACCAGATTCTCTAGGTTTTTATGCCAATTCCAGAACTGACTGCTTGTATGTTCTGTGCCTCAAGTTTCTCACTGTGTAATAGGGATATTAAAACAACCTCATGGAGATGAATTCAGAAGATATAACGTAAAGCTCAGGGGGCAGGGCCTGCCACACAGTAAGCGCTCAGTGAATGCCAGCTGCTCGTTATGTCCCCGGTCTTCTTGGTCTGTTATGAAATTTAGTGTTATTAACATGGGAAACCCATGCATATGTGATTGTAGATATTGTAGACAATAATCTTGTCTGGATGGCCAGTATAAAACAAAACTGAGAGAAAGAATATCCTCTATTGGTTTCCAGCACAGCAGATTGTGGAGGGTAGAAGCGGAGCTGATATTTCTGTGGTTCTAACTGTAAAACCATATAAATCAGGTGTTCACTTTACCTTGCCAAAGACAGGGAGCATTTAAAGGTTAAAGAAGTCATGTTTACTGTCCAATGATAATGAGAGCACTAGGCAAGGGTCAGAGACATGACCTTAAATCTCCTCTGAGCAAACATATAGCCTGCTTCCTTTTCTGAGGTAGTTTTATAGCAAATGACCTGCCTTCAGCTTCAAAAAGCAGTTCAGGAAGGGAAATGAGCAGACCAGGTAACATAATTAGAAAACATTTAGAGCAGCCTCAGAATAACTGAAATGAGTAAAAAAAAACAAACAAAAAACCTCACATGTCAAACAGTCTGCCTTCTTCCATAAAATACATCTCCAAGTGTTTGGCTCAAATTTCTATCCTTTTTGGAAAGAAAAAAATTACTGGAAACACAAAATATTAAACTGCTTCCAAATGATCTGAGGCCTTAAACATAGGAATGGGCTCCGCTGCTGTGACCCCTGTGTCACTAAAAGTAGCAACTTTCCCTCAGCACTGCGTTCCTTGAAAGCACAAAATCAGGCTGGATGTTCACAATGACACATTAGTGTTAGTGTCGCCCATTTGGCACAGTTTGAGGATAACTAAAGTGGAGTTTTGTTAACGGTCTTTCCCCAAGCATATTCCTAGAAAAAATAATCTAACAGATGAAATTACAAAAGAAAATAGTTTAAAAATTTGAACAAAGGATAGAAATAAAGACCCCTTTAATATATCAAGTTACAATGCCTTTCTAACTGCAATAGTCCCCTGTTTCTGTTCACTGGCCCAGATTTCTTTCACATTGGTTTTCCCGGAGCTCAACCCGTTGAAACATCTGGATTACATTTTTTGGACTAACAAGAAATGGAATAAATAGGCTGAAACTACATAAAACTGATTAGGGGAGAAAGGGACTTTTATTTAAATGTGATTCAGAAATGTATGTGTTTCTAAGAACACTTTGAAGGAATTACTAGCTTTTGATAAGCATTTTTTTCAGTCAGATTAGCTAAAGAAAAGTAATTTCTTCTATGATGCTAAAATTCATGCACAGAAGAAATACGATGTAATGTTTTCTCTTTTTGACTATTTAAAACGAGAACTTTAAGTCATACTGTGTTTTTCACACACACACACACACACACACACACACACACACACACGCCAGTAAGTATATGGGCAAATACAACTTCCTTAATTATGGAGGGATGTTTAGACAGATGGAGTGTAATTCTGTTAAAAAAATTTGTTTCTTTGACTTTATTTTCATTCTCCAACTCTACACAACCAAAGAATTAACCAAAACTAGTGATAGCCTTCATCCTCAGACTGAGGATACATTTGTTCTGCAGTATATATAACAACCACACCTATGAGAACCTGAGACAAAAGCAGATTCAATTTAAAAATTATAAACCTTAAGGAGCCATTAGGAATTTTCCTGTCTTCCAAATGAACTTGTGCCAGTATTTAGTAATCCTCACTAATAGGGAAGTCACAGCCCCCAAATGCCCTGACCCCTTCTGCCATTGGCAAAGGGTGGTACACTGCTCAGATCTCCCTTCAAAAAGAACTTGCTGATCATTTGTAAAAGTCCAGGTGGCTGACTCCCCCAGCTCTTAGCACCTTCTGATCTGCCTCAGCCTGTTCTTCATAGGAAGGCCTAGCAATGACTAAGTGTGGGGGGGGACCGGGGCGTAGCCACTTCATGGGACAGGATGAACTAACTGTCAGACCTGAATTGTGATCTGTGGCTCAGCCTGCCCAACCCTGCCCCCGCCTCTTTAGCTTTCAGACGCACTATCCCCAGGAAGCCTCTTCTGCTCCTAACTTCATCCCAACATCTGCTTTCTGGAGTTTCCAACAGACACAGCTTATTTAGTCTCAGTTTCCATTTAGAAAGACATCTCCTCAGATTTTTATATAAAAACTCAAAATCTTCTGATACAAATAGAATTTCCCAAAACATGTACCAAATGAATTAATGAAGATATGCTTTTCCTCTTTCATACGTTTCCTTTTAATAGTTCTAAACAGAACCAAATTTACTTTTCCCTCACTTTAAGACTTTTTTTTCAGGGAGTCAACACTTAAAACTGCTCATGTTTCCATGTCCACCAACCAAAGAGTGATATGAGGGCAGGAAGGAATTCTTCATGTGTCAGGTAGAAACTAATACCACTTTAAATGGAACTGGGTTTTAGAACAGCTGAGTGAGTATTACAGTGGTTATGGCCATTCCTATAAATTCTTGTAAGGACTTTCATTCAAAGGAGAGCCAAACAATATTTCTAAGTATAAAGCAACTGATAATTGGAAATAAGGGCTCATATAACATTGGCTTCCTGAATTCCATGACTGAGAGGAACACAGCAAACTAAAGTGTTTAACCCAAAAAAACTGATGGAACTTTTCAACTTTTACAAACTAACTACAAGCAGCAGTTTTTGATGGTGAAATGATGTGTTATTTCATTGTTGTTGGATTTTTATTGGTTTAAAAGAATATACAACTCAGGACCACGGAACAACATCTAATCAAAGGTATTGACGAATATTAGGGAGGGCCAAGTAACAGTATCAAAAAACAATAACAAAGGATTAGATACCTGATACTTGTATGAACTAGGTCTAGCTAGCTTAGATCTCTAAGGAGGAAGATAGAAAACGTTTGGTACCTTGACTTTGGCAGTACATCCTGAAAGTCGAAAAATTCCTTCAGACTCCAGACCCGATTCCTCAACTTTTTCAAAAAACTAGAAAGCAATGATACATTACAAAAATAAATGATTCCAAACATCTGAAATAATAGTGATGACAACAAACAATAAATTACCAAGCGCATGTATGTACATGTCTGGTACTTGAATTCCTAAGTAAGTGTTCACAACACCACATGAGGTCTAAATTACCCTCCGATTTGCAAACGAGGAAATGGAGCCTTAGGCTGTTATATCACCTTCCCAGGATCAACCTTAAAAGTAACGGCACTGACTCTCTCGAGCTTGTGCTCTTCACAACTAAAGTATGCTGCCACTTAATTATTTTAAGATCTGATTATTATATCTCTTCCTGCAGACTGACCTATAAGAAAAGACTGTAAAATCACTGTCATTATTTGCAACTACTCTGGCTAAGAAACTATAGGAACTTTTAAAAAATCTGACCACGGAGGTAGAAATTGTAAAGGTTTATAGCTCTCATGAACTGTCATGGTGATGATAATGGTGTCAAAATAACAATAAAAACTGACATTGATCATGTACTTTTTGCATGTCAGATACCATTCTCAGTACTTTACATCTATTAACTCATTAAAATCTTCACAATAATCCTATGAGGCAAGTACTATTAGTATCCCCATTCTACTGCTGAGGAGACCGAGACGCGGAAGGGATTCATGATTTACCCAAGTTCACACAAGAGCAGAATCTAGAGTCTCTGCTATTTTCCCTTCAAGACACGATGGTGCCTGGAACTAGGGAACTTCTTGTAGGTATGGAGAGAAGTAGATATTTAGGGGGAAGAAATATGTCCACAAGAAAAGATAGGAATGGAAGAGTAATACCTCAAGCTGTCTTAAAGAGGAATACTTAACATCAATAGTAATAATAGCTAAAATTTATTGAGTTGCTAATATGATATAAATCTGGATTTAGTTTAACTAGCATTTATGTATTATGCACCTTCCATTTGCTAAGTTCTGCACTAGGTTTTTGCACGTACATAATAATATAAATTCATGTATTGAATCTTCTCAGTTTTAGAATTTTATGTATTTTCTTCAAACTCTGTTCTTTACAAGAGGACAAAGGTTCTAATTCAAGGAAGGAAAGGAAATCATAGAGGCACCATGGACTTTGGCCTTGAATATATATACTGTGCTCTTTTTCGCATCTATGTCTTGCTGGCTGTGTGTTCTCGGGTATGTTATCTCACCCTACTTGCCTCAGTTGCCTCGTCAGTAGAAGAGAGATGATAACATCAACCTCCTCGGGCTGTTCGGCACTGACAAGACATGACAGGAAATGGAAGGCACTGGCACAGCCCCGTGCAGGGGAGGCACCCTACAGATGGCCCCTGTGCACACTGGCACATTGCTGGCATCCGCTGCCATTCTCCCATTGGAAGCCAATCAGTCACCTGATTTGAAGAGGAACTCAATTTGAGGCATTAGTAGCAAAATTTAGATAATAGAGTCATAGGATTATTACTGTGAATAAAGTAAGTACTTATACTCGTAGTATATGGTTCCTAGGTCAATACTTTTATAATCATTTAAAAACTCAATTTAAAATTCAGTAAAATTCAGTAAGATTTAGGGCTTGGAGTTTTAATGTGTCACTGGATGTCACTGTTGAATAAATGTATACTTAGGTAAACTGGTGTAAACTTTTTGCTATAAAAAAACAGAGTTAAAAGCAAATGAGCCATTCACCAATGATGGTCAGAGAGATATTAGCATATGATACTTCAGATAATATCACTTTCAAAATTTCCCAAACCAAAATTCTTCTTTGTCTTAATGTATTATATCTTCTCAGTCACATCTAAAAACCACCGGAACAAGCTGACTTTTAGACTTTATTAACCATTGTTTGGAAAATTAACTTAAGTGATCACACATACATATTTTGGAACACCCAATCTATGACATATCTCAGCAAATACTTGTGTGATCAGTAAGCAGATTGTTGATAATTAACGGTTCTTTTATCCCAGACAGAATCATCAAATACACACACAAATACATACATATACACAAGTAACTTTAAAAAAAAATTTGAAACAAATAGAACCAAAGGAAGCCATGTGATGGTGCATCTGTTCCATCACCTGAAGCTTATGGTCAGACAACGCAACAGGATCCAAAAGATCATAGTAAGGCTTACTGGTCCAAGCGCTTGTGGGATGTCATGGAGATTCATGGAAGAAAACTGAAAACCAACAATGGACTGAGTCCTAATAGGGCTTTAGTGTCTTATATCTAAAGGAACACTCATTAGCAGGTTTACAAAGAACAAATTGTAAGTACGAGGCTCTATTAATTCCCCACTCCTTTACACTCTACTCACTTTTTGTAACACAAGGGGAACTTTCACTCCAGGGTCTTTCTTGCGGTCATTGTCCAGTAGGACTGTAAGTGAAACTCCAAAAATCCCATTGTCTTCATTGTAACACAGTCAAAAAAGAAAAGAAAGAATCAGAAAAGCATTATCTTATTCTAATGTGTCAAACTGTTAAAATCAGAAGCAATCAGTCTTCTTAATTACCTCGTCCTTTTACTTTCTCTGTTTTGTTTCTTTTCAGTGGAATTCCAAAGGCATCAAAAAAGGCTGTCAATTCAATCAGAGAGAGGTGGCGGATTTTCTTCATGTCTTCAGCAGACAGATCTCCTGCTTCAGTTAAGCCAAATCTGGTTTTCTGAACAATAAATTTCTAAAATACATATTAAGGATATTTATTTTTTATGGCAAAGGGAAATGATTATACCTTCATTCAAATACCACCTGTACATTCTAAACCTTTATAGCAAGACATGCTATTTGCAAAAATATCTGAGGAGCATGCTGCATCATAGAAAGATTATGAACACAATTTTTAGACTGTTTGAAAATCACTACTAGGCTAAACTAGATGCAAAACAGTGCTCTGAGTATACTATACCATTGCCATCACAACTGTAAAAACTGCTTTCTTCCAAGGGAAATCCTGTATTGTCAACAATGCACATTCCAGGCATTACATAAAATGTACGCACCATGGGCACACATGAGACATACATACAAGGTACACCATCTAGGCACTCCCAGGAGAGCTTTTGACATATTTTTTTATTTTGGACCATTAGTCCTTAATCCAGACATCATTTATTCTCTTCTGCATACTTTAAAAGACTGTAATTTCCAAATTGAAAGTGATTGCACACGCTTGCCGAGACAGCACCTTAAAAATCTAATTTAGATGACCCCAAAGAGTCTTTAAAAAGAAAAATGCATAGAAAGTGCCAAATAATTCTATTATTATTTTAAAGACAATGATATTATTATTGTCTCCATTTCCACACTAGAAAGCAAAATACACTACGACAACCAAAAACCCTTCAACAATCCAGACATATTGTGAAGACTATAAGAAGTAAGACCTTTTAAACGCAAGAGATTGTTCTTATATAATATATAAGTAAAAATAAAATATAAGTTTTATACAATAAGTATGACATATAATTAATATATAATTATATGTGTATTATATATAAGTATATAGATAAAGTATATAATAAATACTTTGCTCTCGGAAAATCCAGTATTGAGAAAAAAGCAAAAGTAGAAAAAGCCTATAGTTATTTAAATCACAAAGCTTTAAGTATACATTCTCCATAGGGACTCCCTAAATTATAACTTCCTTGGGGTTTTGAAACCATCCATCAATCCATTCATTCATTCAACAATTGTTCCTTGGCACTCCAAATATTTATAAGTACAACAAAATATAGAATGTGGTTTGGGCATACCGTGTGCTATTAAACACTTAGCTATTTTATATTCTTTCTGAGACTAAGACCCACATCGCAGTAACACAGAACAACAGCAATATAAACAAGAACCAAAATCATTTCCTGAGCACTTACCATGTGCTAAACCCCATGCAAAATTCTCCATGTAAAACTGGCCTGCACCCCAGTGAACCAAACTTCAGAAGGAGATGGACAACTTGAATGAGGGAACTGGGGGTCAGCATCCTCTCTTGCACAACTCTCTCTAAAGATTTGGAGGTGCTCCCCCAAAACCAGGCCTGCTGGATTCCATCTTTGCCCCAGAATGCCACTGTGCCCTCCAGAATAGAGACTGTTCAGGAACCGGGAGGGGTTTCGGAGTTTGACACACATAGATTTAAATCCATTTTCTGCCATCTACTAGCTGTGGGGTGTTGGGTATGTTCCTTAGCTTCTTTGGGCCTCAGTTGCCTTAGCTTCAAAATGGGAGCAATCACAGGTATGATTGCAACTGAATACCTAGTGAGGCATGGGGCCTATAGAAAGTACTCAGTGAGTCTTACAGTTCTCACCCCGTCCTCTTCCTCCTCTCCATTATAGGGTATTAATCTGGGAATGGTCTAGGCCACTTGGCAAAGACGCCTGTTTCTAGATGACTCATTCCTTTAGCTCTGAAACTATGTGAGCCCTGCTCATCATGCTGTCAGCCCTGATTAGCACAGAACATTCAGGGCTCCACATCATGAACTCCACAAATGCATTTATTGAGTAGCAAACAAATCAATGTACCATAGTTTCTGTATTGGACTTATCAGGATATAGTTTCCTGAATATATATATATATATATATATATATATATATATATATATATATATATATGTATATAATATATTATATATATTATAATATAATATATATATATAATATATAATATAATATATATTATATATGTATATAATACATATATAATATATATATAATATATATAATACACACACCACACACACACACACATACACACACACACACACATAAATAAATAAAATGAGGCTTTCAGGATAATGAAGTATGTAGTACTACTTGCCCATCCCATAATATTATAATTCTTGAACTTATCTTTGATGAATTTTTAGTCTGTCCTGTAAGCTCTTACTTGTTATGACTTGTTCTGCAATACCCCATGCTGATATGTGCTTCTAGAGGCACAAGTAGGTATACAGTTAGACTCTGTATTAACATATAAGTAAAGTAAGGATATAAAGTGCATGAAAGCACACAAGCCAGCTGGAAATCCTATTTCATTTATAAAACAGTATTCAAGCACCCGGGGCTGCCAGGCAGGCTATGCATGTACAAACAAGTGGTGCTCCCAGTGTTACACCACACTGATGCGGGGCATCTCCCCATCCCCTTGGGCACACACAAATAAACTGAAAAAAAAAATCTTAGTTTGCACCATGGAGAAGTCACAGGAAGCTATGGAATAATTATGAAAGATTTTACTTACAGTTAAAACATAGTCTTCTTTCTTAAAATCTGACTTCTTAAATTTATTTCTTTTTGGAGCGACTGTAACCATTTCTGAATAAGATACTTCAAAGGATAGCTCTTCAGCGTCTGGTGGAATGTTCTTTTCCAGATAATCATCATCTAAGAAACAAAGGATGTAAAAAACTCAATATGCCATTTAATGAATCAATACAATTTACTGTAAAATAAGCACAAAATATTTACATGTTATTCCGTAAACACATTAAAATGTTCACATCCAGGGAAAAGCATAAGATTCACCCAGAATGATTTCAGTTAAACAGTAATGCAGTGTCATTAGACTTCCATATGAACAAATTTCTATCATTGCTATCCAAACAAACTTTCTATTTAATCTGATGTTTTCAATTTTAATTTTTATGTCTCATGAAAGGCATTGAGGATTACCAGAGGAAGGTCCAAAAATGGGATAGTTCTATATATTCTCATGATATTAAAATTAAGTCCATCTAGACCCAATGTTGCTGTTGTTAGAGAAGGATAATTAGGGATTCTTGAAAGCTGCCTACTTCTTGGCCTGCTTGCAACTGTTAAACAGATCCAGCTTACCTGTGAAAGAGGCCCCAAATCAAAGATACTACCCAAGTGAGTAGTTTCTAAATGATACGGTGGTAATGAAGGAGGAAAAGAATCCGCTACCCGTTTGACACAATCAATTTTGTCTGGTGTGAGAGAACGGGGGTGTTTGGAGGTGGGAGAAGTACATGCTGGGGTGGTAGAATAAAAATGGGGAGAAAAACACACTTACTCTGCTTTTAGAAATTCATTGCTAACTGTATTGGGTGCCAGCACAAAAGCAAGAAGACACAGCCTATTGATATTGGTCATATCAATAGGAGGTTGTGTTACTCACCACTCACTGAATTCTGAACTGGCCGTCCAGGGCTTGCTGATCCATTGGAATGAACTGGTATATCGGGAATAGTCTCAAGAATAGACTGTGAAACAAGGAAAAATGAACACAAAACATTTACCATAAATACAATCTACCCTGCATTTCAATCTGATTTATGTTCTGCAGTATACAAGAATTCTTTTCACAAAAAGCAATTCTTTATGTCATAAAGAGCCTGCATCTGATTTCCTTTGTTTCTTCATTTTGTTCAGACCTGTACAGCTCACACACGTTTACCAAAGAACTAAGTCAAGGTCAAAATGACTGTGTCTTCTTAGCGCTTAACATATAGAAATTACAACGTTTGATGTCACATAGTTTGACAATTATAGTATTTGTTATTCTTGAAGCGCTTGGTCACACATTTTGGTCATAAACTCTAAGTCATGACATAGCTAGGTGGTTACTAACAGGGATGTCAGCGCCAGAGTGCTTGAACTTTAATCCCAGCTTTGCCACTTACTATGTGACTTCAAGCAAGTCACTAGAACTCTTTATTGCTTAGGCCCCTAATCTATAAAATGATGATAACAGAACATATTTCAAAGAGTTATTGTGAATTTTAAATGAATTATCCTATATAAATCACATGAAATAATATCTGGTATGTAGTACTATACGAGGGTTAGCTATTACTAATTTGTTAACATGTTAATTCCTTCATTACAAAATACAGACTGATAAATACCAAAAAATTACGTTTTCTAGTTCAGTTTACCCTCTTAATAAATTTGCTACTTTCTTCACTGAGATCCTACCAAAGCATTGCACTCCCCTGTAATACTATCAGAAATTGAATACGTATCTTTGTAGAGCCTTGTGAAGCGAGTTACTGCCTAGGTTCAATGTACTAATAAAAAAATTTATACACAAATTCTACCATTTCTATCAATATAAATTTTAATGTGGGAGTTATCATCTGTGAATATGTATGAGGGTGAAAATCTGCTATTTCATCAAGAATCTTTTATATGCTCTTCAGATAAAGTCTATTCTTTTTTTCCCCAGAGCCTGATGTTGTTTCTTTTATTCTCATATTTATTTAGCGATAACTGAACACCTGCTTCATGAAAGAAGCTTTATAGTGCTACAAATTACACAAGGGAGCCTCAAATTCTGAGCCTGTGTTTTTTTTCCCTATTTTATTTCAAAGGACATGATACACTTACTGCATAAACAGCATCTGAATATATAGCCAATTGTTAAAATGTAGATGCCCAAATACATAATTGGTGGAAGAGAGAAAAGACACAAAAAGGTCTAGGGCCACACAATTCATTGTCAGTCAGATTTTTGGTGGCTCTAAAACCTAACATTACAGAATAAAGATTTATGCATGCACTAAAATCTTTAGAAAAATGTGGACCACTTTTCAGTGGTTTCCTTAAGTTTTCTGAAAAAGAAATGTTTTATTAAACTTTAAAATACCTCACCTATGGGAGAGAACACTCGTTAAAATTGAGAGACATTTACGTAGAGCTTGCAGCTGATGGGATGGGATGCTTTAACCTATTAAAACGTTAATTTCTTAATCTGTAAAGTGGAGAAGTTAGCCTATTGTACAAAATGAGTGCCTGCTCTTTGTAAATTATTCGTGGACTTTCTTCGAGAAGCAGAAGTTTAAACTGTGATCCCTGTTCTTGCCTATTTATAATGAGACAGAACAGAGTAACATTTATGGAACATTATTAAAATACAATCAAGTCACTGTTAAGAGAGAATTTCTATAATACAACTATAAGTGTGTATTGGAGAGTAATGGAAAGGAAAGAGGTGCAGCCCAGAACGTTTTACTGGAGAGGTGGCTGAACTTGTGCTGGAATGCAAGGAATGAGGAAAAGGACTTATAAAGGCAGAGAGAGGTGGGCAAAAGCATTCAACCCAAACATAGTAGTATAAATTTCAGATATGGAAATATCTGAAGCATTTCAGCTACAAGGGATTACGGAGAGGCTGGTTAGCCAGCAATTGAGGCAAGATGTTAATAAAATACGAGAAATACAATAGTCAAGAGGGTCTGCTCAAATTATGGAAGGCTTTTAAAGTCATGTAGAGGAGTTGATATTTAGACTCATAAGGGTTAAAACAAAACAGAACAAAATAAACAAAAGACCATTCATGTGTTAAATCTGGGGAAAGACATGGTGAAAATGGAAAAGGATCAGCCTGCCAATAAATGGACCTTGAATTTTGAAATAGATTGAGTGAAAAGGCTAGGTGCTTGTTATTCATAGTTTTAAAACATCTATTCACCCATTAAACATATTAACATTATCATAATTTAAAAAATACTAATGAATTTAATGTATTTCAAGCATAAATACCACTCCCATTTAAAATAAACTCCCATGGCTTGTCCATAATAGATCCTATTATTTCCTTATGTGCCCAACCACAAGAGTTTCACATTGGGGCTTCAAATGATAAAGTAAGGCAACATTTTCTTGCTACCAAAACTTGCTCTGCTGCTAAAATCATACTGCACTGGGATTGAAAAATCGAGTATGGGAGATTATTAGTTTAAATTCCAAATCTGAAAATATTTACCCATTAAGGATATTTGCTCTAATGTTCATTGCAGCTTTATTCACATTGTCCAAGCCATGGAAACAATCAAAGTGTCCTTCGATAGATGACTGAACAAAGATGTGGTACATATTGACATAGACAATGGAGTATTACTCGACCATAAGAAAAGATGAAATACTGACATTTGTGACAATGTGGATGGATCTTGAGTTTATCATGCTAAGTGAAATAAGTGAGACAGAAAAAGTTGAGAACCATGTGACTTCACTGATATGTGGGATATAAAATTGAAAGCAATAAAGGATCAAGACAAACAAAGATGGTGGTGGAAGGAGAACTGACTCTGGGTGATGAACACACAATGGGATTTATAGATGATGTAATACAGAATTGTACACCTGAAATCTATGTAATTTTACTAATAATTGTCACCCCAATACATTAAAAAAAGACAAACAAAGAAACAAAAACTCATAAACACAGACAACAGCTTAGTGGTTATCAGAGGGTAAGGGGGGAAGCCATGGTAGAAGAGGGTTAAGAGGGTTAAACATATGGTGATGGGAGGATAACTGACTCAGGGTAGTGAACACACAATACAATATATAGATGATGTACTATAGAATTGTACACTTGAGACCTATATAATTTTACTAACCAATGTCACCCCAAATAAATTTAATAAAAAATTTTGAAACCTAGACTTTGACTATCTGATATTCCCTTCACATTAAAGAAACACCATACCAAACATTTTCCACAGCAAACAGTCAGAAATTCACTGACTCAGGAGATATTTCTGACCTTCCTGACTGGCTGCTTAGTTTTTGCTCATGGTTTGACTCTATGTGTTAGAACTCTATGTACTAAAGCTGCCTGTGCTTGAGTCAATACAGATAATAAGCTTCCTGCTCCTTCTCTTCTGCACTTGCATCAGAACTGATAAATCCACATCTTACAACCACTGTGCCAAATTCCCCAAAGATGAGCTTAGATAAGCCATTCTATGACAAATATGCAATCAATTTTGAAATAAAAAATATAATAACAATCACAAAATCTATCTAAATGTGAATTTACAAAGGCATTCCAATGACATCTTGGATTAAGAATTAAATCACATATGAAATTATAAACTAAATGTTAAAGACCACGAGACCATTAAATTCCAAAAATCCATGAGAATAGTTAAAGCATTACTGAAAGATTAATTTTTAAACTTAAATGCAAATAAGAAAGGTTATAAATAAATGAAATATGTTTATAATCCAAGAAACTAGAAAAAAACTATCCAAGTATACCCAAGAATGAATGAAAAAATTAATAAGGATTAAATGAATTACTACAATAGAAAAAGTAGGCTTCATTAATTAAAGGTAGTGACTTCTTAAAAATATTGCTGATATAGGCAATTATTTACAGTTCTGAACGAGACAATAGACATAAACGTTAGGAACAAAAAAGGAGTAATAGCTAGCTTCACTGAAAACCTAAAAATTATACACCTAAATAAATTTGTGTATATACAGAGGGTGCCAAACAAGTGTATACACATTTTAAGAAAAGAAAACTGTATTAAAATTGTATTATAATACTCAATATATACTGATAACAAAAGATGACTACAAGTCACATTTGACTTCTGCAATTACGAGAGATGCTCAAAGTGGTTACCATCAGTGTAATTTTAACAGATTTTTCCTTTCTTAAAATGTGTATACATTTTTGGCACCTTCTGTGTGTGTGCGCGTGCGCGCGCATGTGCGTGTGTGTGACATACATACACTATCCCCACCTATTAGATTAGTGGTTAAAAATGCTAAAACAGTAGTAAATCATATTTTGTAGTGTAATAAATGAATAATATAACACAACAAGTAAGTTTTATCTAAGTAACAAAATTATAGTCAATATTAGAAAAACCTAAATATATGGTGATGGAAGGAGAACTGACTCAAGGTGGAGAACACATAATGTGATATATAGATGAGGTATTACAGAATTGTACACCTGAAATCTATGTAACTTTACTAACCATTGTCATTCCAATAAACTTTAATTTAAAAAAAGAAAGGAAAACGTATCAATGTAATTCTTAAAGTAATTGTTTAAAGGAGAAAAACAATATATTCATTTTAATAGATGATGAACAATCATTTAATATAATTCAACTTCCATTCCTGATAAAGTAAGTACGAGGCTCATTAACCTAGAACAAATACTCAACTTAATGATGAAACTTAGAAGAATTCATGAGAAAACCAAAAACTTATCAAAAGGTCCCCATAATTATTATTCAATATTACGGTGATTATGGTCAGTCAATAAGACAAGGAAAAGAAATAAGATGAATAACTATTTTAAAGATTGGGTAATTAAAAATCAGTATTTCAGATGATATCTGCACCAAGTATAAAATCAAATAAAAAACTCTTAGAAGTAAAAAAGAATTCTCAGAAAGGAAGATATAATGAAAAAACCCTACATTTAAAACACCAGTGAAAAACCATTAAATTCCCAGTAATTAACCAGTGAAAAGATGTGTAAGGAAAAAATATAAGAAAATTATGAAGTTTTATTGAAGGATAAATGATATTAGATAAATGAAAAAAACGCAATCATTGTTTCTCAATGAGAAGGCAGTATTTAAGATGTGAATTCTTCCCCTGGCTTTAATCTTTAAATTCAATGAAATACTTTGTGGAGTCCTAACAAGCTTTTTTTAATGGGTAGTAATAAGTCTTCTCTAATTTCATTTAAAAGTGGAAATTTCTGAGAAGAGGGAAGAACATTTTGATGCAGAACAATCAGATCATGAATTTATAGTGACAGATTCAATAATCAGATACAGAGTCATAGTAATTTAAACCCTGTATTATAGAGAGATTTCACTTATCATAAAGATGCATTTGTGGAAAACAGGAAAGACTGAAAAAAGGTATTGGTGAAGCCAAGGTTATCCTTTTGGAAAAGATAAAGTTAGGTTGCCTACTTTATACCATCGCATAACATAAATTTCTAATATGGTAAGTTATTGGGAGTCTCTGTAGTCTTGAAGATGACAGTAAAATGTCCCAGGGAATTTATCTTCACAGGTGAGATTTACCTCTTCAGGCATCATGTACAGGTCCACTGTAGCCCTTGTCACCACTTCACTGAATTACTGGAAATACCACGATCAAGAAGAGACTAGGGAGTCAAACTGGGGTGCCTGTGGCTTCTTATAAGCAAGAAGTAGGAAAATCAAAATGTGTTTACCTTGTGGTAAGATGTCCCAGAATGATTTTCAGTGCAGGTCCATTAAGGGTTAAGTTGGTGTCTGTGGGCTACTCTATCAACTAACCAATTTGCTTACTATTTCTAAGTAAAGATATTCTGACTAATAAACTAAAGTAAGGCATATTGGAGACTGGTGCCAATGAGATTTTTTTAAAAAATTTTTTGCTGAGATTTTTATTTATGTCATTATCAGCATTCAATCAGTTTTCAGAAAAAATGAAAACAAAACAAAAATCTGAGTGATTAACTTACCCCAGGAAGTTCTATCTATAATTGCCACACGAGATCATTTTCTTTCTCTTACACTGTCAAATTTTTAGGAATCTTATTGGCAGACAATGTGTGCTCAGTAAGTATTTGTTGAATGAATGAATGGATGAATGAATCAATGAACCAATGATTTGGAGAAGCTAACAGCAAAGAATGAAGAAATGAAAAAACATGACTAGCATCACTCTTATCAGAAGCAAAATTGTAGTCAAATGCTATGGAAAAGCTTCAAAAACAAGTGCTATCCTAGAGAACCCCAAAGATTCCACCAAAAAAACTATTAGAATAAATGAATTTTGTAAAGTAGCAGGATACAAAATTGATATTCAGAAATCAGTTGCATTTTCATACATTAATAATGTCTATCAGAGAAATTAAGAAAACAATCCCATTTACAATTGTATCAAAAAAATAAAATTCTTAGGAATAAATTTAACGAAGGAAGTAAAAGACCTGTCCTTAGAAAATTATAAGACATTGAAGAAAGAAATTAAAGAAGATATAAATAACTGAAAACATATACCATGCTCATGATAGGAAGAATTAATATAGTTAAAATGTCCATATTATCCAAAGCAATATATAAATTCAATGCAATCCTTATTAAAATAGCAATGGCATTTTTCACAGAACTAGAACAAATAATCCTAAAGTTTTTACAGAACCATAAAAGATCTCGAATAACCACGGCAATCCTGAGAAAGAAGAACGAAGTTGGAGATATCATGTTACCTGATATCAGATTATACTACAAGGCCTTAGTAATCAAAACAGCATGGTATTGGCATAAAAATAGACACATTGATCAATGGAACAGAATAGAGAACACAGAAATAAATCCACGTCTATATGGTTATTTAATCTATGACAAAGAAAGCAAAAATATGCAGTGGGGTAAAGACAATCTGTTCAATAAATGGTGCTGGGAAAACTGGACAGATACATGTAAAAGAAAGAAACTAGACCACCTTCTTATACCATATACAAGAATAAACTCAAAATTGATTAAAGACTTAAATGTAAGATCTGAAACCATAAACCTCTTAAAAAAATATAGGAAGTAAACTCTCAGACATTACCCTTATTAATACTTTTACTGATATATTTCCTTGGGCAAGGGAAACAAAAGAAAGAATAAACAAATGGGACTACATCAAACTGAGAAAGTTTTTCATAGCAATGGAAACCATCAACAAAATGAAAAGACATCCTACTGAATGGGAGAAGATATTTGCCAATGATACAGCTGATGAGGGGTTAATATCCAAAATTTATTTTAAAAAACACCAGAAAAACAAACAATCCAATTAAAAAATGGGCAGAGGACCTGAACAGACATCTCTCCCAAGAGGACATACAGATGGTCAATAGATACATGAAAAGATATTCAACATCACTAATCATCAGAGAAATGCAAATTAAAACAACGAGATACCACCTCACTCCTGTCAGAATGGCCTTCATCACTAAATCAACAAACAAGTGCCGGCAAGGATGTAGAGAAAAACAATCCCTCGTGCACTTAGTGGGATTTCGAATTGTTGCAGCCGCTATGGAAAATAGTATGGAGATTCCTCAAAAAATTAAAAATAGAACTACCTTATGACCCAGCAATTATACTCCTGGGTATTTATCCAAAGAAATCCAAAACTCTTAATTCGAAAAAATATATGCACCCCTATGTTTACCACAGCGCTATTCACTATAGCCAAGATATGGAAACAATGAAATACCCATCCATAGATGATTGGATAAAGAAATCATGGTAAATTTATTCAATGCCATATTACTCTGCCATAAAAAAAAAAAAAAGAAATCTTACCATTTGCAACAACATGGATGTACCTAGAGAGTATTATAGTAAGTGAAATAAATTAGACTGAGAAAGACAAATAACATATGATCTCACTTATATGTGGAATCTAAAGAACAGAATAAACAAACAAAAAAGAAATAGGCTCATAGATACAAAGAACAAACTGATGGTTGCTAGATGAGAGGGGATTGGGGGTGGGTGAGAAAGATGAAGGGATTAGGCAGTATAAATGGGCAGTCATAAAATAGTCATGGGGATGTGAAATACAGTATGGGGAATATAGTCAATAACATAAAAACTCAGGTAAATGATGTAAAAAATAATGTAAAATGTCAGATGGATACAAGACTTATTGGGAAGATCACTTCATAAATTATATAAATGCCTAACCACTGTGCTGAAACTAATATAGAATAATATTTAATGTCTACTATTATACATATATGTATATACATATATATGAATATAGTCACGGGATGTAAAGTACAGCATAGGGAGTATAGCCAAATGGTACTGTAATAGCTATGTACGATGTCAGAGGGGCAATAGATTTGCTGGGGTTATCACTTTGTGATGTGTGTAAATGTCTAATCATTATTTTGTTTTGTACACCTGAAACTAATTAAAAAAAAAAAACAAAACAAAAAAAACAAGGCCTATCCAACTATCTCTGCTGTAGCAACTCAATTGTGCAAACATCCCTGTTCAGTTTTTGCTTGGTGTGTGCCTGGCACGATATTCAGTCCTTTGTTGCTGGTTTATACAAAATGCCGGGGTTGGTAAAGTCAGCTAGAGAGGCAGATGAGGGGTCAGACATGTCAGGAGCTTTTGCATTAACTAGAACAGGGGTGTCCAAACTTTTTTCAACGTTCTTTACCAAGGGCCATATGCGGTAAAATACACAAACAGCCGGGCCACTCACTCGAGGTGAAGTATGTATTGCCTCATCTGGTTTATTTAAGTAAACTAAATATATTTTTGGAATTTGCTGCGGGCCAATTAACAATGGATTGCGGACCGCAGTTTGCCCACGGGCCGCAGTTTTGGCACCCCTGAACTAGAAGGTGTGGGGGAACCACTGTGGGCATTAAGCAAAACTTGTAGCTGTGGGAAAGATAAATTGGAGGGGTATAAGCTAAAGTCTGGGAGATCACTTAGGGGCTACTTCAGCAATATAGAAAGATGATGAGTTTCAATACTAAGGAAATAGTTGTAGGAAAAGAGTAGAAATATTCTATTTACATGATAAAATCCACGGGTTTCAGTAACAGCGGGAGGGTAGGTAGAGTGGAGGCTAACACTTAGGTCTTAGACACATGGGTACCATCAGCTGAGACAAAATAAAGTATCCTAAGCAAGAACCTAGAGCAGGAATCCCCAGTCACAGGGGCACAGCACAACAGTGTAAGGTCTATAGCAGGTAACTGCTCACTTCCAGTACTTACCAGAGTTTGTGAATGACTTATTTTCATTAACCAGGAAGGTGAATTGGATTTTATTATTTGAGACATACTCATTTGCATTCCAATGCATGGTCTTATATGGGCAATAAGGGCTGAATTTATAGCCAATAGGTCAGACATTGTGGGTAACCCTTAGCCTATCTGTGCCAACACCTGTAGTACTATTGCTAGGTTACTACTCATTGACCGAAGTTACTCACATTGTTTTATGTTTCTTATATGTATCACTGTGCAACAAAACATCTCCATAAACAAAAATCTAAAAACACAACAGAAAAGCTCATTTACATGGGGCTAATTACGTTATGCCCCTGAACAATGGGGATATCCTGGGAGTGTGTCACGCACGCGAATGTCTACTATCCTGTGCTTCAAAATGGACAACAGAGGAGAAGCCACTACTCCACAGGGACATCTGAATGTGCCCCCCCCCCCCATCTGCCTGTCTGAAGTGCCATCTGTTGCTGCCTATCAACTTGCCATTAGAGAACCACTACCTAATCTAACAGGGTCTCTCACTTCTTCTGGTCCATTATATCATCCCTGCCAGAGCACCTGCACAGAGACACCACATGAGGATTCCCAGTGGAGGTGGGGAGAGAGGGAATGACAAGTGTTTTTAATAAAGCAAAGTATAGGTTCTGTTACTCAAGGCCAAGTGAGTTACTTTGTATGAAGTGGAGGGTTTCCATGGATCAGTCCCAAGAGCTAAGGCTGGAAATGTAGACAATAGTAGAAATCCTTAGATATCAGGATGAGGGGTTTTAATTTATCCTGCAGGTAGAAGGACTTCTGGAATAAGATGGCAGAGAGTTAGGCCAGATCATGTGTGTGAATTCAGCCAAGAGGAACAAAGTTAACAAATTCCTCCCTGCGTGATACATATAAAGAACATCCTTTGGTTTCTGGCTGCAGTGGCATTAATTTATGAAGTCCTCTTTTAAACTGAGACCTACTCATCCCTCAGTTTTGAGTCTCCTCCTTTCTAATCGTTACCAGGTTGATGAGTCTATTGGCAGCTGTGGTTTCCTTGCAATCTTAATTCAAGTTTTTCTTATCTATTTTGAAGAAATTGCTTCTTCTTGCCTTGAACCTATACTTTGCCCTGATATGCAATTGTCTTGACATGCGATGACTTACCATAGAGCCACTCCTGGGAACTGCAAAAGTCCCTTCTTCATCCTGGGACCCATCTGAAAGGGTAGTACTGTTGAGAGAAGCATCATCTGGCTAAATAGAGAAATAAAGTACCATTCTTATTCACGCAAATACTTGCTATGTGTACATATTTAGATATGTGTGGCAATCTATGAAGTTATGTCTGCCTGGACCCAGAAAATTGCATCTAGCCCTTCAGGGATCTTTACTGTGAGCCACCTAAATGCCCTGTGACACTGGCCTCTGTGGCAAACACTTCTATTGCCTGCCACAAACACCATTTTTCTTAACAATATCTTGGATTTGTTCCAGGGAGTTAGATGTTAAACCAAAGAATTTGATGTCCAGGCTCTTTTGCAGCTAAGAATGATCATGTGACATGAGTGGTCAATGAAGTTTAAGTGTAATTTTGCAAGAGTGCTTCGAGAAAAGCTAAGGCTTTCCTGACCAAAAAGACAAGGTCAGCTGATATACACTCATGACAGCACATGGATGAATGCCTGGAGTTGCCAGGCATCTTGTACAAACAAGGATGTTGGCCACAGGAAGAATGGCACAGACAGAAGATCGAATGTGGCTGGGTCCATGCTAAGGGGTATCATGTGGCCACCCTGTCAGGGTTGGACCACGTCTCTTAATGAGAAGCAAAACAACTCCTAATTTCCTATTACATGCAGCCAAACACAAACTTAGCTCATCTAATCTTACCTTTTTAATAGACCTTAAAACTATCTTTTGCAGTGATTAGAATTCAGTATCAAGAGTACCAAGGTGTTTTTCATTTATAAGGCTGGAACTCAGAGATTTTTGCCTTAGTCTACAATGGCTTTACTGAAATTAAGATGTAAATATTTTTTCCTTTACTGAAGGAACCTTATTACAGAATTGAATATAGTTGATACTTATGAAAACATACATTGTCTTTTAAAAAAACTGTTATTCATCTTGCTTGACCGTATTTTCCAAATTTTCTATAGATGGTGTGCATCACTTTATAAAATGAACAAGAAACTGTTTTTAAGAAACAAATAAAACACAAAAAATAGTAAAATAGATTTAAGTTAATATGGTGAATTAACAATCACATCTCCTCATACCCCAAATCACTAAAAATGGCAGAAAATATATTTTTTAAAGGAACAGATTTTTAGTAGCACTGGGACCAGTAAAGAATTCTGTACAGATCAACTGATAGAAATTTCTAGATGAAAAGCAAACGGAGTTGGTTTAGTAAAATAAAAACCTCTACCTAAAAGCAGAATTTAAAAATAAAATTTTCAAAGGAAACTTCTAGGGTGGGAAGAGAAAAACAAACAAATAACATAGATTGTACACAGTAAGAAAGAGCTACAGGCAACAGTTAAAAAAGCTTTACAAAAGAGGAGCCAAGTAGACTTCTCCCCCTTAAATATGTAGACAGCCCCTAAATATAACCCTTAAAAAAAACAAACAAACAAAAACAAACAAAAAAAACCACAAAATACCGTCTACGTAAAATGAACTAACTTCCTCGAGGGTGGATTGGTTCCTAGTGTGAGCATAGTGGTCTAAGAGAAAGGGAACTTAGGAAGCCACAACAAAAGACATAGAGGGGAGATTGAAAAATAAAATCAGCTTTGACTGGAAGCAATGAATTAGTTTTTCATTCCCTTCATTGGTTTTGCATTTGGGGAGTGTTTACTAACCTACCTGCCCCCTCCATGCATCTTTAAATTAAGTATACCCCATTCACTTACAAAAACACAATCAACAATTTTAGGCTTTTGGGAAAATTGACCTAGTCAATAGCAAAGGAAACACACAGCAATTTCCTACACTAATTAATCATACACCAATAACTCTGCAGAGAACTTTACGGGCCTGGAGAACTGTAGTTGCACCTGAAAGTGTGCTAACATCTTCTGCCTTGTAGAGCACTTTCTGTCCTACGTTTCCTTGGATGGAGTCTTTGGCAGATCATCTTACTCTGCTGCTGACAGGATTCTGACAGACAGGGCTATGGGCGAGGGGCTGGGGAGCTGCACAGGAAACAACAACCAGGATCCATGGTCTTGGTCATCTCTGCCTGCACTAGAAGTGAAACCTAAAACCTAAGGACACTTGCTGCCACCCAAGGAGAGATGTGTACTTCCCTGACCAGATGGTACACACACTCAGGCAGACACTTCACTGTTTGCGTCACTTACTGCTTCACATCCCAAAATCTAACATGTTCTCCACACAAGATGTTTACATTTGGAAAATAACTGGAAAAAAACTAAGTATTTGTATCTTAGTTGATACTGAAATACTGAAAAAAATATTTACGTAGTATTCTGTTTTTTGGGTTTTTTTCTTTATGAGCTTATCAACAAGGACCAAGGTTTAGTTGACAACATCTTCTACTTAGGATATAAACAAACAAACTTTTGTTGTTATTTTTGCATGCAGATGCTTTTTTTCTTTTTACAGGATAGGATTTAGTCATGTTTTTATTTACCTATTAAATCAATCCATGCGGAGTGTAAGAGCTACAGGTGATGGGGCTGTTGGGTGGCTGTGTTTGCAATAGGAATTATGTTGCATTTTTACCCAAGAGAAATGAGGATATACTATCCTTTATATTACATGAATATTCATAGCAACGTTATTCATGATAGCTTAAACCTGGAAACAATCCTAATGTCAATTAACAGGTGAATAGATATACCGATGTATTTATGCAATGGAATATTAGTAATAAAAGTACCAAATGTCTAATACAAGCAACAAATGGATGAATCTGAAAATTATTATGAGCAAAAGAAGCCAGATACAGAAGTGCATATTACGTTTATAATCCCAGTTACATGAAAAGTGAAACTAACCTAAGGCATTAGAAACCACGAGAGGGCTTGCCTCTGCAGGAATGGGAGGACAATCAACTGTGAAGAGTCTGAGAGAAATTTCTGAGGTGATGGAAATTTTCTATATTTAACTGAATGTGGTTATATGGGTGCAAACATCTGTTAAAACTAATTGAATTATATACTTAAAATGTATGCATTTATTTTTTTGTAAATTATACCACAATAAAAACATATCAGAATGATTTGAGTCCTTGAAAATAATTTAATTCTTATCTTCACATTGACTTATGGGGTTGTTGCTGCTATGAACCAAGAACCTATCTTGGGGTACATCAGAGAGAAAACAAATTCTTGGGAACTATGAATAAATTTGCTAAAATTTACAAAGGGAGAAAAGCTAAGAAATAATACAATAATGACCAAGAAAAAAAATAGTAATTTGGAACACAAACTTGAAGAAATCTAGAAAACAGAGCAAATAAACTAGCATGACAGAAAATTTAGGAGATATTGAAATCCACTTCAAGCAAAGCAAGAATCATTTAATATGTGTTCTAGAGGGGTGGAACATAGAAAATGTGGAGGGGAGGGGGCAGGGAATAATTAAAGACATAACAGAAGACAATGCCCAGAAATTGAAGAAAGAAAACAGTTCTTAGATGGAAAGGACTCACTAAGATGAATGAAATAAAGGGCAGAGCCTTGTGAATCTTCAGAACTCTAGCAATAAATTCAAAATTCAAAAACAGTTGCCGAGAGGGCAAACAAAATTAACCTAAAAAGCTTATTTATAAAGGAATGAGATTCAGGCAACTAAAATAAGAAAAAAATAATATATTTAGTGTAACAGTCGCTCAATGAAAATTAGAGAAATTCTACTGTACACGTTTCCCAGGAGAACAAAAGTTTTCTGTTAATAATGGACAGTCAGTTGGCACATGTTCCTTATAGGAACATCAACATGATATCCAGAGTTTGCTGACCATCTCGCAAGTATAAGGATTAAACCCACATATTAAGATGGCAGCATGATAGGAAAAAAGTAGAAGGTCATGCTAAAATTGGCATTGCATTGTATTGCACTTGTACCAGCCTTGGTATATCTATCATTAGTTTCTTGTTTTGTGATTAAAACATACTCCTACTTGTTTAAATCAAGGCTCCTTGGATTTTCTTTTCTATGAAGCAAACAGATGTAACTGATAATTTTCAACAGATGGTCTGATTGTATTTTGCAGTGAATCAATAGCAAGTGTAATTATTTGATTTTCACTTAAGACATTGGAAATAAACTGGATTGATTGCCATTTGGGAAAACTAACACCTCAATTGAATAATTTGTTCATGTCAACTGCACAGAAGGAAAATGTTTTTACACGAAATGATTCGTAGTGTAGGGTTGCAATGATTGCAGATTGGATTGTAAGCCTTTTATAAACACCCACATTTAGTGGCATTTGTGATTCAAAATCAAGAAGCAACCACATATAACACACGAAAAGGCTATTCCTTTATTGTAAGTAGCTTACTGAAAAATAAACATGTTGAGTATTAATGAAATCATAAAACATATGGACTCTTTTAAGAGGTTTAGTGTGGTATAACTGACATACAATTAACTGCACAAATTTAAATAGTATAAAGTATACAATTTGATAGGTTTTGACAAATATATAGACCTATGAAACCATCACCACAATCAAAACAACAAAACCAGCACCTCCCCCAAATGTCCTCATGCCCCTTTTGTCATCTAACCTTTCCTCCTCTCCTTGTCCACACCCAGGTCTCCAGGCAATCACTAATCTTCTATCACTGTAGGTTAGTTTACATTTTTCTATAATTTTATATAAGTTGAATCTTTTCTTGTTTGGCTTCTTTAACATGGCATAATTATTTTGAAATCCATCCAACTCTGTTGTGCATATCCATAGTTCATTTTGTTTCTCTGTTGCATATATCAAGACTTCATTGCTTTTTTTGACTGGTACTCCATTGTATACATTTACCACAATTTGTTCATCCATTTATCTGTGGAAAACACTGGATTGTTTTCAGTTTGGGAATATTATGCTATAAATACCTGTGGATAGTCATTGTGTGAATATATATAATCTATGGGTGGAAATTGCCAGGTTTATGGTAGGTATATGCTCAACATTTTAAGAAGCTGCCAAATTAGTTGCTAAAGTACATGGACCATTTTACATTCCCACCAGTGATGTATGAGAGTTCTAGTTGTTCTGCATCCCTAGCACCAGTTGGTGTGGTCAGTTTTTTAAAAAATTTAGCCGTTTTACATGGTATGTACAGATACCTCACTGTGGCTTTATTTTCATTTTCATAATCACCAATGATACTGAGCACCTTTTCACGAGCTTATTTCCCATCCATATATCTTCTTTGGTGAAGTGTCTATTCAAATCTTTTGCCCATTTTAAAAGATGAGAAAAGTCTGAACAAAATTTTATTGCTGGAAAACTCAGTGTATGTTTTGGAAAGAGAAAGTTGATTTGTTTTCAGAATTAGAGGATTTGTGTGGTTAAGTCAAGGGAACTCAAGATTGCAAATACCAGCAGACTGTGGATAATTTTTAGTATCAAAAGCAGTTTGCTATAAACAATAGGGATTATATTACAATAGGGAAATGGAAGAGTTATATCAAATGACCAATTATCTCTCTCCTGAAACCTAGTAGAGTCAACAAAACTTAACCAAAAATTAGGAAAAAAGAATCCCAGCGGCACTCACAGGAGTGATGGTTGGAGAAAGATATTCCAGGAATAACGTGAATTCTTTTCCAAAATCCATCTCCCTCCGCATCAAAACAGCACCAAAGAAGAAAGCAAATGGAGAAAATTTTGAAAAAGACAGCTACTATCTTGTCCTGATTATGAGGGAAAATGACTGAAGACGTCAGTAATCACATCTGTGTTCAATTCAGTAAGTGTCTTCCCAATACCCTCTCAGCAGGGAAGATAGACCTACTGGGATTCAGCATTCTACTTTTTTCTCTCTGGGAGGAAGTTAGAAGAGGAACCATGCCATGATGGTGGAAAAATAAAAGGGAAAATAGATTACATAAGCTCCACTGAGGGAGAGAAAAGATAGCTCACGATAGGAATGCAAACAGAAACAGATGTGAGAAAAGACTCTGGGATAAACCATAAGTAAAGCAACTGTTCACATTTGCAAATTGACAGAAGCTTGATCATTCCCCTGAGGCTTATCTGACATTGCCCTCCTTTGGGTAAGTGGGGAGTAGAAGTGGCTCTGCACAAAGGCAGGGGGTAAGGAGGAAAGAGGGGGGTTGGACACCTACGATGAAAAGTACTGTCCACAGAAGGGGCCTGATGTTCTCCATGCTCTGGAAAACAATAGGAAACTCAAGGACTCTTGCTGTTGCTCCAACAGGTGGATATGTGACTCAATGGAACTAACAGTCTGATGATAATTTTTTTTAAATAAAAGAAAAAATGTAAAGGAACTAGATCTGTCAAAAAGAAATGCCTCCAATCATTGGTTTTTCTGGGTCTGTATCTGTTTTTATAGAGCATGCAGTTATTTGTGGATTTAACGTATTAAACTTGGATTCATTTACTGCTGAATGTCTTCCTACAAATCAGTTAAAAATAGATACATAGGTATGTTGACAGCTGTGGTTGTATAGCCATCTAATTATGTTGCATTATTTTGAAGTTTTGCATGATTGTCTTAAAGAAAAGACTCTTCTTTCATCCCTACCTCCAGTTCTCCTGCTATAACTTACCAAGGAACCACTTGTTTTGATAACTCCTGGCACCTCTTTTTCCTCCTGGGTGCCATCCAACTGAGTAGGATGGTTGTCACAGGTATCACCTGGCTAATGAGAGAAGTGAAAGTCATTTTTATCCAGACATATCTGTCCCAACGTGATGTTTATTCAAATTATGCACACACTAGAACCTGTAAAAATGTGCAGCCATGTGGAGCTATACAGAGTTAATGACCACTGTGCAATGGTCACACCATTCACCAATTCATCCATAATTATATTGATCCTCATAAATGTCATGCACTATAATAGAAATTGGTCTCAAGAGCAGACACTGTTAAATGCCTGCCAAAATCCACTTTTCTTTTTTACTTATGAATATCATGATTTTGCTCCAAGATGCTTTGTGTCTAACTAAAAAGACTAAATGTGATCATGTGATGTTTATGTCCAATGAGATAAGAGTAGACTTGGTGAAGCATCCAGAAAGGCTAATCTTTTCTTGTTAAAGTGGATGGAATCAGCTGTCTAATGCTTCTTCCAGAACAAAGACGTGTGCTTGTGATGCCCAGACACCCTAAAAGCATTACATATTAGCTTGTATGCTAAGGCGAGCAGAATGGTAAGAATGAAGAAGTTGGAAGATCCGTGCTGAGGATATCAGCCATACCAGCCTCAGACTTCTTATGTTGTAAGGAGAATAAACTTCCAATTGTTTAAGTCATGTAGTTTACTGATAAAACAATGCTACTTTAACATCAGACATCATGAATATATTTTGCAATGATTTATAAATCAATAGCAAGAATAGTCATTTTTTTAACTATGAAATTAGAAATACATTCAATTGATTATCTCACAAACACATATGACTGAAACAAATATTTCATTCTCATTCACAGAATACTGGAAAAGCTCTGGTTTTCATTACGCAGGGAGTGTATTGGAGACTTCTGATCATGATGGGCTATTGTATATGCTCTAAGATTTTAGTAGCACTTGCAATACAGTGGTATTTCCCAAAATAAAACACAAATATTCTATTTCCTGATTGAAGCAACATTTTGCAAAATTAAACATAATGAATATTAATGGAATCATAAACTTTTACATGAGACCTTAGAAATTGTTGTTTTTCATCTTGCTTTTCTGTATTTTCAAACTTGTCCCAAAAGTGTATGTACTATATTAATAAAAAACAAAAACAAAAAAATCCCACATCTATTTTGAAGTGGAAACAATGCTAAGGAGGCGCTACAAAGAAATAGGCCAGGATGGAGGACGGAGGGTGCACCACTCCCAGTCACTAAAAATTAGAAAAAGCGGCACTGGAAACCAACAGTATTCTAGTAACAAATCAGAAATTGTTAGAAATTCTTGGAAAATAAAAAGTAATTTATTTCGTAACTGTAGAGAAATTGTTAGACTGAAAACAGCGTACGACAAACTTACTGGCAAGGAAAGAACAGATGCAGGAAAAGCAAATAGACAAATGAACAACCAAGCTCAAAGTGAAAATTACAAAGTGCAGTAGAGGCCCCAGGGCAATGACCAGGATAACTTACTGTAAAGTGTTCTCCCAATGCAAGGACCAGACAGACCTCTCAACCGCTGCCTTTATACTGAACAGCAGAAAGTAGTTATGTATGAAGCCAAGAAAAGCTCCCTGAATGAAGTGAACGACCTGTCTTGGAAAAATGTCCAGGGTTGGGACCAAAAGTCCTCAATCTCAGGTCACTCTGGACCTCCACAAAAGACACAGATGAAAGAATAAAAGGAAAACATCAGCTTTCTCTGGGATTGAAAGAAAGGAAATCATTCACTGTTCTCCCTTTGGCACGAAGATATGTGCTGTGTGTGCGTGTGCATGCATGTGTCAGGAGTGTCTGTGTGAGCACTCGTACACATGTGCTGTTAAAATAACTTCCATTCATGCACTGTTCTCATACCTTACTGACTTACACAGGACCCAAAATTTGCCCTCTTGGTCAAGAAAATGTTTGGAGGGAAAATATCTATATAATGGTAGGAAGTCATATAGCAATAACATAACCTAAATCATTAATTAGTCAATATAATTCATTAATAAATATAAATCAATCACCAAGGATCATCAGTCATTGGAGAAAATAAACACGAACAAGTCAGCCATGGAGAAAATTAACACACTGAAAAAGAAGTATAGTGATAAACACTCTGGGAGAAAGAAGTAATTGAGGGAAGAGAAGGCAGCTTACAATGATTTAATAATTTCAGAGAGATTTGAGAGGCTATTTATCCATAACAGGAACTAACTATAACAGTAAAGAGGAAATCAGTGAAAAAAGAAGAGTTCTTAAAAATCAACAGCAGTTAAATTATAACTAGTCATGGCAAAAATTAGAATTAGGGATCAACAAAATGATGTAGATAAAATCTACTAGTATATAGAACAAACAGAAAAAAAGATGGAAAATATAAAATTTAAGAGATATGTGGGTTTAATGTAAGCTATGAAAGGAAAAATAAAATGGAGGAAATGAAATAGAGAAATGATCAGAAGAGAATGTTCAGAGTGAAAGGAGCATTTTTCAGAAACAAAAATCTGAGTGCTGATCATAATGAAAAAAAAACACGATTTCATATCTTGATGACAGTTCAGGTTTCCAACAATAATGATAAACCCAAAAAGCTTCCAGAAATATAAAAATGAAAGCAGGATATAAATAAAGGTGTAAACTGTAAAGGGGCATCGGACTTCTCAACATTAACACTATATGAAAAAGCAAACAGATTAATAGGTATAAATATCTGAAAGAAATTAATTTAGGGTCCAGCATTGTGATACACACCAATTTAGGACTAAGCTTTTTGGATATGACAATTTAGTATCCAGAGATAGTTCTTGCCAGATTTGCTTAGCAATCAGCTAAGACGTAAAATTTTGTAATATGTGAGTATGCAAATTAATATTTTTACTGTTCTCTACAGTCATTCTGTAATACCAGCCCTCATGATTCTCCTGTGAGAAAGAATAATACGGTTGATCCTTGAACAACACAAGTTTAAACTGCTCCAGTCCACTGTTATACATGGATTTTTTTTTTTTTTTCAATTGACCTGTGGAATTCAAAACTGTGCTTTAAGGGTCAATTTAGCGGATGGGAATCAGCTTATGAAGAGGGCTGACTGTAGTTACACAGGGAGTTTTGACAGCAGGGGAGGTGGGTACCCCTAACCCCCACATTGTTCAAGCGTCAACTGTACTTGTTTTTTCATTTATAAACCGGTGAGCAGTTCAGGGGTGAGGCTGGAATAAAACTTAAATTTTCTTCCATTTCAGTGAGAAGTTTCTTCAGGTTTTTGGCATCATACTTGCCCCTTGATTAACCTTTAAAAGGGGTTAAGACCTTCAAGAAATTGAAATAAAAGTGATAGTGATAAAAGAGGAAATCCACACTAACCATGCGAGTCCACAGCTAGGGGTAGGAGTGTCAGTGTGGCTTAAGATCTAACATAAGGCCACTATTACGCGCTGCCTTGACATCTGGTGAAAGCAAGAAAGCTATGAGTGGCCTACCTGCAAGTCCTCCTCCCATTCTGCTCCCCCGGATAAGGTACCCCAGCCAGAGAATGCTCCTTATCCAGGGGAGCAGACACAGTTCCTGATTATCTCTGTGTGGTGGGTTTCCATTCCTTGCCAGCCTTTGAAATTATTCAAATAAGCCAATCATATCCTCCCCAGGGGAACCAGGGGGCACCTCACCCTCTTGTTACTACAAAGCCTGCCTTACTCTGCTCCCAAATGCACCCCACATGTGGCTCTTTGTGGTATATGTTGTCCTCCCCCACCCAGGCTGTGATAATATGTGACTAATAAGTTGCTATTGATTTTATCTGTCCAGTGTCGGGTGTCGTGTGTTGAGCCATCCCTATAACCCTAGGGCAGGAATTCCTCCCCACCTATGGGGTGAAGAAGAGGCAATCAAATTGTAGGTAGAGTCAGGTGGGGTAAATGCTCACACAAACCCAGTGTCTACTCTGACTTGCCCCTTCTCTGGCGGAGGGGAGAGACAGTGGCTGATGTGAAGGAAGACAGGGCAGGCAGAGAGGAACAAATACTTCCAATTAAGTGTCCTGTTTGGAAATGACGTATATAAGACTCCCTGCACTGAGGAGACAACCTGAGACCAGAGGACACATGCTTCCAACTCAACAGAAAATGTAGAAACCTCTGACTAGAGTTAACACTCTTATGAGAAATTCAACGAAATCAAAAAATAGAGACAGAATCTACAAAACAGGATTTCTCACACCCCCAACTGACCAGGCTCCACTTCCAGACCGTGGTTTACACCCTCAGTAACAAAAGGGCTGCCTGAACACAAACTGGCCACATCCGATCCCTTCAGTAGAATTTTGGAAGGGACCAACAGCAGCTCCTGATAGAACGCCACATGTAAAATGTACACAAGATGAAAATAAATTGTAGAGGAACTAAATATCATCATCCTCATCTTCATCAGATCAAGGGTGGTAAAGGGTTATTTTAGAATAGCAAAGAATCCCTCTTCTGCTAGGAAGGACAAAAAGCAGAGCTAAGTGGAAGGAAACATACTGAAGTATAATAGGAGAAAGTCTCCCACTGCAAATTTGCTGCAGCCAGGAGTCCAAGCAAGTGGAGGCAGACGTCAGCAAACCCACAGCCTTCTACATCTCCTACAGAGGGCGCACCACTTTCATAAGAGGACCCAGGCCTCATGCCAAGTGGTATAAATCATGGCCTGAGATTCATCCACAAAAATAAAGCCTCTTCTGAGATAGCTTTACTGGCAGTTATGAACTCACATTAGCACTCTTTGAAACTCTTAACTAAAACGGAAAAGGTGTGCTCTAATGAAATGTGTCTCACCTCCTGTGATGTAATGAAAAATGTCTAGCTCCTGTGCTACACAGCGCACTTTCTCCCACTTATTGCTACGAGTATACATTTAGGATGCTATCATGCTATTGTTCTGCTCCCCACAGGATCTTTACATTTAGAAAAGAACTGAAATGTTGAAATAGTTCTTATGGTGAGAATTAAATTAATATTGAAAGCCAAATGGAAGGTAGTGCAAGATTTTTCCATCATGTGCTCAGCAAAAAGGACAAAAGTTTAGTTGACGACCGCCCCACATTTTTGACTTCTGGCTACGGCTGTAGATGCAGCTGTGGTTGTTTTTGTTATTGTAGGTACAGATAGACCATGTAGTTGTTTGTCGATAACAATTAAATAATTGAGTATTTCATTATTCATTCCTGAGTTTAAGAGTCTGCATTTTCTTCATTGTTACAAGGTAAGCAGGCATTTTTTCCCTCAAGTGTTCCTGACTGCCTTGAAATAATTGCTTTTTCTAACCTCCTTACTCTCAATTCCCCTGGCTTCATCTTACCAGTTGACCATTTCTGCAGGGAATTGCTGATATCCCTTCTTCATCCAGGGTCGCATCCAAAAGAGGAGTTGGAATACAAGAAAAATCATCTGGCTATTGAGAAAAATGAAAGTGCATTTTTATTCAGCATGTTCTCCCAAAGGTCATTGTGCATTTAGTTATGTGTTATGCATAATATGTGTACATTCATGTATATCTTTGGAGATAAACATACATATGACTGCCTGTGCACTGGTCATTGCATTTAGCTATTTGTCAGCCAATACTTGCCGGGCATGATGATACATACTGTTCTCTGTGGAGACCAAATATTGTCTGCCTACCCCTAACCTAGGCACTTATCTTTCTTAACAGAATTCTGATTATTTTTCAGGAACTTTTGTGTCCAACTAAAAAAAAAAAAAAAAAAATTCCCAGGCTTCCTTGCAGCTATAGATGATCATATAACAGTTCTAGACAATAGGTGGTAAATGGAATTCTACCACATCAAATTTCCAGGAAAGTAAGGTAGGAGGGACTGAATCAGTTGGTGCAAGTTCCAGGAACTGCCAGGAACATGCATATGCTGTTTGGAGTGGCCAACCAACTTGTAAGCAAAAAGATGAAGGCCCAGTATGAAAGACAAAATTGAAAGGTAGAAGGAAGCTGGATCTATGCTAAGGAAAAGAAACGCCTACCATTAGCTTCTTTGTTAAGAGAGAGAAACAAATCTATGTTTGTATAACTCATGATTTCTTGCGTTTTCTGTTACATGCAGTCAAGTGTATATATAAGTGATATAATCCCATTTTTTAAAACAGAAAGCATGACCATACTTATGCAGTCAATTATAAGTCAGTCCCCAACGTTAACTAGTTGTTTATCAATTATGAAATTGAAAATAAATTAGATTGACTGTTTTGCTCAATTAAGTGTGTTACTGAAAAGAATATTTGGTTCACATCTTCTGAATATTAAACAAATATATTTGGGCCCTGGAATTCTGCTCATTATGAAGAGGATGGTGGACTTTGTTTTACGTATCCAGAGGCTGATTTGGTATGTGTGATTTAGTGTATAATGGCTCTACTAAAACAAGGGTTAAATATTTTATTCCTTATGGTAAAAACTCCATTGAAAATTAAATTTATTGGCTATTTTATAAAATCATAAAATTTTATTTGGGCCCATAGAAATTGTCATTTGTTCTTTTTTACCTTGCTTGTCCATGTTTTGTAAGTTTCCAGTAAAGATTATATATTACTTTTATAATAGGAAAAAAAAACACACATTTTTTTGGCAAGGAACAAATACTACTGAAGAATTAGCATAAGAAAATTGGATCAAGATAAAAAATACATATACCACTTTCTCCTCCCCCTGCAAATCACTCAAAAGTGTCAAAAGAAATACCTTTTTCAAAGAGTGGCTCTAGAAACCACTAAACATTTCCATTAGCAGAACAGAAATTGTTGACTGTTCCTGGAAGATAAAAACCAGGCAAGAATGGTTTGATAAGAATAGAAGAAAACCTCAGCCTGAAAAAAGGTACAAAAGGAAAATATGTAGGGGTTAAATGCTGATCCAGAAAAAATACATCCGGAATGAAAATAAAGAGCAGGAAGGAATCCTCCAGTTAAGAAAACAATGAACAAAATAACTGAAGATTGTTTTTCTGAACAAAGAGGCCAGGAGACCTTTCCTCCCTCTAACACTGAACAGCAGGCAGCTGCTAAAGGTGATGCTAGGATAAAACCCAACAGGTATCCTCTTGGTGACGGAGTGACCACCTGCATTGGGGTCCTAGCATGCCTGTGGTGGTCCTGAACAAAAGTAAAGTTGAATTGCACTTCATTGGGGCCTTCTAAAAGAATACAGACAAGAGTCTATATTCCTAAAAAGGAAAGTTGGGTTTGGCTGAAAAGAAATTTAATTACGATTCTGTAGGACTCTCATTACTTTGACACTGATGCCATATTTAGGTTTCTTAAAATAAAGTATGGCCGTTGACATTAACACATTTCACCACTCGCAGAGGCCCAGACTCCTAATCACAGGAGAGTTTTGGGGAGAAAACAGGTTTACATAACTGCACAGGAAATATAGAGCCATTGCCTATGCTAATCTGTCAATCTTGTCCTCTGTTAATCAATATGAATCAACACCCAAGGATCAAAATCAATTGAACAATAGCATTGGAAAAGAAAAACAATGATGCAAACATAAACACTTAACTCTTAAGTAAACAGGTAATTTAAGGAAAATAAGAGAACCTTGGAATTTAAGGTTCGATTTAGTTAGTGCCTTCAGAGTGCTGAGAGGCTACTGCAGCTGAGAAACAAGAACAGATGGCTAAAAGCAGGGATGTGGGGGATGTGGGGGGGGGGAGAGGGGAATTAGGGAGAAGGAGAGGCTATAATAAATTAACACTATGACTGCTAAACTTTTAACAATAAATGAAAGGCAGAAGCATTAATACAACCATGGCCAAATTACTGATGTAAAAAATGAAACTGAAGGGATATCCAAGAATGGAGACCAAACGGACACACACGCAAAGCCTGGGATATTTACATAAGACTAACAGAGGTTCAATCCAGACAATGCAACAATCATCTAACGGGAGTTACAGAAGAAGATAACCAAAAAAATGAAAGAAATAAATACTTGTTTTAAATGTTAGAAGAAAATATGCACAACCTAAAGAATGAATAAGCTCTCAGATTGCAAGTAGTGACCAGGATGAAGTTTTTACAAAAGTAAAGCAGGTAAAATTTCAATGTTCCAATGATAAAAATATAAAGAAATGAGATTGATATAGACATTGCTGCAATAGTGGATAAGAGAAGATAATCGATAAAAATCTTCAAAATTATGAAGGAAAATGATTTTGAGCATAGGCTTCTATGTGCAAAAAATTAAGAACTAGTATAAGCTACATATTCATATCTGTCTTTCAAATTTGAATTTATACCTCCACTAGGTAAGTATACTGGGTTAAATTTATACATCTAAGATTAATGTAAGATTATTTTATGAAACTTATGGTGTTAAATCTTCATTAATAAAGTGAAATAGAAAATTTTAGGTAATTATTCTATTAATGTAGGTACATGATGCCAAAGAAAGAAATAAAGAGTCAGAGGGGATATGGGAGGGAGGCCGAGAAACAAAGAGAGAGAAACAGAAAGAAAGAAACAGAGGGGGGGGGAGAGAGAGAGAGAGAGAGAGAGAGAGAGAAGCACACACATAAAGAGAGAGACCAGGACAGATACTTGGAGCAAAAGAAAACCCCCGCTCCTCTGGCAGCTACTAAAGCGGCCACCATCTTCCTCCCTCTTCATTTCTTTTTATACTTAAAGCCTCAGTGAGTAAGTGCCCACTTTACGTTTCCTTTCAGTGTCTAAGTGAAAGAAGGAGTAACACAAAAAGAGTTCTTTCTCTCCTGTTTCTATGTTACTAGATGTCCAAAGTTTTAGAAAACCTAAAGAGACTAGTTATGTATCTTCTTGAGTAAGGGAAGGATTTGAGAGAAGCCTATGGACCCTTTCCTATTTTGCACTTTGCTAGCAAAGAGCAACACAGTCATGCAGGGTGTCATGCGGGGTCTCTGGTCCCACTCCCCACATAAGAACGCAGGACATGGTGAGGCCAAAAAGGAACACCCATGGAGCCACAGATAAGGGAGTCATGCCACTATATTTTTGCTGGCAGCTGGGTTGGAGACACAGGAAGCAGGAGCCACACGATCCGCAATCCACACTCACTCCGCCCTTGCTACTCCCCCTTTTCTGCTAACGTAGCCACGGCAGTTATATTAGTGGCCAATGGCTCACTGGTTACAACTGACGGCCAACTAGCCACAGCTGATGGCCATCCAATCACAGTTGATGGCCATTTACTACCTGAGTGAGCACCTTTCCAGGTGAGGGCGAGAGCCTGGAAACTGCACTCCTGGCTCTGTCCCCACAAACACCCTTTGTATAAAGTAGCTGGAAACAGAAGTGGGAAAGGAAGCATAGAGGCCAAATTCTTACGGTTTTTTCAAGATGATCTGGGAGATAACTGAAAAATGACCCGGGGAATTTAAAGCAGCAGGGTAAACCTTTTCCTTAATAGGTATCTTGGCCAGGAAACTTTTCTCAATTTGTGGGCATCACCTTTATTCAATTACAGATGTAGAAAATCTCACCGCCCAGAAAGACATAGGTTTCAAGTAGTTTGAAAGTTCAAACAGCCAGAACTCACAGTGCACTTACCTCCATGTATATCATTATATACAGCAGAAGATTCTAGAACTATGCTGTTCAATGCATTAGCTACGGGACACGTAACTAGATTTAAATCAATTAAGATTAAATAAAATTAAAAATTCAGTTCCTTATTCACACTAGCCATATTTCAAGTGCGAGTGCCATGTGTAACTAGGCGCCACTGTACTGGACAGCACAGAAATAGATGATTACCAGCACTATCGCAAGTTCTAAAAGATAGTGCTATTCAAGGACATGACTAGCACAAATGCAAATGTTAACTAGGTATATGTGAGCTGCCCTGGCAACTACCCAGTGTGATTAATATACCTAAGAGAAGACATGACTTACAGACAACCTAAAGTAACTCAAGTTGAGGACTGTCTTTAATCATGCTTGTTACCCAATATCCTTGAAGTTTTAATTTATGTCATTATTGATACCACAAACAGATGACAAACCTAAATCAGAGTGATTAATTTGCCCCAGGCAACTTTATTTGTAACTGCAGCAGAATATTAATTTTCCTTTTTTTTCTATACATTAATTGCCCCCAAGTTTCCAAGAATCCTATCTGCATAGAATCTAATATATAGGGACCTTGCACAGATAATGTACCCAATACATATTTCTTGCATCAGTGATACAGTTATGCAATGCAACATTACAATGATGCAACGAGTGAATGAGTGACTTGTAAGGCAGAGCTAGCAGTAAAACAAACACAGAAATAGGAGAACATGACTAACAGCCTTAGAAGTAAAACTGTGGTCACGAAACTGCTAAGGGTAAGCTGGAATTTCAACCAGCCATTCCTCATAAAACATGTGATGCTTCCCTTATGCTTTTTCGTAAATCATTCTCTGTCCCACTTAATTACTGCTTGTCTTTCACTTTTTTCCATTTTAATTTATTTGAACATAAAAGCTATCCTACCCACTCTCCCACCCCCATCCCTATTTAAAACAAACCACTCGAACGTGCTTATAATACCAGGGCCACTTTCCTGGGATTCCTGTGCCTGTCGACAGAGTTTCCATTCAGCACTTAGATTTAAGTAGAGGCTCTGTGTATCCTATCCACAAAGACTTGCTCCATGGCCAAAAAGTTATTCTGCAACTTCAACAAAGAAGGGAATAAATTCAGTGTTGAGGGAGATTGCTGTACAAGAGATAAGGAATGACCACGTAAGTTTCAAATGTGTAAGATTTTGGACTGTGCCATATGCTTTAATTTTCTCTAAAATCTAGAGAGTGACTGGACTTTTCTGATACTTTTTCCATGTTCTCCTCCCACCGCACCCCACCCCGCCATCCCACCAAACATTTTGAGCCACGTTCATCACTTACAGGAGATTCGCTGACTCCAAAGACGTCTCTGACGTCCCGGACAGATTGCTTGTTCTTTTTTCTCATGGTTTGAGTATAAGTGTTGTATCTCTTTTTCACTGCAGCTGCTTGGGTTCTAGTCAACGTGGAGAGCAAGGCTTTGCCATCCTCTTCTTCATCACCTGAGATCAGGGTTGATAAACCCACATCTTGCAACCACTCTGCTTCAAGTTCTCCTTCTGTAAAATAATATGACCAAGAGAAAGTTAGAACATTCTCTGTCTGACTGGATGGTGTGTATATCTGTGCATAGCAGTGCGCAGGCCTATAAGATTGAATGAAAAGTCTGCACTGTATTTTTTAAATAAGTCAAGTTGTGACAGATGGCAAAGAACCTGGAACAGAGTATATGTTAAATAGATTTTTGTTCTCTTACTTTTCTCCTTATTCTGAACACTAAGTAATCTTTTCTTTTTTAAGAAGGCAATTTAAAAATGTAAAATTCGTCATAATGAGAATCAATTGCTATTGTAAATCAGATGTACAGAAATAATAAAGAATTCAGAATAACAACATCTTGTAACAGAAAATCCACTGCACATACATTTCTGGGAACTATGTTGAACAGGCACTACTGAATGAGGTTTGTCTAAAGAGCAGATTAGATTGATTTGTAAATAACCTGTCTAAACATCAGTTTAGGAATCTTAGATTATTACATTGTTGCATCATTGGTATATAAACAAAGCCTTCTAATGTGCTTTACAGGTCCAGTTTCTTAGCTAGGCAAATCTTTTATTTCCTTTATTGTTCTAATTGTTGATTTTCTTTGTAAACTGTCCCTTTAACAGAAGATGCAAAGGTGAACGTACGTACATTTAGCAGCCCTACTCTAAAATAAACTGCTTAAATTAGTGAGTTATGACTTGAAAGTCTTCCTTTACTTAATCCTTAGATAAGACTTTCATAGCTTAATATTAGTTTTAAAAATTGGATTTCGTCTCTATCTCTGTAAGTAGTAATGAAAAATTGCAAGTGAGGAGTAATTGGTAAGGTTATAGTTGCCGTACACTAGGGGTGAGGAGATGGTCTAAATCCTTGGACTCAGAATGCAGAACATGTAGAATATATGTTTTCCATAGTAAAGCAATGTCTATAGAAGAGATCAGTGTTACTCCTGTTTGCTGAATTATGGACAACGATTAGAGACTTTAAAGAAAGGGTTAGTAAACTTAAAATAATCACAGAAATTATCCAGTATGAAAGATAGAAAAATATTTTTAAATATTTAAAACAGTCCAGTGACCTTTGGAAAATGTTAAGTCATGCAAGATACGTGTAGTTGAAGTTTCAGAGAAGAAAGAGAGTGGTCCAGAAAAGAATATTTGAAGAAACAATGTCCAAAAGTTTTTAAAGTTTGCTGAAAAATCAACCAATTCAGCTAAAATCCAGTAAATAAATACAAAAGAAACTGCACTTACACATCTTAAAGTTAAACTGTTGAAAACCAAAGATGGTAAGAAAATATGACTGTAGTCAGAGAAAGACCAACACAGTACACATAGGGGAACAACAATATGAATACATTGACTCCTTATCAGAAACAATGGAGGTCAAAAGACAATAGGATAACATCTTTAAAATCCTGAAAGAAGAAAATCCCCTGTCAACCCATAATTATATATTCAGCAAAAATATCCTTTAAGAAAGAAGGTGGAAAAAATCATTCTCAGGTGAATACAAATCAAGAGAATTTATCAATGTAAACTTGCTCTGTAAGGTATACTGAAGAAAGCTCTTGAGAGTAAAGGGAAAAGACATCAGATGGATACTGGATATATAAAAAAGTATAAATGTTAAATACAGATGGCTACTTTTTCTCCCCCAAATTAGTCCTAAAGCCTAAAGCCATTAGATGAAGCAGAGCAACGCAGCCATCTATGCAGAGAAGTAGTCTAGACTGGGATGTTGGAGCCCAAGTGAGATGGGAAGGGCAAAGAGAAATGAGAGGCAGAGGGAATTTAGTAATGTACAGGGGGGTTTGATCAAATAAGTTTATATATTTAAGATAATGGAAGCCAGTTTTCTCACTAAGAAGGAAGTCACAATATGTTAAAGCGAGAAAAATACAATGAATCTAGGTTTTATTAGATTGAAAGTGAAGATATAAGTATGAACTCATATATTTCAATGTCTGTATAAAATATAGATATAAATGTATATACGTATGTGTGATACATATACATACACACATATAAGTACATACACACATGTGTATGAGGTGTGTGTGTGTAGGTGTGTGTATATACATGTGTGTGTATACACACACCTACACACACACACACAAATGAGAACATTGTTATGTGCATATTTACTAAACTACCTTCAGTGTTTCTTGGATGTCTTACTTGTTGATAGGTAGGACCTGGAGGAGATGACCTATGCTTTTAACCCCAGGTGAGTAATTTTGCTCTTTGTTTCCTCCAAAATTATACTGACATTTTCCCCCCACTCTACCTGCTTTGGTAATTAATAGTCAAATATACAGATGTAAAGGCCATCAAAGTTAGAATACTCAGTCGGCTAGATGATAATAAATCAAATTAATAAAGAGGCACAGCATCCTTAAGTAGTGATATGTAAAGGATCAATTTGGATTTTGTTGACAGCCCTCCTTCAGGTTATGTCACCTTGGACAGAAAACACCCTGAGTCAATGCTGTAGATATAAATTAATGGGAACAGGTACTGATATGCCAAATTCTACTAATTCATTTGTGAAACTACTAATAGGATGATTTCTACCTGCTGACACAATGAGAGAGCATACAAAGACAGTCAGCACATGGGAAAACGAATCTAACACCTTACCATCCACAGGCTTGACCTCGGCTGGCATCTGCTCTTCCTGCCTTCCCATGCTGTTCTCTTTAATACTTTCTATTTCCCGCCAGAAATCTTCCATGGAGGCGCTGTCTACGGAGGATTGTGAGTTGGAGCGGTTGCATGCAGGAGAATGGAAGGATTCATTGGAGATCATCCTGTTAATTCTTCGGCAGCGAGGAATGGATTTTCTGTGGAAAGAATAACTTCTGTGAATGAGACTCAGTGTCTTTTATGTCATAAATCACAAAACTTAATTTAAGTTTAAAATCAATGGAGAAATAGTTTGTGTGGTAGAGAAGGGTTTGAGGGAATAATCTCAATTCAGTGGTTGCCTTTCTTTTTTATGCTCTTTAATTCATAATGACTCTGTGGCCATATAGGAATTACTACAAAAATACAATTTATAATTTCCACATACTTGTTGCTAGGAAGCTATTTGTATTAGTAAAAACATACATAATAAAAGTTTGTCTCTGTAAAGTATCTAAGATGATGACAGAGAAGCGTGTAAAAAGTCCGTTGCTCACACCCACTAGGGTGGCCACCAAAAGCAAACAAACAAACAAAAAACAGAAAACAAGTGTTGAGGATGAGGAGAAACTGGAACCCTTGTACACTGTTGGCGGGAATGTAAAATGGTGTAGCTGCTGTGGAAAACAGTATAGGGGTTCCTAAAAAACTGAACATAGAATTACTGTATGATCCAGCAATCCCTCTTCTAGGTATATACCCAAAAGAATTGAAAGCAGAATCTCAGGGAGATTTTCGTACATGCATGTTCATAGCAGCATATTCACAAAAGCCACAAAGTGGAAACAACCCAAATATCGTTAACAAATGAATGGATAAACAAAATACGGTATATAATACATACAATAAAATGTTATTCAGCTTTAAAAAGGAAAGAAATTCTGATATATGCTACAATATGGATGAAACTTGAAGACATTATGCTAAGTGAAGTAGGCCAGGTACAGTAAGACAGATACTGACTGCATAGTTCCACTTACATGCGGTACCTAGAGCAGTCAAATTCATGAAGACAGAAAGTGGACGGTGATTGCTAGGGGCTGGGGGAAAGGAACTGGGTAGTTGTTATTTACTGGGTACAGAGTTTCGGTTTCACAAGATGAAATGAGTTCTGGAGCTGGATGGTGGAGATGGTTGCACAACAATGTGAATGAACTTAATACCCACAAAGCTATATGATTAAAAAGGGATAAGATGATAAATTTTATCTTGTGTATTTTACCAGAATTTTTTCAAATTGAAAGAAAATCTTTTTAAGTTAAATTTTGAGATGAGTTAGTAGTAAGAGGAAATAATCTATAACATTCAATGGAAAACCCTATATTAAGATGGGCAAGTGAGGCATGAACCAGGCAAACAGAGACCAATGGTCAGTTCAGGAAGAACGAGATTACCACCAAGGCTAGGGTCCAACCACTGAGAAGGGAAGTATAGGCTCCAGTTACCACTATCCAATAGGACCACCACCAATCTAGGAACAAACGGCTGAGCATGGAGCAGCTTCATGAGACAGTCCTCATGCGGCTGCTGCAAGGACTAAGTGAATCAGCACATGGAAAGCATTTGGAATAAAAACGTTCAACAAATGTTAGTTTAATAAACAAGAGACATAGTAGGGGAGATACGCCAATATGCTGGAATTCCGAGAGATTTTGGTGATTTATAACAATAAAACAAAAATTGGATAAACAAAATGTGGTACATAATACATACAATAAAATGTTAAGCTTTCAAAAGGAAAGAAACAAAATAAAACAAAATATTTTTGTGTACCTTACCTTAATGGATGTATAAACTAACCTTACCGTGGTAATCATTTCACAATATATAGGTGTATCAAATCATCATGTTGTACACCTTAAACTTACGCAATGTTATATGTCAACTATATCTCAATAAAGCTAGGAAAAATTTTTTAAAAAATATTTGACTTCCATGATATGATTGACAAGATTACATTTCTTAGGAGAAGGATGGTTGATTAACTGGAATACTTTAGTCCTTGATCATGAAAAATATCTGAAGTACTTTATGCAGTAAAATCTTCTGTTACTGTTCTTACATGATTTCTTTTTAATTTTCCAATTTGGTATGGGTATGCAACTCCTTTCAAAGCTTGGGTTCTTCTCCTTGGGTTTAGGTAGAACTGAACTACAAGGCTGAGACTACCTCTTAACCAGGGTTGAGCTGCTTCACTCAAAAAAAGAACTCCCAGACGAAAAGAGGTAACCAGAGCAATGGCACAGAAAACGTCCAACTGTGGGCATTAGGACTTGCATAGGACAATTAAATATGGACATGCAGAGCAGCAGTGGATTGCTATCAAATTTAGCCAAGTCCTAAAGCATATGTAAAACACACTGATATTCCTGATAGTACAAAAATGGAGATAATAAGAAAAAAATCCATTTGCTCATATTGTCTATACCTCTATGAATCCTAGATTTCTAAATCACCTCTAGTAGAAATTTCTGCAGTTTTATCATTGATCATTTCATGATACCAGACTGAAAGTCATTCTAGTTTTAAACATTAACTGGAGAAAGTTAGCCAATTTATTTTTTTAAATCAAAGCATTTCAGGAAAAAAAAAGAAATATCCACTTTTATTTCTGTATGTTGTACTGTGTAATAAAAATAATCTTAGGCAGCTTTGTTTGATAGTTGGGCAATAAGAGTTTTTTCACATCCAAAAACATACAATAGTGAAAAGAAAGCCTCTCAATAAATGGTGCTGGGAAAATGGGAAAGCCACGTGCAAAAGAAAGAAATTAGGCTATCTGTCACCATGTACCAAAATTAACTCAAAATGGATCAAAGACCTAAATAAAAGACCTGAAACAATAAATTATATTGAAGAAAATATAGGTACTAAACTTATTAACCTTGGTATTAGAGAGGATTTTATGAATTTGACCTCAAAGGCAAGGGAAGTGAAAGAAAAAATAAATGAATGGGACTACATCAAACTGAATTCTTTACAGTTTGACAAGACACATTCTTGTGAGTGAAATGCAGATGAAATTGACACAGGTATCAAGACAGTTATTGCTTCCTTTATTGTTTTAGCCTTTTAAAGCCTTTTCCCTTTTGCAACAAGACCAATACTGAAAACCACTAACAAATTCATAGAGTACGCGTATATAAATATCTATTTCTTATAAAAGTTTAATCAATTACCACTGCTCACATAACCTACTGTCCTCCATGTACCATATTCAGAAAAAGTTTATAGATGCCCAAACTTGCTCTGCTTCTGGAATTTTCAGGTTTACTTCTTTAAAAAAATGAACATGCTTGACTTGAAAAAAATAAAGTCTTAACAGCAGACATGGACCAAGTTTTATTTATAATACAGTGTATTAATAAGCTAAAAGTTTAAATAATATACAATTATATAAAGCAGAAATTGAATCTATATCACATCAATATTACACTATTAGCTGCTTTGTTTTCCTTACACAGAAACATGTCATAGATATCTTTTCCATGCCAACACAAAGATATCATCTCAATGGCTACATAGAATAGCATAATTTATCTTAGAAATAAGGCAAAATGCAGATTACCCAAGCACTGAAAATGTCTGAAGTGATAAATCTGGGAAATAATAAGTGAATCTTAGAAGATGAACAGATACATTTAAGGCTAATAATGATAATTTTAGTTAGAGTCCACAGTTTCTTACTCATGCAAAGTATGTATTGCTGAATCTCAGAGTAGAGATCATCATAAAACTGCTGGGGGTGGGGGATCAGGTACATTAGGTTGGTGCAAAAGTAACTATGGTTTAAAAGGTTAAAAATAATTGCAAAAACAGCAATTACTTTTGCACCAACCTAATAACATATAGATCATGAGCATATGAGTAACACCCTGGTTTCATCTAATACAATCCACTTAAATAATCTTTTAATTTCAATGATCAACTATTCTTTTTGGCAAAGTAGGCATTTTTGGCAGGCAGCATTTTTAGGATAAGCACTTTTGGAAGAGTTCTCACCTTTTTAGTTAGGGATCCAAATATTTCCCCCTTCATCCCAGGGTGGCTAGGGACTATAATCTTCCATTCTTGAAGCATTACATATATAATTGTGACCCTCAGGCTCATCTAGCACTTTGATGAGCCTTAATCTGTAGCTGCATACCTCACCATATTAGGATAAATAGAGTTTAAGCTTCGTTAGCTGCTTGTATATTTTTATTTCAAACACTCCCAGGAAAACATTACATGAAAAACAGGATGTAATTGTATTACATAGCAACTTTTGTTGGGAAAACATCATTACGTTTAAAATTAGGTTTTAAGTGCATGGTGATTACCATAAATTCAAATCAGCATTTTAAAAGAAAGATTGTATTATTCCATTACATCTCTATTATTTTCTAACGAATAACTTGTATTATATGTTGATTACTATCTATAACTTATTACTGTCTACCTAGAATTAGTATTTTACAACTTCACAACAATGTAAATACCTTACAATTATATAATTCTCCCTCTACTCTCTATATCACTGTCATAAAGTTGCTTCTTCACATGTTTACATCCCACAAGTTATTATTGTTGTTGCTTTTAAAAAGTTGATAATCTTTTTTAAAATTAAATAAGCAGTCTTTTATATTTATCTTTTCTCATGCTCTTTATTCCTTCCTGCAAATCTGTGTATTCGTAACAGATCATTTTCCTTCAGCTTTGAGACATTCTGACAGCATTTCTTCTCTCCTTATCATTTCTTGTACTGTGGATCTGCTGGCAAGAAATTCCCGCAGGTTTCTTTCTAAATATGTCTTTAATTCATTTTCATTTTTAATGAATATGTTCAGTGGTCATAGAAATTTAGGCTGACAGCTTTGTTGTTTTTAAAACCCTTTTACAGATGTCATTCTATTGTCTTCTGTACTGTAGATTCGGATGAGAAGTCAATTACAATTTCTATTCATGTTCTTCTAAATATGGCTTTTTTCTCTAGCTGCTTTTATTTTCTCTTTAACTTTTGTTTTTAGCAGTTTAATTATGATATGCCTTGATTGTGGTTTTCTTTGTACTTATTCTGCTTGATGTTTACTAAGCTTCTAGAATCTTTAATCAATTTTGATATATTCTTATCCATTTTCTCTTGAAATATTTCTTCATCCCATTCTCTCTCTCTTCTTCCTCTGGAGCTCCAGTAACATGACTGTTGGGCCATTTTATATTGCCCCAAATGTCCTTCATAATCTGCTTTGCTTTTTTCGCCCCTCTTTTTCTGTGCTTCAGTTTAGAGATTTTCTATTGCTCTGTCTTCTGGTTCACTTTTCCTTTCATATCTGTGTCCAGTCTGCTGTTAAGTTTATCCAATGAATGCTTCATTTCCCATATTGTGTTTTTTCATAATCAAGAATGTCAAATTAATTCTTTTCAGAGATTCTAGTTCTATGTTGACATTATTCATCTTTTTATCCATTTTTTCCTCTAATTTCTTTAACATATTTATGATTGTTATTTGAAAGTTCTTATCTCTTAATGCCAACATCTGTGCCATCAGTGTGTCTGCTAATATTGATAGAAAAACAGTCAATTGTTCATTGGTCACAATTTCCTTTTCCTTTACAAATCTCATAACTTTTTGATGTATGGCATTGTTTTTAAAAGAACTCTAGAAAACTGGAGTACATAATAATTTCCCCAGAAGGGCAAGCCTTTTCCTCTGTCTGGTAGTTGAAGTGAGGCACAGATTACTTCAATCCAGTCAGGAGGTGAGCTGTGTCTGGGCTGGGCTGCAACTTTAAAAAGTTTTAGGTCACCTCCAGTTTCAAATGCTTCAAGGAGATCTGTCTTGTGTGTATCATGGGCCCCTCCCTCTAGTAGGGCTTTGGGATAAACACCACAGGACTACAGAAATCTCTCTCTGCTTTAGAGCTCTGTCCCCAGGCTCTTGTGTTGCTGGGCTCTCAGCAAAAATCCCAAAGGGGAGAACTTTCTGGTGTGGAGAACTAGCTGTGCATTTGGCACTTCTACAAATTGCAATCTGTTGAGTCAGTGCAGGCAGTCATTAACTGCTCCACTGGTGCCTCCTCACTCCAGTAGAATCCCTCTGCCTATGCAGGTGGGACCTTCTGCCCAGCAGTGCACAGACTCAGGGACAAATACATTCCCATGGAGGGAAATGACCACTCAACTCTGCTCACCTAAGAAGAGCTCTCCCATCCTTGGAATTTAGCTCCTTTAGACTTCTTTGTGTCCACAGCTTTCCAATAAAGTTTGTTTGTTTGTTTGTTTGTTTTTTAATACATGATTTTAACATTTACCCTTTTTTCTCTAGTTGTTAAAAAGCTAGTCTACCACATCCTAGTCTATGTCTTAACTGGAAGTGGAACTCCCACAGAACACTGTCAACACATGAATTTTTTTTAACATTGAATTTGCTTATGCACCACTTGATCTGTCTAACCAGAAATTCAATTGTTCTGAGTATTTTCCAAAGAACATTTTTAAAAGACATACTTCTTGCTAAGAAATACTTACTCTATGCATCTTTACTATCTCTTATTTTATAGAGAATTTCACATATTACAAGTTACTATCATACACATTACATAATTTGATACTTACATTAACCACATGAAGCAGGCAAAGCAAGTATTATACATCTCATTATACAATGAGGCAAACAGTCATCCACACTAAAGTGGAGACACATAACTTCCCATTGCAACTACAATAAAATGCAAAGTCTTTACTATGACTTCACGGCCCAGTATGTTCTATCTTGGAACTTCTCCAGTCTTACCTTATATTACTCTCCCTGGCATTAGAAGTAGGCATGCTAATCTTTTCTCTATTTCCAAAATGCCAAGCTCTTCCTTTGCTTAAGAAATTTTTTCTTACTGTATTTTTCTGCCTGGAACATTCTCCTATTTCCATGGCAAGATGCTTCTCGTCATTCAGCTTCCAACTTAAATGTCACCTCCTCCGGGAATTCTTTTCCTGGCCACCCTAACATAACATTCCTCCAGTTATCTACCATCTCAGCTTTCTGCATGTCCTTCATCTCATTCATCAACAATATACAATTCATTTATTCAATTACTTCGATGTTTTTGTAACTACTTTCCCCACTCAAATATAGAGGAACCATGTCTGTCTTATTTACACAGTATCTGGCAAACAATAGGAACTCAGAAATATTTGTTGAATGAATGCTAGTGTCAGGGGAATCAGGATATGAATTCAAACCTTTTCAATCCTGTCCAAATGCCCTCCCTATAGTAATCTTTCATAATTTTAAAAGTCCCCTCAGGTATTTGTATATCTGCTTATAGCTATACATATTTTTAAATCAGAGAAAGAATACAATATACTGATTTAGGGGGAAAACTCCGAAGCCAGCTAGCCTAGGTTTAAACGTGGGTTCTGCCACTTCCTAGATCTATGACCTTGAGCAAGCTATTGAACCTCTGTGTTTCCATTTCCAAATCTATAAAATAGTAATATTAATCATATATGCTTTGTGGGGTTATTATAAGGATTAAGTGAGTTAATATACATAAAATGCATGGCATATAGTAAGCCCATGTGTTAAATTATTACTATAATTTAACTAATTTGTTAGTATGCTCATAGCTAGATTTAGAATCAGGCTATAATGGATGCTAGAATATCACAGAGGCACTAAAATATCATTAGAAATGTAATGAGATAAACAAAACTGGATCTATCAGTTTTGTTTATCTCATTACATTTCTAGTGACTCTCTAACGCGACCTCATTCTCAAGGTTCATTACCCTTAGTCTCTTAGTCAAAAAGTGGCCATCTGATACAATTCTGGTCAAAGCCATGTAAGAAAAATTGCTCTCCATGGTTTCAGTGAAATCTTTTTTCTTCCTCATATAGGTGCTATTCCTTTCTCATCCTCCTTCTTCTTTACTGAAATGTGGACATGATGCCTGGTGCTTCAGCAGCCATCTTGCAACCATGAGAGAAAAGCTAACAAAATTGGCAGTTATCAGCCTTGAGTCTCAGAAATAAATTCAAATGCTGCTTATCTCTGGACTTCCAGAAATGTGAGAAAAATAAACTTCTATTTTTCAAAACTACTCTAATCTTTGCTGTTGTTGTTACTTGCACCCAAAATCATTCCTAACTGAAATAATTAGAAGAAATATTTTAATAGGTAATTTGGGGTGGGGTGAAATAAGACACCCTCTCCACCCCCACTAAGAGGAATACTCAAGGAAGAATATACAGTCAATAACCTGCCTCCAAAAAGGAAAGCTGGGTCTAACGTAATGATTTTCAATTTTAAAGGCTCCCAAATTATTAGCCCAACTCCATGTCTTATTCTGGTCCTGATCACTATACTATGGAGTTAAACTTCATTCCTGCTGAAGACATCTGTGGGGACAGAGCCAGGAGTGCAGTTTCCAGGCTCTCGGCCTCAGGTGGAAAGGTGATGGCTCAGGTAGTAAATGGCCATCAACTGTGATTGGATGGCCGTCAGTTGTGGTTAGTTGGCCGTCAGCTGTAACCAGTGAGCCACTGGCCACTAATATAACTGCTGTGGCTACGCTAGGAGGGGAGGAAAAGAGAGGAGAGAAGAATGGGGGCTAGCAAGAAGATGGCGGCTGGGCTGGCAAGAGCGGATTGCAGTTAGCATGGCAGATTGCAGTTAGCAAGTGAGGTTGGTTGGCAGAAAGAAGTAGTTGTGGATAGTGTGGCTCCTGCTTCCTGTGTCTCCAACCCAGCCGCCAGTGAGACTATAGTGGTATGACTCCCCACGGTATGGCTCCGTGGGTGTTCCTTTTTGGCCTCACCATATCCTGCGTTCTTATGTGGGGAGCAGGAGCTGAGACCCCGCATGCCACCCTGCATGACAACATCTCTGCCTAAATATACAGGGAACATATTAACATGGTTGTCAAATCAAACATATTTGAAGAGTTTCACGATGAATATGTCTAAAATCAAAGATTTCCCCTTCTGTTTCTGAAAGGAGAGAAGGACTTAATTCCTCACTGTCATTGGTGCCAGCACAGCACCAAAGGTCCTGAGTACTGGACCACAATGGGTTTACAGCAGGGCTCTTGCAAGACAAATCGCACGCTCTCTGGAACAGACCCTGGGCACAGTCCCAGTAATGCAGCTGTTTGCCCTCTTAGCTCCCTCAGGAGGCCATTCAGATAAAGTAAGAGGACAAATCTCTTGTTTTTGTGCTCTGGCTTCTCAATAATCTTTGGATTGTAACATGTATATAAACAAGCTCAACTTGGATATCTTGTAAAAAGCACTTGAAAGGCAATGGTGATAAAAGGAAGCTATAGTCTCAGAGCAATAGGAGCCAGAACAGAGAGGAGGGTCCCACCTTCTTTCTCAGGCTCCCCGACTCTGTCTTTCAATACCATTCTGCCATCCTCTCAGTCTCAACCTGCAGTTCCACTTTTCTGTTCCTTTACTGGCCTGCCTCACCCCTCTCAGGGAACAAGGAGAAAGCTGATGAAGCTATTCCATCAAAAGGTAAACAGGTGTGCCTGAACCTCTCTGTTGGCATAAAGGATACAGAAAAATGTATTTGTAGATTAGGGGAACACTTAAAACAGTAAACAAATTTCAGTTACTCAACAAGGAATATTCTAAATGGTTTTGAAAGCTGAAATTTTTTCTAACCAATTGAAGTTCACATCAGCAATTAAATTCTTATGCATCTATGTATCATCTCTGAGTAAAAGCATTGTGCTAGGAATGGGGAAAGTGACAGTGGAGGAAAGAACAACTTCAAACGATTATACACCCAACCCCAGTGATGTACAAAGGAGGCTCAAATGAGGCAAAGAGATCTTTCATAAAAGAGAATGACAGAATCTTTTCCTGGGAGTCAGGGGAGGACATGTTTTTCTGTACTTCTAGCTACAAAAGCAAAGCAACTTCACATGCTTCACTCAAAGCATCTATGCTATGTTCTGCCTGCTGATCTACCAAAGTAAAGGCCATTAAACATAATCAATGTTTGTATAGTTATCACATAATCAAAATACATCAGTTATATGATGGGAGGGGGGAAATGGAGAGTGACGGCTAATGGTTTTGGACTTTCTTTTTGGAGACGAACATGTTCTGGAATTGATGGTGATGGTATCACAACTTTGTGAAGATACTAATAACCACTGCATTGTACACTTTAAAAGGGTTGATTTGGGGGCTGGCCCGGTGGCTCAGGCGGTTAGAGCTCCATGCTCCTAACTCCGAAGGCTGCCGGTTCGATTCCCACATGGGCCAGCGGGCTCTCAACCACAAGGTTGCCAGTTCAATTCCTTGAGTCCCGCAAGGGATGGTGGGCTCCGCCCCCGCAACTAAGATTGAACATGGCACCTTGAGCTGAGCTGCATCCAGATGGCTCAGTTGGTTGGAGCACGGGCTCTCAACCACAAGGTTGCCAGTTCAATTCCTCGACTCCCACAAGGGATGGTGGGCAGCACCCCCTACAACTAGATTGAACACAGCACCTTGAGCTGAGCTGCCGCTGAGCTCCCGGATGGCTCAGTTGGTTGGAGTGCATCCTCTCAACCACAAGGTTGCCGGTTCGACTCCCACAAGGGATGGTGGGCTGTGCCCCCTGCAACTAGCAACGGCAACTGGACCTGGAGCTGAGCTGCGCCCTCCACAACTAAGACTGAAAGGACAACAACTTGAAGCTGAACGGCACCCTCCACAACTAAGACTGAAAGGACAACAACTTGACTTGGAAAAAAGTCCTGGAAGTACACACTGTTCCCCAATAAAGTCCTATACCCCTTCCCAATAAAAAATCTTTTTTTTTAAAAAAAGGGTTGATTTTATGTTATGTGAATTATACATGAATCAAACTATAGTATCAGAAAATAATTACTTTTTTTTTTTTTTTAAAGATTTTGATAATTAAAAGTGCTTTGACACTGACAACACCAAACAGTGGTGAGGATGTGGAGCAACAGGAACTCTCATTCAGTGCTGGTGGGAATGCAGAGCGGTACAGCCACTGTGGAAGACAGTTGGGCAGTTTCTCACAAAACTAAACATACCCTTACCATACAATTCAGCAATCACTCTCCTTGGTATTTATCCAAAGCAGGTGAATACTTAGGTTCATGCAAACACCTGCACACAATGTTTAAAGCAGCTTTAGTCATAACTGCCAAAACTTGGAAGCAACCAAGATGTCCTTCGGTGAATGGATAAATAAACTGTGGTACATACAGACAATGGAATATTATTCAGCACTAAAAAGAAATGAGCTATCAGGCCATGAAACGGCATGGAGGAAACTTAAATGCATATTACTAAGTGAAAGAAGCCAACCTGAAAAGATTACATACTATACGATTCCAACTATATGACATTCTGGAAAAGGCAAAACTATAGAGACAGTGAAAAATGAGGGATTGGAAAGAGTGGTGGGAGAGGAGAGGAAGGATTTAACAGGAAGAGCACAGAGAAATTTTAGGGCAGTGAAACTCTTCTGTTTGATATATGTCATTATGTATTTGTCCAAATCCATAGAATGTACAACACCAAGAGTGAACTGTAGTATAAACTATGGACATCGGATGATAATGATGTATCAGAGTAGGTTTATCAATTGTAACAAACGTACTGCTCTGTGGGGATGTTGACAATGGGGGAGGCTGTGCAAATGTGGGGCACAGGGTACATGGGAAATATCCAGACATTCCTTTCAATTCTACTGTGAACCTAAAACTTTTCTAAAAAATAAAGTCTAGTTTTAAAAAGTGCTTTGGGATTTCAAGTAACTTAGGAGAAAGCAAAAAAAGAATCAAATTTTCAAAAAGAGCCACGGGTTTAGCAAGATTGAAAGATTCTTCCATGAATGGCTACTGGCTTCTTTGAGCAAAGGATAATTACAGGTGAGAAATATCGTCTTAACTAATATTAAACTAATAATCATCTAAACAAATGATAGGTTAAAATATCTGCTTTGCAGGCAAAGGAAATAAGCAAGTGTGAGCATTTTATGTTCTGTCTGTTTTTAAACTAATATGTAGTTTATAAGCTTGATGTATATCCAGATTTGGGTGAAGCTCAGTCAGTCCTACAAGTGACTCACTGCATTATCCTCAAAGACACAATTAAAATTACAATTGGAAAACTAGTTTGGTGACACCTAATCATTTCTCGGAGGCTTATTATTTTTCATTCAATTAGGAGATGCCCAGGAAAGAATCTGTAAAACGAAATGTGAGCAAAAAGCAGTTTACTCTTACTCTTTAATAGAATTCTATCCTTTATCTATTTAGAGACATATGTTACTATAAGAGTCTCGGTGATCTATATTTTGTGCTTCTGAAACTACTCTGAATTTTTAAAAGATTGTCTTTTTATTTCAAAAATTACATATTCTCTATTTTAGTACCGAATTGCAGTGCATATTTTTATTATGTGGTTTTGAGGGGCCTGCTGTGGCTGGTACCATTACTCATGACTTTCAAAGTAATTAAGCAGATGAGTCTTCCATTCTGGTGTCATCTGAGGTTCTGCCTTGGTTTTCCAGCTCTCTACCTGCCTCTCTGGGGCTGTGATGATTTGTTGGAATGCAACCATGTACCCTGTTTGTTTCCTCCACTTCTTTGTTCTCCATATACTGTCATTATTACCCAGTCACTAATGTACAGCCACAAACTGTGAAAACTCTATTCTATTGCATCCTTGCACCGTTTTTTAATTTCTTTTGTCTGTTGTTCCTCTTCAGCTCCAAAACACTCAGTAATACAGAGGATGCCAAAAAAAGTGTATACACATTTTAAGAGGGGAAAAACTGTATTAAAATTGTAATACTCAATATATACCTATAACAAAAGATGAATACAAATCATGTTTGACTTCTGTAATTACAGGAGGTGCTCAGAGTCGTTACTATCAGCGTCCAGACACTTTGATTATGGCGAACATTGTTTGGTAGAGTTCTGTGATGAGCGTGCAAACCATTCCAACATCACAGCAGAAGAAGCAGGACTTGTTGCTGTGCAAGGCCTCCCAGATCTTCCCTTGCGCACGTCACACACAGCACCATGCGTCTCAAATTTATCACTAATGTGTGCAGTTGTTAGGCGTATTGGAGGTTCTGTTGCATACTCACGCCTCCATTGTCATTGTACTTCCACAACATTCTTGAATTTCAAATGCCACTTCAAAATGGTCTTGCGCTACTCTAACAACAACCGTAATTCCGCCATTTTCTTTGACTGTCCTGCCTGTCGCCTGGTGATGCTAGCCTTCATTTGATTAACGCCATCTTTTGAGCAAATTTCATACTACACATTGGCTACCGTAATTCAATTCAACTTCTAAAAGTAATACATAGATAACATCGCCTAAAATGTGTATACTTTTTTTTGGCACCCCTGGTAGCTGGCCAAATTCCAAACAAGATCAAAGAGACTATCAGGCAGTCTCTCTCTGCCTGGCGTCCTACATGGTCCTACTCACATAGGTGAACCTTAAAGAGCTCTGTGGTCTATCCAGTCCTTGAGTGGAGCTGGCCTTCTTCCTCATGGAGCACTGGCATCAGTTAGCTGTAAATTTTTCAGTATAAAATCTAAAGTAAAGTACAAATCCAATTTATTAAATTCTGGTAAGAATGAGTTGGATATTTGAATGAATAATTATTAACATCCTTTAATTTTTCTTCTTTTACAATGTAATTTTTCCATACTCAGACTCACTTCATGATGGTTTTAATTCTATAGTGTCCACTTAAGCAATTTTTTATTATTAGTTTGCTTTTTTTATTATTAATTTCAGGTTTACAAAACAATATAATGATTAGACATTTACACCCCTCACAAAGTGATACTACCAGTCTACTACCAGTCTACTACCCCTCTGACCACCTTGTGCTTTATGTTTTCATTGGCTAAGTTTAAGATGGCTGCTTCCTAATTTCCATACAAGCAACTTTAAATTGGAAAGCCATTACTAGGGTTTCCAATGAAACAGAGGATCCTAGAATTAGAGAGCTGAAAGGGAATTTGAGAAATGCCTAAATAAATTGCTGCATTTTACAGATAAGAAAAATGAAGCTCAGAGAGGTCAAGTAACTCATTCAAGATCATACAGCTAATTATTGAGAACTACAAACTTGGTCTCCTGATGCCCAATCCCACGCTCTTTTCCCCCGATCACCAGTCTCCTGATCCATATATACTTTATATCTTTAGTCACTCACCAAATAAATAGATACATAAAGTTTCATAATTTTACATTAGAGATTATCCTTTTTTTCTTAATGTACTTCTGAAAAGGATATGCTAAATTATATTATCAAGTGGATTATATTTTTATTATAAAATATGTTGCAAATTATGTCATTAGACTGAGTTTTTATTAAATAACAAAGATAGCTATATGCAAAAATATCCCATAGATTTTTTAAAAATACAAAGCTTTCTAAAAATCTGAACGCAAACTAATAAAATTGGCAAGTGTAGAAGACTTAATACACTGGCTATATAAATACTAGTATATAAAATATACACAGATATCACACATTTAAAACCAACTGCTATATATCTGATCTAAGAGGACTACATTAGCATATTTTTTATTTATCTATTGGTTGGCATATTAATATGTGTTAGTTTCTTGAAATAGTATCAATAATTCATGTCTTCTATTTTAAAACCACTCGAGGAAGTAGAAGCTAAGACTTCCATTTTACTCAGCTTTCCTTGTGGCATACAGAGACATTTTCCAAGTATCACAGCCAGTTTAAAATAAAATAATAAATACTAAATTCATATTTTTGTTGTTGTTTGCTATTGATAATAACAACAATAATCCAATTGAAGGCATTTTAAATTAATGCTCACCCTCTACAATCAACTCAGAACACTGCTCATGATCAGATACATTTCTTGTGCAGGACGTAAGAGCCAGCACTCAGAGCATTTCACACTCCAAAAATGCCGTAAGAACAACTGTAGGAATTAGGGTCCTCAACATCCCTCTCAATGGATGATGAAGAAAGGTGCAGAGCAATAATGTGAATGCCCATGTTAAATGTGAACTTCCAGACAAGAGGTATACGTTCCATCAAAAGAGAATCAAATAACTAATTTCATACTGGCTGACACTTCACGTGGTGGGGGCTCTTGTCAATATCTCTGAAGCCCCACCAGAGTTGAGATAAATGGCTTTAGTAGCTCAGAATCTAATCTCTGACGGCAAGTAGGCAACTATAAATCCTGACCAATAGTTTATGCCATGGGGAATGGAAAGTGACTTCTTTTCTATCATCTTAGTCAGGTGAAGCCTTTTCTTTCTAAGAGGAGTAACCCAAGTAGGAAATTTTCCTTCTTCTATGGCTTCCTGTCCATTCATTTGCCAGTGATATTATCTTCTTTATTTATCACTGGCTGGGATTAATTATGATAACCAGTAATTTCTTGAACAGGCTCTGTTGTGAGCAAATCTGTTGAGCATTCAACCATTTTTTAAAAAATACAAACAATGCAAAGAAGTTAAATCTCGCATTTCATTGTATTTATTTTTATTTATTGAAAAAAGCTGCCACTTAATACTTTGGCTTTTAAATTTTTGATGAATGGGCAAGAGAGTTTCCATTTTTGCTTTCATTTCCCATGCAAAAGCTCCTTCTTTAAAGCAAAAATTACCCAGATTCCGTTTAACAGAATATTTGCATTTCAAGTAGAGTTGTAAAATGAAATTCTACTAGGGTTCCTGCTAGCCAACATAGCACTTTTGTATGAATTCGATAAAGGCTATCCTCTCTGGGAAAATGGGATTTGGTTAAAGGAGCAAGTTTGAATCTCCACTTACCCTCTTGGCATTCTTACTGAATAAACAACCTACACAGCTACATACACTGACTCTGAATTCTCCTAAATGAGTCAGTTTCCTATTTCCATTATAAAATTATTCTAGGAAAATCTGTCTCCAGCCCAACTTTTAAAATCATATATTTAACAAAAAATGTTCAGTAAATGTGGATTTATACCAATTCATTAATGAAACATTAATAATTATGGGAAAGGTTGTGAATATTAGTTATGGCTATTTGAATAACCTTGTGAGGAATATGCTCTTTCACAAAAGATTTGCTGGTTTTACTATCCAAAAAAAAAAAGAAAGAAAGAAAAAAGAAGCACTATGTATTTCTCAAAAGAAGGCATACAAATAAATTCATTGTAATAGAAAAACATATTATCTGTAGTATTAAAAACTCCAGAATAGTAAGCGTAAGCTTCCTGAGCCTCTCCTATACACCTCTGTACTCCTGAACATAATAAACACAGATAGGTAAACTCTGTTGGAAGAGTTTAGGTAAACGCTGTAGGAAGAATATTAATAGGCACAAATTAAGGCACCGCTACACAGCAAACCCTTAGAAAATGTTTACTAAATGAACTAAATCGACTTTCCAAAGCAATGGAGGCTACGTCCATTTCTACCTTTGAGGAGTGAATGTATGGTAATCAGCAAATTCAATGCTGGTTCAGAAATAGTTCTTGCTCCTCTCTCTCCCTCCCCCAAGCTTGTTTGCTCTCTCATGTACCTAATTAGTCATTAGTAATATTCAGAATCTTTTATTTTAAGAGGATGTACGCATCCATTCAGTATTTATTATGTAACCATATAAATAAATTTGCGGGAAAATTGGCAAAAGGTGACTCTAGTTGCAACAGCAAGAAGATTCAGGATCCAGGGATATCCTTTGAATGGGCAGACACTGCGGATACTTTTACAGTCCAATTGGACTAGTACTTTCTTTTATATTTGACTGAGTTGATGCATTTTCCTTCTCCAGTAATTTTATTTTGCTGAAAATTTCTTAGAGAACTTTAATAAAATGCATATATTTGGGTCCTACTCAGAGACATTTCAATTCAGAAGATTTGGGGAGAGGCCAAATCTTATGAGCACCACTCCCAGGCCTACCCTAACTAATTCTGGTACCACTTTTGTGAATCTGACTTTGAGAAACACAATTCTGTCTCCTAGCGAGAGATTACTCTCTCCTGATTCTCATTAAACCTACCTGTCCAGTCCTTATTTGTCTATGTTCTCAATCCTCTTTACTCACCAATCTTTATACATTGATCTCTCTCAAGACTCTACCTTTAGCACACAGGTCTTCATACTCTACATTCTTATATAGACTCCCCCCAAAAGCTCTGCCTCTGTCAGAGTTTAGCTTCAACCTACGTGCTGGTCGTTAACTCCCTTCTTAACAACTCCTTCACTCAGACTCATGCAATAGCCAGCTAGACATCTCTATCTGGATGTTGCAATGAGATTTCAAGACTACGGCACATAGTTCCTCAACCACACATCCTACAGATGAAGGACAGGGTGCCTTTGCTCATGCTTTCTCTATGCTTGGAATTTTCCCTCCCACGCCTTACTTAACTTAAGATCCATTCTAGGTGGCCTCTCCTGAAGAAAAGAACTCCTCAAACCTATTCTGCATTCCTCTCAATGTGGGCTGATGGAATTTTTTAGCATGCTTCTATCAATACACTTATTAGCATCTCCATGAAAGATATAAAATAACTTGTATGTAAATGCCTTAGAATTCACATGAAGACATAGGCCATTTAACTCAAATACTTCCTCTATGCAGCTCCAACTTTCTCAACAATCAGCCAAAATTTTGGCTTCATAGCAGAAAAGAGAAAACTAGATTTCTGCAAAGCATCTACAACTAAGAATTTAATCTGAAGGTGATTTAGAGGTGAAGGTAGATTAAGAAACATGTGCAAAGAATAAAAATGTATTTCTAAAGAAACTTACTGACTACAATATGGTGATGATAATGATAAATAATTTAACAAATATTTACTGAGTATCCACTAATCCTGGGTATGAGGTTCAAGGTAGCAGACACTATTCAAGAGAATATAGATACAATAATAAACAAAGGGCCCAGCCCTCATTAAGCTTTCATTCTAATAAGAGCAAAAGGAACTAAAACAAATACTGTATATATTCATGCACGAAGATGTGTAACTAAAAATTCATCAAGTGAGCTTCTGTTTCCAACCATGAGAGCAATAGGGTTCAGAATCACCCTCCTACTGCAAACAACTAGAAAACTAGACAAATAGAGGAAACAACTGTTTTTAAATTTAACAATAGTCAGTGCATGACTGTGATACCACAAAGAAAGGAAACAAATGAGATGAGTCTTTGACCTACTTGGCGGCAATTTCCAGAATACAGTAAAATAGGAAAAGAACCCAGAATCCTGAACAGAACCCAGCCATCTCACTGAGGTGAGGGAGCCGTTGAAAGTTCAGGAAGGCAGAGTCAGCTAGAATTTGCTGATCAGAGTGCCAGAAAGGCAGGATCTATGAAGTAGAACTACTCCAAGAATTGGCATGCAGTCCCTTTGGTTGAACAGCTATCAAGACTATATAAGTTGAACCTTCACGAGAACAGGTAAAAATTAAATCCTGGGACTAGAACCAAAGAGCTATAATCCAAAAATTACCCAGAGTTCACAAAGGGCCAGGAATGTTTATATGCATAGTAGTGTGTATAGTGAAAACATATCAGGTGAACTTCTGCTTTTAACCATGACAGAATAATAGACTTCGCACCAGCTGAAGAGTAGTTGAATACACAGAGCATGCAGTAGAAAACTTAGAAGTCTCAGACCTTACTAGTAAGGCTGAATTTACCCTAGCTAGAGGCTACTTAGAATACACTCACCCCCATAAAAATCCACAAATAACTGTTTGCCAAAACAAATCTGTACACGCTTTAAAAAAATACAATAAATACAACAAAATATACCAATCCACAATCTAAAACTCACAAGTTCAAGTATCCAGTGAAAATTAATAGATTTATGAAGAGAAAAAAAATGACTCATAACGAAAGGAAAGTCAATTATTAGAATGTCACAGAGATGATGAAATTAGCAGAAAAATAACGTTAAAACAGCTATAATAAAAAAATATTGAAAATACATTAAGGGCTTAAAATAAAACATGAACATAAAAAAGAAAGAAATATAAGATATAAAAAATAAACTTTCTATACATAAAAATACAATATCTAAAATAAAACGTTCACTAGGTGAAATTAACAACAGATTAGATACTGGAGAAAAATTATCAGTAAATCAGTAGACACATCAGTAGAAACAGCACAATCCGAAGCTGAGAAAAGAGAGTGAAAAATAATAATAAAGAGAGCCTCTCTGAACCAATAGGAGGATGTCAGGTGGCCTAATAAATATGTCAACTTTCAGCCAAGATGAAGTAACAGGAATCAGCCTTACTTCCTGCCTTGAAACAAAAAAGAAAAAACAAAACAAAACATATGTAATATATTAAATAATTATCAAGAAATTAAAAACAGTGACCCTTGAGAGACAGAAAGCAAACAAACTGAGTCCCACAATAGCTCCAACTAGAGAGAACTTCCAGGCTGTGGTGCAGGGACAGGGAACCCAGCTGAGCCTGCTGTTCTCTCTGAGTTTAGCAGATAGCATTGGAACTCAAGGATGCAATGGAGCTCACAGAGAAAAGTAATTGAGATGAGAGATCTCCAAAGAGAGAAAATTGTGGAGATCCCCAGAGGATCCTCCTCAAGTCTTCAGCTTAGTATCGATCAGCAAACTCATTAATGGAAATACCATTTATTTGGCCAGGGGAAAATCACCAGAAGGATTAGAGAAAAGTATACCCAGTAATCACAGAAAGCCAGAAATAGTTCCCACCAACCAAAGTGAAAAAGCTCATGATTTACAGGAATCTAAAAAGAGTACTCAGCAGCGTTTTACCTTAGAATAGGGAAAATCTTCTTTAGATTAACTGCTACTCTCATCCCACTCAACAAATCTTAAAAACAAGACACAACAAAATGAAATAGTTTTCAAGTCCCAGGGGAAAAAAATAACAGAAATATGTGTAGAAATATAAAAATATCCAGCTCCAAGAAGATTAAATTCACAACATTAATTCAAATAAAAAATTACAGGCAAGCAGAGAAGCAGGAGAAATGACCTGTAATGAGGAGAAAACTCAATCAATATAAACAGAACTAGCAATGACACAGATGATAGAATTAATAAACAAATCAAGGAACAAGTTAAACCCAGAGTAAGAATAAAATAGAAAATAACAAATATCAAAACTAAATACAATAAAATAGAAAACAGAAAAATAATAGAGCGAATCAATGAAACCAAATTCTTGTTCCATACAATTAATAAACCTCTATCCAGACAGATTAGGGGAAAAAAGAGAAAAGACACAATTTAACAGTATCAGGAATGAAAGAGGTTACATTACTACACATTTTATAGATATTAAAATATATGAATATATGCAACTTTAAGCCAATAACTTCAACAACTTAGATCTAAAGGACAAATTTCTTGTAAGATACAACTTACCAAAGCTCTCTGAATAAGAAATAGATAACCTGAGTAGTCCTACATCTACGAAAGATATTGAATTTGTAGTTAAACACCTTCCCACAAAGAATATTCCCAACCCAGATGGCTTCACCACAGAATTCCACCAAACATTTAAAGAAGAAAAAATACCATTCTACACAAACTTTTCCATAAAATTAAAGGGGTGGAAACATTTACTAATTTATTCTATGAGACCGGAATTATTGAAATACCAGAATGAGATAGGTACCATAAGAAAATAAAATCATAGACCAATGTTCCCCACATACGTAAATGCCGAAATTTGTAACAAATTTTAGCAAATTAAATCCAAGAATATATAAAAAGAATACATCATGACCAAGTGGGTTCATCGTGGAACATCAAGGATAATCTAACATTTAAAAATTATTAATTCATTTAATTCATCATATTTAGTCATCATCATTTAAGTCATTATATTAACAGTGAGAAATAAAAACTGCATGATCATCACAACAGATGTAGAAAAACTATTTGACAAAACCCAGCATCCATTCCTGAAAAAAAACAACAACAACAAAAAAAATCACAAAACTCTTAGCAAATAGAGTTTTGGAATAGAAGGAATAGAAGGAATAGAAGAAAACTACCTCAACTTGTAAAGGGCATCTAGGAAAAACAGCTGATATCATATTTAATGGTGAAAGGCTGAATGCTTTCCCCCTAAGATCAAGAATAAGACTTCGATAACTGCTCTCACCACTTTTTTTTAAGATTGTCCTGGAGATTCTAACCAGTGCAATCAGACAAGAAAAAGACAGAAAAGGCATCCAGATTGAAAAGAAAGAAGTAAACTATCTTTACATGCAGATACTATGATCATCTATGTAGAAAATTCTATATTATATAGGAAAAAAAAGCTACTAAAACTAATAAATAAGACAAGGTTACAAGACAAAGATCAATATATAAAATATCAATATACAAAAAAGTTATATTTCTATATTATATTTCTATATACTAATAGTAGGCAATTAGAAATCAACTTTTAAAAACAATATCATTCACAATAGCATTAAAAATGTGACCTATTTAGGAGAATAAATCTGAGAAAAGATGGTCAAGACTTATATACTGAAAACTACAAACATGTTGAGAGAAATTAAAGACCTAAATAAATGGAGAGATATAACATGTTCCTAGATTGGAAGAGTCAATACTTTAAAATGTCAATTTCCCCATATTAATCTATCGATTTAATGTAGTCCTAATCAAATTTCTACCAAGTTTTCTAAAGTTCATATGGAAATACAAAGAACATAGAACAGCCAAAACACGAGCGAAAGAAAAAGAAAATCAGAACACTTATATTACTTAATTCAAGACTTTATAAAGCTACAGTAGAAATATAGTATTGCCACCAAATAGACACACAGATCAATGCAACAGAATAGAGCCCCAAAATATATCCACATATATGTTGTAAACTGGTTTGCAACAAAGGTGCAAAGGCAATTCAGTGAGAAAAGAATAATCTTTTCAATAAATAGTGTAGGAACAACTGATGTTCCATATGCAAAAAAAAAGCCCCCCAAAACAAACAAACAAACAAACAAAACCCTTCCATCCATATCTCATACCATACACAAAAATTAACTCAAAATGGATCACAGACCTAAATGTAAAACCTAAAACCTTTGAAAACTTGTAGAAGAAAGCATAGGAGGAAATCTTTGTGACCTCGTGTTAGGTGAAGATTTCAAAGATAGGACACAAAAAGCATGATCCATAAAATAAAACATTTATAAAATGTATTTAAAATCTGCTCATCAAAGACAATGTTAAAAGAATAAAAGATAAATCACATACTGCAAGAAAATATTTGCAAATCATATATCTGATAATGCACTGTATCCAGAATATTTAAAGAACTTTCAAAATTCAATATAATAAAACAACTGACTTTTAAAAATGTGAACATTTTACGAAAAATGTTACTAAAGATTTGAACATTTTACCAAAGAAGAAAATTGTACACATTGTTGAGAGAAAAATGAGATGATGTATAAACCAAGAATTAAAGTAAGTACCACTTTCTCTAAGATATTGTCCCTGATCTTACATGAAATTTATCCGCCAACCTATGCCACTTACCATCTTGTATCACATTGACTTGAAGATATAGTATGATTCACCTCAACTATTAGATTTTAAACTACTTTAAATTAGAAATTACAGCAGATTTATTTTGACATCTCTCAGCCTATCATAGGTCCTGGCATGACGTCTGTTTCATATGAGTAAATTAAATGCATTAGGATGGATGAATTGTAGGTATATGTAGAAATCCTTTCTTAAGTGAATGTTGTATTGAAGAAACATGTTTCAGAAAAATATTTTATAAGTTTAATAATTTTATAATTTCTTTTTTATGTATACCAAAAAATTCTGAATTTTAACAAATAAAATAAATACCTATCTTCTTCCTCCTTCCAAATTTAAAGCTTTTCTTTTAAACTCAAGGTTTCACCAGAAAAACAAAACAAAACACAACTTGTTTTTTAAAACCTGGAGTTAATCACTGTTCTCTAATTTCCTTTCTCTCACAGGCCTCCAAATTGTAGAAATCAGTTCCAGGCACTGTCAGCTCCAAAAAGATAACAAAGGTATGCTATTTTGGAAAAGAAAAGGAAACAGAAAACTAGAAAGGAGCAGGAAGAAATACCACATAAACTTTTATGAAAATCCAGAGTCCGTAAGTTGTATCCATTGTCTCAGAGAAGTGCCCGGACACTGAAGCAAAAGATAGGAGAGCATCCAAAAGACAGGGATCTATTTGTGAGTTGACAGCCATCTTTTCTTTTCCAGTCTCAAAACAACATAGGACAAACTCCAAAAAGCATCAAAGTGATCTAGGTTGTTTCCCATTTCTAAAGTCTTGCTTTAGTGGGGTACACTGATGCCAAGGGGATGAAAAAAGGCTATTTTCCACAAAGTGGGACAGATTTTGAAAGTGGACACACCTTGCCACAAAAAGTTAACCTTCTAGAACACCCAAATGGTAACAAACAGGCAGGAACCAATTAGGCCCCCGAAGCCTATTTACTTTCAATAAAAATTTATTGGATGTACACATAAAATTTTTTTCCGTCTGGTAAGCTCTTAAGTTTGCCTAGATAAACCTGATGTTATTGCTATCATCAGTTTCCAGAATTATCCACCAACCAGCCACCCTGGCTAATGTTTGTTTCTCATTTTCCATTTGTTATTTGTTAAAATTTTTAATTAATTTTGAATGAAATATAAAATCACAGAAGTGTGTGTGTGTGTGTATATATATACTTACTCTGAAAAGGAGAAAGAAACACATATAGGTAGTTTTAGACTGACAGGGGACTATGCTCCTTTCATTCACCAAAGGTCTGAAAGGACTTCGTAAAATAAGTTAACTTGCCAATCTCATTATTTATTAAGACTTATAGGATTTTGTAATGAGGTGTTTTTGGAAAGTGACAACAAAGCTGGACTTAACAGAATTCAGAGGGGAAAAAGAGAGAGATTAACTTTAAAAAGAGTGCAGTGATTGGTGATCGCTGAATTTCTTAGCCTGCATGAAGAAATAACTAATCTACCTTTTCTGAAGAAATGACTAACATGTCAAATGGAAAATGTTGTATTAAAACAAGAGGTTATTGATTTAATATCTTTGAAGGCAAAGGGCAGGAAGCTTTTTTTGTGAAAAGGAGAGACTGATTTGGGGGGAGAGGGTACCAAGTAGGGCAGCCAAGGGGGCAGGACGGCATGGGTTGAAGCTTAGCAGAAGTCCTGTTTTTCTCAATCAGGAATAAAGAGTGAAGATGAAGATTTGTAATGAAGAAAGGCAAGTCCCATGAGGTTTTGATATTCTCTGAAAAAATGTTATGTACGAGCACGTATGTATATATTTACAGAGACACAGGTAGTGCACACGCACTACCATCTTCTGAGAACTCGAGTGAAGGCTCGCCAGTAGAGCCTTGCTGGCTGGCTATTACTAAGGCCTGTCGCTCTTGGTAGGTACCTAGGCCTTTCTAAGAGTTATTCAATATTTGTAGTATCACTCTTGCTTGCTGTCATACATTTTGTTAAAGTATTTCTATCCATCCATTTACCAGACTATCCCCAAACACAAGAAAAGCCTGTAGGCCTTAGCTATGACAATCTGGCTTTACTACCTGCTGTAGTTTGAGTTCGGACTCCAATGTTATACATGAAGTGTAAGGGTATGACTGTTACTTTGCTATGTGTTTTAAAACTTTCCTTGGGATGTCCCAGGCAGTGGCCTGGATACCACAAGTGCTTGGGGAGGCCCAACCTCTAAATATCTGGCCACCCTTTATGGAATGTAAACTAGACCCCTAAATGTCTCCTCTCAGCTTAAGGTCCAGGCTATACCCAACTAACCAAGTAAGAAGGTGGGATGTGACCAAGAGCCAGGGTCAGTGAACGACTTACTACATGTGGACAAATCCCGTCTGCTGCTGGAATTTTGAAGACAGCTTTACTGACATAGTGCCACTCCCACTTGTTTAAGTACAGTCTATGGGTGCATTCATACTGCATTGGCAGAGTTGAATAGTTGTGACAGAGATCTCATGGACCACTAAGCCAAAAGTATTTGTATATAGTCTTTCACAAGAAGTCTGCTGACTCCTGGCCCACAGAGGAAAGAACGTGTGCAGGTACACGCTGCTGCTGTGTGCCTGCCTAGGTTACATCTAGAGAAATCCTCTCCCTTCTCCAGATTAAGGGAACAGACTGTTTCCTAAGGAGCCATGGCTGTTAGAACTTCCTCCCATTTCTCCACCAGGACCACAGGCTGTGCCTTCCTGGAGCACTTAGAAGTTCTAAGACTTGACTCTCCTTGCTGGAAGGGTGGGAGGCTCTATCAAAACTTGCTTGTGTTATTTTCATACTATTTGTGTAAAGGCCCACTTATCTAGAGAGAGCAATGCTCTGAGTTCCACCCCTGGATTTAGAAAAGTAGCCTTTAATAAAACAAATATACAGGAAAATACTCGACTGGCAATCTGTGAAAATAAAATTCAATGTGTCAGTTGATTTCTCCAGAAAGTTTAAACATATTTAATCTTGTTTCATTCATCTAGTAAAGTTAAACTGGTCATGTGATTTTAAAATTCCAATGTTCAAGATCTGTCGAATGAACAAAAAGCAGGATCTGTAATAAAGACTTTAGACCCTGCAGTGAATCTAAACAGTGTACATGAAAAACTGAAAACCACCATGAATTTTTAATATCACAAGTTAAGAAAGACAATTCACTCTAAAAGAGAATTACTGCAGCACAGCTGTGTCCTGTGAGGGACAGAACAGCAACACGATGTCACTGGCCAGGGAAGGGGGCACCGTTCCTCCTGCTGGGATTGGTCAGTTCCCAGACCCCTCTTTTCACAGGACTGTTGCCTCATTTTCCTATTACATGCCAAAGGTCAATGAGCCCATTTTAAATAGTGACAATTTATCTAGTGTTTTGGTAGACAGGATAAACCATTAATCAAAAGCCACTGCGATTTACTTACTGCATTACGAAGGAAAAAAAGGATTCGAACAAAAGTTGCTAGTCCATTACGAAACTGAGTTTGTGGTGGGGGGTATCAGACGGGGTTGGGAGAAGAGTGTTCATCATGTAGTGAGATATGCTGTAGAAAACACAGAACAAACTTGGCAACTATTTTAAGCACAATTTTCTGTGTAACTATTTTATAACAACATAAATCTAAAATTGCACTTCATACACATTCCCTCAAAGAGAAATAATGTTGAACTCTAAGTGGAAAATCAGCTTAACAGTGTTTATTATCTAATATTTTTGTTTTTCCTAACTGAAAATTAATAAAGAATATTAATTTTATCATTGTACAAAATTTACAAAGTATAACCTCTCTTTCACCTTCATATCCATTGCATGAATGATTTAATAGAGCCTTGAGCAAGTAATTCAAGATACTCTCACATTGATGAATGAGTTTGGGTGTCAAATTTTCCATTCATATTGTGAATTATATTTTCTGATGTCTTTTTTGATTACCCTTAACCTTCATGTGTCTCCCTGAACATATGACAAGTCTAAATCAAATCCTCAGCACATTTGGAAGCCAATATACATCCTTTACTGATGAAAACAAACAAAGAGTAATCTACCATTTTTTAAATATCACTGCCAAGAAACACATACTGAGTTTACAATTCACAGTATGGCTTCACATAGAACTGAGGTGGGGGAAGGAAGTAGAGTAGAGAAAAACATTTAAACAGTTCCCTGAAAATCGGCTGCAATTATTTATTCTTTCACTCAGAACATAACCTCCAGAGCTCTAAATTTAATTTTCTTCCATAGTGTTTCTATCCACCAAAAATATGCCCATTTCCTTTGGGTATGGGAAGATAGAAAGGAAAAAATAAACAAGAAATGAAATAGAGGTGTGTAAGAAGGGCATCCATGATTTGAATACCTAAAATAACAGTTTGAAGAAATATTGAGAAGTAACTTTCCGCATTTGTCATTATTTTGAATATAAGAAGACCTTTCCTACTCTATGTTAAGGTCTTCTATGTTCAATCATGGTCCATAAGGACTATGGAACTTTATAGCATTTTAGGGTTTTGCATTTATCATGCCTCATAACTATTTTAATTAGGAAGAAATGGAAGCTCCAGATGTTAAGTGACTTGCCCAAGGTCACATGATTTAAAATAGAGTGGTCTTTTGGGAAGAAATGTGGAAAGCTTTGCATCCAAATGATCAGTATAAATGCCACACAAATCACCCAAAATAACTGGTTTCCTTCAAGATTCTCATTATGTTCTATTTAATGCTTAAAATACATGTTTGAACCAGGTAATTATAAGCATCAGCCTGGAAGCAGCTTTTAAGGAACAGATTTGGTTTGTAAGTGGGCTGGAAACTGGCTAGATTAGAGCCACTGCTAGGTGCAACCCACAACATTTGTGTGTCTAATGAATTCACCTAGGAATGTAGAGCTGAGAGAGGAAGGAAGGGATTGCAGCAATTTATGTAGAAACAGTGGGAAAACTCTCTCATCTGATTGGGGGGGAGGGGGAGAACCACAGAGTTCTACAGAGGTCACAATTATTACACCACTATGTTATCCCCCCTAAGCGTCCTGCTTAGCCTGAGCTCTAAAGACTAAAGAACCCTAAAGACTAAGGAGGGGCATTTGACACTGGTAAGCCATGCTTTTCTCTTGGACTGTGTCACTCTACAGGGAGTGCACTGGTATGCTGTGGGAGAGCTTTTTGATTATTGGAACTGGGGCCTTGTTGGTATGTAATTGGCAGGTCCGGGAATGCTAAGAGTCCTACAAATGCAGTGGACAGTCCTGCACCAAGAAAGAATTGTCGTGTCACACAGGACTTTCAAATACCCTTGTGGACATTCACCACAGGTGAAAGACCTGTTTATAACTGTCGGAACCTAGAGCTTGATTCCATTTTAGACTTAATACTAAGTATTTTTTATACACAGAATTTTCTAGCAACACAATTATAGTGTAAGTTCAGGGAAAACTATACTTTGTTTTCTTCGAATATTTAGCATTCTGAAAATTCTGGTCATGTGCAGCAACACTGCAATACAGCTCATGTGGAACAGTCTCCATTTGCAACACCCCATTCATGGTAATTCTGCATATCAGAGCAATCACGTGACTCCTTCATCCTGTCATCTCATTTAGTTATGTCCTCATGTTTACAGATTGAAATGCTTATTCTATAAAATATACCTTTCTTTTTTCCTTTATATTAAAATTGGGGCATTATATTGATTTTTTTTTAAAATTGTGTACATAGGTAGGCTATATTATCTATAAATTTCATTTTGGGAGGGTAAAGGAGACAGTGTCTGACAGGGTTGAGAGCCAGGACTGTAGACCATTCTTTCTTTTTCTGAAAAACCTCTCACTCCTGGCTTCAGTGACATTGCTATCTTCTGGTTTTCCTGAACACTCCTTCTTAGTCTATTTCACTGGCTTTTCTTGTACCCATCTCTTAAAAGCAGCTGTGTTTCCCAGAGTTTCATCCCCACCCTTCTATTTTTAATGATTTATTTCTTCCACTTACTTCTATGACTTTGATGAACACTTGTTTGCCAAATTGTTCTCTAATCTAGACCTTGAGTTTCCCATATCTTTTACTGAATTTCAAACTGCATTTTCATTTGCCAACTGTGGAGTACTTGGATTTTCTACCGGAGAAGCATCTCACATGAAGCAAGTCCAAAAAAGAACTCATTATCTTCCTTGCAAAGTCTGTTCCACCATATTTGTTTTTTCTTTTTGTCTTTTTCTTTTTTGGTTAGTGATGATATAGTTTACCAACTCTGCCAAATTAGAAAACTGGAGTCACTTTAGACTAATTCATCATTTCTCATTTTCCCAAAGCAATTGTTCACCAAATTCAACCAAACTAAACTATATCTTGAATATTTCCAAAATCTAAAGCACAAGTATTTACACTTTTTCTGAAATACAATACAGCAGTATTAAAGTCTCAATGTTATGTAAGTGTGGTTTAACTCATTAATTTTACTTAAGTTATATAAACTACGAAAATAATAATTTTAGACAACTTTAGGCACAAAGATGTTAAATTTAAGGCTTTTTATGAAAACTTGGAAACAAACAACTAAGGGAACAGTTTGGTATTCTTATTGTGCATCCATACAAAAGTTCTTTGGTAGCCATTAAAATGTGCTAATGGAGTATCTTTATTATAATAAGAAATGCTTTTCATAGTGCTAAACAAAAAATCAGGATCTACAACTATCTTAACCATATGAAGTATGCAAGGAAAAATGACTGGAATGAATCAGTAATGGTGGTTATCTCTGGTGAAAGAATTATAAATGATTTGCATTTTCCTCTTAATATTTTTTGTTATCTTCCAGATTTTCCACAGTGCTCATGTTTTTCCTATGAATAATTACTTTAAGTTCTTTTCAACTGTCAATAGTGGGTGTACAATAGTTCAGTATCCTAATGCACTTTCCTTGCTTCCTGTATCTTTTCCCTTCAGTCCCTCCCTGATGCTGTTAGACGAATTTTTCAAAGTGTAGGTCTCTTTCATGGAGCTCCCTTTCTACAGTCTCCCTATCATGCAAAGGTCAAGGGGCAAACACGTAAGCATGTCTTACCCAAGTCGGACAGCTTCTCTCCTAAGTCTATTTTTTCAGCCTCATCCCCTACAATTCCTCACCAACAAGGAGACCTTCCCACCTTTGCATGAAGCCATGAACTGTGGCATTTTAAGCAAGGCTGTTTTCTTTGACAGGAATGTCCTTTTTCCCCTTTGCTGCCAGGTTAAGTAATATTTTTATCCTTAAGACAGAATTCAAATGCCATTACCTCTCTGAAGTATTTGCTGACAGAGTTAGGAGCCACTTACACTCACCTCCTAAACATTGTTGTGAAGAGAGAAATAGCCACAGAAATTCTTCTTCCTGGGAAAACACTGTGTCTTAGTCCTCTTTGTACCCCAAGCCCTGACACAAAATCTGGCACAAAACAAACACTCAGAAAGTATCTGAGGAATGACCAAATTAATGTATGCAGCTAAAAGCAACATACAAAAGAAAATCGGCAATCACCTCAAGTACCCATTTATGGGGGAGAATCTGAAACCAAGCTGTAGGTTCTGACTACACAAAAGGCAGAAGGAACCAGAATGTGTTGAAAGAAGGAGGACTACTAAATTAAAGAGATGACAGTTGGATTAAATGGTGATTGATAACTGTTGGAGACTGTTAGAAAAGATGAATTAAACTTTTACCTTAAAAAACAAATCTTGTGCCCATGTATTCAAAATGCATATGTACACACTTTGAGAGTTGTCATTAACTAACACTTTTAATAAAAAATCATAACTTTTGTTAAAACTGTGTTTTTGAGAATTAAAACAAAATGCCCATGGAAACACCTATGGAAAGCTGAGACATCAGGTTCATATTGAAGGTACTATCACTTTGACTATACATCCCAAATTTTTAAAATCTTAATGCCTGGGCCACATTCTAGATCAACTGAATCAGAATCCTAGGGCATGGAGCCCAAATATCGGCATTTTTTGAAAGCTCCTATTGTTGAGAACCACTATTCTACATGGAAACAGTATTCCCTAATTGTAGACCATGTCACTTGAAGAAAATGTGTATGAGGTGTGATCAAATAATATGGTGAATGCATAAATTAAAAAAAATTATTACAGTAGAAAAGACACATTGCCATTAATCCCCCTCAAAATACCCCCCCCTTATTTTGAACATACTTATCCCATTGTTCTTGCCACTTCCTGAAGCAGTTGTTTAAGTCCTCTTTCATGAATGTCTTTAGTTGTTCTATCATGGCTGCCTCGATGTCCTGAATCATTTTTACTTCGGGGAAGAGCCAGAAGTTGCTTGGTGCCAGATCTGGTGAATAAGATGGATGAGGACACACCGTAATGTTTTTATTTGACAGAAATTGCCGTACCAGAAGCGATGTGTGACATGGAGGGTTGTCATGATAGAAGATTGAAGTAAAAACACAAAAGAGGACTTCCAGAACTGCTTCAGAAAGTGGCAAGAATGATGGGATAAGTGTGTTTGAAGCAAGGGGGAGTATTTTGAGAGCGGTTAACGGCAATGGTCCTTTAATGTAATTTATTTTTTTTCTTTAAACATTCACCATTTTTTTATCACACTTCATACCTTTATGATTATTTTCATTGTTAATCTCATTCCTAAAAAGTGAGAGCAAATGATATATTTCTAACATCAAAGAAAGGTAAATAACAGTGTAGTTTAAAGAACTTTCTTTACTCCAGCGATGCCGATTTTTATTTTAGTTGATTTTTTCCCTATTTTTCAAAATACACTTTCAACACAAAATTTAAATCTGAATAAATGATCATATTGGAGACATTTCGATATTTTTAGGACAAAGGAAAAAGTTTGGAGAATAAAAAAAATGTATGATAAGAAACTGAGGTATAAAATGAAAATTTGCTGCTTTAGGGATTTTTTTTCCATAGCAAAATTTTAATAGCTTTGAATGGCAGTTCTTACAGTGGGAAGAATTAGTTTTAATCTTTTTAATCAAATTTTAAATAGTACAATTTTACATCATTTTTCAGAGATTCACCTATCAATAGCAATAATGGTTTCAAACAATGAAGAGAACTACGTGGTCAGTCACCATAAGAAGGCATCCTGGCAGGCATGTGTGGTGAAAAGGTCACAATGGGATAACAGTGGGAACATTGGGTTCCAACCCTCCCTTCTTGAGGGCTGCTTTCCTCCTTTGGGTCCTCACATCTTTACCCTCATTGTCCCTCCTGACTTGGGTATACACTTATCCCATTTAGACTCTAGCATAGCTAGGAAAATGCTCTTGAATTTTTCTTTACATATATGTGACAGGATACTTTTTCAAAAAATTCTTTACTAAAAACTAAAGAAAGAGAAAGAGGAGGGAAATGAAATGGTAAAAAAAATGGAAAATTTATAATACATACACTTGTGACCAACAGTGGCTAATACTGCAATTTACCTGGTATAAATTAACAACTCTGGAAATCATTATCTTTGTCACTTGATCTCAAAATGCTGTTTTAACTGACTTTTTCTGCTCTATTTAAAGATAAGTGCCTACTGCCAATTCCACCCTCACCTCCAATAAAACTTACCCTTATTTCAAACATTGTGTATCTCCTAGGGGAATATTTTCAAAAATTGTTTAACCTCAATTCATATCCACAAATGTAATTTATATCTCTTTCCAATACATACAGATTATCATATATGCAACAAATACAAATTTCATGAGTCTCATCCTGTGTGATGTACTGTGAAATATTTCCTCTTCTATTCCATTTTTTCAAATGCTAATAACCTACTAATGGGTAGTATTAGTAGGAAAACTAAGCAAAGCCTGCAGATTTCCATCTCAGGCTAGTGTTCACATCTACACGGGAGCTCATTTATAGATCACAGGCACAGTAATACCCCCTTCTCAGTTTCTCAACTCTGTCCACTTCTTTGGAATTCCCAGGACCTGGGAATGGTGGTTGGTTTAATCATTTTCCATATAAGAAAGACGATGACATAGCAAGGGTGTAAGAATGACCGTCTCAATCAGGGCATCAGCTGCTGTAAAAATTCAGAGAAATTAATCCAAGTTCTAGCTGCTTGCAAGCAGAGGGAGCAGAGAGGAGGGAGCAACATGGCTACTCGAAGGTGTCATCTGGGCCAAAGAAGAAAGAGGTGAAGCTCAAGACGCCAGAATGCCGAAGATACCTTTTTCTCTATCCCTCAATTCTAATGCCAGGAAGAGGTAGCAAAACTGTGGATAAAAAATACATTTTGAGTAATACACCTGATTCTCTTGAATAACGAATGAATGACTGAATGATCAAATCAATATTCACAGCCTAAGCCAGTATTTGTTTTTAAAAAAATTCATAATGGTATGACAAACGGTCCCCTCATTTTGCTTGGGTAATTTGGAATCCATGTTGTTTCATTTACATGAATTATGCAGAGACTTGAATAGAAATGTTACAGGTGACAAAAGATGGTGACCTAATTAAACTCCTATGAGAACCCTTATAAAGGGAAAATTAGATTCTTTAACAAGCCCTGAAATTAATTCCAAAGACAGCTTATGAGGTAATCAGTTGGTTTTTCTCCATGAATTTCCTTTCGGAAAAAATTCAGCTCCTTAATTTCTTTAGGGCTCTGGCTGCCTGCATTTGCTGCTCAGCAGCTGCCTCAACACAAACAACTCTGACTCTACAGATTGCTAGCTGTTCCTGGGAGAGATACTGCTATTTGTCAAATGTGACATTGGAATGAAGTTTGAGGACGGGATTACAATCAGGTATCTTTATTCAAGATTTCCAAATGTGACTAAAATGAGAAAACACAATGCCATTCACCAGATTTTAGAGGGACTTCCTCACATTCATCAAGCAAAGTAACTTTAATTTTGATAACTTTTGCCTTTGTTTCCACCTCATTCTGTTCCTATCTCTGTTACAGCATGTACCTCCTGCTGTCTTGACATTGACTATGCAAAACCGAGGGTCCCTATGACTTTCATTAAATTTAGTTTTAAATCCTAGCTCTAGAAATCATCTCCCTCTCTGCTCCCCCCAACCCCCAAAGACCTAGCCTTCCCCCTAGATAATTGGCAAACCCTGAGGCAGCGGAAGACAGTAGCCCGGACCTGACTAACGGGCACATGGTCTGGACCTCTGGCAGGCTAAAGATAACATCTTGACCTAAATTAAGTTTCAGCTCCTGAGCCCTGAGGTAGAACAACCTCCTGGCTACTTTCCCTTGACACCAGAAGGAGGAATGCAGGAGCAGACCTTAGAACTCTCCTAAAGAAATGATTATTACCCTTAGTTCATCTCCGACCAATCAGCTTCCAGCATGACCCCAAACCCTTAACACATGGTGTCTTGTGATTTTGCCCTACATAATCTGTACCTATATGCCACAGGGGTGGAGTGGGGTGGGGGTGGGCGGTCGGGTTTTTAGCTCCCGTCTCCATATTGGCCAGTTCAATATTTTTTTCTATGCTGCAAACTGGTGCTCATGCATTTCTTTGGGCCAGTGTACAGAGGCAGGCAGACTCATTTAAAAAAATAAAATTGGGGATCCCAGTGACATGAACATGTCTTCATTACTTCACTAAATCCAGTTGAGGACAGGGATGTGTTGCTTTCTTCTTCTTTGTATCCCTAACACCTAGGACAGTACCTGGAGTTTAGGATGGGTTTAGTAACCCATTACATACACAAATAACGGAAGACGGAAGGGGGATGTGAGCTTTGCTCTAGGGTGGAGGGTACGGGAGGTTGGAATCAGGGCAGGAGAATCAAGGAGAGTTGTAGGCTTTCCCCAGAAATGAAAGAGATTACATTCAGAGTAGGAAGCTTCAATCAAATGGGATTCCTGGACACTGAACTCCCTGAAAAGGAAACTTACCTCTAGAGCAGGGCTTCCCAATCTTTAAAGTCCATTTAAATCACCTGGAAATCTTGTTTAAAATGCAGTTTCTGATTCAGTAACTCTGGGGCAGAACCTAAGAGTCTGCATTTCTAACAAAGCTCCCAGGGGTTACAAATACTGCTGATCCACAGTTTAGACACAGCTCTGGCAGCAAGGCAGCCCTGGGGCCTGTGCTCTGAGAATCTGTAACTGTGTGGGTTTGACTGGTATCCTGGGAAAAAGTAGACAGCAAACTCAAATAAGGTAATTGAGGAGACTTCAGAGTGATATGAGCAGCATTAGAGGGTGCCAGCAAGAATACAATGAAGGACCTTATGGCTAGCAACTGGGAGGATGAGCTCTCAGCAGCCCCAGACCAAAAGGGACAAAAGAAGGGAGAGATTACCAGAACAGAAGAACTTTAAAGCTGGAACAGGATGGGGTCACACCCAAGAAGAGAGCCCTGTTCTTGAGTATGTGGGAGAAAGGAATACAGGCACTTCCTAGGCAGGGGAGGAAGAATAAATAACCTGTCTCCCTTCCTACCTCTGATCCCCTCCTGTGCCTCTCACTGACCAGACCCCAACTGGGACCTAAAGAGCAAAGGGGCTTGTTGGTGAGCCCCAGAGAGCCACTCAGGGCACGGAATGGTGGAAGGGTGAGGAATGGAGAGTGGATTGGATGACACAGGGAGCTATCCAAAACAGGAACTTTTGACCAATTTGACAATTTACTATTTCCTGTGGTTAAAAGTAAATACCCTTAAAACAGAAAGACCTGGACTTGTGTAAAAGGGCTACACGAAAAAGACTGCAATGAGTCTGTGTTGTTTGTGCAACAAGGCAATCTTTAGGAAGAAAAGAACCTCAAGGGGCGTGATAAGGAGGGACAGCTTTAAGGATAAAAGAAAAACAAGCCTAATGCCTGAGGCAAAGGCATAAAGGAAGTGCTGGGAAGCCCTTAAAAGACCAGCTCAGGAAGTTAAGGACAGAGTGGCCCCTATAGATTCTTGTGGAGAGAAAGGACTGGCAGGTTAGAAGACCAGCCTTCACTCAGAAGAATTTACCGTATTTTGCCGTGTATAATGTGCCCCCGTGTATGATGTGCACCCACATTTTTGGCCCAAACTTTCAGGGGAAAAAATCTTTCATTTTAATTTTTTAATTCAAATTTTTATTTGTTCACATTTAGGTACTCTTTTTGTATTATAAAGGAATGTTAGCATTTATTTGTTAACATTATAAGACGTTTTATGTAACAAATAATTATAAAACACAAGAACAGATACAAGGTACAAGAAATTTTATGTACCTTAATAAACTTATAATGTTTATGCATAATAGAAGGCCAAGAACTCTTTGTCATTGCAAATTTATCCTAAATTCAACAAAACCGATTATGGTATTCCAGGGTATTATTTTGCATATGGATATCGTTATTGATTTCTAGAGTTACACTTTTTACTCATAAGCATAAATACAAGAATTAAAAACATTTATATAGATACAGAATTAGTACTACTCATGTATAATGTGCATCCTTATATTTCCCTCACAAATTTGGGCAAAAAACTACTCATTATACGTGGCAAAATATGGTAGATGCAATATCACTGGTGGATTTCCAAGATTTAGGGAAGAGAGCAGGCCCAAGGAAAATGAGAAACAGTGAGCACCATGACTAAATAGTCAGCTCCTAAAAAAATCCAACCAGAAGTTAGAGAAATATGACTTGAATTGTGTAATTGTGTGTGTGTGTGTGTGTGTGTGTGTGTGTTCGTTCCTTATTAGAGCTCTAATCAAGGTTCTCAGCAAAACATTAAAAAATGGAAAGAGCAATGTCCTCATATTTGGATTTTCAATGTGTTAAAAACCCGTATATTTCACCCTAAAAAGTGTCATCTCCCATCCTTGAGGAATGTGTCATGCTCCTCCTAACAGTGGGACAGTGCTAAGCACAGCAGTCCTTCCCAGGTGTGGAGGGCAGCCAAAATGTCTGAAATCTCAAGGAAGTGAGAACCCAATCTGGACAGTGACTAATGAGTCATAGTTGGGTGCCCTCTGCCAGGACGTTTTGATGTAATGTTAACTTATGTGCCCCCTCCACACCACCCCCATCCTCTTCCCTAAGCCCATATTCCAAAAGATAGATATGAGTGACCAGTTCACCACTTGCCCCAGGGGGAACTGTCAACAGCAAAAACAAACAAACAAAAAACCCAGCAAACAAAGATTCCAAATTCTTGGCTCCAGTTCAAATGAGAGACAGACACAAAAATAGTTTTGAAAAGAGATATAAACTGACAGAACAAGTTTTTGTTTTGTTTTGTTGTTTGTTTTTATTTTTTACCACCCCACTCCAAACTAGGAAGAAGGGAAAAATCTGGAGAGAAAAAAAAGAGCATTATAAGAAATTAGAGGCCATGCACTCAGTGTCCCACCCACAGAATAAGGTCATGATGTATTGGGGTGGGAGTTGGGGTCATCACAGGTTTCCCCAAGAAGTTAGGAAGGATCTAAAAGGAAGCTTGCTTTCTGCTTGTCTTCTTTAATTACTATGGAAGGCTGCTGCAGAAACAACCCATGTCACAAGGACAGAAAAAATGGATAGAAATGAGCTTGGTTAGCTAAGGCAGGTGGGGTCAGGAGTTCCCTGAGTTGTCTAAGGGGTGCTGGTTTTAGCCTAATGAAATAAAGAAAAGGAGACAGATTGATTGATTCTTAATCTGACAAACACTCCTGGCTGGAGATAAGGGTCCTGTGGGCAAGGGATGCTGAGTGGGTAGTTCATAACAGGGAGTCAGGTGGGAGCCATGTCCATGCCCACAGATCTATGTTTGCATCCCAGGAGCCCTGCATCTAATTCCACTGGAGTCAGGGAGTCAACGCAGGGCTCAGAGAAGTCAGGGGAATCCAGAACACGGGTCCCCTGACTGCCTCTATAGAGGCATTAGCTTAAAGCAACAACATGGAGTAGAAGGAGAGGAATGAAGGGGAAAGATCCTGAATATTCCTGAATTTTAACCAGAAGCAATTTAAAAAGCACTAAATTGGATGAAACTGACTGGCTGTGGCTGTGACTAGGTTAAGTTTTTCTGTTGTCTGTCAGAAATTGGGGATTAGAGTTAGAATATAAATTTGTTGCCAGAAAAAAAACAAACTGTATTCTGTGACTGTGAAATTCATGTGCATTACAAGACTGATTGATTTTTCTCAGTCTCCATTGCTTAAATGTTACATGTGAATATTCAGTTCAGCTCAAATTCTATCCAGAAGCAGCAGCCCCATGGTCCGACTTCTGTGAACGATGGAGAAGTGGATTCTGGTTAGTCATCTGGCCTTGACCTTGATCTTACCTGAGGTCTGATTTAGAGTTGGGGTAGCCTCATAGGTCCAGCCCATTCTCAAAGAGTGGCACCCTACCCGGAAGCTCCTGGGCCTCTCCAGGTCCTTGTTCCTACCTTGTTCCTCCTTAAGAGGTGATTGAAGTCTGCTCACACATGTGACAAGATGGCTGCCACGTGTAACTTCACTGCTCACAAGCAGAGCCTGACCTGACCCTTCTGCTGACCTCTCCTTTCCAATGTCTCGTTGCATCTTCATAGTTCTCCTGAGTTTCCCAAACTATTTCAGTTTATAAGGCTCTCTCTTACATAAGCTAGGGACTCTTAGGTTCCATGTCGGTGAAGTTTTGGGTTCCCGTCAATTTACTTTTATAGTCAACATTTGCCAGAGGTTTGTTAGAAAGACACACATTGATCAGAGTCATTTTGAAGTAATAAAGAGTTGTTAGAGGCCTGTGCACGTCTTGACAAACAGATTTTCATCTTAACTAACATCTTTCCTGATAATGAGGATGATGTTTAAAATGCTATACAGGATTAGGCAGATGTCTCTGTTCGCCATCAGGATTGGTGAGCCATTGAATGAGACCTTTGCCCTGGAATAAGGGCAGATGTTCATAAAATGGCTGTTTAGGCAATCACAGGATACTTGCACCCTGGGAGTTATGTACTAACACTTTAATTATAGAATTCAGATGAAAACCACATGGAGACCAATTATATAAACACAGTGTTCATATTCAGTTTATGAAAACCAAGCAGGAATAATGGTAAAGCCTCTTACAATCTTGCTCTACCCAAGGAAACGTGATAAATGTATGCAATCCCTGAAAATGACTGTATTGCCAGAAAAATTATTCATTTTCAATCATGTGAATTACACAACCCTGATCAGCAGCTGTGGGGACAGAGCCAGGAGAGCAGTTTCCAGGCTCTCAGCCTCACATGGAAAGGTGCTGGCTCAGGTAGTAAATGGCCATAAACTGTGACTGGATGGCCATCAGCTGTGGCTAATTGGCCGTCAGCTGTAACCAGTGAGCCATTGGCCACTAATATAATTGCTGTGGCTATGCTAGCAGAAAAATGGGGGCTAGCAAGAAAATGGTGGCTGAGCTAGCAAGAGCAGATTGCAGATAGCAAGTGAGGTTGGTTCTCAGAAAGAAGTGGACGGCAGGATAGTGTGGCTCCTGCTTCCTGTGTCTCCAACCCAGCCGCCAGCGAGACTATAGTGGTATGACTCTGTCACACGGGGCAGCCTGCGGGGTCTCAGCTCCCGCTCCCCACATAAGAATGCAGGATACGGTGAGGCCAAAAAGGAACACCCATGGAGCCATAGGTAGGGGAGTCATGCCACTATATTCTCGCTGGAGGCTGGGTTGGAGACACAGGAAGCAGGAGCCACACTGTTCGCAACCCTCACTGCTCCACTTGCAGGCTCAGCCACCATCTTCTTGCTAGCCCCCATTTGCTGCTAGCGTAGCCACAGCAGTTATATTAGTGGCCAATGGCTCACTGGTTACAGCTGATGGCCAACTAGCCACAGCTGACGGCCATCCAATCACAGTTGATGGCCATTTACTACCTGAGCCAGCACCTTTCCATGTGAGGTCGAGAGCCTGGAAACTGCACTTCTGGCTCTGTCCCCACACAGACTCCCCTTATCAATGGCTCCGTGGGTGTTCCTTTTTGGCCTCACCATATCATGCGTTCTTCTGTGGGGAGCAAGACCAGAGACCCCGCATGACACCCTGCATGACAGCAGCCTAAAAGGACACCTCTGCTTAACTTTGCAGAGCTTCAGTATCTACTTTAATACTGCAATTGGGGGGAATTTACTTGATAACATGATGAAGGATTATTTTTATATGCGAGAGACAGTGTACCCTTCAATAATACTCAGGCCCATGATAAATTTGATTTTTATAATGGCCTATGAAAAGGCCTGGTCTCTTATGTCTGCATGATTCTGTCATGCACATTAAGGGAAAAACTAACACTCAGGTACCTGTTCTTTGAGATCTGGTCTGGAGAACAAAGGAATGAACATACCAGAGTATCAGCAGATTGCTTCAGGTGTTCTGACACCTACTTAAGCTGCAGAGTCAGGCCAGCTCTTTGCTTACAGATGTGAAGTGGTGACTCTGTAAGAGGAAGGGAGGGACACCCTGAACAAACATAGTCTTCCAAATCCATTAGAGTGACCTGTTCTTGCCAGAGATGATATCCCCTAGTATTATTCTATTATTCACAGTATCAAAAAAGGAACTAGATCTAGAAACTGTGTCACATTCAGGAAATTCAGATGAAAACATTTCCAGATAGTATAGCACTCACAAAGGTATTTAAAACTATAAGAGAAATTGACTCTAGTCCATGTGTATTAGTACTCTGTAATTGTATGCACTATTCCCTAATGCCCAACATTGGACATCCTTAACAATTCTATGAGAAATACTACCTGTACTATCAGAATTTAATTTTACAGGTAAAGTAACAAAGGCTTTAAAGAGAAAGTTCATCACTGGCCTGAGAACCCACAGCTGGTAAGAGGACCTCAGGCAGTAGGACCTCAGGTGAGAGCTCTGCTCTGTACCCTGTAGCCTGTACACAGGCCACTTGCAGTATTGTTACTTCTCATGCAGTGGTCACTGCTAAGTAGCTGCCTATGAATGGACAACACAGCGAATTTTTAGAAAAGCTTCTGGTCATTACTGAAAGAGCATACCACAGTGGAACCAAAGCATTCATACCTTTTAGGACCTAGGAAGCTGCCAGTGAAGTTTCCAAGGCATTTCACAAGAAACCTGGAGCTCATTAAGTATTGGTCAGTCATTTAATGTGGATTCCATCATTGCGCTAATTTATTTCAAAACTAGAAATGTAACATGCAAACTTTAAGAAAAAAAATCTTAAAGAAAAGCTGGGTCATCTAACAACCAATTTATGAGTGAATTATATATATCTCCAGACTATACCAATTTACAGAGAGCAAACTATTTCCCGAGTTTGGAGTCAATCCTCCGAGAGTGATACTAGCAAAAATCAACAGCTAATGCCTTAGCTACTATCTAAGGAAGCTAAAGGACAGCTTGTAATCATGTTGACAGAGGCTTGAGAAACACCTATGTCCAATCCAAGAGTCCTTAGTGTACCCATCCGACTGGAACACTGCTAAAGAGGGTCATACCCTCAATATTGGTGGCTTTCCTGGGTTTGTCCTTTATCCTCTTTCAATATCGCTCTACTTACAGCACCCTAGCCCCTCCCCATGATTTTATCCACTGCCGTGGTTACACTTGCAGGCTGAAGATTCACAAAGCTTGGCCTGACTGCTCTTGAGCTCTGTTTCCTCAGGATGTCAAATTGACTTCAGCATGTTCTCCTTCATCTGAAACTCATCGTGCCCAAAGCTCAGACCCCTCCTAATTGCAATCACTCCTTTTTCCCAGACTCAGAAATGGCATCACTACACACCCTGCCATTTTTACTCCTCCCCCTTCTTTGCCCTCCATATTGGACAGTTCCATAAATCAGGGCAAGTCTACCTCAGATACATCTTTCAAATCCATCTTTTTCCATTTTGTTGTATACACGAACAAGATATTATGTATGTAGGCCATTGCACCACCTAACTTGTCTCCCAATATCTTGTCTCCTCCCATTTTAACATACTTTACATATGCTTGAAAGAGTTATGTTGCTAAAACAAAAATGATATAATGTCGTTCACTGTTAATAATCAGTTGATATGGCTTTCCTAATTGGTGGCAGGATGTTCTGAACTATTAGCTTATATAAAAGTTTCTTTACAACTGCCTTAGCTTACTTTTTTCAACTCATCTCTATCCCCCACTCTAATCATATACACTAAAGTTCATCCATAAAGATCTAATCATGGATCCCTTAAAGTAGGCTGCTGATTAAGAATAGGACAAGACATTATAGCAGTTTAGAAAGAGGGCTTTTCAGTTGCACTGATGTGAATTGAATCACAGATTTACGTCTTACTGATGTAATAACCTATGATCCACTCTGAGACCAATTTCCCCATGTCTCAAAAATGGGATAATGTTAGGTTATCATCAGAACTGATTAAGGGAATGTCTTAGCTATTATACTCCTCATCATCAGGTATATCTAAAACTACTATTAATGTAGAGCAAACTTTCATAGAAGAAACACTTGGTACAAACATATTATTGTTAGTTAATTGATGATGTCCTTAAGGCTTGTATTATTTGTTCTCCAGAGGTTCTTGAAGTGATAGTTTGGAAAGAAAATTGAAATAGGTTTGTAGCAATGAAGAACTATAGTGTTGAGGCTCGTATAATACCCACTTTTCTACACCACTGACTTAGTAATTCACTGAGTACAGAACTTCCATATGATATGCCTTATATTATTATTTTATTTACTATGTATTGTACCTCCAAATAAACCTGAGTACAGAGATTTTTATCTTACACTTCTTAACATCTCAACACTACCTAGCCCAACACAAGATTCTTGGTAGACCTTCAATAAGTATTGAAGTTAGAGTGAGCTATCAAGCTAAAGATTACTAATCCGCATGATAAATTGATGCCAAAAGTTAAATGCATGAGTTTCTGATGTTGCTGGACCATAATACTTTTTTCAAGGGAAAAAGATTATACTTTATAGAAGGAAAAAAAAAATATTTTCCAGTTTCTTTTATCACGCTGTACAAAGCAAAATGCAAATTAGCATGAGCCCATGGCACACAAGTTTAAATTAGGCTTTGAGCAATTAAGTATTTTAATTACAATGTTGATAAACATGGTTCATAACAAATATGCACAAGGCTTATAAAAATGTAGGCAATATTTGACTACAAGTGAACAAGTCCGTGAGTCTGCCCTCTAGTTGGAAACCATATCACCATGTCTCCTTGGGCAAATGTTCCTCTCCAATGTTTTGTCTCCATAAATTTATAGTTTCCTCTGATAGTCATGTTTTGGGGATTCAAAAAAATCATGTTCATAAGTTATTCTGAGCTTCTTCCGTAAAATTCACATTTATTGAGGATACAGATATAGCTAACAATTGTTAGCAATTACTATGTGCCAGGCACCATTCTAAGCACTTTACACTTTTTAACTGGTTCAATCCTCACAATAACTCTGTGAGGTAGGTACTACTTCCTCCATTTTATAGATATGACAACTGAAATTTCGGGAGAAAAATTCACACGCACATGGTTATACCATTACTAAGGGGTACAGCCTGGGTTTGCTGTATCCCTGGGTGCAAATCCAGGCGGTCCATTCCCATAGCCTCTGCTCTCAACCACCTTGCCCACTGCTCACATAAAGTAGAATTCAGTAAGAGCTAAGAGTTTTAGACCACGCTTTGGGAACTCGAAGGAAGGAGAAAGTACTCCCTATTAAAGTTCAGGAAAGACCTCAAGGAGAAGGATGTGTAGGATTCTGATTGGCAGAGAGGGAACAAGCAGGACCACTACTAGTCTAATAGACTATTTTGAATAAGAACACCCAAATCAAGAAATTCTCCATTGGGAGGACTAATGGACTGAACCTAACAGGATAAAACACTAGGAATGAGGACGAAGTTCAGAAACTTCAGCTGCACAGGTTTAGGATCATTGCTTCCTGACATGAGTACAGTTCGTGTAAAAATGAAGAGATTTTGGCCAAGTGCAAGGTCAGTACAAGCCAACAGCATTACATGGATGCTAAGAAAACTAACTGGATCTTAAGTGGCATAAAAGTATATTATACAGAAAGGGGAGATGATTCTCCTACATGCAGCAGAGCTGATTTCAGCTCTGGGCATCACATTAAGGAAGGTTGTTGACAGCAAGGACTGAATTCAGAGCAGGATGGATGGACAGACTGTCACGAAGCCATGCCACAGGTGAAAAGTTGAAAGCACTGGAGAAATGTAGAAGGCTCGGAGGAAGCATGATCACTGTCTTCAAATATTTCAAGAACTGTCTTGGGAAGAATGATTTGTGTAGACTCACGAAACAAAAATGGAACCAATGGGAGGATAACAGACAGAACCAATGAATCTAATACTAACAGCCAGCTCTTTATTAGCTGTGGGTGTGGGGAGAGGAGGAATGTTACTGAGGTAAATGAAGCAATCAGTAGCCAAAAGGGTCTACATGTTAGTCAAAGAGATAATGCTTTTAAAAAGAATACTCATCTTGTTGAGTATGGGAGTACATAAATATTAAAGGAAAGGTACTTATAACCTAGGCTTTACAATTTTGGAAAAGTCTATACGAGAGAAATGGTGAGACAATGGTTTAAGGAGATGGCGGGGTGTGGAATCTGAGCTTGACTTCGACAGATGAATCAGTTTATAAACATAAATTAGTCAAGTAACCACCACAAAGCCAACTCTTCAGTAGACAGAACTGCAAACAGATTATTGACAACGCTCGGTGAATCCACTTAGGGTTTAAAACATACAGTAATTCTCTATAATACACCGCTTCTCAAACTTTTAACAGTTCCTGAAAGGCAATGTGATTCCTTTTCCTTCATTTCTCCCAACAGTAACTGCTCCCCCCGCCCCCCGGCCACACACACACACACACAAAAGCAGAAGTGACAAGATTTATATATTACTAGGTAAGAGGAAGAGATGCTATCTTCAAGAGAGAGTAGGTCGGAAAAGGAAGTAAAAATGGACTGAGAATAGAAAACGGGAGCCTCATTCAAGAGGAGAAGACAACCTCCCTGAATCGTTCAAAGTCCTGCAGCTACTTCCACCAAAACCTCAAAGAGTTTTCCTACTACCTTCAGAATGAAAAACAGAGAGATAAGAAATTTTCTCATTCACTCAGCATTGTGTGGGAGAGAATGCCCAGGCCTGGGAGTCAAACAAACTTTCACATTCTTGCCCTGCCAATTATCGGCTGTATAAACTTGGTCAAGACACATAACCACATTGTGCCTCAATTTCCTTATCTGTAAACTGCGGATAGCCACTTCTGCATGGAGTTTTTGCAGAGATTAATGACACAGTATTCCTAAAATGCCTGCACATATTCTCTAATTCCACTTCTACCATTACCACTAAAACCCACAGATTTCTAGCGGTAGGTGTTTTCACAGCTCAGACACTTCTGTACTTTGGAAATTATACCAGTTCATGAAAAAGTTCAAGATGGGTTTGTCTAATTGATTTGTTCAATTTCATAGTATTAAAAAGTAGTTTTGAAGGGGTTGCAACCTCTTATGGTAATGGATTTCCATAGATTTACCCTTTTGCAAAAAGAGATTATGCTTTAGGGTATTTTGTTTTGTAACTGAAGAAGGGGGAGGGGGAGGAGGAGGAAGAGGAGGAGCTGCCACTTCCAGGGATAGATTAAGAGATAAATCCTGTAGTATTTTAACTAAAATGTACTAGAAGATTCATATACACTAAATAATCTGAGGCTGGCAAAGAATAAAGTGAAGGACAACAAAAGTTTAGTACGCTATTATTTAAAAAGAATCCTTTGAAGTGAACGTTTGGCCTCCACTTTATTCATCTTCCTACAAACACCCTGCCCTGAATATTCATGCTGCTCTTGTGGATGTCCCATACCAGTGCTGAAGGTGCCTCAGTAACCAGTTCAGGCTTTCCTGTAAACTCTGCCTTCTGCACGCAGGACTGCCCTTTGGTTACTGCCTCCATTTCTCCAGCAATCCTTTTGAAGTTTATGGAAGCACTATTTGGAACAAGCTCTGAAAGTCATGGAACAAGAACAAAAACAGGGTGAAATACCTCTATTATCATCTGCTGAGTCCGGAAGTTTCAGGTAGTTAAATACCACTTCAATACACAAGTAACTAAAATATTGTGACTTCTGTCTTTTTAAGCAAAAAATAATACACCTTTCTTAACCTCAATAGTGATTTTGTGAAGCGCTAGGTTAATTTCTTGGAAACTCTAAACTAGGGTGACCTACAGCTAAGCAGAAAATATCTTTTACAAGTTTGACTCCAATTTTACTATGTGTATTCATAACAGAAAGAAAAAAAGTTTAAATCTTCATGTTCATTTAGTTAAATACATCTAACAAATGGAGAATTACTTACCTCAATCTTCATAGCTCTCAGAGACAAGAGTTGTTTACTCTGCTCACTTACAAACCCTGCGTTTGTTTGGTATCTGAGCTTTGTAAACCTATCATTTATTCATCACTAAAGTCACCTAGCAATGAATGTTCATCTAATCAGCACTTACGTTGTCCAAACACTCCTCTCAATAGTTTTCTTTCTTTGTTTTCTCCTTAAATAATCCACAGGCTTCTCTATCACTAAGAAAGAATTCCCTTTTCTCAATCCCTCTTTCCTTCTGTTCATATCAGCACTTGGGTGGTTGTTCCAGGTGCAATCTTCTCTCTGTGAATGGTCTTATCGCCAGGTCACAGGACACCTTCAGAGCGTGCTGGTTTACTCTGTCTCCCAAGACAGTGGTGAACTGCTTCCCTGCACGTTTACTGTAATAATACCGCACATCTTGACTGAGCTGCTTTCTTCCACTGCTTTTGGAAAGTTTCCAGGCAGGGTCTGTTTACGTCAGCAAGACTGATTCATAACACCACCTCTGGGGTTTAAAACAGGCTTTGAAACACATTCCTGTGCTCAGCTCAGCTGGGGTCAGGAGGAGGCCTTCCAGTAAATCTGCTACTTCGCTTTGTCATTCTACTTATTGCAGAGGGGCTCTGATTTCCTTTTAGATCATCTCATAAGCTATTTTCTTATTTTTTCCTAAAATTTTTGCCTGAACCGTGGCTAAGAGAGCTTTGCATTATTATACTTGCTATCTTCAGAATTCTTAATCTCTAAAGATTCTGCTTGCTTAAGTAAGCTAAGTGTTGTTCTGTTTTTCATCTGATTTTTTTCTTCACTTTTAGGATCATAAAGTCTTTTGTTTATATTTTCAAATATAAACACAACTCTTATCTTGTTAAATCTGCCTTTGATTAGCACAGTTGCTATTTAATCAATCCCTTGGTTAGAGTTTAACAAAAGCCTTACAAAATTTGTAAAAGTCAGGACATATACAAAGGAGGCAGGGCAGTGATTACACACAGAACTATAGTGGCCTTCAAAATGAAACTGTAGAATGCGAAACTGAGAAAAGATTTCTAAATATAATGCAAATTTCTTATGACTTACAAGATTTAAAGTTAAAGAAACTCACCCTATTTGGTAATAATCATCAAAGTACATAAGTGTTAAATTAATTTTCACAAACAAATGAGCACATCAAAGATATTGCAACATCCTAGATATTATACTGGAAATTTATACCCTATCATGGACCTTGGTTTTGCTTACCACCTTCTGAAATCTGAGATTAAACTAAAAGAAAAAAAAGACATCTCTTACCCCCCACCCCAAACACACTATACAAAAAAGCAATATTTCATCTAAGTAGGCTTTTTTATCCTGCTTTAATTTCAAAAGAAGGGTCAATGGCCAAAGTAGCCATGACCTTTGATTATAAAATACACTAGTAAAACATTTTGAAAACAATAAAGAAACTATAAACACAGTTGTAAAATGTAAAGATGATGCTACTTAATTAAAAAAAAACCTAGAATGCTCTAAGGCAAATGATTCTAATCTAATTTAAAGGAAATGAAATTCAAATATGCAACAAAACTACCCTTCCTAACACGCCCCCTTCCCTCGGAAAGAGAATACAAAGGACAAAAGCAAGAATTCAAAGAAAATAAAGACAAATAAGGAGTTATTGACAAAGCGGCTGTAAGGATAACAGTATTCTAAAAATTAAACACGAACGGTTAATCAATATTATGGAAACCTTTCTGAGAAGAGCAAGCCATTTGTGTTTCTTGAACTAGACCTACTTGCTATTAATCAGATGAATCATGACTTCAAGAGAATGCTCTAACATAGGTGCCAGTTTCTCGAAGAGGCACATAAGGGAAGAGTAGACAGAAGCCAGGAAAAGAACAGAAGTGGACACATGAAGGTAAGACAAATCCCCAGGCAGAATTCTTTTCTGTAGGGCAGGCACATAAGGAGAATTGCCTCCCCACTCACCTGTTTTCTCTAGGACCAGAGCAACAAACAGCCACTTCGGTCTAGTTGGTGCCCTTTGTCCCAGCACAGAAAACAAGAGGAAGAGCTTGGTAGCCTGACCAGAAAAATACATTAATTCCGTTCAAGAGTGGAAGAGCTTGCTTAGGTAACGGAGTCTAGTTCAACAGATGTTTCTAAAATTAGATAATTACATGGAAAGAATAGATTTGGTAGTTTTAAGACTCCAGCTCAAAAATAGGAATTGGAATCAAAATACTTCTTTTATATATCTATTAAGATCCCATTTTAACTAGTCTTCCCAAATTAGTAACAGGGCTTACATACTTTCTGTTTTTGACTTAGAGATTTACATTTACACTATAACAAAAATCTTCTTTGAAAGGTTAAAAAATTGCAATTTCCTATCACTTAACATTATGTACCTATTATCTAATAATAATATTAAAAGCCCCACCTATGTATTCACTTAAAAATTGATTTATTTAAAAAGCTGTAGCAACTATTTGTTATCATCTTTCCTCCTTGAAATAAAAGAGAAAACTAGATGGCAGAAAGAAGTCTGTAGCCGAAGTTATTGATTTAGGAAGTGCTCTGAACCTTACCTCTTACTAGTAGGTGAAAAGTCTTCAGGGATGAAATTCTTAAGGAAGAAGCACAAAACATGTCTGTGACCATGTGTCCTCATGACCCAGAGATGGGGATGCCATCCTCCGGCCCACATTCACCACCCCACAGACTGAGTGCTGCCTCCACCTCCAGGAGGACAGTACTGGCTGCCTCCAGCCCAGCAGGGCCAGAGAAACGCAGGCAATCGAGTTTCTTATCTAAGTGGAGAACTAATTCCCACTGCACGGGAGCTATTTACAGAGGTGGTGCCTGCAGGACAAACGCGGCCTCTAACCCTTCCTGTTTGTGTTCTAGCTCAAATTTTCATCCATTTCCTAAGGAAGACTATGAAGTGTAATAAGCCTTGAGAAGGCTGGGATTTATGAAAACAGTATGCAAGATCAATTTTTAGTAATAGTTTTTCCCTTTCCTTCTTTTCTCCGCAAGCAGATATGAGGCTTTGAAAGTACTTTCAAAGCCAAAAGCAGAATCTGTTGCGGTTTGGTAAAAGCTTTTCTACTCCTGAAAGATTTTTAACCTGAAATGTAGAAAGAAAAATACTTGCGGGTGATTAATCCAATACATATTAAATAATAATGCAGAAAGAAGAAACATGAGACTTTATGCAAGGGTTTGATTCGAAAAACCTTTGCCATTTACTAGCTTCAATTAAAGAAATTCACCCAATCTCTCAGGGCCTCACTTAAGAAATTCACCTCATCTCTCTGGGCCACAGCTTCTTTGTCTGAATAATTGGGACTAGTAACATGTACTTTACACGTGTATTCTGAGAACTACATAAGACGACTATAAAGACCTGATACTTCGCCTTATATAAAAGTCAGACCATGTCGTCATTACATCGTGGTATCCAAATTCCCAGCTGCTGTTACATAACATCAGGCATTAATAGCTAGATAAAAAGAGCAAATACATCTCCATTCTCCTTTCCAAAATTATATACATGCATTCGTTTGTTTGTGTGTTGTCTGACTTCCCCATTGGCATGAGGGCTATATGAGGGCCAGAGACCTCACTGGTAATGCTGATTTAACATATCACCAGTACCAAGAACAGCTCTAGCATATATTAACATGCAATACGCAATAAGCTTTGTTAAATAAATGAATAGATGAATTCATAATTTCCGACAAAATCAAGCACAATGCTCTATACATAGTAAGCCTGCAACACATACTTACTGAATGAGTGAATGCACCATAACTTTTTTCTACAGAAAAACATCCCAGGAATATTCAGCGTAAGAGAACTTCAAGACAAGTTGCAGCTCTTGAAAACATTTCAGATAAATATGACTATGTTTTGTCAGATCACCCTGTTCAAATATATTATTAAGGCGGTTAATGTACAAACATCTTACAGCATGGATATTAGGTACAATATTCAACATGCATAATTCACTGAAAAAAAATTAACTTAGTTTAGAATGTAACTAAAATCCTTCCTCAGGCCTGTTTCTGTTAAAAATGGAAACTCTCTTCTGGTGTCCTTTAAATCCTAGCTTAGTGGCAGTGGGATTTGATAAGGACTCATTGATTTTTTAAGAGCATTACCCAGACAAGGATAAAGATGTGTGGTCCCTTGTGGTTCTTATGATCCAACTACTAATGTTTAATATAACAGAATGTGCCAAGAGACAGGACAGTGTCAGGGAGCTGAAACAACAGATTTTGTTTTCAGCCTTCACATTGCTGTTGTCAGGCAAGTTCAGGCCACTAAAGACTAAAATCAATTTATTGATGGCTACTCATTAAACTATTATGTATATAGAAGAAATAGACTTTAGTGGATATTTGTCTACTTCACAAAATTACCAACAAAGATCTTGGATCTTAATATATCATGCGAAACGTAATTCCCTCTTACTTCTAAGGATTTCTCTTGCTTTGCTTGAGAAACAGAAACTTCCACACTTCTCTTCCTTTCCTCTCTTCCCACTGTCTTGGCTCCCACTTTATAGAAAGAATAAGAGCTCTCCTACTACAGGTCTTTACGCCAGCATTAAAAATGGGAAAAAAAGATTTAAAGGTGCTCACTCTGAATGAAGTTGTTTTAGTTCCAAAATATGAGGAAGCATTTCATAATCACAAAGCTGAAAATTCTATAGCTTTTGGCCAATGGAAAAAAATCTTTGAAGAACAGAGAGTAGTGATCAAATAAAACAGAACTTACTGCCTTTAGCAAGTATCTGTTCTCTCTATTTTTCTGAGCTCAAAGTTTCAGACACCGTGAAGATGTTTTGTTGCCACATCCCTCCTCCTCCTTCTCCTCTCACGCAGTTTCCCCAATACTAGAGGCATTTTTAACTGAGTAATTAAAGGTTCTAAAGAAGTTTTGAAAAGAGACTTTTGACAGTTTTCAGCAGCAAGACTTTCTTATCTTACATGTAACCTCTGGCCTAATAAATACCAGTTTACATGGAGTTTGTGAGTTCAGCTATGCGATTTATCAGATGTGGCTTAAATGCCTCCTGGGACATGCACATTTGACCCTGAGAGAGGGGACGAACTGTGGACACTGTCATCCAATAGTCAAGTTTCTTCTTCATCTAATGTAAGAATTCTTCTAAGCACACACCCAGAAGCTCTGACATCCTCTCCTGGGGATTCTGACGCACCTGCCAACTATTTCCTGGATTAATAGCTTTACTGCCCTGGTTACTGACAGACTTAATCAAGATATCACTGTGTACTTGGTTAACAAATAAAAAGACAACTCCAAGTTACTGATTACAGGGTCTTTTTGTGCTATTTCAATCATTATTTCAGATCATATATCTGATTTTAATAGACGTTTAGCTAATACTACAGAAAACATAAAAATCAATCTTGTAAGAGAAGACAATTTACAGGCATGACTAAAAGGAGCTAATATCATAGAATATATTATCCCAAAACCTGCCATTACTAGGTATGTACACTGCATAACAGAACAATAATGAATTTCTCCTTTTTGCCACCTGTTTTTTTATAGATGGACAGCTGTCAGCTAACTCTAGTAAATATAATTACTTAGGAATGAAATAAGTAAAACAAAATTACAATGAAAGATTAATCTTATTGATGAGGATGTATTGGGATAGAAAGTTAATTCTAAGTGTTTAGGGCTATTTCTTTTCCAAAATGAGAAATAAAGGAGGTAATTTTTCTCCTTCCTTTTCTCCCTTTCAACTTGCTGTGGGCATCTTGTGAAGTACGGGATTCCTATTCTCAATCAATTCATGAACTGGTCAGACAGGTATAGCAATAACCAGTACAAAGGTAATGTGTAGTAAAGGGGGAAGTATAGCCTAATATCAAGAGTGCGGGGCACGAAGTGGGAAGGGTATAGGTTCTGCGTTTGCCACGTCCACACTATGTGATCTTGGAAAAACTTCTTAATCCCTCTAAGCCTTGCTTTCCTCATGGCTAAAAGGTAGAACATAGTACTAGTACCCGCCTCATTGGGGCATGGTGAAAATTAAATAAATTTATGAATGCAAATACTTAATCGAGTGCCTGGCTTTTGGAAGTCCTCTATAAATAGCATTGATGCAGAAGAAAAATATTAAAAGAAATACTTAAATTGCCACAGACATTCAAAGGAGAAAAAAAAATCCATAAATAAAATAAGAGACACAGAATTTTCTAACCAGGTGTCACGCGGGGTGTTAGGCGGGGTCTCAGCTCCTGCTCCCCACATAAGAACGCAGGACATGGTGTGGGGACAGAGCCCCAGAAAGTAGTTTCCAGGCTCTCGGCCTCACGTGGAGGAGTGCTGGCTCGGGTAGTAGATGGCCGTCAGCTGTGGCTGATTGGCCGTCAGCTGTAGCCAGTTAGCCAATTAGCCGCTAATATAACTGCTGCGGCTATGCTAGCAGAAAGAGAAGAGAGAAGGATGGGGCTAGCAAGAAGATGGCGGCTGGGCTGGCAAGCGCGGATAGCGGTTTGCGGACAGTGTGGATAGAGCCTCCAGTGAGAGTATAGTGCCGCCAGAGAGAATATAGTGGTACGACTCCCCTACCTATGGCTCTGTGGGTGTTCCTTTTTGGCCTCACCATATCCTGCGTTCTTGTATGGGGAGTGGGAGCAGAGACCCCGCAGGCCTCCCCACACGACACATGGTGAGGCCAAAAAGGAACACCCACGGAGCCATAGATAGGGGAGTCATACCACTATAGTCTCGCTGGCAGCTGGGTTGGAGACACAGGAAGCAGGTGCCACACGATCTGCAACCTGCCGTCTGCTTTTCTACCAACCAACCCCACTTGCTAGCTGCAATCCGCGCTTGCTAGCTCAGCCACCATCTTCTTGCTAGCCCCCATTTTATTGCTAGTGTAGCCACCACAGTTATATTAGTGGCCAGTGGCTCACTGATTACAGCTGACGGCCAACTAGCCACAGCTGATGGCCATCCAATCACAGTTTATGGCCATTTACTACCTGAGTCAGCACCTTTCCACGTGAGGCCGAGAGCCTGGAAACTGCACTCCTGGCTCTGTCCCCACACCTGGAAACTGCTCTCTTGGAGTAGTGTGAATGTAGAGACTATCCTTGATTTATATCCCTTAAGTGTGAAAGGTGATTGAGGAAAGAGTACCGGGAAAGGAGAGGGGCCACAGCCACAACCTAATCTCCCAGTTGCCATAACCCCCTTCCTTTTGGGGATGCCCAACCAAGGTCCTATGTCTAATCTCAGCCCGTTCCAATCCAGAGCACAGCAAATGGCCTTGAAGTCTCTTCTCTCCCTCCCACAAAATTCCTTCTCTCTCAACACAAAAGACAGTCTCAAAGACCACCTTAGTATCAAGGAGAAAAAAAACAGAACATTCATAAAAACGAAAACTTTCTGGCCATAGGTTCAAATTCTGGATTAGACTTACCACCATAAAGAACCTGAAAACTGGATAAAATATATGAAAAACTGTTTAGATATTAGACTAAAGGACGCACAAAATGTGATCCCTAAGAGAGGGGAAACATCTGCAGTGAGTTCTGCAGTTAACCAGCTTTCAACCTGGATGCACGTTCTGGACCGGAAGTGCAGTGAAAGGAACCCAAGAACATGGGTCTCCCCGTGTTAAAAGGACACATAACAGAGCTCATGGAAGCTAAGGCACATGGAATTTGCTAGAAGTACCATACAGGAAGGATCTATGCAGACAAAGAACTCGAGAAATGGATATAGGGGCTTCCTTGAGTTTGCTGCTAAATATTAAGTCACACATGCACAGGATGAACTTCAGAATGATGGGCAAAAACCAAAAGAAGATCTATATGTAAGTTAAATAATTCCCAGATCTGCCAAAGAGCAAGTCTTTGTTGAGTACCTCGGGCTTTAGGTCACAACACCAGAAAATTATTTAGTACAATGACACTTTAAAGTGTCACTTTAGTAGTATGGCTAAATCGGCCCTAGAATAAAGGCAATTCTAGACCTGCCTTAGCAAACCATTTGACAGAAAGACACTGAACTCAAAAAAACAAACAAAAAATCACAAGTTCATCACAATAGTAGTATGGCTAAATCGGCTGAGAGCAAAGGCAATTCTAGACCTGCCTTAGCAAACCTTTTAACAGAAAGACACTGAACTCTAAGAAACAAAAAAATCACAAGTCTATCACAATAAAAAATTATGACACATGCAAAAAAGCAAGAAAATGAGACAGACACAGACGCAGAAATGACACAGCTGAAAAATTAGCACAAAAAGACAATTATAAGCTCAACATACTTAAGGATTTAAAAGAAAGTTATGAGGAAGTAAATGGAAGATTAAAAAAGAATGAGACTTTATAGAGATAAAGAAATATTTGAAATGAAAAACATACTAGCTGGCATTATCAGGACATTAATTAACTGCAGAAGAAGAGACCAATAAATTCAAAGATAAAACAATATAGAAAATACCTTACATGTCCATTATATCTCATTTAAAAAAATTATATGTCAGTTATATCTCAATAATGAAAAGGAAATGCCCAAACTGAAACACACAGAGAAAAAAAGGATGAAAAAAATGAACAGAGTCTCAGTGACCTGTGGGACAACATCAAGTAATCTAACATATGTGTTATTGGAGTCCTGAAATGGGGACTGGGGGAGAAAAATAATATTAAAAAATAATGACTGAAATGTGTCCAAATTTGATGAAAACTGTAAGCCAGAGATCCAAGAAACTCAATGAACCCCAACAAAGATAACACAAAGAAAACCACAGCCAGACATATCATGATGCAATTGCTGAAACACAGAGATAAAGAGAAAATACCAAAAACAGCAGAGTGGAAAAAAAACAGACATATTATGTACAGAAGAGTCATGATAAGAACGACTGCAAACTTCTCAAAGAAACAACACAGGCAAAAAGCAGTAGAATGACATCTTTCAAGTACTGAAAGAAAAAGGTCAACGTAGAATTCTATATCCAGTGAAAATATCCTTCAAAAACAAACTCTAAATAAATACTATCTTTGACAAACAAAAGCACAGAGAATTCATGGCCAGCAGATCTGCACTACAAGAAATGTTAGAGTAAGTTTGTCAAGAAGAAAGAAAATAATATCAAATGGAAACTTGGACCTGCACAAAAGAATAAAAGTGTGGGAATTTGTAAATATGTGGGCACATAGAAAAGAAAGTATTTCTTTATTTTTTTATTTCTTTAAAATAAAATTGACTGTTTAAAACAAAAATAACAATGTATTGTAAAGTTTTTGACATATGTAATAAATAAAATGTATGACAACAATACCACAAAGGACAGTAAGGAGAAAATGAAAGCATAAAGTCAAAAGGTTCTTACATTATACATACAGTAATATATTACTTGAAGGAAGGATGTGATAACATAAAGTGGCATATTGTAAACTCTGGAATGACCACTAAAAATAATCAATAAAAGCTATATTATATATATTATAAGACAAGAGTGGAGATAAAATGGAATACTAAAAAAACAAAAACAAAAAAACAAAACCTTAACTAACCCAAAAGAAGGCCAAGAAAGAGAAAGAAAAGGGGAGGAGAACAGATGGGATAAATTGAAAACATATAACAAGATTGTAGACTAAACCCAGCCCTATGTGTTTCCTACAAGAAACACACTTTAATTGTAAAGACACAGAGTAAAAAGTAAAAGGATGCACTAAGTGTACCATGTAAACATTAATCATAAGAAAGCTTGCATGATCATATTCAGACAAAGCACACTTCTGTGTCAGTTTGAGTCCTGGGGGAAGCAGATGTCAAGAACTAAATCAGAAATTCAGGAGATTCATTGGAGGAAACTCTAATGAAAGATAAAGGTGAGAGGGAGCATGATTGGGCAAGGAATGGGCTTCAGACATGAATGCAGATTGTGAAAGAGAGGAAAAGAAAGATTTGAGTTGGAAGAGCCTCAGACTACTACAGTGCAGGTCCAAGAGAGTTTCAGCCAGGCTAATGGGAAGTCCCCAGCAGACATTGCCCATTGGGCAGAAATGGCCCAGCTCTAGTTTCACCTTGTGCTCAGTTGTGGGCTGGCGGTATTCTGCTGAGAGCATAGCCACAGTGCGATTATATGGTAGATCCTAAAAGTGTGGCAGCTGAAAGTATGGGCTAAGTATACTACTTTTTGGAAATGAGGTCTGAATAGCACAACTCTATGGCTGCCACAACTTTAGAATAAAGGATATGACCAAAGACAAAGAGTGATATTTCTTAATGATAAAAAACTAATTTCATAAAGAGGACCTAACAACTTTACACGTATATCCACTGAAACACAGGGCTTTACAATATTTGAAGTAAAATCTCTCAGAACTGAAAGGAGAAAGAGACAAATCCCAGTGACAGTTAGAGATGTCTACACTCCTCTCTCATTAATAAATAGAACAAGCAGACAGAGAATCAGGAAAAACACAGAAACTTAAACACCAGCATCAACCAAATTAATTTAGTGGATATTTATAGAATACTCCCACCCAAAAAAGCTGAATACAAATTCTTTTTAAGTTCACAGGAAACATAACCAAGATAAATCATATGCATGGCCATAAAACATATCTTAATACATTTTAAAGGATTCCACTCATGCAAAGTATGTTCTTTGACCACAACAAAATTCATTTAGAAATCAATAAAAGAAAGATATCTAACCCCCGCAAATATTGGAAATTAACACCCTTTTATTTATTTTTTAAATATTTTCACATTGGAATTTTAATAGAGAAAATTGGGAGTATCTAAACATTAAATATGAAACACAAATTGATGCAAACTAAAATATTTACCAGGTTATAATTGAAAATGCATAGCATGTATAGTTGAGAGATGAAAAGTACCCATTCAGGCTTAGACATTTAGGAACTGGTACTTGTTGATGAAATCACATTATTTCGCATAAATTCAGTTTACTCATTTTTGGTTTGGAGTGATGATCAAACGAGGTAGTACATAAATATTCATATATATTCATAAATAATATATAACATTTCTACATACAGCCTAGTGCTATTAAAAGTATTGATGTTTTTTCTTAATTCCCTTCAATCATATGAGGCTCTTTTTATATATTTCCATGAAATATACATTTATTTATTTAATTTCTTCCTCTTTCTAAAAAAAACTTTGATTTATCGGGTTTTCTGTCATGTTAAATTCAAATGCAAGTGATAGAATATGTCCTTTTGTGGTACATTTGTTTAACTTAAATGTTGTCCAGAGAGTGTCCATGAGGGGTTTCCATTTTTTCTTCTTTTTCCTTCTCCTTCTCTTGTTCCTCTTCCAGTTTCTTTTATACATCCTTTCCCTTTTCTTCTTCTTTTTCTCCCTCTCCTTCTTTCCATTTTTTAAAATTAGTTTCAGGTGTACAAAGCAATGTAATAGACATTTAAACCCCTCATAAAGTGATAACCCACTCCCCAAACTACTACACCTCTGACATCTTATATAGCTGTTACAACTATCAACTATCTTCCTATGTTGTATTGCACATCCTGTGACTATATATACCTATATATTTAGTTATAGTTGACATTCAATATTATTCTACTTCAGCTCTTCAGGTGTATAGTGCATTGGGTCAGGCATCTGCACAGTCTATCAAGTGATCCCCCTGATAAGTCCAGTGCCCATCTGGTACCCCACATGATCTTACAACATTGTTGATTATATTCCCCATACTGTATTAACTATCAATTTATATTTCTTAATGCCTTCACCTTTTTCACCGTGCCCCCAACCCCATTCCCATCTCTCACCCTGATAGATCTAATACCTATCTGGCACCATACCTAGTTATTACAATATTGTTAACTGTATTCCTTGTGCTATAACCTACATCCCCATGACTACTGTGTAACACCCAATTTGTTTTTCTTAATCCCTTCCCCTTTCATCCGTCCTTAACCCGTCCCCCCCCCCCCCATCTTAAAGAAGTCCCTCTAAGAGTCCTTGTAATACTGTTTCGGTGGTGATGAACTCCTTTAGCTTTTTCTTGGATAGATAAGGAAGCTCCTTATCTGTCCTTCAATTCTAAATGATAGCTTTGCTGGGTAGAGCAATCTTGGTTGTATGTCGTTGCTTTTCATCACTTGGAATATTTCCTACCACTCCCTTCTTGCCTGCAAAGTTTCTGTTGAGAAATCAGCTGACAGTCTTATGGGAACTCTCTTGTAGGTAACTAACTGCTTTTCTCTTGCTGCTTCTAAGATTCTCTCTTTGTCTTTGGCATTTTAATTATGATGTGTCTTGGTGTTGGCCTCTTTGGGTTTATCTTGTTTAGGACTCTCTGTGCTTCCTGGGCTTTTATGTCTATTTCCTTCACCAGGTTAGGGAAGTTTTCTGTCATTGTTTCTTCAAATAGGTTTTCAATTCCTTGCTCTCTCTCTTCTCCTTCTGGTATTCCTATAATGCAAATGTTGGTATGCTTGATATTGTCCTGGAAGCCCTTTAAACTCAATTTTTTGGATCCTTTTTTCTTTTTGCTGTTCTGGTTGGGTGTTTTCTGTTACCTTATCTTCTACGCTGCTGGTTAGATCTTCTGCTTCATCTAATCTACTGTTGATTCCCTATAATATATTCTTTGTTTCCGTTATTATATTCTTTATTTCTGACTGATTCTTTGTTATCGTTTCCATCTCCATTTTTATGATATCATTGAGCATTCTAATAACCAGTGTTTGGAACTCTGCATCTGATAGATTGCTTATCTCCATTTCACTTAGTTCTTTTTCTGGAACTGTGTTCTGTTCTTTCATTTGGGACATGTTTCTTTGTCTCCCCATTTTGGTTGCCTGCCTGTGTTTGTTTCTATGTATTAGGTAGGCCTGCTATGTTTTCCGGTCTTAGTAGAGTGACCTTATGTAGTAGGTGTGCTGTGGGGTTCAGTGGCACAGTCTTTCTGATCACTTGAGCCATGTACTCCAGGTGTATCCCTTGTGTGGGTTGTGTGTGCCCTCCTCTTGTAATTGAGCCTTGGTTGATGACAGCACATCAATGTGAGGGACTGACCCTTGGGCTCACTGATTATAAGGTCTTGCCTTGACTACAGTGGAAGAGTTGTTGTGCAGGGGCTGATCCTATAGAGCAGGATCTGCCTCAGCAGGACTCTGGTGCCTGCCTCATCCACCCCTTGGGTATGTTGTACTTGGAGACAGCTAGGTGATGCTCCAGCTCGTTTTGAAGCTAGCTACTGGGGGCGCCAGGCCCAGGACCACCTTGGATGGGATCCGCTGTAGGTCTACTTCAGCCACAGCCTGTGCCCCACCCAGGGCCACCTAGCAGGAGCCAGAAAGAAATCCTCAGATGTCTGCCGCCCATGCTGTGCTTGGAAACACCTTGAGAGGCCAAGCTGCGAACCTAGGCTGGCTGCCACTTGTGCCGGCTTAGGGCTGCTCAGTCAGAGGCACAGGACACGCTGCTTGTCTGGGTTCCACAAGCCTTTGAGAGACCCTGGGAAAACACAGCTTGAGCCAAGGCAAGTGGTCTGCATGAAAAAGCCACTGAAAGTAGCCTGGGTGTGCCTGAAAGTTGGGGGCCAGGTCTCAAATTTCAAGGGCAGGGCAAACAAATGGTGGAGACTCAGAAATGGTGGCTGCCTGTGTTTGCACACCAGGAAGAGGTAGAGCTCAACAAAGAAACAATGGCTTCTGTCAGCTTCTCTGTCCAGGAAAAAGCCACCTCTCCATCCCAGGTCTCAAGCCAGACAACTAAATTCCCCACCATTTGTTCCTGCTGCCTTTCTAGCTGGTGCCCCAGTGCTGGAGCTCAGAGCGAGTGATTCCACTGGTGATAAATCTGCATGTAGTCCCTTTAAGAGAGGCGCCTGGGAGTGCAGCCACACTCACTTAGTCACAATCTCTGCTGTTTTTCACAACCAGAAATTATGGGGACTTCTCTCCCAGGAACTAGAACCCTGGGCTGGGGTGGGGCTTGTATCTCTCGCTCCTTAGGGGATGGGGGGGACCCCCACAGCCGAAATAGCCATGCCAAACTTTAATGGTCTGTCATGCACGGACTAACGCGGGGTCTCAGCTCCCGCTCCCCACATAAGGATGCAGGATATGGTGAAGCCAAAAAGGAACACCCATGGAGCCATAGATAGGGGAGTCATACCACTATATTCTCGCTGGCGGCTGGGTTAGAGACCCAGGAAGCAGTAGCCACACAATCCACAACCCGCCATCTGCTTTTACTGCCTGCCAACCAGCCAACCAACCAACGCAGCCACTGCAGTTACATCAGCAGCCAATTGGCCAACCGGCTACACCCAACGGCCAGCCACCACCTAAGCCAGCACCCCACCATGCAAGGCCAAGAGCCTGGATACTGCTCTCCTGGACTCTGTCCCCAACATGGTCACATGCAGGTGTGGGACCAGCCCATGCCGGGTCTCTGACCTTCCTACCATTCTGGAGGTGGCTCCTTCTGCACGTCCTTGGTTGAAAGGGTTCAGTTCAGCTTGATTTTAGGAGATTCTCAATAATGGTTGTTTTGTAGCTTAGTTGTAATTTTGATGTGGTTGTGAGAGAAGGTAAACACAGCATTTACCTACTGCACCATCTTGGTTGTCTCCATTTTTTGTTGTTGTTTGTTTAATTTTCTCTTCTTTCATCTTCACTATGATTCATATTTGACTGTTCTGGATTTTGATCACAAGGCATAACTGGTTATTCCTATATAACATGATTTGAAGTATCAGGAGATTTTGAAGTATCTCCCCATCTTGAAAAAGTCTTTTCTCACAGCTTTCATGGCATCATCCTTTCCTGAATTTCCATCTACATCAGTGGCTGCGCCTTCAAAGTTTTCTTTGCTTGTTTACTCTTATTCTTCCTACCTCTCTTCAACCTTGGTCCTACTGAGTCACTCAAGATTCTAACACACTTCTAAATAAGCCAGAGATCAAAGAAGAAAGCCTAAGAGAAATTAGAAAATATCTTTAATTGAATAATAATAAAACGACAACACATGAATATGTGTAGGATGCTGATAAAGCAATCCTTAAGAGATAATTTTATAGCATTAAATGCTTATAGTAAAACAGAAGAGAGGTCAATAATTAATGTCTAAGCTTTCATCTTAGGAAGCTAGTAAAAGAACAAATTAAGCCCAGAATAAATCAAATAAATAATTAAGAATAAAAATCAACAAAAGAAAGAGTAAGCAAGTGAAAAATAAATATGTTTTTTAAAACCTGGGTTTTGAAAAAGATGAATAAAACTCTTAAATTTGTAACTGTCTGATCAAAAAGGGAAGATAAAAATTACAAGATAGCAAATGGACAATAATCAAATATTATAAACAACCATGTGCCAAGAAATTCAACGAAAGCTCCTATGAAATGGATAAATTTCTTGAAAGATATAAACCACTAAAACTGACAGCAAAATAAATAAATCTTCGCATATTTATTAAATAAATTGAATTCATCATTTAAAATCTAGCCACAAAGAAAATTCCAGTCCTAGATGGCCTCCCTAATATGCTGTCAAACATTTAAGAATGAAAAAATATCAAACCTACACAGAAAATGAAGGTAGAGGAACTCCTTCCAATTCATTGTAAGAAATCAGAATCACCCCATGAAAACCCTGAAAAGAACAAAAACGTACAGATATTTTTGTACAATATTTTTCATGAACATGAACACAGAAAACCTCAACAAAACATTAATAAATAAAATCCAGTACTAGCTGATGACATCTTCTATCTGACTGCTAAAGTCTATGGCAATAATTACTGCTGAGTCATATTTTTTCTTACGTCACTATAAGTCCTCCATTGGAGATCAAGGCTTAATTTGCATTGGTCATTTGATTTACATTCAATAGTACAGGCCTTCCTGGTTAAGCACATTGTTACACTATCAAAGGCGATGTAATAAAATGACTGGTACACAGCAACTGCCTTCAATTTCTAATGTTACCAGTTTTTTTCAGCACCTAAGTAGGAGTACAACATTTTGTCAGTCAAATAATTGCTTGCAGCCTTGAATTGATTAGGCACAGAGATTCTATTAAAGTGAATTCTTTAATTAGACCTGTTAATACAGAAAAACTGATGAGACAGGATGCAGAATGACCTTACAAGAAGTTACGGTTGATTTGAATCCCAAGGAAGGCTTAGAAACAGAATCTAAGGGTCTTAGCTTGTTCGCTGGGATAGCATACAGTTCATATCCAATTATAGAACAGATTGCAGCTACAGAAGGTGGAGCTTTTAAGCTCCTGAAGATGGGCTTGTACTGCAATAATGTCAAGGCCAGCTTAGGCCTCGGCTGAGGCCTTCTTTGATTGTAGCAAGGAGACAAGACATCTTCCTCTGAACTCTCACAGCACTTTAGGACTCTCTTAAGACAGTTTATTGCTTTGAGCTATTCTTGTGGTGATTAGGAACAGTTAGATGACAAACATTACCACTTTCTTATCATATTTGTATATGAGGTCTGTCAATTAAGTTCAGGAATTCATCCTAGAAAAAGTGCTACATACCTTATTGCTGAATATCACTACAGTCACCTTCAAAGTACTCCCCTTGGGAAGCTATGCACTGACGCCAGTGCCTAGTTCACCCTTCAAAGCAATTTTGGAACTCTTTTTCTGGAGTGGCTATCAGAGCTGTCTTCGTATTACCCTTGATGTCCTGAATATCATCAACATGTCTTCCTTTGAATATTTCCTTTATTTTCAGGTAAAGAAAGAAGTCATTGGGGGCCAGATCAGGTGAGTAGGGAGGGTGTTCCAATACAGTTATTTGTTTACTAGCTAAAAACTCCTTCATAGCCAGTGCCTTGTAAACTGGTGCATTGTGATAATGCCATGAATTGTTGGCGAAAAGCTCAGGTCGTTTTATCTAACTTTTTCACGCAGCCGTTCAGCACTTCCAAATAGTAAACTTGGTTAACTGTTTGTCCAGTTGGTACAAATTCATACTGAATAATCCCTCTGATATCAAAAAAGGTTAGCAACATTGTTCTAACTCTTGATTTGGACTGACGGAACATTTTTGGTTGTGGAGAATTGGCTGACTTTGATTGTGCTCTTTGATGCTTAGTTTCAGGGTCGTATTGGTACACCCATGTTTCATCACTGTGATAACACAGCCCAAAACATCGCTTTACCTGTCTAAAAGGTCTTGGCAAACTTCAACTCTCCTTTTCTTTTGTTCATTGGTGAGCTCCTTTGAGACCACTTTTGCACACACCTTTCTCATGCCAAGATTTTCAGTAAAGATTTTCCTAACTGTTTCTCTATCAACGTTGACTTGGTCTGCTATGCTTCTCACAGTCAGCCGATGATTTTGACACACAATTCGACTAATTTTTGCAATGTTTTAATCAGTTCTGCTCGTTACTGGTTGCCCTGACCTCTCTTCATCAGTGACGTGTTCTCTCCCCTCAGAAAAACATTTAATCCATTTGTACACGGCCGTTTTCTTCATGGCGTTATCCCCATAAACTTGGATGAACATGTCCCTAATTTCACTTCCACTCCTGCTAAGTTTAACAAGAAATTTAATGCTTATTCGTTGTTCTAATTCAAGCTCAGATATTCTCGTGATGGCATACAAAAACATGCAATAACAATAATGAACACCACTCAGCAAGACACCAGCGCCACACATCAACAGGAACACAGCAGTGAGACACTGCTGTACCAAGATTATGAAACCTTACCAAGCTGTTTGTACAGTGCTGCCATGTAAGTGCACAGTGGTAAGTTCACAAACTTCACTGTCACACCTCGTATAAAGTCTTGTTATTATTTTCAATTTTACCCTTAGAAAAGTTTACACATTGCTATTGAAGTGAGTCAAATTCACTTTGTGACTAATGATAATCAGTATTAGCTTTACTTGTTTTCCTTATCAGTAGATAAGGCAATGGGTGATTATTTAGTAGATTATATAGTAAACTCTTCTTTGTATATATTCCGGAGAGCTACCTGAATACCCAAATTGACCAATATAAAAATGTTTTTCCAAGCTGATAACTGTCTTACAACTTATACTTCTCATCCTCATATCATAAATTAATTGCTTTTTCAAGTTTCACTCATTTTTTCTTTTTTGCTTAATGAAAAAGCTATTAAAATTATTAAGCCTCACTTTGTTCAATTAAAAAACATTTCATAGTGGGCTTGTTTGTATCATGTATATATAAATGAACACAGAATTTGACTCTCTAGTTCTTTCATTTTTTTTTAAGGAGAGCGCAGCTCACAGTGGCCCATGCGGGGATCGAACCAGCAACCTTGGTGCTACCAGAACCACACTCTAACCAACTGAGCTAACCAGCCACCCCCAAGTCTCTAGTTCTTTATCTAAAATATTTTCTGTCTAAGAACAACTTTTACTTCTTCTTTACCTTTATCCTCTGCACTCTCAGGCATAAAGGTTTCTGCATACTCAAAACACAGAGAAAAATATAAAGCCATGCTGACATTCAGATCCTGCCCCAAAGTTAGTCACCCTTAGCTAAGTCACTCCCCATTATCCATTCCTCAGCATACATGCCACACAGTGTACATGGGAGAGTCTCTGCAAAATGAAAACATACCTCATTTCATAGAACACTCAACAAACAGTAAAGCCAAAATAGGTTATATCCATAAAGGCCAATTTAGCTTTCTATACAATGGGTATTTTAAAAATAAAAATGGTAAAAGAGACTAATGTTACTGATCCTGTTGAATTTCAAGGTAAAGCCAGTCACCATTCCAACTATTTTTAGACATCAGCAGGATGTCTTATCTCAACATCAGGTTACTATACTTGCCCTGTCCTATGAGGCTAAGACCATACTGGTAAATGCAAAACAGCACGTATTTTATTTATAAAGTGACTTTCTTAAGAAATACCAAACTACTTGATTTCCATATATTCTTGCTCTCCCTATTTCTATTAAATGGCATTCATAGCTGCATAACTGATAACAAAGGCATTTTTTCAGTAAACTTTACATGGTGGGGGTGGAGATGGCAGGAGAGCAGAGACAGGCTGAGGAAGAAACTAGAAGGAGAGCATAGTAGACTCTCTACCAGCCTATGGCAGGCTTCTTTCTGTTTTAGGCTAGTGCTAACACACAGCAAACATTTCATTCAACAAAAGGTTTTGAGAACCTGCCAGGTACCAGGCCCTATGTTGGAGACAAGAGGTACAATGAGAAGCAAAGACACACATATTCTCAAAAGGCCCTTATCAAGATTTCTGTCTGAAGCGGAGACAAATCATATAACTACAATTACAAAATGGAGATAAATGCCCTGAGTGAAGGTTTCCCTGAGGAAAAGTTGCTTGAGCTGGGATTGGACAGATGAGTAGGATTCAGTTAGGTGCAGAGGGTGGTGAGGTCAGTGGCGAGAAGAATGTTACAGGCAGGACAATGAGGGCAAGAAGGTGTGGGGGGCATTTGGGCAGCTTGAAAAAAGGGCAGAAGCACAGACAGCACTGGAGAGGTGGATGTGGCCTTGCAGCTACATGAAGAATTTCAGTCCTCATCCTTAAACAATGGAAAGCCATTAAAGATCATTTTAATCAGAATTTTATTACTGCCTCCTCAAAGTTTAATATACTAAGAGAAAACATGGAAATCTTAATAAAAATAATTCCCACAGACTCTTCCAATATGGTATATGTATAACACAATCCCTTTTAATGTGCAGTAAAAATAACTTGACTCAATGTGAAGAGAAAACTTAGTCCCAATTTTCATTCATCAAATATATATTGAATACTTCACTATATGCCAGACACAATTCTTGGCATTTGATATGCATCAGAGAAAAACATGAAGAACTTTACCCTCATGAAGTTTAATCTAGTGACAGAGATAATAAAGACAATAAATAAGTAAATTATGTAGTGTTTAAGAAGATAATAAGTGTCATGAAAATGAGAAAAGATGAGTAGGGTTAAAGTGGATCAGATGGAGGAAGTGAGCAAGAGAGGAGGTACCTAGTTACCATATTAAACAAAGTTTTTAAGGACTGTTAGAAGATGAAATTTGTATAATTTTGATGGTTAATCAAACTTTGACAGTTTCTGCTGAAGTAAAAGAACTATTCTAGTGTAATTTATAAATACACTTCAAGTTCAATATCTGAGACAAAGAGTTGAAGGGAAATATTCGTCGTTGCTCAAAACTTACTGCTTCTGTATTTTCTGTCTTTTTGTTGTTCTTTTAACAACAAAATTTTGAATACTGACTGTTGATTTTATTGTACGTTCCATATAGCAGTAATTTTTCAATAGACAAAAGAAAACCAGCCTTACTAGTGTTAAAACTAGCTTCTTTTGGCGGAAAATGTTGACAGATTTTCATTCTCAAAAGTCTTTATGCCCGTAATGGTTAAAAACCCAAAAGATACTACGTAGTAACAGATACAGCAGGAGGAAGAAATGTAGGGTAAACATGTTATTGAAGTTACAGTACTTGCATAATTAGGGAAAATTATTATTAGCTACTACCCTTAATTACAAGAAAGTTTTAAAACATGTCAAGATCTCAACCCATCTCTTCCCTGGAATAAAAAAGTCTGGAAATGAAACTATAGCTTCCTTGACAACATAAATGGTCTCAAAATGATTACTGGGAACAAAAGACGCAAAATGATTGTCAGGAGGAAACATGCTCTGAATCCAGGATAGCAAATAGTTCTTGTTACAATAAGCTGTGAAAAGCCAGCTTTGACTATTAGTGATTATGTGCCAATGATTATTAACTCAACTGCATAACGAGGGCATTAAGTCACAGGTTGACTCTTGCTTTTATGCTGTACTTCTCCTAAAGCTTGATTTTATTGCCCGTTTTCAACAGCTCTTGGGCCTTCGTTATAAACAACAGTCTTTGGTAATTCTTCTACAGGAAGCAAACTAAGTGAAGCCTTTATTATTTAATCATATACTCAACAATGAAGAACAAATAATAAAATCAAGTGTGATTCTCCATTGATAAGTTAACAAGCTATTTGCTTTACATAGTAGGTTATGTCTTTTATTTTGATCATTAATTAGCAATAAATAAAATGATTTTTACTTTTCTCAAGTATTTCTTACATTAGGAAGCCAAACCACAGTCTAGACTTTAATAGGGAAACATGAATAATCAAGATGCTATGCAGGCTTAAAATAATGATAATAATAAACACTTTAGGCATTTACTATTAGGTTGGTGCAAAAGTAATTGCGGTTTAAAAGGTTAAAAATAATTGCAAAAACCGCAATAATTTTTGCTTAGTGTTCTATGTGCTTTAGTTTACATATACTAACTAATGTTACATATACTAACCACTCTATGAGACTGCACTATTACTACCATCATTTTATAGATAAAGAAATGGAGGCACAGAGGTTAAGTAACTTGCCCAGGATTACACAGCTAGGTTCTGATACTGTACAAACTGAAGAATAATTCCCCAGTGAACCAGTTACTACCTGTACTTTCACAGTGCAAGAATTTACATTTTCACAAGTCTTCTTCAGAAAATGACTTTTTTTCTCTTTTCTTTTATTTTGGGTCTCTGTGGGTATAATCAGCTGAATCAGGAAAAATACAGTACGAGGAAATGATACTACGGTTCTTCAGTGAGCTTTTCAGCAGCAGGTCAACTTTCCAGGATGAAAGCCTTTTCAACAACACAGTAGCACACTCCCCAGGCTACAAGTGCATTTGCAAACAGCAGAGTAACAGCACGTGAGAAGGTGTTATACTGAAAGGTGAGTAGAGCTGTGCAGGGCAGAAATGCCTGGCTTCCACTGACCCACAGGAAACAGAAATCAATTCAGCTCTAAACACAGAACTTAACTAACCCCACATGTTGGAATAAGAAAAGGATGATACATCTATTTACAGAACATTATCCTATAAACCTCTTCTGTAAGACAAAAAAAAAAAAAAAATCATACTTGCTCAAGTATTCTCTCTGAATCAAAAAACCTGCAAGGTAAATGTAATCACAGGGTGTTTCCACGACTCGTGGAAAGAAAAGGGGGAAAAACAAAATATTTACTGAGTACCCAGGTTGGATCAAACACTGTGGTATGTTGTTCCCATTTCATCTACAGTTGACCCTTGAACAACGCAGGGGTAAGAGGCATCAACCCCCCAAGCAGTTGAAAATCCGTGCGTAACTTTAACTTAACTACTAATAGCCTACTGTTGACCAAAGCCTTACCAATAACATAAACAATCGATTAACACATATTTTGTATGTTATACATACAATATACTGTATTCTTACAATAACGTAAGCCAGAGAAAAGGTTAATGAGAAAATCATAAGGAAAATACATTTACTGTTATTTATTGAAAAACATCCGTGTACAAGTGGACCCACCAAGTTCAAAGCCATGTTATTCAAGGGTCAATTATTATTAAATCTTGACAACATACCTATTACAGTGTTATTCCCCCCGTTTCTAAGGATTAGAAAAACTGAGGGTAAAAGAGGTTAGTTACGCCTGAGTAAATACCAGGGGAGGTCAGAGTCCCACCTAAGATCTGTCCGACTCCCAAGATCACACCACACCCACACAGTCCTGCATGACTCTCCCACCTCAGAGAGGAATCTTTGTAAGAGTTGGTCGACTTCCTGAGAGGCCAGAGTGTACATATGTATCGTGGTCAAGGGCTGAGCTCTGGGCTAAGACTCCTTAGGTTTGAAGCCTCGTGCTGCTGATGACTAACCCCATAAACTTGGGCAAGTTACTTGACCTTGCTGCGGCCTCAGTTTCCCTAGGAATGATTGATAGTACCTATATCACAGTAACGCTGTGAATATAAAAGGAGATAATGTATATAAGCCCTTAGGGTAATGCCTGGCATATAAGTGTACGATACGTGTTCTTATTTATATTATTATTAAGGAAACTCTGCTGTAACAAACTACTTGAAAACAAGTATTACACCTGAAGGCAAGTATTATAAGCCTATTATTTCCCTGTCGCTTCATATAATCCCTGATACAAAACAGATGTTCAATACATTTTAATAAACAGATGACTATGTAGACTAAAGGATTGTAAATAAAAGTTCTTAAAATGGTTTACTAGGCCCAATGTTATCTGACCTTCCATTACCTCTCCCACATCATCTACTACCCTCTTATTCTCTTATTTTCTTCACTCAAGTAACACGGGCCTTCCTGCTATCCCTCGAGACAACAGACACCCCTGGGCCTTTGTACCTGCTGTTCTCTCCAGTAGATTAGATCTAAGCTCAAATGTTCTTTTCTTGGTGAATCCTCCCTCCTACCCATTTTAAATTGCAACCACCCTTCATCCAGTTCTCTGGTACCCCTTATACCCGTGTCGGTTTTATTTTTCCCCACAGCATTTATCACAATACACTATATACTAACTAAAAGTTTAATTTATATATCTCACTTATATTCTACCCTCAAAATGTAAGCTTCCTGAGGGCAGAAATTACTGTTTTGTTTTGTACACCACTGTTTCCTCAGCACCAGGAAGACCTGATACTTAGTAGGTTCAATAAATATTTGTTAAGTGGTGGATGAATCTAAGCCATTAACTTATTAAAGGTCACTATTTCAATTTTGTGTGAGTCTGCATATAGAAATATATACATGGTATACGTGCTAGGAAAATAGTAAAAGAACTGATGTACAGATAATAGGCATGAGGTATTAGTAAAATATAAATATTTTCTCTAGAAAGCTACTAACTTGGCACGTAAGTTAAATTGGAATTTCAATTCCTGTATTGCATCGATATTCATGGAAAGTAGAAGTTATCTCTGTTTTATGGGAAATGAAGATATTAGCCTTTCTTTCACAAATACACATGGTAAGTAGATACTGTTAAGCTTTCTCTTTGCCTGAAACTTAGGCTGACTCTGCATTTCACCAAGTCTTTTTTTTTTTTTTTAAAACAGAAAAACTATGATACTCTTTGCTGTGGTTTCCTAATCCTAAATTCCTAATGAGAAGAATACAACATTTTCTGTGCCCAGACCAAGTCCTACCAAAATTCAATGTAGCAACAAACAAGATGTGACCCCCTCCCATATCCTCAGGAAATTAAAAAGATCTTATTTCTCTTTCCTAGATTGTTATTTGATTAATCTAGATATAAAAAGATTAAGATGATATAGATAATATTAATAAACTATGCTTTTTTGTAGCTTCTTTATAAATATAAAATAGACCTAAATATGCATGTCCTCTGTCACATGTTGCAGCATATATAAATACAGTAGGTTAGTCCATGCACTGATTACTTGCATCTGATATTATATATGTATAGAAAGTCCTCCCTAATCACTGGATTTTAAAGATAATGCTCAGTTTTTATTATTTCGCTTTCTTTTAAAAATTCCAAATCCTACTTAGTTTTCAAAACCCTATCCAAATGTTATTAACTCCGAGAAACCTTACCAGGTTCCTTCACTACTCAGAGTTAAATACTTACTATTGGGTGCAGTTAACACCTGTATTCTAGAAGACTTATTTACATATTGGTCTCCCTATGAGATGGTGAGCTGGAGAGCAAGAAATTCAACTCTGCGCCAGAGCCTAGCACAGTGCCTGGTACAAGTAAGTGTTCAATAAACGTTGAATTGAATTATGTCATGTAGATTCAAAATAAACATAGTTAAAATCATACCAAGTATAAAATGAAAATGAACTCTAGAGTTAGAAAACAGGTGTACTTGGACTATGGCTGTGTCCCTTTTTTGACAGTCATTTTTTATGACGATCCTTGTCACGCAGGGTGACAGGTGGGGTCTCAGCTCCCGCTCCCCTCATAAGAACACAGGACATGGTGAGGCCGGAAAGGAACACCCACGGAGCCATAGGTAGGGGACATAGGTAGGAGAATATACCACTATATTCTCGCTGGCGGCTGGGTTGGAGACACAGGAAGCAGGAGCCACACTGTTTGCAACCCTCACTGCTCCGTTTGCAGGCTCAGCCACCATCTTCTTGTTAGCCCACATTTTTGCTAGCATAGCCATAGCAGTTATATTAGTGGCCAATGGCTCACTGGTTACAGCTGACGGCCAAGTAGCCACAGCTGATGGCCATCCAATCACAGTTAATGGCCATTTACTATCCGAGTGAGCACCTTTCCACGTGAGGCCGAGAGCCTGGAAACTGTACTCCTGGCTCTGTCCCCACAATCCTATACTTACAAAAGTTTTATGATATGTGCCAAAATAATTGTCGGAAATAATGATTTTATTTCTAAGTGGAGCTACATTTGTTCAAGGGTTTGTCTCTCAGAACCCAGCCAAATGACCACTGCAAAACCTACAAACCTCTCCTGTCTCTCAGGTAGGAATGGTTACTGTCTCCTTTGTGTCTTTGGTCTTGAACATTTTTCCATCCGAGCCCCTGTCTCCTTCATCGCATGATTTGCTTTCCTGTTTATCTCTTCCACTAGACAGAAAACTCTTTGAGGGCAGACACTGTCTTGTTATTTTCACATCCCCGATATCTGGCACACACTAAGTACTTAATCAATATTCACCAAAAAATTAAACAAATTAAAGGCTTCTCTAAGTTTAAATTACAATTCTGAACTAACCTGGCCCAGCTCTCACTGCGGTCCTGGAATCCGGACATGGGCCAGTGTGCCAGTGTTAATGAACCCTGGGTTGTAGGAAGTACCTGTGAAATTCTAGAAAATGTGCCAACTTGCATTTTTGTCTTCCAACGTCAAACAATTCAATAATTGAGCTATTTGCCCTTTATTTCAATGAAATTATTCAGGCTTACTCTTTCATTCTATGAGGACTCGTTCCATGTACAAATTAAATTGTGTAGAGTTAGATTTTATCATCCATTTCTTAAATTTCTGAAGAAAAAACTGTCTTTATTGTAAGTTTAGATGAAGCAACATAGCCAAGGAAGGGCCAAGCATATGTAGGGATATATATTGGTTATATAATATTTCTTAACAATTACTTGTCTGCTTTAATAAGTTCCTTCTCTGACCCCAAGTAAAAGAGGGAGAGGCTAAGAGATACCATGCTCACTTGAGCCCTGTCAGTCGCACTTCTGCTCTTTCATCATCTCTACTTCAAGAGCACTGCTGCTGTTCTTCCCCATCTGCAGGCCAGGCAGGATGCTTATGGCAGTTCATGCGCCTCAGCATCAGAGCCAGGAGCATCAACAAATACTTACGGGCCACACACTGTGCTGGACACTGGCTGCTGGACAGGCAGAAAAAATCCAGACTTTGTGCTCTTGGAGAAGAAAATAAAACAAGTATTTGCAATAACATTGGATGAATGCTACAATAAGGTAAGTAAAGTTACTTTGGAGTCAAAAGTCTAATACTTACGTAAGAACATTCTACCTTGACAAATAAGACCTGAGGAAAAAGACTGGGTCATTTGTACACAGTCACATTGGTTGGCAACCTCCTTTTGCCCTAGTTTTCTGTTCAGTAAATGCAGGAGGATAAAACTACCTCCCCCTCATAAAGTTATTTTGAGAATTAAATGGATGATACAGGCAAAACACTGTGAATGGTGCCTGACCCATAGTGAAGTCAATGTATCTTTGATGTGGTTGTGCCATACAAAAAAGTACCTGGTCTAGCCAACAGAGTATCCTAAACGAGGTGACTTCTAAGCTTAGTCCTGAAGAACAGGATGAATTAATTCATCATGGATAGATTAATTGCTAGGGCTGCCTCAGCAATGTACCACAGGCTGAGTGGCTTATACACAGAAATTGATTTCCTCACAGTTCTGGATGTTAGAAGTCCGAGATCAAGGTGTCAACAGAGTTGGTTTCCTTTTGAGGCCTCTCTCCTTGGCTTAAAGATCGCTGTCTTCTCACTCTTGTGTTCACATGGTCTTACTTCTGCGCTAGTACATGACCCAACTTCCTCTTCTTATAAGATCAATCAGACTGGATTAGGGCCCACCCTCAGGACCCCATTTTAAATCAGTTACCTCTTTAAGGGCCCTATCTCCAAATAGAGTCACATTCTGAGGTACTGGGTGTTAGGACTTCAACATATGAATTTTTAGGGAACACAATTAAGTCCATAACAGTGGGGAAGGGAGAGAGGGGCACCGAAAAGAGGTCTATTTCTAACAGAAGGCATAACATGTGTGAATTGAAAAAGGATGGTGCAGTGTGATAAAGAGTAACTAAATGAAATTAAACCCTTTTGCAGTATAGATTGTAGATAAAAAATAACAAGAGTTGAACCTAGAGGCAATTCAGGCCTTTTAAGGCCTTATTAGAGAGTTTAAATATTAAGCAATTAGAGTTTATCCTAAGGGAAATAACAAACCATTATTGCATTTTAAGCAGGGCATACATGGGACATGATTGAACTTCATTTCAGAAAAATTACTTTCCCTCAGAAGTTGTTTGGGTTTTTTTGTTTTTGCTTTTATTTTTAAGCAGAGTGAGCACCTGGGTGGCATTTGAAGTTAAGAGAAATGAGAAAAGCTGATGTCTTGAATCATGCCATGGGGTTAAAAGAAACTGATGTACTCTGAAAAGCTAGTCAATGGACTTGGTGATTGATGGGGGCGGTGGGGTGGGGGGGTGGGGCTGAGCAGGAGGGAAGAGGAGAATGAGTTCCATGTTATCAGCAAATAGGTTGATAATAGTGAAGGAAGAGAAAGTCAAAATGGACCTCTTGAATTTGAGAAACCTATGGGACTGACAGTAGAAGTAGACCACTGGTTATTGACAGTACCTACTGCTTATTAAATCCTTACTATATACCACTCACTGTGCCAAGAACTCTATACATATTATCACACATCTTTATACAGATGAAGAAGCTGAGCCTTCATGAGATAATATTATATAACTTGGCCATGGCCCCATATTCCTTCCACAATGTAACTGCCCCACTCCCACCCTAGAGGCACCACTATCTTCAGCTCTGATACCGTAGATTAGTTTTGCCTATTTTTGTATGGTATATGAATGAAACTGTACAGTGTATGCACTCTTTTGTGTATGTCTACACGCATTTTAAAGTCTGAAATTTAACTTGTGGTAAATAGTTTGTTTTAGACATAGAGACATAAGTATAATCTCACGAATTCATTTTCCTGTATTCTAAAGACCACTGATATGAATAAATAGTACCTACACATTTTGTATTCTGAATTACACCCAGCTAAAATCAGTAATGTAAAATGAATCCAGGGAAGGACAAGGCCCATTTCAATGTTGTATCCTTTTGAAGAGATTGAGTCCCAGACTACTGTAACAAATCCCTTCATATGAATTAAAGATTAGAATGTAAAGTAATAGTAATGGTGAGAGAGGTCTTAAAGGGAAAGTACTATTACAGTAGCTTAAAGTAAACTGAGATAAGCTTTAGACGATAAATTTCAAATCAACTCTAATTACTGCTTTATCAAATTAATCCCTTTTTTAGTTATGAAGCTTTTATATTACTAACGAACTGCAAGTGACTTCAGAAAATGGTTTGAATGTGTTGTAAAATCAATAGAAACATCAGTAGAAAATAAGCTTTTTACTAGTTTTAAAAGTCTTTTATGAAACAATTTCATAGAAGTTGTATATTTAACTTTAATATTTTACTGTATGTTTATTATAGTATATAATTGTATATTGTATTTGCTGTATTCTGAGTTTGTTTCTCACCTGGACTTAAGAATTTCTTGGTGGGGTGGGGATTATAGTCTTATTTTTATAAGAGGATCTTGGCCCTGATAGTTCTCCAATGAATTATACTACTTTTGCTTTCAATCACAGTATGAAATTTTTTTTAACTTGGAATATAAAACAATCATATTTGCAAACTTATAGCCATCAAATTTTTAAAGCTGCCCATTGTTTGTAAAGGGGAAAAAAACTTATCTATTCACTGCAGTTTTCCAAAACAGGTAGTTTGGTTGGTTGGTTGGTTGGTTGGTTGGTTGGTTGGTTGGTTGGTTGGTTGGTTTGAACTTACTTAGATATGCATCATTAGGATACATTTTGATTATATTTTGATGTCCCTCTTCTAGAAAAGAGCCAACAATTAGCATAGCCCTCTTGTTGAACCAAACAAGGTTCTAATTACAATCTTAAGGAACCCCCCTTTAAGAAAAGAATCAACCACCTGTGACCAAAAATTTGACTGCAGGACACTATTCAAACGCTGGACACAGCCTTTAAACACTGTAGGAAGCAGAAACTCCTGGGTGAAATTTAAAGTCAGATTATTTTTTAGCAGGGAACTCTGCAGCTGGGTGTGGGAGCCTACTTTCTCTATTATATCGTTAATATTTTTCCAGGTAAGATAGGATTCTGTGAGACTGCTCAAATTTTAGCTACTTATTACTTTTCTTTCCTACTCTTACAATTTCCATATTTATTTCCTGTCATACGTGACTTGTAGATTTCAATTCCTTCACTCATTTAAGACTGATGTTTCCTAAGCATCTCTGGCTTATTTAAAATTCTTACACATGTTAGTTACAGAGCTCAAGCTAGAAATATATATATATATATATTTTAATTAACCATGCTTTATGCAGGATAATTGGGTAAAAATTAGTAATCTTTTAATAATAAATGAGAGAATCACAGAAAGGAAGAGAGTTATTGCAACTTCATATATAGTACAGAAAAGTTATAAAATAATAAAGACCATACCCAAACTGAGGCTTTTAATAATCACTGATAAGATGTTCTAAATGAGAACTAGGATTTTCTTATTGGTTTCTAAACTTTACTTTTTGAAAAATCTGATTTGTTCCAAATTAGTCTACCAACTCTTTAATAAAACTTTCTGAAACTTCAGTAATTGTGTCTAAAAGGATTAGAGTAAGAACTAAATCCTCATCTACGAGGATATCTGAATTTGCCTGCTTTCAAATTCTATATAAGACATCAATGGTGAAATGAAGATTAGAAGAAAACAGAGTAACCATTTAAAAGGAAAAGCTTACTCCATGCTTGCTAAAAATTAATTTTTAATTGATTTTAACAAGTATTTTATTCAAATACATCATACAGAGTCACATGTGCAAATTAGCACGATTAAGAAAACCTCATTAATAAAAACAAGTTCCATATTATTTTAGAACAAATCTAAAGCAGTCCTATGTCCTTTCCTGACTCTTACTGACTATGAAGAAATCATTTCCTATTTTGTCTTTGATCTTCTGTGATTAAAAACTACCTCTAATTTATCTAAGGTAATAAGTGGACAGATATAGAGTAAAAAAATTCACAAGTACCATAAAACCTCATTATCAGGTCTGGCTACTTACAAATCTTTAACTAGACCAACTAACTAGAAGGAAAATTGGACAATTTGCATTTTCCTTCCTTTCTGTTGCAGTATGCAAAGGCAAGTGAGCAACAGACTCTAGAGCAGAATCTATGCCATAAACCAAAGAAAAGAAAGAGCAATCTTATTTACACTTATGGATTTTAAGCTCCCACCCCTTTATATCTGATGTAATTATAGTATGTTTGTCACAGGAATTCCTTACTTTGAATCTTCTAAATAATATTTCTAGCAAACCTACAATTCCATGCAGTGACATATACAAAGAAGAGTTCTTAAGCTTCAGATTTTTTTTCCAATAAACTTGGGAAACAGCTCTTTAACACAGCACAAAGAAAGGATTCTCAGGCACTTGGAAAATGGCCCTCAAAGTCAAAAATTTATAGCTCCACATTGAACTGCAGAGGCTAATCTTGGGGAAACCACCCTCTAAGCCTCTTGACTTGACAGGTAATCCAAGGGGCAGAGCTCATAATTCTTCTGGACGTGGTATAGTGTGGGAGCTTGAGGTCTAGTCCTGCTTGTGTGGGGTCAACAACTCTGTGTTCAATGCTCTGTTCTGCTGAACTCTGGAAAGACCCCTGACACCAATTTTGAAAGAATTTACCAGAGGTGCTAAAAACATTGGATATTCAGTCTGTGCCTGTGTCTCTGATATCATAGGTCCCATTATCTCCGGAATGATGGAGAGAAGGACGTAGATCACAAACTTTTGGAAAATTCCACATACCCTTGTCATTGCTTAATTCTTAATTCAATAGGATAGGTAGGTGGAAAATTGTCCACCACTTAAATATTCCTTTACCAAACCTGTATAAATTTTATTTTTCTGGGGTGGTAACATCATAATAATTATAAATCCAAGCTTTGTATTAATCATGTATCCTTATAATTCCTAATATACTCTTCCAAGTATGTAATGCTAGCCAAGTTTCTATTGTCATTTTTCTCTGCCTCTGACCCCTCTCTGTAGAGACATTTCACTTCCCTAGGTTTTACTCCACTTGTTTCCCTTCCTGTCTTTCAATCTTGCTCTGCCTCACTCCAATTCTCCCCTATATATCTCTACAGGATATTTAACAGGGCTTTCACCTGTTTCCCAAACTTCACCATGTTAAAAAATGGCTTATTCCACTAGTCAATTTCCATGTTTCCAAATATACTACCATTTCCCATTTGTGTTAACTATTAAACAGGCCATATTTTCTGCAAAGGGCCAAAAAGCATATGTTATGCTAGGTATTTCTATGAGAGTTGTTTTCATTACTTATCTTAGGTTTCACCACTTTAAGGTGGTGTTGAAGCAGAAGGAGCGGGATAGAAAGGAGGGCAGGAAACGCCAATTCAAACGACTATGCAAAAAAGGAATGGTGTTTCATAAAAATATAAGAAGAAAAATACAGAAGTCCCCCTTTATTTACAATGTCACTTTCTGCAGTTTCAGTTACCCAGTCAACCATGGTCCAAAAATACTAAATGGAAAATTCCAGAAACAAATAATTTTTACACAAGTTTCATGTTACTCTGAGCAGCGTGATGAAACCTCTCATCATCCTAATTTATAAATTCAACTTTCTCATAGGCATGTACAAGGTGTGATCAAACATACAGTGAATGCTGCTGCTGCTGAGTGTCATCCAATGGTACGGCAGGGATCTTCAATATGGGAAGCAGTACATCAAAACTCAGTAACAGTGTGTGACAAGTTTCAACTTGTTCAGTGCAGTCAGTTGGGTGTGAGCTACAGTTGAGAGAAGGTGTATTTTAAAGTGTGCCATAAATTATGGATCACAAACAATGCACTAACATGAAATGGGCAAATGGTTTCATTCTCCAACATGACAACACTTCGTGTCACACATCACTTCTGGTTTACAGCAATTTCTGTCAAGTAAAAACATTATAGTATGTCGTCATCCACCTTATTCACCAGATCTTGCATTGTGCGACTTCTGGCTCTTGCCCAAAGTCAAAATGATTCAGGACATGGAGGCAGCCACAACAGCGCCACTAAAGAGACTCACAAAATAGGACTTCCAGAACTGCTTCAGAAAGTGGCAAGAATGATGAGATAAGCACGTTTGAAGCAAGGGGGAGTATTTTGAGGGGGATTAACAGCAATGTATCTTTTACTGTAATAAATTTTTTAATTTAAATATTCACTGTATATTTTTTTTAATCATACCTAGTCATATGTATAGGAAAAAACATAGTATATGTAGGGTTCAGTACTATCTGAGGTTTCAAGCATCCCCTGGAGGTCTTGGAATGTATCAACCGTGGATAAGAGGGATTACTATAGTCAATTCTTACACTGGTGAATTGATCTCACTATGTGGCAGTTGTTCTAAAGTCTTTACTTACACTGATGTTTTTAATTCTCACAATAAGTCTACGAGATAGATACTACTATTATTTCCTGTGAGGAAGCTGAGCCACTTAGAGACTAAATAACTTGCCCAAGGTCCCACAGTTAATAGAAGAGCCAGGATTCCATTTCCAGCACTCTGATTCCAGAAATCTTGCCCTCAACATAGATTTGCTTCTTCCAAAATTAAGACTTGATTATTTCAATATTGGTGAAGCTGAATATAGAACTAGCAGTGACTTATGACCAAATGCTTCAATTCTTTTGTGATTTACATATTAACCATAATAGTTGAGATATATACTAATTTAATTGATATTTTTGACGTTTGCTGATAATACAAAGAAACCGCTCAAATGTTGTCCAGGAATGATAGTCATTTTAGAAAACATGAAATACATTTTATGGTATTTGGATTCAGGCATAGAGTGACCATTTCTAGTTTGATTTTAAAACAAATCCCAGTTTATACCAGCTGTCCAGACATGATGGTTACTAGCACCTACTTTCACTTTCGAAAGTGTCCCAACTTACAATAAAATAGTCATTTTACTTACACACAATGAGTGTAACTGGCAGAAGTCAAGTGACATTAAATTCGGATCTGATCTCTTTAATATATTAGCTTTCGTATTAATAACATTCTTTATAGCAGCTCCAGAAGCCACTGCACTATGCCAACAACTGCCAATGGCTTTCTTTGTCTGGCATTTATTCTGTTACCTTTATGTGTATTTTTTTTGTGTTGTGTGGTTCCATCCCCAAGCTTCCTATTTAACAAAAATCTTTCACTTAGTTTTTTCTGCCCATAAAATTTATTAAGATTCCTGATTAACTCTAAAACTTGTAAAAGACCAAAAAAATCAATATAAAGCAAATACTCTCCTCCTTTCTACCTCAAAAAATATGTGATAATAAAATTTCTTAATTGTCACCCCAATAAATTAAAAAAAAATTTCCGTGCACCTAAACCTACATAAAATTATCTCTATAAATGCTAGTTTATAATCTTATATGATCATAAATAGGAGAGTTCTATTGATTTTTTTCTTTTCAAATGTTTTACAGGAGGATTTGATACATCACCATGTGAATTTTAAATGATCTTTTATTCATCTTCTTACAATAAATATGTGCATAAAGGCTGACAAGGGCTGCATTTGGTTTTAATAATTATCATTTTTCTTTTCCTCATCCTAAAATCAGTTGTTTTTACCATCACAAGCTCAGTAGTGCCTTTTCCCATTTCTCTTTTTTCTGCCTCTTTCTACCTTCAAACATTTCATTTCACTCTAGTCCTTTTGTCAAATCACTGCCTCTCCTCCTCCAATACTTTCTAATCTATAATAACCAACCTAGTGACATGTCTATCTTTAAGGATTCCATTATCGCTTTTTGGAAACAAGCCACTATTCAATTTCATTCTCTTACATGATGCTTCCCATACAGCCTGCAGCTCAGCAATTGCCTTCCTAGACCTATACTTTCTCTCTATCACTTTATAATTCGTCTGAAAAATTACTTTTGGTTCCCTTACACAAACTCCCTGCCCTCCTTGCCCTTGGGGCAAATTCATCTATCAAATATCACCTATCAGGTGGATAGTCTGCTTGGGAAACTTGGCTGGCAAATTAACCTGCCCAGCCCCTGGGCTTCATTCACCATATTGCTTATGAAGATCATTGGGAAACTGACCTGCCAAAGGAGGGAGGACATGTGTGTCCTCCCTCTGTGGAGGAGCAGCTCATGTATGCCCTGAAGCATCGGGTTCATTACTTTACCCTTCGCTCAGTCCACTTAGGTATAGCTGTTAGAGGGTACAGTCAATCACTAGTTCTAGCTGCTCCATGCTAGTGGTAAATCAGTATGAAGAAGAAACTGCCCACTGTGTCCTGCTTAGTGATTTGAAAGTTTTGACAATGTTCTCTCTTTCTAAGCCAGCGTGGGTTTTTAAGATCTTAGTGTTTAAACTATCATGATTATGATGCCCAGTACAGAATTGTGTTCATCTTTAATTTCCCTGAAATTTCCTTTCTCCTACCATGATTTAGCACCACTTAAATGGTCTCAGTTATCCAAAGACAAGTTTAACCTCACTGTGATAATGACATATCATTAAAGGGTTCCCTGTAAAAGTAGCTTGGATGTGTGGTACCTTTTGAGAGAAACCGCAATAAGTTCTGAAGATCACACTTAATGAAAAGAAGTGGATATTTCACTAAAGAAGTAAGAAAAGTATAGCTTCAGAGTCACATGACCAAAAATAAATTATATACCATGTTTCCCCGAAAATAAGACCTAACTGGACAATCAGCTCTAATGCATCTTTTGGAGCAAAAATTAATATAAGACCCAGTATATATTATATTATATTATATTATATTATATTATATTATATTATACCCGGTCCCGGGTCTTATATTAATTTTTGCTTCAAAAGACGCATTAGAGCTGATTGTCTGGCTAGGTCTTATTTTCGGGGAAACAGGGTATTCTATTCTATAATAATGTTTTAAACAGTCATTTCTTCCTAATTACCTGTTACCTTGTTCCATCATGAAAATGGTCTTACTTAAGATAAGAAGAAATCAGGAAAAAGGATGTAATTACTGCAAACAAAGAATTAATTGTATCATATATTTTAGAGCTATTGATGTGATACTTAAGAAAAGCACATATTCACTTAATGTGGACAAGAATTTGACCAAATCTTAATCACGAAAAGTGAATATGGTTCTGTGTGTCAGCTTTACAATTAAGACTCCTATAAGAATTTCACCAACCTCTTTGATTTTTATGGGCAGAGATCATACTTAATAAGACAAAAATCGGTATGCTTAGGGCGAAATGTTTCAAGATGAAACTACTAGTGATTTAGAAATATGCAATAGCCATGACTCCGGGAAGACCATCAGAAGTTAAACTTAAAAACAGAAACAAAATAAGATGCCTTAACTCATTCAATCCCATTTCTCCAAATATCATCCTTTCATTTAATTTAGAAAACAATAATTTTTAGAAGTCAATAGCAAACCAAACTTCATGAGATTTTATATGTTATGTCCTTCCAACTATGGTCTGCAGCTATAGAATAAGCTGAAATTTTACTATATGATATAGAGTAAATCATAAGATTGCATTAACCCTATGAATCACAAATACAGATAGGGGAGAGAGAAGAAAAAATTATAGTTGATCTCAGTTTGGTCTCACTGAAAATATAATACTTGTTCTTATTCTCATTTTGCATTAAATAAAATAGAAATATCTAAATTTTTTAAAGGCTAATTTGAAGGAATTTATTAGCCTTCAAACACAAATTATGAGGAACAGTGGCTCTTATGTCAAATTATTATTTTTACTTTAAGCTTTTAAAATTGCAATATTGCTATTTTGAAATTTCAATATTGCAATACTGAAAGCAAGGAGAAATATTTAATAGTCTCTTTCAAAGACTCAAAACCATTTCAAACAGTGTACCTAGATATTATAAATCCCTTATTTCTCTGTCCCTCCCAAATTACAGCCTAGTCTTAGAATCACTTGACTAAATGACACTTCTATAAGACACAAAAGCTACTGATTTATTAGGAAATGGCTTGAAGCTCTATTTTCACCTCATCTGTTACTCCTATGTATATTGTTTACAGCAACAACAGAAAAATCATCATCAATCAGTGGGTCAAAGACAAAAGCAAATAGAATGATTACGAGCATACAAGGAAAAAAAAATATCTTGGTTCGATGACACTGAGCATTGCTTAGGAGCCTAACCTCCGCATTCTTGAATTGTCACCAAGAGATGATAAAGAAGTGCTGAAAGGAACAAGGGATCTCATTGTTACCTGTCTATGCTCCTTAGCTGAGAGGAGGCAAAACCTGTTGTACATCACACAGCAATCCCAGGCTAAGAATTAACAACCCTGCACTCAATGAGAAGCTTCCAGAGCCCATTTCTTGGAAGTCCTTTCTGTTTAGACATGGTCCTCTTTGTGCAGTGGCTGAAGTGGATTGAGCAATTGGTTTTGCTGAGCCTGGAACCTTTGTTATACTGTATGAGGTCTGTGTTAACTAAAGACACAAATATCCTCAAATGAAGACAAGTTTGTGAGAGACCAAGAGACCGAGTTAATAAGAGAGGATGCAGAGAAAGCGCATAAGGAAATTTTAAAATTAAACATTAGTCCTTGATTGACTTGTGACACTGGTGATGCAATCAGAATAGGTAGGAGGGTCTGTTCTACTTCACTGTTTGAATTTGGGTCTGAAGACCCAATAATTTACGATAATGCTCACATTCTTTTAAAACAATTCCAGAAACTGTGGTTGTTTAACTCACTAGGAGAAAGAACTCCATTTGGCCCCACTCATGTTTTCCTTCCAAGAATAGTAATGAGGATTAATAAAAAGCATGGCTGAATAGAAATCTTATTAGTCTACCAAGGGTGAACAGGCATTGGCCAATCTGTAAAGGGAGCTAAAATTAAATTCTTAATATAATTTAATGTCAATTAAATGCATATAGTAAAGAATGACCACCCTGAAAATTAATCTATTTAATAGTTAAAATATAATCAAATTGGTCTGTTTTACAAATGTAGCTCTGCTTCCTTTCTAATTAAGCACCATCTTATGAAGTTCAATTTCCCAGATGCCTGGAATTTTTTTAAAGTTTTGTAGGCATGTCTTCAAAATAGAAGGGACTTTGCTTCTTATAATAGGAAAATTGCCTTCTTGTCTTAGCAATTGCCAATTAACTTCACGACCCTAGAGAATTTCAAGGACAGGAAATCAAACTAAAATCAGGAAGGAAAATTAAATAGCAAACATGGTTTACAGAGTTACAGAAAGGTAGTACTATAGCATTTTGTAATCTATAATGCTGCTGCCGCTGCTCTTACTGGATCTGGCAGTGGCATCTGGGGATGGAACACCCAGTAGATACGCCAGACACCCCACAGAGTATGTGTGTGCCCACAAGTTGGATGATATTTCTTCTTGTTGAATCAGTTGGCATAGCTCACTTGGCTTTTCTATGCTCTAGCCCCAACAATCTCAATTTCTATGTATATTCCTCATGGCCATCATTTTCCAGTCTTTAAAATTACAGTCTCTGATAGCCTATGAATCATCCTGAGTTTGAACCCTAAATTAGATGCTACACTTTAACAGGAGACATATTATCTCCAAGAAGAGGGATTGCCTCACAATGAGGTCATGGAAACTCTAGTTATACAGTTTGAAAAACAAAAGCATTTCCTTTCTCTTTCACCTCCCAGTGATTTTTTTTTTTTTTTCTTTACAAGAGATAAAATCTGACAAAGTGAAATATAAGCAACTGACCGTGTGGAACCTGACCCTGATTAGCATTTCCCTGTGTTTCTTTAGTGTTTCTTTTTCTATTTCTTATTGTAAGAAACTGTCTTTTGTGATACATTTTAAACAGAATCAGATTTAGAAAAGAAAATTTGTTTTTCAATTTTGGAAAAGAGAATTCATGCATTCTTCCCTCCTTTTCATGCCATAAACATTTATTGAGCATGTTACTGGGCACTGAGATCATAAAGATAAATCATGGCTTCTGCTCTTAGGGAGCTGTAGTCCAGTGTAGGGGCAGGAGGCAGCTACAGAATAACATCATAGTTATCATTGGCCCAGGGTTCATTGGGATCTCAAAGGAGATAAACTTGAGCCAGACTGGAAAAGAGGAAAAGGTATTAGGGAAGGCTTTCTAGGCAATGTAAGCTGTGATCCAATCCCCAAGGACAACAGGACTTAATAAGGTGAAGACTTAAGGGGGGCGGGGGGTGGGGGGTGGGAGATGAAAAAAAATAAATAAATAAGGTGGAGACTGGCTCTTCAGGCAAGGGAAGTAGGATGTGTAGAAAGGGGGCAGAATGTGGTGGTTAAGAAGGATAGGCTCTGTATGTTACGTATATTTTACCATATTTTTTTATTAAAGGAAGCAGCAGTATGGGTTTTGAAGCGAGGCTATTGTATTGCACTTGGGCAAATTACTTACCCTCTGTGTTTCCAAAAATGTAAAGTGAGAAGCAGTACCTACCTCCTAGGAGTAAAACCCTGGGGGCTTTAACATTCACAATGCACTTGGACTCCTGCTGGCTTTAGAGGAAGCACTAAATAAATGTCAGCGTTTATTATTGTGTATACAGACCCAGAGATGAGTGAGGGCAGGGTATCTTCAAGGGCATGGTGAGTTTAAGTTCCCTTCTCCAAAAGGAAAAGTCGAGGAGACATAAGAAGGAACACAGAAAAAGAGAACTGAATAAGATGATGGATGTTAACTAAACTTATTTCAGCAATTATTTCACATTATATCTAAGTCAAATCATTTTGCTGTATACCTTAAAGTTATATAGTATAGGTCAATTATATCTCAAAAAACTGGAAAAGATAGAACGATAGGTAGGTACGTAAGGAGGGAGGGAGGGAGATAGACAGAGATAGAGACAGAGAGAGAAAGAGAGAGAGAGAGAGAGAGAGAGAGAGAGAGAGAGAGATAGCATTTTGAAGATATCACTTTTACCTTCCTGAGGTCCTCACTGAACTTTGAATGTACGAAGCGTATATCCTTGAGAATATATCTTTCTTGAGAATATACTACTTGAGAATAACATGTCAATGCAAAATAATTATGTCGTCTAAAGTTAAAACACTCCTTTTCAGAGGGCAGACTGATCATACTGCTCTAAATATGCCTTCTACTTCAAGGCCTGAGAAGGAGTGCAGTCTGAACTCTACGGATGCCAAACATCCCCAGGAAACCCATGTTTGGTTACATAACACCATTTGACAGTCTGTGGATAGAGAAATGTTATGTTATGTTGCCACATGTTACAATGACAAGACAACGATATGAGAAGATATAATAAGTCTTTCCCATTAAAAAAATAATATAGGGGCGGACAGGTGGCTCAGTTGGTTTGAGCGCGATCTCTGGGCAACAGGGCTGCTGGTTCGATTCCCACATGGGCCAGTAAGCTGCAACTCTGCAACTAGAACAAAGTCAATAAGCTGCCGCTCAGCTCCCGGGTGGCCAGATGGCTCAGTTGGTTGGTGCGCAGGTTTTCAACCACAAGGTTGCCAGTTCGACTCCCACAAGGGATGGTGGGTTGCCCCCTCTGCAGCTAACAACAGCAACTGGACCTGGAGCTGAGCTGCGCCCTCCACAACTAAGATTAAAAGGACAACTTGACTTGGAAAAAGTACCGGAAGTACACACTTTTCCCCAATAAAGTCCTGTTCCCCTTCCCCAATAAAATCTTAATAATATAGAAATGTTAGAACATTAGAAGCTTGAGTTGCTTAATGTCTAAAGTGAAGAATAAGATAATGAAAAAATAAGGCTAGATGTTTTCTAGGGACCCAAGGGACCTTGAATATCCTATGAACTGATTGATAAACAGGCTGTATGGGATCAAGGCAGGATACAAATCCCTGGGGAAGGAGAAATAGCTGTCTAGTCTAGAAAACTTGTCAGACAATGCTACCAGGAATGTTTGCAGGAGACAGTCCAATAATACTTGTTTGGCTTTTATTTCTAACTTTCCTATAAAGATATGCCACTAATTTGTTACCCGTGACTTTAGCTAACCTTTCTTAAATCTCTGTTTTCAGTGCACTGTAGCCTAGTGAGTGGATAATGTACAAATGGATCGGGTCAGTTTGCTCAGACTGACTTTTAGTGTACACATTTTTGCCTCATATTGTTATGATAATATTGATCAGAGATGTGCTAGAAGCTTTAACCTTAATCTCAGAAATGCCTCATTTGCATCAACAAACATTTTTCTCTTTGCCCTAGCACACAATACTAGAGACTAGTGGTGTCATGTGCATATCACACACCTGCATGGGGATCTAAGGAAAGTACTAGAAACACCATGCAGAATCCCAGTAAGGAAATGGGCCATGGACTATGGGTGTCAGGGGAAAAGAAAAAAAGGGGGGCGGGGGGATTAATTTCCCTTATCTTCCTATTAGACAACAATTATACAATTCCCACCCCTCATCTGTGAAATACTGGAATGCTTCTGCTTCCTCTACACCTTCCTTGAGAAGTGGCTAAAACTCAGTACCTTCTTGCACCTTAATCTTGTTCAATGTTGCTTGCCAACATTTTTCACTTCTGAGAACAGAAATGTCCTATTCATACAGATATTATCTTGTGAGCTCAGGGCTTTGCCAGACTCTGCCCTGTCAGCTTTCTCACATCAGCCAGAAATGCCCAAGCCACAGATGTAGCCCATTATGGCAAAGCCACGTCGAAGTGTCCTGACTACAGGGACAAAACACAGAATGGCAGCCTCTCATACAGCAGGCATTCTAACAGCCTGTCCCTAAGTTAGCCATGTGGTATTTTTATACTGAATTTGTCCCACAATTGTTCAAAGCTAATCTCTAGGTACTAGGGAAACAGTCAATACTCTAAGAGTTTTCTCCAGGTACATAATATGGTCAGGATAGCTATAAATGTAAAGATACGCTGAATGGAAAAAAATAAAGGAAGAAAAAGAAATTTTAAATACGAATTTGACAAAATCCTCTTAACCTGTAGTCCATGAATCACCTGAAAATGCATGCAAATTTGTATAACATATACTGGGGGGGGGGGGGGATGTCAAAAAAATGTATACAAGTAGTCACTTTGGTCAACGTTACTCAAGCAGTAGTTCACCATAATCAGAAGTGTCTGGACGCTGATGGTAACCACTTTGAGCACCTCTTGTAATTGCAGAAGTCAAACGTGACTTGTATTCATCTTTTGTTATCGGTATATATTGAGTATTATAATTAATACAGTTTTTTCCTTTCTTAAAGGGTGTATACATTTTTTTGCACCCTCTATGTATGTATACTTTTCATAGGAACCTAAAGCTTGTAGTAGATTCTCAAAGAGTTCTATGATTTGAAAAAGCTAAGAACTATATGATAAAAAAACAAAAACAAAAAAAAACCCTATGTATTTCAGTGTATAAAAATACAACTCAGGTCCCCAAGCTAGGAGTTAACAAGAAAACATAAAATACATCACTTTTTGCTTCCATTTGCATATCTCTGAGTAATGAATGTAAATTCCAAATTAATATACAGTATCTGCCATACACATTCGGTTCGTGAAAAGTTACCTTGCTTCAATAGCTCATCAAACAATTTTGACAATATAATTTGTAATTTGGCTTTAAATACTTTCATCCTAATGCCAGAAAAAAAATTTAAAAAGATATCCTAAATGTAAAACAATTCCAAAATAAGAACCGATGCAGTAAATGAATCATTTAATTGAATACTTGCTGAATTTGAGATCCAATCACGCTTGGGTATGTGGAGAATTCTATTCTAGGGGTGGCGCCATTCCAGGAAGGAAGGCGGAAAAACCTGTAACTGAATCTCTTTCACCACTTTCCCAAAACAAATATGTGTGCATTCCATAACACCAGCAGCCATCGGCTTAGCTGCAGCTGACCAAGTTTAAGATGACCTCCAAAATCTGTTATTAGTAACATTCTTGCCTTCATGGAATTACCAAAATGCCTAAGGGGTCAAGGTTTCATTAATGTCGAGCTAAACTCTTCTCCCTCTGCCTGCCTTCTATTGCTTTGGTGCACGCACTAGGAAAATTCTGTCATCCACCATACGCAGCTGTATCATGAAACAGCAGGCTGTGTTAACTGAGGGTTAGAGCTATGTACTGGTATGTCTCTGCTAAATGTGAAGTCTGAAGACTGGGACTTAGGCTGACCCACTAGGATTCCAATATATGCTTATGATTACTATTAAGCCAGCTACTCCCAACGTGTAAGCTAGTTTGTATCAGTTACATGATTTTTTTGGGGGGTACGGAGATCATAAACTCTTTCAGAGTTCCAGAAAAATTAAGTTTTTGCTTGAGTCTGATTCTTTAAAAATTAATGCTTTACACTTCAAGACACCATATGGTATCCATAAAGAGTCGAAGACCCAAAGTGAGATATTTTTATTAATCTAATTTCATTGCTTTGGCTGGAATAATTGATATCTCTTTGACAACTTGTTTGTTGAGTCAACCCTACCTCACAAATAAAATCTTGCAAATATGTGTATAGGATCTCTTACTACTTCCCTTACCAATCCTCAATACATTCACGCTGAATTGTTGGCCCGTTCTTCCACCCTCTCTTTGCCCCACACTCTATCCATACACCAATACACCCACATCACACATGCCCAACTCAAATATCATTTCTTCTGTGAAGCAAACCCTGTGTTCTCTCCAGAGACTACAAAGCTAAACAAGACATGATTCCAAACTATCATGGGTTCCTGTGTAAGTTCTTAGGCACACGAACTCCACCTTGTTTAGCTTCAATCCTTCACAGTGCCCTCAAGAGAAGACACTCAATGAATGTTTGCTAAAAAGAAAAATTTTAAAAGAATAAATGGATGAAGGAACTGACTGACAGATGAATCTAAAGGTCTCTATTTTCACAGTTAAAATTTTTATTTATTTCTCTCACATACTTATAATGCTAAACAGTACAATTATTTGGATAAAGTGTTCAATATACTGTTTATTTTCATTAATTAATCTGTTTGCTAAATGTCTAACTCCCATTCTTTCTTGGCCAACTCTTGGTCCAGTTTCTAGAATGCTACCACCTGAATTCCTTGTTTATGTTTCTCTCTCTCAATCTCTCTTCTCTCTCTCTCTCTCATTCCTTTAAAATATATGAGCTAAGATACTTTTCCCAAATATCAATCTGATAGTATATTTGAGGTACTCTGACTCATATCCGTCACAATCTGAATAGGGCAAAAACCCTAGTTAAAGACTTGAGAGTTCTGAATAGCCTGGGCTCGTCCACTGACTCTTTGTGACCTTAAAAATTACTGCTCTGAGATGTAGAGTCCTGAATGAAAAATGAGAGGTGGTAACAGGTGTAACCTTCAGTTCCTTTCAGCTTTATGTATTCTAGAGAACGAATTCTCTGTATTTTGCTACGATAAGCTTACTATGCAAGCCTTGTGAGTAGGAAGAATAGCAAGCTGTCTACATCAGGGGACTGAGTTCTAGGGCCCAAAGACCACATCCAGCCCATCACCTGTTTTTGTAAATAAAGTTTTATTATATAACACAGTTATGTCTATAGGTTTATCTATTGTTGCTTTCATGCTAACAATAGCAGGGTTACAACAGAGACTATATGGCCAGCAGAGCCCAAACCACTGGCCTTTTGCAGAAAAATTTTGCCAGTCCCTGGTCTAAATCATATTCATTGAGACGTGTGACTTCCTGCCTAAAGAATTCTCTGTTCTCTGGAATATCACCATTAGAGATTTAAAAATTATGCAATGCTTTGGAAAGGCAAAACACCTTAAGTATTAAGGAGATCGTCCCCTTGGCAAGAATCAAACAATCACTACCTGGTACGCTACAGGGAAAATGCAAGGGCTCCAGCAGTCAAAACAAATTGAGCAGACACCAAAAATAAATCTTTTTACATCCTTTTTACATCCACCACTGGGAGATGAGCCTTTAGATTCTAACAGTTTAATGGATTTTATCTAGACCTGCTCCCTTGCCTAGCCCCTCATATGTGCAACAGCCAATACCTATTGGACAGTAGATGGCAAACAGGTACATTAATAAAGTAAAACCACCCCAAGGGTCTACATACATTTTACCACTCTTGGTCCCTGATGAAATGGTATGTTTGAATTTCAAACACCATTACTCTGAATAAAGGAAGGCTGACACAAAATAACATCTACTGTATTACTGTGTTTACATGACTTCTAAGAATAGGTAATACTAATCTCTGGTGACAGAAGTCAGAAACTAGCATGAAGGGGCTAATTGAAGAAAAAGACAATTTCTGGGGTGATGAAAGTATTCTATATCTTGTTTCGGATGGTAGTTACATGGGTAAAAGCAAGCTAACTAAACACTTAACTGTGCATTTTACTGTATATTAAGTATACCTCAATTTTTAAATTTATTTAGTCATTATTATCACTAAATAAAAGATTTTTTCCCTTTGTTTGGGGATATACCTTCAGAAATCTTGATCTTTAGGATCACTGTCATTATATAATTTTTGATCCATTATGGATACGGGGGTGAGGTGAAAGCAAGAGGAGAAGATTGGAGAAAGAGGGGTATTTCCTATTAAGCCTGGCGCCCATTTCCTTCAGAGGCACTTGCTTGCAATATGTCTTCAGATATCTCAGTTTTGGGACCTAGTCTTTCAGGTAAAACTCAAAAGCAGAAAATGAGGAAACAAGTGAAGCAGATTATTTTCCTTAAATTGTATCTGTGTGTGTTTGGGTTATTAAAAAATACAGAGAAAATATTCAACACATATTCACACGTTTCTCTACTTTATTTAAATTTATTCTAGTTTTGTACCATTACTAATAGAAGTATTAAATCTAGCATATATGATATAAAATTTATCTTTCAAAAAATAAATTATCAATGAATGCTCTCTTTAAATTGTAACAAAAAATAAAATGTTGTGGAATTTTTAAACAGTACCCAATATTCGTATTATTGGGATACAAATTTACAATCATATAAAAAATAAAAATCATTTCTGCTTATTGGACAGGTATATATTTTCCACAGAAAAGCTGAAAGAACAACCATTATACCGATATATTATCCTGACTCGGGTAACTTGATTGAAGTAAACCAAACTGTACTTAGAGTAATTGAAGACACTAAAACTAGACAACAATTTATGCTTACTGCACAGACAGCATACGGACCCAAGAGATCAATTAAATAAGCTAAGTTAAGTGAGAAGAGGAAAGGTGTTTTTATAAAATTAGTACAGGTCTGAAACCATGTTTTGGTTAAAATCTAGGATTATCCAATTATCTTCATTTCCAACTTAATAAAGATAAAAGTAGAATTTAAGTGTTAGAAGAGACTACTAATGGAACCCCTTCATTATCCAAATGAAGAAACTGGGCTAATCTGAGTTCAGTCTGACTCCAATCATTTTACCCAAGTGCACAGTAAGTGGTCTTTACACTCCCTTATAGTCTCACGTGACCTGGCCTCAGCCATACCAGCACCTGTGGCTGCATGCTGCTGTCCCTTTGATTCAGACTGGTTCTCCTACCAGAAACTCTCCTCCCACTCTCACTCCCTCTACTAGCAATGTAAGACTTAACTTAGTTATTGACTCCCGGAGTTTTTCTTAACCCCCTCTCACTCACCAACCTGAGCCCTGAATGTTAGTTATATAATACCTTCTCTGCTCTCCCAGAGCAACTCGTGCATTTTTCCTGAATCATTTTTTCCAACCATTCCAATACTGAGTGTGCACTCTGGGCTAATGCTAGGGATACAGAAAGAGAGAGATTGTTTCTGCCCTCAAGGAGCCAAACTTCAGATGAAGCTGAAATCGCCTGTTAATGAGTCCATCTATTCTCGTCAATGGACTGATTATTAACCATCTTTGTGCCCCGGAACCTGATACCGTGAATGGCATACAGCCGCTCAACAGATATTTGTTCAAATTCACTTTTATCGTGAGAGTTGAAGTTTAAATTCTTCTTGCTTTAATGAGCAAAATTTAATCTTTAGAACAATTAAGGATATATTTGCCTTCTATTAGTTACCATGCTGCTCTTAGTTTTACATGTCAAGGCATGCTCATTTATAATTGTTGCCAGTTTTAATTTTTATTAATTATTCTTCACTTCATAGCATATTACCAAGAGTGTATATAATCCTATAAATAAATAAATCCTATAAATAGAGGCTAATTTAGTGGATTCTGGGAAAGCAGGTAGTATGTAAGGTCAGAACAATATATCCCCTAACAGAATACCAATCCAAGATTTCTAATACTTCTAGGGTCAAAATCATAGCAAATTATAAAAATATCATATATTTAATTGGATTATTATCTTCACTACTATTTAATGAATTAACTGTTCACTTACTCAATAAGAATATATGTACCTGGTATTGGATTACGTTAGGGATACTGAGATGAATAAAACACGGTCTTGGGCCTCAACAAACTCCTGGTCTTTGGAGAAGTCAATTATACAAGTACAGTGCTGCTAATAAGTAGTGAAATAAGTGCAATACTAGAGGAATGTATGAGGTAGAGAAGGCACAAAGATGGAAGTGACCAACCTGGGTTGAGGTGGGAGGGTCAGGGAAGACTTCCCAAAAAAAGCAATGCTCAGATTTTGGAAGACGTCCCTGAGAGCTTCCCAACCCAATGAGAGGTCTCATTCTACATTTCAGCCTCCACTGTGTTCATTCAGCAACCATTTGTTAAGCCTCTACTAAGTGCCATGCCCTTTGATGGGGGAGGGAGAAGGTAGTTAAGGATTCAGCAATGAAGAAAACAAACAATGTTCTTGTCCTAACAGTGCTCACATACTATTGTGGGGCTAGGGATGAAGTTTCATCTTATATACAAGAATGTTATTATCAGTAGATTTTTAAGTAGGACACTAAATGTGCTTAAGTCTTGCATTTTATAAATGCTACGTTTCTTTGACTTTTACCAGATTTATAGCTCTTACTGGTAAATTTTAAAAGCTCCCCCCTTCAGTCTGCCTTTTCATTCTTCATCTCCCCAAAAGCTAAGTTTTCTCAAGAAGTCTACTTGCTGCCTCTGTTTCCTTACCTCACATTCATTCTTCAATCTGCAGCAAACTGGCTTCCACCTCTACAACTCCATTAGACACACTCTAGCAAAGCTCTTTCTTGGTAGCCACACTACAATCCAGTGGTCTTCACCTTATTGGTCATTTAGCTACTCTTAATGTGGTTGTCCACTCATTCTGAATCCAATGCCTTGGCCTCCGGAACGCTCGTATCCTTTTGGCCTCTGTCAGAGGCTCTCAATGCTCTGCCATTGCCTGCGTGGCACTGCTCCTGCTCCAGGTTTCTATCTTTGTTCTACCACTGTCTCTACAGACATTCCATGTTCTCCTGCCAGATCTCACTCAGTCCCAGGTTTAACTATCTTCCAAATGCTCAAGTCCCCTTGAATAAATAGTTAGGAACTCTCAGCCTTGCCCTCTCCCCCAAGTTTCAAACTTGTGTAGCCAACTATCCTGTGGGCATATACCACTTAGCTCAGAATTTCACACGCTAAACTTATCTCCCCATCCACAATCTGCTCTTCTAGCAGAATTCTCAATTTCAATTAATATCACTCCAAAACAGAAATCCAAATTATTTTTTCCTGGTCCCCAGTATGCACTTAATCAAGAAATCAAACCAACTTCATTGTTTGATTTCCCCACAGAATCCAGTACTTCCTTTCATCCATATCCCCACGACCTTAGTGTAGGCCCTACCACCTTTACTTGAACAATGGCATTAGCCTTCTAAATTATTTCTCTCCCCCCAGTCACGATCCTCCTTAAAACCATCTTTTATACTGTAGAGAAATAAAGAGACTGGGGGATCCTGGGACAGAATGAGCTAACAGTTATAAAATCACAATTTTTATTTTATGGATTTTAACCCAATATTGCTGAAACCAGATTAAAATAATAACTATTTGAATCCAGTATGATCAGGATGGGGGTGGGGAGTAGAAGAGAGAATAAACTAGGGTAAAGTATGGTTGACTGAAGTGAGTTCCTTCTTAAGACACATAAAAAAGTCTTCAGGGCCAGCCTGGTGGCTCAGGCGGTTGGAGCTCCGTGCTCATAACGCCAAAGGCTGCCGGTTGAATTCCCACATGGGCCAGTGGGCTCTCAACCACAAGGTTGCCAGTTTGACTCCCACAAACACAAAGTTGCTGGTTCGACTCCTGCAAGGGACGGTGGGCTGCGCCCCCTGCAACTAACAACAGGCAACTGGACCTGGAGCTGAACTGTGCCCTCCACAACTACGATTGAAAGGACACAATTTGACTTGGAAAAAAATCCTGAAAGAACACACTGTTCCCCAATAAAGTCCTGTTCCCCTTCCCCAATAAAATCTTTAAAAAAAAAAAAAAAAAAAAGTCTTTAGAGTAGTAAAGTACTTCCATGAACTCTAAAATGAATTGGTACTAATTTCTTTAACTTCCACAACAAGAACTTTTTTACAGTCTGGATAAAAGGACTATCATGTTTGTTTAGGATTGATATAATCAAAATCAGCTTCATTTGGGTTTCTTCTAAGCAATGGCTCATGTTGTTTTAGCTGGTGTTGACTCATTGCCCCACAAAGGATGACACAGCTTTAAACAGGCAGAGCCTGGCTTGCTTTTTCCAATTACATACTTCCAGCAACTGGAAGAAGTGGGAGTTCTCTAGAGTGGAGCTTTCTGCAACTAAGCACAACTCAGATTTTACAAACACAGTTGCCAAATCAACCTTGTAATGACTGAGCTTTATAAATGAGGAGGGAGAGAAGTTAAGCTTTGGTATGTTAAAAATCACAGGGGCCAGGCACCCTCTGTTTTTCAAAACAGAATCTGCAGAAACTTACAGTCAGCGTTTTTTCCCCATTTAATTGCTTTCTCTATTGAGGTTAGCAAATGTTTTTCTTTAAGATGCCAATGAAAAGTTGCAGCAAGTGTTTTTTGAGACTTTCCACGTTACAGTTAGCGAGATAACGTGCACGGGTAGCTGTAACAGTGTTTGAAAGGAAGCTAAGGAAATGCCATTCTCATAATCATCACCATCTTTTCTCTAGTTCTACATTCTTAATGTTTCCCAGTTAAGAAGCCAGTTTTCCCCTCCTGCATGATTTCCTCGCTGTTGGGTCTCACTGCTCCCAGAACACACTGGACCATGCTGTGGACCTCAGTCCCCTGGTAATGGGAGCTGGTGACCAAGGGTCAGCAGAAGGAATTGAGAGCCTGGCTCAACAAGCTGGCTATTCCTTCTGAGCCTCTCAGCGAGAAACTTTCCCATACTTTGCTTCCCAGTTGCACCACAGAGATTGTTCCTCACTCATGACTGATCTTTCATGATGCTTAGTTCCTATTAGTAACACACTCTGAACAACTTGGCTGGTTAAGAATAGTTAGAGAAGACTTCTAAATACATTGCAGTTAGCAGAGCAGTCCAGACCATACTGTTTATATATAACTTAACTGACTGTCCAATCTCTGTAGCTTTGATGTCCTAAGAACCAAAGTTTATCAAAATGACTACCTTAAAAAATAAACACAAGTGCCCAGAGCCTGGAGGCCATTCTGATTTTGACCTCTCCTAAAGATTCAAGTCCAGACTATGATGGGCCCTGGATTTGTTTTCTAAAAAGATAACCCTTGAAGCCCTAGGTTCAGCATTATTCATGGCTCTGAGATCACTGATGGATAAGGACTGTGCTCGGGTTTATGGGAGACTAGGGGTGGCTCATGGGTCTGGATTGCCACAACCTCTCTTATCGTTCCCTAAATTTTTGAGCAAGATTTAGAATACAATTGATCTTCACAAGCGCATGGCCTAGGACCTGGCTTGGTCTCTCAGCTGGCTTCAAATCAAGATATGGTGAAAACTTGACTGAATATTGGGAAACAAAACAGGAAGGCTTCATTAATTCTTATGGACTGTTTTCTCAACTTGTATTAAAAATGCTTACGTTATAAATTATATTGCAAGGAACAAAGTGAAAAATGTATTTTTAACCACAGAAATCTATCTTAGTAGCTAAAGAAAGCAATTAATAAAACTAAAATGAAAACTTCTAAGAGCTAGTTACTAAGAACATGAACCTAAGGATTATAAGGATTAAAGAATTAAAAACTGCCCTCCCACCAATTCTTCAAAAACAAAACAAAAAAAGCCACAGGAAGATTTCAGACTCCCTCCTCAGGAAGATTTCAGAAGATTCCCTCCTCAGGAAGTTACAGACTGCTTAGATCTCACTTTCTTGGTCTAGAGGAATGATTGCTCTAGAACTTTTTGCCTATGTTAAAATATTGTTGCCTAAATAAGATTGCATGAAGGGTAAGAATGCAGCTTTCAAAGTTTTAAAAAATCCCATCGAGTGATAACAAAATTTCTCAAATAAGCTATTGAAATCTATTCATATTTAACCCACTCCATGCTTATTCTAGTAAAACAAAATAGAAATGATTACAAAAGGAAAGACTAAATCAAAACGGAGCTTTTATAACATCTACTGCATGAAAGTTGCTATTGCTCGTTGCTAAGTGGGATACAATCATACTGTCCCTGTTCTCAGTAAACAATCAAATTCAGGAAGAAGAACACTAGATCCAAAATATATTACAAATGTTTCAAGATTTAAATAACGGGTTTAAAAAGCAAAAGTTTTGGAAGGCCTGGGTGGGACTCCTGGCTCTATCACTACCTCACTGTGTGATCTCAGGCTACTTCTCTGTGCCTCAGTTTCTTCCTATGTCATAGGACTGTTGTAAGGATTAAATGAGATAATGTATGTCAAGCTCAGTAAGTCATCAATAAAGCTAGGCTTTTTTTTTTTTAAGAGTTGACACCACAGACAGTGCATGATTAATTACCAAATGATCATTGTTATGGCAGGTGAAAACTCTTCTGGTTACTATTGTCAAGAAAATTTTCAGAAAAGTTTAGTCCTTCTTCCACTATGTTTATTCTCTTTGGTTTTACTTTTCATCTCCTGCCACTTAAATATGGGTATAGTTCCAACCATTGACATGTTAACTTTGGCTACTGTGTGATTTTTTCAGTGTGGTAATGAAGTTGGGAAATGTGGGCAGGAAAGACATCAAATAACCTATTACTAGTTAGAATTCTTTTCAGTACCTTTAACATTTTTTCTAAATACCTGTCAGGTTTCTCTACAGAACTAAAAATACAAATCCATTGATGGACCTTAGTAGAAAGGCAAATGCACTGGCCAGTGTTTTCTAAGTTGATTTTCATAAATGAATATTGAACAGGAAATTTCAAAGGAATTATCTTCCCTATACATTATAGATGTACAAATAAAGACAAAGATTTATGTGTTATTCATAAAAGATAATCAGCACCACAACTTAGAATTACTAAAATAGTACAAATTAATCTCAGGTGTTTGACAATTTAAAAACTACTACATACTACTCTGTCTTTGGTTTCCAGTTTCTGCTTCCTGTCCTTTGTGTTGTGTGTTTGTATGCTGTCATCATCTGTTCATCTAAGGGATCAGAAACGGAATGCATAGGTTTAATTAGTTTTTAAGAGTAACATGAGACACCTCAGCTGGTTCTCTAAATAATACTTAGAATATGTTCTCCCAGCCTTGGAATTACTTGGCACTTAATGCCTGTCAAATGGATAGTTTTTATCAACAATATTCATTTATTGAAGAGTGATTTAACACATCTGATACTCAAAGAATGTGTCATAAACCCCAGATATTTAAGGAGATGAATAGAGTAAAACAATTTACTGCTTTCTTTAGTTCCCAGTTCAAAGAATTAAGCAATTTCATTATTCTGTTTTTATGCACATCCTCTAATAATCACAAAGAAATGGACACATGAAACTTCACGTGATGAAGAATGATACAGTATATAAAAATCATTAATTCAAGTAACCAGAACACAGCAAGAAACTGAAAGCAAGCAAGCACACCAAAAAACTCAAAGAAACCGAAATAAACACTATCAAAATCTTTTGTTAAATTATACATTTTAGTCTTTTGAACAGCATTTTCTTTACACAGATCTAACAAGCTTGATTAATCAAGAGCAAATTATAAAGCATGTTGAAAATAACAATATTAGAAAGAACAGACAATATTGCCAAAGGCTTTCAAGGCTGCTGGAAAATAAGGAGGAAAATAACAACAATAAATATTTAAATTATGTAAGAAACAAAACAATACACCAATATAAACTATTTACTATTAAGGCAAACAAACTTACACATCTCAATAGGTGCCTTTCCTGAAGCACTATAAATTATATTGTCTTAATAATCAGAGTCATTAAAGCAAGGTTCATTTCTATACTATTTAAGGACATGTTTGACTTTATATTTTAATCCAAAGCGGCTAAAAAACAAAGTCTATTGCTTCACTGGATAAACTTCATTTCCAAAATTTTCTTCCAAGAAACATTTTATTCCCTTCTTCTGCTTTGCTATACAACATTTTACTTTTATTCTTTGCTGCAAGTGATATCTAGAGACCAAACATTGAGAAAACAGGAAATGGAAATTACTTCAGAAATGAAATAGTTTGGTTTAAGGATAGAATGAGAAGAAATTTTGATTGTATGCAAATAGAATGTTGCTTTAGTCAGGACACATTTGCAAATGTTCAAGTAACATCTTAGGAACACTGCTAAGGGAAAAATGTTTTCCATCAGGTAGAAACATGGTTAGTTCTAAGAAAATAAAAAGCCTCAGTAATAGTCTTCAGCAAGGTGAGATTTAACAACTACCCTCTCTTAACACAGAATTTAACTTAGCAGCTTTCTATTTTTCTCTTAATCCTGTAATAAAATTTTGCTTCCAAAAAAATCATGAAACATTGAAAATTAGGGAATTTATTTTTATAGGTTTCATGAACTCAGACCAGGTAAATTGAAACTATTTTATTGTACTTTGTGCCAAAACTGTGGAAAGAACAGTAGGTTAAATGACTATTTGATGCCCTTTTATAGTTGGTTGACTTTTTAAAGTTGAAGGAGGTAAAAAAGATAAAATCAAAAAGAATACAGAATGTGGATTTTATAGTATGTAAGATAAGTCAATTCAGAAGGCTTGAGAAAATAGAATCGCCATTTGAACACCATGGTAATAAATTTTATTGGCAAGACCCATAAATGGATGCTAAAATTGGATGAAAGTTTGAGGAAAACCAGGATATTTCATGGTTACCAAGTACCTCCCCCACAATAATATTAATTAGACGGGAAAATAGTAGTTTTGCAGCAGGGAAACCTGGCAGAAACCGCCTTCACCAGGTGGTCAAAGCTAATTCACATTAATATTATTGAGACATACCGAGATCATGTACCCCAATATGATGTACTGAGGAGGACCCGATATCATTCTGCAGAATTTTCACCCAAAATGCATAACTTCAATTTAATCATGAGAAGATATCAGACCAATCCAAATTGAGGGACTTCCTACAAAACAACCAATAAGCACTCCAAAAGTGCCAAGTTCATAAAAGACAGGGACAGACTGTCAGAGGTGGGAGGAGGTCTGGGAGGCATGACTAAATTCAGTGTGGGATCCCAGATTCAATTCTACAACAGAAAAATGCCAATGCTTAGTGGAAAAACTGGTAAAACCAGGATAAAGTCTATAGTTTAGTAATAGTATTGTACCAGTATTAATTTTGCAGTTTTGATAATGGAACTGTAGTTATACAAAATGTTAACATTAGGGGAAGGTAAGTGAAGGTTACACACAACTCTTTGTACTACTTTTGCAAGTTTTCCCTAAGTCTAATATTACATCAAAATAAAAGTTAAGAAAAAATTATCCATCTTTATCCACATGAAAGTCATTCTATAACACCGTAAATTCTCTGAATTTCTGTGGGACATTGAGGATTAATGATCAGGGAGAGCTGAGCACGTTAAAAATGGACAAAGCAACTGGCCAAATGTTTAGCCAAAAAATGACATGATCAAAGGAAATATACCAGATGTTTTCCAACAGCTCTACATATGGAGGCACCTACACTCAGCAGGGACCCCACTGTAAAAAGAAACCAGAGACACTAACTCTGATTTCAACCACAACATAAGGAATGACCTATAAATATCTTAATCTCTCTTAAGAATCCTATTTCCATTATTATTTCTGAATCCTCTAGAAAAAGTGTAACTCCTGTGCCCCCAAATTTGGTGGACATCCATAAACTCACATAAACCTACATAAATGCTTAATTAAAAAAGAGTTGGCACCTTGAAATAAATGTCTTTTTAATTAATTTCAATCCAGGAAAGTACCAATGAATATGTCATTAACAATTGCTAAATTTACTCATTTCCACAAAATAAAATGTTTACTCTCTAATCATCATTAATTCCATTTTAATCGCATCATTCTCATTATAATGAATAGTTATGATATTAGGAAACAATATCCGCTTTACAAAAGTTTCAATATTGTTGTACAATTAGAATTCCTAGGGTAACCTTGGTTAACTTCTGTATTTGTTTTTGAGGAAGAGTTGGTTCTTTTCCTCTTCTATTTTTGTCCTCTCTCAGGAAGTTTACGGCATAATGAGATAAAGATCAGAAATACTCATGGCCATTTAATACGATACATTCACCAAAAAATGTTGTACATATTATTTGTATATCACTTAGAAAATCTTTGAAAAACAAAATATCCAGCTTTAGCTTCAGCTACCTTTCACTTTGTAAGTGATGTTACTTTGTGTGTCAACATTTTCATTCTGGATTCTGAATAAGGGTCTACAAAGTTAGCCTCTATAAAAATCACATGATTCTAAACAGTACCAACCGATTGTTTTAACAGAACTGAGAATTTATAATCCTTCACTGTTTTTTCTTTGCAGAATAAAATGCAAAGGATACAATTTTTATGAAAAAAAGGAATTACTTTTCCTCCTCCCAACAAACACTTAGGACTCTTGAGTCTCTGCTGCATGAATAAGCTTTGGGAATAGGTACCAAAAATGTTTTACTCTCCTCTTTGCATCAACAACAACCATGATTAAAAGTGCTAACAGTAATAACACAGCTAGCAACTATCCGATTGTTCCCTGGTGTCAGGCACTATTCTAAGCAGCTGAAACAAGTTGCCCAAGGCCACATGGCAGTAAAGGGTGTAGGTGATGTGTGGAGTCTGGCAATCTGACCCCAGACCTGAGTAACTGGAAAGTACACTTTCTACTCCTACTTACTTTAATAAAATAAAATGGGCAGGTCTCAAAATAAATTGCAATGAGTACCCAGCTTCAGTGTTGAAGAGTAACAGGGAAAAGCGTGGAATAGAGCAGCCACTACTCAGCTTCAGCCAGTGTAGGCAGGCAGCAGCAGGGGCCTCAGTTGCTGCATCCTTTAATTTCCTTCCTTCCTTCCTTTTTTTTTAATGGTAAACTAGCAGTTCAGATTTATATCTGAAGCCTCTTGATTTTAAAATGTTGCCGCTTATTTCAATCTTTCTCTAAAAGTCCTATTGGTCTGAAAGGTAAATAGACATATTCTCATGGCAGGGACTTGGTCTCATTCACCTTTTTTTCCCTAATGCCTAATGTGAGCTGGCATATAGAAGGTCCAAAAAGGTGTCCTTCTGCTTTTAAAAGTCCTGATGTTTTATCTTGGCCGTTTTATAGTCTTGATAGGAATTCGTCAATTTATTCAACAAATATTTAGCTAACCACTACAATGTGCTGGACACTGCTCTAGGCACTTGGGATACAATAGTGAAGAGAAGAGAATAGCAGGAGGGGATGGGTGAGCAGGGGAGGGGAATAGAGAGTGAGATAATATTTTAGTGGGAGAAACAGGCAGAAAAACAAAACAAAACAAAAAAAGCTCAGCAGCACATAAAGTTAAAATAGAGTGGAGGTTTGGAAATTGGAAATTAAGATGATTTGCTTTGAACTGAACCCATGCTACCCAGAGCTAAAGAATGAAACTTAGACAGTCAGATACAATAGTCCATGCTTCCTAGTGCCACACTGGTCACTACTCCTCAAATATGTTACACACATGTAAGCAATTTGAAAGAAAGGGTATTCTTGAAAGAGAGAGTGCTTTCTTCATAAGTAGAACAATACGATCTTGCTCCTTAGCCTGAAAGGAAATATTGATCAGTAGTTAGTGAGTCAAAGGTTAATAACTCGGGCCTGATTATTTCTGTTATCAGACTCATGATTGATGGTGTCCTCTGGCTCCACTAAACACAGGAACCTCTTTTTGATTGCTGTTACTGGGAACCAAGGAATTAAGCTATTCTCTCATGATTTAATTGCAGGAGACAAGGGGGGTTAGGGTGTCATCTACCTCTTGCATCCGAGGGGTGAGTGGCACAAAGGTCCCTACAGAGGGCAGTTACCAAAAATGCAAACTTGGAACAACATAAATCTAATTGGCAACCGTATGGTAAAACACTAGGTATGACAGACAACTCTTCTGCTCTGTAGTATTTTCATTCCACAAGACCACATGCTGAGTTAATGGAACTTCTTCTCTAGTTAGCTTTGGAAACGGATGCAGTTTCAAATAGCCTGAATGGCAGAATTTGGCGACTGCTCCTAGACAGCTGCTGGGAGTTACAAACTGGACAGCAATATGAGGACCATCTAAAAATTCACAGCCCTGGCCCCTGCTTCTCATCAAGTCAATTATATCTATTTAGTTACTCATGATCTGAGTAATGCTAGTCAGTGATTATGCTTAGAAAACACCCTAAAAACCAATGCAAGTTTGTATCTTCAAGTAGCCTTTAAAATAATGTGTACAGCCCCTAAAGCTGGAAGAAAAATATTATTTTATCATGGTATTTATATGAAAATTAGATTTCACTCAATCTGCTCTTTTTGGAAGAAACAATATAAACAATATTTTCTCTGTTAGCCAAGCCCAGAACAGATCTCATGCCAATACACTTTGTTCTTCTCATGGATAGTAGCCAAAAGGATATTCCTTGAAATAAAAGTCACAATCTGTTGAAAGCCTCACAAGTCAATTAAATTAGGAAACAAGTAATCATTGTCATATACTAAAGATAAAAGTATGAGAAAAAAAATAAATGACTGAAAATAAACATGCAAAAAAGCACACCACTCAAACTACTCACTTGGAAAGAAAACCACTCATCAATGGATCCATAGCAGCCAAATAGCTACATTTAAACAAATAAAACTTCGGCTAAATTTGTGTCAAATATCAAACCATCTCATGTATTTGTGCAATGTTTTTGTCTACCGATGAAAACTTCCTAAGAAGTTGGTTTAGCTAGCTATGGAAATCTCATTGGCCTTGACACTGATAGAATAATTTAACATAGATACATAGATCCCTGATTTATTAATCTAAAAGGCACTTGGTGAGATTTCCTTTCCTTGACCCAAAGGAAATGAGTTATAATTCCATTTACAGAATAGAGTCAACATTAGTAATAACAAAATGATACCAATGTATTTATACAATTGAAAGGATTTTTTTTTTAATCTAGAGATAAAATTGTTTTTAAAAGTCTACTGAAATTTACTTTCTGAAGATTCACTCTTTAGCTCAGGTGGCATGGAGTTACTAAAGAAGCTCTTGATAGTACTGTGGATGTAGGATAATGTATTGAATTTTTTTCACTTTCTGCTAGTTTCATCTTAAATGATTTTTTTAAAAATTCTCCAATACTTCAAAGAGTGAATATGGCAGAAGTGAGGCATATGACCCTTATCACCAAATTGTATCAAGAACACAACTCCGCTGCTAACCTCTGCTAGCCAAAGCCTCGGGGATGAGACTTCCTGCACTTCCCACTTCCAATCAAAGACAATACAAAGAACAGTAGGCTCACTCATGCAGTCCACCAAAACTTGAAACAACAATCGAGTGATGGTGGTCATATTCCCTGGCAGAAAACCCAGCTGCAAGATGAAACCCTCAAGCCCAGGAAACCCCTGCTCCCTTCAGAGCGGCTCTCGGTACCTGCTGCCCGGGTGGCTGGCGGTGGCCCGGGGAGCGCAGCGCGGCTCGGAGCTGGGCGGCTGGGAGCGAGCGTACGAGTGGTAGGCGGTCAGCACCACGCCGCCTGAGTCCTCCACTTCCATCGTCAGCCGCCCATGTCTCGGCTTCGGCCCGAGAACAAAGGCGGGGACCAGCATGGACCAGCGCACCGGGACCCTGTCACCAGCGGGGAAGCAGGGCCCGTCCTGCTTCTAGGGGCTCTCTCCCTGCTGTCAGGGGAGGGCAGCCCCGCCCGCGGGGCAGCCCTATTAGCATAGATTGAAAAACACGCCCAGGAGCTCCGAGGAAGGGAGTTGGGGGGGGGGGGGGGGGTCGGGCGATAAGAACAGGCGGTAGGGTGGGATCCCTGTTTCGAGGAAACTGGAAACCGGCCGGGATCCCATCAGGGCTCTGACTAGCTGCTCTAATAAAGTTTTTCTTGCTTTGCTTCTTTCCCTTTTCTCACTCTCCCCCCCCCCCCCCCCCCCGCCCCAACTTCCCCTCACTTCAAACCTTAGGCTTATCCGATAGCTAGGAACATTTCTTGCCTGGCTGCAAGGAGAGAAGGAAACCGTGCCTTGGGAGCCCTGGCTGAGAAGGAGAGGGGCCAGGTCTAAAGCGTGTTGTCTGGGGAAGAAAGGAAGAAAATGCGACACTCATTTAAAGAATCTACATCAAAAATTGAAGAACTGGATTACGTTGCTGTGTACTTAGGTTACAATAAACTTGATTTCCTTTCAGGCAGTAATTCCCTATCACAGTGAGTAGAGCAAGTCCTTCCCTCACCCGCAATGCCACAACCACCAGACTCTGACCTCACTCCCACATGCCTTTCCTCCTCCCAGTCCTGATCAAATTAACAGGCATGGCTTTCAGCTGGTCTGATAATTAGATTGGATGATTATGGGCTGAATGAATGTTATTTCCAAAGGTCTTTATTTGTTTTTTGTTGTTTATTTTTTGGAGGGGCTGGTCAGAAAGAGGCCTACACTGGCTAGGTCTTTCACACTCTGACAAGGTATTTTACCTGCGGCCTTTTACACTCCCCTGGGCGCTAGGTGGAGTGGGAAGAAAAGTTAGTTTACCCCTTATTGAGGGGTGACCCAAGTCATGCTACTTAGCATCTCAGAATCTGTTTTTCCATCTGTGAAATGGGGAAAATATTATAATATTCTTCTCATAAGGTTAAAAGCACCAATTACATGCTAGGTTCTCCAGAAATGTGGTTCTCTCTCTACTTCACATTCATCAAGGGAGACATTTGTTTTCACAGCCCTTTCAGAGATTGGGAAAGAAGAAAATTTTTCATCCAAAATGCTTTTTGGAAAACATGTGTTGATTAAAGGGTGGGATAATAATGACTAACGTTTATCAAAATACTCATTATGTGTTGGATCTTGTACATTAGCTCTTTAAACAACTCTGTGGGATAGGTGGTATCTCAATTTCACGAATAAAAAAAACTTACCAAGCATCAGTGTATGGAAAAGGCACTACAAAGAATGCTTCATTTTCCAAAACTTTTTGATACAAAGAGGCATCTGTTTACCTACCTACTGTGTTTAATGCCAAATACATAAAAACTAACACTTTCTTAAAATGTGAAATAAAGAACTAGGATAAGTATTGATACATGTTCAAAATGCCTCATCTAATACCTTGGGACCAGATACATTTCAGAATTTCAAATATTTTTTTTAATTTTAAAAGTTAATTGGTGCAGGCACCTACCATTTAACACAGAATACCCTCCATCCAGTACAATTTGGGACAGTACCCTGTATTCAAACAGACTATTTATTTAGCAAAAAGAATTGACCCTAAGTGGGATAAATAAAGTCTATTATTAGCCTCATATTGATTCAGGTCAGGTTTATCACCAAGTAAGTTTTGACACCCAGCTTTTTCAAAAATGTGTACTTTCTACAGCTTTTGAATTTTGGAATTACCAGAAGGAATTACAGTGGTGAAACTTTTTCTGGGCATGGAATTGCTCCTTGGCTTTTCCTTTTTTTTCTTTTTTTTTTTTTTTTCTGAATTACAGACTCACAATTTTAAATACCTGCAAGGTAGTTCCTTGAAAATATTTTGACCATAGCTCTGCCTCAAGATGTCCAACACTGCAGAAGGGCTCCCTCATGCCAACTTCAGCAGCCTTCCTCTTTCTCTTGTGCAAGTACATCCACTTTTTAGACACCCGGGAGTTACTCTGACTCCTCCCTCCAATGGATTATCAAATCTGTCATTTCTCTCTCAAAATGTCTGCCAACCTTTCCATCTGTTCCCAAGGCTACTGTCTTTGTTCTTCCATCACCATCTCTTGCTCCCTTGTGGTAATCCTTCCTTGAGAGAGATTGTTTTCAATCAACTTTCTCTTAAATCCTCCCCTTCTTAAAAGTACCGGTAGAGTGATTTTCCTAAAACATGGGCCCTCCCCTTCTCAAACGCCTTCAGGTGTAAGGCACTGACTACAACAGCTTCTCATTGATCTGTTTTGGTCACCTAATACTTTTTCACTTCCAAGACCCAGTGGCCCACTTATTCCAGCTTGTTCTGCACTCTTACTTTGCCTCTGCTCCTGTCTGTCCAGTCTGGAAAGCCTTAAAAACCCTCTACCTACCCCCAGGAAGCATTCTCAATTATTCCTAATCCAAAGTAACCCATCCTTCTGCCCTCCTGTGAAAATTACTTCCGTTGTAGGAATAATCTCATTCCGCCATGTAGTTAAAGCATAGTCAGCCAGAACTGTGTGCTGTGTACATGCTCCACTTCTGTGCCCACGTCACACGTAGCTATTAGATCAGAGTGGTTTTTCCCACTGAGCCCAAATATGCAGCAGCTTTGTGATGAGACTATCTGCTAACCCAGGATTGTATCACTATTTTCCAACAGATTAGGTCTTTCCCTAAATTGTAAGCTATTGGACAGGCTGGTGTCATGTTTTTGTCATTATATCCCAGAGCCCATAATGTTTTGCAGAGTAGGCAATCAATAAGGTATATTTGTTGAATGAATGAATATGTGAATTGATGAATCAGTCAATGAATGAAATAGCACTCTTTAGTGAAATAATTCCCGTCTTTCAGCTTAGCCAAGGAATTATTATACATAGTTCATAAGTCTATATGGCACTGCAAACTAAAAAAAAAGTGTTCCACACGTATGTATTAATATTTTTTGAATGTGGGTATATGCTGCTGACTGAATAAATACAACTCTGTAAGCATTCTTGAGTTTTCAGGTTTCATAAAGACGGTAGAGTGCATACATTATATGTTATAGAATATGCTGTGCAAGATCTTCTGCTCTCCAGACCCACTTGCCACCTTCATTCCTTAAGCCTGGTAGCCCACCTTATCGTCCGCATTTATGAGCTCCCTTCCTCTAGCTTCAGGAAGGGTGCGACCAAAGAGAGGTGCCAACAGAAGGTCTAGAGGGAAGGGGAAAACCAGCTTGGACATTTATTTCCCAGGCTCCTTTTTTCCTACTGTGCTGTTGGCTGGTTCCTTTTACCTAAGGCCATAGTTCCTGGCTGCAGCCCTCTCCCATGCCGTTCTCTGGACTCAGGTAATGCTACCTCTACCTGGCGCTTCAGACCTAGGGGTGGTAACAGTTCTTGGTTCATCAAGTAATCCCTCCTTCTGCCCTCCTGCAACATCTCTTACTGGTCCCTCACCCCATCCACACCTTTACAGACAACCCTTTACTGAGTGTCCCATCTCTCCCTGCCAAGACCCTGACTGGTACATATCCCACGAGATCTGGGGCAGGACCTCACGAGTAAAAACCTTAGTATCTCTGCAGTGACCTGTATGAATATACACACTGTGACAGATAAATACAAATGCTAGATAAACTCATGTCAGTTCAGGTATTATGTTGCCAAAAAAGTCCAGATCTGAACAAGTTTTACAGTCAAGTGAGTTATGAAAAAGCTTTCAGATTTAAGAGCTTTTTGGATTTCAGAATTATAGATATGGGATTGTGGACCTGGAAGTCTATCAACATTTCTGGCATGCTGGGAACCACAGGGCTAGGAGATGTCAGCACAAGGCTGTGACAGTTGGCTCAGTGGCAGAGCAACTGGGGACCCTGGGAAAGATTCTCCATCTGGAAACTGGGCTGATAAATTGCCCGTATGGTGGACAGTGGACATTCAGGCACAGAAGTAGCATTTTGGCTTTATTTGGAGTAGGGGAAACAGCAGAGGGAAAATTCTAGTTTCCTGCCCTGTGCTGCTCTGGATGTCATGACAATGCCCAGCACTGGACTGAGAATGGGAGACCTGAGCGTCAGCACCAACTCTGCCACAAACAGAACATGGGACCAGTTTCTTCACATGTTAAGGAAATGAAATAGCCCCCATTTATTGAGTACTGAGCTGTATCTGGTTCTGTTCTAAGCATCAGAACCCCAATTCATGAAATGGTCACAGCAGTCTTCTAAGATAAATGTTACTGTTAGTATCTTTATTTTATAACCGAAGAAACTGGCTGTAGTAACTTGCCCAAGTTCCTCCAAGCTAGGACATGGCAAAGCTGGGATTCACACCCAGTCTGGCCTCCCTGAATCCAGGCTCTTAAGTATTATATTTCTCTTTCATAAAAGGTTTGCTGAGATTCAAAATAAATTCCTCTTTTATAATGTAATCAAATGGGTAAATTTGTGTTTCTTGGTGGCAGCTTTCCACAAACCTATTTAGCATATTGAAGGCGAGATATCACTAGCATATAATAATGATGATGAAAATAGTAATAAATGAAGGAATTACATATATTTTCAATGTACAATACTAAATTTAAAATTTATCTGTATTTCATTAACTGCTAAGAGCAGTTCATCAACCACTCATAGAATGTGTTAAAGATTAATTCACTAGTATTTCATTCTGCCTTGTAAATTTGCCAGTGAATACACATAAATAAGTCATTAGAGAGCAGTGACATGCGAACTACAGGTGCGCAGACTGCACTTTCCACACAGACAGAGGAGACAGAGTGGTAGGCAAAGAGGGTCAGACAGAGTTGAGCCTGAGTTTGAATTTCAAATTTGCTACCTACTGTGTGCGTTACCTTCACTTCCCTCTGTTTCAGTGTCCTAATTTGAAAAGTGGGGAATCTCTTCAAATAGCTGTTAGAAAGGCAAAATGAAGCAGCATCTTAAAAACACGAGTCACAGTGCTAACTAAGCACACCATACATACTCAATAGATATTGGTTCCCTTCTCTGGTTTCACTATCCCCTGTCACCTGTCTTCTACCCCAGGCTTTCTAGAAGCATCATTTGAGTTCAACCCTCAAGAGTAAACAACCTTAAGAATTCCAAAGGCATTTCATAACCTTTACTGAGAGATGAGTCAGACTCAATACACATAATTAAACTTACCTAGGAAAGCCTCACAAACTCTGACCCCCAAGTTTGTTCCATGGCAGTAAGTACTACGAAATTTGGAGCTATTTGAACAAATTTAACCCCATCAGGGAAGGCAAGAATACAGAGCATTTATGCAAAACCTTAACACGGACAAAAGAAAAGTTCCTCTTGCAGCCTTGGCTGCTTATCTGGCAAAATAGCTGCTAGGATAATCGTTTAATACCAGAACAGAGCAGCTGCAGCTGCATGAGTCTTTGCAGCCGCTGACTGCCACTCTCAGCAAGAAGCTTTGAAGTTACATAGTCACTGGCCCTATCATGCAGGAAATGAAGGTACAATTCTTACCTATGTAGGGAAACATGCTAATTCTGTCAAAACTCCACCTTATATACATTCACCACTTCCCTAAAATCCTCTAGCTTGGGTAAAATGAGGGGGGAATGAATGCAAAATTGCATCTAATATAAACAGGAAATACTCTAAGGAGACAAAAATTTTTTAAATTTTTTAAAAGGTAATGTATAAATCTTGAATTGCTACCCTGAAATATTTTTCAAAACCTATTGGCACTAATTAAATTATACAAATTTATTTTCTGAATGCTCTGATTGTGACACAATTTTTACACTACTCTGGTTTTTCTATTGCTTTCTTAGCATCAACTTTTAAAGAGCTATCAGGGTCTATTTTTCTTCAGTAATTGTTCTGTGCTCTATGATCAATTTGGTAATCAGGTTAAGCAGACTATGTCATCATGAGAGCCTGTCAGCCAGGTCAAGATTTTTGTTATTTATGTGATGTGCATAACTGAGTCACTTAAGTGACTTAACTGACATAAGTGACTTCTACAGGTAAATTGAATCAGTATTGATTGGAAATGAATCACTACCAATAATGCAGTAGAGTGGGAGAAGGGAATAGACCAATCATAGACATGAAGCTTTGATCTATAGACTTCCATTATGGAATACTTTCTGCAGTGCTATGTTTTGCAATTACACGATGGCTTTATTTATTCATCTACCCATTCATCTGTCTCGTCGCCATTTATACCTACATTGCTAAGCAACAGGAATATAAAAATGAATAAGAACCTGAAAGCACAGGCGCTGTAGGGGTAGACAGTTGGAGTAGGAGGTCATCAAACACTCCCCAGAGGAGGTAATGCTAGAGATGGATCTTAAACGATGAATAACAACCAGCCAGCTCAGGAGTAGTTGTGGGCAGTTGGTGGGTCATGAGAAAGGCATTCCGGAGAAAAATAGGCTGAAGAAAAGGCCCAGAGAAAAGAAACAAGTGGCATGCACAGGGATGCACCTTTAGTTTAGCTTTGCTGAGGAATAAGGTGTAAAGGAGAGAATGCTGGAGGTGAAGCTAGAGACAGAGGCCAGGAACTGTGGGGATCTGAATGCCCTGTGAGGAATTTAAACTTTATCCTTGAGTACAGATAGGAAATCCACTGCATGTTTCAAACAGGATAGTACCAGGAGCTACTTGTGCTTTTAGATGGTCCTCCCTGAATTTTGCGTAACCTGGTCTTCGCTCAACTCTTCTGACTTATATCTCCTAATCTTCTCAACCTCCTTTGGAGAAAAGTGTACTCTGGAGCCTGGGAAAGAAGAAAGCCAATTTCAAATGGCCCGATGCTAAGTCCCAAATAGAACCCTAAGACAATGTTTAAGATGGATTTTAAATAGCTGTTGAGAAGACGTTTAGCTTAGTGAATTACGTAAGTGCATCAGAGGGGAAGCTGAGTAAAGAACCCTATCAATCCCCTCTCTGCCACTAGCTCATTGTTACAGACCAGTTAACTTCTTTGTTAACAGTCATCCCTGGCAGTACAGACCACTTGACATGGAAAGTGGAGGAATAGATGAGGAAAGAATGGAGTAGATGAGGAAAGAACATGACAATAAAATGCTTGGAGAGAAATGTGGCATGCAGGGCTACCAGTGAGGACGGAAGATTTATTATGAGAGTTCTTTGGTTGTAAACTATAAAAACATCTCTGATTCTGAAACAAGGAAGAATGTTTTAGAAAGACTGTGGGCATATCACAGGATTGAAGATCAAAGCTGAAGATTAAGTCTTGGAGTAGGAATTAGAACACAATCTTACTAAAATATGAGGTGTGATCAAAACATATGATGAATGCTGTTGCCGAATACCAGCCAACCGAAAGGCAGGGATCTTCAATATGGGAAGTGGCACATCGAATCTTAGTAACACTGTGTGACAAGTTTCAACTTGTTCAATGCAGTCAGTCAGGTGTGAGCTACAGTTGAGAAAAGGTGTGTTTTAAAGGGTGCTGCAAATCATGGATAACGAAAAACGCATTAACGTGAAGTGAGTAAATGGTTTTATTCTCCATCATGACAATGCTCCATGTCACACATCACTTCTGGTACAGCAATTTCTGTCAAATAAAAACATTACGGTGTGTCCTCATCCACCTGATTCACTGTATCTTGCACTGTGTGACTTCTGGCTCTTCCCCAAAGTCAAAATGACCATGAAAGGTAAACGTTTTGAATTGATTCAGGATATCGAGGCAGCCATGACAGCACAATTAAAGACACTCACGAAAGAGGACTTCTAGAACTGCTTCATGTGAAAGTGGCATGGATGATGGAATAAGTGTGTTTGAAGCAAGGGGGAATATTTTGAGGGGGATTAATGGCAATGTGTCTTTTAGTGTAATAAATTTTTTATTTAAACATTCATTGTACTTTTTGATCACACATTGTATTATCTTAACAGGGTGGTTCTTATAAAATTAACCAATTTTAACTTTCTCCCATCCTTGCTTCATTCTTCTCAGGATACAGAGTACCCAAATACTGCATTAGATTGGCTGTGCTCAGGCTGCATGCTTATCTACCAGTTGGTTGTCCCTGGGTATTAAAAGAAATGGTTTGGCTGATGTGGCCCCCTTGCCTTCTGTAATGGTAGGGCAGGCCCCAAGATCACACAACATGGGTCAGAGGACCTCCCAAATTGACATCTGGGTGCTTTTAGGTAGCAGGAGTGAATGCCAAGACACCAACAAATGATCAGTGTCACTAGAGCAAGGTTGGAGGAAGCCTCGAAGAGGCAGAGTTGACCTGAAAGCACTGGGCAAGAGACACACTGGGATCATGGATGGTAAAGATATCCAAGAGCTGAGAAGGGAAGGGGTCTGACAGAGAGTGAGATAAAAAAGTGATGCCCAGAGGAAGAATAGACTTCCCATTTTGCAATTTTGCCAATATGTGGCCCTGAATAAGGAGGGTCTTATTTCCTGAAATTTACAAATTAAATGGACCTGTAAAATTGTTATGAAAATAGGAAGGTTCACATCCATATTGGCTAATCAATCCTCAAATATGGCTAAGACTACATCATTCAGGTAAGACTTACATGACTTGTACTGAGTCTCCTGGGTCTCGAGAGGTGTAATTGAAAGTATAATTTTAAAGTAAGTATATGCAGTAGGTGGTTAAAATGATATGGTGGAAGGAAGGCAGGGTTTGAAGCAGGTCAGGCATACAAGTAAACTCCATTTTATCTGTTTTGCACCATAGGACTATGAGCGTTTACATAATCTATCTGGGATCTGACTTTTCTCATCTGTAAAATGAAATTATAATATCTACCAATCAGAGTTGTTGGCCAGGATTTAAAAAGGATAACTTGTAAAATCATTGTGTATATAATTTTCAATAAACATATGTTCCTTTTATTATGCTATGCTTACAAGAAATTGTTATTTTACCTTCTATTTTGTTAGTGATACCTGTTTGATGTTCCAAGGGAATTCAAGAAACTCTAGGTACCATTATTAGTCAGCTAAGAAAGAGATTTCAATATACTCTGAAGACTGTATTTCTACAGAAAGGGTTATGATTGTGCCAACAGAGCCATGCTTTGAAGCTGAGCAGGCATAGGTAGATAACAGGAAATTGATGTTTGCTTGTCAGTTGAAACATTATTCAATGATGTACTTAGTTATTACTGATTATTATCCAGCTCAAAAAAGTCACAGAGAGCCCGAATGCCTTGGCGTCACTAGGCCAGAACACCGGCATGTCCCTGAACAGGAAGTCTTGACTCACAGTACCGGCATTCCAGATCAGTCATTTCTGGTTGGTTTCTCAGAAGACTGCCAGCCCACTTAGTGTAGCACCAGGGGCAGAGTAGGCTTAAACAACTATTTAATAAATAAGGAGCCCTCTTCCACTCAATCCTGTTTTTACATCTGCAATGTAAAATGAAACCACAAGGCTGCTACTTTACTGTGCCTTTCTCAAAAAAGTGAGAGGGCTGGAAAATCATAAGAGAGCAGTGCCAACAGGCCTCAAAACTAGAGAATAGGATGCTGTGTAGCTTATGTCCCTGGAGTTGTGCAATGCAGCCCCATTAGAGTGGCTTTGAAGACAGGGCTGCAAGGCTAAATTAAACAGTTGTAAAACTTGCATTGGAAAGAGAGAACAATTCTGCTTTCTGCTCTTTCACTTGCTAGCCATGAGACTATATATACACACAGACATATATTTCTTCCTGATCCCGTCTTTTGGGGCATCACCCTGTGTGATTTTACACAGGAACCCTCCTTAGGCCATGTGGTTTGGACTGAGTATACCCAGCCCTCCTGCCAAAGTGCTTGTCACATGACTCAAGACTGGGTGCAAGAATAGGTATTTAACCAAATCTGGGCCACTTCTACAGCACCTCTGCCAGATCTTCGTAACAAGAATGTTTTCTTTCTCTGTAAAGATAGTGCAGCCCTGCACTGCAAACAGCCATCGTGCTACCCAAAGCTTGTCAGATATATCTTGAAGCCAAGGAGAAACAAGCTGAGATGCTGGGGAGCTTCCTAACAACATCATTTGAACCTCTTTTCTAAGATATGTCTGAAGCAAATACTACTACTCCTTTTGCTGCTTAAGCTGATATGAGTTGGGTTCTTATTACTTGCAACCACAGTAGCAATAGCCAGCACTCACATGTCATTTACTAGGTGCCAGGTGTTGTTCTAAGTACTTTGCTCACTTAATCCTTACAACAACGCCATGAGGTAGGTACCATTATTATCATCCTCTCCACTTTGCGGAGGAGAAATGGGAACCCAGAGAGGTTAACTCATCAAAGGTCAAATACTCCGAAAGAGGTATAAGTGGGATTCAACCCAGGTAATCTGGCATCAGTGTCCAGGAATTTAGCAACTACACCACGCTGCTCTTAGTCACCCAGACCTAGATTGTGAATCTGGGCAAGTAACGCAACGTCTCTGAGCCTCTACTTTATCAGAGTAGGCTCTCAGTAAACAGTAGTGATTGTAGTATTTGTAATTATTTCATTAGTTCATTCCATTTCTTTCATTCTGAATAGTGCTTGGTGGGTGGGAATAAATGAGTTTATGTTTACAAACAGCTTTGAGGGGTTGGGCTGAAAGTTGGATTCTGAGAATCATGATACTCTGTTCCTTAAAAACAAGCAGCAGTTTTGTTCCTTTCCACAAAGAATGAACTTGATTGTGTCTGTCCCTGTCGCCATCACATGTAGGAATAAATGGTCACTTGAGGCTTGGCTGTTTTTTAAAATATCCTCTCAAAATGAATGAAAAGAAGCTGAAGATGATGAGATACTTGAGAAAGAATTATTATATCCTTAGCTACAGTGCTTCAAAGAATTTAGAATCCCTTTGTTCTGAATTCATTTCAATTGTGAATGGTGGAAAAGGGGTATATTTCCTAAACTAGATGAATTCTTGTTATCTACAGGTCACAAATCTGATGCAACTGAAATGTAATTCTAAAGGTAATTTAATCAGTAGCAATTTACCTTCAGATAATTGCAGTCATTTGCAGTCTGCTTCTTTTATGATTTTTTCCCTCTGCAGTTACCCCATTTTTATTTGGAGCTATTCTCTGCAGACATAGCACAAACCAGCCACTTCCCTATTCCAATCAGGTCTGCTCCTCCAGGTGCCCCGGTGAAGAGCAATGCACTCAGTGCTGAAGCATTCCTGGGTGGAGTCACTTGGATGTAGTTACTGAAGGGAAAACCCACCCCAGTTATCACCCTAACTATAAAACTACAGTATTGTGGGTAGGTTAGATTCTACAGTTCTGGTTCTTCTATTCACTTAAATATTTATTTTTTCCTTGATTCACTTATTAAACATTAGTTTATACATTTATACATTTCTTGAGAGCATACGCAGTCTGACAATTAAGTTTGTGAATTTATCCTAGAAAAAATGCTACATACCTCGTTGCTGAATATCACTATGGTCACCTTCGAACTACTCTCCTTGGGAAGCTGTGCACTGACACCAGTGCCTAGTCCACCCTTCAAAGCAATTTTAGAACTCTGTTTCTGGAACAGCCATCAGAGCTGTCGCCGTATTACCCTTGATGTCCTGAATGTCATCAAAATGTCTTCCTGTCAATATTTCCTTTATCTTTGGGTAAAGAAAGAAGTCATTGGGGGCCAGATGAGGTGAGGAGGGAGGGTGTTTGTTTGTTGGCTAAAAACTCCCTCACAGACAGTGCCATGTGAGCTGGTGCTTTGTCATGATGCAAGAGCCATGAATTGTTGGCGAAAGTTCAGGTTGTCTAACTTTTTCATGCAGCCTTTCAGCACTTCCAAATAGTAAACTTGGTTAGCTGTTTGTCCATTTGATATAAATTCACAAAGAATAATTCCTCTGATATCAAAAAAAGGTTAGCAACATCATTGCAACAAGTTCACAAAATTAATTGTCAGAGCTTGTTTATGTCAGACACCATGCTGGGTTCTGAGGATACAAAATGTTGTGAAATTACATTATGGAATCAATTCCTATGTTTCCTTTTTTTGTATCTTGATATGGTACTCTTCCTATTCAGCCAGAGGTTACAGCTGCTTTAGTGCAGATTCACCGTAGGGGAAGCATGAATAGACGAAAGAAGTGCAGCATGGTCACAGCTCGCAGGAGACAGAGCAGAGATCAGAATTGTCCCCTTCCTCCAGCACACATTTTACATTTTACTACAACAACTACTGTTTAATTTAGCTTTACTTTCCTGTCTGCAAAGCCATTGTAACAGGGCTGCATTGCACAACTCCAGGGGCATAATTTACACAGCATCCTGTTGTCTATTTTTGGCACTGCTCTCCTATGATTTTTGAATCCTCACACTTTTTAGAGGAAGTCACAGTAAAGTAAGATAACAATCCTGTAGTTACACTTTACATTTACAGACATAGAAACTAATAGAGGTTATTATAGTGAGAATAGAGAAATGGCTAAAGCTTTAAAGTTCAGGTCTTCACTTTTGAGATTGGCTGTTGAAGGACATTCCAGATAATATCAGTCAAGGAAACGAGGCTTTCTGTGACTAGAGCTTGGCACTTGAGTTTCCTAAATTTAAAAAATTGCCCATTAATATCAAAACCAAAGTTTGAAAGACTGAATGTGGAGATTTTTTAACCATGTCGAGTAAGGCTGCAGACAACGATGTAAAGAGAAGGGCAGAATTGCTTCCCCACAAAGGGGACTTGAAAGCTCTCAGAGCTTGGGAGAGATGGCAAAGAATTATACTCAATAGGGGCTATCCAATCTGGCTCTTCCTGGGTTAAATCTCTGGGAGGCTGAGCCATATGAGTGCTAGGCTGGAATATCTGAGGATGGAGCAGCTTATGTGCCATCCCCTACCTGAAACTCTGGATGAGGCAATCCTGCAGAGAACCTCAGGTGGCCCACATCTCCCAGAAACCGTCACGGAGGGCATGGAACACTGACTGGCACGTTCTCAGAGGAATCACCATAGCTGAGATGAAATGACCTTGTGGCAGAGGGCCTCAGGGTTGATAACCCAAGCTGGGGAGTCAAAGAGTAGAACTAAATAGGTGACAAGAGACCCCCAGAGCCAGTGAGTTCCGAGATGGGGGTGCTGATGAGAAGGGGGAAATGTCATTGTTCCCGAAGAGCAGTGCCTGTGCCAGCAGAGTGACAATGCGGACAGCCACCCTCCATTACCACTAAAGAATAAAGTATAAAGCAGCTGAGCAAACCGGAGGACAGCATCAGCCCCACAATGTTACATAATGTCTTCTGTGCCCAGACACAATCTCAGGATACCAAGCAGAAGACAAGAACCCACCACAGAGGAGAACCATGATGGCAAGTTGGAACTTTGATTCATTGAGCTTAAATCCTGAATACAGTGATTTCCTTAAAAAGATTTCTTTAAATCAGAAGACACTGAGTGTCCTTGAAGTGGTAGAATTGAGCTAAGATGAGTTCAAGGATAGATAAGTAAAGGTACACTTTTTGTACCTCTGACTTGTGAATGTATTCAAAATATAAAACAGCTTCAGGAAGAGGAATGAGATAAACTTTCTATCTTAAAAAAGCTTATAATCTAGGGGTGTGTCATGAGGCATTGAAGCCAGGACTTTTCTGCCTTCTAATTTTGCATATGATTGATCTTAACATTTTATGAATGAAAACATGTTATATTTATAAACTAGACGTATGGAGGCGAAAGTGAGGCTACATGAAGCCTAGCGCCAGAAGAGCTAATGTTCCACTGCAGAAACACGATGCCAATTGAGAAAAACATAACAGAGCTGAAGGAAAACCCAGTAAAGGACAGTCTAAATAATCACCAAGTTGAGGAACATGCTTTATGAAAAGAAATATTAAGATGTTAAACCAGCCAAAAAATGCAAATGCTGATAAGGAACAAACTGAAGTTTATCAGTTTTTTTTTTTTTTTTTAATCTATTGAAATCATCATAAGCCATTCCTCAATCCCACTCCAAAAAATTTAAAATTAAAATTAATTTGATAGCTCCAAGATCTAAGTCACTGTGGCATTTTTTTTTGACCCAATAAACCCCACTTGATACCAGAATTGACACAATCCCCAGCATTTGTATTTTATATGCTAGGGAGGTGGGCAAGGTTCATATAATACGTTTATCAGTGTAGCCCAGCAATGGAGGATCTCTATTCAGAACAGACCTCAGTCAAGAAGGGATTTTTCCTCCAAAATACTTGAAAACCACACTGTGAAAACCCAGAATTGATGTAGAAGAGGGCTCATTCCCCAGTGAAATCCCAGGTACTGAGACACTGTCCACATGGAGCACCCTGGGAATGGCTCAAAGGGCTGCAGCCTTGCACAGTCACTTTTAGGGAAGACAAGTCTCACAACACAACGTGGGATTTGGGCAAATGCAGAAAAAATGACTTTGCACCCAGGGCTTCGAAGCAAGAAGCAGATATCTCAGGACAGAGCAGATTAGGGGTTATGGCAGCAATTTGGGGCATGTAGCAGAAGAGGTGGCTGGGGCCATCAAGGTCATTTGATCACAATAGAGACAGTGCTGTCATCAATTCCTTAGCAAGGGAGAACTAGACACCTGTATAAAAATACACTCTGCTTTCTTTCACATGTTCTAAATTGTACAGAGATCTTATTACAAAGTATGGGTTTAGTCTTTCTCAACAAATGCTTTTGATGTTTCCATAAAAATCTAAGTTAAATATCCCCCTCTGCATGGACACCGACTAGTTATTAAAAACAAGATTCTGGTAAAGAGTGGCAAGGACTTTTTTTTTTTTTTTTTGATGAGTATGCTAAATGGGCTATACTTATTTATGCTTCAATAGCTCCTGTCTCTTATCATGTATCCAAGCTGTACAATCTCATGCTGGCTTTGAATCTCTGTGTATCTAGGCTGGGTGATGTGATTTCCTTCACACACTCCTTTATACATCAGCCTATAGGGTCCCCATTCTTGTGCTAGTGGTGTGCTAGAGCTGATTTGTACTGGCTCATAAAAGCTGGTTATTAAATTTTTAGGAATTTTGTCAGCCAGTTGTTAGACACAGCTGTTATTAAAATTGAATCACATAAACTTACAATTAAATAGATTATATTTAAGCAAAGGTACAATATACTCTTTATTTTATTACCTTTTCCTATTTTTATGTCTTTGAGGCTATTTACATCTATTGTTCCTGCACAGTGGAAATACAACATAATGGTGTGTTACTGTCAATCTCTTCCCAACTCTGCATGCCAGTAGCTTGAAATTTCCCATGCTGGGGATATTAACACCAGGGAAATCGGCAAACTGCTACAAATAAGACCTTGACTATTTTGTTGATTTCTAGAATTTAAAAAGTGAAAGAGAAAATGTTCATGATACAGAGAAAACCTAAAAGTATGCTGTATGTGTAGCCATTACATTGTAAAAATAACTGATTTCTGATTCAGCAAAGCAGAGACTCACTTTGTCTACAAAAGAGTGACGTTCTGACATAGGTCTTGATTGTTTCACTGTTGTCTTCTTGGGTAACATAAACACAAATGCAAATATCAACCAACTCATGTCCAAACTACACGACTTCATCAGTTGCTACTGTAGGTTACCAACAGATACCAAAGTTCAGCAAAAAAAATCAACAAAAGCATTTTATGCGGATCAACTGGCTATGTGTAGTTTACAACAAAGGGTCTGGTATATGTATTGTTATTTATAAATTGCATGGTATACATCCTACATATAAAATATATAGTAAACATAAATATATATATATAGAACACATACATTTTTTTCCAGAGACAGTCGCTAAACGTTTATCAGCAAACCACTGCTTGTGGTTCTCTCTCGTATAGGGAAAGATGAAGATTAGTTCTGTTTTTGTTTGTTAGTTTTGGGTTTACTTTTAGAGAGAACAGTTATATCTTTTTATTGAGAGATATCCAATTTCAGATCTCTGCCTACTGGCCCTTTGATGTTTTCTAGTGTGGGAAGGAGTTTGGCTTAAGGACTACTACAAGAAAAGAGAAGGCAGTAATTACCTTTCTGCTTTCCTTACAATTAAAAGTGGCTTTTAAGAATGAATGTGTACACACTGCATTATCTGTACTAACCAAGCTGACCCAAATGTATTAGCTATGGCTTAGAAATTATTTTTATGAGTTTGAAAAAGATTTAAGTTGCGAAGGTTGAAAGAAAATAAGAGCTTATTACTTTTATTTTTTTTTAAAGAAACAGTATGTGTAATGGTTAAAGACATGGGCCTGAGGGGGCAGACGGTTGGTTCAGTTGGTTAGAGCGCAGTGCTCATAACACCCAGGTCACCGGTTTGATTCCCACATGGGCCAGTGAGCTGTGCCCTCCACAACTAGATTGAAAACAACAACTTGACTTGGAGTTGATGGGTCCTGGAAAAATGCACTGCTCCCCAATAAAATTAAAAAAAACAAAAGGACTTGGGCCTGAAAACCAGGGTACCTGTATTTTAAACCCAAATCTGCAACCTACCAGCTCTGTTATCTCTTTAGATAACCCCTCTGTCCTACTGATCTGTAAAATGATCTTGGTAACGGAATTGACTGGATAGGTTGTTGTGATAATTAGATTACTAGGTAATATGTGTAAAGTATTTAAAACAATCCTCAGCACACAATAGGTTTGCTGTTAACATTATCACTACTACTACTGCATAAAGAAGTCAATTCATTGACTTACAGATATTAAAAGTAAATGGTAAAATGTGTCCTGACCTTGGATTCATGCTGGTGCAGAAAAATTGACTTACCAAAGATCACACAACTTTTTGGTATTAAAACAGAAAGTAGATGTCACATCTCCTGATAATCTGTTATCTTATTAAACCAAATGGCTTCTTTCTGAGCTGTACTGAATATGTATCTTAACTAGTGAATTGGTCAATTTCCAGGATCTATATAGTTCTTTCATGACAAGGAATTGAAGTGTATCAGAATGCTCTCCCGGTCCACTGCACGATATGGTGGCCACTAGCCACATGTGGCTATTGAGCATTTGATGTGCGACTGGGGCAAACTGAGAGGCGCTGTATGTAAAACACACACCAGATTTTGAAGACTTCATATAAAAATGAAATGTAAAATGCTCATTAATAATTTTATATTGTTATAAGTTTAAATTATAGTAGTTTGAATATACTGGGTTAAATAAAAATACATTATTAAAATTATTTCACCTATTTCTTCTTATTTGATGTGGCTTCTAAAAAACTTAAAATGACATATGTGGCTCATATTTGTGGCTTGCACTATGTTTATATTGGACAGTGCTACTTTATACACAATTAATCTTCATGTCCAATTCTGAAGGCTGAAAATATTGCTTTTTTTAATAAATCAGGTAATGTTCTTTGCCTCATTTAAGGGCGTTATCATCCACCTTATTAGCCAAGCCAGAGATGTAAGAGGTATTACTGACTCTTCCCTCTTCCTCTACCCCACACACAATAATGGTTGAATCATTCTCAAATCTATCCCTCTGTCTCCCTGCCTTCTATCAGTGCAGTCCTTTCCACTCAGGTGGACATTACAAGAGTCTTCACACCACTCTACCTGGCCACCAGTCTTAGCTCCCCAAAATTCATCCTCTACATTGCTGTCAGAATAACATATATCTAAGACATAAGTCAGATCATGCCACTCTCCTGAGAAAGGCTCTTCCCCTGGTCTCTGTTACCAAGTTCACTGGCACGGCACATCCATCAACCCCATGGGTTGAACACTGCTTACTTGTCCAGCCTCATCTCATCTACTTTTACACGCTATCTTTTGAAGTGACGTAGATATGCTTAAGTATGCAGCACATTCTGATGGGTATTGGGTTGTGGTGGAAGTGTGGGACGTGGAAGAGAATGGAGAGGAAGACCTGGAGAGGCAATGGTATGAAATGATCACTTATTATATTTATATACTTAATAGCAATTTTTTGAATGAAATGTAAAACACAGGTTCAATATCTTACTGGACATCTTGGTCAATATGTTTAAACAAGAGGGGAAAACAATCTATATGGTTTTATCAGATACATCTTAATATGATTTCTCTGATTTCCTCAGGACTGTAACCTCGACGTCCTTAAATGAAATCACATATGAAAAGAGTTTAACAAAGTTCCTGGGACACAGTATAATTTATAATCACTTTCTAGCCCTTTGCTTGCATCTTACCTCCACTAACCCCACCTCACGATCACCATGTCTTTAGGTGGAAGCCCAGGAGGTGAAATCCAAACTTTCAAAAATAATGTATGGTTGAAGCACGAGATCAGGTCGCAGACCACTGATTACAAAGGAGCTTAAATATATGCTATTTTATGGAAAAAACCTAATTTTTAAGAATAGTGAAGAGGGAACAAGACAGAAGAGCCCAGGATGCAAAGTGATCAATAATTGGAAAAAAAATGGAAACCACATTTCATGCCTGCCTCTTTCCTGACAAATTAAACAAACAATAAAAAACAAATCATGTGAATGGCCAACTGATTATCTATATTTCAAAAAGCATATGTCATAACGTATGGAGGTACACTAGAGAATTTCATTAGTATTAACATGAGACTTTCATCTTGTTGGAAGGTAATTTAATTCTGGCTAACATTCTCATAACTATCCTGCTCAATAACTAACTTCTCTCTCTCTAGTGAATTCTAAAAATTAAAAAGTAAGCATATAGTGACTGACTTAAACACTTATATAAACCAATAATTATGGAAACATCATTGGCTCCTTGATGAAAGTTGCATTTAATTTTAATAATTCTTGGATTTTTTATTTTTCCTTCAGAAATGTAGAATCATTTTTTTAATCTGCAAGATTTTAAGAACTTTTGAATAGTGGCCACCCTTGTGACTTAATAAAATTTGTACTCAGACTGATGGATTATTTGAAATACATAATTAATAATTATTCGTACTCTTACCAAAATAAAGATGCATTTACACAGTTGAATTTCACCGTTATTTGACAGCTGGTCAAAGAAAACATTCCAATAGGCTGTTTTTGAGCTGCCTATGTTTATAGAATCAGAAAGTCTGAAGAGTATTTAGAATTCATCTAATCCACTTTCAGATCCAATTTAGGCATCACATTCAATTCAACAAGAGGTTTTCCCTTTTGCTCTCAGATTTAATTCACTAAACTTTTATATAATGCTTGAATAGCCTTTAAGCTTTCTGTAAGTTTTACCATCAAAATGACACCCTTGGCTAATGATTACACTAAGTGGCTGATTTCCAGGGTCAAAATTTCCCACTTTGAGAAAGTTCTGGCACAGGGTAGTACTTCCTTGTAACTGGATTAAGATTACCCAAGTTTCTGGAAGACTTAGCTTTTACAGCTCCCATTTGGGCAAGGCAAAATGAGATGGTTCGTTTCTGATTCCCACAACTTACGTTTTTCAATATAGAAGATTTATTTCCATCTAAAATTTACATACTATTTTTATAAAAGTACGTAGTGGAAGCAGCCACACTAGAAGTCTTAGCTCTTTGAGGATGCTAAAGAGACAATAATATTGCTTTGACTTTTTTTCTAGACTTTGCTGTGTTTCCAACACCTCACATGACCACTTGCTCTCCAATCCCAGTCTTTTAATCCAGGTCAGGGCAAACCATGACATATGGGCTAAATCCAGACTGTCACCTGTGTATGTAAATAAAATCCTATTGGAACACAACCACCCTCATTTGTTTACAGACTGTCTATGGTTGCTTTCATGCTACAACAAGAGAATTAAATTATTGTGACAGAGATAATACAGTCTTCAAACCTAACATATTACAATCTGGGCCTTTAAGAAAACATTTCCTGACCTTTGGTCTAGTAGGATCTTTAAGTCCTCTCTTTCATCCCTTTCTCCTCACAACACATGTGGTGAGTGACCAAGTCAAGGAACTCTTCCACTTTTTCAAGAACACAGCAAATATTTTCATGCCATGCAAATGCTCCCTTTGCTAGAAATACCCTCTTTCTTTATCTTCACTTTGAGTTCCTACTCATCCTTTAAAACCTAGCCCTAGTGTCATTTCACTAAAGACTCTCTTCTTTACTATCCCATGAAATAAAACTCTTTTGTATCATCTTATTCTATAAGTGCATTTGTCAGTATTTATCTCATTCCCTTTTAAGAATAATTTTGTGTCCTCAAGTAAATCAATAAATTCATTTGGAGATTTTTTTAAAAACTGTATTATCTTACCTACAGACTCATGATATCTATTTATTTGATTCTTCTTAAGAGCTGTTTTGATTCTTCTTCTAGTAATAGCACATTGCTACAGAGATGCTATCTTCTATAACTTTGCCCCCAAGTCCCTACCCCAATCCACCCTTGTCACTCTCCATCTGGCCCAAAGCACAGTGTCTGGCCTACAGAGTAAGATCAATTCCAAAGGCATCACAAATTAAATGCAAAAAATTAAACCACACAAGTACTTGAATTGAAAAAAAAATAGATGAATTCCTTTGTAATTTGGTAGTAAAAAAATTTCCAAACTATAACTCAAAATTCAGAAGAAATAACAGAAAACATTGATACATTTTAGTACATCAAACCTTAAAAATAAAAAATTGTACATAGGAAAGTTATCATGAATAAAATAAAAGGAAAAATGATAAACTGACAGAAAAATATCTGTAATTTCTATAAAAAAAGGATAATATTCTGAATATACAGACTTTCTAAACAGAGAAGAAATAAGCCAACACCCTTTTGAAAAACGAGCTAAAGATATTAACAGATAAGACTCAGAAATGTAAATAGTTCTTAACTATACAAGAAGATGCCTGACCTCCCTCATAATAAAACAAATGCAAATTAAATTAAACTACAGTCAGATATTTCTTGCCTAATATATTAACAATAAGAAGAAAACCTGAACTATGACGATGAGACCTTGGGGGAAACAGGCATTCATATACTGCTGGTGGAAATTCAAAATGGTACGACACTTATGGAGGAGAATATGGCAATTTGTGGCAAAACCACATGTGCACTTATCTTCTCACTCAGCAATTTGATGTCTAACAATCTAACCAAAGATACACTGGCAAAAGTATGGAATGGTATATAGAGAAGGCTATTAGTTATACCACGATTTACAATAGCAAAAGACAGGAACAACCAAAGTGTTCATCAATAGCAGACTGACTGAGACCACAATGGAGAACTAAGCAGCTACAAAAAGAAGGAAGAACACCTCTGTATATTACTATGGAGAGAGCTCCATGACACATTCTTAATTGAAAATAGCAGAGTGGAGAAAAGTGCAAATGGCATGTGCCTGCTATTTTTCAGAAATAGTTGTTTTTTTTGTATCCACCTCCCTGCCATCTATACACACATACCAACAAACGGCACATGACTTCAGGGGAAGTACGGCTCAATGCCTTGATTCATGTTGAGTCACAAAAGCAGAAATGAAAGGTTCTCCTACCACTGCCCCTCATTTAGAGTTTTCCTAATAATACTCAGAAACTTCTCAGCCTTTGGGAATGTAAAGAGCTTTTCAGACCAAATGAGTTTAGTTATTTCCATAATTTCCAACTGACCAGGGCTCAAAACAAGGCCCCACAAGATAATGTAGTTATTTATATTGATCCAAACAAATGCACAGTTGAAATTCTATCAAGTATATTTTTTATTGCTAATTATAGGAATAATTTTACTTAACACTTATTTTACACCTATATGTTAGGCAATATTTTCATCACTTTATAAATATTAACTAACTTAAACTCATAAACCTATTAAGGTGGCTGCTATTACCACAATTTCATTAAAGAAGAAACTGAGGCACAGAGAGATTAAATAATTTGTCCAAGATCACACAACTAGTAAGTGGCAGATTTGGGATTTGAACCCAGGCTTGGTTTATTTATGCCACCATGACTCTATTGCATTCCTCTAAAACTTCAGCTATACCACAGCTCACAACACAGCCTCCCTTTTTCTACAGACAAATACCATACTTTAAACATATTAATCAACTTAAGCATATGACAGTTTTTAAAATATCTTTGAACAGGTTCTTAAAATCCATGTAAAAGCAGACAGTCTTCAGAGGAAGGAACAAGGATTATATAAATACACTGAATTAAGTACGTAATGTAACCCCTTCCAGATTGGTCCCTAAGTGTTCATTTACATAAAAAGGTTGCGGGGAGGAGAAATTTTTCCCAATCTGCTACATATTATAATGGCAAAAACTCACTAGTCTTTTTTTTTCCCCAAAGGTTGTAGGTTTATTGGCTTTTCTTTCACTAAGGTGATTGTGTATCATTTTATTTGCCAAAACCTCGTGTATCTTCGATACAGCACACAAGCTGCTTCCTGGAAGATTAAAGGAGTACTGCTCACAGAAGTTTGCAAGTACATGGGTGGAACCATAAGCCCATTTTCAGTATCTGCCCATAGGAGACATGTGAAAGCTAGTGAATATGCCACAGCAGAAATTTTGTAAAATGTAACATGACTGTACACACATTTGAAGACAGGTATGTTAGAGACAAAGTTACATTACTATATAGTTCATGCTTATCGTTAACCATTTTTACATTAGTTTGAGAAAGTGGCCCAATGACAGGGACAGTACCCTGCCATTGTATACTTTTTTGTGGCCGACTCACACTCCTATCAACTCTGTTCCCTATCTCTGACAACTAGCACTGCCTAAAATACATATATATTGAAGTTCATTTAAACTCAGGGATTAGTCATATGGGTATTCTTGGGCTAGATGAAAGTAGCCAATGAAAAAATGTCTTTGCAAGTCCTGTTCATTGAGATATTATAACAATGGAAGAGGTGACCCAAATTCCTTAAGCCACTGAGACAGATGCAGGGTACCTCCAAGCAAAGTAGAAATTCCCTTGATCTTGGGAAATAAATAGGAGAAAATTTAAATTGTTATATAAGGAGATTTTAGAACAAGGGGGGAGATTTTAAGCAGTGGGGGGAAATCCATTCAGGGCTAATAGACAATCAATAATTTAATGAACCTTTTAAGAAAGAGAAATAGAAAATCAACTCACCTGTTCTTAAGACAAAAACATAATAAAAATATATTTCTGTTCAATATTCAAGCTAGACGAGGGGAAAAGATGACAAACTAGTAGAAAGAAAAGAACATCACTTTAGGCCTACTCCAATTATCATTTCTATAACAATAGCAACCATATATGGTACATTTTCTTGAATCATTACAGTTTCAAATATTCTGAATTAGTGTTCCAATACATTCATGTGTTCTGATTTTTGGTTTGGAAAATGTTGTCATCAAACATGCTTGTACCCAGGCCTCAGGTTCACTCCTATTTTAGTCCCCGTTCCTCCCTCCTGACCAGTGGCTGGCAAAGGCGACCTCTGGTTCCCCTATCATTTCCCTCCTACTCTCCCACACACCCAAACAACCCCCTAGCCCTCATCTGTTTCGGCATCATAACCATAATTTTACCTTCCTTCTTGCTGTGAAAGCCAGGATTCCTAACGTGACCAACCTTCAGACTTGCAGCTCTGAACTGCTCTCAAGGCTAAAAATTATCCCCTCCCTCTCCCCTGCATCAACTAGACAAAATTTGTTTGCTTGGCTCTGTGCCCTGAACTCCCTAATGTTCCCTGGATGTTTTTAGGCCACAAGTTCCCTTTCTACAAACCTCAACAAAAAATATATTTTAGGTACTTACCTTTGGTCACCCGACTAACTTTAGTTCCCTCTCTGAAAGTTTCTCTCACAGTGCAGTTAAGATGAAGAAATAGTAAATGGAAAGTCAGTTCAATTTTTCAAATATTTACTAAGCATATACTATATGTTCTATGCAAGCAATGTACTCTGCACTAGCTTGTAGGGAATGGAACTGACATGCACCAAATGAACAAGACATCCCTTGCACTCAAAAGTTTAGAATTGAATGGGTAGAGGACAGGAGTGAAAAATCAACTAGGATAAGGGCAACTTTTAAGTGAGATACTCTAGCTTCATTGGCAGAACGAATCATAGAAGGAAAGCATAAAATAGGGAAATATGCTTGCCTCTCTCCTTTGTGAGCACAAAAGGGGAAGCAACTGTTTCTAACCAGAAGACTGGGAAAGTCTTTGTCGTTGAAATTGCTTTTGGACTAGACCTGGAAGGATACGTAGGATTTCATTAGCATACAATAGAAGAGAGTACAGGAGATCGCTTTTGGTGTCCATGCCTACGTTGTTGTCCCCTAAAATCTATTTGATTACTCTCACTCATTTTCCAGTGGGGAAGTGCATTAGTTTGCTAGGACTGCCATAACAAAGTACCACAAACTGAGTGGCTTAAACGATAGAAATGTATTATCTCATGGTTCTGGAGGCCAGAATTCCTAGATCAAGGTTCCTAGCAGAGTTGGTTCCTTCTGGGGGCTATGAGAGAGAATCCATTCATGCCTCTTGCCTAGCTTCTGGTGACTAGCTCGCAATCTTGTCATTCCTTGGCTTGTAGGAAAATCACCCTCATCTCTTCCTACATTTGCACATAATTTTCCCCGTGTGCATGTCATTCTTCAAATTTCCCCTTTTTATAAAGATACCAGTCGTACTGGATTGGGGCCTAAGGTAAATGGCCTCATTTTAATTTATTACCTTTGTAAAGAACATATATCCAAATAAAGTCACATTCTGAGGTATTGAGTGTTAGGACTTAAACATATGAACTGGGTAGTGGGGACACAATTTAATCCATAACAGGAAGATACTAAAAATATATAGTAATAATTGAATATTATATTAATTACATTACTAATAAACACTAAAATATAATGCATTGATATACATTGATACAATTATATATAACTAATATGTTAATACTAAATATATACATATGTTATAATTAAATATGTAACATAGATATACCGTGTTGCCCCAAAAATAAGACCTGCCCTGAAAATAAGCCCCAGTTAAGATCATCAGCCAGACGGACACATTTAGACGTTATGATGATGTTCCAGAAGAAGATGACATGACTGTAATTGAATAAATGTAGATTGTTGTACATGACAAAATAAGACATCCCCTGAAAAAAAACCCTAATGGAGCAAAAATTAATATAAGATCAGGTCTTATTTTTGGGGAAACACGGTAACAAGAATCTACACTGATCACTACTATGAGCTAAATTATATTTTCCATCTATTTCATTTATTCCTCACAAAATCCTATGAAGAGCTTCCCATTTAAAAGTGAGGAAACTGAGATTTAGAGAGGTTAATAACTTGCACATAACCACACATCTATACAGCAAAGTTGAAACTTGCACCAAGATCTTTGTATCTCTATACTCTGTACTCTAATCACTGCCCTAAGTTTGGTATTCATTTATATATACATGTATATATAAATATGGTATTCATGTATATATATACAGCTTGTGTGCGGTATATATATATATATATACATATATATATATACACACACACACACACATTTAGAAATGGATAGCTGTAAAGTTATGAAATAGATTCTTCTGTATAGTTTGTGAAAATCACTTTATATTTATTATACATATTATGTAGATAAGCTAGAAAAGATTTGTAACACAAAGGGATTTTCATATTTATAGATTTTTGTTAGGTGAAATACTGGTCTTTCTCAAATTCTTCACTTCAAATCCCACAGCACCTTGAAGAAATACCTCATGTTTCATGTTTTTAGATTCTCTATTTCTGACTAGACTAGAAGGTCACATTTTATGCCTACAGATTCCAAGTCCACAAATGATTTGTTTTCTTCCCATGAAAGGTAAATGAACAAAGGGAACAGATAATACATTACAGTACAAACAGGATCCAAATAAAAATATTAGCGAGCTTGGCTCCTGAACAAGTGATAAAAGGCTTATTGCCATCTACTCTTACAGTAAGTACCTTTAAGAGGATACCAAGTTTAAAAGGTAGGAAAGCCAGGGAGGGTATTTTCATCTTTCCATTTTGGTAACAGGAGTTGTATTGAAAAGGGATCATAAGTGGAATAATACTTCAGATTTTCAAAGTGCTTTAGAATTTTCAAAATGTTCTCACATATTTTATTTCATCTGACTAAACAAGTCTGTTTGGTGGGCAAAATAAGGGCAATGACCTCCATTTTATAGATAAAGATACTGAGGCCCACAGAGTTTAAGTGGTTTTCCAATGTGACCCAACTAATAAATAATAAGAAACACAAAGAATGTATCCCAGGCCTTCAGAATAATTGTTTGTTAGTCTTTGCGAATGCTAGCCTTTGGGAACAGCATATAGCTCCTCAATGTCAAAACTGAACTGACTTATGAAGCTTTTCACCAATAATTTTTTGCAAAAGATGTTGAATTGTTTTTCAGACACAAATGTTTATTAGCTGTTAATCAAAGTGTTCCTGATAGAGGTTTATATTATTTCCTGAATGGCTGACAAATCCCATGTAAACAATGAGCCACAGAAAAAATAAAACACCATAAGGCCATATCATTCATCCAGGGTATTAAAAGGTAATATTAATTTATTCATTTATTCAACAAATGAGTTAAATAAATGAGTTGAATGTTGAGCAACTACTATGTGCTAGACATTGAGCTACTTACTACAGATACAATAATGAGCCAAAGTTAAATTATCCCATATTCATGGAGCTTACTGTCTAGCATGTGTGTAGTGTGTGTATGTGTATGGGGGGAGGGGGCTCCCATAACTATATAATTATAAAATGTGAAGTGTACTATGAAAGAAAATTGTGCCAGGAAGACTTCTTCAAAACAGATAGAGAGGGATAATCAGGAAAGGCCTTTCTGAGGAAGTGATGTAAGAGCTGAGATACAAAGTATGTGGATCAGTTAACAAGGACCAATGGTGTGGTGGGGGAGGGCACAGTAGAGAGGAAAGAGATCCCAGGCAGAAGAAATGGAGTATGCAATGGCCTCAAATTGGGATGGTGCATAGCACATCTTAGAACATGGAAAAATTGTCTATATGTTAACCACCTCTACGTTTTCTCACCTCTGTTTCTCTCTTGAACATTCTTCAGTTAGGTTTCCATTTCCACCACTTCACTCAAATTGTTCAAGTCAGCAATAACTACCATATTATAAATTCAAAAGGCACTATGCTGTTGTGTCATTAAATTTCTCACTAGCATTCAAATCGCTAATTGTCTCCCCTTCCTCTTCAAAAAACTGGAAACAATCTCTTGGCTCACCTGCTCAGTCTTCCTTGCTGGCTTTTCTTCTTTTGCTTGACTTCTTAATATTGGAGTACTTGGATTTGATCTTAGGCCCTTTACTTTCCTGTATCTACATCTTTAAGAGATGTCATCCAGTCCCATGGGATTTAAATTCCACTTATGTTGTGACTCTTAAATATGTTCCTCTAGACCTGACTTTTTTTATTGAGATTAAGACTCATATATACGCATAATTGCCTTCTTGACATCTCCACTTGAATACCAAATGGGCCTCTCAAAGTTAATATGGAGAAAAATGAATTTCCATCCCTTCAAACATGCTCATCCTCTAGCCTTCTCCATCTTAGTAAACAGTGACTCATTTTTCATTCTTCTCTGTCCTTTACCTTCATATAAATATATTAGCATGTTTCTGTCTCTGAAATACATCCCATAATGATTCACTTCTCTCCATCTTTATTACTATCACCGTAATTCAACTAACCAAGCCCAGACAAATTCACGAATTCCCTAACTAGTCTCCCTGCTGTCACTCTTTCCCTCTTTAAATCCAATTCCACATGGCAAACAGAACATTCCTTTTAAAATACAATTCAGATAATTTCAATGCCCTGCTTGTACACCTCTAGGGCCTTTCCTTTTTACTTGGAATAAAATCCAAATTCCTTAACCTAGCCTACAAACCTTTCATAATCTGGCATAAGCCCACCTCTCTCTATATATATTTTTTCAGTTGGGGAATATTGGGGAACAGTGTTCTTCAGGGCTCATCAGCTCCAAGTTGTTGTCCTTCAATGTAGTTGTGGAGGGTGCTGCTCAGCTCCAAGTCCAGTCGCCATTTTCAATCTTTAGTTGCAGGGGGCACAGCCCGCCATCCCATGCGGGAATTAAACTGGCAACTTTGTTGTTGAGAGCTCGTGCTCTAACCAACTGAGCCATCTGGCCACCCCTCTGGAAGCTCAGTGGCAGCTTGTTGTCTTCAATCTAGTTGTGGAGGGTGCAGCCTACTGGCCCATGTGGGAATCAAACAGGCAACCTTGATGCTCAGAGCTCGCTCTCTAACTAACTGAGCCATCTGGCTGCTCCTAAGCCCACCTCTTTGACCTCATCTCCTTCCACACTATTCCACCTGTAGCAGACAAAATCATGCCTTTCTCCTCAAGATATCCACATCCTAATCCCTGGAACCTGTGAATATGTTACCTCATGTGGCGAAGTGGAATTGAGGTTGCAGATAACATTAAGGTTACTAATCAACTAACCTTAAAATGGGCAGATCATTCTGGATTATCTGGGTGGCCCAGTGTAATCAGAAGTGTTCTTCAAGTAGAATAAGAAGGCAGAAGAATCAGAGTCAGAGACTGGAATGTGGCGATAGAAGCATGGTCATTAACATGAGGCAATGTGAGAAAAACAACACATGTTGCTTTGAAGATGGAGGATGATGGCCATGACCCAAGGAGCACAGGCAGCCTTTAGAAGCTGGAAAAGGCAAGGAAATGTATTCTACCTTAAAGACAGGAATACAGTTCTGCCAACACCTTGATTTTAGCCCAGACCCATTTCAGACTTCTAACTTCCAGAACTATAAGATAGTAAATTTGTGTTTTTCAAGCCACTAAGTATGAATATATGGTAATTTGTTTCAGCAATAATAGAAAACTTATATGCTAATGCACTATGGACCAGACACACTAATCTATTTCATGAACAACTTATTTCTGCCTCAAAGCTTTTATCTTTGTTGTCATCACTACCTGGAATGCTCTGTTCCCACATATTACCATGGCTTACCTGGCTCCGTCTTATCATTCTGAGCTCAACCTCATAGAGAGGTCTTCCCTGACTGCCCAGTTCAAACTAGCTTGTCACTACATTCTTTCTATCACATTATGTTTTATTTTCTTTGTAGTACTTTTACTATCTGAAATTACCTTTGCCGTTTACTGGTATGGTTGCTTATAGTCTAATTCCCTACTCTAGAATATAATTTCTGTGAGAGTAAGATCCCTGAGATTGTTCACCACGGTATCCTCAGTGCCTGAAGAGTATCTGACACAAGGTGGGTGCTTAAACATAAATGCTGACCACTGAATGAATGAAACGCACTATGGGTGGAGCATAAAGAATAATGGAAAGAGGGGTGTGAGAAGAGGCAGAAATAGACAGGGACAGATCACATGGTATTTTAGAGCCCTTGTTAAGATAAAGCTGCCTGAGCTTTAACTTAATATTAAGAAGCCATGGAAAAAGTGTAGGCAGGGGAGTGATACATTCAAACTTGTTACTTTAAAATATTATTTGAAAACATGCTGGAGCAGGGACATGGCATATGTGGATGTAAGAAAAATAGATAAGAAGGATGCTGTTGGGTAGTCCAGGCAAAAAATGATGGTAACCTTGGACTAGGGTAGTAGCAGTGAAACAGCTAGTGTATTAGAAATATAATTTGGAAGTAAAATCAGCGGGACTAGGTAACAGATTGGGATATACGGGGTCCAAATAAGTAAATCTCAAAAATAACTTCCAGATTTATCATTTGAGCAACTTAGAAGACTATAATGCCAATTTCTAAGATGGGAAAACAAGAAGGAAGAGGCCTACACTGGGGGAAAGTAGGGACTTCAATTTCAGCTATTAAATTTGAGCTGTCCCCAAGACGTAAAAATGGAGATATCATATAGACAGTACATTTTGAGCCCTGCCTGGATCTCTGGACATGATTCCCAGTCACCCTTATGGGAGCACGTGGGTATCAGTTGACCCTTGGGGGAAATGGTAGAAATAAATGGGGGTAGGGAAGGGCAACTATGGCAGACGTCTGGCCCAGCTGACTTTAAGGACTCACCTCCAGCCCAGTGGTGCGTCAGGCCCTCCTGCGGCCAGATCCAGGCCCATCTAACTGGTCTGCCTTCTCACTTGGATACTGGGTCTCAGGAGTCACACAAGTCAGCTAATTCTTTGGGGGAGCGGTCCGGTAGGCTTTCGTGGACTCGGGAAAGAATATTCGGCTCCACTGGGTTCACCAGTTTCGTGGTTCTCTCAGTCTATTATTTCTCCTCAAACAGACAAGTGGGGAAAACACGCACTAAAGCTCTTCAAAGCCATGTCATCTATGTTGACATGGTCAGTCGCGGACTCCGCGCAGAGGTGCAGGAAGCATAGTGTCAGCCTGACTGAAGAGGCAGTTAAAAGCAGCCTCTGAGTCTGCGCAGTAGAGGCAGTGCAGGGTCTTCCCCCAATAGCCACCCCAAGTGTGACTGCATGTGCAACTGCCTTGAGTAGGGGAGGGGCCTCTTCAAGAGAGGGCAGGGCGGCCCCAAAACAGGGCGGGGTCAGCAAGCTGGGTTCTGTTTAGCGCTAAGATTTGATTACTACTTATTTTATTATAAGACTGGGTCTTATGTAATATAATACAATATAAGACTGGATCTTATATTAATTTTTGTTCCAGAAGATGCATTAGAGCTGATTGTCTGGCTAGGTGTTATTTTCAAGGAAACAGGGTAGGAACTGGGAGTATATTTTTATTTGCTTCTGTTTTAGATGGTGGAAATGTGTTTTATAAATTAAAAACATACTCTAAGGAGCAGAACATAGCATGTGTATATAAACAATAGCTATAAAGGGAATAGAGTCAGACTACCCCACCTAAGAAGGATTGTAAGGAGGGAGGACCCAGTGCAGAGGAGCCAAACCAATATGAACACTTCCTTCAGCCTCTGCTAAGCAAGTTCTGGGAACTGCCTGGGGCCACCTGCAGCCCACTGTCCGTCAGCATCTGAGTGAGCAACCCTCTCTCCTGTCTGAGAAGTCAAAGCAGTGTGTGGTCCAACACGAAAGATTTCTCTATGTACTTAGAGATTCCTCAGTCCTTGGACCACCATGGTTGGAACAGGGGACACCCAAGAAAGAGGCAGCGGTGAAAAGTCCCTACAACCTACACATAGTTGGGAATTAAAAGACCCAGCTCAAGATTTATATACCTCTCCATCCCTAAGCCCAAACTAGAGGAGTGGTGAAAACCCCTCCATTTCAGGGAAAGGGACTTGAACCCAGAAGATCATGACAGAGAGGACTTGATCACAGGTCAAGGAAAGACATTTAAGTTAAAAGGAGCTAGTCTGAGTAATAGGCTCCAAGAACTTGAGTTTAAAAGGCAGTAGAGGGGTGGCCAGTTAGCTCAGTTGGTTAGAACGTGGTGCTGGTAGCATCAAGATTGCCGGTTCGATTCCTGCATGAGCCACTGTGAGCTGTGCCTTCCTTAAAAAAGAAAGAGAGAGAGAATTGAAAAAAGACAGTGGAAACTTTCAATAACTCTCAGAGCAAATGTGCTGTATCTCACAAACTCCAAGCAACTCTGCCATATCAGCCTCTCTGTCTCCACCCTTGACACTCTCTAGTAGATATTTTCTATATATGTCTGGACCTTCCAATTACAAAAGAAATCTATCATTTGGCTTTCCATTGTTCAGTCTTGATTGTCTAACCATTATCATTTTTTACATAACTTTTGATGCCAATGTAGGGTGACCTTAGCAAACTGTATTAAATAAACTCAGAACAATTAGCAAACCAACAAATTATAGTTCTAATCCTTCTGTTGTTAAGTCTAATGGCTTTTGTGTAAACAGGGCTATTTGATATATATATATATATATATATATATATATATATATATATATATATATATATATATATATGTATTTAGTTCCTGCCTACCCAGAGTGCTATACGTATGTATACCAGAGCTACAGATTTAGAAGCAGGCACCCTGGTAGAAATTCAAATTTTCGTGTACCAAATTTTCATGGCCACTTGTGGTACAATCAATACTGAGTATCTTACATTAAACAAAGCATTAGCTATTTCAAATAATAACATTCAGACTGAAAACACGACTCTTAAAAGTTTACCAATACTCAATGCCCATCAAGAATTGAGTGAAGTCAGAGATTGTGTCATATTGAGTCCTGTTTAACTTTTTCTACGCTGTTGTGTTGGAGAACATAATAAGGGACTTAGAAAGCTATGTCACATACATATTTTCACACCTGGGAGACTCTTTCACCTTACCAGATTACAAATGTTATCAGACATCATTGCCAATGACACAAAAATTGTGGGATGTAGACGGATGACTCTATTTTTAAAGCATAGGAGCCAAAAAAGCAGGCAATTTATCACTCACTGCTTTGCCGTCAGCACAGCATTGGGGGCTGACAGTGAGCCTTGAGAAGTCTGAAATTAAACACCAGTTTACACAAGGGAAATAGTGTAGCAAGTCCATGAGGTTTCTTAGAAAATGAAAACGGTCACTGGGTTCTGCTTCTTAGGTTAAATGTTATCCAGTAATGATTGACTATCAGTAGAAGGAGACAACTGAATTGAGAGGGAATCAGAAAAGTGAGAGAGGTGTGCACAAGAAGAGAAAGCAGCATTCTCATTATTTAGTGATTGACAAAATGTGACAATCATGTCTTCCAGGTAGAAATTTAATGCAAGCAGCATGATGGTTAAGTATCAGGACTCAGGAGTCAAACTGCCTGGGATGGGATCCTAGCCTTGTTACATCCCAACTTTACAAGTTGGGCATGTGAATTTCAACTTATTTATTAAGGATTATAATGATAGTATCATAAAGAATTAAATGAGGAAATGCATACAAAGCATTTAGCAGTGCCTGGCACACATTACATGCTCAAGAGGTATTTGGCACAGAGTGGCTGGACAAGGCCACCAAGAGTGAAGTTCTATACTTAGCCCATCTACAGATATTGAACTATGCTCATCTCAGACCCATGATGGGCCACACAAAAAAGGAACACAGACAGACTGTCATTGTAATGGAAACAGAAATGACGAGATCACAAAGACGTGAGCATGAGACACTATTGGAGGATTCACTCAAACACAGACTCAAACACAAGTCCAAGTTACAAATTGTCATAGGTTATTTGTACTCTGTGAGAAAAAGAATTTTGGCTTTACATTATTTTCGCAGCCTTAACCACTCCGATTTCCAGGGGCATACTGACAGAACTTATGACAGAATCAGGAGAACTAAACTCTTCTCAGCTCCCTGCCATTTTTTAGCTCATTTGCTTTTAGGCATGTCATTGAATCTGTCTACATCCTCAACCAATAAATGAAGGTAATAGAATTTTGAATACTTGCTTAGTTCATTTTGTCAAGAATATAGATAATGATTTACAAACATTTTGGTGGCGTGGGGGTGAGTTTAAGAGAGATAGGAACAGAAGTATAATTCTAAATTTTATTAAGAGATCAATAAATATTCTTTGAATTAAACGGAATGATTCACTGTGGTAATAATTGATAGATGTGCATGACATACACATATATAAGTAGAACATATATACATTTATGCAACCAGAGCTACAGATTTGGAAGCTGGTGTTGTGGGAGTCCAGTCCCAATTCTGACACTAACTAGCTCTGTGACTTTAAACAAATCAATTAACCCTTTCTTCTCTTTGGTTTTCAGCTGAAGAACACAGGTAAAAAATTCCTAACTCACAGAATTATTTTGAAAATCAAATATACATGGATGAACAGTTTATGATTTCCTCTAAAAATACAATGTTAGTAATTAGTAGGATATTTTAAAATTTTTAATTGTGGTAAAATACACATGACATAAAATTTACCATCTCAGTTATTTCTAAATGTACAGTTCTGCAGTGTTAAGTACATTCACACTGTTGCACAACCAATCTTCAGAATATTTTGCAAAACTGAAATTTCGTACCCATTAAATAACAACTGCTTATCCTCATCTCAACTCAGTTCCTGGCAACCACAATTCTACTCACTGTCTCTATGAATTTGACTACTCTAGATTCCTCATATAAGTAGAATCATACAGTATTTGTCTTTTCATGACTGGCTTATTTCACTTAGTATAATGTTCTCAAGTTTCAACCATATTGTAGCCTGTGTCAGAATTGTCTTCCTTTTTAAGGCTGAATAATATTCTTCCCTGGGATATTAAAGTGAATAATTTTCCTTCCCTTTTGGTGCTCATTATTTGTATCTCGTTTTCCTCTTCCTGGAGATATTTTAAGCTTCACCACCTACCAAATTTTATATCTTTAAATGTGGTTCATTTGTCACAAGTCGCCTGATAAACGCATTCTTTTCACGTTAAGTCCTACTTGCTGAGAACATCTGATTAAAAAAAAAAAAAAATGAGGATCCTGACAGTAACTATAATAGGCTAGTGCTGTACGAACCTGATATAAAAAGAATTTGAACAAATTCAATATGATTGATAACAGAGTCTCTTAATTTACCTGTGCAGAGAGAAACTGCAGTGATTTGGCATATCTGTCATTATCCTCAAAGAAAAGCCATTTTTTAAATCAGACCTATCATGTCTATTATAATTGATATCATGGTCTAACGCTAAAGTTTACTGTTGCTGTTTCTGCAGGGAGCAAAGTTTCTCTAAACTAGAACGCACTTATTTCATATATTTTTGTAACTGCTTATTAAAGGAAAATTATCCACACACACACACACATACATACATTTATAGAATATAGTACTCCTTAAAGATTAATTAGTGTTTTATTTCAGGGGTTTTAAAAAATGATCGTGATTTCCAACTTTTTGTGAAAATATTTTTATATACCCTGTTTTCCCGAAAATAAGACCTAGCCGGACCATCAGCTCTAAAGCATCTTTTGGAGCAAATATTAATATATGACCCGGTATTATATTATATTGTATTGTATTATATTATGTAGACCCAGTCTTATATTATAGTAGTTGCTTTCTATCATACTGCAGAGAGAAAGTTTGAAGCTAATCTCAAATATTGTAAATCATTCCTTAGAATTGTTCAGATATTTTTCTAAAGTTTAAAATATGAAAATTTCACTATTTCTGTCTCTGCTTTTATTTATATGTGGTCTGAACTGTTTTCTCAAACGTGAAACATATCATTATACAAAGGATGAAATGAATTTGAGATGAATATCCGGAGAGAAATTTGGACGTTTTGCTGCCTTGGCTCATCATTACCCACTGCAATGTGCTCTCTCAGTGTCTGAGCCAATTATTTTCTCTGCATATTTTGGCAAACTGGTGTGAATGATGTGAAGCACAGCATCTTATCAGAGTCAAAGAAATTCTTCTTGCCATTCATGTATCCCGTGTATCCCCTGTGCTGGATAAGGGGGGTGGCAGGTGTGTATGTGGGCGCGTGATAAGGTCCCTCGGTGTGGGGTACCTGGGATCATTCCCTCTAGGCTCAGCCAGGCGATTCCAGCAGCTCAGCCGCACTCACCCTACTCGCTGATGCTTTGTTTTGAGGTTACACCTATTATGAAACAGCTTCTCTTCTCAAGGATGCCTTATCTACTGTGCCATTCTATCCCTCTGGGGAGAGGGGAATACCTCTCCCTAGACATTCCCCTGGAAATCTCCCCATGTTAGAAATAACCATTGCACGTGTTTCTTTCCTGTGCTACCGAGAAAGATTTTCTCAGCTTATCGCCTTCCTGGTCCTAGGAAAAGGAAAACAGCTTAGAGAGCCATGTGCCAGAGACATTGGCTTCTTTCCTTAAACAGGCCCACTTGTGCCTGGCCTGTGATGTCTGGTAAAATGGGAAGATGGCTTACTCCCAAAAACCTTTTTGCGATACCCAATATTTTTCAGGTATTTTTTTGCCCTATCATGAATTGATACTTTTTAATGTAACTTATTTTTTTCTGATTTTGAAAATAATACATAGACCACTTCCAGTAATCTATCCCAGGAAAAGACTCTATATGTGGTTATATGAGGTCTGACAATTAAGTTCGCGAACTTGTTGCAATGATATTGTGAAACTTTTTTGATATCAGAAGGATTATTCATTATAAGTTTGTACCAACTGGACAAACAGCTAACCAAGTTTACTATTTGGAAGTGCTGAAAAGGCTGTGTGAAAAAGTTAGATGTAAACGACCTGAACTTTTCACCAACAATTCATGGTTCTTGCATCATGACAATGCACCCGCTCACACGGTACTGTCTGTGAGGGAGTTTTTAGCCAGTACACAAATAATTATACTGGAACACCCTCCCTACTCACCTGATCTGGCCCCCGATGTCTTCTTTCTTTACCTGAAAATAAAGAAAATATTGAAAGGAAGACACTTTGATGACATTCAGGACATCAAGGGTAATATGATGACAGCTCTGATGGCCATTCTACAAAAAGAGTTCCAAAATAGCTTTGAAGGGTGGACTTGGTGCTGGTGTCAATGCATAGCTTCCTAAAGGGAGTACTTTGAAGGTGATCATAGTGATATTCAGCAGTGAGGTATGTAGTACCTTTTCTAGGATGAGTTTGCAAACTTAATTGATCTCGTATTGTTACATACAAGTTTATTCATCACATCATTATTTAATATTAAAAAAACTGGAGATAATCGTAATGTCTAGCAGGAGAGAAATGTGCTATAATATCCTGTCTTCATTAAACACGGTGTTTTAAAAATTAAGGGTAAGTTAAAAAGGTCACCATATAATGTTAAGTGAAAAAACAAACAACAATAAAAGCAGAATACATGACTAAACAATCAGTATCAACTCAATTGTAACACATGTAAAAATGTGTGCACAGAAAAAATGGAAGTGAAATATACCAAAATGTTAATTCTTGTTTTCTCTAGGTGATGGGGTGGTAATATGATCTTTTACTTCTTCTGTACACTTATTTGCATTTTCCAATTTCTTTACAATGTTCATGTATTGCTTTTGTAATCAGAAAAAAATACTTTAAAAAGACATCCTTGTTATAGACAATTTGGAAATTACTGAAAAGTATAATAAAAAATACAATTAAATTAACTACCCATATTTTCACTGTCCAGAGTTAACAACTTTTTAAAAACTGTATTTTTTTTCTGATTTCTTTTTTGTGCATACAGTGGAGAACACAATTATTTGATTTGTGCATTTTTAACAGAAATATAAATATAAATAGTACCATTCTATAGGTACTTAAGTAACTAGTCGTATATGTGTTAAAAGGGGAATGCTAAATATTTCAAGGGTTGTTGGACACAGAGTTTGAGACGCCATTGACATATGAAGACTCCTCATAGTCTCTCTGTTAGAGTGGAGTATAAGAGAGCTGGGTAACAAATGGATTCTTGGTCAAGGTCTAGCTCACAGTAGGTTAGTCCACAGACATAACCAGGGACAATTTCCCCAGTTTCCAGTTGTTTAATTGGAATGGACATATTTGATAGATGACAAGAAACTCACATTAGCTCCTTAGCTTGTGGACTAAAAGCTATCATAGTGAGCAAGGAAAAGTAGATGCCTCTGGAACAATCTCTGCTCCCCATCTACCACCATCACACACACACACACACACACACACACACACACACACACACACACACGCACACACACTGGCCAAAACAGTATCACACTTCACAGAAAAAGCAGGGATTAGTGCCACGCTTAAAGACTTTAAGTATATAGGAGTAGCCGATCACTTCTCCATTTCATCACTTTGAGCAATTCAAATGAATCCTGTTAACAGAATAAAGCAACTTTGTAAATAACCTTATCACTTCAGTTTATGTAATGTTGACTTTACCTCCTTTTTTATAGGCCAAATATCACTACCATATATTCTCTACATAAATTATTGTTAACTAAATTCTGGTTGATGTACCATTGAGTTTAAGACTAGACAGAAATTGAGGAACTTTGTCTCACTGGAATCAAATTTGATATCATATCGCCATATCAACTAGGAAAATAGAGTTATCAGGCAATTTTACTGCAATCTGCTCTGCCTTCACCTTAAAAAAATAAATTTCTCATTTCTTCAGGGTGGTTATTTCCAATTTCACTTGGAGATGAAACTTTAATTTACATTCTAGGAGCAGCTGACTAACCAGATAATATTATAAATACAAAAAGGAAAATAGTAGGAGTAACCAATTCTTCAAGAAAATATGGACTCAGAGAATGCAGGGATATAAGAAATACAAAGAGAAAATGGCCCATCAGATTTCAATTTTTCTTATCTTACTTTCAATTTTATGTTTTGGGATCTCTAATGTGATCTCTAATGATCCAATATCAATTTGCTTATGATTTGTCTAGGACACAGAACAATGATTATGAACTATGACTTTGGGGTTAGATAGACCTGAATTGAAATCCCAACCCTACTATTTAGTAGAGGTCTGATATTGAGCAAGATACTTAAATTTTATGGCTTCCAGTTTTCTAGTCTAAAAAAATGGTGCTGACTAATTGTATTACATGCCTCACAGGATTTGTATATTAAGTGAGATAACTGTAAATACAGTTACAGATAACTGTAAATACTGTAAATAGCATAATACCTGTACATAGCAAGTGTTCAACAAAGTTCAGCTGTGGTTGATGAAACTATTCTTATGATGATAATGATATAATGATTTTCCATAATAGGTTCAGAGTTTCTACTCCAAATATCTTTTGGTTAAATGCAGAGACTCAAACTTTTGATTACAATTCTAAAACAAACAAATAACCAAAAAACAACAACAAAAACCCAAAACCAAACAAAAACAACGGCAGCAACAACAAGAGAAAACCCATGTCATTACTTTTTGATTTGTGGAAAATTTTCAGAAATTAAAACTTCCTCGTGCAGTTGTATGAGGATTTAAAACAATTGTATGAGAGGAATAGGAATTTTTGCTAAAATAATATTGTGGTAGTAGAAACAATGGAGCCTACACATATCACAAATGATTCTAATTGGCCACCTCATAAACTTTAATGCACTAGATAAAAATTTTCATGGAAATATTTTCAATATTTCAGCTTGAGTTCTGTAGTTTTCAATTTGATAGATAAGGTTACTAAAGCTGCTAGGCAGTGGGATTTGAGAGTGCTGTTTGGATCCTAAAGGAAGACAATACTTTTATTCATGGACAATGAAAGTATAACTTGAGTGGGCAAAACCTACCTGCCTGAAGGTTGAGGGCCGAATTAGGTAACTAAAAAAATTTTTGTGACATATAAATTACATACAGAACAATGCAAAAACAAGTAACCACCACCCAGATCAATCAAGAGATGTAATTATTACCTGGGAAACCTCAGATCAAGAAAGAGAACATTGCCAGAACCCCAGAAGGCTCCATATGTACCATCCCAACATAAAACCCTTTTATTTTCCCCTGGAAAAAACTACTAGCCCCATTTTCATTGTTTCTAGCAAGAGGGTTGATCTAAATAATTTAGCTGGCCATTCCAGGAATGGAAGGTCTGGGTGAATTTTAGAGATCCCTCTTAATCTTACCATTCAGTAACGAGATCAAAAGAAGAGGTCAATATGAATATACCTCTGTATAGATCGCTACTGTAATAACAAAGCTACAGTAAATCAAAGACCAAGGATTTCCACTAAGAAAAACTCAGCTGACCTGAAGGAAGAGAAAAAAACTTGAAAAATCCTTATATAATATTCATGAATATCTCTCATGATAAATTCTAGTTGCTTGAAGGATTTACCCATGGCTTCCTCTTTCATTGAAACTGTCTGAGATTTATTACACCTCCTTCCTCCCTCTGTTCTCCTCTGCCTCCCCAAATCTCACTCACTCACTCACTCATTCACTCACTCACTCACTCAGCAATTCTTCAGGGAGCTCCAGAGACTTACTAACCTTTACATCTGAATTTCAAATTCCATTGTAAACAAAGACCCCTTTTTCCTATTGATTTTATCCCAGTTTTCTGGAAGCTCTAAATGATTCTTGGCTTCTTTACATCAGTCTCAGAGTAATGTCTTTCTTTCCCCTTTGGAGCTTCTTAAAACAAATCAGCATAATTGTGTCTACTTACTGCTTTAGCATAAAGCCTTCATTCTATTCTTTAAAACCACTCAGTGATCTTAGAAATGTTTTCTTCACATTTTTCTTGACTCTTTATTTTTAAAGCAAGTAAAGGCAAACAATCCAAATATTTGATTTATTTTTATTAACAAGAAGACCCAGAAAAAAACAAACAAACAAAAACCTTTTCCTGAGAGGTAAAGGTTTATCTGAAAATAACATTACTGCTTCAAACATAATTCCTTAAAATATAAGACTGTCCTTTCTAAAGAGACAAGTGCAATCAAAGCCATCATTATTTAGCTGATCTATGTTGGGTGAAATTCATCTTTTTTCTTCTCTCCAAGATCAGTATACTACCATACACAAAAGCAAAACTATATCTATGAAGACTAAAAACAGGCTTTTCAGAGGGACATTTGAAACATTAAATGCTCTGTTTCTTGTAGTAAAAATATTTTTTCTGCTCTGGAAAGGGCTGCACAGATCCTTGCACTAGTTGCATAAGATCATAGGCAATGGGCAATGTCAATTCCACTTTCCATGAGAAACGAAAAATCATTGCTTGGGTATGTCCATGGGTTTCCAACACATAAAAGAAATTTTCTGAGCATTTCCCATAAGATAAGTAGTCAGATTTGCAAGAGGTACAAGGATGTTCACCACAGTATTTATTTTTTAAAATAATCAGTCCTGGAAGCTACCTAAAAATCCATTAATACAGAATTGGTTAAATAAACTATGGCCAAGCCATGTATTAGAATACTATGTAACTCTAAGAGAAGACATACATCTATATTTATAACCAGGGAAAGGGCTATATGACACCTTGATTTAAAAGAAGATTATGTAATAATACTTATAATTCCATTTATTTGAAATTGTTTGGGCGATTCTATCCATGCATGTACGTGTGTAGCGAGATGATTAGAAAGATGTTCTAAATGTCAGGAGGCCTAACTCTGAGTGGAGCGATTAGGAGTAATGTTTACTTTCTTCACACTCTTTTAAACTTCCTCAAGTTTATAATCAGCTGACTGTTTTATGACATGGATTTCATCAAAATTTTAATCCATAGAAGATCACCTATATTACTTGAATTTTCTCCATGAGTCTATATTATAATTGAAATCAGGAAAAGAAGTAATTTACCTTTATTTCAGACCAGAATTATCTGGCTAATTGATTTAGTTCTTCATTTTGTTCAATGATACCAAATTGCCTAGAAAGTGAGAGATTTAGTAAAAAAATCACCTTCAGTGTGGACTATGTACAATGTGTCAGAGATGTTTCTGTACTTTAGTTTGCCCAGGAATATTTTACAGTAGATTTTGATTTGGATGTTTCTACCAATAATTTAAAAATTTGTATTAAATATAAAAAGATGAAATAACTAATTATTACTTGATATTTCTACAACTATATTATTTCTACATTGTAGGCTTAACAGAAACTTATGTGAAAGGCACTTTGAGTTTTTATCCTCTTGATTTTTCTATGAAACTATTTTGGATGACTGCCAAGCATGTGTTCAACAAATGTTTTTTACTGGAAATGTTTGCCATAATCATAAACTGATTGAATAACCACGATAATTCAAGTGTTCTTTTGTTCATATGCTTCAATGTTTTGCTCATTTGCTTCAAATATGTGCTTTTTTTTTTAGTTAAAATCAAGTTCATATGTGTTGAAAAATAAATAAAGAGTTGTATATTTCCATAGCCATATTCTAGTAACATGAGATCTGTAAAAGATTTTAGAAATAAGGTAATAATAATCATTTGGCATCAAGTGAAAAGAAAGCTATTTTGGGGATATGTTTTCATAATAAAAACATTTGATTTTGGTCAAATTCATGTCAAAGTAGAATTAGAATTAATTTTAACCTTGGTATGTCTAAGATACAGACAGCCAGATTATTTTAATAGGAAACATACTTTCATATTCAGAATTGCTTACTCTCAGGCACAAAGTTCCCATTTCAAACACTACAGCCTCTTACAGCAAATCCCTCATTTATCTGAAAACCCCAACTATCCAGATCACCGCTGAGAATCAGGAACAAAACAGAAAAAGGCTTCTGAGCATCAAAATAGAAGTCACAAATCTTCAGCCATCAGCCCTTCTCTTAGAAGTCTCCAATAGATTAAGAACCTCAAACTCAGAAAGACTCTTAATAATCAAACTGGAAATAGTACAAAGTAGTGACTGTTGACATTAAAATAGCCCAAGAGGAAATAGTAAAGCTGTACATCAGGCATCGTGATCAGAAAATTGAAGTCTGGGTCATTTCATGTAGGATCAGCGCACTCTTTAAGAGCAGCAGTGTGGATTGCAAAGCACAATAATGGATATTTTAATGATAGTGATTATTCACTCCCCAAATACACATGTTCCATAGGTGGGCTGGGCCACCTATGGCTCTCAGTGCTTACATGGATTGACTGAAATACCACAGCCAACGTGTTCAGAGCAGGGAGGGATCATGCAAGTATCTGCCCTCCTCAGTTATCCTGGTTGTATCCTCATCGCATGTATTTTTATAAATTAATAGGATGGAAATATCAAAAACACAATTTCAGTGCACAGTGCTTTATAAGTGAAAATATGGCTAAAACTGTGGTACACATTGGCCTGGAGTATTTTCATATTTATATTGTGAGACATTCCTAGGTTTTCTCATGGAAAAAATACTGGTCAAGTAGGAGGTAATCAGCTTTTAAATATAACTCAACAAACTTACACTGTGATTTTGCAAGTGTACCATTAGATTCCGTTAGAAGAAAAGAGATTTGAATGAGTTTGTGTTCTAATGAGCAAAAGGATAGAAAATAGAAAGATCATGAAAAAGAAAGAGGACTCTCTGGACTTTGCACACAAGCCTTTCGTTGCAAACACAGAAAGGAGAGATAAACTGTCATAACCACCATCACACTTTAAGTTCCTCACAGAGAGCAGGTGTGTCCCCTCAAATAGGACGTTGTGTACCTCTGGCCTTGCCGCCTTGCCACAAACAACAAAGCAGGAACACGTAAAATACAATTTACAGAAAATCAGGCAGTATTCACAAGGAGTACTCTCTCCTTGAGGAATTTTTAAAAAGCACAAGTCTTTTTTTTTTTTTTTTCCCACAGAAAAAAAGTGAAATTTCACTTAAAAATTTATTTTGTGTAATTGAAATTTTGTAATGGAAATGTTTAGCATTTGCTTTTCTTCTGTTGCAGGGGAGAGGGACGCTCCATTTTTCTTTTTATAGCAGTTGGAAATTGATACTCAGTGCTAACAAAAGCAATATCTTTCTCCCTTTGCTTTTGTGTAGATTGCCTCATCCTGGATTGAGCGATGAGGTACAATGCTTTCTCTTGCGAAGAGGTAAGGAAATATGGGCTTCACATACCTGGGTTTCTACATCTAGGATCAGGCTAGAGCTCATAATAGCCTTGATTGGAATCATATTATGTTATTAATTTTGTTTTGGATGAAAATACTACATTTTAAATATTGAGATGTTTTTATAGAAAGGAAGAAAATGATGAGTACAGAGCAGACAGGAATGCTAAGTCTTACATGCTTCACAATGTGCCAGAGAAAAACTAGACAGTGGTATGTTTTTATGAGTATCTTCTTCCCTATTGCTTTCCATTACTTAAGCTGTCATTTTTCCCCACTGGGGCATGACTGAGGCCATTAGACACACCGAAATGACAAAGCGGTTTTTTTGTTAGTTTCAGGTGCACAAAACAACGCAATAGTCAGACATCCACACCCCTCACAAAGCGACAATACTCCACCCGCAGTCTGCTACCCCTCTGACATCGTATATAGCTTTTACAATTCATTGACTCTATTCCCTATGCTGTACTTCACATCCCCTGAGTTTTATAGCAGGCACTTAAACCTAATATGAATACTGTCACTGGGGAATGTCAGTGGGTAGCAGAGGGGACAGAGGCAAGGAAGGACAAAAAAGGACTAGTAGGCAAGAGGAAAACAATGAGAAAGTTGATATTTTTGTGTATTGTAAATACACAGTGTCAATAATAATGGTGTTTAATATCAATCAATAGTTATCAACAGTACTTTTAAAATTCTCGATGTTTGAAATGCTAATTCCGGATGCAATAGTTAGGTTATTATTTATACTATATTTGTCAAGCGTGTTATTTTCTGCTTCAGTAGTCAGGACAACACTAGTAAAGACTTGCAATAATTCCCTGAATTAATTTTTAAATCTTATGTTTCGCAGAAACAATTAGCCTTCCCTGAACAGAGGTCCCAAGTCCCCGAACCCTCAGTTAGCTCTCATCTCCTACTTCTTCAGTTCTTTTACTTAGACGTCACTTGCTCTAGGAAGCATTCCCTGAAGCTCCAAGTCTGGATTCCAGACTGCCAGCACATTCCATTAGTGCCCTACACTTGTCCTCTCCGAGCCCTTAACACACTGCATTGTAATGGTTTATCCATGGATCTTGATCCTCGGCGAGACTCTATGCTCCATGAGGACAGGAGAGTGATAGTTACGAGTATGGGCTTTGGAATAATAAAAAATACTTTGTAGTGCATACTATGTGCCAGAATACTGAGTGTTTTACATATACTAACTCATCTAATCTTCATAACAACTCCGGAAGTAACTGGGTCAGAGGCTAGTTGTCTTTCCCAATGTTACACAGCCAGTAAGAGGCTGATGCAGAATTTGAACCCTGGTTGTTGTTTCCAGAAACCACAGTCTTTAGCATAATAAGGTATTGCTTCTTAAATCAGTCTTGGGTTCTAAAACAAAGTCAGGCACTTACTAGCCATTTGACCTGGATAATTACTTACCCTGAGTGAACCTCAGTTTTCTCATCTGAAAAGTGGACACAAATAACAGTATTTAGTTGAAGGAGGTGAGAGGAGTCAATGAGATACTGCATCTAGTATACAGTAGATAATGCACTCAGCGTAGTATTTGACACATAACAAATGCTCAGTAATTATGTCTGCTGTCATTTTAGCCTCATTCTTATTATTCTCCTCTTCCTTTCTTTTGCTTCTCCTTACTCTTCAGAATTATGTCTGCAGCTCTGAGCAGAGGATGGACATCAATAGATATTTCATGACTTAAGGAATAAAAGAATGCTTAAGTGAATGAATGAATAAAATAGCAGGAAAATTTTCTTTGAAACCAATTTGCATCAGTTTTCTAAGTGTCTTAGCCATATATTTTCCTCTTCACATACTGAGGATGAACTGGCTGTGACACCCGCAACCCTGGATGAGGCTGACCTGTCAGGCAGTTGTACCTCTTCCCCTCACAGCAGCATACTCAGCTGAAGAGCAGAACCTTCCTAGACTGAAAAATTTGTACCTTGGTTAAAAGTGGATGAGTACCCTGGCTGTCCTGCTCAAGGTCCATTTGCAAGAGCTTAAAAAATATCTGTAATACCAAGAAGTACTATTTAGCCTTGAATTCTAAATTAGTAAATGTTCCAAAGGTTTTCAAACAATCTCAAGAATTTACATTAAATTAATACTACGGATACATAAAAATTTTGCTAAATTAAGTTAATGTAAGCATCGTGCAAGGCCATCACTATTATATTATGTTACTAAACATTAATTGCAATAATGGTGAAAATAGTTATTGTGATAATTGCTTAAATTCACACACATTCTTTTGGACTTCATAACTCCAAAATAGTATTACATTTCTAAGCTGCCAGGTTTTACTGAGCGAACCATGACTAGCAGACATTTTTGCTTAATGCACCCAAAGATAAAACATTAGCTAGAAACCAACACCAGTTACAGTTCAGGCATTCCATGCAAATAGTGAAGAAAAATGATAAAACCTCAGGTCTTCACCTTCCTGGCAAGTTCTTCTACATTTTCTTTTCTAGGATTAGTTTTTATGAAGAATTCTTATATAGGAAGGATTTTCGATAAAGTGGGAATTACCCTGCTGTATGTTTCTCCTGTTCCAAAGGGAATTCACAAAACTTGTTTCATTCTATAATCAATAGATATGATTTTTTTGTCATTCTATCTGTGCTTGTGTTTCCCTTGTAAGCTGGAAATAAGGCCTGATACAGAGGTGAGCAGAAGCAGCACCTGGAGAGAACATGGGGCGTCTAGCCAACCTGGTTGTTCTCAACTGGGGTTTTGCCAACTCCTCCTTGTCTCTAGTTCCCCTTGTTTCCCCTCTTTTTGGTATGGTTCTACGGTTCTTTGGTTGTGGCTGGTGGTGCTGGTTTGTTTTGGGGGAATATGCAGTTCCTGGCTTTCTCCTTTGGATTCTTAATCCTAAATGGCAACTAAAAAGGAATCCAAATTTGTGTGGGTAGCATGGGTGTTTTAGGAGAGTTCTTCTCCAGATTGTTTTCATTGACCAAGTGGAACATTCAGAACCATAGGTGGATATATCCTCCTTAGGCACTAAGCATATTGTAGTGTTAACGGGGCAACAAAAAAATTGTCAATACTCTGTTTCAATTCAATTCTTTGGCATTTTATAATTGTCCATTCCTTTCAGAAGAGTTCACTTGCCTTTTTTTTTTTTTCAAAATATCTTTTCCTTTTTTTCTTTTCTTTTTTTCTTGTAATTGAAGTTCATTGGGGTGACAATGGTTGGTAAAGTTGCATAGATTTCAGGTGTGCAATTTTGCAATACATCATCTATGTATCACATTGTGTGTTCACCACCCAGAGTCAGTTCTCTTTCCATCACCATATATTTGATCCCCTCTACCCTCATTTACCACCTCCCATCCATCCTTACCCTCTGGTAACCGCTAAACTATTGTCTGTGTCTATGAGCTTTTGTTTCTTCATTTGTTTGTCTTGTTCTTTTGTTGTTTTCAGTTTTATATACCACATATCAGTGAAATCATATGGTTCTCTACTTTTTCTGTCTGACTTATTTTGCTTAGCATAATAATCTCAAGACCCATCCATGTTGTCGCAAATGCTACTATTTCATCTTTTTTATGGCAGAATACTATTCCATTGTGTATATATACCACAATTTCTTTATCCAATCATCTATCGAAGGACACTTTGGTTGTTTCCATGACTTGGCCACCGTAAATATAACTGCAATGAACATTAGAAATATCTTTATGGAAAAATGTTTTCAGATTTTTGGGGCAGATACCGAGGAGAGGGATTGCTGGGTCATATGGTAATTCTATTCGTAATTTTTTGAGGAAAGTCCACACTGCCTTCCATAGTGGGTGCACCAATCTTCATTCCCACCAACAGTGTATGAGTGTTCTTTTTTCTCCACAGATTCTCCAACACTTCTTCTGATTTTTCTTGTTGATGATGGCCATTCTAGCTGGTGTAAGGTGATATCTCATTGTGGGTTATATTTGCATTTCTTTGATGATTAGCGATGTTGAACACTTTTTCATGTCTATTGGCCATTTGTATGTCTTCTTTGGAGAAATGTCCGTTCAGGTCCTCTGCCCATTTTTTAATTGGATTGTTTGTTTTTCTGTGGTTGTTGAGTTGTATGAGTTCCTTATATATTTTGGATATTAGCCCCTTATCGGAGGTGTAGTTTGCGAAAATCTCCTATTCGGTTGATTGCCTCTTTATTTTGTTGATGGCTTCTTTCGCTGTGCAGAAGATTTTTAGTTTCATATATTCCTATTAATTTATTTTAGCTTTTACTTCTCTTGACTTTGGGGTCAAATTCATAAGACACTCTTTGAACCCAAGGTCCATAAGTTTAGTAACTATGTTTTCTTCTATGCATTTTATTGTTTCAGGTTTATGTTTAGGTCTTTGATCCATTTTGAGTTAATTTTGGTACACAGTGACAGCGATCTAGTTTCATTCTTTTGCACGTGGCTTTCCAATTCTGCCAGCACCATTTATTGAAGAGGCTGTCTTTTTTCTATTGTATATCTTTGACTTTTTTGTCGAAAATTATCTGTCCATATATTTGTGGGTTCATTTCTGAGTTCTCAGTTCTATTCCATTGGTCTGTGTGTCTATTTTTCTACTAATACCATGCTGTTTTGATTACTGTTGTCCTGTACTACAAGCTAAAGTCAGGGAGTGTGTTACCTCCAGCATTGTTATTTTTTCTTAGGATTGCTTTGGCTAGTCAGGGTCTTTTGTGGTTCCATACAAATCTGATGATTTTTTTGTTCTATTTCTTTAAAAAGTGCCATTGGGATTTTGATGGGAATTGCATTAAATCTGTACATTGCATTGGGTAATATGGCCATTTTAACTATGTTGATTCTTCCAATCCATGAACAGGGAATATCTGTCCATTTCTTTGTGTCTTCTTCAATTTCTTTTTAAATATATCCTATAGTTTTCAGTATATAGGTCTTTCACATCCTTGGTTAAGTTTATTCCTGGGTATTTTATTCTTTTTGTTGCAATTGCAAAATTATTTTTTTTATTTCATTTTCTGAGATTTCATTGTTAGTATATAGGAATGCAATGGACTTTTGTATGTTGATTTTGTAGCTGGCAACTTTACTGTATTCATTTATTGTTTCTAATAGTCTCTAGGGTTTTCTATATATAGCATCATGTCATCTGAAAAAAGTGGCAGTTTAACTTCTTCATTCCCAATTTTGATGCCTTTTGTTTCTTTCTCTTGCCTGATTGCTTTAGCTAGGACTTGCAATACTATGTTGAAAAGCTTGAAAAGCAGAGGTGATAGGGGGCAGCCCTGTAGTGCTCCTAAACATAGAGCAAAGGGCTTCAGTTTTTCACCATTAATTATGATAACAGCTGAAGGTTTGTCATATATGGCCTTTATTATGTTAAGGTATTTTTCTTCTATACCCTTTTTATTAAGTGTTTTAATCATAAATGGATGTTTTATCTTGTAAAACGCTTTTGCTGTATCTATTGATATAATCATATGATTTTTGTTCTTTCTTTTGTTTATGTGGTGTATACATTGATAGATTTGTGTATGTTGGACCATCCTTGTGCCCCTGGGATGAACCCCACTTGGTCGTGATATATAATCTTTTTCATGCATTGTTGCATCGATTTGCTAGAATTTTGTTTAGGATTTTCGCATCTGTATTCATCAGTGATATTGGTCTGTAATTTTCTGTTTTTGTGTTATCCTTACCAGGTTTGGGTATCAGGGTAATGTTGGCCTCATAAAATGAGTTAGGGAGTATTGTCTCTTCTTCAATTTTTTGGTAAAGTTTGAGTAGGACAGGTATTAGATCCTTTTGAAGGTTTGGTAGAACTCACTAGTGAAGCCATCTCGTCCCAGACTTTTGCTTTGGGGAACGTTTTGGATGACTGATTCAATTTCCTTACTGTCGATCAGTCTATTTAGATTTTCTAATTCTTTGTGATTCAGCCTAGGAAGGCTATATGTTTCTAAGAACTTGTCCATTTCTTCTAGGTTATTGAATTTGGTGGTACGTAATCCTTCATAGTATTCTTGGATTATCCTTGTTTTTCTGTGTTAACCGTGGTAACTTCCCCTCTTTCATTTCTGATTTTTTTTTATTTGTGTCTTTTCTCTTTTTATCTTAGTGAATCTAGCCAAGGGTTTGTCAATTTTATTGATCTTTTCAAAGAACCAACTCTTTGTCACATTAATTTTTTCTATTGTTTTTTGTTCTCTATTTCATTGAGTTCTGCTCTAATTTTTATTATTTCCTTCTTTCTGCTGACCTTGGGTTTCATTTGTTCTTCTTTTTCTAGTTCTTTGACGTGTAACGTGAGGCTATTTATCTGTGATTTTTCTTTCTTGGGATAGTCCTGTAATGATATAAATTTCCCTCTTAAAACTACTTTTGCTGCATCCCAAAAATTTTGGTAGGAAGTATTTTCATTGTCATTTGTTTCTATGTATCTTTTGATCTCTCCTCTTATTTCTTCTTTGGCCCAGTTATTCTTTAAAAGTATGTTTTTTAATCTCCACATATTTGTGGTTTTTCCTGCTTTCTTTTTGCAGTTGATATTTAATTTCAAAGCCTTGTGTTCAGAGAATATGCTTGGGGTGATTTCAATCTTCTTAAATTTCCTTAGGCTAGTTTTATGTCCCAATATATGGTCTATCCTTGAGAATGTTCCACATACACTAGAAAAAAAATGTATAGGATAAAGATGGTCTAGGATAAAGTGCTCTGTAAATGTCAATTATGTCCATTTCACCTAATGTGTCATTTAGGGCTGACATTTCTTTATTTATTTTCTGTTGGGATGATCTATCCATAGCTGTCAACGATGTATTTAAGTCCTCTACTATTATTGTATTTTGGTCAATTTCTCCCTTTAGTTCTGTTAGTAGTTGCTTGGTATTTTTTGGTGTTTCTTGATTGGGGGCATAAATATTGATGACTGTTACATCTTCTTGTTGTATAGTCCCCTGTATCATTATGAAATGTCCATCTTTGTCTCTTGTTCCTTTTTTATCCTGAAGTCTGTTTCATCTGATACCAGTATGGATACACCTGCTTTTCCCTGGATACAATTTGCTTGGAGTGTCTATTTCCACCCTTTCACTTTGAGTCTGTATTTGTTCTTGTAGCTGAGATGTGTCTCTTAGAGGCAGCATATTGTTGGGTTTAGTTTTTTGATCCAATCTGCTCCTCTGTGCCTTTTTATCGGTGAGTTCAGTCCATTTACATTTAGGGTGATTATTGATATAGGAGAATTTCCTACCCTTGTATCTTTGGTGTTCTGGTACGACTGTGTCTGAATTGTTTTTTTTTTTTTTTTTTTTTTTTTTTTTGCCTTTTTGTTGCTGTCTATTATTTCAGTGTGGTGGTATTCTATGATTTTTCCCTCTGTTTCTTCTTTTATTATGTTACATATTTCAGTTCTGGATTTTGTTTGCGTGGTTACTGTTAAGTTTATGTAAAAGAAATTTCATATTTAGAGTATTCCATTTTCTTTAGTATGCTTACTTTTTCCATTCCCTTGTGCCGGTTCAGACCTTTACTCTCTCCCCTTTTATGTTTTTGTTGTCACACATTATCCCTATTGTGAGTTGGTTCCTATGCTGCAATAGCAAGTTGTCTTCTTTCTTTTTCAAGTTTTTTTTTAAGAGGTTGTGATTTCCTGCTTCTGTCTGTTTGTAATACTGCTCATGATTTTGAATTCTTTTGCTTTTTGTTTGTTTGTTTGTTTCAGGTTGAATAACCTTCAGTATTTCTTGTAGTGCTGGTCATGTGTTAGAAAATTCCCTTAGCTCTGTATGTCTGGAAATGTCTTTATTCCTCCTTCATATCTAAAAAGGATAGCTTTGCTGGACATATTACTCTTGGCTCATAATTTGTTTCTTTCAGTAGTTTGAATATTTGATTCCACTCCCTCCTGGTTTGTAGAGTTTCTGCTGAAAAATCTGATGATAACCTAATGGGTTTTCCTTTGTAGGTTACCCTGTTCTTTGCCCTGGCTGCCTTGAGGATTCTTTCTTTGTCGTTAATTCTTGACACTTCAATAAAATGTGCCTTGGAGAAGGCTTGTTTGGACTGAGGTAATTAGGTGTTCTATTTGCTTCTTGGATTCGAGGATCCAGTTCTGTCCACAAGTTTGAGATATTCTTATCAACTCTTTGTTTGAACTCTCTGTTCTCTTCTCCCTTTCTTCTCCTTCTGGTATGCTTATTATTTTTACATTGCTGTTTCAGATGGAGTCAGAAAGTTCTTGTAGAGTTCTTTCATGTCTTTTAAGTCTCAAGTCTCTCTCTTCTTCCATTTGTGTCATTTCCATATTTCTATCTTCGATGTCACTGATTCTTTCCTCCATCTGGTCAACTCTACTACCTAAGCTGGCTATTTCATTCTTCATTTCTTTTGTTGAGTTCTTAATCTCCAGAAATTCCATTTGGTTCTGTTTTAAAATTTCAATCTCTTTGATAAAATGTTCATTTTGTTCTTTGATTGTGTTTCTGAGTTCATTAAACTGCCTGTCTGTGTTTTCTTGCATTTTGTTGAGTTTTTTTCAGAACTGCAATCTTGAATTCCCTGTCATTTAAGTCACATATTTCCATGTCTTTAAGTTCATTTTTTGGAGATTTTTCATTTTCTTTCTTAGCTGTCTTGTTACCCTGGCAATTAGTGAATTATTATTTTTCTTCCTAGGCATCTACAGGAGTGGGTTCTGCAACAGGTTGGTGAGAAGAGGTCTTTTCTTTGCTTTCCAGTAGGTGTTGGTAGAATGCTTTAGTTTCTTTCCAACTGCAGCCTTTTATTCTCCCTCACACTGTAGTGTTATATTTTCTCTGCTCTCGTCTGGCTTCTCACACAATGGGTGGATTCCCTAGAAGGCATCCTTCTCCTCTGTGAACAGTTCGCCTGGGTCACAGGGCACCCTTTCCGTGGGGGAATGTGGAGAGCTTCTGAAGTTCCAAAGTTCTTCCTGCACCAGTTTTGGAACCTGTGTGTCTCAGCGTCTTGTTTACCCCTGCAGGGTTCCACCCAGATAAGTGGGGATAGGGGCAGCGTGGGTTGTGAGAGGTAGCCCAGAGGAATGGTGGAGACCAACAGCATAGCCTGTCCTGCACTCAAGGCTCCTTCCCCTTCGTTGAAACTAGTTAGGCTGTGAGTCCGTGGCTGCTGGCTGCCATTCTTAGAACTTCAAATATTCTGTTCTTTTGATCTGACACTGCTATCGTTCTGCTTCTTGCACTAGGAAGGTGGGTTGGGGTAAGTCTGGAAGGGTGGGAGGGGGTGGCTAGGTTCAGTGCCTAAGCCTTCTGTCCTCTGCTTGGCAGTGTAGGCTTAAACCTCTTTTTTCATCCTTCTTCCCTCAGTCTTTTCTCTGAGGTCTCTGCTGTGAGCGTTGAGTTCAGCTGTATTATATGCTGATCCCTCAGGTGGGATTGTGGGCCATAAATGGAGCCCTAGCAGTCTGAGTTCTTCCCTCTCCCACAGCTGCAGTAGCTCCAGAATGCAGGGAGCTCGGAGAACCGAGCTCGGTCTGCGTCCTGCGCCTGGTCGGCCCACATCCCCCCCTTCCCACTTCTCTCCTGTGCCACTTGCCCAATTTGCCCACCTTTAGAGGATTTCAGTTGCATGTCTCTTAGTCTTGCCTTCTGCACAGGGAGTCCTTTGTGGAATTATAGTTATTCAATTTGTTGTAAATTCCAGGGGAAATTTCAAGAGGCTCACCTCACGCTACTATTTTTATGATGTAATCCTTGAATTCACTTGTCTTAACAAAATTTTGTATATAACTAAAGGAATGTAAGATTTACCTTAAATTTCAGTTTCTCTGATTTTTTGGGGTGGTTTGAAAAAAATGAAGGTAATAGAACTTATTTTTTCTCAAATAAAAGCGAAAAGGTCAGTGGGATTGAGTCTCAAATTTTTGGGGTTCATGTAAGTTACTATCTTTTACTATCAGAGGGTTTTAGAGTAAATATCTATGTCATTATAAGGTTCTTATATACTTATATTCCAGAAATCTGTATCATTAACTAATGAAAGTTAAGCAATTTCCAAAGTCTCCACAAATATATACAGATTTAAAATATTTAGCTCTTTATTTATAGAAAACTTGGTTAAACTTACATTAATTAAGTAAACAACAACGAATAATTTACATTTAATTATTGAGGGTTCGTATCACTATGGGCCAGGACTTTGCCAAGTTTCACAACATACATTAAAAAATTAAGTATATAATGAACAATAAAGTTCAAGAAATTATAAACACTATCTCAAAGGCTTTCTCTAGAAAGTGACTAGTTACAAAATGCAAAGTTTTGTTGTTCTATTGGTAACAGCAGACCAGTCTCTTAGAAAAGGAATGAGTTCTAAAATTTGAGCTATATTGTGGGGAAGAGATTTATAGAATGAAACCTGCCCATGGTACATAAGATATGTGCAATATTTCTGTTTATGAGAAATGATGTTTAAAAGGAAATGTTAGTGAATGAATAAAAACAAAATAACTTTAAGCAAATTCATTGAAATTGTACTGCATCTGTTACTGAATGTAGACAGTGTGTCTTAGGCTGGAAACCTGAGCTCTTGGACAATATGTAGGGAGAACAGATGTGGCTCCTAAGCAAGAAAGGATATGGCTGGAAAGCGCACAAAGGTCAGACCTCCAACGAAGTCTTGTTGTATATAGCACAGGTTTCTAGAAGCAATCCTACACACACACACACACACACACACACACACACACACACACACACTTTTTTTTATTTCCTTTTATGATTTTATAGTATTTGGTGTCCTTTAACCTCAAATTTCTGTTAATTACTATCTGTTATCCCTCTCTTAATTCATATCCTTTCCTATAAGGGCTTATGTATTTGTTTGAGTATTTTTCTATGTCCTTTTAATTTGGTACTTGTTTTACGTTGTAATTTTTCTCTCTTTGCAAATGCGATCCTGGTGGTCTCAGAATCTCAGTGTTGCAAGGGACCGTTAAAGTCATCTAATGTCAACTTTGTACTCAGTGAGGGATTCCTGGCACGTTTTATCCCTAAAGAAGGATGTTGGGATTGCTTTGTTGCTTAGCGAAATAGGAACTGACTCCCTGCTGGCCTACCCGAATCACTGCTGGATAGTCCTCAGGATGTCTGTCCACCTCTCCCATTTTCGTTTCTATTGGTATTAGTCTTTTTGTGGCTACTAAGTGGTTTTTAAGGCAACGTTTTTCAAAGGACCATGCTCCTTTCTTTCTCCTCTCTTCTTCCCTTCCAATTTTTACCACTCCTTAACATGATTTTGAAAACAAAACATTATAAAATTATGTATATCTATCAGGCACTCTTACTAATTTGGCTAAAAGTATATGCCACTTTAAGTATAGACAACCTCCACTGACTATGTGAGCACACAGCATGCGCACACCCACACCACACGTACCATACACCAAACACACTATTAACATGCACACCATATCACATATGCACACACACCATACCACACACACACAACACACACACACCAGACTACACTTATGTACACGTACCCAAATATCAGTTTTCCACTACGTAGCATCAAAGTTTGATCCACCAACCCTTTCCTTTTTTAATTGAAAAAGGACTTTGACTTTTTCACATACATCTTGTATTTTTAACACTTGCAAAGAAATAGCAAGGGTGTTCAACATATAGAGTTCTGAGTCTTAGTTACCCTTGTGGAGATGAAAGTCCTTAAATTCCTAATACCAGGCCTGTGAGAAAGTAGAAGGCATCCTTCATCTCCACTGGAAAGGGCTGGGGTTCGGTGCGCTGATATCCTGAACACTTGTCTTTATTCACCAGGGCAAAAAAGTTAAAAGAGAGGTTGCAAAATGGTAGCCTACCAGCTAAGTCCAGCCCTCAGGTATGTTTTGACTGGCTTGCTTGGAGGTTTAAAGATAGTTTAATTAGTGGCCAACATTTGCAAATGAAGACATTTTACTTATCAGTGCAGACTATCAGGTCTCTTAAACAAGTAAAAGCTCTTACAAGCTTGGACCATGTCCCTTCCTGGGAACAACGACAGGAACTGCACTGCAGCGCACTCTCCGTTTTTCGCAGCCTCAGCAATTTACTTTTTCTTAACATTTATCCCACTGCATTCTCTTTCCTTGCCCCATACAGGCATGTCAGTTTTTCCTCCAAGGGAGACACTTTGAACCTGGTTGAGAGAAACTGATTTGAGAGGAACAACAAACAAAACTTATGTGAATCACAGGTCATGGTAGGTATTGATGGTGAAGGTAGAAACTTTGGAAACATGGGTAAAATAGAATCAAAGAACAAACTGAACATATTGTTCCTTACTGGGGTAAATTCCTAGCAAATAGCCTATTTGCCACAAATGGCTAATGTAATGAAGATAGAAAATTGTGGGCAACAAAATGAGAGGAGGGGACTGCTGTGTGCTCCTCAATTCCCAGTTCCTTTCCCTTCAGGGCACTCAACCAGACTGCCTATCTCAGCCTTACCTGCCCATGGACCCATGGATGTGTCCACATGACTGAGAACCTGGGCAGAATAATGGGTGACACCTACAGGCCTGACCTGAAAACTTCTCACGCAAGTTTCCATGCTCTGTCTTAGTCTCCAAACTCCAACCTAAAGGAGAAGACACAAAGGACCTAGAAATGGGTGGAAGATGGAAGGAGTATGGGAAACACACCCAGGCCCATTCCATCCCGCAAATCCCTCTGCATTGACCTGTGATTTGAGTGGGAAATAAATATTTGTATTCCATTGAGATGCTGAGATTTTGAGGGGAAGTTTGTTACAATAGTTGGCCTACTCCTGGTTAATGCAGAAGGCTTCTGAAAGCCAACTGGAAATGCATGGAGTGAAATGTTCCTGAATACAGCAATGATTGCTAATAAGCATGTCTGCACCACAGAAGGGATAAGGATCTGAAAAGAACGTTTAGTCCTTAATGTGCTAGAAGCCCATTTCTTCCAGGTTCCAGCTTCCTGCTGAAGAGCAGATGAAAAGCTGTGGATGTATTTAAAAACTCTTTTACACAAATTTGCTCAATGCATTTGTGGTTTTCCTGCCCAAGAGGCAAGGAACACATAAAAGGAAAGCCCATCTGTTTGGGGAGCATTAATGTGCCTCTAGGCTGCTAGGTAACACATATCTGAAAAGAGGAGTAGAGAGACTATCATGATGAGATCTAATTCAGCTTTAGAACAGCATCTGAAATCCACGGCCTCCTAGAGGGATACACAGCTCCAAGTTAGAACTCTTTATTAGTTTAGTACTGTTGAAATGATAAGAGTTTTAAACTTCTGGTCCACATGAGTCTTAAACTAGAGATACATTGTTCTAACAACAAATTTTCTCTCTCCTGTTCATGTGGAGACAACTACAGCGAGGGTTTCTAAGGATTCAGCAATTTGTTGAGATAATTAGGAATAAGGGAAGAGATGGCATACTAACTAGCTTGTTACTTTGAACTTTTTAAATTTTTTTGCTCTGCTTGTTGTGGGTGGTTTGTAATATAGCAATTTAATATAGAACATTTTAATGTTAATGATTTTATTTCCTGGGGACTTGCACCAAATGAGAAAGTTGTTTCCTAAGTGGTTCCAGCTCACAAAATGAGACTTGACATGGTACGGAATTGAGCCTTATAAGCATGGTTAGTTTTGATCTTAAAGGCAGAATGCATTACAGGGTGACAAAAACTCAGTGTCTAATTCCAACCCATGGCACAAGTCATGGAGGAGTATAGACCTCAATGTGTTTGACGGAAGTCCTTTGGGGAATTTATTTTAATATGTGTACTCTGCCTCTTTGAATACAATGAGGAAGATCTAAACAAAGACATATATAAGAAAGTTATATAATCAAGGCCAAAGGAAGAGGTTTTGCATCCAGTTAGTGTAATTGCTTCATAATGGTTTCTATAGTTGAATCAAATTTGGCTCTGAGCGTCTGGCAGTAAAAACAAAGAAGACATGGCATGCTATAAAATCGTGCTCCCGATCAATGGAGACTGAGTCTTCACTGTCCTCAAATTCTAAAAGAAAAATGTGAATCTGGAACTTCACGTGGGCATTATTGGGTAACATGACAATCTTAAATACATTTTTTAAAAAAGACAGAATTTGTCAAGAAATGTAACATAACTGCATCTGAATGAAGGAATTTGGGAAGGAAATATTCTGGTGCTTCCACCATCTAAGACTTTTCCTAAGAGAAACTCACTAAAATACATTTTGAAATTATATCCCCTGCTTTTTTTTTTAATGTTATCTGAAGCAGAGTTAAACATTTAAAGAGCTGCTTACTAGAACATGATAAATACATTTTTAAAGTTTCCAAGGATACTCATGTAATTCCAAGTGTTTGTGAAGTCTATTCATTGTTTAGACACTGTCTAAAGAGAAATAAACAGAGACTCACTGATATTTCAAGTCTGTATTTCAAAGCATTTACCACTTAACTTATCTGGCAAAATCCCACTGGATTCAGGCAGCTCTGTGGTGTGTGACATTACAGGTATCCATGCCTTCTTCATCTGTGTAAAGCATATGTCAAGGAGCACACAGGTCCCTGGACATGGTGAAGGAAGAGGTGTTGCAACTTTTTAGTTCAAAGGTTCAAAGCATATATAGATTTCTTGGAGACTGAGCAGCTATTTCCCATATTCTGAGGCATAGAAAACAATAAAAATGCTACCGTTTGTTGAGCTCTTACTATGAGCCAGGTTCCAAGTATTTTTCACATAGCATTTCACAGAATGCTGTTAACAACCCTATGAGTTCAATATTATTAGCATCTTTAAATCAATGAGAATTCTGGGACTTAGAAAGGATCTTGTCCAAAGGTTATAACAGCAAAGGAGCAGATGAGGAAACTGAGGTATTGAGATGTTAAATAACAAGCCCAAGGTCAGTCAGAGAGTAGCTGCCTTACAATTTCAACCCAGTCTGACTCCTGAGCCCATGCTTTGAAGACCTATATTATACTGTCTCCCTGCCAAAATAGTCTTAAGCTGTAAGAAAATAAATGTAGTTTAACATAGATGCCTACACGTAATTGGCTCAGAGTAGCATTCATAGTTCTGAATATGAAAAAGTTAAGAGGGAAGAAAGGAAGAAGAATCAGGAAGGGTCAGAAGCAAAGCAAGGTAGGAAAACACCAGTGAATTCTGTTCCCCTGGTTTCAAACAGCAGGTGGGCTTATGTTGGGGTAGGCACTGAGGCCAGGATTCTGGGTGTCCTAAGAATTACAATTCTCCTTGGCCTTAGAAGGAGACTGGAATGAGCTGAAGCTTCTAAGACCTTTGTTTATAAAATAAATCTTCAAGCTACGATTTGACTGTACTACATGTGGAACAATTTAAAAGCCTTTCCTGTTAGTCTGTAGATATGTGAATGAGCAGCTGAGAGCCTACAACTTTTCTATGTCTCCTGCAAACATAGCTTCACATTTTTTAAGTAAGGTTTTCATTTTCTGTGAAACCATGCTTTCTGGTTATCTCAGGTTGTAGTCAATTAGCTGAATTAACCAGTATGAATTGCAGAATGTATTGTTACCTGTAAATTTTTTTCTCCCTGGCTTATCTTTCATTAAGATACTTGATCATTCATTTTTTTTGTTCATCAAAGGCTATGCTGAGAATATGCTGTGTGACCCAGTGAACTGGAAGTACCTTGTGAGTGAGAAGGAAGGAAAAAGCAATGATTTATGAGCTAGTTCTATAGGCCCAGGTCCCTAGGCACAAGCCTAAGCATAGCTGAGGGAGAAATGTGCGCTTACAAGGGCACAGTGGGGGCTGATGCTGTGGCTCAAAGCAAAGAGCATTTGATTGCCAGTGTGCCAGTCTGTGGCGGCTCTCTGTGGGGAAAGATGCAGTCCCAACATCATGCGATACGACAGAGAGCCCAAAGACAGGGCAAATGTTTCCTTGCAGAGCTGATGAACTGGGGAGGGCTGGAGATGGACAGATGAAAGATGAGACTAGCTTCCAACAAACTGAAGGGCAGGTCAAGACCAAATTCAGAGGATGTAATCCACTCCTTGTAATACCTCCCTTATTAAATAGTTTTTCATCATTTTGAGGCTGGAAATGTGCTTGTAAAGAAATAAACTGCTCCAGGCTTAGAACTTGGTGACTAAATGCCACGCATGGAACAAATGAGAAGGCAGAGTCGAGGCTGTACATGTAAGGCGTGCTGAGTTCTGCCTGCACATGTTACTGCCAGATGGTGTTGTCCAACAGACAGGTAAATATGCATACCTGCTGCTCAGAAAGTAAAGATGTGAAAATCACCTGCCTGTCGGTAGATCACCTCCTAAGAATGCTGTTCCAGTATAGATTCCATCTTGATAGCAGGTGATTTGTATATATCCTAGTGAATTTCCAATTCAGACAGATCACTAAATTTACATTCTTTTCCAGGATTATGATTCTTTGATACTGTGTTTCAGTTTTCCTTTTGGTCTCTCACTCTTTAGGAATAGAATTGATTAAAACATTTCCTTTTATATTCTTAAATTTCTCATCTGCTTTCAAAGAATTATGCATATTGTTATAGGAGAAATGCACACTTCTAAAATTAGGTTTATCAAAATCAGATAAAGCAAATAATCTACACTGTTGGTACCAGGTATTTTTGGTATTTCACCCAAACTAGGCAAAATAAATTCACATTAAGAAATCTGATTCTTTACCCTCTTATTCTTAATCCTTCTCATCATGAAAATGCATGGTTTGGGGAAGGACTTGTCCAGAAAGAGCTGAGGTGCTTATTAATTTGAATGACTAGATCTGTGGAACCTCATTATTGTGTGTGTGTGTGTGGGGGGGGGGGGCGGAGATGGAAAAAGCAATATAGATTCTCACAAAGTACAGCTAAAGAGGGCAGACAGAAATGCTTCCCGAGATCATCCATTAGGAAGGTAATTGGTGCGTGTGTGGACCACCAGACCCTTGCCGACTTCCGATGGAAACAAACATGACAAAGGAGAAGCACTGCATTTCGCATCATGGAGAGTGATGCAAAAACCTTATTAACAGCTGCTACTAAGCCACTCATAAGATATATTCAAGATTCATATATATGAGATCTGACAAGTTTGCGAACTTGCCACCGTGCGCTTACAATGGCAGCACTGTACAAACAGCTCGATAAGGTTTCATAACCTTGGTATATCAGTGTCTCACAGCTGTGTTCTTGTCAACATGTGGTGATGTCTTGCTGAGTAGCGTTCATTAATGTTGTTGCTGTTTTGTGTGTTGTCACAAGAATGTCTGAGCTTGAATTACAGCAACAAACAAACATTCAATTTCCTGTTAAACTTGGCAAGAGTGGAAATGAAATCAGGGATATGTTAGTCCAAGTTTATGGGGATAATGCTATGAAGAAAACGGCAGTGTACAAATAGATTAAATATTTTCCTGATGGGAGAGAACACGTCACTAATGAAAAGAGGTCAAGGTGGCCAATAACGAGCAGAACTGATGAAAACAGTGCAAAAATTCATCGACTTATGTGTCCAAATCATCTCATCAGCTGACTGTGAGAAGCATAGCAGACCAAGTCAACATTGATAGAGAAACAGGAAAATCTTAACTGAAAATCTTGGCATGAGTGTGTACAAAAAATGGTCCCAAAGCTGCTCACTGATGAACAAAAGCAAAGGAGAGTCGAAGTTTGCCAAGACCTTTTGAAGAGGCAAGACCATGTTTTGGGCCGTGTTATCACTGGTGATGAAACATGGATGTACCAATATGACCCTGAAACAAAGCGTCAAAATGCACAACGGAAGTCAGCAAATTCTCCATGACCAAAAAAGTTCTGTCAGTCCAAATCAAGAGTCAAAACGATGTTGCTAACCTTTTTTGATATTAGAGGGAGTATGCATTATGAATTTGTACTGACTGGACAAACAGTTAACCAGGTTTACTATTTGGAAGTGCTGAAAAGGCTGCATGAAAAACCTAGACGAAAACGACCTGAACTTTTCACCAACAGTTCATGGCTCTTGCATGATGACAATGCACCAGCTCACACAGCACTGTCTGTGAGGGAGTTTTTAGCCAGTAAACAAATAACTGTATTGGAACACCTTCCCTCCTCACCTGATCTGTCCCCTAGTGACTTCTTTCTTTACCCGAAGATAAAGGAAATATTGAAAGGAAGACATTTTGATGACATTCAGGACATCAAGGGTACTATTACGACAGCTCTCATGGCCATTACAGAAAAAGAGTTCCAAAATTGCTTTGAAGGGTGGACTAGGCACTGGCATCAGTGCATAACTTACCAAGGGGAGTACTTGGAAGGTCACCGTAGTGATATTCAGCAATGAGTCATGTAGCACTTTTTCTTGGATGAGTTTGTGAAAATAATTGTCAGACCTCATATGTCAAACGTTTCCAATTTTTGGTCTAAAAATGAACACCTCCAAGAGAGTGAAGAGGGCATAATGTGTTTCTGTCTGCAATTTGCAATTGCCACTTTCCCTTTATTTTTAATAGACTAGTGTTTTTATTGTTTGAGATTGTTACCACTTTTGCAAGCAAACATATTGTAGAGATAAACCATTGATGACTTTGGGATTTGTCTTGTGGGGCAGAGGGTGGCCAGGATGTCATGTCATTGACCTCTGGGCACAAGCTCTGAAGAAGTCCCCACTCCAGTCTGTCCTCACCCAGACCTCATGCTCTCACCCTCTCTCATGGCCCAGTGCAGCCTGAGTTCCAGGGTAGATGACCAGGAATTTCTTCCTTTCCCAGCTATAATCCTATCCCTGAATTTTAGCTCTTTTCTCCCCCTAGCTGGGGGGAAACCCATCACATAGGAAACCCCATCAGAAGTCTCTCACAGGCAGTCAGTTCAGAAACTGCTGCTGAATGAGCCCTTCAGAGAGGCCATACCCTGGAAAGCTAGCTTCCCGAGCAACAGCACCACCTAACTTAAAGAACAGAAGTTCGTTTTACCATTCCAAGTCTCAGGATGTAAAGTTTGAAGGATATGTGGATTTGTTAACAGATAAATAAGGAACCTGATTAGATACATGTAATTAGAGGCACTTCAAATCTACGCAGCCTTATATACTCTTACTGAAGTGCCATTCAGTAAGAGACACTAATTGAAAACTGGGTGCCAGATTCCACATCAGTTGTTCTTTAAAGGATGAAGATAGATCGATAAAGATGGGAAAATGTGAGATGTCACAAAAGTACCTTGTCAGATAATGTACAGTTGGACACCTTCCCCCCTTGCAAACCTCTACCATCCTCATCGAATGAGTCTGGGCTTTCTGCTACACAGCATCTTCTGGATTATATGTCTACAAAATAAAGGTGCTCAATGGCTTGATCCTGACTGGCTCCTTCTGGCAGTTTTCCCACTTGGACAATTTGCTCACCATCTATCCACTTTTGGTCATCTGACCTCTTTGTGTACTGAATGTTTCTCCCTTTTTCTTCATCTACAAACAACATTTTTCTGACTACTCTCCTGCTTGGTGTCTTTGGCTAGGAAAACAGCATGCTTATGCCAACAACTCTTCGCCCCTTTCCGCCAAAGCCCATCTAGGCCAAAGACAACTCTTGGCCTCCACTCAGGCCTGCCCTCCTCCTCAGCTCAGAGCAGGAAGAATGTAATTGCTAGCTATGTCCTCCAATTTCAGATGACCATCATTCAGAGTACTCCAAAAAGAAGATCTTTGTCTAGGAATTCTATAAAACTGACCGGAAGGGTTAATTAAGAAATGAAAATGACTAAAATAACCTTGTAGGATAAAGCAGATACAGTTCAAATACACACTTCCAAACAAAAACTACAAATGTTTTATGCTGTGGGTCTGGTATTGTCTCTTAGCTAAAGACCCGTATTAAGTGTGCCAAAGGAAATTGGGCCTCCAAGTTTTAGCCAGAATTTCCTCTGTGTTCATGACTTTGCCCTGCCCGGTTCCTTCTCCCTGCTGATAAGCACAGGCCTTGGGCCCATAGAATGACGCTGGGGATTCTTTGTCTCTCTCATGCTGCAATTTTTCAGTGTTCAGATTTGAAATACAGGCACTTCATTGCTTATTCATATACTTTTAGCTATCTAAGACTCTACAAGCGATTACACAGATCTCAACCTTAATTGCATTTATAGCCAACAAATTACTCTCAGCAAAATATTAGCAGGAGCTGTGTTTTATCCAAGGATAGATGCTCTTCCTTCAGGTGGGATTCTACTGTAAAACTCTTTGGTCTTAACATTTTCTGAGTAAATGGGTGAATGTGGTCCAAAGGTACAAACTTTCATGTATGAGGTAAATAAGTCCTGAGATGTAATGGACAACATGGTGATCATGGCTAACAATACTCTATTGCATGCTTCACAGTCGCTAAGAGACTAGCTCTTGAAAGTTTTCATCACAAGGGGGAAAAAAATGTAGCTCTGTGTGGTGATGGATGTGAACTAAACTTATTGTGGTAAGTTTGGTTATATCAAACAATATCTGACACATGTCTAATCATTCTCAAGGAAGCACAGCTGCTCGCTCTGTTGCATAGGACACAGACAAGATGCTCTTTGAAGCATTTGTGTCCACTGGGGATGAGAAGGCGTAACATTTTATTGCCAGGCTTTTCCCCAACTCTCGACTGCCCCAGTGAGGGCTTATGTCCCCTGTACTGCTGGGTTTGGGGGCTCATCCTCTCCAGGAGCTGCTGGAGACCAACAATTCCAGGGGTCCAAGCAAGGCAGATGGGGTGCTGGAGCTGGGGTGGCTCCCATGACAGAGGTGCCACAGCCTGGCCTGAGTGTCCCAAGAGTGCCTAGAAGCATCACTAGTGTCAGAAGATGAGGCAATGAGGGGGTGGCACCCAGTGCTTTAGACTGTGGGAACAACACAAGCTGCTGCGGAAGCTATATAATCCTTCCCCTGGAGGCGGGCGAGGACAGTGGGACTGAGCAGATCTGAGGAGGGGCATAAGTATGGTCTGACACAGGAGCAGAGGAAATAGGTATTTCCGATCCCTCTCTTCTGGCTATGTGACTTTGGGCAGGTCAGATAACACCTTTGTACCTCAATTATGGCATCTGTGAATCCTCAGAAGAGGAAAAGGAATAACCTCAAGACTGTCCATGTGGGAAGAAACAGGGTTGGAATGTCCCTCAGACTTGGAGAGAGATAAGCTTATCTCTTGTAGTGCTGGAAGATCAATGATGCTCTGGTCTAACATCCTCATTTTCCACTCAAGAAACAGTTACAGAGAAGGGCCTAGGTCTTTTAGTTATAGCTTATAGTATTTACAGTTGGCAAAGAACTTTCACACTTATCATTTCATTTGACCCTTTCCACAGCTTTCATGTTAGATAGTCTTATCTGGAACCGACAATACTAGAAATGGAATCTCTGCATCTGGAATGCAAAGCTAAGGATTTTTCTATTAAATTTCACATCCAGTTTTTCTTGCATCCCTTTTCAGCTCAAGGAGGCATGGCTTTCTCAGGCATTCTAATCAGTCCACACTTTGCTGTCAAAGAAGCCCAGTGCTTTCCTTTCTATTAACCTACCCACTAATCAGTGGATAATGAATTCTAAGTACTTTGTGTGTTTTGGACAATATGTTTGATCCGTGTTCCTGGCAGGGAGTTGGGTGGGCTAGCTCAGGTGGTTTTAGTTCCACGGGCTAGACTGTGATGGAAGGAATACATACAATTATTAGCACAAGTTACGAGACAGTTGATCGTGACTGTCTCCAAGACAGGCTGCCAGGAATCTGAGCTGGAGAATCATAATTGGAGGTCAAGTATGGCATCAAATCTAGCAAGGCCAGAGGTAGGATTTAGTGGCTGGATTACAGAGCCAAGGGTTGTGGAAGAAGAGCCCCAGGAATAGGGGGTTGAAATGAGAGAGAGAGGGAGATCTGGGTAAATAACCAAGATGAGATGATGACAGGTTATGAGGTATTCAGGAATGCACAGCATGGCTGAGCAGAGGCCATTTGAAGAGCAAGCCACAGAACAAAAAATCTGCATTTTCTGCTGCCTAGTGGAAAATTTCAGATTTGATGATTATTTATGAAGTGTTTACTTTGGCTACACATATAAAGGCTCAACCTTTAAAGTTCTTATATTATGTAAATAAATATAAATTGTGTACATATTGCTAAATCATAAGGTATAAGCTAAGTATCACATGAGTATTATAAACAACATATTCTAGTTACTCAAAGGGATAGAGATCTGAACTATGAATTTTAAACCATGGGTTTTTGAAGAGAAGAGCATCATGCTTTGTGAAGATGTACCTGAAGGCAGAATACAAAAAAGACCAACAATTAGGTGATGGAGACATAGGAATCAATTAGGACATTATGGTAATAGTCCAAGCATGAGGACAGAAGGGTTTAGTAATACATCTTGGCAATATATATATCTTGAATTTACCCATTTAAGTCCATCTCTAGATTTTTTTTTTCTTTCTTTAAGAAATAGTATTAAATTGTTGTTGGGACCTGTCAGTATTCTGGTCTCTGACCCTTGATGACTGAGTAGAATAGATGGCTAAGAGTTCAATGGTCATATTTGGTGTTCCAGTGCCCTGTAAGAGGGAATATTTACTCATTGTCCCTCCTCTGTCTCTACCCCCAAACCTGACTCTAAATACCAGTGCCCATGTACACACAAAGACAAAAACTCTCAGATTAATGTCAACCTAAGACTACTAAACTATTTATTTTTACAAGGCAGTGTTAGGATCCATCCAGAAATCAGAAAGGAAGTATCTACAAGAACCTACAGTTTTTTAACAAATGTCAAAATCTCCTCTTTTATGAAGAAAATAAGGAAAAACTCCAACATATGCAAATAAATTGGGCCAGTTAACTATCACCTATAATTTTGGGGTAGTGATAAGCATACATCTGCCAGATGTGTAATGTAACATGAAAATATCTGTGTTTATTTTGGTAATATCACAGGACCTCCTAACCTTCTACTATTACAGTGGTTTGTCATCTGCATTCAAATTTGAATAAAATTATAAATTTTAATTTGAGGTCAGTGAAAATAAAGTTATAATTTTTCCCACCCCCAAATAACTAAATAAAAATTAGTTGGATTAAGTTAAGGAAAACTTCAATAAGGATGTTAAACATGTTGGTTTCCAGCATATATCAACCCCATAAGTATATTTCAGATCCATTGGCTCCAGTTTGAAGGGGACAGTATGGAGAAGAACAACAAAGAAACTCCCTGACAAGGCCTGGCCTGTTAAACAGCTCACTGCATACTAGGGTAAAGTTTAATGATCTATGATTCCACCAGGCACAGACCACCTAGTTAGTACCATTGAATGCCTTTGATTAGCTTGGCCAGAGAAATAACCTTCTGGACCCCGAGTGGATGTGGCAGACAGAAATCTAAACATCACCCAAAGCAGCAAAGTCATAGGCATTAACCTTCAACAAATATTTATTGAATAGCTGGCAGCCTAGATGCTCTCATTCCAGGAGGAGCTGACAAACTAAAAGAGGGAGAAAAAGAGACACACATGTGACCCACCACAATTTATTTTTACAAGCAGTGTGCTAAAGAACAAAGAAGTAGGAGAACACATCAAAAAAAGCAATATATTCTGACTGGGGACTTGAAGTCATCTGGAAGAACTCACAGAAGTGGTGATATTCACGGAAGGGCTTAGGAAGTAAAGAAATTCACCCAGCAGAGCAAGAAGGGAAAGACATTTTATATGAAAGTGGGAACAGCATGTGCAAATTATGGCAGCAAATAGTACATGGCAATTTTATGGATGGAATATAAGACGTGGAAGTGGGAAGGTGGCAGAGGGGATTAAAAAGTGACATTACAGTTGTATTCTGAAGGAGTCTGAAAACATGTTAAGAAATTTGGGCTTTACTCTAAGCATTATGACATCATTGAATCATTCATTCAAACAGTGTTTTAGAGGACCTACTATGTGCTGAGTATTGTGCTAGCTTCTGAAGATTAAAAGAAAAAGGACAGTGTCCTCTCAAAGGGCACACAGTCTAGCAGGGAGAAAGGATGGCAAACAATCCCAACACGATGTTAAATGCTAAGACAGAAGTGGGAATATTGGGGAACTGGGGAGACAAGTCTAAGTCTACCTGAAAAATAAGGGAATCATCACAACTTCTACTTAGTAGATTTTTTGTAAGTGCTGGGAACTATATATACACATGTATGCATTGAACCTCCCAACGACCACAGGAGGTAGGTTCTTTTGTATTACTATGGACACTGAAACCAAAACAGAGCTTGAGTTACCAGTTAGCAGGTCTCATAGGCAGCAGAGGTGGGATCTGAAGTTGGCAGTCAAGCCTGAATGTTTAACAACTTCACTATTATGTCTCTTAAGGAACAACTGAATTTGATACGAGGCTCATAGAGTGAGACAGTAGAGACCTGTGAGGTGAGGCTTATTCAATGAGTGGGAACTCTGCAGGCACATAGGCAGAGGCCACACACAGAGTCTGGAGGCCCAGGCACCATGAAGGATGATGGGTACTAGTGCGCATGCGGGGCCAGAGGGGCATTCCAGGCTGGGCTTAGACTCTAGAGTCTAGATTCAGCATCTGTGAACACAGTGAAACCCAAAGAACTTTTCTGGGAACAATCACTTGCTAACTTGATTTTTGTAAGTAGTCAAGGTCCTAATTGCTATCTTTCTTGTACCATACCAAAGTAAAGCTTATTTATACCTTCCGCATAGAAGGAAGGGATCAGAGAGTTAAGGCGTTGTCTGTGACCCAGTGGCCTAGTTACAGGGAAGTGTCTGCGCTCATCCTGGTGGCAGAAACTCAATCAGCTTCCAGGCCTCAGTCCACACCTGGAGCCCCTCCATGTGGCTGAACTCTCATACTCTGTGGCAGATGGAAGTTTCCACCTCAGCTGCTCACTGTAAAACTGCCTCTCTGCCTCATGACGTTTTGGCCTCTAGGCTTTTTCCCAAGACTGCTCCTTCAGCCTGAGGTGTGGCCTAGCAGTGTGTGTGTGTATAGAGAGGGGTGGCAGGAACGGCTGTATTAGTGCCCTGCTTCAGGGCCTTCAGGTGAGGAATTCTGACGTGCTTTTGGAGTGCTTCTGGAGTCCTAGAGAGACTGAGCCTGGCTGCACTGACATGCTCTCCAGCTCCCTTACTCTCCTCCTTGCCGATCACCTCTCCATAACCCACCTGCCTCCAACTCTTATCTCAGGCCATGCTTTTAGGAGACCCAATCTAAGACAATTTCTTCATATCCCATTCAGTCTCCTCCTTTTAGAGTTTCTTCGTTACCGGCCACAGCTTCTCAGACTACCACAATAGCCAATGACAAGAGTCTAAGGTGTTACTGACTTAAAAAAAGAAAATGATGTTGTCTTTAAACAAAGGAAGGAAAAACTTTTGGTGGTTTACAGGTATCAGTGGGGAGAATCACTGATGTGCTTCCATAAATTTCTGCCCTGACCCTTTTATCTCTAAAATAAGGGAAAGGAAATGAATAATGTTACTCCATTTGTCATAACCTGACAAGTCTGTAGCTAGAATACAAACCCCACCCCATCCTGACTGTGGAGACAGAGCCAGGAGAGCAGTTTCCAGGCTCTCGGCCTCACGTGGAAAGGTGCTCACTCGGGTAGTAAATGGCCATCAACTGTGATTGGATGGCCATCAGCTGTAACCAGTGAGCCATTGGCCACTAATATAACTGCTGTGGCTACGCTAGCAGAAAATGGGGGGCTAGCAAGAAGATGGTGGCTGAGCTAGCAAGAGCAGATTGCAGTTAGCACGGCGGATTGCAGCTAGTGAGGGGAGTCAGTCGGTTGGCAGAAAAGCAGACAGCAGGTCACACGTAGTGTGAATCCAGCCTCCAGTGAGACTATAGTGGTATGACTCCCCTACCTATGGCTCCGTGGGTGTTCCTTTTTGGCCTAGCCGTATCCTGCGTTCTTATGTGGGGAGCGGGAGCTGAGACCCCGCAGGCCGCCCCGCACAACACTGACCTCTTGGCACGCTGTTGTGATTACCCAGAGTAGTGGCCTCCATCAGATTTGAGGATCCAAAGAGTTGGCAAATATCTGTATTCCTAAGGCCTTTCCCTGCATTGAATTTTCTTCCTTCCTTCCTTCCTTCCTTCCTTCCTTCCTTCCTTCCTTCCTTCCTTCCTTCTTTCTTTCTTTCTTTCTTTCTTTCCTTCCTTCCATTTTCTGTTTTTTCATTTCTTCTTTCCTTCCCTCCCTCTGTTTTTGTCTCTCTGCTCTTTCTTTTTCTTTTCCCCTAAATCCCAAACTAGACTCCTCCAAATCCCAGGATTCTTAGGAGTGTGTGTGTGTGTGTGTGTGTGTGTGTGTGTGTGTGTGTGTAAGGAGAGGAGTAAGGCAGTTGGGGAGGTTCAGAGCTCGGCAATGTCAATTCTACTCTTTGATCCTCACTTCCTGGTTTATAAAATCAGGATGGGGGAGGATCAAAAGACATAACTTCTAAGAATTATGAATTCTACGGTTTGAACATAAACTCAACAGTGAAATAAAGCTGCTTACAAAGTAATAATGAGGGAACAAATGCAAACTGTCATCTGCTGAATGTGAAAGAGACTTTGAGGCAGTAGTTAGTAGATGGCAGAAACTTCCAAAGAATAGTTCTAAAGTTTGAAATGGGAGTACCCAAAACACATAGTGAAATACATAAAATGGCATCATCTCCCTCTCTCAGGACCCATCCTACATCCTACTCTTAAAGGGTCTTCCTCCTAACTAGCTATCAGCTAATTCCTGCTGATGCGCTAAATTATAATAGAGGGAGATTAAACTCTAATGAGGAACTCTTAAACATTAAAAAACCTTTAAGATCAGAAGAAATAATGAGCTAATGGAGTGAATCCAGGCATGGTGACAAGCACGAGACAGCTACTTAAGAGAGGAGTTTTCGTGGCACCATTAAGTTTACCTCCCGTAGAGGCCTCCTAATCTGTCTACTTGTAATAAGCCCTCCACAGCCACTGTCAATTCTCTACATGACGAGGTGAGACATCAAAAACAAACTAATTCGCCTATACCTGCATTTACCCACAAAAACCTCAAGAATTTCATGGGAAGAAAAACCTAGTTCAAAAATAAACTTTGAAGCTTGAAAATAAAAGCAGTCTGCTATTTTCCTGCATTGGGGGTGAGCCCACATCTGAGCCCACGGCTGTTGAATGGGCAGCTGGAGATAATCAGTTTTCACAGGGTGGTGATGGGAAGTAATGAATGATTTACTCTGAGGCCTCATAACTCAGGTGCCTAAAGCACTTTGGATTAGTGTGCTCATGGTAAAGCCTACCAGGGCATTAAAAAATAATAAAACCTCATTTATAAAAAAAGGAGAAATACAGGGATGTTCACACATTTGCTTCAGCACAACAAAATAAAAATGCATTTAGTCTGATGGCCTTAAGGTGAAGACAGAAGAGACCCTTCTTTCTTCCTATTGTTTTGTGGTCCCAGACATATGCTTTACTGGGAAGAAACTTTGTACTGCAAAGCTTCCTTATTTCTTTTTTTTCTTTTTCTTTTAGATTTGCAGAAGGAGAAAAGACACATAGGGAATTTGATTCCAAATAGTCACAGGAATAAGTGTTAGCTTTGCCGAATAACTAACAACCCCAGAAATCAGTGACTTAAAACAATTGCCAATTATGTAGCTCATGATTCTGTGAGCCAGAAATTTGGGCTCATTTGGATGGTTCTTCTGGTCTTGACTGGGCTCACTTATATGTGTGAGGTCAGCTGCAAGATAGGCAACTAACTTCTAGGGGCTGGCTGGGGACAATAGAGGCAACAGCAGGATATCCAGGGCATTATATAAAGGGGGGGGGGGTTGTGCCCATTTTGTACAGTCTAATGCAGATACTATGCTGTGCCTGTATAAAACAAAAGTAAAAATATCAAAGGTGGAAAAGAAGACAGAAATCTTGGCATTATGGCTACTTCTTATCACTGTTCTATGGGAACAGAATAAATTCCAAAATAAGCTTATTTGTGTGTTTTTCCCACTAACCTCAAGTCTTTTTAACAAATAATATTATATAAAGTTACATATAGTAAGTATAGAATATTATATAAAAATAATATTTTAACTTGTTTTGCCATCTTCCTACGACTTTCATTTACCACTATCTTTCCAGTCACCTTCACCTAGAGTGACAGATGGACTATCATTGATGAGAAAAGAAGGATCCAATTAAAGTTTAACATGTATAATTCCTGCTAGCAGTGGAATTATTCACTTCACACTCAGAAAACATAAACAATTTTCCCAAAGTTAGTTAGATGTGGAAATAGCACTAGAACCCCAATTTCTTGATTTTTTGATTCCCTACTCTACATCATGCTGATTGCCTAGAATGCTTTTTATGAAATAAGTCTATGATTTAATTATTTTCCAGATGGCCAGAGTACTCATGAACATATTCTGTCTGAAACAGAGCTGTCTCCTAGAATACACTAGATCAGCCAATAGACCAGAACCTACTCACTATGATCTAAGTGCCTATCGCTACTTGCTGCTTCCAGCATCCTAGATGGCTTTCGTCCCTCCCCCTTTACTGTTGGCTGTAATTCATGGGGAGGTATAGGGACATTGCAGCTGGCAGCAGTGCTCATGCTTCTACACTGCTGGCAGAAGCGTTTAGATTTAGTTCAGACTCAATAAGAGAGAAAACCCCAATAGCAGCATGTAAGCATCATTCTATCATAACACTGTTCTCACATCATGGAAGCTGAGTTAGGCAAATGGGGCCAGGAAGGCAGCTCCACAAATTCCTTAGAGACAGAGGTTTTTTCTTTCTGTTTGTCTGCATCTTTAGCTTATCAATTTTATCTCCAACAGCATCACAAGGCTTCTGAAGCTTCAGCCAACACATCTGCCATCCAAGCGATGAGAAGGCAGAAGCAAGGAAGGCAAAAAGAACAGCTTCCTCTCAGCAGCCTCCTAGATGCCCCATCCAATATGTCTTCTTATTTCTTATTATTACCACAAGGCTGCATCTTGCTACAAGGAGGTCTGGGAAACATAGTCTTTTTACTGGACACATCCCCAGCCTGAATAAAAGCTGAGTACTCCTATAAAGCAAGAAGAGCCTGAATAGTGAGTGGGCAGGCACCTGTCAATCTCCCACACTCGCCCACTGGAGACAGCCTGGCTTTGGTGAAATAAAATGTTATTTCTCCTCAAAACAACATTTTTTTTCCTCCTCCTGATTGGGGAAGAGCCCTGTGCTTTGTAGCAGGAGATCAGACATTCTATCTAGTGACAGGGCTAAAATATTTGACAAAAGATGGCAACAGACCTTCTTCATAGTTCTATATATTTAAAGGGATCATATATTTTTTAAAACTAAAATACATTTGCGCTTATGAGATGGTTTTATCCCCATGCAATTTGTTTTGCTCTGAACATTTAAAAGTGAATTTCAATTAATCTGAAATAAGAATAATATTACTTAAGGCAATGAAAAATGCCAAACTGGTCATCAGGAAATGCAAGCTAAAATGAAAACTATTGACAATAGTAAGTATTAATAATGATTATTTATTAATACTTGCTCCAGTGGGGTCATATACATTGCTAAAAGAAATGTAAAGGGGTACAGTAATTTTGGTAAAATGGTGATTTTTAAAAGGTTAAGCCCACTCTTAACCATACAACCTTGCAATTCTACTCCTATGCATTTACTCCCAAGAACTGAAAACATATGGCCACACAAAGGTTTGAACACTAATATTCATAGTAGTAGCATTGTTAATAGCTCTATACTGGAAGCAACTCCAACGTCCATGAACACGTAAGTGGATAACCAAACTGTAGCCTATCCATGCGATGGAATACTACCCAGCATTAAACAGGAATGAGCGGCTGAGATATGCAACAGCATCGGTGAGCCTCAAAAATTTTTTAATGTGCTAAGAAAAAGAAACCAGATACAAAGGAGTATATACTGTGTTATTCTACTTAAAGGATAGTCTGAAAAAGGCAAAAATATAGGGAGAGAAAACAGTTCAATTGTTACAATGAATGGACCAGGGTTGAGGAGACTGATGATAGAAATGTTCTAGATCTTAATTGTGGTGGTGATCATGGGTGCATTTATTGTATTTAAACTGTATCTCAATAAAATTGATTGTAAAAAGCTCATCAGGATGTGGCTTGGAACAGTTCCACGTTTATCTCCAGGTAGCCTGGCATGAGGAAGCCTCCCTGCATCCACCCCTGGGGCCACCCAAACCCTGTCAGGCCACGGGTCCTGGACTGCTAAGGGGGAGGAGAAGCGCGTCTTCAACAGAAGCTGGAAGCAGTAGAGGTAAAACCTGAATTTGGTACGTGTGTATTTGAGAGTGGTTAATGGGACAGAAAAATCCAGGAAAAAAAAGAAAAATCCTTTGACACAATGGAAAATTATATTTGCCTGAAAAATAATTTCAGAGTAAGCCCTATCCAAAGACCTATGTGCATGGTTATAACTGCTTCCTTAAACCGTATCTACTAAGAGTTATTAATAGCAAGATTATAAAATGTTGGGCATAGAAGTGACTGCTTGAAGCAAGGTACATAAATGAGCTCAACTCTGTAGCCATGATGGCTCTCTGGACTTAATGAGACCCACCTTGTATAACCTGCTCACTCCTGGGCAATGTACCCAATTGGGGTTGTACCAGCTTTCAGAAAAATCTCTGGAGAAATTAGCTGTCTGCTTTAAATCACTGAGTCAGTCTTTGCATATATACTTAGGAGATAAGTAAAATCTATATCACTATTGGAATACAGGTAAGCTTGTGTTATAAGTTAAAAACCATAATTATGATAACGTGGAGATGAGAATGAAAATCATCTAAACAAATGTGTAGTTTATTCATTAATCAGCATTTTTGTAGGTCCTACATGGTCAAATACATTTGGGAAATGCTACCTATTCTGATGCCCTCTTGGAAATTCACAAATAATATTTGCCCATTAAAGGAGTTAAAAAGCACTGTATTGTAAGACTCTGAGGCACTATTTCCCAATGTTACATGGAAAGACCCTCCTTTTCTCCCTTACCTTTGTTTCCCACACAGGAAGTTTTAAAATTCCATGGAACAGGTGGGCACCTGAGTGAGCGGCTCAGTTGGTTAGAGCACAGAGCTCATAACACCAATGTCGCCGGTTTGTTTCCCACATGGGCCAGTGAGCTGCGCCCTCCACAACTACACTGAAGACAACGACTTGACTTGGAGCTGAGCTGTGCCCTCCACAACTAGACTGAAAAACAACGACTTGGCTTGGAGCTGATGGGTCCCAGAAAAGCTGATGTTCCCCAATTAAAAACAAACAAACAAAAAAAAAAAAACAAAGGATGGGAAAATTCCATGGAACATACTTCAGGAAATGTTACATTAACTGAAAAGTTGATTTAATTGTTACAGATGCACTCTTCAAAGGCCACTGGTGTATTGGTGTGACACGTATGAAATGATGACATGCTGACATAACCTTTATGTACACATTTTGTCTTAATTCAATAATTTTATATGTACGAGAGTAAGATATAGATGCACATCCAAATAAAAAAATTAGTTTCTACACTTAGTCTTAATTTTAAACAGTATAAATTTCCAATTTATATTCATAATCTGTCCATTTGCAGATGCAAGATTTGGTACCAAAATGCCCATGTAGAAAAACAGTCTGAGGCTGGCAAAATAAACTACTCTGGGTACAATTAGCCACCTGGCATTTAATAGACACAGTGGACTAACTGCTTGCTTATAAGTGGAGGCTAGAATTATTTCACTATGTTTCTTCCTTGATGTCATTTGTGGAGGCAATTTTTTTTAGGCATAATTTTAAGGGAAAAATTAGAAACATCTAAACTCTCTCAGAAAGTTATTATTCTAGAACAATTTCTTAATGACCGGCAGAAACTTGTTTTTACTTAAAACATTTTAAAAACTTACAAAAGTACAAATAACACATTCACTGTATGTGTTTGTTCTATAATTTTGGTTTTCTCAATCAGAAGAATATAGTTCTCCTTATTTACCTGAACGGGCTAGATATTTAGTCTTGTCAAGAGGAACTTAAATCTAATTTCATGATTTCTTTTGTGTGTGTGTCTTTAACAGGAAGATCAGTTTATTAGAATTATCAGTTGACTCATACCAGTGGCTTTGGAACATACATACACGTCAGGTCAATATGGGAACTATGCTGCAATCACCTGAATATGAATATTTAATATAAGCTCAAATGTAAAAACTTCTTAGTACTTTTTTCTTTATTAGATTTGGATATATCTATATTTATATAACCAAAATAAAAATGGCCAAAATTTGCTCTCCGGAGTTACAGGCAACAGTGCCCTGGTGGCACTGAGAACTGCCAGCTATCCTGGGACTGAGCCAGGTATAAACTGGTATTTGATAGAGTTTATTGATTAATGATTAGAAACATTACTGTTGAAAAAATGGGCTATGTGGTTGTGACTAATACCAGACATTACTATAGATCTCACACCACTCTAATCAGAAATAGTCAATTTAATGAGAAAAATCTTAAAAGATACAGAGTTAGGAAGCCCTTAGTGTTCCAGGGTTTCCTTAGCTCTATATCAAGGATTATACACTTTATTCTTTGTGTATAGAAATAACATTGTACCCACTTAGTGGGAATGTAGAGGGATTCACTTAGATTTTCCATAAAGACGTATCAGACATAAAAACAGTATTAAAAACTGTGGACATTTCTTCCTAATCACTTAGGATAGTTAGGAAGACCATATCATTTTGAATGCTATCAAAGAATGACAGGAAGGAAGGAAGGAAGGAAGGAAGGAAGGAAGGAAGGAAGGAAGGAAGGAAGGAAGGAAGGAAGAAAATGGTGGCGATTTGGATTTCACGCTAGTTATAATAAGGATTTTCCAAGGGACTCATTAATTTTAAAAATGCTTATAATATTTCCCTTGCTGAAATTTCTTTATAATAGCTCAATTACTATTTTGTAGTTGCAGTGGATTTTAAAATATTGTGATATGTGTCACATCAGTGCCCTATTGTTGACTCTGCCTGACCCGTAGACTGACCCAGCAGGCTTTGAAAGAACACAAAGGCCTAGGCCCCCCTTGAGAATAACGAAACCTCAGTCTTGGAGCATAGGCTCAGGCCTCCGTGTTCTCTAAAGATTCCTCTAGGTGATTCTCTGCCCACATGAATGTAGAACCACTGGACTACAATTCTCACCATTAAAGGATATTCCATGTAGTCTCATGAATGCTAAATAATAATATTTATGTCTATTTAAGGTACATTTCATTAGATCAAACTTATACACATTTTTAAAATAAATGATATGCTTGGGTTAATCACAAGGGGGAACATCCTAAAATACCCTCGTAATTACCCTCATTAGTTTACACTAGATCAACTTTCAAGAAATTGAAATGCGTATGTAAATTATATAGCCTTATAATTAGCACCTTGAGGTTCTTTTGCTAAAGTTCTCCTAAGCCGCAGCTATGAAACTATAAATTTTAAAATTGGCTGCAGAAAGAGGATGCTTTCCAATTAGGGTGCTTTCTCTTATCTAAATAATTATGTAATCAGTTGATTTTAACAGCCTTTAGGTAAGGAAAGAGAAAAATGGTAATGTCCTCATTAGGGAATAATCTGTTCATGCAGAAAAAAAGAATTCACAAAGATGAAAAAAAAAAAAGAGAGAGAAACAAAAATGATTCCTTAAGTATGATAGCTCTGTAGTGGAATTCTGCCCTATGCCATCACTTAGAGTTATGAAGTTTTGGTGTCTCCACATATTGGGAGTGCCAATAATATTTATACAAGTGGACACTTTGGTCAACGCTGCTCAAGCAGTAGTTCACCGTAATCAGAAGGATCTGGACACTGATGGTAACCACTTTGAGCACCTCCTGTAATTGCAGAAGTCAAACGTGACTTGTATTCATCTTTTGTTATTGGTATATACTGGGTATTACAATATTAATACAGTTTTCCATTCTTAAAATGTATATACATTTTTTTGGCACCCTCTGTATTTTATGGTAATCCAAAATTGTTCATTCTAATTCACAATGTACATTTAGATCTATAGAGATCTCAAAAACATGAGTATTGGAAATAAAATGTATTCTTTAAACAAATGTTCAAATAAATTTGGAGAGTGAGTTCAACATTGCCTTTGAATCACTTAAAAGAGTACAGAGTTATTCCAAATATTGTTTATCAAGCTTGAGTCATTTCTCCAGTTTCTGCCTTCCTTTTTGGATCGCATTTGCTACTTTGGGAGACGATAAAGGCTAAGATAAACCAACTGCAGGTTTAACTATTTTGGAATGTTATTTATCAACTGAAAATAATTTTGGCCAAAAATTCTTGATACCAAAAATCTCTTTTAATTTGCCAGTTTAACTTCTGGGATGATTTATTCATTCAAAATGTTCTATGAAGGATTGTGGGTTAATTAAATAGCTCATCTGGTAGAAATCCCAGAGTTCAGAGGATACCATTAATCCAGCTTCAAAGAACATAAAAATAAGATAAACACAAAGAAATAGAAAATAAGTGAACATAAAATGATGCCATACTTTCCTCCTATATGGTCATGGTTTTCTTCACATGTCAGTTGGTATTTTTCTCATATTTTAAGATAAAACGATAAGCCAAATGCAGAAAACACACTCAAGTAGTTAAAATTAAAAGGTTTTAATGATGTTTAAAAGTGGAAGATGCATTCATAGAATGCTGATGTGACAGTTTAAAAACACGTGCCTCAAGACACAAAGGCAGATGTTCAGTTAACAAGTTTTCCTTTGTTGTTTGGTTTTTTTGGTTCTGGTTCAGCTTGAAATCTCAGGAAAGAAGAGAAGAATATTTATGATGGGAAACAGAGTCTACCAACAATCCCTCAACAGCATTTATTACATTAAGCTATCCTTGAATAAAGAGCCAAGTAGACAAAGCAGAAGCATTAAGAAGAAATTGATCAGACTTGAGGATGACAACAGAGGCTTCCCATTCAAGTTGGCAGACAGAGTGTTTACATTTGTGCCTACTCAACGTTCTTCTGAAATTACTAAATGGGTAGTTTTTAAACTACACAGCCCAGAAATATTGAGGAATATATGGAAGATATAAATGAATGGAATAAAATCAATGGAGAAGGAAAACATAGATGAAGATATAACACACTACCAAGAAGAATCAGATGTTTGAGGAAAACTCATAACAAGTAATACACTAAGATGACCAATCCTAATAACTGATGTAAGAGAAAATTGTGTTGGCTTAATAAACGCAATAAAACCTTAAAAATTGTCACCAGAGTCTCAGAGAAGTTTTAATCTAGATCTATCAGGGTAAAAATTTGAGAAGAAATTATTCACTTATTCATTAATTCACCAATTTGACAAATATATATTTGTGCCTACCACATGCCAGGCACTATTCTAGGTGCTGGGGATAGAGCAGTATCCACACCAGACGAAATCCCCTGCCCTATTTGAACTTACACAAGGACACACAGGCAATCAATCAATCAGATAACATAAGTAAATGAAATAATATGGAGAAAAATAAAGCAGAGAATGGAGTGAGTGAACATTAGGGTTGGAATCTTAAATAGAAAGTGTCTTAGTTTGTTCAGGCTGCTATAACAAAATACTTTAGACTGTGTGGCTTGTCAACAACAAATATTTATTTCTCATAGTTCTGGAGGCTGAGAAGTCCAAGATCAAGATGCTGGAAGATCAGGTGTCTGATGAGACCTGCTTCTTGATTCACAGGTGGCTATCTCCCATGGTAGAAGGAGAAAGGAGTTCTCTAGACCCTCTTATATTTGGGCACTAATTCCATTCATGAGGGCTCCACCCGCATTACCTGATCACCTCCCAAATGTCTCAGCTTCAAATACCGTCCAATTGGGAATTGGGTTTCAACATATAAATTTGGGAGGAAGCACAAACATTTAATCCATAGCTGAGGGACCAGAAAAACTTTGCTGAGATCTGAATGAATTCAGGGAGCAAGTCACACAGACATCTGGGGGAAGAGTTTCCCAGGCATAAGAAAGAACATGTGCAAATGCCCTGGGGTGACAGTGTGGTTAGAGTTGAAAGAGGAAAAGGGCAACACAAAGGAGGTGATTAAAGAAGTAATAGAAGTCCAGATCAAATAAGGCTTTGCAGATTATGGTAAAGAGTCTGTATTTTATTCTGAATGAGATGGAAAGCCATTGGAATATTTTAAGCAGAAGCATGAAATGATGTGATTACATTTTAAAGAAATCACTCAGGCCTCAATGGAGAACAGAATCTGGAGAGAGGGAAGACAAGGGATTCAAGTTAGAAGTTTATTTTAACAGTCTAGTTGAGGGATGATGGAGGCTTAGTGCTGGACATTACAAGTAAAGTTGATTAGAAATAATTGGATTCTGATTAGGTAGAGGTTTGAATAAAGTGTGTTTGGAAATAAAAATATGATTGCCTAAAATACATCTATGGGTGTGCTGAATTTAAAAATTGGACAAAACTGAAAATTAAAATTTTAATCTGAAAAGCAAAGGTAATATCCTATAATATTGACCGGAAAACAAAGATTAGAAATTAAAGTTGAAAGCCATGAGGAATAGATGCAGGGGATCCAAAATGTATCCGTCCAGCTAGGAAGAATAGCAAAAACTGAGGTGAAGAAATAAAGAAGTAACAGAAGGGAAATTCTTGGAGATTAAAAAAAAAAAAAAGGGACAGGAATCTTCAGGTTGAAATCAGTACATACCAAGCAAAGCTAATGAAAATAACAACTAAAAGCATTGAGAACTCTAGAGAGAAAGTCAAGTGTCTAAAAAGAAATGAGAACAAACTAGCATCAGTCTTTTTCAATTGGAAACACTATATGTTAGACATAAATGAAACAATTCGTTCAAAGTTCTGAAGAAGAAATATTTTGATTCTAGAGTTCTTTACCCAACCAAAATAACAATAAAATGTAAAGACAAAACAATATATGTTCAGGCATGAATCTTATCATCACTATGACCCACATGAAAAGAAACATCAAGAACTGGGAAGGGTGTGGGATTTTACTCTGCTTGTGACCTAATAAGTTAACCTCCAGTTTCATAGATGCTGACAAAAGATACAAAATTCCCAAGTGAGAGACAAATGACTTTATTCATGGTACAGCAGGCAGCATGAGCTTCCTGTTTAAACTGATACTCTTTGTCCCCCGAGTTCCATGGGAGTGATGTGGAGCAGCCCAGGTAAGTGCCGTGTACACAGTGAGTTTGCATCACAGTCAGGGGACCCTGATCTTAGGAAACCTCTAATCATGTAAGGGGCTGATAGTAAATCTAACCAACGTTCCCTTGGAGGAAGATATCATCTTTATTATCCTAGTTCGGAAACAAATCTGCCCTTTGCCCCAGAGGAAGACACATATCTTGCTCTACAAATGTCCTTGAAAAAAAAAAAGTCTTGGTCAAAGGCTGTCATAAGACATGTACAAATGCCATGGAAAATTGTCCCCCAACAGTATTATAGAAGGATAAAGAAAGAATCCAAGAAAGAGAACAATATGGAACATACTTATATAGAAACTCTAGAAAGAAACTCAAATGGAATTACTATGAGGTGCTTAGAAGATTCTCCTCTGACCTCCAAAGTTTAAGTTGCATGTCATTACATTTACATTTCATTCTATGTGACTGTTGGATGTAACCGTATTGTAATTCTATAGTGAATAAAGTTTATATAACTTTTTAATATGACACTGTAAATAGTACTGATCTGGTTTATTTGTGGGTTTTTGTTTTTTTTTCAGATTCAACCTTCAAAGTGGGGAAAATCTAATTCTCATTACAAATTGAAATCTCAACATTATAAAAATAGCTTAAACTTCCACAGCCAAACAAGACAAGGACCAAACTTAACTTCCCTTTGTGAACAATGGAAAAACTACACAAGATATTTGAAACAATTGTTTTCAGACATTGGTGAACAGCCAGCTCAGGACTATGATTCCTGAGAGTGGGGAAATAAACATAGTAAGCCCTACGATTGCCCGTATTTCTGCCTAGAATCAATTTCCAAACACAAGCATACGTAGGGGAACTCCAAAGAGGGTCCAGTGCACCAGTGAGATGATGAGATGGAAATCAGAGTTAAAAAGGTTGAGACATCTAGAGGTTAAAGGTCAGAGCTACACAGAAACAGTTTCAGAAATCTGCATAGGCATGCTCCAGATTCCTTGCTGAGTACTGGGCCATGCCAGCATAGAGTGATGCTCTACAAAAGTGGGCAAAAAACAAAACAAAACAAAACAAAATAGGCAAACTGAACAATTCCAGATCTCACACAAGTTGAATAGCAGTTCTCGATCTGAATAGCGAGAGTGGAGAGTACTCACTGATCACTCAAAACATTTAGTTAAGACCTCAGATGGGTCACTCCTTGGTAGTAATATTAAGGGTAAACTGTTTTGTTTATTTGTTTATTTTAATTGAAAACCAATGTCCATTATTTTATTTTATTTGTTTTTAATATTTATTTTTATTAAATTTATTGGGTGACATTGGATAATAAAATTATATAGGTTGCAAGTGTACAATTCTGTAATATATCACCGATATATTGCATTGTGTTCACCACCCAGAGTCAGTTCTCCTTCCATCACCATATATTTGTCCCCTTTTACCATCTTCTACCACCCTTCTCCCCACTTACCCTCTGGTAACCACTACACTATTCTCTATGTCTATGAGTTTTTGTTTGTTTGTCTTGTTCATTTGTTGCTTTCAATTTTATATCCCACATATATGAGTGAAGTCATATGGTTGCCAACTTTTTCTGTCTGACTTATTTAGCTTGCATGATAATCTCAAGATTCATCCCTGTTGTCACAAATGGCAGTATTTCATCTTTTCGTATGGCTGAGTAATAGTCCATTGTTTATATGTACCACATCTTTATTCAATCTTCTATTGAAAGACACTTCAGTTGTTTTCATGCCTTGGCCACCATGAACAACACTGCAATGAACATAGGGATACATATATCTTTATGAATAAATTTTCAGATTTTTTTGGGCAGATACCCAGAAGGATTGCTGGGTCATATGGTAATTCTATTCTTAATTTTTTGAAGAAACTTCTTACTGTTTTCCATAGTGGCTGTACCAATTTACATTCCCACCAGCAGTGTATGAGGTTTCCTTTTTCTCCAAAACCTCTCTAACACTTATTATTACTTGTCTTATTGATAAAATAAGGGCGAACTATTTTAAAGAAAAGAGAATGCTTGTGCACTTTTGGTGGAAAAATAAATTGGTGTAACCACTATAGAAAACAGTAAGAAGGTTGCCCCCAAAATTAAAAATAAAACTACCATATGATCTAGCACCCCACCTCTAGGTATTTGTCAGAAAAAAAAAATAACACTAACTCAGAAAGATATATACAGCCCCATGTTCAGTGAAGCATTATTTTTAGTAGCCAAGATATATAGAAACAAGCTAAACGTCCATCAATGGATGAACGGATAAAGAAATTGTGATATACATACACACACACACATATATATATATATATATATATATATATATATATATATATATATATATATAAACATTATCATGCCATCAAACAAGAACAAAATCTGGCCATTTGCAACAACCTGGATGAACCTCAAGGGCATTATACTAAGAGAAATAAGTCAGACATAGAAAGAAAAATACCATATGATTTCATTTACATGTGAAATCTAAAATGCACACCTACATACACACAGAGAAGGAAAGGAAAGGAAAGGAAAGGAAAGGAAAGGAAAGGAAAGGAAAGGAAAGGAAAGGAAAGGAAAGGAAAGGAAAGGAAAGGAAAGGAAAGGAAAGGAAAGGAAAGGAAAGGAAAGGAAAAAGGAAAGGAAAGGAAAGGAAAGGAAAGGAAAGGAAAGGAAAGGAAAGGAAAGGAAAGGAAAGGAAAGGAAAGGAAAGGAAAGGAAAGGAAAGGAAAGGAAAGGAAAGAAGGAAAGGCTCATGGATACAGAGAACAGATAGGTGATTGTCAAAGGCAGGGGTTGGTGGTTGGGGTGGGAAGAGGAATGGGTGAAGGAGTTTAAAAGGTATAAACTTCCAGTTATAAAATAAATAAGTCATGGGGATACAATGTACATCATGGTGGCAACAATTAATAATTCTGTGTTGCACATTATAAAGTTGTTAAGAGAGTAAATCTTAAAAGTTACCACACAAGAAAAAAAAAAAGGAAGTCTGTAATATGACAGATGTTAAGTAGACTTATAGTGGTGATTATTTCACAATGTATATAAATATCTAATCATTGTGTTGTATGCCTGAAACTAATATAATGTTACATGTCAATATATCTCAATTTTTTTAGAAAAAGAATTTCCAATGCAGCATTACCTGTAGCATTTTCAACACTGTCACATAGTGAGTCAATTCTTTGGAAGTTTTTGAACTAGAGTGAACTTGTGATAGAAGATTTGCTACACCACGATGCCAGGCTAAATGGGACTCACACAGGCTCTGTCCTGTCTGAACTTGCAGACCACACATTCTTTTTTATATATAAAATTAAATCAATTTTATCTTAAAATATAAATGATTGTAAACCCAGATTGATTCACAATAATAATGGTGTCCCCCAAATACCATATTTTATTACTTAAAAAGGATAATATGCCAGAAAACTGGATTACAAAAAGCTGGCATTATAACCTTTTCTCATTTTCAGAATGTGTAAATTTACAGTAATGATAACTTATAGGTTTTGTGGGAAGTTTACAGAGATAATGAAAATAAAATATTTGGTGCAGAGAAGGCACTCAAATGTTTTTCTACCTTTTGATGAAGACATTTTATAGGGAAAAACTGAAGGTCGTGCAAAACAAAATTGGGAATTAGGTCACACTAGATGAATACTTTGATTGACAGTGTTCAGAGTTGCTGATAGAAAAGATACTCTTTTTACAGGGACTCATGAACTCTGTTATGAGACCTTCTTCTTTGGAGCAGTATCAAAACTGCCCCAAAACAGAGAAAATGGAAGCAGCTTAAGAGGGAATTTAGTGGCACTAAAGACAAAAAGGAATCAAATCTTCCTCATGGCTTCGTATAACTAGAGTGATTTTGGTTACAGGGTCATCCTGCTAAAGTAAATATTAAGTCGGTTAAATCTATTGAAGTATTTTGAGAAAATTTGATATATGAACAGTGTTCTTAGTAGCTTATTTGTCAGGAATTCCAAAAACTAAGACAACTTACAGCACAGCACAGTCTACTTCAGGTCAGATTTTTCAAGCATTTTTGAAAGGAACAACAATATAGCAAATTGAATTTGACCTTAAGACAAAAATAATTTTTAAAAGTTGGCTTATTTGAATTACCATAGTTAAAAGCTTGCTCTCACACTGAGACCCCTTAACCCCTATTTTACATTCTACAACAGGTCAAATAAATAGCACGTCCCATGGCTCTCCACAGCATGCCACAACGTGCTGGCTAGCACAGAACATCCAAAGCCTGCCAGAATGACAACACTTGTGTATTCTTTCCAACATGCCAGGGAGGAAAAACTGCTCTCAAGGTCAGTTCTCAATGCTAATTAAAAAAAAAAAAAAAAAAAATATATATATATATATATATATATATATACACACACACACACATATATATATATATATATATATATATATATATATATATATATATAAAATATATATGTATAATGTTTTAAAGAAAGGATTTTCTTTGCATGATCTTTAATACAATGGTACACAAGGATAAAACCAGGGCATCCTAACAACTGAGAGAACCATAGGATGTAGCCTAAACCTCCAAAGGGACCCACCTCATCACGGCATTTTGATGGAATGTTCAAAGCTGAGCGATGTTTCATTTCAAACTGCTGAACTGTGGCAGATGGGGTTCAGAACCAATGCTGTGAAAAGCCCCTAGTCACAGAGAAACTCTAACAAGGTTTCAAATGACTTACCCTGACACCTTTCCGTCTATTTTTATCCATGTTAACTATCACATTAAAAACATCTGATTTCTTTAGACATCTCTGCATGCATATCTTCTGGCACTTAGAAGCTTCTGGAAGGGATATGCTGAGGCCAGGTGGACTATCCACTGACATTGTGTCTATTATTATGAGATTCTCAAACCTCCAATCAATGAGTCAGGGCAGAAAATCTTAGACAGGGCAGTGTGCTTTTAAATTCTCATGTCAACATTTGATTTACCCAAATACTCCACAATGAGCTCTACGGGAACTGGGGGGATTAACAGATAATGTATTCCTGAAGACATGAATACAATAAGTCCCCACTTAACATCATCAATGGGTTCTCCAATTTTAAATGAAATGATATATAACAAAACCAATTCTACCATAAGCTAAATGTAATTGATATAAAAAAAGTTAAGTTCCTACACATCTCATCAACTTTATAAAGAAAGAACCTTTGAACAATATGACATTATTTGAGGACCTGCTGTACTTGAATGTTTTGGCAAGAGGAGCTCTGTAAAATCATTCTACTTTAGAGCAAATTTCTTTTCCCTTTCTTTTCTGTTTTATTTATTTGCTTCTTTTGTTGGTTGGTGAAGACTGCTTATTTCTTTTGTTTTACTGAGTTTTAGAGCATGGTCACAATGCTTATCATTTTGGGATATAAAATTATAATATTGAATTTGCTTTATGTTGAATATTTTTTCTTTTTAATTATTGAATGCAAATTTGATGTTGTAATTTAATATTATTTTCATATAAATTTCAGAAAATGCAACTCAAAAATTTTCTTGATAGATGGGAGATACACTGAAGACAGTGTTGTTATATTTGTCAAAAAAATTTGTTATATTTGTCAAAAAAAAAGTTTAAAAAAAAAAAAAGAGAAACGTTGATGTACTCCATATCCTCATTTTAATGGTGGCTTACAGAGCAAGTTACCTGAGAAGTAGGTAGCAGCCCTGACCTGCAAATCAAACCGGAGTTTGGACCCCACGATGATGGTACCTAGTTTGCAGAGTTGTTAGAGAGCAATAACTGAGACAACATTTGTGAAAATGCGCAATGCAGGGCCTGACCTCTGTGAGTAAAAAGAGGTGAGCAAGGATTAAAACCTGTATCTAAATGGAAAACCTGGAAGATGACCCGGATGTTTGCCAAGTCCGAAACATGAACTAGAAATGGTCTCTTGACTAAAATCTCAAATTCTTGTGTTTCCTTGCCCTTGTCTTTTCACTCTGTATACAAAAATGTTCAGTTACTGCAGTTTCTTGTTACTTAGACTCTAGATAATTAAAGTTTTACATATCTGTCTGGAAAGGCAGACATTATGTTCACTACTGCATGCTGTTTTATTTGATAGCTGTGTGTTTAGGAACATCAAAAACATGTTTTGAAACATGCTACGGACTAGATGGATGTTGTGGTCAGACATCGCTGTTCCCAGCTCTTCAGAAGGGTGTGGTAGTATAAGTGGAACTAAGAAAATCACTAGACTTTGGAGACTCCCCAAATTAAAGTAATAAGCATGTTGGGATGCAAGTTAAAGCTGAAGAGAGAGATGTGTCTGAGAAAATTTAGTACCCTATGATATCTGTAATCCTGCTTTTGGTATCATTTTATGTTTCAATTTAATAAGGAATGGATGGACATTCAGTGTCAAGTCAGTTAAAAAAATGTTAAAAACAAGACTATATCCTGAAACTATCTGTGAGCTTTACCAGAACTGTCGGTTCCAAACTCTGACTGAGCTTCTGTTATTAACTTCCATTTGTTAGGTTTACAGTTTTATTCTAGAAACATGCTATGGCCCAAACCTGACAAACAGGTTCTGGCTTCTGTGTAAATGGAAAATCTGAAGAGGAAACAGCCAGCCATGATTTTATATATACTTTGTGGTTTCTTTGTTTTTATTTAGGAATACTGGGATATTCGTATTTGCACATAGGCTGGTAGACACGTGACTCATATAGGATTCCCACCTCCCAAGACCCTTCGGAGAAACTGTGGAGAAGATTATTCTATAAACCAGGAATTAAGGAATTTAGGCTGATGTGCCTCTCAGAGCCCTTTTGCTGATTCAGATATGTTCCTCAGTTCAAGGTTTTGGCAGATTAGCATTTAGATATCATTACAGTGTTCAGTATCACTTACTCTACAATATGAAGCCTTCCCACAATCCCTTTGATTAGAATTCATAGAGCTTTTGCTTTAAAAAAATAATTTCTGATCAAATTATTTTTTTATTTTTCTTTGCTTGCTCCCTCCTACTTTGTTGAAGAGAAAAAGGAGTGAGTTTGGACTGTTTATTATTTTTTATTTCAGCCTCTGCCTCATTTATGCAAACTGACCCCTCTCAACCTTTAATTTTTTTCTAATTTTTCCCTAAGAAAAAATGAAGTATATCATGCCAAGAGAAATGTTTTCTTTACCAAGCATCTTCCAAGAAACTGAATTTTTGCTCCAAGTTTCTAAATTATGCTTCAAAATCTCAAGAAGCCTCCCCATTTTATCTCAACCTTACATTTGGAAACCTTAGTACCTTTCTTTTTACCAGAGCAGCAGTTTCCAAATGTCAAGTACAGTTTATTCCATTTTAAGTAAAGGATTTCTAGTTTATATATTTTTTCCTATCTTTATATCTTCTGGCCAAAAATATAGCTCTCTCTTGAATGACTCCTAAATGGAAGCAAGCCTTGTATTAAGCTTATCATGTACTGATTGACCTCAAAGGACTTTTCCTAACTTTACCTTCCCTCAGTTTTTAATTCATTTTTTTGAAATACCACAGTCAGTAGAAATCCATTCGGTTAACATTTGCTACTGGTGTGTGTTTACCACATGAGTATCAAATATGATTGCCGGTAGGAAACTTCACAACCTTGAAAAGGTTTGCAAGTCCACTTGCAGTTTTTAAAATGCAAAAGGAGGTTAAATTCATGGATCTTTCTAGAAGGATGTAACCATCTCCAGCTCCAACTCCTTTTCCATGTGTTTGGCTTGTCACAGCATGAACTCCGCACAGAGAAGGGGCAGATTAGGGAGGAAGACTGAAAAACAAAAAGAGAGGGATAGAGGCCAAATAGGCAACTATCCAGGATATGAGATAAGTGTTAGAAAAAGGAGGAACTCTAAGTTTTAGAATTAATCATTCCTTGTCCTCATTTCTATATTGCTCAGTGTTCGTTTTTAGCACTGAAGAAGTTAAGACAGAGAGATGACATGAAGTATTTTCTTGTGCAATTCTGTACTTCTGGTGATATTCCCCAGTGTTTTCTCATGGAGTATGGGCTCTACTCGCTCCCTCTGCCATCACTGTCACACAACAGGATGCTGACTGCAGGACCTGCATCTCTCTACTGATGTCATGGCACATGCTGAGTCTATAGGTTGTCCCTTTAAATGGGTCCCTTTTAAAGTAAATTGACACAATTTAAATAGACTGCTACATTGCAGCAGGACAGAATTCTGTAATGGCTGACATGCCCAGGGCTGAGATCACTGCCTATTGTCCTGCTTTGCTTTCTTTTAGTGTGTGCTTTTTCAAATTTAGTTACATGTATCTCTGGGATATGAAGCAATCCAGAGGATAAACAGCATCAATTTTCCTCAGAAATGAGAGAGGGTGGAGAAGAAGTTAAAGCAATACAACTTATAACTTAAAATGTTTTATAATAAGAAACACTGGTTATATTTTCAAACGGAATGCAAAATTCCCACTTTATGTAATAGAACACAAGGCTACAAAACTTATAACATTTAGGGGTGTTGCAAAACACAGAAGCACTGACTGTCTTCTGGTAGACGGCTTCAGTAAAAACATTTCAGAGACGCTGACTGGAATCAGTGTTATTAACTGTACATATTTAGTGATACACATCTACTAGTTGACTGTAAGTTAAATAATCTTTTTTTCTTTAAAAAAAGTAATCACAAAAAGGAGATAATTCTCGGTGACCATTCAAACTCCTTGAAGTTAAAGAAAAACAGAGAAGAAAGAAAGATAACCCTAGATTTGTGTAATAAAAAAGTCAAGGGCAGGCTCAGTCTCAGGCATGATTAGATCCAGGCAATCAACCAGCATCCAGTGACATTGTTTTCTCTGTCTTTTGGCTTTGCTTTCTTCTGTGTTAACTTCACTTTCAATAGAACTTTCCTGTTGGTGGCCATTGGCAGCTCCAGGCTTTTCCTTATAACAAGGAACTTCTGTTTGTAGCAGGTCTACAAAAGCCATTTCCCCTGACCTATTCCTTGCCCAGTGGCACAGAAGAGCAGCTTGGATCATATGCCCATCTGTTGAAAGGAACAGAGGGACCATTTCTGTGCCAATCACAATAGACTGTGGTACCTGTGGATATGTATTGGGGAGAGAGGGGAGGTTATGATGGACTCAGAAAAAGTGGGAATAGATGCTGTTAGATAAAAACTGAGTAAGTCCACTAAGATTATTTTTCAAAAGCATGTTTCCCCTAAGAGTTCTGAGTACCTCCCATGTGGTAAAAGTAATTTCTTGGCCTGATAACACTGGATTTACTACAGAATGGAACTAACATCTATCTCCCACCTACTACTTCAATCTTCACAACAGTATTTGGTAGACAACATTAAACTCCATTTTAAAGATGAAGAAACTGCAGCTCAGGGAAATGACAGGCGGTGTTTATAAAACAATGACAACGATAGCAACTGTACCCATGGCCACTTACCAGAAGAACTAGGTGGATAAATAACCTAGAATGTGGGAAAGAACTGCAGACTCAACGATGGAAGAAGGGAGAAAAAAACAGAAGAGTCTGAGGTATTTGGTTGGTCAGAGCAGACCTGCCAGCTAGTTAGCTTCCTGGTGACACATTTCCTCTCTTGCTCCACACCAAAAAGATTTCATGGGCCAGTAATCAAACTGTCCAGAAATGCACGTAGTCCTTGAAAAGTTAAGTAGTTTTAAATCATTCATAAATTAGGATGGAGTTAATAAGCTGTTTTTCATCTAACACCTGGATGAAATAAGTGGACTCTGAGAAATGTATCATTCAAGTGTGAGAGGGTAGCATGGCCCACCCTGGGAGAGGGCAGTTCTGGGGCAGGACTGTTCTGTAGGACTCAGCCTCTGGAGACCATGGGCAAAAATGGAGGTAGGTGGAAATCAGCCCAGAAATAGAGGCGGATACTTCCCAATGATGAACCTCGGTATTTTCACATTTTGAGCAGAATTGCCCCTGATTCAGGAAACTGCACATGAGTGGAGGGGTTCAAATAGTCTGTGATATTCCATGTGCTGAAATTCTTCTTTTCTATCCTTTATTCATAGGTCCAAAAAATTGAGTGATTAGGCATAGTTCCCAGAAATAATGGTTAAGTAGTTTCGCCAGATCCTAACTATCATTTATAGCGTAATGCTTGGAATGCAATCTCTTCATTCTGTGCCTCCCGGTTTCCTTAACTCTCCCCATTCCTCAAAAAGCATTCCCCTCCCAGCATGACGAGTCCAAATTAGTGAATACAGGCTCTAATGTGAGATAACATTCAAGGTGAGAGGGTAGGTGGGAGAGGAACAGAAGGCTCAGGCTCACTTCCTGCTGCCCCCCAGCTTACATCCCAGTTATCAAATACCTCCTAAAGTCCATACTGGGCAAATGTTCCTTCCTATCTACCTATTTTACTAGAATAAATAATTTCCAAGGGCTTGCTTTTCTATGTGCTTGTGTTCGCTAGGATAGAGCCATACAGAGCATCCGGGAGACTGGGACAGAGCTCCATACTGGAGGATATGTGTTTTCCAGGAGTCCAGTAAGAAGGACCACTGAGAACCATCAGGGGAGAAGAGTTGTTGGAAGAATAGACCTTTGAGGGCAATTTTGGTGTGAAAAGAAAAAATATACACCCACAAATCCTTAGAGCTGCTCCACTGAAATAAGTCTTTTTCCTCTTTATACACAGTTTCTGATGGTCTCTGCTCTGTTTTTATCACATATTTGTTTACTGAATTTGATGTCTTAAAACATTTCATAATACTTTTTGTCTAACTGCATGATTGTAAATGGTTACTGCATTCTTTTGTGATCTTAGGGCCAATTTGTTGTCTCTTTGTGGAATAAGTTGCTGAACTTAAATTGAAAATATGATGCAACTTACAAAGATTTATAGTCAATTTCTTAAGAAATTTCCTTTGTAAAATGTCAAGAGATGAATTTCTGCCCTCCTCCTACTCTCAGACAGGGAGTGTGGGTGCTTCTCGCACTCTGGAGGTGCAGAGCTGCCCCAAGGACTAAAGAGAAGGAGACTCTGCCCCTGGGCAGCTAAAGAGGTCTCTCACTGGTGTGACCTGAGAGGCATGAAATTCAGAGGCAACCGCTATGACCTTCATTCCTCCCCTCAATTCATTTTTTGGAGCATCAGTCAATCCTCTTGAAAAGAAAAGGAAAGATAAAATAATTCAATATATATATTGGGGATATATGTGGATGTTGGTATTATTGGGAAAATACGGTTTGTATTTCAGATCCACCAGTTTGTTGCAGAGATTGGCGCAAGTTGCCTAATCTCTTGGGCCTCACAGGATGAAAGTAAAGACCAAGTGTAGATGGGACCCAATGGTGGCTCTCACTAGGCTGTAAGAATGGGTAAATGGCTGTGCCTGTCTCTACATATGAAAGTACAGAAGTTTATTGGGCTCACTTTTTTCTGCCATTGTAGAATAGCAGTGTCCAGTGGAAGTCAGGGGAGAGAAGGGTGGGAGGGAAGGTAGGGCTGTGACTGGCTTAAAGGCTAAAAAGGAAATTCAGAAAAGGGTTGCTGAAGCAAATACCTCAGGGTCAAAATTGACCTGAAACTTTCATAAAAAGGTAGTAATAGTAGCTAATTTTCATTGAGCCCTGACCATGCTAACACTTTATATATTAATAGTAATTTGTCAGTTCCTTATAGGAACTTCATAAGACAGACATGTCATTATCATCCCAGCTTCACAGATAGGGAACTTATTTAAGAAGCTAAATTGACATGCCTCAAATCAGCCAGCTGCTAAGTGGTAAGGCTGTGAACTCGAATCAGATAACCAGATGCCAGAGTTCCTGCATAACTGCCATGCTGGACAATGACTGGCCACCACAAATTGCCATAAGTTCCTCTGTGACTCTTTGGCCCACCTGTGGCAGTAGATATTTTTGCCCGTTCCTAGTAACATCCATGAACTGACCTACTAATGTCAGGAAAGGAGAGAAGAGAGGATGGGGAGGAGAGAACAGGACAGGACAAGAGTAGAAGGGAGGGGATGGAAGGGGAGGAGAGAGAAGGAGAGAGGAGAGGAGAAGAAGATAAGGCAAGAATCTCAGCAGTGACCGCCTACAGAGATCTTGGGACCAGCTGGAGCACTGCTGAAACACAAGGGACAACTATTGCCTAACAGGCCCCACTATGGGGAAAGGGAGTAGCGTGAGTGTTCACATCAACACGTTGGCCCCTCATTGGGCAGAGCTGCTGAAGGCTTGCAAGGGGGAAGGAGAGGAAGCCTCCATCTGTCAGAAATACTTCCACAATGGAAATGTAAGCAGCCTCAGACTTCCTCCTGGCTCCTCCAGTGTTTTCTTAGTACAGATAGTCAATTTTAGCTGTTAAGGAAAACATATTTTTTATGGAAGGACTTAGATTCTTATTCTTTCTAAAAAGGTTTTTTTTTGTGTGTGCTCATTTTATGTGATGTTTTTAAACACACGTATCTTTTTTTTTATACAAAATGCACACTCTCACACACATGTGAGTTTAAAATTATTATAACAGGTTATATATGGATGATTTGTTTCCTTTTATGTTTGCTTGTTTCAGGTGTACAAAGCAACATAATAGTTAGACATTTAAACCCCTCATAAAGAGACAACACACTCCAAAATCTACTACCCCTCTGACATCTTATATAGCTGTTACAATACCATTGACTATCTTCCCTATGTTGTACTCCACATCCCGTGACTATATATATATATATATATATATATATATATATATATATATATATATATATATATAGTTATAGTTGCCATTCCATATTATTCTACTTCAGCTCTTCAGGTGTATCGTACATTGGTCAGGCATCTACACAGTCTATGAAGTGATTCCCTTGATAAGTCCAGTGTCCATCTGGCACCTTACATGACCTTTACAACATTGTTGATTATATTTCCCATACTGTATTAACTATCAACTTATATTTCTTAATGGCTTCACCTTTTTCACCCTGACCCCAACCCCATTACCATCTATCATCTTGATAGATCTAGTATCTATCTGGCACCACACCTAGTTATTACAATATTGTTAACTGTATTCCTTGTGCTATAACCTACATCCCCATGACTACTGTATAACGCCCAATTTGTTCTTCTTAATCCCTTCCCCTTTCACCCATCTTTAACCTCCTCCTCCCATCTTAAAGAAGTCCCTCTAAGAGTCCTTGTAATACTGGTTTCGTGGTGACGAACTCCTTCAGTTTTTTCTTGTCTGGGAAGCTCCTTATCTGTCCTTCAATTCTAAATGATAGCTTTGCTGGGTAGAGTAATCTTAGTTGTAGGTCGTTGCTTTTCATCACTTGGAATATTTCCCGCCAATCCCTTCTTGCCTGCAAAGTTTCTGTTGAGAAATCAGCTGACAGTCTTATGGGGGCTCCCTTGTAGGTAACTAACTGCTTTTCTCATGCTGCTTTTAAGATTCTCTCTTTGTCTTTAATCTTTGCTATTTTAATTATGTGTCTTGGTGTGGGCCTCTTTGGGTTCATCTTGTTCCAGACTCTCTGTGCTTCTGGGCTTGTATGTCTATTTCCTTCACCAGGTTAGGGAAGTTTTCTGTCATTTCTTCAAATAGGTTTTCAATTCCTTGCACTCTCTCTTCTCCTTCTGGTACCCCTATGATGCTAATGTTGGTATGCTTGATATTGCCCCAAAGGCCCTTTAGACTCTTCATCTAATCTACAGTTGATTTTCTGTAATATATTCTTCATTTCTGTTATTGTATTCTTTATTTCTGACTGGTTCTTTTTCATGGTTTCCATCTCCTTTTTATGCTTCCTATCTCTGTTGAAGTTGCCCCTAAAATCATTGAGCATTCTTATAACTAATTTGGAACTCTGCATCTGATAGATTGCTTATCTCCATTTCGCTTATTTATTTTTCTGGAGCTTTATTCTGTTCTTTTATTTGGGATATAGTTCTTTGTCTCCCCATTTTGGCTGCTTCACTGTGTTTGTTTCTATGTATTAGGCAGGGCTGCTGTGTCTTCCAGTCTTAGTAGAGTGGCCTTATGTAGTAGGTGTGCTGTGGGGTTCAGTGGCACAGTCTTTCTGGTCACCTGACCCACGCACTCCAGGTGCGTCCCTTGTGTGGGTTGTGTGTGTCCTCCTCTTGTAGTTGAGCTTTGGTTGATAATTGCACATCAGTAGGAGGAACTGACCCTTGGGCTCACTGTTTGTGAGGACTGGCCTTGACTACAGTGGAAGGGTTGTTGTGCAGGGGCTGAACCTACAGAGCAGTATCTGCCTCAGCAGGACTCTGGTGAGGTGTATCGTACTTGGAGACAGCTTGGGTGTATCGTACTTGGAGACAAATTGGGTGTATTGTACTTGGAGACAGCTAGGTGATGCTCCAGTTCATTTTGAAGCTAGCCACTCAGGGCACCAGCCCCAGGACCACTTTGGGTGGGATCTGCTGTAGGTCTACTTTAGCTGCAGCCCATACCCCACCCAGGGCCACCTAGCACCACCCAGCGGGAGCCAGAAAGAAATCTTCAGGTGTCTGCCACCCATGCTGTGCTTGGAAGCAACTTTGAGAGGCCAAGCCACAAACCAAAGCCGGCTGCCACTAGTGCTCGCTTAGGGCTGCTCAGCCAGAGGTATAGGATACGCTGACGCCAAATGCTGCTTGTGGGGGTTTTGCGAACCTTTGAGAGACCCTAAGAAAGTGCAGCTTGAGCCAAGACAAGCAGTCTGCATGAAAAAGCCACTGGCAGTGGCCTCAGTGTGCCCAAAAGTTGGACTGGACCAGATCTCAAATCATCAGGGCAGGAGCGAACTAAAGCGTAGACTCAGATATGGCAGCCGCCTTTCTTCGTGTCAGGAAAGTGGAGGACTTCCACTTCCAGTCTATTTTTTCTTCAACAAAGAAACAATGGCCTCCACCAGCTCCCCTGTCCAGAAGAGAGCCACTCTCCAGTTCCCGTCACAAGCCAGATAACTCAATTCCCCACCATTTGTCCCTGCCATCTTTCCAACTGCTACCCCAGTGCTGGAGCTCAGAACGAGTGATTCCACTGGTGGGTAAGGCCACATGTAGCCCCTTTAAAAGGAGCGCCTGTGAGTGCAGCCCCACACTCACTCAGTCACAATCTCTGCTGGTTTTCACAACCCAAAATTATGGGGACTTCTCTCCCTGGCACTGGAACCCTGGGCTGGGGTAGGGCTGGGATCTCTCACTCCTTTAGGGAATGGGGGGACCCCCACAGCCGAAATAGCCCACCTGATCTTTAATGGTCACACATGGATGTGGGACCAGTCTGTGCTTCATCTATGACCTTCCTACCAGTCTGGAGGTAGCTTCTTCTGTGCGTTCTTAGTTGAAAGGCTTCAGTTCAGCTTGATTTTAGGCAATTCTCAATAATGGTTGTTTCGTAGATTAGTTGTAATTTTAATGTTGTTGTGAGAGAAGATAAACATAGCATTTACCTACTGTGCCATATTCGTTGTCTCCCTGTTTTGTTTTCTTTTATGTGTATTATGGACAGCATTGGGGTGGTGCCTTATTTTATTATAATACATAAAAGTAATCAAATCATATAACAAAAATGTTTGAAAAAAAGGAAGAACCCACCCATAATTTCAGCTTACCTATATAAACACTTTTTTTAAATTTTGGTCTTTTCCTTCCAGTCTATTTTTTCATATGCATGTCATCTTACTATTTGCATAATTTTACACTCCTCCTTTTTTCACATATTATATTAAAGGTATGTTTACATTTGGGCATGTAGTCTTTTTGTCATCAATTTAAATTACTTACTATACCATTAAGTAGATATAGCATATTTCTCTTAACTATCCTATTATTTGGAATCAAGTGGTGAAGCAAATTTTAATTAGTAAGAATAATGGCATAAAAAAGACATGATGACTTTAAGGCAGAAGGCAAAAAAAATAGCTATCATACATGGTATAAAAATGCTTTGAAAATAAAATTATAAAATACTTCCACAGTAACCACTGTTTTCGTAAATGTCCAACTAGAAATTATAGCAGCTAATTTTTATTAATCACCTCCTATGTGCCAGGCAACAATCTAATGGCTTTATGATATTAGGTCACTCATTTCATCCCCAGCCTATATGAGGAAGACACTATCTATAACCTAGTATATAGATAATGCCACTGAGACACAGAAGAATGAAGTTACTTGCCCAAACTTATACAGTTAGTAAATGGCAGGGTGGGAACACAAACCCATGTTGTCTCGACCCACAACGTATCTTCTTAACCACCATCATGTGTTAAAATTAACAGAAAACTCTTGCACATTGGTGAAAAGAGTTTGGCTTGGTGGGTTAGGCAGATCTGGATCCAGTTTTACTCTTCCCCTCATCAGCTGTCCATGCTTAGGTAAGTTACTTTAGCTCTCTAAACTTGAATTTCTTTATAAAATAAAAGTAATAGAGTTGTTATAGGGTACAATTAAATAATACAAGTAAAGTGCTTGGACAGTAGGAGATGCTCAACTGATATTAGTCTTTGCCTCTTCTCTCAACACCCGTGTGATAAGCAGCATGAGGGGCAGCAAGGGGCCAATTCCCCATCATTTAGACTAGACTCAGAAGCTGATATCAGATGCTTAATAAGCCCAAGCTTTTAACATCATGTTTGGTTTTCACCTCAATCCTCAAAAAAAGAGGACATCAGAACAGGACCACACAACACAGAAAGAAGGAGTTGGCTGAGTTAAACTAGAAGCCATCGTTCAATGGAAAACCAAAATGATAAATTATAAGGAATGTTGAAAGATGGCCTAAATTAACTAGATGTGTTCAAAAGTGTGGGTCTTCAAGACACAGTGATACCCCCAGCACTGGCCACAACCTTATACACAGCGGATGCACATCAATCCATGCTGAGTGATAGTTGAACAATGCAAAGCTGCCTCTCAGCCATCATAAAAGGTCTATGATTCTTGCAGGCAGGTCTTGGAAAAACTGTGAAGTGGATGACATTTGTCTTAACTCTAAAAATCGGTCCTGAATTCTCTCTTTTTAGCAACTTGCCTTAGGTTTCACAGCCTTCATCGTTCCTAAATACGTACCCTACTCTGGTATTCTTCTCAGGCCTGCCCCATCAGCTCTGTTGGAGGCCTCAAGTCTTCCCTTTGCATTCTCTTTTCTTCTTTCCCCTATCAAAACTTACCTTTCCTTTCAGTTTACTACCCCCACCTTCTGGGGTCCTGAAAGGTAACCTGACTGTCTGACTCAAACTTAAGTCCTATACCTGATCATGGCCTAATATGTCTTTCCTCTCAAGTGGCATTTCACTGCCTGGGAGGTGACAGGGGGATGATTTTTTGGAGGCGTGACCCTTTTGAGTCACTCAGTAATGCAGTCAGTCCACCTTCCAATGACTTGTCTCTGTTGATGGAAATTGCTAGCAACTTGTTCTGCTCTCCACAGCTGAAGAAGTTGAAGATAACATAAAGACAATTAGACAGTTTCACAGAATCATAAGAAGGAGTTAGAAAAAGGGGGGTGAGGCGGAATTTGAAAATTTATCTAGAAAAAGTGAGAGTCACTTACTATGCTTTTCCACTGTGTCCCACTGAGAGCAAACAGAGGAGGCTTACACTGTGGCTTTGTTTTTCCCACCCACTCCTGTATCCTTTAAAGCACCTACTCTGCCTTCCAAGCACTCAGTAGTGCTGCTAAACTCAGATGGGAGGGTGCAATCAGACATCAAGGGAGCTTTTCTGGGAAAGGCTTAAACTACTAGAAGCCATTATTCAAGGAAAATGTAAAATCGTTTCCTCTGGAGGTTAAGACAACTCTTTTCTCTGAAATTACTTCATTGTGGTTGTTCCTAATGGTTAGTGACTGCCCTAGAAGTTTGCCTACAACCTTTTACAGTCCTGAGATTAGAGGATTCTAGACATAAGACCAAAGATCTAGGGGAGGGCTTTCCCCGGCAACCCGAGGCATTAACCTAGTGCAGAATGGTAGGGGAATCTCCTAGGGGGAGGGGGGGCGCATGATCAATTTTATGTTCACATGCTTCACACTTTTGAGGATAGCACTGGCCTTGGACTGGGGAAGGCTCTCCACACTCATTTGGAATTGCCCATGGCCTTGTACCATTGCTCTGCTCCTGATCAGGCCTCATACTTTCATCAGGTCATAACTATTTTCTATTTTCAGCAGAAAAATTAACAATGCATGAAATGTGATCATTGTCTCTTTCACATAAACAAGCTTAGGAGAAAAACACCAGGGCCTCCTGCTCACTTCACTCTGGCAACATTTGTCTTTTTCTGTTTTTTTTTTTTTTTTCCCCTAAGGTCCTTGACTCAGGCTGGAATGCTTACTTGGCTGGTTCTTCAAACACTGGCTTCTTCTCCCTCAGGTTTGGGCTTAGCTGTTTTATCCTTAGAGCAGTAATCCCTGACCTCATGATCTAAAGGCACATCCTGCTCGTTTATTGATGTCTAACAGAACCATGCTCATTACCTTGTTAGTATCTCCCTCAATTCAAAATTAATTAACTAACTTTATATATGTGCATACATATAATCACATATTTGTACATACTTAACATGTATATGTTTTCCAACTTGTTGGTTTTCGGCACTAGACTCTCCGGTCTCTGAAAGCAATAGATATATGTGTTTGTTTCATATCCAGAGAGAATCACAAAGTAGGAGCCATCCATATATTTAGTGAATGAATGAATGAATGTCCATAAACCTCTGGCAGGGGAACAGCTGAAGCTCCATTGTCTCTACCTGTGCTCTCCAAGGTGGCAGCCAATAGTCACAGGTGGCTCGTGGTCATTTAGATATGGCTCATCCAAACTGAAATGCACCAAAAGTTGTAGCACAAAAAAGTATAAAATATCTCATTAATAATTTTTAGATTGATCACGTATTTAAATAACATCTTAGATATATTGAGTTAATGTAATGTTGAACGTAGTATTAAAATTAATTTTGCCTGTTGTTTTAACTTCTTTCATTGTGGCTACTAGAAAACAAAATCATGTAAGTGGCTAGCAGCATATTTCCGTTGGCCACTGCTGGTCTATACCTTCGTGAGAGCAGCATGAAGTCAGTATGTTACCTCTGAATGTTGTTCAATCAAAAAAGTAACTTCTTCCCCATATTTACCAACTGGGAGTGTAGTACTGGATCTGCCAATAACTTGCTGAGAGATAGGGGCTGAGTCGCCTTCCCTTAGCGGCCCCATTTCCCTATGTGACAATGCAGGAACTGAATTAGACCGCGTCAAAGATTCTTTCAGCTTGAACAGAATGGTATATAATTCTGCCATTAACTGGCCATTTTTAAATTAGAACAGCAGCTAAATCTTCCTGTGGAATTATATATTTTATAAATCCTCCTCCCTTTACCTCACCTTGTCCTTCAAATGACCCCTGCAAGCTGTGGTTATACCAAGATAAAGAAAATAACTTTTAACAGAACTTCTGTTTTCCTGACAGTGTATCCAAAGTTGATGCAAGTAATCATTTGTTAATCAGACTCAAAGAGATCAGTTTAGCTGGATTTCCAGAGCTGCCTTAGTGGAAGCTGCTGATTTTCTGCACATGTTTGCAGACAAAAGGCATCTGGAGTCCTCGCTGGCACGTGGCACTTCACCCCCATCTGGCCTCCATGCTACAACTGGCCTCGCAGAGGAGCGGGGTTCAAAGCAGCTCTCAGTGTGTCTGAGATATTACAGGATTGATGCCTGCATTGCTGCTCGCATGGATTCAGACTGGGCTAAATCACTCTGGAAATTCAAGTCAGTATGTTTTTATTTTACATTCAATACTTGTTTGGTAAACCTAGAAAGAAGGGGTGAGGGAATTCTATAGCAAATCATATATACTGATAGATTCTTTGCCAGAGTCATATTTTTAAAATATAGATCTGATCGTGTCCATTACTTGACAGGAAAAGAAAGTGTGACATTCTCCCCTCCCCCTGTGTGGCAGTCAGTGGTGACTGCACCCTGGACTTCCCGCCTCGCTCCTCTGCCCCATTGCATGTCTCTTTGTTTGTGTGCAGGAGCCCTCCTCTCGTTTTCACTGATGAAATCCTATTCATCCTCCAGGGTCCAGTTCAAGCACCAGCTCCTCTTTAGAGTCTTCCTGATTCTCCAGATAGGAAATTAAATACTTCTAATCTGTGCTGTCACAGGAAAAGCAGATTGAACATGTATTGACCATCCTCAGACACTATTCTAATTTTATAGGTATTATCAGATTTAATTTCCAAAACAACCTCATGAAGTAGGTAGCAGTGAGGACGCTGAAGCATAAAGAGATTAAATAAATGTCTCCAGGTCACACAGGTAGTAAGTGTCAGGCCCAGGAATAAGGCCCAGAGAACCTGTGCTCTTAAAACTCTCTCTCTCTCTCTCTCTCTCTCTCTCTCTCTCTCTCTCTCTCTCTCTCTCTCTCTCTCTCCTGATAAGGTGTGTATTGCCCTTTCCCTAGATTATGGGATTTTTGAGGGTTTAAACTATGCTTTATTCATGTTTTTCTTTTTCAAGAGCATATAATAACGGACAGCCTAGAATAGATGCTCACAAAGAACTTCTCAAATAAATGTATTAATATTCAACCGAGGAAAAAATGTAGGTTTAAATTTTTAATAATCACACAAAATATTCAGTCTTCTTCTAAACTTTGTCATTACTCGGGCTAATTCACTCGCTTTCTTCCCCAGGTGAGTTTTCTCACTTCAGCCCAGACATAGATGGACTCTAAAGCCCCCATGATGTCTGGCACTGAGAAGAAGCTATGGGGTGTGGTCACTCCGACCTCTCTGAGGACAGCAGAGATGTTGATTTGAGGGGAGTTCTTTCCATAGAGTCCTGATCACTTCCCCTTTGGCATTTTCATTTTTCTGTGGCCCTCAGGGGACTTGGTTCTGCCCACCGCTTTTCGGAGTAATTGCAGGATTTAGGACAAGCATCAGGCAAGATACCGCTCGTCTTCATCCGACTCTCTCCTGTCAGAGATCTGTGGTCACCACAGCGTCTCTCTCCTGCTAACCTTTAACATCACCTCAGAATCTTTCTTGACAAAGCCACTGGTAATCAATGGGAGCTAACACTCAAAATGAATTATATTTGTCGTCACTGGGCATAAGCAAAGCATCTGGAGGAATCCACTCACACAAGTAAGCACGACAGTGGCTGTAGTCGACTGTGCCATGCCTGCCCATGTGTCCCTGTCCTTACAATTGCAGTGTGCACTTGCTGGACTTCCAGCTGCAAGCAGCTGGATTCCATTGCCTCAGAGTCTTCTATAACTAATGGAGCCTACTTTTCCACCTCCACACAAAAGACTAGAAATGCTGGGAATTAGCAATAAATGGCTGCGTGGCTGATGGGAGTTGTGTAAATACCCCAGCTCTCTAACTCCTCACTCATAACTCCTTCTTTGGGTTACTCTGGGAGCCACATAAACAGTTGTCATATCTGTGACTGTGGACTTACAATGGTAATATGCTTGATAATGAACTATTATTTGCTTCTTTTTCTTTTCTATCTGACTTTTCCATTCCTTTGATGGTGTTTCCTGGAATCACCTCCCAAATAAACTGCTTGCACTCTAACAGTTATTTCAGGATCACCTTCTGGGGGCACCAAATCTAAAACAATGGCTATATCAGAAGTCTGAGGAATGAAATCACTGTCCTAGCTTCAGATGTGCTTAATGTTTATTGAGAGATTAAGTGCTTCTGACGGAAGGTCACACGTAGGGTTGGGTGGCATGGGAAGGTGAGAATGGAGTGGGACTGAAGTAAAGGACAAGAGAGAAGAATAGGTTTGTTCAAGAAGTTAGTTCTGCTGGAGGCTGAGGAGCAAGGGGAAGCAATCTGAGCTGTGCAGAGGAGAGATTCATGGAAGCGTGAGGAACCTGCCACTAAATTATTGCCTCCTGGGAAGTCATGAAATCTGATTTAAACAGACATCCAGGTGGGCTCTTTTTATGTTATACCCTTTTCTTTTAGGGGAATTTGCCTATTTCCTGACTAAAAAGATGGTTACACAGTGCCTTGAAAAAAATATTAAGAAGTAAACCATTTTATAATGCCTTTAGTTTTGAATAGTAAGAACACTATTTTCTCATTTCCTTTGGAAATTTAATTGAATATTCCACTTGAAAAATTGCTTGAGGATAAGCACTTAAAATCACTTCTACCAGCTATGCTCCTAATGTTTTTTTGTCATTATTTACCTATATGGAAAGCACATAAATCATGATGGTGGCTCTGTAGCTGCCAAGTGGAAGGTATTAAGATTATTTTGATTCACTATATTGAATGTTTTATTGTCTTTACTGTAAAGAAATTACCTAGACCCAAATAATTACCCCAAAGTCACTAAATCTTTTGACATAAAATGGCAAAATCTTTTAAGAATAGATGTAATAAGACCAAGGATAAATATGAGTTCAACAAAAATCAATTACTGTATTTAATTTGTCTAGATTGATTTTCCTTATCTTTTTTGCCGGGGAGAGGAGCAGATATTGTACCAGAACTAAGGATGGAGAAACCACTGGAAAAGTTGTTCTTTTATCTTCTTCCATTCAGTCCTCCACTTGACCTCTTCTTTCACATGTCTGACGAAGGAGCTTGGGGCACACCAGGGCCCTAAGGGAAGGGCAGTTATGGTGTTCCTGTTGGGAAGAGGGGGGTAGGCATGGTGAAAGGGGAGAAGGGTGTATGAGGAGATAAGTGTCCATGCCAGTTAGTGAAGGTGAGTGGAGAAAGGGCAAGAACTGGGAAAGGAAGGAGTTCTGGGATAAAGTAGGGGGGATAAAACGGGATGGTTTGTTCTGTTTGGAGTCAGAAGAGCACATACAGCTCAATAAGAATACATGCAGTTCCCAGGGAGGGCTCATTTCAGTTGGGAGAGTGTAAAGAATATGGGGAACATTGTGTTGAAGAGAAGGGGCCAATGTAGAGATGGAACAATGTCTGAGGCACCTTAGAACGGGCTCTGGCTTGGAGAGAAGCAAAGAGAAAGGAATGGAAGCAAACTCAGAGTTACTGAGTGCCCTCCCCGAGCACCCTGCGTAGGGCCATGCTCACAACGTCTCAGAACAGTCAGAGTGCCTGGTGAAGACATGTGCTCCAAGTCACCTGGCTAACCAGTGGTGGAGTAGAAACTATCTAGCCCCAATTTTGCCCTTTCTACTCCACAGTAAAAAAGATAGAGAGAAAACTGCAAAAATCCCACTCAAGATGGATTTGGTGACAGTAGGCTAAATCCTGAAGTAATGATGAGGGTGTACTTTGTGTCCCCAGATCAGGCCATGGGTTGTGCAGCTCTTCCAGCATGGAGGAGAAGAAAATGGAAACAGGCTATCCCAGGGGTGCAGTCTATGGAGGGTGGAGGGAGATGGTGGGGGAAAGTGAAGAGAGGGAGCGCTTGGGTGTCAACCTTTGTCCTAATGTTCTCAGGCAATATTTTGCATATAAGCGATGATCCAGTAGTAACATGTACACAACAAATCTGGAGAACCTCTTACGACTTCTGAATACATCCACCAGATCTTTCTTGACTCCATGTTTTTCCTTGTTCATGCTGTCCCACCTCCCAGAGCATGCTTCCCCTGCTCTCCACCTGGCTGGCTCCGCCTTTACAACCTTGCTCAGGCATCTGCTCCATCTGGATGATTTCCACAAGCCCCAGACCTGGGCTCTGTGCTCCTATGTCTTCACATGTCAGCCTGGAATACCATTAAACATCAGGTAAGTATCGTGTATTTCAATGTCTGTCACCTCTTATAAATTATGAGCCTCTTCAGGCACAGGCAGTGTCCTTTCAATGCTTCTTCCCCAGTGCTTTAGTGCATAGCAAGTGCTCAGCAAACGTTTTCTTCAGACTATGTCTAACTACATTACATCTTCCTTTATGAGGTTTCCATTTATTCTTTGCTCAGTAGAAGAAAATTGTTCTTTAAAAGGCTACTCTTGTCCATCATTTTCTTAAAGAGCACAATCAACAACAATCATGATATTAGTGGGTATTGATAGAAGGGATCTAGGCAGAGAGCTTCTCTCAGAGACTGGCTCTGTCACCTGTCTTGTTGACTGGCATATTCTGACAGTTTTGTCCCCAAAAGTTTGACAGTCGCTGTGACTTCCCAGAGTCTCAGTGACACATGTAGCTTCATTCTGGAATTTCACAGGTACAGAAGCTAGATAACTGAGAACCTAGGGATGAAACTCAATCATCCTTATTTTTAAAATCTTCTCAGGTCATTATGATGAGCCAAGGTTAAACATTTCCGCTTAAATCTAGTCCCCTTGGTCTGCCCAGGACTGTCTATCAGACTGTGAAGTGAAATTATGTTTCTTCCCTGAATGATTGGGACCGTTTCAGAAGACAATTGCAATGTTCTTACTGTTCCAGGTGCCCTGATGGTGAATAGTCTGCCTCACTCCTCACCAGATACAACATCTGCTTTCACTCCTGAGACTGCGTGGTGATGAGCCTCACTCTACTGCTGATGGACAGACGAGCCTCAGGACTTCTTTATTAGGAAGATGGTGTGGGTTGTATCCTGTCCCTCTGCTGGTTAAGTGGTCGAGGCCACCACTGTGTCACTGACCTGTGTGGAAACTTTGTCCTATGTTTGAATTCTGACAAAAATGAAACAATGACTTATAGATTTTACTCTTTGATTTTGTTCTCTGCTTTTTGGTGAGCATTACTAGACAGTTCTGCTAAAATAGCTGAATTTAGTTCTCTGTGTCTGGTGAAACAAAATCTTAAGCTGGTATGGGTTTTAGGCTCCTCTGGGCTCCCTATCAGCTCACAGGACTGTGTTTCTCTCCATGCAGTCCTGATTGCAAGTCTTGAGGCACACACATAACATAACTGTGTGATCACCCCTGTGCATTCTAAAATGAATACAGTCTACAGAATGGAAGAGTTTGTCAGATACTTGAAAATAAACCCTGTAAACTTCCAGGTTCCATGTCTCATATTCTCATGTGGCTGCATCAAAATGCTCAGATAAGGCTAAAACTGACCAATCTCTGCTTCTCTTGGGCTTTGAAAGGGAACATGGGCTTTCAAATCGCATAGACCTGGGGATTAGGCTGGGTTTTGCCACATACCACAGGCAAAGCTTCCTTTAGCTCTTTTATAAAGTCTGTAAGAAATGTGGTCTCACCAGTTCCCTTGGGTTTGCCCTTTCTGGGGAGCATGCCTTAGCACAAGGAGGTCCTGTTCCCTGCCGCAGTTTGGGGTGGACTACCTTCTTCTACTCATTGGCTATGCCCTAAAACTCTGGTGGGTCATGGCCCACTCTGTGGGCAGATGCCTCTCACTTCTGGGAGCCTGAGAGGAACAAGACTCGTGCTTCTTGCCCCATGGTTCTCAAACTTGGCTGCATATTGGAACTACCAGGGGAGTTTTAAAAATTCCTGATGCCCAGACCTCATCCCAGATCAATTAAATTCTGGGGTTGAAGCTCAGGCATCACGATTTTCTATAAAGTTTCTCAGGTCATTCCAGTGGGCAGCAGAGGTTAAGCACCTCTTCTTAGATCTACTCCCTTTGGTCTTCCCAATATTTTCTATCAAATTATGAGATAAGGTTATTTTTCTTTACTGAAGTATTGAGACCATTTTAGAAGAGGTAAAAGAAAGATTAAAATTTTTGTCAATTTGTACTTCACATGAGTCTCTCAGGAAGGCTCTCAAAGACCCATCATGAGAAAGAGGTCTCCAACTTTTGGCCTTACAATTCTAGCCTTCACGGTCAAAGGGACATTTCTTTCTAGAGCTCTCCATCCAAAACTGTATCTGCTGCCCCCAGAAAAAAAACACACTCCTTGTCACAGGGGGGCCCTCCTGCCCTGGAGCCATCCTGACAGCCCCCACTTGACTCCTTCCCCTAACTTATTCTTAGAGTAGCTCCAGCTGGAGGCCATGATGTGTCCATAGGGCACACATCTTACAGCAAAAAGGGAGATTCAGGTCACATTGTCTTTCCACTAACCTGAACTATAGGCATTTTGGTCCCTTTGACCAAAAGATCCATAAAATCAGCCTATTATATCCCACATAAGAGGCAGTATTTGGAGGAATGTACAGTCAAATCGAATAATAAGATAAAATTCCCAATTACTGCGAGATGTCTTTTTTGCTCTACCTGGGAATGACTACCAGAACTTGGTTGAATTCTTACATTTCCCTAGGGTGGAGGTGGGCAGCTCTTCTCACTTCACTGGATTTAAAAATTTTTTAATGGACTTTATTTTGAACAATTTCAGGTTTATAGAAAAAATGCATAGAAAGTACAGAGAATGTCCATATACCCTCACTCCTCCCCCACAGTTTTCCCTTATTATTAATATCTCTCATTAGTGTAGCACACTTGTTAAAATTGATGGACCATGTTGATACATTATTATTAACTAAAGTTCATGGTTTATATTAGGGTTCACTCTTTGTATTGTACATCATATGGGTTTTAACAAATGTGTAATGACATATATCCACCATTATAGTGTCATACAGAATAGTTTCACTGCCCTAAAAATGTCACATGTTCCACCTATTCCCTCTCTCCTTGAGCTCCTGGCAACCACTGATTTTTTGTATTGTCTCTACAGTTTTGCATTTTCCAGAATGTCATAGAGTTGGAAGCATACAGTATGAGGTGTGATTGAAAAAATACGGTGAATGTTTAAATAAAAAAAAATTAATTACAATGAAAGACACATTTCCATTAATGCTCCTCAAAATACTCCCCCTCGCTTCGAACACATTTATCCCATCCCTCTTTCCACTTTCTGAAGCAGTTCTGGAAGTCCTCTTTCGCGAGTGTCTTTATTTCATACTCCATCATGACAATGCTCCGTGTCACATATCGCTTCTGGTATACAGCAATTGCCATCAAATAAAAATATTACGGTGTATCCTCATCCCCCTTATTCACTGGATCTGGCACCGTGTGACTTCTGGCTCTTCCCCAAAGTCAAGTTGATTCAGGACATTGAGGCAGCCATGACAGTGCAACTAAAGACACTCACGAAAGAGGACTTCCAGAACTGCTTCAGAAAGTGGCAAGAACGATGGGATAAGTGTGTTTGAAGTGAGGGAGAGTACTTTGAGGGAGATTAATGGCATGTGTCTTTTACTGTAATTTTTTTTAAATTTAAACATTCACTGCATTTTTTTTATCATATCTCATATGTAGGTTTTCCAGTCTAGCTTCATTGAGCAATATAAATTTAAGCTTTCTCCATGTCTTTTCACTTGATATTTCTTTTCTTTTTATCACTGAATAATATTCCATTGTGTGGATGTACCACACTTTATTTATCCATTCACCCATGGAAGGAATTCTTAGTTTCTCCCGATTTTTGGTAATTATTAATAAAGCTGCTATTAACATATGTGTGCAGATTTTTGTGTGATGTAATTTTTCAACTCAATTGGATAATACCTACAAGCACAATTGCAGAAGCACATGGTAGGACTATTTAGCTTTGTAAGAAACTGCCAAACTGTCTTCCAAAGTAGCTGTAACATTTTGTGTTTCCACCAGCACTGAATGAGAGTTCTTATGGCTCCACATCCTCACCAGCATTTGGTGTGGCCAGTGTTTTGGATATTCACCATTCTAATAGGTGTGTAGTGGTATCTCCGTGTTGTTTTAATTTGCATCTCCCTAATGATATATGATGTTGAGCATCTCTTTATATGAGTGAGTCTATTTCTGCTCTATGTTGAACCCCATTTTCCTGACGTAAAATAACAATTTCACAAGATTCCACATCTTTTTACCAATTTTTGTTTTTTAAACAGTCTCATCTCAATAGATATTTAATTTTGTTCTTGTTTGTTTGTTTTAAAGTCCTTCTCTTTTCCACTTCAATGGGTTTAAGGCCTTGGGAAAGAACTTCATTTATTTGATTAGTAATAATTTGATTAATAATGAAACATAATTAAATACTGATTATTTCCTCATCTACAGGATGAGAATGATTATTCAGGTCTCATGGAGTTATCTTGAGGTTTAAATTATACAGTATATCTAAAGTTCCTGCAAAATAGATGTTGGATAAACAGTAGTGATTATAATTCCTATTATGGTAGAGAATGAGTCAGCTAAATTCTATTCAGACTGATGTTTTATTTCTCATTTAACCTGGAGATAAAATAGCACATATGGAATCACATCACAGTACTCAACATATATTAGATTCTCAACAGATGTATAGTAAATGTAAATTGAATTGAGGCAAAACATTTTATCCAGGTCCTTCACATCCCTTCAGAATGCTCAGTAACTCCTTACAACAGTCAAACTTGCTTAGTGTTTGTTTTTTTTAGGTCTATAAATACATTATTGAGAGCTGGGTGTAGATTTTTATAGCATTCCTGCATCTTATGTCCCATCACTACCAAGGTGGGTGTTCCAAATTGAGATCTGAAGCCACATTTCCATTCCAGGACTGCTTCACCGATTCACTGTTCTAGTGATAAGACTTCATGCACTTCAGCACTCTTCTTATCTCTGATTCTATCTTCTCTTTAGATTCTTAATCCAACTCCCATAAAGTGTTTGTAGGCACCTATTAGCTAACTTTCTTTTTACGTTCTCCTTATTGCTATTTCAGAGTGAAGCTTCTTATTGTGCAAGGAAATAGCATCCATCCGCGGCGGAACATGGGGAAGCCGTATAAAGTGACAGTCAAGGCTTTGGGCTCTGACTGTGTCTATCCCCATCCTAGCTCTGCCATTTAGTGGCTGTGTGACCTTGGGCAAGTGAGCTGACCTCTCCAGATCGCTGTGTCTTCATTTGCAAATTAAAAATTATAGTCAGAGTGCCTTTCCCATAGGATCATTATAGGATTAAATGTGTTTCATGTGAGTAAAGTGCTTAGTACAGTCCCCATCTCACAGCAAGATCTCAGCAACCATTACTGTCATTAAGGAAAAGGTGAGGAGGCCACTTCTACCACATGAAGACACAGTGAGAATACAGCCCTCCATAAACCAGGAAGTGGGCCCTCACCAGACACTGAATCTGCTGGTGCCTTGATATTGCACTTCCTACCTCCAGCACTGTGAGAAATAAATGTCTGGTGTCTAAGCCAAAACACACACACACACACACACACACACACACACACACCAAAAAAAAAAAAAAAATGAAGAGAGAAAAAAAAAATGAGGAAATGACCTCTAAGTGACACTGTGACCCTTTCAGACTACACCTGCACCCTCACTGGCCACACAAACGTCAACATTACTTGTACAGATCAGACAGACAAAAATGTTTTATGAAAACAAACAGTTTTAGCTGGAAGGGATTAGAAGATTGCAGTGTCCAAAGCTTCCATTTTGGAAAAGAGTGAAGACCCAGATGTTGAGTGCCATGGAAGGTCACAGAGTAGCTAAGAAGAAAACTCAGGCTCTCCCAGCATTCCCGTTAAGGCACAGCTTTAACCCTGCCAGCAGCAGCCTCGCTATCATGGCTGCAACCCGTTCAGTTAAGGCACAAGTATTTCTGTTCTTCTCTCTGATTCTAAGCACTTTTTACCATCCCAATTGCCATTATAGTGTACAGTTTACTTGCTTTCAGTATTGACTTCACCCACTTGCATATGCTTCAGGACAAGGACTATTTCTCATTCCTATGTGTCACTAGCCCAGTATAGGCATAAGGAAAAAGTCAGTACATAGTTGTTAAACAAATGGCACCACACTCACAAGTTGCTCGAAGTCTGACAGGTGGGGTGGGGATAAGACAAGAATCTATGAACCCAGCAAGTAATTCAAAAAACCATCAGTCCAGTGCTGTTCAGGAAGTGTGGACAGAGTTCTGGAGTTCCAGAAAGGTCTTAGCTGTCCCATGAATTGTGGCTGTCATTCTCTCCTTGTTTCTACTTTGGCACTCTGCCCTTGGGAATTGTTCTCCTTGTCACCTCTGGATGTAGCGGAAACAAGTAGCTGCTGGTTAAGCCCTCAGCTGTCAGGTGGCTGAGCAGCTGTTGCATAGGAGGCCTGCCAGGAAGCGCCTGTGCCAGGCTGGGGCCCTGGAAGGAGGGTACGTGGGCCACACAGGAATGCTGTGCATTTAAGTGGCCTTCTCCTTCCTGGCACCTCTCATTGTCTACAAAAATATATAACACTGCTTCTTGCTGATTCTCCTGCTGACCAATTTTGGGGGAGTAAGTGACATCTCAGTTAACCAACCAGGCTGGGGGGTGGGAGTCGTCTGGTAACGACATTCCTCAGCTACTGGAAAGAATACTCTTCTGTGCAGGGGCCCAGGCCCAGCAGGATCCCCTTTGCTCACAGACACAACTGTTCTGGTTAATGTTTCAATCTTATATTTACTTCACTTTCCCTACCACATCTCCTTTGTCTTTTGATCAGAAGAAACCATTGTAACATCATCAAAATATTTTTAAAGGCCTCATGAAAACAAAAACAAAACCAAAAAAACCCGCTGGTTTGTCCTTGGTGACTTTGAGGTAACAGAATCTTTTTGAGAGACACCAATATCATTTCTCGGTGGATAGGAAGAGAGAACAGTCCGGAGGAAAGACATTGATTAGAAACTAAGCAGTCACAGTAATTCTGAAAAACAATGGGGGATTGTGAGCAGTTAAAATGTAAATGTCAAGTTGCCTACTAATCCCCTTGCCTAGCCTGGTTGAATAAACAAAAGTGAAAAGGCGAAATGATTTTCCCCTTTGAAATCAGAGCTTGAAAGGTAAGCGGCAGAAAACTCCAGAAATCATTGAGAAATGTGTTGAGTATATCATTTATCAACCAAATCTGCTGTCCAAAACAGAGATCGACAGTAACTTCAGAAGCTGTTTTCTTTTCTCTGTAGTTTATAGACAAAGAGCTTTTTATGGTGCCACTTTTGGGGCTACTGCTTTCACAAGCTTCCACACTGGGCAGGAAGTTAGTTCCTGGTGGCGTAGATCAATCTGAGAATGTTCATAGGCTGCATATTTAGGCTTGGGGGAAGGGACCAAGCTATTTTTGCTCTACCGTAGCAAATTCCAAATGGCCCTGTGGGTCAACTTTGGATATATTTGTTCTTTCGCATGCTTGTTTCTTTTGGATTCTTAAAAGGACCTAACAATACTTGACACAAATTAGACTCACTGCATGGCAGCTGTCTTTCTATGATTTAGGGATGCCTTTCGACATGGTAATAGTTATAGGGAGAAAGCTGAGCCTTATTCAGAGGTTCCTAGTGTATGAAAAGGAGTTGTGCAGCCTCTTGGCCTCTTCAGGGACTGAGCCTTATCTGTTGTGTGGACTGTGATGCCTAAACACAGTGCCTGGTACTGAGGAGGCTCACACTAACCCCAAATATACAGGATTTCTTTTCCCTGCCACCTGGGGTGGCCCAGTGGGCCACCCTCCTGAGTAATTAATAAGAGGCAAATCCTCAGGCCTAGGTGCTCACCTAGCTATGGGAGTGCCTTAGGGCAATGCATTCAATTTTCCCTACCTGAAGTTCCCCAGTCTGCAAATGGAGAATGATGAAACTTAGAATACAGAGTTGTTATGAAAGATAAATGAGACAAAGCTATATAAGGGCCCTGTCACACAGTAAGTGCTCAATAAATGCTCGATCTCTTCTCATTTATTCTGTCCGGAGATTCCTTTCTTTCCAACCTCAGTTTCACTTGCTCCTTTGTGGGAGATTGGCTTCTGGTGATTAGTGGCTTTTCCTCTTAAAGCTTTAAAATGCCAGCTGCCCCACATGACTCTGGCTTCTCTACAGCACAGGGATTGAAGAGGCACTAGATGGCTCAGAGAGAAGTTTCTATGCTTTGCAGGCAGCCAGGAGATCCAGTTACCCAGGTTTTAGCATACTACGTTAACAAAGCATTGTGCATTTTTATGTTAGCTTGTATTTCAGAAATAGTTTTTTAATAGAAAAACAAGATTCTGCCCAACCCAAACTACTACATTATGAGTTATACATCCAAAGTCTATTTTCTAATTACAATTGTGATATTTGAAACATAAATCTTGCTCTCAGGAAATATATAGCCACTTTGGAGATTTCAGAGAACTAGATAATGTATATAAAGTGTGGGGTAGGATTGCAAACCCAGCCACTTTGCCCCACCCTCTCTGTGCTGCTCAGGGAAAGTCCAGTGTGGTTTCTACTGTCTGACTGTCATGCTGCTGCTTTCAAGGGTGTTAGCCCATTCCAAGGAAGCGTGTTTCATTTCCAATCCTTAGCCAGAAAATATTACAGGCAGTTTCCAGTGTTTCCTCATTATATTTTATAAATCCTGTGATTCCAAATTCCTTAGCAACCTCAACTAATATGATAGTAACCATCTAATTATTTTTAATAACACAGAACAAAAATTTGATGGTTTGAAAAGTGACTAATGAATGTGTTGGGGATTGTTATTGTTGTTGTTGTTGTGGTGTGTGTGTATGTGTTTTGTCTTAAGTGAGTGTTGAGCTGGGGCTACAGACAGCTGAGGATATATGTGCAGTCTTCTAGAGTCTTCCTTTTTAGTGTCTCTCCAGTAAGCAAGCTAAGGAAATGCTTGTGTGGAGAAAAAAGCTGCTAATATGACATGCATAGTAGCCCTTTCTAACAGTAGAAACAGGGAAACAGCTTGCCCTCTCAATGTGTTCTGAAGATACATGTCATTTGTTCATATATTTATACAGATACTATACTATTTTATAGTATATGCTTGACATTTAAAAGTATACAGAGCATTTTGTTTGACTTTTTTCTTCTTTAAAGGACTATTATTACTCTCGCATATTATTATGACTATCAGCTCTCTAAGACTCTTTCTTAAGTGACATTAACAAACTGACACTTGAAGTTTTTAGGGTTGTCCCAGGATTTCAGCTGAGGGGTATTCCACAGCTAGAGTTGTAAAACCTATTTACTTTAAACTTCCACACAGTATACATTATAGTTACATTTTTCTAGCATATTGGATGCTGATACATAGATGGATTTCTCACAGTGCTCATCAAGTTTTATGTGTTATGCAAAAGGGTGCTACATTATCGTTTTAACGGTGAATGTCAAACGTTCAAAACGAGTTCCAATATAGTTTGTTTTATGGGGTGCTCACATATGTCTCAGGTTTATCCATCTTGGGAGTTTATCAGCACACATCATAAAATATTCCCTAACAGATACTAATGCCAATCTAATGATACTTATGATACCCAAGATAGTAATGTTCATAGGGCAATGTTAGAATAATTTTCAGTGAACAGCTACATACATAAAGTTTAATTAGTTAGGGAACAAACTTTCTAAGCTCTAAGCAACTTAATTATTTGTTGGCTATCAGTGTAATAACTACTTTGCAAGCAATACAATCCTGAGAAAGTATGTGCTGGTCATGAAAATGACAATGAACACAGCCTCTCAGAATATCTGGAACCTTAAACTTCCCACCCTGAGTAACAGTTCCCTGTCCTCCTGTCCCCACCCCTTACACTCCTTCCCTCTGCTGTGTCTTGTGGAGGTTCGGGCCTTCTCTGTAGGGACCACTTGTTATCCACTCCAGCCACCATTCATTCACTTACTCACTCATTAACTCTGTAGACATTTATTGAGCATCTACTCTGTGCCTACTCCCTGGTTTCTGACCTCACAAAATTTTCAATGCAATGCTGGTCCTCTTAAGTCATGCCACCTGGTGGCTGCTCAGCTTCCCCCTTCTGTGGCCATCACCAGGTCTGAAGGATACTGCATAGTCTCCAGTGGTCAACTGGAGAACGGATGATCTTGCCTTGCTGCTTTGAGCCTGAAACACCTCGCACTGCAGGCTCGTGTCCCCTCACTGGCTCACAACTTTCCAGCCTGCAGGCCAGGCAGGAACCAAGAGAGGTTGGCATGGCATTCAGTCCCAAGGGAACTAAGCTGCCCTCCCATTTCCAACTCAGCCCCCAGCTCCCCCCAGTCTAAACACTGAGCTGCTGTGGAGGCAGAGCCCCAGCCCAAGCTTACGTAGGCTCAATTAAGACCTTAGCTACGCAAGTTAAAGAAAGTCGTTTTATACAGTACTCAGTAAAACTGTATGCAGCTCTTAAGGGAAACACTCTGAAATATACTGAAAAGCCAATGATATGTAACCGGGTTCTCCCAGGTTATGAGGCTACTTCATACAAATTAGAAAAAAACAAAAAGGCCTGAGTGGACAAATTAGAAACATGGACACAGAGCTAGCATCCTATGTGCTGGGCTTTAACCCCTGCATCCCCTTTTGCCAGGTGCCTTTTGCAGCACAGGAATGTACCCCATGGTGACAGCCCTGGTTTCTCTCTTTAGCAGGAACTTGACTTTGGTGGACAGACGGGGTTCCAGAAGTGCTGAGCTCTCTCAGCCTCAGCAGGTCCCTCTTCTGGGAGGGCCTGAACACAACCCCCACATAGCCAACTCCCACTGGGTTTCAATTCCAATGTCACCCTTGCTGAGGGGTTTTCCCCCACATGCCAGGCCTGGTTTCAGCGAGCCTTCGTGAAATGCCATGTTTTCCTCTGCCGCGACCCTCAGCACCTTCTCCTGCAACAGTTTATCTGTTTGCAGGTTGCCTCACGTGTGTAAGGGTGATCCTGCACAGATAGGAACCTTATTTTATTAAACTTTGGCCCCATTTCCTGGCTGCAGCTCACTCTCAGCTGACAATCTAGCTTCTTATTTGAAAAAACACAAAATTAGAACAGAACTTCTCCACACTCCCATGACCAAACCTGCCACGCACTGCATTTATACCTATGCCCTCTGCCTCTCTCCTGATACAATGAAAGAATGTCCCATGTGCTTACCTGTGGCCATGCCCTCTCTTCTACTCCAAGACAACATCTCCAAAATCACTCCCAACTTACAAATCACTGGTTTTCTCTCCATACTTCATTATCCCCATCAGAATCGCCATATGTTATATTTTGAAAATCTCTCTCCACTACTGCCCAATTTCTAGCTTCCATCTTACAGCAAAACTGTTTTAAAGAATTGTCTGTATTCTGTGTATACTTCTCTCCTTCCCATTCTCTAGTGAAACAAATTCAATCAGGCTTTTTCCTCCACCACTTTACTGACACTGCTCTCACCAAGGCCACTGGTGGCCTCCATATTGCCAAATCCAATGGCCCATTCTCAGTCCTCATTTACTGACCTACCGACAACATTGGTTGGAGGTGATGAGCATCCTTGTTGAAACACTTTGTTCATTTGACTTCCGGAATGCTCTCATCTCGTGTCCTCCCTCTCTGGATACTACTACTCATACATCTACTGCAGTTTCCCCATCTTCCCACTTCCAAACACTGGGACACCTCAAGGCTCAGTTCTCAGTGTTCTCCCCTTTCTATGCTTACACTCTCTGTGACCTTGTTCAGCCCCAGAATTTTAAATATAAACTACAAGCTGGTGATTCTCAAATTTTATCTTAAGTCCAGACCTTCCCTCTGAATTCTGGAATTATATTCCCAAATGCTTACTCAATACCTTCACTGGCATTTCTAACAGGCATTTATAACTTTACATGTCCAAAATTAAGCTCTTGGATTTTCTTTTCTTTTTTTAACCACAAACTGGTTCTTCTTGAGTTCTCCCATTTATTTAACTGGTACCTCTGTGTTTCCAGTGTTTGGTCCAAAAACATCATTGACTCCTCTCATACCTCACTTCCAATACATCAATGACCCTGTTGGCTCTTCCTCTAAAGTTTATTCAGAATCTGAAGATGTCTCATTAATTTCACCACTACCTACCGCAAGCCAACTATTCTATATCATTTAGGCCTTTGCTACTTAAAGTATGGTGTGTGGACGAGCAGCAGCAGCTCAGCTGTGTGCTTGTTAGAAATGCAAGATCTCAGTCTCATCACAAAATGAATTGGAATTGCATTTTATCTGATCCCTAGGGAGTCCGTTTCCACGTTCAAGTCTGTGATGCTCTGACCTAGACTACTGCAGTAGCCTCCTAATTGTCTCTCTTCTTCTATCCTTGCCCTTCTTAATTCTATTTGTCACATAGCATTCAGAAGATCTTTTAAAAATAAGAGTCAGAGGATTATCACTCCTTTGCCCCAAACCCTCTAATGGCTTTCCCCTTCACTCAGGGATACAAGCTAATATCTCGCTATGCCCTATAAACTTAACTTTGACCTATGCTTCCCTCCCCCACCCTCTTCTTACCTCATCTCCTCCTACTCTCCTCTAAGCTTCACTCCAACTATAGTTGCCTCCATGCTGTTTCACCCACTTGCAAGCACCCATGAGCCTCAGGGTCTTTGCACTTTCTGCCTGGAACTTGTTCCCCAGATATGGGCAATTTGTTCTTCATTTCATTCAGATCTCTTCTGAAACATCATCCAGTCAGAGAGGCTTCCATGACATCTTAATTAAATAGCACCATTTAAACCTTTTCCTTTACCCTGCTTTACTTTTCTGCATATTTCTTCGTATCATATACTTATTTGCTTACTGTCTGTTTCTCTCCAGTAGAATGTAAGTTGCCAGGAGCCCGGGGACTTTCCCTATTGTATTACTTGCTGTTGGAATAGCGATGGCACACAGTAGGTAGTCCTTAAATATTTATTGAATGAACAGAAGAACCGCCAGTTTCTTGTTGGATATTGTGTTCACTTTATATGACTAGTAACATTTGGTAAATACCTGGGTGTCGTGCGGGGGACCCTACTCGCTGCGCCATTTGTCGTGTGGGGTGTGGGGACACAGTCCCTGAGAGCAGTTTCCAGGCTGTCAGCCTCGCGTGGGGAGGTGCTGGCTCTGATAGTGAATGACCATTAACTGAGATTGGGTGGCCATCAGCTGTAACCAGTTAGCCAATTGGCTGCTGATGTAACTGCCAGGGCTGTGTTGATTGGTTGGTTGGTAGGCAAAGAGGTGAATGGCGGACTGCAGATTGAGTGGCTACTACTGCGTGGGTCTCCATCGGAGGCCAGAGAGAATACAGTGGTATGACTCCCCTACCTATGGCTCCGTGGGTGTTCCTTTTTGGCCTCACCATGTCCTGCGTTCTTATGTGGGAAGCGGGACCAGAGGCCCCGCAGGCCACCCCGCACGACACTGGGGATTCTTAAACAAAAATGCCCTGAGTAGGCCATGGCTTGGAGAAGGCTTTAGAAAGGAAGGATTTCTTTAGAGCTTCAGGGTTATCCATTGATACATTTACTGCCTGTCCTTCCTCACTGCCCTAAGCATTGGAGCCAGGAATGGAGACCCAATGCTGACTGGGGGTGCGGTGCGGGGAGGGGCAGGAGGGGGAAGGCCAGAACATACTTGCTATGACATTGGTCTAGCCTGGCTGGAGGGTTTACTACTGAAAATGTGATAGAAACCCAATCCAGATCCAGTCCTGGGTTTCTCAAGTGCTCACCTCATCTCCTGGCTGACTTTCATTTTATGCTCAGCTGCAGGTTTGCATTCAAGCCTCCAGCTGAGTTTTTATATTCAACAGTGAAGGTGAAAAGCCTGAGCAAACCTGCAGTGATGGTGCAGGCAGGCTAATGGCACCAGGGCTGCCCACAGGAGACAGCTGGACACTAAATAACTCAGGTTGGTGGCATCCAGAGAGCCCGGACACAATCTCTTTGCCTCTCAGTCACACAAAGGACTAATGTCAAAATGTCTTTAAAAAGGTTAACAACCTAAAAGTGTCATAATCTTTGATGTTTATTAACCGGAGCAGGGAAGTGGATGGGAGGAGGGAGGGGATTGCATTTAACCAGGCAGAGATTTTTGGCAAACTACCTACATATGAGTTGAATTCTTCTTTGGATGGACTTGCTTTTATTTTACAATAAAATTTTTTTTTTCCCTAGTGGTTACTGTAACAAGTTGATTTCAACTGCACATTGCTGTTCTCAATTATCTTCTGACCTTAAAGTCACACAGCACCACTGCTGGAAAAGACCTGAGAAGTTTTCCTGCCGGAACCCTAACCCATAGTGTAGTTGCGTAGATAAGGCAACAGGAGTTCAGAAGTGACGCAACTTGCCCTGCAGCTGTAAACAGCAACTTGTGGGCCTTCTGATTGATTCACTGGACCCTCTGCCACCCCAGTGATGAAGTCACACTTAGACATCAGCCACCCAGTGTCTGTACACCAAAGCCAAGGCCAGAGTAAAGCCTCTAGCACCGGCCACCTTTCTTCAACATGCCCCATCTTCAGCCCCAACCCCCAGAGCCTTCCTTGGCCTGGGCCCAAGGCCCGCACAGCACTCCTTTCCTGGCTCCTTGTCTGAGTACAAAACCCAGAGTTCAATCCCTGCCTCTCCAAGCTGTGCCATGGGAAAATAATTTCATATCTCAGTTTCCTCCTCTGAAAAGTGGGGGCTAATGCTGCTAACCTTGTAGGGTGGCTGTGACAGCCACAAGAAATGAAGTGAGAAAATTTCCTATAACCTTGTAGATAAATATTGAGTAGCTACTCCCCTCCCCCATCAAATCCTACTTCATTGTCTTGCCTTCAGCGTTTATTAAGTAGGAAATGACTGAGAAAGAACCTACAGCCCTTGTTTGACCTTGAGCAAGGTGCAAGTAAGTGATAAAGCTTAAAGTGTTTAAATAGCCAGAAGCTGTTTGGACCCTTTAGCACAAAGAGCTGCCTCTCTCATCCTAAAGCCCTAAAGCAGAGGTCCTGAACTGCCTCTCATCCAGCAGTAACTGCCCACTGTCTAAAAGAGAAGTCCAGGCAATGGCGGCCAACTACACCCCTGAATTTCCCTTTCCTCTGCAGGTCCAGGGTGACACCTGTAGGTGTCTCTCCTCCATACCTCCCTGTCCATTCATTACTGCACAGGGGTTAGAAAATATTGTCAAACTTTAAAATGGGTAAAAAAGATTACTGGGTGTATCAGTCAGGGTTTTGTCAGAGTCAATAGGATACATATATATATATATAAAACATATACATATACATGTATATAAAATATATACATGTAAAATATATACATATATATTTGTATAATTTATATATATAACATAACATAAATTATACAATAAGGAACTGAATCACGCAATTATGGATGCTGAGACGTCCCAGGATCTGCAGTCGTCAGGCAAACTGGAGGCCCAGGAGAGTCAATGGTGCAGTTCCAGTTTAAAAGCCAGAAAGCTGGAGAACAAAGAAGAGATGATGTTTCAGCTGAAGTCTAAGGGCAGGAAGAGACTGATGACCCAACTCAAAGCACTCAGGAAGGAGGAGTTTTCTGTTACGCAGCCTTTTAGTTCTATTCAGGTCTTCAATTGATTGGATGAGGCCCACCCACATCAGGGAGGGTAATCTGCTTTACTCAGTTTACCCATTCAAATACTAATCTCATTCAGAAAAAAACCTCACAGACACATCCAATATAACTTTGTCCAAATTTTGGGCACCTGGTGGCCCACTCAAGTTGTCACATAAAATTAACTATCAGACAGGGTATACATTCAATGAAATGCTAGTCACACCCCTCAGGGTATCTGATTCTATAGATTGTGTGTGTTTCACTGTCTTTGAGCTAATTTATAACTGTAAATTATAGAAAACTGATAGTAATTGCGATGATTTTTGTCCATAGAGATAATGCAAATGAATTTTGTCCTGGTGGAGATGCAATTGATTTCCCACCTGGGAAAGAGGCCAGTTTCGTGTGTATTAGCAGATTAATTTCAGCATTCCCAATCACCTGTATATGTTCTTTAGATATTCTCTTGAAATTTTTTCTTTTACATTTTAATGATTCTGTCATTAATTAATACGTGAAAATCTTGGATATGTGTTCATAAAATATTTTTGAGTAATGATTTACCTTTTTGAAAATTATCCGTTGACATTAGGGACCTCCCATCCTGCAGACATGGACTCCCAATGAGACCCTCCTTGGCTTCTATCCAGGCTCCTGCAGCACGCATTGTCCACGTAACACACTTGACCCTGTCTTCTGCCTAGTATTCTTCTCTTCCACAAAGACTAGATGTCCCTTGAGAGCAAGGACCACATCATAATACTTTGGATGTCCCATAGCACCTATCATTCTGCTTTGCACAGGATAGATATTTTGTCAGCATTTTTTGCCTTACAAAGCCTCAGACATCTTGAAATTCTTCAACTAACTCTTGATTGCTAAATATTGACTAAGCATACAAGTGTTAGTTTTGGTTGAAAATAATAATAAATAATAAATGAAAAAAATAATGCCTAACCCCTTGCATATCATTTTCTATATTGCAGGAACTGTTGTCAGTGTTGTTACATTTTTACATATGTTTACTTATTTAACTCTCACAATAATCATACAAGATTGTCCTTCTCCAATCTGCATGTTGTAAATGAGGAACTGAGGCAGGCAGAATTGAAGTATCACTTCTGTGTACAAATATAAATATGAGCTCTCTAGAATGTCTGGCTTCCTCCCTGCCTTCACTTAGACCTGCAGCTCCGGTGAGAATACACCTCGCCTGTCTGCCTTCCAGCTCCATCGCTCTATTACGCCTCCATACCAGGGACTGCTTTGTGTGCTTATAGGTCCTAGACCCCTTCCCACCTGTCACCAGAACCCTTCAAGATGTCCAAGCACCCTGTGGTCTTTGTAGGCCTCATGGGTCTGGAGAAGCCCAGACTAAAAGAGCATCTGGGTCACAGTATGGGTCACGATGTCCCCCCTGGGGGCTCCCCCGTGTTCTCAATGTTCCTATTACTTAGAAAGTGATTCATGAAACAGCTCATCCATGCATTCATTCCTTTATTCCTCCATTTACTGGGAGCTGTGTGATGAACCCATAGAAAAGGCAGATGGTCTTCTCCACCCTGAGGCCATAGCTTGTGGGTCCAGTGTCTGGAGGGGGAACCCAACCCAGCAGCCAGTGGCCACAGGAGCCTTGCAGGGAAGGGCCAGCAGACACCTGGGAGTCTGCACTCACCCTGGGAATGTCCCCACACCCCTTACTGAGCAAGTTAAATAGCAAACAAAATCGGTCATCATAGGTCAAGAGAGGCTGAGGAAGGAAGGAAAACATTTTATATTCTTTAACATCACTTTCCTCTAGCTTTTTGAACAAGGGCCCCATATTTTCATTTTGCACTGGGCTCTGCAAATCCTATAGCTGGCACTGACTACAGAATTTGGCTTATTACCAGAGGAAGGTCTTTTCTGGTTTATCTCTCTGATCTCAGACAATTCAACTCTTTTGACCCTACAAGCACAGAGGCGTTCCAGATGTTTCTGAATCTGAACTCAGAACTAGATAATGCTTGGGCTGTACTGGGATGCCAGTTTGAATATGGATGCTTCATAAAGTGAAAAAGGGTTGCTACTGGCTGTTCACTGTATTGTGAAGGTATAGCCAGCCCCCTGAGTTTGTAACCCAGACTCTTCCATCTGGGTGACTTTTGGTAATTTTCTTAGATTCTGTATATTAGAATGGAAGGTAAAATAGTACATTCTCAGTGGGGCTGTGACTGCAACATAGTGAACCTTCAATAAATGTTAGCTAGTTTTATGCATTTATTGAGCATTTGTAATTGCTAGAGCGAGAAAAATAAGATATATGTGTGAATACACAAGGATTAAACTGATTGGGAGTTGAAGAACCCTTGTAGGAATTGGGGAAACTTGACCAGCTTAACGGCACTTGTATTCAATATTTTAAAAGAAAACACTGAGGGGCCATAAAACAAATGTTACAGAATGTCATGGGCCATATTTAGCTCAGAGGTCACTACATATGAGAACATGATTGTTTTTTGGAAAGATTGGTTTCCTGTTAGTGTTTCTTAGCCTTTTATATCAAAATGATAACATACTGAGGTACAGCCCCTGAGTTTATCATTCTGAACAATAGAAAAAGGCAATATACCCAATGGCATGCTGAGAAAATTTTCAAGCATTTAGGAGGAAAATGAATCTACAACATTTAAAGTCTTCAATAATGTGAAGTATAGACTTTTAAATTTTAAGTGTGGATACATTTTTTTAAGGTTGTTGCTTATTTTAAAATTAGTGGCCTCTAGTGAATGATATTGTTTAGCTAAAGGTGGTACCAACAAGCACATGTCAAAGTAAAACAATCCACACCCAGGATTTTGGACTGTTTGTGTGTCTCTCTCATGTCCCACCCGAACCACACCCCCAGCCAGGTGCATAGCCACAAACTGCAGAGAGTTTCTGCTCTGATTAACTCCCGATTCTCTGGTCTTTATTTACACCAACCCTAATTCCTTCTCCTGACTCCCAGCCATATATGGCCACGGTATGTAGTTCCACTCTTTCTCTGTCTATTGTTCATCAATTCTTGGCTCACTAACATTTGCATTCTCCACACTTTTAACATATACATAAGATCTGATTGTCAATGCAAAAGAGTATAACCTAGATGTGCACAAGATTGGAGGAGCTCCAATCATCACCCTGAAATATATCAAACCAGACACACTGGCCACTAGGTTCTGCAACTAACTATTGTAGTAATCATATATTTAAATTTTACCCGAAATTCAAGTAGCTGTTATGAAACATTGGGGGTTTTCTTGCTGTAAATATTTTAAGTGAGAGGGTTTGTCAACTTATGCCAATTGTTGATTTCCAAACAATATCATTTTAAATAAATAAAGATCTCTTTTGATACAAGCATATGCATAAAGAACGTATGGTAGATAAGATAGAGGATGAAACGTGGTAGATTATCTTTGAAGGATGTTTCAATTACAACAGGATATAATGGAAATTCCTGAAACTTCTAGGGAAAGAGATAAAACAATGTGTTCTCTACTTTGATGGATAGGATGCTAATGTTTTCTCTTCCAGAACACACATCCCTTAGGAAACAAAAGCACATGGTAGCTGGGTTAATTTTTAACTAAGTTGCTGCCTCCTACTTTAGGCATATGTAGCTCTGGAAGTGCTGATTTGTTTTTGTAACGTATTTGTAGAGGAAATTCACTTTCCTGAAGATAGGAGTTTAAATGGGCTTGAGAACTCTCTTTATTTTCTCCAAAGGTGTATTAACACCCCCCCCCCAATATGTGTATATACCACACACACACTCCTGTTCTCTCTCTCTCTCTCTCTCTCTCTCTCTCTCTCTCTCTCTCTCTCACACACACACACACACACACACACACACACACACACACACTACCCCGTACTTTCACTGGGAGATTATAAAATGTTCAGGATACTAGGGTCCCAACACCCGTTTGTTAAACAAATGAAGGAATTTTGCAAACTGTTCAGCATGGGAACACCAGAAATGAAGCAAGCAAAACACAGTGCGAGCAACTGGGATTACAAGAATATTGTGAGTTTGTAGGTGGCAGAGGTTGGATTACTTCATTTCTGCTTGTAGGACACCTATCAGATAGAGTACCATGGTGCGTAAGTCACCCAAGTGTAATTCCCCCGGGTGGTGAACCATCCTTCTCCATCCCTTGCCTCTGCCCTTGGCTCTGGTGGCTTCCACTTTTCACTGGCCAGGAGCAACTGGACTTTCCCAGGGGCTTTGGAGGCCATCCTGTTAGTCGCATACACTGTGTGCTTGGAGCATACAGTTTGGAGCAACATTCAGAGCCAGAAATTGGAAACACTATTGGCATTTAGAAAATGTAAACAAAAAGAAGTAGAGAACCTCCGACCCCTCTCACCGCATCTCCTGTAACATGGGGGCAGAAAGAGAGATCCTTGTGAGCTTAACAGTATAAGATTTAAAAAAAAAAAAAAAAAAAAAAAAAAAATTTCAGTAAATGACTGATTATTCTTTGATGACATTGTCCATTTATAAAGCCACATGTACGCGGTCTGACAATGAAGTTCATGAACTTGTTGCAACGATGTTGCTAACCTTTTTTTGATCTCAGAGGGATTATTCATTATGAATTTGTACCAATTGGACAAACAGCCCAGTTTACTATTTGGAAGTGCTGAAAAGTCTGCGTGAAAAAGTTAGACAACCTGAACTTTTCACCAACAATTCATGGCTCTTGCATCACAACAATGCACCAGCTCACACAGCACTTCTGTGACGGAGTTTTTAGCCAGTAAACAAATAACTGTATTGGAACACCCTCCCTACTCACATGATCTGGCCCCTGACGACTTCTTTCTTTACTCGAAGGTAAAGGAAATATTGAAAGGAAGACATTTTGATGACATTCAAGACATCAAGTGTAATACAAAGACAGCTCTGATGGCCATTCCAGAAAAAGAGTTCCCAAATTGTTTTGAAGGGTGGACTAGGCGCTGGCATTGGTGCATAACTTCCCAAGGGGAGTACTTCAAAGGTGACTGTAGTGATATTCAGCAATGAGGTAGTGATATTCAGCAATGAGGTATGTAGCACTTTTTCTAGGATGAATTTGCAACCTTAATTGTCCGACCTCATATATACCTGCAGTATAAATAATCTTTTGCAATAAAGGCATTAGCCTATGGTATTCTATTTTAATCACATCCATTTGAACTCTTCAGCTTTAAAAATCAGAGTCCAATTAAGATTAAAGAACAAGATCCAGTATAGCTTTTTACAACACCTAACCATAGAGTTATATTAGTAGCCAATAGAAATGTATAGAAAGCATAGTAAAACCCCCTTGTTTTGAATACCTCTGGTGTGTTGTACAATAATGACTATTTTTCTTTTTCTTCTGGCTCCTGAGGGTTCCTTTTGTATGAAACAATGTCTACTTTACAGTAACAATGAGATTTGATAGTTCCAAGAACATTTCTGCATTACCACACCATTACCTCTCCTCTGAGTGTTCAGGGCCAAAACTGCTTTTATGTGTTCACTTCACATCCGTGGAGAAGTAGATTCCAAATGACGGCGTTTCCAGGAGTAATTATTTACTCAGAAAGTGACTAATGGACCATAATGTTTTCTCAGTTTAAGATTTATTCCCTTTGATATATTTTTTTTTTAATCAAATTCTCATAGGTAGTGAGTAGTTAGGGCTGAATTGGGGCTGAGAGGCCTAAGACAGACGCAAATTCCCTTAACCATCAAATACTGATTAAAATAGCCAACCTATGAAATAAAGCTGTTCTGCTGAGAGAGAGAAAGAGAGACAGAAGGAGAAGGAAAAGAAGGTTAAATAATAGAATAATTAAATAATAGAAAAGGGTAATAAAAGGAGATAAAATTTGTGATAACACTAAATTGTTGGGGTTTTTTGTTTGTTTGTTTTTGTTTAAGAAATTGAATACGGACTCTATGCAGGATATACAAAAAGAGAAGTGCCTTCCTTGGCCTGTGGCCAGGCAAAAAAATTTGGTGGCAGGCAGTGAACATATCTATAAAGGGAAGTGCACAGGTGTGAAATTCCAGAGATCTAAGTCTCAGCTCTGCTAGGTGCTAGCTCTTAGGCTGGACACAAACCCCTTAATTTCTTGGCATCTCGCTCTCTTCATCATAATAGGGGACTATGATACCTCCCTCATAGAGTTACTGAAACGGTTAGATGAGAAAACACAGCAAAATGCCTAGCGCAGTGCCTGGAACACAGTAAGCTCTGAGTCCTCTCAGAAGCTGGGGGAAAAGGAATTTGTATGTTGGCGCTTGACTAAAGAGTCAAGAGGAAGATGGAATGGTTGGCACTAAGTGACTGCAGGGTCGTAGGATAGGCACAGACTCCCCCATCATCAAGGAGGATGAACATGTTCTCAGGCTGACTGTGTGGCTGAATGCATGTAAAAGAAAAAACTGGTTACTTAGAAAATCACCTTTCTCTCTACTGAGGTTTTCTTTCTTTTTATCTGAGGTTGTTTTCTGCCTTTTTCCATAAGAAGATACAGCTTCTATCATTTTGGAGAATCCACATGGACCTCCAGTTGCCGGCTGCCTTAACTTTCCCCAGTGTCTGCTACAAAGGCACAAGAATAGCCGTGTTCTGCTCCTCTCCAATAATGCAAATGGCTTTTTCACACCGTATCTATTCTCTTTTCCATTAGGCAATTTCAGAGTTTTGATGGTCTCTTCCAGACCAGAATTAATTAAGCATATTTTATATAACATAGGAACATCTCAAGTTCATGCAATCTACATTTCTACTGTGGTGAATACTCTTATTGTATCTTCAACCCAAGACATGGATAAGATATAGACCTTTGGTGTCTATTGATGGAAGCATGGTTTAAATCGCTTTCCACTTTCCACTCACCATTCATTCACCACTTAGTCACTTGTTAGACCCTTAATAAGGTACTTGATGATTCTGTCTGTAACAAAATGCTAGGTAACAAACTGAAACTAAATGGAAAATATCACTATAGAAGATTTTAGTGGTTGCATCATGAAGCTGTAGTTAATCAATATAATGTTAAACATATTTTCACAAAAAAATATTTAAACACAGTTATAGAGGCTGTGTAGAATAGAGAAGTGAGCTCAGGCTGTGGAGGCAAATTCATCTGAATCCTGATCTCATTTTAAACTTTTGAACTTCCCACAAGCTGTGTGACTTAGAGTAAATTGCTTAATCTCTCTATGCCTCAAGGTCCTCATCTATAAATTGGGAGTAATTATACCTATCTCACAGAGTTGTTTTAAAGATTAAATGCAATAACTTACATAAATCACTGTGCACTAAGAAAATAGTGGCTTATTTTTAACATTATTATTATAAATTCAAAAGAAATTCATTAATTGGGACCTGTATGTTTTTTTTTTAATTAAAGTTTACTGGGGTGACAATTGTTAGTAAAGTTACATAGATTTCAGGTGTACAATTCTGTATTACATCATCTATAAATCACATTGCGTGTTCACCACCCAGAATCAGTTCTCCTTCCATTACCATATATTTGATCCCCTTTACCCTCATCTACCTCCCCCCTTATCCTCTGGTAACCACTAAATTATCGTCTGTGTCTATGAGTGTTTGTTTCTCATTTGTTTGTCTTGTTCTTCTGTTGTTTTTGGTTTATATACCACATATCGGTGAAATCATATGGTTCTCTGCTTTTTCTGTCTGACTTATTTTGCTTGGCATTATAATCTCAAGAGCCATCCATGTTGTCACAAATGGTCCTATTTTATCTTTTCTTACTGCCGAATAGTATTCCATTGTGTATATATACCACAACTTCTTTATCCATTCATCTATCGAAGGACATTTTGGTTGTTTCCATGTCTTGGCCACCGGTACTAAACTTATAAACCTTGGATTCAAAGAGCATTTTATGAATTTGACTCCAAAGGCAAGGGAAGTAAAAGCTAAAATAAAGGAATGGGACTATATCAAACTTAAAAGCTTCTGCACAGCAAAAGAAACCATCGACAAAATAAAGAGGCAACCAACTGAATGGGAGAAGAGTTTTGCAAACAGTGCCTCTGATAAGGGGCTAATATCCAAAATATACAAGGAACTCATGCAACTCAACAACAAAAAAACGAACAACCCAGTTGAAAAATGGGCAGAGGACCTGAAGAGACATTTCTCTAAGAGGACATACAAATGGCAAATAGACATATGAAAAAATGCTCAACATCACTAATCATCAGAGAAATGCAAATCAAAACCACAATAAGATATCACCTCACCCCAGTCAGAATGGCTATCATCAACAAGACAAATAGTAACAAGTGTTGGAGAGGCTGTGGAGAAAAAGGAACCCTCATACACTATTGGTGGGAATGCAGACTGGTGCAGCTGTTATGGAAGGCAGTGTGGAGGTTCCTCAAAAAATTATGAATAGAATTACCTTATGACCCAGCAATCCCTCTCCTGAGTATCTACCCAAAAAATCTGAAAACAGTTATACATAAAGACAAGTGTGCTCCAAGGTTCATTGGGACCTGTATTTTATTACATTACATTTGATCTCAAATTCAGCCTTTAGGACAACGTCATACTTTATCTCTTTATTACACCACAGATTAGATGTTAATAATGGAAAATCAGAATAATGACCACAAATTATTAAGAAGATCATCTATATATTTTTGATGAAGTACTTAGAGTACTTCTGAAAATCAAGGGAGTAGGGCATTGATGAGGCAAAGCAAGTGAAAATGAGAACTGAGAAAACACACATAGCAAAAGGTTGAGTTATACAAAGTCCGTGCAACTGACCGATCCCCAGAGATCAACAGAAGGTGAAGATGCAGAATGAGGCAAAGAGATCAAAGGACCAGGCTGATAAACAGGAACTTCGGTCAGTAGAAGCCAAAAAGGACAAGCCAGGAAGCTAGCAAATGATACTAACACCAAACTAAGCATGTGAATCCCAAGGAAACAACCCTCCTTACCAACAGCTGGGAACAAAGGACCGACTATTATCATTGGCATCATTATCAACAACGACTGATAATATTTGCTAATTACTCACTAAAGGCCAGGTGCTACATAAAGCCCTTCTCATGGAGTATGATTTCTCCAACAACCCTGTAAGGTTGTTGCTAGTGTTACCAGTCCCATTTGCAGATGAGGAGCCAGAGGTTTAGAGACTTCAAGCAACTTGCCCAGCACTGAAACTCCTGCCAGATTGGTCTGACACTAAACTCCATCTTCTTAACTAAAACGAACAAACAGCAACAACACACAGAAAGGCAGGACTCCTGGGGCATTTTTGTTTGCCTCCTCTGAGTGCCTCCCAAGCCATCCACTACTGGCCTGGGGCTGGAGTTGGCTCCCATCAGTTCCCAGCTCTGTGTTCAAGGACTTCACATTGGTAGCTTGAAACTGACCATGGTGGGAGTATTTACACTATGGAAATTGGCAAATACTAGGAATCCTGGCTCCTTTTTTTCCTGGAGAGCTGGTTATCACCATTGCCTGGGGGCCTCTGGTTATGATATCCACAAATACCTTCAGCATTAGACCAGTGAATTCACTTCTGTCTTGTTCATTATTTCACTTCCATTCTGGAGGAAGTAACCGTCTCAATTAAATTTCCATACTGTTATTTATCTTTTTTTCTATTAATAACATTTTTATTGATTAAAGATAATAAGCAAAAATTCAAGTGATATTTATAGTCTAGGTGCTAGAATGGATACCTCTACCTTTTCAGGAACCACGCCATTGATTTCTATACCATGTACCACACTTACCCTGTTATTATGAAGAAGGTAGACTTATCAAAAGAAATAGTCGCTTTTAAAGCAGTTATTCTTACAAAAACAGCAAAGTGTCTGTTTTGACTGAGGTTTAACTCCTCAGGCAGCACTCTGGGTGATTTCTTCACCAGGCCAGCATCCACTGAATACTTACCACTCTATACCAAGGGCTCTGTCATGGGCTGGTGATAGAAAGCTCTTCATCTTAGGAATCTCACAGTGTAGTAGTAGAGATAGAAGTGGGGGTGAGTAACATTTATAATTTAGTGTGTTAAATGCTGCAATACAGGTCTGCACAAAGAGGTCACAGATTAACTCAGGCTAGGCCGGCTTTTCAGATGAGGTGAGGTTGGAATTTCCAGGATAAAAATCAGAATGAAGAAAGGCATGGAAAGGGGAAAAATGGAATGTGATTAAAGATTGACTAGGCAGCAGGGTGAACCTCAGACAGTAGTCATAGCTACTACTGGAATGATAAATTGGCCGTAGTAAGGAGAAACTAGGGAACCAGTAAAGAAATGCCTTCTCACTCTGAGATGATGGAATATTGCAGGGAGATGGAAGGAAGGAGACAGAGGATCCCAGAGTGCAGATATTGAAATAGTCCATGGAATCAATAATAAGAGACTAGACTAAAGACTGGCAGGGGAGAGAGAATGGACTTGGGGGAGACTTGGGCAGTGTGAAGAGACAACTTTTGATGCCTGATTTGATGGAAGGTGGGGATAAGGTAGGAAGTGTGAGTAGAAAGACCTTAGGCTTTTGGGTTCTTGCCACTCCATGACTTCAGGCATACAACTGTGACTTTGTCTGAAGAAACAAGGACATATCAATTTCACCTGGTGATCTGGAGCATCAGATGGCAATAGGATGAGCTGTAACATGGTCTAATTCATTTGCTGTTAGGCATGTGACCTTTCCTGCAGCTGGCACATTGCTTCCTACATAACATATTCTCCATAGATACTTATTCAGTGAGAAAGAAAGGATTCAAGGATGGCTTGGAGGTTTTGAACTGAGAGGTTAAATAAAGACACAGCTAAGTTGCTTAGCTTGACACAGCAGGCAAATTGTGTTTCTGTAAAGGCTGAATATAGAAGGAATATTGACATGGTTCCTGGGACGTGGCTCCAACTGGTGCTTTCTTCTGTTCTCCACCATAGTAATTCATAGAAGGCCATCATACTGTAGTGTTTGCCCCAGAAAAGGCTGGCCTGTTTATAGTTGTGAGGGACAACAAACACCTATTTCTAGACATGGCCAAATAATGGCCCTTCTAACCATTGATGTGGAAAGAAGCTTAGAAATTTTAAACATACCTATATGTTTATGGTTATAAAATTACCCATACATTATGGAACAGGGTGAGTAAAAACTTCTACTGCCTCTAGACTCATCCTCTCATTGACAACACCCTTCTTACATCGCCGAGCTCAGGAAGCATAGAGCCATTTCTGCAAGGAGCTACTATCATCATTCTGACTTTCAGCCAGTCCATTTCTGTAGCTGCTGGTTTCTTCAAACATACTAAATTATTTTCAGGAGGTGTAGAAGAAAGATCAAAGCCTTAGGAAATGGAGGAACATAAAATCTACGATACAGGCGAAGGATGTGTGGACTGTCTCCTGATTTAATCATTTCTAGCCAATTCTCCATACAGCCTCCACGTTGCAAATATCATGAAACACTCCCTACGCTCTTAAAGGCAGACTAGCCTGATAGTTTAAACAGACATTGTCTCCTTCTCATCCTGTCATACCAAGCCACATGCATTTGGCTTTTGTTTTTGAATTATATTGTTTCTTAAGTATAAGAAAATAAACAAATAAAAGAGTGATTTTCCCAGTGCATTTCAAAGGTGTTTGTCAGAACCCCAGTGATAAATCTTTTTTTATTTGAAGTAATATCAACAGGCTCAGTGAACCCACACAGTAAATTTATAGCCATGGCCTTTTCTGTATTAACATTTTCCTCTTCTTCCATTCATAAAATGTAAATTTAATGGTCTGGAAATGCTGGCAGGCTTTCTAAATTTTTCTTTGCATGGTATTATACCAAGACTCATTTATTCATGTTCTAAACTTTAATACAAGCTTCCTAGCAGTGAATGGCTCTAATTACGATCAGGTATCTAACCATTTCACGTTAAACAACTTTGATAGTACAACAGATTGGGAGGAAGTTGTTCTTCATCAATCCCTATCCCTTGTCTCTCTCTTCTTCTCATGGGATTTTTTCCCCCCTGACAATTGAGATAAGTGCTTCTATAGTTTATAATTCATATTATTTTAGCCCTGATCCCAATTCAAAACCTCTGAGACCGCACAACTTTCCTCTCACTCAGGGTTAAACTGCAGATTTCCTTCCTGCCCAATACCGGAAACGAGGTTCAAAATATCTGGCCTTGGGACACTGAACCATCCTTAAAAATAAAGTAAAATAAAATAAAAAGCCAGTTCCAGATACCTTGGATACTTCAACTTTGGACAAAAATCTTTAAAATTTGTCTTTAGGTTTTCTTACTTTACTTGAAAAATAAAGATCAAGTAAGGATTTTTATTAAATAAGTTTTGCCTTGAGTAATAAAAATTCAAGTAAGATAAGTGACTGGATAGAAGCAAGGGAATGGGAAAGTGGCCAAGAATCTGTCTTGGGGGAAGATAATTGATATGCCAATTAACTAGTTTTCCAAGCACCCATTTATAAAGACATCCAATCCACCCAATCCACTCTAGCTCACTGTCCTATTCTACATTGCCACAAGAACTCGTCCCTGCCCCCCTCCCTCACATACACACATCTGATTAGAGAAAGAAGTCTTCATGTAAGGGTAGCAGAAGTAAACCTGAAAACAACCCGTGAGATCTCATCTCCTTAGGTCTTTCTCAAAAGAGGTCACCACCTCTCTCTTTAGTAGCAAATAGAAAAAAAAGCGCTTCAAAACTATTATTACAAAAGGATTTGGTTTTTCAACTTCCTTCATTCCCCTCATAGGCTGTTCTGTACTGTAATAGCAATACAGGATGTTTTGGAAAGATTAAACTTGGGAATTTGAACCATTTCAGAATTTTCATAAAAGGAATAGTACTAAGATAGAGATTTGCTCTTACTAAGGACATTTTCCTTTTTCTTCCTTTGTTTACCCCTTCTCCCTTCCTCTCCCCTTCCTCCCTCCTCTAACTCCAGAGTCAAGCGGTTCTTCTCAGTCTAGTTGTGTAGGACGCAGCTCCCTGGCCCATGTTGATATTATGAGCATTGTGCTGCACCCAGCTGAGCCAGTTGATCGCCAGCTTATGGCAGCTCACACAACCCATGGCAGCCCACAGCAGCCCAGCTCCAGGTCAAGCCATTGTTCTCAATCTAGCTGTAGAGAGCACAGCTCACTGGCCCATGTGGGAATCGAACCGGCGACCTTGATGTTAGGAGCACAGTGCTCCAACCACTTGCGCCACCTGGCGGCCCTACTTTTTTTTTTGAGGACATTAAATTGAAGCAGAATTACCTCTTCAAAAAACAAAAATTGGGTGGGTTGCCATTTTTCTTTCCTGAAGTCTCCTCCTCACTTCTCAAAGTGCCCAGGACCTCGCTTCTGCTAGTCACACAATCCCGTCACCATACCTCAGAGTACTTCCACTTGCAAAGGTCTGCACTCTGCCTGAGCCTATGGAGAAGAAGCGTCACATACACGTCACATCTCGCCAATCAAAAACATCTGGCTTTCTCTCGCTGACCATTAACTTCTCATCTTCTCTTCTTTATTGCTTAAAACCTGTATTTTTTGTTTGTTTGTTTTTTTAGGAATGCACCCCACTGGTGAAAATGTTTTGAGCATCTTTACTGCATATCCATTTATTTATAAGCTATAAATACAGATCACTCTTTAAATATATTATGTATATTTTGAAATACACACAAAAATTGAACTTTAAAAGTATTAAAGTAACCATAAATAGAAGTTCGAACATTTGCTTTCTTGCACTCCCGCTGGGATCTGGGCAGCTGATTTTGGGGACCACTGAGTTGGACAGTGATCCCATAGTCCGGGATGATGGAGGTGATGAAGAAGGCATGGTGCATGCCTTCAGACTGAAAGGACCAAAGTGCTCTAATTGAGGTTGGTTTTTGTGAGTTGACAGCATCCAGACTCATTGAGTCATTTTTGATAACCTAAATCCCACTAAGCTCAGCGGTGTCATGCATCAGAATGACAAACAGCTGAGCTAATCATAAATTTATCAGGTTATGCATACCTCTGAATTATTTGAACAAAACTGAAAGAAGTGGGGAGAATATGACAGCCGTCAACTCTGCCTGCTACAAACACAGCTCCCCAGCTCTTTTTAAGATAGGGTATAAAATTAGGCTCTTAGAACACGAGAGGATCATTACTGGAAACCGCAAAACACATAAAACAAATTATTCTGATCTCACTGAAAAAGTATTCTGCCCTAGCACAGATAAAGACTGTGAACTTTCAGAAATTTATTCATCTGCATTTTGGATAAAACATTTGAGGAGGTCTATTTTGTTTTCCTTAACATTATGAAAAAATTCTTTAAAATATCAGTTTGGTGGGGTTTTTTTAACAACAACAGCAAAAAAATCTCACAATGCTTTGCTAGCTAAATGTTGAAGAGTTTGTAGTTGTTTAGAACAAATATTATCATAGATCTCTGTTCTTTTTATCTATTTATCTAATATCACCACTGATCCCTACAAGATCATGGCAGAGAAATGTTCAGGCAGAGCCTTACTTCAAAGAGAAATGTGGAGAAAGCTACTTGTTGCAGAGAAAGATCAAAGGGAGAGAGCTGTTTCATTTACCCAGACATTTATATGTTCCTTGGTTCATCAGGTTCCTACTGAATTCCTAAACTGTGGTAGTCATTCGGGGCACAGTGCCCAGAGATGCCCTCCTGCTCTCAATGAGCGAACAGCCAGTGGGAGAGGCAGGTAAATTAGCAGTTAGGTTCCGGTCAGGACGTACCCACAGGTATGGCCTGGGTACCATCGTGGCCCAGACAGTGGTCTGAAATAACCCGCAGCATTTAGGTGGTCCTCAATGCTTGGTGCCTTGACTGAGCTTTAAAAACTATGATAAAGTTATGAAAGAAGATAGTGAAAAATAAACATTTACTGAGCAAATGCTGTGTAAAGTACTCTGGTACAACTTTAATGACTATAGTTTCATGATAGGAATATAATGATTATGAGGGAAAGCCTGAGAGTCAAATTTCTTGAATTCATATCTCAGCTGCAACATTTACTAGCTGGGTGTATTGGGGTAAGTTAGCTCACTGCTCTAAATGTCAATTTTTCCCATGTATTAAGTGGGATACTAATAGCTTTTATCTCAGAGGTAAATACGATAGTTATGAAGAATAAACTAGGTAGTCTAGGTTAAGCATTTAGGATTATGCCTGACATAGTAGATGTTCAGTAAACGGGAGCCATTACATATCTGTTAATCCTAATAACCTGTGAAGCAGCTATTATTGTTATTGTTATTCTCTCCATTTCATAGATGAGGGAACTAAGGCCTGGAGAGCTTTAGTAACTTGCAATGGTGTGGATCCCAGGCTGCCTGGGGACTGGCAGCAGAGGTACTGGCTCAGGAAAGGGAGCATAAATGTAATAAACGTGATTCAGGGAAGAAGGGAAGAGAGGATGCTTGACAAAGAATGGCTGCTGTGATTATTTCAGAAAGAGAAGGCCAATATTACAGTGTCAAAACAAAAGTAGATTAGAGATACTTTTCATCATGTGGATGTTAATAGATTATATGAGTAGATGATCTTTGCATTATCCTGGAATGACAAAATTTTCAGTGGATTTTGGCTTTTTCCCACAAATCCACTAGAGAAGGGAGATGGGGAAGAGACCGTGCAGCTGGGAGAAGCAAAAGTAAAGTAGCCTGATGTTAGGATTAAAAAATTAATACACAGTACATAGTGAGGTCATTTTGTTTTCCCCATTGATTCCACATTTTGTTGCTCTTTGACATTTAATTGTAAAGAATGCATTACATACTACTTTGTTTTGTCATACCAAAATTGTTTTTCTTTTTAGTTTATAAAAAAAATTGGTCCTTAGAATGTCTTCCTGTCCAGTTCTAAGGATTAATGTTCTACACTTGTATGTTATACCCTAAATTGCAGTTCCGACTCAGTACTAGTTATGTAACCAGAAAAAAGAACCTAATTTGAGAGGACAGAACAACTAGTAATCCTTGTTACCAGTTGTTATTACCAAGAACAAGACTATCCACCAAGTCTACTAGAGTTGCTTCTGAGATGAGTTCTACCTTCTCTGTTAAAGGCCCTTCCCCATCACTGCTAGAAGAGCTTGTGCTAAGGAGACACTCCTGCTTATTGTTTCATTCCAACTGGTAACTTATCAAACAGGAAAAAAGTATCTAATGAAACCCTAAATGTTAGTAGTTTTCTGGTTGGAATGATGGCAATAGCAACACCGAATCATTACTTCCTTTGGTGTATTCACTAACTCACATTTCCTAAGACTCAAGAGTGAGAAATACCAAAGTCTGACTAAGTTCTGAAGTTTGACACCACTGTGGCTCATGACTGTTTTTTCTAACAAAGTACACTTTAGCCGTTCTTTTCATTCCATTAATGACCACTCAAGATAAGGAGCTTTTCCATGTGCCTGCAATGATTTCTTTCCTCACTCAGAATTTTAAACATGAGAAAGGCTTTGAAAACAAATGAGTAGCTTCAAAGTTCCCCAAGGCATAACAAATGAATTATAAATAAAGAGAAATTTTGCTCACAATTTTTCCCATACAGATGAAACAGAATGGGTCTTTCTTGGACCGGTAATTGCAACAGCTCAAACTTTGCTAACACTTTCTGCTAGATTTCAAAAGTGTTCAGGAAATAGTCTATTCCATTATAAGAAACCTATTGTATCATCTATTTTTATAAACACTGTAAATAAAATCACTAAACTTAACAATTAAATACGAGAGTTAAACAAAACGGTACTCTAATTAGTACTAGAGTTAACCAAAAATGCAGGCAAGCTTACTGGAGGATACCCTAATGAATAACTTTTCTAGCTGTATAAGAATATGTTTATGTGGATTATTATTATTGTTATTATTATTATTATTATTATTACTATTTGCTACTGAATTGTAGTGACTTCAGGGAACAGAAATGAGGGGCAGGAGAGTGAAAGTGGGAAGGAGGGGAAACCATACAAGATGCCTGCATGGCTTAACCCTTAAGACTCTCTAAGGAGCCTCATGAAATGTGTTGTGAACTAACTGCCGAGGACAAAGGAGGAAGCAATGGCTCAGTTCCTATCCCTCAGTGTTCAAACGTAGTCCTGTGGGCATTGACTTCCCTCCCCACTCTGCCCAGCAGGTTCCCATAGGCATTGGTAGAGAAACCTCAAGGTGGGAAGCAAAAGGAATGGACGGTGGGCCTTCAGCAAAGAGCTGGCAGGTTCCACCTGCTCTAAGCTGGGCAATGCCCGTGTGGAACAGGTCAGCAGTGGCTGCAGTGGGAGAGAGGGTACAAAGGCCCGGAGGATTTTAAGGGCACCCAAGGAGTGGCCCAGAGGGCAGGAGAGGAGGTTGCTACAGTACAAGAATAAAAGCATAGCACAGGAGAAGCAGAATGCACACATTCTTAATTATGCTTAAAGCCTAAAGCTGCTAACGATGCTGGCTTTACTTTCCCTGGAGTCAGTTTCTCTGAAAAACCTTTCACATCCAAAAAATATACATAATGTTCTTGGATATTTGTTGCGATATGTGAAACTTTAAAATTTCATGAACATACGTGAGCATTGAGATTGTCTCTCCGACATTCTTTCCATCCCTCACCATTGTGGAGGACATGGGTTGAGGGGAGGGTGACCCCAGCCTCCATGCTAGAGGTGGGACCCTGATGATTTTCACTCAGTCACGGTCATCTCAGGCTTCTTTTCACAAAAATTAGTTCAGGGAATTCAGGCTGAAGCCATTTAGTGAAGGAGAATTCCACTGTGTGTGATCTAATTGGTACCAGAGGTTCCAGAAGCCTCTTCCTGAGAATATTGTAGGATATATGGATATGAGGCCTGGGACTGCTACAACCATTTCTACCCCCAATGACTAAAGCCAGCTGAGGGCAACCAGAAAGAGGGAACAGCTAAAAAGACACAGCCCCTGGATAAAGCCACCTTGAAGCCATCCCACCTTTGACTTCCAGTTCAGTAAACACATTTCCTTATCATTTAAGCCATTTTAAGTCACATTCGCAGTCAAAAGAATCTTAAATGACATTCTGACTGTCTGAGTCTCCCCAACTTTCAATCAATGATTTAATCCCACAGGAAAATTTTAATTCTGAAGGAGGAAAACTTGTCTCTCTCTTAGGCAAGGCAATGTCTTCCTTTGGGTACACATATTGACTTGTTTGCAGTTGCATTGGTTTGACGAGTGAGAAATAACTGCTTAGCGTTACTCTATCCAGAACTCTTTTCAAATCACCGTTTTTTTCTTCTGAAGCAGTTTGGCCAACTAAACTGCAATTTGCCTTAAAAATATATCTCACCCATGACCTGTGCAATTAGATTGAGTTGATGGGAAAGAATTCAGGGCATTTTCTAATGTAATGCGGGGGTGGGGAGAGGAGGCCTGGAACTCAGAGGTTTTTTGTTTTTTTTAAGTCTAGCTTATGTAATACAAGGAATATTAAATTGTTTCTTATTATGGACATTCCTGTCACATTAATATTTCATATCCTTAAGGATTTAGTTTGTTGGTGCTATTTTGTAGTAGTTTCCTAAAGACTCTGTCCTTAACTTATGAGGTATTCTCTAGAACAGTGATAGTGGATAGTGGAGGGAAGATGAACTAAAACTTTATAAACAGGTCCCTGGGACAGGCACAGCTTTTTCTGCTTCAGAGGACTGTGCTGTGGAAAATCTTTCTGTGGTATGCTGGCCCTGAGTATGACTCATTCTCTGCAGCCTTTGCTTGGAAGTCGAGTGAAGGATCTTTCTTTGTGACAGATACTAGAGCAAGGAGCCTATTATATGTTTAAATGTCCATGGCAAGAAAAGTTCCAAATCTGTCAAACATTTAGACAAGCTTGTTGTCTGGCTTGCCTGCTGCTGCCAAGTTGGCTTAGTAAATGAAGTACGAAGATTGACTTCACATGTTGGTATGATTATTTTCTAGGTAATTCAAGGCACCTTTACCTTCTGACTCAGAAAACCTAATGAATTAGGAGGCATTGCTGCCAATTTTCTGACTCACAAAAGAGGGGTTATAAATACACACTTTCCATCAATTCATATTTAATCAGTCTTATCCAAATTAAAACCAGTTTATTATAAGGGCCTGAAAACTTTTTTCAAATTATGGTTTCTGAATCTAATCTTTTTATGGGCTGCTGCATGAATAAATTTTGACTATCACAAATACATACTTTGTTATTTAAAAAAAAATCCTAACCTTTTTAGGTACCACACCAAAGGCACAATCCATGAAAGAAATAATTGATAAGGCAGACTTCATTAAAATTTAAAACTTCTGCTCTGTGAAGGATGCTGTCAGGAGAATGAGAAGACAAGCCACAGACTGCAAGAAAATATTTGCAAAAGACACATCTGATAAAGGATTTTTATGCAAAATATACAAAGACTTAACAATAAGAAAATAAACAACCCGACTGGAAAATAGGCAAAAGACCTGACTAGACACATCACCAAAGAAGGTATACAGTTGATAAATAAACATGTGAAAAGATGTCCCACATCATACGTCCTCAGAGAAATGCAAATTAAAATAACTATGAGACACCACTACATGCCTATTAGAATGGCCAACATCCAGAACACTGACACCACCAAATGCTGACAAGGATGTGGAGCAATAGGAATTTTCATTCATTGCTGGTGGGGATGTAAAATGGTGCAGCCAATTTGGAAGACAGTTAGATGGGTTCTTACAAAACTAAGCATATCCTTACCCCTGATCCAGCTATTGTGCTCTTTGATACTCACCCAAATGAGTTGAAAAATTATGTTCACACAAAAATCTGCACATGGATGTTTATAGCAATTCATTTGTGATTACCAAAATTGGGAAGCAACCAAGATGTCCGTTAGTACGCAAGTAGGTAAATAACCTGTGCAACATCCAGGCAATGGAATATTATTCAGCTAAAAAGAAATGATCTATCAAGGTCCATGAAAAGCCATGGAGGAACTTTAAATGAATATTACTAGTGAATGAAATCAATTTGAAAGCTATAAACTGTATGATTCTAACTGTGTGACATTCTGAAAAGGCAAAAGTATGGAGATAGTAAAAAGATCAGTGGTTGCCAGCAACAAGGTGGGGTAGGGGTAAGGGGGACTGAACAGGCAGCGCACAGAGGATTTTTAGGGTAGTGAAAATGCTCTATAGGATATTATAATGGTGGATACATGTCATTACACATTTGTCCAAACCCATAGAATGTACCAGACCAAGAGTGACCCCTAATGTAAACTACGGACTTTGGGTGATAATGATGTCAAAGTTGGTTTATTGTAGCAAATGAACCACTCTGGTGTTGATAATGGGGGAGCTGTGTGTGTGTGTGTGTGTGTGTGTGGACGGAAGGGAAATTTGGGAACTGTCTGTTCCTGTTGCTCAATTTTTCTGTGAACCTAAAACTGCTCTAAAAAATAAAGTTTATTTGAAAAAGAAAAAAAGATCCTAGTTGAAAGCAAATTTACAAGGCACCAGCACTCTCCCACATAGTCAAGATTTATAATTTTGCTTTTATCAAGGACGAAGTAAAAAAGGGTAGATTACCTGTGATCCAGCCATATAGTACAGGTATTAAAGCTTTATTTTCAATGGGAATCAGTAGAATTATTATGCCAAAATAATTTAAAGAATAATTTATAAGGATATTTTAAGGTGTCCAACAAATGTGAATGTTAAAGCACATTTTATTCTCCTGCATTTCTGCAGTGTAGGAGAGCGAGCCCTGGATATGAGTCAGCACCGAGTCCCAGCCTGAGCCTCGGAAACACAGGTGACGCGGGCAAGTGAGTCATTTCCTCCGAGCCTCTGAGCGTTTTTGTTCTTGGGGAATGGAGATAACAATACCCTTAAGATTGTTGAAAAAATTAAATGAGATAATAGTAAATGTTATTTTCTCTTCCTACTTTTCATCTCTCAGAAACACTTTCAGAGAAAGAAAATCGAGGTTTCTTGATTTTCAAGCTTTCTTGCTCTTCATCCATGCCTGACATCATGTCCCCCGGCAAGTTGTGATCCACAAGCAGGATTATTACAGAATTATAAACAAGAAGCTGGGACAGCTCGATTTGGAATGTTTTCTAAGACAATCAATTGGTTGCTCAAATGTGCACACTGAAGCTTGTTTTGCAAACAAGTATGCTGGAGACTAAACAGGACGTGGAAGATTTGCCTTTCTTAGTCTGGAATACATTTTTTTAAAAAGTTTTCCCATCATGAAGACTTTAAAAAAAAAAAAAAGTTTTGTCACCAATCAACTAAATAACTTGCAGATTTAGGAAAGAAAAAGAAAATACCTTTTAAAGCAAAAGCCAGAATGTGTGGTTGGAATGATGATCAGACATCTTTGTGGAATCAAATCTACTTCCTTTCCTCTCTTTTTGCTCAGCTTGAGTTTCACATTGGGCTTTTTGTGACTTTGTCTGGAATCTGTATGAAATAAGCATGTCAGAAGAGGATTCAAAGCCTCCTTTAAATGTAAAAGAGTTGAAAAACTCTTAATCAGTCAATCCTCTGTACAAATAACCAGGTGTCAAGTAGTTAAGCCTGCAGCATCTGTAATCAGAGGCATAGGTTCCAGTGGTCTTGGGCAAGTTTACCTAAACTTTCTAAAAAATAAAGGTAACAATATTGCCTAATTCACTATGTTGTTATGAGGCCTAAGCAACGAAATGTACGTGAAATGCCCAATATAATGGCCAGAACAGAAGAGGCCTCACTCAATATGTATCAGTCTATAACTCCAGATAGATGGAGATATTGCCAGTCTGTCTGGAATCTTAGGATTTGTTGATTACAGTCAAGATTGGACTGAAGCTAAAGAAAATTCTAAGCAGACTTCTTTGCTCCCTGTTTGCTCTTGGAGTCAATACCCCTTCCCAGCAGGTACTTCAGAAGCAACATTCTCTCTGGCTATTCTGGGCTGTGCTCAAGGATCATTTGAGAGTCTTAGAAGCTGGGTAGATTCTCTCTAAATCAGAAATATTAAAAACAATATAGGACAACATGGAAGACAAAGGGTGTAGACTTCTGTATGTGCAAAATAAGACAGTTAAGATGGTCATGAATCAGATTTGAACAATTCTTCAGAATTTTTCTTCACCAGCTTTTGATATTTTTTATGACACCTTCTAATACTTAACTTTGCAAAAGACTATCCTGGGTTACAGAAATGAGCCTAGCTCTTTGACTTCTGTTGGGCCTTTCCTTCAGTGTTCATTATTCAGAAACAATAGAGATCTCAAATAAGATAAGACTAAATCACATGAGAAATTTTGAAAAGCTGCCTTTTTGTGAAGCAGGTTAGTGCACGTTCCACTGCTCTAATTGTGTAGGCAGAAGAAACCAGTGAGATACAGTTTTCTCTTTCACTCTTGCCAGATAGGACCACAACGATATCCTGCAATATCAATACTTCACTCTTCTTGTGGATTAAGGGAAAGGTGACTTTCATCTCTTTTCTCAGTCTATTGTGAAACCTCAGTTTCTTTCTTCCTACCAGAGATAGCAAATGTGGTTGAATCATAGTCTGTAAAGACTGGCATTGCATTCAGTGTCTTCATGGGAACCTGGTAGGTGGTGTTGATGGGAGCATTTAGACTGAACTGATCAAGAAGTACTTTTAAGTCGCTTTGCTTTGGATGAATTTCCTGTGTCTAAAGAAAACCAATTTCTGACACTCAAATAAAATGAACTGTCCTACTCCATATAGCAGCCATTTCACATGACAAATTATCTTCGCAAAATGAAGGAGTTTAGTAAGCTAAAGATTTTCTGAATGGTAAGATCTGATAAAGGAAAAGCATTGAACTGGGAGTCAGATGAGGCAAGATTTAATTTCATCTGTTCCACTTAATAGTTTTAGATGCTTTTCCTACTCACATCAACTCCTTCTCGATGGTTCACAGTTTACTCATTGGCAAAATTAAGAGCAGAATAAATTGAATTCTAGAATTATATGACTTTTGTGGACTCTAGATAAGCATCCGTTTTGATTGACAGCTAGATTTAGGAATGCCTTTTGCATAGACTAAAATTCATAATCCAAGCAATGAAAGTAATAAGGAAAATAACTTTGCTAGGATAGAAGTATTCTGATTCCATTTCCTATTTGAGGCAGAAAGTTCTGTGTATTCTTGTGTAATTATATATCTAATAATGAATTTGAAATGAAAAGTCAATCTCTTTCAAGAAAAATTTCCCTTACATTTTACATATATCTATACCCTCTTTCTCTCTAGACTCAACTTTGAATAAACATTATGCTCTCAGCCAAGGACGAGTAAATCTAGCATTAGTCATAACTCTCTTATTTCGTCCACAGGAAAGAAGCTCATGTCCTTTCTCCATGTTGCCCTACATTATTTTTAATCTTTTTGCTTTAGGGAGATTCTTCCCAGCTTCCAAGACTCCCAAGTGATCCCTGAGCACAGCCCAGAACAGCCAGAAAGTATATTACTGTAACAAGCGTCTGAAGAATCTGTCTGTATTGACTTCAAGAGCAATCAAGTATCAAAGAAAACTGCTCAGAATTTTCTATAGCTGCAGTCCAAGCCTGACAGTAATCAATCCATCCTAGGCATCCAGACAGATAGGCCGTATCTCCATCTATCTTTAATTGTAGGCTGACATGTATTGAGGACTCTTCATGTTCTGGCATTATATTTGGCATTTCAAGTACATTTCCTTCCTTAGGAGAACATTGGAATTTTAGGTTTTATTAAGTGTCCTTGATCACTAACACACACACACACACACACACACACACACACACACACACACACACAGTAGACTTCACCTCTGAGTTAGAATGCTGATTTCAACATAGCTGCCTTTTGCATTAGCACCTGAATTTCAGTTGGCTAAACTTTTGCCTCTGCTCTCTCTTCTAGAAAATTGTTAAGCATTGATGATGAATTTAGTAACAATAAAGAGCTTTGTGTATCTCTAATTTCAAAAATATTGAAGCTTTTTATTTCATTAGAGAAGATGATTCCCTAAGAATGTGTTTCCAAAATTTATTTTTAGTGTCACCTTAAGCATCTCTGTGGATGATACTTCTGCTGTTCCTCTATACAAACTTGTTCAATCTGTTATCTCACTTTTGGTCTAGTGACAGGAAGGTAAGATACCAGGAATATAAAGCAACATATTATTAGTTGTTTAGAGACCACTGCAACTCTGTACATAACTTTAAAAAGCTATGCAAGGTTTTAAACCAAACACTCCTTTATATTTGTATTAACAGTATTTATTACCTCTGGGACTTCAATTTAATTTAAAGGTTGTTGCCTTTTGTAGGAAATCTGTTCAAACCATGTTAAAATTTTCACACACTCTGAAGCACTCTGCAGCCTTGTTTGTTTACATGACTGAGTTAAATATTAGACTTTGTATGACATTCTTTGATAAAAAATAACTGGTTCAACTGGTTGCATTACAAGGATGAAACTTGTAAACACAATGCATTTATGAGCAACATGAACTTTTCATGTAAAACTTTTATAAAATGTAGCTTTAAAATGTTTTAGTTTAGTGTGGATTTTCCGTTTATGCAATTAAGAAATAGTTTTCCCTTCAACATATTTTGAAAATTAAGCCTCTCTCAACAGGATAAAAACCTGATTTGCTTATCAAATTGGACAAAACTTATTTGGCAGGAGAGGAGGGAGGCATTCTTCTTGAAACACTTAGTTTGGAATCAGAAACAATCAACAACCATGCCAGAGCTTTCACCATCAGAGTCATGATATGGATGTAGATGTGGTGCTTGCACAACCTTGAGAAGATGGAATAAGGTGCATGACCTCATTAGACAAAAGGTTGGATTCCATAACATTAACGGCATGACATGGGCCTGCGGCTCCCCTACCTGGCTGTCATTCTCACTGGCCTTGTTTCCACTGGCTTATTATTCTCAAGTCAGAAACAAGGAGGTTGTTTCAGTACATTCATTGTCACTTTTCCCCTCCAAGTCTATTCTTGAGAGGTTGCACAAAACCCTAACTTTTCCATTCCAACAAGCCATGTCATCTTTTTGCCACACTCTATAGGGAAGGAGGCTAATATATTTTTCCTGGACACATTAAATGGTGTGATTTGCAAATGGTTCCCACTGTTCCATTTACATAACCTATGAAACATTCACAGTGTTTGTGTCTCAAGGGAAAGCAGAAATCCAATTACACTAAAATTTCCATCAGGGCATTATAGGATAAGCTAATGATTTTTCTATTGTTTTATTTATTGGTAGAATAATGTATCAGAAAAAACAATTCAGTGAGCGTACAACAAAACCATCACAACTGTAATGCTTAATAAGTACAATTTCTTATCTTTAATGTAATTATCAAAATTTGGATTAACTATATTATTTTGATGAACTTATGGGCTATTTTAACTGACTTACCTAAACTTACAGATACCAAAAATTGAAACATGAAGCACACAAAACCTTTGGAAACACATTTTCTGTATGATCTTTTTTTTCATGTCTTGACTTATAAGCGGTCTGCTTTAGGTCTGTTCCTTAGGAAAGGCTCTCTACAAGGTATGTGCTGATTGTGTGCTGAAAATTTACAGAGAAGAGTCCTGAAGATCAACAGTGTGGGGAATGAAGGAAGGTTTAGGCAGAGGAAAGAGTTGATGCTATTGTACAAAAGGCAGAATTTGATTCACTCCTACAGGAAGCTCTGGGCTAAGATTAGAGCTGTCCTGCCTTGAAGCAAAGGCACCAGAACATTATATGGTCCCATCCTTGCCCTCCACTCTGCCCAGCCCGACCCACAGAATGGGGGTGTCTTGCGGGAAGGCAGTGATCTTCAGCCTGACCATTTATGGAGAGTCTCAGATGAGGGCCTTTAGCTGCTAATACTGCCAGCAGTTGGGAAATGAGTATCTCAGTGATGAAGGTAAGATCCGGGTGGGGCACCCCAGTGTCCATTAAAACAATCTAAAAGAAAACAGCTGTTTAGACAAGTGGTTTGGGCAATAAGCCCAGGGAATTCACTAATTTGCATTAAACATTTCTCTGCTTTTGTGTGGGAGCTGTAAGACCATCTCCACAGAGCCCGTCAACTATTTTCCTTCTAATCTGGCCCCTTTCTACTATCATAAAATAGTTGGTACAAGCACATGCTTTGGATTGAGGCAGACATGAGTTTAAACCCAGCTTTGCCTTTTACAGGCTGTTTGTGGCTTCCCTGAACCTAAGTTTACCTGTCCATATAATGGAGGTCATAGTAACTATCAAGAACTTTGCCCTACTTTCGAGTTAGGTTAGTTTGCCACAGTTTCATGGATGTTAATAGAAAACGAGACTCCTCTGTCAGAGACAAAAGACAGTTTAGTTTTCACAGCAATACATCAGCTGGAGCATCAGCATTTTCTTGGGTTCTTCAAGCCTTAGTTCCCACAGGGCAGTGCAAACAGAGCCAGATGATACTTGTAGATGCAGCAGGTTGAGATAGAGTAGTGGAACTTTGAATACAGGGAACTCCAATCTTTCATCCTAGGCACTAAACAAGCCTGCTCTTTGCTCTGGATAGAGGCAGTATCTTTACCTTACAATACTTCTCTACTAACATCCTTAAAAACATAGTCAGGAACAAAGGCAGTTAGTGCCCCTGCTAGAAAGACACACAGAAATACTACAGACCCAAGAAGAATTGTCACCCAGCAGTACCTGCCTCATTAGTTGACATATAGAGAGAGCAATATACCATAGTAGTAATGAACATGAGGTCTAAGTCAGACTGTTTGAGTTTAAATGCTAGTTTATTGATTAAAAGAATGTGACTTGAGGCGAGCTCCTTAACTTCTGTAAGCCTCAGTTTACTCATCTGTGAAATGGAAATAATAATAGTACCTACCACATAGGTTGTTGTAAAGATAAATTGATATTAGCCACATTAAATGGCTGACATGTGGTAAGCAGATGCTCAGTAAATAGTAATATTGTCATTATAGTAGATTGGACACTGACAAATTGCCTAGTTGTTTCCCCCAAGAAGTACCAGAAATAGAAAAAAAGATACTCCTCAAGTCTTTATCTAAAAGAAGTGGTTGGTCATTCATAATATTCTCTGCAGGCTTCCCCTCATCTTGTATGTGTTTCACTTCCTATTCTGGGTATACACAGCCATGTATTTTCACTCAGATTTGGCCATTCAGCCTCCACATACTGTGACATGAGTAGCTCCTTAGGGCTCGATGACCTGGAGTACTCCTCCTGATAACCAGCCATTGGGGCCTAACTCCCTTGACCAGCCTCCTTTTACCATCCCAACCCTGGTGGTCAAGCCGACATAACCCTCATCTGTTCACCATAGCGACTCAGGCTAGTTCTGACCTTTCAAAGGAGGAACACAGAGATCTCTATGAAGTTACTCAGAGTCACCAACCTTATAAGCAATCTCTCTCTGCCCTCATGTGACAAGATGACCCTCTGGGCCTCATCTGTAATGTGACACATATAAGGGCTAATTGACCTACTAGGGTTCCTGCCAAACCTCAGGTACTACAACTCTAACCTTCATAAAAAGTGGGTGAGGTCCCTATGAAGGAGATTGGTCTGAGGTGGCAGAGTGCAGGGGAAAAAAAAAATGTGTGCAAGGAAACTATTACAGTCAAAACCCTTGGGCCATAACTCCTTAATTTTCCTGACCACCAAATATATCAACCCAACTATGTCCTCTTTCTCTTGTCCAGTTACAATCCCCTCTTCCTAACCAAGGCCAATGCCCCTGAGGAGCTTGGTATTCCATCCCTTCTCTTGGGTTAGGCACTCTCCTACATCTTTAACCTCTTCCTCTTCTGGACCATTGCCATTCAGTTGTACAGTACCTCCACAAAGCAGCAGCAGCAGGGAGCCTGTTAGAAATTCAGAACCTTGGGCTCCTCTCCAGATCTCTGCATCCGAATCGACATTTTAACCATCTCCTCAGGTGATTTGAAAGCATATTCAGTGGTTTTCTAACTTGCCTGCATACTGGACTTACCTGCGTAGTTCTTAAAAATAAAGATGTCTGGGCTCGACTTTACAAAGGTTCTGACTTAATAGTAATAGAAGGAGGCCTGGGCATCAGAATTTTAAAATTCTCCAAAGGCGGTTCTGCTGTACACTTAAGGTTAAAAATGATTGCTCTAGTATCATTTATCTTTTTTTGTTTGTCTAAGTCTCTACTTGAAACTATTTCTTCCACCATTTATCTATTTTTCCATTTGCTTATTTTCCTCCATAGGTAGTAGACACTTTCTTTACTCCCTTATTTCAAATTTACTCTGCAAACTACTTTAATCTGACTTTTCTTCCACCAAACTAACAAAATTGCTTGTGCTAAGCTACCAGTGAACTTCATTTGGCTAAAGGGGCACTTTGAATGTAAGTCCTTACTAGATTTTTTTGTTCAGAGTGTTCAGAATGTCTTTGGTGTCCTCTTCTACCCAGACTTCTCTTCTCACTTCTCTTCCAACTGAATACTTGACCTCTCCACTAGGATGTCTCATGGGCATCTCAAACTCAACATGTTCAAAGCTGAACTCATTTTTCCAAGCAAAATTAGTCCCTCCTTTTGTCTTCTTTTGTAAATGCCTGTCATGCGGGAGACCCTGCTCGCTGCGCCATTTGTTGTGCGGGAGACCCTGCTTGCTGCGTCATTTGTCGTGCGGGGCGGCCTGCGGGGTCTCTGGTCCCGCTCCCCACATAAGAACGCAGGATATGGTGAGGCCAAAAAGGAACACCCACGGAGCCATAGGTAGGGGAGTCATACCACTATGGTCTCACTGGAGGCTGGGCCCACCGGACGCGCGACCTGCCATCAGCCTTTTCGCCAACCGACCGACAACTCTCCTCCACTCTCCTCGACTCTGTTCCTCTACTCTCTTCCACTCTCCTCGGCTCTCCTCGGCTCTCCTCGGCTCCTCGGCAATCCTCGGTAATCCTTGGCAATCCTCGGCTCTCCTCCGTAGCCGCAGCAGTTATACTAGCGGCCAATCGGCTAACCGACCACAGCCGACGGCCAATCAGCCACAGCTGACGGCCATCTACTACCCAAGCCAGCACCTTTCCACGTGAGGCTGAGAGCCTGTAAACTACTTTCTGGGGCTCTGTCCCCACAATGCCACCCTTTTTTTTCTATCTCATTAAATGGCACCTAAATCTAACTGGTAATTCACAGCAGAAATCCAGAGATATTTTTCAACATCTCCCTATATCAATCTATCACCAAATCTAATAGATTTAAGCATCAAAATTTATCCCAAGTTTGTCCACTTTTTTACCCCCATCTCCACTGGTATCACTTCAACCCAGCCACCATCTATCACCTGGACCAGTGCAAACACTTTCAAAATGAACTCCCTGCTTATTCTCCTGCCCCCTTCAATCTATTATAACCATAATTCAGATCACTTCATCATCTGCTGCTTAAAACCCTTCAAGGTTGATCACTGCACTCAAATAAAATGGGCTGTTTCTTACCTCTCTAGCCCTGTCACTACCTCTCTAGCCTTGTCACCTTCCCTCTTATAAGCGTTCTTGCCACTCAACACTGTCAAGTACCAAGTTCTCTCTTATTGAGAAACCATTCTGTCATGTGGACAGCTGCCATGACTTTGAACTGCTTCTTAGAGTCTGATATGAATTGGATGAAAAGGAGACCCAATCTCCTGCTCCAAGCCATTTTCTTAAGGAAGATATTTTAAAGGGAAATCTCTCTTTTTTTCTTTTTCCCCAACATCATTACTCTCTCGAAACCTTACAAAATAACATGTCAAAACCAAATCTCCAGTTCAGGTTGTCTGTATAACTTTGTTGTGTTGTAGTAGGATTTAACAAATCTCAAAGACTTTGATAGGTTGTTAGGTTACATAGCAAAATATCTTCCACAAGGGATTTAATTATTTTATTTCTATGAAGTCTGGTCTCTGAAATGTTGCTACAAATAATCTGTCTCTAAGCTTTATAATAATGTAAATGTATGTCAGAGAATATCTAAAGCAATTTGTTTCTATCATAATGGCTTGTGATCATTTTTTAAAAAGAAAAAAGGAGAAACAGCAAAAAGTAGGAAGGGAAGGAATAATTTTTTTGAGTCTGTAAAATTAGAAGTAAATTTTAGAAACAGTTATTTGTAGGAGATAGGATGTTTTTTGGAAAGTATGCTTGTAGTTAATAGCTGTTGTTTCAATATCTTTAAAACTATAGTTTTGCTAGTTTCGAAAAGCATCATTTGTTCTGAATAAGGTTGGTGGATTTTACCAATGTCAACTTCCTGGTTATGATACTGTACGATATTATGCAAGATGTTACCATTAGGAAGATGGAGAGACAGGTACGTGGCATCTCACTGTATTATTTCATTCAACTGCATCTTGTATAATAATATAATATAATGTTATTACATATTACATGAGATATAGAACATATATATGAATATGTACATATATGTAAATATGATTACATAAAATGCAGATAATATATATGTGTACACATATTATTACACAAAATGAAGGTTTTATACATGTCTCTGTGTGTATATATATAATAATTCAATTATCTCAAAGTAAAAAGTATCATCGGAATTAGGCAATAAACATTTTCTGATAGACAGATAGATAGAACAATAGATAGCGGCTCTGCTTTTTTCAACCTCTTCAACCATTGCAGGAGCACACAAGGTCAGTTAAATGTGTAACTATTATCTTTTCACTTAACACCCACATTCCATTCTGAAGCATTAACAGTTATTCTTAGAGCTCTTTATTTCTCATCCCTGAAAAGCAAACATACTTTGTTCTTTGTATTGGCAAAGTTTATTTTTTACAGCCAGTAAGGCTAATTTATCTAATTCTACCATTTTTTCAAACAAAGTTACAAATGATTCAGTTCTACCTAGGTGTTGCCAATCAGGGTAAAATTCACTTTCAACATAAATTACCAGGTAAAATTTTATCTACATATTTTTCACAATAATTTAGCTTGTTTAATCCACCAAAAATAGCTTCTGAACTTATAAATTGAAGTATACGGTGTCTGTTTTCTTTCCTTTTTTAGGTGCTATGATAGCATACCAATGATTTGGAAAATAATTAGCAAAAAAGTCCACTTTATCTTTTAAAGGCTTTTAATTGAATTATTTTCAAAATGCAAATGTCAAATATCTTTTTCTTTTAAAAGTAATATATAGTTTTTTTCTCCTGTTACTTTTCTAAGTTTTTTAAAATTAAACTTTTTATTTTGAGATAATTATAGATTCACATGCATTGTAAGAAATAATACAGAGAGCTCATGGGATCTTCACTAACCAATTTCTGCAACGTTAAACCTATAGTATGATATCACAACCAGGAAACTGACACTGATAAGATCCTCTCCTCTTACTCAGATTTCCTCCATTTTACTTGTATTCATCTGCTTGTGTGGATGTGTTTATTTCTATGCACAAAAGTTACGTATTCTTTTCTTCGATTCAGTTTTCAGCCAAAAGGACATCGGACCTCATGTGTGTTTCTGCTTCTGGAATAGAAGATACAGATTTCAGCCACAGTAATCAGAGTCCACTTTAGAGTGTGCTGTTTCCTATGATAGTGTGAAAATGTTCCATACCATTCCAGAAAGAGCAATCAGCAAGTGCAGAAAACAAATGACAGTTTGGGTGTTTTTTCTGTCTTAGTCTTTTATTTCAAAATTCTATATGTTAAAAGGGCAGGCTTCTCTCTTATCTTCTGTCCCACTCCTACCCCCACATCTTCTCTCTCCATATTTTCTTTCTATTTGTTTTTAATAGATAAACTAAAAGTAGTCTTTGGAAAATCATAACTTGAGTAAGCAAATCTACTCTTCAAAGAGTTATAAATAAATGATTAATTTAAGAGAAAAATGTTTAATGGCAAGTATTAAATAGATCTCATCTTATGAACAAATTTAGAAAACATTTTAAAAAATAGTAGGTTGTCAATACTTTCATGCAAAATGAAAAACACAAAATTATAAAAGGTCTGGGAAATGAAAATGAAAAACTCATTTCCTATAAACAAGTTGTGGTTGTTTCTTACACCTCAAAATGTCCTCACCTTAAATTCATACACATATGCACACCACACACGTATATCCACACACTCACATGTGCAGACATCTCACACTCATAGTGCCAAAAGCGAAAAAAAAAAAAACAACCAAAAACAATTACCCCAGTTAGGGTAGTGCTTTCCCCATACTGCAGATACGGGAGCTCCTATAACAAATGGGAAAAAAGAAGGATTGTTGTTGGCAAAGCATGGAGGATGGTGATTATTTTCTCAGGAAAAAAAGGGTTAGATGTCATATTTTCCCCTGTTTTAACACATATCAAAGAGCATTTAGAAAAACAAAATGCTTAAATCTTGTTAGGGTAGGCAATCTAATGTTAGCTTAACAGTAAAACCCCAAATCTGCTTGCCCCAGAATTTTTTCCATCAGGGCATGTCATTATCACTTGATACACTTTTTCCACCAGGCTCTTTTCTCTCCGTGCTTCCTGAAGTAGATATGCTTGAGAGGAAAAGAAATGGAAGAAATACTGAAAAAAAGGAGTCCTCTAGAATGAATTATTTACATAAGCCAACACACTTGAACTTTCCATTCATCTGAACAATCTATGAATTTATGCAACGTAGTCTGTGAGTATTGAGCACAGAAAACAGACCAAGTGAGCTATAAAAAATTTCACAAGGGATTCGTGGCGCATATCGACTCATAGTGCCAGGTCCTGATCTTTCTCTCTGTGAGCCTTTGTTCTTCTATGCTTGAGCTTTTAGTTGAAAGTAGAATGAGAGAAAGTCCTCAGACTTTATGAATTCTGGGTATCTGTGAAGTGAGACTGGGAACTTTTCTCCCCACACCGTGAAAGAGTTTTGTAGTCCACGATGGCATTCTGAACCTTCTCTATTCAGACCCAGGTATTCTGAAACCTGCAGAGAGATTCACAGGATGGAAGCAAATGACTGCAGTGGATTCTCTCTTTGTACTCAAATAACACCCCGCTAGCAGCTGGGTCACAAAGGTCCATACACTAAAGTGAATGTGTGCTACACTTGCGCATGGATGGCAGACAAGGGCTGCATCAGCAAAGAACGCTCATAAAAATCTGAATTTGTCAGCAGGAAGTCATTCTGCATTAATAATAAAAAAGATGAACCTTTAAAAACCATCCGTTCATCTTAATTCAGGAACACATTACAAAGACAGCAATTTGTAAGCCAACACAATCTTTTTCTTCGGTTTTGCAGACATGGAGACCTTTCCTGGTGATGGCAAAGCCAAGCTAAATCTGACCATCACCACACAGCATGTGGGAGCCCAAGGTCAGGGCTTTCCTCCTGGCCTTGGTGAGAACAGGCTCACAAAGGAGATGGGTCTGTTTCTGATTAGCCCAGTTCACCCAGTTCCTAAGAGGAGCCTGGCTCTCACTCAATTCGGCAGCACAGTTCATTAGAAACAGAGAGTTTGGACAGCATCCCAGAGCGGCGCTCAGAAGAAAGATTTCCAACAGTGAAGTCTTCCTATGGGGAGGACAGAGGAGAAAGAGCACCTTTTGTACACACACAGCACCTCCTTGTGAGACTCAGCCTCTGGCTTGAAAGACAAGGATTAGCGGCTCACCTCTCAGAAAGTTCCCTCAGGCATTTACAGTCACTTACTTAGACACATAAACCAAACTGAAATGAGTAATAAATCAAAGCAAGAGTCTCCCATGTCTCTAGTCACTCCAGCTGAAAATAATCAGTCACTATAGCTGATTGAAGCCTTAGCTGGTGTCCGGAATCAAAGGCTAGAGTTCGTCTTATCTCTGCGGTGCAGGCTGGACAGGCTCTCAGGATGCCAAGCCAGGAGCGGCATTCCCAGGGACGGGGATGTTTAATGTCAGTGTGGGGTCAGTATGGCTGGACTCAGAGGCCATGGCACTCCAACAGCTAAGCCACTGGTCTCGTCTGTCCATTACTTTCCTGAACAATGACATCTTTAGCCCATCTAGAGAGCCAGCCGGTCATCTTTTTTTGAAGCTTGCATGAGCGAATGTGCGTGCAGCCATGCACGTGTGTGCAGCCATGCGCGCGCGCGCGCGCACACACACACACACACCCCTGCACATACACATTCAGAAAACCTTCTGTGAATCTTTAAGCTTCAAAGCTGATATCTGATCCTTCTTTGCAGTGACTTGCTGATTACATTCTTATTTCCACAAGAATGTGCGAAAAAGAGTACATTTTTTCTTCATTGATTATTCTCAAACATTTAGTTTGTAAACATACTAAATGCTACAGGAAACTTTATAAATGATCAGACACAGTAAGTATAGACTTCCAATTTCTGCCTTAATTAAATAGGGAGTATAATATTAGTGATTAAGCATTCAGGCACAAGAACTAGACTGTGGGTTCAAATGTAATTCTGCCACTCACTAGAGAGATAATTTTGAAGGTAATTGTTACTAAATTACTTTGTACCTCGGTTATTTTTGTTTGTAAAAAGAGGCTAACGTTAACAGTACTTCCTTCCTAGGGCTATTATGAAGACTACATGAGTTAATGCAGGCAAAGGGCTTAGAATCACACCTGGCGTGGTTCTACAGTAAGTAGCCAATGAATGTGGCTATTACTATTTCTTGACAGTTATTGACTAGTGCTCTACGAGGAGGCTCCTGTGGAAACACTTAAGTAACAATTCACTGTTTGTAGCATTTCACTGCTTTCAAACGATAGCCATATCCATTATGTTATTATGCAAACCTCATCACAAGCCTCCAGGCGGGTGTGTTGCTCTTTGTTTTATTTGTTTACTGGCTTCAGGAAATGAATCCCAGAGGAGTTATTCATCCATGGATGCAAAGAAAGTTTCAGGGTCAGAATTAACCCTGGCTTCCTAAGCTTTGGACTAGGACTCTTCCAATGACACTGAGTTATTGGACATACTTTGCTGGTAATATAAATTACAATTATGAATTTTATTCGCTGTATAGTATGATATCTTCCAGTACTCACAAAAGGAAATTATTCCTATTTTTCACGCAAACACACAAAAAAAAAACTCCTAGAAAAATGTGTGCATCCAACAATGTAATGATTTTCAAATAGCAGACCACGACCCTGTAATGGATAATGAAATCAATTTAGTGAGTTGTAATCAGCATTTTTTTAAGAAAAATGAAATAAGATAGATTATACTAGGATAGAAGAGAAAATATCAGAATGTAATACTATTTTGTGAAGCCCTTATTTCAGTTATTATTTTTTTATGTGTGTGTATAATAGGTTCCATTTCAAATGTAAACAATTTTTTAAATGTATTTTTTTCACACCCACTAAGATGGCTATATATATTTTAAAAAACGTGGAAAATTATAAGTGTTTGCAAGGTTGTGAAGGAATTGGAACCCGTGTACATAGCTGGTGGGAATGTAAAATGGTGCAGCTACTGTGGAAAACTTTGACAATTTCTCCAAAAGTTAAACATAGAATTATCATATGATCCATCAATCTCACTCCTAGGTATACATTCAGGAAAAACAAAAATAGGTATTCAAACAAATACTTGTACCTAAAAGTTCATAGCAGAGCTATTCACAATAGCCAAAAGGATTGAAACAAATCAAAGTCATCAATGGATAAACAAGGTGTGGTGTACCAATACAATCAAGACTCAGCCATAAAAGGAATGAAGTAATGACTCATGATACAACATAAATGAACCTCGAGAACATTATGCTAAGTGAAAGAAGCCAGGCACAAAGCTTACACATTGTATTATTCCATTTACATTGACTATCCGGAATAGGTAAATGCATAGAGATAAGAAAGTACAATTAGTTGTTGTTAGGGTCTAAGGGTAATGGGGAATGGTGAGTGATTGCTGACTTGGTAGAATGTCCTTGGGAGTGATGAAAATGTGTTGGAACTAGAGAGAGGTGGTAGTTGTACAACATTATCAATGTACTAAATACCACTAAATTTGACACTTTAAAATGATTAGTTTTATGTTTATATGAGTCTCTCCTCTACTTTTTAAAGTGAAAAAAAAATTTCTACTTCTGAGTCATAGTGGAAAGAATTTGAAAGCCACTGAAATGTGAGGGTCATGTTTGGTCACATGTTCTCCTGGCACAGCACCGTGACCTCTCCATCTGTTTTGATCGTATGCAGGAGAAGCAAAGCATCTTCCCTCTTCAGCTTCCACACCTGTCCTGCTTAAGGAAGGGGAATTGGCTTTCAAGAAAGAGGCTGATGCTACATCAGGGGAACTCCTATCAATCTTATTCTCAAATAGTTGTTGTGATCCTAAGACAATACATCTGCTGTCTGCTAAAAAGCTAATGAAGTTGCCTACGTGTAGCCAACTAAAAAATAATTCTTGCAAATTATCAAAGTGGAAGTTATGAAGATCACATGGACTAAGAAAATAGCATCCCACAGAATCCTGGAAATGGTACACTTTTTCAGTTAATAGTAGAAAAATAGGCTAGTGAATAGCATGGAAGAGAAAACAATTTAGCAGCTTTTCTTTAAATAGAGTAGCTTTTCCTTTAAGTCTAGTAACTTTCACTTAATGTTCAATAATATGCAGATACAAGTACTAGATGTTTCTACTGGATTTATTTTTGCTGTGAACAAACACTAGTCCCATCAGAATGAAAAGACATGCTACTTGCTGATGGATAAATCAGTCTTACCGGGATAAATACATTATTTCAGAAAAGCATGCACTATCCTACAATAGTTAGTAGCTACTAATACATTTGCCATGAGAATTAAGGGAAAATTGTTGTTGCTTTTTTCAGAATTTATCCACAGCCGAAAGAAAGACTAAAGGTAAGAGATAACCATTTAAAAAATGTTCACCCTTTTAAGTATCAAAAGATACACCAAAGGGAGATTGAGAATAAAACATGAAGAACATGTATTTACATTTTATATAAAAACATAAATATATAGTTTGCCCTTATTTAAAAAATAATGAATAAACAAACAAATATAAATAAAACAAAAACAGTTGAAATCATTACCTATAGGAAGACAGAGGATATAGTGGAAGGGACAGAGATTAACGCTATATTTCTCTAAATATACCTGTGGAACATGTAGATATTTTATATGTGATTAAGTAAAATTCAGCTCAAAGCAAAAAAAATGTAAATTCTAAAATCATTTAACATTTAACAATGAAATTCAGTCTCTATTTTGTGGCATAAGGACATAGAGAACTATACCTAGCAAGACTGTGGCAAGATGGCAGAGTAGATAAACATTGTGCCTTTGTCCATCTGTGAATACATTAAAATTACAATTAAATTATAGAACAATCAACTTGGAGAACCATCTAAATTCTAGCAAAACATAAGTCCTATAACTAAAAATATAAAGAAGCCACAATGAGACTGGTAGGAGGGGTGGAGACATGGAACTGAGCCCCAAACCTCTGTGTGATGCTTGAGAATCAGGAGGGATATTTCAGGCATGGAGGTTTGCCCCAGAGCAGTGAGGAACCCCAGCCCCCACACAAGGCTCCCCAGCCCAGAGTACTGATGCTGGGAAGAGGAACCCCCACAACATCTGGCTGTGAAAAACAGTGGGGAGTCTGACTGTTCGGGTGGGATGGAAGACTGCAGGAAACTTAGACATCCTCTGAAATGGCCTGCCCATAGACTCACTTGCTGACAGACACTGACCTTGGACTCCAGCAGAGGGATGGTGACTTGGGGGGGGGGGGGGCCTCAGAAACCTATGGGGAGCACACTGAGGTGTGTGGCTTCCAGGGGGAGGACTAGTTGGCATTTTCCTGGTGAAGGGTCCTTCTTTGCAGTCAACATCTTGCCCGTGTTGAGCCTGCACCCCCCTCCCCCCCATGGGCCAAATCTGAATTTGATTGGCCTGGTGAGCTCTGTTGCTCAGCCTGGCTAACTCAGCTGGGACCCTGCCCCACCCAACTGGAGCACTGCAAGGCGCTTTATCTGCAGCTGAAACTTAAGGGAGCCAGCGGGTGGCAGCAGGCCTCTGGGTATCCTGGCTTTTTGCGGAGTTACCCCAGGCCTGGTACTGGGAGCAGCCAACCACAGTTCACAGCAACACCTCTCCAGGTATAGCACAGGCAGTAAATAACCACAGATCACTTTACATCTCCTACCAGGTAGTCCCTGGTTGGTCACAGGCAGTAGGTAACCTGGACCTCCACTGTAGCCCTTCCCGAGAGGCCCCAGAACCAATATACTTGGAGATTGGCTTCAGACCACAGCAGAGCACTGCCCAGTTACCCCCAGAAGCGGGACACACAAAAGGTGGTCTTAACAGCCATCAGAGCCTGCTGGGGTAAATCCACCCCCATGTGGTAAGCCCCACACACAATAGCCCATAAGCTATGGTTGTGGCCAAACCCCACAGCCAATCAGCCTGAGAGTTAATTCCTCCCACTGACATGTCAATAGCAATTAAGGCTCAACTTTAACAGGAAAATACACACAACCCACTCAAAGGACACTCCTGGAGCACCTGGCACAAGTCACCAAGGATATTGTGTCACTGGGCCCCACAGGGTACCTACTACATAAGGCCACCCACCAAGACTGGGAGACATAGCAGATGTACCTAATACATAGAAACAAACTCAGGGAGGCAACCAAAATGAGGAAAGAAAGAAATACATTGGAATGAAAGAACAGGAGAAAACTCCAGAAAAAAGAACTAAACAAAATGGAGGCAAGCAACCCTACCAGAGACAGAGTTCAAAACAATGGCTATAAGTATGCTCAAGGAATTTAGTGAGAACTTTAACAAAGAGATAGAAAGCATAAAAAAGAACATAGAAACCATAAAAAATAACCAGTCAGAAGTGAAGACTACAATAACTGAAATGAAGAATGCACTAAAAGGAATCACCAGCAGACTAGATGAAGCAGAGGATTCAATCAACAATTTGGAAGACAAGGTAGCAGAAAACACCCAGTCAGAACAGCAAAAAAAAAAAGAATCCAAAAATTGAGGATAGTTTAAGAGACCTCAAGGACAGCATCAGGTATCACAACATTCGCATCACAGGGGTACCAGAAGGAGAAGAGAGAAAGCAAGACATTGAGAAACTACTTGAAGAACTGATGACTGAAAATTTTGCTAACCTGGTGAAGGAAATAGACATACATGTCCAGGAAGCACAGAGAGTCCCAAACAGGGTGAACCCAAACAGGCCCACAGCTAGACACATTATAATTAAAATGGCAAAAGTTAAAGATGAAGAGAGAATTCTAAAAGCAGCAAGAGAAAGGCAACTAACTTATAAGCGAGCTCCCATAAGACTGTCAGCTGGTTTCTCCACAGAAACTTGAAAGGCCAGAAGGAATTGGCATGAAATATTCAATGTGATGAAAAATAAGAACCTACAACCAAGACTACTTTACCCAACAAGGCTATCATTTAAAATCAAAAGACAGATAGAGTTTCCAAGTCAAGAAAAAGCTAAGGGAGTTCATCATCACCAAACTAGCATTACAAGGACTGTTAGAGGGATTTCTAAAAGATGGATAAAAAAAATCAAAATTACGAATGATAAAATGTCAATAGCTACTTATCTATCAACAACTACTTTCAATGCAAATGGATTAAATGCTCCAATCAAAACAACACAGGAGGGCTGAATGGATAAGACAACAAGACCCTTATATATGCTGCCTAGAAGAGATTCACTTCAGATTGAAAGACATACACAGACTGAAAGTAAAAAGATGGAAAAAGATATTTCATGAGAATGGAAATGAAAAACAAAAATTGGGGTAGAAATGCTTATACCAGGCAAAATAGACTTTAAAACAAAGGCTATAACAAGAGACAGAGAAGAGAAAGATAAATACCACTTCAAGGTATTTATCTGAAGAAACCCAAACACTACTTTGAGGGGATGTATGCATCCATATGTTCATTGAAACATTGTTTACAATGGCCAAGATGTGGAGTCCACATGGATGTCCATCAATGAATGAATGGATAAAGAAGAGGTGGTACATATATGCAATGGAATATTGCTCAGCCATGGAAGGGCATGTGTCCTTGCCATCTGCGGCAGCATGGATGGACCTGGAGGGTATTGTGCTGAATGGAGTATATCAGAAAGAGAAAAACAGATGCAATGTGATTTCCCTTATATGTGGAATCTAAGGACAAAATTAATAAACAAAACAAACAAACTCATAGATATAGAAAACATTTTGATGGTTGCCTGGTGGGAGGGGGTTGGGTAGTAGGTGAAAAAGAGGAAGGGATTAAGAAGTACAAATTGGTTGTTACAAAGCAGTTATGGGGATGTAAGGTATAGCATAATGAATATGATCAATAATATTGTAATAACTATGTATGGTGTCAGATGGGTACTAGATTTATTGGGGTGATAGATGGGAGGGGGTTGGGAGCAGGATGAAAAAGATAAAGGGATTAAAAAGTACAAATTGGTAGTTACAAAATAGTCATGGGGATGTAAAGTAAAGCATAGGAATATAACCAATGATATGGTAATAACTATGTATAATGTTAGGTGGGTACTAGACTAATCAAGGGGATCACTTCTTAAATTATATAAATGCCTAACCTCTATGCTGTAATATAAATATAATGCTGTAATATAAAACAATATTGAATGTCAACTGTAATTGATAAATTTAAAAAGGGGGTGAAAGTGGAAGGGGAATAAGAGGTCCAAATTTCCAGATATAAAACAAATAAGTCATAAGGATGTAATGTACAGCATGGGAAATATAGTCGATAATATTGTGATAGCATAGTATGATGTGTCAGATAGTTGGTGGACTTATTGTGGTGATCACATCCTTAGGTATATAAATGTTCAATAACTATGGTGCGCACCAAAATCTACTATAATGTTTGTTAGCTGTATTTTTTTTAAAATCTTTAAAAAAATAATTATACCTAGCAACTTTACTTTGAGCAATTCTAGTAGGCTATACCTTAAGTAAAATAAGCATAGCTAATAATAATAATAATAATAATAATAATAATATAATTTTAAAACTTTTTCTAATAATAATGTTGATGGGAGTGTTGGTATTATTCTGAGATGACTATGTGTACTGTGAGATAAGGTAAATGAGTAATTATATTTCTGTCTTTGAATATCAAGATTTTTTGTGTGGGAGAAAGGAGATAAAGATATAGGATACATTCATTATTGAACATAAAGTGAAAATATCAGTATTAACCCTTGATGCATTTTATTTTTAAAAGGCAATATATATTACCTAGTTCTGTTTACTGAAAATCCTTGAAATAATGACCAATCCAGTCACAATAAGTAGCCACAGAACCCAGATTGTGGTATCTACATACCATAGTTCGCTAAAAGGAATCAGGAGTTGTAACATCTTTCCAAACCTGATGTCAAAGGACCTATCAAACATAACTAGGATCATATCGAAAGTACTCAGGATCCTAATTAAATAAGCTCCCATTGGCGAAGTATAGGACAATTAGGGCATCAATGGGAATAACAACACAGAGGATTGAATCATATCAACTATATTTAGTGTTTGGTTAGTGTTTAGGGAATATTAGTGAACCGACTCATGCACTACTAATCGAAAGGAAGGAATCAAACATTTATCCTGTCTTTCCAAGGATCCAGGAAGTGATCATCAATGTAGTTAACATTATTGAAAGAGAGTCAACCAGACAGTCTCTATCTCCCGATGGAAGTAAATCAACTGTAATGTATGAACCTTATCTGGATTCTGATTCAGAGAAACAAAGTGTGGAATTACTCTTTGGTGGGGGAGGGGAGGTAAGGATTATTGATATTAAAAAGGGAAGTCCTTGTTTTTAAAAAAATATACATAGAGAAACATTCACAGATGATATGATATGACAACTGAAGTTTGCTTCAGAATAATTCAGAGGGACAGGTATTGGTTGAGAGTACAGAAGAAAAAAAGATTGGCCATGAGTTAATAATTATTGAAGCTAGATGATGAGTACATAATGACTTATTGTGTCTACTATTGAATATATTTGGAATTTTCCATAATAAAAAATGTTAAGTATGTGAAAACAAAAATATTTTACATAAAGCAATCAATAAACAAGCTACCAGTAGTAGTTAACTAAAAGATAAAAGACTTTAGAATAGCCATAGGAAAATATTATGGATTTTCAGGATAATAGTTTTTTGTTTTTTGTTTTTTTTTAATTAAATTTATTGGGGTGACAATTGTTAGTAAAATTACATAGATTTCAGGTGTACAATTCTGTATTACATCATCTATAAATCCCATTGTGTGTTCATCACCCAGAGTCAGTTCTCCTTCCATCACCATATATTCGATCCCCCTTACCCTCATCTCCCACCCCCCACCCCCCGCCCCCCTTACCCTCTGGTAACCACTAAACTATTGTCTGTGTCAATGAGTTTCTGTTTCTCATTTGTTTGTCTTGTTCTTTTGTTGTTTTTGGTTTATATACCACATATCAGTGAAATCACATGGTTCTCTGCTTTTTCTGTCTGACTTGTTTTGCTCAGCATTACTCTCTCAAGATCCATCCATGTTGTCACAAATGTTCCTATATCATCTTTTCTTACTGCCGAATAGTATTCCATTGTGTATATATACCACAACTTCTTTATCCATTCATCTATCGAAGGACATTTTGGTTGTTTCCATGTCTTGGCCACCGTAAACAAAGCTGCAATGAACATTGGAGCACACGTGTCTTTATCTCTAAATGTTTTCAGATTTTTTGGGTAGATACCCAGAAGAGGGATTGCTGGGTCATATGGCAATTCTATTCGTAATTCTTTGAGAAACCTCCACACTGCCTTCCATAACGGCTGTACCAGTCTGCATTCCCACCAACAGTGTATGAGGGTTCCTTTTTCTCCAAAGCCTCTCCAACATTTGTTATTATTTGTCTTGTTGATGATAGCCATTCTGACTGGGGTGAGGTGATATCTCATTGTGGTTTTGATTTGCATTTCTCTGATGATTAGTGATGTTGAGCATTTTTTCATATGTCTATTTGCCATTTGTATGTCCTCTTTGGAGAAATGTCTCTTCAAGTCCTCTGCCCATTTTTCAATTGGGTTGTTTGTTTTTTTGTTGTTGAGTTGCATGAGTTCCTTGTATATTCTGGATACTAGCCCCTTATCGGAGGCACTGTTTGCAAAAATCTTCTCCCACTCAGTTGGTGGCCTCTTTATTTTGTCAATGGTTTCTTTTGCTGTGCAGAAGCTTTTAAGTTTCATATAGTCCCATTTGTTTATTTTAGCTTTTACTTCCATTGCCTTTGGAGTCAAGTTCATAAAATGCTCTTTGAACCCAAGGTCCATAAGTTTAGTACCTATGTTTTCTTCTATGCAGTTTATTGTGTCAGCTCTTATGCTTAAGTCTTTGATCCATTTTGAATTAACTTTGGTACATGGTGACAAATAGCAGTCCAGTTTCATTCTTTTGCACGTGGCTATCCAATTCTCCCAGCACCATTTATTGAAGAGGCTGTCTTTGCTCCATTGTATGTTTTTAGCTTCTTTGTCAAAAATTATCTGTCCATATTTATGTGGTTTTATTTCTGGGTTCTCAATTCTATTCCATTGGTCTATGTGTCTGTTTTTCTGCCAATACCATGCTGTTTTGATTATTGTAGCCCTGTAGTACAAGCCAAAGTCAGGAAGTGTGATACCTCCATTATTGTTCTTTTTCCTTAAGATTGCTTTGGCTATTCGGGGTCTTTTGTGGTTCCAAACAAATCTGATGATTTTTTGTTCTATTTCTTTAAAATATGCCATTGGGATTTTGATGGGGATTGCATTGAATCTGTATATTGCTTTGGGTAATATGGCCATTTTAACTATGTTGATTCTTCCAATCCATGAGCACGGAATGTCTTTCCATTTCTTTGTGTCTTCTTCAATTTCTTTCAAAAATGTCTTATAGTTTTCAGCATATAGGTCTTTCACATTCTTGGTTAAGTTTATTCCTAGGTATTTTATTCTTTTTGCTGCAATTGCAAAAGGAATTGTTTTTTGTATTTCTTTTTCTGAGATTTCATTGTTAGTATATAGGAAGGCAATGGACTTTTGTGCGTTGATTTTGTAGCCGGCAACTTTACTGTATTTGTTGATTGTTTCTAATAGCTTTTTGGTGGAGTCTTTAGGGTTTTCTATATATAGCATCATGTCATCTGCAAAGAGTGATAATTTAACTTCTTCATTCCCAATTTGGATGCCTTTTATTTCTTTCTCTTGCCTGATTGCTCTGCCAAGGACTTCCAACACTATGTTGAAAAGCAGAGGTGATAGGGGACATCCCTGTCTTGTTCCTGAACGTAGAGCAAAGGGCTTCAGTTTTTCTCCATTAATTATGAGATTAGCAGAGGGTTTGTCATATATGGCCTTTATTATGTTAAGGTATTTTCCTTCTATACCCATTTTATTAAGTGTTTTAATCATAAATGGATGTTGTATCTTGTCAAATGCTTTTTCTGCATCCATTGATATAATCATATGATTTTTGTCCTTTATTTTGTTTATGTGATGTATCACATTGATGGATTTGCGTATGTTGAACCATCCTTGTGCCCCGGGGATGAACCCCACTTGGTCGTGATGAATAATCTTTTTAATGCATTGTTGTATTCGATTTGCTAGAATTTTATTTAGGATTTTTGCATCGGTATTCATTAGAGATATTGGTCTGTAGTTTTCTTTTTTTGTGCTGTCCTTACCAGGTTTTGGTATCAGGGTAATGTTGGCCTCATAAAATGAGTTAGGGAGTACTGTCTCTTCTTCAATTTTTTGGAAGAGTTTGTGCAGAATTGGTATTAGATCCTCTTTGAAGGTTTGGTAGAATTCACTAGTGAAGCCATCTGGTCCCGGACTTTTGCTTTTGGGAAGGTTTTAGATGACTGATTCAATTTCGTTACTGGTGATCGGTCTGTTTAGATTTTCCATTTCTTCATGGTTCAGCCTTGGAAGGCTATATGTTTCTAAGAACTTGTCCATTTCTTCTAGGTTGTTGAATTTGGTGGCATATAGTCCTTCATAGTATTCTTGGATGATCCTTTGTATTTCTGTGGTGTCCGTGATAACTTCCCCTTTTACGTTTCTGATTTTGTTAATCAGTGTCTTCTCTCTTTTTATCTTAGTAAGTCTAGCCAAGGGTTTGTCAATTTTGTTAATCTTTTCAAAGAACCAGCTCTTCGTCATATTAATTTTTTCTATTGTCTTTTTGTTCTCTATTTCATTTAGTTCTGCTCTAATTTTTGTTATTTCCTTTCTTCTGCTGACCTTGGGTTTTACTTGTTCTTCTTTTTCTAGTTCTTTAAGGTGTAACATGAGGTTATTTATTTGGGAGTTTTCTTGTTTCTTGAGATAGGCCTGTAATGAGATAAATTTCCCTCTTAAAACTGCTTTCGCTGCATCCCAAAAATTTTGGTAGGATGTATTTTCATTGTCATTTGTTTCTATGTATCTTTTGATCTCTCCTCTAATTTCTTCTTTGACCCAGTCCTTCTTTAAAAGTATGTTGTTTAGTCTCCATGTATTTGTGTTTTTTCCCCGCTTTCTTTTTACAGTTGATATCCAATTTCAAAGCCTTGTGATCAGAGAATATGCACGGTATGATTTCAATCTTCTTAAATTTGTTGAGACTGATTTTATGTCCCAATATATGGTCTATCCTTGAGAATGTTCCGTGTACACTAGAAAAGAATGTATAGTCTGATGTTTTAGGATGAAGTGCTCTATAAATGTCAATTATGTCCATTTCATCTAATGTGTCATTTAGGGCTGCTATTTCGTTATTTATTTTCTGTTTGGATGATCTATCCATAGCTGTCAATGATGTATTTAAGTCCCCTAGTATAGTTGTGTTTTGGTCAATTTCTCCCTTTAGTCCTGTAAGTAGTTGCTTGGTGTATTTCGGTGCTCCCTGATTGGGGGCATAAATATTGATGACTGTTATGTCTTCTTGTTGTACAGTCCCCTTCACCATTATGAAATGTCCATCTTTGTCTCTTGTTATCTTTTTCACCTTGAAGTCTGTTTCATCTGATATCATTATGGCTACACCTGATTTTCTCTGGGTACCATTTGCTTGGAGTGTCAATTTCCACCCTTTCACTTTGAGTCTATGCTTGTCCTTGTAGCTGAGATGTGTCTCTTGGAGACAGCATATGGTTGGGTTTATTTTTTTGATCCAATCTGCTACTCTGTGCCTTTTTATTGGTGAGTTCAGTCCATTTACATTTAGGGTGATTATTGATATGTGAGGATTTCCTGTCATTCTATCCTTAGTTTTCTGGTAAGGTTGTGTCTCCATTGTTTCTTTGCCTTTTTGTTGTTGTCTATTATTTCTGTGTGGTGGTATTCTATGATGATTCCCTCTGTTTCTTTTTTTATTTCAGTATATATTTCAATTCTGGATTTATTTTGAGTGGTTACCCTTAAGTTTATGTAAAAGAAAGTTTGATATTTAGAGTATTCCATTTTCTTCAGCACGCTTACTTTCTCCATTCCCATATTCTGGTTCAGGCCTTTACTCTCCCCCTTTTTGAGTTTTGGTTGCCACAAATTGTCCCTGTTGATGGTGGTCGAATAGCCTCCTTTAGTATTTCTTGTAGTGCAGGTCGTGTATTAGAAAATTCCCTCAGCTTCTGTATGTCTGGAAAGGTCTTTATTCCTCCTTCATATCTAAAGGATATCTTTGCTGGATATATTATTCTTGGCTCATGGTTTCTCTCTTTCAATAGTTTGAATATTTGGTTCCACTCCCTCCTGGCTTGTAGAGTTTCTGCTGAAAAATCTGATGATAATCTAATGGGCTTTCCTTTGTAAGTTACCGTCTTCTTTTCCCTGGCTGCCTTGAGGATTCTTTCTTTGTCGTTGATTTTAGACAGCTTCAATACAATGTGCCTTGGAGAAGGTCTGTTGGGGTTGAGGTAACTAGGTGTTCTATTTGCTTCTTGGATTCGAGGGTCCAGTTCTGTCCACAAATTTGGGAAGTTCTCATCGACAATTTGTTTGAATATATTCTCTGTTCCCTTCTCTCTTTCTTCTCCTTCTGGTATGCCCATTATTCTTATATTGCTCTTTCTGATGGAGTCAGAAAGTTGTTGTAGAGTTCTTTCATTTCTTTTAAGTCTCAAGTCTCTTTCTTCTTCTATTTGTGTCATTTCCAGGTTTCTATCTTCAATGTCACTGATTCTTTGCTCCATCTGGTCAACTCTACTACCTAAGCTGGTTATTTCATTCTTAATTTCTTCTATTGAGTTCTTAATCTCCAGAAATTCTATTTGGTTCTTTTTTAAGATTTCAATCTCTTTCGTAAAATGCTCATGCTGTTCTTTGATTGAGTTTCTGAGTTCCTTTAACTGCCTATCTGTGTTTTCTTGTATCTCGTTGAGTTTTTTCAGAACTGCAATCTTGAATTCTCTGTCATTTAAGTCACATATTTCTGTATCTTTAAGTGCCTTCTCTGGAGATTTTTCACTTTCTTTCTGAACTATCTTGTTGCCTTGGTTATTCATGGCGATTACTGGTTTACTATTTCTCTTCCTAGACATCTACAGGAGTGACTTCTGCAACAGGTTGATAGAAAGCGGTCTTTCTTTTGTTTGCCAGTACTTGGTAGAATGTTTTATTATTTCTCCAACTGCAACTTATTTTTCTTCTCCCGCACAGTAGTGCTATGTTTTCTCTGTACTATTCCAACTTCTCACGCAATGGGGGTATTCCCTGGGAGACGGGCTTCTCCTCTATTAATAGTTCGTCTAGGTCACAGGGCGCAGTGTCCCGGTGGGTATGCGGAGAGCTTTTGATGTTCGAAAGCTCTTCCAGATGCTGATTCAGAGCCCGTATATTTCAGCAGTTCTGTTTACTCCTGCAGGGATCCGCCCAGATAGGTGGGGTCAGGGGCGGGGTGAGTTGTGAGAGGTGGCCCAGAACAATGGCGGCGACCACCACCACAGCCGGTCCTGCTTCCACAGCTCTCTCCCCTTTGCTGGAACTAGTTGGGCTGTGAATTTGTGTTTGCGGTCCACAGATCTCAAAAGAGCAAATTTTCTGTTGTTTTGATCTGACACTGCTACTGTTTCGCTTCTAGCACGGGGCAGGTGGGGGCGGGGCGAGCTCTGGGAGGGGAGGGAGGGGCGGCTAGTCTCAGTGCCTAAGGCTCTGTTCTCTGCTCGGCAGTGCGGGCTTAAACCACCGTTTTCAGCCTTTTTCCCTCAGTCTTTTCTCCGAGGTCTCTGCCGTGAGCGTTGGGTTCAGCCGTGTTATATGCTGTCCCCTCAGCTCTGTGGAGCCCTGGCGGAGCCCTAGCAGTCCGAGTTCTTCCCTCTCCCGCAGCTGCGGTGGTTCCGGGAAGCAGCGAGCTCGGCGCACTGAGCGAGGTCTGCGTCCTGCGCCCGCGCGGCTCCGTCTCCGCGCGCTTCTCCCTTCCCTCCTCCCTCCACTCGCACGAATCTCCCACCTGTAGGTGATTTCAGTCGGTAGTGGGCCTCTTCGTGTTGCTTGTCTGCTGTGCAGGGAGTCCTTTGTGGAGTTTTTGTTGTTCGATTCTTTGTAAATTCCAGGGGAGCTTTACAGAGGCTCACCTCACGCCGCCATTTTTCCGGAAGTCTAGGATAATAGTTTTGAGAGTGACAAACCACATGGTGAACAAAATTTATCAATCTAAGAAAGACAACGAAATCTTTGTTTATGTTAACTGTGTGCTGTTGGCTGACGTTTTGAAAAATTCATTTAGAAAAATTCTTTTGAAAAATTCATTTAGAAAAATTCATTTAGAAAAAAGTAAGTAGAGACTGGCAAAAATTGTGACAAACTATGAAGTTGGAATTTTACCAAGTGAGACATAAGATATATAATCTTCACTGCAGCCAAGGTTGTGCTGGAAAATTCACCCAGTCACTCAAATGGATGATAAATGTGACATTTTGTGTTATATTTGCACAATCAAAAAAAATTTAAACAGATATATTTGTGCAGTTCCCTTTGAAATTAATGGGGGGGAAAAAACAGAAAAACTTAAATAAGAGTGCCTAACATAAATGTGTTGTCAGCATCAAGAAAGTTCCTGCATTTCTGCAGATACAAGGAAGTCATAGATTCACCGGTCCTTCATCAGCCAATCTCTTGCAAAGTGGCCACTACGATTGCATGAAGCATATAAAACAAAACCTCTGAAACAGTTCATCCCCACTGAGATTTAACAAACTAAACTTCCTTTAATAATTCTTCCATATGCCTAAATAATTCCCTCTGGAATATTAACTTACCCAGTTAAGAGAAAGAAGAAATGAGCATACCATATTTTACATTTATCCAGAGTCACTTGGAAAGCCATTAACTGGTACCACATGGGGATGCTGACCTGCTAGAGTGAAGTTGTCTTTGTGTCTTTTCATTTGCAGGAGGCTGAGCCTTGGAAAGCATACTGGATTGCCAGCTGGATACTTGATATAGGGCCAAGACTTTATTACTTATTAGCTGAGTAAACTTGAACTGGTCCCACTTTTCTCATCTGTAAATTGAATAGAAAAACATGGTAACAAAGGAAGAGTATTGTACCTCTCTTTAAACATTCACCACAGGTTCTATGCTAGAGAGTTGGACCATGCTTGACTCCACTGTTTTATCAGTAATAGCAAACACTTATTAAATGTCAGTGAAATGTGTTCAGTACTAGCATGGAAAGATAAGTAAAAAGTACTCCTTCCCTTATACTCATTAGGGTTCACAAATGGGTAAATTACAGAACAATGAAAATGCTTTTAAATAGAATGTGCTATGGCAGCCCAGAAAATGTCCTCAAGTTGTTTATATGTGCCTGGTCTGAAGAACACGGAGACTATTCCAACAGAGAAGGGGAGAGAGGCATGAGGAGATGAAAGGACATTCCTAAAAACGCTCAGAAACAGTTTAAGAAAATCCAAGGACATTGAGCAAATACCCCAAAGTGGCTTCCAAATAGGGAGATGATATTGGGAAAGGGCAAGATGAGAACAGATTGTGAAGGGCCATGATTGCCCTGGTAAGGAATTCAGGCTTCATCCTATGGGCTTTGGGGACCATCAGAGACTTTTCACCCAGGGAAGTCCCTAATCAGTTTGTTGTTCAGTTCACCAGTGTCAGCCTCTACTCTCCCAGTCACAGTGCCGACATGGACCAATTTTTCTTATGCAGAAACATCAAAGGCAGCTTTATACCCAGCACCATCGGTACGGTTACCCCCACGCTACCAATTTTGATAAATCATAACTGAAATTGTTCCTAATTTATGCTGCTGCCATTTAGGAACACTTTGCATTCTAGATCGTGTGTATACAAAATACAGGAGAAATCTTCCTCTAGCGTATATTTAGGCAGATTTGCTTGTTTTATAAGCTGTGCCTCCAGCTCTTTCAAACCATTAAGATACATTTCTTTTTCTGGACCGTATATCATGTATTTGTATTCTGAAAGAGTTAATGTAACTCCCAAATGTGTCTAACTTATTCCCTGAGAGTATCTGAACTATAATGGAGGAATCTTTCTTATTTAGAGTTAAAAAAAAAAGCCAGCCTTTATGTAACATCTTCAAACACAGTACTATACAAGTTAAAAGCCTCTTACAGATTAAAAAGAAAGAAAAAAGAACAGGAGAAATGATAGTTTCTGTCTTTGAGAGTTGACAATTCACTGAGAAGCTGCATAAGCACAAATGAAATGATTGAAAATACTTCATTAAAAATATATTAAGGAGCAATTTGAATGTGATATTCTTCAAACACACAATCTCCCCAAAACAAGATTTCAGTATCTTTTAGGTGATATCTCTCCTAGAACATGCCATGCCACTATGCCTTATCAGTGCTTTTAAAATAAAGCTCACGAGGTAGAGAATTTTAAAATATAACTTTACTTGGTAAATATCATTATTCTAATTTTGACCTCTTACTGCTTGCTCTAATATAAGCCTATTTCTTCACCAAGAGTTCTCATGCTTAGGTAAAGAAAATTATGTATTTTCCCCAGCTTTTTATGCACTTATTTTGAAAGGTGCTAGTTCTGAAAACAAAATTTTGTAGAGAAAGTATTCAACGCCATATTTTCCCCAGAATGATGGGAGCTGCATAGAAATTAAAGGGATCGGCTCAACATTCTCCCCACCCCTCACTCAGGGCATTCATACCAATAGGACCACACAGAAATGGTTTATAAATGGACAGTGCAGACCCACAATTCCTTATTTACAATTCTAAAACCCTCAAAACTCCGAACACCAGGCATTCTTCTAACTCACTGGTGACAAAATCTGGCCTGCGCTGATAATTAGATACATTAGTTATTCCATTTAGTATGAACATATTTTTCTACAGAAATATAAATGTGTTTGCCCCATTCCCCACTGAGCACAAGTATATAATTTATGCTTTATTTTATCATTTAAAAATGTTAAAATTCTGGGCCAGCCCGGTGGCTCAGGTGGTTGGAGCTCAATGCTCTTAACTCCCAGGGCTGCAGGTTCTATTCCCACATGGGCCAGTGGGCTTTCAACCACAAGTTTGCCGGTTCAACTCCTCGAGTCCCGCAAGGCATGGTGGGCTCTGCCCCCTGTAACTAAGATTGAACACGGCACCTTGAGCTGAGCTGCTGCTGAGCTCCTGGATGTCTCAGTTGGTTGGAACGCATCCTCTCAACCACAAGGTTGCCGGTTTGACTCCCGCAAGGAATGGTGGGCTGCGACCCTGCAACTAGCAACAGCAACTGGACCTGGAGCTGAGCTGTGCCCTCCACAACTAAGACTGAAAGGACAACTTGACTTGGAAAAAAGTCCTGGAAGTGCACACTGTTCCCCAATAAAGTCCTGTTCCCCTTCCCAATAAAACCTTAAAAAAAAAAAAAGTTAAAATTCTGAATTATTAAACAAATTTGGCCCCAGGGGTTTCAGATAACAAATAATGGCCCTGTATTGCAGCCATTTATTAAGCACCTTTCACATACAAGGTACTATATGCATGTCATCTCATTTGATCCTCATTGTGCCCTATGAATAAGGTATGAATATTATTGTTTTACCAATGGGGCAACTGAGGCCCAGCAAAGTTAAGTAAGTCATGCAAGATCATTTATCTATTAGTGATAAAGCAAAGATTCAAACTCAGGTCTTCCGGATTCCAAAGCTCATGTTCATTTCCTTTCTCTGCTGCTTCCTTCTCACCATGTCCCCATCCACCAGCGCCATCAATGGTGAGCCATGGCTCCTCTCATCCTTCAAGACTATGTAGATGCTGAGGGAGACAAAAGGGTGAAGCGTCTATGAAGAACTAGTTTCTCTTCTTGCCCCTTGGAACTATTAGTGGGTGTCTTCTTGCAAGACCTACATTTTTATGCTGATTCGTTGCCATCTAGTGGTTATTTTTAAGATCAGTTTTACATAAAATATTAGGATGATGTAGCATCATTTCTAACAGGCAGGGGATTTGGTCCTTGGATGCTTTTGAAAAAAAATAACACGATTTGCAGTTAAAAAAAAAGAAAGAAAACAACTAACCTGAGCAAATATTTATAAAATGAAATAAATTTTTATTTTCACATTCTTCAGGTAAAGGATTAGCAAGATGGACGGGTTTTGCTAAGGCTTTATAAAATCTCATCTATTAGACCGGACCTAAATAATCGTATTAAACCTCTACGGTAGGCTGCTTAGGAAAATGAAGGCTTTCTCTAAAACTGTTTAATCATCTTTTCTCTAAAGATTGCCAGGGATTGTCTCTGTTCTAATTATAATATTTACAATGCAAATTGAGGGTTGCAATGAATATTCTCTTCATGAAATTAAAAATAGTTATTCATATGCTCATTTACATGCATTCCTCTGCAAGACAGAAATTCTCATCTTTGGTAACAATGACATAACTTATAAATTTGAAGGTGTGTCAAAAGGAAATTATAATATTACCCATCAAAAGACAAGTTTTTAGGCATTATAAATACTTATTTAGTGTATTTCAGTTTAACAATATTTATTGAGCTTCTGGAAAGTTCTGCAATAGATTCAAATATGGGCTCAGCAGTTTCTTGGCCTCAAGTTACTTAGAATCTAGAGAAGGGAGATTGGCAGGTACCTCGTTAAAAGGAAATACACATGCAAAAGAGTGATGCAAGAGAATCTGTCTAATATACTTGGAAATTGAAATACTACAGGATTAAATTCCTGAAGAGGCTCATTACCTTGCTAGTTTCAGAGTCCAGGGCCTGAGAACTTTATAACACCAAAGTGTTTTCAGATAAATTGACATCAACCTTAACTATATAATTAATGGACCACAAGAGAGTTAAAGTTGCTTTGGAGTTATAATTTTATACTTGGGTGACCAATGCACAGCCTGCTCTGTGTTCTTCCAGCCTAATCCTGTCAGAAGGAAAGTCACGTGAATGTCATAATCAGGTGAGTCTTCTATTACATGTTGCCTGTGGGTTAAATATTGAATCTTGTTAAGAGGGAATATGTTATAATGAAGTGGATTCCAAAAATTCATTGTATTTTAACATTATATGCTTGAAATTAAAAAAAAAAAGTATTGTACTTGCTGGAAATGTAAGGCTATGATGAGGGGCCACTAGCCAGGGGACCCTAGGTATTTTCTTTTCTGAAACCTAACAATTCTTATTACAACTAAGTAGTAGCCCATTGCCATTAGTCTCCGCTTTTTATGCTTTGGCATGTCTGTCCCATGTTCCCTGGTTTCTTGATTCTGAGTTGTGATAGTGCTTTGCTTTGGTATAAATATTTATTTGTGGGATACTGTTCACAGATTTCATTTCATCCAAGTAAAAATGCAATTGTAATGTGATTTTTATATTTTTGTCTCCGGATGTGTGCAGGCTCAATAAGAGTAAAGGGAATAAAAGGCAAGACTCAACACAGCACAGAGCAACCCAAATTACAACAGGGAAGATGGAAAGTATGTGTCACACTGGAGAGGAGCTACTGAACCACTTCCCAGAGGCATCATATGTGGCTGACAGCAGAGAGGAAGGGACAGGGACTCTGCATAGCATTTGACTGCCCCACTTTTAATGAAGACTCAGTACATCCTTCGTTTATTCTTGAAATCGATCCAAATCCTCACTAGAGAAACAGGAGGTTCTCATTTAGGGATGGCCAGTGTGGAATGAACCCTTTTGTCCATTTGGAAAATTAAATTAATGAGATTATCAAAATGATTTCCAGAGTTCCTGATATACGTATAACTTCATCTGAGCCTTTAAAAAAACAAGGCTTTTGATGAGGTGTAAAACAATGTGCTTATTGAAAACACATACTCTCTTAGAAGGTGGTAATAGACTCTTATGTAAGGCCACACACCAAATCTAAATGCAGACTGTTTAAGATTAAACTGGACTAGATACCGTGCCCTTGGGCAAATTCCTTAACCCTTCTGTACCTAGACTCCATCTCCTGTAAAGTAGGAAAATAATAGGCCTCATCTATTCCACAGATTGAAGGGTTATTCCAAGGATTGAATGAATGAATACAAGCATATAAGGCACTTAAGTGTAATGCCTGGAACAGAGAAATCCCTCAGTAAATATTAGCTGTAATTATTACTGAAATTATTATTTATTTACAATGAAGTTTTGAGTTAGCTTTAAATAATTCAATACAAAAATATTTACCAAGTGGCTATTATATGCAACAAATAGTAAAATGAACATTCATATAAAAAGAAAAGGTCAATATTATTCTCTTTATGGAAAGAGAAATTAACGATAATTAGTCAAGTACAATGGGAAATGCTTTACATATTTTAACTAATTTAATATTCCCTGGGGGGTCATACTTTATAAACATTTCACAGTCAAGAAAACAAAGAATTAGAAAAGTTAAATAATATATCATACAATAACAGGGAATTGGAATTCAAAACCAGGTATATCTGATTCCAAAGGATTAGTTCTACTGACACCTCAAGTTCAGGTTTACTTGTTAAAACACAATTGGGTATTAATTTTCCTCTTAGCTTCATGGGATCTAAAATAAAAATAGAAACAGGATTGATGGATTTTTTTCTTTAAAGGAATCAGACTACTCCATCAGAAAAACAATAACAACTAGGGGTTTAAGATCTAAAAGGAATTCAGAAGTATATATTGAAATTTTTAATTGGCAATATTCTCAAATGCAGTACTGTATTATAAAAAAACAAACACAAAGTTTCTTTGAGTAATTGACTTTTTCATAAACGTCCCTTGCTGAATCCACCTTGCTAGAGATATTTCTGGAGGCAGTGCTATATAATGGCATATAGATATATTGATAGTTTCACGGGCTCTAACTCATTTTAAGGAGACAGTTCAAAAAACTTAAAGGACCAAATGTTAAGCACGTTCTTTGGAAAATTTCTTATATATCAAATCTTGACTGGGGTTTCTTCAGGAGCTAGTCAGTAATCCAGTTAGCAGTGAGCTCTCAGAAAATAACGAAAGTACCAGGGCAAAACCTTATTCAGGATTCAGTGTAACTTTTTTCAATATTTTTATTAAAAACATTTTAAATGCCAGTACTCACCAACTGTGCAAAGAAAAATGATGAAACTAAAACTCCCAACCTCCAATGCTTATAGGAAAAGGAGAGACAAATTCAATAATTAAAAAAAAAAAGCAATTTCAATTTGTGGCTTCCATGGAGTTCCATGCACCCTATGAATTTAGAAATATTTTTAAATGATGAAATCAGCAATGTGTGAGAGATCCTAAGTAGGTCACTGGTTTTTTGGAAACCTGAGGCAGTACACAAACAGTGGACTAATTTTCACATAGAGAGTCTGATGATAGAGTTAATGTTTGTAAAATGTATAGATCTTTGGTGAACACTTAGAAAAATGACAGAAATTAAGCATTAGTGTTCTGCCTAGTTTTTGTTGTTGTTTTAGCCTCTTTGCAACCTTGGAAAAGAGTATTTCTACGCATACACTTCCACTCACGTAGAAAGCTCCCGTTTACATCTCCAGTCCACGTGACTCTCCGGGAGTCATATAGTCAACTGACTACTGGACATCACTTCAAAATTTACATAAGAAGGACTGAGCAACCTAGTTTTGTCAAAGTCTTATCCATTGCAATAAATAGCAATGTCATGCTTCCAATTGTTCAGACAAAAAATTCTGGAATCATCCTTGGTTCCTTTTTTCTATCAAAGGTCCCTTGATTATGTAAGCAAACCCCATCAGCTCTGTTTTCAAAATCTACCCAGAACCCCACCATCTCTTTCCAGCCTCACAGCCACCCTGATTCATGTCACCATCATCTCCCCCTTAGGTCATTACAATAGCTTTCAACTGGTTTCCCAGATTCCTTCATTGTTGCCTTTGGTCAATTTTCAAAACAGCAGTTAGAGTGATTCTCTTACAATGTTATGACAGATCATGTCAATCTGTTGCCCAAAATCTTTCAATGATTTCCCTTCCTACTCAGTAATAGCCAACATCCCTATAATGGCTGATGGCCCTGCACTCGCTGTGGGTCCCTGCTCCTTGGCTCTCCGAACTAGTTTCTTCTCTCTCTCTCTCTCTCTCTCTCTCTCTCTCTCTCTCTCTTCTCCCCTCTCCCCTCTTCAGACAGTTTGAACTGTAATACACCAGCTCACTCCTAAGGATCTGTCCTGGCCTTTTCTGCTGTCTGACACCCATTTTGCCCCATAGCCCCTCATCTCACCCCTCCTTTCTCAGTGGTATGTACCTTCTTAGTGAAGTCTTTCCTCCTGGTATCTAAAAGCTGCAAAATCTTCTCTTCATACCCTTTCTCTACTTTGCTATTCTTTTGAGCATTCATCATCATCTAACTCATTATGTGCTTTATTTTATATGGCTCTCTAACAGCTGACCCTGTCAGAATGTAGTTCCAGAAGCAGGGGGCAGGCATAATTTTTGAATTCCCAGTGTCTATCACTGGTACCTAGTGAAAGACCAGCAGGGCTATATCTAGGTTTATGAGGCCTAAAGCTTATATATGAAGTAAGACAATTAAGTTTGTGAACTCATCCCAGAAAAAGTGCTACATACCTCATTGTTGAATATCACTACGGCCACCTTCGAAGTACTCACCTTGGGAAGCTATGCACTGACTCCAGTGCCTAATCCACCGTTTAAAGCAATTTTAGAACTCTTCTTCTGGAATGGCCATCAGAGCTGTCATCATATTACCCTTGATGTCCTGAATGTTATCAAAATGTCTTCCTTTCTTCCTTTGTCTTCGGGTAAAGAAAAACGTCATTGGGAGCCAGATCAGGTGAGTAGGGAGGGTGTTCCATACAGTTATTTGTTTACTGACTAAAAACTCCCTCACAGATAGTGCCGTGTGAGCCTGAGCATTGTTGTGATGCAAGAGCCATGAATTGTTGACAAAAAGTTCAGGTCGTTTTCATTTAAATTTTTCACGCAGCCTTTTCAGCACTTCCAAATAGTAAACTTGGTTAACTGTTTGTCCAGTTGGTACAAATTCATAATGAATAATCCCTCTGATATCAAAAAAGTTAGCAACATAGTTGCAATAAATTCACGCACTTAATTGTCAGATCTCGTATACATTCTGAAGGACTCCCTTTAAAAAAAAAAAAAGAATGCAAAATTGCCAATACAAAATTAGGTATAAAAGTGAATATTTATTTAGAATTATAAATCACAATAAATTATTTTTAAATAGTCAAAAACTAGCATAAAAATTATCACATCCAAAAAAATGATATACTTACTAATTATGTAGTCATATCTATAATACTTTTTCTCTACAGTTTTAGCTATATCCCTTTATGTCTTTTTATGAAAAAAAGAGGTATTAGAGAAAATATTACATAGAGAAAATTGGAAAGTAATTTGATATTTCCTCTGGCACATTTGATTCAAGTTTTATTTTGCCTTTCTTTTATTGATTGTTTGATTCATTGTTTAGTTTGTGTTGATAGTTCAGCTTTAAAACTCATTATTGGTAATCTCACATAAGTCATTAGGATTGTTGTCAATTTGGAAAAATGCCTATCATGTTTCTTTCATGTAGAGTTGTAGGATTTCAAGTTCTTGTGCAGTAACCAATATTAAATACTCTTTGAACTGATGACATTCAACAGTTTGTCTTTGATGTCCTCATTGTAATGGCCTAATAGGAGTTTCATGTTATCTTTTTAAATGTCAGTATTTCATTTTGATAAACTTGCAATTTCACATACTAATTCATTATTTTTAGTACCTAGGTCTGTACCCTACAAAACTAGGAATTCTGATAAAATCCAGTACGTGTAATTCTCTTCAAAAAGAAGGTATTGCCTGGTACATTTATAATTGCATCCATTGCATTTTTTTACTATATTCCTGACCAGAGAGAACTTCTGTTTTGACCAGGAGTCAATGAGAATTGATTTTCTACTTTGAATTTTATGTATCTGGCGATTGGAAGAATTCTCCAATCTAGCTCTGGCTAGTTTCTCCTCTCCTATCCACATGTTTATGGTGTTAAGTACTATAGGACATATTCATAGTTCAACATGATCTCTGGTCACTTTTATAGCAAAACCTTGGGAAGATTGATGCAGTAAGCAGTAGGCATAATCCTGGAAACCCTTCCTACCCCAGATGTTTAGCAGTAGCCTGACTACATACAGAAGTGACTATGGACTACATACAAATAGCCATGAAATCTAAGCTAAATGCATCTTCAGTCAGCTATCCCTCAGCCAGATCCCCAGAAGTGCCTGGAGCCCTCCATTCCCAGAAAATACAAGGGGAAGTCTGAGTGGAAAGTGACAATGGTCTTAACTGATTATGGTGAAATATCTTATTGAGATTTTTACAAAAAACATGACCAAATGAATGCATCGATACAGGCTCGCCTAAGACTTTGAAAAGGACCTGAGCAAGTGAGGAGCCCTGGAGGTTAAGTTTTCATTAGCTTCATAATAAATTAGTTTTTGAGACTGAATAAATATTTGTTGAATAAAGTAAGGAAGGAATAAGCAATATCCAAGACTGAAACCCAGATCTCCAAAATCCAAATACCATGATATTCCTATAATGCTGCTGAATGTGGTGCAATCTTATGTAATGAGGAATTCAAGCTACTCACCCACTGAGCCATTAGGAATACTCTCAATGCCCCTTAGGTGAAGGAGACATGCGAGGATTATGTGGTGGTGGAGAGGACAGCATAAAGAAACACTGAAGAAATGGTGGAAATAGTATTTTAAAACTGGTAAGCATTCTATTCATGCCCCTGTCACTGCCCTGAATCAGAGAAACCAGGAGGCAAATGACTCTGTGACTTTGGGCAAGTAACTTTACAGCTCAAAGCCTGAGTTTCCCCATCTAAAAATGTCTGGCCCAAAGTGAGAAGTCAGTAAATAGTAGCCTCCATTGTTGTTGCTGTAATGGGAAGACTACCCTAATACATGATTGATTACTCACCTCGAACTCCTTTGGCCACCTTTCTAGAGCCTGCTATCTCTCTTTTTAAAACCATGCCTCAAAGCAAACGACATGGGGTCCCACATCTATCTGTTCCTTGTGCCTGGTACACCCAAGACCTTAGAGTAGGTAGGACCCCTCCTAAATCAGGAAATCAGTCATTTTAGCCATCGCCCTCACTATTTCTGCATTCATCTTGTGTTTTTACCATTCAGCTAAGAGCTTTTTCTGAAGACAACCTCTAAACTGGTTGCCTTAGCTTAGTCCATTAATGCCTTTTACAAGAAGTTAGACTAATATTAGAGGAGGATGAACAATTTTTCTGCCCACTATATTAGAGAGAATTTTAAAACTGTAAGATTAATGAGTTCACTAGATATGGCACACTCAATGGGCCTCTAGTTGACCAGTCCCTGCCAGCTCAATATTAGCATTAAGTTTTAGAGAAGGAAATGCAATTGAAGACTGATATTACCTAAAAAAAATACCTACAATCACTGACAAAATATTATAGCAATGAACAAAAAAAGATGCCCCCTCTTAAAGTCAATGATATTCTTTGTGAATCAGATTTGAAAGCTAAAAGTCTACTTTAAACTAATTGCATTTGAAGATCTTCATTCATTTCTTTCTTGTGGTGGAAAAATCCCAATTTTACGTGGCGGGGTTTGTCAGTGGCTACTGCAATGAGAAAAAAGGCAAATGACCCTTTGGGGGGGCCATGGGAGCTACGGCCAATAGCAATGACAGGTGGATTGCTTACTCTGCCAATATTAATTTGAGATGTTTCCAAGCACAAATAGAACTTTTATTGTCATAGGGGGTAAATGTCCATTGAGAAAGCGATTTTGGGGTTCCTATCTTGATTATAAAAGTAAATACTATTAAATGTGTATGTCAATGGGCAAGAGTGATATGAAAATTTAATAAAAATACAAAGCAGTTATTTGGAAAGTAGAAATGTGTACTTTTGAAATCATCTCTGGAATTTATAAGCAGATACATCAATCTTATTTAATCTAATCTAATTTAATCAGTGCCAATTTTGTGGACCAGTAATTTTAAATTGAAATGATTTTTTTTCTTTTAGAACATTCAATATTTGCACATTAAGCCTCTAATTTCCTTATCAAATTTTGTACCCACTTGCTGACCTGTAACTGTGCAGTGGGTTGATCATGTTCATTCTCAAGGCAAGTGCTTTTTTCCAGGTGCATTTCTTTTCTAGCCAATTTCATGATGAACACTGGCCTCGATTATACACTTTCTAAAATCAATGAGAAGGATTTATTGCTACCTTCTCCTGATGTAGCACACACATTAGTGAGACAATACTCTTGTCTCATTTTGTATACTTTTTTCTTTCCAGTAATATTGATTGCCCCATTTTTCTCAGTTCTTTTTGTGAAAGCCCATGAGTGTGAGGGGCAGACAGCTCATTTGTTAAATGAGTCCCATGGCAGATGAAATTAGTTCATACTTCTTTCTAGGGGCTTTCTTTGCCAGAGTTAAAGTCATTCTTTAGTAACAAAGCACCACAAATGCCAATAAAGTAGTTTAGATAAAATGAGTCCCAAGACCAAGGATGACAACAATTACAACAGACTTGCCCGCAGTTCTGTACAATCATTTACCCTGAAAGTTGGACCTTAATTCCCAGTAGGAGATCTTAAAGATGTTGCAAAATTGGAACAGATTAATTATAATGGTCTATTCTGAGAGCGCTTAACACCCACAGTCTAGGAACCTATATATCTGGACCTTTGACCATAGCCTGAGAATATTTGAATAGTGTGGATGAACAGATCTTCTTCCTCATGGAACACATTTTCCTAGCTAGCCTGTGGAGTGTTCCTCAAAGGACAACACTAATGTTTAAAAGGAATATCTCTGAATTCTAAGTATTTTTTGTTAAAAGGATTAGTTCTTCTCTCCTTCTATCTAAGCACAGGTCTCATACATGCTGTAATCAATGTTAACAACTTCGAAACTTATCTTTAACAATGATAGGCATAAGCAATAGTCCTACCTCTGAGGAATTAGTGCATGGGTGAATATTCGGGCCTAGAGTAGAGGTTTCTAACTAGGACTACCAGCTAAAATATAAGACGCTCAATTAAATGTGAATTTCAGATTAATAATGAATAATTGTTGAATACAAATATGTGCCATGCAATATTTGGGACGTACTTATACCAAAAATTTATTCACTGTTTACCTGAAGTTCAAATTTAATTGGGTGTCCTATATTTTATTTGCAAATCTGCCAACCCGATTGGCTCCCCTTAAAGACTAAAAACATGTATCATCAACATTCAGACAATATTATGCAACTATCCAACATCAATGCAGGAGAGTCAAACCCAAATAGCTGACATATGGAAGGGGTCATTCTAGTCCAGTTCCAGCATGTCATTTTCTAAAAGATCTGGGTCTTGAGCCAATAGTATGTTCTCCCTTTTAGTAGTTATAGCAAACACTAAGGATTGGCCACCACAAGCCATTCACAATTGCTTGTATCCTTGCCTTCCTTTATTACAAGGTCTGAGAAGATAAAATTTTCACTTTCCCTCACAGCCTATAGCAAGGAATGGCCATATGACCCACTCTAGTGGATGAAATCCAAGTTGGAATCACTGGGTGATACTTCCAGGAAAGCTTTTATGAAAGGGATGTCCTGTTTGTTTGTTTCCTTTGGACTTTTTGCTCCCTTCCCATTTTTCTTGCCTGGGACATGGATGTGTGGCCTAGGGATACAGAAAACATCATGCAGCGATGAAGCTACAAAGCCTGAAGATGAAAATCTTTGTACTCTGTCAGGGAGAAAAGAAGGAATGGGCAGACTTCTTGTTCCCTAAGACATATAATGAGTTGAATGATGGCCCCCAAAAAGATACGTACACATCCTGACCCCCAGAACCTTATTTGGAAGTGACCTTATTTGGAAAAAGGATCTTTGCAAAAAGGGTCTTTTTGCAAAAAACAAACAAAACAAAAACAAAATTAAAAACCTTGTAATAAAGTTAAGAATCTCAAAATGAAGTCATCCTGGGTTATCCAGGTGGACCCTAAATCCAATGACAAGAGACAGAAGAGGAGAAGACACAGGATAAGAAGAGAGGGCCATGTGAAGACAAAGGCAGAGACTGGAGTGATGCAGAGACTGGAGTGATGCAGCCACAAGCCCAGAGACACCTGGAGCCACCAGCAGCTGGAAGAGGCAAGTAAGGGTTCCCCCAAAAGCCTTCAGAGGGGCCTGGCCTTACCAAAACCTTGATTTTTGACTTTGGTCCTCCATAACTGTAAGAGAATACATTTCTGTTTTTTTAAATGATGAAATTTATGATAATTTGTTACTATAGTCCTGGAAAACCAATATACTTTCTATGCCACATTTTGCCATGTCTCCTATATGTTTCCACCATGATCCTAATTCAATTGTGCCTTCCATTTTTCCTTTCTAAAAATCAAATGATAAAAATATATCATGTACTAATAAATAGACTTGGATGAGTTAAATAAATAGAAAATACAACGTAATATAGTACTGTTTATCATGTGGTGAAGATATGTAGATTGATACCTATTTCTAGTTATATACTTTCCAACAAATCCTCTTTCTCTACACTCCATACTCTATATGGGTGCATGTGTACATAACTTGTTACACCACCGCTAAAAATATAGATAAATTATAAAAATAAATGTCCATATTATATAAAATATACTTTAAATATAAATTATATAAATTATATGTATATTAAATCATTTATATTATAACTTAATTTATTTATATAAACATATTTAAATTTAAATATATAAAACACAAATTATTTTAAATATCTAATTTTTTGTGAACATATTCCAAACTAAATACATTTATAAAAAATTCACTTTAAGAATCACATTAAAAGAAGCCCTGCTTTTAAAATGTAAATATCACAATTAGAAAAATAAATTTTAGCTTCATCAGATTTTCAGCAGTCTAGGTACTTCTAAAATTAATTTTAATTGCTAAAGGTAGCACCTGTATTGATTTTAAATGAAGAGATGAAAGAAATGACAACTTAAGGTTTTCATGTTGGATTTCGTTTCCCGTTTTAGGGAATTCAGGAAATCATTATTGCTAAGAAAAGAAAGACCATTGCAACAGTGAATAGAGTGCTTTTGGAGCTAGGCGCATCCAGGCTGTAGGTTCAGGCAATGGACATGAGAAGGTTGGAGGTAGGTTGCTAATTAAACTAGACCAGTGGATCTTAATCTCGACTATACTCGAGAATCACTTAGGGAGCTTTTACAAAATGTGGGCCCTACCGGGAAAGATTCTGATTCTATTAGTCTGGAATGGGGGCCCATTGTGGGTATTTTTAAAAGTTTCCAGGCCATTCTCATGCACAGACAGGGCTAAGAACCACTAATCTAGACTAGCAGCTTGGAGAGTCACAAAATCTCACTCTGAAGAAGGTGTGATCAAAACACAGAGATGAGGAGAACAGTCATACCATCATCGAGTAGCCACCACAAGCCATGTGATGGTCTATTGTTCCCATGGTTCGGTTGCTCCTCACAGCAATCACACAAGGTAGACACTGTCTGCATTTCACATCTGAGAAAAGTGAGGCTCAGGAATATTAAGTAACTTGCTCAAGAGCACAGTCCTAAAAGCAATAGAAGTAGGTGTGAATAAAGCTCCATATTCCTCAAATTTGATGCTGTTTCCACTGTTTCTTGTATGTTTCCTACTATTGCTGCTGCTGAGAAAAACATGTAAATATATAATTTTGGGCCTCATTACTGACCCTTATGAAATGTGTAGAGCTACTGGCTACAGACTGCTTGTGGCAAATGAAAGAAAAAAAATTTTGATTCCAAATGTAATGTTCATCCTCAAAGCCAAACAGATTCATCTGTACAGAGTTATGTGATATCTTTGGGGTTATCAGCTTGGCTAGGCTGAGCTACAGTCCCAATTATTCAATCAGGCACTAATCTAGTTGCTGCTGTGATGGTATTTTGCAAATGTCATTAAGATCCACAATCAGTTGACTTTGAGTTAGTCAAAAGGGATATTATCCGTCATGGTCCTGACCTAATAAGGTGTGCTCTTTAAAGAGAGCTGGGGCCGTCCCTCAACTCAGAGACTCCAAATATTGTGTTCCCTGGGGGGGGGGGGGGGCGTGGTTCACCCTGTCATAATATTCTTTTCCTGACCATGTGCACTGTAGACTTCAGGCTTGTTTAATTTGCCCCCACATTGTGTTATATTTAAAATCTCCTACTGACTCTGCTCTTCTTTTTGAACCCTGACTGGTACAAATTCAGTGTGAAACAAACACCAAAAAAACTACGTATTTATGTGTACATATCTTTGCTTTTAAAGAACTGTTTACATATGTTCACTTAGCAAACCATGCATTGCTCTAAGACAACTTATCATCCAAAGAGATCCTGTTTTTTCTTTTCCTTTTATTTCTTTTTTCGCTTTAGACCAGTGGTCCTCAAAGTGTGCCCCCCACCTGACCCCACCAATAGCATCCTTACCAGTAGAGAATGTGTTACCAGGGCAAATTTCTCTGGCCCCACCCCAGGCCTACTGCATCAGAAACCCTGGGTCTGGTCTCTAGCAGTCTATGTTCTAAGAAGCTCTTTATTCTGATGCATGCCTGAGTTTACAATCCAGTTTAGATAATGATGTAAGTTATAGATATTTGCAAAAATTTTCTTACATCACAGAACGTGAGATTTCATACAATGACAAAACTGAAGGACTCCTAAGTTTATATACAACGCATGTCTCATTGGTTCATTTTAGAGCCTGCTGCATCTCTGCTTTGGCAAGAAGCTCTCCTGAATGGATCAATCAAGCTTTGCCTACAGGGGAGTGACCAGTGCAGACCAGCAATCTTCCAGTCCATAGTACTGACATCAGGGTCGTGGTGGCTTTACGGTTTCATGTGTCATTGCTCACTATCCAACTCTTGGGTAACAGAAGCTGTTATTTGGGCCCATTAAAGTCAGAGAATGGTTATCTCCAACCAGAATCCTTCCTATTCCCTGATTCTCATACTTGCATTTCAAACTACAAGGATAGGCATTTACCCCAGCTATAGTCCTATATGTTTAGGAGTGATTAGTGTCTCCCAGATTAATTTAGCTGATGACAGGTTGTGCTCATAGGGATTACTCAGTGCATTTGATGCCGACTTTGGCCTTTTTGTTTTACTTGACCTATATCTATAGGCTGGACTCCTTACCCCAGCCAGTCATGTCAGAAATCCATGGTTTTTGTCCCAAGTGAAACTGGGCAAGTCAGGTCATTGTAAAAAAAATCTCTCCTTGGAAAATTAACTCACAGTGCTCAACCGATGGTGGGCCAGTGGCATCAACCCAAACTCTTCTTAAACATCAGAAGGAAGTTACTCTGCATATCCTATCAGCCCTTAGTGAGCATCCTTGCATTCTTATAGGGAGTAAAACCCTTTTTCATGCTTACTTGTGTACTTAGCTTTCTGTACTGAATCAATACCATCTTGACGTCTCAATGTGAGGAAGAATGAGAACTAGGATGACTGTTGGTGCAAATTGGAATAACTTAGTTTACTGGAGTTTAACATCTTTGCATTTCCAAATTCAACTCTATTTGCATGAGAATGTCTTATTTCTTCTCTAGGATAAGAATTCATGTGCAATGTTCTTATCACAAGCCAAGATTACCGACTAGATGGTTTGGAGCCAAGCAGAAAGGTAGCAATGTAGCATTATCATTCTCAAAACACCTTATTCTTTTTTAAAGTTCATGGTAATTTTTGTAATATATACTCACATCACACCCCTATTTGAGAATGGTAAAAACTATTTTCTCTAAATAGATTCAGGAGGGTAGGGGAGGAAGAAAAGTTAAGCTGAAAAAGTGAAGTCAAACATCATAACTTGGTAAGTTAGGTTGGATTAGTTCATTCATTCATCCATTCATTTCTTCATTCATTTACTTAGTGAATATTTGATGAGTACCTCCAATTATATGCCAGGCTTCAGTTATGAACAATTGAGTTGAGGTGTGTATATATGTGTGTATGCATATATGTGAGCAAGATGTACTCTAAAAATACTTTTAATTGTTAACATACCTGTTATTTTATAATCTCATGTGTGCATTATTCTTTTTTTTTAAATTGGGGAACAATGTGTTTTTCCAGGACCCATCAGCTCCAAGTCATTCTTTCAATCTAGTTGTGGAGGATGCAGCTCAGCAACAAGTCCAGTCGCCATTTTCAATCTAGTTGCAGGGGTCGCAGCCCACCATCCCATGTGGGAATTGAACCAGCAACCTTGTTGTTGAGAGCTCACGCTCTAACCAATTGAGCCATCTGGCTGCCCCACTGGCAGCTCGTTGTCTTCAATCTAGTTGTGGAGGGTGCAGCTCACAGGCCCATGTGGGAATCGAACCAGCAACCCTGTTGTTAAGAGCTCACGCTCTAACCAACTGAATCATTTGGCTGCCCCTGCATTATTCACTATTGTTTTACCATTAGTAATAGCTAACTTAACATTCCCACACATACAAAATTAAGAAAATCTCATACTCCTAGAAAAGAAGCTTCATGGAACCACTCATTTTTAAATGTCACTTTAGTGTGTTAAAATGTGAAACATTCATATTAGAGGGGTGAAAGCAAACATCAAGGCTACACAAAACAAACTAGTACCAGAAAGATGAATATTTCATTCATTTTTAAAGTTTTCTTGTTCTTTTAAGTCACCTTAAGCCTGACTTTGGGCGAATGGACTCATGGACATTTAGCACTGTGATGTACTGCTTTGAGTAACACTTAGGCTACTGAGTTTTAGGCTGTCAGCACAGTCAATCTGTAAAACAAAATATTCTTGAGTTTCTCAGGTGTCTGTAAACTGTCCTAGCCTGAGTTTCCTGGGCGAAGTCTTCTCCATGGTAAGTATTATTATCACAGGAAAACAATTCTACGCAAGAGGAGGGAACTTAAATTAGATAGCATGGTGGGATACAGTGCTTTTTTCAAACCTTGAATTGTGAAACCAATTTTGTATGGCATGACTGGCATAGAATAGAAGAGAATAGAACAGAGTGGAAAGAAGTAGGAAGTATCAGAATGGATCTCATGGCATATCATAAGGATAAGTATAGTTTTGGGAAAACCTTTTCCCTAATATAAAATCTCCTGCACTATCAATTTTTACCTCTCTACTGAATCTTCCATTATTACAAACATGCAATTATTTTATTTTAAAATAAAACCTCTCCTGATCCCACTAATCACCCTAGTTACTGCTTTACTTCTTTCCTTCCCTTGAAAGCATATTTCCTGAAAGTGATGTCTATCCTTTCTCATGTCTCTCCTTCCAGTCTATCTTGACTGCCCTTCCCTGAGACTTTCAAGTCCATCACTCCAGGAAAACTACTGTAGCCAAAGTCACTAAAAATGACTATAGTTCCAAATTTAATGGTAAGCTCTCAACCTTCCTCTTGCTTAGCTGACCAGCAGCACTGGTCTTCCTCTTATCCCTGCACTGTTGCCACTCTGTTCCAACTCACCTTCTCTTCCCTGTAATATCACTATACTATCTCCTAACTGATCTCCTTACTTCTGTCCTCACCCACAACCCCAATTCTTCCATGACTACAGTCTTTTCTCAACATAACAAATTAATCATCTCATTCATTTGCTTAAATCCTCCACTGACTTCTCATGTCTTTCAAGGTTAAAGTCAACATCTGTAGAGTAGCCTACAAGGCCCTACACAATGATTTAACCCCTCCCTGCTCTTGGTCCAACTTCATTGCCACTGGTCTTGTAGGAGCAGTCTCCAGCAATATCATGTTAGAGCAGTTTCCGGGATTACAGCCGCTAAGGACTTTCCCAGCATGTTAGAACAGTCTCTGGCGATATTATGTTGGAGCAGTTTCGGCCATCTCTGTCACTAGGAACTTTCCCAGCATGTTAGAGCAGTCTCTGGTGATAACAGCCCTTAGAAACACTCCTGTCACCCCGACCGGCTTTAACCAACTCCCTAGCGCCACAATAGCAATGGCGCAAACCCTCCCAAACCCGAAGCTCAGACGCTATATAACCAAACGCCGGACCCCGGCAAGTGCTCGGTCTTTGGGAACGATCCCACTGAGCCCGCCGGCGAAATAAAGCTACATTCTCCTTGATCTCTGTGTGCCGCTTGAGTTTCTCGGTCCTTGCTGTTTTCTGCAACATTTGGTTCCCTGACAGGGAAACCCAACCGCGCTGGCCCCTTGCGCCACCGGTGTGGGGCGAGAGGTGGGCCGCTGAGTGGCAGGGGACCCCAGAAGGGTGGAGGCGTGCCCTGCCGATTTCGGCGGACCCCGAACCGGACCTTCCCAGGGTGACTGCGGCCTGCCCCTCCCCAGCTGGACCTGCTGAGAGGGACTGGGGACAACCAGCCGGATCCCCCCATCGGACCAGGTAAGCCCCGGGGCCACTGTCAAAGTCAGTCCTGTCCCACGTGACAGAAGGGGAGCCTGATCACCTCCCGGTAGGTTCTTATAACCTACCCAGACAGGGACGCCCTTGGGAGGGTGTCAACCCGGTGTAACTGTGTGAGTGCCTGATTGTGTGCCTGATTGTTTGGTCCCACCGCCCCAGCTATGGAATCTGAGTGGGCTCCACCTTGATTCTCGCGGAGTGTCATACAGCATAAAGGTGATTCACTCCGCGGAGTGACCTGGTCCGGAGATTATACCGATACACCTTAGCCAAGATGCTCCTAAGTTCCTGTGAGGGGCGCGAGCAGGGCAGCACCTGAGTGAACCCCTCCCTCTGTCTGCGACATCGTACACTATGGGAGGGAAACAGAGCAAGCCCACAGTCTTAGACTGCATGTTAAAGAATTTTAGAAAGGGTTTTGGCGGAGACTATGGAGTCTGCATGACCCCAGGAAAATTAAGAACCCTCTGTGAGTTAGAATGGCCCACTTTTAACGTCGGTTGGCCGTCAGAAGGGACCCTAGACCTGGCCATCGTCGGACGCATCTACATCGTGGTGACCGGCAATCCTGGTCACCTGGATCAATTTCCATACATCGACTCCTGGTTGGAAATCGCCAGGACCCTCCCACCTTGGGTAAGGTTCTGCTCTAGTAAAAAGGGACAGTGTAGGATTCTCGTGGCCCAGGCCCCGAAAGGAAATCCCAACGCCCCTCCAACAAAGCCCATTCACCAAGGGGACCCTGAAGAGGAGCTGCCAATTCCGCCGCCACCATACGTCCCACCAGTCCCGCCAACAACTCCGGATGCAATCCTGGACACGCCACCGCCCTCTGTTTCGCCGCCAGCCTCTCAACCCGAGGATCGACCCGCAGAGCCCACACCCCAAGCTCCCATCCGCCGCCTTTGGCCGCGAAACTTCTGGCCCTCCAGATGCCTCTCCGCGAGACCCGAGGTCCTGACCTTGGGGTCCGGATGGCACCCTTCAGCCGGGTTGGCCTGTGATCTACTATCAGCCTTTCACAACCACTGATCTCCTAAATTGGAGACACCACACTCCAGCATATTCGGAAAAACCTCAGGCCATGATCGACCTCATGAAATCCATCGTCCAAATGCATCGGCCTACCTGGGAAGACTGCCAACAGCTGCTTCGTACCCTCTTCAACACTGAGGAGAGGCGGATAATTCTAGAAGCCCGAAAATGGGTCGAGGAGATGGCTCCAGCAGGCCTCATGGACGTCGGGAGATGGGCTAACGAGGCTGCCCCTGAGAATTGGCCCGACTGGGACTTCAACACGGAGGAAGGTAGGGGCGCTTTAAGAAGATATCAAGAGGCCATTCTGCTGGGGCTCCGACAGGGAGCAAAGAAACCAACAAATATGTCAAAAACAGCTGATGTAACTCAAGACGGGGAAGAAATGCCCGGGGACTTCTACGAGCGACTACGCGAAGCTTTCTGCATGTACACCCCCATTTCACCCAGAGGCGCTAGAGAATCAGCGAATGGTAAATGGGGTTTTTGTTGCACAGTCGCCCCCGACATCCGCTGCAAACTCCAAAAGCTCCAAGGCTTCGCCGGGATGAACATCACCCAGCTGTTAGAAGTAGCTAACAAGGTGTTCCGCAACCGTGACAACACAGCCAAACGGGAAGCCGATAAAAGGATGAGACAGAAGGTAACTCTACTGGCGGCAGCACTCCAACAAAACACCAACCCGAGGAAAACTGCGGGACAAACAAGAAATCCAACACAGCTTCGTGGGACGCTCAAAAAAGATCAGTGTGCCTACTGCAAGGAGATGGGACACTGGAAAAATGAATATCCCAATCAGGAGCGGCCTCAACCCAGAAACCATCTGCAGCCCGCCCCTCCTGCTGAAAAGGAACCTGAGTTCATCGGCCTGGCAGTCATAGACTCTGATTGACGGGGGACTGGGCTCTCTACTGCTAGGCCCCCACGAGCCCACGGTTGATTTGGACATAGGGGGCCAAAAGATAACCTTTATGGTAGACACGGGAGCAGAACATTCAGTAGTTACCACCCCAGTGGCTCCCCTGACTAATCGGACTGTAACCATCATGGGGGCCACCAGAGATGAGGCAATAAGTCAGCCGTTTTGCCAGTCCCAAACCTGCAAGGTGGGAGGCCACGTCGTATCCCATGAGTTCTTATATATACTAGAGTGCCCTATACCTCTGCTAGGAAGAGACCTACTCACCAAGTTAGGGGCACAAATTTCCTTCAAGTTGCCCGGCCAAACAACCATGAACCTGAGCCCCGCGGAACAGCAGCTCATCCTGTCCCTCAACACACCTAGGGACGAAGAATGGAGACTATTTGAATCAGAGGCTGTCGAGACAAACCCTAAATTCTACCGAACTGAGGTACCAGGGGTGTGGGCAGAGGACAATTCTCCCGGACTTGCCAGAAAACAGGCCCATGTCATAATTGAACTAAAGGCCAGAGCATAGCTGCAACGGCTTCGACAGTACCTGATCTCCAGGGAAGCCCAGATAGGCATCCAGATACACTTGAACGGCTGAAAGATGCGGGCATCCTCGTTGAGTGTCAGTCCCCCTGGAACACACCGCTTCTCCCCGTCAAGAAGCCAAATGGTGAATATCGCCCAGTTCAGGACCTCCATGCAGTGAATCAAGTAACTCAGTCTCTACATCCAGTAGTTCCCAATCCCTACACCCTTCTCAGCCAGGTCCCACCAGAGGCTGTCTGGTTCACGTGCCTGAATCTCAAGGACACCTTCTTCTGCATCTGACTGGCCCTGATAAGCCAACCCATTTTTGCCTTCGAGTGGACTGAATCTAACTCAGGACGACAAATGCCTGGAAAAGGCTTCCACAAGGGTTTAAAAACTCCCCCACACTATTCAGTGAGGCCCTGGCTTCTGACCTCGTGAGTTTCCCACGAGAACAAGCCAACTGCACCCTGTTGCAATATGTAGATGATCTCGTTGCCTGCCCGACCAGAGAGGCCTGCCACCAGGCCACAATTGCCCTCTTACAACATCTGGCCACCAAAGGGTACCGAGTGTCCTGGGAAAAGGCTCAACTCTGCAGACAGGAAGTCAAATACTTGGGCTTCATAAGCACCCAAGGAAAATGGACCCTCAGCACAGAGCTAAAAGCGGTTATTACCAACCTTCCGCGGCCCACCACTAAGCGGGCCCTACATAAATTTTTTGGGGCAGCTGGATTCTGTTGGATCTGGATCCCTGGGTTCTCCGCCATAGCCCGACCACTTTATGAGTCACTCACTGGACAGGACAAACAGCCCCTCAAATGGGGAGAGGCACAGGAAAAGGCCTACATGGAGCTCAGAGACTTGCTCGGGAGAGCCTCGGCTTTAGGTCTACCCAATACGGAAAAACCTTTCTGTCTATTTATCCATGAAAAAGACAAAACTGCATTGGGGCTCCTAACCCAAACAGTTGGGCTCTGGATGAGGCCTATCACTTACCTGCCCAAAAGACTGGATCTGGTCGCTTCCGGATGGCCCCCATACCTGCGGGCCTTAGCAGCTACAGTGCTTTTCATCCGGGAAGCTGACAAGCTCACCCTCAGATAACAACTCACAGTCAAGTCTCCCCATTCTGTAATTACTCTCATGAACTTTCAGGGTCCATGATGGCTCTCCAACGCCAGGCTCACCCAATACCAAGGGCTCATTCTGGAAAATCCTCGCATAAGCTTTCAGACTGTTCAAGCCCTGAACCCAGCGACCTTCCTCCCTACGGCCAAAGGCGAGCCAGAACACAACTGTCTAGAAGTCATCACTGAGATTCATGCCACATGGCCTGACCTACAGGACTCTCTTTTGCAGGACGCAGAAATTACACTCTATACTGATGGCAGCAGTTTTCTACAGGATGGGCCGTGTAAAGCTGGCTATGCTGTAACTACAGCCTCGGAGGTTCTAGAGACAAAAGCACTCCCTGCCGGGTGGTCAGCACAACGAGCCGAACTCTCAGCTCTCATATGGGCACTACAACTTTCAAGAGACAAAAAGATCAATGTTTACACAGACTCCAGGTATGCTTTTGCCACCATACACATACATGGGGCCATCTACAAAGAACGTGGCCTCCTCACGTCTGATGGGGAAACCATAAAAAACAAAGGCGAAATCCTACAGATGTTAGAAGCTATTTGGGCACCCCAGTGCCTAGCTATCATCCACTGCCGAGGACACCAGAAAGGGAATGATGAGCCGGCTGCTGGCAATCACCTCGCTGATCAAGCCGCAAAGACAGCCGCCCGGGACACAGACACAGCCATCATTGCTTCCACCACCCTAGCCACACCTATCCCTACCTATACCACAGCGGAAGACAGCTGGGCACAGAATGAAGGGGCCACCCGGCATCTTCAGGATTGGTGGATACTGTGTGATGGCCGCTTGCTTATATCGGCCGCCCTTGCTCCCTGCATCATTTCAGAACATCACTCTACTTCCCACCTAGGGAAGACTGGACTTGAAAAGCTGTTGGCCAAATACTTCTATGTAGCCAGACTCACAGCCTTATGCCACTCTATCACGGAGCGATGTGCCACCTGTGCCAGGAACAATCGCAGGACCGGACCGACCCCACCACCTGGGGTCCAACAAATGGGATCTGCCCCTTTCGAGGATCTTGAGGTAGACTTCACAGAAATGACCCCTCACCGAGGGACAAAATACCTTCTTGTCCTAGTCTGTACCTTCTCAAGCTGGGTGGAAGCTTACCCCACCTGAACTGAGAGAGCCAGAGAAGTCACCAAGGCTCTCCTCCATGAGATCATCCCATGGTATGGGCTTCCCCTCATCATTCACAGCGACAACGGACCAGCTTTTGTCTCAGATGTTCTACAGACTCTAGCCTCGGCCCTCAATGTTTCCTGGAAGCTTCACACGGCCTATTGACCCCAGAGCTCAGGGAAAGTAGAGCGCATGAACCATACCCTCAAACAAATATTGTCTAAGCTCTGCAAAGAGACCTCTCTAGTATGGACGGACCTACTTCCCTTGGCCATCCTCCGTTCCTGGTGCACTCTTCGGAGGGATGGCTTCTCCCCGTTTGAGATTCTTTATGGCCGGCCTCCCCCGTTGCTATCATCCATCCCAGGCAACCTCAGAGTAGTAGGCAACTCCCACCTCCAAGGTCAGCTTATTGCCCTAGGAAAGACCCTTACAGGCCTATACTCACATCTGCGAGAAAGAACTCCTGTCTCATTAGGGGCCCCTGTCCATCCCCATCTTCCAGGTGACAGGGTCTGGGTCAAAGATTGGAAGCGTGAGCCCCTCTGCCCAATATGGACGGGCCCACACACAGTTATCCTTGTCACCCCCACTGCCCTTACGATCTCTGATATCACACCGTGGATCCACCATTCCCACATCAAGCAAGCGGAACCGGACCAGCCTGCCTGGACCCCACACCCGGTACCCAATGAACCATTGAAGATTACACTTGAGAAGACCACATGAATGACAGTTCTCATTTGTGCCACCCTTACCATCGCCACCCTCTGTCTGCTGACTCTTCTGGCCTCTCTTCTGCTCATCTCTGTGACCCTGCCTGATTGGACCCCCGGCCAGAGGGGTCTCCTCCTGTTCAGATTTCTACTATGGGTTTCTCCTCTGCTCATACTCACCTGCCTGCGGCCCTCTGGCTCTTAAGTCTCCTTTGCCTTTCCTCTTTAAGTCTCTCCTCGAAATGTCCCTACACCCGGGGGTCCAGGACAAGAGCCTACTTCCAATTCTATACCCTCATGTCCCAAGAATGCTACCGGGGTACCACACCGACCACCTGCACAGAATTTGGCCACACCTATTGGACTGCCACTCTGACTCAGACCTTCTGGTCCCCCTGCAATTCCTTCCCCCGAGGGTCTGTCTGCTGGTCATACTTGGCCCAGGCCGGGTCCTCCAATGGAGGAGGTGCCCAGGACACTGCCCTCCACAACATTACAGCAACCCGGATTGCTGTGATAGCTCGGGCTACTCCACCCCAGCCCCGCTACCGTGGCTTCAACCTAACTTCCCTCTGCTGGTTCACTCCACTGCCAGATACCCAGGACCTTACTGGCAGCTCCTCAACACATCCTACCGACTATGGCTTAATTCTACTACCCCCTCCGCCAATTCTGCCTGTTGGATTTGTTTACCCCTTGCCTGTTTGGCCTTTTCTGGTATCCCAGTTCCCCCCACTGGTTGCTGCCCGACATCACCAACACCCCCATCATCCCCGGCCCGATTGGTGGCCCTGTCCCCCTAGCTCCTGCCTCGAACTTAACCTGTTATCTGCCCCCAGGCTGTACATGGGTCCATGAACCCTGCTGCCTCAGCTTCACTAAACCACTACCCTACTGTGCCCCTCCTGATATTTTCCTCTCCTGTGAGGATGTCTTACTTTTCAGATGCCGAGGCATTAATGACACTGACGCTGCCTGCATCCTCACCTTTTTGTCCCCCTCCACCTCCCTGTACACTGAATCGCAGTTTCAGTCTCTGATTTCCCCTTTTCATGGTGCCTGTGGGGCGGTTGTCAACCCTTTCTTCATAGGCGCTGGCATCTTTACTGGGGTCGCCGCAGGTACCTCCAGCATTGGAACCTCCATCAACTTTTACTACAAGCTTTCTCAGGAACTCAGTGATGACATGGAGAGGGCCTCGAACTCACTCACGTCACTCCAGACCCAACTCTCCAGCCTGGCTGCGGTCGCCCTCCAGAACCGGCGTGCCCTTGACTTGCTCACCACCGAAAAGGGTGGAACCTGTCTCTTCCTCCAAGAAGAATGTTGCTACTACTTAAACCAGTCTGGAATTGTCACTACCAAGGTCCATGAACTCCGTGACCTCATTCAGCGCAGTCCTGAAGAGCTCGCCTCCTGGGGGTTTGGCTCGCAGTCCTGGACCTCTTGGCTCCTCCCTTTGGCGGGCCCCTTACTCTCCATTTTCCTCCTAGCTACCATCGGCCCATGCATCATCAATGCCCTTGTCCGCTTCATTGAAAACACAGTCTCTCATCAAACCACCGCCCGCATCCTTGCCCTACAGGGTTATCACCCTGTCGGTTTAAATGATGATCTCTAGGGTTCCCCTTACAATCATCAACATGGGGGACATGTTAGAGCAGTCTCCAGCGATTACAGCCGTTAGGGACTTTCCCAGCATGTTAGAACAGTCTCTGGCGATAACAGCCGTTAGAAACTCTCCCATCATCCCGGCCGGCTTTAACCAACCCCCTAGCGCCACAATAGCAATGGTGCGAACCCTCTCAAACCCGGAAGCCCGACGCTATATAACCAAACTCCTGAACCCAGCGAGTGGTCCGTCTTTGGGAATGATCCCACTGAGCCCGCTGGCGAAACAAAGTGGCATTCTCCATGATCTCTGTGTGCTGCTTGAGTTTCTTGGTCCTTGCCGTTTTCTGCAACAGTCTCAGTCTGCTCTACCATCTCTGCCCACACAGGCCTTCTTGCTGTTTCCTAAACCCACCAGGCAGGCTTTTCCTGCAGGAGCTTCCCACTTCTGCCTGGAATACCTTTCCCTAGAGAGGTGCCCTTCACCTCCTGCATGTCCTGACTCAAATCTACCATCTCAGTAACTCCTTCCCTAGACACCAATCTAAACTTTACACGTACATGCACACTTTATATCTCCCTGTCTTCAGCATACTTTACTATTTAAATGCTATGTAGATTTACTTTCAGGTTTTGTTTTGCTCAGAGGTCTTGCCCATTTGAATATAATCTCCATGAGGGCAGGAATTTTTCTCTCTTTTGTTCACTGCTGTGTCCAGAAAACTGCTTGGTACATAGTAGGCCTCAACAAATATTAATGAATTTGAATGCATGAATAGGTAAATGAATAAACTAGGTAGATATGTAAAGGTATTTTTTTATTATAAATGTGGTCAAAAAATTTTTAAGTCTCTGGTGTAATAAAGACAGTTTGTTGCTTTGGGCACAGTTGGACTTGGGCTCAAATATAATACCAAGAGCTGTCCTTTGAAGGTATTACCATGCTACTGCACAACCAGCTTTTTCATGCCAGAGAGGTCTCTTCTCTATCCCACACTTCTTAAATAACACAATCATACCCTTCTTTCAAAAGAGTTCAATAAAATACTATGTAGTCATAAAAATGATGTTATGAAGGAATATTTAAGGTCATGGAATGATAATCCTAATATAGCATTAAGTGAAAAGGCAATTTATGACTCCATTTTGAGTATATATATGTATAGATACATATATATATCCACAATTCTCAAGAAATAATAAATGGTACATAATTTATTTTTCTACATTAAGTCATATTAAGCTGTAAGCCTCTGTTTGACAAGGTGATGGAAACTACAATATACAAGGTCTGACAATTAAGTTCATGAACTTGCCACTGTGCACTTACAGCACTGCACAGTGACAGCACTGTACAAATAGCTCAGTAAGGTGTCATAACCTTGGTATATCAGTGTTTCACAGCTATGTTTTTGTTGACATGTGGCGGTGTCTTGCTGAGTGGCATTCATTATTGTTGCGTGTTTTTGTGTGTTGTCACGAGAATGTCTGAGCTTGAAATAGAGCAACGAGCAAACACTAAATTTCTTCTTCAATTTGGCAAGAGTGGAAGTGAAATCAGGGACATGTTAGTCCAAGTTTATAGGGATAAAGCCATGAAGAAAACAGCAGTGTACAAATGGATTAAATGTTTTTCTGAGAGGAGAGAACACATCACTTATAAAGAGAGGTCAGCGTGGCCAGTAACGAGAGAACTGACAAAAACATAGCAAAAATTCATCGAATTGTGCGTCAAAATCATCGGCTGACTGTGAGAAGCACAGCAGACCAAATAAACGTCAATAGAGAACCAGGAAAATATTAACTGAAAATCTTGGCGTGAGAAAGGTGTGTGTAAAAATGGTCCCAAAGGAGCTCTTGCATCACGACAATGCATCAGCTCACATGACACTGTCTGTGAGGGAGTTTTTAGCCAGTAAACAAATAACTGTATTGGAACACCCTCCCTCCTCACCTGACCTGGCCCTCGATGACTTCTTTCTTTACCAAAGGATAAAGCAAATATTGAAAGGAAGACATTTTGATGACATTCAAGACATCAAGGGTAATATGACGACAGCTCGGATGGCTATTCCAGAAACAGAGCTCCAAAATTGCTTTGAAGGGTGGACTAGGTGGTGGCATCAGTGCATAGTTTCTCAAGGGGAGTACTTTGAAAGTGACCATAGTGATATTCAGCAATAAGGTATGTAGCACTTTTTCTAGGATGAGTTCGTGAACTTAATTGTCAGACCTCGTACATCATGTTTTTGTGTTTCCCTTTTCACTCCTGTGGGGCTAGAACCAGGAATTCAGGTGGTCCAGGAAAATGAAGGTTATCCATCAATCCTGGTCAGTACTGCAGAGATACATATTGTTCATCAAAGCAGAAGCTAATGATGCTGACCATATGTCCTCAGGGGCAGGATGGTCCCTGCGTCCTTGTGGTCTGTGACTGGCTACCACAGCCCTCCTCACCAGCATCTCCCCACCAAGTGACCTGTGGGTGAGGCCCAGGCCTCCATCCCTCCCAGGACCTCACACTTAGCTTCCTCTCTGTGTCCTGATCCAACAACCTTCTGAGGTGGGGTCATCATCTACCTTCTAACTTCAAACCCTCCCCCTCCACTGTAATTCCATCCTTTGAAGCAAAGTCCTGGGGTCACGGGGTTGGGGGAGCATTTCAGGGCAGCCCACACACCTGAAAACCCACAAAAGCTATTGAGTTATCTAATTCAAAGGGGCCTAGAAGTCAAGAAAGACAGGACTACATTGTCCTCCTTTGAGAAGAACAAGGAAAATAACATGTTCAATGTACTCGTACTGTTGATGAGAGTCTATACAGCAGGAAAGATTTATTTTGTAAATAATACCCATATATTTGGAATATAGGTAAATAAAGAATACATACTTCAGTTTTACCTAGATGGTGATAAGCTGTAATAATCTGTTTCTTTTCCCTATTCATATATGTGTATGGAAATAATAATTATGATTTTAGGTAGCATGGCAGACTCAAGGAAGAAAAGGACATGTTTGGGTAGGGACCTTTCAAGGATGAGTTGCTACCTGCTTCACTGGTCTGCTGTTGGGGCAGGTGAGACTGGCAGAGAAATTCATCAGACATATTTTCCATAGTGATAGAGGAGATGGTTTTGGGGAGGAGAATCTACTGTTGCTAAAATGTAAGATTTTTTAAAACTCCAGGAGTGATGTCAACAGGGTTGTGGACTAGTAAGCTCTTGGGCCCTCCTTCCCCACACAGAGACACCAAGTTAACAACAAATTGGTGAATGGAGTCAAAAGGTACACATTTCCAGCTATAAAATGAGTAAGTCATGATGTAATGTACAGTATGATAACTATAGTTAATAACACTGTATTGCATACTTGAAAGTAGCTATAAGACCTGATCTAGAAAGTTCTCATCACACGAAAAAGAAATTTGTTACTATGACTGCTGATGGATATTAACTAGATTTATTGTGGTGATCACGTTGCAATATATACAAATATTGAACCATTATGTTGTACGCCTGAAACTAATGTTATGTCAATAATACCTCAATAAAAATGAAAAGTAATATTCAAAAGAAACTATATATCTTCAAGGAACTAACATTGGTTTATAGTATTTCTTGGGGAAGCAAAAAGGAAAGACAGCAGATATTCTCTGAAACAACTACCATGGTTCCCCCAAAATAAGACCGATCTTATATTGATTTTTGCTCCAAAAGAGGCATTAGGATGTATTTTCAGGGGATGTCTTACTTTTTTATGTACAACAATCTACATTTATTTAAATACAGTCATATCTTCTTCTGGAACATCATTATAACATACTAAATGCGTCCGTCTGGCTGATGATCTTAACTGGAGATTATTTTCAGGGCAGATCTTGTTTTCGGGGAAACGCGCCATGTGTTTAACTCTAGTTTATTGGCTGTTGACTGCTTTTCAACTGCCTTCAGTTTCTGAACCTTGTGGGATCACTGAAGTACCTATCGTCAACTTCCACAATCCAGCTCACAGCCTTCAGCCACTTCAGGATTTTGTGTGAATTTCTGGAAGACTGTGATAAAGCATAATGCTAATTCTGGCTATCTTAAGTGCATAAAGAAAAGAACAGATGATACGTTGAATGGATTGTAAGTAGCACCGGGGTGGACCTCACTTCAATTGACCATTTATACAGGGTTATGGTGACCTGAACCTGCCAGAAGTCTGGAGGAGTATAGTGAGTGTCTGGGGAACAATCCTTTAGCTTATCAAAGGTGGGTGGCCACCTGCAGCTGATGGTCATTTTCTAGCAGTAACCATCTCTGTAAATTTGATTGCTACCAAGGCTGCTTTAGAGGAGCCAATACAAACACCAAGTCCTTTGCCAAATATGTAAAATGAATCCCTTTAATTCTGATGATCAGTCGGTAACATGACTTTTTCCTGGAAGGGTAGGCTGGTGGACCTGGTGGAAACTGCTGTTTAATTCACTTTTCCTCCCCTGAGGAAGGACAGCTTTGCCAAGAAGGTGAAATTCTGAGATTAAATTAGTTTGCACTAAAGGCATTCAATTTCTGGGTAATTTGTTCAGGCACCAATGTGTGCCACTTGGGTTGCTTTCGCCAATTATGCAAGGCAGTCTTATAGGTCCTGAGGGGATTGGGTTTGAATATCCTTCCTCTTTTAGTGACACTATCCTGGGGTTTATGTGCCCCTCCAGAAGACATGCTGTGTTAGCAGATTTGGGGATGAGCTCATGCTGGTTAAAAAGTTTCAAGTGTTGAATAAACTCTCCCTTATTATGCAGGTGTATATAACACCCCCTATTTGGGATCTAATCACCACAGGTTTGTGTGGCTTTCTGCTACTTTCAGATAATACTTACAAAATATTTTCATCTTATAACTCTTTATCTTCTATATTAATCATTTACCATTTTTCACATCCAACTCCAGTAAACACAGATAAAAATAAATGTACAGCTGATCTTCTGATACTGCCACCACCCATCAGCTGTCTCTAACTTCTCATCTTCACAACCAGTTATATTTTAGTTAGGAGATGTGAAGATCCTGATGTGAAAGTACAAGCTCTATGTCTTATTCCCTAGATAAGAGGGCAGCTCTGCTTCCATCCCCCGTCCCTGAGGCGTGTACTCCCTCAGTTCTCCCATTCCTGACCTTCAATGCAGAGCGAGCCAGAGCCGACTCCTCCATTGGCCATGTTACAGAAACTAATGCCCATGGGGCACTCTTGCTTGCGATTGGAAACCTGCTGCTCAGGTGCTAGTCAGGGGCAGAATAAAGACTTTTTGTGTGCTAAATTTTAGGAGAAAAGGGGAGAGTTTCAGGAGTGAGAGGTTGAGAGGCACATGCTAGGGGTAAGGTACATGTGGGGATGACAGGAAGAAGGACAGAGTTATAGGATCTAGGAAAAATATGAAACCTGGGACCAGAGTGTGTATAGGTTGGTCCTAGAGCTAGGGAGATAGAGGATTCTTCCCCATATCACCTTGCCTTTTACTACCATCCTCGAGGTTTCCCCCAACTTTACTCTCAGCAAAAATAAAGTGTTCATGTGTGAGAGAGAGTTGGTTCAAACAACACCCATCCGTCTGTGGGTTGCCCTGGGCATATGCTGTGGGAAGCTGTAGTTTAGAGGGTACAAAGCCAACTTGTCTCTCAAGGCCAGACCAGAAGCCTCAGTAAGTGAAGTGCTGGACTCCCTGCCCACTATGAAGGTAAGAACTGTCGCAAACTGGAGCCACCATGCCCCGACCGATGTTATTCAATTAAAAAAAATCTGTGCTAAACAAATTATGTTTTTGGACTATCCATCTTCAGAGCCTGTTAAGTCCACTGTCTTCATGACCCCCTCGAGACAACTAGCCAGCATGGTGGATCCCTGAGAATGGTGCTCACTCCCATTAACAGAAACTCCAGTACACCCTCACAGGTAGATGCTGCCACCCAAGTGCAGGCACCTGGACATCTGCTCAGCACACCGTGGGTTCCGAGTAAAGGTTCATATGAGACGTGAATGTCAGCACAAAAGAGCAGCTGGGCATGCTGCAGGTCTATCCTCGTGAACACCTGAGTATCACATGCCATGAACTGTGGTGTGAGAAATGCTAACGAGTCGCCGACCAAGGAGTTAGATCCCACTGTTGCATCAGGGTTCCCAGGATCTTAAGAAGGAAAGCCCTGCTGCCTGCCTGTGTGTCCACAGCTATCACAGAATGAGAAGGTACTGCTTATCTGGAGGGCCCGGAGAGCTCTGCAGTACTCATCACAGTGGCAGGTGGACAGGTCTAAAATGCGTCACAGTATTATCTGAGTTGCAAGTAGAAAAAAAGGGAAAAACCAAGGAAACAAAGTCAAGTCATCACCTCAGCTTACATAAAAATCCTTCCTTCCTTCCTTCCTTCCTTCCTTCCTTCCTTCCTTCCTTCCTTCCTTCCTTCCTTCCTTCCTTCCTTCCTTCCTTCCTTTCATTCTTCCCCTCTCCCTCCCTTCCTTCTTTCCTTCCTTCCACAACTTGGTTTGAACTAAGTGCCAGGCATGGTCAAGGTGCTGATTATGTAGTAAAAACAAAACACGTGGAGGTGAATGAGGGCAAAGGAAAAGCCTCAAGAAGCAGTCTCTCCTAATTTGGTTAATTATTTGCTTTATGTGTGGTTGCTTATGTTACCACCATAGCTAGTGGTGCCCAATTACTTACTGCAAACGCCTGTGACAATGCCTGAGTGATTTCTTTCTAACTGCAGAGATACATTTGGCTCTTAGTTCTCTCACCGGGCAAGACAGAAGTGCTGGGAAGATAAACTCCTGAAAGCAGCCCTCAACCAATGAGGATGAACAGATGGTGGGTAAACTACCATCCCTGCCTTACCCCTCACCTGGGATAACTCCAAGGCGTGCTCTATGCTGCCTCCTAGTGGGCTTCCTTCAATTCCTGATCTCATGTCCCCATCTCCCTCTGGCTTCACCTCCCAAATAACTATTTGTATTTAAATCCTTGTCTCAGGGTCTGCCTCTATGGGAACTTAAACCAAAGAACCACATTACTTAGATTTTTCCACACTTTCAGTTTTTAAAGTTTCATCCCACCACTATATGACACATCTTCTGGTTTGGAAAACCATATATGTGGGTGTGGGGGCAGAGCCCCACAAAGTAGTTTCCAGGCTCTCGGCCTCACATAGACAGGGGCTGGCTCAGGTAGTAAAAGGCCATCAACTGTGATTGGATGGCCATCAGCTGTGGCTAGTTGGCTATCAGCTGTAACCAGTGAGCCATTGGCCACTAATATAACTGCTGTGGCTAGGCTAGCAGAAAAATGGGGGCTAGCAAGAAGATGGTGGCTGGGCCTGCAAGTGGTGCAGTGAGGGTTGCGAACAGTGTGGCTCCTGCTTCCTGTTTCTCCAACCCAGCCGCCAGCGAGAATATAGTGGTATGACTTCCCTACCTATGGCTCCGTGGGTGTTCCTTTTTGGGAGCACCACTTCCTGCGTACTTATGTGGGGAGCGGTAGCAGAGACCCCGCAGGCCACCCTGCACGACAAATAGCGCAGCGAGCAGGGTCCCCTGCATGACAGTGGGCCACATATCTGCCAAGGAAAATGATATTTGTTTGTTTGGAACCAATAAAAGTTACTTTATCCCTTCCATTCCATCTCCATCGATGGATGCAAGAAATGAAATTACGATAAAGTGGGAAGATTGTGTAATGCAGGGACTCAGCTCCCATTCCCGGCACAAGAATGCAGGATATGGTGAGGCCAAAAAGGAACAATGGAGCCATAGATAGGGGAGTCATACCACTATATTCTCGCTGGCGGCCATGTGAGATGCAGGAAGTAGGATCAACACAATCCGCAATCCACAATCTGCTTGCTAACTGCACTTGCTAGTTTAGCCATGTCAGTTATATTAGTGGCTAATGACTAACTGGTTACAGCTGATGGCCAACTGATCACAGCTGATGGCCATCTACTACGCAAGCTAGCACCCTTCCACGTGAGGTCGAGAACCTGGAAACCACTCTCCAGGACTCTGTCCCTAAAATTGTTTTAAATTTTCTTTTTATTAAGACATTTACTTTATATTTTACTTTCTAAAAATGGAGTTTGATTTATTTATTTCTGACACCTGGGATTGCAGGAAGTTTTCTGGTGTAAAGTTCAAGGCTCACTGTCATGCAGGGTGGCATGCGGGGTCTCAGCTCTGGCTCCCCACATCAAAACGCAGGATATGGTGAAGCCAAAAAGGAACACCCACAGAGCCATAGATAGGGGAGTCATAGCACTATACTCCGTGCCTCTCTGCAATCTGCTCTGCTAGCTCAGCCACCATCTTCTTGCTAGCCCCCATCTTCTGCTAGTGTAGTCATGGCAGTTATATTAGTGGCCAATGGCTCACTGGTTATAGCTGACGGCCAACTAGCCACAGCTGATGGCCATCCAATCACAGTTGATGGCCATTTACTATCCAAGTGAGCACCTTTCCACGTGAGGGCGAGAACACGGAAACTGTACTCCTGGCTCTGTCCCCCCACTCACCTCCAGCCATGTTGAAGTGCGCAGTGCTAGGTTAATAAGCCCCATCAGGTCAACTCTGCACAGCGCTTGCTCCTGTAAACATGCCCCTTGCTCTCTGGGGTGGTACTGCCAGTAAGCACCCATGCTTGCAGAATATCCTTGAATGCAAAAAAAAAAATCATCAACTTGATTCTAGACAGTCTAGAAAAAAGTACACATATGGGATCCAAAATGGAAAATAGATAAACAGTGAGCTTCAGAATTTGTTTAATGTCATGTTACTTGTCTCCCAGAAGTCTTGATTTTAGCCAGACTTCTCTCAGGCCAGTTTGAAATAAGGACATTTTGAACTGTTGAATCATAACCAAACTGCATAAAAAGGCTGCTGATATGGTATTTCTATTTTGTATGCAAGGAAACATGAAAAAAACACACGTATTTCTTAGCAGCTCTATGTGACTGTAGCGCAAAGAAATCACAAAACTATCAAAGTCTGCTAAGTTTATTTGGCTAATTGCCTTGCCCTGTAAGAATTTTATACACCAAAGAAAACACAATGGTAGAGACAAACACACACATGTACATACTCAACACCCCACCTGGCTTAACATTTTCTCAGGTGCATATATCAACTTGTAGCACGTTGCGTATTTACCTCACAAAGACAAATTAATTTACAACAGCCACCTACTTAGCATCCCCCAAATTTTTGGAGCACTCAGATTGGCTTTCATCTTCACAGGTGATGTGAAGGTCCCATTACATGGGGTTACACTAGGAAGTGACAGAAGCAGACAATTTTAAGAACAGCAATTTAGCAATCTCACCCCCTGGGAAAAAGAAAAGAAAAGAAAGAGATTGCAGGAAAAAAGACTAAGGGTTCTTGTTAAAATACTATTACCATCTAACACAAGATGGATTATGCTTAGAATATGGATAAGCAAAAGTGGAATTTGTCATTAATTATGATAAACCAAAACTATCAGAAAGGTAGTAAAGCATCAGAAATAGTTACATATGTAACTCAAGAGTTCCCATTTCATATAGTTTTGAAACCATCATGTGCCAGCCTTCAGATACACACTGAGGAAAATATCTTAAGTTCCTAAACTAGTAAAAATTAATATAGAAATGTATTGTTATATATGCAAAATTAGATTAAGACTCGTATCACTCAATCTATTTCAGAAGGGTAAAATTTAATTCAACCCAGCAAATATTTGCCAAAAACTTACCAGGAGCTGGATAGTATATTTAACGTCTCCATGCTTCACCTTCCTTATGGGAGTAATTACAGTATCCACCTCAAAAGGTTGTCATAAGGATTAAATGAATTAATGAAGGTAAAACATTTAGAACAGTGCCTGGTAAATAGTGAGCACTATATTTGTTGCTTTCATCACCATCATCACCATCATCACCACCATCATCATCACCACTATGATTAGTGTACTGAGCACTACAGGAGATGGAAAGTTGAAGTAGTCCCGCCCACATGTGGTTTGGCATGTTTGCAGGGAAATATGCTAAATATACAAGTAACTATAACACAAAGCCCCATGTGGGAAGTTCATCTGAAAGCGACCACAGCACTCAGATGTGGAACCCTGGTTCATTAAGACAAAGTTATGTCAGGGAGATTGTCACCTGATACCGCTCACTCTGGGTATCAGAACTTTGACTCTAATAATCAAAGGGTCCAACCAGTTCAAGTGTCTAACACACAGAAATGATCTAAAACATGGGGTTTCCTGTGAATGGAAAAAAGGGCTTTTTAGACTGAATAAACCTATATTGTGTAATGAGAACCACACGCCCTCATGCGCAATGAGTCATAAAGCATAATACTGGTGTTCATGTCCAGGCCACTATCACTGGAACTGGTGGAAATCCTTCTCCAGGGTGTTAATCATCTACTTGCATCCTCTTCTGTGATATCCAGGCACCAGGATGTGTGCATCTTACCTTAGGGAACTCAGAGCTGACCACAGGTGGTTTTCAGTTCTTGCTTTTTAACCCAGCAATGGCTGCATGTTGAATGCTGCAGCTCTGTCTCTCTGCCCTGAGCACGTGTTGAGATCTGTCCATCTGTTCTGTCTGTGGTATGTGCAGTTGACCTAATGGCTGTGTTCTCTGACTGCTGTGGCCTTGGGGCTGTCTTTAAGTCCTTAGATGAAGACCTACTTCTAACTTGGGATTAAAACTCAACATATATCCCCCATTTGTGTTGTGCCACAAAAAACCCTGGCAAATAGCTCAGGGCTCTGCTGTGAAATATTTTGGGTTGGGTGTCATGTGAGTTGTGATGTGGGCAGGCTGGTAGATGGGGGTAGAAGTTGGAACACAAGTCAGAAAAGGTGAGGAATAGTATTTGGTAAGGTCTTGGAAAAATGGGTATGAGGATAGAGAAGAGGTGAAACAGGAATGAGAGAAACATTGTAAACACAGGGCTGCTGCATGAGAGCAGCACCTTTCTTCACTATACACCTAGCACAGTACCTGGCATGTTGTAGGTGCTCAATAAATATTTAGTGGATGACTGAATGAATATATGAATGAATGAATGAGTCGAGGGAAGACCTCATGCGCGATACAATTGTGCGTAATGATGAGACGGACTTTTCACAACATTTTATTCTATTTTGACTCTAATATGAAAGCCAAGCAATGGGAAGCAAAAAGTGTCTGTGTGTTGCTTAATATTGATGCATCCGTAAGCAAAAATCGTTTACTATTTTAAAGTCTAGGCTTCAGTTTTAAATTTAATCAGAATGTTTGCTTTCCTTCTTAATTTCCATCCTTCTTTCTTTTCCCTCCTTTTCTGGTCCCCCCCTTTCATTCTTAAAATTCCTATTATGTATTACTCCATTTACAAAGCACACATAATTTATGACTTATGAAAAATTAAAAACAGAACCTATGCGGTAATGCATTAGTTGTCATAATTGCATAACAGATGTGACTGACTGTTCCAAACAATGAGACAAAAATGACTCTTTGCTGGCCTTCCAATCACTGTCTTGAAGTCAGCCAAATGGAACAGAACTCCTAGGATAGATGATAGTCAAGGTTAGAAACGTGCTATTGTGGTTACAAATATGTGTGCCATAAATAATATTGCATTTACAAAGAGACTTGAAAAAGGTCAGTGCATTTCTCTGCTCTTTTAAAGCTGTTCTCTTTATTTATTAAAGTGTTTGAGTCTCAGATTCACTTTCTACCTTTATTAATATCTCTCCTGCCTTGAAACCAAAACTATATTTGGACAGAAATAATGAGTGACTGGGTTATTCTATTGCATTTTTAAGTATTTTTAAACTCATTTCATTAGTGAATTTGATTACTCTCTTGGGGAAAAACATTTACCAGTCAAGGAGAGGAATCAAGAAGAGACAGAGCCTAATGCTCAGCAAAAAGTGAAGTCCTGTCATAGGAAAATATTAGATGAAATTTTCACCTCACCTCTTAGAAAAGTAGAATTCGTTTTTTTAAGGACTAACTGCTCTGGAAAAAAATTACGTTATTAATAATTAATAATAGAAGTTGAAGTTTCCTCTCTCTCTCTCTCTCTTTTTTTTTTTTTAAAGCCATACATGTGTATTAGCATACTTTTTGAAGAAACACCTTGAAAGCAAAAAAATAAAGGTGGTTCCACTGAGAACCTAGACACAGGTTTTTTCCTTTCCTGGGACCAGCTGATTCACCCAGAATCTGAGTCATTAAAATCTTGCCCCCACCCCCCTACCCCAGAAGCAGAGAAGGTCAAACTCTCCTAGAGGTGACTGGAGCTTGCTCCCTCAGGGAAGTCAGGGCTGCAGAGCTGTGACTTGAAGGCAGCTCTGCAGTGTGCCCGCAGGCGGGGAGCAGCTGCAGCTTCAGTCCCTCCTTCTCTAGCCCTGTCATGTGAACATAGGTAGACCTGCATTTTCGTTTGTTTGTCTTCCTCCCTCCTTCCCTCTTTTTCTTTCTTTCTCTCCTTCCTTTCTTTCTCTCCTTCCTTTCTCTCCTTCCTTCCTTCCTTCCTTCCTTCCTTCCTTCCTTCCTTCCTTCCTTCCTTCCTTCCTTCCTTCCTCTCTCTTTCTCAATTTGTTTACTTGTCTTTCAATTGCAGTTTACATTCAATATTATTTTATATTAGTTTCAGGTGTACAGCGTAGTGGTTAGACATTTATATAATTTGTGCAGTGATCCCTAATTAGTCTAGTACCCACCTAGCACTATACATAGTTGTTGCAATATTATTGACTATATTCTCTATGCTGTACTTTACATCCTAATGACTATTTTGTAACTACCAATTTATACTTCTTAATCACTTCACATTTTTCACCCAGCCCCCAACACCCTTCGCTCTGCAGTTTGTTCTCTGTATCTGAGTCATTTCTGTTTTGTTTGTTCATTTATTTTGTTCTTTAGATTCCATATATAAGTGAAATCATATGGCATTTGTCTTTCTCTATCTGATTTATTTAACTTAACAGAATACCCTCTAGGTCCATCCATGTTGTCACAATGGTAATATTTCACTCTTTTTTTATGGCCGAGCAATAGTCCATTGTTAACGTACCACCTCTTTATCCAATCATCTATTGATGGGCACTTGGGTTGCTTCCATCTTGGCTATTGTAAATAGTGCTGCAATGAACATAGGGGTACATATATGTTTTCAAATTAGTGTTTTGGATTTCTTTGGATAAATACCCAGAGGTGGAATTGTTGAGTCATAAGGTTGTTCTATTTTTAGTTTTATGGGGAACCTCCATACTGTGTTCCATAGTGGCTGCACCAATTAGCAATCCCGCCAACAGTGCACGAGGGTTCCCTTTATTCCACATCCTCACCAACACTTGTTGTTTGTTGATTTATTGTTGACGACCATCTGACAGGTGTGAGGATGTGGTTTTAATTTGCATTTCTCTGATGACCAGTGACATTGAGCATCTTTTCATATGTCTATTGGCAATCTGCATGTCCTCTTTGGAGAAATGTCCATTCAGGTTCTCTGCCCATTTTTTAATTGAATTGTTTGATTTGGAGGGGTTGAGTTTTATGAGTTCTTTTTAAATTTTGGATATTAACCCCTTATCAGATGTCTCATTGGCAAACATCTCCCATTCAGTAGGCTGTCTTTTCATTTTCTTTCTTTCTTTCTTTCTTTCTTTCTTTCTTTCTTTCTTTCTTTCTTTCTTTCTTTCTTTCTTTCTTTCAATTCTCTTCAAATTTATAAAATCTATTTTAATTATGCAATTAATATGATGATATAATTAATAATATATTAATATACAAAAATTTATTCTCATTGTATAAAATTCAAAACCAAAACTATATACAAATTTGGTTTGACCCTGATCCACATGGCAGCCTCTCTTCTTAGAAGTAAGGCACTGTTATTACTGTGGGGGACAGTCTTCCAGAGCTTCTGCTATGCAACCACATACTCACAGATGGGTGGAGTTTTGTCTGTGTGAATATGTTAACTTAAAGTGTGCTATACTTCATGGAATAATCTGCAATTTGATTTTTTAAAATATTTTAAATTTTATTCAATCTCAAATAGCTATACAGTGATCTGTGATATGTGTGAAGTATTCAGAAAAATAGTACAACAAACACCTAAGCATCTGACACCTATTTTAAGAAATAGAATTTTATCATTGATTTAGAAACTCCTTTAATCCTATCCCATACCCTCCTTCTTCAGAGGTAACCACTCACATGAATTTTGTGTTTATCATTGCCTTATCTTTCTTTATAGATTTTTAATATGAGTATCATCCCTAAAATATGTTATATAATTTCAAATGTTATTGCACTTTATGTAAATGAGTTGAAATCCACGTGTGTGAGCTCTGTGTGCATGTGTGTAGCTGTAACCCATTCATTTTCACAATTCTACAATAGCTCCTTGGATGACTGGACCACCATTGATGTATATATTGCATTGCTGTCTACAATTTAGATTCCTGCTAATTTTTTGCGATATATTTCCTTGTACATATCCCTTGATGTACATGTACAAAAGTTAACAAGTGCATACACCTAGGACTGGCCTGGCCAATGGTCTGTACATTTTCAACTTAAGGATAATGCTAAATTGTTCTCCTGATTGGTCACAGGAAGCCATCCTCCTATAAGCAGGGTATAAGGGTTCTGATTGCCCTATATCCTGCCCAACACTTAGACATTATTGGATTAAAAAATTTTTAGCAATCAGGTGGCTGTAAAATTGCACCTCATTGCTTTCGTTTTCATTTATCTGACTGCTAATGTGGTTGATTGTCTTTTCCTCTTCTATGAATGGCTTATTCACATTTTGAGTCCATTTTTCCAGATGGTTATTTGTCTTTCTTGGCCGGGGGGGTGTGGGGGGGTTTGTAGGAGTTCTTTATATGACCATCGTACTAACCCTTTGTTGGTTATATGCACTGCACCTGTCTCTCCCTTTGGCTCCCCTCTCCTTTGGCTTATCTTTTTACTTTCTTGTGATAAGCAGAAGTTCTTCATTTTAACTCAGTTAAATTTATCAATATTTCCCATTTATCAATGTTTCCCTCCCCTGAGATTACAAAAGGAGTCTCCTTTTTGTCTTCCATGAATTTCTGGTTTTGCCTTTCACATTTATGTGTTTAATTTACCTAGAGTCGTTTTTGTCTAATGAAAAATAAGATTCAGTTTTCATTGTTTCCATATGGATAATTATTTGACACTGTTTCATTTATTAAAAAGCCCATACTTTTCCTATTGATTTGCAAAGCCAACTCTACCATAACTCAAGTTTTCATATACATGTGGGTATGTTCCAGGATTTGTTATTTTGTTACATTTGATGATTTTTTTTCCTATGCAAATACCACTGTCCTAATTGTTATAGATTTATATTAAGTGTTGGTATTTAGTAAGGCAATTCACCCACCTTGTTCTTCTTTCTCAAAAGTGTTTTATAATTTTATTTATCCCCTATTTTAGTACTATCTCGTCAAGTTTCATCTAAATCCTCCCCATGCCCCCCCAAAAATGGGATTTTTGACTGGAGTACATTGAATTTGTAGTTCATATTAAGGAGAACTGATGTGCTTATGTTATTAAATGTGCCAATTTATGGACATGGAATATAGTTCCATTTATTTTGGTCTGCTTTTACATCTCTCAATAATGTTTTATACAGTTTTTGTAAAGTTCTTTCACATTTTATGTTAGGTTTATTTCTATACAGTTTATATTTTAATGGTTTTGAAATGGCGTTTTTATTATATTTTATATTCTTCACTAAAGTATACACATAACATTATTTGTTTTTTATTGAGGTATAATCAGCATACATTAAATTAGTTTCAGGTATACAATATAATATTTGTATATATTGTAAAATGATCACTATGATAAATCTACTTAACATTCGTCTAGACATACCATTGATTTTTACATTGTGTTTTGCCGATAATTCTGTTAAACTTTTAATAATTGTAAAAATGTATATATAGATTCTTTTGAGTTCTCAATGTAGACAATAATATTATTTGAAAGTAACGAGCCTTTTTACTTTTTTTTATAATCCTTATAAATTTTGTTTTTTTCCTAATTTAATTTTTAAATTAAAATTTATTGGGGTGACAATGGTTCGTAAAGTATATATATTTCAAGTGTATAATTCTGTAGTACATCATCTATATATCACGTTGTATGTTCAACACCCAGAGTTAGTTCTCCTTCTATCACCATATATTTGATCCGTTTACCTTCATCTACCAGTGCCTCTTCCTTTCTGCCATAAGAAAAGATGAAATAGTGCCATTTGCAACAACATTGATAGATCTTGAGATTATTAAACTAAGCGAAATAAGTCAGACAGAAAAAGTCAAGAACCATATGATTTCACTGATATTTGGGATATAGAACTGAAAGCAACAAAGGAACAAGATAAACAAATAAAGAAACAAAAACTCATAGACCCAGACAATAGTTTTAGTCATTACCAAAGGATAAATTTTCTTTTTCTGTCCTTATTATCTCAGCTAAGACCTCTCGTATAATTTTGAATAAAACGGTCATAAATGTTAATCTTGTCTTATTTGTGGTTTTAAACAAAAAATACGTTCGTGATAATGCTTCACATAGCCCTCCAAATAAATAGGAAATTAAAATCCACAGGTTGTGGGGGGAATTCAAATAACTGACAATTTAGCTTAACAGTAATACAAATTAATAACAACCATACTGAAAGAGGTGTGTGTTAGTCGGGGGAAGAACTAACCTAATCATTTTGGAAAACAGTATTTTGGCTGTATATTATAAGTTTAGCCTTACAAAAAAAAAAAAAAAAGAAGAAGAAGAATTGTACACAAATCCTGTACTTGAGATAGTAAATTTGTTTTTCACTGGGGTATAGGTAGAGATTCTGAAGCTATTTTAGGGCTATATTAGGATTGAGAAAATAAATAAATAGAATGTGGATTATGAGAGGCAGGTTTCTCAGTGTCAGTGAAGGGAGTTACAAATAAGGTAAGTGGGGAGAAGACTAGAATGAATGTGGGGTGTTGGATTGGAATTCAAAGTATTAGCATGGATTTGTGTGTTTTTTAGATAGGTATACAGATTGTTAAGGCCTGGAATCGTCCACCCCTCAGACAGACAGAGGACACACACGATAATGCAAATCACACAGAGAGGTTTATTTCCAGCCAGCTGGGGTCCCATTCTCTGCCCCACGCAGCGGGTTTTAACAAGGACCCCAAACCCTTAAAGCTAAGGGTTTTTATAGCGTTCTTAAGGCACTCAGTAATTTTCCATAGTCTTAGAGAGTACAAGATAAACTACAGGACTTACATAGCTTTAAGGAGTATAAGATAAGCTACAGGACTTACATAGCTTCAAAGAGTATAAGATAAGCTACAGGACTTCTGGTCTCTGTGCTGCAACTGCCCACATCCTGGAATTTACAATTAGGTTGTTTTAAGCTAAGGGCTGTTAACCCTGACCTTAAGGTAGCAGTTCTCATGCTAACGGTCTCTTACAAGATAAATACAGAAAGATCAATGTACCCCTTACACATTTTAAACCCTTCTTTTATATTTTATCATATTAAACACACACTTAATACACTATATCTATGAATTATAATATCTTAAATCTTTGCAGATCTGATTGTGTTGACTTCTGTGACTCTTCCTCAATGTCTTTGCTTTTAGATAGATAGATAGGTAGATAGATAGATAGATAGATAGATAGATAGATAGATAGATAGATAGATAGATAGATAGACAGACAGACAGATAGATGATAGGTAATAGAGTTTGTTTTTCAGATCTTTATGTGTGAAAGTTCTTTGAAGATTGATTTGAAGGTAAACACCTCTGGAAGGTTTATTTATCTGCTGGTTATCTGGGTTCTTTCCCAATTCTGGGTCACTTGAATTTAAGTTCCTGGTTTGAGATTTGTTGATCCAACTCAATAGTATTCATTCAGACTGAAAATGTGTGAGGTCCAATTTGTGGCTATAAAATATAGGGATGGAGGTGGGAGAGTTTCTTCTTTTTACTAAGTAACAAGACTTGAGATGGGCAAATAATTAGAGTATACACCTTATAGAGTTCTAGTGAGGATTAAATGAGATAATATAAAATGAGCTAGCACAATTTCTTGGCACAAAGTAAGTGTTCAGTAATTATTAGTTCAAGGGATATAGAAGTTCACAGTAAGAAGTTTGGGTATGTAAAAAATGCCGTCTTCTTCATTTCAAATTGAAGTCATTTCAGTCCCTGACTCTGAATTCTCAGTGCTGGTGGTGGTAAGGAGTGGGAAAGTCCACTTTCTCCTTTGGGGTTGGTCTTATGTGGGTATTCTGCAGCAGACTTACTTGTTCTGTGCCTTGATGATGCCAGTAGTTCCCTCTGGCAGAGTTCAACAGTGTCCTTTTGCAAAACTTTGTCCCTACCTGGTTGCTGAGTAGGTTGATGTCTGGCTTCCTGAGCCCCAGCTGGTTCCTGTTGCTTCATTTTGAGAGGCACCTTGTACAGACTGTGATCCTTTCCTTAGCTGACCTCCGGGTCCCCACTCATAACCAAGAGACATTTCCTTGTCATTTGTCACACCATATGGGAGCTGGGGTTGATTCTTATATTCCTTCATCTACGTACCAAGATAGAGCCTGGGCTTTGACTTCTATACCCATCGACTTCCACAAGAACAAATACAGAGCAAACCAAGAAAAAGTAAGCACACTTGCCCTCAACACAAAAACCTAATTCCCTCCTCTGCTTACCCCTCTGGGTCCCACTTTTATTTAGTGTTTCGTTCAGGATTCCTTTACTCTTGCTGGCTCATCAATACACAATTTAAAACATTTATCTGTGCATTTTAGCAGAATGTACAGTTGTTCTGCATAGAAGGATTGTTGCTGTGCTGCCTCTAGCAATACTAACAAAAGCTAATGCACAAGGATGATTTATCTCATGCCAGGACTGTACTCTGGATTATCTCATGCAATCCTCACACCATCACAGGGAGACAGGGATGGTTGTTTTTGCTATTTTACAGCTAGTTTATAAAGACTCATCTTTAAGAGTCCCATTATAATGTAGTTCAACTATAAAATAAGTTTAGATAATATGATTCTTGGACATAATTCTCTGTTCAGAATTATCTTCAAATCAGCATAGAAACAGCAGCTTAAAGATGAGTTAAAATCCTGGTTGTGTAGGTATTACATTGGAGCGATTTCATATTGTGTATTAGCTTGTAAGGAGGATTTGACTACATGGAATATAAAGGTGCTCTCTGAGTAAGTAACAAGATACAAACATCTCAACTTAGAAGGAGGCATTTTAGGCCCTTTCATGTCATCATTATGGAAGACCTTTAGAAGATTATTGTATCACAGAGGAAAAGGTCTAACTGTGACAGAGTGAAAGATTTAACCCCCAAATTGTCTTGATTATTAAGTTTTTCCAGTTAAGTTTTGATAGAAAGCTTACATAGATATTTTTGTTTCGTCATATTTAGAGTATTAGGTTACTCTTCATTAAACATTTTGTCACTTTAAAAAATATCTCTGAAAAACAAATAAACAAATGCATCTCTGATTCTCTATATAAAATATCAGGAGTAAATAATTTTTCAGCAGATCCACTAAATTGAACAATGTAACAGGCATTCTTAGTTATCTTTACTTAAGGCTACTCTCCATAGAACCTTATTGTAAGAATAAAAATTTCAAGCAAAAATATTGCACTTTGGTTCTGCATACTATTCTTTACGGCATTTTGAGTCCAGTTATGATTTGATAAGTTTTTAGACCTCACATATAGATCTTTTTGTAAAACTCCAAGGGTTTAAATATTGTCAAAAGCGGGCAGCCAGTTCACTCAGTGGTTGGAGCACGGTGCTCATAACACCAAGGTTGCTGGTTCGATTCCCACATGGGCCAGTGAGAAACAATGGCTTGAACTTGGAGCTGAGCCATCGGTGGGCAGCCGGTTGGCTCAGCAGTTAGAGCTCAGTGCTCATAACACCAAGGTCACCAGTTTGATTCCCACGTGGGCCAGTGAGTTGCACCCTCCACAACTAGATTGAAAAACAATGACTTGACATGGAGATGATGGGTCCTGGAAAAACACACTGTTCCCTAATACTCCCCAACAAAAATTAAAAAAAACCAAAAACATTGTCAAAAGCTTCATTAGGATAAAGCTGTTCTTTATCAGCAATGTATCACAGGGGTGAAACATGTCTTGTTTTTCTGGCAGTTATTTTGTTTATATTTAGTAGAAGCTGCATTTAATACACACACTTTGACAGTGCGGTTAGCGGTTAACGTTTCCATTGCATAACCTTTATAATATGTATCTATACATACATGGGATGAATACTTTTAGCTCAATAGTAAAACAACATTTTTACCTCCAACTCTTTCCTATTTTATTTCCTGTCACTAATACAATCAGAGACTAACTTTCTAATGACAAAAAATAATTCATCCATGGAATTTGTCAGGAGAGACAAGTAACACGTATGTACCCATTCATGTATGAAGTTGGAAAGTGACCCAAAACACTAAGTGCATACATCTTCGATGATGTACTTTCCCACAATACTTTCCTTTGAACGAAAATTTGCAGTCTAGGATACTTTAGAACTATAAAAAGCTAGTGCCCTTTATAAAGATGTAGAACACTAGCACTTTGAAGACAGTAAGGCTTTCAGAATTTGGCTTACATGTCTTCTCATCAACAAGTCAAATGAAGTTTTAGTTTGATGTCATTTGCAACACTTTGAATTATTTAATTTCACATGTTCGCCTTCTGTGTGTGGTGTATTTTTGTTTTTTTATGACTTGATGTGATTGAGCCACCAGAAATCCTTTCAAAACGAAGAAAGACCATAAATATGTACAAAGAGCAAAAATAGTTATATGACATGGTTGCATCTGAATCCAGAAAGGCAGAATCCTTGATGAAGTGTTACCAAAGTAATTTCTTAATTAGAATTCTTATGTTTGGATTAAAAATTTTGAATTGTGATAAAATAACACCTAACATTAAATTTATCATCTTAACCATTTTTCAGTGTGCAAGTTCAGTGGCATTAAGTACATTCAGATTGTTGTTCTGTTGTGCTGGCATCACCAATCACCACTTAATAATAAATCTTTGTTTTAGGTGGTTTTTTTGTTTTGTTTTTAAGTTATTGGTACATGACATCATTTTTTGGGGGGGCTCTTTTTTGGTTTTGTTTTTTCGGAAGTATACAAAATAGTATTATATTTTTAAAAACGAGAGAGCAAACTTTGTGTGCAATGTGTTTTGTCATGGATCCATAAAGATGATGCCACTGAGTTGTTCTAGCAGGAAGAGCTCTGATTAACCTAGTTCTTCTCGCCTTGTTGAGACCAATGGCATGAGAGTTTTGAATGATCAGTTGGCATTTGGGGTGTTGTCACGCAGCAGTCTACATGTCTATCCCCTCGTACCTACCCCTAAAGAAAGGAGAGTCTCTGAGACTAATCCTTTCAGGGCCTTTCTTCATCTTTGTGTTTGCACCTTATGTCTCCCTGTTTGGCCCCAGAGGATGGCTGGTCAGCCAATGATGGGTAGGATTCCCCACAGGGGGGACAACTCAAGCCAGGTGCAGTCAAGTGGGGAGCAGCAGGCGACTCCACAGGGTTGATAGAGGTTGGGCATAGACCCCCACCTTCCCCAGGCTAAGGAGAGCTTCTGCCTTTGTGGCTGCATTCCTTCCCACATCCTGCTTGGGAAGAGATTCAATGATATAATAACATCAGTTCTCCATCTATTCGTATCAGTAAGTTTCAGCATACAGGTTTTGTCTCTTGGGGAGGTACATCCTGAACTGATGGTTCAACTGCTTGCAGGCAAGGGTAATTAGTTCAAATCAGTTTCTTAGTATAATGTGTGAAATCCACAGACCTTGGAGAAAACAATGTTGCTTTCTTGCGGCCCCCATAGGGGTTCTCAGTCCTTTGTGGCTGTGAGACCCTTAGCCCCTGTTTCATAACTTTCTTGATTTCTGTTTCTTACTTTCTTAACCCTTCGCCGCCCCTTCTCGTTTGCTCACTGCCTGTGTTGCACTGGACGACATTGGGGCTTTTAGTTGCTGCCATTTTGTTTATTTTTTAAAGAGATAATTCTAATAAAATGAAAATAGTGACTTTGATCCTCAAAGAGCTCATTTATTTCCAACAAGAAAAAGACTTTAAAAATACAGATTACACACTAAGTTATCACTGTAACACTGACCAACCAATTTATTAACTATGATATAACTATGATATTATAACATTAAAAAAAGATGAAGCAGAAAGAAGATGAGGAGGAGGGGGGAGGAAAGAAGAAAGAGACTGAATACAAACTCACTCTTGGGAAAATCATAAATGTAAAGATACTGACACTATATAGCTGCTGTGGCAGAGACTGCCAGTTGCTTATAATACATATGTCTCTTCCTCTCTTTAATTAATGGATTCCTATTTTTATCTGGGCATATTGCCATCTAACTACAAAACTACTTGTCCAATCTTCCTTTGCAACAATAAGCTGTAAGTAGATGTGTTGTTTGGGGCTTCCACACATCTCCACCCACCAGGATAAGGGCCACTCCCTGTACATAGCAGCACCAGGATTTCTGAAGCTGTTGTCTCCAGGTTTCTGGTGCACTGGAGCTGCCATACCAGCCCTGGGACTGCATATTTGCAAACTTCCTTTCCATTAGAAAGAAATAAACTTTCCACTTATTTAAGTTGCTATTGTGGGAGTTTCTTATTTGTAGCAACACCAAATCCTAACAGTACAACAGCTTTGCACTGCAAATATTATAAAATTCTTTCAATTTATTATTTCTTTATAGATTAAAAATAAGCCTATGATATAGGTAGAGGAGATATTATCTCTATTTTATAGGTAAGGAAATGGAGGCTCAGAAAAGATGGGTATCTTGTCCAAGGTCAGAGGCTCTTTAGGACAGAAGCAGGTTTAGAATTTGTGTCTTCTGGCCATATTCTTACTTTCCAATAGATCACGAATTCTCTCTGGCCTGTGGAAATCAGCATACTAGCACCTTCATTGTACAAATACTAATTAATATTTGGTGACCACTTACTACGTGGTAGGCATTACTATAAGTCAGTTAGCTTTGTTAAATCAATTACAATTCACAGTTCCATGAAGTAGGTACTATTCATTACTCCCATTTTATAGATGAGGGAACTGAAACTAAGAAGTGAAATATCCTAAGGTGACCTGACAATTAATGCCAAGGTTGTGATCTGATTGAGGCAGACTGGCTTAAGAATACAAGTTTCATGTGGGTCTTCTAAGTGGATGAAGGAAAAGGCATCATGGTTGATGAACTGTGTGGTGTTTCTCCTGAAGGAAAATGAAACATATTGTCTTAGGCTATAATAACAAAACACCACAGACTAGGTGGCTTATAAACAACAAACATTTATTTTTCACACATCTGGAGGCTGGGAAGTCCAAGATCATGGGGTCAGCATATCTGGAATTTGGTGAGAGCCCATTTCCACCTCTGTTTTAAGGACACTAATCTCATTCATAAGGGCCACACCCTCATGACCTAATCATCTCCCAAAGGCCCCACCTCCTAATACCAGCACCTTGAGCATTAGATTTTCAACATGAATTTTGCAGTGGGACACAAACATTTACACCATAGCACATATACAGTATTATAACTCCCAGTATTGAGAGTACAGCAGGTATTGTTGTTATGTATTCAATGTTATTCATTGAAGGAATAACATTTCATTCAATGTCATTTCATTACAAAGTTGATGAGATACTTTAGGAACTTATCTCTTGTTTATATCAATTAACCTATGGTACAATTGGTTTCTTTACATGTCCTTTACCCTTAAATTCGCAGAACCTATTGATGATGTTAAGGGAGTACTTACCTGTATTCATTTGGAAGAAATTCCTTATAGGTAATGCCAAGAAAGAGTATAAGTCTTTCAGGAGTTTTGTAATATGGGTCAGTCGTTCAGTTGCTTGAGATTGGTGGAACTCTAAGTTGAATTATTTTTACCTTCCCTGAATCATATGATGTTTTCTTTTTTGAGTTAATGAAGTTTTTAGACCTAATGTCAATCTACAATATTTAGAGAACTGGAAGATATTTGTGATATAGAACAAGTATAAAATTAAACTAAATTTATATGTTTATATTATACCTAGACAATGCCTGACATGTAGTAGACACTCAATAAAAATAGCAGCAATTATCTAAACTTTTCTTTAGATATTTTACTGTATAGTGTACATCTGTTGTTTGATTAATTTTGTGTCTGCTTGGTCTTCATTCCTCCTTCTTCTGGTAACAGCACTTCAATTTTCCTTTGAAAACCATTCTCACTCTCAGTCCATGTGATTCACCTAGAACTAAACAGAGTCCTTTTCCAGAACTGAGCACATGACCCAGGTTTAATCAACAAGGATCACAGTGAGTGGCTGAAGGATGGACAGTTAGACTGTTGCCAGAAAACGGGTTCTCGGTGTTCGTCACAGGAAAGAACTCAAGGAGGCACTGAATAAGCCCAGCAATCAGTAGATTTATTAAAGAAGGATAGTTCATTCTCTGCATGGCAAGAGTAGGCAGGATCGGAGAAGAGCAGCTGCCCCAAAGAAAGTGGGGCTTGGGAATTTATTACACTTAAAATGAAGGCAGAAAATATTCATGATTTAGGGGTGGCGTTATAGGCGGGTCCTCACTGACTGATCCTTCCCATAGGAAAGAGGGATTTTTTATCTGATTTGGCTCTGTCAGAACTGTCATGGTGACATGGGGTAGAGATTTTCCTAAACTGCAACGCTAATAATATAGTATAATCTATTATAATTAGCTATAGTTCACCTTAAGTGCAAAGATAGCGTCCTGGATCCTCTCTCAGCTGCAGAAATCTAGTTCTGGACAGTCTGGTAGCTGTACTTTTTCTTAAGGATGGTCTCATCTCCTCCCTCCTTTGTCTCCCCTCACCTCTTCTTTCCCTTCCTTCCCCCCTCTCTCTGCTGCCCTAGTCTTTCTGCCTTTAGTAATAAGACCTCCGATATTCAGGTCTATGTAAATAGTAGGTTGGTGCAAAGGTAATTGCAGTTTAAAAGGTTAAAAATAATTACAAAAATCGCAATTACTTTTGCACCAATCTAATATACACAACCCAGTGACAGAAGCAATCAGGATATTGAAGTATGGAACACATTTCATTTGAAAAACAAAGTGAGGATATGTCAGTGTGATTGAGCATCATGCAGAAACATTGCTGCCATTAGAAATTTGACTTCTAGCATTGATTGGCCTCCCAGTATTTTAAGATTTGCTGTAACATGAATGGCCATAAACTTCACATGTATGATCCACTCGTTTCTCCCTTATTTACATTGGAGAATGTCTTACCTCAGCGGAGGTGGGGGGAAAAGGTTTTCATATTATCTCCAGGGTACCATCTAGGAAAAGTGCCTATGCCTTCGGAAGGAATGACAACTTTGTCATTATTTACCGGCCATTGGCTTCAAGCTTATGTACTATGATAGGCTAAAACTAATCACTGTAAGACTGAACCCTAATTCTATTATGAGAATGACATGAAGCCACATCTATATTCAGAAAGCTCACTAAAAAGATGGTTTGTTTTTGTGAGATGAGATCCTGGCTTTCTCAGAGAACTCTTTGGGGGAACTTTAAGCCAGGGCAATCTCAAAAATCACCAGTGCAGCACAGCCGTTGCTATGGAGATGGTAAGGGAGGTCCTGACAGTCCTGTCTTCAATAGGTGGCTGCAAATGAGTTCTCCCAAAAGGTGAGGGATGAAATAAAGCAGGAAAGTAAATTCTCTTTGGGGGAAGAGAAGGGGTGGAATTGTGTTTAGCATAGAAATTACAAGAGCGGTGGTAACCTGTTACACACGGAAAATAGGGGCTCTAGAAAGAGCTGAGAGCCAAGAAGTTAGCAATGCAAATTAAAGCTGGCGAATCCAGATAAGCTTTGGAGTAGTCATTTAAAAGAGAATAGAGAGAGGATTGTTGGCATGAAGAAGAGAAAGAGAAGGAAGAGTGCGGATCTTTTAGTAAAGAAGGCATCCCCTCTCCCCAAGCAGAGACACACAAGGGCTTTGATGTCACCTGAAATCGTGGAGGGAGCCTAGAGCTATACAGAAACAGAGGGGGTGTTGCTAAGGTCTAGAAGGTGTTGCTAAGGATTCCTCTTTTTGAAGCCGTAAAGGAGGAGAAGGAGGAATCATAACACTCAAGGATTAGTGAAATAACTACCAAGTTCTGGCTTAGACCAAACATTTTCAAGTGGTAATGTGAACACTTCCCCTGGAGGGAAAATCAAAAAGTTTCAGATTGTGTAGCTCAAGGAGTGACTTAAAAATCCTTCAATGATTTTTTCATTGTTTTAGAAATAAAATACAAACTCTCTATCGTGGCTTCCAAGGCTGGGCACCAGCTGGTCTGACCTTCCGGGCCTTATCTCTTACTCTTCTCCTCTCACCAACGACCTGGAATGAACCTCAGTGCCCATCTTCCTCCTCAATAAAACCCCAACCTTTCCTCCTCCAGAACTCACTCTCCCTGCTGCCTCTGCCTGGAATGCATGTGCTGTCACTGTCTCTGTTGCACACTCATCCTTGTCACCTCTCCCAGGGGATTCCCCTCCCACCAGGGGCATCCCTAATTACTAACTTTCTCATCACTCAGTGTTTGTTACAATCTGTAAGTTATTTGGTTTACTCATTCATTTGCTTGTTCATCTTTCCCCATTAGAATAGTTATCCATTCAACTGGTTATTCATTCATTTATTGAGCCTACCATGTGCCTAGACCAGCACGGGCTCTTAGGGTTTATCAGTAAACAAAACAGACAAAGATTCCCATCCTTGGGACCTTACATGTGAAGCACTTAGTATGTAACATTGTCGTGCGTGGAGGCCTCCTCGCCGCGCCATCTTTCAGGCGGGGCGGCCTGCGGGGTCTCTGCTCCCGCTCCCCACACAAGAACGCAGGATATGGTGAGGCCGAAAAGGAACACCCACGGAGCCATAGGTAGGGGAGTCATACCACTATGGTCTCACTGGAGGCTGGGTTCACTGGACGTGCGACCTGCCGTCCGCTTTTCCGCCAACCGACCGACGGACGACTCTTCTCCACTCTCCTCTGTTCCTGTCTCTTGGCTCTCCTCTTCCGTTCTCCTCGGCCCTCCTCTTCCGCTCTCTTCGGCTTTGCTCGGCTCTGCTCGGCTCCTCGGCAATCCTTCGTAGCCGCAGCAGTTATACCAGCGGCCAATCGGCTAACCGGCCACAGCCCACGGCCAATCAGCCACAGCTGACGGCCGTTCACCACCCGAGCCAGTACCCCTTCCACGTGAGGCCGAGAGCCTGTAAACTACTTTCTGGGGCTCTGTCCCCACACACATGGTGCTATTTGCTAGGGAAAATATAAAGTAGGAATGGCAAATGCGAAGGGCTGAGAGAGGGGGTGCAATTTGAGCAGACTTTGTAATGTTTAAGGCCCCTTGGGCAGCACACACAGTGTAGTTATTCAAAAGTGTGGGAGGGCGGGAGGGAGGAGAAAAAACAAACACCCAACCTAGGAGTCTTTTTAAATTTCCACCACACCTATAGTCATGGTACATCCTACAGATGTGCTGGAGGGGAGAAAAATTGAGAAGCACTACCTTACATGACTGCTTTTAAATTCTCTCTATACACCATCCTGAAATGCAATGATCTGTATGTTGTTGCTCTACTTTAGGACAGTATTTTCATGTTTGTATGATAAGATTGATTGCAAAGCTCACCAGACAATTGATATTAAATATTCAAGTCAAATCTAAGATGCATCTTGATTAAAGACACATTAAAATGTTGCTCTTTTAATCAAGGAACTATTTAAATTGTATCTTTACATGTGATCAGTAGAGAAACCACGATTTTAATTTGGATTTTACCCAAAGCACTTACCTTGTAATTCAATGCACCAGAAATTCTTGTTGCCTGCTGACAGTACACAATCACTATAGGAAAATGTGCTTAAGAAGGGAGAGACAGCCTTGATGCTTTATATGAAAATCCATGGAGTCCTAATAGCAGATGTTATAGTCCCAAGGTACAGCCTACTGCTATGCAGGACCCCCACTGTAGTGAAGTTTTCATGGTAGAACGGAATTCTGAACACTAGATTACAAAGAGTAACTTGTACAGAGACTGATGCACCGAGCTATAGAAAAATCCCAGCGTATTTTGCATTTATATATAATGTCCTATTTGCATTTAAAACAAGTGTGATAATCTCCAGAAATGCGTGTGTTAAATAAATCAATAATTGTGACTCGTTCTCTCCACCAAATGCCACACTAACAATGAAGCAATTGATTTGTTTCTGGACAAGAAATGAATAGACGACACAATGTATCCTCAGACGGCAATGCTGAAAACTCCAGTGATTTTTTTTGCCCAGTGTGAAAACATCTTATCACAAACTCTAAGCGAATGCTTACAGTTTGGGTGTCCTGCAATTTGGTTGTATTGAATATTGCTTTTAATATGCCATGAGGATAGGCCTAGAAGTCTTTCACTGTAGTGGAATTCAGCCTGTACATCCTTTGGGCTTCTTAATTATTCATGCTAAATGGACAAGGCTATTAATTATTCAATTAATCCCTCATTGTGGTAAAATGCTCTTTGGATCCTTATGCATTTTAGTTACCTAGTTAGACACAATTAGCCAAATAAATGATAAATCTCTGTGTTTTAGGAACCATTCATGCATAGCCTTAGTTTCCAGAATGGATTTCCAAATATAATGTTATTATTCACAGCAAGACTGATAGAGTCTGGTAGGGCACCGATCATCAGAAGTTAACAGAGGTGCTCTTTTATAGACTATGCAGGCTGAAAGGTGACTCACCCTTATTCCCAGCCACAGCAAAGCATCCAAGTCCATCAATAATGTTTTAATAACTTTGGTGGTTATAAGTCATCTGTGACATGTCCAAAATATTTTATTGCTGAACCAAAAAAGGATCATAGTTGAACTGGGCACCTCTTGTGTACATTTCATATTCCTCCAGAGCCATCTCTCGGAGGGCCCTGAATACTTCTAGCAGGTACAATCTCACACCTATGAGCACCTGTGCATGCCTCATCCTTCTTGCCCTGGGGCTTACTAGAGGCTGCAGTGCAGGATGGGGGGCCCATGCTGTATTTGCACCTGTACAGTCCAGAGGGTGGGAGACACAAAGTGGAGCCTGCCTTTATTCCCAGCGGAACCCAGTTCTGAGCCACATTTTGGAATGCTTTTCAGAAGATCCAGGTTGGACAGAACATCAGTAGCAGTAGTAGAAGTCCTTGGAGAACACGTTTTTGTATTAGTATTCCCTCCTTCCCTGCTTTATGCTCCTTGTATTGCACCCCATTCCCACGAAATAAAACAACCACACATATGTTTTTGTCTCTGGCTCCGCTTCATGGAGGAACCCAGGTAGCAGAACACTACTCGTATTCAGTTTATGTCTTTCTAAGGAACAAATATTTCATTTTCTCCCGAAAGCCGAACCAGATACAATCCTGATAGAAAATCACTAAGCCAATATATAGCCTGGTAAAGTGTTAAGAACGACCTTTAGAAGCAGAAGAGGGGCCCAGGGGCTCTTCTTTGTCTGGTAGATATGCCCTGGGCATCTGCCAACACCAGGCTCTCTGCCATGGCGGGTTCACAGGAGAGAGTAAGCTGGTGCCTGCCTCAGCCACCCTCTACCAGGCATGTCCATAGAGGAAACACGTATGGGATGGGGAGTCACAGGCTTGGTTTGGAGTTTCACCTCTAAGTTATGTGATCTTATTGTTGCCTACATTAGATATACTCACACAAAATTGATTCCTGTCTTATAATATTTAGACCAATCATATTGGTTTGTTTGTGTGAGGTCCTGCCAGGCGGGAAGCTGTGTTAAGCCTTCAGGCCTTACGTTCCTCCCAGCTTTCCACATCACGATGGCCCAACCTCCCAGCAGCATTTCCACCTGGTCACCTGATGGAGAGGTCTGGGTGAGGTGAACTAGCCAGACTGGGCTGGGGTGGGCGGACCATTCCCCCCGGAGCCAGTAGGTGGTGCTGAGGCAGCACGGACCCCCGGCTAGATCGAGCTTAGCGCTTCTAGGTAAGAGAAATGAAACGTGATTTTTCTGTAGATGTTAAGCAGGGGGTGAATTTTGTATTCTTTAGTATTTTGCAACTAAAATCTGCAGGTCATTTGTCTTGAATTCATTTCTGGCTTTATTCATCCCAAAAGTTCAAAATAGTTTCCAGGTTCTTTGAAAACCTATTAAGCCAGAGACCTTGTCTGACTTACCTGACCGTGGTTGAGACCTAGCAGCTCTAGAAATGCTTCTGATATGTACAAGTTTCCACACACTTGAATCGTTCATAAGTGAGTAAACCAAGACTCTGAGGGACAAAATGGCTTGTTCAAGGCCACACCAATAGCTTTTGACTCGCTCCAAACTTGACCCAGCTCCCCTGAAGGCCTTTCTCTTGTTTCACACTGTCTGGCTGCCAATTCTGAAAAGCACTGGATTATTTTCTTTATTTTGTTTCTGTTTATGAAAGATTTGGAAAAAATTTAGCATATAAATTCAATATATATAAATAAATGAGAGATTTTGATTCCATGTACAGAGAAATTCACCTTAGAGGCATAATGTGTTTATTAATGTGTGTGTGTGTGTGTGTGTATATATAATATATATATATATATATATATATATATATATATATATATATATATACCATATTTAATTAAAAAAGAAATCTTCGTGTCAGAGTTCAAAACCTTTAATTTCTATCTATTTCAAATTATTCGGTGTGGCATCATTATACACAGCAGGAGAACTGTATGATAGTAAAACTTCATTTATCCAACATTAGTGGGGGTACAATTATCTAACTTAAAATGTAAAGTCACCAAATCCTACTTTAATAAGCCTCAAAATATTTTTGGAAAATGCTAAAACAAATCCATTTTGGATGGATAGCTTTCTTAAATATAGTACATCTTTCTTGACAGGAAAAATAAGGCATATAATCTAAGTGATTCTTTAAGGCTGAGGGTGTCCACTGAACTTTAGTTTTGTCTTGTGCAATGATACCTTCTAGGGCAACAGAGGTTATGTTTGGTAATCAAGCCTGTTTGCTGTGACAGTAAAGGACTCTGGGCTGCCTTTCTCATTTTGGTTCTTATTTCTGCTTTGGGATTCTTGTCTTCTCTTCACTATCACACTGCTCTGCTTCTCCCTGCTGATAGGTCTTCTTCCTGTCTCTGTCTCTGACTCTGTGGGCCTTCTGCACTCTGCCCACAGTCTCCCAAAGACACACACGCGCACACACACACACACACGCACACACACACACACACAACTAACTACTAATTTACTGTGGGTTGGGAAATGTCTGTAAAACTAGAATAAAAGTAAAACCCCAAAACTGTGTACCCTGCATTAGAACACAGTGCAAGAAATATTGATAGGATTGTTTACATGCATGGCCTTTGAGTATGAGTTCTGCATCCAGTTCCAGTATGGTCAGGGGTGAGTGGGTCAGGTGTCCCCACACCACCAACCAATGCTCAGATACCAGCTGGATGCCCTGCAACTCAATTCAATCATGACGTTACCTACCTGTAGATAGTGTTAGGCCCTTCAGATTAAAGGCTCAGTCCTATAAGACTGCCACCCCCGCCCTGCCCTTTAGATGTCAGTTGCAAGCCCAGGTTGTCACCTGTGCTTCTGACCAGCTGCATATTGATCGGAGGTTGCCTTTCTTAGGTTAAATTAATTTACTAGAGCAGCTCATAGAACTCAGAGAAACATTTTACTTAGTAGATCACCAGTTTATTATAAAAGGATGTAACTCAGAAACAGCCAGATGGAAGAGATACATAGAACAAAGTATGGGGAAAGGTCATGGAGCTTCCATGCCCTCTCCCAGCAATCACTCTTGCTGGATCTCCTTGTGTTCACCAACCCAGAAGCTCTCCGAAACCCATCCTTTGAGTTTTTATGGAGGCTTCATTACATAGGCATGATTGATTAAGTCATTAGTCATTGGTGATTGACTACCCTTCATCGCCTCTTTCCTCCTCTAAGGTCAGGTGGTGAGACTGAAAGTTCCAACCCTCCAATCACACGGTCGGTTCTTCTGGCAACCAGCCCCCATCCTTAGGGGCTTTCCAAAGTCACCTTATTGACATAAACTCAGGTGTGGTTGAAAGGGGCTTGTTATGAATGTTAATACACCTTTATTGCGCTCTGCACTTAGGAACGTCCAAGGGTTTTTGTAACCCTGCCAGGGATAGGGATGAAGCAAGTACATATTTGTTATTGTAAGTCACAGTATCACAAAGTACCTGCTTCTGGAGCACAGAGGCTTTTTGGCTGGCAGTGAGCTCGCCTGATGAACAATTTCCAGTTCTGTGAGGCTTCATTTTTTTTATTTATTATGTTTAATGTGCTTGGCACATCTGTTTAGCGGATTTTTTAAATTCGGTGAGCTCTTGCCTAAACATTTGTAAAAAGGAACACACCAGTGGTAGAGACAGCTTAAACACCAGCAAAGGCTGTGTAAGTTTTAAGGCCTTAAAAGACATAAAATCTCACAATTTTCAAAGGAAAGAAACCAAGCGATATTTACTTGCCACAGTCCTGGAGAAAAGCCAGTATTTCGGGGGCAGCTATCACCAGAGCTGCAATTTTAGAGAAGGGGCTGGGAGTCAAGGTTGCTGGCTAAGGACAGGATGTTCTAAAAGTATCCATACATTCAGGAATGATGAGTAAATGTGGCCAGACTCCAAACACCTTTCTTCTGAACAGGACTTCTCTTTGTCTGAAGACCTATTTGGTTGTTCTATAATTACTGGCCTTTTAAACTTAATTGTGCAACCACATCTAGTCTTTCTTTTCATGGAACATGTCACATCCCTGGCTTAATTGCAAAAATTTCCATTAAAAAGAAAGCCCTATTATTAATGTTATTATTCAGCCAAACATGCTAAACTGAATATTGTTTATAAGGCCTTTACTTCAAATACTTCAGAAAATGTAAAAACCTTTAAAATAACATGATTTCAATATTACACACTTGACTTCTTGGTTCTTCACTGTCTGATTCTCCTTCAAATGCACTGTTGGCTCTTTGTGTTGCTTTGCAATCTCAGCTCCCTCTCTCCTCCCCAGAACACGGCCACTGGCCCTGTGCCCTCTCCTCCCACAGCTTCTTCAGAAGCTCTCCTCCCCATTCATGACTCCACTAACAACCCGTGCCTCCCATGCTAGCCACACCCTCTCGCCATGCTTTCAAGGTCAACCCAGTTCTCCCACTCACCTCGCATCAAAATCTGGAATAATTTTTGACTCTTAACTCTTGGTATGTCAGGCAAAATTTCCCCTTCCAAATCCTGTCGCTTTTTCTTTATTCTTAATACACCTGCCCCCATGTGAGCCTCCTGATAAACATGCTTGCCTTCTCAATGAGCTCTCAGAGGTCTTTCGTTTTCCCCTCCTTTAATCCACCTGCTTTATATCCTCACACTGGTTTTTAAAATATACTATTTGAATTACATTACTTCTCTACTTAAAAATCCCCATTGGTTCCTTCTTTTTTTTTTTTTTTTTTAACTTACAACATTGAGTATAAATTCCTATGCCTGCCTTGTCAGGCTGTCTCTGTTAGCTGGGTGTGGACTCCAAGGTCAGCAGTTTCATATCCAGCTCTGGCATTTACTATCTGTACAATAGGGATAATCACACCTGCCTCAGACAATTTTGTGATAATTAAATAAGATTTACAAAGTCAAATATAGAACTTGAAAGCTGGTAAATGCTAAAGAAACATGCACCATTTTCCACCAAACTTACTTCTTGATGAGACTGAAAAGTTACATTATTGACACTGGAGCAAACCAGGCAGAACGCTTGTGAAATGTGCTTGACAAATGGATACATGACGCTGGGGATGATCATTTGAGTATTTTGAAGATGTCAAGGTTTCAGAAATGACAATTTCCACATTAAGATGATGGTCATGGGTGGCTGAGATGGTAGATGTAAGGAGGTCACTGGTGAGGAAGATTGTGAACCAGGATGACAGCACTTCAGTGATGAGACTGTTACTGCCTGAACCCAAGAGTCAGTATGAGCATCGCTAATTGCAGGTACATCAGATGTCATGAGTCTTCTAAACTAATGCGACATGAGGTCCACAACATTACCAATGATCCGTTCTGGCCCCAAATTCTTAAATTCAATCCATTAAGTCTTTAGATATAATTTCCATATAGATATAACTTAGATACAATTTCCAGGAAACACAGCTATGGCAACTGTGCAATGCAGGGCTCAACTCTCCTGTTGTAGAGGCTGTGGTTGACTGAGGACTTCTGGATCCACACCTGCATGGCTGCCTTCCCCTCCCCACATCCCACTTGTCAATTTTTGAGACACTCGAGGTCTTAGTGCAGGCCATTCCTGTGAGGTGCAGGACTTCTCTGGCATGTAACTTTTGACTGAGGGCTCTTCATCATCAGCCCAGCTGGAACTTTCTTAGAAATGCACTGTAATCTATGATTATACTTTCCAATTGCTTCCTTCCCTACTTCCTTTAGAGAGCTCAGACCTGCATCATGGTCTGATAGCTCACCACCTTTCCCTACTCCCTTTCATTTATAATTCAAAGGCATATTTCTCAGTAAATAATTTACTCATTTAATCCCATTTTGGCATCTGCTTCTTGGGGAACCAGAACTAACACTAATGGTGCCAGGAGTTGTCCAAGAAAATAGACAGTAAAAGATTAGGCTTGGAGACTGGCTCCTTTACCTCCCAGTGGACAAAATATTGTCATTCTGAGTCTTGTGAGATGAGGTAGTCTGTAGCCCAAAGAAGAACCCAATTGCTGAAGATTTTACTGGTGGTGACATGGGGAAAGTGCCAGGGGAGGAGAATGTCCTTGTAGGTGAAATTATTCAGGTATTTGAAAAATATGTGGAGAACGATGCCTACAAGGATGGCAGAGTTGTCTGATTACTGCAACATTGTATAGCTACTCTGTAGAGGGAAAATGGAAGACTGAGGGCCATTAGCAAGCTAAGTGTGAGGCAGATGGCCTCTTTTGTAGCTTACAAAGAGGCCCTTATCTCTTGCAGCAGAAGAGTGGACACAGCTGTGCAACAGACACAGGCCCTGATAGAGTCACAGAGCTCCAGAGATGTTTAAACATGCTCAGCCAAAGTCTGGTATGCTAAGGACAGGGCCAGTGGTATGCTGAACTTAGCTTTTCCTAGTTCATGATTATTAATGTCTTTTCAGAGCTCCATGTTCAATGAAATCATATTCATAGCTTGAAATCAGCCATGGTAGAAGATTTGTACCATGAAAATCAGCAGATACTAAGATTCAGGGGCATTCCCCCTCCCCTTTTCAGAGAGCTGGTTGTTAAACACTTACCAACCAGCACACCAGTAATCAGGGCCTTGGCTGGCAAAGCCTGGGATTCTAAACATCAGATGGGATGCCTGGATGCAAATTCCAGAAGTTCATGGCTGTGCAGACCACCCAGACCCTCAGAACCTGCACAGCACGCCCACCCTTCCGTAGGAAGAGCCAATACTTCCCCAGGCTTGAAGATGCTGCAGAGGCTTCTCCTCTGCAAAGTAATAGGTGTTGCTTCCACTTCCTGTCTTAGCCTCCAGGCCAATACTTAGGGTTAAATCCCAGCATCATCTAGCTAGGAATGTACTGGACTTAATAAGGGAAGAAAGAGAATATATATGGAAGGAGCTGCAAGAATTACCTGGAAAGCCCTGATAGGAGCCAGGTTGCCCCTGGCATTGGATTTTGAGCATGCTTGATCAAGGGAAACAGAACATAGACTGGATAAGCAAGAATCTATTGATTTGGGGACACTTTTGGACACTTTTGGCATGAAATTGGACATCTGGCAAGGACCCCAGGGAGGGTTTCCAGATAAGATAAAAGTATATCTCATGCAATATTTGGGACATACTTATGCTAAAAAGTATTTGTTATTTATCTGAAAGTCAAATTTAACTGGACATCCTGTATTTTTCTTCACTAACTCTAGCAAGCTTAACCCCATGAGCAAACTTGCTACTAGGGAGTTCTTTGAAGCCTGGAGAAAGTGATGGCCAACACTAAATGAAGTGGACATGCCTGAGTTGTCCTAGAAGAAGGCAGAGGAAATAAAGAGGCGGAGGCAGGCAGGCATGCTGGAATGCATACATAATGAATCCAGAAGTTCCCCTGAGGGTGAGACTCCATAGGAGAACCCTGAGGACCTCACATTCATTAGGGCCACCTGGCCTGCCCCGTGAGAGAGCAGCAGCATCACTACAAAGTTCAGTGGCTCTTCTGGAGGCTGGGATGACAGTCAGAGAGACGGGTACAGAGCTGAGCTCGTAACTATCTATGGGGATGATGGAGCCTGGAGGCAACAAAGGCCAGGCTGTAGCCTTCCAGCTCGTACGTCACACTTCCTCTCACAACCAAGGAGAGCCTGCCAAGCAGACTTGGAGAAGTTGGCATTAGACAGTGAGAAATTTCCATTTTCAGATGTGCTCATAAATGTGATAAGAAAGGCATGCACAAGGATGATCATTGTAGCATTTTCTAAGAGTAAAATAATAATACAAAAGGCCTAAAGATCCAGGACTAATTACATAAATTATACGTTCAGACCTAGAATAAACCCCTGTATATGCGTAGGGTGAGTTTGAAATCTATATGGTGATTGGAAAGATCCCCACAATGTGGTATTAAGTGAAAATATTACGTAGTGGAAAACTGTTAAATGTGTACATTCACTTTAAGATAATTCACCATGCTGATTTGTGCACTTTTCTAAATATAGTACTTCCAAATGGCTTATTGTTAAACTTAAAGTGTGACTAGCATGATCTCATTTTATAAAAACAAACATATGTGAGCATGTCCATGTGTGTATGCCCATGGCTGTCTACATGTGTAAACGCTTGTGTAAAGATGCAGATATGTATCTATTTGTGTATGTGTGTACATGTGTCTGTGCCTATGCAGAATACACATACATATACATACTGATAGATAGCTGGGGGGCTGGGTTCTGGGGTGAAAAAGTGTTTGCTTTCAAATGTATACCTGATTTAAAATTTTGGCCAAGCACTTTATTTCTTTTAAAAGTTAAATTTTACAAACATGAAATAAAAGACAGATGGAGAACTGTGGTCCGAAAGTGGTAGGGAGGAACAAAGAGGGGCACTTATTCTGACTCACAAACTTTAAATAGTTTGAAAATATAAACAGCTTCTGCTTGAAAGGACTGAAGGGGGTTACTGCCTCCAGAGAATAGACAGGTTTCAATTAAGGCAAAGTGGTAGAGGGAATGTTTAGAGAAGGGTTAGAGAAATTTGCTGATCCTTGAGTGGGAGTTCCAGAAAGTACAATGAGCGTGCGGGAGGAGATGGGGTGCAGTGTAGCATTCACTGTGTGAATATTCATTCACAGAAAGGATATGCAGTGTTGTTTAGGGATGAGAATGCTGGGGAAAGTAGATGACCTATAAGGATTGTGTTTTGGGAAGTAAGTAAAATAATCTGAATAAGGAGTATTTAATTTTGATAAGTACTCAGAGAAAGGTCTAGAAGTGAGATCCAAGGTAGACAGAGTCCTATGTACATTTCTGTTACTCACAGCAAGCATGTGGCTGTTTTTGATAGCAATGAGCAGGCAAGCATGAAGCCACTTCTCTCAGCGCATATGTGGGGGATGTGGTGGGGATGTGACCTATTCAAGTCCGTTGTAGTGGGCTTAAATACATGCTTTAAAAGAAAATACGATGGAGGACATCAGCAAAAATGGCAGAGTAGATGGCTCCAAGGTCCATCCCTCTACAAAAACATCAAAAAATCAAACAAAAACTGTCAGAATCAACTTGGTCAGAACTCTGGGAAACAGACAGAGGTTTATAGCAAGCAAGAGACAGCTGAATCAAGAAAAGGGCAACATAAAAAATGGTAAAAAAAACTCTGTATGCTTTTAATTGCCTTTGCCAACCCCCAACACGGCACCAATATGGAAGACCACAGCCCACATTCCAAGTGTGGGACCTTAGTCCCTTCTCCTTGAGGGAGCAAAGCAGATATTATTCTCAAAGAATTGTGCTTGTTTGTTCTAACCTGTCTGGGGCTACCTGAAGGACTGATGCAAGGTGCTTGCCATTGTTTCCTCTAACTCACTAGTAAAAGTAACTACATTTGTAAATACAAAAGCCAGTATTAATGTACTTTTGGTTTGTAACTCCTATTTTTTAAAAAATATGTAATTTAAAAGGCAAATGCCTAAAAGAAAAATTATAAATCTATGTTAATGGGCACAGAAAGGATATAATATAAAATAAATATAATACTATAAATACACTAATAGGTAAATAAAATAACATAAAGATGTAATCTTTGGCAATAATAATATAAGGGGGAGAGATGAAGATGTATGAGAGTAAGGTATTTGTAGATTATTAAACTAAGTTGGTATTATTCACATTAGGCTGTTATAAATTTAAGATGTTAATTTTAATCCTATGGTCACAACTAAGAAAATCAATTTAAAAGATATAGAAATGAAAAGAAGAGAATCAAAATGGTATACTACAAATATAAATTTTAAGAAGGCTGTAAAGTGGAAATCAAGGAACAACAACAAAACAGACATATAGAAAAGAAAGCTAAATGGGAGAAGTAGATTCTTCCTTATCAGTAATTACTTAGATTTAAATGGGTTAAACTCTTCAATCAAAAGGCAGAGATGATGAATAAAACATGACTCACTTATATGATGTCTATAAAAGATTCTCTTATGATAAAAGACAAAAGGTTGAAAGTAAAAATATGGGGAAAATATATTTCCTGCAAATGGTAAACAAATGAAAGCTGAAATAGCTATATTAATATCAAATAAAATAGACCTAAAGTAAAAAAAGTTTATAAAAGACAACTAAGGACATTACATTTTGATAAAAATTTCAATCCAACAGGAAGATATAATGATTATAAACACATACATACTTAACACAGAACCCCCAAACATGTTAAACCAAAATTGAAGGATTAAAGAAAGACAGTTCTACGATCATATTTGGAGCCTTAATACCTCACTTTTGGTAATGGATGGAGCAACTATACAAAAGAATAAGAAAATAGAGGACTTGGAAAACACCATAAACCAATTAGACCTAACAGAGATGCAATGAATACTCTACCAAAAAGAGCACAGTACACATTCTTCTCAAGTGTACACGAAACATTTCCCAAGATAGACCATATGTGAGGCCACAAAATAAGTCTTGATAAGTTTCAAAAGATTGAAATCATACAAAATACATTCTCAGAACCAAGGGAATGAGATAGAAATTAATAACGGAAGGCGAAATGGAACATTCACAAATAAATAGAATTAAATATCATGCTCATAAACAATTCATGGGTTAGAGAGGAAGTCACAAGAGAAATTACAAAGTAAAAATGAAACAAATGAAAATGAAACATAGCATACCAAAATTTATGGGATAAAGTGAAAGCAGTGCTAAAAGGGAAGTTTGTAGATGTAAATGCATACATTAAAAAAGAAGAAAGATCTCAAATCAGTAACTTAACTTATACTGTGAAGAACAAACAACAAAAACTAAACCCAAAGCTAGTAAAAGGAAGGAATAATAAAGACAAGAATAGAGCTAAAAGAAATAGAGAATAGAACATCAATAGAGATAGTTAACAGAAGCAAATGATATATTCTTTGAATATATTAGCAAAATTGACAAACCTTTAGTTAGACTAAGGGAAAAATAGATCTAAATAACTAATTATCTATTGAAATAGTAATTTCGATTAGAAAAGTGGGGCCTTATTACCAACCTTACAAAACCACAAATGATCATAAGAAATTACTATGAAAAATTATACCTGAACAATTTATCAATCTACATGATATACATAAATTCCTGGAAACACAAACTATTAAAATTGATTAACAAATAAATTAAAAATCTGAAAAGTTTTATAACAGGAGATTGAGTAAATAATCAAGAGCCTCTCAACAAAAACAGTCTAGGACCAGATGGCTACACTGGTGAATTTCATCAAATATTGAATGAAGAATTAAAATCAATTTTTTTTTTCACAGCACAGTTAATTTATTAAATGCATAGATTTTTTTTCGTCGGTTATTTAACTTTTTTTTTTTCTTTCCATCACCATATATTTGATCCCCCTTATTCTCATCTCCCACTCCCTTCCCACCTTACCCTCTGGTAACCACTAAGCTATTGTCTGTGTCTATGAGTTTTTGTTTCTCATTTGTTTGTCTTGTTCTTTTGTTGTTTTTGGTTTATATAACACATATCAGTGAAATCATATGGTTCTCTGCTTTTTCTATCTGACTTATATCACTTAGCATTATACTCTCAAGATCCATCCATGTGGTCACAAATGTTCCTATATCATCTTTTTTTACCGCTGAATAGTATTCCATTGTGTATATATACCACAACTTCTTTATCCATTCATCTATCGAAGGACATTTCGGTTGTTTCCATGTCTTGGCCACTGTAAACAAAGCTGCAATGAACATTGGAGCACACGTGTCTTTATGTATAAATGTTTTCAGATTTTTTTGGTAGATACCCAGTAGAGGGATTGCTGGGTCATATGGTAATTCTATTCGTAATTTTTTCAGGAACCTCCACACTGCCTTCCATAACGGCTGCACCAGTCTGCATTCCCACCAACAGTGTATGAGGGTTCCTTTTTCTCCACAGCCTCTCCAACACTTGTTACTATTTGTCTTGTTGATGATAGCCATTCTGACTGGGGTGAGGTGATATCTCATTGTGGTTTTTATTTGCATTTCTCTGATGATTAGTGATGTTGAGCATTTTTTCATGTTTATTTGCCATTTGTATGTCCTCTTTGGAGAAATGTCTCTTCAGGTCATCTGCCCATTTTTCAACTGGGTTGTTTTTTTGGTGTTGAGTTTCATGAGTTCCTTGTATATTTTGGATATTAGCCCCTTATCGGAGGCACTGTTTGCAAAAATCTTCTCCCATTCAATTGGTTGCCTCTTTATTTTGTTGATGGTTTCTTTTGCTGTACAGAAGCTTTTAAGTTTCATATAGTCCCATTCGTTTATTTTAGCTTTTACTTCCCTTGCCTTTGGAGTCAAATTCATAAAATGCTCTTTGAACCCAAGGTCCATAAGTTTAGTACCTATGTTTTCTTCTATGCAGTTTACTGTGTCAGATCTTATGCTTAAGTCTTTGATCCATTTTGAATTAATTTTGGTACCTGGTGACAGATAGCGGTCCAGTTTCATTCTTTTGCACATGGCTATCCAATTCTCTCAGCACCATTTATTTAAGAGGCTGTCTTTCCTCCATTGTGTGTTTTTAGCTTCTTTGTCAAAAATTATCTGTCCATATTTATGTGGTTTTATTTCTGGGTTCTCAATTCAATTCCATTGGTCTATGTGTCTGTTTTTCTGGCAATACCATGCAGTTTTGATTATTGTAGCCCTGTAGTACAAGCTAAATTCAGGGAGTGTGATACCTCCAGTATTGTTCTTTTTTCTTAAGATTGCTTTGGCTATTCGGGGTCGTTTGTGGTTCCAAACAAATCTGATGATTTTTTGTTCTATTTCTTTAAAAAATGCCATTGGGATTTTGATGGGGATTGCATTAAATCTGTATATTGCTTTGGGTAATATGGCAATTTTAACTCTGTTGATTCTTCCAATTCATGAGCATGGAATATCTTTCCATTTCTTTGTGTCTTCTTCAATTTCTTTTAAAAATGACTTATAGTTTTCAGCATATAGGTCTTTCACATCCTTGGTTAAGTTTATTCCTAGGTGTTTTATTCTCTTTGCTGCAATTGCAAAAGGAATTGCTTTTTGTATTTCTTTTTCTGAGATTTCATTGTTAGTATATAGGAAGGCAATGGACTTTTGTGCGTTGATTTTGTAGCCAGCAACTTTACTGTATTCGATGATTGTTTCTAATAGCTTTTTGGTAGAGTCTTTAGGGTGTTCTATATATAGCATCATGTCATCTGCAAAGAGTGACAATTTAACTTCTTCATTCCCAATTTGGATGCCTTTTATTTCTTTCTCTTGCCTGATTGCTCTGGGCAAGGACTTCCAACACTACGTTGAAAAGCAGAGGTGATAGGGTACAGCCCTGTCGTGTTCCTGAATGTAGAGCAATGGGCTTCAGTTTCTCACCATTAATTATGAGATTAGCTGAGGGTTTGTCATATATGGCCTTTGTTATGCTAAGGTATTTTCCTACTGTACCTATTTTATTAAGTGTTTTAATCATAAATGGATGTTGAATCTTGTCAAATGCTTTTTCTGCATCAATTGATATAATCATATGATTTTTGTCCTTTATTTTGTATATGTGATGTATCATATTGATGGATTTGTGGATGTTGAACCATCCTTGTGCCCCTGGGATGAACCCCACTTGGTTGTGATGAATAATCTTTTTAATGCATTGTTGTATTCAATTTGCTAGATTTTTGTTTAGGATTTTTGCATCTGTATTCATCAGAGCTATTTGTCTGTAGTTTTCTTTTTTTGTGTTGTCCTTACCAGGTTTTGGTATCAGGGTAATGTTGGCCTCATAAAATGAGTTAGGGAGTACTATCTCTTCTTCAATTTTTTGGAAGAGTTTGAGCAGAATTGGTATTAGATCCTCTTTGAAGGTTTGGTAGAATTCACTAGTGAAGCCATCTGGTCCCGGACTTTTGCTTTTGGGAAGGTTTTGGATGACCGATTCAATTTCGTTACTGGTGATCGGTCTGTTTAGATTTTCCAGTTCTTCATGGTTTAGCCTAGGAATGCTATATGTTTCTAAGAACTTGTCCATTTCTTCTAGGTTACATCAATGGTTTTTAAACCCTTCCAGAATACAGAACAGGAAGGAACACTTCCTAACTTATTATAGGAAACCAGTATTACCTGGATACCAAAGACACTACAAGAAAACAAAACTACAGACAAATGTCCATTATCAATATGGATGCAAAACTCTCTACAAAATAGTAGGAAACTGAATTGAACAGTGTATTAAAAGGGTTACACACCATGACCTTATAATTTGACGTAAGAAATTCAATCAATGTAACACACTACATTAATGGAACGAAAGAAAAATAGAAACGTGATTTTCTCAATGAATGCAGAAAAACATTTGGAAAATCTAGCACCATTTCATGATAAAAACTAGTAATGGAAAGACCTTTCTCAAAATTGTAAAGGGCATTTGTGAAAAACCCATAGCTAACTTTATACTCAAAGGTGAAAAGTTGAAAACCTTTCCCCTAAGATCAGAAACAAGACAAATTGCCCACTTTCACCACTGCAGTTCAACAGTGTACTGGGAGCTCTAGCCAGGGAAGTTAGGCAAGATAAAAACAAACAAACAAACAAAAAACAAAAAACAACCAAATTTATCTAAATTAGAAAGGAACAAATAAAACTATCCCTATTTGCAGATGACATGATCCTGTGTATAAAACATTCCAAAGAATACATGCACACACACACACACACACACACACACACACACATACACACACAAACACTCAAACCCAAAGCCTGCTGGAACTATTAAATACATTCAGCAAAAGCGAGGGAACAAAATCAACATGCAAAAATCAATTGTTTTTATTCAATGGCAATGAACAATCTGAAAAAGAAACATTCAGAAAATGATTCCATTTCCAATAGCATCTAAAAGAATAAAATGCTTAAAAATAAATTTAACCAAAAGGTAAAAGACTTGTTCACTGAAAACATTGCTGAATGAAATTAAATAACTAAATAAATAGAAAGGTATGTCTGTTTATGGGTAATAAGACTTAATATTGCTAAGATGGTAATACTATGCAAAATTATCTGTAAATTCAATATAATCCCTAGCAAAATTCCTGACCTTTTGTTTGCAGATATGCAAAAGCCAATTTTCACAATAATATGGAATTGAAAGGGATCCCAAAAAGCCAAAACAATTTTTAAAAAAGAAAAACAAATTCAGAAAACTGATACTTCTTGATTTCAAAACATACTGCAAATCTACAGTAATCAAAACAGAGTGGGAAGATCCATGATGGCAGAGTAGATAAACACTGTGCCTGCTACCTTTTATGAGCAAATTAAAATTACAATTAACTTATATAACAATCAACCTGGACAGCCATCTGAAGTCTGGCTGAACAGAAGTTTTATAACCTTCTGTTTTTTTAAGGCTTTATAAGGCTATAAAGAAGAAGACATGTCCAGAGGGGTGGAGACATGGACCTGGCTAGACTCAAACCTCTGTGTGGTGGTTGAGAACTAGGAGGGATAGCTTGGCCTAAGAGTTTCCCCCCAGAAGAGCAAGGAGCCCTAGCCCCCCACCAGCCTCCCTAGCCCAGAGTACTCGTGTGGGGAAGAGGAGCCCCGCAACATCTGTCTGAAAAACAGTGGAGATTCTGAAGACCATCCAGCTGGGGTAGAAGGTGGCAGGAAACCCAGTCCTCCTTTTAAAGGGCCTGAATACAGACTCTGTCACTCCCAGGTACTCAGCTTGGGCTTCAGCAGAGGGACAGTGACTCGAGGGTGTTGAGGACATATCGGGGTGTAAGGGTGCAGACTGAGTTGTGTGGGTGCAAGACAAGGGCTGGCGGACAGTCAGCATTTTCCCTGTGAGGGGTCCTCCTTCCATGAAGCTGGCAGGCTGGCACCATCTTTCCTGTGTTGGACCCTCCCTCTATGCTTGTGGCCAAATCTGAATCTAATTGGTCTGGTAAACTCCAGAGCTCCACCCTGCTGACTCACTGGGACACCGCCTCCCCCAACTCCCCTAAAGCCAGAGCCACCTTCACCAAGAGAAGCCAGCCCCACCCACATTGCACCTTTTTTTGGAAAATTGTCAGAGTCCAACAGACCCCAGGTGGGCAGCGACTGTCCTCAGTGTGCTCTGAGATTTTTGCTGAGTAGCTTCAGGCTCAGCACTGGTACCAAATCAGAATTTACGTTAAACTGGTGACTACAACTCTTCCCACTCTAGTGACTCCCAGAGACCTGGTCTTGCCTGACTTGCATATCATACAAGGCTTTATCAGTGGCTAAACCTTAAAGGAACTGGCAGATAGCAGCAGACCTCAGGGTGTCCTGACTTTTTATAGAGCTATCCCAGGTGGCAGACATCCTCGATTTACAGTGTGGCCTCTCCCACATGTCTACAGGGTGAACACAGTCAGTGAACAACCACAGTTTGCTTTGTGGCACTTACCAGGTAATCCTTGGCTGGTCACAGGCGTTGGGTGACCTGGGCCTGCACCAGAGCTCCTTGCAATAGGCCCCTGAACCAACATACTTGAAGGTTGGCTTTGGACCACAGCACAGCACTGCCCAATTAGCCCCAAAAGTGGCACACCCAAAGGGCAGTCTAACAAGCACCATAGCCCTCTGGGGCAAATCCCACTCAGTGGGTAAGTCCCGCACATAGCAGCCTATAAGCTGTCAATGTGGCCAAACCCTACAGCCAATCAGTCTGAGGCTCAACCCCACCCACTGACCTGCCAATAGAAACCAAAGCTCAACCACAACAAGAGAGCACACAAAACTCACACAAGGGATACTCGTGCAGGTGCCCAGGGAGACTGTGCCACTGGGCCCCACAGGGCACCTACTACATAAGGCCACCTGGCCAAGACTGGGGTACATAGCAGATCTACCTAATACACAGAAAGAAGCAGAGAGGCAGCCAAAATGAGGAAACAAAGAAATACATTCTAAATGAAAAAACAGGAGAAAAATCCAGAAAAATAACTAAACAAAATGGAGGCAAGCAACCTACCAGAGACAGAGTTCAAAACAATGGTTATAAAGATGCTTAAGGAGCTTAGAACTTCAGCAAAAAGATAGAAAGCATAAAAAGGGACATAGAAACCATAAAAAAGAACCACTCAGAAGTGAAGAATACAATAACTGAAATGAAGAACACACTAAAAGGAATCACAAGCAGGCTAGATGAAGTAGAGGATTGAATTAACAATTTGGAAGATGAGGTAGCAGAAAACACCCAATTAGAAAAGCAAAAAGAAAAAAGACTCAAAAAAAAAATAAATAATGAGGGTAGTTTAAGAGACCTCTGGGACAATATCAAGCGTACCAGCATTCGCATCACAGGGGTACCAGAAAGAGAAGAGATAAAGCAAGGGATTGAGAACCTCTTTGAAGAAATAATGACTGTAAACTTTCCTAACCTGGCAAAGGAAATAGACATACAAGTCCAGGAAGCACAAAGTGTCCCAAACTAGATGAACCCAAACAGGCCCACACCAAGACACATGTTAATTAGAATGGCAAAGGTTAAAGACAAAGAAGCAAAAGCAGCAAAAGAAAGGCAACTGGTAACTTGTAAGGGAGCTCCCATGAGATTGTCAGCTGATTTTTCACAGAAACTTTGCACGCCAGAAGGGACTGGCACAAAATATGAAAAGCAAGGACCTACAACCAACATTACTCAACCCAGAAAATCTATCATTTAGAATCAAAGGACACATAAAGAGCTTCTCAGACAAGAAAAAGCTAAAGGAGTTCATCATCACCAAACCAGTATTATAAGGAATGTTAGAGGGAATTCTTTAAGATGCAAAAACAAAAGCTCAAAATTATAAATAATAAAATGGCAATTACTACCTGTCTATCAACAATTATTTTCAATGTAAATGGATTAAATGCTCCACTCAAAAGACATAGGAGGGCTGAATGGATAAGATAACAAGACCCTTATATGAAGCTTACAAGAGACTCACTTCAGATTGGAAGACACACAGAGACAGAAGGAAACAGGATAGAAAAAAGATATTTCATGAAAATGGAAAAGAAAAAGAAAAACAACAAAACATCTGTGGTAGCACTATTTAGACCAGACAAAGTAAACTTTAAAACAAAGTCTGGCACAAGAGACAGAGAAGGACCCAGTAATCCCACTTCAGGGTATTTATGTGAAGAAACCCAAAACACTACTACAGGGGGACGTATGCATCCATATGCTCATGCAGCATTTTTTACAATGGCCTAGATGTGAAGGCAGCCTGGGTGTCTGCTGATGGAAGAGTAGATAAAGAGGAGGTGGTACTTATATACAATGAAATATTGCTTGGCCAGGGAGGGGAATGGGTTCTTGCCAAATGTGGTGGCATGGATGGACCTGGAGGGAATTGTGCTGAGTGAGGTATATCAGACAGTGAAAGACAGATGCAGTGAGATTTTGCTTATGTGTGGAATCTAAAGAACAAAACAAACAAACAACAGAAACAAACTCATGGATAACACAGAAAAATTTGATGATTTCCAGAAGGGAGGTTGTTTGTGGATGAGTGAAAAAGGGGAATGGATTAAGAAGTACAAATTGGTTGTTACACAGTAATCGTGAGGACGTAGGGTACAGCATAAGGAATATAGTCAATTATATTGCAATAACTATGTATGGTGTCATATTGGTACTAGATTTGTTGGGGTGTTAGATGGGAGGGGTTTTGGGGCAGAGTGTAAAAGGTGAAGGAAGTAAGAAGTACAAACTGATAGTTACAAACTGGTCATGGGGATGTAAAGTAAAGCATAGTGAATGTAGTCAATTTTATGGTAACAACTATGTATAGTGCCAGACGAGTACTAGACTAACGAGGGGGATCATTTCTTAAATTACACAAATGTCTAACCACTGTGCTGTACACCTGAAATTAATATGAAATAATATTGAATGTAAACTGCAATTGAAAAATTTAGAAAGGGGAGAAAAGGTGAAGGGAAATACGAGGTTCAAATCTCCAGATAGAAAACAAATAAGTCATGGCGATGTAATGTACAGCATAGAGAATATAGTCAATAATATTATGATAGCATGGTACAGTGCCAGATGTTTGCTGCACTTATAGTGGTGATTACTTCTCTAGGTATATAACTATGTATAACTATGGTGTACACCTGAAACTAATAAAATGTTATGTGTTAGCTATATTTTAATAAAAATATTTAACAAAAATAAATGGATTGAAAAAAAATGGCATCAATTAAAAAAAAAAAAATACAGAGTGGTACCAGCATAGAGACAGTCATATAGACCAATGGAATAAAGTTGAGAGTCCAGAAATAAACCCTCGCATATGTGGTCAGTTGATTTTCAACAAAGGTGCCACAACCATTTAATGGGGAAAGAATATTTTCTTTAACATTAGGTGCTGGATGACTTGACAGCCACATGTAAAAGAATGAAGATGGACCCCTATTTCTAACAATATTAAAAAACTAACTCAAAATGGGTAAATGTCCTAAATTTAAGAGCTAAAATCATAAACATCATAGAAGCAAATATAGCAAATGTTTACTACATTGGATTTTGGAATGATTTCTGAATATGGAAAATTAAAGCTTGAGCAACAAAATAAAAATAAAGTTGAATTCATCAAATTAAAAAAATGCACATCAAAGGACATTATCAAGAAAGTGAAAAGACAACTTAAAGAATGGGAGAAAATATTTGCAAATCATATATAAGATCTGATAATTAACTTGTTGCAATGATGTTGCTAACCTTTTTTGATATCAGAGGGATTATTCATTGTGAATTTATATCAAATGGACAAACAGCTAACCAAGTTTACTATTTGGAAGTGCTGAAAAGGCTGTGTGAAAAAGTTAGATGACCTGAACTTTTCACCAACAATTCATGGCTCTTGCATCACGACAATGCACCAGCTCACACAGACTGTCTGTGAGGGAGTTTTAGCCAGTAAATAAATAACTGTAGTGGAGCACGCTCTCTACTCACCTGATCTGGTCCCCAATGACTTCTTTCTTTACCAGAAGATAAAGGAAATATTGAAAGGAAGACATTTTGATGACATTCAGGACATCAAGAGTAATATGACGACAGCTCTGATGGCCATTCCAGAAATAAAGTTCCAAAACTGCTTTGAAGGGTGGACTAGGCGCTGGTGTCAGTGCATAGCTACCCAAGGAGAATACTTCAAAGGTGACAGTAGTGATACTCAGCAATGAGGTATGTAGAACTTTCTCTAGGATGAGTTTGTGAGCTTTATTGTCTGACCTCATAGCTGGTAAGGATTTAATATCTAGAGTATATAAAGAATTCTCACAACTCAACAACAATAAATAAGCAACCCAATTAAAATGAGCAAAGGACTTGAAAAGACATTTCTCCAAAGAAGAAGTATAAATGGTCAACAATCATATAAAAAGACTGTCAACATCATTAGTCATTAAGGAAATGCAAATCCAAACTGAAAAGAGATACTACTTCATACCCCCTGGAATGGATATAACAACAATAACAAAAGTAGAAAATAACCAGCATTGGCCAAAATGTGGAGAAATCACAATACTCATACATTGTTAGTGAGAATGTAGAATGTTTCTGCCACTGTTGAAAACAGTTTGACAGTTCCTCAAAAAGTTACACATAGAATCACCACATGACTCATCAGTTGTACTGCTAGATATATACCCAAATTGAAAACAGATGTTTAAACAAAAACTTATACATAAATTCTCACATTATCGCTATTCACAATAGCCGAAAGGTGGAAACAACCTTAGTGGCCATCAATAATAGATGAATGCATAAATAACATGATATATCTGTACAATGGAATAATATTTGGCCATAAAAAGGAATAAAACATTAGTACGTGTTACAATGTGGGTGAATCTTAAAAATATTGTGCTAAACAAATGAAGCCAGATGCAATAGGCCATATATTGTATGGTTCCATTTATATTAATATACAGAAAAAGTAAACTCATTGAGACTGAAAGCCAATTAGTGGTTGCCAGGCGCTGGGGGCGGGGGAGAATAGGGAGGAACTCCTTTGAGAGTATGGGGTTTTCTTTTTTGGTGATGAAAGTGTTTGGAACTAGATAGAGATGTTGGTTACACAACATTGTGCACTTGTCAAATGCCACTTAATTGTTCACTTTAAAATGCTTAATTTTATATAATGTGAATTTCTCTTCCATAAAATAAAGGAGAGAGAGAGAGAGAGAGAGAGAGAGAGAGAGAGAGAGAGAGAGAGAGAGAGGAAAGAGAGAGAGAGAGAGAATAGGAAGAAGGAAATTTGAGGCAGTGAATTTAGACAATTTTTAAGGAGTTTTGCTGTAGATAGAAGTGAGGAAATGGAACTGTAGCTGTGGAAGAAATGGCATCAATAGAAAGTTTTCTTTTGTTTTAAGGTGGAAAAATTAAAAAAAAAAAAATGTTTCTTTGCTAATGAGAATTATCTACCAAAGAGCTGATGGCATAGGAAAGGGTGGTAAGAATTGCTAGAAAGACATCCTTGAGTAAGTGAAGGGCTAGCTTTACCTCCTACAGAAAATTAACCTTGATAATATCTAAAAGGGCATCCCCTAAAGTGAGACAGGTTTGGGCGAACTAAAAGATTAACTGAACTTAATCTATACTGTATCACAAAGAGGTAAATACCATAAAGTATACAAAATGTGTACACATGGCAGTGCTGTTCTGGAGTTACCGGTTCCTTCTGATTGGGGCACTGCTAAATCCTCCGGTATGAAGAGGGAAGGAGACCAACAAACTGCAGATCCAGGAAAGGGGAAAAGTCCCGAACAGGTATTTCCCTGCCTCCACAGGCCAACGTGGGCAGGGAAATACCTGTTTGGGACTTTTCCCCTTTCCTGGATCTGCAGTTTGTTGGTCTCCTTCCCTCTTCATACTGGTTGACAACCATATCAACCAAGTCTACACTGAATGGCTACCACCTCTTAGTATGAACTGTGTTCAGCCTCCGACTCTAGTTATTTCAATTTAAGTCTTCCAAGTTCAGAGATTTTCAGTCCCAGCTATACAGATTTTATCACAGAATTTCTATTACTATAGTTTTTCAGTTCCCATGGCATTTTACACGTCGTGGGATATATACAGCTCAAAAGATGTGACTTTATCTAAGTAAGTATGCCCTCTGCAGATGCCTTTTGCAAAATGTCTACTGTCACTAAATTATTTTTACAAAACGTCTTCCTTGGCTAAATTGGGGAATGTGGGGTTACAGCTCTTTCTGGAATCAATTTTCAGTGCCATCTTGAAGATTTCCCCTGCCTTCAATTTCTCAGATGTTCTTTCACTATGTCTATTTCCTCTTGACTACATAAATTAATTTAAAAAATTCCCTGTTTACCGTTTCATGAGGATTTGCTGGAGTTACGCCTTTACATGGCAGGTTTTACCCATAGACTCCCTCAAGAGCCTGCCCTGAGCTGATACTACACTTTGTCATTTTATAGAGATAGTTCTGGGTAAACTGTTTCCTCAGGATCCAAAGGATGCTTAGTTACTGACTTCTTACACAGTAGAGATACTGGAATTTGATCAGAGTTTAATGATTTCAAATTATTTATTGTCATGATGCCCATTTGAAACCAAAAGCACCATCAGTTTTCTTCTCTATCCTAGCGATTAACTACATAGCAATAGAACTGGCCCACAAAATATGCTTAATTGGGGGAGGAGGAACTATTTATATAGAGAAAAAGCTAAAATTGGAGTACATACTTGAACAATATAGTATCCTCAGAAGTCAGTCTTTTTTATTGTACAAAAGTCATTTTAAGAAAATACCTTATGTTCCTAATTTTAACAAGGGTGAGTATACTGACTCAATTCTAATAAGAATCTGGATATTATTTTATTCTAATTCTGTCATTAGCATTTTGCTTGGAATAGAAAAAAATTGTTTTTCCTAGTCTTTACATGGCTCACAAGAAAACGCCACGGGATCCTACGAGAGTACAGAGACTGGTTCTGATTATATACTGAAGAGCCTGTACAGGATTTAATCGTACCACTAATTCAAAAGATACTTAACAAATTATTACTAGCCCCACGTAAAGTATAACTCAAAATAACTCTTTTTATTTTGACTAAAGTATAGGGTTCCCTATATATTGGCTAGTTTTTTTTTTTTTTTTATCTGATTGCATAAACCAAAAATAAATGCAAAAATTGAGTGTTAGCACTTTAGCCTAAGAGGCTATTGTTTATAGGACATGTACAACTGTGAGTCAACAGTAGTGACCTGGGATCATCCACATTGAATATTAAATGTTAAGATTAAAGGATTGTATGTTTTATTTAGCCACAGGCTGAGTAACTTTGCTTCACTCACCTTTGTTCTCATATGACACACAAAAGAATCATAGTTTATTCCAAAGTACAAACCCAAAGTCCTACTCCAAAAGGCAAGAGCTAAGGTACACCAGCTATGACATTGATCTTAGCTGAATCCTGTTGAGCGGTTGTCCCTGGATGGGTATAAAAAGAGTACCCTGATGACTCTTCAGTGTTCACAAAATTGGCTCTGAGATATTTCCTTTTAACTCCATCATCTGCTATGGTCTGAATGTTTGTGTCCCAATGCTTCTGCCAATTTGGTATTTGGAGATAGGCCTTTGGCAGATAATTAGGTCATGAGAGTAGAGCCTTCATGAATGGGATTAGTGCTCTTTATAAGAAGAGGACAAAGAGCTGACTTTCTTTCTGTCATGTGAGGACACAGCAAGAAGGTAGCAATCTGTAAACCGTGAAGAGGACCCTCACCAGAAACTGAATCAGTCAGTACCTTGATCTTGGACTTCCCAGCCTCCAGAACTGTGAGAAATAAATTTCTGTTGTTGATAAGCCACTCCGTGTGTGGCATTTTGTTTCAGCAGACTGCCCTAAGAGATCTTCCCTCCCTCACTTTTTTTTTTTTAAATTCTCATTTTTGACCTTAGCTTATCTTCTGTTCTCATGTCTACATAACTAAAATAGCTTGCTAGACGGATTTCCTACCTTTCCAGGTCTAGATCTTTGGTTTATTTTAGTTGGAATACAAGTCTGACTGCCATAACAAAGGTTAAAACAACAGTGGCTTCGACAAGATAGGAATGCACGTAACAGTGTGAGAGCAGATAGCCCAGAGCTAGACTCCTTGCTTGTTGTTCTGCTCTCCTCAACATGTGACTTCCAACTTGTGGTCTACCCTGGTGCTTCTTGCTTCTACTTCTGTCCTGCCAGTGGGGAGGGGAAAAAAGAAAGATAAAAACATCTCTCTTTCCCTTTTGGCACACAACTCAGAAGTTGCATGCATTGCTTCAACTCACATTTCATTGGCTAGAATTTAGTTGCATAGCCACATATGACTGCAAGGGAACTAAGAAATGTAGTCTTTAGCTGGGTAGCCCTGGGCTACCAGCTTAAATTGGGGCTAAAATAAGAAAAAATAGACAACTGGAGATACTAGCAGTCTCAAGCACAGATTCTAGTTCCCAGTTTCACTAATAACTATCTTTTAGGAACAGTTTCTCCATTGATGATTATTTCCAATTTAAACTCCTTTTGGGCCCAGCTCTGGGGGTTTTCTACACCTGTGTACTGCCCTCACCTATAGCCTGTATCAGGTATAACCAGGCCCAAAAGGTCCAGTCTGGACACAGACTAATGGTGGATCACTGATATGAGGACATGGTCTAATTATGAAGAATATACTTATAAATGCTTTGACATTTCTATCTTGTACATTCAGATGTTGCTGTGGGATAAATGTGTGATAGCTTCGCTGGTCGGAATACAGCCAAGCAAACATCTTTTGGCAAGCTTGCTTGGCCAGATAATTACATCACGAGTTCTTTGGGGCCAAGAGAACAGAGAAAGGAGTCGAGACTTCACAAAGTGGCCTTGATGGATCTTGTTTGGGTCACTGAATGGGAATGTACAAACAGTTGTCCAGGAACTGACTGCTTCAAGGGCTCTGAGCCACTTGAACTGTGCTTAGAGCAAGAGGACAGCTGCCAATTTAATTCTTGGTTGAGTGGGAATGTTTGGTGTTTCTGAAAGTTTAAGAATCCTTTTCATGAAGGCTATGTGATCACCTAATTTCAAAAGGGTCTGGGCTTTGCCTAGTAATAAATCTTAAACAGTTCCAGAAAATGTAGAAATGAGAATCCATGGACCTTTTAATAAAATTAAATGTAGCTATCATATAGAAAGTTTTATTCCCACGCCATAATCACCAGGTTATAATCAAAATTTAATTAGACACTCTAGGGACTTTCTTGGGAACCACAGTGTGGCCAATATTTTCTTTATTAGGGATGCCCTGATAGAATATTGAAAAAAGAGGATAGCTAGAAACAGGCTTCAAAGCTCTTTTCATGGGACTATTGATAAGGCTAAGGGTCCTCACATTTAAAAAGGGACTCCAGAATATGCCATACATACTAAGAATTCCTTTAAGCAACTAGGTAAATAGGTTCCAAAGTGATCCTCACACATACAGACAGGGTTCCTAGGAACCATCAGAGCCCTGTCTACACAATATTGCTTCATTTATTCCAATCTCTGTAACACTCCATGTTTTGCCTTTTGTTTTTGCTTGTTTAGGCTAAAACAATTTTAAGACCGTGTACCCATTCATACTGTCTAGTTTCTATTATGAATAGAAACTTTTTTTAATTACAGTTTTTAAAAATTGGTCTTTGCATATACATATGAACACTGTTAATTTTAGTATATTTACTTTGTATGTAATCAGTTCATTGACTTTTTAAAATTCTCATAATTTTTCAGTTGTTTCTTTTGCCACTTCTAGGCTTAAAATTATACCATCTACAAGGTGTAATAATTTTATCTTTTTCTTTTCTATACCTATGCATCTAACTTTTGTTTCATGACCTCTTATTGATGTAGGTGATGTCGGATCTGACGGCAATTTCTGAGTGCGGGCTGGGATCGTGTCTCGTGAAACCAAAGAATGGAGACATGAACCAAGGAGAGGCAAAAAGTTTTAAAAAGAGGATAGTTTATTAGAGGCAGAAGAGGTTGCAGCTCCCGAGCCAGAGGGGGTCCCGAATGGGGGCGCCCCATGACTGAGGCAAAAGCTCTTACTTTTATACCTTCCCTTGCCTGCTTGGGGCAGGGGAGCTGTTTGAAGAAGGGAACTTGTTTGAAGAAGGGAACTGGTGCCTTCTAATGAAATTCATCTACCAGGTTAGTTCTGCTTGCATATCCTAAAGGAATTAGCAAAGTAACCCACTCTTTATCAGATCTGCTCTGTTTGCCAGGCCAAAATTAATTTTATGATTAATCTCAGGTCCTTGTTACATTATGTCCTGGAGCAAAGGAGTGATTTCAAAACCTGAAGTTTTAGGATATGGCTGCCTTTTGTTTATTCCACCAGGGACCTCCCTGTCTACCTAGGGACATACTAGCTAACCTGTATCATTATTATTGTCAAAAGCTACCTAAAATATTAGATAGTAATCATAATATCGGCCTCCTTTATTTTATTCTGGATTTTCGTGGAACTGTTTCTAGTAGTTACCCTTACATACGATGCTCCCTTCTGATTTAAACTTGTCTTCATCATTGTGAGAAAACACCCTTTCATTCCCATTCCCATCCATGATTTTATTAGGAATAGGTACTGATATTGATCAAATTCCTTTTTCAGTATCTATCAAAATTATTCTTTTTCAAAGTTCAGTCCATTGATGTGATGTACTGATATTTAAGCATCTTCTAAAATTGAACTTTCTTTAGATTCTTGAGATGATTTTGGTCATGAGGGAACTGATGACATGGTGCTGCGTTAGTCACTGGTATCACATGTAAGACATTCACATCTGTGGTGACGCCGTAGTTTTCTTTGGGAAGTAGGAATCTGAGTACCATATTAAACAAGTGGGATTTTTATAAGACCCGAAGTTAATCAACATAAGACGGAAACAGCATAAATAAAGGACGTATTTACTGTGTTGCAGCAAGCACCATCTGATTCACATTGGCCCCAAGAGACCAGAATGAGAAAGGAGGCTCTCTGCGCTCTCCTGGGGTGTGGATAGGGGCTGCAATGTCAGAGCTCAGGCATATGGCCCTGCCACCCTTGCTGAAGCAGAGCATGCGAGGATTGAGCAGCGGCACCACCAAACCTTTCTGTCCTGCTTTGGACCTATTCCAAGATGAGTTTTGGGTCTGCCTAGGGCTCTCCACATTGTAATCAGTTGTGTGCAGCTTCTGAACGTTTAACTTTGGTGCTGCGCTCTGAGCACGCATCAAGATATACCTCATCTACACAGGGCCCATGGCCTACAGCCATGGTTCTTCTAGCAACAATTCTAGAGTTTCCCAAAATTGCCTAGAAAATGGTGCCCTGGGGAGAAGGGGTGGGAAGCATTCTTCAAGAAAAGTCCCTCCAAGGAGACACTTAGTTTGTTCTGTGGTCATTTAATGGGTAAACAAAACAAAACAAAACCACAAAACAATTGCTTGCTAAAAGAAAAGAAGGAAGAGAAGGAAAGCGAGAGGGAGGGACGGAGAGATGAACCATTTCCCCCAAATTAGAATTTCACAGTGGCTCCTGCAATTACCTGTTAAATAGTAAGACCAGTGGCAGCTGAGGAATATATAAAATGTTCCTTACTAAAATCTTTGGAGTGCTACCTTTTCAACCGGTATAAGTTCATTTACTGGGGACATCACTAAGTCTCCACCATGTTTTGTGTAAAAAAAATTAATATCAGAGAATGGTATTGGGAACATACAAGTACCAAGAACATTATCTTGTTTAGTTTTCATTTCAACCAATGATTCTATAATTATAACCAATTGATAAATGACTGAGAAACTCAGATACATCAATTACATTTCCCTTAGTCACATGGTGAATAAGGGGGAAAACTTGCATAAAAGAAGCTGTTTGCTGAGAATGAGGTTTTATAAATTATGAGAGAGTAAATTAGATTGATCCAATCCAATGAATCTGTATTGAACATCTAACATGAACCAGGGCCATGCTAGACTTGGTGATGAAAGACTAGACTCAATTAATGAAGTAGGCAAGAATCTTTGAGGTCTCTACTCATCTTTGTGCCCTTTTCCTACCAACGTCTTTCCTTTCTCCCCACCACAGTCTTCCTATGACTTGCTATATTTTAAAATTGTTTTGAGTACACTGTGACTGAAAGGTTATAGTAGTAATAATGACAATAACAATAACAACAGAAACAATCACTAATATTTGTTGAAATTTTACTTGGACCAGCCACTGTTCTACACACATTAACTCATTTCCCTTCCCTCCTCTCCCCACCGCCCCAACTATCTGCTGAGGTCTGTGCTATGATTACTGCACAATACTAAGTCATCTGCTCAAGTTCACAGGAATAAGTATTAGTTCCAGGCTTTGAATTTGATCTTGGTTTTTCTAGCCTGTAGTCCATGAGCCAGGCCCCCAGCCATCAGTGTGCTGCGAGCACCTGCTAGTATTTTTTAAGGAAGGAATGCAGAGCAACCAGGTTATGTAACCAGACGATAATGGTGCTCTTTTTACTACTGGCTTTATATTTAGGAAGTAACATAAAGAAATGTGGCTGTGTGGGGACAGAGCCCCAGAAAGTAGTTTATAGGCTCTCGGCCTCACGTGGAGGGGTGCTGGCTCGGGTGGTGAATGGCCGTCCGCTGTGGCTGATTGGCCATCGGCTGTGGCCGGTTAGCCGATTGGCTGCTGGTATAACTGCTGCGGCTACGAAGGATTGCCGAGGAGAGCCGAGCAGAGCCGAAGAGAGCGGAAGAGGAGGGCCGAGAGAGAGGAACAGAGTCGAGAGAGTGGAGGAGAGTCGTCGGTCGGTCGGTTGGCGTAAAAGCGGACGGCAGGTCGGCGTCCGGTGGGCCCAGCCTCCAGTGAGACCATAGTGGTATGGCTCCCCTGCCTGTGGCTCCGTGGGTGTTCCTTTTCGGCCTCACCATATCCTGCGTTCTTGTGTGGGGAGCGGGAGCAGAGACCCCGCAGGCCGCCCCACCTGAAAGATGGCACGGCGAGAAGGCCTCCGCGCACGACAAATGGCACAGTGAGCAGGGTCTCCCGCACGACAGGCTGAAACCAGAAAATAAAAAAAAAAAAACCAAAAAAAACAAAAACAGCCAAAATTAATTATAAAGTAATGAAAAATTAGGTTTGTAAAAAAATGTATTATTTAGAGTTTGATTTATTGGATGCATGGAAAAGTCAGTAGAGGGACGACTTGAATGTTTCAAGTATACAAAGAGCTATAGGACAGTTTGCTTGTTTGTTTTTGTTACAGTTGACATTCAATATTATTTTATATTAGTTTCAGGTGTACAGCATAGTGGTTAGACATTTATATTATTTACAAAGTGATCCCTGGGATAAGTCTAACACCCAGCTGACACCATACATAGATATTACAATATTATTGACTATATTCCCTAGTCAATCACAGGATGCTGTACTTAACATCCTGATTATTTTGTAATACCAATTTGTACTTCTTAATTCCTACGACTTTTTCACCCAGGCCCCCCACCATCTTGCAAGCATCAGTTTGTTCTCTGTATCTGAGTCTGTTTCTGTTCTGTTTGTTCATTTATTTTGCTCTTTAGATTCCATATATAATTGAAATCATGTGGTATCTGTCTTTCTCAGTCTTATTTCACTTAGCATAATAACTTCTGGGCCCATCCATGTTGTTGTATATGGTAAGACTTCATTCTCTTTTTGTGGCCGGATTATATCCCATTGTGTATATAAATGTACTACTTCTTCTTTATCCAATCTTCTATTGATAGGCACTTGGGCTGTTTCCATATTTTGGCTATTGTAAATAATGCTGCAATGAACACAAGAGTGCATATATCTTTTTGAATTAGTGTTTTGGATTTTTGGATAAATACCCAGAAGTGGAATTGCTGGGTCATAAGGTAGTTCTATTTTTAATATTTTGAGGAACGTCCATACTGTTTTCCATAATGACTGTACCAATTTGCAATCCCACCAGCAGCGTATAAGGGTTCCCTTTACTCTTCATCTCGCCAACACTTGTTTGTTGATTTATTGATGATGGCCATTCTGACAGGTGTGAGGTGACATCTCATTATGGTTTTAATTTGCATTTCTCCCATGATTAGTGAAATTGAGCATCTTTTCATATGTCTATTGGCCATCTATTTAGGTCCTCTATCAATTTTTAATTGGAGATTTTTTCTTTGGTGTTGTGTGAGTTCTTTATAAATTTTGGATTTTAACCCTTATCAGATATGTCACTGACACATATCTTCTCCCATTTAGGTTGTCTTTTCATTTTGTTGAAGGTTTTTTTTGCTGTGCAAACTTTTTATTTTCTTATAGTCCCATCTGTTTATTTTTCTTTTGTTTCCCTTGCCTGAGGAGATAGATCAGGAAACATATTGCTAAGAGAAATATAGGAAAGGATTTTGACTAGTTATTAGCTGCTTTTACAGAAGGCAATATTGTTAGGTTGGTGCAAAAGTAATTGCGGTTTTTACAATTATTTTAAACCCTTTAAACTGCAATTACTTTTGTACCAACGTAATAGAAGAAATAGAGGTCTTTAAGTAGAAGAGTTTACAAAATCTAAAGTAATACTGTCAGTTCAGAGAATCACTGGAAAATCTGCAAAGGGACATAGGGGAATTCATGAGATTTAGAGAAGAGGGCATGAATTCCAGATGGTTAAAGTGTCATTCTGTCAAAAATTTGGACAAACGAGTGGTTTTCACAGTGTTCTCTGTGCAGCTCTAGCAATTAATTTACTCTCTCAATCTTTATTGAGTATCTAGCATTTTCCAGTTACTGTGGAAGCTGCTTGGTTACAATGGCGAGGGGGAAATGGACGTAGGGCCAGTCTTCATGGAATTTACAGTCTAATGGGGCAGACAGATAAAAAATAAAATCACCTCCTAAGAAATAGAAAACTGCTTGACTAGATATCTTGATGGCGTTCTCCTCCTTTCTCAACCCCACAGACTCCTTCCATTTGCTCAGCCAAGCTGGAAGTTCAGCTCTGCTCATGGCCTTAGGGGAGGCAGTGTGGGGAAAAGGAATCCAGAGAGTAAAACAAAAACACAGATCCTCAAGGGATGAAGATTCCCTGGGGTAGAGGAAGTACATTGGACCCTTGAACAATGTGGGTTTGAACTGCTGGAGTCTACTTACACACAGGTTTTTTTCAATTACTATGAAAATGTATTTACTCCTCCTTACGATTTTCTTAATAACATTTTCTTTTCTCTAGCTTATTTTATTGTAAGAATAGAGTATATAATAAATATGCAAAACGTGTTAGTCGACTGTTTATATTATCAGTAAGGCTTCTGGTTAACAGTAGGTTGTTAGGAGTTAAGTTTTAGCGTGTCAAAAGTTATACACGGATTTTTTTACCATGTTGGGGGTGGGAGGGTAGAACCCTTAACCCTCACATTGTTCAATAGTCAACTAGTTAGTTAGTGCAGATACTCCTGAAATTAGAAAGTGATTTGCTTAGGCTTGAGGGGAAGAAAGAGAAAGAGTAAAAATCAACGATTCCTGGAGAGAATACTGCTAAAGACAGCAAGCCCCCTAAAAATGTGTGGGATCTCAGGAGTAGAGAGGACCTATGATCCCTACACTACTTTATGGCCCCCCTAGGGGGGAGTGAGATTACAGGGAGAGATATATCTTTGGGCAGAATAGCTCCATTTTTCATAGTGTCAGGTAATTTTTAGCCCCAGTCTACAGAGAGAGAAATAAAGGCACAGAGAGTTTAGGTTATTTGCTGAAGTTCACACAACTAATACAGCAACAGAGGTAAAATTTTAACCCAGGAAATTTGAGCCCAGAATCCAAATTCTTAAAATTTTTCTATCCTTCCTTCAAGTAAATAGACCTTATTCACTTATTCAACCATATTTGTTAATTTCCTTATACAAGTATAGCATTGTTCCAGACACGGTCATGTCAACATGGTGTAGTCATTGTTTTCTTTCTATAAAACAGTTTCTCTAGTAAGTCCTCGCAGTTTCTAAAAAATACAAATAAGGTAATAGATGCTAATTACACATCTTTCCTGAGAATGAAAGTGACCTTGGAGAATTTTAATTGTCCTGATGTGTAAGTTTATATAATGTATAATACAATAATCTGTACAGGCTAAAAGTATGCAAAATATATACTTTTTAACTCTTTTAGCCCTCTTTTAGATTCTATATGCTTACTATTTAGTGTAATAATTTTTAACCATTAATAAACGATAAGTAAATCTGATTGTATTTATCAATCTATGGGCCTTATCTGTAAATTTTTTCTTCTTTTTTACTTTGCTTTGAGAATCTTTGAAACTGGGGTCTACTTTTGACATACGGTGAATCTTAGCTTTAGTAACATTTTATAAGTTGGTAAATATTTGTGAGTTGATGTATTTGTGTATGAGTGTTTATGCAGGCAAACAAAACTGTGTGCATCAGAAGATGAATTAGGGTATGTCAGAGTCATTCATAAATTTTAATGCATTTCTCATTTGTGAAATTGCCACTGAAACAACAGATAAAAATAAAGTGGAAACCTGGTTCAATTGCCTGTTTAGTTCAAATCCAAAACATTTATTTCATATCAAATATGCACCTATGTCAGAAAAAAACAATTTATTTTGAAGTATACAATACATGGACAGAATTTTTCACATTACCTTGAACAGACAGCTAGTTTGTTCCATTGCTTCTCAGAAGCAGAACACATTTATGCTTCTTCTTGGTAATGAAACTAGAAAACAGTTAAATATAGTGTCAAGATTGTATTACGCTTTACAATTCACAAAACCTTTTCACATCCATGACTTTGTTTAGGCCTAAAATCAAGCTAAGTAGTCAACATAAGGAGCCTCATTTTAAACCTGTTTTATTCCTCTAAATCCAGTGCTCTTTCTAATGTAATACAGCCATTCAGTGTGTTGGGCCACAGCTTTAAAAAAAAATACTTCATTTTGTAGATTTATACTTTGTTAAAAATTTCTCTTCATCTGCAGAACTGGAAGAACAAAGGTTCTTACTATGGGGTTCATGGGACTACAGGGGATCCATACAGGGAGGGGTTGGGGGCTCTGTGGCCCTCTTAACATCAAATGCAAATTAGGTTGTGCGTATGCAGGCAAATTTTTATTTGAGGAAATAGCTAGGGGTTTTCAAAACGTTCTTAAATCAGTATACCCCTGCTTCCAAAAGGATAAGATAACTGAGTTAGATAGTGACGATCTAGTCTCTCCTTTTCTAATTTTATGATGTGCTTCATAATTAATGATTAAGTGTGACATGGTTATGGTATAAAAATATGTCTTCTGAATGAACTTATGAAACCACGTGGCCTAAGTCTCATTGCTTTATTTTCTTGAATTGTTAAGTGACTGGAAGATTGCATTTTGGTTTTACCAATATTTGGAGGAGGAGAATCTCATCACCAATTCTGAAGTTCCACTAGTTAGTATTGTTCACAAGTGGAATTTAAAAGATAAAAATTTTCCTCATGATCTGGCTCAAAACTACAATCTAGAAACTAAGAGCACAGATTCTAAAACCAGAAAAGCTGGTTTCTAATTTTGGCTCTAGAACTTACTAACTGTGTAAAGATTTACTGAAGCTCTCTATGACAAGGTATCCCTTTTTTGTGGTAAATATACCACATTTGTGGTAAATATATATTGTGGTAAATATACATGAGATAAAATTTATCATTTTTAAGTGTATAGTTCAGTGGCATTAATTACATTCACATTATTGTGCAATCATCAACACCATCCATTTCCAGGACTTTTTTCATCTTTCCAAACTGAAACTTTGTACCCATTAACCAACAAGTCCCCATTACCCACTCCCTCCAGCGCTGGTAATCACCATTTTAGTTTATGTCTCTCTGAATGTGATCATAGTAGGTAGCTTATTTAAGGGGAATTGTATAGTACAGAAGATACTCGAATAATGTCTTTTTGTTCAACTTGGTTTCATTTTAATGTTGATAAGATGTCTTAGGAACTTACCTGTTGTTTATATCAATTAGTCTATGGTAATATGTCATTATATGCTGTTGTGCAGCAGTTCCAAGGACCTATTGATGACATTAAGTGAGGACTTTCTGCATTTGTCTTTTTGCGACTGACTGGCTTATTTCACATAGCATAATGTCTTCAAGGTTCATCCAAGTTCTAGCATGTGTCAGAATTTATTTTCTTCTGAAGGCTAAATTATATTCCATTGTATATACCACATTTTGCTTATCCATTCATCTGTCAATGGACATTTGAGTTGCTTTCATCTTTTGGCTTTTGTGAATAATGCTGCTATGAACATGGGTGTGCAAATATCAGTTCAAGACCCTGCTTTCAATTCTTTTGGGTAGATACCAAGAAGTGAAATTGCTGGATCAGATAGCAATTCTATTTTTAATTTTTTGAGGAACTGACATACAGTTTTCCACAATGGCTGCACAATTTTACATTCCCACCAGCAATGCACAGGGTTTCAATTTTTCCACATCCTTACTACCATTTAGTACTTCTTTTATTTTTTAATGATAGTCATCTTAATAGGTGTGAAGTGATATTTCACTGTGGTGTTAATATGCATTTCCCTAGCGATTCATGATAAACATCTTTCCATGCGCATTTTGGCCATTTGTATATTTTCTTTGGAGAAATGTCTATTTAAATCCTTTGTCCATTTATTAATTGGGTTGTTTTATTGTTGTTGTTGAGTTGTAGAAATTGTTTGTATATGCTGAATATTAATCCCTTTCTAAATATATGATTTGCAAATATTTTTTTATCATTCTGTAGGCCAGTTATCCTTTTAAAACAAAGATTCTGTTAATCCTCACTTCATAGGAATTAGTCAGCATTAGTTTCCATGGCTATTGTGACAAATTACCACAAGCTAGGTATCTTAAATAATAGAAGTTTATTTTCTCTCAGTTCTGGATGCCAGAAGTCTGAAATCACTATCACCGTTTCAAAATCAAGGTGTTGGCAGAGCCATGCTCCCTCCAGAGGTTTAAGGGAAGAATTCATTCCTTGCCTCTTCCAGTTTGGGTTGCTGCTTGCCTTCCTGCCTCTGTCTCCATGGTCACATTGCCTCCATTTCTTCTGCCTGTGTCAAGTCCCACCAGCCTCTGTCTTCCTCTCATTAGGACACTTATGATGGCATTTAGGGCCCACCCTGATAATCCAGGATAATCTCCCTATCACAAGACCCTTAATTTAATCACACCTGCAAAGACTCCTTTTCCAAATAAGGTAACATTTATAGGTTCCAAGCATTAAGCAAGACCCGATTTCCTTAGGAGACCATTATCCAGCCTGCTAGAGTAGGATCCTCTCATGTAGGTGTCATGGAGGATCTACGAGTATGTTACCACTTAGCAAAGTGCCAGGACTGTGGTAAGCATGTCATGAGTGTGTGAATTGTTATTATTATTATTATTAATGTAGTCAAACAGTGATGTCAAACTTGTTTTTAAATCACTGATGGGGTTCTTTACATTTCATTTAAATTTTTCTCGAAATCAGCAGTGATGCCAAATGGAGCATCCCTAAAAGAGATTAAGCCCCAGGAAAATCACATGACCTGTCCCCTCCTCTCATCCATTTCTGCAGAGATGGAGTCTGGTTAACACTGCTTCAGACCTTGAAAGAGAAACTAGCTCTGGAAAGCATAGTCTGAGGGCCAACTGAAGGTTTGTAGCCCTGGAGATTAGATGGGCAGGGCTGTGGCTTCATATGCACAGAAACGTCTAGTCTCTTATCTTTCCCTGGACAGTGTTGCATCTCAAGGGCAAAGGAGTGGGAGACAGGACAGCTTGTATCAGGTTTAATAACTGGAATTCACTCTCTTTTAGAGACAAGGCTAATATCAAGCAAGCCAAGAAACATGATCATTTTGATCAATTGGAATTTCCCAAAGAGAAATAGTAATTATATCTAAATGTAAAATCACATAAAAATAAATGCTGATTTATGCATAATATATGTCATAGTGTATTATATTCATAGTGTATTATATTCAATATAAAATTCATAATAAAAATGTTCATGTACATAATAAATGTATATATATGTACACACACACACATATACTTCTATTTAAGATATAAAACTTATAAAAGTTATTTAGAAATTCAGAAAATAATAATTGAATGCCTACTATTGTTACCTGCATTGGGGTTCTTGGGTTCCCGAAGAGAGAAATTGAGAGGAAACCCCAGAAAAATTTTGAGACAGATTTTATTTGAGGCAGCACGGAAAGGAAGGGCCTCCAAACCGACTCAGGGGCTGACTCTGCTTGGCTGCTTTTATAAGCTGGGACAAGAGAGTTTGTGTGAAAACCAAACTTTTTGAAAGTGGCAGGGCTTTTGGAAAAAGGTGGGATTTCTTTACCAGTTTCGTTGCTTGGTAACTATGTTCAAGTCTGTGATGTGGGGGCAAGACAGTGGGCTGCTGCTCATTATCGCCACCCCCAGGAAGGTCCTATAGCAGTCAAACTTGGATTAACTATGCATGTGTAATAGTGGTTTCCGCATCTGTGTGGACTTGGTTAGGAGGGAGATAATAATCAGCTACTTCTCTCTCTTTTTTCTTTAATTAAAGTTTATTGGGGTAACAACTGTTAATAAAGTTACATAGATTTCAGGTGTATAATTTTGTAATACATCATCTATATATCACATTGTGTGTTGACCACCCAGAGTCAGTTTTCTTTCCATCACTATATATTGGATCCCCTTTACACTCATCTACCAGCCCCCTACCCCCGCACGCTCTGGTAACCACTAAACTGTTGTCTGTTTTTGTTTTTGTCTATGAGTTTTTGTTTTTTCATTTGTTTGTCTTGTTCTTTTGTTGTTTTCAGTTTTATATACCACATAGCAATGAAATCATATGGTTCTCGACTTTTTCTGTCTGATTTATTCCACTCAGCATAATAATAATCTCAACATCCATCCATGTTGTCGCAAATGGCACTATTTCATCTTTTCTTATGGCAGAACAGTATTCCATTGTGCATATATACCACAACTTCTTTATCCAATCAGCTATCGAAGGACAGTTTGGTTGTTTCCATGTCTTCGCTACCGTAAATAAAGCTTCAATGAACATTGGAGCACATATATGTTCATGGATAAATGTTTTCAGATTTTTTAGGTAGATACCCAGGAGAGGGGTTGCTGGGTCATATGGTAATTCTATTCGTAGTTTTTGAGGAACCGCCACACTGCCTTCCATAACGGCTGTACCAGTCTGCATTCCCACCAACAGTGTATGAGGGTTCCTTTTTCTCCACAGCCTCTCCAACATTTGTTACTATTTGTCTTGTTGATGATAGCCATTCTGACTGGGGTGAAATGATATCTCATTGTGGTTTTGATTTGCATTTCTCTGATGATTAGTGATGTTGAATATTTTTTCATATGTCTATTGGCCATTTGTATGTCCTCTTTGGAGAAATGTCTATTCAGGTCCTCTTCTCATTTTTTAAATTGGATTTTGTTGTTGTTGTTATCGTTGTTGAGTTGTATGAGTTCCTTATATATTTTGGATATTAGTCCATTATTGGAGGCATTTTTATATAAATCTCCCATTTGGTTGGTTGCCTGTTTATTTTGTCGATGGTTTCTTTATTTTTTTTAATTTATTTTTTAAATTTATTGGGGTGACAATTGTTAGTAAAATTACATAGATTTCAGGTGTATGTCGATGGTTTCTTTTGCTGTGCAGAAGCTTTTTAGTTTGATATAGTTCCATTCATTTATTTTAGCTTTTACTTCCCTTGCCTTTGGGGTCAAATTCATAAAATGCTCTTTGAACCCAAGGTCCATAAGTTTAGTACCTATGTTTTCTTCTATGCATTTTATTGTTTCAGGTCTTATGTTTAGGTCTTTGATCCATTTTAAGTCAATTTTGGTACATGGTGACAGATAGCAGTCTAGTTTCATTCTTCTGCACATGGCTTCCCAATTCTCCCAGCATCATTTATTGAAGAATCTCTTTTCTCCATTGTATGTTATCTGTCCATATTTATGTGGGCTTATTTCTGGGTTCTCAATTCTATTCCATTGGTCTGTGGGTCTGTTTTTCTGCCAATACCTTACTGTTTTGATTATTGTTGCCCTATAGTACAAGCTGAAGTCAGGGAGTGTGATACCTCTAGCATTGTTCTTTTTTCTTAGTATTGCTTTGGCTATTCAGGGTCTTTTGTGGTTCCATAAAAATCTGATTGTTTTTTGTTCTATTTCTTTAAAAAATGCCATTGGGATTTTGATGGGGATTGCATTAAATCTGTATATTGCTTTGGGTAACATGGCCACTGTAACTATATTGATTCTTCCAATCCATGAACATGGAATGACACAAAATGTCTTTCCATTTCTTTGTGTCTTCAATTTCTTTTAAAAATGACTTATAGTTTTCAGTATATAGGTCTTTCACATCCCTGGTTAAGTTTATTTTTAGGTATTTTATTCTTTTTGTTGCAATTGCAAAAGGAATTCTTTTTTTAAAATTTCTTTTTCTGAGATTTCATTGTTAGTATATAGGAATGCAATGGACTTTTGTATATTTTGAACCATCCTTGTGCCCCTGGGATGAACCCCACTTGGTTGTAATGTATAGTCTTTTTAAAGCATTGTTGCATTCGATTTGCTAAAACTTTGTTTAGGATTTTTGCATATGTATTCATTAGAGATATTGATCTGTAATTTTCTTTTTGTGTGTTATCCAGGTTTTGGTATCAGGGTAATGTTGGCCTCATGAAATGAGTTAGGGAGTATTGTCTCTTCAATTTTTTGGAAAAGTTTGAGTAGGACAGGTATTAGATCCTCTTTGAAGGTTTGGTAGAATTCACTAGTGAAGCCATCTGGTCCAGGACTTTTGCTTTTGGGGAGGTTTCAGATGACTGATTCAATTTCCTTACTGGTGACCGGTCAATTTAGATTTTCCAATTTTTCATGATTCAGCCTAGGAAGGCTATATGTTTCTAAGAACTTGTCCATTTCTTCTAGGTTATTGAATTTGGTGGCATATAGTCCTTCATAGTATTCTTGGATGATCATGTGGTTTTCTGTAGCATCCGTTATAACTTCCTCTCTTTCATTTCTGATTTTGTTTATTTGTGTCTTTTCTCTCTTTATCTAGTGAGTCTAGCCAAGGGTTTGTCAATTTCATTAATCTTTTCAAAGAACCAGCTCTTTGTCGCATTAATATTTTCTATTGTCTTTTTGTTCTCTGTTTCATTTTGTTCTTCTCTGATTTTTATTATTTCCTTACTTCTGCTGACTTTGGATTTCATTTGTTCTTCTTTTTCTAGTTCTTTAAAGTGTAATGTGAGGTTATTTATCTGGGATGTTTCTTCTTTTGGAGATAGGCCTATATGATATACATTTTCCTCTTAAAACTGCTTTTGCTACATCCCCAAAATTTTGGTAGTACGTGTTTTCATTCTCATTTGTTTCTGTGTATCTTTTGATCTTGCCTCTTATTTCTTCTTTGACCCAGTCGTTCTTTAAAAGTATGTTGTTTAATCTCCACATGTTTGTGGTTTTGCCTGCTTTCTTTTTGCAATTGATATCCAATTTCAAAGCTTTGTGATCGGAGAATATGCTTGGTATGATTTCAATCTTCTTAAATTTGCTGAGGCTAGTTTTATATCCCAATATATGGGGTATCCTTTAGAATGTTCCATGTACACTAGAAAAGAATGTATAGTCTGATGTTCTAGGATGAAGTTCTTTATAAATGTCAATTATGTCCATTTCATCTAATATGTCACTTAGGGCTGATATTTATTTATTTATTTTCTATTTGGATGATCTATCCATAACTGTCAATGATGTATTTAGGTCCCCTAGTATAATTGTGTTTTGGTCAATTTCTCCCTTTAGTTCTGTTAGTAGTTGCTTGGCATATTTCAGAGCTCCCTGACTGGGGGGCATAAATATTGATGACTGTTATGTCTTCTTGTTGTATAGTCCCCTTTACCTTTATGAAATGTCCATCTTTGTCTCTTGTTACCTTTTTCACCCTGAAGTCTGTTTCATCTGATATCAGTATGACTACACCTGATTTTCTCTGGATACCATTTGCTTGGCGTGTCAATTTCCACCCTTTCACTTTAAGTCTATATTTATCCTTGTAGCTGAGACGTATCTCTTGGAATCAGCATATCGTTGGGTTTAGTTTTTTGATCCAATCTGCTACTCTGTGCCTTTTTATTGGTGAGTTCAGTCCATTTACATTTAGGGTGATTATTGATATGTGAGGATTTCCTATCATTCTATCTTTGGTTTTCTGGTAAGTTGTGTCCCCATTGTTTCTTTGCCTTTTTCTTGCTGTCTATTATTTTAGTGTGATGGTATTCTATGATTTTCCCCCCTGTTTCTTCTTTTATTATGTTATATATTTCAGTTCTGGATTTTATTTTGAGTGGTTACTGTTAAGTTTATGTAAAAGAAGTTTCATATTTAGAGTATTCCATTTTCTTCAGCATGCTTATTTTCTCCATTCCCATATTCCAGTTCAGGCCTTTACTCTCCCCCCTTTTATGTTTTTGTTGTCACAAATTATCCCTGTTTATGCTGGTCAAATTGTCTCCTTCAGTATTTCTTGTAGTGCTGGTCATGTGTTAGAAAATTCCCTCAGCTTCTGTATGTCTGGAAATGTCTTTATTTTTCCTTCATATCTAAAGGATATCTTTGCTGGATATATTATTCTTGGCTCATAATTTCTCTTTCAATAGAGTGAATATTTAATTCTACTCCCTCCTGTCTTGCAGAGTTTCTGCTGAAGAATCTGATGGTAATCTAATGGGCTTTCCTTTGTATGTTACTGTCTTCTTTTCTCTGGCTGCCTTGAGGATTCTTTCTTTGTCGTTAATTTTTGACAGCTTTAATAAATGTACCTTGGAGAAGGCCTGTTGGGATTTAGGTAATTAGGTGTTCTATTTGCTTCTTGGATTCGAGGATCCAGTACTTTCCACAAGTTTGGGAAGTTCTCGTCGACTACTGTTTGAATATACTCTCTGTTTCCTTCTCCCTTTCTTCTCCTTCTGGTATGCCCATTATTTTTACATTGTTCCTTCTGATAGAGTCAGCAAGTTTTGTAGAGTTCTTTCATTTCTTTTAACTTTCACGTGTCTCTCTTCTTTCATCTGTGTCGTTTCCATATTTCTATCTTCGATATCACTGATTCTTTCCTCCATTTGGTCAAGTCTACTACCTAAGCTGGCTATTTCATTCTTTATTTCTTCTTTTATTGACTTCTTCCTGTCCAGATTGTACTTGGTTCTTTTTTAAAATTTCAATCTCTTTGGTAAAATATTCATTTTGTTCTTTGATTGTGTTTCTGAGTTCATTAAACTGCCAGACTGTGTTTTCTCGCATCTCATTGAGTGTTTTAAGAACTGCAATCTTGAATTCTCTGTCATTTAAGTCACATATTTCCATGTCTTTAAATTCATTTTCTGGAGACTTTTTATTTTCTTTTTGAGCTGTCTTCTTACCTTGATTATTCATGGGAATTAATAAATTATTATTTCTCTTCCTAGGCATCTAAAGAAGTGGGTTCTGCAACAAGTTGACACGAAGAGTTCTTTCTTTTGCTTTCTAGGAGGTGTTGATAGAATGTTTTATTTTCTCTCCAAGTGCAGCCTTTTATTCTCTCTCATGCTGTAGTGTTATATTTACTCCGCACAGTTCTGGCTTCTTTCATGATGGGGGAATTTTCTGGACGGGCGGCTTCTCCTCTGTGAACAGTTCACCTGGGTCAGAGGGCACCGTCCCTGTGGGGGGATATGGAGAGCTTCTAAAGTTCCAAAGCTCTTCCTGCACCAGATTCAGAGTCTGTGTGTTTCAACAGCTCTGTTAACCCCTGCAGGGATCTGCCCAGATAGGTGAGGGTGGGGGCTGTGTGGGTTGTGAGAGGTGGCTCTAAGCAATGGCAGTCACCACCAGTCCTGCACCCAAGGCTCTCTCCCCTTCACCAGAGCTAGTTGGGCTACAAATCCATGGCTGCAGTTCTCAGAACTGTAAATATTCTGTTATTTTGATCTGACACTGTTACCTTTCTATTTCTAGCACTGGGAGGGTGGGTGTGGAGAGAGCTCTGGGAGGGTGCGAAGGGGATGGCTAGGCTCAGTGCCTAAGGCTTCTGTTCTCTGCTTGGCAGTGAGGGCTTAAACTGCCATTTTCACCCTTCTTTCCTTAGTCTTTGCTGCAAGGTCTCTGCCGAGAGAATTGGGTTCAGCCGTGTTATATACTAATCCCTTAGGCGGGACTGTGGGCCATAAGGGGAGTGCTAACAGTCCGAATTCTTCCCTCTATCCTGACTGTGGTAGCTCCAGAATGCAGGGAGCTTGGAGCTCCAAGCTCGGTTTGCATTCTGCATCAGCTCAGCCCACACCTCCACACTTTCCCCTACCCTCCTCCCCTGCTCACCCAATTTGCTCACCTTTAGATTATTTCAGTTGTGTCCCTCTCAGTCTTGCTTGTCTGCTGCACAGGGAGTCCTTTGTGGAATTATAGTTGTTCAATTTGTTGTAAATTCCAGGGGAGATTTCAAGAGGCTCACCTCATGCCGCCATTTTTGTGATGTAATCTCCACCCCCTACTTCTCATTTTTGTGTGGGGGTGATGGGGTGGTGGTCAGCTTCTCCGATGTTCTTTGTCGCCATCTGGAGTTCCCTTCCCCTAGCCCATGTCCCTATGCCGTCTCACTATGTGCCAGACCCTCTTCTAGTGCTGGTGAGAGAGAAGTGAACAAAATAAACTGAGTCCTTGTTCTTATGGAACGTATATTCTAGTGGAGAAAGACAGAGTGTGAACAAATAAGTAAACAAACATGCAATAATATGTCATGTGGGGAAATCAGGAAGTGAGTGCGGTGTTCTATAGGATAGTCATTTGACCAGAACTAAGCTCTGCAAATAGATGGGGAGACTTTTCCAGGAAAATGAAACTGCCTAGCACATCACAATTCTTTCTTTCCGAGCAGTACACAAAATAATGCTGTAACTATAACTGACAGTATCTTAGAGTCACCAAAATACTTACAAATACCTTTATACTGATGAATATTTTTATTTTCAAGGCAAATTAAATTAGAAATCATATGCGTCTCACTTAAATTTAATTAAGCCGTAAACCAATACCAGTTTCTATTCTCTTGTGTGATATTAATTTTGGTGCATCCTTGTAGAATATAGACAGTAACAGAAATCATGGAAACACAACGAGCCCATTTTCTCATAGCCTAATAGTCACCAACTAGATTATCCTTGTTATGGGTTGAATTGTATCCTCTCAAAATTCATATGTTAAATTCCCAAACACCAGTATCTCAGAATATGACTTTATTTTAAACAGGGTACTTGCAATGTGTTAAGTTAGGACGAGGTCATTAGGTGGGCCCTAATCCGAAATGACTGGTGTCCTTACGAAAAGGGAATTTGCAGAGACACAAGGAGAAGATAACCATCTGCAAGCCAAGGAGAAAGACCTGGAATAAATTCTCTCCCCCACACTGCTCAGAAGGAACCATCCCTGTGAATACCTTGATCTTAGACTTCTAGCCTCCAGAACTGTGAGTTGATACATTTCTGGTGTTAAGCCACTTCGTTTGTAGTGCTTTGTTACAGCAGCCCTAGCAAACTAATACAATAATAATTTTAAAATTGTAATTTATTAATTTATAATTAGAGAGAAATTACTCTAGTGGTTAACAGTTCCAAAAGAATTCCAAAAAATTATATTCCTTATATCATGGGTATTTTCACCATAGGACAAAAGTCTGTTCTGAAAATAATCACCCACGTTCTAAAATTTTGGCTCCAGAGGTTTGTAGACAGCATACAGTGTCTGTACATTGGGTCCCATGTTTACATTACATATTTACAGATATGTACACATGTATAACTTTCATTATTTTTCTAATAATGAGACTTAACCTATATTTCCAGGCATCATTCTGCCTAATGACAGAAATTATGGTCATGTCTCTGGTATTTCAGGTTTAATCTTCAGTTCATGATTTTGCCTCCTTCCTGAGGAGGTATCCATTTGAGGTTGGCTGTGGAGTTATGGCCCTGGAGGGTGGTGAGTCATGGCCGTGGGGATGGTGATAGGATAATCGGAGTGGGGCAGCACAAGGCCTCTGTTGTGTGCAGCCTATTCTTTCATCTGCTGGCATTTGCTAAACCATAACCCATTTCTCCTGGAGCCTGGCTGAGGCCATCCTGCCCATTGTCACCAACACTGTTGACACCTGTTAGTGGTCTGCAGCCCCACCTTGGAAGCTGGAGTTCCATGCATGCAGTCTTTCTCCACCTGACCCTGAGGCTCCATTGGGTGAGTCAGCCTTCTCTTATGTCATTCATTCCCATTTGGGGTGGGTGGGAAGCTTTAGGATCTCCCCCATGCCCTTTGGAGGGACTGTCTTAGGCTTGTCTTAGCCGAGACCTGCCACCACTACTCTATATCTGCTGCAAAATGGAGAATCTTACATCCGGTTTGTTTTAGTGACTTTCCTGAGCCTTACAATTCACCTCTACTTTGAACTCTCCAAATTTTCTGGGGGCTCTCTCATTGGATCCATCCTGTGCACACACTCTCTGGAGTGAACCTGGCTGCAGTGGAGGGCAGTGTAGCACAGGGCTCCCTTCTGAGAATCACCGTGCTGCCAGCTTCTCTCCGCTGTGCACAAAACTGTTTTTTAAGTGATCTGTCAGTTTACAGCTTGGACCAAGCATTTTGTTTGTAAAAAAAAAAAAAAAAAAAAAAAAAAGAGGTCCTGGGAACACAAGAACAGAAATGCAGGGATGCTCCAAAGGGAGTTAATATGTCAAATATTATCCGGCTATATATATTTTCATTTTGATATGGTGTATTCCCAGTTCTCTCTTCTAGCAGAAATGGGTTTACTTCTTTTATAAAATTTTTACTGTTGACAAGTGCCTTTGTTCTCCCCAATGTCAACATCATACCCTCTTAGTTAGCTGTGTGCTAGTGCTTGAGAAAGTATGTTAATTTTCATGTTTAAAAAAAATTAGTCATTACAATGTGCCTGCTTTCATATTATTGAGGGATAAATTTAGGAAAGGAAGCATATGATTAATGATTAATTAAGTGTGCATATTCAATTGCATATTTTCACAAAAGAAAAGGTACCGTTTTAACTTTCTTAGAGTGTGTGCGTGAAAATGCAGTCGAGCAAACAGTAAAAATGATTACTAAGTAATCTTTCCATTCTCTTGTACTAATACATATTTTTCATTCTTCAAAAATGCATATAATTTATTAGCATTCCTTTTAAATTTGTAGTTTCATTCACACTGAATCAACATTCGAGTTAAAAGGCCTTTAAAAATTTTAGTTATAATTTTATAACTTCATTGATTAAATTGAGAATCAAAGACTTTAAATGTTTTGCCCAAAGGTCATTCAGAAATCAAGGTCCTCCATTTCCCCAAGCTAAAATTTTTATTAATACTATACTGCGCTGCCTCTTACACCAGATTTAGAATGTTATTTATTAGGAAATATTATTTAAGATATGTCTGAATATACCTGCCAAACTAGTTGTAGGAATGAAAAAACTTAAAATAAGAACAGAATCCAATTTATTAGCATGTTTTATCAGCCACATATCGTTCCATTGACATAAAATTCCTCAGAAATGTAGTTCACAGCCCTTCTGAGACATATTCCATCCAGATCTGTACAAGTTATAAAAGATATGATCAGCATTTAGTGGTATTCTTAAAAATACAGTTTATAGTAAAACAAAACTGAGCCCCACACATAAAAAAGTAAACTAGGGCTGGTCCAGTGGCTCAGGTGGTTGAAGCGCCATGCTCCTAACGCTGAAGGCCGCCGGTTGGATTCCCACATGGGCCAGTGAGCTGCGCCCTCTATAGCTAAGATTGTGAACAACAGCTCTTCCTGGAGCTGGGCTGCCGTGAGCAGCCGGAGGTTGGCCAGAGCTGCCGTGGGCTACTGTGTGCCACTAGGAGTGGCCGGTGGCCAGCGTGAGTGGCCGGTGGCCAGCGTGAGTGGCTGGCAGCCAGGAGAGGTGCAGTGAGCTGCTGTGAGCGGCCCACCGTGGACTGGAGATGGGCTGCCTCAATGCAGGTGGAGCACAAGACTCATAATACCAGCATGGGTCAGGGAGCTGTGTCCTACACAACTAGATGGAGAAACAACGGCTTGAACTGGCAGGGGCCAGGGGTGGAGGTAGAAAAAGGAGGAAAAGTAAACTAGATCAAGCTATTTGATGTTTTCATCCACTTTCAAAAACAGTGATGCAGCTCTGAAGATGACGAGTAGACCATATATTACAGTATCATTATTTCTGGAAGAATTGTTAACACATCAGATAATGTAATTCAGGGAGCATAAATTGACTTGCAAAAAAAAAAAAAAAAAAAAAAAGGAAGGAGGATTCTATTTAAATGCATGAAAAGGGAAGATGCTGTATGGAGCCAAGAATGGTGATGGATATTAGGGTTTCTGAGATGGTAGTCATACTTCCAAAAGATTGTTAATTTTGAGTAAGTAATAGTAATCCATAAGTAGCAGGAGAGGAAAGAGTTCAAGGATTTCAAATGCTTAAAAGATGTGTCCTGCCAAGGAAAGGACAGTTTGAACGCAAGATGAACCTTTTCTGAAATAGCAAAGCCTTGTCCCCCCTGCCCATGTCCAGCAGGTGAAGGACAATCTTTGTGTAAAAAGGACTAGGGAAGGAACTTGGGCAAGAAGAGAGCTAGAAGGACAGCCAATTCAAAAGGACGCATAGTGAGGACATGTCAACTCCGCAGCAGAGGAGGGGCAAAAGTGGCAAAGCCCTGCTCTCACCAACGTGACTCCTCTGGACCCTCCCAGAAAAAGCAGTGGTGGGAGAGGCAGCATAGCACAGGGGCTGTATAGTCAGGCCCTGTGCTATGCAAATTTCATTCCATTACTTTCCGGCTGTGGGTCTTTGGGCAGATCACTTTAATTGCAGGTTTATGTGTTGGAGTTAATGAAATAATCCATGTAAAGTGCTTAGCGGTATGTATGAAACACAGTTAAGTTCTCAATACATGTTAACTCATTAGTATTTAGCACAGAATAGGCATTTTATTCTCCTCCTAACTTACTTAGGGGCAATTTTCTTAATACCACCTAGGAGAAGACTTGGAGGACCAGAAAGACAAGAGCTGGACCCCAGGCGAAGAGAGGTTACTGATCTCATGCAGTGAGATTGCCATTTTAATGAAGAGTAATTTTTGAGTTTGCCAGGGTTGCTGTAACAAAATACCACTGACTGAATGGCTTAAATAACAGAAATTTATTTTCTCACGGTTCTGGAGGCTGGAAGTCCATCAGATAATGTAACTCAGGGAGCATAAAACAGGGAGAGAAGGTATCAGCAGAGTTGCTTTCTCCTGAGGTCTCTCTCTTTGGCTTACAAATGGCCACCTTCTCGCTCTGTTTTCACATGGTCTCCAGTTGGTCTCTGTGTTTCCTAAACTCTTCTTCTCATAGGGTTATCGGTTATATTGGATCAGGGCCTACATATATGAACTCATTTTGCTTTAATTATCTCTTTAAAGACCCTATCTCCAAATACAATCACTTTCTGAGATACTATGGGTTAAGACTTCAACATACGAATTTTATGGGGACACAATTCAGCACATAACAAGTAAATATACATGCCGATGTAAACAGTTTAGTAAACATATATAAATATTTTTAAAAATTAATTTTTATTCATTTCATTATTTCCAAATTCTTATTAAAGACCCCCATTCTATTCTTTATGAGGTAACTCCTATATAACAATACATTTAAAAAGTACAAGTCTTCTCACCTCGACTCACAAGGCTTGGCTTGAATCCTGTAGCAACCACATGAGAGTTTTGTGATCTCTGGATCTCTTAAATTCTACTTCTTTGTCTGTAAGATGGGGTTAATAATCTCTACCTGAAAGGGCTGCTATAAAGATGCTATGAGGCAATGCACATGAGGCAATGTAGTAGGAAGTCAAAAAATGTTCTTTTTGTTTAAGTACACAACCAAACTTGAGTACAACTGATGTACGGCTGATGTTTAGTCATAAACTTTGTGCTTAGGCAAGGAATACTATTAAATATCTTGGCCATCAGCTACAAAAGCATCAGTTATAAAACAATTTGCCAATAGGCAAAATACCTTTGATTTGGAAGTGATAGCTGGCCCCTAAGTAACCCTCTTGAACCATGAGGTAGAAGCAATGTGTTGAGGATGGCAGAGTGATGTGATTGAAGAAGCCTGGTCCATGATAACTCAGGAGTTGTCATACAACCTTGAATAGTCTAACTCTTGTCTTCAGTTAGATGGGAAAGAAATCAATTTCTGTCTTGTTCAGGGCATTATTCTTTTGGATTTTTGGCTTTCACAGTTAAACCTAATCCTAACTGACATACAAGTTTGCTATCTGAATAATATGGAGTTTAGTACATAATCTTAGGACAGTGTCTATAGATAGAGTTTAATAAATTGTAGCTATCATTATGATGATATGAATATAGATTTGTAGACTCCAAAAAAATTAGTGAAAAAAATTTAGAATAAACATGTTCAACAAGGTTGCAGGGATACAAAAACACAAAAATCTGTTGCATTCCTCTACACAAGTAATGCAAAACTAGAAAATAAAAGAGATTCTATTCACAGCAAAGACAAAACACTTGATTCTTAAAATTTTTTCAACTTGAACATAAGATTTTGTGTAAAGAAATTGAATCCTCATGGGAAAAGAAATATAAGAACAGAAAAGAGACAAATACCACACCCCTGACTAACTAAAACCACTAAATTAAGAGATCTGGTAGAACTAGCAACAACAACAAACACATAGAGAACTTACAAGATGTCTAGTATTGTTCTCTGTGCTTAACGTAAGTAACTCACTTCCATACAGTAATTCAGTAAATCTATAAAGAAGACATTATAATACGTGTTTTACAGAAAGGAAATTGAAGTACAGAGAAATAAAGTAACATTCCCCAGGTCACATGCACACTAGAACTTTCTGTTTATTAACATGCACACACACACATACACACACATATTAAAAAATATGACTAAATCCTCAGTAAAACAGACAAAAATTCAGTTACAGTTAATTTGGGTTCTGAGATAGATATAAACATGACTATTGAAAAATAGAGCTTACATCAAAGATGAATAAACTTTGATAAATTCATTTATAAAGTAAAATGTAACAAAATAAGTAAATTAATATTTTTATATCGTAATTAAAACAAAAATTTATCCTTCACCAGAATGGCACACTCAGTTCATTCTTTGAAATACTCCCTGACTTTCAAATGCTTAGCAACAAATGGATAAAGAATCAAAATACTAAAAGAGAAATAAATACCAAAAGAAAATTCAGATTCATGAACAAGTAAAACCTTTCAGTGCATCAAAATTTTAAGAAGAACTCAGAGTGCATACCGTGTTTCTCTGAAAATAAGACCTAACCGGAAAATAGGCCCTAGCATGATTTTTCACGATGACGTCTCCTGAAAATAAGCCCTAATATGTCTTTTTGGATCAAAAATTAATATAAGACCCGGTATTGTTTTTGGGGAAACATGGTAGGGATGAAGACAACCATTAAATTTACTCCAGGTCTGAAATGAGAAGGTGGTAGCCAAGGGGTCCAGTTTTGAAAGGAGGAGAGGGGCTGCAGAGCTCTAACAGGCAGAGCGACCAGAGCAGGCTGGAGAGGGGCTCCCACACTCTGAAAGAAGACTATAGAAAGGGACTGTTGCACCCTGCCCCCATCTGTGAATTTTAGCAAGCTATGAGCCTAGACAGATGGGAGGACAGATACAGCTGGTGGCCAGGAACTGAGCCAAGTCAACCACTATCTTCAGGAATGGATCTGTGTTATCCCCAGTGTTTCCAAGACATTGTAAGAACTCAGAATTGTAAAGGTGGCTATTCTCAAACTGACGCATAAAATAAACACAATATTTTTTCTGGAACTTGGTAAGCTGATTTGAAAAAAAAAAAAATAAAATAAAATAAAATAAAATATATATATATATATATATATATATATATATATATATATATATATATGCAAAAGGCCAAGAACTGACATTAAACTTTTGAAGAAGAACAAATGGGAGGCAGGTATTCTTCTCAAATTTCTGACTTATAATAAAGCTAAAGTTTGATGAAAGAGTAATATATCAATGAACCAGAATAAAGAGCCCTAAATATATGGACATCAACTAGAAAACAGAAATAGCAAACCTGCGAGAAAGGAAGGGTTGAATAAATGGTTTGAGGACAACTGATTACTTAGTATGAAAAAAAAGAGTAGCTGTTTATAATATACACCATGAACAAAAACCAATCTTCATGTGAATTTAATATTTAAGTGTGAAAATTAAAACATGGGAAAACATCTTTATGACCTCAAGTTTCTTAAAGAAGATACCAAAAATACAAAATATACTTAAGAAGAGATGGAAAAAATAATAACTATTTTAAAATGAACAACTTCATGCATCAAAAAACACTATACAAGGGGGGTGGCTGGTTAGCTCAGTTGATTAGAGCGTGGTGCTGATAAAACTAAGGTTGCCAGTTCGATCCCCATATGGGCCACTGTGAGCTGCGTGCCTCCTTAAAAAACAAATAAACAAACAAAAAAACACACAAAGAAACACTATACATTGAAAATATAAGTCATAGCTCAGAATAAAATATGGATGATGTGCATAAGCGGCAAAGAATTTGTATTTAAAACATAAAAGTGTACACACATTAAGAAAAAGACAAAATAATTGAACAGAAAAATGATGAAACTATGTGAACAGACAAATGAGAGAAAGATGTTCAACTTCATTTGTAATCATGGAAATGTAAAAGTTACAGAATGGTGAAAAAATATAACTATTCTGCAGAGCAATCAGGTAATAAGAACTCAACCGTGTTACATATATATATATATATATATATATATATATATATATATTTCAATTCTAGGCATATACAGAGTATGTCTCGTGTGTGTGTGTGTGTGTGTGTGTGTGTGTGTGTGTGTATACACATACGAAGGTCAGTCAATTAAGTTGGTGAACTTTCCACCGTGTAAGTGCATGGTAGAAAGTTCGCGAACTTAATTGTCTGACCCTTTTCATTTATATGTATAAGTATATAATATATGTAAAATGAGCAGAAAAAGGTATGCAAGAGTATTTTCATTGAGTTATGCCTTGTAATCTGAAAAAATAAGAAAGTGACATGATCTTCAATCAGAAAAACATAAATAATTTGGAATAATATACAACCACTAAAATAACTACTCTAGATATACATGTTTCAAAGTAAATAAAATTTAAATAGCATATTTTAACATTAAAAAAGCAAATTTAAAGCATGACATGTACAAAAAATACTACTGAAAGTTTAAAAGATGCAAAACAATACTACCATATATATTTTATATTTACATATACATGTATGAATAGTATAAAATATGCATAGTTATAGTAAACACACATTTTAAGTGATGGTTAGCTCTAGAGAGGGAGGAAAGGAGCTTGACTTGAGAATTACAGTGGGGGCATCAGTTATATCAACTGTATTTTATTTCTCCCCCCATGTGGCATTTTGAGGGTATATTTTATATATTTTAATAGATTTCTGTGTGATTTATACATTTGATACCGCTTTTTTAAAAAAGCTTGCTTTCTAAAATATGTAAAAAAATTGACAGAAAACAGCTAACACTCCAATTCCATTTGATAATTGGTTAAAGGAAATGAACTGAGCATTCAATAAGAAATCGTGATACTGATTGACTCATACCTCTTATCATTATATAATAAATATAAATTTTAGCAACATTTAGATACCATTATATACATATTTACTAAATAAATAGGAAGTGTATAATGTCAATTTTGGATCTGTTAGATCTGAGAATGACTTACATTTGAAATGTTTTTAAATTTTAAATGTTTTAAATGACATATATTTTAAATGTTTCTGGTCACATTTTCAGTTGTTTTAGTTTTTCCGAAAGCATGATGAACTATGAAACTATTGGATATGGTTGGCACAATAATTGTACTCTATAGAATATTTTCCAAGGAAACAAGCATATTAAAATTATTTACTTAGAAATATTTATAGTAATGCTATTTATGATTGCAAAACAAAACATAACCGGGAAAACCCAAATGTCTAAGAATAGGAGATGGCTAAGCAAAGTCAGTCATATTACAACAGATCACTGCAGAGCTATACAATGTCAACTTATCCTGTGGCTTATCCTGATGCATGAAAATATGAAATAAAATTAATTTTGTACAGAGTTATAAAAATATCAACTGTGAAAACCATCCTGACACATGGAAATATAAATTAAAATTAATTTGAAAGAGCAGAACACACCATTTCCTGATTTCCACTGTGAAAAAAGAACAATATTTGACAATGATAAGAAGAGAATTTGGAGGGAAATAGTAAATTGAATTGGAGTTCTTGAATTCATGTTCTTTCCTTTAAAGTTGCCTGAGTTGACCTGTATTCATCGATAAAACAAGACTATGGGGATTTTATCAGCAGCATAATGATTTTATGAAACAATAGACATGTCTGTGCCCACATGGGGTAATTAGAAAGCATCTGCCTTTTTTCTTCTGACATTGTTCATCCTCCAGGCAGATGACCACATGATGTACTGGGGAACAACATTTTTTCCCTCACAGACATGCACAGTCTGAACAATGTTAAAATTTTACAGTGGTAATAGTTGTTGATTAGTTTCTTATTTTTTAAAGAATATAGCTGCTGCACAATAAAATGTTAAATCCACTCATATAATATTGACTAGAATAGTTTATAACAATCATGTCACCATGAGCTACCAACCTGTATGTCATGTATAAATCCATAGATCATTCTATACCGTAAGCAAGGTTAATCTTCCACTTGTATCAAGATACATACAAGTCAAAGGAACAAATAACGTACAAACAATCTAGCTTCGTACCCCTGCCAAAAATCTTTTGTTATACATGAACGCATGCATGAAATTATGGAGGAGGTAAAATTCTAAAAAATGGTAATATTAGAATGATAAAATTAGCTCTCCGGGGTAGAAAAGATGTGAATAAACTTTCCAGAAGAATACAATTATTTTTGAAGTCTTCAGGCACATTTTGTCTCCACTCCCTGATATGCCCATGTTTATTTTAATGTAAAAATAATGTTTTAGTCATCAGCTAAATAATTTAATTCTCCTTCTTGCCAAAGCCAGAGAAAAATGGATGTTCCAGGAAGATGCCCATGTATCTTTGTATACTTTTGGGATATGGTTGCCCATTCCTGGGGGGAAACAAACCCCCGTTTTAAAGTGGGGCTCAACAGTACACCCCGAGTAGGAGGATTTGAATGAGAGCATTAGCTATGAAAGGAGGGATAAGAGCTGATATTTGCTTTGCTCATAAGATTGCTTTTGCTTTTAAACTTTTTAATTTCAAAAACAAAATGAACCAGTAAATCTTTTTCCAAGGCAAAGGACATTTATACTTATTATTATCAAAGAGTTTTACATAGTTTAATAAATTGTGTTTCAAACATTAGAGTCATACTGGATGAAAAATAATATATAGTATTAACTTTTGCTTCATAATATCTTTATTTGTTGATCTATAAAAAAAGAAATGCCATTAAATGTTTGCTATCAGATATCTGATTATTTAAGGTAGGACGTTCTCAAGGTTGAATTGTCAGAAATCTGTGAAACCTAATTAATAACATTCTAGGAAAAAAAAGGAAAACCATAGAAATAGTAATTATTTTTCCATTTATAAAATAAGAAAAATAATATTAATAACTCAATGTGATGATAGATGATATTAAAACTGAGTGAAATACTTAGAAAGCAGTAAAGAAACCTTGACAATATGACAAAAAGCCAATATTGTACAGCTGTAATTTGCTACTTAAAAATTTTCCTCAGAGCTTAAAATGGACTGCAATTATGATGAAGAAGAAACACCTGGATAATGTTGACTAAAGTCTCTATGAAGAAGATTAGTGCACAAAAATTTTGAAAATACTATTGGAATATACCATAACTACTGTGTTTCCCTGAAAATGAGACGTAGCCGGGCAATCAGCTCTAATGCATCTTTTGGAGCAAAAATTAATATAAGACCCGGTCTTATTTTACTATAATATAAGATCGAGTCCTATATAATATAAGACTGGGTCTTACGTTAATTTTTGCTCCCAAAGACGCATTAGAGCTGACTGTCTAGTAAGGTCTAATTTTCTGGGAAACAGGGTATAGTAAAATATAAGCAGAGTGTAAGACCGTATCTACATGCTGGGTAAACAATGAAGCAATTTAATGAATGCAAATTAATGCATTTTACTTTGGCTTATTGGCACCTATACACATGAAACATTTAGTTTGATTATTAAGACTCTTAGAGATAAAGTAGAAGTTCCACCTTTTGACTCATGTTTGCTGTTCCTTTATTTTGGTGGTGATTCATTTCCAGGTTGAAATTAGAGCCTGTGGAAGAAAGATGAGAGGAGAGGACTAGCCTAGGGATTGGAATTCTATAATAGAAATCAGTGTGAGTATCAAGATTTATGTGTTGCGTTGGAAGCAAAGGTAAGATAATTTAAGATTAAAAAAAGGCAATCAGATTTTGTTTTTGGAAGATGGAGGTTATCACGTTGTGTGTCTAGAGCTATTTAATAGCCTCTGGATCACTTTATATGCCAAGTCAAAAGAGCTGGCACTAAACAGAGACAAGAATGAAAGGAAAAGAAAATAGGTGGAAAAGAGGTGAAGTTAATTTAACTTGGGAGATGAGATGGTGATTAAAGACTATAACCCCAGACAAATAGGCTAGTTACTTGCAGACACTTCATCATATCAATGATTAGTGAAGGCAGACAGAAAAAGAAAAATCTGAGGATATAATAATGAAAACATACATAAAAAATATTAAATAGGTTTCTTAGGGTTGAATTGTAGATAAGCAACTATTCTCATATCATCCTGTCATCCTCAAGTATTTACTGAGCATTTGGTTACTGCCTTTCCTGGTAATTGTTTGAATGTGCCTACTTCTCTTCAGAACCACTCTATTCATGTAAACAGGGATGAAAGTTTGGGATCCTCAACACAGAAATACTTACAGTTCATCCAGATCAAGTCTGCATTGAGTGAATTTCCTCCACAGTATATTTCTGATGAGAATTCATGCAACTTCCCCTTGAACATAATGACATGGTTTGAATTCTAGAAACTTTTTTTGAGCACTTGTCATGTACAGAGAACTATGCCAGGTGCTGAGAAGGAAATAAAGTCAAATTAGAATTGGAAACTTGGAAAAGTCACTGAGTTCATCTATGACGTGGATCCATCCTGATCCAAAAAAGCCACTAAAACAAATTCAAATGATAAGACAGTCATTTCCATGTTCTAGAAACAAACACACTGTCATGCAGGGTGGCCTGCAGGGTCTCTGCTCCCGCTCCCCACATAAGAACGCAGGATATGGTGAGGCCAAAAAGGAACACCCACAGAGCCATAAGTAGGGGAGTCATATCACTATATTCTCGCTGGCGGCATCCACCTCTCTGCAATCCACCCTCGTTAGCTCAGCCACCATCTTCTTGCTAGCCCCCATTTTGGTGCTAGCATAGCCACAGCAGTTATATTAGTGGCCAATGGCTCATTGGTTACAGCTGACAGCCAAGTAGCCACAGCTGATGGCCATCCAATCACAGTTGATGGCCACTTACTACCTGAGCCAGCAGCTTTCTATGTGAGGCCGAGAGCCTGGAAACTACTTTCTGGGGCTCTGTCACCACACACACAAACACAGTGGAATGCAGGGACAAAAACTAGGAGTTTCTAGGTCCTGAAATATCAGAGATGAATGGGTAGTTCCATTCCTGTGAAAAAGTTTTTCATGAATGATGGAAGACTGGAGCCAGTCTCAATATTTAAAGCTGGGGTTTCGGTGCTCTCTCCTAGCCCTAAAGGAGCCAGAAAGTTGCTACTTTTGCTGCATTCTTTCAGTGTGGCCAGAAAGAGGAAGGTACAGGATGTGGGCCAAGATCCTCACTGTCTTGGTGATGATGTCTGCAGTACCCTCCATGTCACTGCAGAATGGAAGGCCAGGGCTGCCAAGAAAAGAGCTGAATCTGGACAAGAAGGTGAGGGCCAGGTGGAGGCAAAAGAGGAGGGCAGAGGAAAGAGGGAGAGGAAAATACGGACCTCTGCTCAAAGACTCCAAAGATAATTAACACTGAGAAAAATAGTCAAATCAAAATTGGAAGATGAATGTAAAAGCAATAAAGTACAAATACGAGAACAACATCAAAATGAGTTTAAAATAAAGATGTTAAGATCCTCACATAAAAGTATAAAAAGCTATGAAAAAAGTCATTATGAAAAGGGAAAAAAAGTGACTATCTCAATAGAAATCGACTGTGCATCTCATAATGTCCAGCTTGTTCATGTAAAAACAAACAAACAAACAAATAAAAACAATTAAAAACACTTAGTAACAAAAGATAATGTAACTTCTTGAACTTGATAAAGGGTTTCTACAGGAGCCTATAGTAAACATACTTTAGAAGTAAACATACTTTAGAAGTAAACATACTTTAGAAGTAAACATACTTTAGAAGCTAGGAGCAAAATGAAGCATCCATGACCCCCTACTGTTCAATATGCAGTGCAGGTCTGAACTAGTACACTAAGACTAAACAATATTTTAAAATAACATTATCTTTGAGTAAAGGAGAGATTTCTTTAAGAGATACAAAATTCAGAAATCATAAAGATAAAGGCTTATTGTAAAAGGATATGTACCAAATTTATCATAATGCTTGCCTCTGAGAAAGGAGGCAGAGAGAAATGAATAAAGGGATGATAAAGGAATTCAATTTCATATATAATTTTTTGTTTTTTTAAAAATGGAAAACATAAATTGTTAGCAAATATTACTTCTGATTGGTGGATATATGCATGTTAACTGCACTACTTTCTGCATTTTTATGAAAATCTTGTTTTGAAAAGGACAAAAACTAAAAGCAAAACAAAAATTTAAACATAACTTAAAAGATATGGATCCTTCTCTTTAGATAACCATACCTATCAGTTATTATACCCTAATAAGTAATTATAGTATAAATGACCCAAAATAATATAAATGCAATATAATGTATAAAGAAAATGGTGTGGGTATGTAGAAGAAAAAAAGTAAAGCAACAAAATGGATAAACTGTGGGGACAGAGCCCCAGAAAGTGGTTTACAGGCTCTCGGCCTCACGTGGAGGGGTGCTGGCTCGGATAGTAGATGGCCGTCAGCTGTGGCTGATTGGCCGTCAGCTGTAGCCAGTTGGCCAATTGGCCGCTAGTATAACTGCTGCGGCTACAGAGGAGAGCCGAGGAGAGCCGAGGAGAGCCGAGGAGAGTAGAGGAGGAGAGTCGAGGAGAGTGGAGGAGAGTCATTGGTCGGTTGGCAGAAAAACGGGCAGCAGGTCTCACGTCCAGTGAACCCAGCCTCCAGTGAGACTCCCCTACCTGTAGTGGTATGACTCCCCTACCTATGGCTCCGTGGGTGTTCCTTTTTGGCCTCACCATATCCTGCATTCTTGTGTGGGGAGCGGGAGCAGAGACCTCCCCAGGCCGCCCCGCACGACAAATGGCGCAGCGAGCAGGGTCTCCCGCACGACAAAAACGCTTCATGGAAGAGATTTCATTAGTGTTGAAGCCTCAAAGATACTTCATATTTCAATATGTAGAAAAAGCTTTGATAGAAGAGTGCTCACGGATAAGGCTTCACGGGCAAATTGACAAAACTTGCAGCCGTTCTGAGAATAGGGAGCATCTTGTCCACAACAATAGAGTAGGAGATACAGCTGTTTATGTTGTATGGGGTGTAACATGGTGGCCTCGGAGGGGTTACGGTAACTTCTAGACTTGGAACTATAAGCTGAGGAGAGCCATGGAAGGTTTTTGAAGTGGTTTTTGAGGGAGACAGCTTTTGGGCCATCTGCCCATCCTCTACTACACCTATGCCAAATGTGGACATCTATAATATTTTGACTATGTGTCTCTGCCCACTTCTGGGTTAAGAATAGATGCATGAGTCAATCTGGGGCAATTCATCTGTTTCTCCCAGGAATGAGAAACTGGAATTCAGCAAAGGAAATCAGTCTGTTACGTGCTTGAACTGGAAGGGATATGAAGTTGGGCTTGGGGTGGCTGGCTGGGATTCGCCATATATGTCTGCTGCGGCAGAGAAAGATTGTGCACAGAGAGCAAAAAGGACTAGAGAGACCAGAGGACCTAGAGTGACAAGTCCCAGTGCCTTGAGAGGTCAGGTTGTGTTTCTAGACTTTGAGTTCTGGAAAGACCCCTGATTCTGTGTGGGGACAGAGCCCCAGAAAGTAGTTTACAGGCTCTCGGCCTCACGTGGAGGAGTGCTGGCTCGGGTAGTAGATGGCCGTCAGCTGTGGCTGATTGGCCGTCAGCTGTAGCCAGTTAGCCAATTAGCCGCTAATATAACTGCTGTGGCCACAGAGGAGAGCCCAGGAGAGCCAAGGAGAGTAGAGGAACAGAGCCGAGGAGAGTGGAGGCGAGTCATCGGTTGGTTGGCAGAAAAACGGACAGCAGGTCGCACGTCCGGTGAACCCAACCTCCAGTAAGACCATAGTGGTATGACTCCCCTATCTATGGCTCCATGGGTGTTCCTTTTTGGCCTCACCATATCCTGCGTTCTTGTGTGGGGAGCGGGAGCAGAGACCCCGCAGGCCGCCCTCTATGACAAATGGCGCAGCGAGAAGGGTCTCCCGCACAAAATTCTGTCTGATAAAGTTGCCTTTTTTCTAAGTGACCTCAGAGAGGTTTTGTCCCTGTTCAAGGCCAAAGGATAGGGTTTGAAGATCAGGCTTAGTATCCTCAAAAGATACATAGGAGTACAATAAGTGGATAATCAGATGATGAAATGAATTTGGACAGTTCAAGGGCCGTTTATGAGCACTGTTTCAGTAGATCACTGGGGGCAGATGTCAGACTTCAAGGAGTTAAAGCATAAGTATAAAATTACAGATATATTTCTTAGGAGTTTGGTAATTAAGGGACAAAGAGGAATAGGGTCCCCTAAGAGGGAAGAAAAGTCAAAGGAAAGCTTATGTGCTACCATTCACGATGAAATGCTTGATTATCTGTGTAAACTAAAGGGAGAGAATTAGTACAGAGGAAAGAATGGCTTTATAAGGGAGAGTGATAATACTATATACTGCCCCACATTTGTGCAAAACATAAACAGCTGCATTTGCATCCTATCATTTTTCCCTGAAATCAGAAATGTTGAACTTACACAATGTTCACATTTTAGTGGAACAGACACATAGTTAGTTACTGATTTAACTCCAAGAGACAAGAAATAACATTACTTTATTGTTATAATAAATAAATTTTTGTATCACATAGTTATTGTTGTATAAAAAAACACTCCAGTAACTTGGAGATTTAACACCACAATCATTTATCATTTCTCACGCGTATATAGGTTGGCTGAGTGGTTGTGCTGATCTGGGCCCAGCCGATACTGTTGGGCACATTAATTCATGCCTCTGCAGTAGGCTGGTGGGGTGGTTGGGCACTATGTGCTCTTTCACACATCTAGGGACTCAAATGGAGCAACTGGGCTGTGTCCCAGTCTCCAGCAGGCGAGCTTATTCTCAGGTAGATCGCATAGATGCCAGACAGAAATAGGAGTGCACACGCCTTTGAGGTCTAAGCTTGGAACTGGCACACCATCACTTCACCCCCTTCTATTAGCCAAAGCAAGACCCACATTACTGGGTCAAGAAGTGGGAAATTGGCTCCACCTCATGATGGGAACAGTGCCAAGTTACATTGTAAGGGTATGGATAAAGAAAAGCCATTAATTGAGGCCATTCATGTAATTAATGCACCACACTTATAAAGACATAGGTTTTTTCCTGTTTAGGTGGAATAGAGAAGTATCAAAATTGTCAATGAGGGGTTTTTCAAGGAGGTCACAAGGAGCTCAGAAGTTTAGTGATAAAAACAGAAGGCTTAAAAACTAAGGAATAATTTCCTTACTCTTCTATTTTATGTTGTTGGTTCATCTCGACTAAGTTTGTGAGCTTTGCTCCATTCATATGAGTGTGTGTGTGTGTGTGTGTATCTCATTTTCAGGGTAGTATTAATAGCTCAATAATATAGAGTAATTATTATATTCAATCCAGCAATAGGGGAATATACAATATTTAATTTTAAGGTACTCACTGTATACTTGGTAGTCTAAAAGTTTAAAGAAATATGCAATTTATTTTTCTGTGAGGATGATGATTTACTTTTTCATGCAAATATCAATTTAATAGTTTTAGATCAAGTCATATTTCTAAAATTAGAACTGAATTTTGTAAGAATTCGTATTTTGGGCATTAAAATGAAAAAGAACAAATGTATATGCAATCCAGAAAAAGGGAACTCCATTTTTTAACGGAATATTAGATGTTAAGATAATATACAAAACAAAGAATTGGTCTTTTAATTTTGATTAAAAGTTTAATGAAATAGGGATATTAAATCTAAAATGGAAATATTTCTAACAGGTTTGGATTTAAGCAGTTAGTACCTAAAGAACGACAGTTAAGGTACTTTTAATTTTTGAGACTGGGTCCAGAAAAAGTTAAGTAAAGTGATTTTCTGAGAGAGCCAAAACAAACAAACAAACAAACAAATTTGTTGTTCTGTAGAAGCAGCCCTCCCCAACAGATCATTTGTAAGTACAAGGTGTGATCATAACATATGGCGAATGTTTAAACAAACAAAAAAACTGTTATAGTAAAAGACACATTGTCATTAACCCCCCTCAAAACACTCCCCCTCACTTCAAACACACTTATGCTATCGTTCTTGCCACTTTCTGAAGCAGTTCTGAAGTCCTCTTTTGTGACTGTTGTGCTGTCATGGCTGCCTCGATGTCCTGAATCATTTAGACTTTGGGGAAAAGCCAGAAGTCGCACATTGCCAGATCTGGTGAACAAGATGGATAAGGACAAAACGGAATTGTGGGGACAGAGTTCCAGAAAGCAGTTTCCAGGCTCTCGGCCTCACATAGAAAGCTGCTGGCTCAGGTAGTAAATAGCTGTCAACTATGATTGGATGGCCATCAGCTGTGGCTAGTTGGCCATCAGCTGTAACCAGTGAGCCATTGGCCACTAATATAACTGCTGTGGCTATGCTAGCAAAAAAATGGGGGCTAGCAAGAAGATGGTGGCTGGGCTATCAAGCGTGGATACGGATCCTGCCAGCAAGAATATAGTTGTGTGACTCCCCTAGCTATGGCTCCATGGGTATTCCTTTTTGGCTCACCATATCCTGTGTTCTCATGTGGGAAGCGGGAGCAGTGACCCTGCAGGAATGTTTTCATTCGACAGAAATTGCCGTATACCAGAAGTGATGTGTGACACCGAGAGTTATCATAATAGAGGATGATTTACAGCACACTTTAAAACACACCTTCTCTCAACCATAGCGCACATCCAACTGACTACACTGAAGAAGTTGAAACTTGTCACACACCGTTACTAAGGTTGGGTGTGCCGCTTCCTGTTTGAAGATCCCTGCCTTTCTGTTGGATGGCACTTGGCATTCACCATATTTTGTGATCACCATGGAAAGGTCCCATGTCACACATTACTTCTGGTATGGCAATTTCTGTCAAATAAAAACATTACGGTGTGTCCTTACCCACCTTATTCACTGGATCTGGCTCTTCCCCAAAGTCTTTAAAATGATTCAGGATGTTGAGGCAGCCACGACAGTGCAACTAGAGACATTCATGAAAGAAGACTTCCAGAACTGCTTCAGAAAGTGGCAAGAATGATTGTATAAGTGTGTTTAAAGCAATGGAGAGTATATTGAGGTCGACTAATGGCAATGTGTCTTTTGCTGTAATAATTTTTTTTAACATTCATGGTATTGTTTGATCACACCTTGTATATTAATGATGGGTTTTTTGTAAAGCACCTAAATCCAGTCAAAGTGACCAGGAAATATCTTAAGGACTGGAATGCAAAAGGAGACAGCAACTTAGTGAAGAGTATCATATCATATCCAGCTGACATAGTCTTTGGGTCTTTTGGCTGAAGACATCCCTCTCTGAGGATGGCTCTATCAGGCAATTGTCACTTGTCAATGCTCCCCATTAAGAGGAGCCAACTCTCCCTCTTCTGATTTCATGGTCACTTGGCAATCTTTTAATATAATTTACCTTCCTTTGTAGAGTATAAGTGGTGGGAATGTGCTGACCAGAAACCATGGATATTTTGGGCATTTATGTCTCTCAGTATAATGGACATTCTGTTTTTGGCTGGTTCCCTTAGCCTGATCACTTCCAGGGGCATCAACAGAATCAACTTTCTGGACCTACAATAATAAGAGCGAACCTAGACCCCGAAGCTGTTGATCTGTAAAGTAAGTGCTATTCAGTGAGACACAACCTGTGGAGTCAGGTGGTTTCTTCCATGATAGGTTAACAGCAGAGGAAGGAATAACCACCACCCTTCCTGACATCTAGCATGTGTTCTACATATTATATTACTGCTATTTTTTAGAGAATGCTTGCATAGCTACACAGCCATTTTGGACATATTGCTATTCCAAAAAATATGAATTACCTACCTCTGAATATTCCATTTTTCTTATTTTAGATCTCTAATCTTGGAGATGCTATGGTTGTATCATTGATATCTATAAAAAATTAAAAGGATTGATAGCTTTCCTTCTGCAGTTCTCATACCAATCTCCAAATCCTATTAGTTTATTCAGTAGTGGTTGTAGTGGGAAGTGAAGTTTGACTATTGATGTGTGATGATCCTTATCTTGTTCAGTTTATACAGACTGTAAGCATCATCAGAAATACTAGTACAGTTGACGCTTGAACAATGAAGGAATTAGGGGAGCCCACTGCCTACCCCGTCAAAAATCCGTGTATAACTTAAGTCGGATTTCTGAATAACTCGGATTCCTAATTGCCAGTTAACCTGTGAACAATGCAGGTTTGAGCTGCTCCAATCAATTGAAATGTAAGGGTCAACTGAAAAAATCCACGTGTAAGTAGACCAGCACAGTTCAAACCTGCTCAACTGTATTGTGCATAAATTGTTTTTTTAAAAACTCAAAGGAATATACCTAGCAGCAGTATATTTGTTATTTTGTACTACTAAAAAAAAGTTGAAGTGTCAAAATAAATTTATATACAGATTTTTAAGTCTAATTCAAAATAGCATAATGTGCATATTATATTGTTTATGGAGCTTTTTGATATCATTTATTTACAGTTACTTTTAATTCTTCAAAATTATTTACACTACTTTTTTTCTGAAACAATATTTACATTTAAATAGAACTTCATGCAGTTATTTATATCTCAACCCATTAAAGAAAGTTTAACATTGGAATGTCCCCTTAGGAAAATATCTCTGTAGCAGAATACATAACAGAAGATATAGTGTGGAATGGGTAAAATTATTAACAATGGCTTTAATATAAAAATAAACTTGATAGTGATACTTGTTGAAGATAAATAGTAACCAATGAAGTAATTTTAACTGTGATGGACAATGTGCTTATAGAGTACGCATAGAATGCTCTTAAGATAACTTCTCTTTAATTACACCGAAGCATGTAAAGGAATTCACTTTGTGCTTAACTTTTGAAAATAGTCATTTCTATATGCTGGGAAAAATTGTGAGTCTTAAAAACCCATCTGTGTTAACAGCCAATCCTGTTATTGATCAAATAATAAAGCAATGTAATTTAATTCCATTTAGAAAAAATAACATACATATAAAAATAACATATATAAAAACATAAAAATAAAACACCCAACTAGAAAAAAGTAAGTAAAGTTAGCAAATTTTAAAATAGAGTGTCATTTAAATAAAGCCAATCATTATCTTAGCAAATGAGAAGGTTTCATTTCCACGATAGATAGACACCAACACATTATAAAACTGCCATGACTCTGTTAGGGTTTGATGACCTCCAGAAAGGGGTTCCTTCTGTGTTTACCATTCTACCAAGGGTTCCTATCCCCACAATAAACCATCCTTATCTATATGGTCAATATCAACTTTGCTACTTAGAGTGTGTCAGATTCAACTGAATTATAAAAATAAAATGTCTAGTAACCATCAGCGTTCTAAACCCCATTGTTCATAATGGAGAATTGGTAACAGTACAATAATCAACAAAGTGGCTATTTTATTTTAATTTGCAGCTGTTCAAATAAAAGGGATTTGCTGCAACAGCTTTAAGTAAAAATTCTGTAATAAGTGTACCAATGCATTCCTGCTAATATTTCCATATAATTTGAATAACAGTATAGTTTAAAACAGATGTTAGCTTCTTTGAATATAATCATATGTCATTGTCAGCACTATGCACCCATGCATTTATATTTAAGTAACCCTGGATGAGGTTCTCTGCCTATGTCACCTGTTTTATTGGTGTATCCTTTCCTTTATTTAAACTTAGCCCATGAAAATAGTGTTTGTTTCATAAATGTAAAGCAAATATATTCAATAAACAAGTCACAATAATAATTCTGTTTCCCTTAAAAACTGAAGGTGAAATAAAGTCACTCTATTTGTATTTCAATCTTGCTTTCTTTGATTTTGCATAATATTACTATTGATGTTTCTAAGTGGCAGGTGGAACCAGAAATGCCCTTAACTCTTTCTCTGGTAGGGACATTTTGATGTTTACATCACTAAGACTTAGAGTCTTTAATGGTAAACAAATACCACTGGGTAGGATTGGGGTTATAATGCAATAACTCAAGCACTTGTCCTACACACACACACACACACACACACACACACACACACACACACACACACTGCTATCTCTGCTCATGAAAATATCAGGGAGAGGGGAATTCTCATTCACGCACTGAATCGCATTCTAATTTCATGCAGTTGTGAGCAAGTATGCAAAGGTGGTGGTACTCTGAAGTGTGACTGTTGTCACAACTCTACATGTTAAAATGGGACAAAAATAAGTTCACCACTTCTTTAGATCTGTTTTAAATGTTCTGTCTATACTGATGCCTTCTGCTTTCCTTTTTTTCTTTGTCCCAAATCTTTTTCTTAATTGATTAAAGTCTAGAACACAGTTTGTGTGTATCTGTTTGTACTTTTAAATTTCTGTGATTATGGTTCCTAATGTAAAAACTGCGTTAGCAAAGGGTTTTATACTTGTCTCTTTAATAACAACTTTAAATTATGTTTCTACCAAAGAACCAGTCTCACCAAAAAACAAACAGTTTTAGTTCTTGGTTTATGGTAGTCAACAACCAAACAAAAAGATCATTTTGGATATTATTATGCCAATCATGTTAAACTGAATTTCTCACTGGAAGCAACAAACTAATATTTATTTTGTACCTACCAGCTATAATTTGAGTATTGGAGTTTATACACAAGACACCCCATGAAAGAAAATTCCATTTAAAAGTCACAAAACACAGTTTTCAACTAACAGCTACTTTTAATTATAAACCAAAATAAATGATTTACTGAAGTTCTTCTCCAAATCTGTGACAATGCTTTGTGAAAAGCTCAAGTGAACCAGTAAGACTGTAAGTTACATGCGGGCAGGAACTCAGTTGCTCGCTTCTTGCTCAATCCCAAGCAGCTAGAACTGGATCAATGAACGTTTGTTCTTGATACTTGAAAAAACGTATCTTTTATTTTGAAATGGTATCCACGTTTGCGCCTATAGCAAAGTCAAAAGCGGGAAAGAGGCACCAGAGAGGAGGTTGCAAAATCGGACCTAGCAGCAGGACAGAGAGGAATCCAGAGAAGAGAGAACAACATTGGAAGGTGAACCCTAAGAACTAGTATGAAGCAGAGGTGAGTGCCCTGGGACAGCGTTTAGGGAGCAGGAGGAGTCGGGAAGGAAGTAGCCAAGATTCGGGGGACTCCTTCTCAAGGAGCCGATAAGGATTAAAACTCACGTGGAAATAAAGCCACAGTCGCCTCCCTCCCACGTGACAGCACCCGACCCCCGGCGAGTCCCCTGTCCACTCGGCTCCCGGGGGAGCGGAACCCCGAGCGAGGCAGGTGCGGCGGGAGCATGCGCGCGGGGAGGGCAGGGGAGGCTCCGTGCCCCCACCCCGCGCGTGCACCCTCGCGCCCCTCCCGCGGGCACCGCCGGGCCAGTGGCGACGCAGCTTGGGCGGGCTGAGCCTGGTGGCTTCGGCTCGCGCCCCACGTCCTGTCACTGAGCGGCACTGAGGGCGGTGCGGCTTTGCTCGCGGTAAGGAGGACGCCGCTGCCGGAGAGGTGTGTTCGGGAGACCGCGTGAGCGCCCGCGGCAGCCGCAGGCAGGGCTGGCCCGGGGCCCAGCGCCGGGCCGAGGGGCGTGCGCGTCGCCCGCGACGTGGCCAGGCCAGGGGGCGGTGGCGGTTCGGAGTCGCCCCCGCTGGCTCTGACTCTCTTTCTCTTTCGCCGCAGGGCGCGCGCTGGGCTCCCAGCGCGAGGCGCTGCCCCACTTGTCTCCCACTTCGGACGGGCGCGGTGCAGCCGCCGCACAGCCCCGCTGCCCTGCCAGCCAGGTCGGGCCAGGGTGCCAGGCGTTGCAACCTGAGCGCCTAGGATCCGGCTCAGCAGGACGAGGGGCCGGGACATGACTCCAGGGGTTCCTGTCGCCGGGCGGTTTTCGTTGGGCTTTTGTTTCCTCTCCGGGCCGGCGTCTCTCCCCGCACCCATCCCCGTCCCCTCGACCCCTTTTCCCCGCGTCTTCCCGCTTCTCCCCCTCCTCGGACAACTGTCGTGTATGCGGGGACTCGGGCTCCAGCCCAGACTCCAGCGAGCACTTCATCACTCCACCCCCTTTCCTGCTCCCCAAGTACTGCCCATCCCTGGTGTGGGAGCAGAGGAAGCGAGTGCAGGACGGACGTCTGGCCAGCATCTGACAGTTTGAACTAGCTCGTCCCCCTAACCCCAAACTGCGACAGGGACGCTCTCTCCTGTCTCTTTCGTCTTCTCCACTGAGATGGGCCGAGGTTGAGGCAAGCGGAGCTGGGCACACCTGGCAGCACCGCAGTTACCTGAGGGATTGGTGTAAGCGTTTTCTCGAGGTGGGAGAACTCTAGAGGCTGACTTCTATCTTCTCTACCTTTTATATCCCGTTGTCATTGATTAAAGTAAACAGAATATGTTTTATTTTATATATGTCTTTATCCACCTTGTGGGACATTCTTAACCAGTCCATGCCCCGCAGTGGAAACTACATAAAAGGAAGGACCGATTTTTGTTATTGTTGAGACTACAGCCTGTGATAGTTAGATGCAGTCAGTCCAGTTACCTTGACCTGCTCTTCTGTTACCATGCCCACGATTCACTCTCACTTCAGGGTCATTTGGTCTGCACTACGACTTGTCAGTGACGCCTTCTCCTGGATCCCGTTGTTGGAGGTGTTCTAGAAGATGCTCATGGCAGGCTCCAGTTTAAGTCTTTAGCTGAAACAAGTGTAGTGGAGTCTCCTGGTGTTTTCTAGTCCGCTTAACTCAAAAAGGGTTAAAGCGGCAAACAGGTAGTGGTGGGGTGGTGGAGTTCTACATGCTTGATGATGTAAAGACTTTGAATGCATTTAGCTCTTCACAAAATGCTAAAAATGCTAACTTCACTTGTTCCTTAGAATCTGGAGAAATCGGAAAGAGTTTTGGAGCATCTAAAGGGATTGGATTCTGCTATTCTCACTTGGTGTGTAATTGTTGACTAGGAAGAAAGATGAACTTAAAACTGCTATTAATTACGTTCTCAGGTTGTGGGGCACATTGATGAGTTTGTATTGCAGGTAGTTCTTAACTTAGGAATTGTTTACGTAGCACTTTGTGGGATGATATCAGGGTCAAAAGAACTATTAAGTTTGGTCTACCTCTACAGTGAGCTCTCAATCTGTTTTCTAAGAAAGGGTATTGGTAGGTATTTTAAGGAGAAATAAGTATATTTTTAAGATTCTCATAAGAATCTTAGGCAAGCTTTACCATCTATTTCATTGCAGCACTGTGTGATTTGTATCTTAAATTACACTTCTAATTTATCTTTGCTTTCATTAAAAAATTCAATTGTCATTTGTACAATAAAACATCTATATATATTCATACATTCATATGACAATCCACAGAAGACTTGACTTTTAGTGTGTTGGGGAGATAAAACATGCAAACTGAATCACTTGTGAACAAAACAATATGACAAGGAACTAAATAAGATTTGAGACTAAATTAATCTAAAATAAAATGACAACAGTGTAAACACACAGTGGTTAGAGAGTTTGGCAAGGAGAGGGTCTTTGGGGTGTGGATTGATTAGAAAAGGACACACACACAGAGAGTGGGGCCTAGGGCTGAGTCTTGAGGAATAGATACTGTGTAGATTGACAGGGAGAAGGAAGTGGAGTGTGGGGGCCTAGGAGGAAGAAGGGGTTTCATACTTCAAAAGGACGATTATGATTTGTTTAGAGCTGAGATTATTTGCAGTGTCCAGTTTGGGCATTGTGGATATGCATGCTCTCCCCACCAACCCCTGCCCTCCCAAAATAGAAAACTTGTATGCAATCTTCATAAGCCAGCATAATTCTTCCTCTGTGAAGGCTTCCCTGATTCTCAGAGCAGAGTTCCTTCCTTTGACTTGCGCTTTTCCTGATTCACCTATAAGTGCATTTATAAAGAGGTTTTGTTTTGTTTTTTGATTGTCTAGACCTTAGGTTTTTGTCATTTCCTATTTTTTATTTATTATTTAAAACAAAGGTGTAGTTGACATATAACATTATATTAGTTTCACGTGTACAACATAATGATTTGATAAAAGTATATATTGCAAAATAATCACTTCAGTTAAGTTTATTTAACATCCATTACCACACATCTTGTGATGAGAATTTTTAAGATTTGTCTCAGCAACTTTTAAATATGCAATATAGTTTTATTAACTATAGTCACTATTAACTACAGTCATAAAAAGTTTTATATATTTTTCACAACTTAGTTTCTGTATTTAAGGAACATAAGTGTTTTTAAGTGTAAGAAGATGTCCTTAGTTTTCTTTTTATTTAGAATGTTTTTTCACTGTGGTTATAACTTTTTAACTTAAATGATAATAACCCTTAGGTACCTGGCATGGTACTGGACACGTGGTTAAGTGCACACTGAGCAGATATTTGGAGGACTGAATGTGTGTGTGAGCAGGCTGTTGCTGAGCAAAGGCACGGGTGATAAAAGCAGCAGTCAGGAAGATCATTCCGATTATGAAGGAAGATTTGCAGGTGGAAAACCCTCGAGTTCTTATTGTGAAGAAGAGGGTGACCTAAAAGCCACTGGGAAGCACCACGTCTGACCAAGGAAGCAGAAGGAATCCCAGCTTCTCTGCCCCTTTACGCCATTCCTTTAAGTGTGGCTTAGGTTCCCCTTCTCTAGAGCTGAAGGAGAGTTTAAAAATCACCATTAGATAAGTGTTGTTTCGATTAATTATTTTAATTGAGAAAGAATGCTGCCACTTGGGGAAATTAGCAGGAGAGTCACGTTTTTGGGTTGGGAGCAGGTAAGTTCAATTTTTTAAATATTGACTTGAAAGAGACACTGACATGGCAGGTTTGGAGAGAGGAATTCTAACGTTGGGTCAAGAGTAAGCCAACTAGGAAATATTCAGCTGTTATGGGGGCAAGAATAAAAATCATGAGCTAGAGTGTATGAATTAGCACAGGGAGGAAAGAGCAGTTCCTCATTGTAGGGTCCCCCCAATGAAGGAGTCAGCGAGAGAAACCAAGAAGTGGTCCGCTGGGGAAGGAAAACCAGGTGTCATAGTAACAGGGAAGCCAGTGGAGGACCATGTTAAGTGGAGGAACATGTTAAGTCTTGTCAGTTGCTGATGAAAACTCTGAGCTGAGAAGATATAGTTGAACGTGGCTAGAAGGAGGCGATCTCAGTGGTAAGGCTTCAGTGTGAGCTGTGGTAGTGTTTTGCTTTCTGTTTCAGGTATATAGATGTCCCTCTTTCATCTGAGTAGTGTTTTATAGTTTATAAAGCATTTTTACCTGTAGCATTGGTAAACATATTTTGAGAATAGTTTATTATGGGAATATATATCCAAGTGAAGAATACTGTTTAGATCCATTAAAAAAAACCAATGGACTGTTCACATACTTCAAAACGGCCCTTATAGCAGGTAGTATAAACATAGATATTATATTGTATTTAAGCAAAATAAATAAAATTAGAAGATACTTGGGAGAAATGAAGCTTTTCAGTCATTCACACACATATCTCTTGTTTAAACATTTGTACTACTTTTTTAGGAAGAATTTATTCCTATTTTATTTTGCAAATACAATCTTCCACAGTAGCAATGGAAAAATGAAACCTTTCCTCTGAGCCCGTCAGAGTTGTCATCTGCTCTCCTGGCCTGTGTTTGCCTTTTGGAGAGGATGTCCCCACAGTAAGGCCCCTGCTTAGAGTCACCTGGTGAACCTTTTTCATTTTGTGTTGATTTCAGCTCATGTGTGTAGCATTCTCTTAATGAAGCTAGACATTGTGGAGAATACTTAGGCATGCCTTCTTAGGTCCCGTGTGAGCTAAGCAGAATACAAGAAGATGGATCTCAAAAGATGACAGTGTGGTCACTGCCACAATTAATAATTGATTGATAAATTGTTTGGAAAGCATCAGGTGGGGGACGTGGGAGATGGAGCAGCAGTGCATGCATCTTTGTCCCCATACCGAGTTAGAGAGAATGCATTTAACTAGAGGGACAGATGGACAGTATGACACTTTTATGCATAGTGTTTTTGTGCAGAAGCTATCATGATAGCTTTTAAGATAATGATAGCTTTTTAGATTAAATCATTGTTGGCCTACTTTGTTTTTTTTTGAGGTGGGGGATGAATGAACCTAAATGGGGGTGAGGCATTTTTGCTAGGTGTCTGCTTTGTGTTGGTTGTGTGCTGTGTGTGTGGCGGTCATGAATACAGAGATAACCCCTGCTTTAGAGGAGTGCATAGCCTAGTGAGGGGACAGATACTAACAATGTCCCAAATAAATGTCTAACGACAAATTATAAGTATACTATGAGAAAGACCAACATGCGTGCCAGATATGGTTTTATGGGGCAGAAACGTCCCTCTGAGGGTGAATAACACAGAGGGAAGCATGTGTCTTAGGCCCTCAAGGTGGGCTTGGTGCACTGGAGGGAGGGTGGGCATGGACTGGGTGGGGCAGTGGCTGGAGGGAAAGTCAGGGCCAGAGCATGAAGCCCCAGGTGAGCCATGTTGAGGATTCTGTTTTTCTTACCACGGAAAGGCTTTGCAGAGTTTGAGCAGGAGTGTGGTATGATCTGTTTTATATTGGGAGAGGCTCACTCTGGCTGCCATCTACAGAATATTGTGCAGGTGGCAAGACAAGTTAGGACGCTGTTGCTGGGGTCTAAGTGGGAGTCCTGATGCTTGGACCAGGGAGGTGGGTAAGGAGATGGAAATTGGAGTATTTTAGAGGTAGAATTCACAAAGTTCCAGATGTGTTGGAAGGGATGGGAAAGGAAAAATACCTAGTGGATTGGAGGGTATGGGAAAGAAGAAAATCTATGATTACTCCCTTGAACTTTAGCCTGAGAAACTGGGTGAATTTTGATAGATGGAGAAGAGAGAGAAGCAGCCCTGGTAACGTTGCTTTGACCATTTGTCCAGTGGAAGTTCTACTGGGTGGATATAGGTTATTTTTCGGAAGACAACTGGTGTGGTGGTGATATTTGTCAAGCATCCGGCACTGTGCTAGGCACCTTTTTCTGGACTTTAGCATACGTGGGCTTTTTTTCCCTTTTCTGTGACTGTGGGTTTTCTTTTTGTATTCTTCTTGGCTCACACCAGACCTAATGGCTATCCTGAATTTGAACTGCCAGTCTGTCTGCAAATGGACAATGGGTCCAAATACATGTAGTCTTAGAGCCTGCTATCTATCAAGCAGCCTTTGTGGTAGCATTTTCAGCCCTGACCAAGAAGGTATAAAATTGCTGGGTGTGCTGCATGGACCACTTATTACTGTTTCCGTACCGCATGGCTTCCCAACACCAGTGCTAACACTGAGAGTCTCCAAGTCCCTCCAAGGTCCCTCGTCCTGCAATTATGAGCCATTGCTTATTCTTTATGGTTCTTTCTTTTATGAGTAAGCTGAACTTAAAAATGGGACTTTGAGTGATAGCATTTAAAAAGCTGCTTTTAGTCATTACTATTGTTGTAGCTTATTTCCCTATAAAAACCAAGTAGCAGATTACAGACATGACTCCAGGCCTGTATAAATGCATCCACATTAGCATGGATGCTAGTCCAAGGCCCAGTTGATAGATGAGCAGATATTCTGCTCTTACCTTTGGTTCTCTAGACCTAGCCTTGCCTGGTACACTGACCTGGTGCTGTTTGGCAAATGGAGCTATGGCCTAAATCCAGGGTCACCAATTTAGATGTCTAAAGGGGCTAAGCAGGTAAGGGGACTGATGGAAGCAGGCAGATAGAAGAAAACACACAGAGTCCTCTTGATTTTGCTTTCATTTTCTCACTTTTGAAAACTGAGCGTAGGTACTTGTCTATATAAGCAGTTCTTTAAGTGAAAGGACAGTAAGATGGAGGAAAAGCCTCACGGTGCTATGGAGATAGTACAGAGTGGTAGAAACCGGCAAACTAGGGATCTTACATGATCAAAAGCGGCTAGTTATTATTAAAATTCAAGTTGGAATCTGCATTTTTAAAAAAGGGAAAACATCCCTTTTACACATACTGGGTCTGACTTTTTAGGACACTGCTCAGGTAAACAGAACATGTTTGCTGACCAGGTGCCATTTTACAACCTATGATTTGTGAAGTCAGCTCTGTGATTAGCAGAATGTGCTTTCCTTTTAATCAGGTGGTTTTTCTTATTCATCATGAATACCTTTCGCATTGATCATGATAGAGAATATCAGCAGACATACCAGCTTCTTATTCCACCAATGGCTGCCTAATTAAGTCTGATTTGATTAAATCTGGGAGTGAGGAGTGGGGAGCGGGTCAAGCCCTGTGACTTGTGTAGGGAGGTAGAGTTACCAAAATTTGGGTATAACCTAGACTTTTTAAAGCTTTTGTTCATGTTTCTGTGGGATTTTTTTCACATATTCCCATTGTTAAAATATCTTTTTTTGCTAATTGTCGAAGAGTTTGTGTAACTGATGGGCACGTGACTTTTTGTGTGATTGGAGGGGAACAGTGTCTTCTCCCACTTATGGGCTTTTGCATAGCTGTATCTGTCTTTCTTGTTGTGAATTTTCCTCCTCCAGGGAGCCTCCAAGTTGCCCTAAAACTGGATTACACCCCCCGCCCCGGCCCCCATGTACTTTCCTACCGTGATGTGTTGGTACCTGCTCTTTTATTCTGAGGGGTAGATCCTTACTTTTCTGTGTTCCCCAGGTGAACTAAAGGCGTGTTCACCACGTCTTTCCAAAGACTAGCAATTTCCTAACAAATATTAGACACCCAGAAAATAAAAGTTGAATAATTCTGACTCAATTAATGAGACTCGTACAGGAAAGAAATTCTAAAAAATCCCTAACATTTTGGGATTCCCTGAGTAACCAGTTAAGACTTTGGGTTTGAAAACATAAACACTGACTTTTCAGCCACTCATTGCATTATTATTATGGTCACAAGGCATGATCAAGGTGCATTATTAGAGATACTGGCATAGCACTTTCACATCTATATTTTATACACTCTATTTCTAAGGATGGTTAGAACAAAGATTCCCCCCCCCCCCTTCCAGAACTGTGAGCTTACTATGATTTCATTCCCAGAAGATATGGGGATGTTTTTCAGGCAGCTTAACACATACAGTTGAGCTTAGAATAGGAACTGTTAAGGCTAACAGACCAAGAATCTGAGAAGTCTTGATCATCCTTTTGCAAAGGGTACTTGGAAAAATCCCACACGTATAGGTGATTTCCAAGTTGATAGAGTACTGTGTAGGGCGATTAGTATATTTCATTTGTTAATTGAGTGCCACAGATATTTGGTACTTTAAAAAAGTTAATAGGATAAGTTATGTTGCTGGGTTCTGTATCCCATGTAAGTCGGCAGCTGTTAACTGGTATCCATTCTGTGGATGACCCTATGTCGTGCGGGGAAGCCTGCGGGGTCTCTGCTCCCGCTCCCCATACAAGAATGCAGGATATGGTGAGGCCAAAAAGGAACACCCACGGAGCCATAGGCAGGGGAGTCATACCACTACGGTCTCACTGGAGGCTGGGTTCACTGGACGTGCGACCTGCTGTCCCTTTTGTCTGCAACCCACCGGCGACTCTCTTTCACTGTCCTCCGTAGCCGCAGCAGTTATATTGGCGGCTAATTGGCTAACTGGCCACAGCTGACGGCCAACCAGCCACAGCCGACGGCCATCCACCACCCGAGCCAGCACTCCTCCACGCGAGGCCGAGAGCCTGGAAACTGCTCTCTGGGGCTCTGCCCCCACACTCCACCCCTACAGGCTCTCGCCTCACAATCTACGCGACAAGCGTCTTCCGCGAGGAGACCTGTGTGAGGAGCCTGGGGGTGAATGCAATATCCTGGACACAACTAAGCTCTCTGGGCACAGTCAGGGTTTCTCAGGGCACCACCAGTACTTCTGGGCACAGCCAGACTTCCTGGACTTCTTAGGGTACCACCTGTCTTCCCGGACACAGCCAGGGTTTCTCAGGGCACCACCAGTACTTCTGGGCACAGCCAGACTTCCTGGACTTCTTAGGGTACCACTAGTTTCCCCGGGCACAGCTAGGATTTCTCAGGGCACTGCCACTCTCTGTGGGCACAGCCACACTTCCTGGACACAGCCAGGGCTCTCAGGGCACTGCCACTCTCTGTGGGCACAGCCACACTTCCTGGACTCAGCCAGAGCTCTCAGGGCACTGCCACTCTCTCTGGGAACAGCCCGACTTCCTGGGCACAGCCAGGGTATCTTCAGGGCTCAGCCAGACTTCCTGGACTCAGCCAGGGCTCTCAGGGCACTGCCACTCTCTCTGTGCCTCTCAGGGTACCCTGCTGGAACAACAGCGACTCACAATCAAGGTGCTTACGTATTCTCAATGGCGGCCAGTCAAGAGACAAAAGCAAATATCCCCCAGTTCCACTAACAACAGTTCCCAAACAAACAGTCAAGCGGTCCATTAAATTAGGGATGGAAGGCAATTCCCCATAGTCCATAGTCATTCGCCAGGGCTGTCCTGGGGGTGAGGGATGACTTTGACCTCACCCATATCTCCCACGGAGGACTCAGCAAGCGTTACCTCCTGGGACTACAAGTCCTGCATCCGGGCTGCCTGAGCAGGAACTTCCCCGGCCCACAGGGCTGCAACGACCTTCGCTTTCTCCGGCCTGTGCTGGTTGGGGAACCGTCCACATCTTTCCACCTCTCCACGGGGCTCCATCTCTCTGGCAGCTGCTCCTCCTGGTCTTCCTGAGACTGAGTGTTCATACACACAAACTGCTCCACCACTCTTGGGAGAGCTTTGGCTGGCACCATACCCTGCTCGCTGCACCATTTGTCATGCGGGGAAGCCTGCGGGGTCTCTGCTCCCGCTCCCCATACAAGAACACAGGATATGGTGAGGCCAAAAAGGAACACCCACGGAGCCATAGGCAGGGGAGTCATACCACTACGGTCTCACTGGAGGCTAGGTTCACTGGACGTGCGACCTGCTGTCCCTTTTGTCTGCAACCCACCGGCGACTCTCTTTCACTGTCCTCCGTAGCCGCAGCAGTTATATTGGCGGCTAATTGGCTAACTGGCCACAGCTGACGGCCAACCAGCCACAGCCGACGGCCATCTACTACCCGAGCCAGCACTCCTCCACGCGAGGCCGAGAGCCTGGAAACTGCTCTCTGGGGCTCTGCCCCCACACCCTACATAGAAGTACGGAAGCGTCCCCACTTCTAGCTGTTGCCATCTTTGTGTTTTGTGTGAATGGTGATACCCATCCATCTTACTGTAGTCGATAATTCATAGTCTTTAGGGCTATTGTGTTCTTCTGTTGTGAGAACAAGGCAAGTATCATTCATTGTCAGTCTTTCCAGAACTGGCTTGCATCTGTCTAAAACAAACAGCGCCCATTTCTGTGGAGCACATGGTAAAAGGGAAAAGAAAGAAAGCTGTGAAAGGTACAATCATACATTAATCACCAATATGATTCACAAAATGTAAGGTTAGTAAACATGGTTTTAAGTTGGGTTTATGTCAATTTGTTGTCTTTCAAGTTTGTAGAACTTTTAACTTAGAGAAGCTGTAACTTCTATCATAAGCCAGCTATATCGTCTCGAGAAGCTTCTGTCCCATATTTAGCAGCTTAAACTCAGCATTTTTTTTTTTTTTTTTTAATTTAGGGAGCTTGGAAATAATCTAATTAAGATTTCTCTCAAGTTCTATTATTAGATTTTTTGTTGTTCTAAGGAGCTGTTCTGTGCATTGTAGGATGTTTAGCAGCAGAATCGCTGCCCTCTACCCATGAGGTGTCTGTAGCATCTCACTCCACTTAACTGTGACAACCAAAAGTGTTTCCAGGCATTTCCAAATTTCCCGAAGAAGGGGCCAAAGAGGGCAGAATCCCCCTGCACCCGAGTTGAGAATGACTTATCTAATTCAGCCTGTTTTGTAGATAACAAATCAGAGGTCCAGCTATATTAAGCAGTGTGTCCAAGGTCAAAGTCATTATGTCAGAATATGAAACAAAAACAAAATTATCTAAATTGAACTTCTTCTCAATTCAAAACTAATTTTTTCTCTTGTTTTTTTAAAAATACTGTTTTTATGATAGTAAGTGGTCCCTGTTGATTCTGTCTTTCCATGAGTAGCCAAATACAACTGCCCCACTACTGTTAATCAAAGTGTGGCGAAGGCATAAATTATTAATAGCACTTTGAAAGCTAAAAAAAAGTTGCAAGGTTATTGGAATTTTACCACATTGATAAATAAGGCAAATATATAAATTACTTGGTTTTGAGTTCTGTCTTCTTACGACTTTATGCTTTTTACTGAACTCTTAAATTGCTACTAATGATGAAGATAAAAAGTCTTGTCACAGCCGTGATAAAGCTAATCCCGCTCTGTGGGGTCAGCCCCTGCACAACAGCTCCTCCACTGCAGTCACAGCCAGTTCTCACAACCAATCAGTGTGACGGTCAATCCCTCCCATGGATGTGAAAAGCGCAACCAAGACTCAACTACAACAGGAAGGTACACACAACCCACACAAAGGCCACACCTGGAGCACTGGACTCAGGTGCCCAGGGAGAACGTGCCACTGCGTCCCACAGCATACCTACTACACAAGGCCACTGTACTAAGACCAGGAGACATAGCAGCTCCACCTAAAATATATAAGCAAAAACAGGGATGTAGCTGAAATGGGGAGACAAACGTATCCCAAGTGAAAGAACAGAACAAAGCTCCAGAAAAAGAACTAAACAAAATGGAGACAAGCAGTCTACCAGATACAGAGTTCAAAACACTGTTATATAAGGATGCTCAATGATCTCAGGGAGAATGTCAGCAAAGAGATAGGAAACATAAAAATGGAGATACAAAACATAAAAAAGAACTTGTCAGAAACGAAGAATACAATAACTGAAATGTAGATTATATTAAAGGGAATCGATAGTAGATTAGGTGAGGCAGAGGATTTAATCAGCAATTTGGAAGAGAAGGTAGCAGAAAACACCCAGTCCAAACAGTACAAAGGAAAAAGAATCCAAAAAAATAAGAATAGTTTAAGGAACCTCTGGGACAACATCAAGCATGCTGACATTCACATAATAAGTATACCAGGAGGAGATGAGAGAGCACAAGGAACTGAAAACCTATTTGAGGAAATAATGACAGAAAACTTTTCTAACCTGGTGAAGGAGATGGGCATACAAGCCCAGGAAACACAGAGAGTCCCAAACAAGATGAACCCAAAGAGGCCCACATCAAGACACATCATAATTAAAATGACAAAGGTTAAAGACAAAGAGAATCTTAAAAGCAGCAAGAGAAAAGTAGTTAGTTACCTACAAGACCTCGCATAAGACTGTCAGCTGACTTCTGAAGAGAGACTTTTCAGGCCAGAAGTGATTGGCATGAAATATTTAAAGTGATGAAAAGCAAGGACATACAACCAAAATTACTCTACCCAGCAAAGTTATCATTTAAAATCGAAGGACAGATGAACTTTCCAGCAAGAAAAAGCTAAAAGAGTTCATCAATACTAAACCAGTATTATAAGAAATGATGAAGGGACTTCCTTAAGAAGGAGAAGAAAAAAAAAAAAAGTTCAAAAACATGAATAATAAATTGACAAAGACTACATATCTATCAACAATTACTTTAAATATAAATGGATTAAATGCTTCAATCAAACACAGACATAGTGCGGCTGAATGGATAAGAAAACAAGACTTTACATATGCTTCCCACCATAGACTCACTTCAGATATGAAAGAAACATGCAGATTGGAAGTAAAGGGATGGAAAAAGATATTTTATGAAAATGGAAACAAAACAGAGAGCTAGGGTAAGACTTATACCAGACAAAATACACTTTAAAACAAAGGCTATAATGAGACAAAGAAGGACCCACTAATCTCACTTCTGGGTATTTATCCAAAGAAACCCAAAATGCTGCTTTGAAGGGACATGTGCATACATGTGTTCATTGCAGCATTATTTACAATAATCAAGATGTGGAGGCAACCTGGGTGTCCATCAATGGATGAATGGGTAAAGAAGAGGTTGTACATATATATAATGAAATATTCCTCAGCCATAAAAAGAATGAAACCTTGCCATCTGCAACAACATGGATGGACCTAGAGGGTATTGTGCTGAGTGGAGTACATCAGACAGAGAAAGACAAATGCTGTATGCTTTCACTTATATATGGAATCTAAAGAACAAAAGAAACGAAGAAACAAAACAGAAACAGGTTCATAGATAAAGAGAACATTTCGAGGGTTGCCATATGGGGGGTTGGGGGAATGTGTGAAAATGGGGATGTGATTACGAAGGACAAATTGGTAGTTACAGAATAGTCATGGGGATGTAAAGTAAAGCATAGGGAATGTAGTCAATAATATTCCAATAACGATGTATGGTGTCAGATAGGTAACTAGATCTATCGGTGTTGTCACTTTGTAAGTTATATAAATGTCTATCATTATGTTGTACACTGAATCTAAAATAATATTGTATGTGAATGGTAACTGAGAAATAAAATTTAAAAAAATTAAAAAACAACAACAGAAAAGTCTTGTCACATATACTTCTAATCCAGACCCCTTAGTGCAAAGTTGCCAAAATGAAAGCCAACTGGAAGACCTGATTTGTCTACATTTGTGTATAGGAGTAATGGCAGAGTCGGAACTATGACTTGACCTTCCTGGGCCCCAGTCCAGGTGCTTTTTTATTACAGCAAGTTTACTTTCGTTTTCATAGCCCAGTTTAGCAGTAAAGTTGTGTTCAATAGCTTGGCAAATTTTATTCTAGAGTAATCGTTAATTCTTTGTGTGCTTGCAAGGTTGGTAATTATGAAGCCAGTGATACAGATATCTGCTAAGTAAAAGTACATTCATTCATTTCACATGCATTTATTTAGTACGTACTTTGGCCAGGTATGTGCTAGGCTGTGGGAGATGAGAAGGAGCCAAACAGATGCTGAGGTTGGAAACACACATTCAGGGATTCAGATTCAAATTTGAGACTTTTCTGTATCACATTTAAAAAGATACACTGGTTTATTCTTGTATTTACTCATGCAACAGCATTTTTGAGTACCCGTTGTTTGCCAGGGTTTAGCACTGGGTGCTCTGTCCTTTTTGCCAAGGAAATAAAGCTGGGAGGGGATGGCTCATGCTCATGAGTGGGCTCTCATGCTCTGCAAGACATGTGTGAAAAGTATCAGTGTCTATGCTGACAAGAGAGTGCCCGTGCTTTCTAAAAGTTATTGAAAGTGAGAATATCTCTGTCAAATCCATAATTGACAAGCATTATTGTTCTGCTCCACAGATGGTACATGAGAAGCTGGATGGGGAAGGTCGCACGGTGGCAGGGTGGAGTTACTTTTATGCCAGTTCTAGCCTTTGTCAGCTACCTCTAGAGACCATGTGTCACAGAGGAGACACAGCTAAGGTTTGAATTAACCGTTTGTAGGGATGTCTTCAGGGTTGTTTTATTTCTGTAATGTTGATGTGGCCACTGTTGGCATATGGCACAAAAGAAGAAAAATAAGTTGACTTTTTGAAAACTGGTAAATCTCTGCCCTCATCTTTGAATGTTCTCACTGAGTGTTATATTGCAAGTGAAGATAAACTCTCCATATGCCCTTCTGTATGAGCATTAAAAAAGTTATCCAACTTTTCGTAGGCTAAATAACTAAAAATGTCAGTCAAAACTGAAAATAAAAAGAAATAGTTTATAAAATATTTTGAGAGATGATTGAATTCATTCACCTTCTTTAAATTATTCTGATTTTTATCTTATTCACTTCCAAATTTCCATAGTGAAATTTCGTATGATTAAATAAATACACAGGTGCCTTTTATATCCCTTCTCAGGATCACACTTTCCTACAAGCAGTGATGATCTTTCTTCTGGGACCAAAAATGAGGAAACCTTTTAAATAGGGGACAGAAAATTGAGCTTTTTATTTATTTTTATGTTCCCAGAGTTTGAACGTACTCGCACACCCTGTCAGGCATAAAATAAAAGCTTAAATGAATGGCTTGGGTTGCGCCTGTCACTCATATTTCTTTTTCACTTGCTTGTTGAACCTAATGTGGAAAGAACCAAAATGGAAGAATGTTCATGGATGGTTTATGGATCAGGGGCTTCAACTTTACTGACCCATTGATAACGTTATTTGGAGCACCCCCCTTAGGTTGGTGCAAAAGTAATTGTGGTTTAAGAGGTTGAAAATTGCAAAAACCACAATTACTTTTTCACCAACCTAATATTTTGAAATGAAATTAATAGGTAAATAACTTATCTATACGTACTTTCAAAAAAGTCAACATGATGTCCATATATAATAAAATGGAAAAATAAATGGAAGGTAATTTATAATACAATGATATGTGTTTCAAAGTGTTTGGACATGATAAGTCTAGAAAATATAATGAAGTACTTGGATGCTTGTATGTACCTATATGTACATTCACTGTGAAAGTGACCAATGAAAATGCTGACATCGGTGGACAGTATCAGGGAAGGGGGAGTCTCTGAGCAGCGTTGTGCTCAATGACATCGTTTTCTGAAATGTGAACAACAATTGCTGAAGTTGGCACATGAAACAAAGTAGGACCTTTTCTCAGTGTACACAGAAGTGCATTCCTGGGAAAGACACTACCTATTAAAACCATGCGAAAAAGACTTTTTGATTATATGTAAAATGTAATTATGCTCAAGGTCTAGAGAAGCATAAATAGGTTTTCACATACATAAATGTCACGTGTGACTAACTCTCTCACCTTCATAGTACCCTATTCCAATTTTTATTTTAAAATAGAAATTAAGAAAGAAAGTTTTAATGAGAAAGTTAGTTTTAGAATAAAATATAATTTAATGTATAGGGTTTACTCATATGTGGCTCGGCCATAATATACTAGTCCTTGGATGCAAACCATTTCCCCCTTCATTTGTACTTTATGTGCATCTGATATATAGGCTGTCTTCTTGCCCAGTGCAGTTGTTGCTCTGGGTAAGTTTTGAGGTTTGGAGTGAGAATGGGGATGAGATTGGATTCCCGTACATTCTTAAAGCTTGAATATGATGTAAGAAGCAATAGGGACTCAAATTTCCACCATGTACTAATTTAATGGTGTTTGACAACTAGTCAAAATTCAGAGAATGAAATTTAATATATAAGATGAATATATAGTGATGTTTATAAATATGCTTTTAAGTACTAAAAGTTGAATATATGCTAGTACTGATATTATACATTGATATACCTATATACACTCATATTCGTATATGACAATTTTGAGTTTATTATTGATTTGGTAACCATTACTGTCTATAAAAGATATAAAGGAATATTTCTCTTTCAGTTCAGTTTGCTTGCTGCTGTGTAATTAGAATGAAATATAATTTAAGATTGTGTTTAAAGGGTAGGGCTTGTAGTCTTATGAAGTCTTTTTCTAACGATGCAAACCAGAGATGAGAGTCGGCTAACACATCAGGTAACTTAAAAGTGTGTCCTAGTTCGAGAAGCAAATGGAGGGCACATTATAAATCTTAGTTTTTGGTGCTCAACAGTGAGGATGAGGAAAACATGGGATTGTAAGAGGGTAGCTTAGTGGGTTTGGTCTCTGTCACTGTCTGCATTGAGGATGACGTTCAAAGCCTGGTGCCTCTCTGAACCTGTCTGGAGATTGCAGTTCTCAGCAGGTGTGTATTGATTTTGGAGTGAGCATTAAACCATTTTCTTGATTATTGTCTGTATGTGCTGCACTTTTGGTAAGCTTCCCAAATAGTTTACAAAAATTAGACTCACATATTTTTACAGTCATTCTTTTTTGATATCATCTTTGGCCTTCTTGCCACTTTTTTTCTTTTTTTCTTTTTGTCTCATTTCACTTTATATCTATAGGCTAATTGTAGAAACACCTGGGCAAAATGCATTCAATGGTTTATCAACTAATATGGATTTATACCTAAACCAGATGTAAAGGAAGCAGAGAAAATTGGCATATTAAGTTGTTTAAGCCTCACTCTTGACTTTTGGAAGGCTTACTGATAGTCTAATTTTTGGTAGACTTAACATAAAAGAACTTTTCGAAGTTGTGATGCAGAACCTCTTAGGATAATTTCCCCCCACATTTCTTTTTAGCACTTCTACATAAGGTGTATTTTTAAAGTTCGTTTGGCATGCCTATAATACTTTATACTTCTAGAATAGACCCATATCGATTTCAGTTATTACTTTTTTTAAACAGGTGCTGTTGTTGCTACACAGTGATTTCTCAAGGTCAGAGGTGTTAGTGGCTATTAACTCCTACCCAGAGTGTTTAAGATATCTGTCTTTGTTTTTATTTAAAACTCTTTAATTGCATAAAAACATTGTGTTTTACTGGTCATCAATTACTCAGAATTTCTGTAATAGAAGAAACGGTTTTATGAGGGAACTGAAATGATTAATGTTCTGAATATTTCAGTATATTACACAAAGAAAATTCATTTGAAAGGTCTTAAGATTAGCTGAATAAAATTTACTCTGTTAATTCTTCATTAGTTATATTACCTAAAAGAGTTCGAGTTTGTTATTTTCTAAGATGTAAGTATAGCTAACTTGACATTTTGCTAGCTTTTTAGAATATGGCAACTGCTGAGCTTTCTTTGCTAAATTATATCCAGTCAGGTGAGATGAAAATGAATTGGAAATAAATGGTTATGGTTGACAATTACTATGACAATAACTATACAAAACCCCTTAAGAACAAAGCCACTTATACAGTTAGGTGGCACTGTTTCCTTTTTCTTTTCAAAGGTTAGTCTAAGTGTAATTAAAATATAGAGCTTTCATGTAGCCTTATTCAGATCTAACTAGATTAAAAGCAAATAGGAAAGTAAATTAGAAACCAGTTTGACGTGATGATCCAGCTCACATCTGTTACTGAAACGCATGTTCCAACCCACGAGCAGAAAGTGACTGGTTGTCTTAGGGCTGCTGAACAAACATTGGGGTGCTCTCTAGGATTGCTCAAGACAGGCTTCAAGGGTCAGGAACTTCAGTGTCTTCTGGGGCTGGGCAGGTAACTTGAGTGGGTGAAGTGGCCTGAGTTTGGGACAGGAGGGAGTCCTGGGCTTCTGGAGCCCAGCACACATGCAGGGCCTGAATGATGGATTGGTGCCTTCAGGAGTTTGAGTCCTTTGTTGCTAGATACAGTTTTGTGTGTTTGTTTGTTTTTTCTCCAAAGTCAGGAATCCAATAATTTAAAATGTGTGTGTAACTACCTGAGGCTCGAACAAAACAGCTGCAGGACTGCACTGGGTCCAGATTGCCAGTCTGAGACTTCTGGCACATGCACCAAGGGCAGGGAGGCAAGGAAATTGGGAAGAGAAAGGGCTGTTTCATTCAGCAAGTTCAGAGACCTTGTCTTTTCTTTGCCTATATGACATGTAATGAATTGGCAAGGGGCTCAGCTCTGTGAAGAGGCTCGAAGCCTGACATGATGCCCAGGCTGTCCTGGTCCGTGATGGTGGCACTCGGAACCCGAGAGTGAGACTTCTCTCAACACCTGCTTGCAGGATGTCAAACAGTGCTTGCCCCCATGCAGAGAAGGAAAGCTATCCAACACTTTACTTTCCACTTAGCACTATAGTGTCTTAACTGTTCTCAGTCCATTGCATCGCAGAGCCATCTCTCCCGTTTCTGTCCACTGAACTCGTAACACTTGGTATCTGAAACAGAAGTTCCTAGATTTAGAGCTGTCTTATTTACCAATGAAACTGTATGTGACCTTGTAGAGTTGCCAACTTTTTACTTTCCATGAACTGTTAGAAAAGAAACAAGCTACCATATATAACCTCCTAAGAAGATCACCTTAACAATAAAAATGTGGGAGAGAAATCATCTCAGAACAATGGATTTTTTTTTTGTTCCAAGGAAGGATATGTGGCAATTTTTAGAAAACAGACACAGAAGAAGGGTGCTATGATGAAACTTCTCAGATGTGAAAAGTTTTAATATAATTTTAAAAATGATTTTTATGATATCACACTGTGATTCAGTGTTTCATATAAATTGTTTTCTTGATAGGGATCTTTCAGTTTGGGGCTCTGGGGGTGATACTTGAAATAAAGATTTGGGATATCCAATTGTAGTGCTTCGAATTTTTTTTTTTTAACTTGAAACAAAACAGTGTATATAGTTATTGACAAAAAGGGGCAACAATCAACACTAGTTTGCTCAGCTTGTTGTCCTTGGGATAATATAGACTGCTTGTAAGTCTTAGTGGTTTTTAAAATAAAATGTTGTGTGTGTTTGCTGTTTTTAATGTTTATCCCCAGTATTGTGACATGCAGAGGTGAAAGTGCACTGTCGTGACATGCAGAGAGGTGAAAGTGCTCTGTTTTGGACTTCCCTTTTGATTAGTCTTGTGGATGATTTGCCTCCATCCTTCTCAGATTAGTCTTGCCTCCTGCTGCACTTCTTTCCTCTCTGTCTTTGGTGTCTTCGTTCATTTGAGTTTCATCTTAGTCTATTTGGTTTTTCTGCTCTTGCTTTTATCAGCATTTTTTGTTTAGTTTCTCAGAATTCCTACACACCTATTTTTACACTTAAAATTTTTACATCTTTGGTTGAGTAAATGTTCAGAAATGCCCTGCTTGGCTCTGATACCTTGAAAATCCTTTTATAGCTGTGTGAACATAGGCAGCTTAATGTAATTTGCCTCAGCTTCCTCAGCTGTAAAATGGGGATGACAGATGGGTGGCTGTGAAGATGAAATGACTTTCTGAACATAAAATATTCAAAACATAGCATGTAGATAGCTATTGTTTAGTAACTGTCAGAAACTGATTATCTGTTGTTACACTTATGTACTTTAATATTGCCCCAAATGAGTGATATATGAGGTCTGATCATAAACTATGGTGGATGTTTAAATTAAAAAAAAATTATTGCTGTAAAAGACACGTTGTCTTTTACAGCAAGCCCCCCTCAAAATGCTCCCCCTCCTTTCGAACACATTTATCCCATCATTCTTGCCACTTTCTGACACAGTTCTGGAAGTCCTCTTTTGTGAGTGTCTTCAGTTGTGCTGTCATGGCAGCCTCTGTGTCCTGCATCGATTCAAAACGTTTACCTTTCATGGTCATTTTGAATTCGGGGAAGAGCCAGAAGTTGCATGATCCGATGGATAAGGTGAGTAATGACACAGCATGATGTTTTTATTTGACAGAAATTGCCGTACCAGAAGTGATGTGTAACATGGAACCTTTCCATTGTGATCACGAAATATGGTGAATGCTGTTGCCGAGTGCCATCTAACGGAAAGGCAGGGATCTTCAATATGGCAAGAGGGATGTGTGTCAAACCTTAATAACAGTGTGTGACAAGTTTCAACTTGTTCAGTATAGTCAGCTGCGTGTGAGCTAAGGTTGACAGAAGGTGTATTTTAAAGTGTGCCGTAAATCATCCTCCATCATGACAGTACATGTCACACATCGCTTCTGGTATGGCAGTTTCTGTCAAATAAAAACATGGTGTGTCCTCATCCACCTTTTTCACCGGAACTGGCACTGTGCGACTTCTGGCTATTCCCAAAGTCAAAATGATTCAGGACATTGAGACAGCCATGATAGCGCAAAAGATACGCACGAAAGAGGACTTCTAGAACTGCTTCAGAAAGTGGCAAGAGTGGTAGGATAAGTGTGTTCGAAGGGAGGGTGAGTATTTTGAGGGAGGTTAGTGGCAATGTGTCTTTTGCTCTAATAATTTTTTAAAATTTAAACATTCACCATAATTTCTGATCACACCTTTTATTTAGACACACACTGCAGAATTCTACGCTTATTCCCCAAAAGAAAAGTAAATTCATCTTGAGAAACACATTCTTTTCTTAGGGAAGGTGACTGCCTGTACCTGTCAATCACAAGAGTGGTCTTTGCCCAGTGGATCACAGGATGCTTGTTAGTTGGCTGCAGTATGTGTGTGAAATCCACACCCTTCTTAACCCTGTTTGTGGAGAACAATTTGGATTCTTCTGGGTGGAGCGAGAGGTGCCAACAGGGGCCTACCAGGTGGGTGTTGGAAGATTGGCACCTGAGTGTACAGGCTGCTAAAGGGACAGCACCATTCCCTGCTGGGTGGCTCTTCACACCTAGGACCACACTGGGAAGCTCAACATCGCCAGAGATCAGATGTTCAACATCGTGCAGTAAAGGATTCCTCTGGAGGCTTGTGACAGGCAAACTGGTCTGTGTGAGAAGCTCCTGGAGGCTTTGTATTATCCATGAAGCTGCACAGTAACTGTTTACAAATTGTGTGAATAATATTAAAAGAATTGTACACTCTTTAAAAAAAGGTACTCTGTTTGAATCTTCATTTGGGAGATACTTTCTTCTGACTAATTTCTTAAATACTAAAAATTCAGTTTCAGAATGCGAGCCATCTTCATTTACTATAATAAGATGAAAATTGTATCCTTGTTTCTTAATTTGTATGGGTTCGATTGTTTTTTTAACCCAAACAGAAAGGGAAACATTGATTAATATGCATTGTGGATCTGACAGTTTTAGTATTAGAAGTACCTGGGTTCAAGTGTTAGTCTTGCTCAGTGCTAATTATGAGACCTTGGGAAAGAAATGATTTTACAATGCTGTGTTTTTTTCTGCTTCTTTATTACAGATAATATTACCCCTGGGAGTTAAATTATAAAAATAATCAATAGAAAATCTGAATACAGAATACCCATGTGATATGGTAATGTATTTAGCTGTTCTGGAGCAAAACAGATTTTTATAGATTTTACAGATTTTTATGATTTTCACTCCTCCCAAAGTGGATGTTTCATCAGCTTTTCAAATGCTGCTACTACTTATCATAGTTTTTGAGGCCCGTGATTAAAATTAACACACCAAACATATTGCAGTGCATATTTTTAGTCCTGAGAAAAGTAAATTGAGTATTTAGGCACACATGTCACACGTTTGGTGTTAAACATATCACTTTATTAATAATATACTTTTGGAAATAAAGGAAAATTTCCCTGACTCTGGACTAAATTGACCTTTTTGCCTTATTCATATGTTCACACTACGTGCACATTTCTCCCTTCTTCCTCTTTATATGTCAGTAAGGGTTGGACAACTATTTTTGTCATATTTGCCACAAGAACCCAGAAAAATTATTTGTTGAAATGTGTGGAAAGTAGAAGATGATGAATAGAAATAAGATATATGGCCAGCCAACCTAGCATATAATGATGGAAGAAGTGGCGCTGTTGGTTCATGAGTAATGATCATTTATCAATATCAAAGGTGATCCTGGAAGTAACAGTCCCATGTAATATTTTACAAAGTAATGGAAATAGACATTAGGGAAAGAAATCTACATGTATGTGAAGGTATGTGAATGTATCGAGAATAATTAATTTCTTAAAGAATAAATTACATTCTATGTATGGAGAGAGTATACATTTATTTTCATGAGATTACATTTGCAAAATGTATAAGCAAATCATCTTTTTCTGTATCTCACATAGTTCCATGTATGTGCACTAAACAATCTTAAAAAAATAGTATAAATATGGGAGAATTGCAGCTAGTTTATTGTTGGTGGTGAGATGATATTTCCCTCTCTCTCTTTTGGGAGATGTTGTTTTTCGCTTGTAGTAGATTTACAAAGTTGATGGATTAGGTAATTATAGTGGCATGATTTCAAATTGAATCATTCAATATTTGGTGTATAATATTTAGTTTCTTTATTCCACAAATGATTGTTCGGGGCCTAGTGTGCCACAGGCACTGTTGTAAGTGTTTGGATACATTAGTAAACAAAGTAGGCCAAAGTCTTTCTAGAACTTACATCTCAGTGGGGGAGAGGCAGTCAATAACTGATACAAATACTAAATACTGTGTTTCCCAGAAAATAAGACCTAGCCAGATCATCAGCTCTAATGCATCCTTTGGAGCAAAAATTAATATAAGACCCGGTATTATATTATATTATGTTATGTTATGTTATGTTTATATTATATTATATTATATTATATTATATTATATTATATTATACCCGGTCTTAAATTATACTAAAATAAAACTGGGTCTTATATTAATTTTTGCTCCAAAAAATGCATTAAAGCTGATGGTCCGGCTAGGTCTGAGTTTTGGGGAAACATGGTAGGTAACATATTTAGTATTCTAAAAGGTGATAAATGTTATGATAAAGAGAACAAGTAATGCAGGGTAAGAAGTACAGGGAGTGCTGGGTAATCACATGCAGGCCTCCGTGAGGTGAGATTCCAGCAAAGGGGATGACATCTGGGGAAGACTCCCAAAGAGAGGGAACAGCTAGAAGAATGGTCCTATGGCCTGAGGTGCAGGGCATGTTGGAGGGACGGTATAGACAGTTGTGGGCATGGGAGAGTAGCAGATGATGAGGGTAGAGAAGAGAGATTGGGGGTGAGGGAGGAGAGATGAGCCATTGTGAGGACTTTGTGTTTACGCTGACATGGGGAAGCCCTGCCAGTGCTTGTGCAGAGGGTTGACAAGGATGGACTTTAAGACCATCAGGCTGGCTGTAGAATGGAGAACAGAGGCTTCAGGGATACCTGCTAGGGAGGCTATTATCATAAACTGCATTGAAGATGATGTAGCTCTGACTACGGCAATATAAATAGTGAGGAGCGGCTGTATTCTGGATGTTTTGTGATGGTAGAGCCAAGAGGATTGCCTGATTGACTGGATGTGGATGACAGAGGAATCCATCATAGTTCCATGGTTTTGGGCCTGAGAGAGTTGCCACCTGAGGTGGAGAAGGTCTTGGGGCAGGAGATTGTTGTGAGAATAACACAAGTTAGCATGCATACAGCTCTTAGACCAGGATCTGCTCATGATAGGTACTCAAAAACTGTTAGCATCTATCATTAGCATTAGTAGTAGTAATTGAGTGCTTTCACTTTTTTCAATTTTATTTTATTTTATTTTCTGATCTGCTCCCAGTGTGTCCTCTTGCTGCTCCCTTTGAGGATTAGGTCAGGTGAGCTGGGTTCATTTTTGCCTCTTGCTAATTTTCAGTTTGGAGCAAGTCATTTACCTCTCTACCTCACTCTTATCACGGAAAACTCACAAGAGATAGTGGGCAGAAAAATAGGTTGCGTATCTAAAAACTAAGGTATATAATGTATGATTGTATTAGAGCCAGTGATTCAGCCAAAACAAATATGATAATATGGTAGGCTCTCTAGGGGTTTTATTTTATTTTTAACACTTCTACTTTTTATTAAAGCGAAACTTAAAACCTTGTAACAAATGGAAGAATTTAGAAAAGTTTAGGGTAATAAAGAATAGTTTCATGCCTAGCTCTCTCTATCCCCAGTTCTTCTTTTATGAAGCTGAATAATATTCCATTTTGTATGTATGCGTGTGTGTGTGTGTGTGTGTCTGTATCACATTTTCTTTTTCCATTCACTGTTGACAGACACTTAGGTTGTTTCCATATCTTGTTACTGAGAATAATGCTGTAATGAAAATGGGAGTGCAGCTATCTCTTCAAGATAGTGATTTTATTTCCTTCGGATATATACCCAGAAGTAGGATGCTGGATCATATGATTGTTCAATTTTTAATTTTTTGAGGAACTTCCATAATATTTTCTATGAATGGCTACATCAATTTATGTCTCTACTGGTGTGCACAAGGGTTTCCTTTTCTCCACATCCTTACTAACATTTGCTATCTTTTCATTTTTTATAATAGCCATCCTAAGTAATGGGTGAGATGATATCTCACTGTGGTTTTGATTTGCATTTCTCTGATGAAAATCTTTTCATATACCTGTTGGCTATTCATATATCTTCTTTGGAAAAAATTCTATTCAGGTCCTTGGCCCACTTTTAAATTAGGTTATTTGTTTTTTTGCTATTGAGTTGAGTTGTATGAGTTTTTATATATTTTGAGTTTTTTCCCCTGAACTTCATTGAGATATAATTGACATATAACATTATGCAAGTTTAAGGTGTACAGTGTGTTGACATGATATTAACCCTTTACCAGATATATGGTTTGCAAAAATTTTCTCCAATTCTGTAAGTTGCCTTTTTATTATGTTGGTTGTTTCCTTTGTTGTGCAGAAACTTTAGTTTGGTTATAGTCCCACTTGTTTTTGTTGCATTTGTTTTTTGTTTCATATCCAAAAAAATCAATGCCAAGACCAGTGTCAAGTGCCTTTTCCCCTATGTTTTCCTCTAGTTTTACAGTTTCAAATCTTATGTTTAAACCTTTAATCCATTTGAGCTGATTTTTGTGTATTATGTAAGGTAAGGGTACAGTTTCATTCTTTTGTACTCGTATGTGGATATCCAGTTTTCCCAACACCTTTTATCGAAGAGACTATCTTTCCCCATTGTATATTCTTGTCGCCTTTTTTGAAAATTAGTTGACGGTATATGCATAGGTTTATTTCTGGATTCTCTATCTGTTCCATTGGTGTATCTGCATGTTTCTGTGCCACTACTCTATGGTTTTTATTACTATAGCTTTGTAATGTAGTTTGAATTCAGGAAGTGTGATGCCTGCAGGTATGTTCTTTCTCAAGAATGCTTTAGCTCTCAAGAGTCTTTTGTGGTTCCATACAAATTGTAGAATTTTTTTTCTATTGACATATAGAAAATGCCATTTAAATTTTGATAAGACATTGTGTTGAATCTGTAGATCGTTTTAGGCATAATGGACATTTTAAAGATATTAATTCTTCCAATCCATGAACATGGGCTACCTTTCCATTTATTTGTGCCTTCATTGATGTCTTATATCAATATATATGTATATTGTACAGTGTATTGAGTTTTTGCCTCCTTGGTTAAATTTATTCCCAAGTATTTTATTCTTTTTGCTGCTGTTGTAGATGGGGTTGTTTTCTTAATTTGATAGCTCACTCTTAGTGTTTAGAAATGCAACTGATTTTTGTGTTGATTTTATATCCTGCAATGCTACTGAGTTCATTTTTTTGTTTTAAAAGTGTTTTGGTGAAGTCTTTATGGTTTTCTATATACAAGATAATCTCATCTGCAAACAGAGACAATTTTGCTTCTTCCTTTCTGATTTGGATGCCATTTATTTCTTGTTCTTGCCTAATGCTCTGGCTAGGACATTTAATACTATGTTGAATAAAAATGGCAAGGATGGGCACCCTTGTCTTGTTCCTGATCACAGATGAAAAGCTTTCAGCTTTTCACTGTTGAGTATGATGCTAGATATGGACTTGTTATATATGGTTTTTATTATTTTGAGATACGTCCTTTCTATACCTAATTTGTTGAGTGACTTTATCATGAAAGCATGCTGAAATTTGTCATCTTTTTTGTGCATCTTTAGAGATGATCATATGATTTTTATCCTTCATTCTGTTAATATGGTGTATCACATGTATTGATTTGTGTATGTTGAACCATCCTTGTGTCCCAGTTGATCATCTTTTTAATGTGCTGTTGAATATGGTTTGCATCCTTTTTTTGATGATTTTTACATCTATGTTCATCAGGGATATTGGCCTGTAATTTTCTTTTCTTGTAGGGTCCTTATCTGGCTTTTATATCAGGATAATGCCAACTTAGTTAAATGAGTTTGGAAGTGTTCCTCCGTCTTCAGTTTTTGGAAAGAGTTTGAGAAGGATTGGTAGTAAGTCTTTAAATGTTTGGTAGAATTCACCAGAGAAGTCTTCTGGTCTTGGACTTTTCTTTGATGGGAGATTTTTGATTACTAATTCAGTCTCCTTACTGTTCAAATTTTCTATTTCTTCATGATTCAGTTTTGGTAGGTTGTGTGTTTCTAGGAATTTATCCATTTCTTCTAGATTATCAAATTTGTTATCAAATATAATTGTTCAGAGTAGTCTCTAATGATTTTTTTCACTTCTGTGGTATCAGTTATAAGGTCTCTTTCTAATTGTATTTGAGTCTTCTCTCTTTTTTACCTTAGTTTACGTAAAGGTTTGTAACTTTTTATCTTTTAAAAAAAAATCACCTCTCAGTTTCATTGATCAGTTTCACTGATCTTTTCAATTGTGTTTCTAGTCTATTTCATTTATGCATATTTCTACTTTGATCTTTGTTGTTTCCAACCTTCTGCTTACTTTGGGCTTAGTTTATTCTTTTTCTAGTTCCTTGAGGTGTAAAGTTGAGTTATTTGATTTTTCTTTTTTCTTAAAGTAGCCATTTATTGCGATAATGTTTTGTTTTGTTTTGTTTTGTTTTGTTTTTTTGTTTTTCTTAAAACTGGAACTGCTTTTACTGTATTCCATAAGTTTTAGTATGTTGTGTAGTCATTTTTGTTTTTTCTCAAGATATGCTTTGATTTTCCTTTTCATATCTTCTTTGACCTATTGGTTGTTTAGGAATATGTTATTCAATCTCTACCTGTTTGTGAATTTTTCATATTTCCTCTTGTTATTGATACCTAGTTTCATAATATTATGTTTGGAAAAGATTTGATATGATTTCAGTCTTCTTAAATTTGTTAAGAATTGTTTTGTGACCTAATATATGGTTTATCCTGGCGAGTGTTCTGTGAGCACTTGAGAAGAATGTATATCATGTTGCTGTTGCATGGAATGTTCTCTATATGTCGGTTAGGTTCATTTGGGGTAAATTGTAGTTCAGGTCTAATGTTTCCTTATTGATGTTCTGTTTGGATGATGTAACTATTGTTGAAAGTGGGATATTGAATTCCCCTCCTGTTATTGTATTGCTGTCCATTTCTACATTCAGATCTGTTGATAATTGTTTTATATATTTAGGTGCTCTGATGTTGGGTGCATCTACAGATTTATTATTGTCATTTTCTAGTGATAAGTTAGCCACTCTGTCATTATATAATGATCTCCTTTGTCTCTGATTATGGTTTTTCACTTAAAGTCTATTTTGTCTAAGAATAGCTATCCCTGCTCTTTTGGTTTCCATTTGCATGGAGTATAATTTTCCATTCCTTCACGTTCATCCTATGGGTGTCCTTAAAGATGAAGTGAGTCTCCTTTAGGCAGCATATAATTGGGTCTTTTTTGTTGTTGTTGTTGTTGTTGTTGTTTCATTCGGCCACCTTTTTTCTTTTTATTGGAGAATTTAGTCTATTCCCAGTAATTATTGATGGCTAACTACTCACTGTTGCCATTTTGTTAATTATTTTCTGAGTGTTTTGTAGATCCTTTATTTTTTTCTTCCGCTCTTGCTATCTTCCTTTGTGATTTGATGATTTTCTATAGTGGTGTGCCTTGATTTCTTTCTCTTTATTTTTTGTTTATCTATTACAGGATTTTGTTTTGTGGTTACCGTAAGGGTTACAGAAAACCTCCTATGGCTCATAGCAGTCTATTTTAAGCGGATAAAAACTTCATTTTTTTCATATATAAAAACTCAATACTTTTAATCCCCACCCCCCATATTTTATGTTTTTGGTGTCACAATTTCCATCTTTTTATATTGTGTATCTATTAACAAATTATTGTAGCTATACGTAGTTATTTTTAATTCTGTTGTCTTTATCCTTTATTCTAGACTTATAGGTGATTTGCTCACCACCTTTACAATGTTAGTGTTTTCTGAATTTGACTATATATTTACCTTTACCAATGAGTTTTATATTTTCATATGATTTCATGTTGCCATTTAGCATCCTTTTACCATTTTTTGTAAGGCAGGTCTAGTGGTGATGAACTCATTTACTACTTGTTTGGAAAACTATATCTCCTTCATTTCTGAAGGATAGCTTTCTGGGTAAGTATTCTTTGTTGGCATTTTTTTTCTTTCAGCACTTTGAATGTATGGTGTTATCCCACTCTCTCCTGGCCTGTAAGATTTCTCTTGAGATATCTACTGATAGGCTTACCTTCGTGTGTGACGAGCTTCTTTTCCCTGTTGCTCTCAAGATTCTCTCTTTGTCTTTAATTGTTGACAGTCAGTTATAATGTATCTAGAAGAAGTCTTTGAGTTGAAGCTGATTGGGAACCTTTGAGCTTCATGTAACTGGATGTCTGTATCTTTCCTCAGATTCTGGAAGTTTTCAGCCATAATTTCTTTAAATAAGCTTTCTGCCCCTTTCTGTTTCTTTTTCTGGATTTCAATAATGTGGTTATTATTCTTATTTTTGGTGTCCCATAGGCTTTCTTCATTGCTTTCCATTCTTTTTTTCTCTCTTGACTTGATCATTTTAAATAACTTTTATTAGAGTGTGGTAATTATTCTCCTTGATTAGGTCTTTTGTTCAAGCTCTATATTGCATTTTTTAGTTCTGTCATTGTATTATTCAGTTTCAAAATTTCTCTTTTTTTCTTCCTTATGTTTTCTCTTTGCTGAATTTCATGTTATGTTCTTGTATTGTTTTCCTGATTTCACTAAATTGTTTATCTGTGTTCTCTTGTAGCTCTCTGAGCTTCTTTGGAACAATTATTTTGAATTCTTTATAAGGCAATTTGTGGATTTCTATTTCTTTGGGGTCAGTTATTGGAAGTTTATTGTGTTCCTTTGGTGGTGTCATGTTTCCCCGATTCTTCTGATCCCTATAGCCCTTGTGTGGGTGTCTGTGCATTTGAAGAATCAGTCACCTCTTCCAGACTTTATTGACTAATTTCTATATGGAATGACCTTCACCTGTGGATGACGTTCACAGTTGAAGCACAATGTGGCCCCAGGTCTAGTTGTGTGAGGCACCAAGTGTGGGGGCATCTGCTGGCTCTGGGTCTGGGGGGCACATTGTGTCTCATCTGCTTAGGCAGCTGGTATTCACAACACTGTGATCCTTGGTGATGAGAGCTATGGTGTGGGGGGTGCGAGTCTGTGTTGGCTATAAGGGCTGTTGGGGGTTTTCGGACACTGCCTCCTGGCCAGTGGCAAGGGACTAGAGCAGATGGTAGTAGTGGTGGAGCCAGCAGTGTGCACATGATTAGCTGTGTGGTCTGGCTACAGGGGCCTGCATGATAGCAGGGCTGGCTGCAGACACATGTTCAATGGCAAGGCTGTGGTAAGGACTGGTGTCAACTGTAGGCACAAAAAAAATGTGGTGTCCTGGGCTGTCATTGTGCATTTGTGTGGCTCCAGGGGCTTGCTGCATGTGTGTGCATGGTGGTGGGTGCCAGTGAAAGGAATTGGGGACAGTGGAATGCTGCATGGGCTAGCTTCAGGCATACATGGTGGTGTAGGCTACTGACAGGAGTCAGGAACAGGTATAGGCATCTGAGCAGCTACAGGGGCCAGCCCTGTTGATGTGCACCCATGTTCACGCTAACACTCATACAGGCGCTAACCATTGGTACACCTACAGTAGTGGAGGCTGGTGACAGAAGTTGGGGCCAGCAGGTGCTGGTGTGTGGCTGTGGGGGCTAACTGCTGTGACCTGCGGCATGGGCCTAAGACAGTCAGTCCTCGCAGGTACAGGTGCAGGGCTGCAGGTACTAGCTACAGGCGTGTGTGGTGGTGTAGGCCAGTGACAGGAGTTGGGGCCAGATCAGGGCCCGTTAGCTGCTATGGGGCCCTTGTCTATTGGAGTGCCCTCATGCAGCTGGAAGCGTTAGGCATGGGCACATGCGCAGCAGTGGAGGCCGGTAACAGGAGTCTGGGCTTGTGGCGTCAGACTCAGGTGCACAGCTGCAGGGCTAGCTGCAGGCACGCGCATGGCAGTGAAAGTCAGTGACACTAGGTGGGCTAGATCCGGGTGCACGAGCAGCTGTTAGGGTCTGGGCTATCGGTGTGTACTCTTGCATCTTCCAGGGCTAGTTGTGGGTGTGCGCATGAAAAAGAAAGCCAGTGACATGAGTTGGGCCAGATCTGGGTGCGTGAGAAGCTGTGAGAGCCTGGGATGTTAGTGTGAACTCGTGTACCTTCAGGGGCCAGTGGTGGGCACTTGTATGGCAGTGAGGGTTGGCCGTGGCGAAGCCACAGAGGCAGGGGCTGGCTTTGGTGTGGATCTGGGCCTGGGGAGTCAATGGCAGCGCTGGCTGGGGCGGCTAGGGAGGGGGAAAGCAGGGAGCAGTTCAAGCAGCTGGTGTCTTTGAACACAAGATAGTGTGGGGCGCTCAGCAGCAGAAACTGCAGGAGGTCTGTTTGGGCTGTGCTGGTTGGTTTCCTCAGTGGTGAAAGCTGCTGGCGTCCTCTGCAGAGCAGTCTTCCGGAGTCCGTGAAGAAGTCCTCAGTGATGAGAGCTGTGGAGTTCCACAATGTCTGCAAGGGCTGTTGCAGTACTTGGCAGTGAAGGTTGCTGGATCCTCGGCAGAGCAGGTCACCGAGGACACAGTTGTGCCCACCATGTGGCTGGTACTGGTGGCCCCTGCCCTTCTCCCTTTTTCCTAGCCATCTCTAGATGTCTCAGCTGTGCCACTGTCTGGGTGGGGGGAACCAAGGTAGATCCTTTGTGCAGTACCCCAAAAGGCTGGGGAAGGCGGTTGTTCACCCTGCTTTCCTTTTCCCTGGGAAGGGAACTCTCTTGGGAGTTTCCTCTTGGTGCTGAGCGGTGCTGGCCTGGGAATTGGCATGATGCAGGCAAAACGAAACTTTCCTACCCTTTTCATGTGGTTATTCTCAGGTTGTTTTGTTCCGCTGTGTGGCTGAAACTCCTTAAGTGGACTTCTGAGCTTTCCAAGAGCTAATAATACAGTCCTTGGATAGCTGTCTAATTGTCATTTGTTGGGGGCTGGGGTCTCCTACTCTGCCATCTTGATGATCACAAATCTCAGATTGCCTTAAAAAATCATATCTTATATCTAGTAGCAAGTAAGAAGGTACCTTTCTCCCCGTGTCTCTAGTCAGAGCCCTTTTAAATTTCTTATCGATCTGATGGGTATAAAAGGATATCTAATTCTTATTTTAATGTGCATAATCCGGACTCTAATGAACTTGAGCATCTTTTCATCCATTTTTTTGGCTATTTGATTTGCTGTTCTATGCCTCCATAACTCTAGATATTGTGTCTATACCTTTATATCTTATTTTTATCAACTTTCATATACTACCTATTGACTTAGATAGGAAGCATGAGAACTATCCTAATTTATACTATTTCTTCTTCTCTTTCTTTCAGTATAATTGTTTCTTGTTTCATCAACTTTTGACAGTATCTCTTGGTGACAGTATCTCTTGGCTTTCAATTTTTTAAGATTCAGATATTTGCACCCTTCCTTTTCTTTCATCTTACCCCATTTCTGCATTCTACCTCCTATCAGTTACATTTGAACATTGTGAAAAATGTTAAGAATTATATTTTATTCTCTAATCTCAGTCACATCTTCTGTTTTTTGCCCACTAGGAGACTAGAAATGTTGAAAGCCCGTAAAACATGTTTAAAACACAAAATATTAAAGCAGAAAGGTCCAGAGATACAGTTTAACCAGAACTTCTCAAACTCTTCCATCAAAGTGTGCCAAATGCTTGTTGAGAAGAAATATACTTCTCCCACAAACTCAGACTTTTGTGTTGATACTCAGGCAGTGTTTTTTTTTCCACTCCATCATATACTAGTTTTTTGTTTCAATAAACATAACTGGTAAAGAAAAAAATTGCTCCCTGACTCTGTTACTTTCTGAGAAGTTTTGTAAGATTCTATTGTAGTTTGAGTACTTGTATAGGTATCCTAACTTGAGAAGCACAGTCTATCTCTTCATTTCATTTTATAGACAAGGGAGTAGTAGCAAGAGAGATGACGTGATTTGCCCAAATTCTCTTAGGTGAGGATCTCATGTCTCACTGTCCCATTTTGCTACCAAGACTTTATAATTTTTTGGACGGTCTATAGTCAGTTCCAACCTGTATTTCTAGCCTTATTTTCTCTTGAGTATGCTCAGGACAAAAACCTTGGAGTTACTTCTTTTTCTTCATAATCCAGTCTGTCACTAGATCCTGGTGACTCTACCCTTGAAATATATTCAGAATCTGGCCCCTTCTTATGACCTCTACTGTTGCTACCTGCACCCAAGTCTCCGTCTTCTCACCTGGACAACTGCTGCAGCTTCTTAATTGGCCTCCCTGTTTATAAACCCTTGCTTCCGTAGGGTCCCTTAATGTCTTTTGTCTGTTCAAAACCCTTTAATCCCGGTCACATTTTATTCATAATAAAGTGAAGGTCCTTTCTACAATCTTGAAGAGTTTTTCATGATCTGGTTCTTCACTACCTCCCTGGTCCCATCTTTTCCCTTCTCCCTCTTGCTTACCTTGCTGTACCACATTGGCTTCCTTGTTATTCTTTGAACAGGTTAATAAGCAACTACCATGGGACTTTTGCATTTATCACTACTTGACATATATATTTTTTTGTTTATTGTTTACTCCCTGATTACAATGTAAGCTTCCTGAAGACAGGGAAATTTTTGTTCACTGTTATATATACAGTGCCCTGAATAGTGCCTAGCACATTGTAAGTGCTCTCTATAATACCTGCTGAATAAATTAGTGAATCTTGCTATATTGTTCCCAGGCCTCAATCTTTGACTGTATTCAAACAAAACTGTTTCTGGTCAGTTATGAAATCCCAAGCATTTATCACATGCCATCTGTGCCAAGGCATTATGCTCCGCTCCTTCACATGTCTGCTCACAATGTTCACATTTTCTCAAATGTTTTTTGCTTTTTTCTACTTCTTCAAATCTTTTCCATTCTTCAAGCTCAACTCAAATGCAATTTCTTCAATGAAATCTTCGATCCCCAAGTTGCAGTTAAGCACTTTCTCCATTGTGGGCCTAGTGTGCTATTTTTGTTATATTTATTACCTTCTGTCTTGTATTACAGTTATTTATATACATGACTTATCTGTCCTCCTGGATGGAAAGAGCCTTTGGCAAATCCTTTTATTCCCTTAGTGCTTGTTCTGGTGTTCTGGCATGCCAAGTACTTGTGAAGTGATCGTTGAAATGAATTATGGGAGATACTGAAGCCTTTACCCATGGCATTGGCCCAAATTTAGAGGCAGGTTCAAATTTTAATTGATGGGAGGAAGACTGGAGATTTTGGTGATTTTCTAAAGATAATATTAGAAATTAAAGAACTGGCAAATGGACCAAATGGGAATTGAATTCATCTGGCATGTCGGAGAGTGATTTAGCAATAGGAAAGGGTTTTCTGACAGTAATGTTGGACAATCTCTCTTACCTTTAAAAGGATAAAGAATTAATCATACAATAACTAAGAATTAAGCCTAGATTTTTGGAAGAACTTTGAAGTAATACTTTTAAAGCTCTGAAATAGTTTCTTGATGATCTCTAAGAGTGTTTAAACCACTGTTTCTTTGAATGAACGTGGTAGTAGTAGTTTTAAAGAGGTGAAGTCTATAACTTCATTGAACATTGTGTTTCTGAATAGTAACCTAGTCTTCTCTCTTTCCTATATTTTAGTGACTGTTGGAAATCTTTCCATTTTCTTTTTAGCATTTATCGTACTCTAACTCCACAGAAAAAGTGAGATCTTTTGCTTTGAACTTACCAACTTTCCTCCCTTCCATATGTAAATCTTTGTGTCTGTGTTTCTTCTTACTTCCTTTTCTCTTCTACCTCAGAAGAAGACCTGTCCCTCCACCTTCCCAGGGCTGAGGCTCTGTCAGAGCTCTTACCTCCTCTGCTCCCTGTCTTCAGGTATGTTTCTACTAATTGTTACTTCTCTTTTAAACACTGCGTTCCTCTTCCTTCCCTCCACATGTGCCTCTCCACAGAATGCTTGAGTGTCCTCACAACATGGTGGACGGCCTCTCCCAGAAGGGAGTCATCAAAGGGGTGGGGGCAAGCCAGATGGAAGCTATCCTTTATGACCCAGGCTTAGAAGGCACATAACATCACTTCTGTCACATTCTCTTTGGTAGAAGTGAGGCATTAAGTCTTGCCTCCATTCAAGGGGTGTGGAATTAGATTCTGCTTTGTTATGTGAAGAGTTTTTTGAGGACATATCTTAAAATGACCTCAGCTTTGTTGGGAATGGTGTTCCAGATTCAGTACAAGAAGAGAGAATTTTATAACTTTATTTATTTTTCAATAGGTAATATACACACACTATACACAAAGGGGAAGTTAGTCTCCCTGTATCCTGGCTATGAACTTGCTCTGTGAAAGCAGCCATTGTAACCACTTTGTATTAGGTTGGTGCAAAAGTAATTGCAGTTTTTGCAACTTTTTTTTAACCTTTTAAACTGCAATTACTTTTGCACCCACCTAATATATTTCTTTTCAGAGAGATTTTAATTTCACGTGAATATAGAAACAGTATATGCCTGTGTATGTATACATAAATGTATATATGTATGTATTTGTGTGTATATATGTATATATAATCACCTTAAATATGATTATATATTCAGGAAGAGAAATTGTGATAAGGGTCACAGGTGAAGGACTCTGGCTACCCTGCTAACCATGCTTTGCACAGTAGGGCAGCAGTGGCTTACTCCCTATGATTTGTTAAGACTGCTTCTCTCTAAGGGAGGATAGCAGTTCCAAAATACAGCTGATCATTGCAATGACAAAGGGAGCTGTTTTTAAAAAGCCAGTTCTTTGGTCTCCATCCTTAGAGATTCTGATCTGATATATTTGGAGTGGGATCTGGGAATTTTTGTTTTAAATATTTGCCAAGGATCATGGTATACTCTCTATGGAGGCAATTTGGTAATATCTTTAAAAATCATACCTGATCGATATCTGGTCAAGATGGCAGAGTAGGTAAATGATGTGCTTGCATCTTCTCATGACCACATCAAAATTACAACTAAACTACAGAACAACTATCATTGAGAATCGCTTGAAATCTAGCTGAACTGAAGTCAAGAACATACAGAAGTTACTTTGAGACTGATAAGGAGGGGCAGAGACACAGAACAGGCTTGTCCTACACCCATGTGTGATGATTAAATATCAGGAGGGATATCTCTGCTGTGGAGTTTCCCCCAGAGGAGTAAGGGGTCCTAGCCCCACGCCAGGCTTCCCAGCCCAGGATTCCAGTGCCGGGGAGAGAAGTCCCTATAACTTCTGGCTGTGAAAACCAGCAGAGGTTGTGGCTGACTGACAGAGGGGACAGCTGGAGTTCCAGGTGTTTCTTTCAAAAGGCCAGCATAGGGAATTACTCGCTGATGGACTCACTCGCTCTGAACTCCAGCTCTGGGACAGCAGCTTGAAAGGAGACAGGGACATATGGGGAGGAACTGAGTTGTCTGGCTTCAGGGCCAGGGCTGGAGGGGCAACTTTCTCCTAGACAGAATTGCTGGCAGAATCCATTGTTTCTTTGTTGAGCCCTCCTTGCTCCAGGTGTGCAAACATAGGTGGCCTCCATATCTTAGTCTCTATCAACCTGGCCCACACCGGTAGCCCCACCTTGATGATTTCCTGAGATCCCACTCCACCCAACTTGTGGGCTCACCTAAGCCTCTTCCAGTGGCTTTTCCATACAAATGCCTGTCTTGGCTCATGCTGTAGACTTTCCTAAAATCTCTCAAAGGTTCACAAAACCCAAACAAGCATCATCTGCTCTTGCTGAGCAGCCCCAACCTGCCACTAGGGGCATCCAGCTTCCGTTCGTACCTTGGCCTCTTGAGGCACCTTCAAGCCAAGTGCAGGTGGTGGCCATTTGTGGATTGCTTTGTGGATCATGTCTGGTGGGCCCGAGCAGGGCACAGGCTATGGCTGAACTTGGCCTGCAGTGGGGGCTCTAAGAGGATTCCTCAGCACTGGCATACCCAGTGGCCAGCTTTGGACTGAGCCAAAGCATCACCTGGCCACCTGCGAGGATGACACACCCAAAGGGCAGAACGGGCAGGCACCAGAGCCCTGTTAAAACAAATCCTGCTCTGTAGGGTCAGCCTGTGCACAACAGCTGTAATACTGTAGTCACGGCCAGTCCTTACAACCAATCAGCCCAAGAGTCAGTCCCTCCCACTGATGTGCAAACAGCAACCAAAGCTCAACTACAACAAGAGGACACACAGAATCCCCGCAGGGGACTCACCTAAAGCACCGGGCTCAGGTGACCAAGGAGACTGTACAACTGGGCCCCACAGGACACCTACTACATAAGGCCACTCTACTAAGACTGGGAGACACAGAAGCTACCTAATGTAGAGAAACAAACACAGGGAAGCAGCCAAAATGGGGAGACAAAGAAACATGTCACAAATAAAACAGAATAAGGCTCCATGAAAAGAACTAAACAAAATGGAGACAAGCAACCTACCAGACATAGAGTTCAAAACACTGGTTATAAGGATGCTCAGTGGTCTCAGGAGGATCGTCAACAAAGAGATAGGAATGTGACAATGGAGATAGAAAGCATAAAAAAGAACCAGTCAGAAATAATGAATACAGTAACTGAAATGAAGAATACATTAGAAAGAATCAATACATTTGAAAGATTAGATGAAACAGAGGATCGAATCAGCAATTTAGAAGATAAGGTAGAAGAAAACAATCAGAACAGCAAAAAGAAAAAATTCGAAAAAAATAAGGATAGTTTAAGGGACAACATCAGGCGTACCAACATTTACATCATTGGGGTACCAGAAGGAGAAGAGAGAACGCAGGAATTGAAAAAATGATCGAAAACACCCTAACCTGGCGAAGGAAATATACAAGTCCAGGAAGTTCAGAGAGTCCCAAACAAGATGAATCCAAACAGACCCACACCAAGACACATCATAATTAAAATGCCAAATGTTAAAGATAAAGAAAGAATCTTAAAAGCAGTAAGAGAAAAACAGTTACCTACATGGATGCTCACATAAGACTATCCGCTGATTTCTCAACAGAAACTTTGCAGGCCAGAGGGATTGGCATAAAATATTCAAAGTGATGAAAAGCAAGGACCTACAACCAGCATTACTCTACCCAGCAAAGCTATCATTTAGAATCGAAGGACAGATGAAGATCTTCCCAGACAAGAAAAAGCTAAAGGAGTTCATCAACACCAAACCAGTATTGCAAGGAATCTTAGAAGGACTTCATTAAGACGGAAAAAAAAGAGATAAAAAATATGAATAATAAAATGGCAAAAACTACATATCTATCAACAATTACTTTAAATGTGAAGGGATTAAAAGCTCAAATAAAAATAAACAGGGTAGCTGAGTGGATATATAAATAAGACCTGTACATATGTTGCCTAAAAGAAAGTCACTTCAGATTGAAAGACACACCCAGACTGAAAGTAAAGGGATAGAAAAAGTTGTTTCATGAAAATGGAAACAAAAAAGAAAAGCTATGGTAGCAGTACTTACAGCAGACAAATAGACTTTAAAATGAAGACAAGAGACATAGAAGGACCCAGTAATCCCACTTCTCAATATTAGTTCGAAAAAACCCAAAATGATACTTTGAGAGGACATGTGCATTCATATGTTCATTGCAACATTGTTTACAATGGCCAAGATGTGGAGGTGGCCTAGGTGTCTGTCAATCAATGAATGGATAAAAAGGAGGTGGTACATATATACAATGGAATATTGCTCAGCCATGAAAGGGAATGGGTTCTTGCCATCTATGGTGGCATGGATGGACCTGGAGGGTATTGTGCTAAGTGGAGTATGTCAGAGAAAGACAGACGCAATGTGATTTTACTTATATATGGAATCTAAAGAAGAAAATAAACAAAACAGAAACATATTCATAGATACAGAGAATATTTAGATGGTTGCCATATGGGAGGGGTTTGGGGGTGGATGAAAAAGGGGAAGGGATTAAGAAGAACAAATTTGTTGTTACAAAGTAGTCATGAGAGTGTAGATTATAGCGTAAGGAATATAGTCAATAATAGTGTAATAGCTATATATGGTGTCAGAGGGGTACTAGATTTATTGGGGTGCTAGATGCGGGGGTTTGGAGGCAGGGTGAAAAAGGTGGAGGGATTAAGAAGTACAAGTTGGCAATTACAAAATAGTCATGGGGATGTAAAGTAAAGCAAAGGGAATATAGTCAATAACATGGTGATAACTATGCATAGCGCCAGGTGGGTACTAGAGTAGACAGGGGATCACTTCTTAAATTATATAAATGTCTAACCACTATCTTGTACACCTGACATTAATATAAAATGATATTGTCAACTATAATTGGAAAATTAAAAAAGGAAAAAAGGTGAGGGGAATAAGAATTTCAAATTTCCAGGCACAAAACAAGTCTTGGCGATGTAATGTACAGCATTGGGAATATAGTCAATAATACTGTGATAGCATGGTACATTGTCAGATGGTTGCTGGACTTATCATGGTGATCATTTCATTAGGTACATAAATGTTGAGTAACTATGGTGTACACATGAAATTAATATAATAGTATGTTAGCTATATTTTAATAAAAATCTTTAAAAAATTATATCTGATCCTAATGTTTTACTTGCAGGTTTTTATTGCACAGTTATAGAAGCCAGTGTATGAAATCATGTGTATATAGGTTGCACAAGAGACTTATCAAAATAAAAAACTTAGAGAACTTCCCAACAAGGGGTGTGTGTATAGGTGGTATGGACAATGGAGTGGGACAGGAGGCGAAGTGAGATTTCTCCATATGGACCTATTTATATTGTTCCAGTCTTTCAAACAAGTGAATATACCACTTATTCAACAAAGATGAGTGAATACATAAGTAAATAAATAAACAAAATGAAATACAACACAGTTCTCCTGGTGGTCAGCCAGGGTTGTGACCCTGGCGACTGGAGCCCAGTGGAGGCACTAGAAATCCAACACCCCTCTGTTTTCGTTCCCTGTTCTTGTTCCTCTCAAGAGCTTTAATTGCCTTTTGTTAGTAGAATTCTTTCTGGAATTTGTGACATAACTAGTCAGCATTTCTAGGTTCTTTGTATAGTTGACACTTTGTATCACCTTTTGTATTTTCACAACTATTTTAATATTAAGGCAGGAGGAGGACAGAGCCCTTCTTGCTATCTTTTATTCATCCATTCACTTATTCATCCAATGAACTTGAACTATTAAGAAGGGTCAGATGCTGTTCTAAGTGCTGGCGGCTATACTGCTGAAGAACAAGGATAGGGGGCCTGGCTTTGTGGAGTTTGCAATGTCAGCAGGATAGGCAGACAATAAATATGCAAAACACACGAACGATTAAGTTTGAGTATTTAGTGGTGAAACTAAAATTCTGATTTTAGACTGATGCAATTGTGAGTCAGGGAGGGCTGCTTTGGGTAACCATTATGATTGACAGGGAGGGCCACCAGGAAGACATGCTGTGTGGAATGAGACCTGTGTGATGAGAAGCAGGAAGCCACGTGATGATCTGGGCGAAGTGTTCTAGGCAGAGGGCATAGTGAGCATGGAGTTGCCGAGGAGTTCCTTGCTTGTCACTTCCCAGGGACAATGAGATCCACGTGGCAGAGTAAAGTGGACAAAGGGATAATAGACGGTAGAAGATGAGGTTGGAGAGTTAGAGACAACTAGACCTTGCAGGCTTTGTAGGACACAGTGATGAGCTTGGAGTTTATTTAGGTGCTTTGGGAAGCTGTTTATGCCTTGAGCAGGGCAATATGTTTTCAGTCAAGACGTCTTGGACAAATGTCATGGGGTACCTCAAATTCCAGATGTCTAAAACTAAACTCATTACATCATCCCCTCAGTTGGCACCTCTGCGTGTTTCTTGGTAAAAGACACTGTTGATGTTGTTGTCCGTGGTGGAAACATGGTATTGCAGACCCTTCTTTCTTTATTATTGCCCATTCGGTTCTGTTAACAGGTACTATTTGATTCTACCATGTTCTGTTTGCATTTTTGCTATTTTACAATCTTTACTGTTGTGGTTTAGCATCATCATCTCACCCATAAAACTAATAATGACTGCCTACCTGCTATGTGCTGACATTATTCCGGGCGCTGGAGATATAATGATAAGGAAGCTCCCTCGGAGCTTGAATTTACAGTCTATTAAGAAAGACAGATAAATTAAAAAAAATAGTGATGAACTGTGGTAAGGGCCATGTTAATGAAAGTGCAATCTATGGAAGCCTTTAGCAAGTGTCCCTCACCTGGGGGGGACACTCAAGCTGAGACCATAAGGGCAAATAGGAGATGGGAAGGATGTTCTAGTAGGAGGTGAGAAGAGAGCAAAGTAAGTTTGCAGCACAGTCTGGCTAGGAATGGTTAGAGGTGGGTGAGCTGGGTGGGGAGTTAGGTCAGGGAGCACCTTATGTGCCAAGTGAGTCTGGACTCTACCTTAGGACACTGGAAGCCACTGAAGACTGATCAACAGGGAAGAGATGCGTTCATAAGGGCATTTTAGGGCCACATGTGGACATTGGATTTAGAGGGCAGAAATACTAGAGTTACAGTGATGATTGCGGCTGGTGCAATAATCTCAGAGGCAACCAGGGAAAAGCACCAGTGAGTCAGTATGTGAGCTCCCTGTATGGATATCAAAATTAATTCATCGGATTAAATTTGAGTTATGATACAGTAGCAGCCCAGATTTCCCAAACACACTAAAGCAGAATCTTTTTGGAAACCAACATTTTTTCATATTATTGGGAATGTCTTCAGAATACGAAAGCTTTATTAAATTGGGTCTGAAATAAGCTTCATTTAAATATGAAATTAGTTTAAAGCCTTGCTTCTGAATAGTTTTCCATAGATTTCATGCTCTTTTAGAAATTCCATTTTGCCGTGTGTTTTAGTATAGGCAATAAATACTGGTAATCGACGAGGTGATGTTGAGGGCAGTGACTGTGGGAAGTGTGGGTGGGTGATGGTCTAAGTGAGGAACTGCTCAATTTTATTCTGGGAAAGGAGTGGCGTGTCAGAAGCTGGCCGATAAGTGGATTCATGGTGCCTCTACTGGGACCAGGACCGGCGGTGGGGACATCACTCAGTCTGTTTACCACCCTGGCCATTTGAATTTAATGAGCTGTTTGGAATTTTAAACATAATCATGGAAAGGGTGATTGGGTTCTTCATTTCTTCAGCTTTTTGTATCCATCTGTTCCATACATATTTGTTGACACTGTGTGTTAGGCACTTCCCTACAAAAAAATGTGGATTTTGCAAATGAGATGAGTGTCAACCCTGCCCTTTGTCTAAAAGGGGAGATATGAGGAATTCTATTTCATAGCTCTCTTCACAAATCTTTTTCACATAAACCCGTGTGCCAGGCTTTGTTCTAACCACTATACCAATATGAACCCATTTGATCCTCATGACAGCTCTCTGCGGTAGGTGCATTTTACACATAAGAGAACTTGGGCACAGAACGTAAGTAACTTGCCTAAGTCACACAGCCCTTAGGTGCCAGAGCTGGATTTGAAACCAGAGACTGTTGTTCCAGAGTTGGCTGTTGGGGAAGATGAGGCAGGAGGGTGTGAAAGTAGGGCGTATGCGCCTGGTTATGTGTGTGTTCATGGCCTAAATGTGGCGGAGCAGAGGGGGTTTATTCTACTTTCACTCTTTAGGAGACCACTGGTACAAGTGTTAGAAAAAAATAATTAGAACAATTTTTAAGAAATCCTCTTTTTAAACACATTGTTTTGTTTCTACTATGAATTTTGAAGAACTGTCTTTAAAGAAAATAATAATTTAGCTTTATCTGTCTCCTAGAAAGAAAAAACAGTTTTTACTTTTAGCCTATTATTTTCAAGTTTACTTCATTAAGAAAAAAAAAAAAATAGTCTTTAGAAATGGTAGAGTGGTGTGTATTTCTTTTTATTAGTTTGCTTGACATTTGGGCAGATCTGAAGCAGTTTATAAACAAGGCCTGGGCTATCATTCCCTTTTACTCTTTCTGGGAGTATACTAGGACTCACTTGACGACGTATTTTGCACAGTGCCTGATCTATTTAACCGCGTGCTTGCTTTGCTAACACTGCGTTGGTGTCCTTGCTTATGGCAGGGATTACCATAAATTTGGGTAGAGGGCTTCTTTTTTTGTTTCATCAAATCTCCAAGATTGATTCACTATGTCATAGGGGATGTGCAGGGCAGGTGGGAGTCGGGGTTTGGTGGAGAGCTGTGCTTGGCTCTGACCCTGAAGTGTATAAACCAGAGGGGAACCAGTATCAGGGACACTGGATAGAGTGACTGCCTGCGTTTCTTTGCAAGTAGCGAGTGGAAGGGACTTTACTCCATTAAACCTGTTGGAGAGAATGCAGAAAACTGTTCAAAGCTGAAATATTTTGACTGCCCTTTGGGAAGAGTTGGTAAAACACTACTCTGTTTGGGTTGTTCCTTTGCGGTGCATGAGACAAGCCGTCCAATTCCCAGCATGATGGGCTTGCAGAGACAAGGATGGGTAAACTGGATAGCTTCCCAGAGTCTGCACATCTTCATGGTGTGGCTTTATTGTTTTTTTTTGTTTGTTTGTTTTATCTTTTTTTGGAGAATTTTTCCCCCCAGAATATTGTGGATGGAGGGACCCATGTTTAATGAGCATTCATTGTCATCTTGCATAAGGAGGATCCTGAACTTAAAACTTTCTTTCCTTTACTTGCAAAATGTAATTATAATGGGTTAAATTCTTGGGGTAAAAGTTTTTAAGTGAAAGAATTAAAGTCAAACCATGTTCCATTTTTTAAAGAAAAGTAAGCACAAACAAAAAATTGAAGGAATTTATTTGCAAACGTATATATCCATCCTTTTTGTTATACCTGAATGATCATATAATTTAATATATATGTCAGAACAATCTGTAGAGTGAAAGGGGGACCTTACTGGATCAGAAATAGTAGTAGTTCAGCAGGTGTAAACTGGACTATTCTGTGCAAACCAGTAGCGTTGTTCACCCTTAGTATAAGAACACTTGCTAAAGAATGAATATTTTAAAAAGGAAAATAAAGAGTTGCAAATTTTTATTTAATATTGAAGAGAATTATTGTTCTGGTATTTAGTTTTACTCTACTTATAAACTAGTAAGTTAGCCTGTTTCACAGATGCTGGCAGGTGACACAAGACTCCTGGGTCAGAGACAAAAGGGTTATAATTTTTGGCACAGTAGGCGGCATGAGCATCAGCATATTTATGTCAGTTTCCTTTGTCCCCCAAGCCCCACAGGGGCAATTTGATATTGCCCTAATAGAGGCTGTGCACATAGTGTATTTACGTCATAACTGAGTTACACGCTGAGGGGCATCCACTACTTTATAGCGAGCAGTAAGTAAACCTAGTCTTTGCTAAGGAGCAGGGGGAGGAGGTGGAGAAAGGGGGAGAGAGAGGTTAAGTCATCTGTCAAAGTTACCAGTTGCATAAATAGCCCTAAGAAATGGCCTGGGTGAAAGGGCAGTCAGCGCCTTGCAGTCTTGTCACTCCTGGGAAGATATATAGGAGTGTAAAAAGGCTCAGGAGGACTGTCTCACCCAACAATTCTGTTATAAAATGTATCATCTTTATGGTTTTAGGCTTATGTTTATTGCATCAAAGGAGAAGGTGAAAAAACATTGAGAGAGAGGCTCATGGGATTCAGAAGGGATTCTTTATGGTGATATTGATAAGCTTCTTGCGAAACTGAGTCAGGCATTTTTTATTTTTATTTTTATATTTATTTATTTGTTTGTTTCAGGTGTACACAGCAATGTAATAGTTAGACATTTAAACCCCTTATAAAGTGATAACCCACCCCCCAAGCTACTACCCCTCTGACATCTTATATAGCTGTTACAATACCATCGACTCTCTTCCCTATGTTGTGCTCCACATCCCGTGACTATACATACCTATGCATTTAGTTATAGTAGACATTCAATATTATTCTATTTTAGCTCTTCAGGTGAATAGATGCCATCTACACAGGCATCTACACAGTTTATGACGTGATCTTCCTGATAAGTCCAGTGCCCATCTGGCACCTTACATGATCTTTACAACATTGTTGATTATATTCCCCATACTGTATTAACTATCAATTTGTATTTCTTAATACCTTCACCTTTTTCACCCTGCCCCCAACATCATTCCCATCTATCACTGTGATAGATCTAGTACCTATCTGGCACCATACCTAGTTGTTACAATATCATTGGTTATATTCTTTATGCTATAACCTACATCCCCATGACTACTGTGTAGCAACCAATTTGTACTTCTTAATCCCTTCCTCTTTCATCCATCCTTAACCCCCCTCCCATCTTAAAGAAATCGCTCTAAGATTCCTTGTAATACTGGTTTGGTGGTGATGAACTCCTTCAGCTTTTTCTTGTGTGGGAAGCTCTCTATCTGTCCTTCAATTCTAAATGACAGCCTTGCTGGGTAGAGTAATCTTGGTTGTAGGTCATTGCTTTTCATCACTTGGAATATTTCCTGCCAATCCCTTCTTGCCTGCAAAGTTTCTGTTGAGAAATCAGCTGACAGTCTTATAGGGGCTCCCTTGTAGGTAATTAACTGCTTTTCTCTTGTTGTTTTAAGATTCTCTCTTTGTCTTTAATCTTTGCTATTTTAATTATGTGTCTTGGTGTGGGCCTCTTTGGGTTCATCTTGTTCCAGACTCTCTGTGCTTCTGGGCTTGTATGTCTATTTCCTTCACCAGGTTAGGGAAGTTTTCTGTCATTTCTTCAAATAGGTTTTCAATTCCTTGCACTCTCTCTTCTCATTCTGGTACCCCTATGATGCGAATGTTGGTATGCTTGATATCATCCCAAAGGCCCTTTAAACTCTTCATCTAAGCTACTGTTGATTCTCTGTAATATAGTCTTCATTTCTGTTACTGTATTCTTTATTTCTGACTGGTTCTTTTCCATGGTTTCCATCTCCATTTTTATGCTTCCTATCTCTGTTGAAGTTCCCCCTGAGATCATTGTGCATTCTTATAACCAGTTTGGAACTCTGCATCTGATAGATTGCTTATCTCCATTTTGCTTGGTTCTTTTTCTGGAGCTTTATTCTGTTCTTTTATTTGGGATATAATTCTTTGTCTCCCCATTTTGGCTGCCTCAGTGTGTTTGTTTCTATGTATTAGGTAGGGCTGCTGTGTCCTCCAGTCTTAGTAGAGTGGCCTTATGTAGTAGGTGTGCTGTGGTGTTCAGTGTCGCAGTCTTTCTGGTCACCTGAGCCACACATTTCAGGTGCATCCCTTGTGTGGGCTGTGTGTGCCCTCCTCTTGTAGTTGAGCCTTGGCTGATAATTGCACATCAATAGGAGGGACTGACCCTTGGGCTCATTGGTTATGAGGACTGGCCTTGACTACAGTGGAAGGGTTGTTGTGCAGGGGCTGACCCTACAGAGGAGGATCTGCCTCAGCAGGACTCTGGTGCCTGAACAATCTGCTCCTTGGGTGCTTTTTTCTAGGAGGTGGCTGAGTAATGGTCTAGCTCATTTTGAAGCTGGCCACTGGGGGCGCCAGCCCCAGGACCACTTTGGAGGGGGTCCACCGTAGGTCAAGTTCAGCCACAGCCTGTGCCCCCTCCCCTCCAAAGGCCACCTAGTGGGAGACAGAAAAAAATCTGCAGATGGCTGCCGCCTGTGCTGTACTTGGAAGCGCCTTGAGAGGCCAAGCTGCAAACCAAGGTCAGCTGCCGGTAGTGCTTTGCTTATGGCTGCTCAGCCAGAGGTACAGGACACACTCAAGCCAGATGCTGCTTGTCTGGGTTCTGTGAACCTTTGAGAGACCCTAGGAAAGCCTGCAGCTTGAACCAAGGCAGGCAGCCTGCACGAAAAAGCCACTGGAAGTGGCCTGGATGTGCCCGAAACTTGGCAATGTGCAGTCTCGAATCACCAGGGCGTGGTGAACGAAGAGCAGAGACTCAAATGTGGTGACCACTTGCATCCGCATATGGGGAAGGGGGAGGGCTCAGCAAAGAAACAATGGCCTCCACCAGCTCCTCCATCTCGTTGAAAGCTGCCTCTCCAGCCCCCGTCCCAAGCCAGACAACTGAATTCCCCACCATTTATCCCGGCCGCCTTTCCAGCTGCTGCCCCAGCCCTGGAGCTCAGAGCGAGTGATTCTGTTGGTGGGTAAGTCCGAGTGCAGTCCCTTTAAGAGGAGCGCCTGTGAGTGTAGCCACACTGTCTCACTCAGTCACAATCTCTGCTGGTTTTCACAACCAAAAATTATGGGGACCTCTCTCCCTGGCACTGGAACCCTGGGCTGGGGTGGGGCTGGAACCTCTTGTTCCTCTGGGGGATGGGGGGACCCCCACAGCCGAAATATCCCTCCCGATCTTCAATGGTCACACATGGTTGTGTGACCAGCCCCTTTCGCATCTCTGTCCCTCATACCAGTCTGGAGGTGGCTTCTTCTGTGCGTCCTTAGTTGAAAGGCTTCAGTTCAGCTTGATTTTAGGTGATTCTCAATAATGGTCGTTTTGTAGATTAGTTGTAATTTTGATGTGGTTGTGAAAGAAAGTAAGCACGGTATTTACCTACTGCATCATCTTGGTTGTCCCCCAGACACTCTTTCTCGAGTGAGTCATTTTTTGAAAAGAAATTTCCTTATAGTGTTCTGAGAAGGAACAAAAGTTTCAGAGATCAAAGTATTAGGCTTTCGTCTCCATTGTAGGTTGACATCTATTTTCTTAACCTCTGTTAAGTGATATATGAATTTGTAGCGGACTTAGGAAGTGCTCTAAGTACCCTTAAATATTATCAGTCACCAGTAGTCATGCCTTATGAAGTCAGTAACCTGTGGGTTACTGCTGGAGTAGGAGTTTTGGTGAAATTTCCGATGATTATTTGCCAAGCAGGGTTAGCTTTTCCTTTAGTATTGTGGATTGTTTTGTGCTTGCATTTCCTGGTGTGCCCTTCACTCCAGATTTGAGGCCGAGCTGCCCTGGAGTCTGAGTGTCCTCACATCCCCAAGACACTCTCTGCAGGGTCTAATTCACAAGGCAGACAGGGTGGTGCTTTTCCTTCATCATCACTGTGTACGTTTCACATACATTTTCAATTAAATCCACTGTTGAGCTTTTGCTAACTCTGGTCATTTATATTATGTTTAGTTAGCTAACAGAAATAGTGTAAGCCAGGGGTTGGCAAACTATGGCTTACTGGCCAACTCCAGCCCACTGCTTGTTTTTGTAAATATTTGCATTGGAACACAGCCATGTCCATTATTTACATGTTGGCTATGGCTCCTTTCCCACTATAGCAGCAGAGTTAAGTGGTTGCAACAAAGACTGTATGGCCCTCAAAGCCTAAATATTTAATGTCTGGCCTTGTAAAGAACAAGGTTTGCCAACCCCTGGCCTAAGTTAATAAATCAACTAGACAGCACACTCCTTGGTGTGTCTGGGTCTTGCTCACTGCTCACGTGTATCCCCCTTAATGCTTTATGCACAGGAAGTGCTTTACTTGTATTTGACAAATGAAGAATGATAAGCATCTACATGCTAATGAAATGTTAATGAAAGGGGGTTCGTCTATAGTCACATATCTTCAGAGTGTATTTTGTTGGGAGCCAGTGCTCTAACCCAGATATGACTCAATTGCGGAGAGTCAGTGGTAGGCTCGTGGGCGAGGTTCTGTCACAGCAGCTACCGTCTCACCTCCATTTCTCAGGCTTCCCTACTCTTCTCTCCAGGACCACAGACCCTTTGTATCACATGTAAATTTAACTTAGGTGACTCTCTCTTTTGGCCAATAGTGGATGTGATTCTGCCTGCCTCCTTCCCCCTGGAACCTGAGACAGGAGACAGAAACCTGTTGCTCTCCACTTGCGCTCAGTTCCCGCAGGCCCCAGAGCCTCCCACACTCTGCTCACTCCCACACATGGTTTTGAGGCAGCATCCCCTAAACACAGGCCAGCTATTTCACCTGGCCTTCAACTGAAGAACCAGCAGTGTCTCCCTCTGTTGGAAGAGAAATTCTCTTCGTTGAGCTCATTTAGAGGCAGTTGGTCATTTTCCAAGTTTCATTTTGACTGTATATAATTTTTTCCTTTCCACAAGGACATTCGAACCTAACCTTTCTATAACATGTGAATTCAAAGAGTTGATGATTGACACATCAGACATTTATGCATGTTCTCTGATGGGCACTGTCCTGGGCACTACAGTTTGGTGCACAAGTAAGAAAGTGGACAGAATAAAAGCATGACCGTATCCTTTCCTTTACCCCTGTATCCAGTAGTGAAACCTGTCCGTTCATTCTTTAGAGTGTATTATTCCACTTTCTTTCCTCTCTACCAGGTACTTTTTGTTATGTCACATGAGCTATTGTAACAAATCTTCTAACTGGGCTCTGGGACTCCCTGACTCTTGGTCATACTATGAGGGTCATCACAAATCTATTGTGTATCCCCATTTCCAGCCAAGTCCAGCTCTATTTCCTCAGCTTGGCTTTCAGAACCCTCCGTGAAGACTTCCTGAGCAACATTATTTCCTCTTATTCCTCGTAGTAAGTCACATCCTATGTATCTGAGCTCTTGTCTGTGTCTGACCCACCACTTATGTTGTTTCCTTGGTCTGGAATGACTGTCTACGTACCCTCATTCCTCTAGCGTACGGTGTCTTAACCTCAGAGCTGTTGACATTTTTAAGCCAGATAATTCTTTGTTGTGAGGGATTATCCTGTGCTTTCTAAGATGTTTGGCAGAATCCCTGGCCTCTACCCACTAGTACCCTGGAGGACAGAACCATCCCTGTTGACAACCACTGCTCTTGCTAAATTGTAGCCCTACTTCTTCTGAAGCCTCTCTGTGGACTCCTAAACTCACGTACCTTTTCTTCCTTGGACCACTGTAGGGCAGGTCCATACCATGCACTGAAATTTTTTCCCTGTTTTTTCCTTTTTAATTTTTAAAAATTCTTTTTATGTTTTTAATTACAGTTGACATTCAGTATTATTTCATATTAGTTTCAGGTGTACAGCATGGTGATTAGACATTTATATATTAATAATTTAAGAAATCATTCCCCTGACTAGTCTAGTACCCATCTGGTACTATGCATAGTTATTACCATATTATTGACTATATTCCCTATGCTTTACATCCCCGCGACTATTTTATAACTACCAATTTGTACTACTTAATCTCTTCACCTTTTCCACCCAGCCCTCCAACCTCTCTGCCACCATCTGGCAAACATCAGTTTGTTCTCTGTATCCATCCATTAGTCTGTTTCTGTTTTGTGTGTTTGTTGTTTTAACTGAATTAATTTTGTTTCCGTAATTGGATTGTAAGCTCAGTAAGTCAGGGACCATGTGGTATACTGCTTTTGTGTGATTTTTGGGAAGTTACTTAAACTCTCTATGTTTCAGTTTTTTCATCTAAAAAAAAGGGGGCGTAATAATATCTATACCTCAAGATTGTTTTGAAGTCAAATGAGTAAACTACTTAGAAGGGTCCTTGATGAATGGTCATCACACAATAAGCAGCTGTTTAGCTGTTATTCTTCTACATCTACTGTCTCTAGCAAAGTAATTAACCTAATGAATAGTCAAGTTATTTTGCTGTACCTTCTTTGAGGAAGTGACTGGGATGGGAGTATGTGAGCTATGGCCTTAACAGAAATGGATTGTATTTCGTCTCCTGTATTTGCACCCCATACATTTTTATGCTGTTGAAATCAGATAAAAATAAGTAAAAAAGGCTGCTTTACTTAGGTATGAAAGAGCAGCGTAAAGCAGATTATTAGTGGATGTGGGGGCTGAAGAGAGCTCAGAAGGCAGAAGGAGAGATGACATTGCTTGCCTTTGATGGAAGTAGGCCTGTGGTCCTCTGGCCTGTGTGTGTTGATCGCCTTCCTGGGGTTCTCCTGTAAGCTCCAGGGACATTTTGTTGATAGTTCAAGGGCAGTTCAAGCAGAAGTTCTTCCAACCAAATCTTTCTTCTACTAGAACTACGTTTTGAATTCCTACTTCACCACTTATTAACCGTATGACTAACTCTGTAAATTGTGGAGTCTCCATTTCTTTATAAAATGGGAATATGATACTGATATCTACTCCACGGGGTTGTGGTGAGGTAATGTTGCAACCATATTTTTTTGAGTAAAGCTTGTGGCAACTGTTCAAAGGTCCTTTGTGACTATTAACACTGGTTATGATGTGCCTTTCTAGTGATGATGGGAAATCCAGGAATGGGGTGGCATTCTGGCAGCAGCCTTGCTCTCCAAGTGCTTTATCCAAGAACGTTCTGCTCTTAAGCTTGGTAGCTTCTGGAGATTTCTGATCAACATGCACAAGCTGCTACAGCCACTTGGTGAAGGGCTGTGATAAGAGACTGCCAGCTGCTTTCAAGAGAAGTCTCAGCATGTTTGTTTGTTTAATTGAGAGGGGAGAGGCCAAGTGAAGAAATGTCCTCTGTAGGGCCTGGATGAAGAGAGCCCTGGAAGAGGCAGTGCCATGATGGTTAGTCTTTCACCTCCTAGGCTTGGTGGGAAGCCTGTTCTCAACAGGAGGATACTTATTTTCCAGGGAAGGCACATTTGCCAAGTATCCTAGGTCTCTTCCACAAAGAGTTAATTTGAATTGAGCTAAATTGGGAATGGCAGCAGGGTGCCTATTTTTTTGGCCTCCACAGTGATTATTTCTAGGTAAATTTTGAAATTAGAATACTCTGTTTCATATTTTACTGGAAATTGAGGACTGTTCTGTGTACATATATAGGAAATAAGTTTTCTGACTACTCAGAAAAGATGGCTTTGGGGCCATGAGCAGGACCTTGACAGAAAGTGTTAACTCGAGGGTGAAGCTCCTGGGTTCTTGGTCGTAGCTCCTGTTGCGGAGCCTCCTGCTAGCTCTGCCCTCTGGTGCCTGTGGCCCAGGGCTCTGTTAGGAAAGTGTGTCTCATGCCTTGTTTGGGGGTTCAGTTAGTCACCTCACTGTCATTTACTGCTGTTTCTCCTCTGTAATGCAGAGATCTGTTCCACAGAGAGTGAGTTCTTTGGCTAGAGACTTTCCTATGGTTGTAGGGATACAATTCATTCATAGCTTTCCTTTAAAAGCAATAATGTGCATTCTTGAATCTTTTAGAAAAAGGCAGACAAACTATGAGAGAAAAATATAGCATTTTGATGGCTTCCCAGTATCTTTGGGCATAAAACAAATATCTGTATTCAGCAGAATATTAATGTCACAGCATAGTCTATTCAACTAGATTTTCTTTCTGTGAGTATTCATTTTTGAGGACGTGTGAAATTAGATACTCATTTAAAGTCTTATTCACAGCTTTGCTTTGCAACATTAATAGAGATTTTTAGAATTTTTGAATATCAATTCTTTTGCATCATGAACTACTAGATATATATTTTATATAGAAATACTCATCAGTCTTCCCTAGTCTCTATTTTATGCACTTCCTTTCTTTCATTCTAAAAGAGTTATTCCCAGATAATGTCATTATTTAAAAACATTAACTTTTCTCTTCTGTCTTAAGAATTCACTGATACTGTGAACACTTTCAGCTGTTGGAAGATGACCTTAAAATGGACACTTATCATGTTATGATACCTTTGTTGAGACATAGTAGCCACAAGTTATTATCATTCCCTGATATGAGAGCGTTTATCTGTATCCTCTGTATGGCTACAGTTTTTTGGGTTCCATATATTGCAAAGTTGTTTAATGAGGAATGTGCTGATCATCTGTGGACAGGAAATTCCATGTTAGTACTTTGTCAGAAAATATATATTAAATTACCTGTTTGTTCTATCGTGCAAATTACCTGTTTGTTCTATCATGCGTGGTGGCCTGCGGGGTCTCAGCTCCCGCTCCCCACATAAGAACGCAGGATATGGTGAGGCCAAAAAGGAACACCCACGGAGCCATAGGTGGGGAGTCATACCACTGTAGTCTCACTGGAGGCTGGATTCATGTGACATGCGACCTGCTGTCTGCTTTTCTGTCAACTGACTGACTCCACTCGACTCGACTCACTCTCGATTCACCAACCAATGCAGCCACGACAGCTATATTAGGGGCCAATTGGCTAACTGGCTACAGCTGACTGCCAACTAGCCACAGCCGATGACCATCTACTACCCGAGTCAGCACCCCCCCCCCCCCCCCACTGAGGCTGAGAGCCTGGAAACTGCTCTCTGGGGCTCTGTCCCCATAGTTCTATATGGAGAAATTACTCAGTTTAGTCAGTTTAGTTATTAAGTTTATGAAGTTTATACATAATTATTAAATACATACATTTAGATTGGAATTGAAAGGTTGGAAGTTACTTTCCTCAGTCTAGCCGGAGCATGCACATCATGAATTCACCAAAGCAGGCCCCTGCCCTTCTCACCTGCCCTCCTAACAGCACAGGCTCCACTGGCTGTGCCTCCCTAGGTGCACTTGGCTACAGCTGTGTGACTTTTCCAAAGCGTGTGTACTGAGAGTCTCCTCTTCATTTAATACAGGAGAGTTATCTTTACTTAGTTCGGCCTAGTGATCATAAAAAAGAAGTGACTGGGCGAAATCTGATGTTCCTTGTGGAACTAGTGATAATTTGAAGCTCTTTTATTTGCAAACAGTGCAATGCTTCAAGTAACATTTTAAAAGCTGGCATCTTTTGCAGAAGGCGGAAGGGCTGAGGAGCCAATATATATTAGGAGATAGTGGTCTGGATTTTGTTCTTTCCTTGACTTAATCAGCTTTTCTTGCTCTGTGCACATTGTTTTCTTTATCTGAAATGAGGAATCTGATGATTCAAACCGTTGTTGCTGGCTGCCTTATCTTTCTTTGTAAGAGAAGTCTGAACAATTTGTTGAGATGGCTAAAAGATCTATTTTCAAATAGGAAGGTAACCGTAGGAGAAATTCCCCATTTCTTTCTTCTTCTTCTGAGGATGCAGACAGCATAATTTAGAGCCATTGTACATTAGCCTAAGTGATTATCATGTGCATTTATGATTAACATATTTCTTTTTAATTGTATAACATATATCTTTATTTCACAAAGCTGAAAAAAATAGCTTCATAGACATTCCATTGTACAGTGTATTTCTTTGATCTCTTTCTGTGTATCTCTCTTTCTCTCTGTCTCTCTTTTTTACCTATGTAAAACACCACGTTTAATCTGATAAGGGGTTAATATCCAAAATTTATAAAAAACTCATTCAACTCAACACCAAAAAACCAAAATAACCCAGTTAAAAAATGGGCAGAGGACATGAAGAGACATTTTTCAAAGAGGCCATACAGATGGCAAACAGACATATGAAAAAATGCCCAACCCCACTAATCATTAGAGAAATGCAAATAAAAACCACGATGAGATAACACCTCACTCTAGTCAGAATGGCTATCATCAATATATCAACAAACAGCAAGTGCTTGCGAGGATGTGGAGAAAAGGGAACCCTCGTGCACTGTTGGTGGGATTGCAGATTGGTGCAGCCACTATGGAAATCAGTATGGAGGTATCTCAAAAAACTGAAAATGGAACTACCTTATGACCCAGCAGTTCCACTCTTAGGTATCTATCCAGAGAAATGTCGTGTGGGAGACCCTGCTCGCTGCGCCATTTATCAGGCGGGGCGGCCTGCGGGGTCTCTGCTTCTGCTCCCCACACAAGAACGCAGGATATGGTGAGGCCAAAAAGGAACACCCACGGAGCCATAGTGTCGTGCGGGGAGGCCTGCAGGGTCTCTGGTCCCGCTCCCCACATAACGCAGGATATGGTGAGGCCAAAAAGGAACACCCACGGAGCCATAGGTAGGGGAGTCATACCACTATGGTCTCACTGGAGGCTGGGTTCACTGGACGTGCGACCTGCTGTCCGTTTTGTCTGCAACCCACCGACGACTCTCTTTCACTCTCCTCCACTCTCCTCCGTAGCCGCAGCAGTTATATTGGCGGCTAATTGGCTAACTGGCTACAGCTGACGGCCAATCAGCCACAGCTGACGGCCATCTACTACCCGAGCCAGCACTCCTCCACCTGAGGCCGAGAGCCTGTAAACTACTCTCTGGGGCTCTGTCCCCACACTCCACCCCTACAGGTTCTCGCCTCACAATCTAGGTGACAAGCGTCTTCCGCGAGGGTCCCTGTGCCATATTAGCCTACTGACACCTACGGACGAAAAGAAACGGTAGTCTTAGGAACCAACAATGGCAAATCCCTTCCATCTGGGAGGATACATACCAGCTTCTTGTCCTGGGACAGGAGGGTTGCTGCCACTGGCTCCTTTCCCGGTTTGTGGTACCAGACCTTTATGGCAGTGCTTGGGGTCCCTTGCATAGTTTCAACATGTAACAGAACAGGGGACCCCATAATAGGCCATAGTGAGAGCACATAGTTCCCTCGCAAAATCATCCCGGTATCGGGACCTCTGTATACTACAGTCACTTGAGGTGGCCACTCAGCCACCACCCCTGGCGTCACTTGCAAATCATGAGTCAAACCGGCCCCCCATGGGGCTATCAGACCCAACCACCGACAGTGGGGGCTTTTGACCTGCCAGGGCCAAGTCCATTGCTGCCGTTCCCCTGCTTTCAAGCATGTGGGTGCTGGCAGCCAAATGTTCCCATTTCTGCCGTAGCCTGGCTTTAACAGAGTCTCACTGGTGGTAACTTGTAATTGAATGGGAGCGGCCGTTCGATGTAGCAGAGCTTCTACTGGCGCGGGCCCTCCCTTCCGTGGTCTCTCATTCAGGACTCTCAGGACGTCCCATAGACGCGAGGCCCAGTCACGCATCGTGGGAGGGTGTTTTGACACCCGGAGACCTTGCTTCAAAAGACCATTATAACGTTCAATCATGCCAGTTGCTTGCGGATTGTACGGGGTGTGAAACAACCATTGCACGTCCATCCTGGCAGCCCAGCGCTGCACTTCTTGCCCTGTAAAATGGGTACCCCTGTCACTTTCAATGACTTGGGGGTGCCCATAGAGGGCGCACAGTCATGTAAGGGCGACCACTGTATGCCGCTGATCTGCAGCCGGACAGGGCCAAGCAAACATCAACCCCATAGCAGTGTCCACTGCTGTAAATGCATATATCGCATTGCGGGCCTTAGGCAGGGGTCCAATGTAATCCACTTGCCAGCGAGTGAGGGGCACCCTCCCTCGCGTAATCTGCTGTGTCTCCCAGGGGAGCCTCCGCCTTTGGGGGCTGTCCTGGGCACAGACGGCACAGTCATAGCAGGCATCTGCTATCTCCTGCCATTTCAAAGGCAGGCCCCAGCGTCTGCTCACCTGCCACATGGTTCGGCTTCCAGCGTGCTGTAATTTCCTATGCAGCCAATGGGCCACATCATTAGAGAATGGTTGCCTTGGTTGTTGGCCAACCTATGGCAGTTTTGTAACCTTTGTCGCAGGGACGGATGCACTGTCACGAAGGCTAGCTTTTCCATCTCGCCTGGGGAGCAGAGAATGCTGTCTGCTCCCTCATCCCATAAACGTAACAGCCAAGCTGAGACTGGCTCTCGAGGGCGCTGTCTGTACCGCCTCCCCAGCTCCTGCAACTCAGTGGGAGTGTAAGGGGTGTAGGTAGTGAACTCAGTCACAGCTGGGTTGCCGGCAGCAACGCCCCCAGGGCCCAAAGGTTGCTCATGCTTTACCTTGTGCTTCATGATGGGCCGGGCTTGGGGGTTGGGAGGTACATTTTCTCCACTTGCTTCCTCTGCCTCAGAGTCTCCACCTTGGGGCCCCTGTTCTAACAGGCGGACCCGGGCTTCCAGCGCGTCCAACCGGGACACCTGGTCAGGCACCTGGGCCCTTGCATTAAGCACATTTTCCGTGTTGAGACTCAAAGCCGTGAGGAACATCCAGCCCACGCGGCCGGCTGTAGCCTTCTCCTCCTCCGGCAACTGCTCTGCCAGAGCCTGTAGGGCCCTCTCCACGCTGGCCGGAGAGCCGTCCATGTCCTCCCACCCCTCCTTGGGGGTCCAACTCCTGAGAACAGTGGCCACTGGACACCATACACTGTGTGGGGGCCACACATCCTCCTGCCCAGAGTCAGATGCCATTCCTACCTGGTCGGAATCTTGCTCACCGTGGCAGGTGTCTGAGTGGGTGGAGGCCTCCTTGTAAGCTATCCACAAGCTTCGGATCCTAAGGCCGCAGCAGACCAACAAAAGGAGGACACCGCCTTCTATGCCCAAGAAGGTGGTGTGCCAGCTGGAGGCTCGAGTCTCCCAGGCAGACCGCGCCTCCCGTTCCCGGTGTCGCTCCTCATGGGCCTCCCGAAGCTGGGCTCTCACACGAACAAACCGCTCCACCATGCTTCGGTAGGTTTTGGCTGGCACCATACCCTGCTCGCTGCGCCATTTGTCATGCGGGGAGGCCTGCAGGGTCTCTGGTCCCGCTCCCCACATAACGTAGGATATGGTGAGGCCAAAAAGGAACACCCACGGAGCCATAGGTAGGGGAGTCATACCACTATGGTCTCACTGGAGGCTGGGTTCACTGGACGTGCGACCTGCTGTCCGTTTTGTCTGCAACCCACCGACGACTCTCTTTCACTCTCCTCCACTCTCCTCCGTAGCCGCAGCAGTTATATTAGCGGCTAATTGGCTAACTGGCTACAGCTGACGGCCAATCAGCCACAGCTGACGGCCATCTACTACCCGAGCCAGCACTCCTCCACGTGAGGCCGAGAGCCTGTAAACTACTTTCTGGGGCTCTGTCCCCACACATAGGTAGGGGAGTCATACCACTATGGTCTCACTGGAGGCTGGGCCCACTGGACGCGCAACCTGCCGTCCGCCTTTTCGCCAACCGACCGACGACTTTCCTCCACTCTCCTCGACTCTGTTTCTTTCCTCTCTTCCGCTCTCCTCGGCTCTCCCCTTCCACTCTGCTCGGCTCTGCTCGGCTCCTCGGCAGTCCTCGGCAGTCCTCGGCAGTCCTCCATAGCCGCAGAAGTTATACCAGCAGCCAATCGGCTAACCGGCCACAGCCGACGGCCAATCAGCCACAGCTGACGGCCATCCACCACCCGAGCCAGCACCTTTCCACGTGAGGCCGAGAGCCTGTAAACTACTTTCTGGGGCTCTGTCCCCACAGAAATCCAAAACATTAATTCGAAAAAATTTATGCACCCCTATGTTTATTACAGCACTATTCACAATAGTCAAGACATGGAAACAACTGAAATGCCCATCGGTAGATGACTGGATTAAGAAACTGTGGTACATTTATGTAATGGCATATTACTCAGCCATAAAGAAGAATGAAATCTTACCATTTGCAACAATGTGGATGGACCTAGAGAACATTATGCTAAGTGAAATAAGTCAATCGGAGAAAGACAAATACCATATGATCTCACTTATATGTGGAATCTAAAGAATAGAATAAATGAACAAACTAATCAGAAAAAAAAGAATTTGGTTGAGGGGCTAATGCACATTTACATATGAACTATATCAAGACATAACAGCTGTCAGCCAGAGAAGAAACACAAAAAAAGATCATATTTTACTACTGAAACCGGAAAGCACGGTGATTGCAGCCATTTAGCAGAGGGGTTAATGTGCTCTGGGAGCATCAGCCCACCATGGCACCAGCCATGATCCTGAGTGAGCTATCTGGAAGCATTTCGGTCACGTTCAATAAGCGTTACTGAAGACACCATGGAAATGTGTAAAATTGTGGAGAGAGTTTCATTTATAATAGTTAAAATGTGATACAGAAAATTTTATAGCTTAAGAGACAAACTCTTAATCACTTGGATAACATGAGGCCCAGGAATTATTAATTATTTGAGAATTTTAGAGAAGTTTTATTAGATAGTGAAAATAGTTTCCACATTGCCAAGACAGAGCCCTTTCAAGGTTTGTCTTTTAGATTCTCTGAAATGAAAGAACAGTAGATGCTCTAACTGCCTCCAGTTGTTGAAATTCGTAACATTCTCTAAACTCATCTTCCACTCCAAACACCCCACTTTTGAGGGTTCATTATACATGTTCAATATAAAAAAAATTTTAATACTGGTAATGCTGGTAAATAAATATTTAAAAATGCAAATTACATACAACCCAACTCAGAAATAAGCATTTTAAACCTGGAAAACAAAAACAAAAAACCCCACCATGTTTATATGCTTTGACTTTATACATTTTGTAATCTTTTGTAAAATATTTTGTTTGGAAGGAATAAGACATATTCATAAATACTTTACATCATTATATGATCACCTCAGCTTTTAATAGTTTTGGTGATGATGATTATAATTGCATTTATTGTAAATATACATATTCATACTTATCATTTAGGAGATACATAAACATATCTTAGTAGCAGCAGCATGAATTAACATTTTATTTAATGTGAGAACTTACATTATACTTATGCATTTTCTTGCCATAACATGTGAAAAACACAGGGAGTGTGATACCTCCAGCATTGTTCTTTTTTCTTAGGATTGCTTTGGCTATTTAAGGTCTTTTGTGGTTTCATACAAATCTGATGATTTTTTGTTCTGTTTCTTTAAACAATTTCATTGGGATTTTGATTGGGATTGCATTAAATTTGTATATTGCTTTGGGTAATATGGCCATTTTAACTATGCTGATTCTTTCAATCCATGAACACAGAATGTCTTTCCATTTCTTCGTGTCTTTTTCAATTTCTTTAAAAAATGTCTTATAGTTTTCATTGCTCAACATCACTAATCATCAGAGAAATGCAAATAAAAACCACAATGAGATATCACCTCACACCAGTTAGAATGGCTATCATCAACAAATAATCACAAGCGTTGGAGAGACTGTGGAGAAAAAGGAACCTTCATACACAGTTGGTGGGAATGCAGATTCATGCAGCCACTATGGAAGGCAGAGGTTCCTCAAAAAATTAAGAGTAGAAATTCCATATGACCCAGCAATCCCTCTCCTGGGTCTCTACCCCAAAAATCTGAAAACATTTATCCGTAAAGATATATGTGCCTTGATGTCCATTGCAGCTTTATTTATGGTGGCCAAGACATGGAAACAACCAAAGTGTCCTTCAATAGATGATTGGATAAAGAAGATGTAGTATATATACCCAATGGAATACTATTTGGTCACAAGAAAAAATGAAATAGTGCCATTTGCAACAACATGGATGGATTTTGAGATTATTATGCTAAGTGAAATAAGTCAGACAGAAAAAGTCAAGAACCATATGATTTCACTGATATGTGGTGTATAAAACTGAAAGCAACAAAGGAACAAGACAACAAGCAAAGAAATAAAAACTGATAGACATAGACAATAGTTTAGTGGTTACCAGAGGGTAAGAGGGTAGGGGAGGTAGTAGGTGAGGATAAATGGGATCAAATATATGGTGATAGAAGGAGAACTGACTCTGGGTAGTGAATACACAATGTAATTGTCATGCAGAGTGACAGGCGGGATCTCTTCTAAGGTCTCTAGTCCTGCTGCCCGCATAAGAATGCAGGATACGGTGAGGCCAAAAAGGAACACCCACGTAGCCATAGGTAGGGGAGTCACACCACTGTAGTCTCACTGGTGGCTGGGTTGGAGACACAGGAAGCAGGAGCCACACGATCCACAACCGCAGTCCACTTGTCCCCACCAAACAACCTCACTTGCTAACTGCAATCCGCCTCTCTGCAATCCAAAATCCACATTCCGCCACACCATGCCACTCCAGGATGTCACACCACCACGCCACACGCCACACCACTACGCCACCCTTTGCCACCTTAGCTGCGGTAGTTATATCAATGGCTAATGGCTAAACGGTAACAGCTGATGGCCAACAAGTCACAGCTGATGACCATCTACTACCTGAGCCAGCACCTTTCTATGTGAGGCCAAGGGCCTGGAAACTGCTCTCTGGGGCTGTCCCCACAGTGAAATATAGATGACGCATTACAGAATTGTACACTTGAAACCTATGTAACTTTATTAACCATTGTCACCCTAATAAACTTTAATTAAAAAAAAACCAAACAAACAAAAAACAAAACCAGAACAGCTGCCTTCACACTTGGTTACTAGTCTTTTTATTGGTATGAGAGTTAACAGTGACTTTTATGTAGCTGCTTTTGAAACCACTTTAAATTTTGTTTATAAATATTTGCCATCAACCTGAATTGCTTAGATGTTAAACACTTAACTACTAAAGTCTGAGATTACAGTTAGTCAGTTATTAGGTATTGTATAGAAAGTATGTAAGATTCACAAAACTTTTCAATGTTATAACTAATCCTAATTAATTTTAAATATGATTAGACAACCGCAGAAATATATTCTTTTGATTACATTTGAGAAATATATTCTTTTGAATATGTATATGTGTACATTTATGTTAAGTATGAATTTAGAGGGTAATCTAATTTTGTCAGTTTTGAAGTTGAGCAGTGTGCTTTATGATGAAGAATTTGGTTTAAAAAAAGTTCCCAGTGACTCTTATCTTCTGCTTAGGAAGTTACATTGAAGCTTTTAGGTTTGAATTATGGGCTTTCTGTTCCCTGTAATAATAAATAATTAGTATATTTTAAGATGGGATTTCTTAAACGTTTTAGTCTCAGGACCCTGTTATAGTCTGCAAATATTGAAGATTCCAAAAGTACTTTTATTATTGTCTATTTTATATGTCAATATTTATTCCATTAGAAATTGAAATTGAAAAAAATTGAATATCTGTTAGTTTAGTTAAAAATAACAATAAATTTGTTAATATAAATAATATTTTATGAAATATAACTGTTTTCTAAAACAAAAATATTTAATGGCATTGCTTTACATTTTTGCAAATGTCTTTAAATGTCGCTCTTAATAGAAGACAGCTGAATTCTCATATCTGCTTCTGCATTTAGTCTGTTGCAATGTGTTGTGCTGGTTGAAATATATGTAGAAAATACAACTATGCATAGATGACCAGGGTTGAAAAGGGAGGACTCTCTGAAAGTGTCAGGAAGAACCCCAGGGGTCCTCAGACCATACTTTGAGAATCACTGTTTTAAGATGTTGCTGTAACATTTGAAAGATTTCCTTCCTTTCTTCCCTCTTCCCTCTCTTCGCTTTTTCCTTTAAATATTAGAGGTTGAGGGAGTATGGTGACAATGAGAGGTCATCTAAACTTCCTAGAGTAAGGTTTACTGCTGTTAGTAGTTATGTGGATTAAATACACACTGCTTCTGAAACGCAGTGTCTGTATTTTGCAATACCATTCAGTATAGCATAGCGGGTAGTGGGGTGTGGGAACTCTAGACTGAGGCTGCCTGGGTTCAATACGAGGCTCTTCCACTCACTGGCTTGGTAATTTTGGGCAAGTCCCTTAATCTCTGTAAGTCTCAATATGTTCACCTACAATATGGAAATGGTCAGGGTACCTGTTTCCTAGAATTGTGATGAGGCCTTAGTGAGATAACGCATGTAAAGTATTTGAAAGTCTGGCATATAGTAGGCACTGAGCAATTTAGCTGTTATTATTTTTATTGTTACATCTGGGTTTTCAAAAGTAGCTTAATGGTTATGCTAGGCAGTAAAAATCATTGTCTTTATCATTACAGCTTTTCACATCATGCTTTAAGTGTGCTTTGTAATACACATACTTGAGTATACTTTCCCTGATTGTCAGCTTTCATATTGCAGTTTGGAGGTAGTCTGAGAAGATACAGGGGTTCCTGGAGGCTTGGTGGGACAACTGTGAGGCCAGGGTGTGTTTTTGAGTGGGGAGCATAGGTATTGAGGGGGCAGGGTCTGCTGTTCAATGTTTTATATCTGGGTTTTCCATATAAGAGTTTGTTTGAAGAAAGGCTTGCAAGATTAAATAAAGCATGAAATCCACTTACTGTTAACTGCTACAGTTCACCAGCTGAAAAATGGTGACATGAACATAGCTGGTGATTTTTCTCTATACGTTTATTTTTTCCACCACGGATAAAATATCCACACGTAGCACTTACCTGTGTCCCTGCTATTGGTTCTAGACCTTTTTCTGTAAGATTTAATAGGAAACAGTGTCTTTGTTTTCACAGGAATCATAATGAAAGTGGCTGAGAACAGAGCTTATTCTGTAGTCCACAGTACACAAATGCTTTCATTGGGCCTCAGTGTATAAAACACACACAAACTTGCCTTCCTCACCTGCCCCCTCCAAAATAAAAAGGAGGTAATTTTGGAATAACTTGGAAATTGTGATTTAATATTTCTAATCAAAATTTGCATTTATTTCCCCATCTTTTATATTGCTTTCCTTTTCCCATTACTTTGCAATACCATGTACAGAAAGTGGTCAGTAAATATTGTTCTTAAGTTGACACTAAGATGTTATAAGTCACAAGAGAGGGAAAGTAGCGTATTGAGAAAAGTACACATTTTAAAGTCAGAGCTACTTGGGTTTAAATCCTGGCAGTATTATTTATTGGTGGTGTGATTTGGGGTTAAGAGAGTGAATTTCTCTGAGGCCCATTAAAAAAATAGTTATAATGATACTTCACAGGGATGGTGTGTAGTCTGTAGATTATATTAATGAAATATAACCAGGGCCACTGGAACCACTTGCCTGGCAAAGTGGAAGGGACAGTTTTCTAATAGAAAGGGGTGTTGTTACAGAGGGAGAGAAGGGTACTGAGCAGACAAGCCATAGACAGTGTCTGTGAGGTCTGGTGCAGGGCTTGGCACCTGTTCATAACATTTATTTTCTACTACTTAGGCCCTTTGGTTGCTTGAAACAGGGACCCAAGTAGAGGTAGCCTAAGGTTAGAGGGGATACATACTGGAAGGCTCCTGAGGTGTTTATGGAATCCAGGGACAGGAAGGCTACTGGTCTAAGGGCCAGAACCCAGGATTGGTACACTGTTGAAGACTATCTCACACCTCTTTACATATGCCATTCATTCTCCCTTCTCACTGCAGTCTGTTTTTCATCATTTTCACATGATGAAAATAGGTTCTGCCAACAGTTCCCAGTCTACATACTACAATCGGGATATCCAGAGAAAGATTAGTCTAATCTCCTTTAGTCCAGTTATAGATTTTTGGGGAAAGAATCTGATTTGTGTGGCTTGGGCCCAGAGGCCACCCCTGGACCCATCAGCTGTTGCCAAGGGCGAAGATGATGTGGTGCACACAGGGCAATTCGCAGTGTAAACATATGGATGGTGGCGGGGGAGGGGGACAGGGAACAATTCCTGAAAAGGAATGTTCGGAAGAGAGTGTGACAGACTCATTACAATTTATACTGGAAAGAGAACTGAATTTAGTGTGACAAAATCTGTGTTTGAGTCTTGGCTCTGAGCATGTCTCTTAATGGGAGTGTGAATCTCAGTGTCCTCATAGGTGTCCTATGCTTCTCATATTGTAAAACACAGTTAAAAGATCAATAAGGGTTTTTGCTATTGAGGTTGGTGCCGTTTTTATTACTACTGGTATTGTTATAATCATCATTTTCCAGTCTACCTACACAGTATCACTCTTGAGAGTGTCAAATAAGCGAAGTAGGTGAAAGCAGGTTAAACACACACACACACACACACACACACACACACACACACACACTACATCATAGTCTAATGTCATTCTTTTTTCTCAACCTTGGATTTCTCAGTTTACCTCTTGGTAACATTAAAGTGACAAATCCTTTTTCAGAATTTATTAGCTTTTGTAAAGTTTTTGAATGTTTGATATATAAGATCCTAGAAAAGTGAAAACCTCTAAAATAGAGAAGTGACTGATGTAATCTCCTGTCTCATTTGGCTTTCTTAACATTCTCTTTAGAGAGTTCTATTTCTATATTAAGTATTGTATTTATGAGGCAGAGAATTACTTTTCACTTGCCAACTTGTTATTAGTATGTCATGTGGTGGTTCTGAATTATCAACTCATACTTAAGTAATTATGAAACACAAAGAGAGGAAGAAAGGGAAAACCACAATTTCCCAATTCATAGTCCCCTTTAAGACCTGTATTTGCTGCTTTCTCTTTGCCGCACATATGCAGGAACACAGAGAGTGGAATGCAGAGAAGGCCTCATCTCTGTGATGGAAAACTAAATCTGCGAAACAGTTTCAATCTCTTTCTCTATGTTTCTCTCTTTTTCTCTCTCTCTTCTCCTTAATGAGGACCTGCTTTGGTCATTTAATGCTTCAACACAGCATTGAAGTCTTGTTCTCTTACTCTCTGGGAACATTTCCTGAGATTAAAATAGACTCATTGTAAAATTCCCCCCAGAATTCCCTAGAACAAACAATTTACACAGAATGCTTTGTAAAAATAATTTCCCCTAAATATGTCAGGGCTTAACCCTCTCCTTTTGAAGGGTTATACAAGGTGTGATCAAACAATATGGTAAATGTTTAAATAAAAAAAATTATAGTAAAAGACATGTTGCCATTAATCCCCCTCAAAACATTCCCCCTAGCTTTGAACACAATTATTTCATCATTCTTGCCACTTTCTGAAGAATTTCTGGAAGTCCTCTTTCATGAGTGTCTTTAATTGTGCTGTCGTGGCTGCTTCAATGTCCTGAATCATTTTGACTTTGGGGAAGAGCCAGTAGTTGCACGGTGCCAGATCCAGTGAATAAGGTGGATGAGGACACACTATCATGTTTTTATTTGACATAAGTTTCCGTACCAGAAGTGAGGTATGACACAGAGTCTTTCCATTGTGATCACAACATACGGTGAGTGCTGCTGCCAAGTGCCATCTGATGGAAAAGTAGGGTCTACTATATGGGAAGTGGCACATCGAACCTTAGTAACAGTGTGTGACAAGTTTCAACTTGTCCGGTGCAGTCAGTCCAATTTGAGCTACAGTTGAGAGAAGGTGTGTTTTAAAGTGTGCCATAAATCATCACCCATCATGACAACACTCCGTGTCACACATCATTTCTGGTATACGGCAATTTCCATCGAAGAAAAACATTACGGTGTGTCCTCATCCATCTTATTCACCAGATCTGGCACCGTGGGATTTCTGGCTCTTCAACAAAGTCAAAATGATTCAGGACATCAAGGCAGCCATGCCAACGCAACTAGAGACATTCATGAAAGAGAACTTCCAGAACTGCTTCAGAAAGTGGCACGAATGATGGGAAAAGTTTGTTCAAAGTGAGAGGGAGTATTTTGAGGGCAGTTAATGGCAATGTTTCTTTTATTATAACAAAATTTTTAAATTTAAACATTCAACATATGTTTTGATCACACCTCATTTATGTACAAATGAAAAAAATGTTTAGTGAAAATTTATTTCAGCTCAAGAATATATTAAGGAATTGTTTGAGGTTATGCTGTATCATTACATGTTGAGCTGAGAATTAAGGAAATTGCACAATTTTATATTTTAAATAATTTCAGAATGTCTTAAATGACTGATAAAATAAGTTCCTTATGTTGTAGAGCTGGGCTATGAAGCTAACTGGCACAAAATGGAAATGCTAGGTTTTAATCACTTAATACAGAAAGACCAACCTGCTTTACTTTGCAAGGCATATTCATAATCTGAAATCCTATCAGGACTGTCAACTTGAATATTTAACAGCCTAGAAATGAAATGTAACACGTTCAGTTTAATATCATTCTGCCTCTTGTAACTTGTACAAAGCCTCTGCGAGCGGAAACCACCAGGAGTGCATGGCAGTGTACTCCTATCTCCCCTCTGGCCACCTGGCTTCCCAGGGCACTGACATCTCATCTACTTTCTGTGAAACAAGGGCATTCTGAGTATTTAAAAAGTCAAGTTTGGTGAGTATAGAAATTGTGAGCTTATACTACAGAATGGCTTTTTGAAGCTTGAGCCAGGTAAGATCTTGTAATGTCTTCAGGGTGCCTTGAAGAGAATAGGCCGATGGGGTGAGGAAACAAGAATAACTGATGTGATGTTGGAGCTGGTTACTTTCTTATCCATGAAGCCTTAATTTTTATGTAGCTTTCTTTCTGTTTGGTTCAATCTTCTTGTTCTAAAACGTTGTTGGTTTTGGAGGAATTTGCTTTGGATATGTGATAACATTAATAAGGTCTTACCTTTTTAAAGGGTGCTTATAACTAGGCAGTGGGCAGTGGTGCAGGAACCCCAGCAATGGGCATGGCTGCAGTGTTCCAGCCCGAGTGCATTGTCAGCTTGGAGTGTGACCTTGTCTCTGATTTGTTTGGGCTTCAGTTTCTCTTCTGTCAAGTAAGAAGGATTGACTTGGATCAGTATTTCATAAACTGTTTTTTCATCAAACATAAGTTAATTTAATAGGCTCTCTGGGGGGAAAGGATCTATTTTAAACTAAGGTTAAAAACAAAATTTGAATTAAAGTAAAAACTTTTCTTTCAATTGAAGATTTCACTACTTTACTTTGTTAAAACTCATCAAGAGGAGAGATTTAGTATTCAAGTTTTCTCATCTTATTTGATGAACTCAAATTCAGTTAGAATCCTGGCTTTGCCCTTTGCTAGCTATATAACCCTGGGCAAGTTACTTGCATTCAGTTGTCTCATCTGTAAAATAGGGACCGTGATGACTGTATATTAATATAATATCTGTAAAACATATAGTAAAATTCCTTGCAATTAAAAAGTGCTCAATAAATTTTAACAAGCCTTAGAAATAGCAGATTATGATTCGATGACTGACTTATATCTCACTTGATTGTTACCTTTTCCTATGATTGTGGTAGATAAAGAATCGTTTCCATTTTGCAGAAAACAAGTCTAAAATTTAGAGTTTCAGTGTTTTGCTGATGGTGATTATATTAAATGGTTGAGCCAGGACCTGAATGGGGCTTCCAAGTCTGCACCGAGCGCTCTCTTCTCCTCACAGGACTGCTTTCTGTGACACACATAGAAATTAAGTTAAACATTTATTAGGTTGGGATCCCGCTTCTGGAGTATTGTCAGCGTCGTAGACCTTCTTTTACATAATTGGCCAAGGTGGAAGATTAAATACATGGTCCAAAATACACTTACAAAAGTGTCAATTAGACCTGGAAGAGGTCTTACAGATCATCTGCCAGGTAGTCTAACTCATTTATTTTATAAATGAGGTCATTGACTCCCAGAGCAGGGAAGTGCCTGGCTTAAAGCTGTATCATTTATAGCAAGATTTGTTTCTCCACCTTGATGGAGGGGAAAGGTAGATGAGACTGTGAAAGAGACTTCATCTTTATGAAGGTTGTCCTGCTTTATCTTTATCTGTTCATGGTTTAGTTGATGGAATTTTTCAGTGGCTGCAGTTTGTGTCTTCATATGAACTCCGAGATGACAATGAGATAATAAGTTTATGTTCGAACATTGAAGCACTAAATGGAGTCAGCTTGAAGATAAAGTTTTTAATAGATGAGTGGATAAGTAATTCCATTTTGATTGTTGTATCACAAATTGTGCATCTTACATAATCTGTAATGTTTAGGTACCTGATTTATTCATCAGTGATCAGAAAATCCTACCAGTCACTGTCCTTTATGCAGGTGGATTGACTTTAATGAATTTTTTAAAAAGTCCTGATTGTGATAATTGAGGCCCAGTAGTTGAAGGAAATTTTCGCAATTGCTTATGTGTATGTAGCATTTTGATAAGGTAAAGTCAGGTAATCAGTGTTCAGAGGACTCCTTCATTCATACTAAGATGAACGATCTTTTTCTCTCTCAAATCTTCACTACCTGGAATTTGAATAGATCATTAGTTAAGGGTGGTGGGGTTGGATGTTTTAATAGAAAATATACTAAAATTAAATGAGCTGCAGAATGGAAATAATGTACTAATTATCTTACAGTTTAAGATTTTTGTTTAGTGCTTTTGCTTATTTCTCAAATTTCTCTTATGAAGTTCTACTCAATAAAAACTTAGGAATTTCATATAATGTTCCAAGGATTTGATGAGAAAGTAACAAAACATAAAGTAGTGCCAAAGACTCCAGCCTGTCATCACCATTTCTGTTTAAGATAACTGGGGTTTCTTAATTACAATTTTTGGGATAGACTTAAGCAGGCTACGATAAAGTTCAAGTGGGATCTAATTTTATAAGATACCAGTGTTTTGAAGGAGGTACAGCAAAAGTCAAATATGTTTAGATTGATCTAGAAAATCGGAAAAAAAAATCCGTGCATGCGAAGGATGTGCATACACATATTATGCTGTAGTATATATAAGGTTTGGAAGAGTTCTGCTCTATATTACATTGATTCCCATCTCTCTGAGGTTGCCCTGTGGTTTCCTCATGAGTAGGAGCAAGGTCCTGTCCCTGCTTCCCCAAGGCATTCTTTGAAGTGTAAATGTCATCTTGCACCATGTCCTCAGCAAACACGGACCTATTTTGATTTAAACAGTATAGACATAGAAAGTCCAAATGACTCACGTGGCTTTTCTTAGTAACTGGAAAGAGAGCTTGGAGCAAATACCCTGTTTCCCTGAAAATAAGACCTAGCTGGACAATCAGCTCCAATGCATCTTTTGGAGCAAAAATTAATATAAGACCCGGTCTTATATAAGGTCCGGTATGATATGATATGCTATACTATATTATATTAAGACCAGGTCTTATATTAATTTTTGCTCCAAAAGATGCAATAGAGCTGATTGTCCGGCTAGGTCTTATTTTCAGGGAAACAGGGTAGCATGAGGATGAGGTGAAAAGAATGCAAGTTGAAGGCTTTTTGAGGCCTGTGATTCAGCAACAGAACACTGGAGGAGCTCTAGAGGTCCCAACTCTGCCGGTGACTAACATGGCCTTTGATTATCGTTCCATGGAAATGGGAACGGCCAACCCCACTGGGGATGAGTCAGAGGAATACCAGTGAGTCACTTTGCATACACATAGTATGTACTACTAGAATAAGATATCACAATTTTGATCTTCATAAATTTGGATCAAGAAAAATAATTCAAATTAGGATAATATGGGGATGATACAGTTTATCTTTACCTAGCTCTGTTTAGTCATAAATTATGTAAGTTAATGGAGTTTTAATATTGCAGGAGGTTGACTTGCATATAATTAATAGATTTTAAGTCATTGTGATTAATTTATTGACGTTAGCTCTATGTTCTTTAACGTAATCAAATAATTCTTTAGAACTACAGTATTCCATTTTCTAGAACTTTTACATGCAGATAGTGTTTCTAGCTGGTGGATTGTTGCTATTGGTAAGCTTCTTTACAATAGCCATTTGTTTTACTGGATTTCTCAGGTGCTCTGTGGACAAAATAGAAGGAGGTTACTATTATCTAGCACTTTGGCTTTCAGGCTTAAATCAAAATGCCCACAAATATCCCTTGCCTTATTTAGTGCTGTTGAAAACATTTCAACTGAATAAGGAGTAAATTTAAAAATCTTTTGATAAACTTCCCTAGTGTGTCCATGACAGAATTCATGAAAAAAAACTCAGTCATATTTTTGTATCTTTCATTTCACCACATCTATTTAAGTCTGTAGAATTCTTGTCTCATCATGCATACTACCAAGTTCTGCAGTAAGAATGCTTACTGAAAATAATGAGTAGAATACATACGTGATTTGCAGCAAACAAATTTTTCTTTGCTTTAATCATTTTCTTTTGAAAGTTGAGGTTTTATAGCTACCTCATGGACAGTTTTGTTGATTTGCATCATGCTATGGGTTATGTCACTGGCAGCGTCAGTATATTTTCCATCATAATTTTCAAGTATGTGTTTATTAGAGGTGAAATCTGTGGAAAGCTTATGAAACAGAATGTACCTGTTTAAAATGATACTGCATTAAGTTGTATTTATGATAAGTTATAATTTATATTGTATTAGTTAAGTTTACCGATAAACTATGATTTTTTTCATTAAGTTTATACTAGAAGGTCACAAAAGATAGTTGGACTTTAAGAATTTATATAAACCCTGTATGATATTTAACTATTCTTTAGGAAAATATGAAAAACAATTTAGGAGAAAATGAAACCTAAGAAGAAAAAATATTTTTGACAGTTTAAAATGCCTAAAATAGCCTGTGTTCGTTTTTTTCCAGCTTTGAGGCGAGCAACTATATCTCCTTTTCAAATAGTCTTCAACATGTAGGAAAGGAAGTGAATAGATGGAGAAATTTTATCATCCATAATACAGCTTCTCTGTGCATTTCATTGGCAGAAGTGAGGTCACTCACTGCCTGTATTCTACTTTCAAGGCAGTCTGTGGTTCTAGGTTTTCTGTCCTTTGCCTTGGGGAAGGCAAGATTCATAATGTGGGAAATTACCTAGATGTTAGGGAGCTACAAATGACAAATGGTCACAATATAATTCATGTTAATCTTATCAACCACTTTATTTTTCCAGATGAGAAGATAAAACATATGATATGGAAGTTTTCTTAGCTAGTGTGAGAATATTTACCTTCTTTTTATAATAATAGGTTCTTCACAAATTTAAATAAATAATAATATTTAAAACTTATTGAGTGCCTACTTGTGGAATGGACTGTTCTAGGCAAATGCATTAACTAATAGATGTAAACTGAGCCAAAGACTTGACTCATAAGGTTGAGTGTATTTGATTGGATGAGAGGATAGACTTAGAAGGGGAATGATGATGATGTGTTGGGATCTTTGATTGTGAGCTGTAAGTGGGTAGGTGCTCCAGATTTTAAGACATCTGGAGGACAATGCCCAGTGTCCCCGTTTAGAATTACAAGAAACAGGAAGGGAGCGAGGTATGAAATTTTAAGCCCACTTAAAAAGCAGTTACTACAATGACTGGAAAGGAATAGATGCTCAAAAAACTTTAAAAAAAAATCAACTTTCAAAAATTGTGGGAAAATATACATCATATAAAACTAACCATTTTAACCATTTTAATTATGTAGTTCAGTGGCATTGAGTACATTCACGTTGTTGTACAAACATCATCATTTCGAGAACTTTTTAATCATACCAAACTGAAACACTGTACTCATTAATCCTGTTATTTCCTCCCCCTGTCCCTGGTGACCATCATTCTACTTTCTGTTTCTCTAAATCAGACAATTCTAGATACCTTTTGTAAGTGGGATCATACACCATTTGTCCTTTCCTATCTGGTTTATTTCACTTAATGTTTTCAAGGTTCATTCATGTCATAGCACGTCCCAGAATTTCATTCTTTTTTTAAGACTGAATGCTATTCCATTGTATGTATATACCACATTTTGTTGATCTGTTCATCTATCAGTGGACATTTGCGTTGTTTCCATCTCATGGCTATTGTGAATAATATTGCAGTGAACATTGGTGCACAAATTTCTGTTTGGTTTCTGCTTTTATTTCTTTTGGATATATGCCTAAAGGACCATAAAATTCAATGTGTAAATTTTTGAGGAACCGTTATTCTGTTTTTCACAGTGGCTTCACTATTTTACATTCCCACCAGCATTGCACAAAGGTTCAAATTTCTCCACATTCTTGCCAACACTTATTGTGTTCTGTACTTTTTTTTTTTAATAGCCACCCTACTGGGTATGTCATTAGGGTCTCTAATGATAAGAGATATTGAACATCTTTTCGTATACTTATTGGCCATTACTACATCTTTAGAGAAATGTCTGTTGAAGTCCTTTGCCCATTTAAAGTTTTGTTATTGCTGTTGTTGAGTTTTATGAGTTCTTTATATAGCCTGGATATTAATCCCTTATTAGATAAATGATTTGTAAGTATTTTCCCCCTTCCACAGGTTGTCCTTTCACTCTCTGTCTAGTGCACCTTGATGCACAAACGTTTTAAATTTTGAGGATGTCTAATTTATCTGATTTTTTTCTGTCGTTGCCAAATCCAATGTAATGAAGCTTTTCGCTTGCAGACTTTTACAGTTTTAGTTGTCACATTTGTGTCTTTGATCCATTGTGAGCTAATTTTTGTATATGGTATAAGGTAAGGAAGGGATCAACTTCATTCTTTTGCATTGGATATCTAGTTTTCCCAGGACTCTTTGTAAATCAGTACTCTTTAAAGTAAACTTCTTATTGAGCTATAACATATACAGAAAAGTACATGTGTGTGCATACACACACACACACACACACACACACACACACACACAGAATACAGCTCAATAGATTTTTATAAAGAAAACATATTATGAACATTAACACCCAAATAAAAAAAAAACACAGAACATTACCAAGACCCCAGAAGCCCCCTATTTGCCTCTGGTAGTCACTCCCCACAGTGCCCCATCTCATCAATGAAAATTACTCTTCATAAGTTAGTTTTCCTGTTCTTAAACTTGTATCCGTCAAATCAGAATGTATTTTTTTCATGTCTGGCTTCTTTTGCTCAGCATGCTGTCTGTGAGATTCATTCATGTTATTCTATATAGTGGTAGTTTTTAAGAAATTTGTGTTATAGTCAATTGTATGAATGTACCATAATTTATATTTTCATTCTCTTATAAATAGACATTTTAGTTGTTTCCAGTTTGGCATATTAGGAATAATGCTGCCATGGAAATTTTTGTACATGTCTTTAGGTGAATATATTCATTTCTGTTGGATATATACCTAGGAGTACAATGGCTAGGAGGTGTATACGAATATATTGTCTTAGTAGTTACTTCCAGATGTTTTTTAAAGTGGTTGTGCTAATTTATATGCCTGCTAGTAGTAAATTAGAATTCTAATTGCGCCACATCTTATCTAGCACTTGGTTCTTTTCTTGTTCCTTTTAATCATTTTGGTGGCTATATAGTGGTATCACTTTGTGATTTTGCTTTGAATTTCCTTGATGACTACTGAAGTCAAGCATCTTTTAAAATGTTTACTGCCACTTGTGTGTCTTCTTTTGTGAGATGTCCATTCAAAACTTTTGGCTGTTTTTCTACTCATTGTCTGCCATTATCTTACTGATTTGTAGAAATTCTTGATATTTTCTGGATGAATCCTTAGTCTGACATCCGTCTGACATGTAGTGCAAATTTCTTCTCCTGCTGTTTGGATGCCTTTTCACTTTCATAATGGGGCCTTTAATGAACAGATGTTCTGAATTTTAATGTAGTCTAGTGTGTGTACTTTTTCCTTATGGCTGGTACCTCTTTGTATACTGTTTAAAAAATCTTTACCTCAAGTCATGAAGATACATGCCAGTATATATTTTTTCTAAAACCTTAATTATTTTACCTATTAGATCTACAGTATATCTGGAGTTTCTTCTGGTGTGTAGGTCAGGTAGAGATGAAGATTCTTTTTATACTACATAGATACCCAGTGATCAAGATCTATTGCACACCCTCTTGAAGTTCCTTATTTCAAATTGTGTCATGTTTGTCATAGATCGTGTCTGTTTCTGAGCTCTCCAGTCTGTTCTAGTGGTGCCTGTTTATCTTTATATTGGTGTTGGCTGTCATATTTTACACTGTAGCTTTACAATGTCCTGATATCTGGTAGTGTAAGCCATCTCGATTTGTTCTTATTCTTAGACCTTTGTATTTCCATGTAAGTATTAGGGTCAGTTTATCAACTTCCTTAAGAACACACACACATTAGAGTTTTTATTAGATTGTATTGAATCCATAGATCATTTTGGGGAGAATTGTCGTCTTTACAATATTGAACTTTCCAATCCATGTATCTTTTTTCATTTACTTGAGTGTTTTAAAACATTTCTCAATAATATTTTATAGTTTTCAATGTCTAGGTCTCATTCACCTTTTGTTAGGTTTAGTGTTAGATTTTTAATATTCATTAATGCCACTGTAACTGACATTTTAAAATTTCGTCAAAATTTTTTATGACTAATTTTAGAGAAAAAATTGATGTTTTACATTGGTATATATCCAGCAATCATGGTAAATTCACTAATGTATAGTAGTGGTTAATTCTATTGGATTTTTTTGTGTTTGGAATTATGTTGCTTGCAAATATTGAGAGTTTTATTTTGTTCCTTTCCAGTCCTTATGCTTTTTATTTATTTATTTTTCTTGCATTATCACACTGGTTAGGGCATTAGTATGATATTGATAGAAATGACAGTTGGTTATCTTTGTCAGTCCCATTGGTTTTCTAAGCCAGATGTTTTCGAGGCTCATCTCTCCAGTGCAGCTCACAGGAGTTGGGGTGCCAGATGTGGGGCACCAACCTCTCACTCCTTGGGAGAAGAAGCCTATCTACTGAGATCCCTCCCTATTGTGTATCACTTTCCTGAGGTGGTTTTTGTTTTGTGTGAGCTTGTATCTCTGCCTCTCCTACCAGTCATGATGTGATAGTTTTATCCTTTGTTGTGGAGAGAAGATCATCTAGTTTTGGAAAATTTTTGGCACTTTTGTCTTCAAACGTTGCTTTTCAGTAGGTCTCTCTTTTCTTTTTGGGATCCCCAATTACATTTTACGTCTTTTCACTGTGTGCTACATATCTTTTTTATTTATTAAATTTATTGGGGTGACATTGGTTAATAAAATTGTATAGGTTTCAAGTGTACAATACTATAATACATCATCTATATATTGCATTGTGTGTTTTATGCCCTCTTTTTTGTGTGTGTTTTCCATTCTTCCTCTCTTAGTGCTTCAGTTTAGGTATTTTCTTTTTAGTTTTAAAGATTTTTACTAAAATATAGCTAACATACAATATTATATTACTCTCAGGTGTACATCGTAGTTATTAAACAGTACCCACCTGGCACTATACAGAGTTATTACCATATTATTGATTATATTCCCTATGCTTTACACTCCCATGACTGTTTTATAACTACCAATTTGTATTTCTTACCCCTTCACTTTTTTTACCCTGCCCCCAACCCCTTTCCGTCTATCACCCCAATAAACCTAGTACCCATCTGGCACTATACCTAGTTATTACAATATTATTGACTGTATTCATTATGCTATACCATACATCCTCATGAGTACTGCGTAACAACCAATTTGTACTTCTTAATCCCTTCTCCCTTTTCACCCACCTCTAGCCCCCTCCCATCTGGCTACCGTCAAAATGTTCTCTGTATCTGTGAGTTTGTTTCTGTTTCCTTCGTTTCTTTATTTTGTTCTTTAGATTCCACTTATAAGTGAAATCATATGACATTTGTCTTTCACTGTCTGACTTACTACACTAAGCACAGTACCCTCTAGATCCATCCATGTTGTCGCAGATGGCAAGATTTCCAGCGTTTTTTTCAGCTGGGTAATATTTCATTGTATACATGTACCACCTCTTCTTTATCCATTCATACATTAATGGACCCCCAGGTTGCCTCCACATCTTGGCCATTGTCACTAATGCTGCAGTGAACACATGGATGAATGTGTCCCCTCGAAGTAGCATACAGGGTTTCTTTAGATAAATACTCAGAAGTAGGATTACTAGGTCCTTATTGTCATTTGTTATAGTCTTTGTTTTAAAGTCTATTTTGTCTGGTATAAGTATTGCTACTCCAGATTTTTTTTTTTTTTGCTAGTTTGTTTTCATTTTCATGAAATATCTTTTTCCATCCCTTTACTTTCAGTTTGTGTGTGTCTTTCAATCTGAAGTTAGTCTCTTGTGGGCAGCATATGTAAGGGTCTTGTTTTCTTATTCAGCCCCCCTATCTTTTGATTGGAACATTTAATCCATTTACATTGAAAATAATTGTTAATAAATGTGCAGTTATTGCCATTAATTATTCATTTTATGCATGTATGTATGTATGTATGTATGTACGTCTTAAAGAAGTCCCTCTAAGATTCCTTGTAATACTGGTTTGGTGGTAATGAACGCCTTTAGATTTTTTCTTGTCTGGGAAGCTCTTCATCTGTCCTTCGATTCTCAATGATAACTTTGCTGGGTAGCATAATCTTGATGGCAGGTCCTTGCTTTTCATCACTTTAAATATTTCATGCCAATCACTTCTGGCCTGCAAAGTTTCTGTTGAGAAATCAGCTGACAGTCTTATGCGAGCTCCCTTGTAGGTGACTGTTTTTCTTTTATTACTTTTAAGATTCTTTCTTTGTCTTTAACCTTTGACATTTTAATTATGATGTATCTTGGTGTGGGCCTCTTTGGATTCATTTTGTTTGGGACTCCATGCACTTCCTGGGCTTGTACGTCTATTTCCTTCACCAGGTTAGGGAAGTTTTTCATCATTGTTCCTTCAAATAGGTTTTCAATTCCTTGTGTTCTCTCTTCTCCTTCTGGTATTCCAATGATGCAAATGTTGGTACACTTGATGTTGTCCCAGAGGCCCCTTAAACTAACCTTATTTTCTTGGACTATTTTTTTCTTTTTGCTGTTTTGATTGGGTGTTTTCTGCTACCCTATCTTATAAATTGCTGATTCAATCCTCTGCTTCATCTAACCTACTGTTGATTACTTCTTTTTTTTTTTTTTTTGATATAGGCTCTTTTTATTTCTTTCCCCACCTTTCTCCCAGTCCTCCCTACTTCCATCCATATCACTTTCCCCAAACAACTCCCAGGGATATAAATACCTTGTAAATAGCCCTCTTTCGTCCCCAACACATTTTATTTTTTATTTATTTATTTATTTAAATTAAATTTATTGAGGTGACAATTGTTAGTAAAATTACATAGATTTCAGGTGTACAATTCTGTATTACATCATCTATAAATCCCATTGTGTGTGAATACTATTCGGCGGTAAGAAAAGATGATATAGGAACATTTGTGACAACATGGATGGATCTGTTGATTACTTCTAATGCATTCTTCATTTACATTATTCTTTATTTCTGACTGGTTCTTTTTAATGTTTTCTATCTCCATTGTTATGTTTCCTATTTGTTGAAGTTCTTCCTGAGATCACTGAACATCCTTATAACCAGAGTTTTGAACTCAGTCTGGTAGATTGCTTATCTCCATTTTGTTTAAATCTTTTTTGGAGCTTTATTCTGTTGTTTCATTTGCAACGTGTTTCTTTGTCTCCCCATTCTGGCTGCCTCCCTGTGTTTGTTTCTCTGTATCAGGCAGAGCTGCTGTGTTTCCTGGTCTTAGTAGAGTGGCATTATGTAGTAGGTGTGCTGTGGAGCTCAGTGGCACAGTCTTCCTGATCACTTGAGCCACACACTCCAGGTGTGCCCCTTGTGTGGGTTGTGTGTGCCCTCCCATTGTAGTTGAGCCTTGGTTGCTGTTTCTATGTCAATGGGAAGGATTGACCTCAGACTCATTGGTTGTGAGGACTAGCTGTGACTACAGTGGAGGAGTTGTGGTGCAAGGGCTTAACCTACAGAGCAGGATCTGCCTCAGTAGGGCTCTGGTGCCTGCCCAATCTGCCCCTTGGGTGTACCATCCTTGGAGGCAGCTCGCTGATGCTCCAGCCTGTTTCTAAGCTGGCTACTGCCCCAAGGCCACATATGAAGGGATCCCCTGCAGGTTAAGTTCAGCTGCAGCCCATTCCCCACCCAGGGCCAACTGGCAGAAGCCACAAAGCAGTCTGCTGATGGCAGCCATCTGTGCTGTGCTTGGAGGTGCCTGTAGAGGCCCAGATGCAAACTAAGGCTGGTTGCAGCTAGTGCTGGTCTTAGGGCTGCTCAGCCAGAGGTACAGGACACACTCACACCAGATGCTGCTTGTCTGGGTTTCACAAATCTTTGAGAGACTCTAGGAAACTGCAGCATGAGCCAAGGCAGGCAGTTTGTAAGAAAAAGCCACTGGAAGCAGCTTGGGTGTACCTGAAAGTTGGGTGGGGTGGGGCCTCAGAATCACCAGGGTGTGGTGAACAAACAGCATTAGCCAGCTTGATGGAGACTCACATGGTGGCTGCCTGTATCTGTATGTTGGGCAGGGGTAGGGCTCAACAAAGAAACAATGGCTTCTGCCAGTCCTCTGTCTGGAAGAAAGCTGCCCCTCCAGGCCTTGTCCTGAAGCCAGACAACTCAATTTCCCCTCCATATGTCCATGTGAGCTCTCCACCTGCTGCTCCAGCACTGGAGCTCCGAGCTAGTGATTCTGTCAGTGAGTAAGTCTGGCACAATCCCTTTGAGAGGAACACTTGGGACTCCAGCCTCCCTCTGTCTCACTCAGCCACAATCTCTGTTGGTTTTCACAACCAGACATTATTTGGACTTCTCTCCCCAGCACTGAAACCCTGGGCTGGAGATTGGCTGGGACCCCTTACTTTCCCTGGGGGGACCTCTGCAGCTGAGATATCCCTCCTGGTTTTTAATGGTCCCACATGGGTGTGGGACCAGACTATTCCATATCTCTGCTCCTTCTATCAGTCTCGAGGTGGCTTCTTCTGCATGTCCTCAGTTGTAGGGCTTTGATTCAGCAAGATTCCAGGTGATTCTCAATGGTGGTTGTTTTGTAGTTTATTTATAATTTTGATGCGGTTGTTAGAGAGGGTAAGCACAGTGTTTACCTATTCCGCCATCTTGACCTGCTTAGGTATTTTTCTACTTGACTTGTCTTGCAGATTACTGCAGTGTCAATGTGCTATAAACCTATCTATCAAGGGGCTTCATATATTGTGTTGTCCAGTTATAGAGTTTCAATTTGGTCCTTTTTATATATTCCAAATATCTAGTGATAGTCTCTATCTTTTCATGTATTTTCACGTACTTTCCTTGATTTTCATAGTTACCTTAACATCCTTGGCTATTAGCTCCAGTATCTGTATCACTTATGGTTCTATTGCAGTTTTTGGTCAAATTATCTTATCTCTTATTATGCATAGTAATTTTTGATTGAATGCCAGACATTGTGAGTAAAAAGTTGTAGATGTTACTAATGTTATAAAATGTTAGAAAAATCTGTAAATGTTATAAATAGATATTATCTTCTGCTAGAGAGAGTTTATTCTTTCCTCTGCAAGGCAGAAAAATTGGGTACTGATCACCTTAACCAAGCTGAGTTGAAGTTTGGTTATAGTTTCTGTAAATCTCAGTGTATCTCTGATTGGCCTCTGTTCCTTAGGCATACTTCTCTAGTACTTTAACTTCTCTGTTATGTTCATCTCTTCTCCTTGTTGAGTCTTAAATTCTTATCTTTGTCTTTACAGTACTGTAAGACTTTAGAAAATTCTGTTGCTTTCAGATGCTTATGGTTTGCTTAGCTTTTTAACTTTTCACCTGCTAAATATCAGAGTGAAATCGGTCATGTGTTTGAGGACCTTGAGGTCTCTGATTTTGACCTTGTAACCTCACAAGACCACATAAGCTCCATCATGGTTCTTCACATAGGCAGATATAACCAGGAAAATGTTGATACAGATCAGCAACTAACACCTCTGAGGTGTTTTTATTTATTTATTTATTTTTTATAGTGTTAACCTTTCTAGTTCTTATTATGTTCATATCTGATGCTTTTATCAGTTTAGTACTTTATTTAGCTATTCTTGATATTACTTGAGGAAGTATTGGTCTGCCATAGAGCATTTCATCCACCTGGATGTCCTCAATAAATGTTTATTTGCAAAACTGTATGGCTTTTAGAAGCACCTTACATCACAAATCTGACCTATGATTTTTAAATTATTATTATTAGTTTCAGGTGTACAAAACAATGTAATAGTTGGACATTTACACCTCTCACAAAGTGATAGCCCCCTCCCCCAATCTATCACCCTTCCAACATTGTACATAGCTGCCACAGTTCCACTGACCCCATTCCCTGCACTGCACTCCACATTCCATGACTCGTGACTATATATATATATATATATATATATATATATATATATATATATATACATACATACATACGTATATATATATATATATACATACATACATATATATATATATATATATATATATATATATATATATATATATATCATAACCACAGTAGACACCCATCACTGTTCAGCTTCAGGTGCATACTGCAGCGGTCAGGCACCTCCACCATCCATGAAGTGGTCTCCCCAATAAGTCTCCCCAAGTGTCCATCACATACCCTACAAAATCTTTACAACATTACTGATTATACTCCCCAAACTGTCCTTCATATCCCCGTGGCAAATTTGTGGTTACCGATTGTGCTTTTTAATCCCCTCACCCCCCTCCCATGTAATCCCCTCACCCCTCACCCCCATTCCCATCCCATCTAGCAATGCTCAGTTTTTTCCTATATATCTCTGAGACTGTTTCTGATTAACCTATTCATTTATTCTATTGTTTAGATTCCACATATAAGTAGAATCATATGGTATTTGTCTTTTGCCGTCTGATTATTTCACTGATGGAGGTATCTCAAAAAACTGAAAATGGAACTATCTTATGACTCAGCAATTCAACTCTTAAGTATCTATCCAGAGAAATCCAAAACACTAACTCGAAAAAATTTATGTACCCCTATGTTTATTGCAGTGTTACTCACAATAGCCAGACATGGAAACAACCGAAATACCCATCGGTAGATGACTGTATTAAGAAATTGTGGTACATTTATACAATGGAGAATTACTCGTCCATAAAGAAGTATGAAATCTTACCATTTGCAATGATATGGATGGACCTAGAGAACATTATGACCTATGATTTTAATTTAAACCTTTAACTACTAAACTTGATTTAATAACTGAATGCAAAGTATTTAATAATTAAAGAATGACTACATATGGCCTTTGGGAAAATAACTAAAAAATGATAGGGTCGTTAAGGTATTACATAAAGAAACATGTGCTATTTTAAATTTGTAAACTTCTATTGATTTTAGAGCAGTCATCAAACTAATGCTCATATAATTAGTTTTCTGTGAGAGCATATTATTTTTATCTCTAAGAGCAGTTGGTTTCTGAGAGCCTTGATACCTTAGAAAGACAAATTTTTAAGAGACGAAGGTAAAACATTAACAGTTCAGGAGAGGTATTGAGTGACTAGGAACATTAAGAGGCACAAAAGACTCTGCAAGTGGATAACAGAAAAAAGACGTCTTGTCTCCATTGATTTGCCTGGGAGATTTTTTAACTTTAATTAATTTTTAAAAAAATTTATTGGGGAATATTGGGGAACAGTGTGTTTCTCCAGGGCCCATCAGCTCCAAGTCATTGTTCTTCAATCTAGTTGTGGAGGGTGCAGCTCAGCTCCAAGTTCTGTTGCCATTTTCAATCTTTAGTTGCAGGGGGCACAGCCCACCATCCCATGCGGGAGTTGAACCAGCAAACTTGTTGTTAAGAGCTTGTGCTCTAACCAACTGAGCCATCCGACCACTCTATCTGGGAGATTTTTGTAATCTCCTCTCATATTTATGCTCAAAGTTGCTGAAATTGTTTGAAATACTTTTGTGAGGTCTTTTCAGATGAACGAAACAGTGCTAAGACATTTTAGAATCCAGATTGAATGATATGGTTAATGAGTTAGAGTAGTGTTGGGATTATAATCCAAATCTTTCTCAGTGTTTTAAATTGGAGAACTATATAGAGAGCAGCTGTCTATTGTTGTTGCTGCTGTCACTGCTTCTTCTTTGCTTCTGAAATTTTTATTAGTCTGGATGGAGTCTTTCAGTTGCAAATGACAGAAGTCCAGCTCAAACTGTTTTAAGCAGAAAAGGGATGTTATTAGCTCATAAAACTAACAAGTTCTGGTGTGGTGTTGGATCAGATATGGCTGGATCCAGGGGCTTGTCACTCTCAACACTTGGTTCTGCCTTTTTCTGTTTTGGCTTTGGTGACAGTGAAGTTCTTTTTTTCTTTTTTTTTTTGTTAAATAAAGCTCTCTTTTACTTGGTGGCCTCTGCGGCTCCACACTTACTTCTACTGATTTAACAATCTCAGAAGAAAGGGTCCTTTGCACCATATTTCCAATCTGAATTCTAGAATTGAACCTCTTTAGTTTTTCTTTTTAGGTTACATGTCTATCCCTGAAGCAATTACTATGGTCAAGAAGGTGAACTTTATTGAGTTGTTCCTTTCCATGTTACCTGCTACCCTGGAACTATGTGGACTCAGAAACAGGCTTCCCAAAGTAAAAATCAAGTGGCTGGACAGAGAAGGAGGATGTTGGGCTGGCTAAACCAATGGAGTCTCCTTAGTGGCATTATAAGCAGAAACCCAGTGATATTCAGCACATGTAAATTATTTGGCTTGTCTGAACCAGAGGAAAAAGTTAGAAACCATAATACTGAATCTGGAACTAGATTCAGGGAAGTAGATTCCTCAATGCAGCTCTAACTCTCTCAGGTTTGTGGAATAACATTACTTCTCTACTTCACACTTATGTCAATCAAGTTTGAAGGGTGAGAAGCTGATGAGCTACTAGGGAGGCAGAAGGTCATGGTTCGAAGAGTCCTTTCCTGGAATCAAGAGTCCCAGATGCTACTTTCAGCTTTGAAAACATAGGCCAGTAATTTTTTTGCTAGACTGTGAACTCCTAGAGGGTAAGGACTATGCTTGATCTTGTTTTTTTCAAATGTTTCATGTATTTGTTTCTTTTTTTTTAGTCTGTCCTGTTGGCTCCTCTGAAGTTATTCTCTATGTCTCTCTTCTCTTTTATAATGTTTAGCACTTGCTTTTCCTGTGCTTTATTCTGGGTGATTGTTTCAGTCCGGATTCCAGTTTAACAGTTTTTATTTCTAAAAAGTATACTTAACATATCTACAGAGGTTTTCATATCATATTATGTATTTCATTTCTAGATTTTCTATTTATTTTTCAAATCTGCTTTTTTATTTGAACAATGTTCTGTTGTCTTAAGGAGTCTATATTTTCATTTATTTCTTTAAGAGTTTAGAAATTCTTGTTTTTAATTTCTGCTCGGCCTTTTCCATTATGAAGGCTTCTGGGGTATTAATTCTTTTTTGTTGTTGTTATTGCTTTTGCTGAGCCTCGTGGGTTTTCTTGTGTGTTCTGCAGTTTTAGTCTGTGAGCTTGTTTTCAGTGAGAGTTTTATGAGTTCTGAGAGTGTCCCAGGTGATTCTGATATTACTATGGGGCAGTTGTGCTATCGCTGATTTATGCTTTCTGCATTGTTGGGTCGGGGGCACAGGAGCCACATACCTATATATATAGTACAGGTCTGGGTTTCTGATTTTTTGGTGGTTGTCTTTCCACCAATGTTTTAGTGAAGATGCCTCTCTTCTGTGTTAGTACCTAAGCCAGTGAGTGAAAGTTCATTATTCCTTAATCAAAGGTGGGACATTTTCTTGGCTCTGTAGGCAAAGTGCGTTCAAAACCATGCTTGCAGCTTATGGTTTCAGTTCCTATCCCGTGGGAATAAAAAACAAAGCCCTTAATGTGTATATCTGATTTAGTTTCCTCAGTTTTATCTTTGTTTCTGGCATCTGAAGATTTCCAATTTTTAATAATCCGGAGTTTAGCTGTAAAATACTAATATTGTTGTTATGTTTTCTCAATTTTTCTTTTTTCCTGCATCATCTACTCAATTGACCACCTTGACCAGAAATCACTTACTTATTTTGTGTTTCTGTGGCACCAGTATATTGTCTCTTGCGTAGTGGAAATTATGTATTTGCGCACATATGTAATTTTAAAAATTTACTTTTATGCTCAGTAACCACAAAATGATTTTCCTGGTTGGAGAGAATTATAAGACTGACATAAGAAACTAGATCGTTTCATAGAAAGGAAGAAACTTGAGTTTGCCATATTGTCATAATTTTTTTTTTTTTTAATTTATTGGGGTGACAATTGTTAGTAAAATCACATAGATTTCAGGTGTACAATTCTGTATTACATCATCTATAAATCCCATTGTGTGTTCATCACCCAGAGTCAGTTCTCCTTCCATCACCATATATTCGATCCCCCTTACCCTCATATCCCACCCCCCACCCCCCACCCCCGTTACCCTCTGGCAACCACTAAACTATTATCTGTGTCTATGAGTTTCTGTTTCTCATTTGTTTGTCTTGCTCTTTTGTTGTTTTTGGTTTATATACCACATATCAGTGAAATCACATGGTTCTCTACTTTTTCTGTCTGACTTATTTCACTCAGCATTACTCTCTCAAGATCCATCCATGTTGTCACGAATGTTTCTATATCATCTTTTCTTACTGCCGAATAGTATTCCATTGTGTATATATACCACAACTTCTTTATCCATTCATCTATCGAAGGACATTTTGGTTGTTTCCATGTCTTGGCCACCGTAAACAAAGCTGCAATGAACATTGGAGCACACGTGTCTTTATGGATAAATGTTTTCAGATTTTTTTGGGTAGATACCCAGTAGAGGGATTGCTGGGTCATATGGTAATTCTATTTGTAATTTTTTGAGGAACCTCCACACTGCCTTCCATAGCGGCTGTACCAGTCTGCATTCCCACCAATAGTGTATGAGGGTTCGTTTTTCTCCACAGCCTCTCCAACACTTGTTACTATTTGTCTTGTTGAAGATAGCCATTCTAACTGGGGTGAGGTGCTATCTCATTGTGGTTTTTATTTGCATTTCTCTGATGATTAGTGATGTTGAGCATTTTTTCATATGTCTATTTGCCATTTGTATGTCCTCTTTGGAGAAATGTCTCTTCAGGTCATCTGCCCATTTTTCAATTGGGTTGTTTGTTTTTTTGTTGTTGAGTTTCATGAGTTCCTTGTATATTTTGGATATTAGCCCCTTATCGGAGGCACTGTTTGCAAAAATCTTCTCCCATTCAGTTGGTGGCCTCTTTATTTTGTCGATGGTTTCTTTTGCTGTGCAGAAGCTTTTAAGTTTCATATAGTCCTATTCATTTATTTTAGCTTTTACTTCCCTTGTCTTTGGACTCAAATTCATAAATTGCTCTTTGAACCCAAGGTCCATAAGTTTAGTACCTATGTTTTCTTCTATGCAGTTTATTGTGTCAGGTCTTATGCTTAAGTCTTTGATCCATTTTGAATTAACTTTGGTACATGGTGACAAATAGCAGTCCAGTTTCATTCTTTTGCACGTGGCTATCCAATTCTCCCAGCACCATTTATTGAAGAGGCTGTCTTTGCTCCATTGTAAGTTTTTAGCTTCTTTGTCAAAAATTATCTGTCCATATTTATGTGGTTTTATTTCTGGGTTCTCAATTCTATTCCATTGGTCTATGTGTCTGTTTTTCTGCCAATACCATGCTGTTTTGATGATTGTAGCCCTGTAGTACAAGCCAAAGTCAGGAAGTGTGATACCTCCATTATTGTTCTTTTTTCTTAAGATTGCTTTGGCTATTCGGGGTCTTTTGTGGTTCCAAATAATCTGATTATTTTTTGTTCTATTTCTTTAAAATATGCCATTGGGATTTTGATGGGGGATTGCATTGAATCTGTATATTGCTTTGGGTAATATGGCCATTTTAACTATGTTGATTCTTCCAATCCATGAGCACGGAATGTCTTTCCATTTCTTTGTGTCTTCTTCAATTTCTTTCAAGAATGTCTTATAGTTTTCAGCATATAGGTCTTTCACATCCTTGGTTAAGTTTATTCCTAGGTATTTTATTCTTTTTGCTGCAATTGCAAAAGGAATTGTTTTTTGTATTTCTTTTTCTGAGATTTCATTGTTAGTATATAGGAAGGCAATGGACTTTTGTGCGTTGATTTTGTAGCCAGCAACTTTACTGTATTCGTTGATTGTTTCTAGAAGCTTTTTGGTGGAGTCTTTAGGGTTTTCTATATATAACATCATGTCATCTGCAAAGAGTGATAATTTAACTTCTTCATTCCCAATTTGGATGCCTTTTATTTCTTTCTCTTGCCTGATTGCTCTGGCAAGGACTTCCAACACTATGTTGAAAAGCAGAGGTGATAGGGGACATCCCTGTCGTGTTCCTGAACGTAGAGCAAAGGGCTTCAGTTTTTCTCCATTAATTATGAGATTAGCAGAGGGCTTGTCATATATGGCCTTTATTATGTTAAGGTATTTTCCTTCTATACCCATTTTATTAAGTGTTTTAATCATAAATGGATGTTGTATCTTGTCAAATGCTTTTTCTGCATCAATTGATATAATCATATGATTTTTGTCCTTTATTTTGTTTATGTGATGTATCACATTGATGGATTTGGGGATGTTGAACCATCCTTGTGCCCCAGGGATGAACCCCACTTGGTCGTGATGAATAATCTTTTTAATGCATTGCTGTATTCGATTTGCTAGAATTGTATTTAGGATTTTTGCATCGGTATTCATTAGAGATATTGGTCTGTAGTTTTCTTTTTGTGTGCTGTCCTTACCAGGTTTTGGTATCAGGGTAATGTCGGCCTCATAAAATGAGTTAGGGAGTACTATCTCTTCTTCAATTTTTTGGAAGAGTTTGTGCAGAATTGGTATTAGATCCTCTTTGAAGGTTTGGTAGAATTCACTAGTGAAGCCATCTGGTCCCAGACTTTTGCTTTTGGGAAGGTTTTGGATGACTGATTCAATTTCGTTACTGGTGATCGGTCTGTTTAGATTTTCCAGTTCTTCATGGTTCAGCCTTGGAAGGCTATATGTTTCTAAGAACTTGTCCATTTCTTCTAGGTTGTTGAATTTGGTGGCATATAGTCCTTCATAGTATTCTTGGATGATCCTTTGTATTTCTGTGGTGTCCGTGATAACTTCCCCTTTTACGTTTCTGATTTTGTTAATCAGTGTCTTCTCTCTTTTTATCTTAGTAAGTCTAGCCAAGGGTTTGTCAATTTTGTTAATCTTTTCAAAGAACCAGCTCTTCGTCAAATTAATTTTTTCTATTGTTTTTTTTGTTCTCTATTTCATTTAGTTCTGCTCTAATTTTTGTTATTTCCTTTCTTCTGCTGACCTTGGGTTTTACTTGTTCTTCTTTTTCTAGTTCTTTAAGGTGTAACATGAGGTTATTTATTTGGGAGTTTTCTTATTTCTTGAGATAGGCCTGTAATGAGATAAATTTCCCTCTTAAAACTGCTTTCGCTGCATCCCAAAAATTTTGGTAGGATGTATTTTCATTGTCATTTGTTTCTATGTATCTTTTGATCTCTCCTCTAATTTCTTCTTTGACCCAGTCCTTCTTTAAAAGTATGTTGTTTAATCTCCATGTATTTGTGTTTTGTCCCACTTTCTTTTTACAGTTGATATCGAATTTCAAAGCCTTGTGATCAGAGAATATGCATGGTATGATTTCAATCTTCTTAAATTTGTTGAGACTGATTTTATGTCCCAATATATGGTCTATCCTTGAGAATGTTCCGTGTACACTAGAAAAGAATGTATAGTCTGATGTTTTAGGATGAAGTGCTCTATAAATGTCAATTATGTCCATTTCATCTAATGTGTCATTTAGGGCTGCTATTTCGTTATTTATTTTCTGTTTGGATGATCTATCCATAGCTGTCAATGATGTATTTAAGTCCCCGAGTATAATTGTGTTTTGGTCAATTTCTCCCTTTAGTTCTGTTAGTAGTTGCTTGGCATATTTCAGTGCTCCCTGATTGGGGGAATAAATATTGATGACTGTTATGTCTTCTTGTTGTATAGTCCCCTTAACCATTATGAAATGTCCATCTTTGTCTCTTGTTATCTTTTTCACCTTGAAGTCTGTTTCGTCTGATATCATTATGGCTACACCTGATTTTCTCTGGGTACCATTTGCTTGGAGTGTCAATTTCCACCCTTTCACTTTGAGTCTATGCTTGTGCTTGTAGCTGAGATGTGTCTCTTGGAGACAGCATATGGTTGGGTTTAGTTTTTTGATCCAATCTGCTACTCTGTGCCTTTTTATTGATGAGTTCAGTCCATTTACATTTAGGGTGATTATTGATATGTGAGGATTTCCTGTCATTCTATCTTTAGTTTTCTGGTAAGGCTGTGTCTCCATTGTTTCTTTGCCTTTTTGTTGTTGTCTATTATTTCTGTGTGGTAGTATTCTATGATGTTTCCCTCTGTTTCTTCTTTTATTTCAGTATATATTTCAATTCTGGATTTATTTTGAGTGGTTACCCTTAAGTTTATGTAAAAGAAAGTTTGATATTTAGAGTATTCCATTTTCTTCAGCACACTTACTTTCTCCATTCCCATATTCCGGTTCAGGCCTTTACTCTCCCCCTTTTTGAGTTTTGGTTGCCACAAATTGTCCCTGTTGGTGGTGGTCGAATAGCCTCCTTTAGTATTTCTTGTAGTGCAGGTCGTGTATTAGAAAATTCCCTCAGCTTCTGTATGTCTGGAAAGGTCTTTATTCCTCCTTCATATGTAAAGGATATCTTTGCTGGATATATTATTCTTTGCTCATGATTGCTCTCTTTCAATAGTTTGAATATTTGGTTCCACTCCCTCCTGGCTTGTAGAGTTTCTGCTGAAATATCTGATGATAATCTAATGGGCTTTCCTTTGTAGGTTACCGTCTTCTTTTTCCTGGCTGCCTTGAGGATTCTTTCTTTGTCGTTGATTTTAGACAGCTTCAATACAATGTGCCTTGGAGAAGGCCTGTTGGGATTGAGGTAATTAGGTGTTCTATTTGCTTTTTGGATTCGAGGGTCCAGTTCTGTCCACAAATTTGGGAAGTTCTCATCGACAATTTGTTTGAATATATTCTCTGTTCCCTTCTCTCTTTCTTCTTCTTCTGGTATGCCCATTATTCTTATATTGCTCTTTCTGATAGAGTCAGAAAGTTCTTGTAGAGTTCTTTCATTTCTTTTAAGTCTCAAGTCTCTTTCTTCTTCTATCTGTGTCATTTCCAGGTTTCTATCTTCGATGTCACTGATTCTTTCCTCCATCTGGTCAACTCTACTACCTAAGCTGGTTATTTCATTCTTAATTTCTTTTATTGAGTTCTTAATCTCCAGAAATTCTATTTGGTTCTTTTTTAAAATTTCAATCTCTTTCGTAAAATGCTCATGCTGTTCTTTGATTGAGTTTCTGAGTTCATTTAACTGCCTATCTGTGTTTTCTTGTATCTCGTTGAGTTTTTTCAGAACTGCAATCTTGAATTCTCTGTCATTTAAGTCACATATTTCTGTATCTTTAAGTGCCTTCTCTGGAGATTTTTCACTTTCTTTCTGAGCTATCTTGTTGCCTTGGTTATTCGTGGCGATTACTGGTTTACTATTTCTCTTCCTAGACATCTACAGGAGTGACTTCTGCAACAGGTTGTTAGGAAGAGGTCTTTCTTTTGTTTTCCAGTACTTGTTGGTAGAATGTTTTATTATTTCTCCAACTGCAATTTATTTTTCTTCTCCCACACGGTAGTGCTATGTTTTCTCTGCACTATTCCTGCTTCTCACACAATGGGGGGATTCCCTGGGAGACGGGCTTCTCCTCTGTTAATAGTTCATCTAGGTCACAGGGCGCAGTGTTCCGGTGGGTATGCGGAGAGCTTTTGATGTTCCAAAGCTCTTCCAGCTCCTGATTCAGAGCCCGTATGTTTCAGCAGTTCTGTTTACTCCTGCAGGGATCTGCCCAGATAGGTGGGGTCAGGGACGGGGTAAGTTGTGAGAGGTGGCCCAGAGCAATGGCGGGGACCACCACCACAGCCGCTCCTGCTTCCAGAGCTCCCTCCCCTTTGCCGGAACTAGTTGGGCTGTGAATTTGTGTCTGCGGTCCACAGTTCTCAAAACAGCAAATTTTCTGTTGTTTTGATCTGACACTGCTACTGTTTCGCTTTTAGCACCAGGTAGGTGGGGGCGGGGCGAGCTCTGGGAGGGGAGGGATGGGGCGGCTAGTCTCAGTGCCTAAGGCTCCGTTCTCTGCTCGGCGGTGAGGGCTTAAACCACCGTTTTCAGCCTTTTTCCCTCAGTCTTTTCTCCGAGGTCTCTGCCGTGAGCGTTGGGTTCAGCCGTGTTATATGCTGTCCCCTCAGCCCTGTGGAGCCCTGGCGGAGCCCTAGCAGTCTGAATTCTTCCCTCACTCGCAGCTGCGGTAGTTCCGGGAAGCAGCGAGCTCGGCGCACTGAGCTGGGTCTGCGTCCTGCGCCCGCGCGGCTCCGTCTCCGCCCACTTCTCCCTTCTGTCCTCCCTCCACTTGCGTGAATCTCCCACCTGTAGGTGATTTCAGTCGGTAGTGGGCCTCTTCGTCTTGCCTATCTGCTGTGCAGGGAGTCCTTTGTGGAGTTTTTGTTGTTCGATTCTTTGTAAATTCCAGGGGAGCTTTACAGAGGCTCACCTCATGCCGCCATTTTTCCGGAACCTTAAAATAAATATTATTGTCATAATTTTGTTTGTAATACTTAAATTTTAGAAACATTTCCAAAATATATGCATACTGTGGGAGGCAGAATAATGACCCCCAACGATGTCCACATCCTAATCCCTAAAGCCTATGAAAATGTGTGTTGCAAGGCAAAGGGGGATTCAGGTTGCGGATGGAATATGCAATGTTTTAGTGAAGGTGGCTCTCTTCTGTGCTATACCTAAGCCAATGAATGAAGGTTTATTTGTCATTCATCAAAAACAGGAAACATTTTCATTTCTGATCAGTTGACCTTAAGATAGGGAAACTTTCTTAGAAGATTCAGATGGACCCACAGGGGTGGTTTAAATGTGTAACAGGGAAGCAGAAGAATCAATCTCAGGGCAATGTGTTTTGAGAAAGACTTGACTGGCATTGATGACTTTGAAGAAGAAGGAAGGGGCTTTGAGCCAAGGAGTGTGAGCAGCCTCTAGAAGCTGGAAAAGGCAAGAGAATTGATTCTCCTCTAGACCTCCAGAAAGGAACACAGCCCTATTGACTCCTTGATTTTAGTATAATGGGACCCATTTATCTCCATGTTTGGAAGATAAAATACATTTGTGTTTTTTAAGCCAACAAATTTGTGGTAATTTGTTACAGTGGAAAACAATGCACATACTTTATGACCTAGTAATTCCACTCCGAGCAGAAATGTGCTGAATGTACATTTCAGCAGGAGAAATGTAGTAGAATGTTCAAGTAGTACTATGTATAATACTCCATACCTGGAAATTATTGAAATGCCCATCAGAAACAAAACAGATAAATATGTTCTGATACACTCCACAATACTATGCAACAGTAAAAGTGATCTATCTACATCTACATGCACAAATATGGATGACTGTCACAAACATGATGTTAGCAGAAGAAACCATACACAAAACACATATGGTATAAGTCTACTTGTACAGAGTATAAAAAGACACAGAAGTAATCTATTACGTTAGACGTTGGGGTAACCATCAAGATTATCTTTGATTGAGTTAGTGACTGAAAGGGGATATGCTTGTAATATTTTGTTTCTTGATTTGAGTGCTTGTTACATGTGTTGAATGTGTGAAAATTTATTGAGCTATACACTTTTATGCATTTTTGTGTGTACAAGTATGTTATACTTGACTAAAAATAAAGAACATGTCTCAAACAATATATCATTGTCCACAAGAGCTCTGCAATGTGGTCCATGTGGAAGATGCTTGGTCTCAGTGCCGGTGAGCTGGGGAGTCAGACCTAGAACTTGTGATTGGATGACTTTCCATTACTCTGGTCTGACTTCTTCCCTGTCATGCATCAGATTAGAGAAAGTTTCTGTGGTACTAGTTTTTTATTTGCCTGAAAAACATTATGATTGATAGAATTCACAAATATCTAATGCAATCTTGAAACGCTCATAATAAAGACATGCACTAGTAACAAAACAGTTTGATTTATTTCTGCAAATAATGTATTTCTATGTTATTTAGTGTGGCATGTTATTTTAAGCAGCAATACCAGTTGTCATGATTCAAGTGCCAGTGTGTTGAAGATACTCCTGGAAGGAGATTTATTTGAATATGCTTAGTGGTGTGATATTAGGAAAATTTAATTTGGGCAATGCTTCAGAATGCCATTTGTTGGAAAAATCTGTTATAATGAGTGTAGTCTGTCCTCCTCAATAGGATATGAAGTGGTCTCTTGTCTAAATCTTAAGATTCTAGTTCTAGCTCTTCTATCAGCCAGCCATGTGAGCTTGGGAAAGTAATTTATACTTTTTCCCACTATCTGATAATCAAAAATATATGCTCATATTACTCTTATGCATTAAACACAGGCTTTGCCTCCAAGTTGTAGTTAGAGGCAGCAAAAATATGATTTTAGAAATGGAGCCATTAGTTAGGGTATAAAATTTTGGAGTTAGACAAATTCTAGCTTTGTTCTGACTGGCCGTGTCACCGGGGGCTTATTAACTCTGAAAGGGCTGTTGAGAGGCTGCCACCATATGTTTGGCACATAGGAAGAGCTAACTTAATAAATATTAGTTGCAGGGATTATGACATTTATGATTTGTTATGTGTCCCAGTTTTTTAAGGTTCTGAGCAAATATTGATGTTGAAGGAGTATATAACTTCATTACTTGATGTAATATTCATGGGCAAATTAAACCCTTATGGCAGTAAATGTGAGTACATATAAAATTCCTCCTATAAAACTACCTCTGAGTGATGAATTTTTATTACAAATATTCCAGATATGCAGTTGTCATGCAGGGTGTCATGTAGGGTCTCTGGTCCCACTTCCCACATAAAGATGCAGGACATGGTGAGGGCAAAAAGGAACACCCACAGAACCATAGCTAGGGGAGTCATATCACTATATTCTCGCTGGCTTCTGGGTTGGAGACACAGGAAGCAGGAGCCACAAGATCCGCAATCTGCTATCCGCCATCCGCTTCTCTGCCAACCAACCAACCCTCTAGCGTAGCCACAGCAGTTATACCTGGCTTATGGTCAACCGGTTACAGCTGATGGCCAACCAGTCACAGCTGATGGCCATCTACCACCCGAGCCAGCACCCCTCCATGTGTGGCCGAGAGCCCAGAAACTGCTCTCTGGGACTCCGTCCCCACACAGTGAAGTATAGAGAATAAGAAAATGAACAACTCTATGCTGGCTATCTAGATTTAATAATTTCAAAATTTTGCCGTATTTGCATCCATTTTTTAAAAGAAATGAAAGTATTGTAATTACATTTGAAATTTCCTGTCCTCAGACCTATTTATCTTCACCCCTCCTGAGATATGACTCTGCTGTAGTTTTGTGTTATTCTTAGTCATATTTTTATATTTTGAGTAGATGTCTATGCCTCTGTAAGCAAATATTACATAAATGATCTATGGTATATATCATCCTGCAAGTTGATCTTTTTGTTCAGATATATTTTAGAGATTTATCTGTGATGTATATAGTCCATATGCTATTTCACAGTATATTTATTTTAAATGCTGTATAGTATTTTATTTTTGAGTATATCACAATTTATTTATCTGTTTTCCTCTTAATGGGTATTTGGAATATTACCAAACAAGCAATGCCACAACAAACATGTTGCTTTTTGATATACGAGTAGGCTAGAGTTTGTCTATATATCTAGAAACAGCTGAATCCAATTGGTAGTTTTACCAGTTTATACTTAGAAATACAGTGGTACCTCGGTTTTCAAATGTCTCCATTGACTAACATTTTGGTTTATGAATGCCGTCAACCCAGAAGTAAATGCTTCAGTTTTCGAACACGACTCAGAAGTCGAACATGTCACACGGCTTCCACTGAGTGCAAGATCCTGAGGCCTAGCTGTCGGCTAGTTTTGAATGTTTCAGAACTCGTGGATTACATTAGAAAACCGACATACCACTGTATGTGAGAGTTCCTGTTGCTTCACAGTCTTTCTAACACTTGGTAAGACTCACCTGTGCCAGTCACATTCATGGGTGCAAGAGGATACTTATTTTTAATATGGATTTGTTTCTGTCTGATCCTGCCATAGATGTTAAATCTCTGAGCCCTGGATATTCTTCCAGCAAATGCCTTTTTGCTTAAGAGAGCCAGAGTCAGTTTCTCTTGCTTGTTATTTGTGTCCCCATCTTTTGTCCTTGCTCAGATTTCTCTCAGTGGAGCTAGAAATCCTAGGGTTTAGCTTATGCCTGTGTCTGTCACACAGCATGGAGGAGGCTAATGCCCGTGGTTCAGTCACAGATTCCTCCTTCCTTGAGAATAGTGTGGTCTAATGAAGGTAGGTGGGAACCGCTTATGCTCCTGGCCTGTCTGCTTCTTGCTAACTGCTAACATAGTACCTGCTCAGAAAGGGTCCAGTGAGATAAATTTTTTTCCAGATATATGAGAAAAGCAGAAAGTCTTGCTGAGAAAAGGGATTTAGAAACAGGAAAAATAGACTGTTAGCAGAGAAAGTACTATGTCCATTCTTTCCCCTGTCAGCTTTTCTCTTATACTGGACGACTATAAGTACACCATTTCAAAATGACCAAAAAAAAAAAAAAAAAAACATTTTATGTATACAAAACAGTGTATTTTGTATATCAGTTATGGAGCATAATAGCAGAAAGATACACCTGTAAAGCCAATATTCAACTGAAGAATGAAAACATCATGACACTATTAATTTTCCTCTTTGACTGCTATACTGAATTTATTATACATGCTGTCGAAGTGAGCACAATGCTAAATTTTGTGCTGATCATTTCCTTGCTTCTTCAAAATAATTTGCCACATAAGAATATATGTATTTAAGGTACATATTGAGTGCTTTTGCTTGGTTTAGTGTTTTACAAATGTAGTCTTCTGGTTTGCTTTATTCATTCAACATTATAGCTAATATTTATGTTCTTATGTAGTTACAGCTGATTCATTTTCACTATGTAATGTTACATTATTTGAATATAACACACGTTATTTTTTTTCAGATTCCTGTAAATAAATATTTGGATTTTTTTTCCCCAATTTTTTCTTCCCATTAATAGGAACATGTTTCCTAATGGAGTGTAATTGCTGGAGTCCTGGGATCATGGGATTTGCTGGAACATCTTCAACTTTCAAATTTATGCCAAATTGTTGTTTTCCAGTGGCTGAACCAGTTAATTTTCTGTCAGCAGAGTATGAGAATTCCCATTAGACCTCAACCTGGCCAATATCTAGTCTTGTCAGAGTTCTTGACTTTTGCTACTCGAATGGCCAAGAATTGGTATCTCATTGTGGTTTCAGTCTTTATTCCCCTGATTACTAAGAAGGTTGAGCAACTTTTCATAAATTTCTGTGTGAAATACTTATTAATAGTTTGCTCTTTTTCCCTCTGTATGGATTGTTATATCTGACTACTATTGCTAATAAAAACACTGCATTACAAGCCATCCCCAAACTCATTGTTTTAAAACAGCATACATTTATTTGCACATTAATTAATCTTTAGGTGATTTGTGATTGGAGCGATCTAGGCTGAGCTTGCCTGGGTGGTTTTAAAAGGCTTCAGACTATTGGTGAGCTGGGCTTGGCTGCAGGCTGTGAATAATGCTCAGGTATGCTCTACCTGTGTTCATTCTGGTGCCCGCTCTGAAGGAGCAAAGGTTACGTAAGGTATGCTCTTTTAAAGGTGGATAGTTGTAGTGCAGTGAGGTCTAGACTAACTACACAAGCACCTTTTAAGCCTCAGCTCACCTTGCATCTGCCATTGGCCAAAGCAAGTCATAGGCCAAGGCCAAGTCAAGTGTATTCAGTCCAAATGGAGCCATGGCAAGAGTCAGTATGTCTTGTTCTGTTACAGGAGAGTCAAGAATTCTTACTGAGGAAAGGTAAGGGATGGAAAAGATATTTCATGTTAACAGTAACCAAAGGAAAGCAGAGTGGCTATACTTATATTAGACAAAATAGACCTTAAGTCAAAAATTGTCATAAGAGACCAAGAATGATAAAAGGGTCAATCCAGCAGGGTTGATATAACAACTATACATATATATGTACCTAACATAAGAGCACCTAAATATATAAAACAAACACTGACAGAACTGAAGGAGGAAATAGACAACAATAACAGTAATAGTAGGTGTCATGCAGGGTCTCTGGTCCTACTCTCTACACAAGAATGCAGCATATGGTGAGGCCAAAAAGGAATACCAGCGGAGCCATGGATAGGGGTTCATACCACTATGTTCTCACCGGCGGCTGGGTTGGAGATACAGGAAGCAGGCTCCACATGATGTGCAATCCGCTGGCCACTTCTCTGCCAACCAACCCACCCCCTAGCGTGGCCACGGCAGTTATATCAGTGGCTAATGGCTAACAGGTAACAGCTGATGGCCACCTAGCCAAAGCAGATGGCCATCTAATAACTGAGCCAGCACCTTTCCACGTGAGGCCGAGAGCCTGGAAACTGCTCTCTGGGACTTTGTCCCCACAATAGGAGACTTCAATATCTGACTTTCAATACTGGATATAAGATCCAAACAGAATGTCAATAAAGATACAGAGGACTTGAAGAACACTATAGACCAAATGCATCTAAAAGACAAAAAAGAACATTCCACTCAACAGCAGAAGAATATACATTCTTTTCAAGAGCATATGGAAATTTCTCCAGGACAGGTCATAGGATCGTTCACAAAGTAAGTCTTAACAAATTAAAAAAACATTGTACCAAGTATCTTTACTAATCATATTAGAGTGAGCGGAGAAGTCATTAGAACATTGAAAATTGGAAAATTCACAAATGTGTGGAAATTAAATAACACACTTTTGAACAACCAATGGGTCAGAGGAAATGAAAAAGGACATTAGAAAATACCGCGATCAGATAAAAATGACAATACAACCTACCAGAACTTAATAGAATACAGCAAAAGCAGTGCTGAGATGGAAGTTTATTGTGATAAATGCCTATTAAAAAGAAGAAATATAGCAAATAAACAAGCTAAATTTATATCTTACGGATCTAGAAAAAAGAAAAACTAAGCAGAAGAAAGAAAATAAAAATTAGGGCAGAAATAAGCAAAATAGAAAATAGAAAAACCATAGAAAAAATCATCAAAACTAAGAGTTGATTTTTGAAAAGATAAAATATAAAGAATATAGCTGATAAACCTTTAACTAAATTAAGAAACAGAAAATTCAAATAAATAAAATCAGAATTGAGAAAGGAGATATTACAACTGATGCCACAGAAATAAAAAAGATCATAAGAGACTATCATGAAAAATTATACATCAACAAACTAGGTAACATAGAGGAAATGGGTAAATTTGTAGAAATATACAACCTACCAAGACTAAATCATGAAAAAAAATAGAGTCTGAACAGATCTATAATTGCTATGGAGATTGAATCAGTAATCAAAAACGCCCAAACATTTAGACAAGAATTAATACCTTTCTTTCTCAAATGCTCCCAAAAAACGGAAGAGAATACTTCCAAATTCATTTTAAGAGGCCAGCATTACCCTGATGCCAAAGCCAGACAAAGCTACCACAAGAAATAAAAAAATATAGGCCGATATCCCAGATGAATATAGATGGAAAAATCTTCAACAAAATATAAGCAAATTGTATCAGACAGCACATTCAAAAGATCATGACCAAATGGGATTTATCCCTGGTAAAAATCAATTAATGTAATACACTACATTAATAGAATCAAAGGTAAAAATCACATAATCATCTCAATAAATGCAGAAAAGCATTTGGCAGAAATCAAAATACTTTCACGATAAAAACTCTCAACAAAGTAGGAATAGAGGGAAAGTATCTCAACATAGTAAAGGCCATATGTGAAAAACCCACAGCTGATATCATACCTCCTCTGATAATGAAATTTTCATAATACCTTTATATTTCAGGGCTCACTCATCTGTTTCATTGGTCTGTTTGCCTATCACTGCACAAGTATCACACTGCCTTAATAACTGTATCTTAATAATAAGATGATAAGGTAAGTAATATCACATAGCTGTTCTTAGTTGTTTTTGTTTTTTTTATCTTTGGTATCTTCATTTTAGGAAAAGCTCGACAAATTCATGAAAGGTGATATTAGGATATTAACTAGTATTGCATTGATTTATAAATTAATTTCAGAATTGTTGCCATCTTCACAATATTCGGCCAATCTATCTCTTTATCTCATTTAAATTTTTTAACTCTTTTTTTGTTCCATGTTCTCTTCAGTGCCATCTTCCTATTTATTTGGAATATTTTTGACTATTCTAGTCTGAGTCTGTTTTGCTTCTCCAGCTTTCTTTTTTGGTATCAATGACTATATTTTAAAAACAACTTTATTGAGATATAATTTGGATACCACATGATTCACACATCTAAAGCACACAATTCAGTGCTTTTTAGTATATGTACAGTCATACAACCATTCCTGCAATCTAATTTTAGAACATTTTGTCCTCTCTGAAAGACAATACCTATTAACAGTCACTTCCATTTCCTACCCCTGCCCTCCAGGCCTAAGGAAATAATCTACTTTCTATCTCTATAGATTTACTTAATTTGGACATGGCATGTAAATGGAATCATACAATATGTGGACTGGCTTCTTATAATGTTTTCAAGGTTCATCTATGCCTCAGGGTATTATTTCTTTTTGTTTCTGAATAGAATTCCATGTTATGTATATACCACATTTTGTTTCTCCATTCATCAGTTGATAGACTTTGGGTTGTTTTCACTTTATGGCTGTTATGAATAATGCTGCTATCAACACATGTGCACAAGTTTTTCTGTAGACATATGTTTTTATTTCTCTTAAGAATATGCTTAGGAGTGGGATTCCTGGTTCATTTTGTTTAACATTTTGAGGAACTGCCAAACTGCTTCCCAAAGTGGCTGCACCATTTTACCAGCAATGTGTGAGGGCTCCAGTCTTTACATAGTCTTGTTACTGTCTGTCTTTTATTATAGCTATCTTAATGGATGTGAAGTGGTATCTTGTGTTTTTAAATTTTCATTTCCATAATGATTAGTGATGTGCTTATTGGCCATTATTGGGTTTATTTTTAGAACATCAGTCTATTCAGTTGGTTTTGTATGTCTGTCCTTATGCCAGTACCATACTGTCTCAGTTACTGTAGCTTTGAAGGAAGTTTTGAAACCAGGAAATCCTCTAATTTTATTCTTTTTTTAATGATTGTTTTGGCTAACCTGAGTTCCTTACGTTTCTATATGACTTTTAGGATCAATTTATACGTTTTTGCAAAAAAGCCAGCTGGGATTTTGTTGAACCTGTACATCAGTTTGGGAAATAATTGCTATTTTATTTTGTTTTGTTTGTTTATTTTGTTCTTTAGGTTCCATATATAAGTGAGGTCATATGGTATTTGTTTTTCTCTGTCTGATTTCTTTCACTTAACATAATACCCTCTAGGTCCATCCATGTTATCACAATTTTAGAATTAAATTTTCCAACCCATGAACAGGAATATCATTCCATTTATTTACTTCTTCATTTTTTTATTTTTTATTAAATTTATTGGTGGTGACACCAGTTAGTAAAATTATCCACAATACTTCATCTATATATTGCATTGTATGTTCACCACCCAAAGTAAGTTCTCTTTCCATCACCATATATTTGGCCCCCTTTACCCTCTTCTACTACTTCTGCCTTCTCCCCTGCCCCTCTGGTAACCACTAAACTGTTGTCTGTGTGTCTGAGTTTTTGTTTGTTTCTTAGTTTGTTGCTTTCAGTTATATATCCCACATATGAGTGAAATCATTATGGTTCTCAGCTTTTTCTAAGTTATTTTGCTTAGCATGATAATTTCAAGATCCATGCATGTTGTTGCAAATGGCAGTATTTCATCTTTTTTTATGGCCGAGTATATATACCACATCTTTATCCAATCATCTATCGAAGGACACTTTGGTTGTTTCCATGTCTAGGCCACAGTGAATAATGCTGCAATGAACATAGGGGTACATATAGCTTTGTGGATAAATGTTTCCAGATTTTTTGGGTAGACACCCAGAATAGGGATTGATGGATCATATGGTAACTCTGTTCTTAATTTTTTGAGGAATCCATACTGTTTCCCATAGTAGCTGTACCAATTTACATTCCGACTAGCAGTGTATAAGGGTTTCTTTTCCCCACAACCTCTCCAACACTTGATATTACTTATATTGTTGATAATAGCCATTCTAACATGTGTGAGGTGGTATCGTGTGGTTTTGATTTGCATTTCCCTAATAGCTAGTGAAGTTGAGTATCTTTTCATATGTCTGTTGGCCATTTGTATGTTCTCTTTGGAGAAATGTCTGTTCAGGCCCTCTGTCCATTTTTTAATTGGGTTGTTTGTTTCTTATTGTTGAGTTTTACAAGTTCTTTATATATTTTGGATATTAGCTTCGTAGTGGAGGTGTTGTTTGTAAATGTCTTCTCCCATTCAGTTGGTTGCCTCTTTCTTTTGTTGACGGTTTCTTTTCTTTGCAGAATCTTTTTAGTTTGATATAATCCCATTCATTTCTTTTTGTTTACAATTCCCTTGCCTTTGAGGTCGAAGTGATATAATCTCTAAACCCAAGGCCCATAAGTTGAGTACCCATGCTTTCTTCTATGCAATTTATCGTTTCAGGTCTTATGTTTAGGTCTTTGATCCATTTTGAGTTAATTTTGGTATTTGGTGACAGATAACAGTCTGGTTTCACTCTATTTCATGTAGCTTTCCAATTTTCCCAGCACCGTTTATTGAAGAAGCTTTCTTTTTTCCATTGTATGTTTTGGGCTCCTTTGTTGAACATTCTCTGCCCATATATGTGTGGGTTTATTTTTGGTTCTCAGTTTTGTTCCTTTGGTCTGTGTGTCTGTTCTCCTGCCAGTACCATGCTGTTTTTATTATTATTGCTTTATAGTAGTATAAATTGAAGTCAGGGAGTGTGACACCTCCAGCCTTGCTTTGGCTATTTGGGGTCTTTCGTTATTCTATACAAATTTGATGATTTCTTGTTTTATTTCTTTAAAAAATTCCATTTTGATGGGGATTGCATTAAATCTGTATATTCCTTTGGTTAATATGGTCATTTTAATTATATTGATTCTTCTAATCCATAAACACAGAATATCTTTCTTTGTTTCTTCTTCAGTTTCTTTTAATAATGTCTTGAGTTATCAGTGTATAGGTTCTTCACATCCTTTGTTAAGTTTATTCCTAGATATTTTATTCTTTTAGTTGCAATTGCAAAAGGAATTGTTTTTTCATTATTAATATATAGGAACTCAATAGAGTTTTGTACATTGATTTTTTATCTTGCAACTTTACTGTATTTGTTTATTTTTTCTAATGTTTTCTTTTGGTGGAATCTTTATGGTTTATTTATATAAGGAATCATGTCTGCAAAAAGCGACACTTTGACTTCTTCATTTCCAATTTGGATGCCTCTTATTTCTTTCTCTCACCTGATTGCTCTGCGAGGACTTCCCATGTTATGTTGAATAACAGTGGGGAGAGGGGCATCCTTGGCTTCTTCCTGATCATACAGAGAAAGCTTTCAGTTTTTCACTATTAAGTATGATATTAGCTGAGGGTTTGTCATATATGGCCTTTATTATATTGAGGTACTTTCCTTCTATACCCATTTTATTAAGTGTTTTAAACATAAATGGATGCTGTATCTTGTCAGATGCTTTATCTACATTATTTGAAATGATCATATGATTTTTATCCTTTAGTGTGTTTATGTGGTGTATCACATTGATTGATTTGCATATATTGAACCATTCTTGTGCCCCTGGAATTAACCCCACTTGATCGTGATGTATAATCTTTTTAATGTTTTGTTGTATTCAATTTGCTAGTATTTCGTTTAGGATTTTTGCATCTGGATTCATTAGAGATATTGGTCTGTAATTTTCTTTTGTGCTATCCTAACCAGGTTTTGGTATCAGGGTAATGTTGGCCTCATAAAATAAGTTAGGAAGTACTGCCTCTTCTTCAGTTTTTTGGAAGAGTTTGAGAAGGACAGATATTAAATCATCTTTGAATGTTTGGTAGAATTCACTAGTGAAGCCACTTGGTCCTGGACTTTTGCTTTTCGGGAGGTTTTGGATGATTATTCTAATTTCCTTACTGTTGCTCAGTCTATTTAGACTGATAGACCATTAATTTCTTTTTATAATGTTTTGTAGTTTTCAGTTTACAAGTCCTGCACTTCTTTTGTTAAATTTATACTTATTTTATTTTTTGATCCTATTATGAATGGAATTGTTTTAACTTATTCTTGGCTTATTTGCTTGTGTATAGAAATACAACTAATTTTTATACTCGTATTGATCTTATATTCTGCAACTTTTTACTAAACTCATTTATTAGGTCTAATGGTTTTTATAGTTGATTCCTTAGGAATTTACACATATAGTCATGCATCGCATAACAATATTTTGGTCAATGTTGGACCTCATATATCATGGGGGTCCCATGAGATTTTAATGGATTAAGAGCAAAAAATTGTTTGCAATCTGAAAGAAATGGCTAGATCTGACTATGATGTTGAATTTATTACTAGCTCTGGGTGGTTTAAATAGATGAGGAAGTGCAGCATGCTATCCACTTGTGTGCCCAGCGTTGGTGAGTGACCAAGAGGAGCAAGCTGGGAAGGAGGGTAGCCGCGGAGCCAGCCACCCACCTTCCCATACCTGCCCCTGCATACATATGCACATATACTCCAGTGCACAACTCATTTCTTGTCCTTCCATTTGTTTTTATCTTCTTTTCCTCCTAATCCTGCTCCCCTCCCTTTTATTATTTCTCATCTCAAATTTTAATTTTCTGGGTGTGTTTCAGTCTCTGCTCTCCCTTTCTGTCTTACCTCTCTCCCATCCTTTCTCCCTCTGCCTGACGTTGATTTTCTCTCCAGTGGCACCTCCCTCCTCAGCCTTCCCCTTGCTTTTTCATTCCACGCACAAGCACAAGATTGCGTGTGTGCATGCACACACATTTTTTATACTATATTATACCAGCTAGGTTTGTGTAAGTGCACTCTGTAGTATTCACACAACGTTGAAAATCACCTAATGACCCTTTTCTCAGAATTTATTCCTGTTGATAAAAGATGCATGCTGTACTAGATCATGAACAGAGACAGTTTCTTTTCTTTCTTTAGCATCGGGATGTCTTTTCTTTCTTTTTCTTGCCTAATTGCCCTGAGTAAAACCTCCAACACATTTTTAAATACAAATGGTGAGAGCAGACATCCTTATCTTGTTTGTGATTTTAGGGGGAAAGCTTTCAGTCTTTCATCACTGAGTATGATGTTAGTTTTAGATGTTTCATAAATGCTTTGTTAGATTTAGGAAGTTTCTTCTATTCCTATTTTGTTGTTGTTTTTTTCTAACTGTTTTATTAGTATTATTGAAGGGTATAACTTTTGTCAAAAGCTTTTTCTGTGTTTATTGATATCATCATGTGCCTTGTTCTTAATTTTCTTAATATAGTATACTACGTTAATTGATTTCCTAATGTTATACTAACCTTGCATTCCTGGTTATGTTGTATAATTTTTTTATATGTTTCTGGATTCAGTTTGCTTGTATTTTGTTGAAGATTTTCAAATCTATATTCATAAGGGGTATTGGTCTGTATTCTTTTGTTGTGATATCTTTTTCTGGTTTTGGAATCAAGGTAAAGTATTACTAAATCTACTGGTCTCAGAATGAGTAGGAAATATCCCTTGCTCTTCTTTTTCTGTGGGGTAGGTTGGAAATAATTTGTGAAGGATAGGTATTCTTTGATAATTTGGTGTAAGTCATCTGGTCTGGGCTTTTCTTTTGGGGAACTCTTAAAATTGCTACTTTTATCGCTTTGCTTATTATAGTTATTTTCAGGTTTTGTTTCTTCTTGAGTCAGTTTCAGTAATTTGTGTCTTTTTAAGAATTTAATCTAAGTTATCTAATTTGTCAGCATACAGTTTTCATTGTTTTCCCTTATAATCCTTTTGATTTCTAAAATCATTACTGATGTAACCTTTGTCATTCTGATTTTAGTACTTTAAATCTTACCTATTTGTTCTTGGTTTGTCTAGCTATAAGTACATCAGGTTTTGTTTATCTTATTGACTACACTTTAAATTGAAAAGGTTTTTAACTTTTTCATATCCAACTATATTTGTTTTACTTGTATTATTGTTCATAATTTCTTGTTCACTTGTTAGGGATTTTTTTTCTTCATTTATTTGTTTGAGCATCTTAAACGTATTTATTTAAAAATATATGTACTCCGATGTTCATTGTAGCTTTATATATGGTGGCCAAGACACGGAAAAAACCAAAATGTCCGTTGATAGATGATTGGATAAAGAAAATGTGGTATATGTACACAATGGAATACTACTCTGCCATAAGAAAAAATGAAATAGTGCCATTTGTGACAACATGGATGGATCTTTAGATTATTATGCTAAGTGAAATAAGTCACACAGAAAAAGTCAAGAACACTGATATGTGGGATATAAAACTGAAAGCAACAAAGGAACAAGACACACAAATAAAGAAACAAAAACTCATAGACACAGGCAATAGTTTAGTGCTTACCAGAGGGGAAGGGGGAAAGGGGTGGTAGAAGAGGGTAAAGGGGATCAAATATATGGTGATGGAAGGAGAACTGACTCTGGGTGGTGAACACACTATGTGATATATAGGTGATGTATTATAGAATTGTACACTTGAAATCTATGTAATTTTACTAGCAATTGTCACCTCAATAAATTTTAATTAAAAAGGAAAAATATTGATTAGTATTTTCTATTTTTTATTAAATTGATTGGCATGAGATTGGTTATTGGTTAGTAAAATTTTATAGGTTTCAAGTGTATAATTTTGTAATACATCATCTGTATATCACATTGTGTGTTCCCTACCCAGAATCAGTTCTTCCATCACCATATATTAGATTCCCTTTTTCCTCTTCTGCCATCCCTCTGTCCCCCTAACCCCCTGGTAACCATTATGCTGTTGTTTTTGTCTATGAGTTTCTGTTTGTTTGTCTTGTTCCTTTGCTGCTTTCAGTTTTATTTAGTATAAAACTGATCAGTATTTTCTGTAACTTAAATTTCATTAGGACTGAATTCTTCCCCCAGAAACTGATTCTATTGACTGTCTTTTTAGCACTTGATTTCTTTGTGTAGTTTTGAATTTTGACTTGCAAACACACTTTGAGTGGGAGGACTTTGTTTTCTCATCTATATGTGCCCACTTTCCCCTGGGTTTGTGGTTTTTGTGGTTGCTTTTGCCTAGTTCCCTGGGGCCCACCTGGTGAGGAATTAATGTTTGCTATTCCTGAAATCTTAGACTTGTAGCTACAGCACCAGGCATTTGTGGCCAAAGTTCAGTTTGGCTTCCATTCATGATTGGTGGAGCCTTCTGCCACCTCTTTGCTTCAAGGGTAAACCTGGCTCTAACACCCGTCTTGTTTGACCCTTTGACTCCTAACTTGCTCTGCCTTTTTCTTGCTTTGGAGCCCACCAGACTCAAAGCTTTAGCCTCACTTGCCACTTTGTGTTTAACTTGCTGCAGGTTAATAAAATTTATTTGGTGTATATTTTAATGACTTTGTTCTTTGTTTAGAGCAAAGGGGTGTCTCAAAGCAACGATATACAATGCCATCTTGGCAGGAAGTTCTCAAGAATGAATTTTTAGAAACTTAGTTGGCTTAAGTTTGGAGACCTCAGTGTGGATCAAATCACTTAAGAGGTACTGTCTGATAAGGAGATAGAGAGAAATGTTAATTTGTATTAACTACGAGATACTTCTGAGTGTAGTGTAAAATGTTCTAGAAAGAATTCGGACAGGTAGGCCTTAAAATAGACTTATCACACTTACTACTATGTTCATGTTCCCTGGGACCTATATCTTTGGTACTTCTGCTATAATGTGTGTGTGTGTGTGTGTCTGTGTGTGTGTCTGTGTGTGTGTGAGAGAGAGAGAGAGAAAGAGAGAGAGAGAGAGGAAGAAGGCGGAGGAGGAGGGGGGGAGGAAGAAGAACAGAAATATTTCTGATTATCCAATTTTATTATAGGTGCACTTGTGACAGAAAGGAGTCAGATTTGAAGATATATCTAGCAAGTAACTGTTTATAACATTTTTGTGTTTCAGACAACCCTACGTGGTACCCTTTGGGCCCTGAATCTTGGGATTTCCTGTGCCATTATGATGAACCATTGTTTAAGACATATCAGTACACAGTAATACATGATTGCTGCTCATTTGTTAAGATTCCAAAATATATACTAAGCTAACATTATTTTTTTTCATATGAGAGTAGGTGGCTGCTCTGATGTAAGTAAAGTGACAATACAAAAACCTATGGAGATAATCTCTGCATGAGGGACAGTGGTTTCTCACAGGAACTTTAGTATCAGTTTGTTACTTAGATCCTTGTATGTGGAAAGAGTTTGGTTAATGTACCTGAATGGTTAAGTCTCGTATAACTAAACTGACGGCGTAGCGTGGTGTTTAAAGGAAGGGCTCTCGAATTGTACTCCCTGGGTACTTTGTTGTGTAACCTTGGGCGAGTTACTTAGCTTCTCAGTGTTTCCTCATCTGTGAAATGGAGGTGATAATGGTTTTAAAAATGTTATGTTGTCACAAGTATTAAAAAGTATTAATTGAAAGTCTATATGTAGAGAAATTATGGCTATGACAGGTTGTATAAGAGAATTCAGGTAATGTGAGCTATTAAGAGGGAGCAGTAATTCATGCAGAAGTTGTCAAAATGCATTCAATTGTAATCACTTATTAATTTATTAAAAACTCCCACTACTGTGTATTATTAACATTGAGTATCAACTAGATAAATAAGTTTTAGCCTGGTAATATCTTTGAAACAGTGGGAAATCAATGTAATAATCAGATATTTATATTCAATATTTTGGTGCTAAGTTCACTTTAAATTCTATGCAACATCCTAGAAGTAGCTGAAATATCCCTTCATATTGCATTTTATAATCTGTTGGACATATTCTCCCTCCAGTGAACACCCTGTGAATTACCCATTTGTATTTCTTTAATGGCGTGCATTATATTTCCTGTTAATTTATGTATGTCTTATCCATACAGTAACTATATGATTTATTGTTTAAACTGGAACATTTTGAGGAGTGAAAGGCAGTGATATTAATAATTATGCAGGATGGGAGGCAGAAGGCAGAACTATCCTGGGTTATCCAGGCCATATGGCTACTTTATTTATCTCCCTTTCTAGAATATCTGATAAATCATCCTTATATTCTGCAGAGTACCTGTGACTGTTTTGATGATAATAGGTGATCAATAAATATTTTTGAAAGAATTACCAAAAAGCAACTGAACATAGGCAGACAGTGCATTATTTTTATTTATAGACTTCTTTAATTTGAAGTATTGAAACTGTTCATATGCTTTCTAAATAACAATCTAATTTATCTGCTTAATTAGAAGGTCAGGAAGACAGATGTTTGGCAATGTGCAAACAAAATTCTACTAACCATGAAGGGAAATCAACCTGATTAAGAGGATTAATTTGCAAAATCAATGCACTATTTCCAAATTTTCTGCAGAAATGTGAATCGTTTATATATATATTTATCAGTCTTGGTTTTTAAAATATAAAATATACTTAGAAGGTTATTTAATTAAAATCACTTAAAAATAATCTTGTCTATTATAGTTATTGCTTAGGTGTTGTTACAAAGCCAAAGTATACTGGGGTGCACCTCTGCCCAGCCACTGTTCACCCTTACTTCCCCTAGATGATATGTTTCTATAATGTGTTTTAGAAGCTGATGTTATTCTTTCTTGGCTCTCAAATTTTTAAGTTTCTTCAAAACTCAGCAAGGAGGCATGTGGCTGACTTGACATTTAGAGCCCCCTTGGGAGTACGTAATGTATCATGGACAATCAGAATAATGTATATCTTTTAATACTGTGCCAAGAATATCAGGTTGAATGTATATCAAAATAAGCATTCTAATTGGTTTGTTAGAACACATCCTGTGAATTAACATTTGAAAGAATTATATAAAACTTCCCTGCCAGTCTGTCTCTATGTCAGCCTGTCTACCAACTATCCAGCTAGCTAGCTAGCATCATCTACGTATCATCCACCTCCCTTGTATTATATTTGATGGAATGTTGTATTTGATTCCTTTTTTTGCCTGGAAGTAAAATCTTATATGGGCTGTTAGTATTGCTGTTTTGTTATTTCTATGTCTAAAGGGAATTCAATTGTTACTAAATTGTATTTTGAAACTTCTTAGTGTAAAATAATTTCATTTTTTCCCCAATACATAATATAAATTCAGGATTTCTTGTGTGTTTTTTTTAAAAAGCCAGAGTTATTGAGATAATTACCAGAAATTAGCCAAATAGATCACTTTAATGACGAGGAGAAAAACCTTCAATAGCCAGATGATTTCAGTTTGACAAGCCATGGGGTATTATTAGCTGTGAAATGCAAGCCAGCCTTGGCAGTGCTTATGTATGCAGTCATACTTTGCTAAAGGCATCAAGTCTAGGCTGTTCATTTGCATAGATGTTCAGAGTGTTACCAGGAGCTAGGCATGATAAATTGTATTTGCATTCTACAAAGTGAATGTGATGTTATTGAATTTGGTAGGTAAGTGCCTGTCTTAAGGACATTAATATCATCTGGCTAGAAGGAAATGGATATGAAGAAGTGGGTGGTTTGTTTGTTTGTTTGTTTGTTTGTTTTACATATGAAAGAAAAAGGGAAGGAGTTGTTCAGTTTGAGACCTATGCTCACTCGAGTCATACAGCATTCTGAAAGGAGTAATGTGTGGATGAAGAGCTAATATCCATTGGACTCAGGGGCTTTGAGGCGTCTCTGTAATTCATAGATATGCTTATGCTGTTCAGGGGCACAAACACATACTGAGAATCGGCTGTGAGTCAAGTACTGTCTAGACAATGGAAAATAAGGATCAGTGATTCACAATTCTTGTCATCAGGATGCTTACAGTCTAATAAAGGGAGACATACTACAAATAAAAAATGTAGTATAAACTGTTGAATGCTTGGCGAAGGTAAGTACGGGTACAGTGAATTTTAGGCAAGATACACCTAGTCCATTGGGAGCACAAAGTAAGCAAGGAAGCCTTTCCTCAAGGACGTGAAGTCTCTTTTAGTTGAATCATAAAGAATAAGTAAGAGTTAGAGAGGCTGAAAAGGGCAAGGTTGGTAATAGGGAGGGTATTCCGAGGCTGAGGGACCACCAAAGTACGGGACCGAGCAGCTGCAGGCCTGCAGTGTTCCAAAGGACTGCAAAACCTGTGGACTGACTGCAGCATATGACTGGAGGTGGTCAGGGAGTTAATAAGAATAGAGGGAGAAGATGAACTCAAGAAATATTTAGTACATTAAACATCAGCAGAACCTGGTGACAGAGTATGAGGTGTGATGTAAAGGATGAAAGGATGACATGATGGTAACTCTTAGGTCTCTGGCTCAGGTAAAGTCAGAGTTGCAATTAGCTCAGAAAGGTGTCTTTGAATTAGAAAAAGATGCATTTTCTTCCTGGCAGATGTAGTAACCCTGTGGCATGAGAAATGGCATGCGTGCAGAACCCAGGGTGGATTTCAGTTTCCATTTGCCCCTGGGCTTGGTGCTCTTGTGCAGTGCACAGTCTGAGCAACTGTAAGGGGCAGATATGGAAAATGGGTGGCCAATGGTGTCATTAGTGCCAACTAGGAAGAGAGTAGAACTGGGAGGCAGTGAGAGGGGTAATGATGCGCTCAGTTATGAATGTATTCAGTTGGTAGTATTTAAGATCATTTGTTTAGGTGGAAATATCAGGGAAGAAGTTGGATATATGATTCTAAAACACTGGAAACAATAGATGACTTAGATCATTAAACTTAATTTTAAACTACATGTTGATTGTAGTTAAAAGTATTCAAAGTGAACAAATGACTTTTTGAATTATAACTCCAATGGCACTTGTGTAGTACCAGTGGTTGTTTCTCCAAAGCTGTTAACCTGCTCTATCAAAAAACTCAGTCCAAATAGCTTTTTAAAGAATACCCACTACTGTTTATTAATGTACTGAAGAATGGTCATGATAACTTGGATTGGTAAGTTTTGTTTTATTTTCTTTGTTCCAGATTGCTGTGCTATGCCTTATATGATTAAGACCTCTTACCAAGAATACCTTGGCTTTGACACTTCTGGAGAGTCAGATCATGTGAGTACAGAAGCTGTGCAGGCAGATTGCAACAAAACCCAATTGCTTAGATCAGCTAAGTAAAAAATAAAAAAAAAAATTATGATAGATAAGAACAAAAAGATAATACCTGTTTCTTTGTTTTGTTTTTTTGATATAAGTTCTAGATGAGGTAGAACACTCATCTCTTTTCCCCATTCATTATTATACTAGGAGCTATAAAATCAACAGTGCAGTTCTTTTTTTTAAATTAAAGTTTATTGGGGTGACAACATAGAAACAACAGTGCAGTTCTTATATCAGCTAATTTATTAGGGTATTTATGGCAACCAATTACAAGTATTGAAAGCATGTTTCTTGATTTGTTTTTGTGATTCTAAAGGGACAAAAACCTCTCACCTCGTGGGAATATAAAATAAAGTGTAGGAAATATAGTCGGTAATATGATAAGAACTATGTATGGTGCCAGGTGGGTACCAGACTAGTCAGGGGGATCGCTTCTTAAATTGTATAAGTGTGTAACCACTATGCTGTACATCTGCAATTAATATAAAATAATACTGAATGTCAACTGTAATTGAAAAATTAAAAAAGGGGGGAATAAAGGGGAATAAGAGGTTCAGAGTTCCAGGTATAAAACAAGTCTTGGGGGTGTAATATACAGCATAGGAAATGCAGTCAGTAATATCGTGATAGCGTGGTATTGTGTCAGATGGTTGCTGGACTTATGGTGATCACTTCTTTAGCATAGGGAATATAATCAGTAATATGGTAATAACTGTGTATAGTGCCAGGTAGATACTGTTGAATAACTATGATGTACACCTGAAATAATATAATATTGTACGGTAGCTATATTTTATTTGTTTGTTTGTTTTTTGTTAGCTATATTTTAATAAAAATCTTAAAAAAGAAGAAATGAGCTATCTAGCCATGAAAAGACATGGAGAAAACTTAAATGCATGTTACTAAGTGAAAGAAGCCGATCTGAAAAAGCTACATACTGTGTAATTCCAACTCTATGACATATTGGAAAAGGCAAAACTAGGGTGACAGTAAGATCAGTGGTTGCCAGAGGTTATAGGGGGAGGGAGGGAGGAATAGGCAGAGCACAGAGGATTTTTAGGGCAGTGAAACTATTCTGTGTGATACTATAATCGTAGGTACATGTCATTATACATTTATCCAAATCCATACAATATACAACACCAAGAGTGAACCCTAGTGCCAACTATGGGCTTGGGTGATAATGATGTGTCAGTGAAGGTCCATTGTTTGTAACAAATGTCTCACTCTGGTAGGGGATGTAGATAGTGGGGACAGTTGGCATATGTGTGTGGGTAATATGGGAGCACTATATACCTTCCACTCAGTTTTGATGTGAACCTAAAACTGCTCTATAAAATAAAGTCTATTTAAAAAACAAACAACAAAACAACAACCAAAAAACCTCTCAACTTTTTATATGGCACTGTTTTGCAGAAAGACACTGAGGAGTGCTAAAGTGGCAATGAAACAGCCCAGCAGGAAGAGGAAGCTTAGTATGGATTCCAAAGAGCATTTGAATCAGGATGGATGCTTGGTAAGATGTCAGTTCCTAGACTCTTTCTTATAGTTTCTGCTCACTGTGGGAAATCACACTGTATTTGTATAGTGTATACCACAGTGGAGGTGTTTGTTCAGTCACTCCAAACTGGTTGGTTGAGTTTTATGTATAGTGGTATAGAATATAAGTATCATTACAGTCTAGCATATCTTAAAAGGCAGTCTTCATTTTAAAAGTGAAAGGAGACTTTTTCTTTTAGAAAAATAGAGGTCATTGATCATTGCCAAGTATGGGATGGAGATTGTGAACTCTAGAGGGCTGCATTTGTCAGGGTTGTCCAGAGAAGCAGAACTAGTAGGAGTAGTTGACAGTCCTGTCACAATCACTGTTCACAATTTCTGTCTCTGTTTGATAATGATGAATTATATGTACGTGTGTGTGTATGTGTGTGTGTGTGTGTATATATATATATATATGTTATATGCATATATATGAAGAGAGAAACAGAGACAGAGAGAGGCCGATTTATGTTAAAGAATTGACTTATGCAATCATGCAATCATGGGGGTTGGCAAGTCTGAAATCTACAGCTCTACAGGGCAGGTTGGCAGGCTGGAGACAGAAAAGAGTTGATGTTGCAGTCTTGAGTCCAGAGGCAGTCTGGAAGCAGAATTCCTCCTTCTTGGGTGAGGTCAGTCTTTTTTCTCATAAGGCCTTCAAGTGGTCGGATGAGGCCCATCCGTATTGTGGAGGGTAATCGGCTTTACTCAGAGTCTACTGTTTAAATGTTAATCGCGGCTAAAAAAACACCTCACAGTGACATCTCAACAGCTAGAGGCTATAATACGCATCATGCTTCTGGTGACCTGTGCTGTTTCCTTATGACAACTTTTTGTATTCCTACAAATTTCAAGGTGCGCAGAAGTGAACAAGGGACCTCTGTGGTGACTGTTTTGGGATTAGTGGGTCATTAGAGCATTCTCATTGTGACCCTCTCATGGGCTCTTATTATGAATTTGGGTGTAGATTTGGGGGTCTTCATGTGGGTTGTGGTTAGAAATTTACAAATTACAGTTGGTGAAATAACACAGTTTGGCACATTCTGTGGTTCAGTGCCAAGTTAGGAGTGGTTTGATGAACTCCAGACAGACGTTGAATGAGACATGTCAAGCGATAATGTGGATTGTGCTTGGTTTTGAGACATTAAATGTCAAGCTATAGAGCTGTTTCCTCAGGGTCAGCGGTTGATGTGGGGCTGAGGTCCAGTTCCCCTTGTGGTCCAGATTGGTTTTATCTCATTGACCAGTTCCATCAGATTGGAGTGCCCTAAATGTATCCCAGAGCGCTTGCTCTCTAAGGTGACTTGGAACAGACTTAGGAAGGCCTATATCTGTCTCAAGTTATGTGAGGATGCCATTCTTCTCAGCACTTCTGGATTGCTGCGTCATGCCCTCTGGGGAGACGGGGTGTTTGATGTGTTCCAAGTTATTTTTGGATAATGCTTCTCCAGTGGTAGTCTCTGGACCAGCAGCATCAGCATCACCTGGGGGTTTGTTAGAAATGCAAATCCTCCAGACCTTAGTGAATCAGACATACTGGAGGTGGGGCTCAGCAATTTATAGCTTACCAAGCCCTCCAGGTGATTTGGATACATGCTTATGTTTGAGAACCATTGTCCTAGAGAAATAGCTAGACATACACGTATCTTACCTATTATTAGTGCTATAGTTATAGTCCATAATGGCTGCTGCATATTTATGAAATGTTTTAGTGTAATATTTGAGGCCCTCTCCCTTCCTATCCAATGTATTTTTCTATCTTTTCTTAGTATCATTTCTCTTTAAATGATGACTTCCCTGTCTCAACCCTTCGGTTATCTTGCCCTACAACATTAACATTTAACCTGTCTCTTCTCTGTTGCCACAAATCCCAGTTTTCTCTTATAGCCCAACTTGGTTTCTGACTTAATGCTGATGCTTTTACCATTATGCAGTCCCACATTGCGATTTTCCCTTTTTTGAACTCCAGAGTGCTCAACACTTATCTAGGTGCTATTTTAGCATGGCTCCTTGCTTGGCTGGATTTCTAAAACTATCTGTTGAATGATGTTCCTGGTGTTTAATGGCATCTTCATGCAAATCGACTTTTTTGATCAATAGTAAGCAAATGACATTTCAAAGGACCATATTACTAATTTGAGTTTTGAGCTGTTTTGAACATATCATTATTTTAAAGGATGTTCACATAGGATAATTGAAAAGATGTGCATTTAGGATGAATTCTGCATTGCACTGTCAGTTTGGGGCTCTTTGGCAGTTACAATGTCCATTTTCATTAGGTAAATTTAATAGTTTAATACAGAAAGCAGGTTCACCTCTGTGGCCGCATTCACTGTGGAGAGAAAGGGGTTTGATCTTGTTTGAGTTCAATCACTAAAATCATGTTTGAATTTTGATTGAAATGTCAGTAACGTCCTTCACTTTCTATGTTACCCTTATGATTTTACAAGTGACATTTCCAGTCAACCAAGCAAAATAGCAGTGGCAGATTAAGCACATGAAACATCAAACTAATGAACAGTTGGGTGCTTTCTAAACATCTGCTTTTGAGACAGTAATTTATATCTTGGATGTCTATTAATTTTCAGATGCTGATCTTAATATCTGCCGATGAATGTCTTCCTGGGCAAATAGTTTCTCTGTATTTCTTCATAGAATTTAGAAAATGTTTATTTGGAACCTCTGTACTGTTTTCCACACCAATAAATTTAATAAATAAAAAATAAATAAAATAAAAAATATATTTATATCTTTCAATATACAGGCACATAGTTAAAAAAAATCAAATAATACAGACTGGTATTAAAAAAAGAATGCAAATTTTCTGTATACGCAGTTACACACATGATAAACTCCAAGTCTTTTCCTAAGGTTGTGACCACTGTTTACATTTTCTTGTGTATCTATGTGGGAATAAAAAACAAAAGGAAGCTATGTATGTTTGTGTGTGTGTGTGTGTGTGTATACACACACACATATATATACACACACATATATATTACACACACATAATGCATACATAATGCCTACATACATGTATACACGTATCCCAAATAGGCTTACACTATGCTTCTTGTTATGTATCTTACCTTTTTTGCACTTAAGCAGGTATATCATGGAGATTCAGACCTTGTCTTTGTCTTCAATAGTGTGTAGTATTAATATTTCATTTTGTAACTGTAACATAATTTATTTAAACAGTGCCCTACTGTAAATAAACAGTTAGGTGATTTTTATTTTTTGTTGTTACACACTATATTACAACCAATGTTCTCACTCATATATGTTGGTGTATTTTATACTTGATTCATAGATTAAATCTTATCAGAATTACTGTATTAAAGAATATGTGCATTTAAAATTTTGATAAGCCTTTCGTATCATCATCCAAAGAGGTGATGCCAGTTTATATTTTCTGTAACAGCATCTGCAAGAGTGCCTTTTTTCCTTAGGGATTTTTGTATGTTTTACATCTTTGTTTGTTAAAATCTACCCTGTGGATGAACTTCCGTTTACCACGCTGGTCTAGGGAGCACTGCTGCAGTCTTGAAGAGAGGTTCCCTTGCTCCTGTTAGACTCCTTCACATAATTATGCTTTTGCACAATATCCAAAACAAAGACAACTGTCATTTTTGGGTGCCAGTTGCTAGCCTTTCCACCCACCACCTTTAGAATTGACTGGCAAAGTGTAATCACATGCAATGGAGAAACTAAGCTTTTTTTTTTTTTCAACTTGATTTCATAGATGTTTGGTGTGTATGTGGGTGTTCTGGGTATAAAACCCCAAGCATATGTGGGCTGTAAAATTTCACATTTCCTACATAAATTGCAAGTTTCCCAAATAAAAAAAAAAGGAAATTTTATTTAACTGTACAAAAATGAAATACATGGTCTCTAATTGTGTATATAAATATCTGATACTGAATAAATGTTAGCAACCATTCTTCCTCTCCCTCTGAACCTCTTAAAATCTATGAATCTATATCTAATTAGTGAATATGCGCTTTGAGAAATAGAAATATGACATTATTTATTCTCTAACGAGTATTACTGAAGAAAAGAGCGCCAGATTAGAGTAATGCATACAACTGAGTACAAAGGACATTAGTGCTGCAAGGCATGTTTGGCCTTCAGAGAAAGGCTGGGATCACTAGGGGCTCGTGTCTTGAAGTATGAAGAGTACGTGAGATGTGCATGTTTAATGCTTTATTTCATTTATTTAATAAATAAAAATATTTATCTAATGCATATTTAATGCTGTTGTCACAAATGGCTCTTAAATCTAACCTGATAAAATACGAGAATAGAACTTACTTGCGTTTTAACATCTGGGTGCTCTCTAGGCAGCGAACCTTGAGAAGTAAGAAAGTGTAAGGGTCATAGCAGGGATCGTCAGGGCCAAGGAGGCAGCATGAGCAAAGGTACGGGGACGGAAGCAAATATAACATGTGTGATATATGATGAGATTATAATGACTTGTCTGACCAAGCAGATGTTGTTCTTGGCAGTTTTGTAAAATGATCATTAGGTTGAAGGTCAGAATATTTGGATTTTAGTCTTTGGCTCTGGTGATAATGAGTTCTGTGACCAAGGACAAGTCCTTCACCAGGCTGGGGCTCAGCTTCTTTGTCTGTAGAACAAGAGTCTTAGATTCGAAGATCCTTAAGGGCCTTTCGACTTCAATAAGCCAAAGATATGGCACATAAGCAATAGTCAGATGACTAGGGTGGACCTGGGTGGCTGAGATTAGAAGGTCTTGAAGGCACAGCAGAGGAAGTTATACTTGATGTTGTGGCCACTAGACTTGATGTACTGATGGGGTGGGGGACATGGTTGCCTTCAACTTGGGCATAGTGTAATGAAATCTATTTTATAATATCCTTAAATAGATGTTGAGAAAATGTTTAGGGTGGGACTATTTTAGTTTCTTATTTTTCAGTAGTACTAAGGTTGTTTTTTTGTTTGTTTGTTTGTTTTTTATTGTTTTGTTGCCCCACACATGACTGATAACAGTTTGCATCCACCAATATAATTCATTTACGAGTATATGTGGAGGAATCATAGAAAGAAGATGTTTATAAAGCTTTCTTAGATTTTTTTTCTCTATGTTTTTTGTATGAGTCTTAGCAAATAGTGTTTTAAAATATACCTATGATTTTGTTTTTATTCAGGTATAACGAGACTAACAGATCAAGAGACAACTACTATTGAAAAGACAGTTTGTTACTCACATTTCTCAAGAGGAGGGGGCATGTCACACCATGCGGGGCCATATGGGGCAGGTCAAGAATCAGTCCGGAGGTAGAAGGACTGAGGGGAAAATGTAGGCAAAGGCCTTTACTGTGTTTTTTATAGGAAGGAATGGGCAAGGCAGGGTGAGCAAGGTAAGCAGGTTTAGGGTTCAATGGTTTGAATAATTTCCATGCTCTCTGGCTGTAGGCGCTTTCTCTGTGTGTCTAGTACCTGGCCCTGGGATAGTTCAGGGCGGGAGGACAGTGTCCCAGACTGCAAGAGCCTGATAAAAAGAGGTGAGTGGGGTGTGGACTCAGGATTGGTGGTTTGCATATCAAAGGCATGACCACAGGCAAGTTGTTTGCTAGTTCTAGGAACTAGTTCTCCTTGAGAGGAACAATCCCGCCCCTGTCCAAAAGCCCCCAAGAGTCAAAGTGTCATAAAATACAGAAAATAAAAAAACATGTTAATAAAAAATACTATAGAGGGATTTCATTCAGCGACTGTAGTTATATTATTGAATATTTTAACAAAATGAGAAAATTTTCTTCTCCCTGTCTGCATCTAAATACCAGTAGGGCGGTGGAAAGTAATTCTTTCCTGAATTTGTGTCTGAAAGGATCTTTTCATTTATCTTCCGTTTGTACCCCTCATTGGATCAGACCGAAAGAGAATTTGAGAAGTGGACTTGAAGCAGCAGGTGAAATGCCAATAGTAGCTTATTACTGCAGTTATTAAATAGGGTTTCCGTGTTTTGTATGATTCATGAAGGCAACAGATATAACCCTCCATTCTTATGGAAGAGGAAGAGCAGGGTGCTTCAGGGCCACCCATTGCTCCAAGGCCCGGGTCTGACAGTGAAGGAAAGGAGTGGGCATTACCTCCCAGTTCTAAGTGGTGACTTGGAACTGCCAAGCACAAATCAGAGGGCGAAAAATCCTTTGTTTTGCTTCCTTGATTGGAATTCATAGAGAAATGTAGACACTGATTAATTAGAAAACGTCACTGTAACTTGTAGTAGAAGTATATGTTGCCCTCCAGGGCCATCAGGTGGGAACAGAACATGAAGCCATTTGGGTGATTTTCCCATCTCATAGTCTTCCCCTCCAAAATGACGGATTTTAAATTGAAGAATGGGGATGTACCATAGCAAAGACTTATTTTATGTTCCTTAAACCATTATCTTCCATTTTTCAGAGCACTGTTTTTGTTTTCCCCCCTAAAGCTTTACTTTCATTTTTTAGAACTAAAGTTCAAAACCTGAGAAATCATAGTAATGGTTTCATTTTTCTCAATTTATATTGATTTCAATAAGTGTTCTGTCTGGGAGGATTAGGAAAACTGCTCATTTTTCCTTTTGTTTTGTTTTTTAAATTCTCTTTTCATTAATAGCACTGTGGATTTATTACCTTTATGGAATAATTAATTAGCTCAGACAGAAGCTAAGAACATTAAACCTAGCAGGAGCTTTGGAGAACAATTATTCCAATCCCTTTATTTTACAGATAAGAGAAATCAGGTCCAGAAAATATATGTCATTTGTTCACAGTTACATAGCACTTTATGGGTGGGGTTGGGATTTGGCCTTAGGTCACCTGACCCCAAATTCTGCATTTTCCCTGCTTTATTGTATTAAATCCTTTTTTGTTTGCAAAATTGTTCAAAAAATGAGGTCAGTGTATCATAAGAGAAATGTAAGTTTATTCTGAAATACAAAATTATGATCTCTGGTGTATATATTTATAACCTTGATCCACCTGAAAAAAAAAAGAAAAAAACACATATGGATATAATGAGCCTGGGTAATTTAACTCTGAAGTGAGAGGTAATTTTCTTTTTTTTTTTTTGGTGAGCAGTATATTTCTTCTATCCAGGCAGAATTTCAATAGCAAATAAAGTTGTGAACCAAACAAGCAAACATCCTAATCCACTAACTGAGTGACATACAATATATTATATATTTCTTATATTTGAATGGCATCGTGATTATAAAAATGCTTCCTTAGCTGTTGCGCTCACATACTCAACTCTTGAATACTGTGTCTTTTTACCATTTCAGCTTTTGCAGTAGAACCTTTATGAGAAGAGACTTGTTATTTTAAATTATGTAAATTTCCCTTTATTAAATGGGTAAAGAAGGATGAAATTGGGGTAAAGAGCTACCATAGAAAATTAGATGTGATTCAGCTCACCATTTCACATGCAGTAGAATAGAGGTGGGTAGGATTGCATTACTGCTTTCCCACACCCACCCCCTGCCTGGTAAACAGCATCCATGCGGCTCATCGTGTGGCACACAGACCTGCAGCTGTGGCATCAGCTGGGGACTGGTTGGAAACTCATAATCCCAGGCCCCACTCCAGACCTCCTGAATCCAGATTTGCATTTTAACAAGATTCCCAGGGGGCTCACATGCATGTTAAAGTTTGAGAAGCACTGGGTTATGGTACGTTTTATCAGGATGCTATCTTATTAATTACATTAAGATATCTATGATAACTTTGTACTAATTTGCATTCATGCTTTCGTTCAGCAGTTATTTGTTTAACTAGACTAGGTGTTAGGCTATGTTTTGGGGATAAAAGATGTTAAGACATTGTCTTCTTTCAGTGAACTCATCAAAGCAGGCAAGACCAATAAGGCAGATGATGGTAGTGCAATGTGGTAGGCCCAACAATAGAGATTTGTATAGGACAGAGGTGTCCAAAGTTTTGTCAATGTTTTTCACCAAGGGCCATATGCGGTAAAATACACAAACAACCAGGCCACTCACTCGAGGTGAAGTATGTATTGCCTCACCTGGTTTATTTAAGTAAACTAAATATATTTTTGGAATTTGCTGCGGGCCAATAAAAAATGGATCAGCCCGTGGGCCGCAGTTTGGACACCCTGGTATAGAATATCTCCAGGCTTCAGAAGGCTACCCAACCTAGCATGGGTGGAGGGGAGAGGAGGAAGTAGGATCAAAGAAAGCTTCTCGAGCTGACGCCTAAAGGATAAATATAATAGGTGTGTATTAGTTTTGTATTTCTGCATAACAAATTACTACAAACTTAGAGGTTTCAAACACCCATTTCTTATTACCTCACATTTTCCGTAGGTTACACAGACAGGCATGGCTTAAATGGAGTCTGTGTTTAGAGTCCCAAAGAGTGAAATTAAAGTGTTGGCCTGGCTGAATTACTTCTGGATCTCAGTGGTCTCTTCCAAGCCCATGTGGTTGGTGGCAGAATTCTGTTCCTTGTGGTTGTAGGGCTGAGATTCCTGCTTTCTTGCTGGCTGTAAAGCAGGGGCCACTCTTGGCTCCAAGAGGCTCTATAGTTCCTTGCCATGTGGCCATCTCACAGCATGGCAGCCTGGTTTTTCAAGGCCAGCAGGAGACTCTCCTGTTCCAGTTAGCTGAGGTATGTCATTTATTGCACTGCAATCGAGAAGTGACCATCCCATCACCTTTGCCATATTTTGTGGTCTAGACCCACGTGATAAGTTCTACCCCCCACTCAGGGGAGGAGATTCTACAATGTGTGGCTCCTTGGGATCATTTGAGAATCCCTCCCACCCCAAGGAGATTAAGCTGGTAAGGTGGGAGTGTAGGTGAAGGAGGCTGCAGAATGAGTTCGGGGAACTTTGAGCAGGGGATAAAAAGAGGTTTTGAGTATAAAATGATGAACTTATTTTGTAATTATTGAATTTCAGGAGCTTGTAGGGCATCCAGATGAAGCTGTGCAGGGGGACTTTGGATCTGCACATTTGAATTTTGATGAAGGGAGATATAGATCCACTGGTGGTCATGTTTGTGAGACTGAGAGTGGACTGGATGGTGTAGAGGGGGTGAGTGACACAGGTGGTGGGCGAATGGAACCCCAGAAGAGCAGCAGTGAGGGTTGTGCTCAGGAAGAGACACTGGGGCAGGGAGACAAAGGCAAGCCCAGAGTAGTGCAGGGAGAATAGAAGTGTAGTATTGTCATTTAGGGGGCAAGAATGCCACGGGAGGCTGTAAAAACTAAACCAGTGTGGCACTGGTACTAGGATAGACAGATCAACTAAAGAAGCAGAAGAGAAAAGCCGGAAGCAGGAGCAAACACATGGAGTTGTGTGTAGTGCACACATCCTAGACTGATGGGGAGGAGAAGGACTAGTGGTCTTGGAACAGCTGAGTGGCCACCTGGGCAAAAATAGTGTGGCTTTACCTCACACCATATCCTAGTACACACCATATCCTCAGATTTATCAAAGATTTGAATGTAAGAAATAACATGTAACTGTAATAGATATAAACAGTAGACATAAACAATAGACATAAACAGTCTGGGAGTTGAGAAGGATTTTCTAACTATTACTCAAATCTGGAAGCCATAAAAGAAAAGTTGTATAGTTTCATTTGTTAAGTGAAACAAGCAACAAAAATCTCTGCATATTAAAAATATCATAAGAAAAATAAAAAGAAATGACAAATTGGAAAAAATAATGCATCTCGTATTGTAGAGAAAGGACTAATCTTTGTGATTTATTAAGACCAAAAGATGAGTAATCATTCCAACAGAAAACTGGACCAAGAATGTAAGGAGATATTCCATAGAAAAGGAAATACAAATGGCTTTTAAATATACAGTGATCTTCAACTTCCTCATAATGAAACAAGTGCAAATTAAAACTATAGTGAGGTATCATTTTTCACTTGTCATCTTGGCAAAAATCCAAAAATTTGATAAAACACCCTTTTAGCTGAGCAATGGGAAAACAGGCCATGATCTGAGGCTTGTGGGACAGTTCAGTGTGGTAGCTTGTGTGGGACCTGACTTGGTGGTACTTATCTGCAGGAAACATAAATCTCCACTTCTGAGAAGTGATTCCAGAGATATCATTGCACAATGACTTATGTGCTAGTTTTTCACTGAAGCTTTATATGATTGGAAAACAGATAGGAAACAACCTAAACATCCATAAATATGGAGCCAGTTATATAAATCATGAAATATCCATTCAGTGTAATATTGTGCAGCTATAAAAAAAAGAAGAATGCTCTTTGTAAACTCATAAGGATCTCTGAGGTACTTTGTTATGTGAAAAGAGAGATAGAAAACAGTATTATGATATGATACCTTTTGTATACAAGAGCAAGAAAATAAGAATATATATTCATGTTTCTTTGTATTTTTGTAATGAACACTTTGCAAGGGTATATTAGAACCTAATAACAGTGATTATCGAGTGGAGTATTATGAGTTGGCCAGATGGGGGAGGACATGTAGGAAAATTTTCACTGTATAATTTGTTTTTAACTTGAACCATATGAACTCAAAAACTGAAATAAATAATATGTACAGAAAGATACCAAGTGAAGGCATCTCAGGGAATCTATCACACTCAGTTAAATATAGCTGTATGGACAAATGGCAACCTGATACAGTCATCTTAAGACTTGTTGGTTTGCTTAACCCATCAATAAAGAAACTTGAATCACACATCTACATATATGTGGATTATTGTTTATTTGAAAATTATATGATTTACTACTATACAAATTGTATTTTGTACCTTAAAACCATATACTGCAAAGAAACTAAAAATGTATAACATGGAAATGAAACTAATGTTACTTTTTAACAGTTAAAAACGAGTTTGCTTTCACCACACTATTAATATGCATGATTCCTTTTTGAAAGCTTGATTCAAAGCTTTGTGTTACCATGATCTAAAGTCTATATTTTACGTTTGGTTTTAATGGTTGTCATATCTAGAATCACTGACCTTCCTGGTTTGTCTAGAACTGGGGGACCCCCGAGGTGTGGGACTTAAGTGCCGTGGCCCAGTTAATCCTGAACAAGCGGGAAAAGTCAGTCACCCTGGTGATAACTTACAAAGATACGTCCCAAAGATACAGAGGAATGAGTTGAAGAAATGATTGCTGGGCAAACTTAATAAATCATGGTACTGATTTTTCAGCATCACCCATCAATTATGCAAAAGTTTTTGTATATTTCAGCTGCTGAATTTTCACCTTCTGTGATGACAATCAGTTTTTCTTGGGACCTAATCAAAAGTATTGCATATTTCTATTCCCAAAAGTGATTTCAAAGCCCATTAACACCCTTCACTTGGAAACTCTGTCCCCCAACTTTTAAGTGTACAGTTATTATGAGTGTTTTAGGGGGCACACATTGTGTATGGCCAAAAAATTATGTTAGTGGATACCCACTAACAAATACTCTTTGCTACTGTATCTTTCACACAGTAGTCTTTGTTAAATGGTCAACTTTCCTTGAAGATTGCTGTGAGAGTGTGCCTGATGAATTGTTTGCTCCATGGAGGGAAGCTCTGGCATCTTCTTATTGGTTGCTTGTATTGTCCATCATATTCAGTCTGTGGTTTCTTCCCTGGAATCTTTGAAGTCATTTGTCTATTCTATGAAGGTCAGTTTGGCTAAAATTAGATAATGTTATCTTAACTGAGCATTATAAACTGTAGTAGATCCCAGTAGGCTGAAAGCAAAGGTTGGAAGGAGGGCTTGGCTCTGGTGTAGGATGTGCCTCTCCCGTCAGCCTGCCTCTTGTGTGACTGTCAGATCTAGGGATCCCATTAGGGAAACCCTTTTGTCAACTTCAGTATGAATTGGTCTTGAACCTTACTCTCTCTCTCTGTCAGCCAACAAAGAATTAAGATAGTAAAAAAAGATTCCTAGCTTTGCGCAGTGGCAGTATCGTAGCCAATGAGGTTTATCCGAGGCGCGATTATTGCTAATTGAAAAAAGATTCCTCCCATGTTTGAATGAATTGTGGTGTGCCCCTCCTGGGGTTTGTGCCCCTCCACACACACCTGGAGCGCACTGGCTCCTGTGCATTGTCCCTTCATTATAGTGGTTTTCATGGCTTGGCTTTCTGCAGACAGAAAAATTGGTTTTTGGCGTTTCAAACAATGACTCAAAAATATGGTCTAAACCATGTTTTCTGTGTTCTAGGAGCAAGCTGAAGAAGAAAAGAGGGACGGTGCAGCTCCTTTGAGTCACGGTAATTAGCACCGCCCTTTACAGTTTTAGTTCACAATGAACAACTTGTAAATGAAACTTATTAGATAGCTTTAATTGTTTTAAGTTTATTAATTTAAGTCAATAATAATAATATTATTTGTCAATAGTGTGTTACGTACTCTTCTGTAGACTTTATCACTGTCACCTAAGATTTTCAAATATGTACATCAAGAAAAAGTCTGAAGCTCTTATTTATTTGCTTTTTAAAAAAGTTTTAAGCAAAACAACTTTTGATTTGTAAAATTTCCCTGTGAACAAGAAAATAAGAGATGCTACTTAGTTTATTTATAATTATTTGCTTAAGCTTTTCCCAGATTAGTTTAAATTTCTAAGGATTGCATTTGTACTCTTCTATTGAAGTCATGTTTTAGAGGAAATTGTACATTTGCTCTAAAATGAATATCTCTCATTATGGTTATTAATACATCAATTGGTTTTAGATAACAGCTTTTTAATATTCAGCTAATTCCCTGTGCTTTAAATTTAAATCAACAAATGCAGATGCTGTTTCCCTGGAATGTGTATTCCATACATTTTGTGATTATTTTTATATAAGTAGCCAACTGTTATTAAATTTTCTGTAAAATGTAGTTGAATGTTTAACATTTGTGCTATTCTCCACGGGAAGGAAGTATATAAATTTGATAATTTTTCTCTAATGATATTTTGAAGTACCTTAAATGTTTGTTTAATAAGTTTTTTTTTTTTTTTTAATAATGGAAAAAACTAAAAATACCTTGGAATAAATGACAAACAAGAATTGAGGTTTTTGTATTGCCTAGTCTTGGGACCCAATATAGAAAATTTGTGGTCTTCTACTTAGATGATTTTAAAAATAAAAGTTGTTTTCTATTTTAAGAAAAATGCTCCTTTAAAACTTCTTTTTCTCTTTTGCTCTCCCTCAATCCTATCATGTTCTTTCCTCAAAAAACAAAGTAGAATGTGGTAATTTGATAATTATGTAACTTGATGTTCAGCTCCATTGAAATACACTTTAATTATGCAATACTGGAATTCCAGAAATAAATTTAGACTGTACATGGTTGTAAAGGCAGGGTTTTTTAAAATGCATTTTTTTCTTCTCAGAAAGAGGTTGTGATTTAGTATATATGTTGTTGTTTCTTCCCTGCAGCTGTATTTTCACACTAATGTACATTGCTTTAGGTTCTCTTATTCTATGGTTGAAGCATTGATTCTACAAAAAGAAAAAAAAGCAGTTAGGCCAACCATTTAAAAATGTTCAGTTTTCAAAACTAAGATTTTCTTTTTAGTAATTTATTATTTATAATTTTATTATAGCCAGGTATATGTTTATCTTAAATAGTTTTTCAGTTTTAATGGAAAGTAAGTTTTTGCTGTTGTTCTTCCATTGTCAGATTTGTTTTATACTTAGTGGTCCATTCTCAAAACTTTTACCTTTTGGTTTATTATTCTCCAAATCTGTTATTGTTGTTGCTGTTTTCCCCCCTAGAACATAGCCAATGCTTAGAAGAAGGCTGAAATTTGGTTTTTGTATATAGATGCTACAAACTGCCAGTTGAAATGAAAACTGAATTATTGGAGGGGCTTTTGAAGTAATTTACATTTTTACCACTTTTAGTGGGATAAAGGGAACTATTCCCTAAATTGCCTATTGTCCTAGTGTTATAATGAGGATTTTTCCTCCTATAGTTCCTGGAAATAGTTTAATCTTTTCTGTAGGGTGCTTGCAAAACAAAAGAGATTTAGTCATTTACCTTGTCTTAAAAATAATATCAAAAGAAGATGAAAGGATTAGGAAATGAAAAGTAGTAGACACATTACAGTCATGGGGATATGGAATACAGTATGGGGAATACCGTGTTTCCCTGAAAATAAGACCTAATCGGACAATCAGCTCTAATATGGCTTTTGGAACAAAAATTAATATAAGACCTGGTATTATATTGTATTGTATTGTATTATATTATATTATATTATATTTATTATATTATTATTATATTATATACCCGGTCTTATATTATAGTAAAATAAGACTGGGTCTTACGTAAATTTTTCCTCCAAAAGACGCATTAGGGCTGATTGTTTGGCTAGGTCTTATTTTTGGGGAAACACGGTATAATCAACAATGTTGTAAAGATCAAGTAAGGTGCCAGATGGGCACTGGACTTATCAGGGGGATCACGTCATAGACTGTGTAGATGCCTGACCAATGAGCTATACACCTGAAGCTGAAGTAGAATAATATTGAATGTCATCTATAACTAAATATACAGGTGTTTAGTTATATATATAAATAACTAAATATATATATATATATATCTCATCACAGGAGGTGGAGCATAGCATAAGGAAGATAGTAAATGGTATTGTAACAGTTATATAAGATGTCAGACGGGGTAGTAGCTTTGTTATCACTTTGTGAGGGATGTAAATGTCTAACTGTTATGTTGCTTTATACACTTGAAACTAATAAAAAGCATGGTCTGGAGCAACAACAACAAAAATAATATCAAAAGAAAAACAAAAACTGTACACATACATATTTATATTTGAACAGAAAATTATATTGAAAAACAATTCTTGATAGTGATTTTACAATAAACAAGGTATTTCTCTGGAAATCATTACAAAATAATTTATTGAATGCTCAATCTGTGCCACTAACACTGACCCCTGTGTTACAGATGATGAAACTTTGAGAGGCCATTTGATTTATTTAGGGTAAACTTAACTAGTTAGTGGTGGATATAGTATTTGATCCCCCATCTAGCAAGTCCTAAAGCCTATGCACTTTCTATTTACTAGTGTCTTTTTTGTTTGTTTGTTTGTTTTTTTACTGTAACATTGTCCCTTCTTTGTGGCTATTAAAAACAAAGGTAGAAAAAACTGGAATCTTGCTTAGAAATGGTATGGGGAAAGTATCTGCTAATAATTGAAGTATTAATGGTATTTAATATAGCCTCTGTGTCCTTTGGGACTACCTGAACCAGATTTTTATTGCTATAGGTGTATGCTGAGATTAATTCTTTTTGGTTCTTTTGGAAATTCTCTGAGCTAGATTATTCCTGGTGATTCAAACAAATTTAACAGCTGTCTGAGATACCCTTAAGAGCAGGATTGTCTCAATAAGTATTATTTATTAATAATTATGTATATTTGAAGTTATAGAATTACTGTTGTCAATCACTGTGTAATCCCGGACCTCTACATTTGAAATCTCCAAAATAAAAACAACTGATTTCTTCAACTGGACAGGTGATCTGGCTTTTCATCTTCTAAATTTTAAGTGCTCTTTTTAACTAATGGTAACATTTGTTTGGTTGAGTGTTAGGGTAATGAGGTGCTTATGGAAGAAATTATAAAGGAAAACGAGATGTGTTTACATACAAATTAAATTCTGTACAACAGAGAACATCGTAATACAAAATTAAAACTGAAATAACAAACTAGCATGTATTTGTCACAACTACAACCTACAGAAGGTCTATAACAGATAAAGGAATTATAAAAAATAATCATATACACAAGATCTCAGTGCAAAAACAGGCAAAAGTAATGAGCAGGTAATTCATAAAAGAGGAAATGAATATACAGGTAAAAATAAATATATTAAATATATTCAGTCTCACTAGAGAACAAAGAAATTTAAAAGTAATGATGAGCATTTTTAACCTACTAAATGAACAATTTTAAAAAAGCTAATACCTCTTGCTGGTGCGATGGGGAAGACTGGCTTTCAGTACGCTGGTACTGGGAGTAGAAGTTGGCTGCATTGTTTTGGAGGACATATTGATAGGACTTATCAGCAGTGTTAAATTATCATTAACTTCAACTCAGAAACTTAACTTTTTTGAATTTCTTTTAATGAAATAAGCAGGAGCATTCAATTTATGCATATGATACTCATGGTACTACTTTTAAATGGAGAAAAGTTGAAAGTAATCTAAACGTCCAACAAATTTGGCATAGGTAAAACGTTGTGGTTACAACTGTATGTAGACAACTGTAGTCACTTAAGTGCTTTGGAAGAACTTTAAATTACATGGGAGGGAAAGCTTAAATAAAATATTAAGGGAAAAAGAAACCCCAGGAGATTCGTCTTGACGGTTGGAAAAAAATCGTGTATCTATTAATAGAAAGATGTTAATAATTGTTATGTCTAACTTGTGAGTATATTTTCCAAGTATTTTTTTTTTTTACACTTAGTAAGTAATCATGTTACAGTCAGACAATTTTTAAAAAATAAATTCAGAAACTCCTGAACACTAAAAACTTCACTTTATGGAATGGAGGGTATTGTTAGAATATCTGTTCTTGGATTTCTTTTATTTGTAAGTAAACTTTTATTTTGAAATAATTTTAGATTTAGAGAAAAGTTGCAAATATAGTACAGAGATAGTCTTATATACCCTTCACCTCGTTTCCCCTGATGTTAGTATCATATATGACCATACGGCATTTGTCAGAACTAAGAAATTAACATCGGTATATCAATATTCACTAATCTGCTGTCTTTATTCAGCTTTCCCAAGTTTTTCTACGAATGAACTTTTTCTGTTCCAAGATCAGTCTAGAATATCACTTTGCATTATCATTGCACATATTTCTTTTACCATATAGTCTCTCATCTTGTTTTTTCATGGCAAGAAGTCACCAGTATTAACAACATCCACATTTCTTGACAGTCACCGTATTTCCTCACTTGCCATCAACTCATCTTGTCCCCACCAGCTGGCATCTACATTCAGTCATTCCCCTGAAACTATTCATGTTTAGGTCACCAGTGCCTCAAGGTCAGTAATATTTTGTTGATTGAATGGAATAAGGAGCCTCACAAACCAATGGAAGCTTCCATGCTCTTATTTTTCTCACTCTTTAGATTTTGCTTAGACATTAACGCTGGGCTCTTCTTTGCTCCCTGTTGCTCAGTCTGCTTCTGCTGTAGTCCCTCATTCTGTAATACCATCATCAATTTGTAGTCAGTCAGTCAATCTAGAATCCTAGAGACATCTTGTCTCCTCCTTCTCTTTTACCCCTGAGCCTAGCCAATTATCATCTTTATTCATCCTTCCTGATATCTCTCAAATAAAATCTCCCAACTTCAAGCTGTCCCTGGTCAATTTTTAGTTCAGTCTTTTCACACTTGCTCTTCCCGAACTAAAATTTCTCTGAAATTCTGTTAGTAGAGTGCCTCCTATTCTTTCTTTAGAATATCATTAGAGGCCTGTCACCAACTGGCATTTGCTTGTAACCTGACACCCCTTCCTTGTTTTGCTCCAGCCAAATAAAACAGTCTAGACCCTGCTGTCTGAAAGCTTGTTTCTTGTGCCTGGAGGGTTCTTCTTCTGACCTTACCCAAGTAGTTGGCTTCTTCAGAACCTCATTATCTTTTCTGCTTTCTTTATTTTGCAGTATTTTTCTCTCTATTCTCTTTTTTTCTCAGCATATCATAGGACATTTGGTATTTAAAAAATCAGTGATATACCGTGTTTCCCCGAAAATAAGACCTAACCGAGAAATACGCCCTAGCATGATTCTTCAGGATGACATCCCCTGAACATAAGCCCTAATGTGTCTTTTGGAGCAAAAATTAATATAAGACCCAGTTTTATTTTGGGGGAAAAACGGTACTAGGCTATATCTTCCACTTAAGGTAAGCATCTTTTAAAGGCAAAAAATTACCCGTCCGGTGGATAAGATCTATTGTTTAGTATGCTGCAGTAATAATTTATTAAAGCACTGAAGTATTAATTAGCTAAATGGCCAAAAGAAGAATTAACACAGCTTTCATAAATGCTTAACTTACTTTCAGAGAGTAGTTTCTGTGCTGGGTCATATGGCTCATTTAGTGATTCTAAAAGACTCAAAGATGGCACCTTGAGCATTATCCCTTGTGTCTTTTGTTAAAGTAACAAGTTTACTTCCTGGATGTAATGACAGAAGTACTTTCTTGCAAAATAATTATATCTCAGTCTGCCTTTTTTGAACTTTGTGATCTGTTCATTCCTACCAAGGTAATTCCTTACCTAAGACTGGATACCAATATCAGAAGGGGAAAACCAAATCAATTTACTTTCGTCAGTTCTTATTATTATAGATGGCACTTACTATCATTAAATCACAGTTAAATATTCAGGCATTTGGATATTTTGAACCTAAAAATTACATTTTCATTGAGCCATGAAACTGTTGCTGAGGATAAATGGGACTTCTTTGTAAGTAATGAACATTTTGTGGGGGGATTTCAATAATTAAAGCATCCACATGCACTTTTAACAAAAATACTATGTAACAAATAGTTTTCAATGTACATTTTCAAATACTTTCTTTGCTCCTGATACTGATTTATATAGGAGCAAATCTTTGAATTTAATCGGTTTAGTTGCCAAACCTCCCCTTGTGGTATTGTGTTTCTCTTGGGTAATTCACGGTGGTGCGAATATATACTCTCACAAAGGAAAGGAGCACATTTGTTTCCTTCCTGGAGTCAGTCAGTAGACAGTATCAGTAATAAAACTGTATAAAGCACAAAGATAGGGCAAGAACCTGTATTCATAAATCCTGTTCTATAAAGACCACTTTTATGAGCCATGTTGAATTCTTTACTATGAAAGCAGGTATCATATTAAAATTTCTACTTCATTAAAGAACTTGCTGAGAAGCCGTCAGCTTATTTGTGTTCTCAAACAGTCCTATAGAGGAGTCCACCTAAAGGCAGCACTAAATCCTACTGTGTCTCTCATTAGAGGTCCCTGGTGGATAATAAGAGTATCGGACTCTGGAAAGGGGACTAAGTACCCTGATTTTGAGATTGATTAAGCAAAAGAAAATGTCACCGAACAACACTTAGTTCCAGGGGAGACCTCTGTGAAGTCTGGCAGAGTTTTCTAAGGGCCATGCTGCCAGTGGCCTCCATCCCCTGCCCCATAAAACACCCATCCCCCCACTCCTGCAGGTCTTCTTTCTGTTCCTGAAACCAGAGACATGTTGCATTTTGAGGTTGAACCAAAGGATTCTTTCCACTGACATGCTTTGCTCTTTTAAAGCATATTTGATCTTTGTTCATCATAATTACCTTTGCTACTGAGATTAAAGCTGCTATTTAGGGGGCATTTCGGTATTCATTTGAACCTGTACTGTTTCATGTGAAATATTTGGACTGTGGGCTAATTCATTGATATGACTATTTTAAATGGCTTCTTCATTTCCCTGTGCTCTCTTAGCACTGTAGAGTGAAAGCATTCCTCTTTTCTAAAATACATTTTTAAAAATTTGAAACTATATAAAACTTATGGAAAACTTATAAGTACAATACGAGAATTTTTTTTTCCTGAATTAGAGAATAAGTTGCCAATCCAATAGCAGCCTTCTCTGGACTAGTACACGTTGCCAGTTATTTTGCAAATGTCTCCAATTTTAGGTTTGTCTGATATTTCCTCATGATTAGATTCCAGTTATGCATCTTTTGGGGGAATATCTCAGAAGTACTATGCTATGTTCTTGTGGCATCTGATCGCATGGTACACGATTTTGATTAGTCCCATTTCTGATGATTACTTTGATTTCTTGATTAAAGTGGTCTCTACCAGGTTTCTCCACTGTTTCTCCAACCAACTCCCCACTCTGGGTTACTCCCCCAGGTAGATACTCTCAATACTTGTTTCAGATTCATTCATTCCCTGCTCTGTGCCATTCCACCATCTGTGGTGACACTGCCCTCACCCCGATAGGTTGCGATACTCTGTGCTGGACTTCCCCACCTGTGGGTATTTTCCTTAACCCCTCTTCCACCCCACCCCACCCCCGCCCCAATCCTCCTATGTGGATAGCTACTTTGTTTTGGCCCATGTAATAAATTCAGAACAGAGTTGTTCAGAAGAGGAAGGGAAGGGTAGAAAGAAAGAAGAGGGCGGAGAAGGCCAGGAGGATGAGGAAGTAGAACATATTTTCATTCTTAAATAAGAGAACAGCAGAAAATAACGAGTATCTGAAGCAGAAAAAAGAAAAAAAGACTGGGTGGTAAGTTTGAGTGTAGGGCCCTGCTTATGTCTCCCTTCAAGGTGAGGGGCACGTGTCAGTAGATAATGATTGAAGCCCCTATGAATCAGGGTAATTACATTGTTAAAAGTCATCTGATAGGTCTGCTTTTCTGTGTATGTAAGGGGTACTTTCTCATTTCACTGTCCACTACAGCACTGAGTTTAAGTGCAAACCCTCATTCTTCTCCCAGGTCCCAGTGCTGACTTTGCTCCGTTGCATTTTGACATGAAGTTCAAAGTTGTGAAGCACAGGGGAAAGTCAAGTGTGATAGTTGTGTTTTGAGCCTGGATGCCTGGGACCAATGTGGGTCTGATATTGGGACCTCCGGAGAATCCTGTGGATTTCCCTCAAAAGCCAGAAAGAGCTAGGAATTGGTGATTTGTTCTTGCTGCTTTGCTAACGTTATTAGTTGTTTTAGTGCTTAAGTGCAAAGCTGCATTTGTATGGTAGCTGTTTATAGACTGGAAGTTCACTTGGCATGTTCATGATCAAAATCTTATTTTTCCACTGATTTCCATATGTGTAATTGAACCCACTAAAAAAAAAAAAAAAAAAAAAAAAAAAAAAAGCTTCCTCTAAGATAGCACCTAACTCACAATGAAGACAGTGCAATAAATAGAAACTTCCCTGATGTTTAGGCCAGCTGCACACAGGCAGTCGATATAGATAGATAGCCTAGCACTGGGTATTCAGCCATGGTTTTGTCTTGAGCCCAGGGTAAATGTTATCTTTTAGAAGTCCAACTTTTAATAATTCTTTCTCAAGAATGACTTCTTTTGTTATTTGAAAGGAAGTATAGAGCCTGCACTTAGAATCAAGCAGACCTCATTTGAATTTTGGTTTTGCCACTTCATTGTGTGGCTGCCAGTAAGTTATTTCACTTCTGTGAGCCTCAATTTTCTTGTTTGTGAAATAATAGGTCATATCTCTTACCCCATAAAATTGTCAGGATTAAATGAAAAACATGTTTATAATGTGTGCGGCTGTTGGTAAATACTCAACAAAGGACATTTTTCTTGAACAGCTTAAATAGGGAATTTATGTATTAGTTTTTAGTAATTTTAGGTTCTTTTTGGTAAAGACGCTCATATTTTGCTTAGGAGATTCCTAAAGGACTGTTTAAAAACTACTTACTCTAGAGCATTAGCAGTGGGTGAGGCATTTTTTTTAAAAAGTGTTTTTATCCTACTTAAGAAAGAACTTATTTTTCTTTGAGGAATAGACACATAAGAAGTTTAAACTTTTAAAAACTCGTTTGGTTGCTCTTTCCTTATATACCTGATATAACTGGAAGCAGCACAACATGTTTCTCACAGCCTTTGCTGAAAAGCCTCTTTGGGATGTAACTACGCGTAGAAAATAATTTTTTTTTTTTTGAAAAACACTTTAAGTGAAAATAGAAGGTAATTGACGATATTCTGTGGCTGTTCTGATGAAAATAAAGAACAGGGGAAAATGATAGTGGCATGGGTTTGGTGTTTAGTAAGTAGAGTAGATTTAAAAGGTATATAGAGTTATAAAAGTACACAAACTTTTGAACACTTGAGAATTGTGTCAATTACTTGGGGATAAAAGATCTTATATTTGATTTAAAGTCATTATCATCTTAGATACGCTCACACCCAATGGTCCTAGAGATATGAAGGTCTCCTTAGTTTGGCGACTGGCCCACCTATCGGGTGCCCAAGCCAAGAGTTGTGTGGCCATCTCGACACCTTGTTTTTTCACTTCCCTGGGAAGTCTGCCATCAGGGCTGTTGCTTCAGCTTCTGGACTATTTCTCCAGTCTTTCTATGCTTTTCATCTTTCCTGGTGCTATTTGAGTCAAAGCTTTCATCCTGTCATCCTTCACCGGGTTGTCCCAGCTGACATCTCTAGACCTACTCTTGACATGACCTAATCCAGTCTCCACAATGCAGCCACATTGCTCTTTTCAAAACATAAGCCTCATCTTGTCAACAGCCCTATCTTTTCTTTGCTGAAAACCTTTCAAATGCTTTCTGTTTCCTGTAGGGTAGGAGATGAGCAAATCCTCAGTAAGGTTTCTAAGACCTGGAGTACCTGGCCTTTCTTGTCTCTTTGGCCTCATCTCCAGCCATGTGCCCACTCGTTCCTTGTGCTCTGACAGTGCTGGCCTTATTTCAGGTTCTGCCACAGACCTCCTGAACTTGCTGTGCTTCCGGCCTGGAATGCCCCTCCTTTTTCATTAGGAAAGCTTTCGCTGATCTCCCAGACTAGGTGGGGGTAAGGGTGTGGGGGGTGGGAGTTCTACGCTCTCAAGGTCCTGTATTCTATGAAATGACGTAATATCATTTGTGATTATATTTCGGATTACTTGAGTCTTCCCTACTAGATTTTAAAGCTTGTGAGTGAGGGATCATGTCTGTTTTTGTCCACTGTGTGACCTTAGAACTTAGCCCATACTGGGTCCTCCATAAGTACTTGTTGAATGAGTGAAGAGAGAAAGCAGTTGATGAGGCTAAAAGCTGGTTTGGGCCAACGGAGAAGCACCTGATTTGCTATGCTAAGCTGGTTGGATATTAAAGAGACTCTGAAGCTTTGGGCAGGAGAGTGATAACCTCTCTTGTGGAGAGAGAACTCCAGGGATATCCCTGGACTAAGGTGGGGTAGCGAGTGTGGGCAAAAGAGGAACTGAACAATCAAAGTATTGCCAAGAACTGATAGGTGGTCCTGCTCATCTACTACAGGGCCAAGGGTGGCTGAGAGGAGGAGATAGATTCCAAAGATAGTAGGAGGCAAGAGCCACAGGATCTAGTAAATGGCTGACTACAGGGGCTGGAAGAGCGATCACCGAATGTAGTATAGGTACCATTCACTGACCTAAGGAACATGGCGACCACATTTGAGGGACAATGCTTGGTTTTTGTGTGGAGATTGAAAGCCTATGAAACATTTGAAGTGTCTAGGCCAGATGCTCGTGATAGCAGTCTGAGGGGCAGGTTTGTATTTGGGGTTTGTGTGTGGGTGGTAGGTGAAGCTGTGAATTTGGGGAGACCTCTCTAAGGAGCAGTTAGCAGAAGACTGAGGATAGCCTCTTGGGGTGAGGGAGGGGAAGAGGGAGAAGGAAGAGAAGCCAGAGCAGAACCAGGATGGTGTCCTCAGAACCATGGATGGTGTTCTGGGCAGGCAGGCACCTTGGGGTGGGCATAGTGTGCTGTTCTCTGCATGCCTCAGGACTTGGCACAGCTCTCTGTGTGTGAAGCTGGTACCTAGAATGAACCAAACTGTGTGACAGAGATTTTGAAGTAGAAACATTTTTTCCACAAGTAAACATGAGGTTATATAAAGCTAGGTTTTAGAAGTCTGACATGCTGCTTTAATTTTGTTCTATGTTGAAAAGTATTCTACCAAAGATAAGCCATAGTTTGCCATGTTTTTGTGCTTTTAATTGTCTGTAGTTATCTTCACAGTGCTTAGGATCTTAGGATAAATTACTGTTCTCAGATAGTTGTCATAATTAATTTTTTATAATAGTAAATCTGAATTCAGCAGTTCAGGATTTAATTTGACAAAGGAAGCTGTATTTTATTGATGATTTTTAAAACATAGGATGCTTGGGAATTAAAACCAGTTATTTAAATTAGTGCACATTTATGGCTTATCAGGGTAATGGGTCCATGAAAGAAGACATTTATGCCGAAACTAAACCTTGGGGAAATCACTTCTTTCATCTTTAAAATGATTAGGTGATTTATTAGATACCGCTCAGCCCTGAAGCTTTATGACTGTATTTAAAACTATTTTGGAGAGTTAACATCATAAGCTTTCTGTACAAAAAAACGGTAAGGTAGTAAAGGGTTTTTGATGCTGACTATTATAAATTAATTCCTGGAACATCACCTTAAAGAGATAGGAAAATATTAGCTATGGATGCATTCTCTTAGGTGTTCTTTTCTAATTTCTATGTTTTCTACAGTGAACTTCAGTACAAATCAGAGAATACTATGTGGTAACTATTGCCCTAAGCTAATTTATTATTCGTGGATTCCTTCTTATTTTTTAGGCAAATTAAATATGATTATTTTGTCCATTTTCATAGTTACTGAGCATTTAGAAACTTTCTAGTGGTGAGTTTGAACAGTTTACTGAATATTATTATTTATTGCTTCTAATGTACAGTTCTGTATTAGTTTCCTGTAGCTACAACTTAACAGCTCCAACAGCAGAGATTTATTGTCTTACATATTGTCTGCAGGTTAGAAATAAGACATGGGTCACACTGGGCTAACGACGACATGTGCGCAGGGCTGTGTTTCTGGAGGCTTTAGGGGAGGGTGTGTTTCCTTGCTTGCCTCTTTCAGCTTCTAGAAGCCACTTGCAGTTCTTGGCTCATGGTCCCTTACTCCATCTTCAAAGCTGGCAAGGTAGCATTTCTCTTACCCTTCTGTCATAGTCATATCTTCTTGTGACCACAGCTGGGAAAGCTTCTCCACTTTTAGGGACGCCTGTGATTACATTAGGCCCTCCTGGATAATCCAAGATAACTTCCCCATCTCAAGGACCTTGATATAATCACATCTGCAAAATCTCTTTTGCCTCGTGATGTTAACATAGTCAGTTTCTAAGGATTAGGTATGGACCTCTTTGGGAGGACATTATTCTGCCTACCACAAATTCTAACTTGCAGAATCACTTTGGGCTTCCTTGCAAGAAATGGGAATTATTTTCTTCCTGTTGCAAAGGGAACAATGCCATTATTGAGCTCCTTAGCACATAGTTTAGGGCTTGGTAGTCATTAGGTCGACAGTTATTGCACTTTCTTGTTTCATTAACAGCATCATTCAAGTAAGGACTAAAGGCTCTCATTGTTAGAGGCCCAAAGAGTTCAGTGGAGAGGAGGCTGGTGGGGACTAGTGGGATCTTCACTGAGGGCTTTGAATGTGCTTTCTAGGAATTTAATTTTGTGACTGTTCTAGATGTTTTTACATTAAAGCTTTCCTTTAAACAGTGCTAATTTATCTTTCAACTAAAAAAACGACTCTTCATTGCCTTAAGTGGTCTGCTAATCAACTGAAACTCAGTGTTCCTTCATGGATTTTTAAATTTACATTCACTGAGAATGATTATTGTTTTGAAAGGTTAGAAAGTTAAGAGGTAAAAGTATGATTTTGGAAAGAATTTATTTTAGAAACTTCTAATATCAAGAGAAAAAGCAATCTTGAATAGTGTTTTAAGTATGTCCATTAATTACAGCCCAGCAGGGGATATCTTGAATAGAGGAAAGTCTAAGTTCTGAAAGACATAATTAATTAAATTAATGAAGGTAGCAATAACAACTGGAGCTATTCTATATTTAACGGATTTCATTAGATGTCTGTGGGATATATAGATGTAAAAGGTCAAAGGAAATATGTAGTTAATCACTTTATGAAGAGAATATTGTCATCTTATATAGGCGTATGTTAATTTGATGACTTATAGGTTGGTATTGATAAAGTGTTTTAATATCAACCAATAAGTATATGGGCCTTCATTAAGGAATCTCAGTGATGAAAATTATTTTCATGCACCTGCCTGCCCCGCAACTACTGCATGTCAAGGGAGGTAATCAGATGACATTTGGAAATCTGCATATGAATGTGCTCTTTACCGTAAACTTCACCATCACCTGTATATTCCAGTATTCAGATTTTCTTTTCTTTCTTTTTTCTTTCTTTTTTTCTTTTTTTCTTTTTTTTATTTTTTATTCTTTAGTTCTTTACTCTCTCTTCTAGTGACAGATCTGGGCCCACTCAGGAAACCTGATCCTCATTCAGTCCTGTTGTTAAAGGGACCAGTCATTCGTTTGGCAACTTTTTCTTGTCTTCATTATTCTGTTCCACATTCCCCTGTCTGACTTGATCTCTGAATTGAGGTGTTGACTCTATTTCTTCCTCTCTCTACATCCTTCTCTTTCTCCATCTTCTCTTCCTTCCCTTCTTCCCTCCTGTCCCTTCTCCTCCTCCTTTTTTACTTGCTCTTTCCTTGTATTCTCAACATCAGTCTGTCCTGGTTTTTATGTCTCAGTGCATTCTCTTTATCAGTTCTTCACTCTCTACCTTCCATAAATGTTGAGATTCCCTGTGTTTCAATGACGATTCTCTTCTTATTTTACACTTTTTCTCCTGGCGACTTCTGTTATTATCTTGATGCTACCCGAGTTTTTTCTCCCTAGCTACAGATTAATATCCCAGCTTCACACTGGAAGTGGACTTCCTTGGTTATCCTTCACAATATCAATTCACACCTTCTTCATCCTTCTTTTTCTCTTTGTTCTTGGTCTTTTTTAATGGTGTCACCATTTTCCCATTCTCCTAAGTCTGAAACCAGCGTGCTTTGTATGCATCTTAACCTTAATTACTAAGAGACGAAAAGTAACTAACGATGTAGGGGAAGTTTTTGAAACAAGTAGAAGTGAGAGAGAATGATATATGAATCTCTATAGCAACACATTTGAACTAGATGATTTCCTAGCAAACTAATGATTATCAAAATATACCCAGGAAAAGGTTGAACATTTGAATAGGACATACAGTAGAAGAGACTGGAAGATGAGGTCCAGCCAGGGTCATAGCTGAACTGTTCTTAACCTTTAAAATAACAGATAGTCAAATTCTTCAAGGCCATATAAAAAGCTGAAAATATGAAGCCAGTGTTAAACCTGAGGAGCATAATACAAAAACAAACAAACAAAAAACACAAGAAAACCCTCTAGATTATCAATGCATATCACACATAAATACAAATATGAAATTCTAAATAAATATTGGCAAATATCATCCAACAATGTATTAGAAAAATGATACCTATTACCAAGGAAGTTATAATATTCAGTAATACAAAATTCAGCAATGAAACAGAGTTCAATATTATAAAACCTGCCAACAAAATTGATACATTCATCAACAAATTAAAAGGGAAAAGCCATATAATGATCTTTAATACTGAAAAGGCTTTTGATAAAATTTAACTGTTATTCCTTACAACATTTTGATATGAAATAGGATTAAATATAATAAAAATTATTTACCAAATTATAATAGCAAATATATTAGCAAAACACCAAAATAATTTCAATTGAAATCAGGAAATAATATTACTATCATCATTGATATTCATTATATTAGGTTGGTGCAAAAGTAATTGTGGTTTTTGCAATTATTTTTAACCATTTAAACCACAATTACTTTTGCACCAACCTAATATCTTGGAGTTTTTTAGTGAATAAAATAAATCCCAAATTTAATAAGTGGCGTAAGCTTTAAAAATAAGAGATGAAACCATATATATATCTATATATAGATATACATCTATATCTATATATAGATATATATATGGATATAGATAATACTTTATTGCTTTCATAGGTGTAATATTTTCCCCCCTTCAATTTCTCTGTGCTGATAAATGACAAACAGAAAAGCTAATGACTTTTTATCGTCTATCAACAATCCAACATTAATTCTATAGCTTATAATGAGATTTTCCTAGTTTTTCTAGCTATAAAATCATATCGTGTGCAAATATATATATATATATATATATATATATATATCCAATTTAAATTGGATAGAGACATTTCATACTGACATCCCCTTCATTCTGGTTGTATAGTAATAGTTGCAGAATCTGTGGAACAGAATAGAAAAACCAGAAGGAGATGTGAGAATATAATATATAAAAAAGATGGTAAATAAATTCAGAAGGACAAAACATAGATTATTTAATAGATTATGGTTGCCAAACTGGCTATCTATATAAAAAGGAATTCCAAAGATTAAAGACTTAAATGTTTAAAAGAAATAAGAGTGTTTTTAGGATACTAAATGAACGGTCTAGGTATGAGGAAAAAGTCAAGAGTGGAAACTGTATTCTGTAGAAAAAAATGATAGACATATCAAAAACAGTCTTTAGTAAATCTGAAAATTTTATTTCACTCTCATTTTTGGAGGATGTTTTCATTGGATATATAATTTTTACTTGATAGTTTTACGGTTTTCAGCATGTCAAGGCTGCTACTCCATTGTCTTCTTGCCTCCATTGTTTCTGATGAAAAGACATCATAACTAAAAATCACATAGCTCCTCCTTCTCATATTGCCTAAGCCTTTTCTGTGCTTCATTTTCTCTGTAATAATTATTGCCATCTGACTTGACATGCTATGTATTTTACTTACTTAATCTTGTTTATAGTCTGTCTTCACACACTAGAAGTTATGGTGGATAAAGGTGGAGATTTTTGTTTGTTTAGTACTGTATTATAACCTCCTAGCTCATAGTAAGCATTACATTAATGTTTGTTGAGTGAAAAATGAAAACTGAATGAACAGTATCTTCAAGACAATGATGATTTTTTATGTACTGTGTTCTCATAGCCCTTAGCTCATGTCTCTGTAGTTGGATTTTCCTTGTACAGTACTTTTCTAGTTTCCAGCTAAGTCTCAAGCTCCTTAAGGGTAAAACTATCTCTTGTGCTTCTTTGAATCATTAGTACCTAACACAGGGTCTGTGTCATAGAAGACCCTGTTTGTTGAATCAATGAGCACCTGGCTCAAATTGGTTTTTTTCTGTCTTATCATCATGACTCTTCCATCACTATTATCTCATGGCTCTTTGAGCCTGTCACTTCAGAAGATGACCATTTCCAGGACACATTTCCAAATGCATACCTGTGAACCATGTCCTCATCACCAGGTTGGACTAGCCTTCCAACCTTTCTCCTGTTTACCTCCACACCCCTTGAACCAGCACCCATTCCTTGTTTTCTCATAGAAACCATCCTGAGGCTAATCTCACTACTTCTTCTCGATCTTAGTTTTTTCTTCAGCTTCAGATCTTTGCTTTTACCTGCCTCTTTAGACAATCTCTGAGCTCAGATCTCAGTTAAAGACCACTTATGTCCTGCCAGTTAATTTCTGTGGTCTTTGTTGATGTTTTACATTTTTATCAAATATGATAGTGACTATTCTCTCCTTTTTGAAAATATTCCCTATCTCATTCATCCTGTTTCTGTGGTTGCGCCTTCTCACTGTCCTTTACGATTGTTTTTCTTTTACCCACATCTTCAACATTGCAGTTCCCTAGGCTTCTATTCTTGGCCCTGCCTTCTTTGTGCTCTGCATATGCTCCCCGAGAATCTCCTCTGCTTTAATCCCCTGTACACTGAGGGCCACTGAATCCAAGTTTCCACTTCTGATGTTTCTCTTGAAAAATTAGCTATAAATGCCTCCTAGACAGCTCATCCTGAATATCCTCTAGTTTCCTTTATATTTCAGAGATTCAGCATCTCTGAAAATGTATTCGTCTTGCTCTCTAAGCCTGTTCCTCTAGTTTTGTCTTGCTTAATGGCAGGCACAATTATAAACTCAGTTTTCTAAGCTGGAAGTGTCAAAGCCCTCTCTTTGCCATTTCATTGGCTGTCCAATATTGTCAAGTCTCCTTCAGATACCTCTCTGAATTCCTTCCCCTCGTCTCAATCCTCGCAGCAGCCATCTCAAATCAAGCCCTCATCATCTCATGCCTGCTGTTGAGACAGCTTCCTTTCTGATACCTCTATTGCCTGTCCTCCCTCCTTACTCTATGTCATTGTCTCTAAGATGGCCACCAACAGTACCTTTAAAAAAATACCAAAAAACAAAAAGTCAAACAACCACAAAACCAACAATATGCAGGGCAGAGGAGAAACAAGTCTAAAACTTACCTTGGTATTTGTTTGCTTAAAAACATCCACTAGTTTCACAGCACATAGAGGCTCAAGACTGAAATTCTTAGCACCATGTTGTAATTAGATTCTGTCTTTTGAAAGGAAGAGAGATCCTTATTGTCAAAATACATGTTGGGGGAGGTGGAGACTCATGGAAATTCAGGAACAAACTGTGGTCAGAGAGGTCTTATCCTGCCCCTGTCTGTAGGGCTATCTGCAGAGAAGTCTGGCCCTCACTCTAAGCAGTGATTCTCAAACAATAGTTGCATCAGAGTCACTTGGAAGACTTGTTAAAACAGATTGCTGGGCCCCACCCCTAAAGTTTCTGATTCAGTAGATACCCAAAATTTTAACTGATGCCCGAAATTTGTATTTCTAATAATTTCCCAGATGACAGTGATGCTATCACTGTCATACATACGTTGTCCTTTAAGGCACATGTTACATCATCTGGGAAGCTTTCTTTGATGATATCAATCAGAATTAATTTTCTTTCTGCTTTGTAGGTTTCTTCAGGTTATGTTCGAACAGTGGTTCTCAAATTTTAGCATGCAATAGATTACTTAGATGGTTGTTAAAACACAATTACTGGTCCCACCCTCAGAGTTTCTGAATCATTAAGCCTGGGGTATGGCCTCCAAAATTTGCATTTCTAACAAGTTCCTAGGAAACCTCCACATTAGAATAAATTGCTTACACCTTTCTTCTTTACTAAACTCAGATTTCGGTTAGTTTTTTGCATTGTTCTTCTGTCAGCTGGTTGCAACATCTGAGCATAGTGCCAGACATCGACGTACGTTGAATAAACTGATGATTCACCAAATTTTGAATTCTGAAATCCTCTTGATCACACCCTCATAACGCTCAGTTCTTTTCACTCCTTTAATTCTGTGGAAGGTTTTAAAAAATATCATATCCTGTATTTTATTTAGCCTTTCCATTCCTTCTTATTCTTTTTCAGTTGCTTTCAGATTTCATGTGCCTCCAAGGCCAGTTGTGAGACAGGTTAGTTAGCATGTCGTTAGGTAGACAAGAAGGTCCCTGGTGGAATAAACAAAAAAACAGCCATATCCTGAAACTCCAGGTTCTGGAATGTCTCCTTCACTCCAGGACAAAGATATGAGATGTGTCCTGAGGTTAATAAATTATCTCAAATCCCTTTTGGCCAGACAAAGGAGCAGACCCAGACCCAATAGATAGGGATGGGTTCATTAGTCCCTTCAGGATGGGCAAACGGGACAAACCTGATAGATGAATTCCATTAGAAGGTGCCAGCCCGCTTCCCCAAGCAGTCAAGGGAAGGTATAAAAGTAAGAGCTTTTGCCTCAGTCACTGGGCACCCCCATTTGGGACCCCCCATCCCACTCGGGAGGTCTGACCCTTTGCTTTCAATAAACTATCCTCTTTTTAAAACTCTTTGCCTCTTCTGGGTCCGTGTTTCCGATCTCACAAGACATGATCCCGACACTCATTCACTCACTCCAAAGTCCCCTACATCATTTGGGGACTCACAGAGACGTATTCCTACATCAGTTGGGGCCTCTTAAACATTTTATCTCATCTTCTCTTGGCGTCGAGTCTCTCATCCACTTGGCCATCTCCTCATCAGTTCCCAGCTGTCTGCAAACTTCACCATCTGCTCCCACTCCCAGACTGCCAAGAGCTGATGGAGAAAGTCCCTTAGTGCCAATCGCCCTTCCGCAGAATCTCCAGCTTAACTGAGTGGGGCTCTCAGGAATGTTTTGTAGTCCTTATATTTGATCTTAGTTGAATTTCTGTAACTCTCCCAACATTACCAGTATAACATTGACTCTTAGCAGACAGCCTCTTACGTAGTGAAAGAGATCAAGGGTGCTCAGTGTAATGTCCTTCGGTCTTTCTCCCAGCACCCTAAAAGTCCTTGTTTTTAACTTTGATTTATCACCTGCCTTTTCATCTCAGGGCCCTTCCTCTACCTGTGTTCTTTATAAACATTCTCTCTGTTCTGCTTCTCTCCCTCATTCTGTCTTCCAAGAGCCTCATTTCTCTCTCTAGATTCATTTCCCTTAGCTGATGAAACAAAATGCCTCCTTCTTCCTATATTCATAGGAAAGGAAGGGAAGGGAAGGGAAGGGAAGGGAAGGGAAGGGAAGGGAAGGGAAGGGAAGGGAAGGGAAGGGAAGGGAAGGGAAGGGAAGGGAAGGGAAGGGAAGGGAAGGGAAGGGAAGGGAAGGGAAGGGAAGGGAAGGGAAGGGAAGGGAAGGGAAGGGAAGGGAAGGGAAGGGGAGAAAGAAAAAGAAAAAAGAAAGAATTCTTTACCTTGACTCTGTTTTTCCCCCTCAAGCTTTCATGTTACCTGTCTCTTCCTCTTCATTTGTAAATGTCTCAAAATGTGGTGCACGTGTGCTGCCTTCCCAGTACTTTGTTTTAACTGTTTGGCCTCTTGCAGTCTGGCTTCACTGTGACACCCTGGATACCAAACCCTGCAGTCTCTTCTCCCATCTTGGTCTTACTTGACCGTCTTCAGTATTCGATGTGCTAATCCTCCAGTCCTTGGGAAACCATTGGCCCTTGGCTTCCAGGTCTCTCTGTGTTTCCTTGGAGCCCCTTCCAACTCTGCTTATTCCTCTTGCTGCTTCCCTAGCTCCTTACTCACCTGTCATGTAGACATTCACATTCTGTCCTTGGTGCTTATTTCTTACTATTTCTCCATTGCCTCTTTAAAAAAGATTTGAATTACCTTTTGTTGGATATATATAATTTCAGATACCTAAAATTCAGCATCTATGAAAATAATCCCATCTTTTCTACCTCACCCTGTGCTAGCTCCCTCAGTTTGCTAATCTCTTTCTGGGTACCCAGCATTGAACCTGAAGTTCATCTTTGCCTTCTGTACCATCCACCCCCGTAAGCAGTTGTTTGCCACAGTCTGTTGATTTTATTTCTGCACTGTCCCTCAGTTTTATTCCCACCTTTCTTTAGGGAACATCCATATTATCTCTTGCCAAGACTGTTCTGTTATCACTCTCGGTCTTTAACCTTCATCTCTCACATCCGTTGCATCCTTACCTAGCACTGATTAGTAAATTCTGATATCATTTACCACTCAGAAGTCTCTAATGGTTCTCTAAAACCAGTAGAATAAAGGTCAGACTCCTCAGGCAGACTTTCATGATCTTAGTTTTGCTTCCTCCCAATCCGGCAATCCAGCCTCTTCTCTGTGTGTTCCTGCGAGCTTTATGTTAATACTTGACAGATTCTGGCATTTGCAGAGGTTCTTTCCTTTTCAGCCTTTCTTGCTTTGCTCCTGCTGTTGCTCCCTGGATTGCCTGCTAAATTTCTGTTTGTCTCAAAAAGCAACGGTCTCCAGAATTTCTCTGTTCAGAATTAATCCTTTTTCTGCTGTTTCCAGACACATTATTTGGGTTTCTTAACTAGTGCTTATTAGCACTCGTGGCTGCTTGTTTAGTCACCAAAACACTGAATCTTGCCATATAGCAGGTTGGGTGGGGGTGACATTTGCTGCATGTGTGTTTGCCCAGCAGAGTAAATGTCACATGAGGACAAGAGTCAAGTTCTCTGTGCATCTCCCAACACTCAGTACCTGCTTTGCCTAGGGAGATTTTTAAGTTCAGTTATACTGAAATGAGAAGCAGCCTGTATGTGCAAATGAAAAATGTTTTAGGTAGAGCATAGGAAAGTCCTTGCTATAGAGACATGGCAGAGTTATTAAAATGTGAGAGTTTGGAAAGTGCAGTTATATTCAGGGAGCTGCTGCTTCAGGGGTTATTACCCAGCAGTGATAAGTTGTTAACATTAGGAAGATTGTATCACTTCCAGTTGGTACCACAAAAGAAGGCATTATTTATGTCACGGTGTTGTAAAATTCGTTGGCTGCTACTGACAATCGATTTTCTCACATATTCTAAAATGTTACCTGCAGGAGCCATATACAGTGTAACTTTGAAAATGAAGTTGAAATATTGGTGTGACAGGTTGTTGTTATGGCTAATGGACTTGGAAAGATATTGCTCTAAGACATGAGTCTTGAGACTACATGGTTTCGTCCTTAGGAATGATAATTTATTCATTCTTCAACCCTGCCATTTTTAATTTTAGTTCAGAAAATTGCTAATAAATGTTGTGAAGTTTTCTAAAACTGGATGTTTTTATTGCCGAAATGAGGCATTTGTCCATCAGTGATTTTTCAGCCTGTGCTCTCAGAGGGGGCGAATGGGAGGCTGAGTGAGCAGAGTGTGAAGTGGCCAGAGTAATTCAACTTGTGGGGTGTTTAGTGTTGGGGCTCCTCATAGGCTATCTTTATAAGTAAAAATGGGGTCATGCGAGAGAGAAATTTAAGGTTTGATAAAAATCACAGGGCTAGATAGCAACTAGGTGTCCTTCCGTATTTAAATAGCATGCTATGCTTTTTGTGTTATAGATTTTTATAGGAAAGGTTGAGAACAAACACACTAGTGTGCACATATGGAAGAGTACGCATATAAAGAATTAAATTACAAAGTAAAGGTTTTTTTTTAATTATTATTAATTTAAATGAACTCGATTGTTCAGAACTCCAGATCTGAAATAATAAAGTAGGACACAATTGTGGTTTACATAATTTAAAAAAATTCCTCAAAATTTAGGGATATGTCATATTCGATTTGCAAGCCCTTTTTACTGGGGGACGTTGCAGCCCAATCCCATTAGACACTGTGAATGCTTTGTAAAAGGGATACTTTTTTGAGAGCTAAGAATCTGTGTATCTCAGTGTTCTGTTGTCTATGGACATGACCTACCTCAGGAAAATGCAGTTGTCCATTCGTAAGTTGGTATCTATGTGCACACCCTCAAGAATATTAGTCAATGCCCAGCCTTCAGCCCATCAGGCATGGAACCTGCCACTCCTTGACTTGCGTGCTGCTTAGCTCCTTTCTTTTGCCATACTGGTAGGTTTGTTTTTCTCAGCAATGGACCCTCCTACTCCATTGCGTAGCCCACGGTTGAATTCTCTCTCCTCTCACTGCCCCCCTTGGACCATTGCTTCTGTAGTTGACCCCCATTGTGAATGGTCTGTCGGCAGCTTCCTCTGGGTCCCGTGTGTTTCTTTGCATCCACTGCTTTTGTTGTTAGCTCCTGTAGGCCTGTACTTGAAGTTGCAGGCAAGAAAAATAATCATGGTCAGTGGAGGACTCTGGTTCATGGCCATCGTTTAAAAAAAAAGAACGGTGTGCTGCAGGAATGTGATATGTATGTGGTGACATGAGCTCCTGGTAGTAATAACAGCACAACAAGAAGGTAAGCACTTAGAAGCAGTTTGCTATCACCTCATGATGTGGCCTTGGTCAGTGAGCTTGGCTTCTGCCATCTTGCTTTCCTGACATTTTACTTGGGTTGTCGTAGACAGGTGTTTTTGTTTATTTTTGTTTTTTTCTGTGTTCTTTGCTTTCAATTTATAGCCTTGCTCTTGCTAATGTGATGACTAGGCAAACAAACCTCAAAGTGTGTGTAGGAGAACAAAGCAAGATTCAGTGAGTGGTAAAGAGTAAGTGTGTCATCTTGCTATTTCAGCAGGCACGAATTGCCACTTTTTGTGAAAGAAGTTGCAGTTTTTGCTGATCTGCAAATTTGGCTGAGGATAAGTAAACCAAACACCTCAGGTCTGCAGATCAGCTGAGGGAATCTTCCTTACTTTCATATGAAAGGAAACACACATGTACCCCACCTCATACAGCTCAGACAAAGAAGCCCTGCCTATTTCTACATAAGGGAAAGTATTGCATTTCAGTGAGTGAGCTCATTAATTTCCCTGCAGACTTAATTTTACAGTAAAAGTTGCTAACTTAATAAGCATTTCTGCTACATCTTGATGATGTATACTAAAGTGAGGCAGTTTATGAAGTGGGAGTACATGGTCTACGAATGTTTAAATCCAGACTTTTCTAGATGTGTGGCCTCTGTAAGCCTCGGTTTCTTAGAATTATAAAATAAAGTTATAAATTCAGTGTTACACATTATACATACACACACACACACACACACACATACACACACACACACACACACTGACACATGCACCCCAACCACCTGATTCAATACCTGGCATATAATAAGTGTAATTTAAGTGACATAATATACAATCAAATATATTTTGTAAATTAGTAGTGTTTGGCAGACGAGTAATAATTGTAACACTTTGCTATAGCCAGTGTGATAGTAAAAAGAAATTTAGGGTTTACAAACCAATATTCTATAAAACGAAGGTCCAATCTATGGAATGTCTGAAGAAACGGTATAAAAATAAAGTAAATTTGATGGCTGAAGCAGAGCTGTCCCATAATTGGGTCCTTCCCTCCAGGAAGTTGAGAAATGGGTTGGTCATAATAGATAGCTTTGAATTAATTTTTAAAGCAAGAAGTGCAATTCTAACTGCCTCCTTCCTTTAACTCATTAAACACATATTTATGGCCAGGCACGATTATAGCTCCCGGGACACAGAGATGAATAGACCAGCAAGATCCCTTCTTTTTAGGACCTTACATTCTAATTCTAAATAAGCAAACTGGTTCATTTCACTAATGTTAATTTTGGCTAATATAAGCCCAGTGATAAAGAATAAAGCAAGGTGAAGAAACATTGAAGGGTGATAGAATCCTTTAGAATCAGTGATGAGGGAAGGCCTGTATGCAGGCTCCTGGTGCAGCTGATCTCGGCATTCCCTCCTCTCTCCTGCAGGCTCTATATTGCTCACGCACTTGCTTTACAGAAATTTAATTCATTGAAAGTTGTTATTGTTTGATATTATGTTTTCTTTTCCTGATACATTTAAAAAGGTTCATTGCATACTCATGTGATCATAAAAGAAGGTCTTAGATACCATTTATTTCTGGTGAAACGACAATTGGAAATAGGATTAAATTGAGAAATTACACACAACTTTTTTAAGAACACAGCTGTTGTAGAAAATGAGATATCTATATTTGCTTTGGAGCCAACACTGCTGTAATTTTTTTGTAAAGCATATAATTGTAATGTAGTAAAATGTTTATGTGAAAATAGGGATGTTGAATAATCTTACCAGATCATCTTCAGGGTTTGTCAAATTGCTTTCTCTGTTTAGAAAAATAAAACATCTCATGTTGTGGTAGAAATGTCAGCAGATCTTTAAGTGCTATCATGGGCCAAAAGACTATAAGCTCTTCCATAGAAATCACACTATGATGTCTCACTGTTTTCAAACAAAGCAAGAAAATCCATCATGACAATTATGTTAGCCTTATTTGATGATTAAAATTCTTATACCTTAGTAAGTATCGTTTGCAATAACAAGTTAGTGTGTTGTGATTGGTACATAGTAAGTGTTAATGTATGCACTCTGTGTATGCCTATTTTAAAACTATAAATTAACATATTTTTCCTTTATTACCTGAGCATAAAATACTCTCTTTTTTGTCAGATACATGCTTGGGGTGTCAAAAAAAAATGTATACAAGTGGACACTTTGGTCAACGTTGCTCAAGCAGTAGTTCACCATAATCAGAAGTGTCTGGATGCTGATGGTAACCACTTTGAGCACCTCCTGTAATTGCAGAAGTCAAACATGACTTGTATTCATGTTTTGTTACCGGTATATATTGAGTATTACAATCTTAATAGTTTTTTCCTTTCCTAAAATGTGTATACATTTTTTGGCACCCTCTTTATGAATATCAAAGGAAAAGTAATGTGTGTTATTTATTTATTTTTCATCTACTAGACCAGGGACTGGCTTATATTTTGTATTCCAGCTGACAGCAATCTTCTTGGCATATTAAGAGGAGCTCAGAAAATATTTTTTAAATGATTAAAAGTCTACATGAATTCTTCCTGCATAACTTGATGGATTTTTGTGTTTGTTATTCCATTATGTTGCTTTATTGTCTTGAACTGTTTCAAATGTTTGACTTAGAGGTATATCTTACCACCTGTCACCACCAGTGCTAATGCAATTCTGACCTTTTACCATCTGTACCTTCTTCTGGAACAATTTACATCAAGATAAATGTTAAAAAATGTTGACAAGTCTTCTCTAAGGATGGGTGTACGTGAGTGTGTGTGTGTGTGGGGGGGAGTTAAGTAATAATACGTGTAGAGAATTTCAAAACTGTAGAAAGTAACAAATAAGGAAAGAATATTTATATTAATCCTACCACCCATATATAGCCCCTGTTAATATTTTGCTGTCTATTTGCAAATGTTTTTCTATGTGTGTGTGTTTTTATGTGTGGACACACATATATGTATATTACCTTGCACAAAGATGGTGCTTTATAAATATTTTCAATAAGTGAATGTTTTAATTTATATAATCATTTGTATTTTAAAATTTAAGATTGTGTAATACATACCATTTTGTGTCTTTACTTTGATTTTTACTTATCCCAGAAAATTCTCAAGGTATTTTGTTATTTAAAAAATATGGATTTTGAAAACTTCATAATCATGTTTGTGCATGTGTACCATAATTTATTTAACATTTCTCCCATATCAATATTATTTTGCATTTTTGTTGTAATAATGTTGTGATGTGCATTTTTCCATTATATTTTATTCTGATGCCTTCCTTAGCACGTAATAGTAGAGGAAGAATTACTGAGACATAGAATATAAACTTAAAACAATTATTAATCCTATTTGGTAGATTTTTATTATTTAAAAATGATATTTTTTTGAATTACAAAGGATTCACCTAGAAAATTTTGAAAGTGGAAAAATAAAGCACAAAGAATATTGGGAAGAAATTTTTTATAATCTTGGCAGCTAAAGCTGACTTCATTTAAGATTTTGATTTATATAATTTGTCTTTTTATTTCCATTACATATTTTACCCAAAAGGATCATTTTTTTCATAAATTGCTTTTTTTTAACTGAGTCATGTATTAGTAACATAGGTTTTCTCTGCCATTAAACATTTTGCTACAATTTAATTTTATGGCCAGTTATTAAAATGACATGTCTATACAATGCGTTTAATTAACTCCCACTTAGTGCACCTTTAGTTTGTTCCCAATATTTCATTATTATAAGGAGTTCTAAGATAAAAACCTTGTGTTTGTCCCTTGGGCATATCCACTGTAATTGTATTAAGACAAATTTCTAGGAGGAAAAGTGCTGGTTCAAAGTATATAAATAATTTTTAAGGCTTTTGACATGTATTTCCATATTGCCTTCTTACAGATTTTACTAATTGACATTCACACGAAAAAGAGATATGAAAGTGAAAGGAGATTCTAAAAAAGTTTTCAAGTGATTCACCTTAAAATTAACCAAATCATCTTCTAGATGAACCTGTACCTGTTCACTCTTCTGTGAGAGGAGTGAGATGTTCACCAGGAGTCCTCTTGGGGTTGGGATATATTCATAAGCCTGTTCTAAAACAGGAAAAGCTGAATACGGAGTGGTTAAGATGATTGCACTAAGTGCTCACAGAAAGTGAGAGAGAAGGCTCTTATTAGTTGCTTTGTCTTCTTATTACCAATTTAATTAATTAGCCTGCTTCTTGGGTTTATCTTCAATTAAACTTTATTATTTTTCTGTCACTAATTGTTTCAAGAAAAGTCATTGTGTTTTTCTTTCCAGTCCCTTCAGCGGCTGCACAGGACACGTGGTCTTGGGAGCAGTACTTGAAAGAACAGAAGGCTATAGCCGCACCCGTTGAACTGTTTTCCAAGGTGAACCACTGAAGGTCTTATATTTTTGTAAGGAATCAACACTTACAAGAATTAATTAAAATTAAGTTGGTAGCACACCGGCTTATTTGAATTGTAGTTGCTGGAAAGTGACATAACGAAGCTAATCAAAGCTTCAGTGTTTTGGAATGTGTGCTCCAGAACTGGACGCCTGGGTTTGAAACCCAGTGATACTACCTACCAGCTCTATGACCTTGGGCAAGTCATTCATCCTCTCTATTCCTCAGTTACCTCGTCAATAAAGTAGGGAAAGTACCATATCTACCTCTTTGGGTTGTTGTAGGATTAAACCAGTTGTACATGTAAAAGACATAGGATGATTATGCACAAAGTGAACTCTAGATAAGTGTTAGTCTTTCTTTTTATTAGCTGATATTACTTGCATATATCCACCCAAGGATCAGGCTTGAGGGATGTGTTTTGATGTGTTGCATGGATATGGTGGGTCAGGCAGCATGTTAGAGGAGACAGTGAGACCCCTGAATCAGATCCTGCCTGACTGTAAAGATGCCCAGAGCATCTTATGGGAGCTCCCTTGACCAAGTGACTACTGGCACCGGGGACCTGCAGCTTTCGGGGTTCATCTTTACCCGAAGTACCAAACCTGCTATTGCCCTATTCTTCTCAGTCTGTGTTTTCAGTATTTCAGGGGCAATTTTTGTAAGACATTACATCAGATCTGCATCATTACATTGCATTTTAACCAGCAGCGAGAAGCTAAAACTTTTTATTTGCTTCACTTTTCATGACATCTGTTCACTTACATCTAGTACTTTTACTATGTGAAAAGGCTAATAATTACAATCGTAGACATGGCAATAGAATACGGGAGAAGATGTGGTGCAAAAAGGGAAAGACTGAGAAAACAAGTGCTGGCACCTCACATTTAAGAAATAATAAATATCCTGTCATTGGTTCTGAACCCAGGCTTCACATCAGATACTTTTGTGAAGCTTTGGAAAACACCCATGTGTGGGTATTTTCAAGACCTACTAAATGGGAACCTCAGGGGGTGGAGCCTGGACATTTGTAGCTTGAGAACCTCCTTGGGGCTTCTGTGTTCAGGATAGACGTCTACTATGGTAGCAGGTTTTAAGGACTATGCAGTTCCTACATAGAAGTTAGGTCCCTGCTATCCTGCATTGGTGCCACTTGGTGAGACTTAGGGTGTTTGTTCCACCAAAAGCATATAAATTCGATAGGTAAAAGATGTCTTCTTCCTTTTCTTTCATGTTTCCTCACAGTGCCTACTCATATGATGAGTCAGTGTTGAATACCTCTGTGAAACCTCTTCTGAGTGTTGAGGTCTTTAAAGGGGGTAGCAGTGACTAGGGCAGTGCAGTGTAACTCGGGGCCAGCCTCTCCCTCTCTCACTGTGCCTGTGCTGTGCCCTTGCTGCAGTGGCCACTGCAGATCAGCAGGGTGGAGTGGGCCAGACCAGGAGCTGGCCAAAGCCCATCAGGTGCCATGACCCCCAAGGGCAGATGTAGTCCAGCCAGTGTCCAGGATTCGAGGTTCAATCAGAGGCCACAAGTTAGGGTTGAATGGGATCACTCACCGTACAGGGTCTCAAGGCCACCAGAAGTCATGTAGGAACAGTCAATGATTGAGGTTAGAACTTACATGTAACAAAATTGGCCATGAATGGAGCAGTGTCTTAGGAAGTAGACCTGTGCTATTTCCTCAGATCAGAATCCCAGGACACAGATCCTCTCTCATCTCCACCAAGGATTGAATCTGATATTTGGGCATTAGGGGTGAAGCTTGTTCTAATTTCCAGAGCAAGGCAGGTTTTGGCTGAAGGTGGCAAAGTGTTCAATTCTCTGTCTAGCTCCTGCATTCTCCCCCTCACCTCGGCCAGTCAGTGTGCTGACATTATTTCTCAGAGTTTCTCCTTTAAGATCCTTTAAGTTGTATCAACTAGTGTGAAAACACCTGCAGAAAAGAGACTATCTCTCCCAGATTTTTTCCTGTGATCTGGTGTTAACTAAAAAACCACCAAGGGGCAAATGGGGGATTTCTATTCCTGAAATAAATCCTTATGGTTATATTGGGTACTGTGTAATAATTGGCAATGGGTCATATAACTTTTCGCCCTCAACGTTACAGAGACCTGACAGATGAGGTACTGGAAAGCACTAAGTGAAGGACAGTCTGGGGCATGTGAAAACAGGAATGGGTTCTCTTTGGAGGGTGCGGAAAGTCTGCGAAACTGCCCATTGAATGGCGATGGGCAGTGATGTTTGTAAACTCTGAAGGTAACAGTAAGTTAATACACCAGAAAGCAGACACGTCTCATATGTTGGAGTGCCATTCTCTTTACTCATAATTTAAGTCAAGCTACTCACATTTTTAAGGTTCTCTGTGTTCAAAGCACCATGTAAGACCTCAACTGAAACATTAAGGAGTTTATGACATGGTTTCTCAAAATCTTGACATGTAGTTGGTTATAAGATATGCCCATAAAGCATGATAACAGCATCAGGTAGAAGGTTAATAGTCAGTGGCATGTCCAACTAATAAGTTTACTCGGTGTTCCATGCTGAGAGGGGGTCTTATCCGACCTTGAATGAGAAGAATGAAGCTTATTGGTTATTATGCCTGGTTTTTCCTGATGACCTAAGAAGATGCTTGTGCTCAAGAAATAGTTACTCTATCTTGACATATATATTCTAAGATGAAATAAGCATGGTTTAAAATTAAAAATCGGTTTCAGTAGGATCAAAAAGGCAGATGGTTCATGCCAGCCTTCCAAGAAGGAGTCTCAGACTGAACTCAATTTGTATTGACACTGTGCTCTTGACTAGCAATGTCCATTTTCATAGGGCAAATATGTGGTATAACAGAGGTGCAGGTTAGCCCGCTGAGATGGAACTCTTCAGCTTTTGACACTGAAATGTTGAAATAACACTTAAAATAGTTTGCGTCTCCTGAATGTAAAACTGTCAAAAGACGTTAAAGTATTACTTTACTCTTAATTTATAATTTCCATCCTAATATTGAAGTTGTAGAAGATGTACCAGTGATCACAGATACACACATGCACATGTGATCAATGTTGTCATGCAAATCTGGTACATAGTCTACCAAGAAAACGTGTGTATATTTTTTTAAGGAGAGTACACTTATTTTATTTATACACAGGGTTTTACATATCTATATGTCTGTTTTAAATTTTTGTACAAGGGAAAGTAAACAGTGTTATATTTTATAATTTATTTTACCATCTGGGATAATGACTATACAAGGATATAAACACCTTCTGTTGACAGAAAAGTTAAAGGTATTTTCTCTTTATTACTAGTGAAATGTGCCTATCTTGATTTCATTTAAACTTTGAAATATTTTTTCATTTGTTTTGAGGTTAGTATTAAAATAGTTTCCCTCTTCTCTCTCCTTGCCCATCATCTAACCCAGCCCATGTAATTTCCTAAGGCATTCTATTCACCCTGTCGCCACATTCACCAGCCTGGAATCAAAGGCCCCCATCTGCCCCATCTGCTGACGCACATCAACATGGAACTTCTTCCATGCCTGTTTGGATGTTTCATGCATTGGCTCCTGCTTGCTTCCACCTCCACTTGAGATTTCAGAGTTTTTACCCGTGTTTGAAGGCCTCTGTGTCTCTTCTTGCTCTCCATGTCCCCCCTAAGAGACGCCCATTCATGTAGCTGTCATAGCCTGCCCACTCTGACCGTCACTGAGGACTTATCAGGCAAACGCCACCTGCCTGACTCACATGGTGGGAGTGAGGATCAGGGGACAGCACAGGAGTCCCTGAAGACCAGACTCCCCTTCGTAGTGTTACTTGACCATGAGCAGGCCTAGATCTCCACCTGTACCAGCCCCAGAACTCTGGAGGCAAATCACGTCTGTAAGATTCCCAGGCCTCTGACCAAGGGACCACAGCCTGCCTTCACTCAGTACAGTTTGTACTGGTGACAACAAGTCCCCCCTCCCCCAAAACCGCACGTTCCTGTTGTCCCTAGTCACTGAAACCTTTTTTGAAAAGGCCCAGAAACCTTTCCTCCCCAGGTCCATGTTCCTCTCTTGCAGCCAGTGTTGTATTGCAGAGTAGATACGGCAAACATGTCCTTAGGCCACTGCAAAGCAGGGACACGACCACATTTTAAAAATAATTTGTTATTTCAGAACCACATAAAAATCATCATGAGAAAAGTGAAAACTCTCTTGGACTTCTTTATGTGTCTTCTATAGTTTGGTTTTAATTTGAATTCCATGTAGCTAAGGTGTTGTATTAATTTCCTTTGGCTGCTGTAATAAATGACCACAAACTTAGTGGCTAACACAACACAAACTTATCACAAAGTTCAGAAAGTCAACAGTCTAAAATGGGTCAGTATAGCTATGTTTCTTCTGCAGGATGTCAGGGAAGACCTGTTTCTTTGCCTTTTCTGGCTTCTAGGGGCCACCAGCTTCCTTGACTTGCATCACATCGCTCCAACCTTGGTTTCATTGTCTTGTCTCCTTCTCTGATCCTTCTACCTCCCTCTTATAAGGACCCTTGTGGTAACATTGGGCCCACCTGGATATTCTGGGATAATCTCCCCATCTCTAGGTTCTTCACTTAATCACATCTGCAAAATTCCTTTTGCCATGCAAGATACCACATTCACAGGTTCAGGGATTAGGCTGTGACCATCTTGTGGGCCACGGTTCTGCCCACCACAAATGCCATCCCCTTTCCATTTTTGATGCGGGTCTGCCCCTAGTCGGAATGCCTTCTCATGGGTCATCGTCCTCCTGTTATTCTCCTGTGACTTCTGCAGCCCCCACTCCTGCCTGTGGTAAAACAAATGATGCAGCGTCATCAACAACTCAACATATTGGTCACTCCTTTCTCCAGCCAGAATGTACACCTGCTTCCTGCTGTGGCCTCTGCTTCCTGAGAGCACTCTGTCCCCTCTACCAGATCCCCTTGTCCATCCTTCAATGTCAGCAGGCCCAGCATTCCCGTCGCTCCCCACTCACTCATTATTACCCTTTCATTGCCACACCCAGCCCCCTTCCTCCTTTGAGGGTTGTGCCATCGCACTGCTACTGTTTCCACTCTTATTACTTCATTTGTGTGTGTGTGTATGTGTGTGTGTGTGCGCTCACACCCCTACCTTCCTTATGCCTCCCCTCTTCCCTGCCACCCGCTTCCACACGCAGTCGTGTTGTCATCCTTGGACATTCCTTTGCCCACGTAACAGTCCGCCTGACTCCCTAGGGCCTTGAGTGCCTCTTCCCAGGGACCTGAGCCTCCTTGTCAATTCAGTCCACCTACTCCATGGCCTCTTCTGCAGTGTTGAACTTTAAATCTCACTATCTGATCTTGCCCACTGTCATTCCACAGTACCAATTTTTCTTTTAATTAGGGTTATAGTTGTTGAATTCTTCCTTTTTTTGTCTTCTGGCTCCACATTTGCCCCTAGCCAGCCTAGGCCCCCTGGTTCCATCATTTCAGCCATTCTGCCAGGATCTTCACCTTCCTTATCCTCCACTCATCATTTCCATATATATATATACCTGCCATATATACATGCCTGCCAAAATCTTGGCTCTGGATGAATCATGTTTGCCTTCAAACTTCTGAACGGAGGCTGCCACGCATTGCTGAAGGAGAACCAGAAAGCCCTACAAATTGGTGGTCCTGAAAACCATCGTCTCCACCGAACCAGGCAGTGTCTGGCCGCCCTCCTGGGTTATCAGGCTGCACGTTCCCCATTTCCTAGGAGGGCAGTTCTCGCAGCCATGTTTCCTCACTCCCAGCAGAAGGTAGGCGCTCCTTTGATGGATGTGGTGAGACCCCCTTCCACTTCCTCCTGCAAACCTTACTCACCACACCTACTCTCACCTCCTCCCTGTAGGACTGGAAGAAGTGCCCTCCTCCCATCACTCATCCCTTTACCTGTGCTTTGTATTTTTCCTGTTTCTACTTTTCTAGAAATCTCAGTCCACCAGTTATCTCATGACCTGCTTATAATTTAACTTTGCTTCTCTTCTGAACCTTTCCGTTTAGAATACAAATACACTTAAGTCTGTTCCATCTTTTAAAAAATTACTGGTCCTTTATTTTGCATTTTCCTCTTTAACTCATCTCCTTAGTCCAGTCCAGCTTGAAATTGTAGGTTGCATTTTCTCTTTTCTTGATTTTTCTAACTTTTTCCTTTTCTGTCTCCTGCACCCTGGCCTATACTTCCACCACTGTCTGAAACTGTGCCCAGGAAAATGACCTTCAGGATTTCAAAGCCAGACACATGTTGGGTCGCCTTATGCTCCCTGCACTCCAAAACTCTGTCCGCTGTCAGCTTCTGATTTTGCTTTTTCCTAGCCATTCATTCCTTGCATGGCTCCCTGACCATCTCATCTACCTCCTTAACTTCCATTCCACCTAGACACAATGGAGTTCCTAACCTCCTGGGTCTTTCTCTTGGTCTTCCTATCCCCTCACTTGGATGCTCCACAGCTCAGTATGTTCAAACCAGACTCATCTTCTCAGCCTCCTTCCATCAGTGGCTTCCTGGGCTCCTGTTCCCTGGGAACGACCCTCTATACTCATCTCCCGGCAGCCAGCCTGACTCCTTCCTGTCTGTGCTCTGTGTGTGTTGGACAGTCTAGTCTACTCAAATTTTACCTCTTAATTCTTCAGTTCATGTGAACCAAAGTCTTGTCTGTACCACTACCATTACTGCCTTAATTTCGGAATAAGCCCTGGCTTTTTTTCACGTAAATTGTAGCGAAAGTTTCTTAAATGGTCTCTCTCTCTACGCGGAGTGGGTCCACCTTTAACTTCTGCACACTATTATGATAATGATCTTTGTAAATTGTAGTTCTCTTTATCATTTTTGTACTTAAATTGTTTGCTAATTTTCATGCCATTCTGTGTGGTTACTTATAGGCACACTTTGTCTCTTGGTAGAATTGTGATCTCCTTGAAGACTGACTGGGTTTTGTGTGTTTGTTTTCATTCCTTTTTGCTTTATGGTTCTCTACCAGAAGTACATTTTTAATCATCTGTAATTTGCTTGGTGCTGCCTCACTAAGTCCTTCCAGCTACTTTCTCCTCAGTTTATAGAAGAAGGACTCTATGATGCATTCTCTCACCCTTTAACTGAAAACGGCAGATAATATCACTCCGAGACTGTTGAAGAATTACATACAATGTTTAGCATACTATAATGTCTGACATATAACTCACTTTATTAAATGCAAGCAATTCTTCAAATTACTGTTCTCTCAGATCCTAGTCCTTTGCTGTCCCCGGATGCTTCTCTCTGCCATTCATTCAGAACACTAGCCAGGACCTGGTCTCCCAACACTCCGTCCTTGTCAGGCCTTGCCTCGGTTTGACCACAGTAGTGTTCCTGCTTGTCCTCCACGGAGCATGGCCTACCCATTGAGGGCATTCTGATCTTGGGTACGTGTTCTGTACTGCAGGGTGAGTGACTAGCCTGTAAGCCTCTTGTCTTCTGAACTTCCTCTGCTATCTTAATGTTGGCAGCTATTGGCGTTCCAAACCTTTCACTCTCTCATTATAGCTTTATTCCTCCTGCCTTCACAGGTGATGACTTACTGGCTTTCTTCATGATGTAGATAGAAATATGTCCTCAATTGATTACCTTTCTTTACAAAAACAAGGCAAAATTGTTACATAAACTTTGGTGTTTTACCTTTCCTCCCCTGCTTCCCTCAGTAACAGCTTAATCTTGACATTCCTTGCTCCATGTTCTGGTTTCATACTCTTTCTTCCCCCTTTAAAATCAATTATAATCTGTTATAGTTTTGGAAAGAAATACTTTGTGATGTAATAAGGAAATCCCCCCATCTGTGGAATAATGGGTGTAATATCTTTTTTTTTTTTTTTTTTTTGGAAGGAGTCTGGGAATACTTGAGGAACAAAGGCACTGTCCTGGTTTAACCTTCTAATTGACCTAGATGTAAAACAGCCTTATTTGAATACATTCCTGGTCTCTCTATCTTCCGTTTTTGAAGTCCAAATGAAAGGAATAGCTCACTCTCTCTCTAAATGTAACTTTTTTACCCAGACTTGAATGATATTTTAAACAATCTAATTTTTCTAAATACACCAGTACATTAAATAGAATTGAGAGACAGAGCGAGAGCGAGAGCAAAAGAGAGAGAGAGAGAGAGAGAGAGAGAGAGAGATTTGTTTTTTATAAAGTCTGGATTTGTATTTAGCTCGGCAGGTGCAGAAAGATGCTGCTGTGAAAATTCATAGTTGTTATAATCCCCTGTAAAACTATGTGAGACACAGAACTCTTCCAACCAAAACAATTCAGTCAGATGTCCAGTTATTTGTGCTTTGAACATGCTTCCAAATGACTTGATAATTGCTGAGAACACTGTCTTAGTTTTAATGTAGATCCTTAGACAAAACTTTAAATATTAATCATGAGCCACATGATCACCATGCATGGCTTTTTTAGTGGTTATATAAACGACAACGAAATATCTCATTATATTATGAATTGTGATATGCTTAGGATCAAGGACAGCCTCAGTCTATATGGTTTTTTAATTTGCCTGTGTCTGCTTCTTTGTTTACCTATTTGTTTTTGTATTTTAGCTGTATTTTGTTGCCTCTAGTTTTAAGATAACTTCATTGGTGCTTAACAGTTCTCCCAGAAAAACATTAAAAGAAAAACACTGTGTGTATTATATTGAGATATTTGGCTGGGGTTTAAATCACAAGTCAGATAGAAGGCAGAGAAGGAAGTTTTTAAACTAGAATATGGCCTTAAAATGTGAAGTCATTTAAGCTGATTAATTGCTGGAATCCTGAAGAACAGAGCAAATTCTCATTCATGTTCATTTCTCATATTCTCTAAAGCTCTAAGTTCTGGGGCAAAACTGAAGATATATCCTGATCTTGTGGCTCAGCTACTTTCCTATTCTTAGAATCCACTTCTCTGAAATGGTGTGATGCAAAGTACCAGGGGGAATGTGTAGCAAGTGTGAGGTAATGGGGCCACACAGCCCGCTCAGGGCTGCTTTTTGCTTGTAGGGAGGTGCTTGGAGCCCCTGTAGAGGCTACTCATCTGCAGTTCCAGCTGGAAGCTGATACCATGTTCAGAGCGGTTCAGAGGAAGAGAAATTAAAAGCAGAAAATGGTGGAATTCAGAATCAAGGGGATACAGTTTTCACAGATCTTCTTCTTTAGTTAAAGGAAATTTACATTAGAAGTATCCTTGTCTTTTTTACCTGGGAGCGTTTAGTCCTTTGGGGAAAAAAAATATATGTGGGTTTATTGTTTTAAATGCTAGACTCAGAGCCTTTGTGGGATCCACTCAGTGATGGCCAATAAATTATGAGACAACTTTTGAAGTTATTTATTTATTTATCTATTTATTTATTTTAGATTTTATTGGGGAAGGGGAACAGGACTTTATTGGGGAACAGTGTGTACTTCCAGGCCTTTTTTCCAAGTCAAGTTGTCCTTTCAATCTTAGTTGTGGAGGGTGCCGTTCAGCTTCAAGTTGTTGTCCTTTCAGTCTTAGTTGTGGAGGTTGCCGTTCAGCAACAGGTCCAGTTGCTGTTTTTCTAGTTGCAGGGGGCACAGCCCACCATCCCTTGCGGGAGTGGAACTGGCAACCTTGTGGTTGAAAGGATGCTCTCCAACCAACTGAGCCATCCGGGAGCTCAGCGGCAGCTCAGCTCAAGGTGCCGTGTTCAATCTTAGTTGCAGGGGGCGGAGCCCACCATCCCTTGCGGGACTTGAGGAGTTGAACTGGCAACCTTGTGGTTGAGAGCCCACTGGCCCATGTGGGAATTGAACCGGCAGCCTTCGGAGTTAGGAGCATGGAGCTCTAACTGCCTGAGCCACCAGGCCAGCCCCTATTTTTAAAAGTTCTGTCTATGCAGATCCTTATACTGTGTTTCCCCGAAAATAAGTCCGGGACTTATATTAATTTTTGCTCCAAAAGACGGATTAGGGCTTATGTTCAGGGGATGTCATCCTGAAAAATCATGCTAGGGCTTATTTTCCGGTTAGGTCTGATTTTTGGGGAAACATGGTACTGTGTGAGTTCCTTTCTCTTTATTCATAAATGTCTTTGTAAGTGTAAAGCTGCTTAAATTCAACAGTATTTCACCCACTCTGGTATGCACTGTTTTTTGTTTCTAAGACTATAAATCAGTCAGTGGTTAGGTTAGGGTGACTGGAGACTATACACACACACACATATATATATATATATATATATATATATATATACACACACACACATATACTTTTGTGTGTGTGTGTGTATATATGTGTGTGTGTGTGTATATATATATATATATATATATATATATATATATATATATATATTCAGCCAAATTTCTTACTATGAGTAGGTCAGTAGGTTCTAGGGAAATGAGTTTTTGAATCTGAGAATGTAGTAGAATAGATTTAAAAACAACAATAGGAATTACATTCACTGACATACAAAAGTATAATCTTGTTGTGGTGTGAATTCTGTGGTCTCTGTTTGCAGAATGCCTCCTGGTATAATCTTGGCAGTAATTTGGGATTCAGACTTAATTGATGAAAAATGTTCAAAATAACAAGGAAGTAGTCTCTAAAATGAGACTCAAAAACTATGCTATCAGCCATCCTTCACTGCCATCTTAACTGCAGCTTTGCAGCAAGTTATGTTTAATTATGTAGGTGATGCTTTCTCCCTGTTAGCCTAACAGATAGATGGAAAGAATAAGCATCACTTGGAAAGAGCAGAATTTGAAGCCTGCCTTGCTGCTTGGCCTGCGTACCCCTGATGAGTGGCTGCAGGGAACTGCTGCGTTCTGCTTACTGGAGTCTCCTAACTGGTTTGTCAGTGGATTGATTCATGACAGATCCCCTGAAAGGACAGCCACGTGGCTCTTAATCTTTTCTTAGGTCTTAGGCCCCTTTGAACATCTAACGAAAGCTACTGCTAATCTCCTTAGAGAAGTGTCTATGCATATATTCATTTGCACACAAATTTTATGTAAAAATCAGGAGATTTCTAGGATCCCTGAAGAAATCATGGATACCACCCTTGCTTCACCATTAAAAATAGCTACATTAGATGTAGTTTAAACAGGAATAGAAAAAATGTGTGTGTATGTATATATATATATGTGTGTGTGTGTGTATATGTGTGTATATATATATGTATGAAAAGTATGTGCTGTGCTCTGTGTGTGTGTGTGTGTATTTCTTTTTTTTTTTTTTTTAAGTTCTCCATTTTCTCTGTGATTAAAACAAGAGAAAGCCAGAAGGGTTTCTAATATTCTTAATGTAACCCACTGTTTGCTCAGGTGAAAATCATAAAGCTTGACGGAGGAGCAAAGAAGGAGTTTCATAACCTCTCAGAGTTTTCCAGTATCTTGCAATGAATAGACATTTATGATGAAAGAGTCATTGCAAGAGACGAACATTGAAGAACATTGTTCTTCAATGGGAGAAGAACATTGAAGCTATAGCAATGCATTAGAAAGTTGGAATGGAAAAGTAGGTACGAAAATATAGTTGTTGATGAGCTGTCCATAAAGTCCTTGAAAGTATCAATAGATGTTGGTAACATTGTAAAAGTAAAAATTACCACATTATGGAACATTTGGGAATTTTTCTAAGCCTGAAATCTGGGGCGTCAGTTTAAATTCCCCACCTTCTTCGTCCTCTGCGTCCAGCCATCATCAGGCATTGCCCATTTTACCTCCTAAGGAGGTATTGATTCTGGTCCCTTCCCTCCATTCCAGCTCTTGCTCTGTATTGGTTGAGATCCTCGTTATCACTTGTCCAGGCTGTTGAAAATTCTGGAATGTAATATAACTTTGCAGTTAAGCTCACAAACAGGGTTTGAATTCAAATTCCAGGCTTTTACTGAGTAACTGCAGGAATGTTTGTGAACTTTTCTGTGCCTGTTTGTTCAGATGTGAAATGGAGATTGCAGTAGTTCCAGTACAGGGGCTATTTAGACTTAAGTAAACTGAGTTAGATGATGCACATGGCACATGAGAAGTTCTCAGTTATCGGTAGATATTAAAAGCCTCCGTAACCATCTTTCCTGTTTCTAGTCTAGCTGCTTTTCTATCTAATCAGTTCTCCACACGGCCAGTAATAAGATCTTTATACAATGCAAGAATGGGTGTCCTCCCCCGCTGCTTAAAAGCTTTTTCTAATGCTTCATCTTCTAAGAATAAGCTAAAAGGTCTGTAACAGGACATACAAGAAAGGCTTCTCATGACCTGCGTCCTGCCTACTTGCCTAGCACCATCATTACTTTGTGTGTGTGTTCATTTTTTAGAAAATTACAATGCCGTTTAAAAATTGAAACAAGACAGAAGAGTATAAAAATAAAGGGCCTTCCCTGTGATGCTCTCTTTAGGTGAACCACTCAAAATAATTCAGTGTGTATACTTCCAGATCTGTATACATGTGGTTATATAGGTGTGTGAATAATGTTTATGTAAATAGTTGTGCGTTACTGCTCGGCTACTTGCTTTATCAGTATTTCACGGCTATTATGCCACCTGAGCAGATCTAGATCTGTGTCTTGCTTTTTGAATAGCAGCATCGTGTTCCATTGTACTGTATCTGTTTTTCCTTCATTTAAAATTATTTTTATATACTCGTATGCTGTTGTGATAGAAATATAATTCAATTCCTCCCTCCCCCGTAAATGGATAGTCATGTGTTCTAATGCCACTGATCTTTACTCTCTTGCTTTAAAATGCCACTTTTATTTTATATTAAATTCCCATGTATGGGGTATGGCATTCTCTGTGGCACTGTTTTCAGAGTTTTGGTGTCTGGGGATCATTTAATGGTCATATAGCACAGACCACCAGTACTCAGACCACTAATTTTAGATATTTAAAAAACTCACTCTAAGTTTTAATTATAAAATAAAAGTTTAAAAATTATGAAGTCTTTAGTCAGTGAGTGGGACAGTGTTGCTCATAACCTTTCATAATGATCTACCAGACTGACTAATAACCCATATGCTAAAACCAGACCCTTAATTGCGGTCTCAGGCACATTACATAACCTCTTGTGCTCCACTGTCGCCATCTGTATAATGTACATAATAGTATTCATAGTATTTTTATGATGATTTAATGAGTTGATATTTGTAAAGTGCTTAGAACAGGATCTGGCCCAGAGTTAAGTGCTACATTAAGTTCTTGTTGGATAAGAGGCATATTGAAAAAGGATAGCTCAGGCTCTGTAATCTTTTCTTCTCATTCTTTATTCTTCATTTCTGTTTTATGAGAAATTTGTATCTAACCATTATAGGTTGTTGGGTATGATGACAAGTGTTGGGTGTTTCCTCAGATAGATCTGGATCATCCTGGATATTCGGATCAAACCTAAACCCAGACACCTTTTGTTTTATGTGGGTTTATGTTTGATGCCTAGCCAACAGGAATATCACACTCAAAACCTGGCAGGATGATTCTGTGTACTGTAGAGAGAGCTGCAAATGCATTCATAACTTTCTCTTTGGTTGTATTTGGCTCACGAAAATATTTCTTCATGTTCCCTTCTGCAGTGTTTAAATTAGTGTTAGGCTACCAATAAAATGATTGATTTTTTTTTTCCACATTGAGTTAAGAAAATCATCAAGTGTTGACAAAGAATTAAATTCTCTGTGGTCAAGATATTTATATCACAGTTTGCCTGCATAAGACTTCGGATAGCTCACCTTTCACATTTAGAATTGTGAAATTTCAGCCCTGGAGATACACCCTGAGACAATTTGAGATTCTAAAGATGTTGCTGTGACAAACCATTTAAGGAGGCCACTGAACTCATGGCAGTGGTCTTTCGTGTTACAAGAAATTTTGTTTTTATCATCTGCATATAAAATTTCTATGAACATCTCTCCCTTTGATAGTCATCACGTGAAGGTTTGGAAACCAGAGGTCCATGACGGGCGTCTGCCCAGTCCTTTGCATAGCATGCAAAAAATGGGTGCTTCAGTGGCTGTGATTCCGTTGCATGCCCAATTTCTTCCATTCATTTCAATATTGAAGTAAGATCAGGAAAATATTGTCGACTGCCACATTTCACCTGTGAATAAAATAGAAAGCCTGTGGGCATTGAGATAGAATCTTCCACTTAGCACATTGACTCTCTTCTGTAACACACACATCTAGCTTGCTGATGCTTGCGAGTGCCAATGACCAACAACGTTCTGCAGTCTGTATAGTGACTCAGAACTAATTATTACAAGCATAGTCTCTGCTCTTGGAATGGGGTTCTCAGTGATAAATAAAGTAAAATGTTTCCCTGAATTCCTCACATTTTTCTACCAAATTTCCAGAGCTGTTCGCTCTGTACATTTATGACTTCGTCCACCCACAGAGCAGAGATCTGCTGGCACACACATATGATAATTAGTGCCGTATGCATTGTATTTTGTAAAGGAGTTTTGCCAATAGCCTGTCTGCTTTTCTCTAGTCATGGTGTTTTGTTTTTGTATTTTGGGGTTTTTCTTTTCTGTGATGCTCTGACTCATTTTATTTTTGAATAATAGTATATAATTTGTACCTGTTTGAAAGCATTATTTTGCAACTGTTCTTGGAAAAGAAAATAACAAAACAAAACACCTTAAGTTCTGTACCATAGAACACATGGCACTTCTTTAGAAATATACTTGAGGCCTTCCGTGGCATCGAGCCACGTTTTGTTTGGCCTATTTTGTTGCCAAGTCTGTCTCCTTGTGTGGAACCAACAGTTATTAGGCTTTCAGAACACCTCGGTCCTTAGTTAGGCTCCACTACTATACTGGTTGTATGACCTTTAGAAAGTCTCCTAACCTCTACGGGCTTGAGTTTATTTATCTGTAAAAGTTTTATTTAAGTCTACAAACCTTTCGATTTTTTTGTGACTGGGTTTAATGAGCTTATTGTTTGCTTTAAGTGTGTGATTTCAGTTCCCTTTCTTCATTATAAAATATAATTTTATAAGCACAGCTATCAATTATGTTCATAAAATATACGATTTTTTGAAAGGAAAAAACACATTAAATCTCCTATGAATAAACTATTCAACAGAAAAGAGATTGATGAAAGGCAGTGATATTTCTCACTAAATGTTGCCTTCCAGATTGTTAAAATGAATGTTTTGTTTTTTATTTTAAACCCTCAAAGACTGCTGTGGCTGTTTTAGCCATGTAAGTGTTCCTTGCCACATAATACAAAGCTCCCAAATGTTCAATTGAGAAACCATTTTGAAATGCTGACAAAGGTAACAGTGATCATCCCAACTCCCAGCTGTGAATTATTGCCAGTGTCTTAAATTTATCATTCACATGTGATAAGAAGGTAGAGCCTGCTCAACATAGTACTTGTTCTGATTTTGCATCTTTCAGTTTTGTTAAAACATGAAAATGTTCTCTCAGTTTCTACAGCTTCTTAAGTTTCCTTTCAACATTATTAATATACTCCCTCCATGGTCCCTTCCTCCTCTTTGCTTTCTTATCAGTGTTGTGTGTATGTGTATGTATATGTGTTTGGTGCTTTTGAAGTTAACTGAGAAATTTCAAAGCAGTGAACAGGAGGAAGTCACACAAAACTTGTTAAATACAATCTGCTGGAAAACAGAGTAGATGTGATAGGAGGCTAGGAGAGTTAAACACACACATGACATTTATTTTTGTAGAAATAAAATATTCTTGAGAAATCATTCATTCTTGCCATTTCATGTTTGCGTTTTGTCATCTTTTAAGTTTTTTCTTGGAAGCTACTAAAATGATCTGTGAGTGTAAGAAAGTTTTTAACAACATTTTACAAGCCAATGCATAAAGATTTTAAAACAATTTCATGTTCATATAAAAAAGGCATGCATCCAAGTATAGAAGAAGGTTGAATAAACTACCCACAGTGAAGTACAATGCAGCCGTAAAAAAAAGAATATGGACAATCACTATGGCCTGATATGGAGTGGTGTCCAGGAGACATTAGAAGTAAAAGCAGCATGCATACTATGCTACCTTTTGTGAGAAGAGAGGGAAAATTAAGAATAAACATAAACATGGTTGCTTATTTTTACAAAGAGAAACCCAGGAAGGATAAACCAGAAAACAGCCAGGTTGCTTACTACAAGAGGTGGAATGGGTGGATAGGATATGGGAGGGAGAGGCACTTCTGTTGAGTTCCTTTTATGTACAGCTTTAACTTTTGGAGACATGTTAATATTCTACATATTAAAATATAAAAAGAAAGCAGTAAGAACTGAAGGCAAATTGAACCAAATGAACTCATTTGTACTTCAAAGGAATACTGTAACTGCTCTGAAGAAAGAAAAAGAAAAAGTGAATCCAAGTGGTTTTTAACTATAGACCTCATTTGTGCATGGCAGAGCGGGGAGGAAAAACTGTGAACAAACCCTGAACTCTTTTTATAGGTTTATTTATTACAGTAGTGCAGGTAAAACAATTCTGAAACTATAATAGATATAAGATTGAACACATAAGTAAATGTGTTGATGTTGTTATAAGGGAAATACAAGTATGCATGAAAAAAGGTAGTACAAGCACTTTGGGGATGGACTAGAATTAGATGAATCTGTTTGAACTTATGATTTATAAAAATATATATGTATGCATAGATGTACATACATATGTGTACATGTTTTTGTATGTACATATGCATGTATATGTGTGTCCTGTATATAACTGTGTAGTGAAGGAATTGGACAACACTGTAATTGTGTGATCAAAATTTAATATCACCAGTGAATGGACACGTGAACATCATGTGGCTGTAGATGTGATATCCTGAGAAAGACACATTGTCACCCATATAGTATACTGGCAAAAAAATCATAACCTGAATCTAGTCATGTGGAAACATCAGACAAATCCAAAATGAGGAACTTTCTATTTTAGTAAAATAGAGGAGGGAAAAAGACTGTGTTCTTTAAAAATGTCAATGTTATAAAAGATAGAGAAATGCTATGGAAAATGTTCCAGATTAAAGAAGACAAAAGAGATGTGTCAACTAAATTTAATTTCTGACCCTAGACTAAATCCCATTCTGGATGGGAGAAAATGTTATAAAGTTCTTTGTTGGATAAATCAGAAAAATTGGAATATGAATGGAAGATTATTCGAAAGTGTTGTACAAGCGTTAAATTTACAGAGGCTGATGAATGAGCTATTTTTATGTAAGAGAATGTTCCTATTCTTAGAGAAAATACACGCTCTTAGGGAAAAATAGTATTTCGGGGTGAAGGGCCCTCAAATGATTCAGAAAAAATCATATGTACATGTATGTGTATGTTTATATATCTGATTCTGTATACACACAGACATATGAGAGAGAGAGCAAATAGAAATGATAGAACAAATGAGGTAGAATGTCAATAACAAATGAATCTAGGCAAAGGCTATAAATATTTTCTGTACTGTTTCATTTTTGCAACTTTTCTTTAAGTTTGACATTATTTTCAAATGGAAGGATTTTTTTTCAAAAGAATAAATTTCATTTAAAAATAGGCATTCATATGTTAAGCGATAATAACTAATAATATCATTAGTGATTAAAAAGCAGCTTTTGAACTAGATTTTAATTATATTCTTCCGTTAGTATACTTATGAGTTTTTTGCCGTTAAGAATACGTAAACTAGTAATGCTGAATCTGTTTGAAACTCTCTGCTCAAAACTAATAGTAATTCAGCAAGGCTGTGGGAAACAAGACCAGTAAGTATTAAAGAAAATAATAATGAATGGGAACAAATTAGGAAGTCTATTATGAAATAGATTCCATTTACAAAAACAATAATCATTAAAAGATGCACAGAAATGAGTATAACAAAACATTTTTGAAGTCTATGTGAAAATTCAGAAAAACATCTTGGACAAATATTAGATTAAATGGAGCAGGAACAAGTTCCTGAATTGTAAAACTCAATATGATAAAGATTACTCTCCAGATAGAAAGAGTCATTATAAGCAAATAAGACAATGTGATATAGGCAAATAAGCCGATGAACAGAACAAAAAGGCCAGAAGTAGACCCACAAATATGTATAATAGAGCAAATTTTGCAGATCGATGTACTATGCAAAAAAAAAATTTGTTAAATGCTTTGTTTTCCATAAGGAAAAATAGACCTCTACCTTACACCACAGAAAAGATGAATTCCATTTGCCTTGTAGATTAAGTATGAATAACAAAAGTTTTAAAAGAGCCCTAGGAGAATATTGCTGTAACTTCAAGGTTTCAAGGGATTTCAAAGGCTAGATGTGCAAACTGTACAGGAAATAATTGATATATTTTACTAGAATAAAAAAAAAATTCTCTGCAACAAAGTCATCATAAACAAAGTGAAGAGCCTAGTCACAGACTGGAAAGAGATAATCATAATCAACAAAGGGTTGTTTTCAGAGTACAGGAAATGCTCCTTCAAATCACTAAGGAAAAATGGACAAAAGAAATAAATGGAGAGCTCACAGTACTTATAGTTTTGTAGATGAACTATTTCAAAGAACAAAAAAAATCATCAAACCACCTTTGAGGGCCAAATATATGAGTAACCTTCTCTCTTAGCTATATTACTGGGCATTCAAACAAGTACAGTAAGTTCTCAATTGTATGCATGGCCACACCAAGTGTTATAATATCAAATTGTGAAGATATTTTAGTGGCTAATATTGTATCATGAAATTTTGTAGGAACAATCCTTTCCGGAGCACGAAAATGGTTTTCAGGTTGGAATGAGATTAGAAGGCATTGACCCCCGACATCCATCTGTATTTTGTGTGCTTTCTGTAGCTGAGGTAAGAGACGGTATTATTGTCTTGGGCTAATTGCACAATAACAAGAGAATTTTCTAGAGAATAACAAATTTGAGTACTTTCTATTATAAACAAATTCCAATACGTTACGGATTTATTTTAGTCAGCGATGGGTGAAATATGTTTCTTAATGAAATTTTTTTTTCCTCTGAAAATTAGCTTTCTAATAAGTTTTTCATTACTAGCACTTATTCTTGATTTAATTGGTAAACAGTTTTCACCTGAGGTTGATAACAATCAGTGAATCCCACAATGTTGCTTTTGTCTGTTAAAGGAGACATAATTATTCAAGTTTTAACTGAACTAATGAGAAATGCATATGAATAATATCCATGCATATGAAGTATATATTTACATAAATACATGCATTTTGTGAAAATTATAGAGTGACAAACCATTGATGAAAGTAAATTGTTTGTAAAATGTGATACTAACTAAATATTTTATATTATTAAATTGATAAAAGACCTGTATATTTTTAATAAGTTCAAATATAGAAAACAATATTCACTTAATTTACTGATTGATTATAGTTACTATACTTGTATAGCACACCTAGAGGACATTTTTCTCAAACTGTTATTATTTTCTTTATTGAGTATGCTGGACTTATATGTTAGAGTTGAAATAAGTCCATACCCACTTTGGTTTCGCTCTGTATTTTACATTACTTTGTCTTGGAATATGAATCCCAACCAGACAGTAGGAGATGGGGTTTCTGAAAGGAATATTTTACAGGTATTGAAATTATAATCTCCTCAATTAATGGATATGGAAATTGACCTCAGATTCCTAGACTGAGTAAAATGGTAATTTTTTTGCAGGAAAAATTCTAAGTACTTGGAAAGACAGTGTATTTTGTCTTATTCCCATGTCATCTATAAATTTGTTGTCTAATACAAACACAGTTGGATGGAAGGCTTGGTTCATATATGTCGATGGCACTGACAGAACATATGGTTATTCTGTTAATTTTGTGTACACTTTAAATGCATGACACAATGAACAATTGCAAACATTCCATTTTGCAGGTGTGTGGTTACCGTCTAAGACTTCATTTTGATGGTTATTTAAGCTGCTACGATTTTTGGACCAATGCTGGTTCCCCTGACATTCATCCAGTAGGATGGTGTGAAAAGACCAAACATGAGTTGCATAGCCCTAAGGGTAAGCCAGAATGGAAAGAAAGTCAGTAATTTCAGTTTTATTTTAACAACATTTCATGAAATAATAACAAGAGGGTCTGGTGTGAATTGATCTCCAAAATGAAAGTTTGATCCACAAAAAGCAGTAAGTCTACAAGGATACCATTCTTAGAAACAAATATCTGTTAAAGAAAAGCATCAATGACTGCTTAAGTCAGATAGTCTGATAAGGCACTTAGGGTAGAAATAAAATCTTATGAGAGCATTTTATTTTACATAAATTTTATTAAACCATATAAGGAATTAATATACTGATGTTTAAATCATGATTGAAATGAAATATCTCAATCAGTAATATTATGCAGTGAGGAAACTTGATTCACTTTCATTTGTTTCAAACAGAAATCATGGAGAACACGCAACTATGAAAGAGAAAACAATTTCACTGTTTTCATTTGATGGGAAATAAAAATCTCATCTTTGTCTTTTGTTGTGTGCTAGACAACTGGCAAATGTAACTGAAGCCTTCTTTACTTGCTATATGCTAGTGAGGCGAGGATTTGACCAGTTGAAATGCCAGTAGGCCCACTTCTTTGCACAGCAAACTTCTATGTAAGGTTTCCTGCTTGGATCTTAGACTGTGGAAACTAATGGAGTCAGTATATACTCGTTTTATTCTTAGTAATTAGATCTGTCCCTGAGACTAATGAGACTTTGGAATCTGTCCCTGAGACTAATGGCAGAGTCCCTTAAGATTGCTGGATTTCCTGGAAGCTGGTAACAGACCATAGGTCCATTCATTCAGTAGGCGTTTATGGAACCCTTACTCTTCTCAGGCACTGGGGATGTAGCACTGAATAAAATAAACTGTCTTGTCTTCATCGGGCTTTCATTCTAGAGGAGGGAAAAATAATAAATAAAGATAAAGACACAGTGTCAGGCAGTGCCAGCGTGGGAGGACTGAGTGTCACAGGGACACTTTTTGACTTAGCATGGTGAAGAAAGGCCTGAGAAGATGACATCTGACAGATACGTGGGTGAATGAGAGAGAAAGCAATGTGGCTACCTGGGTAAGAGTGCTTGCCAGAGAGAAAAGCAAGAGTAGATGCCCCAGGGCCAGAGTGTGCTCAGTGCAGTTGAGGAATCACGAGGAGATTCTGTGGCCGGAGCAGAGAAGCAAGAGCAAGAAGGCAGGGGATGAAGCTGAAGATGTAGCCATGGCCTTGAAGGCTGTGCAAAGAGTTTGGCTTTTATTCGCTAAGTGTAACACTCAATCAGAAAATATTGAGTCTGTCTTATTTGAGCCAGCACCCTACCCTGTGAGCCACTTTAGGACACATGGATGGGAGGATAAGGCATTTTTCTTTTGATGGGAACCCTATAAAGATATGGTTCAGAAAGCTGGAGCTGCCAAATAGTCTTTGGATTGTGAAAGTGTTTCTGTAATTTACAAGTGTCTGACACACTATATTGTTGCACTATCAGGACTTCTGATGGTCTCGGTAACATAGCTTCTGCAGGAGTAATGGCGGACTCAGGAACTTTTGTGTTCTTCCTTTGCCCATTTTGGAATGTCTTAATGGGAGACCAGACATCCATCAAGCCACCAGGGCACTGATTCCATACCTTAATGAATTAAAAAAATTTGAAGGGAATGACGTGCATGATGGAAAACCACACTCAACAGTTTTGAATTTCATACATTAAAAAACATTGAAAGAGTCTAGAGATTTTAATAAAGTCTTTTGGTGGTCTGCTAAAGGACATTGGACTTATGGCACAAGACTGAATAAGAATTGTGTATTTAATATGTACATGGTTACAACCTGTGGGTATCTTAAGTAATCCATACTTTTTTTAGGTTATAGAAAAGATAAATTTGTTTGGATGGATTACTTGAAGGCCTGCAAATTGCAAAATGCTCCCAAGAAATTATTCAGAAACAGAAGTTCTGTAAGTATTTTCTGCCTCAGTATAAATTAGATTTTTCCTTGAACATAAATTTTTAAAAATTCACTATATATTCTGTTTTATTTTAATCTTTTAAGAATCCTTAGCTTCCTTGACGTTCTCATTTAATTTGTCAGTTTCCTATGGGCATATCTTGTTTTCCCCCTTTAAACATATAACTAAATACTTCAATTAGATGGCGTGAGTTGAAAACTTTATATTTAAGTCTGTTAAAATTTAAAATGATTTTAGAAATGTTTTTTTTTCCTTTGTGCTTCCAGTGAGGTCATCATTTAAACTTAGTTTTGGTGTATTAAGACTAATAGATACCCCAGGTAGACTTTATATGTAACCGGCCTAGTTGGGTGTATATGTAACGAGAATGAGGGTGACAGTTCATATGGACTTAAGGGGTGTATGAGGATTTGGGTAGAGTACATTTAGGTCATCTGTGACCCCAGCAACCTAACAAGTTGTCAGGAGAGAAAGAGGATAAGTCCCATCCTTGGCTTTCTCTGAGCCCCTCTCTGGGCCCATCAGTGAGGCTACACATCAAGAAAAGGGATGGGGAAGCCTAGGGTCGAAGGTGAGCCCTGCCCCTTGGGCTGTGTCCCTGTGTAGGACACTCACTCAAGTTCTCCAGACTTCAATGTCCTGATCTTGAAATCAGTGTTACACAACTTCTTGATGTGGTACATAGAATTGCATCAAGAACAGAAATGTGAAATTGCTTTTTAAAATGTAATAATGCTAAAGAAAAACAAAAATCGGGGCTCAGTATTAACAGTAAAGAAGTAGAGAAAAAACCCTCTTCTAGTCCCCAGATAGTGTATGGATACTTCCTAAATTCTAAGACTGGCTAATTACAACTTTACAAAAGTGTGGTTTTTGTCATTGTAATATTATTGTAAATCATAGTCCTTAGTATTTTTTAATACGGAAAAATATGTGCAAGTACTAAAAAAAGCATTTAGTATTTTCAACTATAATTTGATTTGTGAATTAGTGCTCGTGTTCCTTAAATATTACAAAAGCCACTATTTTCCCATCTGATCAAAGTAAATGATAAATTTGCGGCTAAAGAGCATATCATATTTTTGTTACTTTTCTAAATAGTGGTACTTGGAAACTATTCAAAGCCTATGGGGAGCAGAGGAAATTATTTGATACCACTGTATTCAATAAACATTTTTAAATTAATACGAATTACTCTTAAGAACTGAAGAGTTTGGAAAATGGTAATGATAACGAAGATAAAAACCTACCTGGACAAAAAAATAGAGAAAAGTACAATGTAAAAGCTAATTTCCTGGGTCTTTGTTCTAAATGTAAACTTCCTAACAGTTTGTTGGAATTTTTTTTTTTTTTTTTTAATTTTACTTTATTAAATTTATTGGGGTGACAATTGTTAGTAAAATTACATAGATTTCAGGTGTACAATTCTGTATTACATCATCTATAAATCCCATTGTGTGTTCACCACCCAGAGTCAGTTCTCCTTCCATCACCATATATTTGATTCCCCTTACCCTCATCTCCCACCCCCCACCCCCCACCCCCCTTACCCTCTGGCAACCACTAAACTATTATCTGTGTCTATGAGTTTCTGTTTCTCATTTGTTTGTCTTGTTCTTTTGTTGTTTTTGGTTTATATACCACATATCAGTGAAATCACATGGTTCTTTGCTTTTTCTGTCTGACTTATTTCGCTCAGCATTACTCTCTCAAGATCCATCCATGTTGTCACAAATGTTCCTATATCATCTTTTCTTACCGCCGAATAGTATTGTTGGAATGTTTTTAATGGCATTTGCTGGCTCCATTTAGGAGGGTAAGTGTTGATACCCTATAGACTTTTCTGATGCTAAACATCATGGAAATTTTGACAGTGACTCAGTCCTATTTCTTTTTGTGCTTCTTCCTTCTGGTGCTGTGTTAGAATGGGCCAATACCTAAAGAATTTCAGATTGGAATGAAGCTGGAGGCCGTGGACAGGAAGAACCCTTCCTTGGTGTGTGTGGCAACCCTAGCAGATATTGTTGAAGATCGCTTACTAGTGCATTTTGACAATTGGGATGATAGTTACGATTACTGGTGAGACACCCAATGTGCGTTTTATTTATGTGTGTTCATGTCTGATGCTAAGAATTTCTTTTCATTTAAGTACTGTCACTGTTCTTACTGTTCTTAAAGTTATGAATATCAGGAATTTAGTGGCTGACTTTTCACTACCTTCTCTTCCACATGAATTGTTAAATTAAGGAGCCCAATAAACTTTTTCTTCATTCCATGAGAGGTTACCTAATGAGGCCTCATCTGAAATAATATTACCAGTGCAGGGCACTTCACTATATTTTATCTAATTTGTAAGGGAAGTATTTTTGTGAAGAGGAAGTTAAGAACTCGCAGTATTTTTTTCCCTGAAAAATGTTGAACTCACCCTGTTATATGTTTAAAAGGAAAGATTCAGGGAGAATGGAGTGAAATATTTGAAAGCTTGTGGGAAGCAGAGAAAATGTATGTTACGATGCCATTAAATTAACATTGCATGAGTTAAAAGGGTTTGCTGGGCAAAAACCTGAAATATGGAAGGGGACATGGCAAAAATAATTCTTGTAGCATTTCTTCACAGTATGTCCTGAAAAACCAACAAGTTCTTGCCTGAGGCTGTGGTTCTTCATGTACATGAAGGAGATCTGCTTTCTTCTTTGAACTAAGAAGCAGAGCATAGATCAATTGTTGTATGTGTCTTAGGTAGAATAGTCTGGGTTCTTTGAAAAGGAGAGGGAAGAAACATGGTCATATGTAGTCTGATAGGGCTGTTCTATAAAAATTTGTACTGGCCTATTAATAGTTTTCCTTGCTGCCAGCAAGAAGAGGTAGAGAGGTTTATTAAAATGTTCGCTCTTTGGAGATATCACTGGCAGTTCAGCTCATAGGCAAATACTTTTTTTCATACTTTTAAACTTTAAGAAGTTTATGTAAAAAAGAAGTTTGGTAACTCAGCTTATAAAACACAGTACTAATTTTTTTTTCTAATTCTCTTTAGCTATAAAATAATATTTTAGCTCTGAAGTAATATTTTCCATGGTATCTCTTAATATCAAGAATGTTTATTGCTCTTGGATTCTTTCTCTGGCATTGAATAATATGAGATCTAAAATAGAACACTGTTTTTGCAGGTGTGATGTAAATAGTCCTTATGTCCAGCCAGTTGGTTGGTGTCAGGAGAATGGAAGAACTCTGATAGCTCCCCAAGGTGAGTGGACTGACTGGGTATTCTTTGCGGTCATCCTGTGTGAGTGGTAATGGCCATTCTTGTTGTCCTTTGTATAAACCACATTTCAATGCAAAATGTATGATAAAAATACTGTGCAAAGTTTTATTGACCACCATGTGACCCAAATGTCTGAAATCTGCACATTCTTCCCCATAATGAAAATAGACTTGTTTATAAAGATGAATTGGGAACACATTAAAAAAAGTTGCTGAAGGAGTGGCTGGATGGCTCAGTTAGTTAGAGCGCGAGCTCTGAACAACAGGGTTGCTGGTTTGATTCCCACAAGGGCCGGTGGGCTGTGCCCTCCACAACTAGATTGAAGACAACTGGATTGAAGACAATGAGCTGCCTGCTGAGCTTCTGGAGGAGTGGCCAGATGGCTCAGTTGGTTGGAGCATGAGCTCTCGGCAGCAGAATTGTCAGTTCAAGTCCCACATGGGATGGCGGGCTGTGCCCCCTACAACTAAAGATTGAAAACAGCAACTGGACTTGGAGCTGAGCTGCACCCTCCACAACTAGATTGAAGGACGATGACTTGGAGCTGATAGGCCCTGGAGAAACACACTCTTCCCCAATAGTCCTCAATAAAATTTTATATATATATATATATAAAATTTATATATATATATAAAATTTTATATATATCACACACACACACACACACACACACATATATACACACACATATATGTATATATATACACATATATATGTGTATGTATATATATATATTTTTTAATTTGCTAAAAATGTTTTATCCAACAAAATGAGTTGCTATGGATCAGTAATTTATTATTATAAGAGTTTAAAACAATATATTCTGGATATTAAACCCATATTGTATAAATGATTTGCAAATGTTTTCTTCCATTCTATTTCTAGCTACATAATTTCTTATAATCATGTTAATTCATTAATTGAACTATAAAATTATTAAATATACTTAACTTTGGAATTGAATGTAAGAAATGTAGAAATTTAAGAAGAATTAACGAGTCTCCAGACTTGCCAAGCCAACTTAACGACTCAGCTAAACACTAAGTAGGGAGTCTTTCTATTTATTATATTTTTTTCTCATTACAGAAGTATTAAGAAATACTGTTTAGAGGTTGCTCTATCAAATCCATGTTTTTTTAATTTTAAAATGAATCAGATATAGTGGCTGTGTATCTTAACATTTTTAAAACAATCCTTCTAGCAGAAACCTATTTTCTTTCAGTGAAAAAACGACAGAAAGAAATGTAAAGTAAGGAATATGCAATTCTAGAATGGAGCAGATGTTTACTTTTAATTTGAATGATTCTGGAATTTTGCTGTTTTTCAAATCTTTTTTCCTCTTAAGTATAGGAATATATCAGAATTTCTCACCAAGTTCTTGAATTCAGTGAAAAAAGTTCAAGAATTAAAAACAATCAATAAGACAAACGAGACAAAAAACACAACCTATTCAAAAATATTCAATTAGTCTTAAAAGTTTTATAAAATATATAATGTCTTCTCAAACTCTGATTTTGATGCACAGGCCAGTTCAAAGTTATTTGTCCTATTTTTCTGTAAAACTGGTTAACGCTAACTTTAGATAATGTTCTTTAAGATGAGGTGAAATGTTAGTCAGATCTCAGAATGTGCGGCTTCAGTTGGTATGCCTGAAGGTACACCACACACTCCTTTCCATTTTCCTCTGGTGAAATAACTTCTCTGCTGCTTGCAGCTTCTCACTAACTTCGTGGATAGACACAGTGTTTAACACGTTGCGTATGGCGGGGTTTAAATCCCTCGTGAAGATTCTCGTGATCCGTATGCAACGTGTTAAGTCCATCACCCCCTGTCTCTTGGTGCTGTGTGAGTCTGGTAATTGTCTGTGCAGCACATTAAGAACTGGAGGTCCAGAATCCTTCCCTCATTAACACACACAAAGGGTTGAGGGAAGCAAACCTCCCACACCCCAGGTGAGGCCAAGGCTTAAGACCGTGACTGGATGTGAATGGGAGACTATTTAGTTCATAAAGTCAATAAAGTAAAGTAACAACAAAACTCAATCCAGGCTTGTAGTTTTCACTGTAGACTTGATTGCTTATATAAATATTGTCACCGTGCTGAAATCTGAGTGATAGTTTTAACCGGACTAATTTAGTGATAGAAATTCTTCACTACAGGGTCAAATTATCTTCGTTAGGAGTTAAGTTTAAAATTCTGAGATTCTTGTCCTGATATACGATGTTTAAATTAGAATATTACAATTAACCTACCTCTAAACCTTACATACTTGTTAGTATTCCTTTTACAAATTAAATAATGTTTTATACACTAAAATACTGCCCCCCCCGAGCTGTAATTTACACACATAATTTGTTTCTCTGTAGTATATTCCTCATCTACTCTTCTATTAAGATATAATTCACATACTATAATTTTCACCATTTTAGTGCACGTTCAATGTTTATTTAGTGTAAATCATTTAGTATAAATTCAGTGGTTATTAGTATATTCACAAGGTTGTACAACTATCACCACTATTTATTGCCAGCGATTTTCATCACTACAAAAACGAATTAACAGTCACTCCTCATTCTCTCCGTCTCAGGCCTAGAGACCCACTGATCTACTTTATGTCTCTGGATTTGACTATTCTGGACACTTCATGTAAATGAAATCATAGTCTGGCTTCTTTCACTTAACATAATGTTTTCAGGGCTCATGTTGTAGCATGTATCAGTATTTCATTCCTTTTTATTTTCAAGTAATATTCCAGTGTATAGATATACTACATTTTGTTTATGTATTCATTAGTTAAAGGGCATTGGTTTTCACCTTTTGACTATTATGAATAATGCTGCTATGAACTTTCATGTACACATTTTTGAGTGAACATAAGTTTTTATTATTCTTGTAGAATTATTGGGTCATAAGGTAACCTATGTTTGAGGAATTGGCAAACTATTTTCCAAAGTGGCTACATAGTTTACATTTCTACTAGCAATATATGACAATTCCAATTTCTCTACATCCTTACCAACACATGTAATGGTCTATCATTTTAATTACAGCCATCCCACTGAGTGTGAAGCAATGTCTCTTCATGGTTTTGATATGCATTTCTCTAAGGACAAATGATGTCGAACATCTTTCCATGTGGTTATTGGCCATTTGTACATCTTCTTTTGAGAAATACCTATTCAAATCTTTTGCCCAGTTTTTAAATTGAGTGGTATTTTTATTGTTTATTTATTATTTAAAAATTATTATTTAAATATATCCATTTACTATTACTATTATTAAAGTTTAAAAATATATTATATATATTAAACCCATATTGTATTAACAATTTACAAATGTTTTATCCCATTCTATAGATTGTTTTCACATTCTTGACAATGCCCTTTGCTGTACAAGTTTTAAATTTTGATGAAGTCCTATATGTCTATTTTTCTTTTCTTTCTTGTACTTTGGTGTTAAATATAAGAATCCATTGCCAAATTTGAGGTGATAAGAATTTGTTCCTATGTCTTTTTTCCTGTGGATTTTATAGTTTTGTCTCTTATACTTGAGGTAGATCCATTTTGATTTAATTTTGTATATGAAGTGAGGTAGAGGTTCAACTTTGTACTTTTGCATCCGGTTATCCAATTTTCCCAGTACCATTTGTTGAAGAGACTATATATTTCCCTATCAAATTATCTTGACACCATTGTTGAAAATCAATTGGCCAAAGCTGTTAAGGTTCATTTCTAGACTCTCAATTCTATTATATGCCTATCATTATGCCAGTATCACAGGGTTTTTTTTCTAAGACTTTATTTATTAGAAAGATTTTAAGTTCACAGCAAAATGGAGAGAAAGTACAGAGATATCTCATATATCCCCCCGTTGCCACACATTCACAGCCTCCCCCATTGTCAACATCCCTCACTGTAGTGGTACATTTGTTACAATTGTTGAACCCACATTGACACATCATTATCACCCAAAGTCCATAGTTTACATTAGCGTTCACTCGTGCTGCTGTACATTCTGTGGGATTGGACAAATGTCTGATGACATGTATCCATGATTATGGTATCATGCAGAGTGTTTTCACTGCCCCCAAATCCTCTGTGCTCTTCCTAGTCATCTCTCCCACCCCCCTGCCCTAAAAACCCTGGCAACCACTGAACTTTTTGCTGTTTCCAGTTTTGCCTTTTTCAGAATCGTACAGTGTGTAACCTTTCAAATCGGCTTCTTTCACTTAGTAATATGCACTTCAGGTTTTCTCTATATCTTCCCATGCCTTGATAGCTCATTTCTTTTTAGTGCTGAGTAATATTTCATTGTGTGTATGTACCACAGTTTATCCATTCACCTACTGAAGGACATCTTGGTTGTTTCCAAGTTTTGACAATTATGAATAAAGCTGCTGTAAACATCCATGTGCAGATTTTTGTATGAATATAACTTTTTGTATGAATATAATTCACCTTTGGGTGAATACCAACCAGCATGATTGCTGGATCATATGCTGAGAGTAAGTTTAGTTTTGTAAGAAACTGCCATACTGTCTTCCAAAGTGGCTGTACCACTTTACATTCCCACCAGCAGTGAATGACAGTCCCTATTGCTCCACATCCTTGTCAGCATTTGGTGGTGTCAGTGTTTTGGATTTTCAACATTTTAATTGGTGTGTAGTGGTAGTTCATTGTTTTAATTTGCATTTCCCTAAAGACATGTGATATAGAGAGTCTTTCCACATGTTTATTTGCCATCTGTAAATCTTTTTGGTGGGGGTCTTAAGATATTTGGCCTATTTTGAAATTAGGTTGTTGGTTTTATTATTTTTGAGTTTTAAGGGCTCTTTGTATATTTTGAATAAGTTCTTTATCATGTGTCTTTTGCAAATATTTTCTTCCAGTCTGTGGCTTGTCGTTTCATTCTCTTAACAATGTCTATAACAGAATAGGAATTTTTAATTTTAATGAAGTCCAGCTTATTAATTTCTTTGATGAATCATGCCTTTGGTGTCACATTAAAAAGTTAGCACCAAATCCAAGATCATCTAGGTTTTCTCCTATATTATCTTCTAAGAGATTTATAATTTTTCATTTTACATTTTAGGTCTCTGATCGATTTTGAGCCAATTTTTGTGAAGGGTATAATGTCTGTGTGTAGATTCTTTTTCTTTGCATGTGGATGTCCAGTTGTTCCAACACTATTTGTTGATACTACCTTTACTCCATTGTATTGTTCTGCTCCATTGTCAAAGATCACTTGACTTTATTTATATAGGTCTGTTTCTACACTCTCTATTCTGTCCATATCACCTATTTGTCTATTCTTTCACCAGTACTACACTATCTTGCTTATTATAACTGTATAGTAAGTCCCGAACTTGGATAATATCAGTCTCCAACTTTGTTGTTCTCTTTCAATATTGTGTTGGCCATTCTGAGTCTTTTACCTCTCCCCGTAAACTTTGGAATCAGTTTGTCAGTATCCATAAAAATAACTTGCTGGGGTTTTGATTGGGCTTGCACTGAATCTATAGATCAAGTTGGGAAGACCTGCCATCTTTACAATAGAGTTTTCCTATCCACGAACATGGAATATCTCTCCATTTATTTAGTTCTTTGATTTATTTTGGCAGAGTTTTGTAGTTTCCTCATATAGATCTTGTACATATTTTGTTAGATATTATATTTATTTCATTATTTTTGGTGCTAACATAAACGGTACTGTGTTTTTAATGTCAAATTTCACTTGTTCATTGCTGGTATATAGAAAAGCAATTAAATTTTATATATTAACCTTGTATCCTGGAACTTTATTATAATTATTTATTAGTTCCAGGAATTTTTTGTCATTCATTTGGATATTCTACATAGGCAGTCATATAATCTGTGAAGAAAGTTTCATTTCTTCCTCTCCAATCATTACATGTTTTAATTTTCCTGTGTTATTGCATGAAGCACCCTATTTTGATTACTGTACCTTCTTAGTCAGTTTTGAAATCTGGAGGTGTGAGTCCTACAACTTTGTTTTTCTTTTTCAAGATCATTTTGGCTATTTGTGGCCCCTTGCAGTTCCATATGAATTTGAGGATTGGCTTTTTCATTTCTGGAGGAATGACTGTTGGTATTTTGATAAGGGTTGCACTGAATTAGTAGATTTTTTTAGGGAGTATTGCCATCTTAGCAGTATTGTTTTCCAGTCCATGACCATGGGCTCTCTTTACACTTTTTAAAATGTCTTCTTTAATTTCTGTCAGCAGTATTTTTTAGTTTTCAATGTACAAGTCTTTTATCTCCTTGGTTAAATTTATTCCTAGGTATTTTATTCTTTTGGGTGCTATTGTAAATGGAATTATTTTATTTATTTCCTTTGGGACATGAGATGATCATATGGGAGATTTTTTTCCCCTTTGTTTCATGGTGTATAATCCTCTTAATATGCTGTTGGGTTCAGTTTGCTACTATTTTCTTGAGGAGTTCTGTATCTCTATTCATAAGGTATATTAGTCTCTAGTTTTCTTGTTATACCTCTGGTCTATTCTTTTTGTGCTATTATAAATGAAATTTTTTAAATTTCATCTTTGAATTGTTCATTGATAGTATGTAGAAAGTTTATTTTTGTATATTGATCTTGTAGTCTGAACTTTGCTAAATTTATTTATTAGCACTAACATTTTGTGTGTGTGGATTTTTCAGTATTTGCTATATGTAAAATTAGGTCATTTGCAAGTAGTGATAATTTTACTTTTTCCTTTCCATTCTAGATGCCTTTTATTTTTCCCTTAATTCCTCTGGCCAGACTTTCTAGTGCATTGTTGAATAGTAATGGCACTACGAGACATCCTCTTCTTGTTCCTGATTTTAGAGGAAAGCTCAGTCTTTCCACATTAAGTATGGTGTTTGCTGTGGGTTTTTTGTAGATGTCTTTTATGAGATTTAGGAAATTCCCTTCTATTCCTAGTATGTTTTATCATCAAAGTATGGTCCTTTATTCTATTAATATTGTCTTATACTGATTGCCTTTGGTACACTGAACCAATTTTATATTCCTGAGATAAATCTCACGAGTCCTCGTGTGTGTGTGTGTGTGTGTGTGTGTGTGTGTGTGTGTATTTCTGACATGTTGCTAAACTTGGTTTGTTAATGCTTTGTTGAGCAACTTTGTGTCTATACTGATAATCTCATACACATTTTAAAAATATGTTTAGTCCTAGTAGAGTATCTAAGTCTGAGTGCTAAGGAAAAACAGGATGAACAACATGTCAAAAAGCTTAGTTATTTAAAAAGTTCATCCACTGTATGATTACTTGTCTTTATGAGGGACTCCACAGTGTCGTAAATGGGTTTCCTCTTGTGGTGTTGCAGGGCGGTTGACCCTTCATGGTGGCCTTCACTGAACCCCAGGGCACTTCCCATTTGATATGGTGATATATAAAATAAAAATACTGTATAAAATGAAAGTAAATCAGCCAGTTAATTGAGGTGTGAACAAGAGAATGGGGTGTAATAAAAATATATGCAAAGGAACTGTGAGGAAAAATTGGTTGAAGGCAATTAAAGCTTAGCAATAAACAAAATTGCTTAAAGCTTGTGACCAGTTATGATCATTCTGGCTTATATGATTGTGTAAAAACATGAGTGCACTAAAAATAATAGGTCCCTAATTACTGAATAAGAAAGGAATGGTGGGAAGCCATGGGTAGTGGTGGGGAGCCTGAGGCAGGGTAATAAAATGTTGAGTACTCAGGTAGTTCACAAATGGGAATTGAAACATAAATTTTTAAAAGAAAAACTGATTAGCTCACATGATCTTCAGCTGTCCTCTCCCCCATCACAAATCTGAAGCCAGGACTGCTTGATGAATATATAGTGTTCTTATATATTTTATATTTTTGTGTATCTGCTTTTAGTTTAAATACAGGATAAGAAATTAACATTGTTTGAATTATTTCTGCTAGTAATTTGCCCTTAAAATTTGTTAGCTATAGTTATTTTACTTAAAGTGAATTTATATTTTAAACATCAGTTATGCCTATAGATTTTTACATTAAATTTTATTTTGTGATTGTAATTACATTGTTTTCAGAAAACAATGTATTTGTTATATTTGTCATTACGTGTGTGTGTATAATTGCACTTCTGAGAGCAATTAAGATGCTTGAAAGTAGAACAGCATGTGTTGATCTCTGTAGTTACCTCTGTGTGTGCTCAGATTCTCATAGATTCCAGATAAAAGAGCCCCTTCAGAGATAACCAGGGAGAAAAAAGGCCAGTTTTAAAACATGTAAATCATAAAATGTAAAGGTGCTTTTCGCTGATAATAAATTTAATCCAAGGTGTTACATATTCTATTCAGTATATTTCTAGAGAGGACTGAACAATATGGTCTATTCCTTCAGACACAATCTGCTGGAATTTTAGATGAGGTCACAAAATGACAAAAATATGTTAGGTAGATGTACAGAAAACCCTAATAACATAAATCTTAGCATTTGGAAACAGAAGCTGCTCTCCAGAAGGGTTGTTGGGCCTCATAGGGAGGTCTTGATCTTCATTTGGTGAGGGGCAGGCAATGTACACTTAAGAATCACCTTCTTACAAATGGGGCAAATCTGATCCTTTTATTGAAGTAAAATCTCCTACTAGCATAGTTTTAGGTGGTACATCATATAGCCAACTCTGTGCAGTTAATTATATATCTATTAAAAATATTAAAGATTTGTCACATTTTTTTTTTTTTTTTTTTGCTTTTTCAGTTCCTTTGAATGGTATTGCTATTTTAAAAGTAAATCAGATTGCTTTGTGGGTATATGAAATTTCCAGTACTCTATATTGCAGTATTGCTGGCAGTGGCTTGTTTACCAGTTAAAACAATATTGCAAGACTGTTTTATCAACAGTCTCCTATGTGTGAAAGTCTGTTCTGCAATTGATGACAGGGGCCTCCACCCCAGCTGGCCTCCTGCTCAGTCTGGGCAGGTGGACAGGAAGCCCTGCGGAACCATCATGGCTGACAGGGCTCGTCTGACTGACAGCGGGACCACATCCCCTAGGAGTGCCTCTGCATAGAGTGCATAGTGTGCCTCTCCAAACACAGATTGCTGTTCACATTTGAAGCACAGACTGCACTTAAATTTAATTCAACAAACATCTCCATAGTGATTTCATGTAAATAGAATCATATATGACCTTTTATATCTGTCTTCTTTCACTTGCATGACTTTAGAGTTTATCCATGTTGTAGCATATATCTTCTTTTTAATTCCACATAATATGTCACGATATAGGTAAACCACACTTTGTTTATCCATTAGTTATTGGGCTTTTGGATTGTTTACACTTTGGGGCTACTTTGAATAATGCTGCTGTGAACCTTTGTGTACCAGTGTTTGAGTGAACATCTTTTCAGTTCTCTACTGTGGGTGCATACTTAGGATTGGAATTGCAGAATCATGTAGTAATTCTAAGTTAACTTACTGAGTAATTGCCAGACTCTTTCCCACAGGAAATGCACCATTTTACATTCCCACCAGGAGCATGTGAGGGTTCCGATTTCTCTGTATCCTTGCTAACACTTGTTGTCTGTGGTTTTGTTTATAGCCCTCATACTGAGTGTAAAGTAGAATCTTATTTTTGGATCTCATTTTTTTAAATGACCTTTATAATTCATACATGTACCTGTTTCATTATAACTTTGTAAAGTTTTTGTCAATTATTTCAACTTCATAATTGAAGAACTGAGGTCCAGAGAGATCAGGTAACTGGCCATGGACCTCTCATGTGCAGTGTTGGGGATTTGGTAGCAGGCCCTGCTAGTTGACTTCAAGAACTCCTCTGTCTTTTCCCCCTCACCATGTTGGTTCAGGTACTGTACATGGGCTTCTCATTGTAATGGAAGGGAAGCTTTTAGTAGAATGCTGGGAACACAGGAGAGGGAGATGTAAATCCCAATTTCGTACCTGGTAGTCTTGACATTGGAATCAGTGTTTGCATTAGTCTTTTAAGGATATGCAATATTTTAACTGAGATATGGGGTAGAAGAGAATATTAGGTAGAAGGAACAATATGCACAAAAGCAAGATATCAGGAAGTTCCTGGCAAACTTAAGAATTATGGACATTATGAGTAGTATGCTGGGCTACAGGATAGCATGGGGGAAAATGGGGGATAGGAGGTGAGAAGGGACTTAGCACATTAGGCTCAGACTGATTTATGGTTAGCCTTAAATTTGTTTTTACTTTGTTTAAAATTTGAAATAATTTTAAAGATTCAGAAGAGTCACAATAGCCAAAAAGAACAAACAGACAAAAAAAAACAACAAAAAAACTCCACAAAACTCTTCCCAGTCAAACCATTTGAGATTAAATTGCCAAAATGAAAGTTTTGCCAGTCACCCAACAATATTCTCTAGGAAAAAAGAAATAAACAAAGAGAAATGAAACATTTAATCCAGTCACTTTTTGTGTTTACTTGTCATATCTCTGTAGTGTTCTTTACTTGGCAACAGTTCCTCAGTCTTTTCTTGATTTCTATGAACTTGACACTTTTTAAGTGTACAGGCCAGTTATTTTGTAACATGCTTTTCACTTTGGGTTTGTCTGGTGTTTCCTCAGGAGTGGATATGAGTTACATACCTGGAGAGGAATATCCCAAAGGCAATGCTGTGTTCTCATTGCATCCTCTTAGGTGGTGCACTATCTCAGGCTGTGCCTTTCCTGTTAATGTTGACTTTAGTCACTTGTTTAAAGTGGTGTTGCCAAGTTTCTCCACTGTAAAATTATTCAGTTTTCCTCTTGTAGTTAATATATATTTGATGGAGAGTTACTTTGAGATTATGTAAATCTCAAATTTTACATAATGATTTATTCCTCATCGAACATCCATCCACTAGTTTTTAGCATGTATTGATGTTTATTAGATGTATTAGTTATTAGTGTGATGTTTGCCAAATAGTGATTTTTAAAATTCCATTATTCTTTCTATGTTTTTTAGTTGACTTATGCTCCCTTGTGCTTTATTTACTCGTTTCTGTTGTTTGTTTTTTATTTTGTTTTTGTTTTTTACTTATAGTAGTATGAAGTCATGGATTCCTATGTATTCATTGTGCTGTAATCTGTTTCTATCATTATGTAGGACATTGGTGGGGGAGGGGAGGATAGAAAAGTCAGTGAGCAGCCTTCCTTGAGCTTAAGGAGCTAAAAGTCTACAAGGGAGTGTTTGGTGAGTTTGTAAATAACTGTTGTAGATGACAATGAAATTAGTCAAAAAGGTAACACCTGTCCAGAAAGAGCAAAAAGTGCTTCATGGAGAAAATTATATGATTTATATGAAATTAGGTGGTGTACTTGTTTGCAACAAATTACCACAAACTTAGTGGCCTAAAACAACACAGGTTTATTATCTTATAGTTCTGGAGGTCAGGAATCCAAAATGGGTTTCGCTTATGTTTTGTGCTATTAATAAGGAATTAGTAGGATGGGTAGATTGAGGCCATTTCATGGCAGAATGAAGAGCGTATATATAGTCAAGTCTCTGCTGTAACTATGTTAAAGGAGCATTGATTTGGTAGTAATGGGCCAGATCAGAAAGGCAGAGGAGTGGAAAGACCATTAGGGAGATTCCTGATATGTGGAAACAGGAGTATAAGCCTTCTTTAAAATAAAAGTTAATTATATTTTATTATAAAAATACAGGAAGTGTTAAATATGAAATATTATAATAAATACATTAAAATATTAATGTCACTACTAATAGAGCTTACCATTATTATTCTGCTACTTATTTTTCCAATTACCTTGTCACCAAGGGCTGTGGGAATGGGGCTAGGAAGAGGTAAGATACTTTGGGATTGCTACTTACTTGATTTGGCAAGTGACCGACTAACAAGTATAAGGTCTTTATTCAGTTTCCTTTGGTCTGGAGAGCTCCGTGAATTGATCGGCCAGGAAAATAAATTTGATTCCCGTCCTTTCAAAGCTCTGTTTTCTTGTAAATATCATGTTCTACAGTAAATGCATTTTAATGTGATAGCAAAAAGCCACCCAAAACAAGAAAAAAAATTAAACATGCAAATTTTGCTAACTGTGGGACAATTTTCTTTGGCCATATGGCACAATGTACAGTTATGATTTTATGTTGTGTGTCTGTGCCTCAGGTAGACATGTTACTACCATAGTTCCCACAGGACATTACCGTGATTCCATCAATAGGTGATTCTGCAGCTGCAGCACATATCATTATTCTTTCTCTTGTCCTTTAACTAGATTGCAAATCATATCACTATTTCCCCAAGGCATCTCACACAAAGTGAATTCCCAACACATTTTATAAGTACACTATAAAAGGATAGTGTTCTCTTTCTCTGTATGGAGAGCTCAGTCAGCTAAATTTTACTCTTTATGAATCAAAGTTTAGTTTACCACTGAATTCTTATACATAATCACCCATGAAGTGACCATGAAGGGAATTTCTTGTAAGTGAAATTTCTTTAAAATCAAAATTAATTCTATTTTTATTATAAAACTGTAGGAAGGGTTAAATATGAAATGTTATAATGAATATATTAAAACGTTAATTCCACTACTAATAGAGCTTACCATTATTATTCTGTTTATTTTTATTTTTCCAATTACCTTGTCTTTTTACTTGGCTGTATATACATAATTTAAAAATTAGAATTGTTATCTTAGTGTTCATACTGATTTTGTAGTCTTTCCTTCCCCCTTTTACTTGAAAATAAAATTTTCTTTAAATAGTCTTTGAGAAGCTAGCTGTTAATGACTGCTTAATTATTTACATTATGAGTAAAACACAGTTTATTTAGGTTTTTTCCTTTGTACTGGACATTAACTTTTCCTAGTTCTTAAATAATGATGGAAGTTATTCTTTTAAAGAAATAGATATATCTGCTTGCTATTTCTTTGTGGTTGTTGTAAGTGGAATTATTGGATTACAGAGTATAAAAACAAATTTTAAGAATTTGATAAATATTTCCAGATTACCCTCAATAAAGTTTTTTCTTCCGACAACAATATTAGAAAGTTCAACTGTGAAAAATAAAAATAAAAATGAAACAAGACCAGATTTCTCAAACTATAGGCAAAATATTTTATAAATATTGTGTTGGCATGGACTGTGTTTGTTTTGCTCACATTTTATCCACAAGTCCTGATTCATAAAAACATGCAATAAATCACATTTATTTCAAAAATATTTTAAATAAAATAACTCATAAAGATTTAATCAGAAGCCAAAAATTGCCCAACAAAGAAAAGCCTTGCACCTGATGATTTCACTGGTGAATTCTACCAAATATTAATCAACCATGAGCAAACTAGCATATCACATCACTCCAAAATTTTAGTGCCTTTACACATTAAGAATTGATTTCTTGCTCCTGTCATAGTACAATGGTTGATAGTGACCAGTTTTGCTCCAGGAAGGTATTCTGGGACTGGGTCTCTAGGTCCTTGGGAATCTTTCAATTAAGTCTGAAACTGGGAAAAGAACTGATGGTTGCACAAGACAGGGCTTTAGGGGCCAAACTTGGAGTGGCTTATTACATCATTTCTACCAACATGTATTGGCCAGAACTTAGTTACATAACTACATTTCAAAGCACAGGAGTACAGGAAATGTAGTTTATCCATTTTTCCAAGAGGAAAAGGAAAATGGTTAGAACCATTAGCCTTTGGATGCTATAAATGTTTTGCTAATTCCCACGTAATTGCTTATATATGTACACATACATACTTATACACCCATATGTTCGTGTCGTTTTTAAATCTTTGTGCTATAAAAAAGGGATTATATTATATACGTATTTTTCCATCTTTTTATCTTGCTCAACTATATCTCATAGCTAATCTCTTTTAACTCATTTGGTATAGTTCTAATTCTTTCTTTATAAAGGCTACATTTTATTCCGTGATGTGTTGTATCAAAGTTAATTCAGCATTTTCTATGTTGATAAGCAATTATTTAAAAATGCCTTTATTGATATTTTAGTATGTTGATTGAAAAATAATATCATCTAGGTATTCCATCACCAAAAAGGATTTATTCGGGTAAAGGAAAAAAGAAAAAGGAAAAAGGGCAGCATCCCAGCACATACAGACATGGCAAGCCACGTACACATTCTGGCTTGCCAAGATGGAGGCTATTTAAGGCAGCGAGACAGGAAGTTAGAGCCACAGAGTTTTATGAAAAGGAAGTTAGAACCATAGAGTTCAGGTAGGTGTTCGCATGAATTTCCATGAGCTCAGCTCCTCCCATAGACGCGCCGCCCCCCCCCACCTGATCATTTTCCTTAAAGTTCCAGTTCATCTTTATCATGTGGCATTTAGAAGGGAACAGAGCTAAATATATGTGCTTATTTCTACATTTTAAAATTGGAAGTGTAGCATTCAAACATGTGAATGAATGCCAAATGCAAGTTTATTTTCAGAGAATAAAGCTATAATAATTGGTATTTTGGGAGGTAATGAAATGTACTTTGTAGGAATAACAATTGATTTCTACAAATTCTCTAGAATCATCAATTGGCTGGACAGATTTATCAAATATTCTAGATGTTTATGAGCACACTGTGATTTTTTAGCAAATTAATGTTTTAATACCCAATAATTATTTAAGTTTACTTCATAACTTCTTTGCAAAGCTAAAATTACATTAGCAAATGTATAGTATAAATAAATCTTTTATTTACTTATAACATTGACCAGTAAGTTTTTTTTAGGCACACAAAAAATTATTATATTTTAAATGGCATTGAGCTATTTCCTATAGATAGAATCTGTTGGCATAAATAAGGTAAGAGTTCAAAGAAAAATATAAATTATGAATTAATTGAACATATATTAATTAAGTGCCTATTAAGTGTGAGACATAGTTAGGAGATGAGGCTGTAACAAAGAACAATAAAGATATAACATGACAGTCATTAAGTTAGTCATAGAAATGACTCAGTGGAATGTTATGCAGTTAGTGAAAATGAGAGAAAATTAGAAGCAAAATAGCCAGTTGTTGAGAGAGGGAGAAAGAGAGAGAAACAGGTAAATACCCCATCACAAATGCCTGACAGTTATGAAGCATAGGTTAGATTAGGTAGTATAGGAGCCATGGCCTTTTCAAAAACAATTCTGCTGGGAACTCAGCCAATGAGGCACAGACTGGTTGGCTTTAGTGATTTCACTAGACATAGAAGAGACTCGATTTCCTTAGTCTATTCTGAATATATTTCACCTCAGCCATGCTTTGAGCAAAATAATCAATTACAAAATGAGCACTTTGATGAGTGCTTGAGGTACTGGTAGTCCAGTACTATAGGTCAAAGAGTTTTCCATATGCTTTAGGACCTGATTGATGATCAAGTAACAAACCTGACATCCTGTTGTAAATATTAAGGACTCTGATTTGTATTATTTTGCCAAAAAGGATATTTTAGCTTTAATTGTGATGAGCTGAATATGAGTCCAGGACTTCTGCCATGTAAGTTACCATAAATGTGAGGTCAATTTCAACATGTTCTTTGAAAACAAAATTGGGTGGACTTGAATTAGGATTAACAGTGATTGAAATAACTGGTTATCCTCATGTCTTGTATTTCTTTTGTTTTGTACTAAATAGTATACCACTCTTGAACATGGGATTATTAGCGATAGCTTGATGCTCAGATAATTTTCATAAAGAGCCCCTCTGTGAGTGCAGAACCTACTGAATGGAGTACAGCAGAGTAAGTGGTAACTTTCCTCAGTCTCTACCATCAGGAGACCTGGCCTTTTGGAGGAGTTGCTGCTCTGCCTTGAGAGAGTTACCCAGAACAGATAAATAAATAAGTAGTGTCTGAGGGGCTTTCTTAGAAAATCCACGCTCTTAAAATAATGGCAAAAATTAGTCAGGGCCTCAGTGGTACTAGTTGTAGGGCTCTCATTTTTCTGCTGATACTTTCTCTTGGTCTTAGGGCCTGGCAGCCTTCAGAGCACTCACTGAACCTCAAAGTAGCTCTTTAGAATTCTTAATTTCTGTAAGTTGCAAGTCAGGAGACCTGGGCTCTAGCTTTGAAATCATCATTAGTTGTCTTGCTGTGGACAAGTCACTTAAAATGCCAGGTTTCACTTTCCTCATCAATAAAATGAGGAGTTAGATGAAGTGTCCCCTTAAGTCCATATGGCATGTGTATTTATGATCAATATTCTGATTGAAACTTCTCAGCAAGACTCATTAGATCCCTTTTTCTTTCTGATAAATAAATGGGATTGTTGTGTATTACGTAAAAATTGTTTGTCCTAGGACACCTATGATTTTCAGTTCCTGGATTGGCCACTGGTATAATTATGGTTGTTACACTTCTCTAGGTTCCGTGGCATAGGTCACCCAGACCAGGATGTCAGAAACTTAAGGACTTGTGCTATTTATTCCTGATTCCAGTTCTTTAGAAAGAGAATGTTCCAGTGGCAAAATTATGTTTCTGGAGGAAAAATAATGGAGGTTGCTGTTAATAAGAAGAGTCTGTAACCAATCTAACACTTAAGTTGGCCATTCTTATATGGAACAAACGGTTGAGAATTGAATTTGCCTTGTACAGATGCCACTGGCAATCTGTACCCCTTGGCACTATCCAGTCTTCTGTGCTATTTGGAACCTTAACCAGTATTGATATAGGAGTATCATCTGATTCGAATGATACCTCTGATAACACCAGCACCAGCAGCAAACCACCTTTTATCAGAGTTCCATTCAGTATTTTGAGACTAGACCGATCCAATTTTGGTTATACCACTGTCACTCTTGGTGATCACAATATTAAATGCAGATGTCTCAGGAAATACATTCCCTTCATTCAACAAATATTTACCAGATATTTATTGAATGTCAACTATAGGTTAGGTACTGTTCTAAGCTCAGAGGAAATAGCAGTGAAGTGACCAGACACATACCATAAGGCAACTTATGTTCTAGAAGAGCAAGAGAAACAATAAATATGTGAAACATATAATGCATTAGGGGGTGGTAAGTGCTATGGAAACAAATAAGGCAGGTGATGAGTTTAGGAAAGGTGCGTATATTCAGGTGGAAGGGGTGGGGGTGGTTTTCTAGTTGTTCAGGGATTTCAAGGAAGGACTTACTGACAATGTGACATCTGAGCAACAACTTAAAGGAAGTAAGGTCGGGAGTCTGGAGGGTCCACGGAGAGAGCTTACCTGGTAAAGGAACAACAAATGCAAGAACTTAGGGAGCGAGGAAGTTGGCTGTGTGCTAGTTAGAGCAGGAGTGGAGCGAAAGGAAGATACATGGTCAGGGTGGCATTGCGCCATGCTGTGTAGGAGTCATTATAAGGACTTGCTTTTCCCTGAGTGATGCAGGACTCCATTGGAAAGACATGATTTAAGTGTGTTTTCACTTACGTTTACCTTGGTTTGTCCTTAAATTTCTCTGGTTTTTGCACCCACCCCATATTTACATTCTAAGGTCTTTTTCTTGACAATAAGTCATTTCAACTCAAAGCTTTGGAGTTGACCATCTACCCCACTTTTTGCACACAGGACTTCTTCTGTTGCCCCTCGTGAGACCTCCACTTCCTTGAGCCCATAAAGGAGATAGCACATTTTGCCATATCCCAAGTGGTTGCACTGCTCTTCCTAAAATGGTGCTCAGCTGTTTAGAAGGGCCCCTCCTCCCTGAGGGCTCAAGCTCTTCTACCCTAACACACCTCATCTCTCTTGCTGTCACCTAGTTGCCTTCTAGTTATTCTCTAACATTAATTGAATAAGTTTGTCACCCAACTCTGCCTCTTCCCCCAGAGAACTGCTGGCACCATGGGAAAATCCAGGGGCTGCCTGGCTGATGCGCTGCTTTGTAGATTATTGATCCTCATGTCTGACCCTTTTTTCTTGGTTGGTACTGCCACTTATGCCCACAGCCACAGCTTTTCTTCAGATATTGTCCATCTTCAGAGATTATTAATATTTTAAACAACTGCAAAAATTAACCACTTGATATAGCTCTTAAATAAATATTTGGCCAATGATTAAATCAAGATGACAAAGATTATACTTGTTTTTTAGAAAGTAGAAATGAGAAAAATGAATATTTTGGAAAAGTTTGTCCTGATGTCTAAAGCTGTATTCCAGGACAATGATGGTAAGTTTGTAGTCTTAAATACTTCTATTATTTAAAAAACGTAAAGAAAGAAAAGAAATTATTTTTACAATTCAGTTTGGCAAGACAAGTATAAAAAAAACACCTAAGGGAAGTATGAGGAAGGAGTAAGAGTAAAAGCAGCAAATAAAATAATAAGAAAAGACAAAAGAAAACAATAGAGCAAATAAATAAATCTAAGTATTTAGTCCTTAAAAGGAAAAAGAAATAACACAACAGTGTACATAGACCTCTGGCAAATGTAATTAGGAATAAAACAACACAAACGGAGAGAAACAAGAAATCCAATTAGGTGGAAATGTTTTAAAATAGAGTGCTTTATACCATGATATATATCCTTGTTTCCCCGAAAATAAGACCTAGCCAGATCATCAGCTCTAATGTGTCCTTTGGAGCAAAAATTAATATAAGAACCAGTGTTATTTTAATATAATATAATAAGACCGGGTCTTCTATCATATAATATAATATAATATAATATAATATAATATAATATAATATAATATAATATAATATAATATAATTAATATAAGACCGGGTCTTACATTAATTTTTGCTCCAAAGGACGCATTAGAGATGATGGTCAGGCTAGGTCTTATTTTGGGGAAACACAGTATATATATATATATATATATATATATATATATATATATATACACACACACACATATATATACATACATACATACATACATATACATACATATATACATATATAAGTTTATTGGGGTGACAATTCTTGGTAAAGTTACATAGATTTCAGGTGTACAATTCTGTAATACATCATCTATATATCACATTGAGTGTTCATCACCCAGAGTCAGTTCTCTTTCCATCACCATATATTTGATCCCTTTTACCCTCATCTACCACCCTTGTCCCCCTTTACTCTCTGGTAAACACTAAACTATTGTCTATGTCTATGAGTTTTTGTTTCTTTCTTTGTTTGTCTTGTCCTTTTGTTGTTTTCAGTTTTATATACCACACATCAGTGAAATCATATGGTTGCTACTTTTTCTGTCTGACTTATTTCGTTTAGCATTATAATCTCAAGATCCAGTCATGTTGTTGCAAATGGTACTATTTCATCTTTTTTTACCGCCGAATAGTATTACATTGTGTATGTATACCACAACTTCTTTATCCATTCATCTATCAAAGGACTCTTTGGTTGTTTCCATGTCTTAGACACCGTAAATAAAGCTGCAGTGAACATGGGAGCACATATGTCTTTATGGATAAATGTTTTCAGATTTTTTGGGTAGATACCCAAGAGTGGAATTGCTGGGTTATATGGTAATTCTACTCGTAATTTTTTGAGTACCCTCCACACTGCCTTCCATAGTGGCTGCACCAATGTACATTCCCACCAACAGTGTATGAGAGTTCCTTTTTCTCCACAGCCTCTCCAACACTTGTTACTATTTGTCTTATTGATGATAGCCATTCCAACTGGGGTGAGGTGATATCTTATTGTGGTTTTTATTTGCATTTCTCTGATGATTAGTGATGTTAAGAATTTTTTCATGTCTATTGGCCATTTATATGTCCTCCTTGGAGAAGTGTCTCTTCAGGTCCTCTGCCCATTTTTAAATTTGATTGTTTGTTTTTTGTTGTTGTTGAGTTGTATGAGTTCCCTATATATTTTGGATATTAGCCCCTTATCAAAGGTGTTGTTTGCAAAAATCTTCTTCCATTCGGTTGGTTGCCTCTTTATTTTGTTGATGGTTTCTTTTGCTGTGCAGAAGCCTTTTAGTTTGATATAGTCTCATTTATTTATTTTAACTTTTCTTCCCTTGTCTTTGGAGCCAAATTCATAAAATGCTCTTTGAACCCAAGATCCATAAGTTTAGTACCTATACTTTCTTCTATGCAGTTTATTGTTTCAAGTCTTATGTTTAGGTCTTGGATCCATTTTGAGTTAATTTTGGTACTTGGTGACAAATAGCAGTCTAGTTTTATTCTTTTGCACATGGCTTTCCAATTCTCCCAGCACCATTTATTGAAAAGGCTGTCTTTTCTCCATTGTATGTTTTTTGCTTCTTTGTCAAAAATTGTCTGTACATATTTATGTGGGTTTATTTCTGGGTTCTCAGTTCTATTCCATTGGCCTGTGTGTCTGTTTTTCTGCCAATACCATACTGTTTTGATTATTGTTGCTCTGTAGTACAAGCTGAAGTCAGGGAGTGTGATACCTCCAAGATTTTTTTTTCTTTTTCCTTTGGATTGCTTTGGTGATTGGGGTCTTTTGTTGTTCCCTATAAATCTGATTTTTTGGTTCTATTTCTTAAAAAAAAATGCCATTGGGATTTTGATGGGGATTGCATTAAATCTGTATATTGATTTGGGTAGTATGGCCATTTAAACTATGTTGACTCTTCCAATCCATGAACATGGAATGTCTTTCCATTTCTTTGTGTCTTCTTTAATTTCTTTTTAAAATATCTTATAGTTTTCAGTATATAGGTCTTTCATATCCTTGGTTAAGTTTATTCCTACGTATTTTATTCTTTTTGTTACAATTACAAGAGAAATTTTTAAAAATTTTTATTTCTTGTTCTGAGATTTCATTGTTAGCATATAGGAATACAATGGACTTTTGTATGCTGATTTTGTAGCTGGCAACTTCCTATATTCATTTATTGTTTCTGATAGCTTTTTAGTGGAGTCTTTAGGGTTTTCTATATGTAGCATCATGTCATCTGCAAAGAGTAACCACTTAATTTCTTCATTCCCAATTTGGATGCCTTTTATTTCTTTCTCTTGGCTGACTGCTCTGGCGAGGACTTCAATGATATGTTGAAAAGCAGAGGTGATAGAGGACAGCTTTCTCGTGTTCCTTGAACATAGAGCAAAGAACTTCAGTTTTTCACCATTAATTATTATTATTATTTTTTAACAGGACTTTATTGGGGAACAGTGTGTATTTCTAGGACTTTTATTATTATTATTATTGGGGAACAGTAGTGTGTTTTTCCCAGGACTCATCAGCTCCATCCAAGTCAAGTTGTTGTCCTTTCGATCTTAGTTGTGGAGGGCACAGCTCAGCTCCAGGTCCAGTCACCGTTATTAGTTGCAGGGGGCACAGCCCAGCATCCCTTGCAGGAGTCAAACCAGCAAGCTTGTGGTTGAGAGCACGAGCCCCAACCAACTGAGCCATCTGGCCACCCAGGAGCTCAGTGGCAGCTCACCGACTTCATTCTAGTTGTGGAGGGTGCAGCTCACTGGCCCATGTGGGAATCGAACCGCCAGCCCCATTGCCCAGAGCTTGCGCTCTAACCAACTTAGCCACCCATTGCCTTTCACCATTAATTATGATATAAGCTGAGGGTTTGTCATTTATAGCCTTTACTATGTTAAGCTATGTTCCTTCTATACCCATTTTATTAAGTGTTTTAATCATAAATGGATGTTGTATCTTGTCAAATGCTTCTTCTGCGTCTATTGATATAATCCTATGATTTTTGTCCTTTATTTTGTTCATGTGGTGTATCATATTGATTTTTAGATGTTGAATCATCCTTGTGCCCCTGGGATGAACCCAACTTGGTCGTGATGTATAATTTTTTTAATTCATTGCTGCATTCAATTTGCTAGAATTTTGTTTAGGATTTTTGCATCTGAATTCATCAGAGATATTGGTCTGTAATGTTCTTTTTAGTGTGTTATCCTTACCAGGTTTTGGCATCAGGGTAATGTTGGAAGAGTTTGAGTAGGACAGGTATTAGATCCTCTTTGAATGTTTGGTAGAATTCACTAGTGAAGCCATCTCATCCCAGATTTTTCCTTTTGCGATGGTTTGGGATGACTGATTCAATTTCCTTATAGGTGACCAGTCTATTTAGACTTTCCAATTCTTCATGATTCAGCCTAGGAAGGCTATATGTTTCTAAGAACATGTCCATTTCTTCTAGGTTATTGAATCTGGTGGCATATTCTCCATAGTATTTTTGGATGATCCTTTGTATTTCTGTGGCATCCATGGTAACTTCCCCTCTTTCATTTCTGATTTTGTTTATTTGTGTCTTTTCTCTTTTTATCTTAGTGAGTCTAGCCAAGGGTTTGTCAATTTTATTGATCTTTTCAAAGAACCAGCTCTTTGTTGTATTAATTTTTTCTATTGTCTCTTTGTTCTCTATTTCATTTAGTTCTTCTCTGATTTTTTTTATTCCCTTCGTTCTGCTGACTTTGGGTTTCACTTGTTCTTCTTTTTGTAGTTCTTTAAGTTGTATCTGGGATGTTTCTTCTTTCTTGAGAGAGGCCTGTAATGCTATAAATTTCCCTCTTAAAACTGCTTTCGCTGCATCCCCCAAATTTTCGTAGGATGTATTTTCATTCTCATTTGTTTCTACGTATCTTTTAGTCTGTCCTCTTATTTCTTCTTTGGCCCAGTAGTTCTTTAAAAGTATATTGTTTAGTCTCCACGTGTTTGTGGTTTTGCCTGCTTTCTTTTTGCAGTTGATATCCAATTTCAAAACTTTATGATCAGAGAATATGCTTGGTATGATTTCAATCTTCTTAAATTTCCTGAGGCTAGTTTTATGTTCCAATATATGGTCTACCCTTGAGAATGTTTCATTTACACTAGAAAATAATGTATATCTGATTTTCTGGTATGAAGTGCTCTATAAATGTCAATTATGTCCATTTCATCTAATGTATCATTTAGGGCTGATATTCATGTATTTTCTGTTTGGACAATCTGTCTATAGCTGTCAATGATGTATTTAGGTCCCCTAGTATAATTGTGTTTTGGTCAATTTCTCCCTTTAGTTCTGTTAGTAGTTACTTGGTATATTTCGGTGCTCCCTGGTTCCAGACATAAATATTGATAACTGTTATGTCTTCTTGTTGTATAGTCCCCTTTATCATTATGAAATGCCCATCTTTGTCTCTTGTTACCTTTCTTATCCTGAAGTCTGTTTCATCTGATATCAGTATGACTACAACTGCTTTTCTCTGGATACCATTTGTTTGGAGTGTCAATTTCCACCCTTTCACTTTGAGTCTATATTTGTTCTTGTAGCTAAGCTGTGTCTCTTGGAGGCAGCATATGGTTGGGTTTAGTTTTTTGATACAATCTCTTCTCTGTGCCTTTTCATTGTTGGGTTCAGTCCATTTACACTTAGGGTGATTATTGATATGTGAAGATTTCCTATCATGTTTTCTTTGGTTTTCTGATAGGACTGTGTCCGCATTGTTTCTTTGCCTTTTTGTTGCTGTGTATTATTTCAGTGTCATGGTATTCTATGATTTTTCCCCGTGTTTCTTCTTTTATTATTTTATATATTTCAGTTCTGAAATTTAATGTGTGGTAACCATTAAGTTTATGTAAAGAAAATTTGATATTTAGAGTATTCCATTTTCTTCAGCATGCTTGCTTTCTCCATTCCCTTATGCCAGTTTAGACCTTTACTCTCACCCCTTTTATGTTTTTGTTGTCACAAATTATCCCTATTTATGCTGTGAGTTGATTTCTGTGCTGCAGTAGCAAGTTGTCTTTTTCCTCTTTTTCTTTAATTTTTTTCTTCTTCTTTACCCTGTATATTAGGTTTAAGTGTATAGGAGTTGCCATTTCCTGCTTCTGTCTGTCTGTTCATACTCCTCATGGTTTTGTATTCTTTTGCTTTTTTGTTTCAGGTCTAATAGCCTCCTTCAGTATTTCTTGTAATGCAGGTCGTGTGATAGAAAATTCCCTCAGCTTCTGTATGTCTGGAAAGGTCTTCATTCCTCCTTTATATAAAGGATATCTTTGCTGGATATATTAATTTTGGCTCATAATTTTTCTCTTTCAATAGTTTGAATATTTGATTCCACTCCCTCCTGACTTGTAGAGTTTCTGCTGAAGAATCTGATGATAATCTAATGGGCTTTCCTTTGTATGTTACCATCTTCTTTTCCTTGGCTGCCTTGAGGATTCTTCTTTTGTCGTTGATTTTTGACAACTTCAATACAATGTGCCTTGCAGAAGACCTGCTAGGACTGAGTAATTAGCTGTTCTATTTGCTTCTTGGATTCAAGGATCCAGTTCTTTCCACAAGTTTGGGAAGTTCTCAACTATTCATTTGAATATACTCTCTGTTTCCTGCTCCCTTTCTTCTCCTTCTGGTATACCCATTATTCTTATATTGTTCTTTCTGATGAAGTTCTTGTAGAGTTCTTTCATGTCTTTCAAGTCTCAAGTCTTGGTCTTCTTCCACCTGTGCCATTTCCAGATTTCTGTCTTCAATGTCATGATTCTTTCCTCCGTCTGGTCAGTTCTACTACCTAAGCTGGCTATTTCATTCTTCATTTTTTAAATTGAGTTCTTAATCTCCAGAATTTTTGTTTAGTTCTTTTTTAAAATTTCAGTCTCTTTGGTAAAATGTTCATTTTGTTCTTTGATTGTGCTTCTGAGTTCATGAAACTGCCTATCTATGTTTTCTTGCATCTCGTTGAGTTGTTTTTTTTTTAAGTAGTGAAAAAGCATTGTATTTTTTTATTTTTTATTTTTTTAATTAAAGTTTATTGGGGTGACAATTGTTAGGAAAGTTACATAGATTTCAGGTATACAATTCTGAATTACATCATCTATAAATCACATTGTGTGTTCACCACCCAGAGTCAGTTCTCCTTCCATCACCATATATTTACTGTCATCTACCACCCCCAATCCACCCTTACCCTCTGGTAACCACTAAACTGTTGTCTGTATGTGTGAGTTTTTGTTTCTCATTTGTTTGTCTTGTTCTTTTGTTGTTTTTGGTTCATATACCACATATCAGTGAAATCACATGCTTCTCTGCTTTTTCTGTCTGACTAATTTTGCTTAGCATTATAATCTCAAGATCCATCCATGTTGTCACAAATAGTCCTATTTCATCTGACCGCCAATTTTTTCAGAACTGCCATCTTGAATTCTCTGTCATTTAAGTCACATATTTCCATGTCTTTAAGTTTATTTTCTGGAGACTTTTCTTATTCTTTTGAGCTGCCTTATTACCTTGGCTATTAGTGAATTATTATTTTTCTTCCTGAGCATCCACAGAAGTGGGTTCTGCAAAAGGTTGGTAAGAAGAGGTCTTTTCTTTGCTTTAGTAGGTGTTGGTAGAATGCTTTATTTTCTCTCCAACTTCAGCCTTTTATTCTCTCTCACACTGTAGTGTTATATTTTCTCTGCACTGTTCCAGCTTCTCACACAATGGGAGGATTCCCTGGAAGTTGGCTTCTCCTCTGTGAGCAGGTTGCCTGGGTCACAGGGCATCACCTCCGTTGGGGGATGTGGAGAACTTCTGAAGTTCTGAAGCTCTTCCTGTACCAGATTCAGGGCCTGTGTGTTTCAGCATCTTTGTTTACCCCTGCAGAGATCCACCCAGATAGTTGGGGGCGGGGGCAGGGTGGGTTATGAGAGGTGGCTGTGAGCAATGGTGTTGACCACCAGCACAGCCCATCCTGCACTGAAGGCTCCCTCCCCTTTGCCAGAACTAATGGGTTGTGGGTCCGTGTCTGTGGGCAGCAGTTCTACCTTTCTGCTTCTAGCACTAGGAGGGTGAGGGTGGGGCAAGCTCTGACAGGGTTGGGAGGGGTTGGGTAGGCCCAGTGCCTAAGCCTTCCATCCTCTGCTTGGCATTGAAGGCTTAAACCTTTGTTTTCACCTTTTTCCCCCAGTCTTTGCTCTGAGGTCTCTGCTGTGAGCATTGGGTTCAGCCATGTTATATGCTGATCCCTCAGGTGGGACTGTGGGCCATAATTGGAGTGCTAGCAGTGTGAATTCTTCCCTCTCCTGTGGCTGCAGGAGCTCCAAATGCAGGGAGCTCGGAGCTCCGAGTTCTAGTCTGCTCCTGTGCCAGCGTGGCCCATGCTTCACACTTACCCCTTCCCGCCTCCCCCGCTGGCCCCATTTGCCCACCTTTAGATGATTTCAATTGCGCGTCTCTTAGTCTTGCCTGTTTGTTGCATATAGAGTCCTTTGTGGAATTATAGTTGTTCAATTTGTTGTAAATTCTAGGGGAGAGTTCAAGAGGCTCACCTCACGCTACCATTTCTATGATGTCATCTCCCCATATGTATATATATATTTAAATCGCAATGATGGTAACAAACCTGGGAAATTGTAATTACAAAGATTTAATTATGAGAATAAAACCCTAATAGATGCAAAGTTATTGGAGGGATTAGAAAGATTATTAGCTCATTGTGTGACATCAGACATTGATTGTCAGTTTTTTCAAACTTGTGTGGAGGCCATATGGGTATTCCTTGGTTCTGTCAAGTACTCACATCACCATTTGACCTTGGGCAACCTGTTTAATCTTGTTGAGTGAATGAATGAACCAATGAATGAGTGCTCTCTTTCCTCAGTGGGAGTGAAAGGGCCCTCTCAGAGGTTGTCATAGACTTGTGGGGTAATGTTTATGAAGGTTTTAGCATAGGGACTATTAAATTGTGAGCGTTCAATTAACAGTAGGTGTTAATTGATCAGATATCTTATAGTATGAGGTAGCTGATGAGATATCAGATATCTTATAGTATGAGATCAAAATATCAGTAATCTTTTCATATTTATATATTTTTTCAGGTTATCCTGATCCAGAAAATTTTTCCTGGACAGAATATCTGGAAGCTACTCATACTAGTGCAGTTCCTGCCAAAGTTTTTAAAATGGTAAGTTTTTATCTGTATACCATTTACACTCAACTTTAAACAATGTCCACATTGTGCCATGCCTTCCTTTGGCAGTTTTAAATTATTCTATTTTTTTCTTTCTAAATTCAAGTGTTATTTTCATAACCAATTTGCTTTGCTTTTAGTTAAAAATACAAAGGAGGTGACATTTACTATTGTTCCCATACACAAATGTGGGTGATGATTTCTCTCCTTGAAAAACACAGTAACCCCTCACTAGTGCTATTGAAAGCACCTCATCAACCTCTGTTGAATGTGTCCTTCATTTCCAGTTCTATTAGTTCACTGAGTGGGAACTCTGAACTTTCACAGTCTCAAGGACTGTTTGAATGATGATGAGTCCATATTAAATTAGGGGAATTGCATATAGTCTGTGTGTGTTACAGTTTTATTCGTTTTGTGGGAAACATTGTTTTTAGCATTTATTAGAAACCAATTTTTAAAGTTCAAATTTGTTCTTATATACTTATTCCAGGATTGACTCAAGTATAAATTATTTTGTAAAAGAAAGTGTATTGATAGTACAGTTGAGATACATATGTTCTAAACCAGTGGTTTTCAAACTGTGTTCACTTTCAACTCTAATGGCGTTCTCCGGGCTCCCTGACTCGTCTTTAATTAGAATTTTGTATATTGAGTGTCTACATATGATTTCATTTATTGAAAGTTTTCTAGGGATCAAAAGGCGTTTAAATAATTGATTATAATGGGCTGGATTTGGGGGAATATGTATGATCAAATTAAGAAGGCTTGAAGAAGTATAATCTAATTAAGAAGAATTCTAAAAATTTAATGAGCAAAAATATCAGCTGTCTCTCTTTTCCTCTTGCTTTCTGTAAATAAAAACTTCATTTTACTTTTCTAAGAATAATATTACAAGAAAATAAAATTATGAAAAGATTTAGCCAAAAAAGCAACCTTGACTCTATCTGGGTTATTGTGGATTCACCTCAAACTATGTATCTTTAACAAATGCAATATAAAACAATTACTTTTGTTGTCAGGACAGTGACCTTGGGGAGAAGAAAAAGAGTTTCAGGGATCAGCGATGTAATTATAGTTAGTATACACTGTTTAGTAGATGCAGTAATGCATTTTAGAAAGAAAATATACTTCCACAAAAGCTAGAGAGAAAAAAAACAAAATTAGAGAAATGTGTAACTGTTTTTTCCTCACGTAGTATGAGAGGTATATTTTCCTATTGCCATTTCTTGATTTGAAGAATTCAACCCACTTTCATTTTCAATAAAGTCACTTCAACAGTTTTATGAGTAATAGCTTTCAAAGTAAAACTTTTTGCCAGCCTATAAATACTGTCAGAGATTTCTTTTGACTTTGACTTTGTTAAGTTTCCTTAGTTTCGGTGTAAGTCCTGGTATATTTTTTCCCATTCCATTTTCTTTATTATTGCCTGCGTGTTCATCATTATGAGCTTCTGGTTCCTAGCATTTTAAGACTTGGAAGAAATCTTAAGTTAATACAGTTTGACATGCTTATGTTACAGACAGAGTAACAAAAGTATAGGTTATGGCTTTAAATTACATTGCGGTATGATATTAAAGTAGTTTAACAGTTGAAATTATGAAACTTTTATCTAAATATATTTCAAAATTTAAATTTATAAAAGATCATGTTTATCCTTTCTAATTACTTATTAGATAATTTTGCTTTCTGGGTCGTACAATCCAAAACTGGGCGGTAAGAATAGTTAACAATTTTTTTTTAATAGATTAATTTCAGGAAAAAAACAAACTAATAGATAAAATATAGTAAGATCCTTTTCTGAAACTTGTTTTGATCAGTAATGAATTTATAATTTAATGTGTGTTTTTTTATCTGTCTTGAAAATGACCACAGAATTCTTTCTCTTCTCATAGGTTTTTATAAAACTAGATAAAATAATGTGTATAAAGTACTACGTGCTCTTAAAATTATTAAATTCCATTTCTACTAAAGATCTGAATGTAAAAACAGAACAATAGTATTTTGGAAAAAAATCTAATAGCATAACTGAATTGTTGAATTTTGTATGTGTGACTTGTTGAAATTATCATGTTACAGCGGTTGCCTCATGGTTTTCTGCCGAATATGAAACTTGAAGTTGTGGATAAACGAAATCCTAGGTTAATTCGTGTTGCTACGATAATAGATGTTGATGACCAAAGAATAAAGGTACATGTTTTAGATTATTATGTTATTCTATTGGCATTTCCCCCATGTTTTCTGCCATGCTGGCTACAGAGGCTCTGATTTCTTGGCCCAGTAGAAGTAAAAAACCTTAAACTGACTTCATTTCTAGTCACATGTCTTTAGGTAGAGAGATTTCCAGCTAAAGTGTCTGTGATATGCAAAATCTATATATTTGACACAACTGACTTTGAGAAGGATTCTAATACACATTTCTGTTTAGATTTACTATTTAGACTTTATAAGTTTTTTCTTTTTTTAAGCTTATTTTTGTTGGCATAAAATTTTTCTTGAAATTGTTGTTATTTAACAGCTTATCAAGAACAATTGATTGTTTTCTACTATTCTTTATCACATCAAAAATAAATAAATAAACAAAAACACTTGAGTCACTGTAGCTAAAACAAAACGTTAGATATTGAAGTAAAGATTTGATATGCTGTCCGTGTTGTGACATCTATTTTTATAAAAATACATACAACTTGAAAATGAAATTTTCATAAAATGAAAGCTTTTCATTTTTTTTTATACAGAGAACTAAAAAACAGTGTGGAATTCAATAAATACCACAGTTCAAAAATTATTTTCCACCCTAGCAGTTTTATTTCATAATAATAAAAATATTGAGGTAAACTAATTTTAATAGATACTATCAAGAAAGGTGTATTTAAGTTTGATATATAGTTTGATATAATTTAAAAGAAATCTTATTTGCTATATGCCTACTTTGAAAGCCATTTTGAATTCACATCAAAGAGAATAATCGGTACATAAATTTTAGTAAAATGTAGAGATAAGTATTTGGCTTGGCCATAGATTATCAAGAACAGATACTGGCAATGCCCATTATTCTTCTGAGAAATGAAAACAATAACTGTGCTAAACACTATTCAGGAATAATATGTTATAGGTATTTTCTTCCACATACCTTGTTCTTAATCCTTTATTTCAAATTTAATTTTAAGTATATTGCTTAAATTCTTATATATTTGTGGCTTTTTATTGTTTACTGTGATGGTAACTGCCATGGGAATAACTTTTGGATATCATAATTATTTTATAAATTCACTAATATTTTGTCATTGAAATGAGCATCAGGCTTTTTTCTCTGAATTCTTGCTTAATTTTCATTGTGAAATTATGCTTTTATAGAAAAATCTCAATCTTAATAGTACATCAAATCTTATTTAGCACTTTAATTGACAATTTTCTTGTAAGACACATTCTGTAGTATCCAATTGTATGTTTGTTGCCAGCTGGTTACATGATCAAATTGGATTATCATATCACTTTAAAATATTATTTGAAAAACTTTAGCTCCTGAAGTGAACTTAGTTTATTTCTTATTTGCAATCTCAGCATTGATCTTTTTACATCTCCAAGAATATAGCTAATCCTTCCAAAGAAATATCCCATGTATTTTGTCCTTATTCTTTTCCTTTAGTGATATTTGCTTTTTCCTTTATAGAGGAAAAGAGTTGAAAGGTATCTGGTACCTCTGAAAGGATTAGAACTATAAATGTTACCTCTGTGGTTTGGGCATAGTGGAAATCCCTCTAGGATTTTAGGGTTTAATTAAGATGTGTTTATGCAAGTTACACTCTCTAGCCTGTGGAATAGTGCTTCATAAAATGTGAAATGAATTGCTTCTACATACCATTTAGTGTGTCAGGATATACCAATCTGGAATGGGTGTAAATGCCTTAGGGCTTGTGGAATACTCAGTTCTCACAAACAGCCTCTGACCTCTTGCAGCCCATTCCTGGGAGATCTGCATGGACTCTCCACTCTCCACCCTCCCCTAGTCAGTCCTGCACTTGGACAAATGCTTGTCCTGCCCCATGAGGAAGATGGGAAAAGATTTTCTGTTGGCCAGCAGTTTTCTGAATGGAAACAAACTATAAATATTTAGCAGTATGACTTAAAATTCCATTCATTAGTGTTCCCAGAGAAAAAAAGGCAAGGAAAATGAGGGTCAGGTTTTTTTCTCTGAATTCTTGTTTAAGGAGATTAGAGGTAGTGGATATGGCTACTCTTGCCAGTTGCTTTCTTGATCTTTTTGTCCAGTACATTCCTCTATTCCTTTATTAATGTGTTGGTCATATTATTCTGTAATTTTCTCTTTGAAAGTCAGTAGCCTTCATACTATTTTTATCACTGGCACATAATAGATTTTGTATATACTTGTGAATGAATGAACGAGTGAATGACATTGAATGTACTTTGGCATAGTGTTATTTGAATGTGTAAAATAATTGTGTTAGTCAATTATTTTTTTTCCTTCCCTCACTCTTTTGTTTTTCTGTCCCTCATTCTTAATTCGTTTTCTAATTACTCTTCCATTGGAAATCTAATTCAACATAATATACTGGAAAATGCCACAGGATAAACCGACCTGGGTTTGAATTCCAGCTCTGACTCTTATTTAACTGTTATTAACTTGGTGGTCACTCAACTTACTTGAACTTTCCTTATTTGTAAAGTGATAGGGTTAATAATGCATACCTTGTAAGCTTGTGTTAAACGTTCAATGAAGTACTATATGTAAAATACCTGAAACTGTGCCTGGCGCTCTCTAGGTACTTCAGTGTAACTGCTGTTATTGTCAGTGTAAATGCCCTGTGCTGCTTTCCCTGCGTGCCTTTGTTTTCTGTTAATGAAGGGGCCTCCTGGAAGTCCCTGTCATTGGTAGATGGAGAAGGAACAAGCCCACACTCCTTGGTGAACAAAACAGAGTTGATTGGAATTCTCCTGGGGAATGCTAATGTGAGCAGATGTGGTTGTGTGGCATGCAGTGTTTGCTGAGAGTAGAGTCAGTGGAACATTATGATATTAGCAATGGTGATGATGACGATGATAGCACTTAGTTTTTTCAGACACTTTTCATATCCCACAGCACCCATGTGACCTATAGGTACTATACCCATTTTATAGATGAGGAAAGTGAAGACCAGAGAGGTTAAGTAATTGGTCCGAGGTCACAAGCTAGTATACGGGGGAACCAAGTTTTAAACCCTGGCTTTCAAACAGACGTTTTCAACTCTACAGCTTATAGTTTTCCTACTTCCTCTACCATTATGTTCTAATTTTTATCATAAGTTTCCTACTTCAGAGTGGGAGAGAAGATGTCTAGGATGGGGAGTACAGTTTACTTGTAACCCCACCCTACTTTGTCTTTTGTGCTGGGCCACGTTGCTGGTCCTACCTGCAGGTTTATGTGTAGTAATGGCACTCCCTCGCAGAGCACAGCCCATCCAGTAAAGACTGACTTAGTCCTTTCTGCCACTCCCCAATTATGTAGTTGTCCTTATGTGCTTGATTAATTCTATTTTTATAACAGTTTTTTGAGTTATAATTCAAACACTATAAAATTCATTGGTTTTGAGTATATTCCCAGAGTTGTGCAACCATCACCACTAAGTTTACAACATTTTCATCCCCCCAAAAAGAAAGCTCGTACCCATTAGAAACCATTCCCCATTCTACACGTACCCCCCACCCACCCCTACCCCCAGAGCCTGGCAATCACTAGTCTATATGTTGTCTCTAAGGATTTGCTATTCTGAACATTTCATATAAATGGAATCATATAATGTGGGACCTTTTGTATCTGGCTTCTTTCATTCAGCATAATATTTTCAAGGTTCATCGATGTTGTACCATATATCAATACTTCATTCCTTTTTATTTCTAAATAGTTTTCCTTTGTATGGTTGTACCATATTTGTTTATCCATTCATTGTTGACAGACATTTGGGTTGTTTCTACTTTATAGCTATTTTAAAAATGCCGCTATGAATATTTGTGTACGTTTTTGTGTGGATGCATGTTTTCATTTCTCTTGGGTGTATATCTACGAGTGGAATTGCTGGGTATATGGTAACTCTTTAACATTTTGAAGAACTACGAAAATATTTTCCAAAGTTACTGAGCCATTTTACATTTCTACTAGCAGCATATGAAGGTTCCGATTTCTCCACATCCTCGTCAACATTTGCTATTGTCTATTTTTATTTCTTTTTAATTTTAGCTGTCCCAATGGGCCTTACGTGTTTATATCCAAATAATCTGAATTTTTATAGCTTACATGTGACCCCTAATAATATCTTGGCCAAGAGGAGTGGGATGCAGTGAGTGTTGCTTCAGGTTGCAGTAGTAGAAGTAGTACCAGTAGCGGATGTGGTGGTATGAGTCTCAAAATTCACAGAAGTAGTAATAGTAGAATAAGAAGACCAGTTACTGAATGTTGACTTTGTTCCAGATATTTAACTAAATATGATATATATTGCAACTTTATCTTCACAGCACTTTTTTTTCTAATTTTTTTTTTTTTTTTTTTTTGAGATACAATTGACATATAACATTGTATTAGTTTCAGGTGTACAATATGATGATTTGATATTTGTGTATATTATGAAATGATCACCACAATAAGTCTAGTGACACAACAACTCTTATATATGAATATTGTTTCTTCTTTACAGTTGGCATGGAGAATTTAAGTAGTTTTACTAAGGTTTCACAACGAGTAGTGGTAGAGCTGTCTTTAAACTGAGATATTTCTAACTCCAAAGCCAGTGCTCATTTTAGCAATTACGCTGTAGCTGTGATAAGCCATTGGAATTCGAGACTATAAATTGTCAGTTTTGGAGAGTGGGGCAGAGGTAACTTCATTCAAGATATTCTACAGTTTCGCTCTCATTAATCCACTGGTACTGGTCAAGCCAGATAGTCTGATGTTCACACCAAAAATATTAATTTGGTCGTGTATGGTTCATGGATAGGTGAGTTGTGAAGTTTTTCTTGCTGTGGCAGGGTTTTAAGATGCTATATTCCCCTAGTGTTGATTAGTGTGTTTATTAATTACCATGGTTGCTCCCTAATAAATATTTATGATGTACTCAGTGCATATTTTGTTCAACTTATAGCCAGTTATTTTGTTTAATACTTATTCTTTTGTTTGGTTGCACAGTGTACTCTCTTATATCTGAAAGTCCATTACTGTCACCTTCTCAGAAAATGCACATCAAATTACAATAGACAGGTGGATGCTTTTAGGAAGTTTAGCCTTTATTTGGGAAAAAAAATGTATTCTTCTACAAATAAATATAAAGGAAGGACTTAAAACAGTAATATTTGATAAATATTTGCCCAGTGGGAACCGCAGCTAAGCTGTGAAATGAATTATAAATGAATTCCAAATAGATGCTTTAGCAAGTTCTTTTGAATCATTAATAAATTGGTCTCTTCAGCAAGTCTTTCCATATTTAATGCATTAACTGGATGTATTTGTGGCATTTCTAAGTGAAATACCGTGTTTCCTTGAAAATAAGACCTAGCTGCACTATGAGCTATAATGCATATTTTGGAGCAAAGATTAATTTAAGACCCGGTCTTATTTTACTGTACTATAAGACCGGGTATAATATAATATAATATAATATAATATAATATAATATAATATAATATAATACCCGGTCTCATATTATTTTTTGCTCCAAAAGATGCATTAGAGCTGGTGGTCCCGGTAGGTCTTATTTTCAGGGAAACAGGGTAAGAACATCATGACCAAGAGAAATAAGTTGTAAGTTGTCTACTTGTATGACTAGAAGCTATTTTGAATTGTAGGTCAGACTAATTAGTTTAAAGCTTTTGTTTGAAAAACCTGCAGGATTAGTGCAAAGCAAGTCCAAATACAAGTCAGTGAGTACTCACTTTAATTATGGGTTGCTGTGTTTAGAGAAAGTCACTTGACCCCTGTGAGTCCTAGTTTAATGATCTGTCAAAAACGGAGCAAAATTTGGAATATATCATTTTATTTGCCACTCTCTCTAACCAGGATGCATCTTTGAAAATAGTTTTAAAATAAGAAGATAAGACAAGATACTAACATTAAAAATGACTGTCCTGTGAGCTAAACTTTTCATTAATGGTCATTATAGTGCCACAATGATTGATGACTATCTTCTTGAGGAAAGGAGGCTGGGACAGTTTTCTAAAATATTATGACCAAATAATGGAAAGATAGTTTTTAGAGTCGGTGAAACTATGAATTAGTATCAACCATGATTTTCAGACAAGTTGTAGCAGGTAGAATACTCTACCTAGCAAAGGTGTATTGGTGTGATTATGGTAAAAACAACAATAACAATATCAGTGATGGCTAATTTGAATATGGTGCCAACATGCTATTGTTGACACGCTTTACATTTTCTTGCTCGGTTAATACACACAGCAACTCTATATGATAGATACGGGTGAGGAAACAGGTGCAGACAGCTTAAGCAACTTACCCAAACCAAGGTCATGCAACTCCTGAGTGGTCAAACCAGGTGGGAACTGGGTAGTCTGGTTCTTCAGCCTGAGCTCTTATCCCATAGTGTAGCATCTTTTTTTTTTAATTAAAGGGCCAGAGAGTAAATATTTCAGCTTTTGTGGGCAATGTGGTCTCTGCCGCTCAGCTCTGTGGTTTTGAGCAAAAGCAACTATAATATAAACAATATGTGAACAGATGGGTATGTCTGTGTTTCTATAAAACTTTATTTGTGGACACTGAAATGTGAATTCCATATAATTTTCATGTGTCATGAAATATTTTTCTTGTAATTTTTTTCAAAAAACATTTGAAAAATGTTTTAACATTAACTTTTTTCTTTTTTATCAAAAAAGCCATTTGAAAATGTAAAAACCATGTTTAGCTTGTGGGATGAACCAAAACAGGTGCTAGGGCCCTATTTGGCCTATGGACTATAATTTACCAACTCCTGTGTTCATACACTATACTGATTAGATTATGAGATGAACTTATTAAGGTGTTACCTTTAGTATATGTAGTTTTGTATCCTTGCCTTATTTTTCCTATTTGATTTTTGGAACTGAACTACATTTATATTTAATTTTCAATTTGGGTTTAGATAAGTTTTAGATATTCGTAAAAAGAGATAGAAAACATAAGATAACCACGTTATCAACAGCTTCTAGATGTAAAAAATATATATATATTTATATATATATATATATATATATATATATATATATATATATATGTATTTTTTTCCTAGTATTAATTGATTATCATTCATTCATTTAATTTTTAGTGTGTATGTAATCATACACACTGAATGACTATACACCCTAAATGATGTATAGTCTTTCACAGAGTAGGCTTCTCTACCACTAGAGTTGTACTCTCCAACAACTGTAAGTGAAGACTTACCTTTTCCATTTTTATTAAAGTCAGTATATCCAGTACAGACACATATGCCCAACAGCACAGCAGTGAAGAACTGCCCTAGTGATGAATCAGATACCCCCATCTGGAGCCACTGCTGACACTCTTTAGGTAATCCTCACCCAGCCCTCCTCTTACAAGCCTGACTTGCACGATCTAATGAGATCTTGACATGTGATTATTTGGCTAGAGGCATCGGCTTAGTCATAAGCTAGATGGAATAGGAATAGAACATTTCACAGTTTTCCATGCAGAACACTGTCTGTGTAGAAATTTCTTAAATAAAAGATGATGATGTAGCACTAGTTGCTCTTAACCTTTATTTTAGGGTTATGTATTTCTTTGAGTGTCTGAGGAATGCAGATTGCTCTGCTGCAAAACGCACTTACGTGTGAATACAAATTCTAGATTATATTTGTTTCAAGAGTTAATGGACTTTTGAGTAAGGATCTGATTTTAGACTAAGAAATCTTAAGTTAATTAAAGGCCCTTCATTCTCTATACTCTTGTCACTTCATTCAAAGCTTTCGATTTACTCAAAAAGTCTGAGACCCTTGCTTGCTGTGATAAAGAAGCCTCTTATTTCCTGGACCTTCTGTCAGATTGTGCAATATGGACGCACTGTCTTCCTTCAGAACAAACAAAAGAGTCTGCTGGATTTGTCTTAGGTTTGGAGAGACATACACGTTCTCTGTTGTGTTCCTGAGCAGAAGTGTGCTATTTCTGACCAGCTGCGGTTTTGACATTCCAAATGCCCTCACTAATACTGGTGCTAGCTAATTATGCTGCACATCATCTCTTTTTCTCACATCCTGCTTTGTAGGCACTCTATTTTTACCACTGGAAGAATATCTATCAAAAATAAATAAGTGAATGAAAACACCCCAGAATAAACTGACAAGGCAAGATAATGAATACATTTCCCGCCTTGTTCCAAAATCTGTCATTTCTTGTGATATAAGAAAGGGTGATAGACTCTGGGAAAGGAGACTCTTCTATGAGAGGGAAATAAGTAGATTCTTACACCAGATTAATTTATTTCCAAAATATAGTTGTATTATTTTCCTTTTGCTACTGTAATAAATTACCACAAATTTAGTGGCTGAAAATAATACAATTTTGTTGTGTTACAGTTCTCTAGGTGACAAGTATCAACTTGGTTAGGATCAAGATTTCAGGGGGCTGTGTTCCTTTTGGAAGCTCTGGGGGAGAATACGTTGCCTGGACTTTTCCAGCTTCTGGAGGCTGCCTCTATCCCTTGACCCATGGCCCTTTCTCCATATTCAAAGCCAGCAGCAGTGTAGCATCTTCAAACCTCTCTCTGACATCCCTGCCTCCCACTAATAAAGACCACTGTAATTACTTTGGATGCACCAGATAAACCAGGATAATTTCCCCTATCTCAGGATCATTAACTTAGTCACACCTGCAAAACTGCTCTTGTGTTGTAAGGTAACATTTTCACAGGTTTTAGGGTTTAGGATATGGACGTCTTTGGGAGCCTACTGAAGTAGTATTAGGTAAAGTTAAGATATACATTTAAAAAAGGTGTAAGAGATAAGGACTACTATGTAATGAACAGCTTTTATTTACTGTACTCCTAGGATAGAGAAGACCATTCCAGGAGTTATGAGCCCTAGGATGAGATTAACACTTGGAACCAGCTCTCGCAATCTAGTTGTGGACATAGGTGAAATCACAGATCATCATTTAATGTATGGAACAAACCATCAAGTGCTGTAAAATTTCATTGCAAATGCAGTGAGCCTTGTGAGCAAAGATGATGAGGGGCAGATGGCTTTTTAGGAAGAGCAGTTTTTCTTCTGTTAGAAAGAGTATATAACATGCCTTGTTTTATTTGCATTTCCAAACACCAAATGCCTTTATTTACTATCATGTAGAGACAAAGGAGACTTCAAATTTAATCTGTTTTATTATGTGTGTATGTATACATGCGTGGTGTGTGTGTGTGTGTGTGTGTGTGTGTGTGTATACATATATACTGGGAGTGCAAAAAAAATGTATATGCATGAGTTGTATTTATCTTTTGTTATTGGTATATATTGAGTATTACAATTTTAATACAGTTTTTTCCTTTCTTAATATGTGTATACATCTTTTTGGCACCCTCTGTGTGTGTATATATATAGTTTAACTATATATATATATATATATATATATATATATATATATATATATATATATATATAAATGGTTTAAATTGTAAGCCCCTTGGGCAGGTGGTCTATACTAGATCTGTATTTGTGTTACCGGGAATGACATTGTACCTAGACTCTTGTCTTCTTGAAAGAAAGAATTCAGTCAACAGACAGAGTTTGTGCAGCATTGGACAGCAAGAAATTTATTCGTAAAAGCAAGTACATTCCCAGACATGGAGCAGGCTGACCCAAGAGGGAAGCAGCCTCTCTTGTGTGAGGGTTTTTATCTTTATGGGTTTTTATCTCCCTCCCTCCCTCTCTGTTATCTTTCTGTTTCTCTGCTGAGGTGTCCCATCCTCCCCTCTGGTTCTCGAGGTTATTTCTCAGAGCATAAGCATGAACCTATTAATCTCTCATGATTTATTTGAGAAGCTCATTAAAAATGGTCTTGAGAAACTAGATATATGTATATTTTGATGAGCAGGATGGTTTCTCTCTCTCTCCAGCATTTTTCCTTCTTCTAATGACATATCTTGTTCTCAGTATCTTGCTGACTAAGCAAGATGTTTGTGCCCCAAGTAAGGGCAGCTACAAGAGCTCTTCACCCAGGTAGGAGCAGCTGCAGGGGCCTCCTAACCGGGGCTAGTTCCTTCTCCGCTCATCTCTACCTTTCTACCTACCGTATCGTTTCAACCTGTATGCAGAGAACTCATGGGACCTGTGTGGCTGTAGGAGCCAACAGAGCTTAGCTGTGGGAACGAGGGAACTGAATCCACAGCTTAAGCAGTTGCTATGGATCTTCTTTTTCTGCTATTACTTCCTAGAGGCTTATTCCCTGCACCTCCTACCCCAGGACTCTATGCGGAGTGTGTGTGTCCTTGCTTCCTTGGCAGAACCAGCACTGGGCCATGGAAACAATGAGACCACGCCACATTCACGGGGATCGGCTTCCCCCAAGCCCAAAGGGGCCTGTTGATAGAAAAAGAAGGGTTGTATACATGCTGTACACTCAGAAGATGGATTCCTGTCTCAGGGTTGTAGAACCAAATGGAATAAATCAAGGTTAAACCGGAGACGGGGCCCGGAGGAGCAGGTTGGGCAGGACGACAGCCCCAGTGTACAGGTTGACGATCTGGGAGGCAGGCCGGGCACAAAGCAGAAAGAGGCACAGCTGACAGTATTTGGATGAGATTCCACCTGCTGGATTCAGGGCAGAACTGGATGTGGCATTTCAACAATTTAGTATAAGTGAGGGGTTTCTAGAGCAGCAGAAGGCAGATTCATCATCACCTTGGAGAAACGGAGAATCTCGGGCCTCATCCCCAACCTGCTGAATCAGAATCTGCATTTCAACCAAAGCCCCACCTGGTTCCTTCTCAAACATGAACAAGGAATGTTTGCTTAGGCAAGGTGGTCTGCTTGTCTGCTGCCCTAGTTTGTAATACCTTTCTCTACATGAGTAGAGGAGGGAAGTAGTCGTGCCACCCTCCACATGGAGTCTGGCACCAGTGGCTGCTTTTAGTTCTGAATTCAGCAAATATCAAAACCATCAAGATCTGACTGGTTCTCTGGGGAACCCTCCCACCTACGACGCTGTTGTAAGAAAATTTAAGTCTACAGATTGACTCCTTGAAATGTGTGCTCCCTAGTTTGGTGTCTAAGGCAGGGCTTCATGTCAGAGGGCTGAGAGGCCAGCACGGGGTCTTTGGATTCCTGGTGATGTGATCAGTGTTCCCCTGTCTGTTCTCTTCTTTTTGGGGGATGTAGGATTGTTATTGCAGGTTGTATGCAATTTCATTTGCCTAGTTCTCCTCTGCCTCTTTGCTTCTTTGGAGTCTTCTCATTTGCTTCTCTCCTTAACCTGTTGCCCAAGGCCTTGTCCTTTTGTCTTTTATTGTCTACACTGGTGGCTCTGAAGCCTGACAGTGTATTTAAGTTGCCCATCATTCATGGTAGTTTGTAAGTTCCCCCAGGTGAATTTAAATCTCTGCCTGGGCTGAGAACCTCTACTTGGTTCTATCTTCCTATATGCCCTTGGTTGTCAGTACCTTATATTTGCTAATAACTCTCAAATCTGTGTCTATGGCCATGACCTCTCCCCAGAACTCCAGAATCATATTTAACTGTTACTTGACATCTTTTGTATGTTTTATGTTAATAAGTCCCAGACTGAAGTCCTCATTACACAGACCCAAACCTGTTTTATCTCTAGGCATCAACTTAATAAATGTTAGCTTTGTCCACCATAGAGTTCAGACCAGACATCTGGGAGTCATTCCTAAAATCTACTCATCTTAGAACAACCTCATCTAGTCAACCACCATATTCTATCGATTCTCACTCCAAACACTACATCCCTAGTCTTTTTACCTCTCTCCATCTCCATGACAGTCACCTTAATGAAAGCCAGCATCATCTCTCACCTGAACCACTAGTTACCTCCTAGCTGGTCTCTGCATCTACTTGAGACCCTGTCAATCCACACTACACAAATATGCCCAAGTGATCTTTAAAGTGTGGATGGGACCACATAACTCTCTTGCCTGCACCCTTCAGTGTCTTACAATTGCGTTTCGATGAAATACATACATACATACATAAACACTTTTACCATGCCCTACTACATCCTGCATAATCTACTCTGAACTTACCCCTCCTTCCTGCCTTACTCTACACTGTATCACCATTTAGAGACAACTGCAAAATATGGAGAAAAAGAGAAAAATACCAGGATTTAGCCAATGACTTTTGACTTAGTTTTAACAATTTCTCTTTTAAGTTGAAAATGATGCTTCATTCTCAACTTTACATGAATGGTCACATCCTACTCTCTTTGGCTTTTTAATTTAGTTTGCAGAATTGACTACACTCAAAACCCAAGTGGACAGTGACAACTGTCTCATTATTGTCTTCTATAATTGTCAGCTGGCAAAGTTCTTAAAATTGATTGTAAGGTGCCTCTTGATTTCATAATCACTGAACTGTGGAACAGGGGTGGGTTAAGGGATGTGTGTGACAGAATCAGGGAAATAGAATTCTAGTTTTTGTGTTTTTTTCAGCAAAGCTTTGCTTTGTGATGTCAGCAGATATGTTTTTTTTCTACTACGTGGAAGTTGGCTTCATTTTATGTGAATTTACCAAATTTATGAATGGACAGGGAAGTCTAAAGACAATATGTACAGTATTTGTACATGTGAGCTACATGGAGAGACTTTTAGGGCCATTCAAAATCAATAGTTTTGTGGGCTGACTTCAGAGATTTGGCATCAGAAACCTTCAGTGAAGCAGATATTTGTTGTCCATTTACCACAAGCGCTGCCTAACTGCATTTGTGTTCCTCTTTCCGAGTGGTTGTCTTTTACCTTCTGCTTTAAGCGTCCTTTTGTAGTCCCTTACTTCCCTGGAAATGTAATTCTTGCTCCTTCTCAAATATTTGCCTGTTTATAAATTTGTGAATGAGGCCAAATTGAATCCTGTGGCTGGAAAAAAACAAAAAGCCAGTCAGAAAGATCTAACTTTAATTGTTTTTCCACAAATATCCAGAGGAACTCTTAAGTCCATGCTTATAATTGTACCGCGTTTCCCTAACTAGTTAACGTTCCCATTCTCCAAGAAGAGTGTTCCACACATCCTCTCTCCTCACTCCCTTCTTATTTTCCTCTCCTAACCTTGCTTTTCATTCACTGGGGAGATAGAAGAAATGTAAAGTAAAATTGTTCATATCCCTAAGTCCAAACCTTTCTATCCATGTCTGAACACACTCAGATGTTTCACTTGGTGCAATAGGAACATTATCCCTGCTCCGATCTAAAGCAATTCACTCTCCTCAAACATAAATTTAATTTTAATCATAGGACTTTGGTTATCTTATGTTTATGATTATGTATTTATTTGTTTCTTCATCATCTGTTTTGACACTAGAATATAAGCTAATGGAAAAAGTAGTTTTCTCTCTTGATTATACAGGAGCTCTTAATATCCCTAGTACCTACAGAGTAATACCCAGCATCTCAAGAGTGCTGAATAAATACTTGCTGAATGGATGAATGTGAGTCATCAATACAAATGTACTGATAGGTTGTTTACTGACAGTAAACTGCTGTTTATGAAGGATTATTATACTTATCAAAACAAATGTGCATTAACTACACACAAAATTGGATTAATTGGTGCTTCTGTATTACTAATATATCTTTAATAAGCAACATGGTAACTATAAGCATGGCTAAGAATGATATGACATTTGAAATCATGCATTATTTCAGTGTACATGATGCTTTCTCTCTTGGAATATTGACATAGTGAATCATGGCAGTTATAACAGTGTCAAAGAAGCAAAGCCCGTTATGGGGCGATTATACTAATAACCTATGACAAACAGTGGGACTGTGGCATGATAATGGATGTATAATGGATAATAAATGGTTGGAATTCTGAATAGTAATGGTCGCCAGTGATTTTCTAGTAATAATAACCTCCTCTTAAAATAAATGTAACTTTAATGTCAAAAACTGCCAGCAGCATGAAGGGTCCACATTGCTTTTTGAGGGTGACTCATTTCACTTGGCTTAAGCCTCTCCATCCAGAAACCCAAGTTAATCTCTCTGCTTCCCAGCCTATAAGGCAAGTTCCTCTGACAGTCTGCACCCACAGTATCCACAGTGTCCCTCCATCAGCATGTCAGCATGGCCTCTCAATAACTACAAAACCCCCAATTGATATATATAATGTGATATACAAAATATTGTTACGTCTTCTCATTCGCTGTGCTCCACACTGATCATTTCTTATTTGCATCAAGATTCCTGAATGAACAAACAATTTTACACCATGGCAGCTTTGTGCTGCCTTCAGGAAACGTTCAGCCTTGACCTCAACGTGTTCCCTGGTGCCCTGTTCACCACTCCTTGCTGTCTTTGCGGTTCCATCGGTAGCTTCCGAGGCAGCTCCTTCTGCCGGAGCATTGTCCTTCACTCTGCTGGCTTTCCTGCCTGCTGCCTTGCTGCCACACACTCGGAATCTCTTTAGTTGCCTTGAGGCTCAAGTGTTGCAATGAGAGCCCAGAGACACACTTTTTGCTCTGACAATTAATTATAATTTATCTATTACTACCCATGAGCCAGTTCTCTACTAGAACAGTGCTTCCCTTCTGTTGAAGCTCATTTTAATGTTTCCATTTTAGTTGCCTCTAAAAACTACATATAATCAAGAATAAGGTCATAGAGGTCCCCTGTGACCCCAAGTGTCTACCCCTTGTCCTTCAGATTCCCCGTTCTGCTTAGGGCTGTGGAGAATATAACTGAAACTTTCCTCTAATCCTGCCATTCCTCCCATCTCATGTCAACAGGGCTTAGTGTTCTTTGTCAAGATCTAAGTGCCCCCTTGTCCAGGTGGTAAATTGTGTTCCTATTTACTACCAATAGGCCCAAATCAAATTTTCTAGGGTAGTGCTATCCATTAGAACCTTCCACAGTGATAGAATTGTTCTCTCTCTCTGCTCTCTTCAGTTTGGAAGTTATTGGCTACATGTGACTGTGGAACATTTGAAATGTGGTGAGTGTGGCTGAGGGACTGAATTTTTAATTTTAGTTAAGTTTCATTAATTTAAATGGAAATAGCCACATGTGGGCAGTGACTGTTGTATTGGCTGGTGTAGCTCCAGGGCATTCAGTGGCAAGTAGTCCCCCTACAGAAGGCCCCTCCTGGGTGGAGGGGCGGATTAGCTGCCCCCAGGAAGTTGGCCCTGTATTAGATGTGGGATCTTCCATACTTTATCTCTGCATCTTCTCTGTCAACTTCTGTCTGAAGGTCAGACACAAGTTGACTTTCTGCTGTCCCTTACTAACGAATATCACAAGCTTAAAAAGTTGAACAGATTTTTTTCCCCTTTGGAAACTAAAAATATAATTCAGATGAGAGGAGAGAAACTGGTTAAACACTAGGCAAAATCAATAATTTCTCAGTGTTTAATTTTCAAGCTTGAAAATTATCTAAATATTTAAATTGATCTTTCTATTTCTATTATAAAATATATTTTCAGGTTTGTGAACATCACAATAAATAGATACTGCTTCACCAGAGTAAGAGGATATGTCTACAGTTCAGCAATTTAATAATTATTCTCTAGTACTACACGTGACCAGTGCAGCCTTCTCAAAATTTAAATTCCTTATTAGCTTAACAGTGGGTCACTTTAAAAAGGCTGAGAGACATTTATGTAATACTTCTTACAACCCATGGTCATTTTTTTTTTTTTCAATTTTGACTGATTTGTGGAATTGTAGAATTTAGGTGTTTTGTTGTTGTTGTGGTTGTTTTTTTGTTTTGTTTTGTTTTTTGTTTTGTTTTGTTTTGTTTTGGAGTGGCCTTGAATTTGCTGAAGCTCAAAGTAGGTGGGCTGCAGCAAGCGAGAAACAGACCAAGGAACACATGAGGAGAAAAACAATAGAAACTAATGTTTTTCGGCCCACGGTTATTCATTTCTTTAAAAATATTTATTATATAACCAATGGTCAGAATATGACATAAGAAACAGAAATAAGGTAAAAAACTCTGTTAGATTGAAATCTCAATACAATTAGAATAATTGAAGTATATTGAGAGTAGTACAGAATTTCTTGTTGAATTAGTATTTTATCTTTCCCTGATAAATATCAGACATCTTATTATAAATGGAGTAAATCAGATTGGCAGGTAGATAAATGAAAAAAATCATGTGGACAAAATAACTGCTGTATTAATGTGAAGTGTGAGTGGTTTCAGTTCTGAGGTAGCTTTGATGCAGGGGTTATGTTACATTCAAGTTCTGTTCCTCATATTTTTGATGTGAAGATGTATCTACTATGAATATTATGATTTTTCATCAGCAGTAAAATACCTGCAAAGACAGACAGAAGAAAGATGAAAGCAGTATTTAGATTAGCTTAAGAGATCATGCGGCATCAAGAAAGAGAGAGGGATCGAAGACACAGGTTGAATTAAGAGGCATTGGAAATAGGTAAGTAGAGAAGGAAATGAGGCCATGGCGCCCTGGACCTGAGCTCGTCTGACCTGCGCTTGGTAATAGACGCTCCTGTCAGACCCACATTTCTACAGTTATGAATTCATTTGCTATCACTGCCACCCTCCAAAGTGTTGGAAGGAAGGAAGGCAGAGCTCCGATGCTGATGAACATACCACATTAACAGCTGCTCCAGACCTCTACAACTATAGGCAGCAGGATTCAGCCCCATTCCACATCTCTACTCAGAGGACCCTGAATCCTGGCCTTGACGATGGGTCTAGGGGTTGGCTTTTGAGCCCATCAGAACCCTGCCCATGATCAGGCAGCAGGAAAGACTGATGCCATTGGGGCACTGTGCTGGGATGATGTGAGGATGGAACAGCTGGTGGCTTTGCCACATCTAAATGGAGAAAGCCATTTTCAGGAAGAAAAGTTAGTAGCCTCACTGAGAAGGAGAGGTGGGAGACAAAGACAATGGTCTGGAGAAAGATACAGAGAAAGAAAGATCTGAAGGAAAAGGGAGTTAGGGAGCAGGAGGAAGACTGACAATGTTGTTCAAGACCTTGGACTCAGCAATGCTTGTCGCCAGGTCTGCTCACCAGACCTGCCATTTGAGTGAGCCAATAAATTCTGCCCCTCCCCACTTCTGCCCTATGCTGGTGTTAGCCCTGGATTTATCTCACTTGCATCAGAAGAACATTAATAAATATTCCTTAAGGAATCCCTTCAAAAATCAAAATGTCCACCCAAAGGCAAAGTCTAGCAGGGCCCTGAGAAACTTACAGATAAAGTTAGAAAATTAGGCGTAAAAACAGCTGTTGAGAGTTATCTTTGGTGAAGAAAGTCCTGGTGCTTCAACCATTCTTGATGGTATAAACAAAACCTGTCTCTTGGTCCCAAGTGGATGACACTGGCCCTTCTCTGGTGTCCTTTGCCTGCACAGCTTCTCATCTGCTGACTGGCCATGTCCAAAAACATATTATTATGTTGTCTGCTCTCGGTTGGTTTGCAAAGAGTTGTTTCAAATTCTGTTTTATTTTGCTAACACAGGAAAACCAGCTTTTATGGAATCACTAATAAGGCCAATCAGATAAGCAACAGGCATCTGCAGAAATTAAACTGAGCAGGAGCAGAGATCGTGTGGAATTTTAAGAATGTTTTTCCCTCAGCAATGAAATATTTTATCCCTAAATAATGTCTTCATAATAAAAATAAATTTCTGCCATTTTTAACTGCAAAATTTTGGGTGAGGCTTTCCTGAGTTTATTGTCTGCATACATTTATGTTTATGTTCCTCAGATAGTCAAAGCCTTGTAAGACATTGATTCATCCCAGTGTGCGTGCCCCACGTGAAATTGTGTCACATGATACACCACAGCTGCTCTCAGCCACGGGAACTCCAACACCAAACAGAAAACCCTGACAAATCAGTCAGCTTTTAACTTTACCAAGTAGTTATACAAGAAACTGATCCAGTGCCTAGTAGGGGGTGAGATATTGATGCCCCGTATCCCGAGTGCAGAGGTACTAGGGCACTTCCACACAACCAGGTGATGGTGTGTGAACCTGCCTCCCTTCTTTGGACCACCCACAGCTGAGGGTCTGGATCTCCTAGCGCAGCCCAGGCGGGTTTGCTGTCAGTGCCAGAACAGGCAATGATTGTTGCTCACCTAGAACCTCAGATCATGGTCTCCTGATGAATTGTATTGTTCCCACCCTGCTGTCACTGTCACTTCCAGTTATTTCTCTTTTTTCATCATTACGTGACAATATCATCATCCATGATTCCTATTAACTGATGCCTGCTCTACATTAGGCACTTTCATACATTACAAGTAATAGGAAAACTTGCACTTGGGTAAGCTGGGCATAATTACCCTCATTCTGTATGTGAGGACGTTGAAGGTCAGGCTGTACAAGTATCATGCTCAAGCTTACTTGGCTAGCAAGAGGCAGAACTTGGCTTCTGTGTGGGTCTGTTTTGGAAGAACTCGGCTGTTTCTCCTGCCCTGCATTGAGGAGCTTCGGCAGTGGGGGCTCTCCTCTGACGTGCCCACACAGGCAGGGCTCTGTAGTGCTGGATGGAGACTGGGGTTCCTCTGTAGCTCTCTTGATCGCCTGTGTCTGCTGCATCTTCATTGCAGATTTCTGGTTCTTACCCAGGAAGGAAACGGTGCTGAGGGCTTGTTTTCCTTACTGATCCTTAGGCACTCTCTGTGGCTTGGCAGTTCCAAATTAAGGACTACAGTGCATAGAGTAGGGAAGAGAGACCTACTCTATGCAAAACCGGAAATGTTCTGGTTTTGCTGGGCTGATTGTGAAGTATGCCATTGTTTAAACTGCATAGCACATGGGCTATAATTAATTAAATGGACCACTTCCCACTGTGCTTGCTTTATAAATTTGTAATAACTATGATGTCATAGTTGTCACTTCACTGAAAAAATATTTTTAAAAGAAACAGCAAAGATGACTATGGCGGTGGCATTTAACAGCCTACGTATGGCATTTATTTCAAATCTGGCAGTTTGGCTGGTTTTCAGTGGCAGGCGGGCTGCTGTGACCATCACCAGCCCCATTCAGGAGAGCGGGCTCATTCAGCTTCCCTCTCTGAGTCACTTCCCTTAGCTGAATTATGAAATATTGACTTATTTTGGTGGCAATGTAGGTAAGTGTGCTACTAATTTCAGTTAAGTGTGAAGCTGATCACTTGCAGAATTTCTTTGAATTTTTTCCGTTGGGAAGAATTTAAATAGGCTCAAACCTTTACCCCTCTCCTTAGTTTTGGAAACCTTGACTGGAGGATGTTTTATGAGGTCGACCTCCTCTCTCCTTCATCTCAGAAAATACTGCAGTGACCCCTGCAAGCTCCAGCTGGGCTTTCTTATATGTTCGCCCAAGTTTGGAAGGCTCATTTGTCCTTGTTATTCCCTGGTGTGCTTTGGGGCAAACAGCAGGAGTTAGAGGCCGTACAGTGAATTGTAATAAAGTATTTCATTACATTCAGGAGTGTCTCATATGCTGGGAGTATGACCAGCCTCCCAGCTCAGCCTCGCTTTCATCTAAGAAGCCAAAAAGAAGGCCCAGTACCCACTGTCACCAACCCCCAAACCCCTAGCCTTGCCTCTGCCCACTCCTTTGATTCCACTAGGAACTGTGCCTTTTATTCCTGTTTATGGCAGTTTGATCAAGAAGCCCAGACTCCCAGTTCACCTCTCAACTTGCCCCCACCCCTAGTCCCCAGTCATTGCCCTGTGCCCTCTGTAACCTCTTTCCTAAACATTTCCTTTACTTTTCTACTTTAGACAAAATCTGGTTTCCCTGAGAAGACTGCGTCTTCTGCAGCCCTCTCTGGTGGGGGCCCTGTGGACTCTGGAGGAGAGAGAATTGTGCCCTTTGCTCCTCAGTGTTATTTCCAGATCTTCTTCATTTCCCTTCAGCTTTGAATCCCATGTCATCAAACTCTATTCACCGCTACTCGCGATAGTTACAGTTGCCTCCCAATCCCCCTCACCCATTCCTTGGTTAGATTAGCTGCCGGTTTATGGCCACTTTTGCCAACACCACCCCAGTCTTCATTCTTGGTGGTTTCACTATACGCATAGATGATGCTTCCAACACTGTCTTCTCGGTTCCTTGAACTTCTCTCTTTGGATTATTTTGTCCTCCACCCTACCTCAGCCACGGGCCCCTATTGTCATGTTTTAGACCATTGTTAATGATGCTAATTAGCATAATAATTATTGTAATATTTTAATATAAATAATGAATATTGTTAATGTAATAATGTAACCCTTTTATAATAACAGTGTTTTGCATCCTACTCTCTGACCACCACCATTTTTTCCCTAGGTAATTCCTTTAAATACCCCAACTCTATCACTCTTTCAATGCCTCAGGACCTCTAATACATTGATCCTACCACTTTTTTACTGTCCTTCACCTTCTTATTCATCCCCCTCTTTCCACAGCATGAATTCCATGGAGAATGGGTATAATCAGATCATTGCATTTACTTTCAGTTTTTTTGTCCTTCAGTTCATTTTACTTTCTTGTCCAAACCACAGCTTTGGCAAAATCTAACTCTTTGTTCTCTCTGTACCTGCCTCTTGAAGCTACACATAGTTGGAAAACACACACACTATCTGCCTACTGGACTTCCTGTACAACCACAAACACAAGTTACCTGAACCTTAATGTGGACTGGGAGTCACTATGCTTCTCTAACCTGCTGACACTCACATTCTCCCAGATAATTATTTCATATATTTTTCCCATTCCTAAAATTTCCCACTGCCTTGACTCATCCTTATTCTCAGCTGATGATGTTTATTACTTTGTATCCCGCTTAAAAAACTGAAGCAATCAGAATAGAACTACACATTGCCTGCACCTCATGTACCCACCTGCCTGCTTCTGTCCACATATATCCCACTTGCCTTCCTGTTGGGCTAAATGAACTTTCTGTGTTCCCATCAAAGGCGACACACTCCCTTGTGTCCACTCCCACCCCCTCCTGCTTCCTCAACCACATGTCAACAACTTACCCCTCTTTCATCATCTGTTTCTCTCTTTCTACAAGATAGTTTCCATCAACAAACAATTAGGATGGTATTTTTGTCCTTTTTTTTAAATATAATTTTATTAGTTTCAGGTGCACAAGACAAAGCAAAACTTAGATGTTTATCATTTATATCCCTTACACAGTGTGAACCCCCTCCCCACATCCACCATCCCTCTGACATCGCACAGAGCCACCACATCTCCATATTTTTGTCCTCTTAAAAACATAATTTTCTCACTCTAAGTCTCCATTCATTTTTCTGCTTCTATTAAAAGGAAACCTCTTTGAAAGAGTCATCTATCCTTCTGTTAACACTTTCTTCATCTGGCATCCAGGACACCATATTCTCTTAGTTTCTCTCCTTATTCATTGTCAATTCTTTCTCAGACTTCTTTTATTTGATTCCCCCTTATCTCCCCACACTCTTAATATTGGTGTGCACCAGATCTTGTCATTGGACCACTTCTCTTCTTCAACTATATTTACTTTATTTGTACTTTCATCAAATTTCATGACTTTAAATGTCATCTATATGCTGATGAGCTCCAAACTCTTATATCAAACTGCGTACTTGTCATGTCCATTTGATATCTAATAGAGAGCTCAGACTTGACACGTCCCAAATTTGAATACCCGATGTCCTTCTCTAAGCCTTTTCCACCCAGTGTCATCTCCATCCCAGGAATAGCCATTCCATTCTTCCCATTGCTCAAGTGAAAAACATGGCATTATCTTTCACTCCTCTTTTTCCATCACAACTAACATTCAAATCTGACAGCAAACTGTTCGACAGCAAACATATAGAGAATGAAGCTTCCTTTTTATCACTTCTGCTGGTACCATTTTGCTCCAGGCCACCACCATATCTCCCCAGGTTTATTACAATAGCCATCAAACTATTAATCTGCTTTCAACCTGGTCACTTATCTGTCCCCTGGTAGTCTCAATACAGCAGCCAGACTGATTCTTGTAAAGCATAGGTCAGATATCTATGCTTACTCCTGTGCATAAAACTCTATAGTGCCTCTCTGTTTCTCCCAAGAGTAAAAGTAAAGGTCCACAAAGCCCTACCTGATATGGTACCAGTGTTACCTCTCTGACTTTAACGCTCACTACTTTCTCCCTTGCTCACCCTAGTTCAGCTTCAGCTGAGAGCTGAGCTAGACTTCTTGCTGTTCCTAAACTTCTTGGACTGCTGCCTCAGGATCTTTGCACTGGCTGTTCTCTTTGTCTGTAATATTTCCCCCCATATATCCAAATCTCTAATGCCCTCAATTCTTTTAAGCCTCCCTGACTACTTTATTTGAAATTGCAACAACTCTTGACCAGCACACTTCTAATCCGCTGAACTCTGCTCTATCTTTTCCAGCTTTTTAAAAAAAAAATTCCTTTTAGCTTACTAAAATTTTCACTTATTTAATAGTATCTGATTATCCCTATTAGAATGTAAGCTTCAAGAGTGGTTTGTTTGTTTTGTTTTGTTTTTCCCCCACTTTTGTTCGCTGATATATTCCTCATACCTAAAATATAGCCCTAGGCATATAGCAAACATTTAGTTAGTATTGATGTATTGAATGAATAAATGAGTGATTGTTTAGAGATCTACAAATTCTGAATCTGTTTCATTATTAGACTAGCAATCATATCACAATGGCGTAAATATTTGTGGACTGATTCCTAATTTTTTTTTTTTTTTTTAACTAAAGGATAATTCATGGAGTTAAATGTACACATCTTAAGCATAGAGCTCAGTAAATTTTCCCATATGTATCTATCCCTATTACTACCCAGGTCAAAATGCAGACCATTACCATCACTCAAAAATTTTCTCTTAAGCCCTCCTCAATCAATACCACACCACTCCCATACCTTTCCAGAGGTAACCATTATTTTGATTTCTGTTTTACCATAGATTAATTTTTCCTATTCTTGCATTTCTTATAATTTTCTGTACTCACAAAAGAGTACACTGTGTATAGTTCAGAATTCTTTGATTCAACATTTTTTTCAATCTATGCATTTTTATAGATTTCAGTAGATATACAACAGATATAAAAAATAGATATAGTTGATTCTTGCTTTCCATTTAGTCTGGTAATCTCTAGATATTTCATTTTCAGTTTGACTTGATGTGCCTTTGGTGGATTTTTCTTTGCATTTTTCGTGTTTGGAATTGACTCAGTTTCTTGAGTATGTGGGTTGATGTCCATCATAAATTAAAAAAAAAATTCTCAGCCATTATCTCTTTAAACACTGTGCTCATTTTCTGTCTCCTCTCCTTCTGAGATAATAGTTACACATGTGTTAGACTGTTGGAGAGTGTCTCAAATCTCTCATGATCTGTTCTATTTTTATTCATTCTTTTTGTGCTTGAATTCAGATAACTTCTACTGATCTTTCATATCTCTTGTTCTTTCTACTGCTATTTCCAGTCTGCTGTTAAGCTCCATCAATGAACTCATAATTTTAGATATGGAATGTTAAATTCTAAAATGTCCATTTGGTTCTTTTTTAGATAGTACATTTTTCTGTTGAATTTCTTCATCTTTCTATCTATTTGACTTATCATTTTTCTATGTCCTTTAACATACTTAAAATAATTACTTTAATGTTCTTGATTTGTAATTTCAACATCTGATTTATCTGTTAGTTTGCTTCTATTGGCTGTATTTTCTTTAGATTATGAATCAATTATCCTGTTTCTTTACATGTCTCATAATTTTTCATATATGCTAGATGTTATGTATAAAATAGTGAAGAGACTAAAGTAGATATTATTTTCCCTCAGAGAAGCCATGCCTTTTCTTCTCTTAGGCAGCTAGTGTGAGGGACTGTAGTAGATTGAATAGTGGTCCCCCAAAAGAGTGGGGTGATGCAGCCCCAAGCCAAGGAACACTTGGAGCCCCAGGGAGCTAGAAGAGGCAAGGGTTGATTTTCTCCTAGAGCTCTCAGAGGGTGTGCAGCCTTACCAGTGATTTGATTCCAGACTTCCGCCCTCCAGAACTGTAAGAAAATAAATTTATGTTGTTCAAAGCCACAAAGCTTGTGGTAATTTGTGTTGACAGCCCTAGGAAATTAATACAGGGATGATCAGTTTGATCTGGTTGGGAATCAAGCTGAGTCTGGGGCAGGCTACAGGTTTAGTTTTAGTTCATCTCTGGTTTCAAATGTATGGAGAAGAAGGACTTTCTTGTATGCATTACAGGTCCTCTCTCGAGTGATCTAGGACCAGGAGACTGCAGGAGATCTCTCTGCTTTCTAGCCCCTCCCCACAGCCTCCTGTACCACCAGGCACTCAGCCACACCCAGGCGGGAGAGAACCCGCCAGGACTGGGGTCCCTCCAGGTTCCAATCCATCCAGCCAGCCCATAACGGAATCTAACAGCTCCACTGGCTGTTGTTTCCCAGCGGAATCCTGTTCTCTGCGTCAGGGCTGATCCTCTGCTTCTCCAGGAAGCTTCTGATGACCTCCGCTCACTTAGGAAGGGGCCCCACCTGGTCTGGCATTTAGATCATTTAGACTTCTTTGCATCCACAATTAATTTAAAGACTGGTTTTATACTTTTGTAGGAGTTGGTTTCTAGTTGTAGTACCTCTCATTGACCTGTCCTAATGTTCAACATCCTAACCAGAAGCAGAACCCCCTAATGTACCTATTACAGATTTAACTTATCAATTAGTAAATAAACTTTTGATGTTATTACACATTATATAAATATTATATGGTACTTATAAATGTATATATAAGTATATTAAAATATATTTGTGTATAATTATACATGTAATTTAAAATATAGTTAGTTAACTTTTAATACCTTTGTGTAGGATCTATAGAGGTGTCTGTGATCTGCGTGTCGGCCAATAGTTGCTGATTTCATATTCCAGGCCCTAGGCTTTCAAAGTACAAAAGTGAGAGAAAGGTAAGGAATAAATGGATAGGCATACATATTCAGGAATATATATACTGAAATATTGGAAGTAGTTTCTGGCTGAACAATAATGATTTTTTTGGGGGGGAAAGGGGGGCTTTTATCTAAAATAGAAAACTAACCCTAGATGATTAGATCTTTGTATGATGTTTTTAATTTACATTATATTTAGCTCTCATGGCATGCCAAGGTTTAGAGGTCAAAAATCAGGATGTGAATATTTTTTTTTCCTGTTCCCTATGGACAACAAATATATTTTCAACAGAAATAATTTAGACTTCTGATGGTGAATTATGAACAAAAATGTAAGAAAACATGAGCAAACATGTTAATTACAAACATTCATTCTCCTCTGTTGCTTGAAAGTTATTCTCTGGCTTGAACATTATTTATTTTCTCCAGAAATTTAATTCGTTTTCAGAACACATTGTTCTGGTTGATGTAATTACTCAGTTATACATGAAAAGAGAAGGCTCCTGCAGTCAACTGGATGAATTACCTGTTTCAGGGGGTATGGTACATGTAAACATGAGCAATTTATACAGAATTTCAAATGCATGACAGTTTGAGCTCCATCTCCTTGTTCTGTAGAAGCAGTATACTATATTTATTTGAATGTCCTGGTATACTTTATAGGACATGAATATAATCAGTATTTAAATGAAACCTACTAAACATAGGTATTGTTGTTGAAATACCAAGGTTTTCATCTATTATGATTTGACTTTTTAGATGAAAACCTTTGAATTGGGTAATGTTGGCATGAAATATTGAGGGTTTTTTTTTAAGAGAGTAAACAAACCATTAAAAAATGATACCTCAAATATATTTATTAAAAATAAGCATCTAGATCTGACAAGCATTTACTCGAATATGAATGGATGGTAATATCAGTCTTCTAAAGAGACTTCTGTGTTCACCTGTGTCATTGGTATTCCAGACTGGAGCAGAGAAGGCAAAGATGGTTGATGCCATGATATCGAACATTCTCCTGTTTCTACACTCTGCCTTCATCTCCACATTTTGGGTGTGGCATCACATATAACAGCTCCATTTTTAAGATTTTAAACTCTTGAATCACAGTTTCTGAGCAGAGCTTTCTATCTGTTTACTCTCCCTGTTGCCTCTTGCTTTGCAACATCACCCAGCTCCCAGTCCCCCAACCCTTCCCTCACCAACTCTGCAGGCCTGCCAACCTCCCCTGGGCTGCCCTCGCCAGAGCAGCCTTAAAGTACATCACTTAGGTACTCACCTGTGAGGACTGGTAACTGCCTCAGTGCAGTGTCTGTATGAACCTTGCCCTTCTTCAGACCTTCGTCCGCCATAGGAGGAAAAAAAATCAGCTGAAAGAATAGTGCCTTTGCCAGTTTATAATTTGCTCTTTCAACTGGTCTTTCTAATCTTGTACCACCCTCTATTTCTTCTGATAACTTTGCCTGTGATTTGCATGAGAAACCAGAAGCCACCTGTGTTAATCCCTCAACTTCTCATTCCTCCTGCTCCACCATACTGAATTGGTCTTCCGAGCCTCAGAGAAAGCTGCCACTTCTTGGTCCTGAAATACTTTCACTCGCTTATCCCATTTCCACCTGTTTTCTGCACTCCCACCTTCAGTGACTCTCCGCAGGGTCTTCCCATTAATATATAACCTTGTTTCTGCAGTCCTAATCACATCCTTCCTGGGGAAGTCCCACTACTGTTCTTACCATCGCTACCAGAATTATTAAAAGTGTGTTTTGCATTTGTTTCCCTTCTTGCTACCTACTTAGTCTTCAGATTGATCAGCTGAGATTGTGTCACCTTGCTGCAGTTGCAGTGGTTAACCATGAGCCTTGTAAATTCTCCGTGTGTGTTTTCTGGTACCGCAGCACAGTTGGCCACACCTCCCTTGTTGAAACAGCCCTCTTTCGGCTTCTTTAATATCCTATCTTGCTTCTCTACCTTCCTGTCTTAAGGGTTCTTTATTGCTTCTTATTCCTCTACAAACTTTTTAATAGAATTCCTCAGGATTTTTGGCAGGCTTATATATTAGTCAGGGTCCTGCTGGAAAAAGATGGCAGACCATCTAGGCTTTAGTGAAGGGCTATTTATGACATCTTAGGCTGGGTTGAGAGAAACCAGTGACAAATGGGGCTGGGCACACCTGGAGAGAAAGGGGCTGCAGGAGAAGGTCCAGGGCAGGAATGTGGCAGTTGGTAAGGAACAGCCAACAGCCACTGCCAGCCTGCTCTCTGGCATGAAAGGTGGCCAGGGAATAAGCATCCCACCTCTCTCTCTCTACCTGTCTTCTTAAACTCTGCTGATGCTTCTCATTGGCCAAAGCCCATCCAGAAACCTTAGGGAAAAGGCCATTGATGCCATCCATAGAGGTCAGTTTCCTTGGCACGGTGTGGATCTAGAGGGAAGAAGAGAGACTACTGCAGCCAACACTACTCATTTCTCTATGTATTTTTCATCTTGTTTCTTTGTCAGCTCATATATGCCCACAGCTTCACCTGCCACCTGTGTTTATGACCCCTAAGTCTGTGCCTTATCTTTCTTAACCAAGGTCCGGGAACTACTTTTCATTTGTCTGCAAGACATTTTCACTTGAATATTCTGTAGGCATTTCAAATTTAATATGATCAAGATGGAATTCATTCATTATAATCCCCCTTCAACAAAAATAAATCAAACAAAGCAAATCAAAACCCTGCTTCTTTTCCTGTATCTAGCAATGGCACAGCCATTACTTAGGTTGTCCATATTAAAAACTTTATTTTTCATTTTTATCAAAGTTACACTTATACAAAGTGAAGAGAGTTTTTTTATAAAACACTTGTCTTAAGACCTCCTTCTGCCACTTTCATTTATTTTAGCTAATTGTTATGGTGTTTATCCCCTTGACTCTAAACATAGGTTTGTTTTTCAACTTCTTGACTTTTATGTGGCATTCTCACTATGTGGATGGAGCTCTTTCTGCTCCCTGCCTCCCCATATTCACGCTCTTTACCCCATTCATCTTCTCAGTATAGGTAGATCACAATTTCAGTTAGATCAAAATTTTTGTTTACCCACAACACATTAGTTATTATAACCAATAGGAATATGTGTTCACTTTTGTATTCTAAAAGGAAATCTGGCTTACAAGAATTTCAGGCACTTTCACATGTTTCAATGTCATATTACTTGAAAGGAAAAAATGTTGGTAGTTCAGAATAAATGGGTAAATCAGTAGGTTTGGTTAAACTTAAATGGGTCTTTTATATACTTGTTTGATAATGTTTACATAATTTGAATGGGCATATTTGAATTCATGCATTCACTTGTTTGTTCTTTGTCCAACAAATGGTGTGCTATTCTCCTGCTGTTAGGTGGCACTAGTGACAAAAAAAAATTAGAAGAGATTTTCAGTTTCAAATTCCACACGTAAGCAGCTTGGAAGTTTCCACTCCATCCTAACAAGAAAAATCTGACCAGACTGGAAAGTTAACAACTCTTCTTGGATCTGAAAGTGAGGAAAGGACACAGGGCAAACCACTATCCCTAAGATTAGAGAGATAGAAAGGTGAATAAAGGGAGTCATGGCTTACTGGGACAGAGATTCATGAGCAGAAACCACCATGGGAACAGGCAACTGGGTAGAACAAGCTGAATTGTAGACCAAGTCGTAAGGGATTCCCACAATTTCGTGAGATTTACTGATAGAAGCTGGATAGGGTTAAATCAGGAGCTCAACCACAGAGAAAAACTCCTTCATATCACTGGCAGGGAGAAGGGAAAAGGAATCATTTTGGAATATTTTAGAGCACTGCCTTCTTAATAAGGTCTGCCCCCAGGAGAAAATAGGGGACCAGAACATAACTTGCTGGGGTTTGACCGGAGCCTAAATGACCTGGGAAGGGAAATATTTAACACCATCCAGCTCTAGCTGTCCTGTCCCTCTTAAGGAGGTAAAAAAAACTGAGAAACAGTTGTGAAATTCAGTCCAGAGACAAGGGCTCACTAAAAGATTGAGACCTAATCATAGGACTGTAGAATGCTCTGCCTCCTCTTTCACCTCACCACCACATTATTAAAGGGCTATTTACAACAGGTCCTTTTACCCAGTACATCATAGTTGGGAATCAAGAAAAATATTACAGAGCATACTAAAAGCAAAAAAACACATTTGAAGAGATAGAGCAAGCTTCAGAACCAGACATAGTAGGGATGTTAAAATTACCAAACTGGAAATTTAAAACATCTATGATTAGTATGCTAAGGATCCTAATGGATAAAGTAGACAGCATGCAAGAACAGATGGGAAATGTAAGCAGAGAGATGGGAATCCTAAGAAAGAACCCTGAAGAAATGCTAGAGATAAAAAGAAAACACTGTAAAGGAAATGAAGAATGTCTCTGTTGAGCTTATCAATAGAGTGGGTATTGCTGAGGACACTTTCTGAACTAGAGGATATCACAATAGAAACCTCCAAAAATGAAAAGTAAAGAGAACAAAGACAGAAAAAAACCAGAATAGAATATTCAAGGACTGTGGGACAACTACAAAAGGTATAACATGCATAATGGGAATTCCAGAAGGAGAGGAAAGAGAGAAAGGCATAGAAGTATTTGAAACAATAAGGTCCAAAAATTTTCCCAAATTAATGTTGAACATCAAACCACAGATCCAGGAAGCACAGAAATCTTCAAGCAGGATAAATCAAAAACAAACAAAACAAAACAAGAAAACAGGAAAAAATAAAAAGTACAAGTAAGCATGTTAATTCCAAACTACAGAAAATCAAAGATTGAAAAACAAAAAATCCTGAAAGAAATCAGAGGAAGATAAAACACCTTACAATAGAGGAACCAAGATAAAAATCACGTCCAACTTCTCCTCAGAAATCATGCAAGCAAGAAGTGAGTGAAGTGAAATATTTAAAGTGTTGTGAGAATAAAATCACCAACCTAGAATTTTGTACTCTACACAATTATCCTTCCAAAATGAAAAAGAAATAAAGACTTTCTCAGAGAAACAAAAATTGAGGGAATGTGTTTGCCAATAGACCTAGCAAGAAAGTGTTAAAAGAAATTCTTTGGCTCTACATAAATAAGGAGCATTGAAGAAGGAATAAGTGAAGATGAAATAAAAATTAAACTTTTATTTTTTCTCATTCTTAATTGATCTAACAGATTACAGTTTGTTCAAAATAATAGTAGCAACAATGTATTCCATTATATGTTTATGTATGCTTATATATTGTAGTCACACAACAGCCTAGCCAACTGTCCCCCCTGTGTCTTTCCTTAAGGAAAGAAGAGTCTGTAAGATTGTGCCTTTCTGGGACTCTGTTCCATCCTTGTGTTTACACCTTATGTCTCTCTGTCTGGTCCCCAAAAGATGGTTTGCAGCCAAAGACGGGTAAGATATCTCACGGGAGATACAACCTAAGCCAGGCGGAACCGAGTGGGGACCCCCAATGAGCTGTCTTAGAAGAATATGGGAAGGAGCCTTGCCTCTCCTTCCCCCTGCCTGGGAAAAGCAGCTGCTGACTCTGACTGTTCCCGCTCACCTAATTGTGAGAAAAGTCTTGAAAGTGATAAGATTAAACTCTCTCTGCTCAGCTCTGTGAAACAATTTCAACATGTGATACATGTCCCTTAAAAGAGGTTCAGACCTCACCTCAAGGACTTTCTGCTCTGGCTGTTTGAAGATCAACATAATTGGTTTGGGTTGTTTCTATAACGTGATAAGTGAGTCTCACAGACCGTGCCAAAAACATTGCTACTCCCTTGTATATTTATCAATAAAAACCTCCAGTCGGCTCAAATCTGGGCTCCAGTCCTCTGAGACTGAGAGACCCCTGGTCTTCGGAGAGATTTAACTGCATTAAGTCTCTGTTTCTTTCTTAAAAACTTAACCCAAACCGCCCCTTCTCGCACCCTCACTGCCCGTGTTGCGCTGGACGCGACAATATATAAGTTAAGTGAATGACAGCAATGATACCAGAGACAGGAGAAAGGAATTAGTATTATTTTCTTATTATAAGGTACTCACATTACCTGTGAAGTGGTATAGTATTATTTGAAAATGGACTTGGATTAGTTTTAAATGTTGTAAACTCTAGGTAAATCACTAGAATAGTCATATATATGTGTGTGTGTGTGTGTGTGTGTGTGTGTGTGTGTGTGTGTGTGTGTGTATGACATATAATTGATATGCTAAGAAGAGAAAATTGAATCACATAAAATGCTCATTTAAACCACAAAAACAGAAAAAGAGTGGAAGACAAAAATAGGAACAAAGAAAAAGGATAGCAAATGGAAAACAATAATGATATGGTAGTTATCGATCCAATTATATCAATAATTACTTTGGATGTCAGTGGTCTAAGTTCACCAATTAAAAGAGAAATTGTCAGAGTGGATCCAAAAGCATGACCCAACTATATGTTGTCTACAAGAAAACCACTTTATGTATGAAGACACATACGGGTAAATGGATGGACCATGCTAATACTCATCAAAAGAAAGCAGGAGTAGCTTAGCTATATTAATTACAAACAAAGCTGACTTCAAAGTAAGGAAAGTTATCAGCAATGAAGTAATAAAGATAATGATAATGATAAAGTACATTTACAAAGAAAACATAACAATTCATGTTGTGTATTCATCTAACAAGAGAGCATCAAAATGCATGAGATAAAAACTGATAAACTGCAAGGAGAAATAGATGAATTACTATCATAATTGGAGACCTCAACACCCCTCTTTAAGAAATGGACAGATCCAGCAGTCAGAAAATCAGTAAGGAAATAGTTGAACTCAACAAAACCATCAGTTAACTGGATAGACTATTTCATCCAACGACAGAATACACATTCTTCTCAAACTCACATGGAACATTCACCAAGACAGACCACATTCTGGGCTATAAAACACAACTTAACAAATTTAAAAGAATAGGAATCATACTATGTCTGTTCTCAGACCACAATCGAATTAAACTAGAAATTGAAAACAGAAAGATAGCTGGAAAATCCCAGAATACGTGGAGATTAAATGACACACTTCTAAATAACACATGGTCCATAGAAGAAATCTTAAGATAAATAAAATATTTGGAACTAAATGAAAATACAACTTATCAAGATGTATGGGATGCAGCAAAAGCAATGCTTAGAGGGAAAGTTATAGCATTGAATGCATGTGTTAGAAAAGAAGAAAGATCTAAAATCAGTAATCTAAGTTTCTACCTTAGGAAACTAGGAAAAGAAGAGTAAATTAAATCCAAAGTAAGCAGAAGAAAAGAAATAATAAGAATTAAAACAGAAGTCAATGACATTGAAAACAGGAAATCAGTAGAAATCAAGGAAACCCAAACCTATTTTTTTTAAATGATCAATGAAATAGATAAAACTCTAACCAAGCTACCTAAGAAAAAAGAGAGAGGATACAAATTGACAATATCAAAAATGGAAGAGGGGACATCATTACAGATCCCATGGACATTAAAAGGATTATAAAGAAATACTCTAAACAACTCTATGCCCACAACTTTGATAACCTAGATGAAGTGGACCAATTCTTTGAAAGACAATCTGCCAAAACTCACACAAGAAGAAATAGATGATATGAATAGGCCTATTATCTATTAAACAAATTGAGTCAACAATTAATAACCTCTAAAAACAGAAAGTGCCAGACCCAGATGAATTCATTGGTAAGTTCTACCAAATATTTAAGAAAGGAATTATACCAGTTTTCTACATTCTCTTTCAGAGGATAGAAGGAGAGGGAATACTTCCTCACTCATTCTATGAGGCTAGCATTAATCTTAATAACAAAACCACACAAAGACATTATAAGAAAAATACAGACCAATATCTGCCATGAACATAGATGCAGAAATCCTCAACAAATTATTAGCACATCAAATCCAACAACGTATAAAAATTATACACCATGATCAAGTAGGATTTGTCCAAGGTGTGCAACACTGGTTCAACATTCGAAAGTCAATTAATGTAACCCATCACATCAACAAGCTAAAAAAGAAAAAGCACATGATCAAATCAATAGATTTGAAAAAAGCATTTGACAAAATTCAATACCCATTCATGATAAAAACTCTGTCATTTATATGACTAAATTAGAAGTTGCTGTTTATGAAATTGATGTACTAGTATATGTAAATTATAAGAATGGTAGGAAAAATACATAACCTACCCATGGCTTCAGAAATTTTAGAAATAGTGCCTCATGATACATTCAGTTCATAAGTAGACCTGGATGTTTGTATTTGTATATACATTTCCATTTTGCTGATACCACCCATGTAGTTACATATTATGTAGTTATGTACATAAATCATTATTCATGCACTAATTCGTATTGTCCTTTGTGCTATTCAATGTCCCTATATAAATTTCTGTACAATAAATGTCTTTAAGTGGAAATTTTGGAACTTTTGACTAACTGGGGTGGTTTTTCATATTATAATTGTAATTGTGTAATCTTTCTCCTTTGCCATTAGTTTTCTAGGAATTATTTATTTACAACAACCATCCTTAAACTACCAAGAGTATATATATCTTAGGTTACCTGGGATAATCATGGGGTATCCCTGTTGTAATCGTGTAATCATTAATAGTGTTCCTTCTTATTCTCAAAAATGTCCCATTTGAACAATAAATTATGTGGTCCCTCAAGATATAGTCACCTTCTCTCTCATGTGCCTCATATCCTACTATTCTTATTTAGAAATCCTATCTTCTGTTACTCTAAGCAGCTCAAGTCCTTTATCATTTGATGGTTTTATCAATAATGAGTATAAATAATGTATGATTTAGTAGAAAAACCTTCATGATTTGATGTTGGATCCAGATGTAGAAATTCAGAATGTCAGAACAAATGGAGAACGCATGTTGAAACAATGTCCACTTTAAGCGCTGGTGTCTTGAATGGAAGAAGAAGGGCAGCAGCCTGGTGAATCACCAGGAAGGAAATGGCCTATTAACAATGAATGTGTAGTGTGTGCCGCTTTTGTGCTTAACGCTCTATAAATCTTATGGCAGAGCTCCTGAAGATATTTATGTTAGTTATAACTATAAACTGAGTTTGAGATTGTTTGTTCTCACACTGTTTATGAAGAAGGTTTTTCTTCCCAGGATATTACCCACAGACATGAGGCCGTGGAGCCCCTAATGTGGTTGTTATAATGCCTAAGTCTGATGAAATATTTAAGGATTTCTTAACAAGAATTAAAGCCCTGAGGATGCTGTTAGAAATGTGGCATTTATATTTCTTGTAGGAATCTTATGGGGAAACATATCTTATGGGAAAACGAATTGTATTTGTTATACCAATAACCATAGAAATAGAGAAATGGAAACTTATGTAGACATTTTTATCACAAATGGAAACTTTTGGAATTGAATGTCCTCTGCATTAGATCTTCATCCAGGTTTCTCTTGGGCTCGTTGTCTACAAAACTAAAAAAGAGCTATGACTTTTTTTAAAAGTTAGGTTATATGTTATTTTTGATTGCTTTAGATAAACTGTTAGTTTGTTGGGAAGTCCAGTTGATTAGCAACCTTGTTGCCATGACAATACCCTAAAGAAGCATTTTAAAAAGTATTATCCAAAACCACCTTGAGCAGAATAACCTTATGATAGTGGTTAAAAAAATGCAATTTCTAGGCATCATTCCTGACCACCTGACCACCTTCACTCAATGAATTGGAGTCCTGGTGAGGACACAGGATGGTTGGTATTTTACTTACTAAATTTTGAAAAACACTGTTTAAGAGATATAATGAATTTGGGCAGTGATCTTGAAAAATGAAAAGAATTTTAGAATAGCTATAGTGAAAACTATTAATTTTCCAATTTAATGATTAAAATATTTTCTCCTATAATACTTATTATAGGAGTGATCTTGAAGGACGATAGAAACAATTGCATTTGGTGAAAAAGCTGGTGGGTTTACAGGGAGGTTAGCAGGGAAAGAGCATTGAGATAATTTACCAAGAGTGGGTGTGGAAGCCGTGTGAAAGAATGTAGGGGCCTCCAGTTCCAAACCTACTGGCCATGAGTTCAGGCTCATGGCCTGGGGAGAGAGGGTTTTCAAATAATAATGACTTGAAAATGGTGGGCCCATTTCTTAGTCCCTATGTTTCTCAGTAGCTTTATATGTAAAATGGAGATAATAATATGTGAGAGTAAACTTTAAAAGTGTATATACTTTTTGTTATAATTTCTTTCCTTCATGTTCCCTCCCCCTCTGTTCTTGCCTGGATAATAGACATGTAAGCAGATTGGCTCAATGTGGAATTAATCTTTAATATGCAAAAGTATAGGTAGTTCTGGACTGCAGCCCTTGTTATTCTATGTTATTTTATTTTTATTATATTTAAACTTTTTAAATGTATTTTACATTTTTATACTTTAAAATGTATAATACCTCTGCTATAATAGATTCTTAGATACAGTAATCCCAAATATTCTCACAATTTATATTCTTGTACAGTTTTTTCAGTAAACTGTTCTCAGCTTAAGTTTAGTTTTGCCTTTACTGGGGGTATGATTTCAGCAAACCTCTTAAAAGTTCCCTTTAATCATCTATGAAAACAACATATTGTGGACATTAAGTGAGAATACATATATTTTACAACTGTGCCTGGAATGTGTAAACACAGTGAAAGGGAGTCCCCCTGCCTTACCCAACTCTCCTGCTCCTAGATTATGGTGGTATTTTGTGAAGGCATGTCCTGCAGCAGAACACATGTCTGGCTTCCTTGCTATTCCTGCATCCCCTAACGCCATCCCACAACAGAGCCCTGCATTGTAGGAAGTAAGAGTTACTGTAGTCTTAGTAGCACCAATGGTTATGAGTAAGTGGTATTGGGATAATAAATAAAGACTTGGTTCTTCTTTCTAGATTGAAATTTAAGGGTAACTTTAGTTAACTAAAGATGTATTCAGTTAAAGCTAGAAGAGTTCAGATACAGTACAGCCTCTTTGGAAATAAGTTCACGTCATATATACACTTGTAATGCTTTCACCATAAACCTTTAAAACAGATTAGAGGTCTATGACAGTAAAATATGCATATCCAATAAACCTGTTAAACTGGAAATTAAAAATGTTAAAACTATTTAGGAGGAGCAAACAAGTATAATAATTACTTAAGCTAATAAAATTGTGATTGAATATTAAATTTAGATCCAGGGTTCCTAGATAAATAACCGCTTATTTTTTCACTGCCCAGAGGAACAGCAAGGAATGATGATTACGTCATGCATCTTATTCAGCCAGTGGTTTCTGAGGTCTGACAATGGGTAAGCCACTGTGCGAAGAATCACAGGCAGCTAGATGACTGAGGCACTGGCAAAGCTCCAGGGAAAGTTCCCAGTGCGGGTGCTGGGCAGTACATGATAAGACAAATCAAGCAAGCAAGCAAGCAGTCCAGATGATTGACAGCTTTGGAATTACACTAAAGAGTGTGTCCTTGGCTTTTTATATGCTGATCTTATTCTTAAATGTCCAAGTGATTTTACCAGTCATTAATAACTCATGCATATAATGTTAATACCATCAGGAAACATCACGGTCCATTTAAGGATAAGAACCTGAGACTGGTTGATTCAGTTATTTGTCCTTTGTTTTCCACTTTATCAAAATCTGTGCAAAAAAAAAAAAAATGTCTATGTGTTTATTCAGCCTTATGCAAACCCAAATATGTGAAAAATCATAAATATGTGAAATACAGTACTGAAGATGAGTTGGTTTTCAAACTGATTCTTTGCTTTACAAAAGGACTCTAAATATTCTTAAAATACCAATCTCCTCTATTAACTTGACCATCTGGTTAGAATTCTTAAAATTGGATTTTCACTCCAGAGATATGAAAATATCTTTCATAAAGATGCTTATGGGTACAGATTTAGGTTATATATTCCATGTTTAGACAGCCTTTGCAGGGGAAGAGAGCCTTGCATCATTGGATTAAGAGGGGGTATTTTTAATTCCCATGCTTTCACTGTAATTATGTACAGCCTTGGAAAGGATAATTTAATATTTCTTAATGAACATAAGGGAAAATGTTGAACTGAGTACATAAAAACATTGTATCTACTTTCAGAGTATTTTGTTAAGATACTATCTTTTTACTTTTTGAGTTCTTAAGACCTAAATTCCACAGTGAGATTCCCAGGTCCAGGGACAACAGCTGAAATAGAAAGGCTTTACCCCGTGAAGCAAACTCTGGAGTGTTTGGCCTGTCTTGTTTGTGCTTAGAGGGTGTTTCCTTGCTTTTGAAACATAAACAATCGCACTGCAAAGTTTAAAAAGGACAAATTAATAGTTTAAAATATTAAAGCTTGAGAAATCTTCCTATCTCTTCTTCACCCCATTCATTTTACATACTTACATAAACTTCTCTCTGTTGGTAAAGCAGCCAGCATCATTCTGGAAAGAAATGCCAATTTTGCCTTTCACAGCTATAATATGCTGTTGCTGATACTGAAAGTATTATGCAATTTGTCTAGGGTGCTGAAACATCATAGTAAGTATAGTAAAACATCAGCAAAGCCCCATGTAACAACAGCAGTTGAATATAGAAATATTTTAAATAAGTTAACTTTAATGAGATATAATTTACAAATGATAAAATGTACAGATTTTATGTGTGCATTTTGATGAGTTTTGAAACATGTTGTCATGCAGGGCGGCCTGCGGGGTCTCTAGCCTCGCTCCCCACATAAGAACGCAGGATATGGTGAGGCCAGAAAGGAACACCCATGGAGCCATAGATAGGGCAGTCATACCACTATATTCTTTCTGGCTGCTGGGTTGGAGACACACGCAGTAGTAGCCCCACGATCCATTCACTTCTCTGCCTGCCAACCAACCAACCAATCAATGCAGTCCCGGCAGTTACATCAGTAGCCAATTGGCTAACTGGTTACAGCTGATGGCCAACCAATCTTAGTTGATGGTCATTCACTACCCGAGCCAGCACCTCCCCATGTGAGGCCGAGAGCCTGGAAACTTCTCTCTGGGACTCTGTCCCCACACTCCACCCCTCCAGGGTCTCGCCTCAATTTACACGACAAATATCAATATAATGAAACAAGGCCACAGAGGACAGGCGATCCCACTGTGCCAAATCCTGGGCTATGAGCCTGTGGCACATAGTGGGGCTGTGCAAGTATCCTTGTGGAAGGACTTGAAAAGTCCACTGCCACCTGTCCCAAGTAAAAGCAAACTGCTCTTGACACTCAGGTGCAATGTCAATGGAGAAAAAAGCATTGTCCAAGTCCACTACATAGTGTTATGTTCCCAGGCGGACAGTCAGATGATCCATCAAATCGTGAATTGAAGGCACTGCAGCGTGCAAAGGTGGCGTCACCTTATTTAACTCCCTATAGTCCACAGTCATTCGCCAGGTCCCATCTGGCTTCTTGACATATGATACTGGGGAGTTAAAGGGACTGTGCGTTGGCCTCACAATATGTGCCTTCTCCAATTCCAATATTGTACGACCGATCTCCTCCTGTCCTCCTGGCAGGCGGTACTGTCGCACGGTAACCACGTGCCAGGGCTGTAGCAACACTTGAGGAGGGTGGTGAGCATGCCCGCGTGTCACCGCTTTCACCACCCAGATCCTGAGATGGAACTCTCCTGCCGACGTCTGTAAGCTGAAGCCACGTAGCACGTCCACCCCTGGAATATACTGTGGAACGGGGGAGACATAAACCTTGTAGGTACGAGGGGGAAGCCTTCCTATACCCAGTGGTAAGGAAACAGCTTTTACAGTCACAGTCTTTCCCCTGTAGCCATCAATGCAGATTGCTGGTCTGGGGAACAGTTCTGGGTTCCCATAAACAAGACTGCAGTCTGTGCTAGTGTCCAGTAGAGCTAAAACCCTCTGCACATTAGAAGGGGATCAATGTATGGATAGTTCCACATGGGGCCTCCGGTCCCGGCTCGTCCCCTCTGATCGGGTACCTTGGCCCCACCTCTAATCAAGCTGAAAGGAGTCGGCCTCAAGCAGCTGCATGAAGTCTTGGAGGGACACGGGTCGCACTTTCCCAGACTTCTTCTTTAGGCTTCTCCGGAATTGTTCAGGACGCAACTGTTTCCAAAGTTCCAGCAGGAGTGCATGGGGTTGTGGGTCTATTTTTTCCCAATTGACCCCTGCTGCCAGGAGATCATACCACATCTGTGCACGTGTTACTCTCTGAGGCCCACGACCTCGCCCCTTTACTTTTGATTTGGGCTTCCAGGTCTCAACTGCGCAGACCTCCTGTCTTAACTTCCTTCACCTCTGGCTTTCATCATCCCCTAGGGTGGCCATGGCTGTTGTAACTTCATGGATTCGCCACCCCACATAGGATGTAAGAATGGCAACCAAGGATCCAAAAGCACTAGCAGGTGCAGTATCCAAAACCAGATCTCTCATGCTGGCTGTAAAAAGCTCATCATCCGGCCGCTGCATATTAGGGTTGAAAATAGCATGTCTCATACTCAGTTCACGGATGATTTGAGTAAGTTCCGTATATGACTGCCATTGACTCACAGTGTCTGGCAATTCGCCAGCCTGTCCCCATACTGTGCGTACCGCAGCAGTGAGCCACTCCATTAGAGAATGGTTGCCCTGGTCTTAGGCCAACCTATGGCAGTTCGGTAACCTTTGTCGCAGGGACGGATGCACCGTCACGAAGGCTAGCTTTTCCATCTCGCCTGGGGAGCAGAGAATGTTGTCTGCTCTCTCATAACACAAACGTAGTAGCCAAGCTGAGACTGGCTCCCCAGGCCTCTGTCTGTACCGCCTCCCCAGCTCCTGCAACTCAGTGAGAGTGTAAGGTGTGTAGGTTGTTAACTCAGTCACAGCTGGGTTGCCTGCAGCAATGCCCCCGGGATCCAAAGGTTGCTCACGTTTTACCCTTTGCTTCAAGATTGGCTGGGCTTGGGGGTTGGGAGTTACATTGTCTCCACTCGCTTCCCCCGCCTCTGCCTCAGAGTCTCCACTGTGGGATCCCTCTTCTAACAGGTGGACCTGGGCTTCCAGCGCCTCCAACAGGGCCACTTGGTCCGGCACCTGGGCCATTTCATAAAGCGTATTTTCTGTGTTGAGACTCAAGGCCATGAGGAACATCCAGGCCATGAGGAACATCCAGCCCATGCGACCAACTGTACCCTTCTACTCCTCCGGCAACTGCTCAGCCAGAGCCTGCAGGGCCCTCTCCACGCTGGCTGGAGAGCCATCCATGTCCTCCCACCCCTCCTTGGGGGTCCAACTCCTGAGAACAGTGGCCACCAGACACCACACACTGTCTGGGGGCCACACGTCCTCCTGTCCAGAGTCAGACTCCATTCCTACCTGGTTGGAATCTTGCTCACCATGCCAGGTGTCTGAGTGGGTGGAGGCCTCGGTGTAAGATGTCCACAACCCTTGGAGCCTAAGGCCGCAGCAGATCACCAAAATGAAGACAACGCCTTCCATGGCCAAGAGGGTGGTGTGCCAGCTGGAGGCTCAAGTCTCCCAGGCAGACCACACCTCTTATTCCTGGTGCAACTCCTCTCGGGCTTTCTGAAACTGAACTTTTACATGCACAAACTGCTCCACCATGCTTTAGTAGGTTTTGGCCGGCACCACACCCTGCTTGCTGCGCCATTTGTCATGCGGGACGGCCTGCGGGGTCTCTAGTCCCACTCCCCACATAAGAACGCAGGATATGGCTAGGCCAAAAAGGAACACCCATGGAGCCATAGATAGGGGAGTCATACCACTATATTCTCTCTGGCGGTCGGGCGAGACACACGCAGTAGTAGCCCCACGATCCGCAGTTCGCCATTCACTTCTCTCCCTGTCAACCAACCAACCAATCAACGCAGCCCCACAGTTACATCAGTAGCCAGTTGGCCAACCAGTCACAGCTGACGGCCAACCAATCACAGTCGACGGTCATTCACTACCCGAGCCAGCACCTCCCCTTCGAGGCCAAGAGTCCGGAAACTGCTCTCCAGGACTCTGTCCCCACACATGTATATCCTATAGAATCCCACCCCAGTCAAGATTTGGAATATTTCCCTACTGAAGGTTCCTTTGTGCTCTTTTATAGTCAGTTGCACTCCCCACCCCTTCTCAGACCACCATGGGCCTGATTTCTGTGCCTGTTGCTAAACTTCATATAAATGGAGTCATACAGTACGCATTCTTTTGTGTCTGCCCTCTTTTGCTCAACATGGTGTGTTTGATGCATAGTGTATAAACAATTTATTTTTTATCTGTGACTAGTATTCACCTTATGCATATACTGTACTTATTTGTGAATAAATATTCACTTGGGCATTTAGTTGTTTTGGGTTTTGGTTATGAATGAAACTGCAAGGAACACTTCTTTACAAAGCTTTATATCTTCATCTCTTTTGGGTGGAATTTCTAGGATTCACAGAGTTGGCACATATTTAAATTTATAATGAAGTAGCAAAACATTTTCTGGAGTAATTGTACAATTTTACAGCCCCCTTCTCTCTCCAACACTATATGAATGTTCTGGGAGCTTCACAGCCTCATCAATAATTGATGTTGTCAGTCATTTAATTTATGTTATTTCAATGGGTGCACAGTAATGTCTCACTTTGGTTTCTCTGATGAATAGTGTAGTAGAAAATTTTTAAATGTTCTTATTGACCATTTAAGAGCCTTCTGTTTTCACAGGCTTTCCAATCTTTTGCCCATTATTTATTGAGTTGATTGTCAAGTCTTTTGACTGTGGCTTGCTTTTCCTTTGTATTAATGATAATTGGAAGAACACAAGTTTTTGATTAGGATGAAAATTGAATTGAAAAGAAAAAATGGTCTTAATGAGTGAACAGATATGGAAACTCAGTGGGGATATGGAAACTATAAAAGAGAAACAAATGAAGTTCTAGAACTGAAAAGCAAAACAGCTGAAAAAAAATCAGTTTATTATTTTATGAGTAGTGCTCTCTGTATATTTTGCTGTTCTTCTTAAGCTTGCAAATTGTCATTTTGGAGAAAAATAGGGAGATTTTTTGACATTCCTTCAACTTTTGTTTTGTTTAACCACATTCCTGCTCTATCCTCTCTCTCCTTTCCTTCTAGACTCCAAATACGTGTATATTAGAACAGTTGACATTTGCTTGCAACTCCCTGAGGCTCTGTTCATTTTAAAAATATTTTATTGTGTGCACTTTAGATTAATAATTTCACGAATCTATGTTCATGGTTCACTTACTCATTTTTCTCCATCTCCAATCTCTTGTTGAATTCACCCAGGAATATTTTTCAGCTATCTTGCTTTTCAGTTCTAGAACTTCATTTGTTTCTCTTTTATAGTTCCCATATCCCTGCTGAGTTTCCATATCTGTTCACTCATTAAGACCATTTTTTCTTTTAAGTTCTTGAACATATTTTAATAGCTAATTTAAAATCCTCGTCTGCTATTTACAACATCTGAATCATCTCAGAGTATCTGTCTAGTGACTGCTTTTAAAATATTAAGTATGGCTCACATTCATCTGCTTATTTACAAGTCTAATAAATTATTAACTCACTATTGGACATTATTAATAACATAGTATACAAAGTTGCGAATATTTGTGTTCCTTTAAAAAGGGGAGCATTTGCTTTATCAGACAGTTAATTACTGGTGGTTCTTAAGCTTGTTGAAGCTTGATTTTAGCCTTATTTGGGGCTGACCTACAGTAGCTCTTACAAGGGGGGCATGGTTCTTACTTCAAAAGTGTAGTCTTTTTGGTGTCTCAGTCAGATTCTAAAAGTATTATTGTAATCTTTCCACTCTTGTCTCTCTCTTCTCCTAGTAATGTGTGACCTCTACTATCTTTGTCTTACTCTGAGCTCTCTATATCAGCTGCTCTCTGCTTGGCTTCACCAAGTCTTACCTTGCACATCCCTTGACTAGGGTCTTGTGTATAATATCCATAGACTTCTGGGACTCCCTTCTTTGTAGCTCTATCTTTTCCAGTATTTTGTCCTCCACTGTCGAGCTGCTTCATCAGCTCTGAACTGCAATCTGTGTCTCCTCAGCACCACATGACTTCTTTGTTTATGTTTCTCCTCCGTGTGCTGGTCTCAAGAAATTATCTCTAGGCTGATAGTCAAGGCTCATCTGGGTGAACTTAGGGATTACATTTCTGTACTGCTTATTATCCAGTGTCTAAAAACAATCACTTCATATATTTTGTCCAGATTTATAGTTATAACTGTGAAAGGGCACTCTGTCAAGTCCAGAAGCCTAAATTTGGTAGAAATACTCTTTTGAAAGTTACTCTTAAGATCATTGGTTCTCAAACTTGAGCATGTATCATATTCGTCTGGAAGACTTGTTAACACACAGATTATTAGGCTCCACTTATTAGAATTTCTGGCTCAGTTGGGCCCTAAGAATTTACATTTCTAACACATGACCACGTGATGCTGATGCTGCTGGTCTGGAAACCACACTTTTAGAACCACTTGTTTAGAAAAATGGATCTGGAGAAAAATACTGGGAATTATTTGGGACTTAGTACACACAATTTTGCTGGTTTTGTGTGTGTGTGTGTGTGTGTGTGTGTGTGTGTGTGTTTTGGTCCTATGCCCTGCATAATAAACTTACATTTCAGTTGGTTTATTATAATGCTAGCATCTTACTCTTTTTATTTAAAATATGATATTCTAAAATTTTTGAATTTTGTAATTTGAAAAGGATAGATATTACTCAGCCATAAGAAAAGGTGGAATACTGCCATCTGCAACAACATGAATGGATCTTGAGATTATCATGCTAAGAGAAATAACTCAGACAGAAAAAGTCAAGAACCATATGACTTCACTCATATGTGGGATATAAAACTGAAAGCAATAAACTAACAAGACAAACAAAAACTCATATACACAGACAACAGTTTAGTGGTTACCAGAAGGTGAAGTGGGAGGGGGTGGTAAAAGAGGGTAAAGGGGGTCAAATATATGGTGATAGACTGACTCTGGGTGCTGAACACATAATGCAGTATATAGATGATGTATTATAGAAATGTGTGGTTGAAACCTATATGATTTTACTAAACAATGTCACCCCAATAAATTTAATAAAAATTAGAAAAAGAAATGGATAGATTTTCCAAATGGTTGATAGTCAGAAACAAAAAATATATGAGAGTAAGTAGAGTTATAAAATAACAAAATATTATCATTTTTATTTTGTTGTCACACAAATAAATTTGATGTTCTTTGTCCAATATGAATCATCTAGAGCATGGAATTTGATAAGTTTCAGACATAAGTATTTGGTTTTGGTTTCATAAATTAGGCTTTATTTTAATTTATTCTCAGATCTGTATGTATGTATATATGTGTTTTGTGTGTGTTTTGTGTGTGTGTGTGTGTGTGTGTATTTTGTAGATAAAATGCAAAACAGAGATAAACAGTAGAGTTGCTAGATCTGGGTCATACCTCTTTTTCAGGTTTCCCTAAATCTTGCACTTTGTCCAATAATAGCTATTAAGATAGCTATTAATCCATCTACCTCAGTAGCACATTTTGTCTGCTCTCTTCGCCTCCATTGTTCCAATGGCTCCATCTCTCCTCCAGGCTTTTGAAGTTTATTGCTTCTTTTTCATCTCTAATCCATGCATCTCCTATCAGTATAAGGTTTGTACTGATGTCAAGCCTCAGTGACTCTTATTGACGATGCTGACATGGTTCTTGCTGTGGCTACCAGCATAGGGGATATACTTGCAGTATTTCTTAGTAGGAAAAGTGGACTGGTCTTATCTCTTCAAATTCCAATCCCTGAGAAATTTTTTCTTTACAGATTTCTTTCATTTCTTGTAAAAATTAGTACAATAGGCTTTGGTGGCTAAAATAGAAGGCTATTTGATAGCACATTTTAAATACGGTTTCAGCTGTACTGTGTGATTAAAAAATTTCAGTCTCAGTTTTGGAGATTTGTTTTCCAATATTTTGATACAGGGATAGTGAAACTAATTACTAAATGCTAACTATTCAACAGGTTCATTTTGATGGCTGGGAACACAAATATGATTATTGGATGGATGTAGACAGCCCTGACATTCACCCAATTGGATGGTGTGATGTAACGGGGCACCCACTGGAAATGCCATATCGTGAGTATTTTGTCTTTGTTGTTGTTTTTTAAATACGTAGCCTGAATTCCTACTTTAATGCTGTGTTTAATGTTATTACAAGTATTTGAAAGTTAAATACCAGATAGGTGAATTGATTAATCATCACTACAGCTGCACTGAAAACCAGTTACTCACAATTAATCCTCAAAGGGCATGCGTCATATAGATGAGAAGTTATAAATGTTAAGAATTATTTTGATAGTGTTGTCTATATAAAGGAATCTTTATTTATTTATATTTTAGTTTGGAAAATGGAGCCAGGCCTAAACCTGTCTAATTTTGGCCAATTTTGTTAGCTAAAGTATGTTTTATTCTTTTTTAAACATTCGATCTTATTGATTTTTTTATAGAATAGATTATAAAATATTTTAGAAAAAACAAATATTTTAAATCTCAGCAATTAAAAAATTTAGTTGTAAAAATTTTATAAAACCCTCTATTTTATTGGTATATTCATTATTTCTGTGTTTCTAGCTACTTAAAGTTAAGGAAGAAATTAAGCACCCTAATTTCTAACAAACCTGGAACCAAAATATCTTGCTCTCTTGTCTGAAGAATTCCTCTGATCAGAATAGGCTGCCATGACTAATAACTAGTTTTAGACACATGTGTAAGCACTGTCCATTCTTATGTTTGTTTTGCTCTCTCACTGCATCTGTTGCTCCCTCTTTGGCTTTTTGGGATGAAGCTAGCAAGTTTCTATTAATGATGTTTTACATTCATTCAGCCCAAAGATACTGGAACCTTAGATCTAAAACGACCAACTGCATCTTTGAAAGAATTTCTTAACTTCTTGTAGAAGAGTCCCTGAATTAATAACTTACCAAGCATTTTTACATTCTGCTGGATTCTTCAAAAACCATAAAGTCAATAAGATACAGGTCCTTTAGCAATCATAGGGCCTGTAGACAGAAAATGTAAAACAAGTCAGTACCATGTTGTGAGAAAAGTGTAAGCATTTGTGCTTTGTGGTTTCTTTGATCCTAATTTTAATTCTCCTGGATTTTAGCATGCCAGGCCAAACGGTCCTCACTTTATGTTAACCGCCCGCATCACACCCACATGCACATATCCCAGTAACTTTCTGTCATCCCAGTAACTTTCTTAAGTAGGAATGATATAAACACAGGTAGGGATGGATCAGCATTTCAGGTACAGGGCCAGCTCCCTTTAGTCTACCTCATCCATCTCCTGCTCCTTTGTCAAGCTACCTACCTGGCTTCTTGACTTGAATGTTTCATAAGCATTCTGAAGCCTATGGATCAAACCTGAACATCATCCCAAGCCAAAAACTTGCTTTTCTGCTGTAGTTCCTACTTGCTTACAAAGCTCCTACTTTTTTTTCAGAGTCATGCTGGACTCTGCTCCCTCCTTACCCCTTCCTCATTCCAATACAACCAGTCATTAAGTCTTGATGATTCTTTCTTAATTTCTCCAAAATCCATCTTTGATTCCCACTCCTCCCTCCCAGTGCCATTGCATTAGCCTACTTAAAAATGATTCACAGAATATTGTCTGCAGTCTGCTGGGGAGTTGCATAGAGTCTAGAATGCATCTAAAAATTTAAGTTCCAGAGGGACTAGAGCCTAGTTGTTACAAGTGTGAAGTATGGAGTCATGATGCTTGGATTTGAATTCTAGTTTTACTGCTTCCTTACTGTGTGTCTCTGTGTGTATTTCCTCATTTATAAAGTGGAGATAATAATAGTATGTCTATCTCATACATTTATAATGATGAAATTACGTAACATATGCATAACACTTTAAAAACTGCCTGATCCATATTATGTGCTCAATTAATGTTAGCTGCTATCAGGAAATTATAAGGATTACAAAATTTGAAATTGTGCTAAAAGTAACATGTGACTATAGTTTTCAAAATATTTTTAATTCAATTTTTTCTTAAGTTTTACGTGTTGGGAATACTATAAGATTCCTGTTTCGTGTGCTCACACTCAGATAATTAGAATCCCTATAAGTTTGCGGAACAATAACTTGGAATTCACAGTCTTCAGTTCATCATGATATTCTTTACTGCTGTGCTTGCTCTTTTGTTATAAATTTATTTGGATTAATCATGATAATACTGTTTATTATAAGTTGCTCAGTTAACCCTATGGTTTATAATTATTCATATGTACATCACTTGTCTTATCAGTTTTTAAATAGCTAGATTTTAAGACATGTTTATAATATGGTTCAATATCATCTACCCCCTTTTGTTAAAGCAAAAATACACAAAACCACACACACACACACACACAAACACACACACACACACACACACATTTCTACTCCAGAATTTATTCTGTTATTTATTTATTTGTCATTGAATGATTTCCCCACTGGAATGTAGAAACAAATGGTTCATCTAGGAACTGCAAAAAGCAAAGTTTGAGATTCTAGCATTGGCTGTTGTAACAGCTTCATGACTTTCTTTTCTCTCATTTCTTCCCTGTAATAGTCCGTATAAAACCCAAATCTTACCTTATGTTCTCCACGATGATAATATTCAATAATTTACAACGTTCAATCACTAAGGCCTAATAGAAGTTCTTGAGAAGATAACTGTGAAAGCCTCTTGAGTGTGAAAACTTGAATGTTCCCATTCAACTTGGAAGAGCGCCAATTTGTATGGCCACGTGAAGACCATTTCCTCTTAGCTGTCATTCCCAGCAATAGATGCTTACCTGCAGGTCACCATGTATCCCCCTGCCAGGTTAAACTTTCCTTTTCTCTTGCCATGAGGGCACAATTTGTCTGTTTTATCTAATATAGAGTTCATGGTGGATTTTTTCTACGCTTAAAAAGAAAATAAATACTTAAGATTTAGCACTATTAACTTGTCAAGATCTTTTTATAATGTTTTGCATTCCATGAATGTCTTTATAAAGATATAAAAATATCAGAATTAAAAAGCCATGACTAAATTGGTCATCTACTTGATTTTCTTTTGGCAATCTTTTTAGTTGTATCATTCGGAAACTGTAATCCCAGTCACATTATATGTGAAATTTCTTTAAATAGAGCTCATTTCTTTTCCTATATTGTTAATTATCTGCCCACAGATTACCTGCTCCGTTGGGCAATGGGATGTCTGATATCTCTTGCTTTGGAAATTAACCAAGCTTGAGAAAAAGATGGACTGTGGAGTTAGAAAAACTTGGATTTAAATTTCTATTCTGCTCTGACTGGGCAAGTTATTTCACCCCTGGGATTTGTAGGTTTATGAGATTAAATACCTTAATGGCTATTTTCATTAGTCTGGTATACAGTGGCCCTTCAGTAAATGTAGGACTGTGTGAAGAGCACAGGCCAGTTGCTTTCCATACCACTGTTTCTCTTCATTGATTCAGAAAATTCGGAGTTGATTTTATTTCCTAAAACTTAACACAACCAGTATGGTATTTCCCTAGGTACTTGTTACAATTGCACTATTCATAAAGGGATTGCAGATCACTGAATGAATAGTGAATATTATTTAGGACAGGTAAAAACATTTAGAATACTAACTTAGGCTTAAGATAAACCCCATTGAATTGAGAACTGAAGAACTAAGCTGTACTTTAAAAAAGAATCTGAATACATCATTGCAATTCTGCACCCAGTTCCAATGTGTGGGGTTTTTCCTCACACTAAGCAATTCTCCTATACCAGCTGGATGTCCTACAATTCAGTTCCATTCTGTCTCTATGTGCCTGGAGATAGCATCAGATTTCACAGGTGAAGGGCTGAGAGCCACAAGATTGTCCCTACTTCAGATGCCAATCACGAGTGCAAGTTCTTACCTTTGCTTCTGAAAAACTGGCTGTAAATCAGAGGTTTCCACAACCCCCTGTTTGGGTTCAGTTAATTTGCTAGAGCAGCTCACAGAACTCAGGACACTGGTTATGAAGAGATACATGGGGTTAGGTCCTTAACAAAGAAGCTTCTGTCCTCGTGGGGTTTGGAACCCAGCACAGTGGGATGTGGATACATTCTGATTCACTCACCCAGAATCTCTCCAAACCCAGTCCTTTTGAGTTTTTAAGTAGGCTTTATGACATAGGCATGACTGATTAAATCATTGTCCACTGGAGCTTGAACTCAATCTCCAGCCCCTCTCCTCTCCCCACAGGTCAAGGGGTGGTACTGAAAATTCTAACCCTGTAATTACATGTTTGGCTCCACAGGCAACCAGTCCTCTTCTTAGGTGCTTTCCAAAAGTAATCATCTCATTAACATAACAAAAGACACCTTTATTGTTCTCATCACTGGGAATTCCAAGGATTTTCAGAGCTCTGTGCTTGAGTGGAGATGAAAACCAAATATATACTTCTTATTATAAATCACAATATCACAATCATAAATAATACCACCACAAGTGAAATAAAATTACTTTTACTGAGTTATTCAGTAGCTTTCTCATTGTCAAATCAAATGGATATAACCAGTTCTCATAGGAGCCTTCTCTAGTAAGCACAATTTATTATACTATCCCTCAGGTCCCCTGCCTCTCTTCCTAGTCTACACTGAGTACTCCTGTGCTTCTGGGTAGGGTGTGTATACCTTGTCCCTAGTGCTAATCCTTTTAGCATTGGGGCCAAGATGAAGTCCTTTGCAGTCAAGAGTCATCTCTTCAAAACGTCTGATGTCCTTAGGGAGATGAATTTTCTCTTCATCCTCATCATCCTACAGTATTTCGTCCTCTCTTCTGTTTTGTTAGAGTTACATTTATTTTTCTTGCCACTCTCATGCCCAGAACCCTTGACTGGCTTCCTATCTCACAGAGAGTTTCTTCCAAAGTGCTACTCTCAACCTGGGGGCCCCCTGAAATCTGGTCCCTGAAAACTCACAGCAGGTTTTTTTTTTCTTTCCTCTTGTCCTTGGTCACTCAGAGTCAGTTGGCAGCACTGGCCTTGTGCTGCCTCCAGCACAACAGCGCGATTCACTTCTGCCTCTGCTGTTCCCTTGGCTTGGAACTTTGTGCCGCCATGTGTGCCCAAGGCTTGTTCAGAGGTACCCTCCCAGAGATGCCTTCTCTGTCCAAGCTGTCCACAGACAACAACCCTGCCATCCTATATCCTTTAGCTGCCTTTGTGTTTCTTAATAGAAGTTCTGACAGGCTGACATGATATAATAAGCTTATTTGTTTCTGTTCTCACCTCTCCTCTCTCACTAGAATACGTCTCCTATGGTGGCAGGGACTTCATCTTGCTGTTGGCCCTCCATTGCTTGTTCTATGCCAACTCCACAGAACAATGCAGGCTGGGGACTCAAGAGAGAGTCACTGAATGAATGAATGAATGAATGAATGAGTGAGTGAATGAATGAATGAGGGACTGAAAGGATGACTCCCCCTTTACACCATGAGATCCTTTGGAGCAGGGTCTTTGTTGTATTTACCTTTGCTCCATGGAATGTTTGAAGCTCTTGGAGGTGGTAAATGCATATCAGAAAATGCTCATAGAAATGTCCAGAATGGAATGTGCCAATATGCCAACCTACTGTGGCCACCTCCTCTCCCCAATCCCCAAACTCCACACTCCTTCCTACCATGGGCTGGGATGGCTCAGCCTCCATGCAGAGTGGAACTTCAGAGAATATTTGTCTAATTGTTTTTTTGTTTTCCTAACTTCCTACATTTTATAAATGTAATTTGTCTATATTTATTTCATCCTACATGTTCCTTCAGCCTTTGTATTAAACACTATTTTAGAAATGAGAGTTAAAAAGAATAAAATATTCAACTGCATAGACATGGTTCAAAGTTTTAAGGTAAGAATAGAATAATAAAATAAAAATATGACAGGTCCCAATGTCTGTGATAAGGGAGATATAGCTGGAGGTTAAAAACAAAAGCAAAAACAAAATTGTGGTCAAGATGAGGGAGTAGGAAAATGTTATACTTGCATCCTCTCACAACCACATCAAAATTACAACTAAAGTACAGAACAACCATCACTGAGAACCACCTGAAGTCTAGCAGAACAGAAGTTTTACAAGTAAGGACATATAGAAAAAGCCACATCAAGACTGGTAAGAGGGGGGGAGATGCATAATGGGCTGCTCCCACACCCACGTGTGGCAGTTAAAAATCAGGACGGTTGTCTCAACTATAGAGGTTTCCCTTGAGGAGTGAGGGGGTCCCAGACACAACCCAGGCTTCCCGGGCTAGGGTTCCAGTGCCCGGAAAAGAAGTCCCGACAACTTCTGGATGTGAAAACCAGCAGAGATGGTGGCAGAGTGAGAAGGAGGGTGGCTGGAGTCCCAGGCATTCCTCTTAAAGAGCCCATGCAAGGACTTTCTAATGGATAGCCTCACTAACTCTGAGATCCAGTGCTGGAGGAGCAGCACAACAGATGCCAGGGACATACAGGAGGAACTGAATTGTGTGGCTCAGAGCGAGGGCTGGAGGGGCAGCTTTCTCCCAGGCAAAAGTGCTGACAGAAGCTATTGTTCTTGTGATGAGCCCTCCCCTCACCTAGCCTGCACTCACACACAGTCAGGCACCATGTGTAACTCTCCATCAACCTGGGTAACACCATTTGCCCTGCCCTGGTGATTCCCTGAGACCCCACCACACACAAATTGCCAGCCCACCAAGCCACATCTAGGGGCTTTTCCATACAAACGACCTGACTTGTTTCATGCTACAGATTTTCCTAAAATCTCTAAAAGGTTCACAAACCCCATAGAAGCAGCTTCTGGACTGGGCACCGTACTTCTTGCTAGGAAGCCTCAAGCCCAGCACTATCAGCAGCCAGCCTCAGCTTGCTGCTTAGCTTCTCCCAGGCACCTCCAAGCCCAGCACAAGAAGCAACCATCTGAGCATCACTTTGTGGTTCACAAAATGGCTCCAGGCAGGGCACAGGCAGCAGCTGATGTTGGCCTGCAGCAGAGCCACTCCCAAAAGGTCCCAGAACCAGAACACCTCGTGGTCAGCTTTGGACCACAACAGAGCAGCACCCAACCACCCCCACAAAAACATACACCCAAAGGGCAGACCGGGCAGGCACCAAAGCCCTGCTAAAGCAAATCCTGCTTTGTACGGTCGGCTCTGTAGGGTCAGCTCCTCTACTATAGTCATGGCCAGACCTCAAAACAAATCAGCCTGAGGGCCAGTTCCTTTTATTGATGTGCAAACAGCAACCAAGATTCAACTACAACAGGAGGGCACACCCGACCCACACAAAGCACCTGAACACTGGACTCAGATGACCATAAAGACTGTGTCACTGGGCCCCACAGAAAACCTACTATATAATGCCACCCTTTTAATACCAGGAGACATAGCAGCTCTACCTATACAGAGAAACAAACCCAAGGAGGCAGCAAAATCAGGAGATGAAGAAACATGTCCCAAATGAAAGAACAGAACAAAGCTCCAGAAAAGTAACTAAACAAAATGGAGATAAGCAATCCACCAGGTGCAGAATTCAGAACACTGGTTATAAGGATGCTTAATAATCTCTGTGAGAACTTCAACAAAGAGATAGGAAACATAAAAATGGAGATAGAAAACATAAAAAAGAACCAGTCAGAAATGAAGAATGCAATAACTGAAATGAAGAATACATTAGAGGGACTCAACAATAGATTAGATGAAGCAGAGGATCGAATCAGCAATTTGGAAGATAGGTAGCAGAAAACGCCCAATCAGAACAGTGAAAAGAAAAAACAATCCAAAACATAAGGATAGTTTAAGGGGCCTCTGGGTCAACATCAAGCGTAACATTTATGTCATAGGGGTACCAGAAAGGGACGATAGACAGCAAGGAATTGAAAACCTATTTGAAAAAATAATGATGGAAAATTTCCCTAACCTAGCAAAGGAAATAAACATACAAGCACAGGAAGCACAGAGAGTCCCAACCAAGATGAACCCAAATAGGCCCACATGAAGATACATCATAATTAAAATGTCAAAGAGAGACTCTAAAGAGCAGCCAGAGGAAAGCAGTTAGTTACCTATAAGGGAGCTCCCTTAAGACTGTCAACTGATTTCTCAACAGAAACTTTGCAGGCCAGAAAGGATTAGCAGGAAATAATCAAAGAGATTAAAAGCAAGGACCAAACCAAGGTTACTCTACCCAGCAAAGATATTTAGAATCAAAGGACAGATAAAGAGCTTCTCAAACAAGGAAAAGCTAAAGGAGTTCATCACCACCAAATCAGATTACAAAGAATGTTAAAGGGACTTCTTTAAGAAGAAGAAGAAGAAGAGATCAACAATATGAATAATAAAGTGGCAGAAACTACATGTCTGTCAACAATTATTTTCAATGTAAATGGATTAATGTACCAATCAAAAGACATAGGGTGGCTGAATAGATAAGAAAACAAGACCCTTGCATATGTTGCCTAAAAGAAACTCAAGATCGAAAGACATACACAGACTGAGAGTAAAGGAATGGAAAAAGATATTTCATGAAAATGGAAAACATAAAAATATCTGGGGTGGCAATACTTACACCAGTCAAAATAGACTTTAAAACAAAGATTATAACAAGAGACAAAGAAGGACCCAGTAATCCCACGTCTCGGTATTTAACCAAAGAAACCCAAAAGACTACTTCAAAGGGACATGTGCATCCATAAGTTTATTGTAACATTGTTTATAATAGCCAAGATATGGAGGCAGCGTGGTTATCCATGAATGGATAAAGATGAGGAAGTACATATATACAATGGTATGTTACTCAGCCATAAGAAAGAATGAAATCTTGCCATCTGCAACCACCTGGATGGACCTGGAGGGTATTGTGCTGAATGGAGTAAATCAGACAGAGAAAGACAAATGTCATATGATTTCACTTATATGTGAAATCTAGAGAACAGGATAATGAACAATCAAAACTGCAATGGGCTTAAAGATACAGAGAGCATTTTGTTAGTTGCCAGATGGGGACTTTGAGGGGATGAGTGAAGGGGGCAAGGAGATTAAGAGGTATAAATTGGTAGTTACAAAATACTCATAGTCATGGGGATGTATGGTATAGCATGGGGAACATAATAACTATGTAAGGTGTCAGGTGTGTACTGGATTTATGGGGTGATAACTGTGTAAGTTTTATAAATACCTAACCACTGTGTTCTATACCTGAAACTAATATATTGTGTGTCAACTGTAATTGAGAACTGAAAAAAAAAAAAAAAAACATTTTAGAAAACCCCTCAAACAGTTTTTTAATTTAATGCAGAATTTGAATGCACCATTTGGTAACTTATAGACCTTTCTCACCTGGTACTTATAAAGTCTTTTTTTTCTGAAATGATGAGAACGGACATGCAATGACAAGAGCTGGTGGGGATGTGCAGTGACATGGTGGGTCTCTCGGCCCTCCAGGGAGAGCGCCCCGTGTAGGTAACCATGCTGCCAGATGAGGCTGGCCTCCTCATTTGTGCTGTGGACACTGTGCATCACCAACTTGAGAGGAATAGACTGCTCTCTCAGTCATGGGTGAGAAAATCAGCAGATGTAAGGAGAGAAGATTTGTGTCATATTCTCGGGAAGTCAGAGCCAACCTAGAGAAGGTGATTTATCCTTGAGAGTCACCAAAGGTGTGGATGTTGAACATAAAACTGACAGAATCATCTGAGCTCGTCAGGTCCCAACCTGTCATTCAGAGGCATGGAGACACAGTGGTTTTCCCAGTTTGTTGGAGACAAAAGTGGGGCTTGGGTCCTAGTCAGAATGTACTTTCTGATTTGCCTGAAACCTATAGTGTGTACATACTTTTATAATAATATAAGCCTCCCTTGGTGTTACCCCCTTCTTTAGTTGGGAAGGTGGGTGATCCACTGGTGTGAGGTTCCAGCCTCAGAGAAGTCTGTGGAAGTGCTGAGTCTGAGCTTCCAAAAAGGGGCGGCACCTTCTGTTGTGCAGCACCAGCAGTGTTGTGTGAAGCATGATGGGAAGAGGGTGGCAAAAAATAAAAATAGATGACATTGCAGCATATCCTCATGCCTAGAGTGTCTGCAGTAACTGGATATCATTCGTGATAGTCAGCAGCTCACAGGGTGCACAGCTGTTTTTAGGGCACATACTGACTGAGACTTACCTTTCCATACAGAGGAATCCTTACTGGGCCTGGGAGGAGCCCCCTGGCTGCATACCTCAAGTTATTTCCTCCAAGTTGTTTGGTCCTGGCTGTTTGCTCTAGTCTCCAAATGTCTCTATAAGGGGCTTTTGTATTTTGACCACAGGCTTCTGCTCACCTACCAGACCTTTCAGAGACCCTGTGCCTCCCAACTGAGGTGTAACAGAACTTCTGGTGCCTTCTTGGTTCCACACAGATTGTGCTGACACAGAAGTACAGCCTTGGGCTCATTGACTTGGCAACTGGTGACTGCTACATCATCGCCTCCAGCCATGTGGGAGCTTTTCCTAGAGATGTACAGTCACCCCTTATTATACCAAAGGAAGCGAATAGCTGACCCTTGCCCCAGCCTCATTTGGAGGCTCCCTATTCATAAACAAATGCCGACTCCAATGTCTATCTGAGAGTGGGGGAGATGAGGGCAGGGAGGGAAATGCAAGAAGAGAAATGCACACCTCTGATCTGCTTGTCTTCTTTAACCTCTCGTCTGCTCCACTCACTCCTTTCAGTTTCTTGAACACAAATTCTTTCTACCCAGGACCTTTATTTTTTTCCTTTTTTCTTTTTAATTGAAGTTTATTGGGGTGACAATGGTTAGTAAAATTACATAGGTTTCAGGTGTACAATTCTGTAATACATCCTCTATATCTCACATTGTGTGTTCACCACCCAGAGTCAGTTCTCCTTCCATCACCATGTATTTGACCTTTACGTATATCTTCTCGTCCAGATGGTCTGTGTGCTCCTACAATAAATGACTTTCTCACCTTTTAGAATTAATCTCAAATGGTTTCTTCTGAGAAAGGCCTTCCCTGTCTACATTATCTAAAGAACAGTGACCAATATTGTTTTCCATTTCACCACTTCCTTTTCTCCATAGTGTATATCACAATATGTAACTATTTCAATTGTCTATTTCCTTGCTTTTTGTCAGTGGTCCTCATGAGACGATAAGCTTCATGGGTGGAGGGACGATGAGTGTTGTGTCTGTCAGCTTTGCTCTAATGTTTGGCTTCTAATAAATACTTGCATATTCATTTCTCTATCTAAGAGCTGGTTCATCACTTACGACAAAAAGCAAGGAAACAGACGTACATCTCTAGAAGCCACCTTGTGCTTTTGCCTGCAGCCTTCATGGAGTGAATTCTTGAGTTGAAGTTATGGAATTAGTTTAGTCAGGCCTAGTAGGAAAGACAGGCCAAACACCCCCCACAGCTAACAAAAGAAACTTTCATAATAAAAAGTTGACAGGCAGAAAAGGAGATTTTCTAGCTGGCTTCCATGTCTAAATAATTTTGTCATTGCTCTTTCTTTAGCTTCTGGTTGATTTATATTTGGAAGTAATTATGATACTTGATTACAAAGTAAATTAAATGAAACATTACTATGAAGTTAAAGTATATATTAATAGAATAGTACTACAAAGTTTAATAATATCTATAGTCTTTATAATTAAAGACCTTGAGAACATTTCTAATTTATTTAGCAGTTAAGCAAAATAGAACATAACTTGAAACAAAGATATAGCTCACATTTTAATCCCATTTGTTTAATTACACAGCAGATGTATAATATAACAGAATGACTTGTAAATACACAATATTGCCTGATACGTAGTTAATCTTGTTAAGTGAAATAAAATTCTTAAATCAACATTAAGAAATGAATGATGACTAAAGCCCTCTTTGATGAACATTTGGGACACTGTTGAATTAGGAAACATTTATTCCATCAGAGATGGCAATTCACTTAGATTATAAAATAAGAGTTAATGCAATTATAGCCTAGATCTGGAATAATAAATATGATGATGGGTAGATATCATTCCAAAGAAAAAATAAAGCTTGTTAACTTAGCCAGATAACAGCACATTTTCTATTTTACTCTATTTTAAAGAGAATTTCGTAAGGAATCTTTAGTATTCGTTTTTCCAAAATACAGCAAGCAAGTAATCAGCAGTTTTAAGAGTCCCTAAGTACTCATTGACTTAATAGACAATTACAGCACATTGTGCTAAAAAAAAAAAAAAGTTAGCTATTTTAGAAGTCCCTAATTACAGATTTACATGATAGACTTATCAAGGAAAAATAATACACTTCAAAATGTACTTATAGTCTTCATGGTATTATCTGTTTTAAATGGTCTTTGTTGAAGTACTTATCCTGTGTGCCTTGCCTTCTGGAGGTATGAAGGCGGAATTCATTTACTTTGTTCTAAAACTTGGTCTTTAATATCATGTCCTACTGGTAGCTCAGAACAATTTTACAGATTATTTTTTCATCATACCTAGATAACTTCATTCACTACTGTTCACAGTTGAGATGTAATGTAAAAAGGTGGGTCTTAATTGTCCGATTACAGAAATTGGTAGATTGTATCTAAACAAGGCACAGTTCTGTGCAAAGTTACTGATATTTAAAACAAATACACACTATCTTCTAAAAGTCATGGAATGACTCAGTGGTTTGACAATAAGCCGAAAAGGTTTCTTATTCTGTCCTAGTTAATATCTGGCCAGATTTGCGGATGGCAGCATATGGATTTCCAGTGAAAATCCTGGGTTGGGCAGGAGACCTTTCAGGATTTCTCTGAGTTTGAACCTTATTCAGAAGACTATAATGCCTTCAAGGGGATGGGAAGGGGGTGAGATGCAATTATTATACCCTGCCCCTACATCTTCCTACAGAGCCTGACTCATGGATATCTTGAGTGATTGACTGGGGGCCTGAAAATAGTGCTTGAGGAAGGGTTTTACCATCTTAGAGGGTAGTGTTGCTGTTGTCACTGAATAAAGATTTGCTCGGTATCTCCAGTATACCAAGTACTGTGCTAGGACTTGGGAAGTCCTGTGGGACCTAGTTCTGCACTGCAGACCGTGCTGATGAAGCTTGGAGGGAGAGATGACCCTGTGAGCAGGCACCGTGGCACGCCCTAGGAGAGCTCAGGCAGGAGTCAGCCACAGGCTCCGGGATTCAGTGTGAAGAGTCTGAAGTTCCTCCTCCCAAGATGCTTTATCCTATTCACACTGAGATATTCCTTCAATCTTGGGGGTCGGAGTAGGGAATGGAAAGTTGGGGAGGGCAACTTGATGTTGCTTTGACGATAAGCTTAGTCATATTAATATCTTGGAGATGTTTTGTTCATTTGTCTCTCATAGTTTTAGAAAGATCAAAAGCTACTAGTCTGTTTGATTTTGTTTTTTATTTTACAAGTAAGATATATCCTTAAGTTACTTCCCAGAATGAAGATAGAATAAATGTCAAATGAAATCTTACCATTTGCAACAACATGGATGGACCTAGAGAATGTTATGCTAAGTGAAATAAGTCAGATGGAGAAAGACAAATACCATATGATCTCACTTATATGTGGAATCTGAAGAACAGAATAAACGAACAAACAAAACAGAAATAGACTCAGGGATATAGGGGAATAAAAAACACTGAGGATTGCTAGGTGGGAGGGGGTAGGGATGGGGAAGAAGGCAAAATGATTAGTAAGTACAAATTAGTAGTCACAATATAGCCCTGGAGATATGAAATACAGTTGGGGGGAATATAATCAATAATGTTGTAAAGATTTTGTAGGGGGTCAGATGGGCACTTGTCTTATTACGGATACCACTTCAAGGACTGTGTAGATGCCTGACCACTGTGCTGTACACCTGAAGCTGAAACTGAATAATATGGAATGTCAACTAGAATTAAATATATATACATATTTAATTATATAATATATATATATATATTTAATACATATATATGAAGTCTGACAATTAAGTTTGCAGACTTGTTGCAATGATGTTCCTAACCTTTTTTTGATATCAGAGGGATTATTCATTATTAATTTGTACCAACTGGATGAACAGTTAACCAAGTTTACTATTTGGAAGTGCTGAAAAGGCTGCATGAAAAAGTTAGACAACCTGCACTTTTTGCCAACAATTCATGGCTCTTGCATCATGACTATGCATCAGCTCACACAGCGCTATCTCTGAGGGACTTTTTAACCAGTAAACAAATAACTGTTTAAACACCCTCCCTACTCACCTAATCTGGCCCCCAATGACTTCTTCTTTACTCGAAGGTAAAGGAAATATTGAAAGGAAGGCATTTTGATGACATTCAGGACATCAAGGGTAATACAACGACAGCTCTGATGGCCATTTCAGAAAAAGAGTTCCTAAATAGCTTTGAAGGGTAGACTAGTTGCTGTCGTCGGTGCATAGCTTCCCAAGGGGAGTACTTTGAATCTGATCATAGTGATATTCAGCAATGAGGTATGTAGCACTTTTTCTGGGATGAGTTCACAAACTTGATTGTCTTACCTCCTGTATATATAGTCATGGGATGTGGAGTACAGCATTGGGAATCGAGTCAGTGGAATTCTAACAGCTATATACAATATCAGAGGGGTAGTAGATTGGGGGAAAGTGATTACATCACTTTGTGAGGGATGTAAATATCTAACTATTACATTGTTTTGTACACCTGAAACTAATAAAAAAATAAATGTCAAATATTTTAATGCAAAATAAATATTACATATTTGCATTATGAAAGAAGCTGTTTCTAGATTATGAGGTGTTTTTTTTGTTTGTTTTCACTCTGCTTTTTAAGCAACTAAGAATTAAGAAGTTGAAAACATACACAAACTTAAAATTCAATGAGCACTGCAATTGACAGACTTATAGAACTGAAAATTTTATAGCATTTTTAAGATCTAAGAGCTTTTGGCTTACATGTTACTTTTTATACACACTTTGATATTTATTTCAAACCAGAAAGTAAAATTAGAATTATTTTCCTTAGTACTGCAGTAAGTTTCACTTTAACATGAGAAGTTAACATGTAGTTATAAGTGATGGCAGGATACCTGCCATGGGTCTTTGGGCTAACAGCTCTCTGCACCTGTACTTACATCAGCAGTGACCACAGATCTTTCCTTCCTGACCTGCTCAGGACTGACATATTTAAGAGCTCCTCCCACTGGGGGCTGGAGACACAGAGCTCCTGTGACCAGCCAGTAGCCTCTTCCCAGTATATCTGAATGGCTACTGGACGGTCTTCTGCTGCATCTCACCACCCTCGAGCATTCTTTAGAATACTCCTAACTTTACTTAGATCATTCCTTCACTAAAAGTTTCTATATGTAATGTTATTTCTATGGTCATTAAATAGTTGAACTCCATTAAGGGTGAGGACACGCCTGCTGATGGCATACCATACTAGCATTATAACCCAGTAATGCATGCCTTCCACATGCCTGACCCTCTGCTTCAAGACATCATTCCCCTTGAATAATCCTACACTGTCCTTAGTGCTTCTACATGACTATTTTCCTGACCATTAAAAGATTTTATGTCCTAAGCAATTGTTACGCAGAGTAAAATACATACAGTTTTGCAAGGTTTTATTCTTTAATGTGCAGTTTGTGCTTTTTAGATTAACAAGAACATCCTCCATCATTTTCTTTGAACTCATCATTCTCTTTTTCATATCAATGGACCTGTGTTGTAATGGAAGTCATTAAAATAGGAGAGAAATCTTTTTATGTAATATCTCTGACCAAATTTTATGCAATGCCAGGCAGCCAGGGAAAGCTCAGCAATATGGTGGAGTCACATGTTATTCTAGGGTTAGCTCCTAAATTCAGCAAGTAAGGCAAAAAATGTGTTTGGTCATAGTAACTGAAAATGGTCTTAGTAAGTCCAGCACAGGGCTTTAACCTCCATCACTGAACTAGACAGATGGCTGGTGTTGAGCATGAGTTGAAGTGATTGGCATGAACTGAGGGTGACGCCGTGTGAGAAACACCACATTTTAAATACCAGAAGCATTATTAAGGAATCTGCACCCATTGTGAGGAGCACACGAGGGCTGAGGAGGGGTCTCTGACTCCACACACGATCCTTTCCACACCCATTGCAGAGCAGAGTGGTGGGATCACCCAGACTTCGTTCTGTTCATTGCAGACTTCCGTCGACCTTGACATGCGTGGCTGCCCTTGCTGTCTTTGAGAGCTACAAATAGTTGATTAAGGAAGTTTGTGTATATAAATGTGCAAATTATAAATTGTGTATATAAATGTATAAATTATAGCAATTGCTTAGCGGGCAGCATAGCAGAGCAAGAAGAGCACAGATCTGAAGTTAGAAACCTTGATATTTTTGTTTTAATCGCTCAAATACAATTTATGGTCGTATTTAACCTTCCAGGTTATTTAACCTTCTAATCCTTTACTTCCTTATTTGCAGAAGTAAGTGGATGGACTAGGTCACTGGTTCCCAATCTGGATGGGAAACACTAAAGAAATAAGATTGACAATCTTACCTCCGGAATTCTGGTATTGCCGGACCTGGAAATTGATATATTTAAACATCTGTGAGTCCCTTCCTGCTTTGTGCGCCAGTAATAGGACCTTTCTCCTGCCTCTGGTAGACTCTCAGGCTCTCTGGTCCTGCTGTGTCCGAGGCCTGGGGCCTTGTGGAGCCTGCTCTATTGTTGCACTGCTGCTTTAGACGGGACTGAAATGGCAGTCCCTGGGGTCCATGTACTGTGTGGACACTCACACAGCCATAGGCAAGTTAGAATTTGAATGTTCAGACCCTTTGATGGGAGCATTCTCTGAATGGAGCACCTCTATATCTGTAATTAATACGAACACTGTTGTTTGCTGTTTCGATCAGGCAGCACGTCTAGTCTGTGACATCTCCTTGCATGGAACTCCCTCTGAGGCAGCTAACACTTACACTCTCTAAGGGCTTGTTCTTTCCTCTAACGTCTATAATCCAGACTAATTCAAAGCCACTAGTGAATAAACTAGTGCACAGATCTTGGAGGAAAGGTGAGCCGCTCCTTCTGTTTCATCCAAGCATCTATTACAGACATTAGGGTCAAGGATTTCTTTCTCCTTAGAAACATAGCAATTCTGCCAACACTGTTCACAAGTCCTTCAACATGGGAATGTCATTAATTGTAGAGTTTGGTTTAGAGTAGAAGCCACCGGGAGAAATATAATTGTTAATTTTATATACACTACACACACACACACACACACACACACACACACACTCATGAGCTTCTCAAAAAACTCAACATTTTCTGTTAAGAATGGCCACAAGCTTATTGGTAATGAAAGCTCTTAATGTTGCTATGTTAGATCAAGGCTAATTTCAAAAGAGATTATGAATTACATGTTTCTACTTTACATGTAATTTGCAGGTTATTGGAAAGATGTTATAGTCATCCCACTTTGGAATCTTGAGCTGTACAGTATGTTCAATTCTTCTAAATAACATATATTTATACATGTTTGGTAATGAGAACCAATGACGTTTCTGTCAGGAGCTAATTGATTTTTTAGTCAGCAAATTATATGGGACACTTTCAATGAAAATGGAACTTGTAATTAATTAATTCTTTTGGTAAGCATTAGGGAAGCTCAAAAACAAGTCATGAATGCCCATGATATCCCTACAGTATTAGGACTGTCCTTTATCTCCCTTCGTGTGAATAAGAAAAATCCTAGGAATAAGAAAGGCTTAAATTGCCATCCTTTTGGCTTCCATTTAGTATGTTGCAGGAGGTAAAGTAGAGGAAGGAAGGGAGGGAGGACAGGAGCTGGGTGAAGGGGAAGATGAAGAGATAGAGAGAGAAAGATTGAAAAGGAGAAGGGGGAGTGGTTTTGTAGGATTTTTACTCAGATTAGATGGTAACGTATTTACATAAACCAAGTAACCAAATTAGTCTTTTTTTTAAATATATCTTTTTCTAGTTGTAGGGCACAGCTCCCTGGTCCAAGCTGGTATTAGAGCCTTGCTCTGCCTGGCTGAGGCAGTCGGTTGCCGGTCGTCGGTGGGCGGCTCACGGCAGCTCTCGTTGGCTGCTGGCCACTCACCAGCCCACGGCAGCTCACAGCAACTCAAACCGACCTCCAGCTGCTCACCGCAGCCCAGCTCCAGGGAGAGCCGTTGTTCACAATCTTAGCTGTAGAGGGCGCAGCTCACTGGCCCATGGGGAATTGAACTGGTGGCCTTTGGTGTTAGGAACACGGTGCTCCAACCGCTTGAGCCACCAGACCGCCCCCAAATTAGTCATGTTTTAAAAAGCTGGGTTTATATAAGACAAAGGAGTTTCAGAGAAAAAAAAAAAAAGCAGTGTTTTGTTTTTTTTTTTTATAATATCTTTGAGATAGAATTGTCTAAAAGTTAAGGTTTAGAAGAAAGTGCATCCGCTTTGATTTTTCTTAAAATAATAGGAAAAAAATGAAATAGGACAGTCTAATGAAAGAGTATTTGTATTAAATGCTGTTAGATGCCGTATTGCCCTCAGTCACTCACAATAAGTTTATCAGTTAGACATAAGTTTAATTCTGTTTAGTTTAGTTACAAATTAACAAATTAAACCAAATTTTTGTGAGCCAATAATCCCTAAAGTTTTTTCCTACTCTTAAAATTCTGTACTTCTGCATTATCTATGTGGACCTTTCCCATTTATTTTCTTGCATAAATCAAGAGTGTCATTTTCCTGATTTTTTAATGGTTAAAAACTGGGTTACAGAACAGGTTGGCAATTTATGAAGGCCTGTGCTGTTCAGTAATATAAAAAGGGCCTGGTTTTCTATATTTAAATAGTTGTGATATAATTGATGGTACAAATTCTTTACTTCAGAATGCTAGTGTGACACGTTTGAATGAGAAACAAATCTATATTTCTTTCTTTCTGCTTTAATGTCAGTATAGCCGTATATCAGTTAACACCATTCTCACGTTCCTCAGTCTTGTCCCTGTTCTTTATAGTGGCATATGTCAGTACACACCAGATCGAAGACGTTTCATCCAGATAGCTCAGGTGGGATCGTTCCTTTTACTAGCAAACCCCTGGTCTCCGTGATACTGTACCCATATTGAAACAAGATCCTCATTTGCTGGGATCCTTGTATAATTAACCAGTTACCCACCATATGATTCTGTCTCTAAAGCTCAACATGTGATAAATACATTTTATCGGACTTGCTAAGAAAATCTTTGCCAGCTGTTCTGTTGTCTTTCTTTAAATACTGAGCAAAGTGCAATATACCATGTTTCACTTTTTATCATAACTGCTCAGAAGTTCTGTCAGATCTGTGGAAGGGTCATTTAGAAAACTGTCCATTGCTTTTGCACTCTTTCCTTACCAAGTGATTGTTTCTGTGTGGTAGAATTAGTAGTATTATTGTATTCACTACTCTTTCAGGACTAGCACATTTCTAAATGTTTTCCTGCATTAGGTAGATGGTTAGTTTACCTTCCTCTGCTAATACTGCCATTGTTATATTTTAAAGGTTTTTCTAGATGATCAAGTAAGTCTAACATTCACATTTTTGGAAACCTTTTTTGTTTTTTAATTATCTTGTTGCATTTCCATTTCACAAAACTATTGTTCTATTTAATTTATATGTCATGAAATCTGATAGCCTGAAATCTAGTACAAGCATCCATGGTGTTTAGTTACACTGTTTTTTTCTTCTTTTTGAGAAACTCATTATTATAGCACAATGGGTATTGATTGTCCCTATTTTATTAGGAGATGGAGAATAAGTATGATTAACCTATAATTTCAGTTTGAAAGATATGCTTATTATTCGCATTCTCTAATGTTCAAGGATAATTATTTCATTAAATCTTCTAAGCAAACCATAATATAAATTTCCTGGGGATGGGGTGGGAAAAAACTCAGGATACTAATGTAAAAGTTTCCAGTCCAAAATAAAGACAGCGAAAGCTTAATTATTTGAATTGAGAACATGCATATATTTAAATATTTATTTTTATTTCTTGATTTAATACTGTTGCATCCCTTGCTCCATTCTTAGTCTCCACTGATGATCTTACTGCCTTTTCTTGCTGAGAAAATAAAAGCTCTCAGGACAATTTGGTCATCCTCCTACCCGATCTACCAGCACACCCTCCTCTGTACATAAATGCTTTGCCTCCCCTTGCACTGAAATTGGTGAGAGTCCCTGTTCTGTCAGCAGTCAGTCCTCACTGGCCTCCAGTCTGTTCCCTTGTGCCCACTTAAGGACCTGGCCATAAAATTACACCCTTTTTCTCTGCATTATCAAATTTTCCTTCTACTGAAATATTCCCATCATCACTCAAGAAAAAAGAAAAAGAAAGAAAGAAAGAAAGAAAGGAAGGAAGAAAGGAAGAAATAATAAAAATGGTTTCTTGACTACAAACCCATTTTTGTGCCACCTTTTATATAAAAACTCCTCAAAATAGTTGATTAAGCTGTCACGTTCCCCTTTTTTCTCTCCCATTCTCTTTTGAACTTCAGTTCAGCTTGTTCATTGTGTCTGTTCACTGGAAATGTTCCTGTTCTGGTCATCGCAGCCCTGCGCACTGGCTAGTGTGCATTTCTTCTTCATTCCTTGGTGCCTTTGTGCGCACCCACTGACTCCCTTGTTGGCAGGCTGTCTTCATGGGCCTTCTCTGTGAAGGATGCATTTCTCCTGGCTTTTCACTGCCCTGGCTGCTCCTTTCTCACCCTTTTTAGTCTCTGCATACTGTGTTTCTCAGAACTCAGTCCTCAGGCCTCTGCTCCCCTCCATCCACACTAACTGTGGGACCTCATCTAGTCCACGGCTTTAAACACCACATACGGATGCCATCAGTGTATTATTACCTCTAGTTGCAGCCACAGTGCAAAGCCCGCTTCAAGCCCTTTACCAGTTTCCAGTAAAAGTAAACACTTCTCAAAGAATGGGACCCCAATAATTATTTTCTTATTGATTCAGTCCCCCCTCTATTCTTTCCAGTGTCTCCCATCTAACCCAGCATACAAGGGAGACCCTTTCGCTTTGGCCCAGGTGATCTCATCTCTTGCACCCTTTTCATTGTCCGTGTGACTCCAACCACACTGGCCTTCCTGTTGTCATCTTAGGCTGTCTCATGCCTTTATTCTGTGTTCAAATGTCAGGACTTCATCCTGACCACTTTGCCTTAAAAAGCATTCCCATGCCTACTCCATCACTTTCTCTTCCTCACCCACTTTATACATCCTCCTACCACCATCACTGCCTGACATTACATCCCATTTTTTGATTGTTTATTCTGTCTTTGGCACCAAAAGGTAAGCTCCAAGGGGACAGGTCTTTCTATTTGGTGTGCTGACATATCAATAGCACCAGGGTTACTGCCTGGCATGTAACAGACACCTAATACCTCAGTGGTTATTTTTATTTAAAACATAAGAAGAAATAAAGTATTTTAACTCATCTGTTATCAGTGACATTTAAATTTGGTCCACTTTTCTGTATACCGTCTAGTGGATATTACCACCCAGTGCTAATGTTATTTCTCTATAAAACACTTCCTAAATGAATCAGGTTGAACTGAATGCTTTTTCAGCAGTGGGTAATTACTAGTGTTGAAATAAGGATAAGAATGCTGCTGCTTGGTCCTTATTGTCTGATGCTGGCCAACATCAGTCTGGAACTCATATGTATTTAATTTGCTTCAATCAGTGTCAGTATTGTCATTCTGCTCTGGGTCAGCTCTACACTAAATAAGATACAATTCTGAGAGGAAACTGCTTTCTACTCAGAAGGAGGAAGCTGATCTCAGCTTCTAACACATTCTGGGTGGAATAATAAGCCTTTCCATTCATATGACTCATGGTTGCTAGTTTGCGCCATTTTGAAATAAAGGACAGTTTTTTTCTCATTTTCTAGAGATGAGTTCAGTCTCTTTTATTTCTTGATTTTGCCCTTTATATCTTACATCATCTTTACATGACAATAGATTTAATACCCATAGCACTCCTAGTTTTTGTTTTTGAACAATTGATTTCACAAAAGAACAAATAAAATAAAATTGCTGTTTTATACTAGGGATTTTTCAGCTGCAAGTAACACAAAAATCTGTTTACAATGGCTGAAACAAAAAGAGTGTTGTTTTTCCTACATGACAGACACTGATGTGCTAGGTACCCTCTGGCATGTCCTGGATCTAGGCTCATCCTTCCTTTACTCTCTGCCTTCTTCGACACTTCTGCTTTTGTGCTTGTCACCTCGTGAGCTCTTACATCTGCATTCTGTGAAGGTCAAAGAAGGAGGAAATGGACAAAGAGCACCGGTGTCACCCTTGCCCTTTTAGTACGAAAGAACAGCACTTGTAGACATCTTTATATTGCCTTTCCCTTAGGTCTTATGGTCCAGGACAATGTCAAATGACCATGTCTGGATGTGAGAGGTGCTGAGAAAGCCAATATTTTTAGTTGGACACATTGCTGCCCTGACCCACATCAGGTTTTGGTCAGCAAGAAAGGAGGGAATGGATGTTGGGTGAATAACTACAGTGCCTGGCCTGGCTACTTATGGCAACCATGTAGTTCCATTTGGGGATCCACAAGGACATTTTACTACATATAATGTGAGTGTGAAGCATCGTTCATTACTCAGATAACTTCCAGTTTATAAGTATGTTTTCCATTTCTTTGTTGTCCTTGCAGAAAGAACTCTGCAATTCGATTTACTCCTGCCTGAGTAAAATTTTCATTGAAGACTTGGAATAAATCAGAAGTTATTAATGCTGCTTGATATAGCAAGTAGCTTATAATATTTAGAAATAGAAAACTAGAGATTGATTTTAGACATGCCAACCTCTGAAATAAGAATAAAATGCTGATTATTCTGGTCAGGATACACCAAAATAATGCTTACAGATGTTAATTGTTGTTGTCTTTATGATTCTTTATTCATTCATAAAATGTACTTATTCAGTATCTAATATGTGCCAGTCGCTGCTGTAGTAGGGTGCTGGGGATACAGTGGTAAATCAAAGTCAATGCCCTCACTCTAGCGAAGGGAGGTAATAAACAGGTAAACTAGGAAAACGATTTCCTGTAAAGTGGTACAAAGAAGGCAAAAAAAGGGTAATAAGGTCAAGGACAGTCTCTATGAAGAAGTGATTTCAAGGTGAGGACATGTTTTTCTAGTGCCTTAATTATTTAAGTTACAAGTAAGATATTCTTAGGGAAAATGCAGTTATTTTCTTGGTGCCTATGATAAAAATTAACTTTATCATAGGCTCCCTTCATCCTAGAGACAATAATAGGAAGGATTGTAGAATTTACAGGTTTCTTTTCCCCCACAAAGCACTCTCTGTCTAATTCATCATTGAGTTAAACCATTAAACATTATACAAAATTTACCAAGGAAATTGTTACATTCTGTGCATTTTTTTCATGTTCTTGACTCCTTTTTTATGTCTCTTGCTGCAAATCTTAATGTAATAATTTTTCTCCCAAAAGTTGAAGTCATACCTCTCCTTACAGATCTAATAAGGAAAGAATTATGACATCCATTCAGGGCTCTGGAGATCAGTATGCATTGAAAAATATCTAAAATATCACTTTAAACCTTTTAATCAAATGCTTTAAAATAGTCATTAAAAAAAAAAAAAGAAAGAAAACACTAAGTAGTATTCATCTGAAGTTTACTGGAATGTTGTCCACACAGAGTGACATCTCAGCTGGCTGATGGAAAGTATTTGTGTGTTGGTTGGTTTTCATATGGGTTTAATATTCCAGGCTTTTGTGATTGTGGCCTTCGTAATGCATTGTGAGGCTAAGTTTGGAGAAATGTCTCTTTACATTCTGTGTTGCTTTTCTCATAGATCTTTTTATTGACTAACACAAGAATACTTCTTAATTAAGAACTTGTTTACAATTTTTGAATATTAATTTCTTAGATTTGTTTAAAATTTTTATTTTTTTTAATATTTAAAAAAATGTTCAATTACAGTTGACATACAATATTATATTAGTTTTAGGTGTACAGCATAGTGGTTACACTATATAACTTATGAAGTGATCATCCTGATAAATCTAGTACCCATTTGACATCATGTGTAATTATTACAATATTACTGACTATATTCCTTATACTTTACATCCCCATGACTATTTTGAAACTACCAATTTGTACTTCTTAATTCCTTCCCCTTTTTCACCTGTCCCCCCAAACCTGCTCCCATCTGGCAAGCATCAAAATATTCTCTATATCTGTGAGTTTGTTTCTGCTTTGTTTGTTCATTTATTTTGTTCTTTAGATTCCACATATTAAGTGAAATCATATGACATTTGTCTTTCACTACCTGATTTACTCCACTCAGCACAATACCTTCTAGGTCCATCCATGTTGTTGCAGATAGCAAGATTTCATTCTTTTTTTATGGCTGAGTAATATACCATTAATATATGTACCACCTCTTCTTTACCCATTCATCCACTGGTGGACCGCCAGGTTGCCTCCATTTTTTGGCCATTGTAAATAATTCTGCAAAGAACACATAGATGCACATGTCTCTTCGAAGTAGTCTTTTGGGTTTCTTCAGTTAAATACCGAGATGTGAGATTACTGGGTCCTTTTTTGTCACTTGTTTTAGGCTTTGTTTTAAAGTCTGTTTCATTTAGTATAAGTATTGCCCCTCCAACTTTTTTTGTTTGTTTGTTTCCATTTTCATGAAATATCTTTTTTGATCCCTTTACTTTCCATTTGTGTGTGTCTCTTGATCTGAAATGAGTCTCTTGTAGGCAGCATATGTAAGGGTCTTGTTTTCTTATCCATTCAACCACCCTATGTCTTTTGATTGGAGCATTTAACCCAATTATATTGAAAATAATTATTGACAGATATGTAGTTGTTGCCATTTTATTATTCATATTGTTGATCTTTTTTTCTTCTTCCCCTTTTAAAAGAAATCCCTTTGACATTTCTTGTAATACTGGTTTACTGGTGATGAACTGTTTTTGCTTTTCCTTGTCTGGGAAACTCTTTATATCTCCTTCGATTCTAAATGATAGCTTTGCTGGGTAGAGTAATCTTAGTTACAGATGTTTGCTTTTCATCTTTTTTATTATTTTCTGCCAACACCTTCTGGCCCGCGAAGTTTCTGTTGAGAAATCAGCTGACAGTCTTAAGGGATCTCCCTCATAGCTAACTAACTGCTTTTCTCTTGCTGCTTTTAAGGTTCTTTGTCTTTAACCTTTGCCATTTTAATTATAATGTGTCTTGATGTGGGCCTATTTGGGTTCATCTTGTTTGGGATTCTCTGTGCTACCTGGGCTTGTATGTCCATTTCCTTCACCAGGTTAGGAGAGTTTTCTGTCATTATTTCTTCAAATAGGTTTTTAATTACTTGCTGTCTCTCTTCTCTTTCTGGTATCCCTATAATGCCAATATTATTATGCTTGATGTTGACCCAGAGGCCCCTTAAACTATCTTCAATCTTTCGATTCTTTTTTCTTTTCACTGTTTTGATTGGGGGTTTTTTGATACCTGTCTTCCAAATTGCTAATTCAATCTTCTGCTTCATCTAATCTGTTGATTCCCTCTAATGTATTCTTCATTTCAGTTATTGCATCTTCATTTCTGACTGATTCTTTTTTGTTTTCTATCTCCATTTTTATGTTTCCTGTCTGTTTGTTGAAGTGCTCACTGAGATAATTAAGCATCCTTATAACCAGTGTTTTGAACAACTGTTTCTGGTAAATTGCTTGTCTCCATTTTGTTTAGTAATTTTTCTGGACCTTTGTTCTGTTTTTTCATTTAGGACATGTTTCTTTGTCTCTGAATTTTGGCTGCCTCCCTGTGTTTGTTTCTACATATTAGGTAGAGCTGCTATGTCTCCTAGTCTTGGAAGAGTGGCCTTATGTAGTAGGTATGCTGTGGGGCCCAGTGGCACAGTCTCCCTGGTCACCTGAGCCAGGTGTTCCAGGTGTGTCCCGCGTGTGGGTTGTGTGTGCCCTCCTGATGTAATTGAATCTTGGTAGCTGTTTGCATGTCAATGGGAGGGATTGCCCCTCAGTCTGATTTGTTTTGAGGACTGGCCGTGGTTATAGTGGAAGAGCTGTTGTGCAGGGGCTGACCCTATGGAGCTTAAGTTGCTTTAGCGGGGCTCTGGTGCCTGTCCAGTCTGCCCTTCGGGTGTTACTTTTTGTGAATGTGGTTGGGTGATACTCTGGTGTGGTCTGAAGCTGACTACCAGGTGTGTTTGTTCTGGGACCTCTTGGGCGGTAGGTGGGGGGAGGGGTGCGGGGGGGTGGGCTCTGTTGCAGGCCAAGTTCATCTGTTGCCTGTGTTCTGCTTGGGGCCACTTGGTATGAACTACAAAGTGATTTGCAGTTGGTTGCCCTTTGTACTGGTCTTGGAGGTGTCTGGGAGAAGCTAAGCTGTAAACTAAGGCTAGCTGCTGCTAGTGCCGGGCTTGAGGCTGCTTTAGCAAGATGTATGGGGCACACCCAGTCCAGATGCTGCTTGTTTGGGATTTTTAAACCTTTGAGAGATTTTAAGAAGTTCCACAACATGAGCCAAGTCTGGCCATTTGTATGGAAAAGCCACTGGAAGTGGCTTGGGTGGGCCTGTAGGTTGGGTGGCACAGGGTCTCAGGTGAGGGGGGAGGGAGGAGAGCTCAACAAAGAGACAATGGCTTCTGCCAGCTCCTCTGTCAGGGAGAAAGCTGCCCCTCCAGACATCTCCCTGAAGCCAGACAATTCAGTTCCTCCCCATGTGTCCCTGGGGCATTTCTAGCTGCTGTCCCAGCCACTGGAGCTCGGAGTCAGTGAGTCTGTTAGCCAATAAGTCCATCTGTAGGCCCTTTAAGTGGAGGACCTGAGACTCCAGCCACCCTCATCTCACTCAGCCCCAATCTCGCTGGTTTTCACAACCAGAAGTTTGGGGACTTCTCTCCCTGTCACTGGAACACTCACCTGGGGAGTTTGGTGTGGGGCTGGGATCCCTTGCTCCTCTGGGGGTTTAGGGAAACCTCCACAGATGAGATAGCCCTCCTGAATTTTAATTGGCACACCTGGGTGTGGAATCAGCCCGTTCTATGTCTCCGTCCCTCCTACCAGTTTGGAGGTGGCTTCTTCTGTATATCCTTAGTTGTAGGAGTTCTGTTCAGCTAGACTTCAGTGATGGAGTTTAGTTCTAATTTTGATGTGGTTATGAGAGGATGCAAACACAGAGTTTACCTACTCTGTTATCTTAACCATAAATAAAAATTGTTTTCTTTTTAATGCTGTTTCCAAAAGCTACCTTTAGATAGGGCAGCTCTTATTTCTCTTTATCCCTCAGGCTGTTTTGTGAAGTTGTGAGAGCATAAGTGTGTAAGACATACTTTCTTATTGTTTGAAAATTTTAACCGGGGTAGCCGGTTAGCTCAGTTGGTTACAGCATGTTGCTAATAAAATGAAGGTTGTTGATTTGATCCCCACATGGGTCACTATGAGCTGTGCCTTCCTTTAAAAAAAAAAAAAAATATATATATATATATACACACACACACACACACACACACATATATATATATGACATGTCTGAGGTATATATATATATATATATATATATATATATATATATACATTTGAGGTATATATATATATATATATACACATATATGTATATGTATACGTATATACATATATGTATACATATATACATATACGTGTATATATATATATTTGAGGTATAAATATATCTTTTAATATCACCACACATTGGAACTGAGCCTCAGTCAGTATTTTTGTGTAACATAATCACACTGTAATGCAAAATTCTAGTTTATATAGAAGCTTCTTTTCTGGACCAAGAGCATCTTGAGGGAAAAATTATGGAATACTCATCTGTTCATTCCGTAAGCGTTTCCTGAGCACCAACTATGTGTCAGACTAGGTACTGGTGGCACAATGATGAAATACACAGTTTTGCAGCTTATAGTCTAATAAAAGTGATAAACGTTAAACAAATAATCATTTAATTTGTCTTTGAGGTAAATGCTATATAAAATGGGAACCTAACATACTCCTGGAAGGTAGCTTGAGGAAGTGAAATCTAAGCTGCGACCTGAAAGATAAATAGGAGCTATCCAGGCTTATACATAGGAATCTCATCTCAACATGCAAATGTCCTAAATTGTGGAAGACTCAGGTGGGCTCAAGGGACAGAAAAGACCAGATGCAGAATACTGAATATGGAGAAAAGTCAAATGACATTTATCTGAAGAGGTATATAGGAGTCAGATCAGGTAGGCCAGGCTAAGGCTTTTAGATGTAATTCTAACAACAATGGCAAGCTATTAAAAGGTGCTAACGGAGAAGTGATATGGTTAGATTTGTGTTTTGCAAGTGTCACTCTAGTTCCCTGATGGAGAATAGGTTAGAGTGAGTAAAGAATGGCGATGGAAATTCTCCAAGTGGGAGATGATGATGACTTGGATTAGACCATTCACAGTCGTGATGAAGATAAATTGGCAGGTTAAAGAAATATTTAAGAGATGGAGAATTAATTGGAAGTCACATGAGGGTGAAATTAGGGAGAGGCGGTGCCAAGGATTACCTCCAGGTTTCTGGCCTAGAGCGTGATGCTGTTTATTGGGCTGAGCAGCTAGAGAGGAAAAGAAGGTTGGGGACAAGATGATGACTTCAGTTTTGAACCTGTTGAGTTTGAAATGCCTTTAGGAGATCCCAGTGGACATGTATTGGAGTTGAAAGTATTCATCTGGAGCATAAAGAGTATCTGGGCTGTAGCCTAGGAGCATCTGTAGCATACAGTTGGTAAATGAAGCTGTAGAAATGGATAGCCCAGGAAGAAAACGTGGGGTTCTCTGATGTTTTAAGGTAAACTAGAGGAGAAAATACTGGCAAAATAGATCACAAGAGAATGCCAGTATGTAGGAGGAAAAGTCAGAGTGTGACGTTCCCACAGCCAGTGGACAATAACAATTCAAGAAAGAGATAGTGATTAATAGTACCAAGAAAATGAGTGTGATGCATACTCAGCAGTGCATGTTGGGCTTAATGCATAAAGGTCATGACTGACCTTAGAAGATTGATGTGGTTTGAGAAGTGAGATGTGATGAAAGAGGGGTAACTTCTTTGATGAGAAGTTTAGCTACGAAGGGGGAAAAGAGTGAACAGCAGTAAAGGGGAATGTGAGTTCCAAGTAGAGTTTTAAACTTTTCTTTTCTGTTTTGTTTTTGTCTTTCTTTTTATAATGGGGGACACTGGAGTATGTTCAAATGTTGGTAAAAAGGATTTAATAGTCCAGGAGCGATTAGAATATATGATCACCTAAAGATCCTGGAGAATGAGGAGGATAAGATCCAAATATAAACGATGAGGGGTTTGCTTTGGAGAGGGGAGAATGTGCTCTTCATTGCGATAGAAAGGAAAGAGGGAAATGAAATGATGGTTCACAGATGAGCAAGCTCCTGTTTTCTCAGTGAAGATGCAGGCAAGCTCAGCTACTGAGAGCCAAAGGGTAGAGATTAGAGGAAGGCTGGGAGAGTATAGAGTGGCTCGGGTGATATTGAAGACAGTAGTTTTGGTAACAATTAATCTGCACTGTTGTATAATTCTTTCCCCAAGAGAACTTAGCTATACAAAACACAGAGCAGCAGTATAGTACAGTTGATCCATGGTTGGCTTTTTTTTAACAGCCACCTGTGACAAAAGGTTAGAACGGCAAAGGAATTTAAGTTATTTGCAATAGAGGGTCAAATACTGGTTGATAGATTCTAAGACGAGGGAAAGGAGTTATGACGAAAGGTGATTGATAATTGATGATGGGAAAAGAAGGTAAAATAGTAGCCTGGAAATTCCAATGATTTTGAGAACATCATCAGCAATGATGATACCTGAGCAAGCAATCTGGAAGGATAGGATTTTGTCGTCAGATAAACTGTTTGCTTAGTGATCTTTAGAAGCAGTGTCATTTTGGTAATGACAAGATCCAGAAGGTTTTCTTTCTGTGTGTGGCCCAGATGGATTTGGGGGAAAAGCCACTGAAAAAGAGTTGGTTAGTGATCTATGAGGGCAGCATAGTAGATGGTGTGACTGTGTGCATATTGAGGGTGTCTTGGGCGATTGCTGGAGCTGGGGCAGAGTAGAACACAGTAAGTGGTGGCTACAGGCTTCCCTGAGTGAGGTGGGTGCCAGAGGCAAATGGGTAAGAGCAATGAGAGGGCTAGTGGTGATGGAGCCCTGTGCCGTCAGCCTCAGAAGAACAGGTGTCTTAAAGAACATGAGAGACGTGTATGTAGTCTAGAAGAGGCAGTGGGAGGAAAATAGGGCACTGATGTCCCTACCAATCCTGAGACATAGGGCATGAGAAAATGAACATTTTCTCCTGAAGAAAGCTGCAGCATGCACTATCTTCAACTAACAGCTAGATAAAGTTAGAGCTAGGAAATGGAGAAAGTATTGAAATGAGGACAAGGAAATAGGGTGCTTGTACAGAAAATGGAAGTCTGAGAGCTGGGGAGGGAGAAGGAAAGTGTGGGATTGTCAGGGAAATAATACCCAGACAGTGTGACAGTATGGGATAGAACATTCCAGGACCTGAGCTGATATCTATGTGGAAGAAAGGGGAGGGAGGGGAGGGCATACTGAGGAAAATCACAAAACAGAGCAAGGAGGTTTAAATCCTGATCATCTTTAGAGATGGATTGTCTCTTAGGTTTGACAGAATTCATCTCTGGCCTGCAGTGGTTATATATGTGTGTGGTGTGGTGTGTGGTATGGTGTGTGGGGTTGTAAGCTGTGTGGTGCAGTGTGGTGCGTGGTGTGATGTATATTGTGTGGTGTGTGGTGTGGTGTGTGTGTGGTGTAATATGGGGTGTGGTATGGGGTATGGTGTGGTACGATGTGTGGTGTGGTATGTGGTGTGATGTGTGGTGTGTGTGGTGTAATGTGGGATGTGGGATGGGGTGTAGTGTGTGTGTGGTGTGTGGGGTGTGTGGGGTGGTGTGGTTTGTGGAGTTGTGTGTGGTGTGGTGTGGAGTAGTGTAATACGAGTCAAGCAGTTCTTTTTTTAGCTGTCTTTGACAGCTGATTAAGGAAGCATAGGTAGGGCCATGTTTGCTGTCGTTGGCATACCTCAATTGCTAGTGCCGTTTCTGTCCAGGATTTGGGAGAGCCTTGCTGTGGTTGAGTGAGAGTATAATGAAAACCACAAACCAGACTTCATGCTCTCACATTCTGCCCTCATAGCTGTGTTGCCATTGCCAGTATTATTTTCTGAAAGAGATAAGTGAATGTTCTCATATTTGTTTTTTCTTAAATTTCTTCAATGCAGATTTATTTTGCTCTGCTTCTGATATTAGTTGCTGTTAGTGTTATCTATTGCAACAATGATACATTCTGCTAAATCATTTTATAAAACATCACAAGTACCCAATAAGTGTTTTTTGGTGATGGTTTGTTTTTAATTTGTAAAGTCTCAATGAATATTATTCACATACATTAGTCTTTCTAGTTCTTCTTTACTAAGGGTGTTTTCAAAGTATGTTCTTTTACTTCCTGAAGGAGCAAATGATGTGAAAATCCTTCCAGGTCAAGCTGTTTGTCCTACTCCAGGGTGCCGAGGAATAGGCCATATCCGTGGGCCACGGTATTCAGGACATCACAGGTAACTTTTTCTTCTTTAAACTGTTTCAGGGATAAATTAAAACATTATGCAGATTAGCAGCTATAGGTAGCATCATAAATGACTCTCTTGGGGCCAGACAACTCCTTGTCATACTGCCTTCTCTGTGTTCCTAAGGCCTTTCCTTGACATTTTCTGCTGTCTGCCAACCTCCACCTTTCTAGAATCTTCTTGGACTTCTGAGGCCTTGCTCAGATGCACGTCACTTCCCAGCACCTCTGCTCTTAAGGGCACGCTCCATAGGATACACTCACCACCTATGTCCCACCCCAATCATGAATTTTCTCCACACAGCTACTGGGCCTTGCTTTCTTTAGAGAAATTCCAGAACTTCTTGCCTTTTCTCCTCTTGTTTTCGCCTTGCCCCTATTTCTTTTTCTCTATTTCTTATTCATTTGAAGATAAGATAATTCTGTGACAGAATAGAAAATAATAAATGTGAAATTATTCTGCAGAATATACCCATGCTTTAAATATTTGATAATAGTATGGAAAGGACAGTGCTTGTAACAAAAAATAAGTACAAATAAATGTATGTAAGTTTTTATTGCTTTTTCTGTCTCCATCAATTGGTAAAATAATGTGTAGATGAATTATTCATATTGGTGATCTACTTACAGAATATGTAAATTAAAGCTGAACAGAGTTGACATTCAATTTGTCCAAACACACAAATATATAAAACAAACATCATAGACAAGTATAAAGAGAAAAGAATAAATCATATAATATATGAAGCAAGAAAACATGTGTTTGAATAAAAGAGATCCAAACAGAAGTCCTTGTTTTCTCAGGTGGTTGTAATTCTGGAAACCAGTGCTTAAAACAGTTCTAAATGAATCAAAGCACGTGTTACTATAAGAAATAATGGTAAACACTCCCAAATAGCATAGATGATCGTTATATGTATAAATATAATATTAACACTTAGAGAAGAATATAATATAGTATCCATAAAAAAGAAATAAAGATGCTTGTTACTTGTGCGAATGTGTAGGAGTCGTGGATTATGTGAGTGAAGCTGGATATGGTGGAGACATTATAGTGTTTAATGAAGGAAGGAGGAAGAGAGAGTAGAGAACGTGTAAGGGGAGGGCGAGGGAGGGAGAGAGGAAGAGAGAAAGGAAGAGACAAAAGTGATCACATCATTGGGAGGGTGGTCTGTATTAGGTGAGGACCCTGTTGGAGTTGATAGAACCACTCTCCAGACCACTGGGATAGGTGGCTACAAATCATCTTCCTCAAATTTTTCGTGTGTGTGTGTGTGTGTGTGTGTGTGTGTGTGTGTGTGTGTATGTGTGTGTGTGTGTGTATGTGTTGTTTTTAAATCTAGAACTGCAAAGTCCAGTATGGTAGTCACCAGTCATATGTGTCTGTTTAAATTAACAAATAATTAAATTAAATTAAAACTTCAGTTCCTCAGTCACACTAGCCACCTTTCAAGTGCTCGATGGATAGCTACGTGTGGCCAGTGGCTGCCATACTGGACAGCACAGAAAGTTCCCTGAGACAGCCCTGAGGGAGTTTACCATGTTCTGCCTTCTCATAGTAGATTTTTGAGTACAGGTTTTTCCAGATGAAGGAAATGGCCATCTTAGTGCCTCCTTCAAAACTTGAATTATTATCCTTAAAGTTAGCGAGACCATAATGTTGTGGTTGGTCTGTCCGTTAGCGCTCTCTGGACTTTACTTTCCCTTGGCACTGGGGTTGAAATAACAGATACCACCTTGGACAGCTCCTTAAGGTTGCCAATAGCTCACTCAAGGCCTCTTTGTCCACTTCGTCACAGCCAACTTGCCTCCCACACAGTTCTTATGTGTAGCTCATTCTTTTTTTCCTGCTTGAATTCTGAAAACATTGTGAACAAAGTCACAATGAGCACGGTCCACTTTGTTTCAGCAGCTTCCCTGAACTTTCCTCATCCAGTATGAGGTCTAGTTGTTCTTACTTGTACTATCTAATTATGAATAGTATTGAGAATATCTGGCATGATTTTTTTCTACCAATTGCCCTTTAACGGTTGGCCTCAGAAATTCTGAAGAACAATATAAAAATAAAGAAGAGTTTAAAGAAAGTCAGTCTATAACACTTAAGGGAAAAAAATGAAATATTGAACACATGTGATAGTGAGAAGAATAGGACATTTTAAGGGAGCTAGAAGGCATGAGGCATTACATATCCAGACCTCACAATCCACAGGGCTGCTCGAGGTAACACCTTTGTGATTGGGTCTTGACTCTTCTGTCTTAGACCATGTTACAATAGAGCAGGGCTCATGTAAGTAAGAGAAACATCTTCAAGCTTAACAATTCCATTACCTCAGAAAATAAGAAGAAATGAGTGCCTGTAGTTAGCATTTCTCTAGAATGAAAAAGACTAAAATTAGATAACTGGATGTTTTTGAACTTGCATTTTCATATAGAATTAATAAGGCACCAGGTAAATAAATTCTAACTTACCTGTGAAAAGAAGAGCAGATAGATAGCTTTTATTTTATTTAACACTATTTTGTATTGAAGCCATGAAGACAAACTTCTTGGTGGAGCTGGCGTTGATTATAAGGCAGTTATTGGAAGGTGGAAGTCAGGGGTAGTCTGAGGTTAGCACTAGTAGGTGCCGAGCACTTGTCTTTCCTACTTTAATCATTTTCAGTAACTGGTTTGTCATTATCAAGTTTAGCTTTGAGGTGCTAGGGTTCCTCATTGACTAACTATACCCAGTTTCAGTTAATACTCATACATTGATTTCTTTTTAAACTATCAGTTCTGTTTTTAATTCACTCTAGGTCACCACATTCTGAATGTCATTTAGCAAGTTAGTCAATTTACTTATATAACTGTGTAACTTGAGAATTTATTTAAATCCTCTTGTAATCAACTGGGCAAAAATGGTTTTGATATCATTCGTAATCCCTTGGGTTTGTTTTCATGCTATTTCTATTTTTGTGGTTTAAATTTTACATAGCTCTAAACGATGAAAAATATTGTTCTTCAGTATGTATCTTTGGTGGTTATCTGTTGAGAATATCATACACACACACACACATATACACACACACACACACATACCTAACTACACCTGCTAGAAATTTTCCATGACACACCTAAGGTTATCATTATATATTTTCCTTCTTATATGTCAATGAGATGGTAAGGAAGACATGACAATTTTAAAATGTTGCTGCATTCTCCCACATATACTATTATAATCATCTCGAGCTTGAGTTTTCTGAAGCATTTAAATTAGTAAAACTTGCATATTCCAAAATGAAAGTATTTTTTTCTCTCGTCATAGATATGTACCTTTACCAAAGAGTCATCAGTCTGCAAAGTGCGTTTTACAGTCTGTTGCCCAGAAGATTCTTAGGCAAATATTCTTAGCTTTAAAAAAGAGAAGAAAATATTCAAACCAGGAAATCGCCCTCCAGTTTCTCTAAGGCCTATATAAAAAAAATTCAGTTGACTTCTGCTCCAAAGCCTTGGGGAACAGTTGGCAGTGTAGAACTGTGCTTCAAGGAAGGTGGCTATTTCAGTGGCTTTTCTGTAAAATGCTCCGAGGCAGCGGAGTACTTGCAAATAGTGAATCTTGTTTTTATCATTCATGTCAGAATTTCTGATTCTAACATTGAAGCTTTGGTGTTTTGAAAGGAAGTAAACAATCTTCTTAAAATAAGTTGTCAGTGCCTTGTGTTGTACAGCTGACAAGGAGAATGGTGACATCAGGGTATCACTAAAGATTTTTGAAAGTAATATATATCACTTTTAAAAAATCTGGTAGAACCCTTGGTATTTTTTTTAGATGGATTTCAGATATGTTTATTAAAATAGTGAAAGGGTTAATAATATTCACATCTGTTTGGAGTTCATGTAGAATCTGCATAAACCACTATTTGAAAGAAATTGCATCAGTTCTTCTTTGTATGAAAATAAGACTTTTAACACACAATTACAACACAATTTACATTTCATGTGAATTAATTTACATAGTAAATAAATGAGGTAGGTGTATTTATTAAATAAAAATATTTAAAGATGATAATATTGGGACTACAAGATGTAAACTTACTTTCAAACCAGGGTTCAGGATGAGACATGTTGTTTTTTCTAAATGAGTAAAACAGACTCTGGAAAACTGGATCTGCCTCTGTGACACAAAACATACAGAGGTAATTTACTTAGGAACTAATAATTAAGTTCTTTACACAGAGAAACAGGAGCCCCAGGCTGCTGTGCGGGGATGCAGGACATTCACTAGTGTCACACTCTAAAGAACACGAATATAATAGAAAAGGAGCACTGCTTCTCAGCAGTGAGGGAACCAAATGAATCTAAGGCATTTTGGATGTTCTTCATGGAAGCTTCTAGCACAACTCAGCCTCTATTCATGATTTATCTGAAATAATTTTGCCAGCTCAAGAATAATGATGGAAATTATTTCAGGTGTTTTCATTTCACATCTGTTCCTTGACGTGTGTGTGTGTGTGTGTGTGTGTGTGTGTGTGTGTGTTGGTCTCTCTATTATTGTTCAAGGTTTCAGACTAACCTAAGTTGGACTTTTAGACCTAGCACTTACTATGAAATATGAAGCAAATTACCGCACTATTCTTAGCCTCAGTTTCCTCATATATAAATGGGAAGTCTTTGCAATAAACAAGGTTAAATTTCACAATGAGATTAAAACAAGTATAGGTTTTTATTCACTATATAGTATACGAGTAGTATCATATTACTGAATACATAACTGCAGAAATATAAGGAGAACCAGAATAATATTAAGAGGCTTTATTTAGCTCATCCATTTCAGACTATAACAGATTAAATAGGCAAAACAGAAATGCAGATACATAGAATCTGAATAAAATGATTTTAAAAAGGAAGAAGATTGAAAGATATATATCAAGCTGAAAAGCCTACTTACAAGCACTTTTTGAAAATCTACTATTAGGCCACAGACAATTTAATAAATTCTGAAAATCAGAACAGTTCAGACCCATTCTTTGACCAAATGTAATAAAACAAAAAATTGTTGAGAAAAAAACTCAAGTACCTAGACGATATGCAAAAACACTCAGAAATATCACTTAGGCAGTCGTGGGCTCAAAGGAGACCCCAACCTCAATCTCAGAAAAATCTAGATTTAGTGTAATGAGATCACAAAATATGAACATTTGATATTCACTGAATGTATGTTCAGAGGTAAATTTATATCCTACACAACAAGAAAGAATGAAAATAAACATTAGATATTCCACTGGAAAAGTTATAAAAATTTTGAAAATGGGTAGAAAAAGGAAAGAAAGAGCAAACTAAAAGTTGAAATGAATGAATTGGAACTCAGAAAAACAGTAAATGGGTGAGAGTATCCAAGAGTTGGTTTTTTTGGAACAAAACAACAATACTACAATAATCAACAATATGTACCAGTACAGTTGAGAATTAATCTTGGGTGGTCTATGCAGTGTCCTGAGAATCAGGGCTCCCCTTATTGAAGGAATTAGAGGTGCAGCTCTTGGGTTTCTTATTCCATTGCTCTGACTTCACGCGTCATGGTTTGTTTCAAATCGTTGATCTTCCTTGTAATCAAAGCCTGCGGAGTTCCTTTGGGCTCTTAATCTGATAGAACAATCTCCTGTCATTCTTAGAAGTAGCCTTTCTTCTTCAAAAATAGTGTTTCCTCCACTGCCTCCTGCTGCTAGGCTGGGTTTTGAGTGAACAATCCCTGGTTGCATCACAGTGTGACCTTGGAGCACAAGTTCTTCCACTGGGCCTCTGACTCATCTCAGCCCTACCCTAGGCAGGCTCAGACTCCTGCTTAGTTACCTCTCACCTCCAAAGCCCTTCTCCGCTGCCGTGGGAACATTTGGTGGTCCATTAAATAACACCTTTCCACAGCAGCTGACCTTCCAGAGTCCTTCTGTCCCCATTTCCCAGTCCCCCAGTCTGAACTGGTTTCTCTGAGGGTTTGCTGAACAGCCATCTTCTTGGGACTTACCTGCCTCCTGGAATTTCCTTTACCTCCCTTCTGTTAAATCCTTTATTTCTTGGATTCTGAGTCTTCTTTTCCCCTGTTTATTTTCTCTTAGCTTTTTGGGATAGGATTTGTGGGAGGTAGTTATGTATGTATGTATGTATGTATGTATGTATGTATGTATGTATGTGTATATATATATATGTGTTTATGAATGTACTTAGTATAGCTAAAATACACTTTTATCTCCCCTCAACCGCAGTTTTTCAAATTCCAGTTGGAAACCTTTTTCGTCAGAATGTTGAAGGCATTTCAAATTTCAGTTCATAAAAAGGATTCTTCTTCCACCCCTCACCCAAGAATCTCACCTCCTGGACAGTTTCAGGATTTTCTCTTTTTCCCTTGTGTTCTGAAATGGGCCTTATTCATTCATTGGTTCAATTTGGAAATTCACATCTTTTATTTCTGGGAAAGTTCCTATATTATTTATTCAATATGCCCTCTTTTCTAGTTGTCCTGTTGCATTTTTGCACTAATGCTTGGATTTTCTCTCCTAGCTTTAAAATCCTTACCTTTTGTTCTCTTCTATGGAATATTTCCTCAACTTTGTCTTCCAGTACTTGATTGAAGTTTTAAACTGTACTGGGATTTTCTTTTTCAGTTTCAGAGAATACATCTTTATTCTCTGATTTGTTTTTTATTGCATCCTGTTCTTATTTAATGGATTGTGTGTCTTTTCTTAATTCTGACAATGTTTGAGGCTGTTGTTTTTCTGTTCCCTGCATCCACTTTTTTTTCCTAAGTATTCGTGTTTTGATTTGTTGTTTGGTTAGGTTGGGCGGCTTCTTTTTGTGATATGAAAGGCATTTCTCAAATCCTGGTGGTCTTTCTCTGCGTTCACTCTTGAGAGAAATGCATTAGAAAGCTGGTACGCCTGGGGCCTGCCAGCTGGTGAGCTTTATGGACTGGGTCAGGCAGGGACCCGGCCAACACCAAAGAGCCCCCGGTCACCAGCAGTAGGCCTCTTCTTCTGAGTAAGCTCCTTTCAGCAGAGACGATGCTTCCAAATTTTTCCTAGTGTGTTTTTATGGCATCTGCCCTCTAGACTCTTGGCTCTCAGCTTATCGCTTCAGAACTGTGTTGACTTCTTTTAGCTGCTGTCATTCTCTTATGCTTTGTCTTTATGCATTTATACCCTTTCATTCATTTATTTTTTTAAGTAGGGAGAGAAAGGATTTATTATCAAGGAGAGAGGATAAATTCAAATTTCCAATCTGCCATGTTTTCTCTAACTTATTTTTTAAACTTTGTTTATTCCTCAAATAATAATTCAGCTAATAGTATATGACTTTATTTCTTACTCTCTATAGTGTTCTATCTCATCATAATAGCACCTTCTTCTTGATATACATAGAAAATAAAAGATTTTGCATAGGGATTTTTTGTTTAGTTTGGCTCTGTAAATTTTATGAAATTATAATAGCTGATTAGACTACTCTGCCCAAAGAATTCTCAAAAGCATGGTTTTCATTTTATATTCACAGTACTTCTTAATTTATTGCCACCTTCATTTAAAACTTTTATCATGCCAAGAGAGTACCTTAATGACATGTTCACATTTATCTTATTCATTTGTCATTTAGCCTGTCATTTTTTTTTTTTTTTTGACTTTACATTACTAGGATATAGTGAAATTGAACTGGGTGGAAATTTAAAAATAAACTTACAGATGTATTTTTAATAAGTAAAAGGAAAAAGAGTATCTGACCTTAGATAACATTTCTAATTCTCAAAATGCCATGATTAATTATCCAATTTAGTAAAGACTTCAATGAAGTAACAAAAGATCAGCCGTGGGTCTTTAAATCACTTTCACCTATTACTATAAAATTCTTAAAGGTTAATGTATATGTCTGATTTTACTGAACTGGGAAATAATTATGAGAGAATTCTATAGCTTTTTTTTTCCTACCTTTAAGAAAGAAGATTGCATATGGAATTCTTAGTTTTATAGCAACTGAGGCATTGATTTCCAAAGATACTATAGTCTTTTATATATTCTAACAATCTTATTAAGTACAAAATTACAAATTACATGAATTTCCAAGACTGTAGAAACCGTACCTTATTATGATGAAAGCCAGGTATAACTTTGGATTATTTTTGTGTGAGACAGTTTATATCAATTAGCAGGAGGTCAAAATGCTATTATCTGGTAATTTAAAATCAGCTTAAAAAACAAAATCTAAGTAAAATATAGACAAAGAAAATCTATTGTCTTAAAAATTAAAAATATTACCAGGTACACTATTTAAAAGTAGATACCATTTTATTACAAAATTAGTCCATGGTCAATAGTAAAATTTGTGATAAGATATAGAAATATTCAAAAATAAATAAGAGCCACTCATACGCCAACTACCAAGTTATATGCCTTAAATCTGTTTCATTGTTTACATTTTTTAGGCTTTTTTCCGTGTGTGTGTGTGTGTGTGTGTGTGTGTGTGTGTGTATTTTTTTTTCCATGAGCAGAATCAGAAAGGATATCCAAGTTTTTATTATTTGTTTTCAATAAAATATCAAGTAGTTCTTTGTGTTGTTAGTAATTTCTCAGGTACATTAATGAGGTATTATTTCATACATAAATTTCATGACCGTTGTGTCTTCATGTTATGGATTCTACATTAGACATGACTGTCCTACTTCTTCCTTCATCTCTGCAACGTCTCATATTAACAGTGCCTGACATGGTTGCTCACTCGCGGGTCATGAAAGCATTCACGAGGCACAAGGGAATAGAACTTAGAAAGTTTATTAAAGAACAGGAACACTGGCAGAAGAGTTGCCAGGGGTAGAGTCCAGAGTAGAGAGTGGGTTCTGTTTAGCTGGGGTTTTATATTCTCTAACCAGGATGTAACTTGCTTCTAGAAGCCTGTAGTGGAATCTTCCACTGTGTTCAGCTTTGTCCATGGGGTGGGGAAAAGTGTGGTTAAACTTGTTATGCGTGAACACTTAAGTTGGAGCCAAATGGCTGCCCCCTAGGCTGGTCAGGCAACTCCAGAAAAAAAAAAGCCCTTCCCAGAGGCTGGCCTGCCTCAGGGACAGGGGTGGATCCCGTGCAGATGCAAAAATCTCTCCCAAGTCACTGGGCCAGGCGTGAACATGGCCCGAAGTAAACAGAAACTTTGAAACTGGTATATGTAGTACATGTATAGTAAACAGAATCATTAAGGATTTGTGGGAGGAAAGGACAGCAAAGAAAAACTTTCAAAATGTCAAATCGAATTACACCAGAGGTTTAAATCTCAAAATAGAAGATATAGCGTCACCGTTACAGTGCCAAACAGATTTTTTTCTTGAGAGTTCTGAAAATCTTTGCCTCTTTCATTATTTTTAGACTTTCATGTCATAATTTATTTAGGTATAATTTTGTGAAAAGCATATAAATGTCTTAAAATAAAATCCCATCTAAGTCTTTTCCTGTGAATAACAGAGTTTGACCTATTTGCAGTTATTGTTGTAATTATTATATAAATTGTATCTACTCCCAACATGTTTTATGCCTTAAATATTCTTTTTCGATGTTGTTGTTATGATGGTGGCAGGGCAAGGAAGGGGCCTTCCTTTTTCCCTAACTTCCTTCTTTTCTTCTTTCTTTCTGTCCTTCTGCCCTTCCAGAACATTTTTTTTTAAATAACTTCTAGTAAAGAAGGGAAGCATTTAACTATTCTAATGGTTATTCTAAAGTTTTTCAGATCCATTCCTAATCCCACATTTACTTAACTATTAAAGTCATTAGAAGAACATTAATCTTTGGCTTTCTTTTGTGAAACTTAAAATGAGAAATACTTTTTATTCCCTAATCAAATATACTCACTTGTATTAATTGAATTTGAGATTATATACCTTACTATTTCCTCTCTTTCCAGTTTTTAAGCAGTAGAGATCAGCTACTCGTAGAGAGAAAAAAGTGGGCAAACAATTTTGTGATCATATTTAAAACAACAGTGCATATTTATTTCTGTATATTTTACTGGGTCCAGTGGTAACTTCAGTCCTTTCTAGCCCTAATTTCCTCATTTCTTGATTTAACATCTTTTATTCCTTGTTCTGTCAGTTGTTTTCAGAGTTTAATTTGTCTATGGTGGCTGAATGGTGTAAGTAAAACCTTTGCGTATCAGAGAATGCATCTCACCCATGAGGAATTTAAGAGGAAACAGATGTTTTGGGCACAGACCGTTTTCTTTCAGAGTTCAATCCATGTTGCTTCATGTCCTCTTGTTGCTTTTACTGTGGTGTTGGCAAAGTCTAATGCCAGCCCAGCGGGGCGTCCTTTAGTGGCAGCCTGCCTGCCTTTTATCAGGGTTTCTGTAGAATAACCTTTGTGTCTTTACACATATATATGAAATTTAAAATTCTCCTGTATATGTCTAGATATGGTTTTCTTTTCACTGAGTTTACCTATAATGCTATAGTCTCTCATCGTTTTTAGGCCAAATTTTTCTCCACACCAGGTCAATTTTTTCTTCGAGTATTTTTTAAGTTTTGTTTATATTCTTTTCAAAATACTATTAAATGACATTGGATCCTCTGCACTTCTGTCCCTTATGTCTCTCATCTTTCATCATTTTCAGTTCCTCATTATTTCCTCTGAGTACCTGCGAAATTACTTAAATATGTATTCTAAATGGTTACATTTTCTGTGTCTCCCCTGAGATTCTTCCTCTTAGTGATCATATCACACCTCCTTGCAAGCTTTCAAATTATCTCTGGGTCTCAGTTTTTTCACCTACAAAAGAAGATGATTGGATTAGGTGATTTCTCTTTTTCTTTTCAATTACAATATCTATGATATTGTTTACTCTGAGAGACACTTATCAACATAATTCTCTTAAGCTCTATAGCATACTGCCTGGACAGAACGTATTCCAGTTGCAGCTAATTTACCCATATCTACCTCCCTGTTTAGTAAAATGTGAATATCTTAAGTTCAGGGTCTATATTCCAAATATAAAACCACAACTATAAAACTATTGCTAGTAAAAGGAACTGGGTTGGAATAACTTTTTTCCTACAGATACCAAGATTCAAGATTAACAATCCTTTCGTTATCTGCTAGGCAATTCCGTAACTAACTTGCTGTGATTTCCTGGAGTTAGTTAAGTTGTTGAAGAATTTGTCCTAGCTAATCTGAATGCATGGAAAACTCAGTAAGGTGAATTAAAATGGATTATCTTTCCCAAGAGATAATATGCCTAAGCCAAGGAAATTTGTCACTCTATACAGTTTTTTTCTTATAGCTAAATTAAGCTTTAATATATCGTTCTTTTGGAGATTCCATTTTTTAAATTTTTAGATAAACCCCATTCTTAAAAGATGATGGTTAAAGTCTAAGGAGTTAGCGTAGCCAGAGCCAGTCTGCCTTTTGTGAAATGTGATAATGCTGATAGCACAACTTACAGCCGTGCGTCGAATAACAACATTTCGGTCAGCAAAGGACCACATATAAGATGGTAGTCACATAAGATTATAATGGAGCTGAAAAGTTCCTATCACCAAGTGACATCATAGCCATTGTAATGCCATAGCACAATGCATTATTCACATGTGGTGATGCTGGTGTAAACAGCCCTACTATGCTGCCAGTCATATAAAAGTATAGCATGTACAATTGTATACAATACTTGAAAATGATAATAAATGACTATGTTACTGGTTTATGCATTTACTATACTATACTTTTTATCATTTAGAGTGTACTTTTTCTACTTATTAAAAAAAAGTTTGCTGTAAAACAGTAAGATGTGTTATGCTAGCAGCAGCCTATACATCTTTTGTTTACTGCATCTCGTGATTGCATCATTTCTATTGTGCTTAATTTAATCTCATGTGGTTTTTGTATAGTAACATATTGTACAGGCTTGTAGCATAGGAGCAATAGGCTATACCACATATGTAGGTGTGTAGTGGGCTAGACCATCCAGGTTTGTGTAAATAACTCTATGATGTTCTCACAGCAATGGAATTGTCTAGCGATGCATTTCTGAGAATGTATCCTAATGTTAAGTGGTGTGTGACTATTTTCAGAAGCTACTTTCAGTGCAGACAATAAGATTGGTGCAAAATTGTAATGTTCATGTTTTTGGAAATAGACTATTGTGCAAGACAATAATAACAATCATCCTTATATGTTATATTTTCATATCATTTAGCCACTTACAGAATGTTTTCACATGCATTATCTTACTTAATACACAGAGAAAGCAGCCCTGTGACTTAAGTTTTATATCCTTATTTTACAAATTAAAAAAATGAATCTGAACAAATTGTGTCTTCTCATCATGGCACAGCTAGTAAGTGGCTAATTTTAAACTAAATATCTTTTAACTACTCGTCTGATACTCTTTCTCCTACTGGCAGATACATATGTAGAACTGAAGTGGTATTTGAAGATTTCAGGTCAGAAAGAGAAATTTATACTAAACTACACACAAACCAAACATCTAGATAATCAGCTGATAAGGAGAATATAAAGAAAAGGTTTCTCACTTGAGACAGAGGCGATACAAAAGGATCTCCAGGATTCCTTTCAAACTATAAAATTTTGATTTCCGGTTCCAAACTACACACACAGAGACTCTTAAAGACACTTGTAGTTGTTACTCATTTGTTATAGAAAATAAAGAAGAAATAGGCTACCTGAATGTCCACTTTGGTATGTAGAGCTGTTAAAGTATTCCATATAAAACTTGAGCTATCAATAATAAACTAAAAATCATGCTAAGTGAAATAAGTCAGACAGAGATAGACAAATACAGTATGATTTTACTTATATGTAGAATTTAAATAAAAACAACAAATGAATAAACAAAACAAACCCATAGGTATAAACAATAAGTTGGTGGTTGCCAAAGAGGAGGGAGGTGGGGGGATGGGTGAGATTAAAAAATAAAATAAAAAGAGACTTACAAATCAAAAATCTGAAATAAGTTATGATATTATGAAAATATTAAATTAGGTATGATGATTGTAATTATCCCTTTGTCTCGATTATTATCATTTTGATGATATAATAAATACAGCATCATACTCCAATTTCGATTATAATTCGGTGTCCTCATGTGTCAGATTTAATATTTATTTGCCTGTCTTTATGTGGAGCCAGATGGAAGAGGTGTATTACCCATCATAAGAACTAGATGTTATTACTGAATTTTCCAAATTCCTTAGTGATCACAGTGGGTGCAGTTGATGATGGCTTAGAATTGCATTAGAAATGCCAGAGCAATAATGCAAAATAAATAATGTAGTACCATGTACCTGCAAATCATTATGCTGATTGCGAAAATTGACACAACACCATTGACCTCAATTATAATAATACATGCTGCAGAAGTTTCAAGTATGAATGGAGAACAAATAATTCTGCGTGTACTAAATGGATTTTAATCTTGGAGGCCTTATATGGAATGTTGTAAGCATCAATTATGTAGTAAATAGAAAATTAATTTTTAAAGATATAGCAATTTCATTCCAAGCTATATGCCCAACAGAAATGTGTGTATAAGTTCACTAAAAGACATGTACCAGAATGTTTGGAGCAGTTCCATTAATAATAGTTCAAAGCTGAATCTACCCAAATGCCCATCAATAGTGAGGGGGTAAATTGTGGCATACTCACACAATGGACGCTATACAGCAAGGAGAACAAACAGACTCCACGTACAACAACATGCATGCAGCTCCCAAACCTAGTGCTGACTGGTATCTTTGAGCCAAACACAAATACTAGAGGCTGAATGATTGCATTAATGTAAGGCACAAGAGGCAAAATTTACTGTATAAAAATCCAGGGCTATGATTACCCTTGGGGAGAGTGGAAGAGAGGGAATGGAGGGGCTTCTGGGGTAATGTTCTGTTTCTTGATCCGGTGCTTGTGACAGGAGTGTGTTCAGTTTATTACATGAACTTAAAATCTGTGCATTCTGGTGCTTGCTTCGGCAGCATGTATACTAAAATCTGTGCATTCTGTATATAAGGTGTCTTGGTATAGAACTAACCCCTGGTTGTTTGCAGAATGTAAAAGAATTTAGGAGACTCTACAAGAGTATCCAGAGAAAAGATTTATTGAAAGTCTAAAAGGGAGAGATAGAGTTCTGTTTGGAACTGGCAGAAGTTTTGCAAGGGCAATCTGACAGGGAGAGCTGTGGAAACGGGTAAGAGAGAGATACTGGCAGAAGTTTGTCAGAGTAGTCTGATGGGGGACAGCTGCAGAGACAGGGGTGAGAGAGATGCTGGCAAAATGGAGTTTAGCCAGGGCAGAGTCCAATGAGGGACAGCTGCACTGATGAGAAGGAGTGCTGGGGTTTTATAATTTTCCATGCAGGATGTAGGGTACTTGTCAGCTTGCAGAGGGGACAGCCGGTATGATTGTCTTCTTCTGGGAATTGTCCTGTTCCCATCTATGGTAGATGTCAGCTTGCAGGGGGTTGCTTTTGTGATCGGGAACCATTCTGTTCTCACCTATGATGGATGTAAGGTGCTTGTCAGCTTGCAGGTGCAGTACAAGCCAGGGGAGTTAGAGCCAAGGGGTTAGTGTTTAAGCTCACTCCTGTTAGCCCACTAGCTTGTTCCTGTTAACCATTTGTCTGTCCCATCCTGCCAGCTCACAAACCCACTCCTGCTAACTGCTTACTTGTCTCATCAAGATCTACTTCAATTAAAAAAAAACACAAAAAAGCTTGCAGAAAATTACAAGAATATTGACATAGACTTCCTAGCTAACATTACTCACAAGTTTCTACCAGTTGACCCTCTACATTTGATAGACCTAGTGACAATCTGACATGACACCAAACTAGAAGGAAGCCCTCCAGTCTCTTGTACGTCTCCATAGAAATCTATTTCCAGGGAAACAATCACATTCAGAACAACGGCTGCAATGGACCACACCCAGGCCCTTGGGCATCTTGACCACCTCAGGGGACAGCTGACCAGCTTCCAAGGTTACCCTGTGCTCCATATCATAAGATGAGTCCATAGTACTCATCTTAGGTTTTAATCTGCTTTGCATGTGTCTACTGTGGATTAAAAGTGAACAAACAGAACAGAGTGAAATGACATTTCCCTGAGTTAGGAATTAGGAGCCCTTTTCAGGCTGTTTTGGAGTACATAACCTAGCTATTGGCCTAGTTTTGCTTCTTTATGCTTAGCTTTGGGTGATGGAGAGAAATGACTTTTCCTTCTATGAGACAGCAGGTCTTACAGTGAGACATCTCAGGATAATGAAAGCTGACCTTAAATTCCTTCTAAGAAAATTTATATTTCATGAAAAAACATGGTTTTATCTTGGAATTAAGCCTAGGGACACATGTACTCATGTACCTCCCATACATATGAAAGAGGCGTGGGATCTTCTGTCAAATGGTATTTGGCGAGGTTTCTGTGCTGTTTAAACTAGATAATAAAATCTTAGGAAGAATAATATAGCATGTACCACTATTTTGAGTATTTCCTGAACAGTGGTTCCCCACGTATACAAGCCTGACATCCTGCCTCTTTCTCTCATCCCTGCCACCCACACATTTATCTAAAAAGTTTTTGCTGGTAATTCACAAATGCATACACAAAAACATCTTTAAAAGAAGCTAAGAGTCATGTTTTGTTGCGCAGCAAACTGATGTTATACCCTGAGCACAAGGACATAAGTGAGACTGCACGTGCCGTTTATGTGCCACCTGCGTGTGGTCAGCCATTTTCGTGGCACTGCAATTTCAGCAGTCATGATTCCTTTTGACAGTATCTCCAAACAGGTCCTTATTTTTGTTCACAGATATAAGTTCTAACTATCCCTAGCTATCATATTTCTAAAAAAAATTAAGCTAGCAGATGATGGCAAGAACGAAACCAGTGTTCTCCCTTTCATTTTCTGTGACTTCATATAATTAATATTGTTAGTAGCTGGTGGAAATTCCATGATAGACTGGCTGTCTGCCACTCCAGTAGAGGTATAGATCCTTGGAAAGGAGGCTCTTTGAAGGATGCTGTTCTGGTAAGAAAACAAACTGTGCCAGATTCATTAGGAAGTATTGGATATAAATTTAAATATGTAACTGTACCTTGAGATGAACATTTGTGCCAAATAATCAAAGTCCTACTCTTCTGTAATCCAGAAAAACAAATGGCAAGCTCCTAAAAGAACCAAGCACTTTATGTTCATTTAATCAATTAGTTCTGGTGTTACTTAACAGTATTTAAAAATAAGGCCACATGAGTGACCAGTGAAATTTTTGTGTATCCTAAGGATTTCTTCTCAATGGAATATCTAGGAACATCAAAAACACTGTAGAAATTTATGATATAAGAGTATTTAAAATTTGCATTTACATCTTCAATAAAAAATTGTTTATGTCTTTAACAAAAATATACCGTGTTTCCCTGAAAATAAGACCTAGTCGGACAATTAGCTCTAATGCGTCTTTTAGAGCAAAAATTACTATAAGACCCTGATATTACATTATATTATGTTATATTATATTAGACCCTGTCTTATATTATAGTAAATTAGGACTGGGTCTTATATTAATTTTTGCTCCAAAAGACGCATTAGAGCTGATTGTCCGGCTAGGTCTATTTTCGGGGAAACACAGTATCACCTGGAATGGCTTATGTTTCTTCCTTTTCTCATATAATTTTCATCCTTTCATTGAACAAGCATTTATTGAATGCCCTTTATATGCCCAGGATTGTGTTAGGTATAAGATCTGTTCTTGTTTCTAGAAGCTCAGTCTAGGGATGGAGATGAATGATACTTATAATGTTAATTAAATGGTATGAGAACGGTATGTTTGGGAAGCTATGTATGAGTGGTCACACGAGGGTCCCTTGATCCAGTCTAAGAGTTCAAGAAGTTTCCTTGAAAAGGTGATACCATCCCTGAGTCCTGAAGGATGAGTAAGATTTCACCAAGCAATGGGAAAGAAGGGATCTAGCATCAAGAGGGCGTACCTAGGACACAGCACAAGTGCACACGTGTGCATGCGTCTGTATTAGTGAGCTTGCACTTAATTTCAAATACCTGGAGTTTGGAGTGGGTGGTGATAATGGGGGTGACAGATGAGGCTTATGAAGTGAACAGTGCCTCTTTCTTTGTAGCCCTAATCCTTCCCAACCTTTCCTGGCATGGGCCTTCATAGCCTCTCAGATAGGAGACTAAGAGTACAGCTGCATCGTCTTGTGTTCAGGTCTGAGCCTGTGCAGCCAGTGGTTGTCTTTTTCTTGGTGCCTTTGCTGGTGCTGACTGGTCCCCTTTCCAAGCACATTTGATATAGTAAATGTATAGATTTATAGGTGTGTGTGTGTGTGTGTGTGTGTGTGTGTGTGTGTGTGTAGTCACAGGATGTGGAGTACAGCGTAGGGAATAGAGTCAGTGGAATTGTAACTGCTATATACGATGTCAGAAGGACAGCAGATTGGGGGAGAGTGGTTATTACTATGTGAGGGGTGTAAATATCTAACTATTACATTGTCTTGTACACCTGAAACTAGAAAAAAAAAAAAAGAGCTGGATTTTCCTTCTCGTGTTACTAATACAGAGTACATAGAGTATTAGACATTCTTTCTGTGAGTTTGCTCAGCAATCTCCAGCTAATGCAGGATGTGGACACCAAGAATACATCTTTTCTAACAATGCCGTGTGGTTTCATTGCCAGTAATCTATTGACAAATTTTTTTAAGACACTAGTTAATTGGGTTTCTGTTGTGTGCCAAGATTTTGACATATGACATATGATGCTGTGTGTAATTATCACAACAAATGTTTTACAATAGATATTATCTCCATTTTATACATGAGGAACTGGTTGGGAGCATTAGACATCTTACTAGTTACCAATCAGTGGCAGAGCCAGAGTTTGAATATATGTTGTGTGAGCTCATCATTACGCTAAGTACTGTCTCCCTCCCCTGCTGCTAAACTGAGGATGCCTATGGCTCCTGGAGAAATTCTCCACTCAGGTGGTGTGTCCCCCCACTGCCCTTCACCCCCGGACATTCTGCAATCAGGCCCTGCAGCCCCTGCTCGGGCTCAGCGCTCTCTGGGAACTCTGTAGCTATTTCATATAATTTCCATGTTTCTTCCCTTCCCTGCCCCACCTCTTTTGCTCTCTTCTCCATAGCCCCTCCTTTATGGAAAAAATAGTAACGATTTGGGCATAACGCCTTCTCTCCCACCCAACAGAGGAGTGCTTCTCCTGCTTACTGCCCGTCTCTGAACCCATCCCACCCTTTGTTACCTGTCCATCTATAAATCATCTTTTTCTTTCTAATGGCATCTTCCCCATAAGACCTAAACAAACTTTTAGTGTATGAGTATTTATGTAAAGGAAAACTATACAGCAGACAAAATGAACAAACTGCAACCGGACTCAACAACGTGCATTAATCTCACAAACATCATGTTAAGTGAGGAAGCGATGCCAGAACAATGCAAAAAGCATAATGCAAATTATGTAGAGTTCTGCAACTGGCAAAACCAAGCACTATTTTATAGGGGCACATGCACAGCTAGTAGAACTATAAATAGATGTGGGAAGGTGGGATGGGTGAGGGCACACAGGATTTTTGCAATGCTGGCAGTGTTCTTTTTCTTGACTGATGGTGGATATGCAGGCATTTGCTTTATAATTGTGTTTTAAACAGAATACATGTGTATTTTGCCCTTCTATTTTTTTTAAAATGTGGGATATATCCAACAACAAAAAAAGAATAATACAAATTTAAACATACAAATCTCTTATATTAAAAAAATTTTTTTTTAACTCAAGTCCCTCTATAACTTTTTCCATGTTTCCGCTCTGCCCTTCACCTGCAGACACCCTGAGGAGTGGTTTTCCCCATGCCCTTTACCCCCAAACACTCTGAGGGGTGATGTGCCCCCACCAGCCCCTCCAGCACTACTTGGTGCCCTGTCATGTGGCTCCTGGCCACCGCACCCACTGACACTGCTCTCCTACATCACCTGCTGCTCCCTTGTTGCCTGACCCTGTGGTCATTTCTAAATTCTCACAGGCACAGCTTTTCTGCAGCACTATCTGTGTCTGTTCCTCTCCCATTTCACGGCTCTGTTAGTTGTTACTGACCTCTCTCTGCCTGGTTTCCATGACATTACCTCCTCTAATTATTCTCTTTCTCCTTAGTTTTTCTTGTCGGCTTCTTAGTTGACTTACTCCTAAAACACTCTTCCTCAAGGTCCTTCCCTGGACTTCTACTCTCCTCACCCCGCTTCAGAGGCTCTTAACACTGGCTTTGGATAAAATCACCAGGGAAACTTTGTACAAATACTGTTGCCTGGGCCCCACCTCCAGAGAATTTGATTTACCGAAATAGGTGGAACCCAGGTGCCATGTTGCTTTAAAGTCCCCCAAGGGGTTCTAACGTGCATGGGGGATGCAAACCACTTCTCGCTTGCTTATTCAGCAAACTCTCCTTCATTTTATGGCTTAATATTTTACCACAACTGCAACAACATCTAAATGTTCATGGCTTCCTATAGATACCTCCAGCCTAAGTCACTCCTGAGCAGAGACCCGAATATCCAACTGCTCGATGAGCATCAACTTTTGTATGCTTGCTGGGCTTCTCAGTCATTTTGTATTCAAAGCAAAATTTTAGTGAGTGATGTGATCATTGATCAAGTTATCCAACTTACGAAGTGAATTTGATTTTCTATTTTTTAAGTTTATTGGGGTGACAATGGTTAGTAAAGTTACATAGGTTTCAAGTATATAATTCTGTAAAACATCATCTGTATAGCACATTGTGTGCCCACCACCCAGAGTCAGTTCTTCCATCACCATATATTTGACCCCTTTGACTCTCTTGTACCACCCTCCTCCCTGGTAACGACTAAAGTGTTGTCTGTGTCTATGAGTTTTTGTTTTTTGATTTGTTTGTCTTGTTCCCTTGTTGCTTTCAGTTTATATCCCATATATCAGTGAAATCACATGCTTCTCTACTTTTTCTGTCCGACTTATTTCCCTTAGCATGATAATCTCAAGATCCATCCATGTTGTCACAAATGGCACTATTTCATCTTTTCTTATGGCCGAATAGTATTCCATGGACTATAGGTATTACAGAGGTGATGTAAATGTATTCCAGATAGCAGGATCTTTCATACTTTGCTCAACTATACATTGGAGCAATTTAAAACACGTTGTTTCACAATTTACTTTTATCCAGTCTTTAAATATCCAGTTTTTGAAAAAATAGTTAAGATATAAACTCAAGTTGTCTTGGAGCTGTGCATTATTAGTAGGACATTAAGAGGAAACCAAGCAGGAGTGGAGCGCTGGAAGGCAATGATTTAGTGCTCTTGAAACAAATGAATCATGAATATATTTGAGAGATCCTTTTCTATTCCTATTGTCTATACTTACTAAATAAAGAAAAATAAGAATTAGAGGACTCCAAGGAACCTACCAGAACCACTTTCAAATACTTATTTGTAATTCTTTCAGCATTTTGGAAGTGAATATCCCTTGTTATTCATTTGCTTTTTGTTCCGCTCACATCCTGCCAGTCACATAGTTTCACTTTAAGCACAACAAAACTTTATTGGTTTTTGTGGTTGTACAATATAGCTTTTTGAACTCTTTTGATTATGCTTTCTTTTTTGGGGTCTTTGTTCTCTTCTCATACAGTTTCTGAAAACAAAGAAAGCAATTCCCATTTCCATGTATGAATGTTAGCCTTTAATACTAATCACATAATACTAAGACATGAATAAAACAGGAGAGAGTATTTTTTATTTCTCCAAGACTCCTGTCCATATCCTTTGTTTTGTTATCAGTATATCCAGTTCTGAACAGTATTTCCTCATAATTTTATCTTTCCTGAAATTGCTTTTTAGGAAACATTGAGTGAAAGATGCAGTAAGCAAACAAATTGAATTAAGTATGAAAGACAGATGATTTGGGCTCTGCTCTTCTGATGAGCTAGGGAGTTAACCAAGCACAGTTCATTAGCATTAATGGAAAAACTCATCCCTTACCATGTGCCTTCTCAGATATCGTAGAGGCAATTTCTTCCCCTAATTTGCTGCATAACTTGATTACTTCTAAATGTACTAAAATCTAAAAAGGACCTATTTTATCAATCATGCATGTTAAAGATTACTTATTATTATTTAAATTTGAATTCCATTGAGAAGAGACTTTCGAAAAACCATTGTTTTTCCATAAATACATTATGATGTTCTAGACACTATATTCTTAAGTTTTCAAATAATGAGAGTACATTCCATCCATACTTAAAATATAACTTACATTTTATTGTATTTTAAGTGCTACTTAAGGTTCAGAAAAAAAATGTTTTTCTCGATTTGATTCACAAATCTATGTGGAGTAGAGATTTCGAAATATGGACAGTCCTTGCGTACGTGGAGATGAGTTATTCCTCAGCCCTCTCTACACAGACAAAGCTGAGACAGATGATGTAAGCAGGGAGAGGCTTCTGCGCAACCAAAGAATGTGCGCACCATATGTGTACTTTACTTACGGGCTCTAGAATGGGATGCACTCGGTCTAAACTCTTCAGGAGACATGATTATTTCTAGTCCAGTAAATGCTAAGTTTCCAAAGCAGAAAAAGGGAGAAGGACTTTCACTGGGAAATACACCAACTAGAGAGAAAAGAGAGGATCCTCAGTTATCAAAGATTAGAATCAGTTTCATTTTACAAACGGGTTTAAAAGTTTTTATTATTATTTTAGAGACAAAAACAGGACTGTTTTTACAGTGACATGAGGCTACATACTAGTGATGATGTGTGTATATGGCTGTGTGTACGCATGCAGTAGTCAGAAAGTTTGGGTTGTAACATTGTTAAGCAAATGGACATCTCTACCAGTTAACTGTCAATTTTTCCCTAATGAAAAATGTGTTCAGGAACTCAGGAGAAAAGGAATGATGCTCATCAGTTCAAACACTAGAGAAATAGAATTAGATGACCCTTGCAGCAGTCTGTTTCTTATCTCCTGTATCTCTCTCCTTTGCATTTTCAGCTTCCTCTTACAGATTCTCCTTTTCTAGTGACAAAGAAAGGCCAGCTGTCCTGAACCTCAATTTGCAAGAGATTCTGTGGCCTGTAGTGAGGCTCTTACTCCAGCAGCTTTGCTATACATAAAGCTGGCTCCAGGGGCTAGCGTGCTTTGAAACATTAATACATTATTTTTTTAATCCTGGTTCACTTTAAAAAAATAAAAAAAAATAAAAATATATATATATTTATATATATATATATATATATATATATATATATATATATATATATATATATATATATATATATAGCAGCTTTATTGAGATAGAATTCACATACCATGCAGTTCACCCATTTGAGGTATAAAATACTGTGGTTTTCAGTGAATGCAGACTTGCGCAACCATCATCACCACAATCAATTTCAGAGCATTTTCAAAAAGAAACCTTTGCCATCTACATTTTCACCTCCTTTTAACTCCTTGTTTAGAGTGTTCTTCATCTCTTTTTTCTTTTTTATTTCTGCAGCTTCATCTTTTCTTATTCCCTTTTCCTAACCCGCCTCTCCCTGCTTGCTGGTCTCCTTAGTTTCTCTTTCTTTTCGCTGCATATGGCAAACCTAACTTTTGGTCCGGCTATTGTCCATTGCCAGGGAGGGAGAGGAGGAAGGTAGAAAGAGGATGTGAGGACAGTAGGGAAGGAGTGAAAGGCAGAAAGAGGAGCCATTAACCCAGAAGTGTGAGAACAGCTGGAGATGGACGTGAACACAGAAAATTGGAAAATAAGAATGCATCATTTCAGCCCTGTCCTCTTCGTCTGTTGACACAGTATTCCATCCCATCATTCCTCTGTAGTTCTTTACTGCAACAGCATTGCATTTATTCCATTCCTGTGTTTTTGTTGTTCTCCAAAATAGTAACCAGACAGACTAGTGATGCAAGTCTCTTGCTGTCATTGACTATAGTCGTAGTTCTCCCTCTCTTCCTCTCCCTTCCTCAGTCTCTCTCTCTCTTTCACACACACACACACACACACACACACACACACACACACGAGAGAGAGAGAGAGAGAGAGAGAGAGAGAGAGAGAGAGAGAGAGAGAGGCAGATGCAAAAGCAGCCCACAGTGTGTGTATAAAAGCTGACTCATGTGAATGTGCTGATACGACATTTCAGAAATAATGTTTAACTGCAGTGCTTATTTGCTCTATCACCAGAAGATTAAATTTTGAAACTTGAAAGGCATAAACGGGATTAGAGTTTTCCCAATGAAAGCAGAGACATTCCTTCTGAGCCTGCAAAGGACTTAGTGAATACTGAGCAGTTATACTTCACCACATTAATTTCAAATCATCTCTTCCGACTGGTAGTAAATATTCATAAGACATGTTCTTGACTCTGCAGCCCAATGCCTAGCAGGTCACCCCTCCATTCACTGTGCAAGTCCACTGAGGACTTGTGCCAGATACAGAATTCTGTTAGGGATGGTGCCCATGGGGTGACAGGGGACTCAGTACCTGGAAAGCATACTGGCCCTCTGCTTTTCTTCTCTTTTCTTTCATGGAAAAGAATGTATTAGAAAGAAACCACACGAAAGTATGACAAAGGAATGAAACTCTCATTTTAAAGAAAATGGACAGGAAATGTCAGGAAAACTGTAGTTGTTAGAGACCTTCTGTGTGTTGAGACCCACTGGCCTGGGTGTTCCTGGGTCTCCCGTGAAAGTATGCGCCACAGTTTCTGTGTCTGTGCGTTGGTCAGCCAGGGAATCCACACTGTCCAACAGATTATCCAGAGGATTTTGACTCAATACAGGCTGTGGAATAATGTTTATTAATCATTCAGAAAAGACCTACAGAGAGAAGAGTGCACCCCAGAGAGTAAAGCCAGGCAGAGGGGGGTTCGAGCCAGCACAGGGCAGGTCAGCCTGGAGAGCAGCTGTATTGTCCACAGGGCTGTCATTGGTGCTGAAGATTTTGGAATTAATTATCCTAGAAATGAGAAATGCAAGCCTCATGGCAATGATTATGACAGTGACTAAATCCGTCCACATACTGGACACACTTGCATAAGGCCTGCAAATGTGGTATGAAAAATAAAACCTCAAGGAAATAGAGACAAATGTTGATGGTTTGCAGTGGGAGTAGACAGGCTACTAACATTTTTCTTTTACTAACATTCTATGGTAGAAATTTTATAATTTGTAAACTATATATTACAATTTTTCTCAAAATGTAAACTTCAGTATATAGCTTGAAAGCTAAAATGAGGACAAATGAAACCTGCTGAGGTCCTAAGGTAGTAAAATTCCCAATAATTGACATGGCCTAACCAGAGAAGTAAACCTTGCAGAAGTTTGGGTAGAAAGCGTGGAGCTGAAATTGAAGTTTGTAAAAAAAATCAGAATACTTTTATAAGGATTTCACTGTCAAACTGGTAAAGTTTAATGAGTCAATACAGATGTGAACAATTTTTAAATCTAAGCAAGTGAACAGGCAGAGTACTTTGAAGTCCCAAAGAAACTGTTACAAACAAAAAACCACTTCCTGGGTAGAGTCATGGGTTAACTTTGGATTTTGTGTCAAGTGTCACTTTAAAAAGTGGCCGCTGGGCTGAAAGAGACTGACCATTGATCAGAGAGAAGCTAGTGTATTTCTATTGAGGAGGAGATTTCATGCTGTAGACTACAAAGAAATCCTGATTTACCGCCACTAAATTTCCGTCCTACAAAACATCCCTTCCTTCAAGTCTCTCCAAATACACATCTGCACTGACAGACTCAGAGTGCCTTGAAAGCCTTCAGATGCTATCAAAAAAGGAGTAGGGGTGTGTTCCACAGTGAAACAGCCTGCACTGCTGTGCCTCCCATGTTGTAAAAAAGCACATGTGCCCAGAGACTGACTCACCTTCAGTTAGTTCTCAAAGGTGGACTCCTAATCATTACTCTAGCTGTGAAATCCAGTTCTGTAAATCACACCAAAAACAAGTTATGGATCTGAAAACTGGACCTAGTTTCAGCTTACTTAGATTGCAAAACTAACACATCTAGAGAGCTTAAAATGCCAGCTTATCTAGACAGATTTGCCAACAAAAACATACAACTGGAACAGTTCTTTTGAAAGTATTTTTGTATAAGCAAGATTTTTTTTTTCAATTGTAATTGACATAATTAAAGACAAAACAAACTTTTCCTACCGTTTTGTGCCCCGCTGTCCCACCTCCTCCCTGGAGTTTTCTCCCCTGGCCATACCAGCGATGTCTTTCTTGTCTGAAAAGAGCTCTTTAGCACCAAAGCACACGTCCCTGTGCCCCTGTAACCTGTTATGAAATGTGTCCCCAGCCTGTTACAGCTGAAGGCCAGAGACAGCGTGCCGCTCCTGTTGTATCTGTCACAGGCAGTGGCAGCGCAGGAGAGCTGAGGGTCTGCCTGTAACTGCAAAAGCCCAGGAATGGGGGGTGAGTGATGTGGAGGGTGGGAAGCCCATCACACCATGTCCTTCCCTTTGTCATGTCGTGAGATTATTTGGGGGGCTCAGTACTTAATCCAGTGACTCAAAATAATTCATCTCACGGGCAAAGTAAGCTAGGTGAAGCAGGCTGTCTAGGCAAAACCTTTGGAGATTTCCAGGCAACATGCACAGGTGCATAGAATGTGAGCCGCAGGCTGTCTGTGTGCAGGCTGAGATGCAGAGAATGCATCCATCCTCAGCTTCAGTCACGGATCTGCTGGTGGCACCCCGAAAGTCATCCTCCTGTTCGATGTCTCAGTCTGAGTGGTGTCTGTCCCTGCTCACCGCAGAACGAGGCCAGAATCATACTCAAAGTCCTGCAGTTTAAAATGTTAGAAACAAAGTATATGGCACTGTGGTTGGGTATCTTACCCCTTAAATCAACAACTCTACCTTACCTATCTTTATCACCACACTCACAAATTTGTATTTCAGCGTTTCTCATAATAGCTCCTGAATTTAGTAAATCTCCAAATCACTGATTATTTTCTACAGTATGCATCAGAACCAACTTCTTCTCCTGTCCCTGTTGCTCTTATCCAGACCCTCATGCCTGCTGTCCAGATCCTACCCCTGCCATCCCTCAGGCTGGTCGTCTGGGCCAGAGCTGCTTGGATGACCTTCTAGACCTTCATCTATTGCATCTCTGATCAGGGGAAACTCTTAGCCAGACAATCAGATCCCCCTACCTGATTTTTCTCGTCCTGTGATCTGGCATCTCTGTCCTCACCCTTGGGACTGATTGAGGCCAGTCCTATTTCAAGAACCTGCCCCTGTGATCTGCTGGGTCCTAAATTAAGAAACAACAGCAGCAACAACAAAAACAATTTTATGAAAACATTCTTTTCCCAGATTTTATTTATTTAATGAGATACTACATACTCGTAGAATGTGCTATGCACTTATAATGCCTGGTTACATATTAAATGTTTAATAAGTATGTATATTCCTATTGTTAAAATTATATCATTAGTAAATATATACATAATAACAATAAACCACAATGTACTCGTACGTTGCTTTTACCTGTTAGATTTTTAATTTGTTTGGTTTTGATCCTTGAGGTTGAAGACCATTGAGTAGGATTTTCACCGAACCATCCTTTGGGTTCTCATCATGCCTAGTACAGTGATGTGCATACAGTGACATTCTGTAAATACTTGTGGGTGGAATGAAATGGCCACAGCTTTTGTCTCCTACTCTTGGCCTCCACGAAAACATACTTGGGAAGCTGTGTGAGGTAGAATGGTGTGTTGGCCGTGTCGATGCAACCTTAGTGTGTGTTTGTATGTGGGTATGAAATATTAAAATTCTCATTTTAAAACATTCAGGATGGAGCCTTAAAATCTTTCTGGCAGAAAGTCAAGACTATTTCTTCTCTCTTTTCTTCTCCTTTCTTACTGTTTTATAAATCACAGCTTGTCCCAGTAAAAAATTATCCAGATGGCCAGTTCCTCACGTTACATTTCATTCCATGCAGAGAATGCTCCTTTGTTTCCAAAGAATCCCTTCTTCACCACATATTCTGTTCTGTGGCAACTCAGTAAATTTCAGAATAAAATTGAAAAACACTAAACAGCTTAAATTCTCTCAAACTATTCTAAATTCCATATTTGTTCTGTCTATATAATCAACAATGCCAAAGAGGTCATATAAATATACTAATATCATCAATATCCTTTTGGTAAAAGCACCTAGTATGTGCAAGGCATTATGCCAGGTGTTTCATCATTTTTATTTTTTCTACTGTATTCAGAGAAAAGTCTAGTCCCAGAGGCAGTTTTGCAGAGTAGTTAAAAGCCTAGACCCCAGCGTCAAGCTAGCTGGGTTTCCATCCCATCTCTACAACTTCTTAGCCATGTGGCCTTGGTTGACTTATTTAACCTCTCTGTGCCTCAGTCTCTTCATCTGTAAAATGCAAATCATAATAATACCTATTTCATAAAGACATTGTGAGACTTGAATAATTTAAAATAAAAACAGCTTAAATCAAGGTATTCAGCAGAGTAAAACTAAAAAACTAGAAGTATATAACCTATTAGACCAATCAAATTGTGTTTTGATGGCATTCTTCTTTAATTTTGAAAATAATTTTGTTAGATACATTTAGTAGGAATAAAAACATTCATTATGTATTTTAGATTAGCCTGGTCATCTTTTATAAAATATTTTACGTGTTGACTCTCAATAGCAATTAGTTAAAACAAATTACTTGAACAATATTTTAGAATAGTTTATGGTAGAAAAAGTAGTACTGATTATATTTTCTTGAAAGATGTAGACATTTATTTTCATCCTCATTTAGTGATGCCCCCAGTTTTTAATATCTCAGGATTGTTTATTTAAATAAATAAAAAACTTTTTAAACAGCTCCATTCAAGATATAATAAAAAATTCCTAGTGTTGATTCTTATTTCTAATTAGGACAATATTGCTTTATACACTACAGTACACATTTGTTTTTGGTGTTTTAACTAATTTAGAGGGAAGATATTTGGCAATCACTTTTTTAATAGGAGGCCTGCCTATAAATATTTAAACCTGCAGATGAGTTTTTACTTGCTGACTGTGGAATGATAAAAGTCCACCTCTTAAGTACAGATGCAAAATGTATGCTTTTGTAGTATTCCAAAAGATTCCCTAGCCCATTGCTTGGGGAAGGGCACAGTAGGACTTCTGTAAATCCTCTTTTGTCTATTAGTGTTTGGGACTACTTAGCTCAAGTAGTTGAAGGATGCTTGATTCTCTGACATGGGCTGGTTTGGTTTTCCTTTTTCCATCACACTGTACTCCTAATCTTAGCTCATAGGTTTGTCAAGTCGACTGTGAATTTATCACTTTGAGAAAGAGCATCCCAAAACAACACCTAAATGCCCTGTTGACACTGAATCAATATTAGCATTTAACACAAGGTTAGATGTTTGTGGGTATATATAAATATATACATCTCTAAATATATCTTCATGCATATCCAGATAAATTTTTGCATTTTCATTTAAATTAAGTATATTGAATTCAAAGCCATACAAAAGATGGATTTATTTCATTATAATCCATAGACAAAATGTTTACCTTTAATTTATGGATAATTTTTTTTTTAAATTGTGCTTGGAGTATTTTTGACTTGAATTATACTTCTGGTGCCCTTTGGATAATTGTACTGAAAAATGCTTTTACTTCTGAGTGAAATTTTATTTTACACCAATGCATGTTTATAAAAAGAGGAAAAATATATTTTAAGGACCTTTGCAGAAATTAATTGTATTTCAAACTAGAATATTCCAAATGACAATGCACTTGACAAGTAAAAAGGTGAAAAGAATTTGTACATAGTAACAAAAGTTTTCTTTGCAATTGTAGAAACACAAATTTATCACTGTAATTTTGTATTGATTATGTTAATATTGTAGCATGTTAATTGCTTTATTTGTTTACTTTGCTGCATAATGTTAATTATGTAGAAAGTATTCTATTTGAACTTTTCAAAGTTCATATTCTATTATCAGATCTTCTCCATGCATAGATTATACAAATTATTTACTTAGTACACTAAGCTGGTATCAGCATAAAATTATAAAGGTTATTAGTGTACTACTTAGTATACGATTACATTCCTTTAGAATTATTTATTTTTTGAAAGTTTCTAAAAACCATACACTAAAATACTTTAGAGGAAAGAGAGAACCCCCCCACACACACACACACACTTTAACTTTTACTCTTGATACATTTTTCCTTCCCTGTCTAGTTTACTTAAAATATTACCTATAACAGAACAGTTCAGATAATGTTTTTCTACACACTCAGTTAAAGGATAGCTCCTAATGCATAACAAGTTATGTTGGATTTGACTTTTTGATATTAGAATAGACATTAATGAAATTATTAAGTTCATTATCTCCAATGAAACAAAAATAAGTGGAGATTGCATTTAATTCTTATCTATTTTTTGTGTATACCAATAGGGTTTATATTCTTGGCATGTATTCTAGTCTTTATCAGTTTCAAACTTAGGAATATTTTGAAAACCACACCAGGAACCTAGTACGCTAAATTGTGCCAGGGACTAGTTCTTCTCCAGGAATGGGCTGGCTCTTTGTCTGTACAGCTGGTCCATTGTTATTTCATCTTGACAGTGGGTAGAAATGCCAAAAAGTGAAAAAGGCTAGATTAACTTTTCTATAAGGACAGAGGCGCTCCTCGGAGGAAGGATTCAGTCTGGGATAGCTAAGCAGTGGGACTGGAAAGAGAAGAGCCCACCGGGCTGAGTTGTGGACATTGATTAAGATGAGAGATTGAGAGCAGTTCTGTGCTGATTGAGATATTCAAGTATTTTTTCTGGGTTTTATGCCTGAAATATTGCTTGGCATCAATTTGTGTATTATCCACAAATAAATAAGTTACATGTAGGATAAATGACTGTTATATATGACTGTTAAAAGTTGATATGCTGCTGAGGTGCTGTGGTACAAGATAACCCAACTTTACTCAGTTCACACTGATATAAACAATTATGGCTTATGATTTTAAGACACTTATAGTAAAGAATATGGATATATACACAGATAACAATATGATGAGATAAATATTCATAAAATTTGGAAAGTACTTTAAATCTAAGGAATACTGATTATTCTGATGTGACCAGAGCATATGTTTTATGGGTAGTAAAGATGGAGATGACTTTGAAAGGCAAGCTGGGTCAGATCAAGGGGGTCTTTGAATGCCACACAGACGAATTTCAACTTGGGTCTAAGAGCATACATTTACAACAAATAGAAGGAAGGAAATAATCTTTTTCTAAAATGCACCTGCAATGTGAAAATTGAATTCCTATAACTAACAGAAATATGAGTTATAGAGGGATAAATTAGGGTTGGAAAGAAACAGCCTTTATTGAATGCACATAGGCCAGGTATTATACTAGCACTCTTCATCCAGTGTAATCCTGACACATCAAGTGGAATGGTATTTTCATGTTACATATGAAGAAACTGATCTGCATAGGGTGAGGGTTGGTAGTAGAAGGAGGATTAGAACTCACTTTGGCCAGTCTCAGAAGGCTCTTTTGCCACTAAAGGATTCCCTGGGTGCTTTAGTTGAGTAGAATAAAGTCTTCCTTTAAAAAGAAAAGAAACAATTGTTGTCCAGGAGGAGCCTTCAATAAAGATTTTTAACATTAAAAGGATCAATAGGAACTTCTGCTTCCAGAAAGATGAAGTAGACATATTTTCTCTATTACTCCCACTAACACCTGGATATTATATATAAAATAAACACATAAAGGCTCTGAAAGATGGAGAGGAGGGGGCAGACCAGCTAGAGACCTCGAGATCTGAGTAACAATGCAGTAGTGTGTTCCATGTCTTCTTTATCCTCATATATCTTAAGTGGTTGTTGTGTCCATTTTTTTCATTTGCTTCAAGTGTGTTAGTAATTGCTAGTTAAAGCACGTTCATTATGGCTGCTTTGCAATTTTTGTGAGATAATTCTAGCATCTGAGTCATCTTGATGTTGGCATTAGCAACATGGAAACATGAAAGTATAAAACTCATTGGTAAAAATAAGTATATATTTAAATTCAGAATACTCTAATAATGTAATGGTAGTGCATCAACCACTTTAGTAAAAAAGTTAAAAGAAAAAGTTTAAAAATAACAATAGCTACAATAACTTGTTATGGATATACAATCTTGAGCAAGAATAGTAAAGCTGGAGGCATCACACTTCATGATTTCAAATTATGCTACAAAGCTGTAATAAGCAAAACAATATGCCACTGGCGTAAAAACAGACACAATAAATCCACATATATGTGATCAACTTATCTTCGACAAGGGTGCCAAGAATACACAATGGGGAAAAGATAGTCTCTCAATAAACTGTGTTGCGAAAACTGGGTATCCACATGCAGAATGAAACTGGACTCTTATCTTACATCATGCACAAAAAATCAACTTAAAATGAATTAAAGACTTAAACGTAAGATCTGAAACTATAAAACTCCTAGGAGAAAGCTTAGGGGGAAAGCTCCATGATACTGGTCTTGGTAATAATATTTTGGAGATGATACTGAAAACAGACAACTAAAGCAAAAATAAGTGGGACTACATCAGACTCAACAGCTTCTGCACGACAAAGTAAACCATCAACAAAATGAAAAGGTGATCTACTGAGTGGGAGAAAATGTTTGCAAACCATATATCTGATAAGGGGATAATATCTAAAATATATAAAGAACTCATACAACTCAATCAGAAAAAAACAAATCACCTGATTTAAAAATGTGCAAAGGACCTGAATACACATTTCTCCAGGAAAGACATACAAAAGGCCAACAGGTACAAGAAAAGGTACTTCACACCACTAGTCATCAAGGAAATGTAAATTAAAACCACAGTGTAATATCGCCTCACACCTGTTTGGATGGCTATAATTGAAAAAAAAAGAAGAAGAAGAAGATGAGGGTGGGTGAGGATGTGGAGAAAAGGGAACCCTTGTACACTTGTGGTGGGAATGAAATTGGTGTAGCCACTATAGAAAACAGTATGGAGGTTCTTCTAAAACTTAAAAGTAAAACCACCATATGACCCAGTAATCCTATGATGGGTGTTATCCAAAGGAACTGAAATCAAGATCTCAAAGACATCCTACACCCCCATGTCCGTTGCAGCACTATTCACAACAGGCAAGATATGGAAACAACTTAATGTGTGTCATCGGATGAATGGATAAAAAAAATGTAGTATATATATAAATAGAATATTGCTCAGCTTTTAAAAAGAAGGAAATCTGCCATTTTCCACAACATAGATGGACCTGGAGGTCATTATGCTAAGTGAAATAAGCTGGACACAGAAAAACAAATGATGATATCAACTTAAATGTGGAATCTAAAATAGACTCATAAAAACAGAGTAGAATGGTGGATGCCAGGGGTTGGGTGTGGGGAGGAAATGGGCAGGTGATTGTTAAAGGGTACAAAGTTTCAGTTATGCAAGATAAATAAATTCTGAAGATCTATTCAGCATAGTGCTTATAGCTAACAATACTGTTTTGTATACTTAAAATTTACTAGGAAGATAGATCTTACATTAAGTGTTCTCACCACTAGAAAATGAGTAATAAAAGGGACAGGAGGAAACTTTGAAAGGTGATGCGTATATCTGTGACCTTGATGGTGGTGATGGTTTCACAGGTGTATACTTTTCCCCAAGCTCATCGAGTTGTAAACATTAAATATGTATAGCTTTTTTATGTCAGTCATTTCTCAGTACAAAGTTACTCAGAATCAGAGAAAATTTACCCATAATATGTCTTTAATATGTCTTGGGTAACCTCATTTTAAGGCCACAAAAATTGGAAGAAAATTGACCACAAGACCTTAGAATCTCATATGTTACTGATTGTGTTTGCCCATCTCTATGTTGAGAACAATATAATAGAAATGGTGTTACAGCTTCAGTAGATACTAAAATACTATGATGGTTCTTCCTTCCTGATCTATATTCCAACACATATTGTTTGTATTTGCTCTTAATTCTCTTAGAAGTAAAATCAGCAAGTGTTTAAGTTATATGTTAGTTTTTAAAAGTTTCTGTAGGAAGTATTATAGGCACTCTATATTGCAATAATCTGCATTTCAGTAATCAATATTTTCTACAAATAAAAGGTATTTATTTAACAGTCTTATACTGTGTAAGTTTAAACTACCAACTTATTAAAGACTGAAAAAAAGTGAGTTATCTACTGAGAACCAAGATGAGGTGGGGTGGGGAGTGAGGCTTTTCTAATGGGACAGATATGATGCAGGCACCTGCCAACAGGAAGGAGCTCTTGGTGCCACCAGGGCCCAAGGCCAAATTGCAAGGCAGGCAGCATTTATTGATCTCATTCCCTCCCATTTTCTTGCTGAACCCCTTTCTCTGTCAAGTCTCAGCACCCTCTCTTATGATCTGACAGAGGCAGCCATTCAACGCTTCCTTGCTGTCATTTGTGTCTGAGAGGCAAACCCCTCTTCTATGAACACTTCCAAATAAAATGCTACGCCCACTCATGTCAACAAGTAATTCTTTGAGTTCTGAAGATAGATGAAGAGATTTGTAGAATCTAACCTCCCAGCTAAGATATGAGTCTTCTATGTCATCTTTTCAAGGTCTTAGAAGGAAGAGAATATAAGTGGCTAATAAAATAATTGAGTCTAAAATATACAATGGACCTCATCGAGGGGTGGGTTAGTTGCATTAGAGAACTCTTTAGAGTCTAGCTATATCCCTAATTCCTGGGCTCTATGAGGGCGTATTCCTGGATCAGGGCTCCTCCTGGGAGCTATTTGCCTATGAAGTGTGATCAAAAGATACGGTGAATGTTTAAATAAAAAAAGTTATTACAGTAAAAGATGCATTGCCATTAATCCCCTTCAAAATACTCCCCCTCACTTCTAACACACATATACCATCGTTCTTCCCACTTTCTGAAGCAGTTCTGGAAGTCCTCTTTCATGAGTGTCTTTATTTCATCCTCCATCATGACAATGCTCCATGTCACACATCGCTTCTGGCATGGCAATTTTTGTCAAATAAAAACATTACTGTGTGTCCTCATCCACCTCATTCACTGGATCTGGCACTATGTGGCTTCTGGCTTTTTCCCAAAGTCAAAAGGACCATGAAAGATAAATGTTTTGAATTGATTCAGGACATTGAGGCAACCTTGACAGCACAACTAAACACATTCACGAAAGAGGACTTATAGGACTGCTTCAGAAAGTGGCAAGAACAATGGGATAAGTGTGTTCAAACTGAGGGGGAGTATTTTGAGGGGGATTAATGTCAATGTGTCTTTTCCTGTAATATATATATTTTTTAATTTAAACATTCACTGTATTTTTTTTATTACACCTTGTATTTCGGGCGACTTCACTTTTCAGGATGAGAACAGTTGACAATGATTTGGTACTCTTCCTGAAACACTGCTGATCTCTGGCTTTTTTATTTGTTTTGAAGTACAGCACTCAAGGGGCTGTTTCACCTTTGCCAGTTTGCTTACATGTGTAATGCTTCCTAACTTTTTAGTGTCATGTCACACAACGAAAATGATAATCAGTACTTGGGACAAGAGAGGATTTAGAGCATGGAGGGCTGTTAGAAGGACTGGCCTTGGACTCTAGTGCCCCAGGCCCCTTCTGGCCATCCTGACAGTGTAGCTACAAACTAGTTGGGAAGCTACCACTAGGTAAGTTGTGACAACTTAGTTATAACCTCATCGTTCAAACTGTCCATCCCCCAGGATTTGACAGAGCATGCGTGGCCCACTACTCTCAGCAGAACAGGGTAATCAGAGAGTGATCAGGAACCACATTTGCTGCTTGGGTATGATAAAATGAACACATGATTTATACAAGATGATAATGTAGTTGGATGCGCAGAACCTGGTGTCCAAGGGGTTTGGCAATCAGTAGTCATCATCTAGACGCTCGGAATTCTGGCCAGTTGAGAAGAATCCGAAAAGAAGGAAGGGATCCTAATTGGTGGGCAAAGCACAGTGGCAGAATAACTCAGGGGAAAAAGCACATGGAAGACTGGCCGGGTGGTATCTGGGAAGTGGAGCCTCACTTCTTAGGGTGGGAAGCAGAGGTCTTGTCATGGAAGGGGGCTGTCAAGAACAAGGGAGGAACAGAGAGCTTCTATCCCAGTAGGGCCCTGAATTCCAGTCATGGCAGCAGACAAGGAATTTAGGAACAAGGATGCCAAGCTAGAGGACGAGGAGTCCACGAGGCTGCGTAGTTCTCAGCAACAAGGCATGATCACAGGTATCAGAATTGGTCCTGCTTCAGGTTTGGACCTTTGGGCTTCAGAATGAACATGTGGGTTTAACAACTTACCTCCAGCCTCAGATAAGGATTGATCCTAGGAATATGGGGAAATTGCACCAGCCTGTGGACTCAGGTACCCCTGCTGTGGAAGGAAGGAAGGAGAATTCAGAGGCCGGGCCTGACACAAAAAGCAGTGATTCGGCATCACCAGCTCATCCTGCCTCCTCCAACCCCATCCCCATCACAACTCGAAGATGGAGCAGCAGTGAGAACGCTGCCTTTCAAGGGAGTACAGGGCAGATTTTTAAGGTAAAAAAATAGACTGAGCCTTTACTTTTCTATTTATCCTCACATGTTAAAAATTATACTTAAATATTTGGAAAAGCAAAACTAGTGTTTTTAATTGCAGTCATTTTTGTGTCCTATTTATGAAGTAAGAGGACGACTAGGATCGGATCTCAGTTTTAGATCTGTCAGACAAATCTCTCTTGAAAGTTTGTCAGCAGGTGTCTAGCAGTTTTTGCTTATTTAGCATTTAGCCTCTATTAATCTGATTTGCCTTTGATGAGCTTGCAGCTGACATTTTTTATAAATTATTCAATCGAACCATATGAAATTCCCGATATTTGACTTGCCTCTGACTTTTTAAAACTGCAATTTCATATGGGTCAACCCAATAGTTTTTGCTGTCGCTTTTTTTTTTTTTAACAAACAAATTGAATTAGGGAAAGATGGGGAAATGGTCTCCTCACTCAAAAGAACCACATCTCCCACAAGACATTGCTGACTCAGGACTTCAACCTGAAGTTTTTACACTTATCTCTGTCTATAATGAGCGAAATTTGAATATACTATTTCCCTCTGAGTCATAAATTTACATTTTACCCCTAACCAAACAGAGCTTTAAGTCTTAGAAATTTCAGCTTATGTCAACGATTTTCTAAAGAGACTATCTTCAGAACCATTTCCCCCTCTCCCCAATATTTGGCTGAATTACAAGTAAGGTAAATGGTTTTATCACACCTAGGAAAACCACTTCAATCAGGTTTTTTTCTGTGTGTATAGACTTATGCAGAATCATGCATGCCCTTACACGCATACACACCCATACACATACAGTCGCACGCGCATACACAGGATGTAAGGGTCCGCATTTGCAAGAAGTCGGGCCAAAATTTGTGATGCTGTCTCTTTAACACAATTATTCATATTTCTCTACAAAGAATGCAAGTAGGCACAGTGTTGCAGTACAGAAACTTATTCACAGCAGAACCCAGGTTGAAAACGGTGCAATTATATTTGAAAGCCCTTTCTCCTCCACTTCTTTTGTACATGTTTTTATCTCTCATCATTATCTTCTTTCAAGTTCTTCACCAGCATTTCTTCTGAAAAGTATGTTTTTGTTATTTAATATATTCTTTTGAACTTCACACATTATTCTGATCCATATAATCTGAAGATATGTTCTCACACTCCTTACCTCGCAGAATCAGGACATACTCCATTCTAATGACACTTGGGGAGTTCCATCGAGTTTTCATACCTTAGTAACCAAGAGACAAAGAGGGGCTAGAAAGAAATTAGGAAATAGTCGAATGATTTAATGACTAAAGGGACTGATTTATGAATGAAGATAGAAGGAAATAAAATTTCTCTCAAGTACTGAGCAAAAGCTATCTACAATACTGGACAAATAAGCCTTAGGAAGAGGTAGCATTAGTGCCACACAGCTTGAGTCATGACAAGTGATGATATGAAATTAACAAAATTCACAATAATGATTATTTTCTTAAAAATCTCAAATTTGGAGCATATATTACACGGATAGCAAAGCTTCTGAGTAATAGTAACTTAAGGAAAGCTCAGCTGTGCTTGAAATAAACATTGCCCAACCTTCCTTAGGTTAGCCTAAGGCCTGTTAACTTTTATCTGCAAAAAGTTCTTTCTAAAATCTCCCTTAAATCATGTATGCTGCAGCTTAAACAGGTCATTTCTGCTCTCTTGTTATTAGAAATAGTATTTTATCGTACCTTCACTCGTCACACAGGACTAGCACATGCTGACATATGTTCACCGAGCCATGAACCATGCCAAACCAAGTACTGCTTTATTCTGTAAATACCTGCTTTGGCTTCTCTGTATAAAAATTATGCCACAGTTTCCTTCATATTCCCTGCCCGCTTTTTTATTTTTTTTATGGTGTTAACAAACCTTGTCCCACTTCTGCCCACCTCATTGGTGCTAATAATTAAGTAATCTATTTTGGGGCTTCCCAAGAAATTGCCAGGCAACTTTGGGAAAGTCGTGTTTTCTCACCTGTAAAATAACACATTAATACCATCCTTGGGTATTTAGTATTAGATATTAGAAATAGTATATGTAAAACACCTTTACTTGTAATGGACCTATAGTATACACTCAATATGGACAGCTTTTCGTTCTTATTATAAATTGTATTTATTGGTATATATGTCTTAACTTCACTAGATTTGTATACTCTAAAGTGCCTAGTATATAGCAGATGCTCAGTTAATGGGTTGCTGAATGAATAACTGAATTAATGGATAAACTAAAAATCAATGCCACTTATTACACGTTACATAAAATGCATGTAAAAGGGCACTTCTGTCTGTAGCAAAGGCTGCTGATCCACGGTGACATCAGTACAGATTTACCCGGGCATGCTGAGATAGGCTGGTGTCATTCTAATCACCCCATCCCAAATCCCAAATATAGGTTGGTGCTAAAGTCCCTCTGAGGTTAGGTTGCTTATAGGTCCGCCCTGGAAAGCTCAGTCTACCTTTTTTTTTAATTAAAGTTTATCGGGGTGACAATTGTTAGTAAAGTTACAGAGGTTTCAGGTGTACAATTCTGTAATACACCATCTATATATCACATTGCGTATTCACGACCCAGTCAGTTCTGCTTCCATCACCATCCGTTTGGTCCCCTTTACCCTCATCTACTATCCCCCACCCCCTTACCCTCTGGTAACCACTAAACTATTGTCTGTGTCTATGAGTTTTTGTTTCTTTATTTGTTTGCCTTGTTCTTTTGTTAATTTCAATTTACATACCACATATCAGTGAAATCATACGGTTCTCGACTTTTCTGTCTGACTTATTTCGCTTAGCATAACAACCTCAAGATCTGTCTATGTTGTCAATCTACTTTAAAATAGAGGAAACACTTCTTTGGTCTCTGATTTTATCATGACCTTACTATAACAAAAGAAAGCTTTCACATATTCAGAAAGAATTTATTATGCACCATGTATCAGCAAATTTACAATAAATTGGAAGTGGATTCCTAAGAAAGAACCAACTGCCTAGATATTAATGCATTTGCCTACATGCTCCCCTAGATGTAGATGACGAAAATGAAAACATTGTGGTAATGATAGCAGCTGCCATTTAATGGTGTGTGTGTGTGAGAGAGAGAGAGAGAGAGAGAGAGAGAGAGAGAGAGAGAGAGAGAGAGAGAGAGAGAGAGAGATTGAGATTTATGGTCACAACAATCATGAGTTGGATCCAGTTTTCCGCTTCACTGGAGAGAAACTGAAGCTCCGGCATGAAATGTCTTACCCAGGGTTATATGCAGGTGACTTCCTGTCACACTTGTGCTTTCACTGACAGTGGCTGCCCCACTCCTAACAGCAGCAAGGATTTGGGGCCTCTTTGCAGACGAGGATGTGGGCACAGAAATCTAAGAAGGACAAGCGATCAACCTATAGAAAGAACCAGATCATTTGTCCTGGCTTCTCCTTCTGCCCAAACCTGCTGTTAGGCTCCAACCTGATCCAGGACCCAGGATTCAGCCTTGACTGGAGTCTCTCCTCTTTCACCTACAAGTGTCCCTTCACATTCAAACCCCAAACTTCCTAGCAACTTTCAGGAGGACTAAACAGAATCCAGATACAATGTTTCTGGATATATAAATGTTAAGAAATAAAAGCATAATGTTCTCTGATATTAGTAAATATTTTAGTTACCCATAATATTTTGAGATATAATCAAAGCATAAATATTGGAGGAAACTTTGAGTCAATTGTTTATATAACATTTTCATTGCTTCATTGGAAGCACATATTTATGTTACTCTTAGATTTTTTTAAGTTTTCAAAATTGTAAAAACCATATGTTCTGAATAACTCATTACCTATAATACTCTGCTGACCAGTGTTTAGAACTTCAGATTTTTTCATAGGGCAATGTGAAAAGAAACTTGTTTGATGTTCAGTGAAAGAACAATGTCTATATTCAGTTTTTAAATATTAGATGTAGGTCTGTTCCAATGACAGTGGATCACTGATTTATCACTATAAACTGACGACTGTGCTCTCATTTTATTACAAACCAGTGCCTTTGGCTGCCCGTATTCGGACATGAACTTGAAAAAGGAGGCAACACTCCAGGATCGTCTGAGAGAACAAACACAGGCAAATTTGGAATTAGACTCTTCACATTCAAAATTGAAAAACCTCTGTAGTTTCAACTTCAGTGGAAAACATGAAAAGGTGAACAGTCAGCCCAGGTAAGGAACTTTTTGAAAATATGAACTAGAAAGTAAACCATGTAGAATAGTAAAAGAACAAATTTGTTAATAGTAATAATTCCTGACATTACTTTGAATGATTATTTTTATTTCTGGGTATTGTTGTGTTCACTGGCTCATAGAATTTATATCAGCCTTGATCTTCATCTAAAAAATATTTTTATTTCTTCATCCTCAAAATTTTTAATTTTTCTTTTTTCTAAATGTATATATTACGTGTAAGCAATAGAAAGCATATCTCATCTACTAAAGTCTATAAAACTCCCTTGCACTTTGACAACTTCTTTATTCTTTGGAATCATTTTATAGATCGTATCTCTTTTGGCACGTGGCCAAGTATTTGTAGCCACTCAGTCACATATGGATTTCCTCTCTTACATGTTACTTGTCTTGGTCGTCTTTCATCCAAATGCACCTCATATACAATTTCTTCTTACTCTGAATAGGTTTCATTTTGATTTACTGATAACACATCATCCTTTTGTTCCTAAATGTAAACTTAACCTTTTAAGTATCAGATTTCAATCTTTATTTACATATAATCATTTTCTAAAGAGCTGCAAATGCAAGCTTATTTGATGTTTTTTATCTACCTGAGTAAATAATCTAAATAACATCTTTTCTATGAAAGAGCTCAAATCTCCATGCTGTGAATTAGAAACACAGAAAAAATCTCACAATAGGTAGATAATTGGAGATCAGACAGAGATGGAGCCAAGGAAGGCGAGACAGAGAAATGAGAAGTGGATGTTTTTCAGACCCTTCTGCAGGCAGAAGACACTCGTGTTCAAGGCCTGAAGGACACGAGACCCTCCCTGTGCCCCTTTGACCACGCTGCTGCTTGGGGGGCCGCTGCTCCTCCTAATCCTCTCGAGTCCTGCTCTTTTCATTCAGGCAGGTGTAAAGTGAAGATGCACATGCCTCTCTCTGTGGGAAGAGAGTTTCCACCAGATAAGCTTTCTGCCTATTTACACCTGCAGTCCCAACAAGGGTGTTCCTTAACTCCCAAGGGGAGACCTGTTCACTGGGAGGGTTTGGCTCCCAGGATACATTTTTCACATGGATTTTACATCCTGGAGTATGAGTGTTTTCCTTTTCTTCATGCACATGTTGATATAGAGAATTTCGGTGACTTTTCATTTTTGGTAAATAGCTTATTTTGATATTGATCACTGCGCACACAACCTGCAGATTAGCTCTCCTCTATCTCAGGATCTATTTTCTATGGATGCGCATGCCTCTCTATTTCTGTGCCTGTCTCTTGCGTGTTTAGTATTTGTTAGACACCCGCTCCTCTTGTTGAAACTTCACAGGGTCTGGTTGTTCTTTACTGTTCTTCACACCCACACTGTTTACAACTCTACATAGCTGAGATCCTGAACATCCTTTCCATTTCCTGGGTGACAGAGAATTTTTTCTTCTTCAGTTTTTTGAACTGTTTTCCAAGGAACAATGTTTATTTATTTCAGTACATCCATTTGTCCTTATTCTTTCTGTTCTATTCTGTTATCCTTTTTTCCAAATAAAAACTCAGTCAGTCTCTCTTGTAAACGTTTTAGACGTTCATCCTCAATGTCAAATGTCAGAGAGACTAAGCAGATCTTTGAACTGCTTTAAAAAACGATTGCACTGTCATATTCTCTCAGAGGTCAGTTAAACCTTTCTTTTCAACACAGATATATGGCTTCTCCTGTCTTGTACTCCTCCTAGGAATTTGCTCTTTTCAATATATTATTACACATTTATCATTTTGAAGTGGTTTGCATAATTACTACAGATAGAAAAAGTAGAGAATGTTAGTTGGTAATTGAGCAAAAAAATCACACATGATCCTATTTTGTCAAATCCTATTTCATGTTTGCACGGAAGTATGCAAGTAGCTGGGTGGAGGGGGGTGAAGGGGGGTCACACAACACGCATCTTGAATTTTTAAGCCTTCTTTTGCTTTCAGATCTCAAGACCAAAACCATCTTGCCCTTCTGTCCCTGTCCACTTTTATTTTTAACCAGTCATCACAACAGTGTTTGGATAAATAGTATTAGCAGTGGTGCCACTTTGACTTATCCCCAGCTCCATGACATCCTGCTCATGGTCTAGAATTCTGGCATGAGGTCAAAAGAGAACAAGGACATCAGCAAGAAATAATATGTAATCTAGTTATTAGCAGATAAAGTATATTTTAACCCTCTTCACGGTTTACTTGTAGTAGTTTCTTGAGGCTCCCTTTCCTATAACCCAAATCTTTACTCTTAAAATCACAAGATATCAGATACAGGTAGAGGAGAAAATTTAAATTCCACCTTTCCTACATAGTGAGAAGAAATAATTTTTACTTGGTTCATGTCCCAGCATAAACATGGGGGCTAAATTAGTGAAAATTAGAGTTGTAATTTCCACTGACCTCCAATCCATCCATCAGTCACTAAGCTCTGGACAGGCCTTCTGTAATTTCTTATATAAGCAACACTTGTCACCTTATACTCTCCAGACTTACTACAATTCAAGTGAAAATTATAAAATCAACTCTTGACAATCTTCCAAACTCAATTAGATGCTGCCCAGCAATTTAGTGAATTTTGTCTTTTCCTTAACTACATCCTAGTTTTGTGTTTATTTTTAAAAAGTACAATTTGTTCTCATGCTAATCTTTGGAGAGAGCATTACTAATAAATATTTAGTAGCCATGATTTAGTAGTGGAAATAGTCTACTTATGTTCACATTCTTAGTAGAGGGTCAAGTTTTAAGTTTGAGTGGATTATATACTACTAGATGTTTACAAAATTCACCTTCATAGAAGTAAGATTATATGTTGATACAACTTTAAAGAGTCAGATTCAAAATAGGTCATCCCTACTAAAAAACTCTCTCTCTCTCTCTCTCTCTCTCTCCATGTATATATTTTTTTTCCTTGTGCTAATAGAGTAGTAGTATATTCTTGGTGCATGATAGGGAGTCAAGTGACCTTATACTTGAGTGTCTTTCATTTGGGTATGTACTCTAGTGGGATAAAAACCTTTAATTTGTTTAACAGTTTATAGTTTTCACATGCATTACCTTTGGAGCTTTCCATAGTCTTGTAATTTAGGCAAAGCAGACATTATTATCATCATAGTATTGCCAGTTACAGTTGACGAAGTAGAGATCCTTACTGGCAGCTGATCTGGCACGCAAACATAGATTTTTTTTTTTTTATGAAATCCAGAATATTCTAGCTCAATCGTCTTGTTAATTGTATTTCAACATCACAACTACCCTATGTGTGGTAAGTATTCTGATTCTGATTTTATAATATAAGCACCTGAAGGTTCAGGGAGGTTAGGCAAAGTTGCAAGATCACAGTTAATCAGTAGAAAAGTTGGGATTTGAATCCAGAACTACCTGACTCCAAATGCTATATGTGTTTCAACTATGTTAAGCTAGCAAAAGAAAGACAATTTAAGACTTTGAAAATACCTAGCTGAGTTTATATTTAGGCCAATTTCTACTTCCGTCTAATATATTCTAATTCACACAATTGGTAAAACCGCCATTAGTTAAAATACCTGTCATATTCAATCATGACTATTAAGAAAATCTAAGAAAATGCCTAATAAAGCTCACTTTGTTTTTCCTAATGCCTGCCATATTATAAATTTTATGCACTTCCCTACGGCTTGTATCAATGATAAAACAGTCTGGGGAAAATTATGATAATCAGAAAAAGGCATGTAGTGGAATAGTTCCTTAATGATCTTCATAATAAATTGCATTGCCATGAGCCAACTTGTTTATTTCCACTACTCAAGTTAGCTATAATGTAAATACCTTCTATGAGGTCCATTTGCAGAACTGAAATAGTGTGAGTTGGTTGTTCCACGTATTAACTAAGTTATTAAATAGATTTTCTTTAATCCATCAGCCTTTTCTCTTACTCCTTCCCACATAAGTTCTCTGCTTTGGGAATTTGAAGTCTACCCAGTATCCCACTCACTCCCTGTCATCACACAATATTTTTTTTTATTTCTGCTCTGGTGCCTTTGTTCCTATTCTCCTTACCTTATTTATTCATGCCTGAATCTTCTCCCTTCCCCAAGGCCCATCTCTGTCTTGAAGTTTTCTATAGCAGCTCCAACCCATATGAGCTTCTTGAGGATAGAAATTGTGTTTTACATGTCTCTGTATTCCTAACACCTAATATAATGCCAGATACTTAGTAGGCACTCTACAAATGAAATAGATTTTGAGCAACCACTATGTGCCAGGGACTGTGCTAGGCCCTGGGATATGAATCAAATAAGAGATAGTCCCTTCCCCTGTTCTTAGCACGAGTGGTGCTTTTGGTCTATACCATACATCTGTAGCTTATATATGTGTGTCTTTTTAATACTTGCTTTGTGTGTGTGCCTTATTTTCTCAAAAAGATTGGAGGCTGCTAAAGGGTAAGAACCAATTTTAATTATACTTTTGTTTTTTTCTTCATTACGGTTTACATTATAGATCTTAGCAAATCTAAGCTGATTGATTTATATATACATATATATGCATATATATGAGGTATGATCAAAACATACAGTGAATGTTTAAGTAAAAAAAAAATTATTACAGGAAAACGTACATTGCTATTAATCCTCCTCAAAATACACCCGCTCACTTCAAACACACTTATCCCATCGTTCTTGCCACTTTCTGAAGCAGTTCTGAAAGTCCTATTTCGTGAGTGTCTAGTTGCACTGTCATGGCTGCTTCGATGTCCTGAATTGATTCAAAACGTTTACCTTTCATGGTCAGTTTGATTTTGGGTAAAAGCCAGAAGTCGCATGATGCCAGATCCCGTGAATAAAGTGAATGAGGACACACCATAATGTTTTTATTTGACAAAAATTATCATATACCAGAAGTGACCTATGACATGGAGTGTTGTCATGATGGAGGATGATTTACGGCACAGTTTCAAACATACCTTTTCTCAACCATAGCTAACACCCAATTGACTATACCAAACAAGGTGAAACTTGTCACACACTTATTAAGGTTCAACGCGCCGCTTCCCATATTGAAGATCCCTGCCTTTCTGTTGGGTGGCACTCGGCAGCAGCATTCACTGTATTTTGTGATCACACCATACATGTATGTGTATACACACACACATGTGTGTGTGCATTAGTTTTCCTCTTAGATTCTCAATTTCTTCTGAGACTTTGATTTTGAATATAGGTGTATAGATGTAGATAAATACAGATATAAGATAGGTACAGATATGGCTATATGACTGGGCCTGGCATATAGTAGAGGCTATTGAAATAATAGTTCTATATCATTTTTCCATTTTTATAAAAACTGTTGATGTTAAAGTCTTGCAATTTGGCCAGTTCTAGTTGTGTATATACACCACACATCTTTGTACCAAACATGGAAATTTAGACCTTTATTTATGTAGTCTGAAATGTTACTTGGCATCTGGAGCTACATTAGACCCCTTAATCAGTTGAGCAGTGGTCAAAGCATCAAGACACCCAGACTCCCTCTGAGCCTGTAGTGATTGTGGCTGGACAGGAAACCTGCAGGCCATCCAGGCAAGCTCCCTCCCACACCACACTCCCAGTGGGACCCTGAGAAACCTCTAGCCAGGTGTGACAATCCTGGAGCTTAACAATGGGAAAGGACTCAAAACATTACCTAATCCAACTTCTTCAACATAAAAATAAGGATATCAAAGCCAAAGAATTTATTTCCCTTACTGACACTGTCGTTAGTTGCAACATCAAGCCCTCTGACTTCCAAATCATTGCTCTGCTCACTATTCCCTACCTCCTCCTCCCTCAGAATTAAGATTCCCTCAGAACAGATTGGTTTATGGCATATGAATACCTGAATGGCATTTACCTTGCTAAATTCAGGATCCTGACCATAGCCAGGTCCTGAAATTGGACATATTCATTCATGCAACATTTGCCCATTTAACAAATACTTAAAATGGTACTATTCCGAACCCTAGTGACACAGCAGTGAACAAGACAGATTAAAATCTTTGTCCTTATTAAGCTTTCACTCAGTGATAAGAAAGTCACCCCAAGATAGTAAGTTGGCAGGATGAGGATTCGTACTCAAGCAGGATGGTTCTAGTTTTTGCAGATTTGGCAGTGGACCTGTTGATTCACTCATTGAATCAACATTCATTCATTCATTCACTCATTCAGCAAATATGTGTGGAGATTTCAATATTGCCAAGTGGTGTGTTAGGTACTGAGGATATGGAGGTGAACAAAACAATGCCATTCCTACAGCGAGCATAGTTTCAGGTAGAGAAGATGGAAGAGTAAAACAAAAGTAAACCATAAATGAAGAGAAAGTCACAGATTGTGATAAGTGCCATGAACGAAGTAGAAGGGGAAAGGGTAACATTCAAAATACTTTCAGCAATTACCTATCTTAATGTCCCAGAGGCCATAAGCAGATCCAAACCATTAAGGGAAAAGAAGTGTTCTGTTGAATATTTTGCAAATTAAAAATGAAATGAGTCATGTCAAGATCAGCCCAGGAGTGCAGACAGAAACTGAGATAAAAGGACTCAGCCCTCATTGGAGTCCAAACGCCTTGGTTACTTTGGCACATTCATTATCGTCTATATTTCCTAAACAAAGTTACAGTTTGGGTGAAATGTTATAAAATAACCAATATATGCCTTAAAAAGATCTTTAGAAAAAACTTTTCTGAGCTGATTCTCATAAGGCATTTTATAATTTATTGTGAATCTCTGGAATTCTGGAATCCTGCCTTGGCCCAGGCTCTTAGTAATTAAATGCTGTAGAACAGTGTGTGCTAGAATGTTCGTGGTTCCTTGCATAAAGGAAATGCTGGAGTTCCGGCACCACAGAAAAACATTTTGTTGCCCAAACACCAGGGGCATTTTTTCTCATCTATGTACTTAATCTGGCTTTAAAATATTTCCCATTTGTTGTAAATAGTAAAGTTGGGACATTTAACATTTAAATAGTAAAGCTGGGACATTTTCCCATACCTAAAGCAATGCTTGTGTGGTATAGAAAAACTAGAAAATACACACTAGTATAAAGAAAAAAATTAAAAACATTAATAATACCCAAGATTTCTCCTATTAAACAGCATAAGTTATAGGCTTATAAAAATGTGAAAAATTCCCACTGCAATAATTCAGGTAATGTAGAAGTTTTTTAAAATAATTTCTCACTCCCCACTCCTCAACTTTGATGCTGTGTCCTAAGGTTACATGTGTGATTAGATTGTCATGTTCTCGTCTACAATTTTTCTGTTTATACAGATATGCAGATATACATTCACTCTTTAAAAAAAAAAAAAATTACATTAACTTTTTGTTAGTTTCTTTGAAGTTTAGCTTATACCATTATGGATAGATTATGATATAACCAAGTTGAATATAGGGAAAGATGCTGCATTCCTGAAAGGTTAACATGGGAGCGAAAGCTTAACATGAAAGGTTAAAGGACCCTGACATTAAATGCTGAGGTTTTAATAAAATACACACATATTTTATCCCAAGTTTATAATGTTGGACTGAACAAGGCACCTGTAAAGAAATCAGCATTTATGACCAGAAGAAAAATAATCTGGTCTTGGATTTTTATAGGGAAATGTTGCAAAGACTTAGATAACTAAGTCTAACCACAAAGAAAGAAGAAATTTGCCTCATCCTTTTTGGACAGCCATGTGAAGTCATTGTTTGCTAGCTCAAAGAAGGTCTGATGATAAAACATATTAGCTAAAAATATATATATATATGTTTCATTTATTTAAAAATATGTTATGGATAATTTGCCATATCAACACAAATGGATTCAATGCATTATTTTAAAGAACTATATCATATTCTGTAGTGTGGACATACCTTAACTTATTCCACTCATTTCCCTATTGACGGGTATTCAGATTGTTTGTTATAAATAATGCTGTAATAAACATCTTCGTATGTATATTATTTATTGATGCTTTATAATACAGTGTTTTTAAAAGTTTAATTTCTTTTTAATTACAAACTAAACACATTGTTGCAGCAAGTGTCAATCCTTCTTTAGATTGATAGAGTCTTTCAGGTCCATGATCCATTTTGCTTTATTATAAATCAGTTCACATATACAAACATACATACACACAAGTATACGTACATACATCTGGAGAAAGCGCTTGCAGTCCTCATAATCTGATACCAGCATGTACGTCTCACCTCATCACACATCACACTGACTCTTCTCATGCCCTACTCTCCACATGTCTGTGCCTTTGCCACGTCCCGCTTTATACTCCCCCTAGTAAAATTTGTTTTGAAGTTTAGTTCAAACTCTTCTTCTCCTGAAAGCTTTTTCTAATCTCTCCAGCCTTTAACTTGAATCCTCTGTTGGATTATAAGTCACTTGGTGGCAGACAACATCTTGGCTGAATGCAATGCCTGCGTGTAGGAAAAGCTCAAAGCAATGTTGACTGGACTTGGACAATTTGTCTAAAAATAAATGGCCGTCAGAGGCCAATATTTGCCTTTCAAGCCCTATTATAAGTTATAACTACATACACTTATTAAGGCAATTTTGGGGAAAAATAGCGATGTAAAACAGTCACATGTTGTATGTGCATTTTTGGCCTAGGGACCCTATCCTTTCCTTTTAGAAGTCAGCACACTTGTTCAGTAAAGGGCCGTGTAGTAAGTATTTTAGACTGACAGCTATAAGATCTCTGCTACAATTACTCAGCCTGAGCACTGTAGTGTGAAACAGTCATGGCAGTAAGTAAACAAGCAAAACGAGTAGAACTGTGTTCTAGTAAAACTTCATTTACAAAAACAGGCAATGGGCAGGATTTGACTTGTGGACTATAGTTTTCCTACTCCTATTCTAGATGGTGTCTAGCGATATTTAGACTGACCTGAATTAAATTCAAATTCTGGCTTTTTTTCTTTGACTCTACTGCTTACGGTGTGACTGTGGGCAAGCTACTAACCTGTCTTTTTTGATATATAATCATAAGATTCGTATTACCTCCCTCGTGTTAGGCATCTAATTCAGGACCTAGCATTTACCAAACACAGGAATAATAGCGCCAATTTGCCTTGTTAAAATAGTGGACGCATAGAAAGAGGGTCAGGGAACATGCAGTCGCTTTTTAAAACTGAAAGTAGCAAAATCCTAAGGAACAGGCAAGAAGAAAAACAATGGGTCGCCGAGATTATTGGATGAGGCTGGCAGGTCTCACCAGCAGAAGCAGTCGTCCTCTAAATCATGTACACCGCTCTACAGAATGAATCAGGACAGACAGACAGGCAGTTTGACAATTGTTGCAGCAACAGCAATACTATTAATAAAAAATTTTGAAGATGGTTTTGTGTGCCTGGAGCTCTATGACTATATAAAAGGTATGGGCCAGGCTTCAAGAATTATTGATGAAATAGTAATACCTGCAGATTTCAATGGTATTACATTTCTAGCTGAAATACAAACAAATATGAATGTCTGGCACCTTACTAACCCAAACATTTCAACTGACTATGTGCAATAGGTTCTTTCAAGATGCAACACTTCAGGGGCTTTTTCCTCTGCTATCAAGATAAAGTCCAAACACTTGAGAACAGCATGCAAGGCTCCCCACAGCGTGGCTCCAGCTTATTCTTTCAGCCTCACTTTTGATCTTTCCTTTCCTTACACAGTTCAGATGCTTCAGCCAAATAAGTTGATGTGCTTATTCCTGTCCCCAAAACACTGCTCCCTAGCAGTTTGCTTATGCCCATTCTGTTCCAGCCTAATTCCCTAAACCTTTACAAACCCATTCATCATCCACATCCCCATTCTTTCAGGACCAGACCTGGCTGTGTCCTCTGCAGAGCAACCTGGGCAACGTGGCCCGGCGCCAAGCCACGTCCTCCTGCCGGCTGCCAGGAGCGTTATTAATATTACCTGTCCTTTGCTTTTGCTCTGCCTGTGACATCTCTGTGAAGCCCTCTGTAAATGCTCAGTAAACCCTACAAGGTGATGTGTAGAGTAGAAAGAAACCTGGATTTGGAGTCTGAAGGCTTGAGTTTGTGTCCTGGCTCCACCATCGTCTCACTGTGTGCCTGAGATGGGCAAGTGGTTTCACATCTCTGAGTCTTAATTTTTTAACTTATAACAAGGGTCCTATACCAACATCATAGAGTTTTTGTGAGAATAAAATGAGGTTAAATGAAATCAAGAGTCTGGGAGTCCTTGGAAGTTACCTACCTCACTCAGGAAATGTAACTGAATCTGAACTGTTTACAGGATTTGTTTGGCTTGGTGTATCTCCCTAGTAATGTAATAATTTTGAAAGCAGGAATTATACCAAGATATATCTGTGATTGACTAATTGCAGTGCCTGGTTTTTTCTTTTTAAAGCCACTCAATAAATTTATTTGATTTACTTTTAAATTGTTTTTAAAAGTCCCCATCAAAGTTTTATAAGGCACTCTAGCTTCTGTTTTTTTAATTTTGTAAGTTAAAACCGAGATCTCTATCAGCATATATTGCAGGTGGATGCTTTGGGATGATTTAAAATTAAACTCAGTTTCATAAAATTTTTAAAGTTTGGTGGGGAAATTTCCAAGGTTTCCCAAAAATGTGTACGCAGAGCTAAAATTTTTTTCACCTTACTTTTTGTAAAACTACTACGATGTGCACACTTTGTGCCTCCAGCATCCCATGTTGACTAGTACCTCTCTCCACCAGATACTCACTGCTTAAGTTTAAGTCCTCTTTCTATAGTTTATATTCTTTCCTACAAGAATGTAAGTAAATCCTGATGATATATAGAATATAATGAAAATTATACATATTGAACTAATGAAAACATTCCACATATTTTATGTATGTCAATGATGCATAAGAGTGTGTAGACTATTTTATAACATACTATTTCACTGCTTGTTCAGAACACACCCTGGGGAGGCAAGTATTGCAGATTGGGGAGCTGAGACCGCCAGAGCTTAAATCTACACTCTGGGTCACAAGCATAGCACATGAAGGTGAAGGACATGGAGCCAGGTTTTTCCACTCTGAGTGCACTGGTCTCCGCATTAAACCACACATGATTAAATAGAGTTAGGGTGCACAGTCTCTATATAGGACCTTCTTCTAAGGTCCAAAGATACGATTTCAATAGAAATTCTTTCACAATTTTGGGAGCATTTTTGATGGAAAAAAGAAAATATAGTCTTAATGGTTAAAAAAAAAAACTAACTGATAAATAGAATGTGTTTTTACCATGACATATATATTTATAGAACATATAAAGTTACCTCAAATTATGTACAAGTCACTTAGATTTCTATGTAAGGTTTTAGTAACTGAGTCAGTTTCCTCATCTAAATCATAAATTGAAACAGTACTTGCATGCCTAACTCAAAGGCTTTCCATGAGGATAAAATGTGAGAATGTCTGTCCAAGTGCAAGCAGAAAATATATTTGCAAAGTAAGGTGTTACAATTTTCATTACAATCATAAATATTACAGATAAATTAATCAACTATCTCAAGTTCTGTCTACCTAAAATTAACTACCAGGTAATTAGCAGCACTGGAAAGTTTCATTTTAGAAACTACCATATTTATTACAAACTATGAGCCTCAAGTTTTAATAAAGTGCTATGATGAATGAGTTACAAAATTAGTCCTCACTGCATACTGGAGCATTTAAACGTTAATTAATTCCTTGACATCCAACAATATAACTAAATTACTTTATACAGTTGTTTGAGCATAATGTATATAATCTTTTGATTACAATAAATGCTAAAATCATCAGTAGCAATTATTATTTAACCACCTACTGTCCCTAATAGCTCTCCTCAGAATCTGAAGAGATTATTCTCCAGAGAGTTTTAAAAATATTTTTGGTATAATAGAATGGAGAGGAGGGCTTTTAAGTTTTAGATTTCAAAGTTAGAGTTTCTGAACAAAAGTGTAGTTTTTTCTTACTTTAAATTGAAATAAAATTTTGACAAGACTCTGTGCAGAAAAATCCCTGCTAATTCACTATTGATTACCCTGTGGTTTCTATTTAAATGTGTGCTGCTGTCATGATTTCTCCCTACCTCACAGGATAATGAATCTACATTTTATTTCTGTTCTTTGCCCAGACTGGTACAGCAGGCAAAGTGTTTGAAAATCAAAGGAAAAGAAGATATTGACTTGGATAATCTCTTCAGAGGTAAAAACAAAAACATTAGCAAAAACACAGACTATGGTTTTTGTTGTGAAGAAATGTCTTGTTTGGTTGGTTGGTTTCACCATTCTAGTAGAGAATAGCGGAAGGAACCTGCCTAGAAGTCGAGAGATTTGTGTTCTAGTCCCAACCCTGTGAATAATAAGTTCTGTCACTTCACTACTCTAAATCTTAATTTTCTCATTTTTAAAGTGAGAGGTCTAGGCTCTGTAATCACTATGGTCCTCATTCATGGTAAGACAAATCTAAATCTATGGAAGTAAAAGTCTCAATGGTGCAGTCTCTTTCTGCCATCGCCAGAGGGAAGGCAGGGAACGCAGAAGTGGCTTATTGCAGTTTTGTACATTGGGGGACTGGGAAATGCACCTTATTAGTAAGACGGGCAAGAAGGTTATTGGGAAAAAAGTTTAATTATTAGAAGCTGAGGGATTATTAGAGTATAGGAAAAAGAACTGCATGTTTTCATTTAATTATGTTTCTTTACAATTAAGGCTCAATATAGATAAAAATCTCATCTATAATTTTGAGATTGTATTGTAGCAAGCTAAGGAATAAATTTTCCCTTCGTTGCATTAATTGAGTGCAACAATTCTTATTTGGCCAGATAAAAACAATTTGTAATTAGTATCCTTACATGTTTAGCCATAGTAGTTCCATATGTCTGTATCTCCCAAAACATGGTAGGAGATCTGTTTATCTTCTAGAGAAAAAGAAAATCAGTGAGTTTTCTGCTGACTTGGCCAAAAGTGCAATAAATTAGCGTAATTTGGTAGCACTGCACTTTATCTCTAATAAAATTTTACGCTGCTTTTCTTAAGAGAAAAAGAGTGTGCTTGGCAGTCATTGAACTAACAAGGGCTGTGACTTCTATGAGCAAAGCTAACCTGCTCGTTTCAGGCAAAGCCCAAGCTCAGCTTGTGTTGTTGGAAAAACTCAACCACAAAGGAAAAATCTTTTCTCAGAAAATGGAGGGCAGTTAAGTTGCTTCGGTTTGATTGTGTATCTGTATGTCTCTTCCTAACCAGAAGAATTTCTGTGTGGTATAACTAGATCTGAACACTACTTTACATAAAATAAAATAAATAACTGATATTTTAGAAACTGCCCCAAACAAATATTCTAATCCAGTTTACCAAGCCTTCATTCTGTAAACAACATGTTTTGGAATGGTATACGGAGTCCTGAAAAAGTGTCAGTGTGTTCATTCTTATTTTGACACGTTAGAAAATATCTCCACAGAGTAATTATATATATATATATATATATATATATATATATATATATATATATATTCCTATTAAAATCTGATACACAATTTTTGTAGTTCATACAGTAAAAGTAGTAATGAGGATCATCCTTATAAAAATAGAAAATATCACTAGCAAAATATATTTGCATAATGTGAAAGATGAAATCTCTTAACTGGTTTAGCATGCATTTGTTCTTTTCTGCATCCTTTATAAAAAGTTTATAACCATATGTGTTTGTCTATTCATGCATTTACTGTGCTCTTTAATTTAAACATTTCGATTTCCTCACCGTGAAGGTCTGTGTGTACAGATGTGGGGCAGTAACGACACAGCAACCTGCAGGGAAACACCCTGCCTGATGCAGAGCACACAGCTACCTGCTAGAGGCCCATGATGCTCTCTTGTGGAGAAAATGCCTTCAGGGATCCATTCTAGTCCCTGAAAATTGACAGGATTTATTTAGCACCTGCTTTCTATTCTAGCCTTTTGTCACACAAAGTGGTTCTTCCTTATATTGGACTAATCCTTCTTATTATAATTAAGCTCATTTACTCTGGTTCTAACCTGGTTGAGACAAAATAATGAGAATAAATATGTTACTACTGTGATATTAAATGATTATTTAATATTTAATTTTTATTTTGTGTAAGCTTACCAACCTGAGCATAAGTTCTAAATCTTTACCTTTATTTGTTTGTTTGTTTTTCGGTCTGGCCATAGATTTGAACAAACACCGTAATCCATTAGTTCTTTTTTTTTTGTTTTTTGTTTTAAGGAAAATGGGCTAAGATTTGTTCTCCATTTCTCCCATTAGGGAAAATACTATACTTTTGATTTTTAGAGTTCGTGTATACAAACCCAGGCAGCTTCTGCTTTTCCTATCTTGGGCATATTCTCAGTTTTTACTTGGAAACATCTTTATTGTCTAAGTCATTTTATTCAAGGTAGATATGCTTGACAGATATAACAAAAAATATTTTAAAGACTACCCATTATTTTCAAGTATACTTCTTAGAGATTCAACATTTTTTCCTTTCCCATAATCATGAATGAAAATAAGATTGGATAACAGTGTCTTTTAGTTTATAATCATATAAATGATTGAGGAAAATATAATTATCTAAAAGGCTGTTTGGTAGTGAAATTGGCAGAAGTAAGTTGGAGTTTGTCTTACTAATCTCAAGGTTTGCAGATAAGCTTATTGAGTGCCACACCTAAGACATGGAAATGGTAATTATCCTTTGTGTCTTTTGTTAAGTAAATAACGCATGGACATAGAGTTGAAATATTTGGCGAATAACAGGTCCCTTCTCTGGGACTGAGTTGGGCACCTGCACAGTGGCCTTTCAGCTTTTTACCTTTGCTCAACGAGTGTTCCACAGAGACTTGCACAAAATCTACTCCTTTGAACACCAATTGAGTGGGGCTAATGAAAGTGCATTTCCTTTAAGTATAAAGGACCTGCTCATCTAAGTGATCTGCCCTTATGCCCCATTGAGAACTCCAGACCCAGAGCAGCTAAAACTCAGTTATTTGGTGCCACAGACAGATCTTGCTGTCACGGTAACCACATTGTGCCACCCAGGAAACAACCTTTGGTACTGTGGAATGTTCAACTAGAAAACTACTTCTTTTTTTACTATTGATAAAGTTTTGGACTCAAATGTGTAACTAATGATCACTTCCTTAAAAATCCAAAGCTTTTATAAACCAAAAAAATACAAGAGATAAACATTGTTAATAAACCCTTCATAGATTTATTTTGGATATAATTCAAAGTCAATTCACCTTTTTATTTTCTTTACCAGTATAGAATCAAATTATATTCGGTGATTTACAATTCACTTGTTTTTCCACTTGCCGAGATATCATGGTTACTTTTCTAAGTCAGTGCATAAACATCTGCTCTTCTTTTTAAGTAAATATTGTAGCCAAGGACACAAGAGATCACACCCATTTAATCACCACTTGGGTCAAAAAATAGAAGCTGACTGGAAGCCCACCTCATGCCATCCAATTACCACCTCCTGCCAGGATAATAGCTCTTCTGATTTCTGTCACTATCAATTACTTTGTCCCTGTTCTGAACATTTTATAAATGAAATCATATCGTATGTACCCTTTTCTGTCTGACTTGTTTTGCTAACATTATGTTTGTGAGATCTGTCTAAATCATGGTTTCCTTATTCTCATTATTACATATTATACAATTGTATGGTGATTCCACAATTTATCCATTTTTAATGTTGTTTTCAGTTTTGCCCTCTTACCAATGGAGCCACTAGGAATATTCTAGTATATGATTTGATGGATATGTGTATGCATTCCTGTAGGGTATATACCTAAGAGTGGAATTTCTGAGTAATTAGTTTGTATAATTTCAACTTCAGGAGCCAGTGTCAAGTATTTTTACAAAGTGGTTGTACCAGTACATTCCTCCCAGCATGTTTTGGAAATTGCAGGTACTCTAAATCCTTGCCAACAGTTAATTTTTATCAATCTCTGTTTTTAGGCATTCTTTTGGGTTTACAGTAGTATTTACTTATGCTTTTAATTTTGCATTTCCCTAAAGCCTAATGAGCTTGAACACATTTCATGTTTATTGCTATTTGAATATTCTCTTTTGTGAAGTATATTTACCGTTTGTCTTAGGTTATCATTTTCTTACTGATTTGGAGTTCTTTGTATCTGTAAATGAATCTGTTGTTAGATAGATGTATTACAGATATCTTCTCCAGTCTGTGATTTGCCTTTTCACTTTCTTAATGTGCCTTGTGATGAATAGAAATTCCAAATTTTAATATAGTCCATCAATCCTTTCTATTTTGGTTAGCACTTTTAGTGTCCTGGTTAAAAATCTTTGCTTATTGAATGTTCATGAAGATACTCTGCTGTTTTGTTTTGTTTTTGTTTTTTTAATTCAAGAATATCTATTGTTTTTTCTTTCGCATTTAGATCTACAGTGTACCTGGAAATTATTTTTTCTACACGGTAAAGTATAGGGATCAAGATTCACCTTTTTTTGTGAATATTCAGTTAATACAGCACCATTTGTTTAAAAAGGCTTCCTGTCCCCAATTGTTCATCATAAATCAAAGTGACCATCGCTGTCCTTATATTTCACTATGTCTCTTGTAATTGACATATGATATTCACTTTGATATTCAATGTTATGATAGCAGACTTTTAATTAGAGTATTTAATACATTTATAGCTAATGCTTTTTCTGTTAAGTTGAATTTATAACTATCATTTCAATAATAGTTTTCTATTTTTCTCAAAAGTTTTGTGTTCCCTTTTATATTTCTTGCTTTATTTTTATTACTAAAGAATTTTTTTCATTTTACTATTCTCCCTATATTTGCTTATCAGTTACGCATTTTTAATATTCTTTTAGTAGATATTATAGCTAGTATACATCTTTGTGTAGGATCATTTTTCCTCTATCTTAAAGGCTCCTTTTTATATTTCTTTTAGGGTGTCTTCTAACTATGTGTTTTAAAGTTTTTCTTTGTCCAGAAATTTTGTTCTTTTACCTGAATTTTTGAAGAATATTTTTGCTGGTTATGGAACTCTGGATTTACAGTTAAATTTATTTGGGGTTTTAAAGATGACATTTTCTTGTCTTCTGACCCCCATCATGGTTTACCTCGAGAGGTCAGCTATTGCTTTATTTAGTGTCCTTCGAAGGAACTATGTCTTGAAGTATATATCTTATTTTCCTCTGGCTGCTTGTAAGATTTTTCTGTTGTCTGCGATTTTCAGCAGATTTATTATGAAGTGCCTAATGTAGATCTCTCTGTGTTTGTCTTTGGGAATTCATAGTGCTTCTTAAGTCTATAAGTATATGTTGTTATTTACTTTGAAACATTTCTTGACCATTATCTCTTCAAATATTACTTATGTTCCATTCTCTCCCTTCTTCTCTTTTGAGACTCCACGTACAAATATATTAGATTGTTTTCTTGTTCATATGTCTTATATACTATTTTCTATATTTTCCTTCAGTTTTGAACTACATGCTTTAGTTTGGATTTTTTTTCCTACTGACATTTCTTCAGGATCATTTATGCTCTCTTCAACTGTCTCCAAATTGCTATTACATTCATCCGGTGAATTTTTAATTAGTTCTTAGTATATTTCAGTTCTGGCATGTGCGTATATACATGATTTTTTAGAAATAGAACTTAGGTCTTGAGTAAAATTCCCTATTTTGCCATCTAATTTCTTAAACACGTTAGTCATAGTTACCAATTCTGGGCCTTATAATACCAGTATCAGAATCACTTCTGGGCACGCTTTTGTTGTCTTTCTTTATAGGAGGGTTGTTCTACTAAAGCTACTCCATACTATTCTTGCATAACAGCCACAAAGAATTTCACTGGGTGATTCTATCATAATGGGTTTAATCAAATGCTCAGTCATTAATGTTAGTATTTTCAGCCTTTATATTTAAAACAAATACACAGTAAATACTTGTACAATTGTATGTGGGCATTTGTGGGACTATTTCTATAATATTAATATCTGAAAGTGAAATTGTTGGATCAAAAAGTGTGCACTTTATATATAAGGTCTGACAATTATGTTTGCAAGCTTATACTAGAAATAGTGCTACATACCTCATTGCTCAATATTACTACAGTCGCCTTCGAAATACCCTTGGGAAGCTATGCACCGACGCCAGCAGCTAGTCCAGCCTTCAAAGCAATTTTGGAACTCTTGTTCTGGAATGGTCATCAGAGCTGTTATCGTATTACCCTTGATGTCCTGAATGTCATCAAAACGTCTTCCTTTCAATATTTCCTTTATCTTCGGGTAAAGAAAGAAGACATTGAGGGCCAAATCAGGTGAGTAGGGAGGGTACTCCAATACAGTTATTTGTTTACTGGCTAAAATTTCTCTCATAGACAGTGCCATGTTAGTTGGTACATTGTCATGATGCAAGAGACATGAATTGTTGGCAAAAAGTCCAGGTCATCGAACGTTTTCACACAGCCTTTTCAATACTTCCAAATAGTAAACTTGGTTAACTGTTTGTCCAGTTTATACAAATTCATAATTAATAAGCCCTCTGATATAAAAAAGGGTTAGCAACATCACTGCATCTAACTCATGAGCTTTTTTTTAGCTTGGTTTTTAACATATTCTATATTATCTTTCTAAAAATACCCCTCACCTTTCTTTTCATGCAAACTCTTTTCCTGTTAAGTGCCAGAAGAACTGAAAATGAGAAAGCCAGTTTTCTTGCTGGAATCAAGGCTTAGTTTATAGTTTATGGATTTTCAAGAATTATAAGTATTATTGACAAAATATTTTGAAAATTCAAATGTGGAGAAAAGTAATAGTGCAAGAATAAAACAGTCTGAGTAAAAATAAATCTGTAATAAGTAGATACTTATTTTTAGTTATAAGGCTGAGGGACTGACAACTCTGAAAACTAAATTTCACAGCACCAAGCCTGGTGCAACGTGGGCAACCATGCCGTAAGCTTCCTCAAAGTATCCCAAAAATAACCCTCTGAAACTAGAGTCTGCCTCTGACACATCCTGTTCTCTGCACTGACACCATCTCTGGTTGTATCAGAATGCAGCTTTACCTATCCAAATAACTCTAGCCCACCTGCATAGCTGGTCCCTTAAACATTGTTGTGGAATCGAGATCGGACACCAGTTGTCAAACTGAGGGCCCTCGACTCGTTTATTTACTGTTCAGAGTTGTGGAAGAGTAGACAACCCAGAGAGAGGTGGAGAAACCAATCTTTTTTGCTGCGATAGAATTACAACTTTGTGTTCCAACATTGCATAGCAGTCTTTCTCCAAGACCAAAATGGGATTCCTAGATTCTTACATTTATGCGCATCATCCCAGGGAAGGTGATAGGGAATTCTAATAACTTCACCTTCTTCCCAGTGTCAGATTTGAGGGATGTGGACATTTCCCTTCTTAGATTCTATGAATGTGTAAGAATTGTGTGGGTGTATGTGGGTGGGATGGACACCCCCAAAGTAAAGCATTTCTCTCCTTTATTCATCATTTCTCCCAGTGTGTTGCCAATCTTGTCTTTCGTGTCTCCAATTTCAATGCTAAAGGAAAATAGCTTGGACTACGGCAGATTCATTTACCTCTCAAATGTACCCAGGATCAAGGAGAGAAAGCCCCTACTTCTCTCCAACAGGTCAATGGTGTGAGATGCTTTTTTGCCTTTATGATAGGTACCAAGGACTTGGGGGGAAAAACTGCCATGATTCATACATATTCTCCTTGAAGAGAACATGTCTGTTTTATGAGTGAAGGATTTTTAAACTTAGAATTTATACCTCATAAGGATACAGTCAATGCAGAAAAGCTCACGGCTTGTTCTGAAGGATACAGCAGAAAGATTAGATAAGAGAAAACTTCAAGATGCTGGAGCAGTTGAGAGAATGAGGCAGTGGAATTCGTTTTCTTAAAAGGCCTTTACCTAAAGATTGTCCTGGGTTTCTGTACCCTGACAGCACTGCTATTTTGACATTCCATTATTGCAGAGAGAAAAGACTTTTAAATGGTCATGCCAAGCACCATACGTCTAAACAGAGAATCAGAATTTGATGTCTTGAATATATGAAAACGATACTTAGCTCTATCATTAGACAGTTGTAATGTTAGATTTCTGAACTAAAATTCTTCAGACCTAAAAATCATTACTGAGAAGTAGAAAATGAAAGTGGTTGCTGACCCCAATACACTTGGGTTGTTTTTTCAAAAGTTACACTGATCTATTACTTAAATTGGGAGATACAAGAAATTTTCATGTCTTTATAAATTAAAGTAGCTATTAAAGTGATTAATTTTACCTAAATAAGGGGCATAAAATACTTCAGTATCCTATGAAAATGTATATGAAATATGTTTAGTATATCAATTAGGTATTTTGTTGAGTCACTTTGAGTACATTGCATCTCTTCTTGTTGCCATAGTTACCATTGCCTTGTGGGGATACATTACACATCATTTATGTCATAGACTATTAACAGACAACAGTTTCTGCTATTATTTACATGGTTCTCCCTCATTCACTGTTTTCATATGCTTTCCTTCACTGATTTTTTTTTTCCTTTTGTGAATAATTTTAGATGATGAAATTTTCCTTCAAATGTTGACTGTCAAGCTTTTAGTGGTTTTGATATGCAGAAAATCAGATATAAAATAATCGTATGAAAATAAATAATAAAATAACAAGTATTTAAGGAAGCTACACCTTTTTAAAAAAAAAGATGAGATTCCTGAGTTATTCTAGAAGTAGATACTCTGATGACATTGTTTTTTTTCTATTTGCCTTTAGAAAAAATTTTCCCCGGTGGTGATGGATATTCATTCACATTCTTTGCCTAGTTTTTATTCTGTAACTTTGAAAAGGACACTTAAAAAAAAAATTTCTTAGCAATGGCATCAAATACTACCTGTTTTTTTTAATATGCTCCTCAGGATGGTGATAATAACATATTCATCTAGCACTTTCCATATTATAAAGCAGATTCATATTTATTGGCCCATTTTCCCTCTGAAGGATTGTGGGTGCGATTTTCCTGTTGAGGTGATTGAGTCACAGGACAGATAACTTATCTAAGGTCACACAGCTGGTAAATGACAGAGTTACAGCTTAGATTTTCCTCACAAATTTAAAGCTCCTTCTCTATAAAACACTGTTTCATCGTGACATGCTCACGGAGCTAACTCACAGCGTGGTTTAGTGAAAGGTACATTAGAAGGAGAGTTGGGCGAGCTGACTTTAAGTCCAGCCACAAACTTGTTGCCTGATGGGCCTCAGCTATTTAAACTGTGAGATGAGGACCATTTCTCTACCTCTCAAAGTAGTAGTTGAGTGGATCAAAAGAGAATTAGTATCAAAGGGCATTAAAAATAAAGCAGATATGAAAGTATGGCCAGTACTCAAGCATATCTCTGTGAATTCATCAGAGGTGGATTAATAACACCTTAGATTTGACTTCCTGACTGGATGGGGTCCCCCAGTCCAGCTGGGCCCCCATGGAGGGTGTGCTCTAAATACTGTGTGACTTTTGCTTTCTCTCTGACCACTGCTAAGTTCTCATTTAAACATAAAAGCAAACTTCTTCTGCAGAAACTTTGGTAATTTTGCTTTGTGTTGAATAGATTGGCATTGAAGTCTAAAAATCAAAAGCCATTTCAGTGTCTCTGACATTCTATTATGTTTGATGACAATCTCGCTTTTCATAAGAAGAATACTTTTCTGCTTGGCCAGAAATTTCTCCTTGGAGATGACAGAATTGCTGTCTTACCATTAATGAATTCCACAGCCCATATCCTTTTTACTTTAAAGAAATATGGACATATCTACCCCAAACCATGCTTTAATACAAAATAGAGGAAATCACTGCTGTCCTCAAACACCAAGGTGTTTTCAGCCTCGCTGGTAAGTGCACCTTCAGATAATCACCTTCCGGCCACTGCAGAAGCAATTACTTGCACAGTTGATATTTGTATGTTTTTTTTAAAAACCCACAAAGTTGCTGTATATGGAGAAGAGGCTGAAAATAATAGTTTAGTCATCTATGTTTCACACGTACATTCTGAAGTACAGTGGAAAGATCCTTCCCTGGGTGTCTGAGAACCTGAGTATGATCACCGTTTCTGTGGCATTGGGCTACCCTTCCCTGGGCATCTGGCGGATGATGGGTTCATTTGGCTAAATTGCAGGTGAGGGGAGGGGCGTTGTTTGTTTCTTTAGTATGTTTATATTTAATATGTTCACTTCTGTGAACATAGGGGTTGAGGAATAAGAAGTTTTCTAAGTAATCCTTATTTGAGTGTTTACTGTTTAGCCTTAAAATTAAGAATGTTTCCTGAAAAATCTTTCTAACTCCGCCCCCCCAAAAAAAAAAAATTCTGCATCTTAAACACACTATCAAAGAAACCTTACTTCCAAACATACCTGATCAAACAATGGCCTTGTTGATCGTGGCAACATGGATTGAGCTACTTAGAATCCTACACCTCTGTGCAGTGCTTAGCAACTTGTAAGTTACTAGGGTAACTTGAAAAGTGATTAGGTATGGGTCAATGAACGTGATATTACCAGATGTTACTAATCAACAGAAATTAATCTTGGAATGCTAAAATGTTAGATTTTTTGTGGGGGGAGGAGGAGGGGCTTCATTCTGCCAAAGATCAAAACCTCTTTAAATACCTTTTGAAAATTCCTTAGAGAATTTGCAGTAAGTAAATGGTTTTACATATATACAGAAATGTATACACAGTTTAAGACAAGAAAAGCTATTAAAACTGTAATAATATATACCGATAACAAAAGATGAATACAAGTCACGTTTGACTTCTGCAATTACAAGAGGAGCTCAAAGTGGTTACCATCAACTTCCAGACACTTCTGATTATGGCAAACTACTGCTTGAGCAACATTGACCAAAGTGTCCACTTGTATACATTTTTTTTGGCACCCCTGGTACATATGTAAACTTAAATTGAGATTCTCTCTTTTACCTCAGAATGTTAGATGGGAAAAAAAAAATACATATGACTTTTGTAACCCACTGCCTTTTCAGCTGCATGGGTCAAAACAAGGATATTTGACCTTTTTTTGCCTAACCGGAGAATAAGCCCTTATGTATATAACACGTGTATCCCCAAAACTAAGACCTAACCGGAGCATATGCCCCAGCATGATTTTTCAGGTTGACATTCCCTGAACATAAGCCCTAATGTGTCTTTTGGAGCAAAAATTAATATAAGACTCAGTCTTATTTTTGGGGAAACATGAATATGTATATACATATATATATCAGGGTGATGTAACTCTTCAGTGGAAATAGAAGAGATGTGCAATTTGAGTTGCTTCTTCAATAATAGACATCATGGAAGTGTCTTAGGCATATTGTCTCAGATTCCTGAGGTAACAGGTTTAAGTTCTTGGAAAGAGTTTTGAAAGCAAGTAGTTTTCAAACTGTATTTTAGTGTGTTCCAGTGGAGTCATGGGGATAACCTAGAAGTAAACAGATAAAAGCTGAGCTGCTGGGAAGAGAAAGAAGCTGAAGCCCACCCACTTGGGTTTGCCTCCCTAACTACGCAGGGGCCTTGAGGCATTTCCACAGAACCATTCCTGTGGTTCTAGAATCATTCATTTGGTCATTTCAACACATTCCTTTTTCAGACCCAGCATTATTCTAGGCATGGGGGAGACCACCGTTGAACAAGAGCAGAGCTGGTCTTAGTTGTCATGGAGCTCACGGTCTAGTGAGAGTGACTGACATGAATCCAGGTGAGATAAATGCCAGGTGAGAGTAATATAAGATGCCAGAAGGCCAGCGAGGACTTTGAGGAAGTGACACAGGGGCCGACATCTGAAGAGTGCGGAGAAGTGAATTGGACATCAGGGGCAGCGTGGAGGCAGAGGGCAAGGAGAGAAAAAAAAAAAAAAGAAAGTTTGCTGAGTACTATGTGCTACATCATTTACCAGGATTATCTGATTAAAATAGTATATAATCCTGTGTTGGGGGTACCCCTTTCTACAGATGAGAGGAAACTAAGGTACAGGAATTGAATCACGTACCTTCGGTAGCTAAAGATAATGGAGCCAGGGTTTGAACCCAGGCCTAACTGCAGAGCCCACACGCTGGGCCACTGCCCTATGCTGCCGCCTAATGAGAGCAGGCACTGAGAAGGCTGGAACAACAGTGATACGTTAGACAGCTTGCTTGCCAAAAAGATCAGCATGAAGATGTAGGCTGAGTCAGGTGTTTCACCCTATTACTTCTCACGCTAAGATACATGATGCTGTAAAGATAGAGTTTCAAGAGTCTTTAGTGGGGAAGATGTTACTAAGAATGGGCAAACACAGTACAGCACTGAAAGCCTTGGTCTCCAAGGTCTGGAAAGATCAAGGACTGTAAGAGCAGCATTAGAAATGAGGTGGTGCCTTGGCCAGCAGCCCAGCCAAGCAAGCAAGAAGTGTGTGAAGGACTGAGCTTAGCTGGCCTGGTCAGTCAGACTGTGCAGTAGCATTTGCGTGATATGATTCCTCTTGCAGTCACTTCTCACATAATACTGAGTTCATCTGCCCTTATTGTACATATCATTTGTGTGCCTGCTAGACTTTGAACTTCTCGTAGGCTGGGAATCTTTGCTTATGTTTGCATCCTCTGAGCCTGGCCTTGTGCCAGTCCTGCAGTGGACGCTCAATACTGAATGAATTTCGTAGTGTTTCTGGACCCAAATCCCTTGCTCTTTTCTCTATAGAGTATTTATTGCCTTATTAAATTTATGTTTCATTTATGCAAGCAGTTGTTTTACTAATACACATAAATAGATTACAAATTGTCTTAACTATCTCACCATAGTATATTTTAAAAAGATAATACTACCTGGAACTATATAAATAAATCTCTTTATACCATTTAAAAATAGGAAGATATAATTAACAAGAACAGGATGATAATCATGTTCAAACACTGGGCTTGTTCTTCCAAATATTACATTTGTTGTGGGGAGTGTAAATTGACAGGCTGTCTGTTGGAATTCCTGAATTGTAATGGTTTCTGCCGAGCCATCTAGTGTGCACATCTGTGCCATTCAATTTGCATAGCCCAATTTTGGGCCATTGTGGTACATTTTCCAGTTTGTTGACCTGTTCTTTCTCTGAAAATTAACAATGTCAAAATTTGTTGTGTCCATTAGCCTACTTACTCACTGAACCTTGAAACAGAAAATTCTTCACTATTGGTAAAGTAAAAAAGAGTCAGCTACTTGAAACTTAAATTGAGATTCTGTCTTTTACCTCAGAAGGTTAGATGGAAAAAAATACATATGACTTTTGTAACCCACCGCCTTTCAGCTGCATAGGTCAAACAAGGATCTTTGACCTTTTTTGCCATTTGCTTAAATGTCTGGAAACTCATGTATTATTCCACAAGAGGCATATAAAGTGCACGAAGCCCTACTGTTCATTGTGACCAGCATCTGTCAAGGAGTAGGCATGATTCATATTTATTGTAACCCAATATACTGACTAACTAAAAGCTATATGTCAACTGCCATACTCTGTAAATTGCAATTAATTTGATAGTGAAAATATGCTGAACATATTTTATTGCTTTATGATTCAGAAATCACTCCCCAGACTTCCTAAACTTCTGAGGCATTGTTTTAACATTACTTTCAATTATTCTGATCAATGTGATAGTGCCAGTTAATAGGAGTTTCTGATCAATAACATGCTCTCAGTATCTATCTACAGCCATAATTCTTAATCCAAAACATCAAAGAAAAAATCTTTATGAAATTGACTTAAAGGCAATTTTTAGTCATTGCTAAGTGTTTCTCTGAGTTCTTAGTAAACCTTTGGAACTACCTCCAATTGCTTTTCAAGGAACTCCAAAATAGACATTTTATAATTAAACAGTGCATTATTAGGGAAGCCACGAGGGAAGCCATCAGTAATCAAGCACAGAGCTCAGTGGCCAAATAGGTACTGTCAGTGTTTAATGAGACAAAGTAGCTAACTGATTGGAAATATTGCAAGACCCCTCTGGTATTTCTGTGATGTCTGCTCCCACGGCCACAACTGCTATTAACACTTATTCTGCAAAGCCAGGAATTTTTAATGTAATATAGTGAAAGCCATTTCATGGCACCCCTTGGGACACCTTCCATAAGCACAGATTATGAGTCCTTTAGACCGCCAGCAAAATAGAGCAGGCCCCCTTATCCACAGTAAATATGTTCCAAGACCCCCAGTGGGTGCCTGAAACCACAGATAGTACCAAACCCTATACATACTATGTTTTTTCCTATATACACACACATATGGTAAAGTTGAATTTATAATTAGGCACAGTAGGAGATTAGCAACAATAACTAATAATAAAATAGAACAATTATAATGATATACTACAATAAAGGTTATAGGAATGTGGTCTCTCAAAATATCGTACTGTACTATACTCACCTTTTCATTTAAAGGGATCACTTTATGGCTTCTCTTTGGGATATCCAAATTGCCAGCATCACTACTCTTGTATTTCAGGGCCATTATTAAGTAAAATAAGGGTTACTTGAACATAAGCACTGTGATATAGCAATAGTCAATCTGATAACCAAGATGGTTGCTAGGTGACTAATAGGTGGGTATGGTATACAGTGTGAGTGTGCATACACTGGACAAAGGGATGGTTCAGCTCCTGGGCAAGATGGAGCCGGATGGCATAAGATTTCATCATGCTACTTAGAACGGCATGAAGTTTTAAAATTGTGAGTTGTTTATTTCTGGAATTTCCCATGCAAAATGTTTGGATTACTGTTCACCACAGGTAACTGAAACAGCAAAAAATTGAAACTACAGATAAGGCGGGGGGACTACTGTACAGGAAGGTAACCTGCTCCCCAGGACAGGGTCCATGTCTCCATCAAAGTTACAGAATAAATTGAATCCACTACTAAATTTTCAAGAAACAACTGAATTCATCCACTGAATCCAGCCTACCAAGGAAATACACCAAGATTCCTACCCAGTTCTTGAATGAAGGTATAATGCAGACTGTGATTGCCTCGATGGCACCTAATTGCTCCGGGGCCAGTACGGTTTTAATCAGAATCCTGCACTGACAAACAGATTAGTGCTGTGTGTTCTGTGGACTTGCATATATTGAAGATGCAGTGGGCATAAGAGCATAAGGAGTTCCACCAAGGACCCTTCTGCCATGTGGCAGGTGAGAAAGAGTCCACAGGTCAGCATCAGGGCTCTCATAGTCAAACCTTGGCCTTCAAAACGGCTGCCAACACTACCTTTCACAGCTGCTTCCCCCAGGGACCTGAGGCAGTAGGAAAACAAGTATCACAGTATAGACAGAGACTAAATAGGTGACCAACTATGTTGATGTCACGTGGCCATGTTTTTTTTTTAATATGTAGTGTATTGAGAAAACTTCTAAGAATTTGAGAGCAAATCAATACACATTCCTCAAAAAATTTGCTTTTAAATTTTTTCCTCATTATGAGCAGATCACCTTCTCTTTACTTTCTCTCTCCCTCTCTCCAGAGATCATTTCAAACCCATGCTATTGCCCTAAGAGAAAAAAAAAATCCATTAAAAACCAGAAGCTATACACTTCACAGCAGCAGCCCATGGAGATACTGGGGGACAACGTGGATCTTATTCAAATAACAAATCTGAAAGCTATTGTGCACACTGGAGTTTGGAAAATATTAGGCATTCATTTTGTTAAGTTGCTTAAAATTAGATACTGTAGAAATTAATATGCACAGGTAATAATAGAGAGTATCACTATTTATAATGACTGCAGAACTTTGCTCTTAAATTGTAAAAATTGCAGTGACATTACTAATATTTTTATCATTTTGAAGACTACAAAGTTAATTTCTTTTCAGTGAGATTAACTAGTTTTTACAGAGTTTCTACCTAAAGGAAAAGGCTAAGACTAAATTAGCCAGGATTTTGTATTTTTCAAAAAAAATACTCTGACATACTATAGGGAAGAATGTGGGGAAATAGGATTTGGTGAGAAGGTAGATTATGCAAAATTCTTTACCTTGAGGAAAAGAATACAGGGAATTAAGTATGAGCCCTTCTTTTGATCTCCAAGTACTGTGTCACTGTCTATAGTAAGTATTAAATAAAGTTCTGTCTAGGCACTTTGTAATGACCTTTTAGAGTTTGGTCTCTTAATAATTATTTTACCAAATTAAGTAGCATGAGTGCTGTGGATAATTATTTTTAGTTCTCAAAATATTGTATTTACTGCCTTCCTGAACTCATACCTATGGTTTTTGACAGAATTTTGCTAGCCCACATCTTGACTATTTAAAAAATTTTATTAACAAATACAGAACATAGTAGAATTACGTAAGTATTCTGTGCAATTACAAGTTGGTGTTATTGTGCAAAATTACGTTTCTGAAACCACTTTAACAATACAAGTTGAAAAGTTCCTATCGTTGTCTTTGCTCTCTCCTTTTCTAAGACATAATCAGGATAATGAATACAGGAAAGATGCAACACTTGCCCAGCTACAGTTGTGCACCAGCTGGTGCTCCAGGGGATTAGTAAGACCTTTAGTAAGTCTTCTGGGAGAAGTAAGGTCAACTCATAGGCAAAAGTATTGTCAAGACTTAAACTGGGGAAAAAAAAGTAATTGGAAGCAAAGCAAAAGTAACTTTTGAAGCAAAAGTTACTCTTCTGATGAACCACTTAAGAGTGGGAAGAAGACTGGGTGAAAGCAAGGTGTGATTTCTGTGTGCTAGACTCTAGTAGTAGGTACTTCTCTCACTCCCCACAACCCTCTAAGTTTTATTTATATTATTATTATTATTATTATTATTATTATTATTATCATTATTAATGATTGTGGAGAAACTGCAACGCATAGAGTGTAAATAACCTTCCCAGGGCCACACAGCTAATAAATGGCTAACTGACACAAGCACCAATATTTGGTCATCACCATGGAGACAGCATGGTGGGGTAATGTCCTGATAAGTAGTTTGGCAGTGGAGGCCGGAGCCTCCAACCTGTGTTAAATCTGCATGAGAAACACCTTCCTGAGTGCCAGTGTGAGACAAAATGAGAGATGGCTATCTAACTCCCCACCACATTCATTTGTGGTCATGGCATAGACATAGACGCAAATGAAAGGTTATATTTTTGTCAAAGAGTAATGAATGAACTGGCAAAGTGTTCTCACTCTGCTTTAGAGAACTAGTGCCATATGTCAATATTAATGTTCTTTTACTGTGTTCTGATAGGGATTTTTTTTAAGTAGTCATTAGAGTGCTTACATGCCAAACATATTCAAAATCTTGCCTACTCCAAGTGTCACCTAAAAACAAAAGCAGTTATTCCTTACTAGTGCTCTTAAAGAAAAACATCCATATTTAACTTTGATTCAATGAAAGTAAATTACAAAGTGGTGAACCTACTAAAAACTACTTTTACTCTAAATCAGCCATCAGCAAACATTTTAAGGAGCTGTGAGTTTCAGTACGCCAAACTGCAGCTAGATCAAAGGAAAGAAATACAGAAGCAAGTAGTTTTTTAGTAAACAAAGCTCTGGAGAATCCTGGTCATTGGAAGTGAGATAAAAGCATTCATCGTTCTGTAATTTAACTCAAAAACTTAGATCTCTATTTGTATTGTCATTAAGAGCACAGGTACTGGAGTTCATTCATTCATTTATTTAATAAACATTTATAGATAGTCCAGTGCTTATCAAGTACTGTGTTAGACATTGGGGTACATTGATTACCAAAACTAGAAATAGTTCCCACCTTCATTGAATATAACATTGTAGCTGGGAATGACCATATTTTTAAAGTATTAACCTATACCTGTGGCAAGTGCTATCAGGAAGAATTTATATCAGGCTTCTATGAGTGTTTATTATGAGGATTTGATGCAATTAAGGAAACAAGGTGAAGTTTCTGAGGATGGGACATTGGAGCTAAGACTTAAGGGGATGAGCAGAATGTGATGAGGCAAGGGGAGAGAATAAGCATAGCAGCTGAGGGTAGTATGTACAGAAGCCTCGAGAGGGCAGAACAATACAGAACATCAGGGACTAAAAGACAGTCAGTACAGCTTGAGTGGAGAGAGTGTATGTTTGTGACAACAGCATAGTCCAAGATGAGCCTAGAGAGGTAGAGTCTGGCTTTTGTTCTGAATGTAGTAGCAAGGCATTGATGGGTTTACAGCAGGGAGAGTGAATTACAGGGAACTGGGCAGAGTAGATATAAACTGATCAGTTGGAAAACTGCTGAAGTTCCCAGGATGGAGATGATAATGGCTCAGAGGCATGTAGTGGTATGGAAGAGACGGGGAGAAGAGAATATACTCAAGAGGTAAACAGCCATGCCTTGGATATTGGGGATGAGCGACGGGGTATTAGGATGACTTGGGTAACTGAAGAGGTAGTGGTGTCTTTCACTAAAGTAAGAAAACTTGAAAAAGACCAAATTTGGGATTTGAGGACTAAAGTAAGAAAACTTGAAAAAGACCAAATTTGGGATTTGAGGACAGTGGGGGCACGAGTGAAAATATCAAGTTTTAATATATGGAGTTTTGAGAGGCCTTTGAGAAAGCCAAGAGGCAATGCCAAGTAGCAGGTGTACGGGGTGTAGAGCTCAGAAGTGAAGTTGGGGCTGGAGATGAACCGTAGTGGGCACGGAGGTGGTAACTGAACTCCTGGGTCTGGGTGTGATCACTTAGGGAGCGGGTGCAGAGGGGAAAGGGTGTGCCAGGAAGGCCTAGAACCAAGTCTTGAGGAACTCTAACACTCAAAGGCTGCTTCAGAGTGGGTGAGTCATAAAGAGATAGGGGAAGAAAAGTCGGCTCAGAAAGGTAGGAGGAGAAGCAAGGACTGTGTGTCATAAACATCTAGCGAAAAGAACATGTTTAAAAGAATGGAGAGGTCCCAGCACTGAATATGCTGAGAGGTCAAGAAAGATGAGGTCTGAGAAATACATGTGGGACTGACAATAAGTTGTCTTGGATTGAATGATGTTGAAGTCATTGAAGACACTACTGAAAAATGTGGTGGAATCATAGGTCAGATTCAAGTGACTGAGGAGCGAGTGGGAGATACATAATGGGAAACAGCGAGTAAGACGACTGTGGGGACAGAGCCAGGAGTGCAGTTTCCAGGCTCTCGGCCTCATGTGGAAAGGTGCTGGCTCAGGTAGTAAATGGCCATCAACTGTGATTGGATGGCCATCAGCTGTGGCTAGTTGGCCGTCAGCTGTAACCAGTGAGCCATTGGCCACTAATATAACTGCTGTGGCTACGCTAGCAGCAAATGGGGGGGCTAGCAAGAAGATGGTGGCTGAGCTAGCAAGAGCAGATTGCAGTTAGCACGGCAGATTGTAGTTAGCAAGGCGGATTGCAGTTAGCAAGTGAGGTGGGTTGCCAGAGAAGTGGACGGCAGGTTGTGGATAGTGTGGCTCCTACTTCCTGTGTCTCCAACCCAGCCACCAGCGAGAATATAGTGACTCCCCTATCTATGGCTCCGTGGGTGTTCCTTTTTGGCCTCACCATGTCCTGCGTTCTTATGTGGGGAGCGGGAGCTGAGACCCCGCATGCCACCTTGCATGACAACAACTTACTCGAGAAGGTGGGCTGAGAAGCTCAGGAGGGAGGTAGGGTGAGCACTGGAGGCGGATGAGAGGAAGTTGTTTTGTGTGTGTGTTTGTTTTTTGTTTGTTTGTTTGTTTATTTTAAAATGAGAAGCACTTGAGAGTGTTCTAGAGCCAGTGGAAGAATCCTGGTGAGGCAGGTTGAATTTACAAGAGACAGAAGGGATTACTGAGGTCACTGAGGTTGGTAGTTTCTGAGAAGACTCAAGGAGATGGGATTAGCCTCTGGTGGGAGGAGAGACAGCTTCTATAAGCTCAGTTTGGGGAAGACTCACACATTCCGGTTTCTGGCTTCTATTTTTTCTGTAAAGTGGGCAGCCAGATCATCTGTTGGGAAGGTTCAGGAACAGGCAACTGTTGGGGAAACGTAAATGGGAGGATTTAAGGAAGTAGAGATTTGAAACAGTGTACACAGAAAGTGGAAAAGCAAGTCAGCCAAAGAGTGTCGGGGGGCCGTTGGGCGGTGCCAAAAGCCTCCCCGAGCTTGGTAGTTGTGAATTTATAGAGGAACCAATCTGCCCTGTTAAATCTCTGCAGGTACAGAAAAAGCAGGTAGCAAGGTTATTCCCAGACTGCAGTTTTGGCCAGATGGTTGCAATGAAAAGACAGAGACATAAGGAAATGTGAAGTACTTGTAAGACATAAAAAAAATGTCCACAGAATCTAAGCAGAAAAAGGAGGGAAGTGAAGCTTAAAGAAGGCCAATAGACTGGGAGCAATTAAGGGACTGAGTCAGTTGAAAATCCCCATGAGGTGCTGAAGCTCACTTGGTGGAAGCTGATTGGTGAAAAGAGCTGTGACAGGCATGGTGGTTGTAGGCCTGGCAGATACAGTAGCTGGTTGGCCCTGAGGCTTGCAGCTGGAAGACTGTCCTTTCCCCCAGGGCATGATGCTGGACCCAGAAGATGCAGGCTCTGCACGCCACACCAGCAGGAGCGATACCCCACAGCGCAGGCTGACCTTCTGCCTTGATAGCAGTGGCCTGCTTCCAGGTTCTGCCAGTTATAGACCGTGTGTATGGGGCAAGCTACTTCACCCACCCCCCTCAACCTCAGTTTGCTCATCTGAAAATGGGTTGGCTGAGTGATCTTTATATGGTTATAAGGACTGAATAAAGTTATGGGTGTAAAATAGCACAATACCTGACTCATGACTGGGAATCCATAAAACATGTCAGAAGCTGCTCTTTTTTTTCTTATAACACAGACTTTCTTGGCAGACCACAAATTTTGTTGTTGTTATTGTTTTATTTTTTAATTCTAGGAGTCAAGGCAACAATATATTTTGCATTTTATAGAAATGGTGTGATGTGTAACAATATTATTATGTTGACTTAATTATGCTCACTTCCCCTCCCTGCCCCCTGCCGAATTTGTAACAACCAAAATGACTCTGGACATTTCTCTACAGGGAAGAAGACAAATTTGCCTCTGGTTGAGAACCACTAGGTTAGAGGAAATCTTTAATGTGATCTACTGTGTTGAATTTTTTTAAATGTTTATTATTTGCGGAGTAAAAAGTCTGAACTGTAACCCAAAATATCTTGCTGGGTTTGTTTCTGAGAAGTGAGATTCTGAGTGTTTGTACTTTCTTTCTGCATCCTTCTGGCTTTTCTGAAATTTCTCATGTTTCTCCACTATACATGTATTTCTCATCTAATTTAAAAGGGAGAGAATGAAAAATAGTTTAATATATGAAAACAATTCTTTTAAAAGTATGTAATTAATTTCTCCCTGATATCTTGCCATTCCTAACAATCATATTGACTTAAGCCAATGAACATTGTATTATATTATTACTGTTATTATTATTATTATTAATTTTGTTTATCTAATGTGTTAGGTAATTTCCATTATTTGAGTATTTCAATCAGCAATGTCCTATTCTACTATTAATTCCAGTTCTAGATATTGACACAAACTCACTGGTTAGCCAAGCACTGGATTTCAGTCTCAGAGACACTTGACTCTTTGCTATAAAAGTGGGAGCTTATCCAGCATCAAGTAACTTTGGGCCAACCACACTTGTCATGTGTCACTATTAGAGGCCCAGAACACAGGAAAGAAAAGGGTGTGCATGTGTATAGCATAAAGTAATTAACTCATTCAAACTTAATTTTTTTAAAAAAGCAGTCAACTAAGATATTCTGCAAGACTCCAAATCAAAGAAAGATGCAAAGCAAAGGATCTAGGACACCTTTTCCTTTCCCCTTAATTTCAACAGGTTTAATGAGGGGGGTGGGGGAGGGTGGAAACCCAAAAAGTGAAGTCTTTCTTTTAGCACAGACATTCAGAAAGGCAAATATATATGTGTGTGTGTACACACACACACACACACACACACACACACATAAGACAATATATAAGAAAACAAAATATGGGTGGAGCAGAGTATTTTTAAAAGCAAGAGAAAGTTTTCCTTTTTTCTCTTTCCTTCAGTATTTTCATCACAGGTGATCTTAGATACCTACTGTATTAGTCAACCCAGACTGTCATAACAAAACACCAAAGACTGGGTGGCTTAAACAACAGAAATTTATTTCTCACAGTTCTGGAGGGTAGAATTTCCAGATCAAGGTGCCAACAAGGTAAATTTCATTCTGAGCCCTCTTCTCTTGTCTTATAGATGGCTGCCATCTTTGTGTATGCTCATATGACCTCTTCTTTATGTGTGTAGGGCGGGTGGGAGAGAGAGAGAGAGAGAGAGAGAGAGAGAGAGAGAGAGAGAGAGAACTCAAAATCTATCTGCAGTTTCTTAATGTGAGGGTACCAGTCCCACCTGAGTGCCCCACCCTCATGATCTCATCTAACCCTAATTACCTCCCAAAGCCCCATCTCCAAATACCCTCATATTTGGGCTTAGGGCCTTAACATATGAATTTTACAAGGATACAAATAATCCTTAACACCTACTTAATGATAATATGCAAATATGGGTGATAGAATTGTTCATTATTTATGAGGCAATGACTGACCAAAAGCTGTATCTTGAATAATATTTGCTTGTTCAACAGAACATAGGCATTTTTGTTGCTGTTGACTTTTTTCTGTTAGATAGATGACCTTTCAACACTGATGCACCTTTGTTCCCATCTTTTACATATCAAGTGTGCCCACTCCCCCTTGAGTGTTGTTGTCTCTTAGTAGATCACCAAGTCAGGTTAACAGTCAAAAACTGAATTATTTTCTAGTATGTCTGTTAAAAATGTTTAAATTATTTTTATCTGCCTTGGTATTGGTTAAATCTCATTGCAACATAAATATTCAATGCAGCAAAATTTAATTACAATGAAGGCTATTTGCTAGCCCTGTGGTTCCATTGTAATGAGATTAGAAAAACAGTATGTTAATGCTGAAGAATTTACATCATGTTTGTATCGTATGTAGCTTTACATAATCCATATACCTTTTGCACTCTTTATATACATGCATTTAATAAGCTGAAAATAGAACACAGTAGAAACATAAATCAGCAAAATACTGCTTGTGAAGGGAGAGAAAGCAGGCATGATTATAGCATGTAGGTGAAATAATTGTATATTTAACATTGAAAATTGGGTGGGATGATGTTAAAAAAAAGAGAGAGATTTTTAATCATTTCAAAAATACATTTCCCACTCTGGAAAACTCTGTTTTTCCTTAGTTTGCAGATGAGTTTCTTCCCCTAGAGAAGCCACCTGTGGATATGATAGTCGTTGCATTTTCTTCAGATAGAACCTTATCTTTCACAGATTAGCTGAGCAGTAGAGTTTCTTGCTCTATCCTTCATTCTCTCTTTTCCCCAAACTCAAGATATGATTTGGACTCAGTCTTGGACAAAGCTTAGCGTTGGCTTCTTCAGTTTGGAGACAGTTCCTGTCCTCCCTCCTCAACTGAGTGAAGGCATAAACTCTTCCTCTTTGCACCTGTAAGAGTTAATACTGAATCGGCTGCAAAGACGCAATGTTTTTAGATGAAGCTCCTGCTGCTGAAACTGACATATATAACTATGTATTTACATATATTTTAAGTGTAAGTATAGTGAAAATAGTATAATCTATTTAGTTAGTGTTTATGTCTTCTCCAATGGCAACATTTTCTCCCTAGCAGTAGTTCCCTTCATCCCACATATGGTTGTGTTAATTGTAGAATCACGGGTTCTGTGGAGGCCTGCCACCAAGGCAATACCCCAAGATCTAGGTAACACATTATTTTTAAGGTGTTTTACATTTGCGATGGTGTGGTTACATCAGTTCCCAACCTAGGGAGATTGAAGCCAACTAGCTGCCCAGGAGACAATCTACTTATCCTAACTTGTCCCAAAGTATTATTTTACCTGCCTGTGGACGCATGAGTTATTTTAGCCCCTTATGCTTTCTCCAAGTTTTCCTATCAACTTCTTTCTTCCCAGTGACAACTATTCTTTAGGAGCCTACTCTTACTTCTATTTCCCTGTCCTGTATCAATCCAGCCCTTTTATACATTAACTAAACTTTCACGCTGTTCTCATCTGAGACACTGGGAGAGAGTTGGAATGGGGTGGGGGTGAGTACCACCCTTGGATTTCTAGAGAACCACATATCCCCTAGCACTTATCATTAAGCCTCCCCTGTGTGATCTGAAATGTCATTATGCAGAGGAGCAGGATGAAGTTTTTGAAACCATAATTCTTTAAGCCTGTGTTAACAGAGGCTACAGTCAGTTCCGCAGTTTACAGGGGCTACAATGACAAACCTAGGTTCTACCAATTATCCATTTGCATATTGCAAGCAAAATAACTTAACCTGTTATTATATATAAAACCACTTTAACCTGGGATTTGTAAAAATCAAGTTTCTGGTCTTTCATTACACCTCCAAGGGAAGCACCCAGCACAGATTTACATGTGGAACATGGTAACTATATCCCAATCAGTTTCTCCACTGCAAGAATGAGATGCTTCTGGTCTCTGAATTTCTCAGGAGGCAAAGGATGGTCCCTCCAGCAACTTGTAAATGGCTCAAAAGTTAGATAGGCACAGAGAAGTAGCATTTCCTGTATATTCTCTATCTGAAATGAGGTGAAGAAGGGACCTTCTCAAGAACACAAGAACATTCTGTTCACCATCCCAGTGTGCATCTTGGCAGCAGGTGGATCAGTTTGCAAGAGCCCCTTTGAAACAGAAACTAAAATAATGGTTACTAATCCTACTCCCGTGGTGGGGACGTGGTGGGGAAGAACATAAATCAGAAAAACAGTTGAGCTTGGAACTTGAGTCACGTGAGGCTTTCTCAGTGATCAAAGGGAGTTCTCTGAGATTACAGAGCTGTGTCAGGCATACAGCCAACAGGGACCCCATTACTGCTTTCACTTAATTCTACTTTTGTTTTTATTTTAATTTTGTTTGGTTAGTCTCTTACTTACTGAAAGAAATTATGATAATTCATTGCTCCTATTTGTTTAGTACTGAAGAACAGTGGGATAGGAAGTGGTCACAGCTTTAAGGATTTAAACTTTTACTTTATTGGTTTCCTTCTAAATTCTGTTTAACATTCAGAGGGAAAAAAAATGTTTAAGTTGCAAAAGTTTAAAATTACCGGGTTTAAAATCTATGGAGAATTACTATTATACTGAGCATGTTTTACTGTTGTCTCATTGCCTGAAAATTGGTCATCTTGGAACCAAATTGTTTCCTTTCTTCTATAATTTCACTCAGAGCAGTCTCCACAATTATGATGCTCCCATGTCTTGTCAGCGTGAACATTGGGGCAGTTAAGATTCCTGGTTGAGAGAGTATTGATAATCTTCATTTTATGGTAATTAAATTTAACATAGGGTAAGGAAAATTAATGCAAGATGTTAGGTTTAATCTTAGCTCAGAAATCAGTTTGTTGTGCAACGCTTGGAAAATTATTTAACCTCTCTGCTTTGATATTTTCAATTTTTGGATGTGAACATTAATATTCATTACTATTAAATATTAATAAATATTAAATTTTCAGCCCCTTATATTTGTAATCATACTCTGCAGTTATTATTATGAGGCATCACTTCACAGCCCTTTGTGTTGAAATCATTACTCACTGTGGTTACTCTGCTCCCAATATGGCATTTTAGATGTAGATTTTCACGCCTGTGGTCCTTCAGCAGATTGAAGGAGCAACTGGGATAAGAACCCACAGCCAAGGGTTTTCAGTCAGCTGCTGCCTTTAGTTTATGGTAAGTCCATCAGACCGCCTCCCTGCAATTTATTGTCTACCTCCTTCTCAGAAAGTTGATAAGGATTAGCTCTTACCTCTTGCTAATGTCATTGCAAATTGGGAATGCTAAAGAATATAAATACAAATAGACCTCCTAGGGATAAGACACTGACATTGAAAAGCATTATGAAGGTTTATAAAATAGTTTAAATATGGAAAGTAAACACTATTTGAAATAATAGTCAAAAGGGTCATGACCAAGATTTCCTTTAAATTATATATGCACAGTCTTTGTTTTTCCTTCAGTCTACCACACCAGTATTTATCTCTTGTTCTAGCTGTATTTTTTAAATGATGTCCTATTTTCTACATCCCTTTCTAAGACTAGAAAGAAGCCTGTTGCAGAAAGGGTCAATAGAAGGAAAAGTTTGTGAAAGAAGTCATTTTTTTCAAATAGGGCTTACTTTCCTTATTTAATATGTGATTAGTCTGCAAACTTACGGAGTTTGTGTATCTGCAGCTGATGTAATTTAAGTGATACTGGATAACCAACAGTTGTTATACAACCAGACCTCAGATACATAAGAGGCAGAATATACACCTACTTGAAAATATGGAGAAGTCCTGAAACTAATGAGCACTATGAAACTACACATAGTAAGGTATAGAAGAGTAAAATAAAGTGAATGTTTTCAGAAAAGGGAAAAACTGGAATATATGCATACAAAAATGAGTTAATAAGATATTGACAGCATAAAAAGATTTAGGCTCGTCTTGAAGTTATGTTTCATTTTGAAAAGACCAGATGCAGCCAGCTTGGGTTTTATTAGATGGGTGAGGGCTGTGGGGATGGGAGACGGGGACCAGTGAATGCTCGGTCTAAATGTAGACATCCCCCCAAAGACTTTCAAAGGTACACTCTTCCAAGGAGCAATGCTTTAAAGTACATTTTAAAGTACATTTGTTTGTCACATTTCAATTGTAAAGATATCCAGTGGATGCTGAGCTAAGTATTCTAGTTCTGGATGCCCTTTTCCCAGGATTTTGTTTTGTTTAATTTTTACCAGAACCAAACCAGAATCCTTGTTTTCAATGCCCTCCACAAAAGTGCAACGTCCTGGGACATTTGGAGGGATCCCATAAGTATTATCACCCTGAGGAAGAGAGGTGGTATTGATGGGCAATCTTGAGTAAGCAGGAAAACGAAAAGAAACTGCTTGGAAGGGAGGAATAGAAATTATTTTTAAACACCCTCTATGATTATTTAGTCAAATATGGGAGGTGTACTGAACTTGATTTTCAAGTATGTGACCTTTTCATAATCATAAACTACATACTGAATGTGCCAGAATATGCAGTAGTTTTAATTAGCCACCAAACTGAAGATGAAGTTTTTTTTAAATACCTATTATTTTAAGTAATTAGAAAAAAAATAATTGTAAGCAACATTCTTCAGCTGAGTTTATCCTGGCCTTTTTCATTTTAAGGAGAATAACCAAAAAAAATGTAAATTGCACTATTTGGTTTCATTTCTTAGTTTAGTAAAATGACTATTGCTGGCACTAATTAACTAGCAGAGGTGCTATTTATGTAACAGCATCTTTCAGCTAGTGCACCTTAAAGGGTAAAAGGTAGGTAGTTTGTGTTATTTTGTCTCTGTGAGCTTCAGTTCTGATTTAACAAGGCAGCATCTGGGAATATACTAGGAAATTACAATGCCAGATTCATTTTGTATTTTGTGCCCTGAAAAGCCATTTATGTAAATGTAAATGCTGTATTTGTAATATAAAAATACTTGAAAATTGCCAACTCTTCAGTCTGTGTTTGTGAGACGATAGGAGAGGGAAAACTAATACTCCCCCAACTGCATTATGATTATTAACTCTATATTAAAAATGCATGGCTGTGCCCCCATTTTAAGGAATTCCAGTAGATGACCATCCAAACTTGCAAATAAATCAATCAGGGTAGTTTGGAACGTTGCAAGAGTACTGCCAAATAAGAAATAAGGAAGAACTTACAGAAAAGTAGTAACAAATATCAATTTTATGTAAATGGTAAGTTTGAGAGTTAATCTCTGAAAAAAATCTATAATAAGTAACAACAAAAAATAGCACTCTATTAAGAAAATGTTGATTTATGCACAACTTTTCAGGGATACATCTATTGTATAACGTGGAGATACATTTATTATTAAGCTCAATGTGGCTTTTTCCAATGTGGGAAATAGGATACGAATAAACCACACTAAACTTTTTAAAATGAGAATAGTATATTTATGAAAAGTGTAGTAGTTACGTATTTGCATAGGCACTGTGTACAAAAGGAAAGCACTTTGTGTTCAAATCATAAATCTGCCACTTTTTTTCATGACCAGATTTGGATATTTGATACCTCTCCCTTAGTAATTAATAGAACATCTAGAAAAGAGAAGAAGAAATACAAAATATTTGAACAATACTATAAATGGCTTCAATCTATTTAACATTTATAGAACAAACATTAAAACCATAACTGCAAACTCTATACATTTTTTAAAGGAATATAGGCTTACAAAATAAGTCATATTTACATACTGTTTATCATAGTTTTTCTTTAGTTTCAGGTATACAAAACACAGTGATTACACATTTATATACATCGCAAAGTGGTAACCCCAATAAGTCTATTATCCATCTGACACTCTACATAGTTATTACGATGTTATTGACTATATTCCCTATGCTGTACATTATATCCCCATGACTTTTTAAAATTATAGTTGACATTCAATATTATTATTATTATTGTTATTATTATTATTATTTTACTTTCAGGTATACAGTGTAGTGGTCAGGCATTTATATAATTTATGAAGTGACCTATCCTGATGAGTCTAGTACTGATCTGACATGATACATAGTTTTTACAATATTATCCTATACTTTATAGTACATACTGTACTTTACATTCCCATTACTATTTTGTAACTACCAATTTGTACTTCTTAATCCCTTCGTCTTTCTCACACAGTCCCCCAACCCACCCACCCCGATCCAGTAACCATCAGTTTGCTCTATGTATCTATGAGTTTGTTTCTGTTTTGTTCATTTATTTTATTCTTTATATTCCACATATAAAGGAATACCCTTAGGTCCATCTATGTTGTCTTAAATGGTAAGGTTTCATTCTTGTTCGTGGCAGAGTAATATTCCGTTGCATATATGTGCCACCTCTTCTTTATCCAATAGTCTATTGATGGACTTAGGTGGCTTCCATTTCTTGGCTATTGTAAATTGCACTGCAGTGTACACAGGGGTGCACATATCTGTTCGAATTAGTGTTTTGGATTTCTTCAGATAAATACCCAGAAGTGGTAATAAGGTAGTTCTATTTTTAATTTTTTAAGGAAACTCCAAACCATTTTCCACAGTGACTGCACCAATTTGCAATCCAGCCAACACTGAACAAGGGTTCCCTTTTCTCCACGTTCTCGCCAACACTTGTTTGTTAATTTATTGATGACAGCCACTCTCACAGGTGTGGGGTGATATCTCATTGTGGTTTTTATTTGCATTCCTCTGATGATTAGTGATGTTAAACTTCTTTTCATATATCTATTGGCCATCTGCAGGTCCTCTTTGGAGAAATGTCTGTTCAGGTCTTCTGCCCATTTGTTAATTGGATTGTTTGGGGAGTTTTTTGGTGTTGAGTTGTATGAGTTTTTTAATAAATTTTGGATATTAACACCTTTTCAGATGTATCATTGGTGATACCTTTCCCCATTCAGTAGGGTGTCTTTTCATTTTGTTGATAGTTTCCTTTGCTGTGCAAAAACCTTTTAGCTTGATTTAGTCCCATTTGTTTATTTTTTCTTTTGTTTCCCTTGCCTGAAGAGATATATCAGTAAAAATATTACCAAGGGTAATGTCTAAGAGTTTACTCCCTATGTTTTCTTCTTAGAGTTTTATGGTTTGGGGTCTTACATTTAATCTTTAATCCATTGTGAGTTTATTCTTGTATATGGAGTAATAAGGAAGTCCAGTTTAATTTTTTTTTGCATGTTTATGTCCAGTTTTCCCAGCACCATTTATTGAATAAACTATCTTGACTCCTAATGTGTATTCTTGCTTACTTTGTCATAGATTAAATGAATAGATAGACATGGGTTTATTTCTAGGCCCTCTATTCTGTTCCATTGATCTATGTCCCTGTTTTTCTGCCAATACTATGCTGTTTTGATTACTGTAACCTTATAGTACAATTTGGTATAAGGTAGCAGGATACCTCCAGTTTTGTTCTTCTTTCTCAAGATTGCCATGGCTATTCAGGGTCTTTTATGATTCCATATAAGGGTTAGGATTAGTTATTCTAGTTCTGTGAAAAATGCCATTGGTATTTTGATAGGGATTGCATTGAATCTGTAGATTGCTTTGGGTAGTATGGACATTTTAGCTATATTAATTCTTACTATTTATGAGCATCGTATATGCTTCCATTTATTTGTATCTTCTTTAATTTCTGTCCTCTATGTTTTATAATTTTCTGAGTACAGGTCCTTTACTTTTTTGGTTAAATTTATTTCTAGGGTTTTGTTTTTTTTTTGATGCAGTTATAAAGGGGATTATTTTCTTTTTTCCTGCTTCAGATTATTCATTATTGATGTGTAAAAATGCAACCAATTTCTGAATATTAATTTTGTATCCTGCTACTTTACTGAATTCATTTATCAGTTCCAATAGTTTTTTTTTTTAGTTTTTTTTTTTTTGTTGTTGTTTTTTTGTGTGTGTGTGTGTGTGTGTGTGGAATCTCTCTCTCTAGATATAGTATCATGTCACCTGCAAATAATGACAGTTTTACTTCTTCCTTTACAATTTGGATGCCTTTTATTTCTTTTTCTTGTTTGATTGCTATGGCTAGGACTTCCAGCACTATGTTGAATAAAAGTGGTGAAAGTGGACATCCTTCTCTTGTTCCTGATCTTAAGGAGAATGCTTTTAGCTTTTCCCCATTGAGTATGAAGTGAGCTGTGGGTTTGTCATATATGGACTTTGTCATGTTGAGATAATGTTCCCTCTATTCCCACTTTGCTAGAGTTTTTATTATAAATGATGCTGGATTTTGTCAACTGCTTTTTCTGCATCTGTTGATATGATCATGATTTTTATTTTTCATCTTGTTTATGTGGCATATCACATTAATTGATTTGCGGATATTGAACCAACCTTGCATCCCAGAAATAAATCCCATTTGACTTTGGTACATAATCTTTTTAATGTATTGCTAAATTAGGTTTACTAATGTATTGTTGAGTATTTTTTGTATCTATGTTCATCAGGAATATTGGACTATAATTTTCTTTTCTTTCTTTTTTTTGGAATGTCTTTGCCTGTTTTTAGAATCCTGGTAATAAGGCCTCAAAGAATGAGCTTGGAGGCCACCTCCCCATGTTGAATTTTTTTGAATAGTTTTAGAAAAATAGATGTTAGTTCTTTGAATGTTTGGTAAAATTCACCTGTAAAGCCATCTTGTCAGGACTTTTGTTTGTTTGGAGTTTGTTGATTATTGATTCAATTTCATCAGTAGTAATCAGTCAGTTCAGATATTCTGTTTCTTCTTGATTGAGCCCTGGCAGATTGTATGCTTCTAGTAATTTATCCACTTCTTCCAAATTATCCAATTTGTTGGCATATAATTGCTCATAGTCTATTCTTAAAATTTTTTGTATTTCTGTAGTGTCTGTTGCCACTTCAATTCTTTCATTTCTGATTTTATTTATTTGGGTCCTTTCTCTTTTTTTCTTGTTGAGTCTGGTTAAAGATTTGTCAATTTTCATTTTCTTTTCAAAGAACCAAATCTTGGTTTCGTTAATCTTTTGTGTTATTTTTTAGCCTCTTTGTCATTTATTTCTGCTCTGATGTCTATTATTCCCTTCCCTCTGCTCACTTTGTGCTTTGTGTGCTGTTCTTTTCCAGTTCTTTTAAGTGTAAAGTCAGATCGTTTATTTGAGATTTTTCTTGTTTCTTGAGGTAAGCCTGCATTGCTATGAATTTCCCTCTTAGGACTGCTTTTGCTGTATCCCATAGATTTGGGGTCATTGTTTTTTCATTTTAATTTGTATCAGGGTATCTTTTGATTTCCTTCTTGATCTCATTGTTAACCCATTTATTGTTTAGTAGTGTGTTATTTAGTCTACATGTGTTTCTATATTTTTTCAATTTTGTTTGTTTGTTTATAATTGATTTCTAGATTCATACCATTGTGGTCATAAAAGACACTTGAGATGTATGATTTCAATCGCTTAAATTTATTGATAATTATTTTGTTGCCTAACATGTGGTCTGTCTTGGGAAATGTTCTATGTGCACTTGAAAAGAATGTAATAGGTCTAAGAATTAAGTTCGCAAACTTGTTGTAATGATGTTGCTAACCTTTTTTGATATCAGAAGGATTATTCACTATGGATGTATACCAACTGGACAAACAGTTAACCAAGTTACTATTTGGAAGTGCTGAAAAGGCTACGTGAAAAAGTTAGACAACCTGAAATTTTCACCAACAATTCATGGCTCTTGCATCAGGACAATGCACCAGCTCAAGGCCCTGTCTGTGAGGGACTTTTTAGCCAGTAAACAGATAATTGTATTGGAACACCCTCCATACTCACCTCATCTGACCCCCAGTGACTTCTTTCTTTACTCAAAGATAAAAGAAATATTGAAAGGAAGACATTTTGATGACATTTAGGGCATCAAGGGTAATACGTCAGCTCTGATGGCCATTCCGGAAAAAGAGTTCCAAAACTGCTTGAAGGGTGCTGGCATCAGTGCATAGCTTCCCAAGGGGAGTATTTCAAAGGTGACCATAGTGATATTCAGCAATGAGGTATGTAACACTTTTTCTAGGATGAGTTCACAAACTTTATTGTTAGACCTTGTATATTCTGCTTCTGTTTGGTGAAATACTCTAAAAAATAGCATTTAAATCCATCTGATCTAGTATGCCATTTAAGGCCACTGTTTCCTTGTTGATTTTGTCTAGAATATCTGTCTGTTGGTGTCAATGGGATGTTAAAGTTCCCTACTATGATTGCATTACTGTTGATCTCTCCCTTTATGTTGGTCAATATTTGTTTTACATATTTAGGTGCTCCTATGTTGGGTATATATTTACTACGGTAATGTACTCTTCTTGGATTGATCCCTTTATTATTACGTAATGTCCTTCTTTGTTTCTTACAGTCTTCTTTTTAAAGTCTATTTTGTCTGATACAAATATTGCTACCACATTTTTGTTTGTTTGTTTTCATTTGTGTGAAATATTTTTTTTCCCTTTACTGTCAGCCTGTGTGTGTGTTTTGATCTGAGGTGGGTCTCTTGTAGACAGCATATGCATGGGTCTTGTTTTCTAATCTACTCAGCTGCCCTTTGTGTTTTGATTGGATTTAATCCATTTAGATTTAAAGTAATTATTGATATGTACATAGTTATTGCCATTTTATTATTCATATTTTTTAATCTTTGTTTGTTTGTTTTCCCTCTTCTTCTTCCTAAAGAAGTTGCTTTAACATTTCTTGTAATACTGGCTTGGTGGTAAAGAATTCTTTTAGCTTTTTCTGGTCTAGGAAGCTCTTTATCTCTTATTCAATTTTAAATGATAGCCTTGCTGGATAGCATAGTCTTAGTTTTAGGCCCTTGTTTTTTATCACTTTGAATATTTTGTGCCAATAGCTTCTTGCCTGCAAAGTTTCTGTTGAGAAATCAGCTGACAATCTTATGGGAGCTCCCTTGTAAGTAACTAGTTGTCTTTCTCTTGCTCCTTTTAGGATTCTCTCTTTGTCCTTAAACTTTGCCATTTTAATTATGATGTGTCTTAGTGTGGGCCTGTTTGGGTTCATCTTGTTTGAGACTCTCTGGACTCCTGGGCTTGTATGTCTATTTCCCTCACCAAGTTAGGGAAGTTTTCAGTAATTATTTCTTCAAATAGGTTCTCAATCTCTTGTTCCCACTCTTGTCTTTCTGGTACTCCTATGATACAAATGTTGTTACGTTTGATGTTATCCCAGCGGTCCCTTAAACTACCTTTGTTTTTGTTTTTTATTCTTTTTTCTTTTTGTTGTTCTGATTTGGTGTTTTATGCTACCTTGTGTTCTACATCGCTGATTCGATCCTTTGCTTCATCTAATCTACTGCTGATTCCTTTTAGTGTATTCTTCATTTCAGTTATTGTATTGCTTATATATGACCTTTTTTGTGGTTTCTATGTCCTTCTTAATGCTTACTACCTCTTTGTTGGAGTTCTTGCTAATTCCTTACGCATTCTTATAACCAGTGTTTTGAACTCTGTCTCTAATAGGTTGGTTGCCTCCATTTTATTTTGTTCGTTTTCTGGAGTTTTCTCCTATTCTTTTATTTGCAAAATGTTTCTTTGTTTCTTCACTTGGGCTGCCTCTCTCTGTTTCCTTCTATGTATTAAGTAGATCTCCTATGTCTCTCAGTCTTTGCTGAGTAGCCTTATATAGTAGGTCTCTTGTGTGGACCACTGGCACAGTCTTTCTGATTACCTGTGCTGTGTGTTCCAGTAGTGTCCTTTGTGTGTGTTGTGTGTATTTTCTTGTTGTAGTTGAACTTTGATTGCTTTTGACGTGTGAGTGGGTGGGATTGACTGTCAGGCTGACTGGCTGTGAGTATTGGCTATACCCATAGCATATGAGCTGTTGTATGGGGGCTGACCCCTGAGAGGAGAATTCACCCCAGTGAGCTCCTGTGCCTGTTTAGATCGTCCTTTGGATGTGGGGCTAATCAGGTAGTGCTCTGGTGCAGTCTGAAGCTGGCCTCTGGGTGTGTTGTTTCTGGTGCCTCTTGGGACGGGCTCCCATGCAGGCCAACTTCAGCCTTGCCTGTTACCGACCTGGGGCTACCTGGTAGGAGCTACAAAGCTATATGCAGTTGACTGCTGCCTGTACTGGACCTGGAGGCCTGTGGGCATGGCCTCACTGTGAACCAAGCCAGCTGCCACCAGTATTGGGCCTGGGGAAACTTAGCAAATGGCCACCCCACCCCCCCAGGCCTGTTGCCACCTGCCAGGTGGCTGCCTGTAAGCCTTAGCTACTGAAAGAGTCTCCTTAGGTTCATGGGCCAGAATGGTTGCCTGGTGCTGACAGTATCCCTGGCAATGCCACACAAGCTGGGTGGGGCAGGCCCTAGATAGTCACTGAAGTATAGCCAGTGATTTTTACAAAGTTAATGCAGATTCAGTTCTTGTGCCAATACTAAGCCCGTGGCCCCTCTGCAAAATGCCCTGAGAATACCGCAGCCAGCAGTCGCTCACCTCGGGCCCATAGATCCCCCAGAGTTGCCCAAGAAAGGCTGCAGTGGCAGCTGGGGCTGACCATCTGCCACCGAAAGTTTCCCAGGCTGCCGTGAGGCTTCTGCTGCTGTAGAAGCCTCTCACAGTTTGCAGGGAGGCTCTGGCCACCCAGGAGCTGAGAATGTCCCTGGCGATGCCGCACTAGCTAGGCAGAGCATTGTCCCTGGGAGTCACCAAGGTGGGGCACACACGGATGTTACTAGACCCATGCAGTTTCAGATTTGGTGCTGTGGGGGAGGACTCAACACAGAAAAGATGATACCTGCCTGTAGGCTACTTGTGAGGCAGGCTCCACACAGGGACAATGGTGGCTGTCCCTCTAGCTCTCACCCTGAAGCCACACAACTCAGTCTTTCCCTGTATGTCTCAGATGCCTCTCGAGTTGTTGCCTCTCTGCCAGAGCTCTTGAGTAAGTGAGTGAGTCTGTGTGCTGAACCTGTAAGGACGTCTGGGTTTCCAACCACCTTTTGTTTCACTGGGTTGGATGGAATCCTCACTGATTTTTTACCTCCAGATGTTATGAGGGCTCCTCTTCCCAGCACAGGACCCCTGGGCTGGGGAGCACAGTGTAGGGCTTGGACCTCTCTGTCTTCAGGGGGGACCTCCGCTCTTCAGGAAGGGCCTCCACTACTGAGGTGTCCCACCCAGTGCTCAACCACTATCTGTGGGTTTGGTGTCAGCCCGTTTCACATCTCTGCTCCTCCTTCCAGTCTTGACATGGCCTCTTCTTTCTATCCTTAGTTATAGGGGTTCTGTTCAACTAGTCTTCAGATTATTCTTGAGGTTGATTGTTCTATAATTTAGTTGTAATTTTAATGTAGTCATGGGAGGTAGCAAGTGCAGCATTTACCTATTCCACCGTCTTAGAACTTCTCATAAATATGCCACTTTTAAACTACACAATCTTGGGCAAGTTTCTTAACTTCTCTTAGCCTCAGTTTCCACCTGATAAATAAGGGACACTCGTACCTCCCCAGTGTGACTGAGGATCAGGTGAGATGATTTGCGAAGGTACAGCCCAGCACTTCGCACACAATTTATTGTTATTATCATTTTACATGAAAATAATTCTCAGTTACAATTAAATATTTCTTCCAAGCAATTGTAGTAGATTACAACCTCCTCCCTTATTTTTAAGTATTTCCCATAATGTCCTGCATAGTGCCTGGCAAAAAGTGGTACTTAATATATGTTTGTAGCATATTGAATTATTTAATCCTAATTAATTTACTTCCTCATTTCTTAGAAAGATAAATTCTTTCACAGGGTATCAGCCATTTATATCTACATTTTCCACTAGAATCTTCTTCAATCTATCAAAATGAGAGCAACTGACTCACTTTCTGTAGATTTTTTACTTTCTTTTCTATTTGAAAAAAATAGAGCTTTCTTTTATCTTTCTTCACATTTTGAATCACTGCACTCAAATGCAAAGACCACTTCCATTTTTTCTCATTTTTTCCAGTTTTTATTGTCATCCTCAAAGCTAACAACAGTTGTAATTTGTTCCAATGTATTCTCTCCCATAGAAGTCAGTATGTCTAGCCACATAAATGATTTCTTTTAAACTCTTAGGGTAGCCACACCTTTGCAGGCAACCCAGAAAGGAACAGGACCAGTGCCCAGGGAGTAACCTTACCTGCATTGAGCCTTAACCATATGCCAGGCATGCCATCCTAAGGTCTTCACATCTATAATTGCTCTGAATCCTCCCAGCATATGACACAACCTGGTTTTGCCAGAGAGTAACTGGAGGCCTAAAGGATTAAGAAATTTAGGCACAATCACCAGGCTAGAAGTCAGGGTGGCAAGAATCAAATCAAGCAACATGTCTCAGGAGTCACTGCCATGCACAACTGCCTTGCAGTGACAGCTATGCTCTCTCGACAGAAGTTACATGTGTGCTCAGTGATACTTGTTGACTTAGAAAAGTGAAAAACAGTAAAACATTGTGAAACATACAAACTCTGGGTTTGACTCCTGGCTCACTGTAGCCCAGTGACCCTAAGCCAAGCCACTTAATCTTCTTGTTCCTTAACTTCTGCAAAGCAACAGAAAATTATAGTCCCTACCTTGCAGAGATGCTGTTCAGATTAGATGTGATAATCCATACAAGTAGTACAGTGCCTGGCTCATGGGTAGATGATGGGGATTTAAAGATAGATTTTTAAAGACCTTTTGAGCAATGCTAAAGAGCTTCAACTTTAACCTCTTAACAGTCAGGAATCATTGCAAGTTTATAAATTTGTACAGGAGATATATGATCAGATTTGTGTTTTTGAATGAGTTTAAATGCATTGCAGAGCAAGACCAGAAACAAGAACACATGGTCAGAGGACTTCCTGTGGTCTAGGCAAGAGTGAATGAAGGTTTGAGGGAGGACAGGGTGGTAAAAATCAGAGAGCAGGTCCCTAGGTATTGTAGAGGACTACTTGAAAGGATTGAGTTTAATATGGGGGCAAAGAAAAAGAGTAGTTACATGTAACCTTGAGGACTGACTAGCAGCCAGGTGTATGATGATGTGCATCAAAAATAAGAAATATTAAATGAGAAATAGATTTTATGGTGAAAATAATAAGGCTAGTTTGGGACATGCTGAATTTTAGATTTCTTACAAATAATCTGAGAGAAAATAGCTATCAGAAATTGGCGCAGGGGTTCGGAAGCTACATCTGAGACATGGATCAACATTTGGGATATTTGGAGAGGGCGGCAGATGGATGCCTGGGAGTAAAGGATCGCCAGCTGGTCTTGATTCAATACCATAGTACAATCACCATCACAACAAGGCTCTTAGTAGGTACTCAGGACATCTTTGTGGGTGAAGAGGCAGGAGGGAGGAAGGGGATGGCCAGAGACAGCGTTCAATGCCAGAAGAGAAAGAGCCGAGAAGAGCAGGTAGAGGAGTGGTGGGGAGCAGGAGTCAGCAAAGGAGAAGCCACACTCATAGGAGAACTAGGAACACAGAGTGCCACTGAGCAGCTTCCCCCTTCTTTTTTTTTTTTCTTTTTTTTTTTTTTGCTTTTTGTTATTGTTGTTGCTTTTCCCCTTTGTTTACACCCCAGAAATAGTCTGAATACTGCTATTTAGTCACTTAGGTGCAGGGACTGCCCTCTCCCCCACTGGAAAGCAGCTCCTATTGTTACCAGTAACAAAAGGGAACTGCACTTAAGGTATTGTGCTTTCCAACAGATTATGTCTTTGAAAATAAGTGACTCGTGATCCTAGCTTTTTGTCTCCTCAGTTCATTTTTCCATTGTCCCTTTCTGAATTTGTTCACCCGGCATCATTCTCCCCGGCAGATATACCTGTTGGCAGCGTCTCCCTTCGCTACATGGAAATACACTGAAAAGGAAAAAACTGAAGTTTCCTCATCATCATACTCTGGATTTCTGTAGGAGACTTGGGTTCAAGATGTGTCTTTGCCAGTAACGAGCTCCTCCCACTAAGTCCTCAGCTCGCTGCACGCTGGCTTCCCCGTTGTCATGGCACTGTCGCCTCCAGGTGAACACTGACCACCTCATTGCAAAGTCCATTGAACATTTTCAGGACTTCATTGACTTGACTGTGGGAATGTGTGTAGCCCTGTGAGACCATTCCCACATTCTTGCAAACGTCTGCTCTGGCTTTCTAGACATGGCCCTCTCCTGATTTTCTTCTTTCTGGCCTCACCTTATTTCTCAGGTCCTTCACTGCCTCCTTTTCCTCTGACTTTAAGTAATATTTCATGGAACTCTCTTCTCCACCAATTTCTGAGTAATCTTGCTCATATTATGGCTGATGACTCTCCTTTCTTTTAATGCACATGTTCAAGCCTCATGCACTTAAAAAATTATAATTTGGAAATTCTGGAAGGGGAGCCAGACATACAAGTATGTGTAAATTTCACTTTCACATGCAATTTGGAATTGCACCTAAGGTCAGGAATCACTGCCCCTGCGTGGCAGTCAAGAGTCTTTACAACCAGCCTTCAGTCCCATTTTCCAGCTCTGTGCATCCAAAATTTCCAGCTCTGTCCTATCCCTCTGTGCATCCAAAATTTCAACCACATCAGTCCCTTCCACATCTCCATTTCCTGGTGTCACCTCTGCCCCAATTCCCTTTTCTCATCTACTGAAATCCTACTCAGCTCTTAAAATGGTGACTCTTAAACCTAATGTATGTAAGAAACACTCTGGAACATCTGAAGTCCTATTCCCAACACTCTCCATCCCACAGATTCAGGTGCAGTGGGTTTGGAGTGGAGTCCAAGATGAGGCATTGTTTTATAAGCTCTCCAGTCAACTTTGAGACACACGTGGTGGCATTTTGAAAACCACTGCTTTATGCTTTCTTCTGCAAACTTTCCCAGTTCCAACACAGCATTAACTGCTCCTCCGTTCCCACAGTGCTTGCTCATCCCACTAGCATACCCCTCTGCGGGGTATTAGGAGCTATTGTGCAGGGGTCTGTAGCAGGTGAAACCCCTTCTGTGTCCCTGCCCATAGTTCCATGCCTAGTACAATTCAGAAAACGCATATGGAATAGACAGTAGTGTTTTGGGACATAGCATGTATTTATCATTTTACATTACAGTGTAAAATCTAGAAAAAGTAAGCAAAATTCCACACCTGGGGCTCTGTGACTCAGTGTCAGGATCAAGTGTACATTGTTTCCCTCTTACTGGGGCTTCTGTGGTGCCAGCACCTCTTACACTGTCGCTTCTCCAGCAGGCCCAGAACTGTCCGTTTTAATTTAAACTGCGTTTAAATTCATTTTATGTGTTTTTTTCAACATCAGCTTTTAAAATATTTTTCCAAGGGTGGGGGAAATGCAGTCTTCTGTTAAGGACATTGAGTGCTTGTAGTTTTCTTCTTTCCTTTTGCCCAGTTTCTAGAATGAGCAGGACCAGGATTCTGCTTAGAGCGTATGTTCACCTGATGTCCGTGTACCCCAGGAAGTCTGTGGGCTTCACTTCCCAGATACCAACTCAGACAGGCCCTTGGCCACTGGCTCCACACTGTGCCTCAACCCTGCCTCGGGCAGGAGAGCAGGCCTTGAAGAGCCTAGCTCAGCCTGTCTCTTCAGTCCTCACCCTTTATGCTCCTCCTCTCTGCTCCTGGCCCAGCAACACTGCAGCTCTCCGCTGGGACGTGCTCTGCCTGAGGCAGCCCTGCCCTCCCTTTCAGTTCTCAGTTTAGCTGTTGCCTTTACCAGGAAAACTTCCTTGATCTGCCTGAAACAGAGTTAGGGACCTCCCATCCCGTACTGCTCACAGCACAGGTAGGAAAGACATAGTAAAATTGCCTGTTTACTTGCTGGCAACTACCATTGCAGCCTAAAAGCAACTCGCAGGCAGAAACTATGTCATTCATAACCACCATTTTTCCTGTTACCTCCTACTGTTCCTGTCCTTAGTAAACATTCAATGACGATTTGTGGAGTGCTGATAGAGGACCAGAAGTCCAATTCAAAAGTGGTGACATAAACAAGGGTAGCTGCTCCTGAGACGGGGAGAACCCTCAGCCACTCCCACAGTCCCTGATAAAATCTGGTGTTAGGCTCCTTGCCCAGAGGACAGTCAACATTAGCTCACTAGTTCTAGCTGAGCTCTGTGCCTCCATTTCTGGCTTTCATAGGCCACAAAATCATCTTTGCAATTCCATCCACATAAAAAATACTTGAGTTAGAGGCTCTGCCTAGTCCCTGTGGAACAATCAGAGATTAAAAAGACAAGGGCCCTACCTGCAAATTGCTTTCAAAGAGATTAGTGCCATAATTACACAGATAAGGTCGCACAGATAGGAGTTGAATGGTGTCCTAGGTGTAACCATTATAGTTGTCTTCCCATTATGTGCAGAATGAAGTCCAAAATCCCAGCTGCTTTTTAAGAACCACCTGCACCTGGCCCCCTCAAATGCTACAGCCATGTCCCCTGCTTCTGCCCTATACCTACAGCCATGTCCCCTGCTTCTAACCACGTGGTATGTTCCTTGCTCTCCATATAAACTGTGTTTAATCCCTCTCCCACATCTTTGCATCCAATGATAACCCTCGAATATTCACTTTACTCTGTTATTCTAAGCCACACACTTCAATACCCAATGTCAAACCCTCCGTTCCATGGGGCCTGCCCTGGCTACTCCAGAGGAGCACTTATCTTTGTAACACTCATAGGACACGCAGAATGGACTATGTGCAGTATAGTTGTGACTTATTTTTATGTAAATACTCTTTTCTCAAGGACCGTACTTTATGTGTCTTCTAATTCCCAAAGTCCACTGTAGATAGTAGCATCTCAATAAACATATGGAGATGGTGATCACTTCTGGCTGGAGAGGTCAAGGAAGACCCCCAGAGGACATAACACTTTGAAATCTCCAACCCACATCTCTTTCCTGAGCTCCAGACCCCCAAAATTGAACTGCTCGCTGGACATTCCATCTGTGTCTCTAAGTACCTCCACATCATCATGTTCCCCACCAAGCCCTTTTTTCTGGTCTCTGTGTCAGTGGACGGCATTCTCTTCCACCACCTGGGAGTGGCAGACAAAGCGAAAACACGGAAAATAACGTGAAATTACAATTATGGGAAGAGCTATGAAGGGCAGGCATATGTGATATTCAAGAGTAGATGGCAGGGACATTTGAACACATCAGGGAGGTTTTAGGACATAACAAGGGGCGACCAGTGTTTACTAGGCACAGCTAGGGCTAGGGCGGGGGGCATGAGCAGAGTGAAAAGATGGTGCAGGAATCCAGTAGTTTCTTGGAAAGTTAAGGATCAGAAGAAGAGCACAGATCCTTGTCATCATGGCAGTGAAGGACATAAAGTATTTAACTTAAAGATTTTTACACATTCCATTCTGAGCATAAGAGTGGTATTTAGTCGATTATAGCTGCAAAGTTAGGGAAAAAATGAGACAGTGCAGGAATCTGGAAGGAGAGAAATCTGGCACAGAAAAGAAGCAAATGAATTTTCCCTTCACTATCATATTCAGCCTTTAAAAAGCTGCCTCCTATTGCCGATGCGCATGTGTCTGCCTGCCAGTGCGTGCCTCTGGGTATTCATTGACAGTCAGACCAATGACATTGCTCCTACCATCAGAATCAAACGTGCAGGGGCCTCGTGGGTACTACTTGGGTTCCCGGAGAAGAATGATCATGTGTACGAGTGATTCACTCAGTCACTCTGATGCATCAGGCCTGAGGAATTGCAGCAGTGAAGAGGTCTGGCTGCCGGTGGACCAGGAAGGTGGGAGAAGAGGAGAGGAGTCCAGTGCAAGGAGAATGGATTAGAAATGGGGCAAGAGGGACAAGCCTTCCTGGAAAGTAAAAGTGCAGCATGCCTAACGAAGTACATAGATCCACAAGAAACTGCATATATTCTCACGTTTTTTAACAGAGACTTTAAGGTGAAAACTGCCAGGACTTTTCGTGTTTGCCCATTTCCAAAATATATTCATGTCATTACCACTAATCAAAAGACAAAGATGGTTAATCCTTGATTTCTGGCAAAACTGACATCAAGATCAGATTCTATGTTTGTGTATGTTATGAAAACTTATTTTCTATGCCAGGGGTTTGAAACCTGCAATTCTGTTTTAGCACCTTTGGAACAATTTGCTTTGTTTCATGAGGTTTCTTTTCTCCTCCCTGATCTTTCATTGACAGGCAAATAAATATAACTTCAAATTTTCCAGTGCACTTGTTGTGTCAGATAGCTTTTCAGGACAACTATTCCTCAACTCTCTCTATCTTTATTCTTTTATGATCTTAACATTGTGTTTGTGCCTTCCCCCTAATCTGTATCTACTCTATAGATGTTAGTTGAGTTACACTGCAGTGCAGGTACCAGCAGTAGCACCTGAAAAGTCCAGGCTGCACATTTGGGTAGAGACCAAGAATTCTGCTTTTAAGGAAAACTTGATTTTAATGTGCTTCAGGCCAAAGGACAAAAGAAAAAGTTTCTATCCAGAAGCAAAATTTAGTACTAATTGGAATTAGAAAAGCAGCCCAGGCCATTATTTAAACAGGGAGCGACAGGCTTTCCTTGACTTAAAAAATTCCCTTTAACAGTTCTCCTTCAGCCAGTAATTCTGTTGCTTTGCACTATGTATTTGTGTTATCACAAGGCATTATGAATATGGGGAAATAGTTTGCTCTCTGCCCTCTGTCTAAGAGGTCAACTGCATTCCTAAAAGCCGGTCTATCAATAGCGGATGAGCACGTGCTCATTGAAGATGGTGGAGCTGTGGCAGAGGCACCCAAATGTATTGGTGTACTGTTGCCTTCACAAGGTACACACTGGCCAGAGGAGGGGGTGAGATAGTGGTTCATTCTGAATAGATTGAGTAGGAAGTTAAAAAGCCTTGGTAACTAGGAAATCTGGGAATGGATTAAAGGACAATTCAGGCATGGATCAGTCAGAATACAACCAAATCTTTACACACTAACATCTTTATACACGACGTCTTTATACACTAACTTATCACCTATCCCCTCCTGAATTTCATTTAAAGTCTATAGAACTATCTTTGTCAGGTATCAATCTGCAGAAACTTTGACCTCACCAGCAAATACTGCAATAATTTTTAAGTGACAAGAGAATCTACTTTTACGTCTTGATCATTTTTTATTTTTTATATCTTTCTAAATATGCAATTATGGCTGACAGACTAAATGAGGGCTTGTCACATGCCACTTTAGCTTGTCTTCTTGCATATTTTCAGCCAACATTACAATCACATGTAGTAGTAATTAAGTCTTCTTTAGAAATTATTTCTTACTGGTAATGTGCTTTTCAGTTCCCTCAACGAGACACCATAACTTGATAAATTATTCTGTTGGCAGCAGTAACAACAACAGAGCCTGCATAATTGTAAACCCTTCCCTTGCTGGTAGTTAGCAAAGTAATTATCCAGCCTGATTTCCTCACTTTGGAATAAGGAGGCCAACATTAGCAGGTTTTCAGAAATATTCCTTCATTCTGTCTTTTGGGAGAAGTCACTAGTCACTTGACAAATGAGATTCTAAAGTGATGGTGCCTCAGAGAAATGGGGTTGTTGCTTTAGAGCCTCACCTCGTACTAATTTTTATTGAATTTGGACGGGTCGTAAGGTCCTGCTGGGTATAAATCCAAAGAGAAGATCCTAAGGTTCCCTTTGTGATGAAAAATGTTCCATTTATTTTACTTCCACTCTGCCTTTTAAAAAAAAATCCTTAGGATTATTCAGGGAAAATATTATATTATGTAAATAAAAGGAGACAGATGGGTTAAAAGGGGGAAAGAATATTTCCATTTTAACTCAGCTTTAGAAATCTAGGCCAACACTGATAAAAACTGAAGAAACAGATTGAAACCAGATCTGTCTTACAAGAGAAACAGCACAGTCTTCACACTCCAAACACAGTGGCGTGGACTAGAGAAACCATTTTCACGGGCTTCAGAGAGGTTGCTTTCTAATCTTGTTCAGTTTTGATTTTTTTTTTTTTAATGATTTGAGTCATCGCTGATCAAAATGAATCACAAATGATTTTTTATGTGAAACTTAGAGGACATTTCAAAGGCATAAAGCAGATCATATCAGAGCTGCTCGGCACTCCACATTCATCCTCTACTTCTTATTAGATTAGCAACATTTTAAAATCTAAACTCTCACTTGGTGACATTTTCATTAGCACATTTTATTCCATGTTCTGGCTTTTAAATTTTAATGCCTGTCTTATAAAGAAAGAGGGAGTAGAGGCTTCTTAATCAGAAATGTATTACTTTCAATTTACTATCTTAAAAAAAAATCTTGTTCGATAGCTAGTCATAACTAGAATTTAAAAGAGACATGGAAAATGCGATGAGGACAGAGAAGGCAAATACAGATTCTGAAGAGCCAAAAGTAAGGGCTGTAATGGAGGGCTAAAGTACATTTTTAAAATGCTGGACAAGAAATGACTAAGAAACTAACTGAAATATGATTCTTGGGCTCGTAGCTGAGTCATATAAGAGATGGTGGGCAACTTGGTTCTTATTTTTAATTAAAAATAAATTTAAACATCAAAGATGGAGGATGCACAAAGAATCCTTGTGTACTTGTACTTAAATTGGCTTCTAGAACCTTGACTTTTCTGTGTACTTTGGAAACACGAGCATTGTAATGGGGCCAGTTGGAGAGGCCTGGAGGATACAGGGAAATTCAGAGGCTTCTGGGGAGCTTTCCTTGGCCCTAACCCCAAGTTCTTCACCCAGTCCACCCTTTTCCACTTGTGGGTTGGGGGCTGGCTGCATCCTGAACTGGTTATTGCTCATCGAAAGCATGCTCTGCTGCTGACAACCCGAGGCCCCAACTCCTGAACTCTCTTTGCAGCCCTTACTTTTCAGATGCCCTAGACCTCCAGGCTTTGCCTACCCAATGGCCTTTCTGCGGCTAGAGAATCTCTCCCAGGCTTTCCCAGGTTTCCCTGCCTGCCACACCTGCGTTCCATCCCTATTCTAGGACTCATGCTGACAGACAACCACTAGTGTTTAGGGCTCTACAAGAACTAATTCCTGCACCACCAGCCCCCGCCCCCCTCGCCACACCCCAGAGCTGTTAAACCCTGAATAGGTTCCTAAGGGTGTTCTGCAGAAATAGAGGAGGTTCTTGTTTGTGTGAACACAGACTAACTGGTGCCTTGTCAGTTAGTAAATTTCAGGTTTTATAAGTGCATTGGCAAAAAGGAAAGGCCAAATTGTAACAAACAATACCAAGTTTGGGAATTTATACGGAATCTGAAACCTTGGGCAGAAATTTGCCCCATCTTATATACTTTCATTATCGAGGAGACCACATACATGTCTGTGTCAGATACAGATGGCCCCTCTGCGAGGTGTCCCCTGCCCCTGATATAACAGAAACCAAACCTAGGACAAGGCCATAGTCTCCCTGTGGAGAAGAGGGGTTCCTGATTACAGAGAGGAGAGTGCCTCCAGGACACCGGATGGAGGTCTTTCCATTCTCCTGCTGCAAACATAGATCCCTGTGACCACTCACCCACTGATAGGAAAAGATAGTGTTCCTTTACTATTTTTTTTTTTTTAAATTAAGACATAAGACAAGGAAAGAGCCATATTTTGTAGATCTTACAATAAAGCAAGGCACAAAACATAACTATCTTAGTTTTTGGGTTTTTGTTTTGTTTTGTTTTTTTGCGTTTTTAATTTTTGAAAAGGTAGCATATTCACATGGTACAAAAAAATTTTAAATATATAAAAAGGTACACAGTGAAAAGTCTCCCACTCGCTCCATCTACACAGTATCGCCCCCCCCCCACATACCACTGTTACTAGTCTCATGTGTATCCCTCTAGTTTTTTATGCATACACAAGCAAATAATATATTTTTTATCCCCATCTCCTTTTTCTAACACTATTAAGTAGCATGTCATATGCATTATTCTCACTTGAATTTTTTTTTCACTTAACAATATACCCTGGGAATTTTCCCCATTATTATGTAGGGAGCCTCTTCTTGGTACCTAGAGAGTAATTTTATAGCTGTTCCGCTGAAAAAAAATTAATATTGTTCCGTTGAATGGTGCACCATTACATAAACAGTACGTTATTGTTGATATTTAGACCATTTCCAGTCTTATGTTATTACAAACAGTGCTGTCATGAATAACCATGCACATATGTCATTTTGCCCATGTACTAGTAGGTCTATAGGATAAATTCGCAAAAGTAAGATGGCTGAATAAAAGGGAATATACATTTGTCACTTTAATAACAAATTGCCCAACATACAAATATACTGATTTACACTCTTTCCAGCAATTTTTGGGAATGCCTGTTTTCAATACTAATGAAGTGTGTTATTAAACATTTAGATATTTTGCCAACATGATAATTGAAAAATGCTATCACAGGGTAATTTTAATTTGCATTTTTATTAGTGAGATTGAGCATCTTTTCATATATTTAAGGGTCATTTGTGTTTTCCTTTTTGTGAACTTTGCCAATTTTTCTGTTACCACGTTAGTCTTTTTCATACTAATTTCAAAGAGTTCGTTATCTTTATGTTATTAGGGAATTGGCCCTTTCTCCATGACATGAATTGCAAATGTTTTTTTCCCATTTTGTTTTTTGGCTTTTGATTTTGCTTATGGATGTTGTTGTGTTTGTTTATTTTGTTGGTTGGTTTAGCTTTGCCTTGCCTTTCTTTATCAATTATTTTCTTGTCGATTTCATAACAGTTGCAAAGGTCTTTCCCGTGCCATGATAAAATCCTGCTATGTTTTCTTCTTGTACATTTATGAGTTTTTATATTTTACGTTAAATTTTATATTCATTTGGAATTTATCTTAATGATTTATGTCAGCTATGAATACAACTTTATTTATTTGGTTTTGATTCAAAAAGCTGTCCAGTTGATTCAACAATGTTTGCATCATTTCCTCACTATTCCGAGGTATCACCTTAGTGTGCACTAAATTTCCATAGGTACTTGGTCTATTTATGAATTAATTCTGTTCCGTTAGTCTGTTTGTTAGTATACCTGTGCCGCATCATTTTAATTATTGAAGTTTCATGATATGTTTTAATATCTGGTAGGTCAGTCACACTTCATCACTGTTCTTGTTTGTCTGGTTTTATTTTCCATGTGAACCTCAGAATCACTTTGTATTTTTATTGTGATCTTGGTAAATATATGAGAATAACTTAGATAGAAGTAAGACCTTTATGATGTTGGTTCTTCTACAGGAATGTGCTGAGTTTTTTAGTTTGTTGGACTCTTATTTTGTGTCCCTCAGTAGTGTTTTAAATTTTTCTTCATGTAAGTCTTACACATTTCTTGTTAAATATCTTCCTAGGAATTTGGTTATTGTAAATGGGCTCTTCCATTATATCTTTCAACTGGCAGTTATCTGTATATGAGGGCTTTTGGTATCAGTGTTTTAATTTAGTACCTGCTAATTTATTAAATTTTCTTATTTTTTGTTGGAGTTTACCCCTTGATTTCATGGTTTTCCAGGTTCACAGTTATACCATCTGCAGTGATGATGGTTTTAACCTCTGCTTTCAAAATGTTGCCTCTCACATCTATCTCTTGTCTAAATGTATTGGCATGGGCCCTGATAGGATAAGGATACCCACAATAAATAATATTGGTGGTAGTAGCATCTCCTTGTACACAAATTTGTTTGAAATTACTTAGTACTTTGTTGATAAGCACGAAGCTAACTTTTAGACTAAAATAGAGATGTTTTATCATGTTAAGCAACTATCCCAGTTTCTTTATTGAGTATTTTTATTGATAATGGTTGTTGAACTTCAATAAATACCTTTTAAATATCTATGGAAATTGTCATATACATTGTTCTCCTTAGAAATTTTGATATGAATAAGTTCCCTGTTTCTAAATTGTTGTTGCATTCTTGGACTAAACCTCATATTGTCATGATGCATAATTTTGCATGCTAATAACTTATTTAGGATTTTGGCTTTAAGTGATATGCTTTGACTCACAGTTCTTATATATCAAGTAATCAGAGGATTTTTATTCTACCTCTTACCTTATTTCTTCCCCCTTCCTTTTCCAGTGTTCTCCATTGTCACAGCATGGATCATTCAACTATTCTGTCACCCTTATCTTCTTTTAGATCTATAGTTAAACACATTCACAGCTCAACACCAGTACTTTTATTGTATATTTCTTCTTCTAGTGACATTTTGAAGGGCTAGTGGGAAACATATTCCCTGAGTTCTTGCATTTTCAAAACTGCCTATAGCCTGTATATTTGAAGGACAGTTTAGTCAGTCATAAAATCCTTTTTTACACTGTCTTTCCTTGAGTATGTTGCAGATGTAGCTCCACTGTCTCCTCGTGCTTAAAAAAAGTTTTTGTGGTAAAATATACATAACACAACATTAATCATTTTGACCATTTTCAGTACACAATTCACTGCCATTAAATATGTTTACATTGTGCGATCATCACCACCATCCATCTCCAGAACTTTCTCATCATCCCAATCTGAAACTCTGTACTCATTAAGCAATAATTTCCCTTCCTCCTCCCCAAAGCCTCAGGTAACCACTGTTCTACTTTCTGTCTGTATGTATTTGATTGAATATGTCATATAAATGGAATCATACAATATTTACACTTTTGTGTCTGGCTTATTTCACTTAGCATAATTTCTTTAAGATTCATCTATATTGTGGCATGTGTCAGAATTTCATTTCTTTTTAAAGCTAAATAATATTACCTTGTATGTATATACCACATTTTGCTTATCCATTCTTCCATCAATGAACACTATAGGATTTCTTTAGGTTTTTCTACATATAAATTTATGTCATCTGCAAACAGAGGTGATTGTACTTCTTTCTTTCTCATGTAGATGCCTTCTTATGAGTTAGGAAGTATTGTCTTCTCTTTAAGTTTTGGAAAAGTTTGAGAAGAATTGATACAAGTTCTTTTATTGTTTGGTGGAATTCACCAATGAAGCCATAGATGGACCAAGGTTTTTCTTTGTCAAAGGGTTTTGATTACTGATTTAATCTCCTTACTAGGTATAGATCTATTCAGATTTTCTACTTCTTCATTATTCAGTCTCAATAGGTTTGTGTTTCTAAGAGTATTTGTACTTTTCTATGTTACCCAATTTGTGGGCATACACTTATTCATAGTACTCTCTTATAGTCCTTTTTATGCCTATAGAGTTGGTAGTAATGTTCCTACTTTAATTTCTGATTTTAGTAATTTGAGTCTTCTCTTAGTCAATCTTGCTAAAGGTTTGTCAATTTTCTTAATGTTTTCAAAAAACCAGCTGTTGGTGTCATTGTTTTTCTCTTCTCTATTTTATTTATCTCCACTCTAATCTTTATTATTTCTTTCCTTCTGCTTACATTGAGTTTAGGTTGTTCTTTTTTTCTAGTTCCTTAAATTGTAAAGTTATATTGTTGATTTCAGTTTTTTCTTCTTTTTTAATGTAAGCATTTGCAGCTATAAATTTTCCTTTTAGCACTATTTTTGCTGCATCCCGTGAGTTTCAGTATGTTGTGTTTTCATGTAAATGTGTTTCTAAGTATTTTCCAATTTCCCTTGTGATTCCTCTTTGACTCCTTGATTGTTTGAGTATGTTTTTATATTTCCACAAATTTGTTAATATTTCAGTTTTCCTGCTGTTGTTGATTCCTAATATAGTAGTCGGCAAAGGTACTTTGTATGATATCTATCTTTTTAAGTCTATTGAGACTTAGTCTGTGGTCTAATATATAGTCTATCTTGGAGAATGCCCCATATGCACTTGAGAAGAATGTATAGTTTGTTGTTGGGTAGAGTGTGCTGTATGTGTATTAGATTTAATTGTTTATTGTGTTGTTCAAGTTCTTTCCTTACTTATCTTTTTATCTGGTTGTTCTATCCATTATTGAAAGTCCAATATTGAAGTCTCCAACTGTTATTTTAGAACTGTCTATGTATCCCTTTAATTCTGCAAATTTTTGTTTCACATATTTTTATTTTTTGCTGTATCTTCTTGCTGTATTGAAAATTTATTAATATATAATGTCCCTATTTTTCTCTTGTAAACTTCTTTGATATAACGTCCCTTTTATCTGATAGTAGTATAGCTACTTCACTCTCTTTTGGTTACTATTTGTATGGGATACCTTTTCCCATCTTTTCATTTTCAACCTGTTTGTGTCTTTGAATCTAAAATGAGTCTTTTGTGGACAGCATACAGTGGGAGATCAGGCGTTTTTACTCATTCTGTCCATCTGTCTTTTGATTACAGAACTTGGTCCATTTACATTTAAAGTAATTACTGATAATGAGGGACTTCTGCCATTTTCTGTTTGTTTTCTATATGCCTTATAGGATTTTTGACCCTCATTTGCTTCATTATTGTAATTGTGTTTAGTTGATTTTCTGTTGTGAAACAATTGAATTCACTTTCCATTTCCTTTCGTGTATACTCTATAGCTCTTTTTAGTTACCATGGGTATTACATTTAACATCCTGAAGTTATAACACTCTAGTTTGAATTCACAACAGCTTAACATCAATAGCATACAAAAACTCTGCTCCTATACAGCTTCATCCTCACCACATTTTATTTATTGATATCACAAATTACATCTTCCTGTAGTCTGTGTCTAAAAACATGGACTAATAATTGTTTTTATGCATTAGTCTTTTAAATCATGTAGAACATAAGTAGAGTTACAAACCATAATTATAATATACTTATTTGCATATTTGTATTTATCTTTACCAGAGAATTTTATATTTTTGTATGCCTTTGAGTTACTCTCTAACATTTTTTTCATTTCAACTTGAAGGACTTACTTTAACATTTCTTATAGGGTTGATTTAATGGTAATGTCTCCCCTCATCTTTTGTTTGTCTGCTAATGTCTTAATTTTTCCCTAATTCTTGAAATACTGTTTTACTGGGTGTAGAATTCTTAGTTGAGTTTTTCTTTTTTCTTTTTTTCTTTCAGCAGTTTAAATATATCATGTCACTCTCTTCTGGTCTGTAGGGTTTCTGCTGAGACATTCTATGATAATCTTCTTGAGGATCCCTTGTACATGATAAGTTACTTTTCTCTTGGTGCTTTCAAGATTTTCTCTTTGGTTTTGGCTTTCAATAGTTTGATTATAATATGTCTCATTGTGGGTATCTAAAGTTTATCTTATTTGGAGTTCATCAAGCTTCTTGAATTTGTAGATCCATGTCATTCCTAAAATTTGGGAAGCTTTCAGTCATTATTTCTCAATAATTTCTCTGCCTTGCCTTTGTCTCCTTCCTCTCTCTCTTTCTCTCTCTCTCTCTCTTCCTGGACCCTCCACAATGTGTATGTTGGTCCTTTTAATGCTTTCCACAGGTTCCTTAGACTCTGTTCACTTCCATCGTTTTTCTTTACATTCCTTTTTTCTTTATGTTAATATAATAATTTCAATCATTCTATCTTTAAGTTTACTAACTCTTTCTTTTGCCTGCTCAAGATGTTTTTGAATTCCTCTAGTGACTTTTTCATTTTCAATTATACTTTTCAGCTCCAGGATTTCTTTTTAGTTCCTTTTTATGATTTCTATATCTTCATTGATACTTTTAGTTTGTTCGCACATCATTTTCTTGACTTCATCCACATTTTCCTTTAGCTCTTTGATCATCTTCAAGACAGCTATTTTAAAGACTTTGTCTAGTAAGCCTGCCATCTGGTTCCCCCACTTTCGAGACAGTTTCTTTCTTTCCTTCTTTCTTTCTTTCTTTCTTTCTTTCTTTCTTTCTTTCTTTCTTTCTTTCTTTCTTTCTTTCTTCCTCTCTTTCTTTCTTCTTCTCTTTTTCTGTTGAATAAGTCATAATTTTCTATTTCTTTGTATACCTTATGATTTTTTTGTTGAAACCTGGACATTTGAATTTCATAATATGGTATCTCTATTAATCAAGTTTTCCCATTTACCCTGAGTTTGCTGTTTTGTGTTTATTATTGTTTTTGATTAGTGTAGGATGTCTCTACACTGGAGATCAGCCTTAGGTATAAACTTAAGGTCCTCTCAGGTCTTTTCTGAGCCTGTGTCTTTCCCTGGGTGGTGACTTTCTAAATTCTCCTTTATATGCAGTTGCTTTAGAATGTTCTATTCCTTAAATGCCTGGCTCCCAAAAGGGGAAAAGGAAAGAAATGCAAGGAAAAAAAATTTAGGACACTCTTTTAAAATGCCCTGGAAGCCACTTTAACCAGCAGCACTGCAACAACAGATGTGGCCTCTGTGCCTGCTCCTCCACAGTCAAAAGTAACAATCAGTGATCAGATCACAGTTTACGGATATTTGAAGGACAAGGTCCTTATTATCTACCCTTCGTTCCTGCAAGTCACATGCAAGTGACTCCAGAAATGTGAGCACAGTTTTCTGTCATGGAACTGGTGGGTGGAGAATGGGTAGCCACTGCCAAGGTAGGAGCCAAAAATGACCAAAATTAACTCTGATTTACTATCCAAGCTTTTCCCTGGAAGCCGCAAGCCTTCAAATATGCTCCAGAGTTCCAAAATATGTTACATCAGACAGAGTCTATCAGTTCAATTGCTGTCTAGATGGGTAAATGGATGCCTGGCACTTCCTACCCACCATCTTCCCTGAACTTTTGTGTTCTGTTTTTGGAGGTTTTGAGGAGATAGCTGAGGCATACCTGGCTGCCCAAATGAGTGTTTATCTTTAAGTCCTAATAAATTTACTAAGGTAAGTCTTGTTATTGAATTCTGATTCACCTAATGTGGTACATGGTATGTATCTTTCATTATATAGATTCAAGTATATTCAAGCATATAGATTCAAAATGTTCAGGAAAAATGTTCAGGATTGTTTTTTATTGTTATGTAAATATTTGTTTTGTTTCATTGTTTTGATTTTTCCTCAGAGATACTAGTTATACATTTATTGGATCTCCTTCTCTAGTCCTTTTTTAAAAATTATTTTTTAATTTCAATTTCATTTTGCTTGCATTTCTTATTTTTATCTTTTATGTTCCTTGCCCTGTATTATACAAAGTCTGTTCTCTCTTTCTGCTCATTCCAGTTTCGTCTTCATTCTTGTGATGATTGCATTTTTTACTTTTACTTCTTTCTGCAGAAGGAGAGTTCTGCTTCTGGTCCTCTCGACTTGCCATGTCTTTCTTGAATTACTGAATTTCTACTTTATGTTCTTCGTTGAGAAATAATTGTTTCACTAAGCTTTGTTTTGTGTTTCTAAATGCACTTCAACATGTCTGATCACTCTGTTTATCTCCTCAATGACAACATTTTTCCGAGGTGCATTTTTGTAATAGAGTCTGCTGATCTTGTCCACATTTTTCTCATAGGATTTATGCACAATAGTATACCAATTCCTTTTTTTTTTCTTTTTCTTTTCTTTTTTGTTTGTTTGTTTGATATTAGATCACTCATTATTGAATGGGTTGGATTTTCCTGGAATAGCTATTCACATATGTCTTTAGAGTGATGAGAGTGGGGGCAGACTTCACACTAAAGGTCTTCTCCCTCTTGCCTGACACTGAGATAAAATACTTCAGGCAGATATGGCTCATCTGAATTATCCTTTATGTAGTTCTGACTCTTCTAACTCTGAACAAACTTTCCATGAGGGCTTGTTCCACCAATTCTGCTTACCCCAGTTCCTGCCCCCATTTTTGGAAGCAAGGAACATGTCTTTGCATCCTGGAGTGAGGCGCTTACAGAGATCTGCCACCACTGGGCCCTTCTTTTCCGTACTTCCTCTGTACAACTTCTAGCCAGTCACAGTGCTTCTTGACCCTCTTGCTGATATATTGGAATCTGGGGAATATATCTACCTCCTAGTGACACTGAAAATGGAATTTATTGTATTTTCTTTATTTATTCTCTTTATTGTTTTTTATGATTCCAGGAGAATAAGAGAAGTGCTCACAGCCATATTCCTTACTTATTAGCATATTTAAGTGACTGTAATAAAACCAGATTTTCTTTTCTTTCAGTTCATTCAACACATTTCATTAAATGCTGCGCCGTCTGTTAAGACCATAGGGCATATACAGGAGAAGGAGAAGTCCTTCTTTAGTGAGGGGTTAGAGATGGAAACAACTATTACAGATACAAGGTAACACAGGATAAGTGCTACTTAACAGATTCAAACTAAAAAGTCTAGAAGAGAGCAAACAATTTATTCTCTGTGGGAATCAGAAATTTTCTGGAGGAAATAACATTTGAACTGGGTCCTAAATAGTGGGTAAAATGTCAACAAATGCAAATATGAGAAAAAAGATTTCTGGTGGGCAAAATCAATCATTAAAAGCACAGCAATAGAACAGTGAGGGCATTTTCAGTACAGTGGGAATCTGGCTGCGCTAGAGTACAGGGCACATGGAGAGAGAGAAAATCATGGTGAAGCAGTTGATGGGGCCGCCAGAATCAAGGGTCTTGAACACCATGCTAAGGAGTGTCTACCTCATCCTGGATTTAATGGGAGAGTTTGAGACTTGTTGTAATCGTTTGTTTGTAAATTGTTTGTAAGTTGTTCTATGTTGTTTTGATTTTGGGAAAAGTGACGTGGTTAGATTTATGCCAGAGAAAAATTCTGACGGCAGGTTGGAGGAGATTTAGAAATATAAATGGAAAAGCCTGAAGGCAGAGGCCATTGCAGGCCACTGCAAGAAGTTGCCAGGTAAAATGCTGATAGTGAGGACAAAAGGGGTTGGACTGGGACTGACAATGTGGACTTTTACCTGAGCCACGTGCTCCTGGAAAACAGTGAAGGTTAGGAACTCCCCCACCCTTTCATGTCCTGGGAAACAGCTTACTGCAAAGCCTCACCCTTTGCCATCTGACTTAGAGAACACTCATGGATGCCCCCTTGTTTACTAATAACAAGGCCAGACCCTCCGAATTCCCATTCATTGTTTCATAAATGATTAGCCGAACAAGATGCTTGTTAACCAGCCTTTGGTGAAGTTTCTCTCCATCCCCAGGCCCCTAAACTTTGGCCTACCCTCAGCCTGAACCAGCAGACAGCCCCTCCATACGAGCCCTCCCGGAAAACAAACTGAACTCCTAACAAATCCTGTGTGCTTTCCGTCCTACCTCTCCACACCCTGTTCTTTCTAGCCTTGTGCCAGCCCTCAAGAGCTTGCTGATACATGGTCAGAGCTACCCCCTATTGCTATAGCCATGCCACCCCCTCCCTTACAAATAATTCTTTTGAATAATTTCTCTTTTTATTTGTGTTTTATTTGACAGAACCAAATCATTTGGGATGCAGAACCTACCACACCTGGCTACTGCTTGGATCAAAAGAGTTTAGGTCTGAGAGCAGGGTGGAGGAATTCAGCAGGACAGAGATTTGAGGTTAGGGTGGCCAACTGAGGGAGAAACACACTTTTGTTTCTCTGTTGCTATTTTGTATCTGTGGTTTTAGCTTTGTTTGTTTTTATTTGTAAGGAGGGATAAATTTCTCTACTTTAACTTATGAAAGGAATACATCACTGGGGGGAAATTTTTGTGGTCCTTATATTTCTAAAATGCATTCCACCTAAGTTAATTTTTCTCCACATTTTCTAAATCCACAAATACTAAGCATTCAAATGAATTGAAATCAGGAGGAAAAATAAAATATTATGAGCTGTTTATGATATTGGTGATTTTAACTTTAATTCTTTTTATACATTTTAGAGATCCGTGAATTTAGTACCTAACAATACCTAAGTCCTACTTCTTATACGATATTCCTACTACCCATGGTCCCCATCACTCAACATTCTGGCGTCTGCAGTGTACTTTCTGGTGCCTTCCGGAAGGTTAGTCATTGGTCTTGAAAGGCTTAGCTCTTAGCATCTTCATTGTGCTTCCTAATCTCCACCCACTATGTTAATCTGCAGCTAATGGACACAGTGAGGCTCAGCCCTTTTCAGTAGAAAAGTTTCCTCTGGCCTACGTTTTGGGGATGATGAAATAGACAGCAAATGTGTGGGGCGCAGACCCCAGCGTGGGCCTGAGAAAGCTGCAGTGGCTAGTGCTAACACCTTTCCTGGGCTTCCATCCCACGCCCATGTTTCTCATGGTGTTTGAGCCCAGACCTGTTCGATCCACAGAATCCCCCACTCCCCTTTATTGGGAATTCAGAATTCAAAATAACTACAACAGTGTTGCTTGGCATCAATGGATGATGGCCCGTCTCTTCCCATCCTCCCCACAACCACAGCCTGTTAGGTTATGTTTTCCTGTTCCTTGGCTTCTGCTTTCATTTTGCTGCACTTTTTATTACAGTGTCAAAAATCTGTCTGTTGAGTTCTGCCTCAGCTCTCCCTGCCCAGTTCTGTGTCTACAGAAGTGTGAGGGTATGTCCTAAGTGACATGAGTGAGATGATTATTCAAATTTCAGTGAAAGTGAAAAGAACCAAGCTGATACACATCTAGATTGTCTAAGAATGTGTTTCCTTTACCTTCACCTTGGCTCATTTCTGAGTTTCTATTTTTCTTATTTCCATAAATAAGAAAGGCCATCCTATAAGTAACTTTTCAAAAATAGCTTATCTGTAATATGTTGACTTTTTTAATAAGTTTCATGTTTGACCTCCAGCATTCACTCCACATGGTGGTAAGGCTGGAGCCCAGTGGTGAGAAGTTGGCATTTAATCAAATCCAGGGAGCCTACTGCTGTTTTATTTGAGAAGTCCTTGATTGCATCTTTACCTTGCACGTCCCTGCATGGTGTGGTCACCCTGTAAAAGCACAGATGGTGCCTGTCAGAGCTGTACATTGAGCCCATAGCCTCCTGGGTGCCACCATTTCTGTAGTTGGTATTCCGAATGTAGCTATTTTCCTACCATTTTGAAAATTAGCCTTAAATATATTTTTGAAAAACCACATTTCTTGATGCACACTCTTCTAATAATAAATTTTCACTAAGTCAGGGTGATGATAGGGAGGCTTATCTCAATTTAGGTGAAAACAAAGCTTAGTTATGGACTATTTGTAAAGGCATAGAAAGGTGTGGCATCTAAATGTACAATAAGATCATGATTTTGTATGTGGAAGAGAAAATTGACTATTTCAAGGCAATTCCTGAGAGCAGAACTGGGGCTGCTGGGTAGAAGTATAAGGACACAATTTTGCTTCAACCTAAGGAAAGCCCGGCTAGAAATCATGGCCATGCTTGGAAGGAGCGATTACCTCTTGGGGGTGACACTGTTGCTAGAGGTGGCTGGACATCAGCTCCTGCAGCAACAGAAACCCCAGGTCCCTGTTCCTCCCAGAGGCCAGCAGAGCCGAGCGGATGCCGCGCTGAGCCTAAGCCCACACGGCCGCTCCAAGTCCTGCTCCTCCTGCTCATTAACTTTGTAATCTGGGACCACTTACTTACCCCCTCTCTGCCTCAGTTTTCTTCCCTGTAATGGAGTTGATCATTGTGAGGAACTGATAGTTGGAAACATTTTGTAAAACTTAGAACGATGAGTGACTGGTACATAGCAAATTCCATGTAAGTGTTTGTTAAATGTAAGTAAGGAAAATATTTTCTAAGGTGTCTGACAGCTGCCAAAGAAGATCTTTTTTGAGCGCCTCCTTTGTGCTGGGCAGTAAACCAGATGTACACAAGCCTAAAGTCCACGCAGCTCATAGCTTGTGCTGGAGAGAATCAGACGGGTGCCCAGGCCACAGCTGAGAGAGGGCTTCTATGACAGAGGAAGCTCAAGGCAGGGGGCTCCCATCAGTACCCAGAGGAAGAAATTGCTGTGGTCCAGGAAGAGAAGAGAGGGTGGAAAAAGTTCCTAGAAGAAGAGGCATGAGCTGAGGGAGCTGGGGCCTGATAATTCTCTTCCTAGTATCTTCAGCTGCTGCAGGCACCCAGAAGCTCTGCTAATTTCATTTAGGGACATGGTTTTATATAGCTGCTGACTCATTGATTCATTCATTCATTCACTTCACTTCACTTTACTAATAGGTGAAAATCTAGAACCTCTTAGTACAAAAAGGTATTTTTTTAAAATAACCCAATAAGAATTTTATTTACTTAAATGCTTATACTCATGTATAAGTATTTTGAATTATTGCAAATTTCATTCTTGTGCTATCCGAATAAAACTATTGGGGAAAAAAACCAGTATAATATTCACACTGTGTTCTTGTAGAAAAATAACAGCTATAATCACAATTTCACTTTTTAATTCTTTTTACTGCATAGGTTGAAATAATCAAAGGAATTGTATAGTTATTATTATAATGCATAATTTTGTAAAATTTTTGTTTGAAGGATCTCTTGTTGTAATTATTTTCTTGGTGAGCTACAAATGGTGAAGCTCATTTGGTATAAATTAACAGCTCTGATTATGCCTAATCCTAAGAAAATGGAAAAACAAAAAACAAACACAAATATTAACATGCTATAAAAGAGCTTGTCCAGCTTAGCCCGTCACTTAGGATCTATGGGGAAAAAATATGTAAAGAAAAAACAGTTTGGAAATAAAGGGTGAAATATCAAAAGCTGCTTCCCTACCTATGATACTGGGCATATTCTCTTTCAAACTGAGTGGAATGTCCTAAATTCTTGTTTGTTCAGTTCACAGAGAGAGACCTGCTGCCGGCTCTGTGAAATCTGAACATGTGGTACTCCCGAGCCTATTTCCCCTGAGCTGAAATTATCTCCAGGTTTACCTAGAACATTCATTCCATTTGGAAAGACAAGGGTATTTCTTTAGAATGCATTGCTCAGAGACCTGGAAGTCTCTAATGAGAGCTTTATATGGGAATGATACAATCTGGAAACAGAGGATGGTGTCCTGGAGTCTTCCTCACACATCACAAATGCCTTAAAACAACTTTGATGTGAAGCACAGGAAAAATAACAAGGCCCTGAGGTCACCAGAGCCTCCTTTCTGAGAACTTTCAGACACAACTGACTAGCTGAAATGCTGGTCTGCTCTCAGTTTCACAGTCCATCAACCCATACCCTGCCCCCGGGGAGATCTTTCCAGAACCTAAATCTGATGGAGTTTTCCACATGTAAAACTCTACTATGGCTCCCCAGGAGCTTCAGAGAAATGTTCACAGTGCTTAATGCAGCTTAAGGGATACTGTGGTCTGCACACACCTTGCTCCCCAGCCTCATGTCGCCTGTCTTCCCCCACATAAGGGCTTGTGGTCATCATATCAAACTATGGGTGACTTCTCAAATACACCATGCAGTTCCATGTCTCCTTAATGAAACATGAGTTGTTCCTGTGCCTGGAAGGCCCCGAGCACCTCCCACCTGAGGAGTTTCTGTTCACATTAAGACCCAACTCAGGAATCTACTCCCATGACCCACCATCATTCCTTCTTTGTCTCACCTTTGAACTTAGTACATGAGTCTCTCATTGTGTTTATAACATTGTCACAACTAATTCTTTGCACCTCTGCCTTTCCTGTTGGACCATTGGTTTTGAGGGGAAAACATGAGTCTTGTTTATTTTGTCTTTGGAGCACCTGGCATAGCTTTGGATGAATGAATTTATTGTTGATAAAAGTCTAGAGCCCAGGGTTGTGCTACAGAGGCCCCTGGGTAAGAATGAGGAAAAGGAACAGAGGTTTGAGAAAGTGCCCCACCAATGCCTTGGGAAAAAGCAAGCCCCAAATGCCCACCTTCCCGTCTCTCAGGGGTGGCCATGCCACCAACTAAGACAGCCAGTGGGGAATTTTTCAGATGATGTAATATTTTACAGCAGAGCTGGACTCCAGTCCAGAAATAGTTCCTAAAATTTCTAATGTGGCTAAAGTAGATATAATAAAATTTTATCACAGATATTTTAAAGGTGGGCTAGCTAAGAAAAGGGCATATTTGTAATTATTTCTATTTTAAATTCTTTAAAACAATTTTTGAAACTGCTGCCTGTGAATTTTTGTTTTGTTTTGTTTTATCTCTATCATCATCTTCTTTCTCCACTCTAGTTATAGACTAGTATAAATGTAAGTAAGCAGGTAAATAGAATTGGCAGATCTAGTGTAGACAAAAGGTACAAGTATCAGAGGACTATCTTGCAGTGTGACTTATGGAGACTTATTTAAAGTCAAGCAACAGAACTTTTAAATGTCTGTTAACTGAAAAGTTCTGTACATCTCAGGGACCAAATGAGACATAGACTCTACCCTAAAAATACTTAATCTTCATTCACTCATTTAACATGTATTTATTAAGGCCCTACTGTGTACTAGGCACTCAGAGAAGTACTAGGTATACAGTAATAGGGAATAGAGACAAACAAATATACACATATGTAAGCATGGAGTGTGAGAATACAAAGGATAATATAGTATTGGAGAGAATAAAAGTAATGTACAGGGTTGAGAGGAACCTAAATTATATTTGGGAATCAGAAAGCACCTGTCTGTGAAAATGCCATTGTAACCTAATCTCCTAAAACGTGGCCAAGCAAAGAGAAGGTAGGAGGGCATCCCAGGAGGAAAGAACAGCAAGAAACATTCAAGGAACTGAAAGAAATCCTGCTGTGGCTGAAACATGGGAACAAGGTGGACAGAGGTGTGAGATGAGGTCAGAGAGGTATGGAGATAGATGAGTAAATTAGGGAGAAAGAAAGTGCTATTTATTCAATCCTAGATACCATGTATTTTATACATGCATCTCGTTTAATCTTCACGCCCACCCTTTACTGCTATTAGGTAAAATGTACTATTGGTGGACACTGGAACAAAAGGGTAGCCCATCTTCACTCATTGGGAGAAATAAATAACCAAACCAAAACAAAACAAAGAAGTTTAACATACTAAAGACTGATAGGAATTCTTAAAGTATCTACTGAGCTTTCAGGACTCAGAATGAGTAATGACTCTCTAAGTTGAGCTGATAACTATCTTTGCTATCTCAGATGAGATGAAATTTTATAGACGAGGAAATGTGAGATTCAGAGAGGCTAAGTAACATGCACAGGCTCACACTGCTTGACTCTGGAATAGCTGAAATTTGAACCCAGGTGTCCCTGACTCTAAAACCTACGCCTGCTCTTTCCACAACAGTATGCTTCAGGCAAAGTAAAGTAATTGCTATCTTAGAAGTATGCATTGTTGTGGGAAAACAGGAAGGGGTACTTTATTCGAGGAAAGAAAAAACAAGGCTAGTGTTACAGGGCATCCATTACAGTGAAATGAGTGGGGTAGACTAAATGGAATATTAACTCCTTCTACCTCCAAAATGCTATGGATCTGTAAAAGTTCTCTGTCCTCTTAAAGGAAAAGGCTTGGGCTTATGTTGTTCATAGCTCTGCCTTAGTTCATTTTTATTTAATAAATGTGATAAATTGCCATCTATGCACATAAACAAAATTAATAATGACAGTATGTAGGGAGTAGGACATGTTCATTTTCTTAATAGCATCCCTTTGTCAAAGATAATTCTGGGTTTGTGACTAAATTCCATTTGTTTGGAGATGAAGTTGTTCCGTTTTACTAAAGATAAGATGCATTTTTCTACAAGATAGTTGCAGTGTACCCTAAAGTCTCCCAGGTGAATTAATAGCCATCAAACATTGCCTTCTCCTTGTACTATTGTTTTCTTCAGGTTTATTCTTGTAAGGAGACATAGATTTCTTTGGGTAAAAAATTCTCAAGAATTTAAAAACCAGGCATTAAAGCAAGAACAGTTACAAATCAGTTGCCATTTTAGAAGATTTATTCTCTGTAGCAGGTTGGAAGATTAATGGCACAGCAGCCAGCAGGACCAGTAACCTTCCTGCCACACTGACTTAGTTTCTGAACAGCCCTGAGAAGCTCGCCTTCTAGCAACCCTCTCTCAAATCACTATCCGAATAATCTTCTTAAAATCCTTCTTTGATCCTCTTACTTACTGGCTTAAAAGCCTTTTCTGCCGCCCCATAGCCAAAGGGATAAAACCCAAACCCCTCTCGTTGACATTCAGAAGGTTTAACCTTGAGCCTCCATTTGTCTTTTAGGTGTTATTTCTGATGGCTCTCATATTAGAAACTGCATGCTGAACTCACTGACACCTGTCTAAATGGTTCTATCTTTTTCCCCCAACTGTACTGTAAGACTTTCTTTACTTGCCTTGTCTCCTCATCCTACCACTCACCCATCCCACCTCCAACAGTACTAGCAATTCACTTTCCCTTTAGTAGGAACTCTCCAAATTGATTGGTCACTCAGTCACTCAGCAAGTATTTATTGAGTGCCTAATATGTGCCAAGCATAGTGAAAAAAGACAGGGTGCTTCCCTCAAGAAACAGCCAATCTTACTGTTTGATAAGTCATGTGATTATGGCCAGCCTATGTGATTTAATGCTTCACTTCTCAAAGTATGGTCCTTAGACCCATCACATTAGTATCATCTGAGAACTTGTAATAGCTATAGAATCTCAGCTCCCCCACCATCTATTCTGCATTAACAAGATACCACATAATCCACATTGCACAGCAAAGTATGAGAAGCTCTGCTTTAAGAACCACAGAAAAAGATTGTAGAGAAGGAAGATCCCGAGCTTACCTCCTCCCACACACACACAAAACTACAACTACATAAAGGACAACTAGCACTGAGCATGTCCTGAGGACTAGTGAACAGATTTACAACTTATAAAGAAACAACCACATTAAAATGGGTAGGAGGGGCAGAGGTGCAGTCCATTCAGGACACATACTGCAAGTGTGTGTCCCACAAGCAGGAGGCCTAGCACAACCACAGAGGTTCTTCCTGAGGACTGAGGTGTCCAAAACCCACATCAGGCTCCCCTGCCCAGGGGACTTGCACCAGGAAGAGGAGCTACCTTGCCATTTGGCTTTGAAAACCAGCAGGACTTAAATCTAGGAGAGCTGAAGGGCTGTAGGAAACCTAGACTCTACTGTTAAGGGCTTACACACAGCTCACTTGCTCTGAGTCCCAGGATAGAGGCAGCACTTTGAAAACCTCCTGAGTCATACATAAAGGAAATATAGGGTGAATGCCAGAGGTTCATGGATCTGTTGGAACTTTCTCCAGGCATGGAACTGCTGCCGGGCACCATTTTTTCTGCTCTTTCTCCACTTTGCTGGTGCCATATCTGACACTCTCCAATGACCTGACTAACACCTTTTGCCCTGCCCCAGTGTTCCCCTGAGGCCTTACTCTGCTAAGCACCCTTCCACAGTGACCCCTGTCCCATCACACCCAGTGGGCCGCCTTCACCAGGAGCAGTGCCCCTCCAAAGTGGCTCTCACTCCAGGAAAGCAGCCCCACCCACCAACACATCCACAGTTGCACGTGGCCTCACAGTCAGCTAGCCTTGGAGTCAGCCTCACTCACCGACAAACCCAGAGCAGTTACAGTTCATCCACATCAGGAGGGCACTCAGTTCACACAAGGGAAGCCCCTGGAGCACCTGGCTATGGTGACCAGGGGGATCGACTCACTGGGCCTAACCGGACACCGTAATAAGACTACTCTTTCAAAACTGGGAAATTAACTGATTTATCTAGTACATAGAAACAAATACAGAGAGTTAGGGAAAGTAAGGGACAAAAATGAATATTTTCCAAATGAGAGAACAACACAAGCCCCAGAAAAAGAGCTAAACAAAACAGAGACAAACATTCTACGAGATAAAGGTTAAAAGTAATAGCCATAAAGATGCTCACCAAACTCAAGAGAATAGATGAAAACAGTGATGTAGAACAAAGAGATAGAAAATACCAAAAAAATGAAATAAAATAATAGAACAGAACCAAAGAATACAATCACTGAAATGGAAAAATACACTAGAGGGAATCAACAGCAGATTAGATGATGCAGAAGAACAAATCCGCAATCGGAAAGGGTAGTGGAAACGACCTAATCAAAACATCAAAAGAATAAAGAATTTAAAAAATAAGAATAATTTAAGGGACTTCTGGGACTATATCAAACATATCATGTTTCCCCAAAAATAAGACCTAGCCAGACAATCAGCTCTAATGCGTCTTTTGGAGCAAAAATTAATATAAGACCAGGTATTATTATATTACATTACAGTATATTATATAAGACCCGGTCTTATATTACAGTAAAATAAGACTGGGTATTATATTTTTGCTCCAAAAGATGAATTAGAGCTGATGGTCTGGCTAGGTCTTATTTTGGGGGAAACATGGTACTAACATTTGTATTATAGGAATCCCGGAAGCAAAAAAAGCAAAAAGGACAGGAAACCTGTTTGAAGAAATGATGGCTGAAAACTTCCCTAACTGGGCAAAGAAAACAGACATCAAATCCAGGAAGTACAGAGAGTTTCAAACAAAATGAACCCAAAGAGTCCGACACCATGACACATCATAATTCAAATGTCAAAAGTTACAGGTAAAGAGAGAATCTCCAAATCAGCAAAAGAAAAACAACTAGTCACCAGAAACATTGCAGGCAGTGACATGATATACTCAAAGTTATGAAAGGGAATAACCTACAGCAAATAATAATCTACCAGGTAAGGCTTTATCATTCAGAATTGAAGGATAGAGTACCCCAGACAAGCAAAAGCTAAAGGAATTCATTGCCACCAAATCGGCATTACAAGAAATGTTAAAGGGATTTCTTTAAGGGGTAAAAAGTTCAAAACTAGAAAAGAGAAAGTATTTAATGACAAAAAATATCATTGGTAAAGGCAAACATATAATAAAAATAGTGGATCAATCACTTGTAAAGCTAATAGGAAGGTTAAAAGACAAAAGTGGTAAAATTATCTATATCTACAATGATTAGTTAAGGGATATGCACGAACACACACAAAGATTCAAAATATGACATTAAAAACATAAAATGTGGGGTGTTGGTAAAAATGTGGTGCTTTTAAAATGTGTTCGACTTAAGTGACCATCAACTTAAAATGGACCGCTATATATATAGGTTGTGGATGTCATACTAACCACAAACCAAAAACCTATAATAAAAGCACTACATATAAAGAGAAAGGAATCCAAACATAACACTAAGAAAGTCATCAAATTACAAGGAAAAGAGCAAGAGAAGAAAAAAAGGGACAGAGAAGAAGTATGAAAACAATCAGAAAACAATTAACAAAATTGTAATAAATTACAGGGGTGCCAAAAAAATATATACAAGTGGACACTTTGGTCAACGTTGCTCAAGCAGTAGTTCGCCATAATCAGAAGTGTCTGGACACTGTTAGGAACCGCTTTGAACACCTCTTGTAATTGCAGAAGTCAAACATGAACTTGTAGTCATCTTTCGTTATTGTTATTACAATTTTGATAGTTTTTTCCTTTCTTAAAATGTGTATAAATTTTTTGGCACCTTCTGTATACCTATCAATACATTACTTTAAATGTAGACGGACTAAATGCTCCAATCAAAAGACATCAGGTGGCTAAATGGTTAAAAAAGAAAAAAGACCCAAACATATGCTGACTACAAGAGATTCACTTCAAATTTAAAGACACACATAGACTGAAAGTGAAGGGATGGGGAAAAAAATGTTCCATGCAAATGGAAATGAAAAGAAAGCTGGGGTAGCAATACTTCTATCAGACAAAATAGACTTTAAAACATAGAGTGTAACAAGAGACAGAGGCATTACATAATGATAAAGGGATAAATGCAACAAGAGGATATAACACTTGTAAACATCTATGTACCCAACATACGAGCACCTAAATACAGCAAATATTAACAGACATAAAGGGAGAGATTGACAGTAATAAAATAATAGTAGGGAACTTTAACACCTCACTTACATGAATGGATATGCAGAAAACCCAGACAGAAAATCAACAAGGAAACATTGACCTTAAATGACACATTAGAGCAGATGAACTTAACAGATGTATACAAGACATTCCATCAAAAAACAGCAGAATATACATTCTTTTCAAAAGCACATGAAACATTCTCCAGGGTAAATCACATGTTAGGTCGCAAAACAAGTCTCAATACATTTAAGAAGATTGAAATCACATCAAGCATCTTTTCCAACCACAACAGTATAAAACTAGAAATCAATTACAAGAGGAAAAGTAGAAAAAACACAAACATGTGGGGGTTAAAAAGCATGGTACTGAAAAAACAATGTGTCAACAGAGAAATCAAAGGAAATCGATAAATGAAAATGGAAACATAACATTCCAAAATCTATGGGACATAGCAAAAGCAGTTCTAAGGGAAGTTTATAACAAATCAGGCCTACCTCAAGAAACAAGCAAAATCTTAACATAAATTTACATGTAAAGGAACTAGAAAAAGAAGAACAAAACCCAAACTTAGCAAAATGAAGGAAATAATAAAGATCAGAGGAGAAATAAATGAAATAGAGACTAAATACGATAGAAAGATTAATGAAACTAAGAGCTAGTTCTATGGAAATATAAACAAAATTAATAAACCAGAGTCATAAAAAAAAAAGAGAGGGGGCAAATAAAATCAGAAATGAAAGAAGTTACAACCAATACAACAGAAATACAAAGGATCAAAAGAGAATACTACAAACAAATATATGCCAACAAATTAGACATCTCCTATAAGTAGGGGATGTGCTCTCCAGTTCATCACAGCCCCACCCCTCTTGCCAGCCCCTTTCCTGAGCCTACCTGGCCCCTGTAGATGGTGGGATCTGAGAACCCATTCTAGGACCTTCCTCATGCAGTTTGCCCCTTTTTAGTTACCTTCAGCAGCCCTCATGGGAGGAGAAAATGGAACATACATGTGGTGAAGACAGAGATACAACCCTAGCAATTCTCAACCCTCTTGACAGGAGCTTGTAAAAGTACCAGTGCCCATTCCCCATCTGCACCCCCCAAGAAATTCTGACTTAATTGGTATGGGAGTCACCAGATTTTAAAATTTCCACAGATGATTCTAATCTGACTTAAGAACCACTGGTCTAGCCCATCTACATTACTAGCAAAAAAAAAAGAGAAAAATACCAAAGAAGAAATATATATATATATGGCCAAAATAATGTATACACATTTTAAGAAAGGAAAAAAACTATTAAAATTGTAATATTCAATATATACCTATAACAAAAAATGAATCAAGTCACGTTTGACTTCTGCAATTACAAGAGGTGCTCAAAGCAGTTACCGTCAGCGTCCAGACACTTCTGATTAAGGCGAACTACTGCTTGAGCAACATTGACCAAAGTGTCTACTTGTATACATTTTTTGGCACCGTGGTGTGTGTGTGTGTGTGTGTGTGTGTGTGTGTGTGTGTGTGTCTGCATCTACATACATACATAAATTGATAAGATTTACATTGAAGCCTCATTACTCTGGACATTAATGATTTAAGATGTATGATAGTTTTGTGTAGTGGCCTAACATTTACCTTGTTTTCAGCTATAGAAAGAGTTGACTAAGCAAATGAGTACTACAAGCAAGATTGCTTTAAAATGTTTTGTAAAAGCTAGATTTATTTTTAAGGATTTAAATTCAGATGCTGACTTGAGATAAATATCATTTACATTACCTATTACAAAAACAAAAATTTGGAATATACCAGCAAGCGCTGTGAATATATCATACAGAGCCCCTCTGACAATCTTAGAACTGCTTTTATTGCATTGTCTGTTATCACATAGCCTAAAATTCTACTCTAACTACTTTAGCACAATGTTTATTATTATTGGAATTCAGCTGCTTATATCACAAAGTTGTTCATTCAAGGGCGTCAGTAGACGATAACTTCTTCTCATACTGCAGCCTTAGTGGGACCCACACCCCCTCCCAAGTCCACAGATTTGCTGATGTGCTGCAGTGTTCTTGCAAGTGAAACCACTGCTGTTTCAGGCAGATCATCTTGATTAGGGGTCTGCCGATCACCAGAGTAATTCACGCGGTGACTTTATGCGAGAAATTTCATTATTTCTAATATCTTACTGTAGTTTAATATTTTAATGTAATTATGCTTAATTATATATTGTAGTATACATTGCCCAGGCTTTGGATCTGGGTCTAAGTAAAATACAGCTAGTGAAAATTTTCCTCCAGTTTTTCTTTTGTTTTTTTTGTGTTTTTTTTAAAAAAAACCAAGGAACTAAGTCCAAGAGTGAAACGTAATGCAAATCTCACTAGCAATCTCTTGCCAGAGGAAACATTGGTATAATTATATTTAAATGACCTGGTTTATCAGTTCACTTGGCTCCATCCCCAAGTCCTACACTGGTTTAGAATTATTTCAGAAGTTCTATTTCTCACCTTTCCACAAACCTACTTTTATTAATTCTGTTTTGTTTGATGAACTTTTACCCAAAGACAGTCTGTGTGAGGGAGATGTTGGGAGACACATGTCAAATATTTATTATGGTCACTGTGAAAGGTGGAGAGGGAGAGATAATTAGAACTAATGCCCAGGATGAGGTTTGAGGGTTTCACTTACCTGTGTTGCCCACTGTGGTCTGATGCTAAAGATGGACATAAATAGCAAGAACTAAAATACAGCTGGTTCCTAGGGTATTTAGCATGTCTGCTTGCAGCTAAGCAGTAATGCAGTTTCCGATTCCATTTCTACACTCCTGGGGTTTGCCACTGACAGTCAGGGCTTGAGTGAGGGAGGGCAGTGGAGAAGTGTTAACAGTAAGGTGAATTTGTTAAGGCTTAAATTTCATTCTAATTTTGAGAAATAAATCCATTTCAGAGTGCCCTCCCTCTCTCTCTGCTGCCTTCATTTCTCTTCTCATTTCATGGCACCTTTTCTTTCATACCCCACCAAGGGAAGTCAAGAAAGACTGAAAGAAGAGAGCAAAATGGGTCCACTCAGATGCTTCTCCATCCTGAGCCTTTTCAGAAGCACTGGGGCAGCTCTTCTGCAAGGGCCCCCTTGAGGCATGGTTACCTGACAGCCAGATTTGTAGGCCTCAGCAAAGCAACAAGATCTCAAAGGCATCGGAAACAGACAGTCCCAATCTTCCCACTTACAGGAGGAGACACCTACTTGCTTTTAACTGGGAGTTACCCACTCCCTGACCTGGAAGGAAGGTAGAAAACAAAAAGGGGGAGAGGGGATATTCCTAACATTTATATGGAATAATTCCTAACATTTAATCCCATACAAGTGATTTAGTTCCCTTAACAATCCTGTGTTCCTAACTCCATTTTCCAGTTTACAAAACTGAGGTTCTGAAAAGTTTGATGTGTAAATGAATTTTACATAGTGAATGCACCGTGGGGTCCGAAGCAAAACCCGGTTCTGTTGCCTAAGTCCAAGGTACTGTCCACCGCACCCTGAGAGTCACAGCGGCCAGACGCACATGAGGCAGTTCCCCAATATAGGATAGGCCATCTTTGGCGCAGAACTGTTGTTTTTGCTTTTAGCAGAATTTAAAAGTGTCTATTTTGCTTTAAGTTTAGGCAAGGGGAAAAAAACAAACAAAAAACAAAACTTTGCTACCAGAGGCAAGGCAGGGAGATGGAACCTCCCTTTAGGCTTATTAAAGATGACTTCATGATGTTGCATGAAAACACTGACATTAACGTCTCATAGAGATGAGAAAACAGCATTAAGTTAATGGAAAGAGCAGTGAGATGAGTGTCTGATACTGGCTTTGAGTCCCACCTCTGCTATTCACTAGCTCTGTGACTGGTGACAAATCAGGAACCATGATGGCATCTCACAAGATTGTTTTGGAGCTCAACTGCCCAGTATATGAACTGCACTTCTAAACCTAGGAAAGATTTTACAGGTGAAAGGAGTCCTTCTTTGTGTGTAGGTATTTACTGGTCCGTAGTCTGAGTGGAACAGATCAAAGGTATGCCTCTCTTCCAGCCTCCCTAAGCACCTTATTTTATTCCCAGGTGAACCAACTGCTCCACCAGTAGTCTTTGTAGATTGGTTGCTGTCTTTGACCGGGTCACTCTTAATTGCAGACCTAAACCAAGACTCCATTATTGCACCCCTTGGTTGCTGGTTAGTCCTAGATATGCACGCTCCAGAGTCACTCCTACACCATGTCCCTCTCTGACCCTCAGCAGCATCCATCCACTAGACCCCAGGCACAACATCTGCCCACTGAATTAGCCTGTCTCCTGGTGTATATCTGTAGTGTCAGCCCACCCTAACCCCTTATTCTATAACCTGCTGTCTGTTCTGAGTCTTCTGCCCTGGTCTCCTGTGCTCTAAACTCCACCCGGTGGATACCACACCTCAAGGCCTGACCAATGACTCCGAGGTAGTTAAATAATTCTGTCAGCATGTTTTCTTCCTAAACCCTCGTCTCCAGTTTTTGCCTATGTGTTGACAATATTCTTTATAACTTAAATACCCATACATTCCTTAATAAAGGCAGTTAGTATAATGTGGTGCTCAAGAGCACAGACCAGGAAGCCAGACAGCCTACTTGTGAGTCTCAACCACTTTGTATAAGATTTCTTCGGCAATTCTGTTCCCTCTTTCTGCCTCATTTTCCTCACTTAAAGTGCTCACAACAGTGTCTGGCACGTAGCAATTACCGCAAGACTGCCAGGCCTCGTAGGATGGAATCAGTTTGGGGAGGCAAGGGGAAAGAAGATGGATTTTAGTAGTAATCTGGAACAGAATAAGCAGAGCATTTTACCCAATATTTAATAATACATTCTTCACCTACAGTGTTAACCTTCCCTCCAGGGCCACATCAGGTCAGCCTTAACTAAGATCCATCTTCTGGATTCCCACTGATTCTCCTAGTATCAGCTTTCACATTATTGCCTTTGGTTCAATCCATTATGTACTTCCATCCCAGCTTGTGTTTCTCCTTTGTGTCTTCACTCGTTTGCCTTGCTCTTTCATTTGAACTTTGAGTAGGTAAGAGCTTTTACTTCAATTTCAGAGCAGTTTATAAATAGGCTGCTTAGTTTCAGCCAGCAGGTAAAAGCTTTCATTAAATTGTTCCTCCTTTACAAAATGCTGTTATCTGGAGCTCCCAGAAAGGAAAAGTTGAGAATGGTGTTTTCCAAGTCATCAAGGAAGTATAGTTTTTGCGACCCAAGCAGCAGTTTTCCTTTTCCCTTCCTGGAATTGACCAATATGATTTTGAGCAATAATCTACCCCTATAGTTTTGTTTGGGTGTTTTGTTTTGTTTTGTTTTCCTTCTGAGAAAAATTATCCTAAAGATACCTAGATCATTATCCATGATTCAGGAAAGCCAAAGTCCAAAAATAATTTAGAAACAAGGTTTCACATCCAGTCAAAGCAGATTATTTTAGCATGTCAATTTTCTCACAAAAAAGAAGTGGAAACATAAGCAGCAATAGCCACCTTTAATAGAATACTAAATTAAGATGAGGGATGGGGGACTACCCAGAAGTCTCCATTTTCTGTTCAAATTCTGAAATAGACTTGCCTCTGAAATATTTTGAAAGGCTTTTTTCCCCAAATATTCAGTTGTATCAAGGATTTTTTTGCACTGTTGCAGTTACATAGTTAAGTATGTATAACATTTTCTTTGGTGTTACGTTCATCCGTCATCATCTTCAATTTTGAATAACATAGTGGAAACCACTAAAAAGAAGAAGCCATAAAAATGACTGAAGAGAAACCATTTTTAGTGGTGTATAAAAGCTGTAACAATAGATTTGTGGTAGGGAGTGTTCTAAACTAAGGTGTAGCCCAATAATAGGACTCAGCAGTACTGTCCTGCTTTAGACATGTAGCCACAATTATGTATCCTTGCGTTCCCCCAAAGAATACACTAGTATGTCCTAAGAAACTTACGTGGCCTTTTAAAAAAAGGGTTTCAGATGATCTCTCTATTTCCAGGTTAGAAGAAAGTTTAACACAATGCATCCTCATTGTGTAATTGGGAATATTTTGCATGAGGATATCAGCCCTAAGGAAGACTGGAAAATGAGGGCAATCTTATTCCCTGAAAATTCACAGGTTATTGGGGAAGCAGCAAGGGGTCATCTCGCCTCAGAAATGTGCTGTTTCTCATTTATTTCAGGCACATTTTCCATTACTGCTATTGTATTCTGTCACCATTCAATCTTCTCCTCAATGTTTTCTCTTTCAAATGGTTTATTAGAAGCTCTGCAGAATGTTTCTAAATATTACCCATGTGGGGACAGAGTCCCAGAGAGCAGTTTCCAGGCTCTCGGCCTCACGTGGGAAGGTGCTGGCTCGGTTATTAGATGGCCATCCGCTGTGGCTGGGTGGCCATCAGCTGTTACTGGTTAACCATTAGCCATTAACATAACTACTGTGGCTATGCTAGGGGGTGGGTTGTTGGTTGGTTGGCAGAGAAGCGGACTGTGGATTGCAGCTAGCAAGTGCGGTTAGCAAGCGGATTGTGGATTGCAGATCATGTTAATCCTACTTCCTGTGTCTCGCCCAGCCACCAGTGAGACGGGGGTACAGGAAGACCCCTCACTTGGGTACTGGCGGATGTTTGCTTTTGTGTCTTGATCAGCCCCCATCGAGAATATAGTGGTACGAACCCCGTATCTATGGCTCGGTTGTTGTTCCTGTTTGGCTTCGCTAGATCCTGCGTTCTTGTGCGAGGAGCGGGAGCTGAGACCCTGCATGACAACCCATTACAACAAACAGGATTTTGAGAATGTGGTGACAGCTTACCTGAGTCAGTCTTTTTAAAACACTGGCTTTATTAAAATTCTCTTCTTTTCTAACATTGTTTTTTTCTTAATCTCCACCCACCCACACAAACACACGAGTATTAGCAGCTCGCCTTTTATAGTTGATAATTAAGAATAAGATTTTGTTGTTTTAAGTGTCAGTGTTATCATCTCTAATTCATTAACAGTGATCCAGTCTCATGACTGAATAATCCGTAAGCATTCAATCCTTAAAACATAACCTCATTTTAGTGACACAGCTTCCACAATATCTTCAGGTGGAAAGTTGGCTTTTAGAGAAAATTACTGATGCCAAAAGCAGTTATTTTTCAACAGAGGTATAAAGCAGGGTTTTATATACAAGTATCATTTACTTGAGAAAGGCTTATCTTCTCATTACAAGGAAGAGGTTCCCTTCATGTTGGAAATGAAGGCCTCAATTTACAACAGAAGTGTTTCCTCTTGATGTGAGAAACTTGCTCCCATAACAAAGTCGCATCAGGTTTTCAGGTTACTATCCAAAGTAAAAGACCCAGGAAATTGTCATCTTTCTGCTGGGGTGATGCAGCCTTCAGCCCATTTCCTCAATCGCCCCATAATTGTTACTTGAATTTCTGATGTAATAGGTTTGAAGTGGTTGCTTAGAAGTTACGTCGAAATAATTATTTAGTAGTTTCATTTACAAATACTCATGGAAAGTATAATTTCCAAATTCTGCATCTTTTGATGTAGTCACCTAAATGGGAAACAATAGTCAATTAATTCCAGGATAAATCATACTATCTTTTATTCCACCACATTCCTACCCCTCTACGCATACATGTGATAAATGTAACAGCTTTGATCCAATCTCTGGTACTTTTCAAAAATGGAAATGCGGCTGTCATTTTTGTTAGGTATCAGGAATGTGTAAAATTAGCATCTGAACCAAACGAATACTGTAAATATGATAGGATCATAAACTTAATTCTTCTGAGCTTTAATTTATCCTGGTTAATTTTTAAAACTGCAAAAAGCATGTGTTTTAATCTGTAGTTTCTAAAAGCAGGATGATCGACTATGTGTGTGTGTGGAGGGGCGGGGGCATTTTCCATAATATCTGATAGCCTCTATACAGCCTGAGTTCCTGAATGGTCCTGCTGGTGGTTCCTCTGGTTCCATGCTTCACCATGAATTGTAATTAAAGAATGTGAATTATAGGTGACAGACCCTGCTGCAGACTAATTGAATGTTCTTGGCTTCTGTCTTACATATCAAGAAACAAACTCTGAGTACCCAGCTCAGGGATCTGGGAAAGCAACTCTACACAGTGCAGAGAACCCACTGGCTATGAAGAAAATTGATTGTTCACGGGAGGCTATCAAGGGGCATGTGAGAAAAATGTGAAAAAGGCCGGGTGGCAGGCGCAGGACCAAGGTGCAGGGGAAGAGGGTGGCCTGTACAGGAAGAGGGCTGCATAGGTTTTGCTGAGGTGGGAGGTGATGTCTCCATCAGTTAAGACTCCCGATTTTCAAAAGAAGGTTCAAATGCAGAGTGTAGTGGCTAATCTGATTCCTTCATTATCTCTGCTTAGTAATTTGTTTTTCATTTGTGCCAGGTACTTGTTCCTGCCATTTAAGTTTGGAGTGTTTTTCCTCCTTTCCCTTTTTTTCAAAACTCAGACACACACACACACACACATACACACACACCCTAAGAACAGTAAAAGCTTTCTATTTTCCTGAATGCTAATAAATAAGAAAAGTTCAGATATATTACCTGTGCATATTGACATCAAGTGATGTTTGTTTTAGGAGAGAAAATAGATGACTGAACAGAATAGCTTTTGTAGGCTTAGAACCCAGTTTCTGACAAGACTTGAATTACATACTGTGTTTGCCCAAAAGTAAGACCTAGCCAGACAATTACCTCTAATGCGTCTTTTGGAGCAAAAATTAGTATAAGATGCGGTCTTATTTTACTATAAAACCGGATATAATATATAATATAATATAATATAATATAATATAATATAATATAATATAATATAATATAATATATAGTATAATACCAGGTCTTATTTTACTATAAGACCAGGTCTTATATAATAATATAATATAATATAATATAATATAATATAATATAATATAATATAATATAATGTATGCCAAGTCTTATATTAATTTTTGCTCCAAAAGATGCATTAGAGCTGATTGTTTGGCTAGGTCTTATTTTCAGGGAAACACAGTAACAAAGAGTATGGAGTCATTGCATGTTTTATCTAGCTCCAGAACAAGTCAATTTTCTTAAATGTTGGTATAATTTAGTGCTTTTAAAAAAAAAGATCACAAGTAAATGATGTGATAACACCTAAGGAGAGGCGCTCAGTTTTTTTTATGTTTTTCAATTACAGCTGACATTCAAAATTATATGTTTCAGGTGTACAGCATAGCAGTTAAACATTTATATACCTTATGACATGATCCCTCGGTAAGTCTAGTATCCACCTGGCACCATGCATAGTTATTGCAACATTATTGACTATATTCTTTATGGTATACTTTACATCCGTATGACTATTTTGTAACTGGCAATTTTTGCTTAATCACTTCATCTTTTTCACACAGCCCCCCAACCCTCCTCCCATCTGGAAACCATCAGTTTGCTCTCTGTATCTATGAGTCTGTTTCTGTTTTGTTGGTTTGTTCATTTTTTAGATTCCACACGTAAGTGAAATCAAATGGTATTTGTCTTTCTCAGTCTGACTTATTTCACTTAGCAGAATACCCTCTAGGTCCATCCATGTTGTCACAAATGGTAACATTTTATTCTTTTTTGTGGCCAAGTAATATTCCATTGTATATATATGTACCACCTCTCCTTTATCCATTTATCTATTGTTGGGCACTTAGGTAGCTTCCATATCTTGGCTATTGTTAATAATGCCGGAATGAACACAGGGATGCATATATCTTTTCAAATTAGTGTTTTGGATTTCTTCAGAGAAATACTCAAAAATGTAATTGCTGGGTCATAAGCTAGTTCTATATTTATTTTTTTGAGAAATCTCCACTGTTTTCCATAGTGGCTACACCAATTACAATACCTCCAACAGTGCACAAAGGTTCCCTTTTCTCCACATCCTCCCCAATACTTGATGATTTATTGATGATGGCCAATCTGACAAGTGTGAGGTGATATCTCATTGTGCACTTAATTTGCATTTATCTGATGGTTAGTGACATTCATCATCTTTTCTCATGTCTGTTGGCCATCTGTATGTCCTCTTTGGAGAAATGTCTATTCAAGTCCTTCACCCATTCTTTAATTGGATTGTTTTGGTTTTTTTGGTGTTAAGTTGTATCATTCTTTATAAATTTTGGATATTAACCCATTATCAGTTGTATCATTGGCAACTATCTTTTGACATTTGGTAATTTGTCCTTTTATTTTGTTGATGGTTTCCTTTGCTGTGCATAAACTTTTTAGTTTGATGTAGTCCCATTTGTTTATTTTGTCTTTTGTTTCTCTTGCCCGAGGAAATATATCAGAAAAAAATATTACTAGGAGCAATGTTTAGAGAGTTTACTGCTTATGTTTTCTTCTAGGAGTTTTATGGTTTCGAGTCTTGCATTTAAGTCTTTAATCCATGTTGAGTTTATTCTTGAATATGGTGTAAGAATGGTCTAGTTTCATTGTTTTTGCATGTATCTGTCCAGTTTTCCCAACACCATTTATTGAATAGACTGTCTTTACCCCACTGTATTCTTGCCTCCTTTGTCACAGATTACTTGACTATATAAACATGGATTTATTTCTGGGTCTCTATTCTGTTCCATTGATCTATGTGTCTGTTTTTAAGCCAGTACCATGCTGTTTTGATTACTCTACGCTTGCAGTAAAGTTTGATATCAGGTAACATGATACCTCCAACTTTGTTCTTTCTCAAGACTGCTGTGGCTATTTGGGATCTTTTGTGGTTCCATATAAATTTTAGAATTATTTGTTCTTGGTCTGTGAAAAATGCCATTGGTATTTTGATAAGGATTACATTGAATCTATAGATTGCTTTGGGTAGTATAGATATTTTGACCATGTTATTTCTTCCTATCCATGAGCACAGCATACGTTTCTATGTATTTGTATTTTCTTACCTCTTTGGTTAAATTTATTTCTAGGTATTTTTTTATGCAATTGTAAATGGGATTGCTTTAATTTCACTTTTTGATAGTTCGTTATTAGTGTATAAAAATGCAACTGATTTCTGAATATTTTGTATCCTGCTACTTTACTAAATTAATTTATCAGTTCTGTTAATAATATTGTTTTTGTGGTATCTTTAAGTTTCTCAGTTTTAATTCATGAGGGGCAGCTTTACTTCCTCTAAGTCCTGCCTCTCCCTGAGTGAGAGGAAAGGCACCTTCCCAACTTAGTGGCCTTTAGGGCTGTCCCGTGCTGGAAGAGTTCCCCCAGGACCACTTTCAAATGGGAGCATCTCTTCTGTAGAGTAGATGGAGCACAGAAACCCATGAAAATAAGCTGGCTCCCACACATAGATCAGTCACTTGGACCTCAGAGTGCCACACGGTATGGGTTGATTTCTCAAATTCTGTGCGCATGTCAGCACCTCCATGAGGGGAACCTTTGGCGCCACCTCAGAGTGAGCATCTGTGCTGAGCTCCTTGCCAAGGAAGCAGGCAGCTTCCCACGCCAGAGACAGGAAGGGATGAGCAGCAGCACTGTGTTCCCAGGCCCCTTTCTAGCACCCCCTGGGACTGCTGCTTTTCACCTCCTGCCAGGCTAAGCACAGGACATCTCTCCTTTCCAGAGCTTAAAGTGCTTCTCTGAGCAGATCTACATGGGACCCAGGTAGAATCCATGGAAGCATGTATATTTTGAGATAAATTTCACAATACTTCCAAAGACCTATCTTGAGATAGGGCAGTCTTCGTATTGCAATGTAGAGGCTTTCTTATTTAAAAATAGGGAACTCTGTCTTTTCTGGAATGATTCAGCCACATACCCCCATACCAACCATGTGTCACTCTGCCTGTAAACCTTTAGACAGAAATATAGAAGCAGTGATGGAAAGAACCCACTCTTAAAGGATTGGAGGAAAGGAAGGCCCCAGTGTGGTGGCCCCTGGGCCTGCCTCCAGCCCTGCCCTGGCCTGCTGAATAACTTTCGCCAAGTCACTTAGTGTCTCTGAGACCACTGCATTATCTATAAATGATGACTGATAGCACTGGCCCTCCTGAAATCATATGGAATTAATAATAAACAATAAGAGACACCCAGCAAATGTTTGTCCCGTTGACTCCCAGCCAGCCTCAAGTCCAGACTGGTGTTGGCAGATTCTCTGAAGCCCCCAGTGGTACTGGCAGCCATTGGGTGCATTCCATTTGGTGCTATTTTGTCATTGTGATTGAGTGCTCCTGGCTGGTAGGTACAGTGCTGTGCCCTGGGCTGGGTGTGCTTCACTGTGAGCCTTGGAAACCAGGGAGTCTTGGGGGTTTCTCTGATCAAGTTGAGCACCCACGGACTCCTTGCTCAAACAATGTGCCCACTGGTTGGGAAGAGGGCAGTACAGAGAAAAAGAAAGCAAAGTCCAGTGACGTGTTCACTCATGGCATGTGCATAGTTGGGAGCTCCAGACCTTCCATCAGTCAGGGAGGATACATCCTGATGCCCTGTTAATTGTGAACAAAAAGCTGGTGAGCACCTCCTACGTACCTGGTGCTATGCTAGTATGCTAGGTGAGGACAGGACATGCACAAATAAATAGCTTATGGTGTCTGTCCCCAGAGGTAGGCTGTGTAAGATTTTAAGGGTTAAAACTTCTATTAGTTCACTTGCCCCTTCCAACTTGTGCATTTTTAGAGCTCAGAAATGGCTGAACGGGTTAAAAGCCTGGCACACAGACCTGCCTGGGCTTCTGCACTAGTCACACTGGGTGCTCACACACTGCCTTCAACTCAAAGCATTTTGCTTCCAAATCCATTGACTTCAAGGATGTATTATTGCTCCTTCCAGTATCACCACCTACTGTTGGAATCAACATACAATTAAACCATTTGTTTCTTCGTGCACAGTAGTGTTTTCATTTGTGTCGTATTCTTATGTGTATAAAGATAGTAGGGCCTTTGAATTTGTGAATGTCAATCCAAACACCGCTTGTTCTTCCTAGAACTGCCTGTGAAGAGTCAGAACAGGAAGTAACCAGGAAGGGAGTACGCACTTTGAGAAGAGTGACTCCGGTTCTTGGTCAAGTTGACTATTAGTATTCATTCAATTATGGTCTCACTTTTACAAGTAAAAGAAAACAGTCTTGCAAAGGATAAAAAATACGTGCTGGGTGATTGCTTTTAGTATTCAATCTAAAGAAGTTAATTAATGATGTCTCTCAAGCTGTGTGAAGCAGATATTAAACTAAAAGGTTACCCTTTAGCCATCAAAAAATATTCTGCACATTAAGTCTTTCACTGGATGACTAATATATCAAAAGTTAATATGGATTTTTCTGCATTTTTATTAAAATGAAACCGGGGGATATCGGCTTCTGGAGTATCAAAACAAGGAGTTAGATTTCATATCACAAACAATTCCCGGCCTTTTCAGTACTGAGGATATTTGGCAAAGAAGAGCCCACAGGATGGAAATTCATTGTTTTCACTGGCATAGACTAAGTTAGCATTTGCCACTGCATTATTTTTCTCTGCAGTAGATGGCCCAAGAGTCACATCAGGTATTAAGCACGTGTAGTATGCTGTACCATGTGTCAGTCCGGTGCGATCCTATGGGGATGTGAGGATGAATTGGAAATGACTGCCCTTGAATTTACAGAGACTTCTAAGTAAACAGACAATTTCAATATCGGGTAGCAAGTGATGGGGGTCCTACAGGAGCCCTCCTGAGGAGGCATCACTCACCCCCTGACAGGCTGGGGAGGGCTGTGGACAGGGATGAGGCCTGAGAGCCTCTGTGCCAGGGAGCCCTGTGTGTCTGGGTCTGAGTACCTCTTGTATAGACACCTGGGCTTGGAGACCTCTTAAAAAGGGCATTTCACTAAAACCCAGCCCTTTGGAATAAAAGCTGGGGCTCAACCCCTTCACAAAGCAGGAAACTGAGTCCCATTCTAGGATGTGTTCATTATTTGCCACTTTCCCTGGTTACTAAATGACTTATTCCTTCAGTATCCTGTTGTGTTTGGCAGTCAAACCCTTAGAAAGTGCCCATATGGAGGTAGCAACACCAAGAAAACCAGGAAGGCTGAGTCCCACAAGCCAGCAAGCATGGGGTGGGTGGAGAAGCACACTGAGGACCAGAGGAGATGGGGGCATCCCCTGAAGGAGAGAGGAAGCTAACTCAAGTTCCTGAGGTGCGGCGAGGAAAGAGAGACAGAGAAGTGCAGGGGAGAAATGGAAGACACCATGGTCTAGCAGGGGAGTTGGATGAACCTTGGGTGCCCGCTGAGTATGAACTATCAGGAGAAGCTCCTCTGGCAGGAAGGGAGACCAGCAGCAGGCTGAGGTGCCAAGTGCTGCCTGTGAGGGGCAGTACTTCCTGGTCCTCAAAGATGTGACTGTGAGGAGCAGACTGGAGGAGAACCAAAGGGAAAGGTACCCAAGGTACATTCCTCAGAGGGAAGGCAGGCCTAAAGTGGACAGGGACCGTGAGCTGGGTTATTCACTTTTCACTGAATGAGGGAGCATGTCTGAGGAGGGAAGACCAATACCTGAGAAGAGGTATTCAAGTGTAAAGCCCAAAAGGTGGGACCTCAAAGGAGGTCGGACTTTTCCATGACAGTTAAAGGGGACTGCTTGGAAAATGGCAGGAGGTCCCAAGGCTTGTACGTCTGGTGACCAGCTTCATACCAAACTGAGCCACCTCTAAGGACCACATTCTCAAAGTGCATACTGGACAGGCGCCAGAGCCCTGACAAAGCAAATCCTGCTCTGTAGGGTCAGCCTCTGCACAAAGCTCCTAGGCAAGACCAGTCCCTAGGGCCAATCAGCCCAAGTGTCAGTCCCTCCCATTAGCATGCAAACAGCAACCAAGGCTCAGCTACAACAGGAGGGCACACACAACTCACACAAGGGAGATACCTGGAATACTCGGCTCTGGTGACCAGGAAGATTATGCCACTGGGCCCCACAGGACACCTACTACATAAGACCGCTCTACTAAGACCAGGAGGCATAGCAGCCCTACCTAATACATAGAAATAAACACCAGGAGACATCCAAAATGTGGAGACAAAGAAATATGTCCCAAATTAAAGAACAGAACAAAACTCCAGAAAAAGAACTAAACAAACAGAGACAAGCAATCTACCAGATACAGAGTTCAAAACATTGGTTATAAGGATACTCAGTGATCCCAGGAAAAATTTCAACAAAGAGATAGGAAACATAAAAATGGAGAAAGAAAAGATAAAAAAAGAACCAGTCAGAAATGAAGAATACAACAAATGAAATGAAGAATACATTAGAGAGACTCAGTAGATTAGATGAAGTAGAAGACTGAATCAGTGATTTAGAAGATAAGTATCAGAAAACACCAAACAGAGCAGCAAAAAGTAAAAAGAATCCCAAAAAGTGAGCATATTTTAAGGGGCCTCTGGGACAACATCAGGCCTACCAACATTCATCTCACCGGGGTATCAGAAGGAGAGCAGAGAGAGCAAGGAATTGCAAACCTGTTTGAAGAAATAATGATGGAAAACTTTCCTAACCTGGTGAAGGAAATAGAAGCCCAGCAAGCTCAGAGAGTCCCAAACAAGATGAACCCAAAGAGGCCCACACCAAGGCACATCATAATTAAAATGCCAAAAGTTAAAGACAAAGAATTTTGAAAGCTTACAAGAGAACAGTTAGTTACCTACAAGGGACCTCCCACAAGATCATTTGCTGATTTCTCAACAGAAACTTTGCAAGTCAGAAGGGATTGGCACAAAATATTCAAAGTGATGAAAAGCAAGGATCTACAATCAAGATTACTCTACCCAGCTAAGTTATCATGTAGAATCAAAGGATAAAGAGCTTCCCAGACAAAAAAAAAAAAAAAAAAAAAAAGCTAAAGGAGTTTATCACCACCAAACCAGTATTGCAATGAATCTTAGAGGGACTTCTTTAAGAAGTTAAAGAAAAACAAAAACAAAGATTAAGACTATAAATAATAACTACATATCTATCAACAATTATTTTAAATGGAAATGGATTAAATGCTCTCATCAAAAGACATTGGGTGACTGAATGGATAAGCAAATAAGACCCTTACATATGCTGCTTACAAAAGACTCACTTCAGATCAAGAGACACAGACTGAAAGGAAAGGGATGGGAAAAAGATATTTCATAAAAATGGAAACAAAAAAAGCTAAGGTAGCAATACTGATATGAGACAAAATAGACTTTAAAATGAGACAAAGAAGGACCCAGTAGTCCCAATTCTGGGTGTCTATCCAAAGAAACTCAAAATGCTATTTTGAGGGGATGTGTGCATCCATATGTTCATTGCAACATTGTTTACAATGGCCAAGATGTGTATGCAGCCTGGGTGTCCATAGATGGATGAATAGATAAAGAATAGGTGTTACATATATTCAATGGAATATTGTTCGGCCATGAAAAGGAATGGATTCTTGTCATCTGCAGCAGCATGGATGGACCTGGAGTATATTGTGCTGAGTGAGGCATGTCAGACAGAGAAAGACAGATGCAATGTAATTTTACTTATATATGAAATCTAAAGAACAAAATAAATAAACAAACAAAACAGAGACAAACTCATAGATACAAAGAACATTTTGATGGTTGCCAGATGGGAGGGGGATTCAGGAAGTGTGAGTGAAAAGGGGGAAGGGATTAAGAAGCACAAATTGGTTGTTACGTAGTCGTTATGGGGATGTAGGGTATAGCAGAAGGAACATAGTCAATAATATTGTAATAACAATATATGGTGTCAGATGGGTACTAGATTTATTGGGGAGATAGATGGGAGAGAGGTTTGGAGGCAGGGTGAAAAAGGTGAAGGCAATGAGAAGTACACATTGGTAGTTGCAAAATAGTAAAGAGATATAAATAAATCATAGGGAATATAGTCAATAATATGGTGATAACTACTGTGTTTCCCCGAAAATAAGAACTCGCTGGACAATCAGCTCTAATGCGTCTATAAGACTGGTATTATATTATATTACATTATAAAGACCCGGTTTTATATGATAGTAAAATAATATAAGTAAAACAATTTACTTATAGTAAAATTAATAATTATATTAATTTTTGCTCCAAAAGACACATTAGAGCTGATTGTCCGGCTAGGTCTTATTTTTGGGAAAACACGGTCAGTATAGTGACAGGTGGGTACTGTACAAGTCAGGGGGATCACTTTTTAAATTGTATAAATGTCTACCCACTCTGCTGTACACCGAAACTAATGTAAAATAATATTGAGTGTCCACTGTAACTGAAAAATTTTAAAAGGGGGGAAAGGTGAAGGGAAATAAGAGGTTCAGATTTCCAGGTATAAAACAAATGAGTCAGGGAGATGTAATGTACAGCATGAGGAATGTAGTTAATAATAGTATGGTATCAGATGTTTGCTGACTTATCATGGTGATCACTTCCTTAGTTATACAAATGTTGAGTAACTATGGTATACACCTGAAACTAATATAATATTGTATGTTAGCTATATTTTAATAAAAATCTTTAAAAAATAACTTGAAGCCCAGTCATGAAATCTCTGGTTACCATTTATGACTCACTTGTTTCAGTTTTGTTGTGTGAGTTTTTATGAAGAAACAACCATATTTTTAAAGAACATTTCCATAAAGGATTTTTTTTTTTTCATTTGTAAGAGTACAGCAGGAGTGGAACGGATGATTGAAAAGGGCAGAGAAGAAATCAGGGACCTAAATACTTTTTTTTTTTTTTTTTTTTAAGTCTGTGGAATTGGGAAGCAAGCAGATACACAATATCATGGGTCTATTTGGTCATTTCACCCAAAAGGCTGCCCCTGAGTCACACACCATCCACAACTGGCCCCGTCTGGCTGTCCCCATAAACTTGGAGAAGATACTCTTCACCTTGCTGGGGCTTCCCGTCTTCAAGAGCAGAAGCAGATAGCACTTACCATTGAGACTGACATCTCATCAGGGAGTCAGCTGGCTTCCAGGAAGTTATTGCCTCTGCAAGAAAGGTAATGACTTAATGCTTTTGGAGTTGGAACTCTACATTTGCTCCTCTTGAGTGCTGCTGAATGGACTCAGACCTGTGGCCAAGTCTCCTGGCGCTCCAGGCCAGGGACTCCTTGGATTCTGGAGCTAGACACAGAGCTGAAGATGCTGGCCTCAGACACTTGAGAGTTTTCCAAATCTCCAAGCACTTTGACTGAAATCATGAAACACTTCATTATATTTTTTAAAGGCATAAAACTCAGAAGAAGTACCCAATGAGAAAAAAATTGTAGCAAAAGAATTCTTAGAACCAAACTATCCTACAAATGGCAAACAACCAAGGTGACAAGTACTACATGTATTACTCTGCTTTCCGGAATGGTGAAGACACCTTAAGTGTGGGGATAGCTTCATGAGTTGTCGCTCACACATTACTGTTAGAGGCAAAGCCAGGATTATACGTGCATTTCATTTTCTGGTGCAAAGGGCATTTTGATTAATTAAAATATTACAAAACTCCAGTAGGAGGGCTGCTTTTGCAGGCTGAATTTCCTTGCTGACTTTTAGGAGAGCTGAGTAGGAATCACAGAGAGACAGCGTAGCTGAGGGCCATCCGTACCCCTCCACTGTGTTGGGCAGACACCGGGCTGGGATGCTGGGCCTAGTGGGTGACGTACAGAAGTTACGCTGTTAGGAAGACCCTTTCTGCCCTCTGCTCATGATAGACATCCTTTTCTAATCTAGAAGCCTCTGTTTATTCCAAGTGCCCCAAGGTAGAATTATCTTATCCTTTTGATTTGATGAGAATGTTTTCTGAGGACAGTATACCCCTTCTTCACAGGCTTATGCCCTTTAATTTATTAATGACTATTTAGGGAGATCTAATCCGACACAAGCTGTGCTGGCTTGGTTAAAAGTTAAAATCAGTGTGTTCATATTTAATTAAAATGTATGCAGAAATTTTAAGTGGGTATTTTCAAAAATCTAATTTTATGCACAGAATTTAAAATAATGCAAATCACCCCACATATTAAAAGTTGTCAAGAGCCACCAAAATTCAAAGCTGGCAGGCTGAGTGCGTTTTAACAGTGTTCAGAGCGTGCCACACGTCAGCACACTTTTTCCTGGGAAACAGATGCCCCACCCTGCATTGGCAGCACCCTGTGGGTTCTCACTCATTTCCTTCCACTGGGACTTCTGCAAATAATGAGCACTGCACAGTAAGTCGAGAACCACTTGGGTGTGAAATCTGAATGTGGCCCTGAAGATCCTGAGTTTCAGTTTAAATTTCAACTTTCATAGGTTTTAAGCCAATCTAGTCACACCTGTTTTGGAAATTCTTTATTTCCCCATCTTCACTATTGTTACAACTTAAAATATCTTTACATCTTGTAACAGTAATATAATATCTAACATGGATTGAACACCAGAAGCTGTTCTAATCCCAACAACTCACTGACATATAGTACTATTCTTATCCTATTTTAAAGATGAAAAACCTTGATACATAGAGTTAAGTATCTCACCCAACGTCACTCAGCAACTATGTGGGGACCAGGATTCACAACCAGGCGAGCGGGTGCGGACCTTCCCCTTTCGCTGGTGTCACAGTCCTCTGAGGCAAGCCTGACTTTGCATTCTTTCAGCTAGAGCCGAAGATTCCACCCCAAAACCATCAGCTTTGGAAGAAATTAGACCTGGTAAATGATACAAAAATGAACAACCACCACCATAAAACACTCTACAAAATGCATTCCCTCTCTTTTGTAACTATTGGAAAATTAGTCTCACACTCTGTTAATTTCTAATCATGCAGCTTCCCCTTCATTGAACATCAATCCTGACTTCTAGGAGCTTACAGTTGAGTGTAGAGGGGCACCTACTATTTAGTTAGGGGTTATGATAAGCTGAGACCCACAGTACATCCTTTTGCACATTCTCCTTCTCCCTCCCACCAGTTCTGCTGGTGGGTATTGTCAATTCTGGTTGTGTCTTAGAGATGGCAGACTGGTTACCCAAACGTCCTAATCAGGAATTCCCTCTCTAACATAAATCAAGTCTTTGTGAACAAGAAAAGAACTTTCAGGCCATATGCAGCATGTAACTGGGCTGGCAAGAATTCCCCAAAACCTAAGGTGGCAGATAAACAGACACAAGCTCTTAACCCCTGAGAACTCGACACCAGGTAGCGATCTGTGGCCTGGCAAGTGTTTGCAGACCTTTCCCCACTGCCCATGGCATAAAGGGCCACTAAGTTCTCTTCAGTCTTTGAGACCTCTAGATTTCACCTCCATTCAAACAGATAGTTTGATTTAACAAGGACACAGTTAACAGAATTCTCAAGCCATAGATAGTATAGAGCCAGCCTGAGTTCCAGTGTGCAGCATACAGCTAGAGCTCCCAACTTTAGTTATAACCGAAAGGTCATCTTGCTACATGGACTAACTGAAGTTCCGGTCTTCAGAGCCCAGAACCATAAGAAGCAGTGGACTCAGGAACCTCAAGGCTGTTCACTGCTGGCAACTACACCTTAGGTTTCTTCCAAGTGGATGCCTCAGCAGCCAAGGCAATTTGCTTCCAGAATTACAGTGTGGAAAATTTCCTTGCTTGGAAGCACAGTGGTTTTCTTACATACCTTCAGCTTTTATTTGTGAATCACAGGAATCTGATGACCATCACTCAACATCTCTATGCCTTCAAAACACAGTATTCATTAATTGTGTCTTTGCAGAGTCTTACACATTTTTGGAAACAATGCATAATTGATTTACCCAGGGCATGGATTAGAGATATACATGTGTTTTTTTGTTTTTTTTGTTTTGTTTTTTCCTTTTTAAGACCATGTTATTCAGCAAAAACAACTGATTGATTGATCCAGTGATGCTTTTCCAGAATAAAGCCCGGCTTTGGCTCAAGTCTTAATCCCTAAGAATACATAGCTTTAACTGTTGGTCTCCCAGGAAAACCCTCGGTGATTATGTGTGGCTGTAACTGCAGACTTCCTCTGTGACGCTCCCACTCTGGGTTTCCAGGGTTTGTTTTGTGCATGCTCCTTGTCCATCCTAATTATAACTTCATTAAAGAACATTCACATTTGTAAACATACTGGCTTTCCGAAGAAGATGTGAAGTTTCCCTTCAGAACCTGTAGCTTTACACTGGGGGCTAATCTACACGAAGGCGATAACCTATTTACATACTAAAAAGGTCAGTGCTGGACAATCAGCATTTAGAGACAAATTTGCTGCTGCTTGCAACTGGAGCACAAGAACTTGTGAGAAGGCCACAATTCTGCTGTCTCTTTATCTGTGTAGACAGCAGGCATCAGTAAGCATTCAGGATGTCTGTGCCGAGCAGCCAGGGTGGTGATGGACACCTTCATGGCTTAGAACCTCTCTGATCGCTATGGGGTATGTGACTAGGTGACCATGCAAAGTGCCAGTTAGCCTCACCTACTAGAAACTGTAATTAATTTGAGGTGGAAATATTAGCATAATAGCTTTTCAGACTCTTAGTGAAACAAATTATCATAATAGACTTTAAATTATGTGACTACTGCTTACTTAACCTGCCATTTGCATTAGGAAAGGTAGGCTTTTAGAGGGCTTAAAACATTTCCTTTTGTGGCCTTGCTCTTCAAAGTCTTAAAATATCAACTATTTTGCTAATGTGTGTTGAAAGTATCTTAAAAGATGTCATAAAGGCATGAGTGTTCTCTGAAATGGCTATGTTTTTGTTCCTTACCCATTTGTACATTCAAAGCAAAATTAGAAGGGAATTGAGAGATCAATGGCCCCACCTAAATGTTGGATATAACACAAGAGTAAAGTCACTCTTGAAAGTGGAAAACTACACAAAGGCTGGGAGAATGATGTGGCAAAAGTGAAGCCTTGCTCCTTGGTGACAGCAGCCAGTCTTAGGCAAGCAGCAGCCATTGCTCTTCATGCTGCAGAACCGCGGCACATTCAGAGCTTCTGCTCAGAAAAGAGAGCACCCATTTAAGAGTGCCTGTGCCAGGGCAGTTGCATCTCAACTGCCGCTGCTTTCCGCAAGTCTCAGTGAGGTCATCAGGGCTTGCTGGGAGCCGCAGCAGCAGCTGCCACCCAGGTTCTCACGGGGACCCTGCTGCTGTAGCATTCCATGTTCAGTGCCCCCCAGGGGACCTATGAAGTGGCCTCCAGGAAGAACTGATGTACATTCCAGGTGGCTCGTGTGCCCATGTGCTTAATAGCCCCATTCAGCGAGGCTCTGTGCTCCTCTGACTCCTGATTTAGAGACAGAGAAGCCAATGGCAGTGATACACTAGCTCTCCGTTGGCATCAAACAGTGTGTCATAAAGATTACTCAAGCTGCTTAGCAAACAGCGATAGTTTACAGGACTTTCATAACAGTTGGTTTTCATGACCATTGTTTTGAAACAGAACAGTGGTATTGGCTGTGCTCAGGGACTCCTGGCAATGACGTTGTGTGACCAGAGGACCAGGGTTTCCACTGTCCTTCAGTCTGCATTTTCTCCAACCTGACTCTAGACCTCCGTAATGAGAGGCTGACCTGTATGCTGCTCACTAATTCGCACTGGTGGTGCTTCCCTCCCCTGCCTGTCTTTCAGAATACTCTGCTGAGCAGACACAGCGGGCGCTGCACCAGTCGGTCTTCATGGCATCCTTGTCGACCCACCCTTTCCGGGACCTCCCCCTCGGCAGGGAGCAACACTGCAAGCTGCTTCCAGGTGTGGCCGACATCCAGGCAGGCAAGGTGGCCCGATGGACGGTGGATGAGGTGAGCAGAGCTGCTCTGGGGCCCTGGGATGGAACACGCCCAGCTGCTGAGAATTGCTTAGGCACTGAATCCACTGTATCACATTTAAGAGGGAGAAGCAGGCATGATTTTGTGGAAATTAAGAAATTCCAATTGATTTTGCCCTCCTCTCTCTAACCTTATCCCAGCACCTACCACCTCTGTGCTCCGTGGCCATTGGCCTTGGGCTCATTTAGGCAGAGGGGCCAAGCCTCCAGTCCAGCACCACAGACTGAATTTGAGGAAGCACCAATGTATAAGCATCTCAGCCTTGAGTCCTGGCAGCTGCTGTCCTCAGCAGCATCTTCTCTGGGAGAGCGCCCACCCCAGGGCATTCTGTGCCCAGGGCTCTCTTAGCCCCGTGGGCTCCGGGTCCTGCATTCTCACTGCTCAGTGACTCTGTCCTGCCCTTCTGTCCACACAAAGTCACAGGTGATCTGGTCAACCTTATATTTATTTTTAAAGTAAATTATATCTCAACATAGTACAAGATGCTGTACAGAGGGAAAATAGATCTGATTTTAATATAAACATGCCTTATGATACTGGTTTTTATTAAGGATCAGATAAGTCCCATCGCTTACTCTAATGCTGCAAAAAAGTTTCATATTTAAAACAATTTTCTTTTAAAGAAGATTTCTTTGACTAACATTCCTTTGACAAAGGTATTATTTTCCCTAGTGAGGTCTTACTTGTTTTTTTTTCAATTGAAGGAAATCCCTGGGTCACTCCAAGGAGTTAAACTAGTTATAAAATGTTCATTGAGCACTTCCTGCAATCAATTTAACTTAATCTTGGTTTAGGCCTTCCTTTCCAGCAGGGAATAAGGAGCAGGTGGGAAGGTCACCCAGAGGCTGGAGATTTGGAGAGAACCCTGATCCCTTCTCCTTCTCCCAAGTAGCTCACAGAATCTGCCTGGTGGCTTCCTCCTGCCAAGTATTGGTCCACATGGAACAGAGAGGCCAACATCTTTTCCCCAGTATACCCTGCATGCTCAGCTCTTCTTCCACTCCTGGTAACGGAGAATTGACTGAATGTGCCAGGAGCTGGCTGGCTGTTTGGGGGGATGGCTACCTGTGATCCCGCGCCTTCAAGAGTATACAGAGTCTGCCCCTCTGTCCCTGGTTATGAATTTTTACCAGTCTACAGAGCATGCATCAGCTTCATGACGGGGCCGACAGAATTAAAACCTGTTGTATCTATAATCAAATAATGTATGGTTTTGCCACTGAAACAACATTGCATGTAATGGGGAGTTCAGCTGAGAATACAATAGCAAGTCATTCGTTCGTGACTTTCAAGCCATTCATCTGAAGTTCTACCTTTTTTTAAGACTGCAAGTGGCTCTTCTTCCCTCACTTGTTGCTGTGCTCCCAGTCCCTCGAGTCATCACTGACCTTCTAAGAAAGAGGTCCTGGGGAGGGCAGCCACCTGGATCCAGCCCCAGCCCTACATGTGTGTACAGAGCAACCGCGTCCTGGGAGTGAGGGAGCATGGTAAAGAAGGGAGAATTCTGGGTGTGTCTCTGCCCAACTTAAAACAATCCCTAGTCTCCCACAACAGCTTCAGCATGCCACTGAGACCTGCATGGACTGTCCTTGCGTGGCTTTCTGGTCTTACCTTCCACATCCCCACATGGTCCTCCCACTCTGGCCTACAGAATTGTGCCCATCCCAAGTCCCTGCGTGTTGTTCTCATCCTTGCACAGTTGCTACCACTGCCTCAAATACCCTCTCTTACTCTGTGTGCTGCCATCACCAGCCACCAGTTCAGTGCTCACCTCCTGTAGCAGCCTGTAGGTTGGGTCAGACATCCTCTCTGTGCTCCTATTTCATCTGAGAGTCTTTTGTCACTGCACCTTCACTCATTTATCTGACCCCTGACCAGATGAGGAGAAAGCTTATTTCACTCACTTGTGCCTTGAAAACCTCTCAGTATACCTGGCACTTAGTAGATAACACAGTAAATGTTTGTTGAATGACAAGGGCATCATTAGATGGATTTTGAAACCGAAGTGGAATATATCTAAGCAGAGAAAAGAAGGGAAGCCATTCCAGTTCCCAGTTCCCAAAAGAAGGGAATAATAGGAGGTTGCATGGAAGTGAGTCTGACATATGCAAGGTTGGCAGATATACTATGTGTGCTTTACTAACATTAATGATAGTGAAAAATATTAACATAATGATAATAAGACACGTGGTCTTATTTGCCCATTTTACAAATAGGAAAATTGAGATACCAGCAACTAAGTAACCTCTTAAAACTGTATAGTGAGAGCCATGTCCTGAGCCCACCACACACACTGTGGACCTGGCCACAGAGAATAGTGACATGGGATGGGGAAGATGTGCTAGGTCTGAGGCCAAGCCCTGGGCATGAATGCTAGCTGGTGGACAGAATGAGCCATCTTAGATTCCGATACAGAAAGTCACTTTGTGAAGATGGTGCTTCAGGAAGATGAGACTAGCAATGATCAGCAAAAGGAGTAAGAGTGAGAAGACGCTGAGGAGAGGGAGATGATCAGAAGTCAACTGCCGAGCTCCTGGTGTGAAATAACCAGGGCCTGGACTGGCTGCTGCCATGAGAAGAACCACCCCAATTCAGTAGACATTTTAGAGTCAAAAGCAACAGCACAGGGGAATAGATCAGTTACAGAGATGAAAAAGTGAAATAAGCCAAATGTGAGTCTCAGCACTACACAGTTTAGAACTTAATTAGGATGATAATGTATGAGAGCTATAAGGCCCTAGAGTTCATCTGAAAGAATGGGAAAATAGTGGTGCTGTCACAAGAAATGAAACTTTGGGGAAAGGATCCAGTTTAGGGGCAGGATAAGATGATTAATTTACTATGGGCTATTTCAAGTTAGAGTTCCATGCAGATTACACCACTGAATATGGAACAAGTATTCCAATGGGCAGAAATACAAGACAGGTGAGCACTCACCAAGGAGGTGATCATCCAGAGAGCTACAAGGATAGGGGTCAACATGACATAGTTAGAAAGTGCAAGAGGAGATTTCCAGTCAAGATAGCAGATTAGATAAATGCTGTGCTTACCACCTCTCACGCACACATCAACGTTACAACTAAACTACAGAACATCCATCATTGAGAATCACCTGACGTCTAGCTGAACTGAAACCCTCCAACTAAAGACATACACGGTCTGACAATTAAGTTCATGAACTTGTTGCAACAACGTTGCTAACCTTTTCTTGATATCAGAGGGATTATTCATTATGAATTTGTGCCAACTGACCAAATAGTTAACCACGTTTACTATTTGGAAGTGCTGAAAAGGCTGCATGAAAAAGTTAGATGAAAACAATCTGAACTTTTCGCCAACAATTCATGGCTCTTGCAACACAACAATGCACCAGCTCACACAGAACTGTCTGTGAGAGACTTTTTAGCCAGGAAACAAATAATTGTATTGGAATACCCTCCCTACTCACCTGATCTGGCCCCCAATGACTTCTTTCTTTACCCAAAGATAAAGGAAATCTTGAAAGGAAGACATTTGGATGACATTCAGGACACCCAGGTTAATATGACGACAACTCTGATGGCCATTCCAGTAAAAGAGTTCCAAAATTGCTTTGAAGGGTAGACTAGGTGCTGGCATGAGTGCATAGCTTGCCAAGAGGAGTACTTCGAAAGTGACCATAGTGATATTCAACAATGAGGTATGTAGCACTTTTTCTAGGATGAGTTCACAAACTTAATTGCCAAACCTCATACATAAGAAACCAACTTGAGACTGTTAGGATGGGCAGAGATGTGGAATGGCTAGTCCCACACCTGTGTATGACCATTAAAAATCGGGAGGGATATCTTGGCTGCTAAGGTCCCACCCCTGGAGGAGCGAGGGGTCCAGCCCCACACCAGGCTCCCCAACCCAGGGTTCCAGTGCTAAAAAATCCCCACAATTTCTGGCAGTGAAAACCAGCAGAGATGGTGGCTGAGTGATGTGAAGACAGCTAGATTCCAAGGCACTCCTATTAAAGAACCTAGACATAGACTTACTGATGAACTCACTTGCTCTGAGCTCCAGCACTGGGGCAGCAGCTCAAAATGCACCAGGGGTATATAGGAAGGAACTGAATTATCTGGCTTCAGGACAAAGGCTGAAGGGGCAGCCTTCTCCCAGATGAAGGAGCTGGTAGAAGCCACTGTTTCTTTCTTGAGCTCTCCTCCCTCCCGGCCTACAGATTTAGGTGGCCACCATATCTGAGTTTTCATCAACTTGGTGAACACCTTCATTTACCCCACCCTAGTGATTCCCTGAGACCCTGCCCCATACAACCTGCAGTCCCACTTCCAGTGGTTTTTCCATACAAACAGCCTGACTTGGCTCAAGCTGTGGGCATTCCTAAAATTGCTAAAGGTACACAAAACCCAAAAAGTCAGCATCTGGCTTCAGCATGGCCCATACCTCTTGTTGAGTAGCCCTAAGCCTGGCACTAGCAAAAACTGGCTTCAGATGGCAGCTTGGCCTCTCAAGGCACCTCCAAGCCCATGGCAGGTGGCAGCCATGTGCAGATTACTTTGTGGCTCATACCAGCTGACCCTGGGCAGGGTACAGGCTGAGGCTGAACTTGTCCAGCAATGGTTCCCCTCCCAGGAGACCCTAGGGCTGGCACACCCAGTGGCCAGCTTCAAACTGAGCTGGAACATTACCCGGTCACCTCCAAGGACAATACCCATGAAGGGCAAACTGGGCAAGCACCAGAGCCCTGCTGAAGTAAATCCTGCTCCATATGTTAAGGCCCTGCTCCTTCACTATAATCATGGCCAGTCCTTACAACCAATCAGCCTGAAGGTCAATCCCTTCCACTGATGTGCAAACCAAGGCTCAACTACAACAGGAGGACACACATAACCCACAGAAGGGACACACCTGGAGCACCCAGCTTTAGTCGACAGGGAGACTGGACCCCACAGAACACCTACTACATCAGGCCATTCTACTAAGACCAGGAGGCATAGCAGCATTACCTAATATACAGAAAATAACAAAGGCAGGCAACCAAAATGTGGAGACAAAGAAATATATCCCAAATTAAAGAACAGAATAAAGCTCCAGAAAAATAACTAAACAAAATGGAGACAAGCAATCTACCAGATGCAGAGTTCAGAACACTGGTTATAAGGATGCTCAATGATCTCAGGGAGAACTTCAACCAAGAGATGTGAAACATACAAGTGGAGATAGAAAATATTAAAAAGAACAAATAAAAAAATTAAGAACAACTGAAATAAAGAATAAATTAGAGGGAATTAACAGTAGATTAGATGAAACAGAGGATCTAATCAGTGATTTAGAAGATAAGGTAGCAGAAAACACCCAAACAGAATACAAAAAAAAAAAAATTTAAAAGTCAGGTAGTTTAAGAGGCTTCTGGGATAGCAGCAAGCATACCAACTTTCACATCACAGGGGTATCAGAAGGAGAGTAGAGAGTGCAAGGAACTGAAAACCTATATGAAGAAATAATGATGGAAAACTTTCCTAACCTGATGAAAGAAATAGATATACAAGCCTAGGAAGCACAGAGACTCTCAAACAAGATGAACCCAAGCAGTCTCACACCAAGAGACATCATAATTAAAATGCCAAAGGTTAAAGACAAAGAGAGAATTTTAAAAGCAGGAAGAGGAAGGTAGTTAGTTACTTAGAAGGGAGCTTACATAATACTGTCAGCTGGTTTCTCAACAGAAACTTTGCAGGCCAGAAGGAAATGGCACAAAATATTCAAGGTGATGAAAAGCAAGGACCTACAACCAAAACTACTCTACCCAGCAAGGCTATCATTTAGAATTGAAAGACAGATAAAAGGCTTCCAGACCAAAACAAAACAAAACAAAAAAACACTCAAGAAGTTCATCATTACAAAGAATCTTAGAGGTACTTCTTTAAGAAGATGAACTAAAAAAAAAAAAGATATAAAATATGAGTAATAAAATGGCAATAACTACATATCTATCAATAATTACTTTAAATGTAAATAGATTAAATGCTCCAGTCAAAAGAGAGGGTGGCTGTATGGGTAAGAAAACAAGATCCTTACATATGCTTCCTATAAGAGACTCATTTCATATAGAAAGACACACACAGACTGAAAGTAAAGGGATGGAAAGATATTTCATGAAAATCAAAATGAACAAACAAAAAGCTGGGGTAGCAATACTTACAACAGAAAAAATAGACTTTAAAACAAAGGCTATAAATATTAGGTTGGTACAAAAGTAATTGTGGTTTTTGCAATTATTTTTAACCTTTTGAACTGCAATTACTTTTTCACCAACCTAATAACAAGAGACAAGGAAGGACCCAGTAATCCCACTTCTGTGTATTTATCCAAAGAAACCCAAAACATTACTTCGAGGGGACATGTGCATCCATCTATTCACTGCAGCATTGTTTACAATGGCCATGATGTGGAGGAAGCCTGGGTGTCCATTGATGGATGAATGGATAAAGAGTAGGCATTACATATTATATTCAATGGAATATTGCTCAGCCATGGAGTGGAACGGGTTCTTGCCATCTGCAGTGACATGGTTGGACCTGGAGGGTATTGTGCTGAGTGGAGTATGCCAGACAGAGAAAGACAAATGCAATATGATTTGATTTTATTTGGAATCTAAAAATAAACAAATAAAACAGGAACAAACTCATAGATACAAAGAACATTTTGATGGTTGCCTGATGGGAAGGGGGTTGGGAATGGATGAAAAAGGATAAGGGATTAAGAAGTACAAATTGGTAGTTACACAGTAGTCATTGGGATATAGGGTATAGCATAAGGCATATAGTCAATAATGTTGTAATTACTATGTATGGTATCAGATGGATACTAGTTTTATTGGGATGATAGATGGTAGTGGCTTGGGGGAAGGGTAAAAAAGGTGAAGGCATTAAGAAGTATAAATTGGTAGTTACAAAATAGTCATGGAGATGTAAATAAAGCATAGGGAATATAGTTAATAATGTGGTAATAATTATGTATAGTGCTAGGTGGGTACAAGATTAGTCAAGGGTTTCACATTTTAAATTATATAAATGTCTAACCACTATGCTGTACACCTGAAATTAACATTAAAAAATATTGTATATCAACTGTAATTGAAAAATTTAAAAAGTGGGGGGAAAAGTGAAGGGGAATAAGAGGTTCAAATTTCCAGTTATAAAACAAATAAGTCATGGGGATGAAATGTGCAGCATAGAGAATATAGTCAATATTATGATAGCATAGTATGGTGTCAGGTGGTTGCTGACTTATCATGGTGATCACTTCTTTAGGTATATAAATGTTGAGTAACTATGGTGTACATATATTATTAAGCTATATTTTAATAAAACTCTTTTTCAAAAAAGAGAAAGTGCAGGAGGAAGGGGCTGGGAAGGCGGTATAAATAGAAGTAGGAGTGGGAAGAAGTCCATGAAAGAAAAGTGTCAAGGGAAGGCTACTCATGAGTGTTTGATGCAGTAGGGCACACATCAGATTAAGGTCTGGGGTTTCTGGATGGTGCTATGGAGTTGGGCTTCAGGGGACTTGGGAAAATTGTGTACAACATGTGTATACTTTTTTCTTAAGGGGAGAGCCAGAGCCTTCATTAAATTCTCAAGAGGGGCCATCAACCACAAAGAATAGGAGTCACTGCTTTAGGAGCAGTAAGTAATGAATAGGATATTTGCTGGGGGCCTCAGATCTGGCACTGAACAAAAGTGTAAGATTGGAGGGTGATTAAAGGGAAGCAGCTGGTCCAAGTGTGAGTCTCATTAGGACAGAGAAGGTCTCAAAAGGAAGAGACTCACCATGGGGAAGACTGAAATGCTATCAGGGGTTATGAGGAAGGTGAGATCACCGTTCCTTGTTCTCTATCATGGGTACACATGCCCTAGAAGAGCCCTTTGAGATTTTCTAGATTAAAAATAAACCATGGAAGAAGCTATCTTCATAAAGTGCTCTTGCTCGCGATGCTTCCTTACAAAGCTTCCCTCAGGGACGCAGTCCAGAGAAAACAGTTTGCGTTAGTCCCTAATTTTAATATATGAGGCAGGACAGTTAAGTTCGTGAACTTATTCATTGCTGAATATCACTACAGTCCCCCTTGGGAAGCTATGCACCGATGCCAGTGCCACCCTTCAAAGCAATTTTGGAACTCTTTTTCTGGAATGGCCATCAGAGCTGTCATATTACGCTTGATGTATTGAATGTCATCAAAATGTCTTCCTTTCAATATTTCCTTTATCTTTGGGTAAAGAAAGAAGTCATTGGGGGCCAGATCAGGTGAGTAGGGAGGGTGTTCCAATACAGTTATTTGTTTACTGGCTAAAAACTCCCTCACAGACAGTGCCGTGTGAGTTGGTGCATTGTCGTGATGCAAGAGCCATGAATTGCTGGCGAAAAGTTCAGGTCGTCTAACTTTTTCACGCAACCTTTTCAACACTTCCAAATAGTAAAACTTGGTTAACTGTTTGTCCAGTTTGTACAAATTCATAATGAATAATCCCTTTGAAATCAAAAAAGGTTAGCAACAGCATTATAATAAGTTTGTGAACTTAATTGTCAGACCCCATATCTTAGTCTTGAGGTCTCCCTAACGAGATGCTCTTGAGGACAATGTCCTAAATTTATAATGTCAGTATCCTCACACACGATAGTACATTTCCTGGCACCAAACTAGGTCCTCAGCAAGAATCTCTGATGGGTTGTAAGTGTGAGCTTTGTGGTGATGGTTCTGTGTGTATCTTTGAAAATAAGGCAGAAGGGAGTTCATTTAGGGGGCATTCCAGCGAGCACCAACAACAGAGCTTACCATGATTATATACAACACATTTAAAATGGTGAGCAGGGTAGTGAGAATTTGAAAAGGCAGTTCAGTGGAACAGGAGCGGGGAGGAGGGGTGTTCTTTTGTGCTCTGTTCCCATTAGCGTATTAGAGGGGAACCGGAGCAGACAGGGACAAGGCATGTTGAAAATGGACCTGTGCATCCTTATGTTAGGGGCCATTTGGCCAGACTGAAGGCAGGTGGCTGTCATGGCAGAAGATGAAGTGCAAGAACGTTCTCTTTTGTCTGCCATCCTGGCCTGGGAGGAAGACCTCCGTTCTGCTGTACGTCACCTGTGAAGAGAAGCCAGTGCAGGCCGGGCCTTCCACAGAGGGTGGGAGCTGGCTTTTAACTCCTTTGTCACTGTGGTTGTTCCTACTAGAGCAGTGCTTGTCAAAGCACAGATGGGCTGTAAAGTCAATTTAGTGGTTCTGAAATGAAAGACAAAACTAGATAAAAGTACATAATTGTAGGAAAGGTTATTGATTTATGAAACCTTTGTTTGAAGGGATGGATATGCACACACACTCAAGTTATAGTCAGTGTGAAGTGTATTGTGTTTTACTCTGAGTCATGGAAATATTCTACAGAAGAGTATAGGTATTTAAGAGTAAGAACTAAAACAGTTTTGTAGTTTTTTTACATGATTATAGCAGAGTATCTTGCATAGAATATGTGTCTGACAAATGTATGAGTAAATGAGTGGAAAGTGAATTTTATGCAGGTGCTCCTGGGCGCATGAGCTCTGGATGTGACACGCATGCACATTACAGCCACAAGTGTGACTCAGGTATGTTTGGTGCACACATGGGTACTTGTACTTTTTATTTCCAAAAATGGTTTTAAAACAGCACATATAAATCGTACCAGCCTCAACTAAGTGCTCCCTAAATGTCCATTAACTTTAAAAGATGGCAGTCGTTTTAAAAGCAATCTTTACACAGAAGGGAGTATTTTGAAAAATCTAGGGGATTGCTAACTAAGCATAGCAGCCTATACCATCAGGCCCTTAAAAAAAGGGCAAATAAACTTCGCTGTTAAAAAACGAGGCCTGGACTGGAAACATGGTCCCCAGTGGACTTTGAGGCAGTACAATCAGGCACACAGCTACAGTCTCAACAAAATAGAAAACACCACCATTTGGAAAGATTTAAGGGAACAGCAGCCCCACTGAAAAAAAACAAAGCCTGCTGAGCTCCAAGAGGACGCCAGGAAAAGTAGGTCGCTGTGGAAAGTAAGTTGGGTAAAGTAATGGGCTCATCTAAGAGGCTGCACAGTGTCATCTTTCTTAGTCTTTCCAAACTGCTGTGTCATTCCTAGAATTAACGTACTCAGTATCCTTCCAAAATAAAACAGGGGCTTTAGCTGTGGGACACTGTGCTCCAGAGAACTCTGGGAACCACCCGCATGTCAGCCTCCATACCAGGTATGCTTTCCAGAGCCACGGTCAAGGTTGCCCAACCCCAACTCCAACAAAGCTGCCATTACCTCAGAAAAGCAGATGAGTCCACACAGCCATCTTGGGTGGAGGCAAAGGGATGGTAGTTTCCTTTTTCATAGCATTTGTTCCCACTTACCTAAACAGTTCTCCACATGTACCACAAACTTGAAAAAGAAAACAAGTTTTGAAGGGGAGAACACGAGGGAAACTTTCTGATACTACTCTATGATATGTTAAAGCTCACTACTTTACACTTAGAAAAGTTGTAGCAAAATGGACTTTCTATTAAAGTTCAAAACATACCTTCTTCTTATGGGGAAATAAATACTAACAATACTGAATAATGATATTGGTTAATTATCAAAGCCTTTGGATATTTTATAATTCTGGCCAGAAAAATCTGCCTCACTAGATTTCATGGAACTTGTTCTTTACTTTGGAAAAAGAAAAACAGATTGAATAGAAACAGAATCTCTTTGCAAAAAGACAGAGAATTTCATACACGTGATAAAGCAAACTAGATGTCAGTGTTTCCCACCTCCACCCCACCTCCCGTCTGAGGAAGACAGAAGACGGGACAGTGAGAGGCTGAGCTGGCACCAAGCTCAGGGACACTGTGCTTGGCAGCACTGGTCTGTTTACTCTTTGGTTTAACATATTATTTACTCCCGTTAAAAACTCTAGTCCACTTTTGACATAGACAATGATTTCTTGGCTAACAATACTAAGAGGGAATGTGAGTCTCTTCTTCATTTGCTTGCCCAGAAAAGGATATGTCAACCTAGGCAAACCATCAAGGCAACATGTAACCCTTGGGCTGTGAGCAGCAGTTCCTGGAGCATGTGTTTAAAGAGGCCACATTTCTAAGCACCTCACTTTGCCAGGGCTGAACCCAGGGGCCTTGTTACTAGCATGGCTTCCCCATGGGAGCTCATGATTGAGGTACAACAAAATGTATGTCTTCAGCTAATTTCTAGTCCCTCTTTTCTATTTTTAATTTCCCTAATATGACATTCATTCCCTCTTCCTATGAAAGAGCCATCCCAAAAGAACCTTCCTTTAGAGCAGTGGCTCTTAACCAGGGTGATCTCAGCAACATCTGGACACATCTTTGGTTGTGACAAGGAGAGCTGGCGCTACTGGCACCTAGCAGGTAGAGTCCAGGGATGCTGCTAAACATCCTGCAATGCAGCAAAGACAGATCAGGTCCAGCGTGTAAGTGGTGCAGGGTTTCAGAAACCTGCCGTAGAGCACTTTGATTCCTTTTGCCCCTCACCTGGCCTGTGGACAGCTCCTTGGGATTTTACCTTGCAGCACCTTCTACCTCCAGCTCTTTGCTCTGCCAGGTGCGAAGCAGCCAGTCCTGCAGGGTTCCCACAGGACTGCTGCAGGCGCCACCCAGCTGATACACTGCCCAGCCCACCCACACACTGCTAGGTCCTCTCACAGGCTCTCTTACTCTGCTGTCCTCAGCCCTAACTGCACGTTGTAATCAACGGGGAGTCTAAAAATATTTGCCCAGCACTTGGCTCCAGTTAGTCTCTGTGGCATGCATCTGGCCTTCTGTCATTGTTAAAGCTCTCCAGCGGGTTCCAAGGTGTGGTCAGGGTGGAGAACCACTGCTCCAGGGCTCCCTCTGGTCTGCTGATAGAAGTACAAGCACACCAGGAAACCACAGGCCTCCTCACCTGCCTTTCCCACCATTCCCTGTCTGTTCCACAGTGCAAGCCAAACTGGCCTCTGTTGATGACAAGCAAGCTGTGCATTCTGCTTGTGGCCCTGCATCTGTGAGGCTCTGTGCTGAAAAGGTCTTCTCTACCCCTCATCTCCCTTGGTGGGAATACTGCACAGTCAGCGGTGGCTGTCTCCGCTACCACCTCCCTCGTGGTGCTTTTCCTGAGTTCCCACCTGAGATTTCATCTGTCCCTTCTAGAAGCCTGCAGCCTTCACACCTCTTTTCTGGACTTTAGCATATTGGGCATGCATATGGTGATTAGTAACCATCCTTTACTGGCCATTTTGCCTCTATCCCCCCCCCCCCCCCGCCCCCGCCACTAATCAAACTGCACACTTACGGAAAGTTCAGGATCAACCTGCTTGCAGGCCCAGCCTTCCCAGCTCCCAGCAGAGGCCTCACATGTAGCCATGGTCAGGACATCCTTGGCCAGAAGAGGAGCCTAGAGAATGAGGGGACTACACCTACCTCTCAGGGTACGGTTCCCAGAAGCACTCTGTAAGCCCTGCTGTCACCTGCCTTAGTAACCACATCTCTGCGAGTTGACCATTAATATTACAAAGCTTCCCTTAGATCCCTGAAAATACCAAACACACACTCCTTGTTTCCTGTTCACCAAGGAAAGAGAAAGCTGTGTTAACTCAGCAAACAGTCGACTTCCTGGGTGCATGGACTGGAGAGGTCGGGGCTCTCGGGTGCAATGTCTAGAAACTGTAAGAGCCGAGGAGGCCAGAGTGAAGCACATGGACACCTCCCAGGTGCCCTAGGACTTGAAGATGCCGTTGTGTGGCAGCATGGTGACCGCTTTGGAAGGATATTTTTTTATAAATTCTCATCATCCTACTCTTTAAAAGGATGATTATTAGTGACTCAAAATAAAATATTCTTGCAGCATCAGAGGTGAGTAAAACAGACACCAGCGTGTTGATTGCCCCTAAAAAAGATGTTTTGAAACCTTCATATTGGACAGACTAAACATAGCTGTGAGTCAACAAGGGACAGAGCTGTAGGGGACAGAGTACACAGGTGTTGGCTCTGACCACTGTAAGCTGGAAATCAGCCAACCCTATGCTGTTCTCTGAAAAGTGTAGGGAGGGGCCAACACCCGCTCATGTCTCCCGGAGTGCCTGCAGGGACCGGTGCTCCCAGAGCTCTGTGATTGACAGAAGGCCCTGGGCTCCCTGGCCTTCTCATGGGCCTTCCCCCTGAGACGTGGGAGAGAAGGGTGAGTGCACACAATTCAGTCCATACAAGAGGCAGAGAGCAAAAATAAATAAATAAATAAATAAACCAACAAAATGGTTCCTCTGAGCAATATTTCCTCCCACGATGCATGTGCGATTGCCCCAGCTTGCCTTTCATCCCAGGCTACAGCAGTGCCAGACCATGCCAGAAGCGGCCAGAAACCCGTTGTCATTCCGGTTGTTGGGAGTCTACTACACTTCATCACGTTTGTTCAGTCAGCTCCCCAAAAGTGTGACTTGGGAGCACTAAGTGGCTTCCTGAGCTTATAGTCAGATCTTTGCCTGATGTCTCTTATTAAAAGGAATTCATGGCATGTGTGGATAGAGAGGGAGGAAAAAATTAAGGGTGAGAAATTGAGTCGATTCTCCAAAGAATCCTGATTCTCCAAAGAGACTGATTCTCCAAAACTCTGAGTTTGGAGTCAGAAAATTTGAGTTCCAAAACCATCCCTGGCACTTCCTGGCCATGTGTGACCTTGAGTAAGTAATTAAGCCTCTTTGGGCCTTAGCTTCACAGTCATTTATGTGGGAATTCACTCCACATAGATCCTTTGACCCCCTGTTGCTGGCCGGCCACCAGGTGAGGAAATGGAGGCTTAGATGAGTGAGACGGGATCTGGCCATCGTGTCTGCTGAAAGGCCAAGTGGGCATGTCCCCATCTCTGACAGTCCTTATGATAGCTGCCATGCATAGGCCACTACCCCCTGCCCTCCCTGATCCCACAGACTGGATGGGAGGATCAGATGAGACAAGGTTCTAGAATGCCAGAGCTCCACACAGATGGAGACTGTCATTGTCATCATGTAGGTCAGACTAGAAATAAGAGGTCAGAAAGACACTGGGGCTGATCTCATTTCTGAGCTGGTGAATGCTAATGTGACTTGATAGTTACTATTAAAATCCCAAGAGTTTGAGGGATTTGAAGTATATTTTAGTCCCATGTTGAATTACTACAACCCAAGAAATTGTTTCAGGTGCAGGTTTTAAATCAAGCTTTCATCTTGCACTGTAGGTGGCTGAGTTTGTACAGTCTCTGCTGGGCTGTGAAGAGCATGCCAAGTGCTTCAAGAAAGAGGTAAGAAATGTAAAATATATAATGTATTTTACATATATATATATATATGTCCCTATACTTCTAGATCCAGAAAAGCTTTGTTTCCATTTACTTAAGTATAAATAAGAGCAGTTTGGAGAGGCACAAGAAAGGGGTCCCAGCAGGAAAGAGCCCAGCAGTACAGTGGGCACAGCAGAGACAGCCTCCATCTCTGGTTCGCTTGTATTTGCTGTGCTTTTGGCACAGAATGCTGTGGTGGTTGGCTCCTGCAGCATGTTCAAGAAATGGACTATTTGACATGTTAATTAATTGATACTCATAAGTGTCATGAAGCCTCTGCACCGTGACTTTACGCGTCCCCGGGGACAGGGAGGAATCCCACCGTGGGCCTGCCCCTGGGAGGAGAGGGGAGTTGTCCACTCCACAGTGAAACTGGGACTATCCTGTGTATCCTTGCTCTGCGGCTGCTTCAAGAGGAATGCAGAGAAGCCACAAAATCCTTCCATGGGGATTCTGCTTCCAGCTTCCTCTCTGTTAGGAATATACCTAACTGCTTAACATTTGTCCTGGAATTAATATCCATACCTCTAGATGCCCCAGAAGAGACTGGAGCAGCTGCAGAATAATAATGCAGAAAATGATAGTTATTGTACCAGGCCCTCTGCAATCCCTGGACAACTAGTGTCCTTGGTCCTCACAACGCCGTGGGGCAGTTCACCGGTGAAGAAGCTCAGGCTGCAGAAGGAAAGGGTAGTCGGATTCCAGCCCACATCCATCTAATTCCAGAGACGCCATCATTGCTCTAGAACTCTCCAAGAAAACTGTACTCCTACAGGCTCTAGAATGTAATACACATCCTCCATCTCTCGAGGTCGGGGCACACATGACTCGGGGGAAGTATTCCTTGAGTTTGGGCCTGGACCCCTCAGAGCCCGGCAAGTCCTGTATTTCTAGGGAACTCAGCATCGGGGTAATGATGCTCTCAGTCTGGGTAGCTGCCAACGGAAACCTGTGGTTCTCCTGGTTCTGCCTGAGCCCAGCACAGCTTGGGCATAGTTGGCCCAGCCTCACACAAACTGGCTACTCTCTGCATTTAGCAACACCTAAGACCCACCTTGTCCATAAGTCTCTTTGCAGGTCAAGCTGCTCAAGCTTGGCACTTAGGACCAGCAGTGTCACCATGGTCACATCGCTTCTTTTACCCTCCTCTATAAACACAGAGTTCTGTGAGGGGACCTGAGTGATTAGGCTTAGTGTGTTTACAGCATATGGCCCACCTCTGGTCCCAGAGAAAGGGCTTAATAAATGGCAGCAACATAGAGCAGAGCTTCTCCTCTGCAGGACAACAAGCCCTGCCTGCAGTACCAACATTGCCTCTTAGAAGCTCTGGCCAGGGGAAAGGCATCAGGCCTATAACTGGGGTTTCTTCACCGACCTTATGCGGTTGTTGGGAAGAGCAAAACACACAGAAAAATTAGAGTATAGCTCCATGAACACTAACACTAGCTGTTATCATCGTCACCATCACCACCATCATTATCTTATTTTTAGGACAAGTGGTTCTTTGGCCAGTGGTTTTCGCCTGAAAATGCTGGAGCTGAACCCAGGTTAGGGTATGGAAATAGGGAGTTTCTCTCCTCTGCTGTGGGAAATAAGCTTTTTACCCCATGGGAAAGGTAGTCCATTCTCTAAATAGGCGAGTCTTCATAAGGCAATATATCATAAATACACAAAAAGCTTTTTAAGGCTTTTTTAAAAATGTATCCCCCCACCCCGGGTCCCTGGGTGAACCCTCCTTCCTCAGTGAAACATTAATACCAAAGGTTTGTATCATTAATGAAAAGGTTCGAACCGTGGAGCTATGGTCATGGAAGGGTGCTGCTATAGGAAACGCTTTCACCTGTCCTTTTGGCTCTGGAACCAGGACTCTTTCTGAGCCGTCTGTGTAAATAGGTGAGGTGGGGATGGTACACCCACAGTCTCCAGGGTCACCTCTGAGACCACATGGGGTCTCTAGAAGCTATGGAATAACAGCCTGCGCCGTGGCCACTCACCACCGCATGAACCTCAGGGAAGCTATTACACCTCAGACGGCAATGTTTTAAAAGTTAATAAAGAAAACATTTATTTTATATGTATTCCTGCTTATAATGGCAGAAATACCATAGACAAAAATTAAAATACAGGAAAATTAAAAGGAGAAAATAAAAACCAAGCCACTATTCCACCACCCAAAGATAACTTCCCTTAACATTTGGTGCAAAGGCTTCCAGTGGTTTAACAATGTATATGTATACATATGGTCATGCACATTTAACATGCACATTTAATTTTATAAATTAAAACTAAGATCTTTCTATATCATTAGATTACGTTTTGTTTCTTAATGATTGATGAAAAATTTCCCGAATCATTA